>NW_023425401.1:43171253-46009025 GCF_014108415.1 Molossus molossus
CTATACAGCAAGGCTATCATTCAAAATAGAAGGTCAAACAAAGAGCTTTCCAGACCAAAAAAACAAAAAAGGCTAAGGGAATATATTAACACCAAACCACGACTGCAAGATATGCTAAAAGGACTGCTGTAATTAGTAGAAGCAATAGGAGGAAAAATAGAACCACACTGAACAAAAATGGCAATAAATAAGTACATATCAATAATCACCTTAAATGTAAATGGACTGAATGCTACGATAAAAAAACACAGAGTAGCTGATTAGTTAAGAAAGCATGACTCATCTATATGTTGTTTACAAGAGACCCACCTCACAACAAAAAACTCACATAGGTTGAAAGTGAAGAAATGAAAAAAAATCTTATAGCAAACAGAAAGAAAAAAAAGCTGGAGTAGCACTACCCATATCTGATAAAGTAGATTTCAAAATGAAGGCCATAACTAGAAACAAAGAAGGTCACCACATAATATTGAAAGGATCTATCCAACAAGAAGATATAACCTTGATAAACACATATGCACCCAATATAGGAGCACCAACATTTATTAATAATCTTTTGGAGGGCTTCAAAGGAGAAATCGACAGCAATACATTTATAGCAGAGGACTTCAATACCCTGCTGACATCACTGGATAGATCTTCTAGTCAAAAAAATTAACAAGGAAGCACAGACTCTAAATGAAGCACTAGATCAAATGGATTTAATACATATCTACAGAGAATTAAACCCCAAAACTCCAGAATTCACATTCTTCTCAAGTGCACATGAGACATTCTCAAAAACAGACCATATGTTAGGGCACAAACTAAGTCTCTACAAGTTCAAGAAGATTGAAATCATATCAAGCATCTTCTCAGATCACAATGGCATGAAACTAGAAATCAATTGCAACAAGAACATGCAAAGACATTTCAACACATGCATGCTAAACAGCATGTTATTGAACAATGAATGGGTTACCATGGAGATCAAGGAAGAAATTAAAATCTTCCTGGAAACCAATGAAAATGAACACACAACAACACAAAATCTATGGGATGCAGCAAAAGCATTTCTGAGAGGGAAGTTTATAGCACCACAGGCCTCCCTCAAGAAACAAATTAACAAAAAATTTGAATAAACTATTTAACCTCACAACTTAAAGAACTAGAAAGCAAACAAAAGAAAACCCCAGAGCAAGTAGAAGGAAGGAAATAGTAAAGATCAGAGCAGAAATAAATGACATAGAGACCAAAAAAGAAAAAGAAAAAATTCAATGAAACAAAGAGCTGGTTCTTTGAAAAGATAAACAAGGATGATGGACCCTTAGCTAGACGAACCAAGAAACAAAGAGTAAGAACCCAAATGCACAAAATCAGAAATGAAAGAGGAGAAATAATAACTGACACCACAGAAATACAAAGGATTGATGACAAAATATTATGAAGAATTATAAGGTAACAAATTCAACAATCTAAGTGAAATGGACAAATTTATAGAAACACACAGTCTCCCAAAACTGAACCAGGAAGTGATAGAAAACTTGAACAGACCAATAACAACAAAAGAAATTGAAGATGTAACCAAGACTCTCCCAGCAAACAAAAGCCCAGCCTGGACGACTTCACGGGGGAATTTTATCAAACATTCAAAGAAGAACTAATACCCATTCTCCTCAAACTATTCCAAAAAATTCAAGAAGAAGGAAGACTTCCAAACTTGTTTTATGAGGCCAGTATAATTCTAATTCCAAAACCAAAAAAAGACACTACAAAGAAAGAAAACTACAGAACAATATTCCTGATGAACACAGATGCCAAAATCCTGAACAAAATACTAGCAAATCGAATCCAACAATACATCAAAAAAATTATTCACCATGACCAAGTGGGATTCATCCCAGGGATGCAAGGCTGGTACAATACTCGCAAATCAATAAATGTGATCACCCCATAAACAAAAGGAAAGATAAAAATCATATGATCATATCAATAGACACTAAAAAAGCATTTGACAAAACCCAGCACCAATTTCTAATAAAAATGCTCAGCAATGTGGAAATAGAGGGAGTAAATCTCCACATAATAAAGGCCATATATGAAAGACCTACAGCCAACATCATACTCAGTGGGCAGAAACTAAAAGCATTTCTGTTAAGAACAGGAACAAGACAGGGATGCCCACTTTTGCCACTCTTATTTAACATAGTACTGGAAGTCTTAGCCACAGCAATCAGACAAGAAGAAAAAATAAAAGGGATCCAAATTGGAAAGGATGAAGTGAAACTGTCATTATTTGCAGATGACATGATACTATACATAGAAAACCCCATAGACTCCATCAAAAATTTACTAGACTTAATAAATGAATTTGGCAAAGTAGCAGGATACAAAATTAACGTCAAGAAATCAATGGCATTCTTATACACCAATGATGAACTCACAGAAAGAGAAACTAAAAAACAGTCCCATTTATCATTGCAGCAAAAAAATTAAGATACCTAGGAATAAACTTAACCAAAGAAATAAAAGACCTATTTGCAGAAAACTACAGGTCATTGAAAAAAGAAATAGAGGAAGATATAAAAACGTGGAATCACATACCTGGCACAAGAACAGACATATAGACCAGTGGAACAAAACAAAGAACCCAGGAATGGACCCAAGGCAATATGCTCAATTAATATTTGACAAAGGTGGCAAGAGCATACAGTGGAGTCAAGACAGCCTCTTTAATAAATGGTGTTGGGAAAACTGGACAGCTACATGCAAAAAAAAATGAAACTAGACGATCAACTTACACCATACACAAGAATAAACTCAAAATGGATAAAAGACTTAAATGTGCCCACTTCCGGTCAAGATGGCGGTGTAGGTAAATGCGGTATTGCGTCCTCCCACAACCACATCAGAGTTACAACTAAACTAAAGAACAACCATCATTCAGAACTGCCTGAAATCAAGCTGAATGGAAGTCCTACAACTACAGAATTAAAGCAGCAGCCACATCCAGACTGGTAGGAAGAGCGGAGGCTCTACAGACTGGTCCCACACCCACGTGTGGCAGATAAAAATCAGGAGGATACCTCAGCTGGGAAAGTCCTCCCTGAAGACTGAGGGGGTCCCTATCCCACACCAGGTGCCCCGCTCAGGGTTCCAGTGCCAGAAAGAGAAGTCCCAATAACTTCTGGCTTGAAAACCAGCAGGAACTAAGGCTCAGGGAAGCTGACATGGCTGCAGCCCAGGGCAGCTTTTTAAAGAGCCCGCACACGAACTTATTGTACTAACTCCCTCTAAGCTTGGAGGGGAGACAGCTCGAGGGGTGCCAGAGACATAGGGAAGAACTGAGCTGTTTGGCATTGGAGCGAGGGCTAGAGAGGGGGCTTTTTCCAGGACAAACCTGCTGTCAGAGGCCTTTGTTCCTTTGGTGAACCCTTCCCTGGGGCAGCAGACAGAAGTCATATCTGGGACTCCAGCAACCTGGCTCACACTGGTAGCCCCGCCCTGGTGATTCCCTTAGGCCCCGCCCCACCCCACCCAACTTTCAGGCCCACCCAAGCTGTTGCCATTTGCTTAACCATACAATTGGCCTGTCTTGGATCCTGCTTCAGGTGTTTCCTAAATTCTTTCAAACAAGTAGCATCTGGTCTCAGGTAGCCCCATACCGCTCGTTAAGTAATACACAGAAACAAACACAGGGAGGCAGCCAAAATGAGGAGACAAAGAAACAGGTCCCAAATGAAAGAACAGAACAAAACCCCAAGAAAAGAACTAAGCAAAATGGAGATAAGCAACCTAACAGATGCTGAGCTTAAAATACTGCTTCTAAGGATGCTCAATGAACTTAGTTAGAACCTCAGCGATCTTAGTGAGGGCCTCAAGAGCATAAAAAAGTACCAGTCAGAAATGAAAGATGCACAGTCAGAAATGAAGGAGGCACTAACTGAAATAAAGAATAATTTACACAGATTCAATAGTAGAGTACATAATTCCAAGAAGCGAACCATCGATTTGCAATATAAGGAAGCAAAAAACACCCAATCAGAACAGAAAAAAGAAAAAAGAAGCCAAAAAAATGAGGATAGTGTAAGGAGCCTCTGGGACAACTTCAAGGGTGCCAACATTTGCATCATGGGGGTGCCAGAAGGAGAAGAGCAAGAACAAGAAATCGAAAACCTGTTTGAAACAATAATGGCATAATACTTTCCTAACTTGGTGAAGGAAACAGACATACAAGTTCAGGAAGCACAGAGAGTCCCAAATAAGATAAACCCCAAGAGGCCCACACCAAGACACATCATCATCAAAATGCAAAATGTTCAAGACAAAGAGAGAATCTTAAAAGCAGCAAGAGAAAGGCAGCTAGTTACCTACAACGGAGTTCCCATAAGGCTGTCAGCTGATTTCTCAAAAGAAACTTTGCAGGCCAGAAGGGAGTGGCAAGAAATATTCAGAGTGATGAAAAGCAAGAACCTACAACCAAGATGACTCTATCCTGCAAAGCTGTCATTTAGAATCGATGGCCATATAAAGATTTTCCCAAACATAAAAAAGTTAAAGGAGTTCATCACCACCAAACCATTACTATATGAAATGATAAAGGTCTTTTTAAAGGAATATATATATATATAATATATATATATATATATAAACAAACAAATGGCAATGAATACATATCTATCGAAAATGGAATCTACAAACAAAATGGACAGGTAGAACAGAAACATTCTCATAGATACAGAGAACATTTTGTTGGTTTCCAGATGGGAGGGGGTTGGGGGAATGGGTGAAAAAGGTGAAGGGTGTAAGAGGTACAAATTCATTGCTAGACTGACAAACCTCAAAGGGAAAGGGGTTGGGGGGTGGGAATAAATAAACCAAATAACTTATATGCATAACCAATGGACACAGAGAATAGTGTGGGAAAAGGCAGGAGGGAGGGCGGTAGTGGGGAGGAGGGGGTTAATGGGGGGAAAATGAGGATCATCTGTAACACATTCTACATTCAACAATAAAGACATTTTTTTTAAAAAAAAGACTTAAATGTGACTCATGAATCCATAAAAATCCTAGAAGAAACTGTAGACAACAAAATTTTAAACATCATACACAGCAGAATTTTCACTGATACATCACCTAAGGCAACAGAAACAAAGGAGAAAATGAACACATGGGACTACATCAAACTCAAAAGCTTCTACACAGCAAAAAATACAATCATCAAGATGGAAAGGCAATCGACTGTATGGGAGAGCATAATTGCCAATGATATATCAGATAAGGGGTTAATTTCCAATATATATAGAGTGCTCATACAACTCAACAAAAGGAAGACAAAGAACCCAATGGAAAAATGGGCAGAGGAACTAAATAGACACCTCTCCAAACAGGACATACAAATGGCTAAGAGACATATGAAGAAATGCTCAACATCACTAATCATCAGAGAGATACAAATTAAAATGACAACGAGGTATCACCTCACACCTGTCAGAATGGCCACCATCAACAAATCATCAAACAACAAGTGTTGGCGAGGGTGTGGATAAAAGGGGACTCTAATACACTGCTGGTGGGAATGCAGACTGGTGCAGCCACTATGGAAAACAATATGGTGTTACCTCAAAAAATTAAAAATGGAACTTCCATTTGAGCCAGTGATCCCACTTCTAGGAATATATCCTAAGAAGCCTGTAACACCAATCAGAAAGAATATATGTACCCCCATGTTCATAGAGCACTATTTACAATAGCTAAGATCTGGAAACAGCCCAAGTGTCCATCACTAGATGAATGGATAAAAAGCGGTGGTACATATACACAATGGAGTACTATGCAGCGGTAAGAAAGAAAGATCTCTTATCCTTTGAGACGACATGGAGGGACCTGGAAAGTATTATCCTAAGTGAAACAAGCCAAACAGAGAAAGACAAGTATCATATGATCTCACTTATTTGTGGAATAGAATGGACATAACAGTCTGAGGAACGGGGTAGTCCCAAAGACGTGGAAGTGGGATACAGACTGACAATCCCCAGAAGATGGGGTGGTGGGGGAAGAGATAAACCACAGAACTTATATGCATGTATGCATGAACAATGGACATGAACAATAAAGCTGGGGACAGGGTGGGGAGGGAAGGGGAGGGGGGAATCAGTGGGGGAAAGAGTAGAAACATCTGTAACAAAAATAAATTAATTAATGAAAAATGAATAAAAATTAAATTAAATTTAAAAAATAATAATAAAAAATAAAAGCACCAAAATCTGGGATTCTCAAACTTTAATGAGCATATGGATCATCTGAGGATCTTGTTAAACCATAGATTCTGGTTCACCACGCAGGTGTACATTTTAACAAGCTCCTAAGTAATGCTTTTGCTGCGAGTCCATCAATGATGCTCTGAATAGCAAAATTCTCCTACTTAATGCTGGGATCTTTGCACCTGTGCACTGCTACCTTCTTTTCACCACAGAGAGGGCCAGGCGGGGATAGGCTTAGATAAGCTAGCTGTGGAGATACCCCAGAGCTGAAGGTCTAAGTTCAGAGAGAAATCTAAAATGGGGGTTAGCAATGATTTCATAAGTGAGAACCAGGCTATGGGCCACAAGTAGCAGACCACAGAAAAACAGGCACTGAAGGGAGGATATTTTAGAAAAAGAAAAAGGCTCTTATCTCAGCACTTCTAGAAAGCAGAGTCTGGGCAAAGATTAAAGTACTGACACTTTTAGGAAAGATGAAAACACAAGACAAAAAACAAGGTAAAGCAAGGCAGTGAATCAGAATCTGCATTTTAACAAGATCCCTGGATGATTCATGTGCACACTGAAGTTTGAGAAACACTGTTCTAGCTACCATATGTTTTAAATAGAGTTGTTTTCTTTCTTTTCTTTGTAACTGAGTTACTGAGTTTCAGACTTGTGTTGGTTTGGTGCAGAGCAGAGACTTAACTCCAAGATGCAAGAGGCAAAGTGGAAGGAGTACAAGAGTCCTCCAAAATAGACCTAATTTGGGCAAATCACAGCACAGTGATCTCAATAAAATAAATGGGCACCCTAAATCAAGATCTTCTTTACATATGTTCAAACTTTCAGTGTTTTACTTATCATGACTCCAGTAACAGTATTAGAGATCTATATAATAGGAGATGAAAAAAGATGTGGTCTTTCTAGAAAATTTTTTTTAAATCTATAAGATGTTCAAGGTATATAATCCATATGCCCCTAAATCACTAATTCCAAGTTCTGTTATGATAGGATGTTTTTGCAGTTATTTCTTAGAATTTTTAAATTCTGTCCTAGAAATGAAAATGAAGCATATTGACATCCCACACATTTTCTTCTAAGGAAGCAATCTTGTTTAGATATGTTTATAAACAGAAGATATAGTCCTATTTCTTACAAGCTACACATGGAATTCCAAAGACTGTCTCAACTGTTAACAATAGTTATATCTGGGAAATGTAACTGTATAAAGTTCTTCTTATTAAAACTTAGGCACATGTTAATTTTTTAATTTTAAAAACTATTTTAATTTTTTAAAAATTTGTCCTCACTCTGATTTTAATATTATTGTTCTACCCTGGCTCTTTTTGTTGGATCTTCATACCGTACACCAAACATGGTGGGCTGCATTCCTGATCAGGGCACATACCCAGGTTGCAAGTTCGATCCCTGGTCAGGACATATGCAGGAGGCAGCAGATCAATGTTTCTCTCTCACATCAATGTTTCTCTCTCTCTCAAAAAAAAAAACAACAATAAAGAAATAAATAAAATAAAAATAAGGAGTTTAAAAATATATATATTGCTCAAGCTTTAAAGCACCTTCTTCCTGACAATTTGTGCCAATTTTGTCCTGTGTAGTTGTGGAGATGGGTGAATAACAAGGGAAAAAATATATTGCTTTTACGTTTTTCTTAGAGATCTGACACTGTTTAAAATGACTGATAGAGTAACTGTTTAAATCTACTTGTTTATCTTTTGTGTTAGTGGGAGAGCACTCTTGTTGCAATTTGTTGAAATGACTGACATAGATTTTTTAAGGAAATGTTCTAAAGAACAATAGTACTGTGATTTGGAGGGCGATAAAGGATTGCCATTTAATAGGGTGGAGTAGACAATAGATTAAATCCATTCTAAAGGAATTATGCCTGTTTTAAACAGGGAATGAGGAAGAATTCAGGTGAAACAGTTAGAAAGGGTGTTAAATATCTCTGACAGCAACAATACTTCACCATGTTCCTCTTAAAATTTGAGGTGGAAAAAATAAAAAATAAATAAAACAAAATAAAATTTGGCTGATGAATGAATATTATTAACTGTGTGGAATTACTATATCTCAAATAGGAAGAACAATGAAATGTACAAAGTATGAAAAGATTATATAAAAAATATATAATCATATGAAAGATGGGTTGTCATCTATAATACATGGATTTTGGTATTACTTATAATAACCAGGGGGGCTAAATGTTATATTCTATCTCAGTCAGAAAACGCTCCATTTCTTTTTTATCCTCACCCAAGGACATTTTTCTATTTTTTTTTTACTCAGATAGAGTGGGAGGGGGAGAGAGAGAGAGAAACATCAACATGAAAGGAACACATCAAGTGGCTGCCTCCCTCACGACCCCAACCAGGGCCAGCGTGCCCTTGACCAGAATTGAACCCACGACTTATTGGTCCCTGGGGCTGACGCTCTAACCGCTGAGCCAAACTGGCCAGGGTACAAAACACTCCATTTCTAAGTGGCTTTTTAGATTCCTCTTTTCTTATTTAAACATAATATGCTTACTTGTGATTCATTTAAGCATACATTTTTTTCTTCCCCCTTTCTCCTTCTTCCTTTTCTCTCAAATTCTCTTCTCTCTTCATTCTGTTTCCTCTCTGTTCCTAAACAATTCCATCCTAAAATCATCAGGTGGGGCAAAGAATGGTAAACATCTGTACAGATGGGATTGAGGTTGGCCAAAATTTGGATTTCAGAGCCCAAGCAGGGTAAAGACGGTGTTCAAGGGGGAGGGAGTTATCACCCAGCGTGAGGTGTCAGAGTCCAATCAAGATGAGTGGTGCATCCACGGGGATGGTACGTGGGGGTGGTTTTTGTCCAGCATGGGGTATCAGCTTTTAAGTGGTTTGGGGAGGGCATCTGCACAGGCTGGAAATGGCAGCAGAGATGGGAGATTGGCTGCTTACATGGGGATTGATCAGTTAAGTAAATGTATTAAGAATAGCATGAGATATGTTTCTCAGCAGCAAGCAAGGGTGTCAAAAAAGAGAGAAAGAACTGCCCTGGCCGGTTTGGCTTAGCAATTACAGCACTGGCCAGAGAGTCCCAGGTTCCGTTCCCAGTAAGGGCAAGTACCTCGGTTGCAGTTTGTCCCCGGCCCCAGTTGGGGTCGTATGGGTGGCAACCAGTTGATGTGTCTCTCTCACATCAATGTTTCTCTCTCTCTTCCCCCCTCTCTCCCTCCTGCTCTATCTGAAGATAAATGCAAAAATGTCCTCGGGTGAGGATAAAAAAAAAAAGAACTAAAATAAACTCTGTAGTATTGGATTGAAATTGGAGATATTAGTGTAAATTTACAGTTTTTGTTAGATGGACATATGATATATGATAATAGATATTAATGTAGAAGGGAAAGTAAATGTGAGTATGTGTTTAGGCATATGCATATATATTCCCTAGTTGTATCCACTGAAAGCTTGGGCGCAGCAATACTGAGGCATGTTAACATTTAAAT
This sequence comes from Molossus molossus, assembly GCF_014108415.1. Lineage (NCBI taxonomy): Eukaryota > Metazoa > Chordata > Mammalia > Chiroptera > Molossidae > Molossus > Molossus molossus. Next base: position 43,180,977 of record NW_023425401.1, read on the forward strand.
ATTTTATTTGAATAAAGTGTATTCAAATCAGGCAGCACCAAACAGGAATTGATTAGAAGTGCTCCACAGGGGAAAAACTTTTACAGAGAAAAGGAGAAAACAAAATAAGAGAATAATTGATTGGCTGTAACTTAAAGCCTGATTCTCTATTTGTGAAAGGCTGTCCTTAGTTTTTAATTTCATAACCTTGAGGTATTTACAGGATTAGACTTTGGTTTGCTTAAGTAGGCTGCCATGGAATTAGAGCTACTTCAGTATAATGGCTTTTTTTGTTGAATTAACTTAACAAACATTAAACAAAACAGAAAACCATAGAAAGTTTGATACAGAACAGAATATCTAGATAGTTTCCAAGTACTTCCCCACAAAGTAGTTATTAAGCCTAGTGTACACATCCCAAATCAGGGGATCAAAGTGAATATTATCAGTTAGGGATCCAACAGAAATTATACAATACAATCACTTCCAAAAATGATAACCTAAACCTAATCCTGGGGAAACATCAGACAAACCCAATGAAAGGATATTGTACAAAGTAATTAGATTGTTATCTTTTAAAGTGTCGAGGTCATGATAGCCACTGAAAGACTGAGAAACTGTTCCATACAGAATGGGACCAAAGAAACATGCCAGATAAATGCTGCATGTCATTATGACCTGGATAATTTTGCTATAAAATTCATTGGGTCAAGTGAATAAACGTGAATGGGTCTGAGGATTAGATGGTGGTGACGTATCAAGGTTAATTTCCTGATTTTGATTGTTGTCCTGTGGTTATATAGAAGAATGTTCTTGTTTATAGAAAATACATACTGAAGTATTGGAAGATAATGGGACATCAGATAAGCAATTACTCTCCAATGGTACAGAAAAAGTTATTTGTATGGTACTCCCAACTTGTCTGTAAGTTTGTGATTGTTTCAAGATAAAAAATATTTTTAAAAACACAAATGTTGCCCAGCCGGTGTGGCTCAGTGGTTGACCAAGGGGTCACTGGTTCCATTCCTAGTCAGGGCATATGCCCAGGTTGTGGGCCAAATCCCCAGTGGGAGGCAAGCAGAAGGCGGCCAATCATCAATGTTTCTGTCTCTCTCCCTCTCCTTTACTCTCTCACTAAAATCAATAAAGAAAAAAAATTTTTAAACATAAATGTAATCAGAATGATTGGTGTTTCAGAAGCTTCATAAGGTTTTTGGTTGTTTTTCCCCCCCAAAAAAGGAATTATCATCTTCTATCCTGCAAAAAAATGAACTTTGAATAGTGACATGGGTGGGTTTAATTAAAACACTGAATGATCAGAAGATGTGAGGCCTTTAAATTACATTGCATTTTCCTCCTCTACTGCAAACCAATAAAGTTACTGAACTTATTAACCTTGTACTCTGGAAGTAAATTCTCCAAAACTGGCAGAAAATAAAAGGAGAAATGTGATGGAAAATTATATTGTCACACCTTAAATGACTATCTTTTTTTCCTTAACAGAAATCTTCCATTAACTGGCCTTGGAGAGAGGAAAAGTACTAAAACATTTTTTTCAGAGCTATCATATGACTTAATTTCATAGGAAAATTGATGACATGAAATAAATAACATCCATTACATGAACATTTTCATTAAAAATGTACACATTGCCCTGGCCTGTTTGGCTCAGCAGTTAGAGCATTGGCCTGCGGTCCAGAGAGACCCGGGTTTGGTTCCCGCTAAGGGCATGTACCTCGGTTGCAGTTTGTCCCTGGCACTAGTTAGTCGTGCAGGTGGCAACCACTCAATGTGTCCCTTTCATATCGATGTTTCTGTCTCTCTTTTTCTTCCTCTCTTTCCCTCCCACTCTATCTGAACAAAAAATGCAAAAATGTCCTCAGGTGAGGATAAAAAAAATAAATTAAAAAAAAAAGCACACGTTGGCTCAGCCAGTGTGTTTCAGTGGTTGAGCCTTGACCATGCACCAAGAGGTCACTGGTTCAATTCCCGATCAGGGCACATGCCCAGGTTATGGGCCCAATCCCCAGTGTGGAGCAAGCAGGAGGTGGTCGATCGATATTCTCTTTCATCAATGTTTCTATCTCTCTGTTTCTCTCCCTTCCTCTCTAAAATCAATAAAAATAAATAAATATAAATGCACACATTGACTTCATGAAATTCACAAAGAATTTCATGAACAGCACAGCATTTAACCATTTAAAAAGAAAACTATAACAGATATTTTTGTTTGTAGCAGATTTTTAATGTACAGTTGCCATGTGTTCTGAACATAGATGTCTTTTATTTTTAGATTTCCAAACCCAGTTGAAGCCATGACAGAGAATATCTGAAGCAATTCATTAAAATCTTGACAGCTGGGCCCTCAGCTCCCGCTTTCCCTAAAAGCTGCCTTTACTGCAGCTGACCGCTCTCCCAGCCTTTCCCTCCACAGAAGGCCTATTGTCACAGCCTCTGGAGGAGCAATTCCTGGAGGGACTGCTTCAGCCAGCCTAGAGTCTTAAATAAACAAAATCTATGCAAATAAATTACCATCTGGAAAGCACTGGGTTACTGTGCTCTTTTGAGTGCTCCTAGGAAAACACGTTCAATTAAAATGAAATATTTTGCTGTGTGATGTAAGGTTCCAATTCAGGGGATTCTGGTGTCCCTCCAGCGAGTGTCAAGTTGTGGGGGGAAGGGAAATGACAGGCTGTCCTTCAGCTGCTGAATCAGAGGAACCTATTTTCTTGGATAAGATTTTACATTTAAAATGTGTTGTAGGTGATTTAAAATGAAAGCTGTTCCTCCTTGCTAAGAACATTGCATTTCCTGCCTTTTTCACCTGTTTTGATTCTAAACTTTTTTCAGCTGCTCTGCCACTTGGCTCTGGTAATTAGGGCTGGGAATTTCCTGATTCCTGTGTTCCATGGTAGCCCCGCCCCCCAAACCTCCACCTACCATTTTCCTCCCAGTGGCCCTATCTCTTTGGTGTCTTTGTTCTCACATAAAATAGTCCCTTCAAGTATTGATCAAAGTTCTATAAATACACACTGACTCATTAGCTATTTAAGAGCTTCTTCTTCTTAAGTATCTTGTTTTTAAATTTCAGTGGTGATGGTTTATTTTTTTATTTGTCTTATCATGAATCACAATATACAAAAGGAACATGATTTGACCTGAGGTATAAAAAAAAAAAAACCTGTATCATAGAAAATATGTTTGAAAAAGATTTTACTGTGCCAAAAAATAAAAATAAAATGCAAGCCTCTGATTCATTCTCTGTGTGCAGTCTAATAATATAGACTAATTCAGAGAAATAGAAACCAGCCCAGCACATTCAAAAAAGGATCTAAGAGCACTTTCAAAACAGTCACAGGGATGTAGAGTCAATAATATTGTGATAACTATGTATGGTGCCAGGTGGGTACTACACTTATGGTGGGGGGGGGGTCACTTTGTAAATTATATAAATGTCTAGTCACTGTGCTGTCCACTTGAAACTAATATAATATTGAATGTCAACTGTAACTGAAAAAAATTTTTTAAAGCAAAACAGGATATAAACTGTTAATCACCAAAATGGCTATACATCAGTCCTATTATAACCCATTATTTTCTGGAAATAATTTAATTTGTGGAAGTATTGAGTTTGTTTGTTTTTTAATTCCTCACCTGAGGATATTTTTCTACTTATTATCAAATAGAGTGGGAGGGAGGAAGAGGGAGAGACAGAGAGAAACATGGACGTGATAGAGGCACATCAACTGGCTGCCTCCCACACAACTGGACCAGGAGACCAATAGAAACCAAGGTACCTGCCCTTGATTGGAATGAAGTTGAGACTCATTGGTCCGTGGGCTGATGCTCTAACCACTGAGAAAACCAGCCAGGGCATAAGTATTGAGATTTGTAGGTGACTTTTAAAAATTTTTATTGAGGGTTTCATTAGCGTTCTTTCTCATATTCGTTTAATTTTTTTTTTTTTTTTTTGGATACGTGCCCCTAGCAGACACCAAACCAGTTACTCTCTGGTCCGCAGGCCAATGCTCCAACCGCTGAGCCAAACCAGCCAGGGCTCATTTAATTTTTTGAAGTATTTAATTTAAACCTTCTTCATTCTCAAAAATGCAAACCTTTTCCAAATTTTGAGCTTACCATCTCCATCACAAAATTTTTCTTTAAAAAGATTATCTGTATCTACTTCATTTTAGTCAAGACTGGTCTCAGGTATGCTGAAAGAGGGACTACGGAGACAAATCAGAGCCGATGGGAAAGAGATCTCCCTCTCCCACATGGAATCCGAATACCATCAGAATACTTAGTATCAATTGCAGCCTGAAGCATGTAATGTGTCACCTCTCCCTTCAGGGCCTCCAGTTTTCCAAATGCCCATCTAATCTGTGTTCACTCCTGGGAGCAGATGGTACAGTTCTCTTTGGGTATTCTTTGATAGTATCAAAACCTTGTAGCTTAAGAAAAACCTAATATCTAAACTAGGTTGGCCAACTGCTCAGCTCAGTCTCAAAAGGATAAAGAATTTCAAGTATTAAAAGAAGAAGGAGAAGAAGAAGAAGAAGAAGAAGAAGAAGAAGAAGAAGAAGAAGAAAAGAAAACTAGTAAAGCAAAAGGGTGATGTACTCAGTACTTGTCTGATAGTTAAGAAGCTTGAATTCTTGTCAAAACCCTTTCATCAAGTTGCTCTGTGACCTTGGGCAAGTTATTCAAAATTTCTGGACTTGGATCCTTCTTTGTAAAGAAAAGAAGTTGCATTATAAGCCCCAAAGTAACTTTTAGTTATAAATAGTTCTATGATTCTTAACTGTAGTACAATAAGATTATTTAAAAAAGATATCCACTCATTAACCCCTGGCACCAAGTCCATATGTAGAGAAAGTCTTAGGGAGAATATCGCAAATCTTGTATGCACAGAAACACAATAATTAGCTCATATATTTTACATATTAATTTTTAACAGTGAAAGATACCCTGTATAGCAGGATGAGGAACATTCTACAAAGCAACCCAGGAAAATGGAATCGAAGATTAAAGAATAAAAGGAAGTTTTTAAAAATAGCAGTTCAATTCCATTTTCCAATTCCCCCTTGAAAAGCAAACAGACGATTTATCCACTGACCACTGAGAGGTCTTTGGGGGTAGTTAAAAGACCTCCTAACTTTCAAGCAGTGTTGCTAATTTTTGCTTTAAAATGCCTTAGTCATGCCCGGTTGGTGTGGTTCATGGACCCATGCACCAAGAGATCACCGGTTTGCTTCCTAGTCAGAGCTCATACCCAGGTTGTGAGCCAAATCCTCAGTGAGGGGCATGCAAGAGGTGGCCAATTGATCTTCTCTCTCATCAATGTTTCTATCTCTCTCTCTCCCTCCCCCTTCCTCTATCTTTAAAATCAATAAAGAAAAATAAATAAATAAATAAAATGCCTTAGTTATGGTGTCTTACAGTGTTAGAAAAATTCTAACGTCCCTGCTTATTGATTATATATGTCCTCCATCCTTAAGTCGGAAATCTCTTTCAGTGAGTGTAGCTGAATAATTAGCTCACAAAAAGATTAATATTGTAATAAATAAAGACCCAGATGCCTCAGGTGGCACAGTCCACTCATCTTGCTCTCTCTCTTTTATATATTTTACATATTAATTTTAAACTGTAGGAGAAAATTAAACCCTGCTCTCTCTTTGATGTTTCAAAGATCAAAAGCTTCCTAGAGAAGGTTTATTGCAGGGAATACTGATTCTACATATGACTAGTCCCCAAATCTGACTGCTAAGACTGTTTAAGTAGGACTGAAATGCTCTGTGGGCCACAGGAAGTTGGCCACACTGTTAGCCACTCTCCAACAAGGACTAATGTGGGGATCTGGGGTTCAGTTGAAACTAGGTCACCAACTGCTGAAATTGGGACATACAGTATAGTAAATCTGTTTCAGTGAAAGACAACTTCTATTTCCAGGAATTGCTTTTTGTCTGAGGAGAGAGGATGGAGTGGGGATGGATATGGGATAGTTGTGGTTACCTAAGATGCAATTGGAATTCTGACCCATCAGGCAGATTCCAAAATGACAGTGGAGTGAATGGAAGGTACACAGACCATCTTCCAGGACTAAACTGGAAATACAACTAAAATAAAGACAAATCATCGGGGAAAAGCAACAGAAAAGCAGCTTGTGAGGACCATATAACCAGGGACACTGAATCAATCCTGGTAGAATTACGCAGGTGCAAGAGGGGGCTGAGAGCCACAGACAGCAGCAGTCTTAGCTTTGATCAGTGTCCTCGGGCTTAAACTCCCAAGCCCGCTCCACAGTGCAGAGAGCTGGGACAGAGCGCTAAAATAACCACAGTCATGCACCTTGGGCTTCAAAGAAGGAGGGCAGACTGCACTGAAAATGTGTGGGGACACTCAAGATTTGGAGGGTGCTCAGAGCTTTTGCTGACTTTCAGCCACGCAGAATGGTAGCTATTTTACTCCTTCCCAGGGCTCTGGGGGGGTGGTAGCCCATCCCTCAGAGGTTCAGCCCCACCCAGGTGGGCCATTGAAATGCAAATTGAGGCTCATTAACAACCAGCATCAGCCCCACCCTCAGGAAATCCCCTTATTCTGAACACCTGAGGGAGTTTTTCATTCAACTGAGAAGCCAGGACTCTTCAAGTAACTGTGGCTAATACGCTCTAGGCAAAAAGCTAGAGGATAACTGAACCATTCCTGGGCTTGCAACTCTACCCAGGAAAGCAAGACTTGACAGTGGTGTTAAACGTAGGTCCTCCCAAGCTCATCCACTCCCAGTAGAGGAGGCCACAAACAGCAGAACACCAACACCCACAGGGAAAATGTGGCAGGCTCCAAAACCCACTGTGATAGCAAAAATGATGAAACAAAGAAACAAATCCCAAATGAAAGAACAAGAAACCTCCACCAAAAAATGAGATAAATGACATGCAGTTAAGCAAATTAACAGAGCTAGAATTCAGAGCCATAATCTTGAGGAAACTCAACAGCATGAGTAAGGACATCAACACAATGAGTAAAGACATAGGAACATTAAAAATCAACCAATTGGAAATGAAAAACCACCAAGAAGAAGTGAAGAATGACATAGCAGAAACAAAGAACACATTGGAAGGACTAAACAGCAGAGTAGAGAAAGCTGAGGACAGGATCAGTGAATTAGAAGACAGGGTAGAAAAAAATCAGCTAATCAGAAAACCAAAAGAAAAAAATGATTAAAAAACAGGAAGACAGCTTAAGAGAACTGTGGGACAACTGGAAACGTAATAATATTTGCATCATAGGAGACCCTGAGGAAGAAGAAAATGAGCAAGGGTTAGAGAATATATTTGAAGAAATAGTGACAGAAAACTTTCCTCATTTGGTGAAGAAAGAAGGCATTCGAGTTCAAGAAGCACAGAGAGCCAAAAGTGAGAAGAACCCAAACAGGCCCACACCAAGACACATAGTAATTAAAAGGCCAAAAATGAAAGACAAAAAGAGAATCCTAAAGGCAACAAGAGAGAAGTAACAGGTTACCTAGAAAGAAACCCCCGTAAGGCTATCAGGTGACTTTTCAATAGAAATACTACAGGCCAGAAGGGAATGGCATGAAGTAATCAAGGTCATGAAAAACAAGGATCTGAATCCAAGACTACTCTACCCAGCAAGGCTATCATTCAAAATAGAAGGTCAACAAAGACCATCCCAGAAAAAAAAAAGGCTAAGGGAATACATTAGCACCAAACCAGCACTTCAAGAAATGTTGAAAGGACTGCTGTAATTAGCAGGAGAAATAGGAAGAAAAATATAACCACACTAAACAAAAATGGCAATAAATAAGTACATATCAATAATCACCTTAAATGTAAATGGATTGAATGCTCCCATAAAAAGGCAGAGTAGCTGAATAAATAAGACAGCATGACTCACATATATGTTGTTTATAAGAGACCCATGTCACAACAAAAAACTCTCATAGGTTGAAAGTGAAGGGATGGAAAAAAATCTTCCAAGCCAATGGAAAGCAAAAAAAAAAGCTGGAGTAGCAATACTCATATCTGATAAAATAGATTTTAAAATGAAAGGCCATAACTAGAGACAAAGAAGGCCAATACATAATATTGAAAGGATCTATCTAACAGTAAGATATAACCTTGATAAACATATATGCACCCAATACAGGAGCACCAAAATGTATTAAAAATCTTCTGGAGAACTTCAAAGGAGAAATCAACAGCAATACAATCATAGCAGGGGACTTCAATACCTTCTGACATCACTGAATAGATCTTCTACACAAAAAAAATTAGCAAGAAAACAGACTCCAAATGAAGCACTAGACCAAATGGATTTAATAAATATCTACAGAGAATTACACCCCAAAACTGCAGAATTCACATTCTTCTCAAGTGCACATGGAGCATTCTCAAAGATAGACCACATGTTAGGGCACAAAATAAGTCTCTACAAGTTTAAGAAGATTTAAGTCATATCAAGCAGCTTCTTAGATCACAATGACATAAAACTAGAAATCAATTGCAACAAGAACATGCAAAGACATTTGAATACATGGAGGCTAAATAGCATGTTATTAAACAGTTAATGGGTTACTTAGGAGATCAAGGAAGAAATTAAAATTTTCCTGGAAACCAATGAAAATGAACACACAACAACACAAAATCTATGGGATGCACCAAAGCAGTGCTGAGAGGGAAGTTCATAGCACTACAGACCTACCTCAAGAAACAAAAAAAAATTCTAATAGACTATGTAGCCTCACAACTTAAAGAAATATAAAGCAAACAAAAAGAAAACCCCAGAGCAAGAAGAAGAAAGGAAATAGTAAACATCAGAGCAGAAATAAATGACATAGAGACCAAAAAAAAAAAAAAAAAAATTCAAAGGATCAATAAAAAAAAGAGCTGGTTTTTCAAAAAGATAAACAAGATTGATGGATCCTTACCTAGACTCACCAAGAAGCAAAGAGAGAGAACCCAAATACACAAAATCAGAAGTGAAAGAGGAGAAGTAACAACTGACACCACAGAAATACAAAGGATCATTTACAAATACCATGAACAATTATATGGCAACGAATTTGACAATCTATGCCAAATGGACAAATTTCTAGAAACACATAGTGTCCCAAAACTGAACCAGGAAGAGATCAAAAACTTGAGCAGACCAATAACATCTAAGGAAATTGAAGATGCAATCAAGATCCTCTCAGCAAACAAAAGCCCAGGCCTAGATAATTTCATGGGGGAGTTTTGCAGAACATTCAAATAACTAACACCCATTCTCCTCAAACTATTACAAAAAATTCAAAAAGAAGAAAGACTTCTACACTTATCATTTTATGAGGCCAGCATAATTCTTATTCCAAAACCAGAAAAAGACACTACAAAAAAGAAAACTACAGACCAATCTCCCTGAAGAACATAGATGCCAAAATCCTGAACAAAATACTAGCAAATCAAATCCAGCAATACATCAAAAAAATTATTCACTATGACCAAGTAGGATTCATCCAGGGATGCAAGGCTGGTGCAATATTCGCAAGTCAACAAATCTCATACACCACAAAAACAAAATGAAAGATAAAAATCACACGATCATATAAATAGATGCTGAAAAAGCATTTGACAAAATCCAGCACCCATTTCTGATAAAAATCCTCAGCAATATGGAAATAAAGTGATATCTCAACATAATAAAGGCCACATATGAATGACCTACAGCCAACATCATACTCAGTGGGCAGAAACTAAAAGCATTTCCATTAAGAACAGAAACAAGACAGGGATGCCCACTTTTGCCACTCTTATTTAACATAGTACTGGAAGTCTTAGCCACAGCAATCAGACAGGAAGGAAAAACAAAAAGGATCTAAATTGGAAAGGAGGATGTGAAACAGTCATTATTTGCAGATGAGATGATAGTATACATAGAAAACCCTAAAGATTCCATCAAAAATTTACTAGACTTAATAAATGAATTTGGCAAAGTAGCAGGATACAAAATTAACGTCAAGAAATCAATGGCATTCTTATACACCAATGATGAACTCACAGAAAGAGAAACTAATAAAACAATCCCATTTACCATCATGGCAAAAAAATTAAGATACCTAGGAATAAACTTAACCAAAGAAATAAAGGACCTATTTGCAAAAAACTACAGGACACTGAAAAAAGAAACAGAGGAAGATATAAAAAAGTGGAAGCACATACCTTGGTCATGAATTGGAAGAGTTAACATCATTAAAATGTCCATACTACAAAGCAATCCCCAACAAAATACCAACAACATATTTCACAGAACTAGAACAAATACTTCAAAAGTTTATATGGGACCAAAAAGAACCCCAATTAGCCACAGCAATCTTGAAAAAAAAAGGACAAAGTAGGCGGGATCACAATATCAAATATCAGATTATACTACAAAGCTATTGTAATCAAAACAGCTTGGTACTGGCACAATAACAGGCATATAGACCAGTGAAACAGATCTGAGAACCCGTAAATGGTCCCAAGACATTATGCTCAGTTAATATTTTACAAAGTTGGCAAGAGCATACAATGGAGTAAAGACAGCATCTTCAATAAATGGCATTAGGAAAATTGGAAAGCTACATGCAAAAACAAAACTAAACCATCAACTTAAACAATACACAAGAATAAACTCAAAATAGATAAAAGAATCATGAATCCATAAAAATCCTAGAAGAAAATGTAGGCAACAAAATTTCTGACATCATACACATCAGAATTTTCACTGATTCATCCCCTAAGGCAACAGAAACAAAAGAAAAAATGAACACATGGAACTATATTAAACTAAAAAGCTTCTGCACAGCAAAAGAAATAACCATCAAAATGAGAAAGCAAAACAACCACTGTATGGGAGATCATAATTGCCAATGATACATCACATAAGGGTTTAATTTCCAAAATATAGAGAGTGCTCATATGACTCAACAAAAGGAAGACAAAGAACCCAATTAAAAAATGGGCAGAGGAGCTGAATAGACACCTCTCCAAACAAAACATACAAATGGCCAAGAGACATATGAAGAAATGCTCAACATCACTAATCATCAGAGAGATGCAAATTAAAACAACAATGAGGTATCACCTCACACCTGTCAGAATGGCCACCATCAACAAGTCATCAAACAACAGTACTGGTGAGGGTGTGGAGAAAAGAGGACTCTAGTACACTGCTGGTGGGAATGCAGTCTCGTGCAGTCATTATGAAAAGCACTATGGTGTTACCTCAAAAAATTAAAAATTGAATTGCCATTTGACCCAGTGATTCCACTTTTAGGAATATACCCTAAGAAGCCTGAAACACTGGTGAGAAAGAATATATGTACCCCCATGTTCATAGCAGCACTATTTACAATAGCTAAGATCTGAAAACAGCCCAAGTGTCCATCAGTAGATGAATGGATAAAAAAGCAGTGGTACATATACACAATGGAGTACTATGCAGCTGTAAGAAAGAACGACCTCTTATCCTTTGAGACTACATGGAGTGACCTGGAGAATATTATCCTAAGCAAAACAAGTCAAGCAGAGAAAGACAAATATCACATGATTTTACTTATTGGTAGAATATGATGAACATAACAATCTGAGGAACAGGGTAGACCCAGAGACATGGAAATAGGGTACAGGCTGACAATCCTCAGAAGGGAGGGAAAGGGAAGAGATAAACCACAGAACTTATATGCATGAACGCATAACCAATGGACATGGACAACAAAGCTGGGGATGGGGTGGGAGTTATGGGGAGGAGGGTGTCAATGGGGAAAAAAGGAGAAACATCTGTAACAAAAATAAATTAATTTAAAAAAATAAATAAATAGAATTCTGACCTATGAGAATCTTGCAAGCTAATGAATGAGTTGGGAACTGTCCTTGGGTATCCTCTCTCTGAGCCATCTCTAGTACATATGTCACATTCACTCTGTCACCTTTCCCAGTGTGCACTAAAGAACGTGCTGGACACAGGGAGGGCCAGAGGAAAAGAATAGTGGGAGAGGGTAGTAGAGATGAACCTGTTTCAGGCCCGCTTGTCCCTTTTCTCTCCATCTTGGGCCCCTCCTCCAGCTCTGTGAAGGAATACTATAAGAGCAACAGAGAGAAGCTTTGTCTTCATGGCATACAGTATTATCCACAGGTCAAAATATCTCTCATTAGAGCATTTTTTCTGAAGTGAAATCTGAAACTCAGAGAAAAACATTCCCCTCCCAAAATACAAGTCCTGAGCTGGCCTCCTAATGAGTCAGAGGGATGAGCTCAGCCACGACCATACTCCCCAGATGATGCCCAGCCCAGTCCCCACCTCCCTATGACCCTGTGAAATTCCAGTTGTAAAAGGCACCCTTTAGATATGTATGGGAACCTCCTGGAAGGTTTGTTAAAACTATTTCCACCTCCAGAGTTTCCGATTTATATATCTAACAAATTCCCTGGTAATGCTAATGTTGCTGGTCTGGGGAACCATATTTGAGAACCATTATTCCAGCACATAGCAGGCATTTTACAAACATTTGTTGTTCATTTTCATAATGGGAGGTCAGAAATGCATTATGTGGAACAGAAAAAAATAGGAATAATTTCATTCTGGATTTCTGGGTTTCTACCTATTTGTTAAACTTTCCCTCACTCTGTTTCCATGTTATTGATGCAATTTTATCACTATTAATAAAATTTTAACAATTTTCAGGAAACAACTGTCACTTTCCTTCTTTTTTTTTTTTTTTTGTTTATTTATTTATTTATTTATTTTTTAAATCTTTATTGTTGAATGTATTACAGATATTCCTCATTTTTCCCCCATTGACCCCCTCCTCCCCACTCCCGCCCCCCCTCCCAAGTTTTCCCACACTATTGTCGGTGTCCATTGGTTACGCATATAAGTTCTTTGGTTTATTTCTTCCCACCCCCAACCCCTTTCCCTTTGTTTTTATTTTTATTTTTATTTTTTTATGAATATTTATTTATTTTTTTGTTACAGATATTTTACCTTTTTACCCCATTGGCACCCCCCACCCCACCCCCCCTCCACCCTGTCCCCGGCTTAGTTGTCCATGTCCATTGGTCATGCATATATGCATATAAGTTCTGTGGTTTATCTCTTCCCACCCCACCCCCCTCTTCTGACGGATGTCAGTCTGTGCCCTACTTCCACGTGTCTGGGTCTATTGTATTCCTCAGACTGTTATGTTCATTATATTCCGTATATAAGTGAGATCATGTGGTATTTGTCTTTTTCTGCTTGGCTTATTTCACTTAGGATAATACTTTCCAGGTCCCTCCATGTCGTCTCAAAGGATAAGAGATCTTTCTTTCTTACCGCTGCATAGTACTCCATTGTGTATATGTACCACAGCTTTTTTATCCATTCATCTACTGGTGGACACTTGGGCTGTTTCCAGATCTTAGCTATTGTAAATAGTGCTGCTATGAACATGGGGGTACATATATTCTTCCTGATTGGTGTTTCAGGCTTCTTAGGGTATATTCCCAGCAGTGGGATCACTGGGTCAAATGGAAGTTCAATTTTTAATTTTTTGAGGTAGCACCATATTGTTTTCCATAGCGGCTGCACTAGTCTGCATTCCCACCAGCAGTGTATTAGAGTCCCCTTTTCTCCACACCTTCGCCAACACTTGTTGTTTGATGATTTGTTGATGGCGGCCATTCTGACGGGTGTGAGTGGATACCTCATTGTTGTTTTAATTTGCATCTCTCTGATGATTAGTGATGTTGAGCATTTCTTCATATGCCTCTTAGCCATTTGTATGTCCTGTTTAGAGAGGTGTCTATTCAGCTCCTCTGCCCATTTTTTAATTGGGTTCTTTGTCTTCCTTTTGTGGAGTTGTATGAGCACTCTATATATATTGGAAATTAACCCCTTATCTGATACATCATTGGCAATGATGTTCTCCCATACAGTGGGTTGCCTTTCCATTTTGATGATTGTTTCTTTTGCTGTGCAGAAGCTTTTTAGTTTGATGTAGTCCCATGTGTTCATTTTCTCCTTTATTTCTGTTGCCTTAGGTGATGTATCAGTGAAAATTCTGCTCCATATGATGTCCGAAATTTTGTTGCCTACATTTTCTTCTAGAATTTTTATGGAATCACGGGTCACATTTAAGTCTTTTATCCATTTTGAGTTTATTTTTGTGTATGGTGTAAGTTGATGGTCTAGTTTCATTTTTTTGCATGTAGCTGTCCAATTTTCCCAACACCATTTATTAAAGAGGCTGTCTTTACTCCACTGTATGCTCTTGCCACCTTTGTCAAATATTAATTGAGCGTATTGCCTTGGGTCCATTTCTGGGTTTTCAGTTCTGTTCCACTGGTCTATATGCCTGTTCTTGTGCCAGTACCAGGCTGTTTTGGTTACAGTTGCTTTGTAGTATAACCTGATATCTGGTACTGTGATCCCACCTACTTTGTTCTTCTTTTTCAAGATTTCTGTGGCTATTCGGGGTCTTTTTTGGTTCCATATGAACTTTTGAAGTATTTGTTCTAGTTCTATGAAATATGTCGTTGGTATTTTGATGGGGATTGCATTGAATTTATAGATTGCTTTGGGTAGTATGGACATTTTAATGATGTTAATTCTTCCTATCCATGAACAGGGTATGTGCTTCCACCTTTTTATATCTTCCTCTATTTCTTTTTTCAATGACCTGTAGTTTTCTGCAAATAGGTCCTTTACTTCTTTGGTTAAGTTTATTCCTAGGTATCGTAATTTTTTTGGAGCGATGGTAAATGGGATTGTTTTTTCAGTTTCTCTTTCTGTGAGTTCATCATTGATGTACAAGAATGCCATCGTTTCTTGAGGTTAATTTTGTATCCTGCTACTTTGCCAAATTCATTTATTAAGTCCAATAGATTTTTGATGGAGTCTTTAGGGTTTTCTATGTACAATATCATGTCATCTGCAAATAATGACAGTTTCACTTCCTCCTTTCCAATTTGGATCTCTTTTATTTTTTCTTCATGTCTGATTGCTGTGGCTAAGACTTCCAGTACTATGTTAAATAAGAGTGGTGAAAGTGGACATCCCTGTCTTGTTCCTGTTCTTAATGGAAATGTTTTTAGTTTCTGTCCATTGAGTATGATGTTGGCTGTAGGTCTTTCATATATGGCCTTTATTATGTCGAGATATGATCCCTCTATTCCTACATTGCTGAGCGTTTTTATCAGAAATGGATGCTGGATTTTGTCGAATGCTTTTTCAGCATCTATTGATATGATCATGTGGTTTTTATTCTTCATTTTGTTTATGTGGTGTATCACGTTTATTGATTTGCGAATATTGTACCAGCCTTGCATCCCTGGAATGAATCCCACTTGGTCGTGGTGAATAATTTTTTTGATGTATTTCTGGATCCGATTTGCTAATATTTTGTTCAGGATTTTGGCGTTTATGTTCATCAGGGATATTGGCCTGTAGTTTTCTTTCTTCGTAGTGTCTTTTTCTGGTTTTGGAATTAGAATTATGCTGGCTTCATAGAACGTGTTTGGAAGTCTTCCTTCTTCTTGAATTTTTTGAAATAGTTTGAGGAGAATGGGTGTTAGTTCTTTTTTGAATGTTCGGTAAAACTCCCCCGTGAAACCATCTGGGCCTGGGCTTTTGTTTGCTGGGAGAGTCTTGATTACCTCTTCAATTTCCTTAGTTGTTATTGGTCTGTTCAAGTTTTCTATCTCTTCTGGGTCCAGTTTTGGGAGACTGTGTGTTTCTAGAAATTTGTCCATTTCGCTTAGATTGTCGAATTTGTTGCCATATAGTTGTTCATAGTAGTTGTTAACGATCTTTTGTATTTCCGTGGTGTTGGTTGTTACTTCTCCTCTTTCATTTATGATTTTGTGTATTTGGGTTCTCTTTCTTTGTTTCTTGGTGAGTCTAGCTAAGGGTCCATCAATCTTGTTTATCTTTTCGAAAAACCAGCTCTTTGTTTCATTGATCCTTTGAATTGTATTTTTGGTCTCTATGTCATTTATTTCTGCTCTGATCTTTACTATTTCCTTCCTTCTACTTGCTCTGGGGTTTTCTTTTTGTTTGCTTTCTAATTCTTTAAGTCGTGAGGTTAGACAGTCAATTAGAAATTTTTCTTGTTTTTTGAGGTAGGCCTGTAGTGCTATGAACTTCCCTCTCAGAACTGCTTTCACTGCATCCCATAGATTTTGTGTTGTTGTGTGTTCATTTTCATTGGTTTCCAGGAAGTTTTTAATTTCTTCCTTGATCTCCTCGGTGACCCATTCATTGTTTAATAACATGCTATTTAGCCTCCATGTGTTGAAATGTCTTTGCATGTTCTTGTTGCAATGGATTTCTAGTTTCATGCCATTGTGATCTGAGAAGATGCTTGATATGATTTCAACCTTCTTGAACTTGTAGAGATTTAGTTTGTGTCCTATCATGTGGTCTATCTTTGAGAATGTCCCATGTGCACTTGAGAAGAATGTGTATTCTGTGGTTTTGGGGTGTAATTCTCTGTAGATATCTATTAAATCCATTTGGTCTAGTGTTTCATGTAGAGTCTCTGTTTCCTTGCTAATTTTTTGTCTAGAGGATCTATCCAGTGCTGTCAACGGGGTGTTGAAGTCCCCTGCTATGATTGTATTGTTGTCGATTTCTCCTTGGAAGTCCTCCAGAAGATTTTTAATATATTTTGGTGCTCCTATATTGGGTGCATATATGTTTATCAAGGTTATATCTTCCTGTTGGATATATCCTTTCAATATTATGTAGTGGCCGTCTTTGTCTCTAGTTATGGTCTTTATTTTGAAATCTATTTTATCAGATATGAGAATTGCTACCCCAGCTTTTTTTTGCTTTCCATTTGCTTGGAAAATTTTTTTCCATCCCTTCACTTTCAATCTATGTGAGTCTTTTTGTTGAGAGGTGGGTCTCTTGTAAACAACATATAGATGAGTCATGCTTTCTTATCCAATCAGCTACTCTGTGTCTCTTTATGGGAGCAGTCAATCCATTTACGTTTAAGGTGATTATTGATATGTACTTATTTATTGCCATTTTTGTTTAGTGTGGTTCTATTTTTCTTCCCAGTTCTACTGCTAATTACAGCAGTCCTTTTAACATTTCTTGCAGTGCTGGTTTGGTGCTAATGTATTCCCTTAGCCTTTTTTTGTCTGGGAAGCTCTTTATTTGATCTTCTATTTTGAATGATAGCCTTGCTGGGTAGAGTAGTCTTGGATTCAGATTCTTGTTTTTCATGACTTTGATTACTTCATGCCTTCCCTTCTGGCCTGTAGTGTTTCTTGTGAGAAGTCAGCTGAGAGCCTTATGGGGTTCCCTTTGTAGGTAACCTGTTGCTTATCTCTTGCTGCTTTTAGGATTCTCTCTTTGTCTTTAATTTGTGGCATTTTAATTACTATGTGTCTTGGTGTGGGCCTGTTTGGGTTCTTCTTACTTGGGACTCTCTGTGCTTCTTGAACTTGAATGCCTTCTTCCTTCACCAAATTAGGGAAGTTTTCTCTCACTATCTTTTTGAATATATTCTCTATCCCTTGCTCATTTTCTTCTTCTTCGGGGACTCCTATGATGCGAATATTATTACGTTTCCAGTTGTCCCATAGTTCTCTTAAGCTGTCTTCCTGTTTTTTAATCGTTTTTTCCTTTTGTTTTTCTGATTGGTTGATTTTTTCTACCCTGTCTTCTAATTCACTGATCCGGTCCTCAGCTTCCCCTACTCTGCTTTTTAAACCTTCCAATGTGTTTTTCATTTCGGATATGTCATTTTTTATCTCTTCTTGTTGGTTTTTAATTTCCAATTGGCTTATTTTCAGTGTCTCTATGTCCTTACTCATGCTGTTCAGCTTCCTCAAGATCATGGCTCTGAATTCTAGCTCTGTTAACATGCCTAATTGCTCCACATTGATCTCATCTTCGGTGGAGGTGTCTTGCTCTTTCATTTGGCTTCTGTTTCTGTGTTTCACCATTTTGGCTATCACTGTGGGCTTTGGAGCCTGTCAAGTTCTCCCTGTGGGTGTTGGTGTTCTGCTGTTTGTGGCTTCCTCTCCTGTGTTTAGATGAGCGAGGGAGGACCCATGTTGAACACCACTGTCAAGTCTTACTTTCCTGGTTAAAGTTGCCAGCCCAGGAAAGGTACTGTTATCCTCTAGCTTTTTGCCTGGAGGCTAGCAGTCTAGGTTAATTGATCAGTTTTGGGTTGTCAGTTGATTGAAAAACTCCCTCTGGTGCTCAGCCAAGGGGCTTTCACGAGGGTGGGACAGATGCTGGTTGTTAGTGAGCCTCAATTAACACTTCAATGGCCCACAGGGTGGGGTTGGATCTCCGAGGGAGAGGCTGCTGCCTCTCCTCAGAGCCCTGGGAAGGAGCAATGTGGCCACCGTCCTGAGTGGCTGCACTCAGCCAAAGCTCTGAGCGCCCTCCAAACCCCGAGTGTCCCGACGCAGTTCCAGTCCAGTCTGCCCTCCCTCTGCCGGAGCCCAAGGTGAGTGGCTGTGGCTGTTTCAGCCTCTGTCCCGGCTCTGCGCTGTGGAGCCGCCGGGGAGTGTAACCTGAGGGCGCTGCTCCCAGCTAAGGCCGCTGCCGAGCTGCCCTGCTGACCTTGGGCTCCCAGCCCCGTCTCGCGCCTTCGCAAGCCTACCAGGATGGAGTCAGTGCCCCTCGTTGTATGGTCCTCCAAGCTGCTTTTCTGTTGCTTTTTCCCGTCGATTTGTCTGTGTTATAGTTGTAAATCCAGTTTGGTTCTGGGAGACGGTTTGTGTAGCTCCGTTCACTCCGCCGCCATTTTTCGGTTCCTCCAACCCCTTTCCCTTTGAGGTTTTTTCTGTCGCTTTCCTTCTTGAAAGACAAAGCAGATTTAATAACACGGAAAATGATATTTTGGAAAAAACTAGTGTTTCTGGTATATCTGTGATAGCCTTGCCTCCTCCAAAATTAACAATAGACACGGGGGACATGTCAATTGAGCTTTTATTTTCTTTCATATCTTTAGAAAAAATTGTCACTTTTAAAGGTCCAGGTGATCTGCCAAGATTTATACAGGAACTATTTTAAAAAAAAACAACAAAAAAAAAACCAAACAGAAACAGGCACTTCTGACTTGAAGAAATCTACCTGAAGTGACCACTTTTGATCATAAGTCCAAAAAATATTAGAGTCTGCACAGTGAAGCTCAGGTTGGCTGCTTACTTCATGTCATTTTTTTTAGCTCATCTTCTTTAGCTTCAATGCTGAACAAAAATGAATGAAAAGAAAGTGGATGATTTAAAACCTACATTTGTGACTTCAGGTCAAGTTGGCACGGGAGGTAACCATGGCACTCGCCTCATCCACAACCACATCAAAATTACAACTAAACTACAGAACAACCATCATTCAGAACAGCCTGAATTTGAGCTGAGCGGAAGTCCTACAACTACGATATTAAAGAAGAAGCCACACTGAGACTGGTAGGAAGGGTGGAGGGTAGACAGGCTAGTCCCATACCCACGTGTGATGGATAAAAATCAGGATGGATACCTCTGCTGTGAAGGTCCTCCCCAAGAAGGGAGGGGTACCCGACCCACATCAGACCCCCCAGCTCAGGGTTCCAGCACCAGGAAAAGAAGTCCCCATAACTTGTGGCTGTAAAATACAGCGGGAATTGAGGCTGCTGGAATCCCAGGCAGTTCCTCTTAAGTGGCCAGTGCACGAATTACTCGGACTGGCTCCTTCTGGGATCCAGCAATGGGGAGGCAGCTTGAAAGGTGCCAGGGACCTACAGAAAAGAACTGAGCTGTTTGGTATCAGGGTGAGAGTTGGAGAGGCGGCTTTCTCCAGGACAAACTTGCTCTTGGGGGCCATTGTACCTTTGGTGATCCCTGCCCTGGGGGAGCAGACAGGCACCATATCTGGGACTCCAGCAACCAGGCTCATACTGTCCCACCCTGGTGATTCCCTGAGGACCTGCCCCACCCAACTTTTGGGCTCAACCACACTGTTTCCAGTGGCTTTACCATAGGATTGGCCTGTCTTGGATCCTGCTTCAGGATTTCCTAATTTCTTCAAACAAGTAGCATCTGGTCACAGGAAGCCCTAAGCCTCTCATTAAGTGGTGCCAGGCCCAGCAATAGAAGCAGCTATCTTTTTTTCACAACTTGGCTTTGCCTGGGCACCCCCAAGCCCTGCACAAGAACCAGCCATCTGTAGATAGCTTCGTAGCTTATGCCTAGTTGCCCAGGGTAAAACAAGGGCAGTGGCTGGCCTGGCCCCAGAGCCAGCACACCCAGTGGACAACTTCAGACCACATGAAAGCACTACCACTTTAGCACCTCCACAAGCGACACACTCAAGGATTGGACTCAGTGGGTACCAGAGCCCGATTGAAGTAAGTCTTGCTCTGTGTGGTGGGCCCCTACACAACTGATCCTCCAAGGTAGTCAGAGGCCAGTGGTCAGTGGGAACAAACAGTCCTTGCAGCTGATCAGCCTGAGTAAATCCCCCATAGATGTGCCAACAGCAATAAAAACGCAATTACAACAGAAGGGTGTACAGTCCACATGGGTTTACTTCAAGGGCCCAGCTGTGCTGATCAGAGAGGCTGTGCCACTGAACCCTACAGGACACCTACTACAATAGGCCACCCTACAAAGCTCAGGAGACATAGCAACTCTACCAATACATAGAAACAACCACAGGGAGACGGCCAAAATGAGGAGACAAAGAAACATGTCCCAAATGAAGAACAGAAAAAAACTCCAGCAAAAGAAGTAAACAAAATGAAGCTAATAAATCAATCAATCAGATGCGGAGTTCAAAACGCTGGTCATAAGGATGCTCAGGGAACTTAGTGAGAACATCAACAACATAAAAAAGGACCAGTCAGAAATGAAGAAGGCACTAACTAAAATAAAGAATAATTTACAGGGTATCAATAGTAGAGTAGGTGAAGCCAGAAGCATACCATTGATTTGGAATATAGGAAGCAAAAAACACCTAATCAGAACAGCAGAAAGAAAAAAGAATCCAAAAAAAATGAGGATAGTGTAAGGAGCCTCTGGGACAACTTCAAGCGTACCAATATTCACATTATGGCGATGCCAGAAGGAGAAAAAAGAACAAGAAATTGCAAACCTGTTTGAAACAATAATGACAGAAAACTTCCCTGGCTTGGTGAAGGATACAGACATACAAGTTCAGGAAGAACAGAGAGTACCAAACCAAATGAACCCCAGGAGCCCACACCAAGACAATCATCATCAAAATGCAAAAGATTCAGAAAAAGACTCATAGAAAAAGAGAATATTTTGTTGGTTCCCAGAGGGGAGGGGGGTTGGGGAATGGGTGAAAAAGGTGAAGGGATTGAGAAGTACAAATTGGTTGTTAGACTGAGGAACCTCAAAGGGAAGAGGGGAGGGGATGGGAAGAGATAAACCAAAAGAACTTATATAAATATATGCTTAATCAATGAACACAGACAATAGTGTAGGAAATGCAAGAGAGAGGTAGAAGCAAGGAGGAGGGGGTCAGCGAGGCACATCTGTAATACATTCAACAATAAAGATAAGTTTAAAAAAATATATCTGGGGAAGGTAGGAGGAGGGAGGAGGGGAACACTGTGGAGAAGGGGGAACATCCATCATACTTTCAACAATAAAAAAAAATTATTGCATATAAATAAATAAAACCTGCATTTGTGGCTGATTATCTGTTCTGCAAATTCCTTAGACATACACATGTTGGGGAAAAACTCAGAGCATAACGGACTAATTTTTATTAATAAGATACAATAATGCATATTCGATATATTGATGACTGGAATTACTTAAGATTTGCAAAAACCACTGCAATAATAATATATTTTCTTGTAATTATATAAGAAAAAAGTTTTTATAGACTTTTAAAATGAGTCTCTGTAACATTTCTCTGAGGCAACGGAGGAACAGTTGCAATTATCCCCTTCCCATAGATGGAAGGGGAGACACAAAGGAGGGAACTGAATCAGCCAGGAAGAAAACCCAGCTAAGGGCCCAAATAATTCTAATACAACCTGCCTCTATGATCAATGCCATTTTCCTTTGATCCATAAAAACATCTTGGGTGAGCCCTGGCCGGTCTAGCTCAGCGGTTAGAGGGTCGGCCTGCGGTCCAAAGAGACCTGGGTTTGGTTCCCGCTAAGAGCACATATCTTGGTTGCAGTTTGTCCCCAGCCCTGGTTGGGTCAGGGCCGTGTGGGAGGCAGCCACTTGATGTGTCCCTTTCACATCAATGTTTTTCTCTCTATCTCTTCCTCTCTCTCCCTCCCACTCTATATGAACAAAAATGGAAAAATGTCCTCAGGTGAGGATAAAAAAAAATTTTTTTTAAAGTCTTATCATTCTTTAGTGGTGTTCCAAACTCTGTAGAGACATCTAAAGAGAGGATATGATGAGACTGGTGAATACATGCAACAGCAGTGCAAACTAAAACCAAAATTCAATTTTTCAGTATGAATAACTGATCAAGGGCTTTCAATGCTGAATTCCATCAGTACCTGATCGGCTAACCCCATGCTGTTATTTGCATAACAGCAAACAGAGGGAGAGTAATATTTAACTAATAGACATAATTGCAAGGCCACAAATTTCTAAAAGTACCCAACATTTGGGAACTACTAAGCAAATGGGAATTTTTCTGAGCGACGATAGTTTTTAGTGCAGCAGGCTTAGAAAATACACTGTCTCTGGCCAGAAGCCAAATGGCTAACACAAAAGAACAGAACACAGACTCCGGAGAGGAAATACAACCACCTCAAAATCTGCACCATGGGCCCTCTTTCATATCATGCCATGTTTTATTAAAAAGAGAGTCATACCCTGGCTGTTGTGGCTCAGTAGTTAGAGCGTCCAGCCACGGACCAATGAATCATGGGTTGATTCCAGTCAAGGGCACATACCTCGATTTCGGTTTGTCCCGGCCCTGGTCTGGGTCGTGCAGGAGGTGACCAGTCAATGTGTCCCTTTAACGTTGATATTTCTCTCTCCCTCCCTCCCTCCCACTTTATCTGAAAAAAATAAAATAAAAAAGAAGAGATTCATGCTACAAAACTGTGTCCTTAAGGAATTATTCATTTAATGATCTCAACTTTTAAGCAATGGACACTATGACATGTTCATAAACCAGAACACCTGGAAGTCTCCGGACTGCTGACTTCCATGAGGCTCCTCCGTATTCCCGGTGTCTGAGGTCAGCCGCAGCAGCAGGCCATCCCAGCTCTCCAGGGTTCTTCTCATTCCTGACCCTCCCACATGCTCCCAGATACCTCCATCCAGTGATTCTGAGACTGCAGGGAATGTAAGGCCATGAAGTCTTCAGAGGGTGGAGACCTCAAAGTACAAAGGTTTGGGGTTTTCCTTTGCTGTAAGTACTATTCTTTACTAAGTGCAGTAAGTTTTGAAGTATAGAATTTCCCTATTCAAGGGGAATGGGGCAGAAACAATCGAAATTCTCCAAAGAAACAGAGATTATCAAATGGGTAACCTGCTATTCTAACAGGTATTTGCCTTAAATTTCAAAAAATAAAAATAAAGGGTCATATCTAGACAGTATTCCTTCTAATATTTTAAAGTTGAGATCGGTCCCATAGACTGAGAGGTCCTGGTCTGATTCCCAGTCAGGGCACATGCCCTGGTTGCAGGCTTGATCCCCAGTTGGGGACATGCAGGATGCAGCTGATGGATGTCTCTCTCTCTCACACACATCAGTGTTTCTATCTCTCTCTCCCTTCCTTTTTCTCTAAAATAAAATCAATAAAAACATTTTTTAAAAGACTGGTTATATAAACATATCAATTGGTATTTACAGGAAAGAATATGTTCTAATCAAATAAAACTTACAGCTTAGTTGATTAGACACTGTGCTACATGGTAATAAGATACAGCAGTAAGAAGATCATTGAAATAAATAGCACTTTTAACACAATTTGACCAACATTTTTAAGGGTCTTTTTTACTTTGATAGTCTTATCTTTTGCCAACATCAATATTATCAGTCTTTGATTATCAGCATTCATATATATATATTTGTACTGGGAACAGAATAAACAGTGCTGGATCAAATTCCTTTTCACTCAGAAATTTATTTGTCCCTCCCTGGAACCTATGTTCCTATTCCTCATATGTCTTCATCCTCCCAGTCCTTGCTAAGTACACTGGCAATTGTTCTTAAACTTATCAAATGAAAATAATTATCTAAAGGAAAAAAAAAAAAAGAGAGAACTTTAGGCCCACACAATAGATCTCCAGGGGAACTGCTAACAACCGACAAGTGACACAGGTAATTCTTATCAGGCAAGTTCAGCAAATATTGTACAGGCATACTTTGTTTTATTGAGCATCACTTTATTGTGCTTCACAGCTGTTGTGTTTCTATTTATTTATTTATTTATTTACTTACTTACTTACTTACTTACTTATTTATTTGCAAACAGAAGGCAAGACCCTCCACCAACAAAAGGAGTACAACTTGATTTATTTCAATATTTGCTTTATTGAGGTGATCTGGAACTGAACCTGCAATATCTCTAAGGTATGCCATATTTTCCAAATCAAAATTAGAGCACATAAATTTTCTTTTACTAGTAAGTAAATTTATTTGCAACGAATGTTTTACTAAGATGTACTTAGCTTGAATACTTTTATAAATGACATAGAATACAAATGAATGGCTTAAAGATATAGATATTAAATTGCATTTGACTGTTCTATAAAATCCCTTTCTAGTTTTTTCAAAGAAGAAGATGACTACCTGAAATGGGAACCATCCTGGACATATGGCCCCTTTCTGGCCAGTTCTATCCTGAAAAGGGGTGAAGGTTGGAGGCATAAATGGGGAAGGGAAGATCAGAGCAGTGGCACAGAAAAAGGAAAGGAGAATGAGAACAGATTGGACCTGAGGCTGGGAGGGAAAAAGAGAGAAAGTGTTGGAATTAAGGAAGGGACCAGGAATATGTTGGGAGTGGGGCAATCTCTACTGAGTAATTAGCATCTTCCAACTGTAGCTGTGACTACTGCTGTACCCACTATACCCTTTGGATACAAAATAAGGCCTGAGAAGACAAATACTGTCTTCAGTTTCTTAAGTAACTCCCATAAAAACAAAAGCAGATTTACCTTCAGAGCCAACCAAGACAGAATTGGCTTTCAACAGCAAGACAGACAGTGTCCAAAGAAATATTCATCTAGGAAGGAAGAGAAAAGACCATGAAGTACCTTCTCTGTATCAAGTACTATAGAAGGAGATTTCATATGTAGGTATAATATTCAATCAATATATTCTTCTTCAGAATGGTGCAAAGCACTGAGTTAGGTGCTAAAAATGTAAAAAGAGATGGTCTATGCCCTCATGAAACTTACAGTATAATAAAGATAAATGTTTAAACATAAATGTGTTAAAACACAATGAGGTATCACCTCACACCTGTCAGAATGACTGCCATCAACAAATCATCAAACAACAAGTGCTGGCAAGGGTGTGGAGAAAAGGGGACTCTAGTACACTGCTAGTGGGAATGCAGACTGGAGCAGCCATTATGGAAAAAAATATGATGTTACCTCAAAAAGTTAAAAATTGAACTGCCATTTGACCCAATGATCCCACTTCTAGGAATATACCCTAATAAGCCTGAAACACTGGAGAGAAAGAATATATGTACCTCTATGTTTATAGCAGCACTATTTACAATCGCTAAGATCTGGAAACAGCCCAAGTGTCCATTAATAGATGAGTGGATATAAAAGAAGTGGTACATATACACAATGGAATACTATGCAGCTGTAAGAAGAAAGATCTCTTATCCTTTGAGACTATATGGAGGGACCTGGAGAGTATTATCCAAAGCAAAACAAGCCAATCAGGAAACGACAAATATCACATGATCTCACTTATTTGTGGAATATAATGAACAAAACAAGCTGATAAAAAGGATAGACCCAGAGACATAGAAGTAGGGTACAGACTGCAAACCTCAGAATAGGGGGATGAGGGGAAGGAAGAGATGAACCACAGAACTTACATGCACGTATGCATAACCATGGACATAGACAACAGTGCTGGGGATGGGGGGAGGAGATCGAGAGGAGGGTGTCAATGGAAGAAAAAGGAGGAACATCTGTAACAAAAATAAATTAAAGAAATTAAAAAAAAATGTTTAAAAGGCTATGGTCATCCCCACAGTAATAAAAAAAATAAATAAATAAATAAACATAAATGTGATTTATGTGGGTTGAAAATTTATAGTCACAACTCAGATGTGCTGAAATATGCCTTTATCTTTTCTAATGGAAACTTCGTTCTTGAGTCTCCTTTCTGCTTATGGAAGAAAAATGAACTCAATCTTGCCACTTGAAAATAACCCAGTCTCTTTCTGTTTAAAACTAACAATATTTATTTTAATTCAACGTTCTTCTTTTTCTGTTCCCCATTCTCATGAGCTTGAGCCAACTTCACCAGGAAGCCTTAACTACACCCCTACTCCCACCAACATCAGGGGAAAAGGGGCTTCTGTAGTGCAGTTGTCCACACGGTCCTTGCTGGTTCACGCACATGCATCACCTTAAGTGTAGTTGATCACAAATGCTATATGCTATCCATCGCTGGTGTCCATAGTCCTTGCCATTGCTTCGGCCTCAAGATTCATACACTCAGTGTCTCCTGGTTCCCTGGACCTCTTTGTATTCTGCCACCACCCACAAACTTCTCAGGGATGTAACCTCTCAGCGATATCCCCCACACCATCCTGGCAATGTGCAGGGTTCTATAATGCTGCCCTCCGCCCATCTGCCAGGACTCCCTCAGTCCTTACCGCCCACGTATCCTATTGTCTGGGTGCTATTCCCAACTTGAGATTTATCTAGGTAAATCTGGGTATTAGTTACCTCCTTTGGTTTTGCCCCAGTAGGTGACCAGGTGCCAGGAGCAGCTTTGCAGCACCCGTTAGCATCTGCAGTCTACTCTCGCCTCCTCTGAATCTCCTGTTCTTATCTACTTGGAGGACTGACTGACCATGGAGATTTTACAAGCCTGTGAAATCGGGACAAAGTCAGGATGAAGAAATAGACTCCACCTCCGTTTGAAAAGAGGACCGACAGGACTTTACCTGCGGCGCCAGGAGCCAGCAGTTCTCCATGCAAGAGGCATCTGGTGAGACTCGCTGCACAGCGACAAAGCAGACATGGGCAGAGCCATGATCACCAGGCTCGGACTGGGGCTGCTGCTTCTGGCTCTGCTCCTACACACAGATTTATTCAAATCAAACAACTGCTGTAACATCTGCAAGTAACCCCTCCCGCAATACCTCCACTACCCCATACAATTCTACCTTGAAAAATGAATAGATTTTATTTTATCTAGAGATAAAGGATAGAATTTAGAACAGTCAGTTTTTCATTTGGTTCATTAAAGTGATAAGGCCATAAAACAGGTAATACAAAAAGCTATGGTTCTATTTACATGTACATTACATGGCACGTCCATGTGTTCTTGTAAATCCTCAATGTATTGTTTCACAGTACTAACTTAATGCTAATATAACTCTAAATAAAATTTTACATTGTTAAGCTATCACTGTTCTCTTAGGAGCTGAATTCTTTCCTCTGAAGCTTTGGATTTGACACAGCACTTGACTTTTTGTGTAGTAATTGATATGTAGCAGGG
This sequence comes from Molossus molossus, assembly GCF_014108415.1. Classification (NCBI taxonomy): domain Eukaryota; kingdom Metazoa; phylum Chordata; class Mammalia; order Chiroptera; family Molossidae; genus Molossus; species Molossus molossus. Next base: position 43,208,634 of record NW_023425401.1, read on the forward strand.
CAATGATGGATTGGAATCTACCCCAAATCCAAGCATAATGAGTAAATTTTGCTGATATTCAACAAGAGTGCCAGATTCATTGAGCTAAACTCATTCCAACGAGTAGAAGTACAAAGACCTCAACTAATTTCAAAATGTTTCTTTTTATTTCTTGATATGTTTAATCCTTTTTACAATTTAAAAAAATAATTGGTTTTGAAGGTAAAACTGACAAATCTTAAAATTGAAAAGGCAAATATATGAAGGAGCCCAAACTCTAGATTGGTTATTTGGGAAGTGAAGACTGGAAACTTACATTAAATCCAGAAAAACTCTTATGCTCTTTCTGTACATACTTTTTAATAATCATAAGTCAGAATAGCCACATTTGGAACACTTTCTGTTAATTGTCAATATTTTTAGATAGTTAGAACCTAATCCAAATCCTAATGTGGGCTTAATTCTGGAAAGTATGTCTTTTCACAACTGCCTCAATGCACAGAACCTTTTTAAAAATAGTTACTTCCTAAAGTCTTCTGTTCATATGCTCACACACTGATGTTCCAGTATCTAATATGGCAACAGTAATCTTGATAACCAAAGTCTTTTTTTCCCCCATCTTTAGAAACCTACCCAGGAACACTATACCCAGCAAATCTCAAGCTACTGTGTGTGTGAATAAATATTCTCTTTTGTTTCATACCTGAATACTATATTTCTATTTAGGGTTGTATATTGTCTTTGTATTTTTATGCTTTGATTCATAATGACTTCTCACCTTATGGAACTGATTTGCATGAACACAAACTGTAAATAAAAGGAAATGGCTGAAAGAGAAAAAAAAGAGGACTGACAAGCAAGTGTTGGTGAGGATATGGAGAAAAGGGAACCCTTGTGCACTGTTGGTAGTGATGCAGATTGGTGAAGCCATGGTGGAAAGCAGTATGAAGTTACCTCAAAAATTAAAAATGGAACTGCCTTATGATCCAGCAATTTCAATTCTGGGAATATATTCAAAAAAACTCAAAACACTAATTCAGAAGAATATATGTACCCCTATGTTCATTGCAGCATTATTTACAATAGCCAAGATATGGGAACAACCAAGTGCCCATCCATAGCTGAGTGGATAAAAAATCTGTGGTACATTTACACAATACTACTCTGCTGCAAAAAGGAAGAAAATTTTACCCTTTGCAAGAGCATGGATTAGCCTGGAGAACATTACGCTAAGTGAAATAAGACAGTCTGAGAAACACAAGTGCCACATGATTTTACTCATATGTAAAATTTAATAAACAAACTGAACTACCAAGCAAAATAGTAACAGACTCATAGATAGAGAGCAGGTAGACAGCTCTGGTCAAGAGTAGGAGGGAATTGGGGTGAAGGGATTAAGCAAAAAAGAAAAAAGAGAGAGAATTCATAGACATGAACAACAGTGTGGTGACTGCAGGGAGGGGGGAATGAGGGATGGAGGTGGAAGAGAGCATAGTGGGGATAAATGGTGATGGCAAAATTAAATTAAATTAAAAATAAAAGAGGACTTAGTAAAGAACAGCATATATATGGGATGACCCCAGCCCAGGAATTTAGTTCTTTTTCCCCTGGGAGAAGACAAAAGGAAGGAAGAATTGAATTTGACTTGGTGCTTAGTCACAAGAGAAGAAGTTTCCAACATGGAAATGATTATCATGAATTGTCAAGTTTATATTTTTCCATTCCCAGCTAGAAACCATGGTTTGTGTGTTATGCAGAATTCAGTTATACACAAAGTTACATTCATGCACTCCTGACTCTCCTGACTCTTCTGACTAATATGCAGGAACATTTTCTTTCATCTTTAAAGCTTCCTTGTAACTATATCACAGGCACAACAGCAAAACCCAGACTCTGGGAAAAGCTACAGGTCAAAATCTGTTTTCTTCAACAGATAAATTGCAAAGAGCAAAGAGAAAAGTCACTTAGATTAAGGAGAAATATTCATAGGGTGGGAGCCTGGATCTTGATTTTAAAAAAACAAAACTAAAAAAGTTGATGTTTATAAAACCATTGGAAAATTGAATACCAACTGCCTATTTAATTACATTAAGGAATGTTAGGCATAATAATTGATCTTATTCTTTTTTATAAGTATTTTTGTCTTAAGAAATATTCTTACTTCTGGTCAAGATAGTGGAGTAAGTAAAAGCAATATCACATCCTCCCAGAACCACATCAAAATTATAACTAAAGCCCTGGCCAGTTTGGCTCAGCAATTAGAGTGTCGGCCTGCGGCTCAGAGAGACCCGGGTTTGGTTCCCATTAAGGGCGTGTGCCTCAGTTGTAATTTGTCCCTGGCCCTGGTTGGGTTGTGAGGGTGGCACCCACTCGATGTGTCCTTTTCATGTTGATGTTTCTCTCTCTCTCTTTCTCTCCCTCCTACTTTATCTGAACAAAAAGTAAAAAAATGTCCTCAGATGAGGATATATATATATATTTAAAAATAAATTACAACTAAACTACAGAACAACCATCATTCAAAACCACCTGAAATCAAGCTGAATGCAAGTCCTGAAGCTATGAAATTAAAGAAAAACCACAGTGAGACTGCAATAATGACTCAATTACAACAGAAGGGTGTAAAGTCCACACAAGGGGTGTACCTCGAGGGCCCAGCTGGGAGACCAGGAAGGCTGTGCCACTGTACCCTGCAGGACACCTACTAGAATAGGCCATCCTAGGAAGTCCAGAAGACATAGCAACTCTACCTGATACATAGAATCAAACACAGGGAGACAGCCAAAATGAGGAGACAAAGAAACAGGTCCTAAATGAAAGAACAGAACAAAACTCCAGGAAAAGAACTAAACAAAATGGAGATAAGCAATCTAACAGATGCAGAGGTCAAAACACTGCTTATAAGGATGCTCAATGAACTTAGTGAGAACTTCAGTAAACTTACTGAGGGCCTCAAGAGCGTAAAGAAGGACCAGTTAGAAATGAAGGAGGCACTAACTGAAATAAATAATAATGTGCAGAGATTCAATAGTAGGGTAGGTAAAGCCAAGAAGCAAATCGTCGATTTGGAATATAAAGAAGCAAAAAGCTCCCAATCAGAACAGAAAAAAAAAAAAACATCCCCAAAAATGAGGATAGTACAAGGAGCCTCTGGGACTACTTCAAGAGTACCAACATTCGCATCATGGGGGTGTCAGAAGGAGAAGAGAGAGAACAAAAAATTGAAAACCTATTTGAAACAATAATGACAGGAAACTTCCCTAACTTGGTGAAGGAAACAGACATACAAGTCCAGGAAGCACAGAGAGTCCCAAACAAGATGAATTCCAAGAGGCCCACACCAAGACATATCATCATCAAAATGCAAAAGGTTCAAGACAAAAAGAGAATTTTTTTTAAGCCTGCCCCAGCCTATAATAATTTGTTAATAGATGGCAGTGTTATTTGGCTGTTATTGGGTTTTCTTTCATTTCTTTCTTTTCTTTCATTTCTTCTTTTTTTTTTTTTTTTTAATCCTCACCTGAGGACATTTTTCCATTTTTTGTACAGACAGAGTGGGAGGGAGAGAGAGAGAGAAACATCAACATGAAAGGGACACATCGAGTGGCTGCCACCCGCACGACCAACCAGGGCCGGGGACAAACTGCAACCGAGGTACATGCCCTTAGTGGGAACTGAACCCGGGTCTCTCCGGACCACAGGTGGATGCTCTAACCGCTGAGCCAAACCGGCCAGGGCTTTCTTTTCTTTCATTTCTTTCAGGTCCCTTAATTGTTGCCTTGTCTCCAAGGCATCAGGTTGTCACTGAAGTGTAACTGCTGCTACAGCTCTGCAGGCCCATTAACTGTGAGGAAAGAAATGTCTCATTTCCTTCCTTCTTTTTTTTTTTTATCCTCACCCGAAGACATTTTTTTCCAATTTTTGTTCAGATAGAGTGGGAGGGAGAGAGAGAGAGAAACATCAACGTGAAAGGGACACATCGAGTGGTTGCCACCCGCATGACCCAACCAGGGCCGGGGACAAACTGCAACCGAGGTACGTGCCCTTAGCGGGAACCGAACCCGGGTCTCTCTGGACCACAGGCCAAAAAAAAAGCCAAAAGTAAAATCTGCCTTGTATTCTAGCTTTCATACATGACTGTGTGTGACTAGACACATACTACTAGGGATACTGTGTCAGTGGAAAATAGCTGTCATTTTCTTTATATCCAGACATGAATGTATATACACATTATATACATTTAGTCTTACATATATTTCCTGTCTGTTGTCATCAAACAGAAACGGGTTCCTGGATTTTACTTTTCTTGCTTTAAGCATGCAGCTCATGTTTCTGACTTTTAACTCTATATATCATAGACTTATATACTTGAAACCTATATAATTGTATTAACCAATGTCATCCCAATGAATTTAATTAAAAAATTTTTAATAATAAAAATATATAACTCCAAGTAACCTTTCTACACCAAAAGGTTGCAGTTTGACTCCTGGTCAGGGCACATACCTACGTTGCAAGTTTGATTCTCAGTTGGGCTATGTACCAGAGGTAACTGATCAATGTTTCTCTCTATCTCTTTCTAAAAATCAATAAACATATCCTCAGGTGAGGATTTAAAAGAGAGAGAGAGAGATAAATGTTGACAAGAATGTAGAGCAACCAAAATTTATACATTAATGACAGAAATATTAAATGGCACAATTATTTTAGAAACAGGTTTGGTACTTATAATATTAGGTACCTGCTGATTTACAATTCTGCAATTCCATTCCTAAATACCCAAGAGGAAGGAAAACGCATGTTCAGAGATACACTTGTACAAAAAAAGCTCATAGCAGCTTTATTCATCATAGGGAAAAATCTGGAAACCACTCAGATGTTCATCAATAGGAGAATGGGTAAACCAACTATGGTACAGTCATATAAGAGAATGCCACTCAGCAGTAGAAAAGAACTATTGGTGCACTAAAAACATGGCTGAATCTCAACATTAGGCCAAATGAAAGAAGTCTTGTCCATAAAGCTATATACTTTATGATTCCATCTGTATGAAGTTGTGGAACAGGTAAAACTAATCTATGGTGGGGAAAAAATGAGAACACTGGTTGCCTAGAGCAGGAGGAGAATGGGTGAGGATCAACTGCAAAGAGGCATGAGCACACTTTCTGGAGTAATTGTAGTGTTCTTTGTCTTGATAGGGGTTCAGGCTACACAGATGTATACATTGGTCAAAACTTAGCAAATGGTAAGCTTAAAATTGGTACAGGTCCTTATATATACATATTACGTGAAAGAAAAAAAAGAACTATAAACCAGTTAGAACTCTGGCTAATGATATACTTGCTAAAGCCTTTAGAGATTAAGTATACTGATATATGCAACATACTACATCAAAAATGAAAATGGACTAATGGATGGATGAAGAAATGGATAAATGCTAGCTGGGTAATAAAGCAACTATGGCAAAATGTTCACAGTAGATTATATATGGGTGGTGTGTGAAACATATTTCAACCTTTCTGATTTATTAAAATAAAATGTCAGGTGATGAAAAGAAAAAAAAAGGAACTTTAATTGTATTTCCTATCATGGTGCTTAATAAACAAATAAAAGCAGTTGATAAAAATTTTAGAGCAACAGGATAGGAGGGAATTGGCCATAAAATGAGTTAGATAACATTTAGTAAGCTTCTGGTTCCGTATAAGTGTACCTGAATTTTTATGAAAGACACAATGGAGTACTATTCAGCTGTAAGAAAGATCTCTTATCCTTTGAGACTACATGGAGGGACCTGGAAAGTATCATCCTAAGTGAAACAAGCCAAACAGAGAAAGACAAATTTCATATGATCTCACTGATTTGTGGAATATAATGAACATAACAGTTTGAGGAATGGGGTAGCCCCAGAGAGGATAAAAAAACAAAACAAAACAAAACAAAAAAACTGTGGACAATGATGTCAGCATTTATTATTCAAAGGATCTGCAGAAAGAAAATCAGTGTCGGGGCGGGAAAGACTACAAATAAGAACAAAGGAAATAAACGTGAATTAAAGAGAACAGGGAAAAGCTACTGAACAGTACAAAATGTACCTTTTCATTGTGACCAATTTTATAAGAAAGCCAAATGGCCAATTTTGAATTCTCCAGAATCACGGCGTTGTGTTTTTTTTTTTCAAATCCTCACCTGAGGGTTTTTTTTTTCTTTTCACTTATCTTCAGATAGAGTGGGGAGGGAGAGAAAGAGAGAAAGGCACATTGACTGGTTACTTTGACCACAACCAAGGTACATGCTCTTGATTGGAATCGAACTCTTTCGTCTGCAGGCCAATGCTCAGCCACTCAGCCAAACAGGTCTGGGCTAGAATCATAGTGTTTTGTACACACAGTTTCAGCTTCTGAATTAAGTGCTTCAGGGAGATTTTATGTACTATTTGAATACTTATAGTCAAAATGGTTGCAACAGAAAAGTAAACACAGCCTGGTTGGTGTGGTTCAGTGGAGTGAGCAGCGGGTACCATGCACCAGGAGGGCACTGGTTCCATTCCCAGTCAGGGCACATGCCCAGGTTGCAGGCTCGATCCCGGTAGAGGATGTGTTTCTGTCTCTCCCTCTCCCTTTCTCTCTAAAATCAATAAAAACATATTTGAAAAATAAATAAACACATTGATTTTTGTTTTAATATCTGTCAAAACAGTAATCAAGGTAAATGTGACTGGAAGCTCCATTTCAAAAACAAAGGGAAGGGCAGAAAAATTCAACTGATAGAATTGAGGTTGTTGGGGGGAAGAAGTGTTACACTGCAATAGAGAAGATGCTTCAGGAACTGAAAATAAAGATATTGTTATTAGTGGGAAACACACCTGTCCATAATGAAGTATTTGTCTCAAAATAGATGTTCTTTGATCCGTAAACCCTAAACTGCACTGTGTCCCTGAGTATATCACAGAATGGCCTGTTTTCAGTTGTTAATCCCAGACCTAAATATTAATCTTTTACTTTGCCTGTTAAAGGATTGTTTAAATTAGCTTTATGGATTGTAGAACTAGACATGCATTAATATATCTTTTATGGCCCCTGACCTAGCAGAGCATGAGAAGCATCTGAAGTATGAAATAATGCAGAGTGGTGCTCTAAGGGATTATATTTTAAATTGCAAATGCAACATTGATTTAGTTCCTATTTTGTAAACTCTTTTAATTCTACAAAGAAGAAAATTGCTTGCAATATTGAACCACCATTGTCTGCAGTCTGCAAACATAAAAAATCTTAAGTCAATGGACTTAATCAATTTAGCACATTTCCATCCCTTTTTTGAGATGTAAATTTAATATCCTGCCCCACCACCTTGCCTGCAGTCTTGACCTATAGGTTGCAATCTTTTAAAAGATAATACTAAAATTTCACCTAGTTAACCTTATTTGCATGTAAGTACTTTAGGAACATGCTTATTTGGGAATTAAGTCATTTGTTTTTCTGTTACAAAAATTGTCAAGATATGTTTATGAAATAGGATTCTGCAAAAGAATCATTAACCCAGAAAAGCCTTGGACATGACATTCTGAAAAAATAATTTTTCTTGCCATTTAAAACATGAATATAACTTGCCTTTCACTGTTTCACTGGGCTGGGTGGGTCATGCATGGTGGCGCTGAGCTAGAGCTGGCCTGGGGAGTCCTAAGGTAACCGGGTCTGCTGGTGGGTGGCTAAGAGGTCCAGTGCGCGTGGAGGCTCATTCTGAGGGCCCTTCCGCCGGATGTGCAGTAGCAATAGCCACTGAACCAGAGACTTCAAATACCTGGGAGCAAAGCAAATTACTTCCTCCCTACCCCTCTAACCTTAGAGTCGGTCTCAGAAAGAATTACTGAGCCACTAGATGTGGGCACAGAGGAGGTACAGGATCAGGAAGTAAGAAGGAAGAGCTCTTTTTCATACATATATTTATCTCACTTCATCCTCACAACGCCTTTAATACAGTAGTTGCTGTTATTACCTCTTTTGTACAATTAAGCGAATTGAATGTCAGAGAAATTAAGTAGTTTGCCTAAAGCCACTGACTAGTCTGTGATCAAACCTGGACTTAAACCCCGGGACTGTAAAGCCCTGCGTTCAACCATTACACTACAGAAATGGATCTGAGCCTGGGCGCCCAGGGAAGCTTCCCAGAGGAATGAGAACTGGAAATGGGCGGTAAAGGTTGCAAGGACTGGATGAACAGAGAGAAAAGGCGAGACCTGTCTAGAAGAGAAGGGCAGAGCAAAAGGACAGAAGCAGGAATGCCTGTTGATGGAGTAGTGAGGGAACAATCCTGACTGGGTTAATGGATCATTCTATTTTGAATAATAACATAGGACTTTGCCACTTTAAAGCACATTTGTATCCAACTCATAGATCCTCAGAACAGATCTTTTAATAAGGGAAAAGTTATTATAACCCATCTTTTCATATGTACAGAAACTAAAGATCAAGAGACTAAGCAATGCCTCCATCACATACCCTTCCCACCACAGGGCCTTTTGTACACATTGCTCCTTCTTCCTGGAAAGAACTTCCTCTCCTCTACCCATCCATAAGCTCGGTTTAACCTTAGAGAGCCTTAGCTGACTTCCCCTGCCTTGGTCAAATCCCTCCCCAGTGTCTGCATTCATTGAGCCATGTACTTCTCCTTTGCAGGATGTATCATATGTATTCTGCTTGTTGGTGGGAATACATGCAAAAAGATTAAATAATTGAATAAACAAATTAACATAGCCCAGCTCTGCTGGGGCTGTTGCTCATACATTTTCCACATTATTACACTATTTATAAAAGGTACAATAAAAAGACCTGAGGCTATTTTACCTGGGAAAAAGAAAATTTAGGAGCGAAGATCTGACAGTTGTCTTCAAATGTCTGAAAAACTATCACGTTGAAGGATTAGCCATAGTCTGCATAGCTCCAGAGGGCAGAACAAAGACAAATGGGGTGAAAGTCTAGGGAGGCAGATTTCATGACAGTGTAAGGAAGTGAAATATGTAATAATGAGGCCTGTCCAAATTTGAAGTGAGGTGAATATTCAAACAAAGGCTGAGGAACACCAGTCTGGGTGTTGTAGTGGAAATTCCAGTTCTGGATGGGAAATTTTTAGCCACTTAATATAATATGCTTCTCTAGGTCTGGCAGGAACTTGAAAGCAAAATTGAGTTTGATTTTAACTGACCTCAAGGAGAGAGAGCTGTAATAAATAATTGTTCTTATGATTCCCTACTAACATTGGATCCTCTAAGAAAAACATCTGCATTTGTGGGTACCACTTCAGTGCCACCGATGAAGTCTTTAGGAGCTAGCATTTCAACAGCGGGGGGTGGCGCTGCCACTGTGATTAAACAGCAGGGAACACTTCAGTGTATGAGGGACAATCCCAGAGTCATTCCCCTCCTCCAAGCAGACTCTCCCTCTCCCCCACCCTAGGTCCACATACACACAAACACATTTCTACTCTGAAAGCTGCTACAGTGTGCTGACACATCCTGTTCCAAACTATTATTGGAAGCTGTCCTTTTCCCAGCTACTTAGAGCGAACCCTTATGCTGAGCACAAATTTACAGCAATGTTTCTCGTCATGCAAACATTCAGATCATGAAAGATACATTGGGAGAGAAGAGAATTAAAAATCATCTTTTTAATACATAAGTTTTATCTTAAATTCACACAAAAAAATGATCTTAGAAAATTACATAGAGGCTGAAAACTAGGAATACTGAGTTGGAAAGTGATGTCTAAGGATGCCAATATATGCACAGGTGAGCCTGCAGATCTGTAATTTTTATTTGTGGCAGGCACAGGCCTGGACCAACAAGGATAAGTTTTTCTTTAGAAAAATGTAATCTGAGTACCAAATAACCAGTTTGCAAATTTTAGAATTCAACCCATTTGTGGACAATCAAATTCAGTATACAATAATGTTAAAATGATAAGTGATAATCACTTATATTTCAAACCACAGTGTCTATTTTAGTTAAAAGATATTTGGTAATCCAATCATCACATATTTATTGACTGCCTACTATGTGCTAAGCACTATGCTAGGCACTGATTATAGGAAGGTAAACAAAATGGATATGATCTCCGATGTCACCGGTTTATAATCTAATTTAGAAACTAAATAATAAGCACCAAATTAATACAAATTATGACAACAAATATGAAGGGAAAGAGCGACTCCTAAAATCATGGTAGATTTTTTTCTGAGGAAGAGACATTCCACTGAGAAACTAAGAATAAGTAAAAATTAACTCTGTGAAGAGTTAGAGAAAACACATTCCTGACAAAGGGTATGTCCCAAAGCTCTGGAATAGAAAAGAATTTGATTCCTTCAAGAAATGGAAAGGAAGCCAATACAAGCAAGGGGAGAAAGCCTTGAGATGACACTGGGGGAAAATGCAAGGGCAGAACTTGCAGAGCCTTGGAGATTGAAGGTTATTCTCAATAGAGTGGGAAGCCCAAAAAGAGGGGAATGGTGCAATTTACATTTTTAAGATGATTATTCAAAAGGTCAAATGTGGAAAATGGACTGGTGGGGGCAAGAAACGTGGCTTTTTCTACATAAAGTCTTCATTCACAAAAATGACAACTTCTAATTTATAATCATATTAATGTTGCATATTTAGAGCTATTTCTGTTAAATAATTATAAAAGTTTAACATCCCACACATTGTTTTGTTTACTAGGCAGCTCTCTCCCAAGGGAACGTCCTATTGCTAAATGAATGAAAACTGAAATCTTTTCTATTTAGGCAGTCTAAGTCTAACTTACATTGAGAATTAAAACAAGTTTCTATTTCTAAAACAGAGAAAGGAATAAAAATAAATGCTTTTCATATAATATTGCATTCAGAACATTATCTCTATAATCAGAGGAAACTATGCACTTCACTGAGGATGCTGGGACAGATACAGAGCTAGAATTAGACATTCTCCATGACTGACTATTTCTGTTTTTGTTGCCCAGTACTATTTCTTTCTGTGGAGCATGTATGAGCAGGCAACCAGTCCTCTTCATCATTTTCATCAAATGTAACTGTTGAGTTCTAGAAAAATCAACTATGTATAACTGGGTAACACAATAATAATTTGAAAAATAATGTGTTCTTCTATTACTACTGTGAGAATAGGACTCATGGCATGGTCAGTTCGAGGGCCAGAGCTAGAAATTAGTACATTTCAAAGAAGGACTACAAAGGCAAAACTAATACTTAGCTTCAGGCATTCACAATAGGATCATGCAGCAATCCAGGATATTTTCCAAATTCCCTCTCCTGTCCCCAAGCCCCAAAGGGTCCATTCACACAGGTTTTGCTTGTTTGTTATGTGATATTGATATGGAAGTTGATATTTTATGGAAGCAGGATATTGCATTAGGTAAAGTAAAAGAAAAGCTTATTCCTTTAAGTCCCAGAGGACTATGGAAAAGTGTATGTGTGTGTGTGTGTGTTTGTGTGTGTGAGAGAGAGAGAGAGAGAGAGAGAGAGAGAGAGAGAGAGAGAGAGCAAGAGAAAAGAAGAGTCAGTCAAATATGTATTCTGATTTCCCCTTTCAGTGAATTGCATTAAATCTGTGGTTCTCAGACTTTAACATGCCTCAAATCACCTGGAATGCAGTAACACAGTTACTGGGCTCCACCCCCCCCCCCAAAGTTTCTGATTTCTTATGTCTGGGGTAGGACTCAAGAATTTGCATTTCCGAGGGATGTCCGGTCAAGATGGCGGCGTAGGTAAATGAAGTACTCACCACCCCCTCCACAATCACATCATTCAGAACCTTCTGAAACTGAGCTGAATGGAAGTCCTACAACTACAAAATTAAAGAAGCCACATCGAGACTATTAGGAGGGGTGGAGGGGAGGATGGACCGGTCCCACACCCACTTGTGGCTGATAAAAATCAGGAGAGATACCTGGCTACCAAGGTCTTCCCAAAGGAGCAAGGGGTCCTTGTCTCACACCAAGCTGCCAAGCTCAGGGTTAAAGTGTCAGAAAGAGAAGCCCCCATACATTCTGGCTGTAAAAACCTGCAAGAATTGAGGCTGAAGGAGGCTGAGGCTTCTGGAGTCCCTCAGTTCCTCTTAAAGGGCCAGTACATGGACTCACTCAGACTCTCTCCCTCCAGGCTCCAGGGTGGGGGTGGCAGCTTGAAAGGCACCAGAGACATACACAGAAGAACTGAGTTGTTTGGCATCAGGGTGAGGGCTGGAGAGGCAGCTTTCTCCCAGACAGACATGCTGGTGGAGGGTGTTATCCTTTGGTGAGTCCTTCCCCTGGAGGACCCACAGATGGGTGCCATATCTGGGACTCCAGCAACCTGGCTCACACTCTTCGCCCCACCCTGGTGACTCCCTGAAGCCCTGCTTCACCCAGCTTTCAAACCAACCCTAGCTGTTTGCGGTGGCTTTACCCTAAGATTGGCCTGCCTTGGCCCCTGCTTAAGATTTTCCTAAATTCTCTCAAACAAGCAGCATCTGGCCTCAGCAAGCCCCATACCTCTCATTAGGTGGCCCCCAGGTCTGGCACAAGAAGCAGCCAGCCTTGGTTCACAGGTTGGCTTTGTCTACGTACCTCTAAGCCCAGCACAAGAAGAAGCTATCTGCAGATCAAGATGTAGCTTATGCCTGGTGGCCCTGGGTAGGACACAGGCAGTGGCTGACCTTACCCAGAGCCAGCACAACCAGTGGACAGCTTCAAACCATGTCGAAGCACCACCACCCAACCACCTCCACAAGTGACACACTCAAGGATTGTACTCAGTGGATACCGGAGCCCTGCTGAAGTAAGTCTTGCTCTGTGTGGTGGGCCCCTGCACAACTGATCCTCCAAGGCAGTCAGAGACCAGTGGTCAGTGGGCACAGCCAGTCCTTGCAGCTGATATGCCTGAGTAAATTCCTGCCTTTGATGTTCCAACAGCAATCAAGACTCAATTAGAACAGAAGGGTGGACAGTCCACACAAGGTGTGCACCTTGAGAGTACAGCTGGGGTGATCAGGGAGGCTATGCCACTAAACCCTATAGGACACCTACTACAATAGGCCACCCTACGAAGCTGTGGAGACACAGAAACTCTACCTAATACATAGAAACAAACATGGGGAGGCAGCCAAAATGAGGAGAGAAATAAATATGTCCCAAATGAAAGAACAGAACAAATCTCTAGGAAAAGAACTAAACAAAATGGAAATAAGCAATCAATCAGTTGCAGAGTTCAAAACACTGGTTACAAGGATGCTCAAGGAGCTTAGTGAGGAATTCAAGAGCATAAAAAAAACAACTAGTCAGAAATAAAAGATGCACTAAGCGAAATAATGAATAATTGATAGGGAATCAATAGTAGAGTAGGTGAAGCCCTGGCCAGTTTGGCTTCATGGTTAGAGCATCGGCCTTTGGTTCAGAGAGACCTGGGTTCAATTCCCACTAGGGGCACATATCTTGGTTGCAATTTGTCCCCAGTCATGGTTGGGTCGTGCGAGAGGCAGCCACTCAATGTGCCCTTTTCACATCGATGTTTCTCTCTCTCTCTTTCTATTCTTCTCTCTCCCTCCTACTCTATCTGAACAAAAAATGGAAAAATGTCCTCAAGTGAGGATAAAAAAATTAAAAAAAAAATAGTAGAGTAGATGAAACCAAGAAGCAAACCATGAATTTGAAATATAAAAAAGCAAAAAACACCCAATCAGAACAGAAAAAAGAAAAAAGAAGCCAAAAAAATGAGGATAGTGTAAGGATCCTCTGGGACAACTTCAAGTGTCCCAACATTTGCATCTTGGGGGTGCCAGAAGGAGAAGAGAGAGAACAAGAACTCTAAAACCTATTTTAAATAATAATGGCAGAAAACTTCCCTAACTTGGTGAAGGAAACAGACATACAAGTCCAGGAAGCGCAGAGAGTCCCAAACAAGATGAACCCCAAGAGGCCCACCCAAGACACATCATCATCAAAATGCAAAAGGTTCAAGACAAAGAGAGAATCTTAAAAGCAGCAAGAGAAAAGCAGTTAGTTACCTACAAGGGAGTTCCCATAAGGCTGTCAGCTGATTTCTCAAAAGAAACTGCAGGCCAGAAGGGAGTGGCAAGAAATATTCAGAGTGATGAAAAGCAAGAACCTACAACCAATTCTAAAGCTATATTTAGATCAATGGACATATTAAGAGTTTCCCAGACCAGAAAAAGCTAAAGCAATTCATCACCCCAAACTAGTATTATATAAAATGTTGAAGGGTCTTCTTGAAGAAGAAGATAAAAAATATGAACAATAAAATGGCAATAAATATGTATCTATCAATAATTAAATCTACAAATAAAATGAACAAACAGAAAGAAACAGACTCATAGATACAGAAAACTTTTTGTTGGCTACCATAGGGGAAAGGAGTTGGAGGAATGGGTTAAAAAGGTGAAGGGATTAAGAAGTACAATTTGGTGGTCAGACTGAACCTCAAAGGGAAGGGAAGGGGGCAGGATGAGATAAACCAAAGAAGTTACATGCAAATATGCATAATCAATGAACACAGACAGTAGTGTGGGGAAGACAGGAGGAGGATGGGAGCAGGAAGGAGGGGTCAATTTTGGGGGGAAAGGGGAGACATCTGTAATATATTCAACAATAAAGATAAGTTTTTTTTATTAATTCACATAACTATGACATTGGAAGGGGTTGTAGTTAATAAATATTTGTTGAATGAGAAAAAAAATAATAATTTGCATTTCTCACAAGTTCCCAGGTGATCCTGATGCTGTTGGTCCAATGAGAACCACTGTCTTGAATAAATAAAAGTAATCTCAAGGGAAAAAATTTCTTTGTCCTTGATTTTCATGTAATACCCTAGAAAGAGATCATCTCTATGACTGGCCTCTGCTCAAATTTCCCCAACTCATCCCTCATCAGTAGAAACATATAAACCATATTCCTCTTCCATTTACCCCAGGGCATCTTCCCAAAGAGAAAAACTAGATGGGTTTGGGCATCTCATTCATGGACCATTTTTTCCCCAGAAAAACATAGCAATTGCCTAAGGGACAGTTGAAGTTCCCAAATCTAACTATTCTTAAATAATATTGGACATATGGTCAGATTTCTTTCTTTTTCTTTTACCTTTCTAATAACCATGTCAGGCTTCCTCAGGCCCTCTGCCTCCCTTTTTCCTTTTGCCACTGGCTGGAATGACCCAGTTGGTATGGTGGTGAGCCATCTTCAGCAGTGTGACAGACAAAGGCTATATCTTCAAGAATGGCAAAGCCAAAAAAGAAGTAGCCTCAGACCCAGACACTATCAAGCCACCTTACAGATACTGAATTTTACTTAAGTCATTGTATGTTGGGCCTATTTGATACAACAGTTTTATCTGTATCCCAACCAATGCAAATAGAATGAGAGAGATGAGTGGTGTGAAAATAATACATAAATTCATTGCAGTGCTTAAAATTTGCAAACACCTTTTTCCTGTTATACTTTTCTATGCTGATTGTCAGTGATTCACCCAAGACTTCAATTAGATCAGTCCTTTACTGTTTCATTCTTCTAATTTCCAGTCTTCCTTCTCTTTCTTGATTGCTCTTTGTCTATCATCATTGCACTTATTTAGATCTAGCGGTCTACGTAATTTCACCTTATATTTTATTAGCATTTCTTCTACAGCTGCTTTGGAGTTGTTATAAATTGTTCAGGCACTTTTTATACTTTTTAAAATCTTTATTGTTGAATGTATTACAGATGCTCCTCATTTTTCCCTCACTAACTCTTCCTCCCCACTTCCGCCCCCCTCCTGCCTTTTCCCACACTGTTGTCTATGTCCATTGGTTTTGCATATGTGCACATAAGTTCTTTGGTTTATTTCTTTCCACCGACAATCCCCCTTCCCTTTGAGGTTTCTCAGCCTAACAACCAAGTTGTACTTCTTAATCCCTTCACCATTTTCACCCATTCCCCCAACTCCTCTCCCATCTGGCAACCAACAAAATGTTCTCTATATCGAGACTTCCGGTCAAGATGGCGGCATAGGTAAATGCAGAATCACGTCCTCCCACAACCACATCAAAGTTAAAACTAAAATACAGAACAACTATCATTAAAAACCACCTGAAATGAAGCTGAATAGAAGTCCTACAACTACAGAATTAAAGAAGCAGCTGCATCAAGACTGGTAGGAGGGCTGGAGGCGGATGGGCTGGTCCTACACCCACGTGTGGTGGATCAAAATCAGGAGGACACCTCCAATGGGAAGGTCCTCTCTGAGGACTGAGGGATCCCCATCCCACACAAGGCACCCCACTCAGGGTTCCAGTGCCAGGAAGAGAAATCCCCATAACTTCTGGCTGGATAAACCAGCAGGAACTGAGGCTCAGGGAGGCTGAGGTGGCTGGAGCCCCAGGCAGCTCCTCTTAAAGGGCTCGCGCACAGACTTATCAAACTCACTCCCTCTAAGCTTAGAGGGGAGGCAGATTGAGGGGCGCCAGACACATACAGGGAAGAACTGAGCTGTTTGGCATTGGAGTGAGGGCTGGGGAGGGGGCTTTCTCCGGGACAAACGTGCTGTCAGAGGCATTTGTTCCTTTGGTGAGCCCTTCCCTGGGGCAGCAGACAGATGCCATATCTGGGACTCCAGCAACCTGGCTCACACTGTTTGTCCCACCCTGGTGATTCCCTGAGGCCCCGCCCCACCCAACTTTCAGGCCCACCCAACTTTCAGGCCCACCCAAGCTGTTGCCACTTGCTTAACCATAGGACTGGCCTGTCTTGAATCTTGCTTCAGGTTTTCCTAAATTCTTTCAAACAAGCAGCATCTGGTCTCAGATAACCCCATACCTCTCGTTAAGTAATACACGGAAACAAACACAGAGAGGCAGCCAAAATGAGGAGACAAAGAAACAGGTCCCAAATGAAAGAACAGAACAAAACTTCAGGAAAAGAACTAAGTGAAATAGAGATAAGCAACCTCACAGATGCTGAGTTCAAAATACTGCTTATAAGGATGCTCAATGAACTTAGTTAGAACCTCAGCGATCTTAGTGAGGGTCTTAAGAGCATTAAAAAGAACCAGTCAGAAATGAAGGATGCAAAGTCAGAAATGAAGGAGGCACTAACTGAAATAAAGAATAATTTACACAGATTCAATAGTAAAGTAGGTAAAGCCAAGAAGCAAACCATCGATTTGGAATACAAGGAAGCAAAAACACCCAATCAGAACAGCAAAAAGAAAAAAGAAGCCAAAAAAATGAGGATAGTGTAAGGAGCCTCTGGAACAACTTCAAGCGTGCCAACATTCGCATCTTGGGGGTGCCAGAAGGAGAAGAGAGAGAACAAGAAATCAAAAACCTATTTGAAACAATAATGGCAGAAAACTTCCCTAACTTGGTGAAGGAAACAGACATACAAGTCCAGGAAGCACAGAGAGTCTCAAACAAAATGAACCCCAAGAGGCCCACCCAAGACACATCATCATCAAAATACAAAAGGTTCAAGACAAAGAGAGAATCTTCAAAGCAGCAAGAGAAAAGCAGTTAGTTACCTACAAGGGAGTTCCCATAAGGCTGTCAGCTGATTTCTCAAAAGAAACTTTGCAGGCCAGAAGGGAGGGGCTAGAAATATTCAGAGTGATGAACAGCAAGAACCTACAACCAAGATTACTCTATCCTGCAAAGCTGTCATTTAGAATTGATGGCCATATAAAGTGTTTGCCAGACAAGAAAAAGTTAAAGGAGTTCATCACCACCAAACCATTATTATATGAAATGTTGAAGGGTCTTTTTGAAGAAAAAAATAAAAAATATGAACAAACAAAATGTCAATGAATACATATGTATCAGTAATGGAATCTACACACAAAATGAACAAGTAGAACAGAAACATTCTCATAGATACAGAGAACATTTTGTCGGTTGCCAGATGGGAGGGGGGTTGGAGGAAATGGGTAAAAAAGGTAAAGGGATTAAGAAGAACAAATTGGTTGCTAGACTGACAAACCTCAAAGAGAAGGGGGTTGGGGGATGGGAAGAAATAAACCAAAGAACTTATATGCATAACCAATTGACACAGACAACAGTGTGGGAAAAGGCAGGAGGGGCGTGGGAGTGGAGAGGAGGGGGTCAATGTAGGAAAACCTAGGAATATCTGTAATACATTCAACAATAAAGATAAAAAAAATAAAAAATAATAAATAAATGTTCTCTATATCTATGAAAATGTTTCTGGAATGTTTCTGTTCTGCTTGTTTATTTTGTTTGTAGATTCAATTATTGATAGCTATGTATTCATTGCCATTTGTTTGTTCATATTTTTTTTATCTTTTTCTTCAAAAAGACCCTTCAACATTTCATATAATAACAATTTGGTGGTGATGAACTCCTTTAACTTTTTCTTGTCTGGGAAACTCTTTATATGGCCATCAATTCTAAATGACAGCTTTGCAGGATAGAGTAACCTTGGTTGTAGGTTCTTGCTGTTCATCACTCTGAATATTTCTAGTCCCTCCCTTCTGGCCTGCAAAGTTTCTTTTGAGAAATCAGCTGACAGCCTTATGGGAACTCCCTTGTAGGTAACTAACTGCTTTTCTCTTGCTGCTTTTGAGATTCTCTCTTTGTCTTGAACCTTTTGTATTTTGATGATGATGTGTCTTGGGTGGGCCTCTTGGGGTTCATTTTGTTTGAGACTCTCTGTGCTTCCTGGACTTGTATGTCTGTTTCCTTCACCAAGTTAGGGAAGTTTTCTGCCATTATTGTTTCAAATAGGTTTTTGATTTCTTGTTCTCTCTCTTCTCCTTCTGGCACCCCCAAGATGCGAATGTTGGCACGCTTGAAGTTGTCCCAGAGGCTCCTTACACTATCCTCATTTTTTGGCTTCTTTTTTCTTTCTGCTGTTCTGATTGGGTGTTTTTGCTTCCTTGTATTCCAAATCGATGGTTTGCTTCTTGGCTTTACCTACTTTACTATTGAATCTGTGTAAATTATTCTTTATTTCAGTTAGTGCCTCCTTCATTTCTGACTTTGCATCCTTCATTTCTGACTGGTCCTTTTTAATGCTCTTGAGGCCCTCACTAAGTTCGCTGAGGTTCTAACTAAGTTCATTGAGCATCCTTATAAGCAGTATTTTGAACTCAGCATCTGTGAGGTTGCTTATCTCTATTTCACTTAGTTCTTTTCCTGAAGTTTTGTTCTGTTCTTTCATTTGGGACCTGTTTCTTTGTCTCCTCATTTTGGCTGCCTCTCTGTGTTTGTTTCCGTGTATTACTTAACGAGAGGTATGGGGTTATCTGACACCAGATGCTGCTTGTTTGAAAGAATTTAGGAAAACCTGAAGCAAGATTCAAGACAGGCCAGTCCTATGGTTAAGCAAGTGGCAACAGCTTGGGTGGGCCTGAAAGTTGGGTGGGCCTGAAAGTTGGGTGGGGCGGGGCCTCAGGGAATCACCAGGGTGGGACAAACAGTGTGAGCCAGGTTGCTGGAGTCCCAGATATGGCATCTGTCTGCTGCCCCAGGGAAGGGCTCACCAAAGGAACAAATGCCTCTGACAGCACGTTTGTCCCGGAGAAAGCCCCCTTCCCAGCCCTCACTCCAATGCCAAACAGCTCAGTTCTTCCCTGTATGTGTCTGGCGCCCCTCAATCTGCCTCCCCTCTAAGCTTAGAGGGAGTGAGTTTGATAAGTCTGTGCGCGAGCCCTTTAAGAGGAGCTGCCTGAGCCTCAGTTCCCACTAGTTTTCCAGCCAAAAAATTATGGGGACTTCTCTTCCTGGCACTGGAACCCTGAGCAGGGCACCTGGTGTGGGACGGGGACTTCTCAGTCCTCAGGGAGGATCTTCCACCTTTTTTTTTTTTTTCATCCTCACCCGAGGACAGTTTTTCATTTTTTGTTTAGGTAGAGTGGGAGGGAGAGAGAGGAACAGAGAGAGAGAGAGAGAGAGAGAGAGAGAGAGAGAGAGAGAGATCGACATGACAGTGGCTGCCACCCGTATGACCGGCCGGGGCCGGAGGCAAACTGCAACTGAGGTACACACCCTTAGCGGAAACCGAACCCTGATCTTTCTGGACCACAGGTTGGTGCTCTAATCACTGAGCCAAACTGGCCAGGGCTCACTTTTTATACTTTTGAATATCAGAATAAGTAATAAATATCCAAAAGAGTACACTTGTTTTTGTCATCATCAACCTTTTACTGCCTAGTGAATTGCTAGGTAAGATATTGATTAAGGTGATAATGCAAAATTTATATTCAGCTCAATCTTGGTACAACATACCTATGAATACAAAGATATATTTATTTATATATACGTAGTTATTTTTATATATTTATATATCCCCCTAAATATTTAGTGTATATATATGTATATGTATGTATATGTATGTGTGTGTTTGTGTGTGTATATATATATATATAAAATGTACAATAAATTGTATATAAATGTTGGACACAAAAATAATTTATATTGAATATAAAGCCCTGTAAAATACATTATTAAATTCTTTTTATTGAGTAGTCAAATATTTTAATTGTTTGTCTCTTTATAAACTCAATAATATTTATATAATGTGAAATATTCTTAATATTTTTGCTTTTTTTCCCAAACAAATGTATTATACATAATAAAAATAACCTCCCAGGCATTGGCAAGACTGTAGGGCAGTATATCAATGCTAAGGTCATATTCAGTCCTCAGTGAATGCCAATTTTGAAATATATATATTTTTTTATAGAAGTCACAATCCTCAGAATACAAATCGCTCAAAACAACCAGTAGGTATTCCGAATTCCTTCCTGAACTGTCATATTATTAACTTAGTTTGGCCAAGATAAAATAATTTGTAAAAAAAAAATGTACATCACAGTTTATCTCCTTCCTGGGCCAACTAATGAATACTATTTTATACTTCCTCCACTGAAAGCACCAATAGTCAGACAATCTTTCTTTCAAACAAACAAACAAAAATACAGCTTTAAAAGTAAAATAAGTACTCATAGCATCATCAATAGGAAGTTATAAAAACATGTCAAATTTTATTTAAAACATTTTGGAGTACTTTTAAATATTGTTTCAGAGGAAGGAAATAACTGAATGTATTCTATTAAGCTCTAATGCTTCAGGAAAACACAAAACAATCATTTTATGACCCTACCCAGCTACTGATCATAGAGATGGGATAAGAAGCCATGACCAGGAGACTGAAGCAATGAACCTTTGTGACCAGCTACAGGAATATAGCAAACCCAGAGACATAAGCATTGCCTGGGAGCCTATGTTCAAGACAGAGCCAGTAGTCAGAAATCAGGAGAGCCATCATGAGTTATAACAGATACAGGAGTTCAAAGAAAGTTTTGAATCACATAGATAACAGAGGCCAAAGCAAGGCACAGAATCAAGAATCAAAACAAGAATTCAGAATTATGCGTATGGAGCATACACTGTCCTGCCCATTGGTCATTTGAGTAGATCTAGTTGCAGTAAGAATAGTGTGTGTTCTCATATGTGGGATATAAAACTGAATTTCATGGACACAGATAACACTGTGGTGGTTACCAGAGGAAAAAGGGTGGTGGAATGGTGGGAGTTGGAGGGGGCCTAATATATGGTGACAGAAGATGGTTTGACTTTGGGTGGTGGGCACACAGATTTTGTGTCATAGAAATATACACTTGAAACCTATATGATTCTATTAATCAGTGTCACCCCAATAAATTTAATTAAAAATTTTAAAAGAGAATAGTGTGTGTTAGCTGCAGGTAAATCAGTCCCAGCCATTCCTTCCACTGTCGTGGTCTCCCAGACACTGGGGACTAAGCATGCCATTCATTTTTCCCACTATCCATCAGTTGGAACTTCAGAAGGAAAGTCAGACCAGTTACAGACTAAATAAAGAACTTATATTTTCTTTTCGTGTCTGAGTTGTAGTGTGAGTTAAATTTCCACCCTGCTACATTAGCTACTGGCTAGACTTCAAGCAGAATTAAAGGGCAAAGCAAGTCTGAAATTAGCATGGGAACGTCCAGCTAGCCAGAGCTGGAGACAAAATTAAATGGAACACACACACACACACACACCTTTTTTCTTTTTCATAGTTTTGTTCACATATAACTCACATACTGTACAATTCACCCATTTAAAGTGTATAATTCAATGGCTAGTATAATATTAAGATTTGTACATTCATCACCACAATCAATTTTAGAACGTTTTTATTACCTCAAAAGGAAATCATACTCCCCTTAGCCATCACTCTAGGTAATCACTAATCTACTTTCTGTCTCTATAGGTTTGCCTGTCTGGACATGTCACATAAACAAACTAATACAATAATCTGGGGTATTTTTTTGTGAGTAGTTTCTTTCACTTAGCATGTTTTTGAGGTTCATCCATGTTGTAGCATATATCAGTACTTCATTCCTTTTAATTGATAAATAACATTCCTTTTTATGGAGATGGCAGATTTTATGTATCCATTCATTAGCTAATGGACATTTAGGTTGTTTCCACTTTTTGGCTATTATTAATAATGTTGCAATAAATATTTATGTATAAGCTCTTGTATGGACATATGTTTTTACTTCTCTTGGGTATATACCTAGGAGTAGAATTGCTGAATTACGTAGTAATTCTATGTTTAACTATTTGAAGAACTGCCAAACTGTTTTCCAAAATGGTTGTACCATTTTCCAATCCCACCAACAGTGTGGGAATGGAATAAGGATTCCAATTTCTCCACATTCTTGCTAATAGTTGTTATTATTAGTCTTTTTTATTACAACATCCTACCCTCTATTTGAAAACCTCAAACACATCTTCTAGATATTTGAATCTGGAAATTGAACCAGTTCCCCAGTTAAAGAAGCCCAATTACAAGAGGCAAAATCCTGAGAATAGACATGCGTAATGAACAGGAAGGAAAGAAAAGGCCAGAGTTGCCTGGATGTGTGTGGGGATATGAGGGGTAACCATGTGAAAGTGCCAACAGTCAACCACTTTACTACAAAATAGTACATTCATATGATTCAATCTAATACAAAATAATTCCCATGGTCTGTAGGGTGAATGTTTAGGACTTATAGTGAATTAGATAAGTAGTTGGAGTGAGTAGGAAGAGCTTTGCATTGCCTTCTAAGTTTCAACTTTATCCCCTAGGGGACAGAGAAGTCAATTCACAAAAGAAATTTTCATAAATGGCCAATAAATTCATCTTTAAATGTTTAAAACCTTTTAGGTTTAAAAGAAAACTATATATTATTTTCAGTATCATAAAAAATTTAATGATAATATTTAATACTAATAAGGACTCAGGGAAACAGGCTGCTCTCATATTTCTGGGTGTGTAAACTGGAAAAATCTTTGTGTAAGGCAATCTGAACACCCTTTGAGCAAGCATTCTTCTTCTAGGAATTAATTCCAAGGAAATGGTTATAGATAGTTTCAAAAAAATGTTTAGCTACCAGGATATTTTTAATGTCCAGAAATATCAAGTTGGTTAAATAAATCATGAATCATCCTTATAAGTAACTACTAAATAACTACTTTAAATATTTAGATTAATATGTAATAACATGGAAATACCCATAAAATTTGGTATATGAAAAAAATTAGGTTATAAAAGTATGTGTGTCAGTCAGGGCTCTTAAGAACTGTATCAGACTGACTAAATTTGAGTTTCAGAGCCACCATTTACAGTCATGTCACCTTGATCAAGTAATCTAACATCTCTGTAACTCAGTTTTAACATCTCTAAAATGGGGATAATAACAACATACATCATAAGGTTGTTGCCACAATTAAATGAGTTAATACACATAAAGCACTTTGAAATTTGCCTCACACATATCTTAGACAGTAAACACTATCTAAGAGTTACCTACTGTTATAATTTGCTGTCAGTATATTAAGTCAACTTTTATATTGATTTAAGAAAAGATGGGAAGACAAAATACTGAGCAAGAAATATACACAAAACATTCACAGAGCTGGTCCTATGAAGTCACCACCGCAGCTGCCAAGCACTGACCCCATGGCTTGTTCTGTGAAGTCCTCAGATGCTGGACACTGCACACTGCCACGGAACAGCTGTCTCTGCTGCCACTGGAAACCGGATGCAGCTGCCATCGCCACCATCCCCTGGCCAGAATGGATTCTGCGTCATTCCTGCTGCTTTGAGTCACCAGCTCCTGAATCAAAGTCTAGAGAGGATGCATCTGCCTGGCTGCACAAAGTCCCTAGTTCCCAGATGAAAGGAAGGTTAAGAAAAGGAGCATTGAGTGTTTTTATCATATAGAAAAGGTAGATTCTACTTTATAAGACAGAGGATTCAACACACTTAGAGAGCAAATTTATAAACTGGGCAACAAACAAAAGATATAAATAATGACTTTCTGGCTTAAAAAAATAGAGGTATAGCCTGAATATATATTTACATGCAAAGAAAAAAAGGACTAAAGAATATACATCAAAGTGTTAATGATTAATTGTGAATTAACCATTTTGGCTGATTTGAATTTTTTTATCTCCTGACTCTATAACTTTCCAAATCTTCTATGACATAAAAAAGACCTATTCTCTTTTAAAGCAAGACTAGGTGATATCTCAGATCTCTATTTTGAAAAAAAAAAAAACTGAGTTTTTCTTAGAAGTGGCCATGGAATGGGAAGTGGAAGATTAGGCTCAGGTGGCCATTGTTAACCTAGAGCAGGCCCTTGCTACTCAAAGTATGGTCAACAGACCAGCAACATCGGTTTGACTCAGAAGTATATTAGAATTCATAATCTCAAGCCCCAGCCCCAATCTATTGAAAGCAAATAAAAAGATTAATCAGGAGAAATTCTAGAAGTATAAGCAGCAAGACTTAACAATTGACAACATGAAAAAAGTCATGGACCTTGGAAACATTTCCAAAATTGGAAAAAGGCAGGGTCATTAACAGAAAGGAATTACTAAAACAGGATCCAGTTTTAATGGAAAAAGATTAATTTGGTTTTAAATATATAAGGTTTGAGAACTTGAAAGATGGCCAGATGGATATCCTCAGCCTGGGAAATGTAGAACTGGGAGCCAATAAGAAATGTCAAGATTGGTTTTACAAATTTGAGAGTAATCTAAGAAAAGGAGATACTAGAAGCCACAAGAGCATGCAAAGCAAGAGAAGAGATCCGAACAAGATCTTTTAATAATAGCTATATTTTGGAAACAGAAGAGGCCAGACAGTGAGTGTCCACTAGTGAGATCATCAGGAGATGATAGTGTCAAAGAAAGCAAAGGACAGATGTTTCATTATTATTCTTTTCTCCTTTCATGCCAAACTAGGAGTGGTATACACGATTATACTCAAACTAAAGGGGACAGTGATAAATTAATGGAGACCTTAATTCTTGAGACATAGAATGACCAAAATATTTGGAGGAGGGGTGGAAGAGGAGAACATTAATAATAATAGGTCTCATCATCACAAGATATTCATAGTTTTGTGGCTTTTTAAAAAGTTGTGGTGAAAATTTTGTAATTTTAACAGTATTGCAAATCAAATAAGACCATGACTTACCTGTGTTTTATTCATTCATTCATTCATTCATTCATTCATCCATTCATGTATTCATTCAGCAAACATTTAATGAGCACTTACTACGAGCCAGACACTCTTCTGCATGTTGACAAAAGTTAATATAACAGACAAAACCCTTTGTCCTTCTCGGGCTCACCTTCTGGAGAGGGAAACAAATAATAAACAAAAGAAGTAACCTTGCACTCAGTGGGTAGAGTGTCAGCGTGTGAACCAATGAGTCACAGGTTCAATTCCAATCAAGGGCACGTACCTCAGTTGTGGTTCATCCCCGGCCCTGGTCCAGGTCATGCAGGAGACAACCAGTCGATGTCTCTTTCTCTCACATAGATATTTCTCTCTCTCTCTCCTTCTCTCCTTTCCTCCCACTCTATCTGAAGATAAATGGAAAAATATCCTCAGGTGAGAATTTAAAAAAAATAAGTAAGTAAACATATTGTATGTTAGATGATAGCAAGTATTATGGAAGGAAGGGATATAGAGGTGGTTTCAGAGTTATAATTTTAAAAGAGGTGACACGGAAGATACCACTGGGAAGATGAATAGAACTAAAGGAGCCCTGGCTGGTTTGACTCAGCGGTTAGAGCGTCGGCCTGCAGACCAAAGAGGCCCAGGTTCGGTTCCCGCTAAGGGCATGTACCTCAGTTGCATTTTGTCGCCAGCCCCGGTTGGGGTTGTGTGGGTGGCAACCAGTCAATGTGTCTCTCTCACATGATGTTTCTCTCTCTCTCTTCCTCTCTCCCTCCCACTCTGTCTGAAGATAAATGCAAAAAAAAAAAAAGAGAGAGAGAGAACTAAGGGAGATGAGGAAGTCACTCATGCAGAAGTCTGAGGGAAGCACATTCCAGGGCAAGGTTGAAGTGGACATGGTGTGGTCAAGAAGGCCAGTGTTGCTGGACTGAGGGAGTGAAGGGGTGAGCAGCAAAAAAGGAACCCAGAACTCTTAACTCTTCTAGTTAAGTAATTCTATGTATTTTCACACTTATCTTCAGTCGCACAGAAAAAAAGTAAGGAATTTAATTTAAAAATTTAAACTTAATTCAAACATTTAACATGTTTAAATAATTAAATCTCCTTAGTTATTACAGCTACAAAAAAATGTTTTGTTGTGTTTTTTTTCTTTCTCTTTTTTTCTTTCTTCCTTCCTTTCTTTCTTTATTTATTTTTTGAGAGAGAGAGGAAAGGAGAGGGAGAGAGATAAGAAACACCGATGAGAGAAAACATCAATTGGCCGCCTTCTGCATGCCCCTCACTGGGAATCTGGCCCACAACCTGGGCATGTGCCCTGACTGGGAATCAAACCAGCGACCTCTTGATGCATGGGTCGACGCACAACCACTGAGCCACACTGGCCGGGCAAGAAAATGTTTTTTAAAAACTAAAAATCATTATCACTATGTTAATAAATTTGTATTTAGGCCAAGGTAACAATAAAAGAAACCGATCATTTATTTTAAAGACATGAGCAATATTTTTGAAGTAGAGAGTCACTAAATAATGACTGATCCTGAAAGGTACAACTTTAAACCTTCCACTCTTTCAGTGCTATAATTAAAACAAAAATAAAAGTGAAATCTAGAGAGTACACCCAGAGATCTGAGTACCATCAGGACATGTAATTTGCTTTTTCTATGGATCTGAGACCAAAGGCTCCATTTATTTGCTCAAGATTAAAAGAATAAACTGGTTATTTGTTATTCTAAAATACAGAGGCAACTGTGAAGTTAAACACTGATTCAGAAAGAAGAATTGTCAACACCATATTAATATTACCCTATATCAGCAATTTTCAACTGGTGAGCCGCAAGAATTTTTGAAACAAGCAATACCTGGCTGTTTAATCAGGGGTACTGACCTCTTTTCCTTAGATTGTCAGATTTAAAAATGACCACAGCCAACACTACAATAGCCATCCTGTGTGAATGGATAGAAATTGTGCCTATTTCTTTTGTTAGATCAGCAAAAAATACATTTTTTGGTTTGCCGCAGAATTGTAATAATTTAATTTATGGCTGCCATGTGATGAAAAGATTGAAAATTGCTCCCCTAGATCTGTAGAGAGGTTTATTGTGTACGAAGAACTTCCACTACCACTATCTCATTTTAGCCTCACAATGGTCCTATTAATATCACTGTTCTTAATTTACAGATGAAGAAACCCAGACTCAAAGAGGTTAAGGGACTTATTCAAGGCTACCCAACTAATTAGCAAGTACCAGAGCTGGGAACAGATTCTTCACTTCCCAGTCCACTGCTCTTTATACTATACCAACCTGTGTTCTTTTCTAGATATAGAATTGGGGGAATTTTTTTTTCCTGTGCAGGAATAATCAGGTCAGCAAGATCAAAGATAGAAAGCAGTACCTATGGAAAAGTACTAGCTTGGGAATAATAGCCTTATGGTAAATTTTGTCAACCCCATTTAATGTTAGAAAAACCAAGGAAGAAAAGTTTGTTAGTCAAACACTGTGTCTTCAATTATCCAGGGGCTGGCTTGCCATTTAGGCAAACCCTCAGGCTTTTTCACTGCTCCCCTCGACGGCTTGCTCGATCTTCTGGATCTTGCTTGATCTTCGCACCTCCACCAGAGGGCAGGCAGGACAGGAACAGACCATTGGAACCTGTTTGATTAAAAAGTTGGAAGAACAAAACTTAAGTCAAGATCTCAATTTAGGCGTTTGAAGTATTTCTAGATTTCAGTTTTTAATAAAAAAACGTTGCCACCATTCTCCTATATAAACCTAGAATAAACAATACAGCAAAATAATTTCAGAACTAAAGGATAACATTTTATTACACTTCTTTATATTTCCACTCTGATTTTTCTAAATGATAAATATAAAATGTTAAATTGTTTTTTTAAATATGTTTTTATTGATTTTTTAGAGAGAGAGAGATGGAAACATCGATGTGAGAGAGAAACAATTGGCTGCCTCCTGCATGCCCCCGACTGGGGATCGAACCTGCAACCCAGGCATGTGCCCTGACTGGGAATCGAACTGGGACCTCTCAGTCCATGGGACAATGTTCAATCCACTGAGCCACATTGGCTGGGCAAAATGTTAAATCTTTAAATACGTAACGCTTAAGAATGTGGGGATATATATATATGAGCAATGAACATGAACAGAAAATTCACAAGAGAGGAACATGGAAAAATATCCCATTTCATAGGCAATTAAAGAAATAAACATTTAAAACAAAAACCATCTTTCATTTGTCAAATTAATGATATTAAAAATGAGAAGTATTGATAAGGGTGTAGTAAAACAGGCATTTTAATATATTTTAAGTGGAAATGTAAATTGGTACCATCTTTCTGGAGAGAAATCTAACCACAAAGAGAGACTAATCCTGATAGAAGAAAATCAATTTTCAACTATCCAAGTTGGAGAACTGGTTCTTTTTCCTCAAATCAAGTGAGCCCTTTCACGAAGAATATAAATTCATGGTATGACACATAATAGAAACAGCAAGTTTATGCCACTTCCAAGTCTCTGCAGCCTCAAAGGGGTGGAAAGATGAGGGTTCTTACCCCAGAAGAGAGTAAGGATTACAATGCTCACCACTCCAGAGGAGATGCAAGAGCACACTGACAAAGGACAGGAGAAACTGGTGCCTATGAGTCTCTCAGGATCACAGGGTCTGCCTCATACCTACAAGAGAGGAAAGTGGTATTTTCTGCAGGTTCCAGCAAGTGTAAAATAGCACAGTGACCTGCATCCTATTATACCAGGTTGTCCCAGAGACAGAGAGAGACAAAGGGTTCTAACATTTATTGGACTATCCAGATATAGTCATTGTCTTGTCAACAATGGCCAGATTTGTGGAATATAATGAATAATTTGTGGGATATAATGAACATAACAGTCTGAGGAATAGGGTAGATCCAGAAACATGGAAGTAGGGTACAGACTGACAACCCTTAGAAGAGGGGGTGGTGGGGGGAGGAAAGAGATAAACCACAGAACTTATATGCATGTACGCATAACCAATGGACACGAACAACAAAGCCTGGGATGAGGTGAGGGCGATGGGGAGGAAGGTGTCAATGGGGTAAAAAGGGAGAAACATCTGTAACAAAAATAAAATTTAAAATAAAGAAAAAAATAAAATAAATAAATACAAAAAAAAAAACAATGGCCAGGCATGCATGAACTAGACTGCCACATACCCTTAAATTACAATGCTATAAGCCACTCACAGTCTTACAGGTCAAATACATTTGCCCCTAAATTTAAACCACTGCACTGAACAGAGTTGCTTGATCCTGCTTATAACTTAACACCTACTATCTTCAGCTAATTTAAGAGACAATCTGATGGCAAAAAGAAGAAAGTCTCATTACTAAAAGGCCTGAGCCAGTGGGGGATCACATCCACAACGCGAGATCAATGTAGAGCAAAACAATTTTATCACATATGCCGGGGTGCAGGCGGGCTGAGTCGAAAAGGGGTAAGCCTCGAATAACAGTTGGGGTGTAGGTTACATACTCTACTTCTAGCTTCCAGCAGTTCTTGCTGACGTACTCTGCCTGGCCCATTGTCCACTTTACAGTTGGACTGGTCTGGTATCACATCCTGCATCTGCTGGGTGATTCACTGTCTTGCGGGATAACCCAATAATCCTCACTCAGCAGAAGGCTGAGCAAAGGTCATGCAAGTAATGCATTTTTCACAGTTTCCGCCTTTTGCAAGCTTTTACCTTTACCCTTTAAAATGTTACTAACCCGCCTGAAACGCCAATCAGAAAGAATATATGTACCCCCATGTTCATAGCAGCACTATTTACAATAGCTAAGATGTGGAAACAGCCCAAGTGTCCATCAGTAGAAGAATGGATAAAAAAGCAGTGGTACATATACACAATGGAGTACTATGCAGCTGTATGAAAGAAAGATCTCTTATCCTTTGAGATGACATGGAGGAACCTGGAAAGTATTATCCTAAGTGAAACAAGCTAAGCAGAGAAAGACAAATATCACATGATCTCACTTATTTGTGGAATAGAATGAACATAACAGTCTGAAAAATTGGGTAGACCTAAAGATGTAAAATTGGAGTACAGACTGACAACCCTCAGAAAAGGGGATGGAGGAGGGAGGAAAGAGATAAACCACAGAACTTATATGCATGTACGCATAACCGATGGACACGGACAACAAAGCCAGGTATGGGGTGGGGGGGATGGGAAGGAGGGTGTCAATGGGGGGAAAAAAGGAGAAACATCTGTAACAAAAATAAATTAATAAAAATTTATTTTAAAAGTTATTAACCCTTTCATTTCCATCTTATAATGATGATAAAAAGGAAAAAGGGGTGAAGTTTCTCTTTGTGTACTTCATGCAGGTGTGGGATTGCCGTGGACTCCTAAAAAAAATTTGCTAGCTAACTTCTTGGGAAATGGGGCAATAGGGTCCTTTTACCTGTGCTAGAACAAATTGTTAAACTGTCTGTTTGACTAAAATTTGCAGTTGATGTTGTACAAACCTAGTAATCAGAGACAAGAGGCAGGGTCCAAAAAGCAATAATAAGAAGGCTAATACTAGGGGCCCTATAAAGGGAAGTAGGCAGGTTAGTTTAGGCAAGGCTGCTTCTATACTTGTCCAGATAGATTGGGATAGATGATTCTTACTGAATTCTTTTAGCCACTGGGCATTATCTAAAATTTGTTTTGTCCTCTACTCCACAGGTGGGTTGAATTAACACAGAAGCTACAAGATGTATTTGCTATCATGCATACACCTCCTTCTTCGGCTAGCAAATAGTCTAGTGCAATGTGGTTATGTATTACCATGCAGGCAAGAGAGTTGAGGGATTTTGAAAGAAGTTTCACATCTTCACCTGTATCTTCACTTGTACCTATATTTGCCATGGTGGCAGTTATGTTTTTTGCTATTATGGTATTATGAGTAATTCCTCCCATTGAGGTCCTTAGTGGTAACTGCAGCTATGACTCCTGCTATGAGGAGTCTGACTTTCCCCATGATGGCTTCTGAGTTCAGGGCCTGATGAGGTTGAATTAGGGATGAAGAAATGGATTAAGGTATTGGCTGGGGTGGCATATCCTATTGCCCATAAACCACCCTGTTTTCCTGGGTTTAGGCATTGAATAGCAATTGCTCTCCTGGGGGCAGAAATGTTAAGTGCACCTAAAAACGTCATACAGGCAGGTAAGCAAAGTAGTCCAATCATATTTGGACCAGGGAGGTATTCCCACAGTAAGGCTCGAATGATTAAACTATGATAGAGGGAGGAGAGGGCTAGTGCCATTGGCAGAATTGCACCCTGGATAGTGACTAATGTCCCTGGTATGTTTTTTATTTGTTTCTGGTAGTGCATCAAGTCCCTCTGAGCTTGCACATATAAACTCCCATTGCAGAGGTTAGACACATCATGAATAGTCAGATTACAGGTATCCCTCATAAGGTTATATTGAGAGATATTATACATGGTGCCTGCTTTCACGGTTTATATTCATACTGAAAATCAAGATCAAGCGAGCTTTTGCCCCTCTGCTTCACCAGAGGATTCTGCTCTCCCTGAGCTCACCTTAGGACACCTGCATTACCAATTTGACAGCCGCCCAAGTCAAATTCCCCATCTGGCAGCCAGGCTCTTGGCCCCAGAAGTGAGAGCCCCTTGAGGCTCGCCACCCCAGTCTCACTGGGTCAGTGAAAAAATGATAAGAGTAGTGGTATTTCACCCAGGGCCGGCAAGATGAGGGGACCCCGCCATGCCACCTTGAGGGGAGGGTGGGGAGCCAGGGAAAGCAGATTCTTTTTTTTTTTTTTTTATCCTCACCCAAGGACACTTTTCCATATTTTGTTCAGATAGAGTGGGAGGGAGAGAGATAGAGAGAAACATCGACGTGAAAGGGACATATTGAGTGGTTGCCACCCGCATGACCCAACCAGGGCCAGGGACAAACTGCAACCGAGGTATGCGCCCTTAGCGGGAACTGAACCCGGGTCTCTCTGGACTGCAGGCCGACGCTCTAACCGCTGAGCCAAACCGGCCAGGGCAAGAAGCAGATTTTTAGAGGAGACAAAGTAAAGAATGAGAAGGGTTGGTGGGGAGGGTAGGAGCAAAAGTTAAAGTAGCATGGAGTTTAGATAGAATGTCCTGCCCTAACAAGGAGTGGGGCAGGCTGGTAATGCAAGAAAAGAGTGGAGAAAGATATAAGGGCCTAAAGAACAAGTGAGCATCTGGGTTGCGATATTTGGCTGTCAATTCCCACAACTGAAACCCCAAAGCGTCAAAGAGGTCCTCTGAACTCAGGGAGGGCAGAGTAGGTTGCCTCAGTATCAATTAGAAATGAAATTGGCCTACCTGCTATCATCAGAGTTACTTGCGGTTCAGAGTACGAGATCACAGTCAGGGCGTCTGTTCCTGGGCACCTTCAGTCTTCAGCCTCAAGGCCAATCAGATCAAAGCCTGGACTGCCCATTCCGTTAGACCAGTAGTTCTCAACCTTCCTAATGCCTCAACCCTTTAATACAGTTCCTCATGTTGTGGTGACCCCCCAAACATAAAATTATTTTTGTTGCTCCTTCATAACTGTGATTTTGCTACTGTTATGAATTGCCATCAGAAATATGTGTTCTCCGTAACAACCGATACTACAGAAATACAAAAGATTGTAAACAGCTACTATGAACAACTATATGGCAACAAATTTGACAATCTAAGCGAAATGGACAAATTTCCAGAAACACACAGTCTCCCAAAACTGGACCGGGAAGAGATAGAAAACTTGAACAGACCAATAACAACTAAGGAAATTGAAGAGGTAATCAAGAACTCTCCTAGCAAACAAAAGCCCAGGCCCAGATGGCTTCATGGGGGAGTTTTACCAAACATTCAAAATTTACCCATTCTCCACAAACTATTTCAAAAAATACAAGAAGTAGGAAGACTTCCAAACACATTCTATGAGGCCAGCATAATTCTAATTCCAAAACCAGAAAAAGACACTACGAAGAAAGAAAACTACAGGCCGGTATCCCTGATGAACATAGACGCCAAAATCCTGAACAAAATACTAGCAAATCGGATCCAGAAATACATCAAAAAAATTATTCACTATGACCAAGTGGGATTCATTCCAGGGATGCAAGGCTGGTACAATATTCGCAAATCAATAAATGTGATACACCACATAAACAAAATGAAGAATAAAAATCACATGATCATATCAATAGATGCTGAAAAAGCATTCGACAAAATCCAGCATCCACTTCTGATAAAAATGCTCAGCAATGTGGGAATAGAGGGATCATATCTCGACATAATAAAGGACATATATGAAAGACCTACAGCCAACATCATACTCAATGGGCAGAAACTAAAAACATTTCCATTAAGAACAGGAACAAGACAGGGATGTCCACTTTCGCCACTCTTATTTAACATAGTACTGGAAGTCTTAGCCACAGCAATCAGACATGAGGAAAAAATAAAAGGGATCCAAACTGGAAAGGAGAAAGTGAAACTGTCATTATTTGCAGATGACATGATATTATACATAGAAAACCCTAAAAACTCCACCAAATATCTACTAGACTTAATAAATGCATTTGGAAAAGTAGCAGGAAACAAAATTAACGTCAAGAAATCGACGGCATTCTTGTACACCAATGATGAACTCACAGAAAGAGAAACCAAAAAAACAATCCCATTTACCATCACGGCAAAAAAATTAAGATACCTAGGAATAAACTTAACCAAAGAAGTAAAGGACCTATTTGCAGAAAACTACAGGACATTGAAAAAAGAAATAGAGGAAGATATAAAAAAGTGGAAGCACATACCTTGTTCATGGATTGGAGGAATTAACATCATTAAAATGTCCATACTACCCAAAGCAATCTATAGATTCAATGCAATCCCCCTCAAAATACCAATGACATATTTCACAGAACTAGAACAAATACTTCAAAAGTTCATATGGAACCAAAAAGGACCCCGAATAGTCACAGCAATTTTGAAAAAGAAGGACAAAGTAGATGGGATCACAATACCAGATATCAGGTTATACTACAAAGCGACTGTAATCAAAACAGACTGATACTGGCACAAGAACAGGCATATAGACCAGTGGAACAGAACTGAAAACCCAGAAATGGACCCAAGGTAATATGCTCAATTAATATTTGACAAAGGTGGCAAGAGCATATAGTGGAGTAAAGACAGCCTCTATAATAAATGGTGTTGGGAAAATTGGACAGCTACATGCAAAAAAATGAAACTAGACCATCAACTTACACCATACACAAAAATAAACTCAAAATGGATAAAAAACTTAAATGTGACCCGTGAATCCATAAAAATTCTAGAAGAAAATATAGGCAACAAAATTTCGGACATTATACCGCGCAGAATTTTCACTAATACATCACCTAAGGCAACAGAAACAAAGGAAAAAATGAACACATGGGACTACATCAAACTCAAAAGCTTCTGCACAGCAAAAGAAACAATTATCAAAATGGAAAGGCTACCCACTGTATGGGAGAACATCATTGCCAATGATATATCAGATAAGGGGTTAATTTCCAAAATATATAGAGTGCTCATACAACTCAACAAAAGGAAGATAAAGAAGCCAATTAAAAAATGGGCAGAGGAACTAAATAGACACCTCTCCAAACAGGACATACAAATGGCCAAGAGACATATGAAGAAATGCTCAACATTGCTAATCATCAGAGAGATGCTAATTAAAACGACAATGAAGTATCACCTCACACCTGTCAGAATGGCCACCATCAACAAATCATCAAACAACAAGTGTCGATGAGGGTGTGGAGAAAAGGGGACTCTAATACACTGCTGGTGGGAATGCAGACTGGTGCAGCCACTATGGAAAACACTATGGTGTTACCTCAAAAAATTAAAAATTGAACTTTCATTTGACCCAGTGATCCCACTTCTAGGAATATACCCTAAGAAGCCTGAAACACCAATCAAAAAGAATATATGTACCCCCATGTTCATAGCAGCACTATTTACAATAGCTAAGATCTGGAAACAGCCCAAGTGTCCATCAGTAGAAGAATGGATAAAAAAGCAGTGGTACGTATACACAATGGAATACTATGCAGCTGTAAGAAAGAAAGATCTCTTATCCTTTGAGACGACATGGAGGGACCTGAAAAGTATTATCCTAAGTGAAATAAGCCAAGCAGAAAAAGACAAATACCACATGATCTCACTTACATACGAAATATAATGAACATAACAGTCTGAGGAATATGGTAGACCCAGAAACATGGAAGTAGGGCACAGACTGACATCCGTCAGAAGGGGGGGGGGGGAGATAAATCACAGAACTTATATGCATATATACATAACCAATAGACATGGACAACAAAGCTGGGGATGGGGCGGGTGTGGGGTGGGGAGGGGGTTGCCAATGGGGTAAAAAAAGAGAAACATTTGTAACAAAATAAATAAATAAATAAATTTTTAAAAAAAGAAATATGTGTTCTCCGATGGTCTTAGGCGACCCCTGTGAAAGGGGTTGAGACCCACAGATTGAGAACCACTGCAGTAGCCCGAGGAATGGATGAGGACCCACTCTGCACAATCTGTCTGCAGTCTGACTCCAGTGGGGTCCTCCACATTGAAGACATGACTTAGGCGGTGGTCGAGGGTTGGGGCATCGCCTGACCCAATGGCCAGTCTGATTACAATTCAAGCAGGGACATGGGGGTCCACTCTGCTGATTCTGATGGGTGCCCTTCTTCTGTCCCTTGAAGGGGTTTTGCTGACCCCTTTGATTAGTGGGGCCTCTGATGGTAGAGGCGAGCATTTTGGAATCTTGCTATTCTTTGCTGTTAAGCCTCTTCGTCACGATTATTAAAAACCTTAAAGGCTCGATTTAAAAGTTCCCGTTGAGGGGTTTGAGGGCCATCTTCCAGTTTTTGTAACTTTCTTCTAATGTCTGGGGCCAACTGAAAGATAAACCTCAGGTTTAAAATGATAGTCCTTCTGGGCTAGTAGGATCTAAGTTAGTATATTTTCTCATAGCCTATGTAAGGTGGGATAGAAAGGTTGCAGGGTTTTCATTCATTTCCTGGATTATTTCAGTTTTTCATAGTTAATAACCTTGAATGAGGCTTTTTTAAGTCCCTCAATGAGGCATATTACCATATGGTCCCTGGCTTTCCTACCCACACCATTGTCCTGATAATTCTACCTGGGGTCCTGACTAGGGACTGCTTCAGCCCCTACTGAGTTAGTGGGAGCCTATTGTCTTAGAGCATCAGCATGGCCCTGGGCGTTAACTCAGACTTGATTTTTATCTTCTGAATTAAGGGTGGAAGCCAGAATAACATGAATATCATTCCAAGTTAGACCATAGGATTGGGTAAAATACTGGAATCTGAGTCTAATTGGTGGGATCCTCAGTAAAGGATCCTAGTCTTTTATTTATTTGGGACAAATCTGATAGAAGGAGACCTGAACTCTGACAATCCCTTCAGCTTTCACTACTTCCCTCAGGGGGCATTCTAAAACGGGTGCCGAGGTAGGGGACAGATAGGGACCAGAGATGGTTCCCGATGGTGTGTGAGGGAGTTGGAACCAGAGTAGAAGGTTCAGGGGAGTGTGGTAGGGGGCCCGCAAAAGGGGCTGGAGGAGGAGACCCTGCTGGAGGGGTTGAGGGAGGAGGTGGTAGAGCAAGATCAGCTGGGTCAAAGGAGCAAACAGAAAAAGTTAGTGCATAGTTTTCAGAAAGAGGTTTGGGAGGATTAGAGTGTAGTAAGATTTGGGAGGGAGAGCAAGAATCACATAAAGAGGGGTATGATCTGAGTGCAAAGGGGCATGGATGTAAGGAACCTGAGACCATTTTCCTTGCCTTCAACAGAAATTGTCTAGGTCGGTGCCCTGGCCAGCTTAGTGGTTAGAGCATCGGCCTGCAGTCCAGAGAAACCCGGGTTTGGTTCCCACTAAAGGCGCATACCTCAGTTGCAGTTTGTCCCAGGCCCTGATTGGGTCGAGCGGGTGGCAGCCACTCGATGTGTACCTTTCACGTCAGTTTCTCTCTCTCTCTTTCTCTCTCTCTCTCTCTCTCTCTCTTTCTCTCTCTCTCTCTTCCTCTCTCTCCCTCCCGCTCTAAACAACAACAACAACAAAAAAAAAAAAAAGAAAAAATGTCCTCGGATGAGGATAAAAAAAAAAAAAGAAATTGCCTATGTTGGTGAAAATGTTGAAAGTGCCATTCTCAGGCTATTGTGACCCATTGTCTAATTTGTATTGAGGTCACACAGTGCTGCAGTGAAAAATGAGTTGCTGAGTGAGCCCTAGGGTCTTGAGATTTTTTAGGAGACATCCTTGGGGTGTTGCACGAGGGATGTAAGATTGAGCATTTCTCATGTGAGATGTTGCAGCCTAGTGGTCTGATGGATATACTAGTGGAAGAAAAAGGTATCCCCCCTTCTCCCCTAGAGTAGAGAGACGTGCAACTCACCTATATCAGGCATCCCTAAATATATGGTGGGCTAAAGGATCCTGGTTCCCAAGGAACATGTCCTGACTGGCACTGGATTTCGGGAGGGATTGTCACACAGAAGTGAATGAGAGACCTGGCTCCCTTATGTCCTGGATGGGGGATAACAGGACAGTTCTGAGACTCAGACCAGTAGGCAAAAACACTCACCAGCGAATTAGTGTCTGGTGTTGATGCTTGATCCGCAGGAAAGGCTCGAGGTCCAGTATCCAGCTGAGGATGTGATCGATCCTAGTCCAACAGAAGGCCCAGAGGACTCCAGGGTCCCGTGGTTGCCCCCTATGCAGGATCCTCACAGATCTCCCAATCTTGGCACCAAATAAAAGGTCTGAGCCAGCAGATCACATTCACAACACAAGGTCAATGTAGAGCAAAATTATTTTATTGCATGTGCCTGGGTGTAGGCACGCTGAGCTGAAAAGGGATCAGCCTTGAATAACAGTTCGAGTGTAGGTTATACACTTTACTTCTAGCTTCCAGTAGTTCCTGCTGCTGTACTCTGCCTGGCCCATTGTCCACTTTACAGTTGGACTGGTCTGGTATCACATCCTGCATCTGCTGGGTGATTCGTGTCTTGCAGATAACCCAATAATCCTCACTCAACAGAACGCTGAGCAAAGGTCATGCAAGCAATGCATTTTTCACAGTTTCCACAGTTTCCACCTTTTGCAAGCTTTTACTTTTACCATTTAAAACGTTACTAACCCTTTTGATTACAATAAGAATTTGCTTGGAAGTTCCAGGCCCCACAAAGAGAGAGATTTTCCTGAGTTATCTTAACCATCATAATTTAAATAGGGAGAAAATGGGAACAAATTAATAGTCTAACCAAAAGTATAGTATGCACCGACTAACCATTTAACAAAAAATGGAAAATGCTTATCTTAGAATAAGAAGCTAAGATATTGAATACAGAGGTTCTAGTTCCAGAGAAGCTGACTCGCCCTGGCGGGTTTGGCTTGGCAGTTACAGTGCTGGCCCGCCAACCCAAGAGTCACAGGTTCGATTCTAGTCAAGGACACATACCTGGGTTGCAGGTTTAATCCTGGCCCTGGACAGGGTCAGGCAGGAAGCAATCAATCATTGTCTCTCTCTCTCTTCCAGTCTATCTAAAAATCAATGGAAAAAATATTATAATACTAAATGTATCAATAAAATTAGAGGATTTAACCCTGGTTAACATACATGCACCCAATATAGGAGCACCAAAAAATATTTTTATACTTCTGAAGAACTTTAAGGGAGAGAATAACAGCAATACAATCATAGTAGAGGACATTAACACCCCACTGACATCATTGGATAGATTTTCTAGACAAAAAAGTCCAAAAAAACAATGACCTTAAATGACACACTGGATCAGATAGATTTAATTGACATTTACAGAACACTTCACACCAAAGCTGCGGAATATACATTCTTCTCAAAGGCACATGGGACATTCTCAAAGATAGACCACAAGTTAGGACACAAACTAAGTCTCTATAAGTTCAAGAAGATCAAAATCATATCAAGTATCTTCTTGAATCACAATGGAATGAAACTAGAAATCAACAATAAAAACACTCAAAAATATTCAAACTCATGGAGGCTAAATAGTGTGTTATTAAACAATGAATGGGTTACCAATAAGATCAAGGCAAAAATAAAAACCTTTCTGGAAACAAATAAAAATGAACACACAGCAACCAAAAATATTTGGGACACAATGAGAGGGAAGTTCATAACTCTACAGGCTTGCCTCAATAAATAAGAAAAATTTCTAATAAACGATCTTACCCTAATGCTGAAACAGTTAGAGAGAGAATAACAAGAAAAGCCCAGCATAAGTAGAAGGAAGAAAATAATAAATATCAGAGTGGAAATAAATAACATAGAGTCCAAAAAGAACAATACAAAGGAACAATAACATCAAAAACTGGTTCTTGCCCTGGCCGGTTTGGCTCAGCAGTTAGAGCATCAACCCTTGGTCCAGAGAGATGGGTTTGGTTCCTGCTAGGGGTATGTACTTCAGTTGCAGTTTGTACCCAGCCCTGGTTGGGTCACGCGGGTAGCAACCACTCAATGTGTCCCTTTCACGATGTTTCTCTCTCTCTCTTCCTCTCTTTCCCTCCCACTCTATCTGAACAAAAAATGGAAAAATGTCCTCGGGTGAGGATAGAAGAATAAAAAAACTAGTTCTTCAAAAAGATAAACATTGATGAACCTTTAGCCAGACCCACTGAGAATCAAAAAGAAAGGACCCAAATAAATAAAATCAGAAATGAAAGAGGTGAAGTAACAACTGATACCACATAAATACAAAGAATGTAAGAAAATACTATGAACAACTATCTCTCAACAATCTGGATAATCTAGATGAAATGGACAAATTCCTAGAATCATACAAGCTTCCAAAACTGGGTCAGGAAGATTCAGAAACCTGAATAGGCTTATAACAACTTATAAAATTGAAGCAGTAATAAAAAAAAATACTCCTAGCAGGGGGGAAAAAGCCTTGGTCTGGATGTCCTTGCAGGAGAATTTTACCAAATATTAAAAGAAGAAATAACACCTATCCTCCTCAAATTATTCCAAAAAATCCAAGAGGAAGGAACACTTCCCAGCTCTTTACACAAGGCCAGCATTATTCTAATTCCAAAGCCAGACAAAGACGCTATAAAGAGAATTAAGACCAATGTCCCTCATGAACATATATACTAAAATTCTCAACAAAATATTAGCAAATTGAATTTGGTTTTTTAATTGATTTTTATAAAAGAGAGGAAAGGAAGAAAGAAAAGAGAGGAAAGGGAGAAAGAAATAGAAAGATTGATGAGAGAGAAACATTAATCAGCTGCCTCCTGTACAATCCCTACTGGGGATCGAGCCCACAACCTGGTCATGTGCCCTGACCAGGAATGAACCCCATGACCTATTGGTGCATGGGTCAATGCTCAACCACAGAGCCACATCAGCAGGAAGAATTCAGCAATGTATTAAAAAGATCATGACCATGACCAGTGAGATTTATTCCAGGGATGTATGGCTGGTACAATATTCACAAATCAATAACTGTGATGCATCATGTAACAAATTGAAAGATAAAAACCATATGATTATTGCAGAAAAATCTTTCAACAAAATCCAACACCCT
The DNA here is from genome assembly GCF_014108415.1 of Molossus molossus. Lineage (NCBI taxonomy): Eukaryota > Metazoa > Chordata > Mammalia > Chiroptera > Molossidae > Molossus > Molossus molossus. The sequence continues at coordinate 43,249,806 of NW_023425401.1, forward strand.
TTTTTTTTTTTTATCCTCATCCGTGGACATTTTTCCATATTTTGTTCAGATAGAGTGGAAGGGAGAGAGAGAGAAAGAAACATCAACGTGAAAGGGACACATCGAGTCATTGCCACCTGCACGACCCAACCAGGGCCAGGGAAAAACTGCAACAGAGGTACGTGCCCTTAGTGGGAACCAAACCTGGGTCTCTCTGGACCACAGGCCGACGCTCTAACCGTTGAGCCAAACCAGCCAGGGCCCAACACCCATTTTTGATAAGAACTTTCAGCAAAGTGGGAATAGAGGGATCATACCTCAATATAACAAAGTCTATTATATGTCAAACCTACAGCCAACATCACACTCAATGGGCAAAAACTAAATTTCACCTAAGACCAGGAATGTCCACTTTCACCATTCTTATTCAACATAGTACTAAAAGTCCTAGCCACGCAATCAAACAAGAAGAAGAAATAAAAGGCATCCAAATTGGAAAGGAGAAATTAAAACTGTCATTACTACCTGGCCAGTGTGGTTTAGTGAAGTAAGCATCACCCTGAGAGGTTGTGGTCCAATTCCCGGTCAGGGCACTTGCCTGGGTTTCAGGCTCAATCCCCAGTAGGGGGTATGCAAGAGGCAGCCAATCAATGTTTCCTTTCACATCAATGTTTCTATCTCTCTCTTTCTCTCTCTCTAAAAATACCGTCTTTCTTTGCCTGCCGGGAGTTGGCCCGATGCAATGAACTACACGCACACGCTGGTTGGAGTGAGGGGGAACATAGCAAGAGAATAAATAGTCCAGGTCTCTGGATACAGCCCAATTTATTTGCAAAGTCATTCCCCAGGATACATGTTGATTTAGGTAATATCCTTGAGATGGCATCTCTGCTGACCACACAGCCAAGCCCTGTCTCTTGCTTTTTACAGTGGAGAAACATCAAAGGAGATAAAAAATAACAAACCCATTTATGCCTGGGCTTTCTCACCCATTATCCTCTTGGAGTGGCTTTCCAACCCTTTGACATGCAAACCTAATCATATTTCATGCAAACAAAACATCCAGTTCCAAATGGGGCTGTTTTCCTGCCCTCCAAGCAAACCTATCTGTCCACACACACACTTTGATCCTAGGCTGGCCAGGTGAGAATGCATATCACAAGGTTACATTTTGTTCATCCACCAACCTCCCATTTCTACATCTCCCCTCTTTTTGTTTTCTTGTAATTGAGGAATCACCATGGCTGTGGTGGTCAGGAACATCATCACTCACTTTTCAGTCTTCTGCATAGAGGACACCATTCACCAAAGTCCTCAGAGTACTATGAGGCCAACACAAACAATAAAACAACCAACAGCAGTAAAAATTCAGATTCTAAGATTGAAACCCTCAAACCAATGTTTTGGATTGAGCCATTGGACATTATCTGAGATTGCCTTTAAAACATTTTGTTGAGCAAGTTGTTGTATATCTGCTAACTGTGCTTCCAGAGCCTTTTTTATTTTTTAATTTTTATTTATTTATTTATTTTGGTATGTGCCCCTAGCAGGAACCGAACCCAGGACTCTCTGGTCCACAGGCCGACACTCCAACCACTAAGCCAAACTGGCCAGGTCTCCAGAGCCTTTTTTAGATTAGCTACTTACCCTCCAAGGTTGCCAGCAAAAGCTCCTTGGAAGTGTTGCTTGCCTACTGTCCAATTGTGGGAGGTGGCATTCCAAGGCAATGCAGTTACACACATACTATGACTAAATTTCCAATCACAGTGTAATGTAGAGCGAGTAGCTAAGGCCTCTCCACACTCTCCTAGCCATAATACAGCTGCCTCGAAGGCATCTAATCAAGTCAGAATTCCTTGATCAATTTTTGTCTGGGAAGTCATATCTTTAGCAACATTGGTCATTACTTTAGCCCCTGTATGTGCCATTTGGACTGATTCTGTCAAGGCTGTGACTGAAACTGCTGCAGTAGCAGCAATGATTATAGCTGAAATGATAAATGCTATTAACCACCCAATAAACCTCCTTTAATGGGGGTGTCCAAATGCTTTAGTTAATTGTGCTAGGTCAGATTCACCTTCCCATGGCTGAGTAAGGTTTACTGGTATCTATACTTCTGCTCTATGGTGCATGGGAATAATGCTAGTAATATTAAGCATAGTAATATTTTCATGAGTAATGCAGCTTAGATAATAAGATTGATTAACAGAAATGTTTAATCTATTATTACTTTCAGAGATGTTAAAGAAGAGGCAGCCAAGAACATATATGGGTGAGAGGTGCAAATCATTATGATGAGCTTGTTGGGTTTGTATTTGAGTAGTTATTTCTCTAAATTCTTGCTGTGCCTCTATTGATTGAGTTTTAGGTGAACTTAGTGCTGGATCACCTTTGAGAGTATTAAATAAATGAGTTAACTTGAGTAGTGATACCAAGCATAGGTTGAAGCCAATTGATGGCTCCCAGTAATTTTTGTAATTCATTTAAAGTTGTCATTTTTTCACTCACTCACACACACGCACACACACATACACACACACACCTCCCTCCTTCCCCGCCTCCCTCCCCCCCTTCTGCTCTTGCACAAAAAATAAGAATAAAATAAAATAAAGTTGTCATTTTTACTGGAATGATAAGTTTCTGGGGGCAAATAGTTCTTGCCCCTAATATTCACCCTAAGTATTGCCAAGGTTTTAATTGCTGTACCTTGTCTGGAGCAATTTGTAATCCTGCCTCTTTTAAAGTTTCCCGAAGCATTACATAGGCCTAATTCAATTCTTTTGGGGTAAAAGCAACTAACAAAATATCATCCGTATAATGGTATAGATAAATGGCAAGAAATAGTTTCCTTACTGGATCAATAACATGATGGACATAGAATTGACAAATTGTTGGACTATTTATCATTCCTTGGGGTAGGGGTAGTACCTTCCATTGAAACCATTGCATTGGTTTATTATTGTTAATGGGGGGAACAGAAAAAGCAAATTTCTCTCTATCTGTAAGGATCAAAGGGATAGTGAAAAAGCAATCTTTAAGATCTATGACAATTACATGACAATTTTCAGGACTCATTGTAGGATTGGGGAGCCCAGGTTGTAATGCTCTCATGGGTTCTATAATAGCATTGGTTGCCCTCAAATCATGTAGTAATCTCTATTTAACACTTTTTTTAGGAATAACAAATATGAGAGTGTTCCAGGGACTGACTGAAGGTTCTATATGACCTGCTTCTAATTGTCCTTTTACTAATTTGTTTGCTTGTAATAATTTTTCCCTTTTTAAGGGCCACTGATCAACCCACACTGGCTCTGTTGTTTTCCAGGCCAATGAAAGAAAGGGAATTTTACCATAGCCAAAAGACTGAGTTTGAATAATCATTCCCCATTGAGAGGCAAGATCTCTTCCCCACAAATTTAGGGGAGATTCCATGACATAAGGTTGAATCCATCCTTTTTGCTCATCTGGACCTACACAAGAAAGGGAGCAAGTATTTTGTTGAGGAGCTTGAGTTCTTCCCACTCCTGTTACTACCAGGGGTACTGGGACTTTAGTCCATTCCTTAGGCCATTCTCTAATTGATATAACAGAAGTGTCTGCCCCTGTGTCCACTAATCCTGAAAATAGTTGCCCTTGTATATTAATGGAGAATAAGAGATTTTTTGGTGTTAATAGCAGCCATCCAGAAAACATCACACTGACCAGTGCTCCCAAACCCTGCATTTCCTTTTACTATGGAGGTGGCTCTGAGGACCCAGTATGGTAACAGAAGAAATTGAGCTATTTGGTTCCTGGTGTTAATACATGAAAGCCCGACACCTCAAGCATTTTAATTTCTCCTTCAAAATCTGAGTCAATTACCCCTAGCATCACTTGTATTCATTGTTGAACTAGATCTTCTAATCACTAAACCCACCTTTCCCTCCAGCAAGGGGCCATAAACTCCGGTAGGAGCTAAACAAATAACATCAGACTTCTTAAGGGTTAATTCTATGGTGGTGACAAAATCCAGGCCTGCACTTTCTGCTGGGGAGGCTCAGAGGTCTCCAACCCTCCACTTGATTGACTAAGAAAAGCCTGAGGCGGGACTTCTGGTCAAGATGGCTGCATAGGTAAATGCGGTATCATGTCCTCCCACAACCACATCAAAGTTACAACTAAACTACAGAACAACTATCATTCAAAACTGCCTTAAATCAAGCTGAATGGAAGTCCTACAACTATGAAATTAAAGAAGCAGCCACATCGAGAGTGGTAGGAGGGGCAGAGGTGGACGGGCTGGTCCCACACTCACGTGTGCTGGATAAAAATCAGGAGGATACCTTGGCTGGGACACTTGAGGACTGAGGGGTTCCTGTCCCACACCAGGCACCCCGCTGGCCCCAGTGCCAGGAAGAAAAGTCCTCATAACTTCTGACTGGAAAAACCAGTGGGAACTGAGGCTCAGGGAGGCTGAGGTGGCTGGAGCCCCAGGCAGCTCCTCTTAAAGGGCCCACGCACGAACTTATCGGACTTACTTCCTCTAAGCTTGGAGGAGAGGAAGCTGGAGGGGCACCAGAGACATATAGGGAAGAACTGAGCTGTTTGGCATTAGAGCGAGGGCTAAAGAGGGGGCTTTCTCTGGGTCAAACATGCTGTCAGAGGCCTTTGTTCCTTTGGTAGCCCTTCCCTGGGGCAGCAGACAGATGCCATATCTGGGACTCCAGCAACCTGGCTCACACTGTTTGCCCCACCCTGGTGATTCCCTGAGGCCCCGCCCCACCCAACTTTCAGGCCCGCCCAAGGTGTTGCCAATTGCTTAACCATAGGATTGGCCAGTCTTGAATCTTGCTTCAGGTTTTCCTAAATTCTTTCAAACAAGTAGCATCTGGTCTCAGATAGCCCCATACCTCTTGTTAAGTAATACATAGAAACAACCAGGGAGTCAGCCAAAATGAGACAAAGAAACAGGTCCCAAATGAAAGAACAGAACAAAACCCCAAGAAAAGAACTAAGTGAAATGGAGATAAGCAACCTAACAGATGCTGAGTTCAAAATACTGCTTATAAAGATGCTCAGTGAGCCCTGGCCAGTTTGGCTCAGCGGTTAGAGCGTTGGCCTGCGGTCCTGAGAGACCCGGGTTCGGTTCCCGCTAAGGGCGCGTACCTCGGTTGCAGTTTGTCCCCGGCCCTGGTCGGTTGTGCGGGTGGCAGCCACTCGATGTGTTCCTTTCACATCGATGTTTCTCTCTCTCTCTCTGTTCCTCTCTCTCCCTCCCACTCTACCTGAACAAAAAAATAAAATAAAATAAAAAAAAATAAAATGTCTTTTAAAAAAATAAAAATAAAAAAAAATAAAGATGCTCAGTGAACTTAGAACCTCAGAGAACTTAGTGAGGGCCTCAAGAGCATTAAAAAGGACCAGTCAGAAATGATAAATTCACAGTCAGAAATGAAAGAGGCACTAACTAAAATAAAGAATAATTTACACAGATTCAATAGTAGAGTAGGTAAAGCCAAGAAGCAAACCATTGATTAGAAATATAAGGAAGCAAAAACACCCAATCAGAACAGCAAAAAGAAAAAAGAAGCCAAAAAAATGAGGATAGTGTTAGGAGTCTCTCGAACAACTTCAAGCGTGCCAACATTCGCATCTTGGGGGTGCCAGAAGGAGAAGAGAGAGAACAAGAAATCAAAAACCTATTTGAAACAATAATGGCAAAAAACTTCCCTAACTTGGTGAAGGAAACAGACATACAAGTTCAGGAAGCAAGAGAGTCCCAAACAAGATGAACCCCAAGAGGCCCACACCAAGACACATCATCATCAAAATACAAAAGGTTCAAGACAAAGAGAGAATCTTAAAAGCAGCAAGAGAAAAGAAGTTAGTTACCTACAAGGGAGTTCCCATAAGACTGTCAGCTGATTTCTCAAAAGAAACTTTGCAAGCCAGAAGGGAGTGGCAAGAAATATTCAGAGTGATGAAAAGCAAGAACCTACAACCAAGATGACTCTATCCTGCAAAGCTGTCATTTAGAACCAATGGCCATATAAAGAGTTTCCCAGACAAGAAAAAGTTAAAGGAGTTCATCACCACCAAACCATTATTATATGAAATGATGAAGAGTCTTTTTAAAGAAAAAGATAAAATATATGAACAAACAAAATGGCAATGAATATATATCTATCAACAATTGAATCTACAAACAAAATGAACAGGTGGAACAGAAACATTCTCATAGATACAGAGAACATTTGGTTGGTTGCCAGATGTGAGGGGCGGCAGACAGACGCCATATCTGGGTGTTAGAGGAATGGGTGAAAGAGGTGAAAGGATTAAGAAGTACAAATTAATTGCCAGACTGACAAATCTCAAAGAGAAAGGGGTTGGGGGGTGGGAAGAAATAAACCAAGGAACTTATATGCATAACCAATGGACACAGACAACAGTGTCGGAAAAGGTGGGAGGGGGGCAGGCATGGGGAGGAGGGGGTCAATGGGGGAAAAATGAGGAGCATCTGTAATACATTCAACAATAAAGATAAAACATAAATAAATAAATAAAACTAAAGAAAGAAAAGCCTGAGGCTGAGGGACCCAGGAAGCTGTCTGGGCGCTGAGTCTCATGCCCATCCTCCCGTTTCCCGACAAGGTGATTTCTAATTTTGTCATATTTAGACTTACACTGATTGGCCCAGTGAAGCTCTTTGCCACATTGAGGACAAGACTTAGTAGGAATGCCACTGGTTCAGACTTTTCCTTTTTTACATTCCTTCTGAAAATGTCCTGGCTTGCTTCCTTCTCTCTCTCTCCCCGTCCCTTCCCTTCCTTCCCCTCCCCTCCCCTCCCCTCCCATCTTTCCTTTCCTTTAAAAAAAATAAATAAATAAATAATGAAAATGTCCTGGCTTGCCACAATTGAAACATAATTTTGGACCCTTATTGTCCTTTACTGAATTCTCCAATTTGCAATGTCCCAAGAGCAGTAGCTAATGCTCTAAATCAATGCGTTTCTGTCCCTATATTTTGACATGCTTTTATATATTCCCCTATCTTTGAGGTTTTTCTCTTCAAAGGAGCAAGTACAGCCTGACAATCTACATTAGCATTCTCATAGGCTAGTTGTAATAACAATGTATCAGCTGCTTCTGCATTATCTACCTGTCTACTTACTGGTGCTTGCAACCGATTAATGAATGACACATAAGATTCCTGTGCTTCTTGCTCAACTATAGAAAAAGAGCCTGTTCTTCCTCCAGACTCTGGAACCCTTCAACAAGGTTTAGTAGCAAAATCTGAGGCCTGATGAAACAATCTATCATCTTGCCTTGCCTGTACTCGGGGATCTAAATAGTTTCCTTGTCCTAGTAATAGGTCTTGTCCAATAGGAATCCCGGTTCCAAGATTTTCCATTGCCTATTGCATGGCTCCCTCCTAATATTCTAACTTCCACATGGCAAACTGGGCCGGCATCAACACTGTTTTTATGAGTGCTGTCCAATCCCAGGGAGTCATCTGATAACTACCAGCTATTCCCTCTAACATTCCTATAGTAAAGGAACTTTGCAAACCATTTTCCATTATGTTTTGCCTGAATTCTTTAAAAACCTGATAGGGCAAACATTCATGCACGGGTTGTTGACTTGACCATATTATAGCTGGGAAAGTTCCAAAATCTCCAGCTTCCCTGCCTCGTTAAGACAGCCCTTCATTTCTGGGCATGGAAAGACTGAGGAATGCTCCACAAAAGGTGGAAGAGGGGAGAAGAACTTTCCTCCTTTGATGACCATGCAGGGGCACTCAGTTCTGGAGTCTTCTCCGAAGGGGAGATTGGAGCCACCGCACTGCTGGGACTGATTTCCTTAGTTAGGGGCTGCAATGCTAAAAATACCAATCACCATAAAAGAAGGGTGGAGGTGGAAAGATTACATCCTAAATCTTTGCACACCCTAAAAGTTTCCCCTACTTTGAACCACATGTCAATTCAACATGCCCTCCTTAGGGAACCATGGGCAGTGCTCTTAAACATCTTTTAGAAACTGAAGAGATTCACTCTGATACAAAGCAGTGAGCTGCTTTCAGCAACCTTAGTAAGACTTGCGTATTAAGTCACTGATCTTTAGAAAATCCCAACTCCGTGCTGTCTTACTGGGAAACCCCTCACAACACTAGATATGTGGCCAGCTGTCCAAGCCAGACATTGCTGACTCAAGAAAACTGGAGCATATTTTTACTTTTGATCCGATTGCTAATTCCCTTGCACATACTGTTACATTGCTGGTCATGACGAATCATGTCACTGCGTATTCGAGTCACATCAGGGTCACCACTTGCCATCTTTCTTGACTTGCCAGGGGTCAGCGCAATGCAATGAACTACAAGCACATGCTGGTTGAAGTGAGGGGGAGCATCGCAAGAAAGTAAATGCTCCAGATCTCTGGATACAGCCCAATTTATTTGCAAAGTCATTCCCCAGGATACATGTTGATTTAGGTAATTTCCTTGAGATGGCATCACTGCTGACCACACAGCCAAGCCCTGTCTCTCACTTTTTACAGTGAAGAAACATCAAAGGAAATAAAAAATAACAAACCCATTCATGCCTGGGCTTCCTCACCCATTATCCTCTCGGAGTCGCCTTCCAACCCTTTGACATGCAAACCTAATCATATTTCATGCAAACAAAACATCCAGTTCCAGATGGGGCTGTCTTCCTGCCCTCCAGGCAAATCTATCTGTCCACACACACACTTTGACCATAGGTTGGCCAGGTCTCGAGAATGCATATCACAAGGTTACATTTTGTTCATCCACCAAACCCCTATCCCTACAAAAAATAAATAAATAAATAAATAAATTTAAAAAATAGCCCTGGCCGGTTTGGCTCAGCGGTTGGAGCATCAGCCTGTGGACCAGAGAGTCCCAGGTTCTGTTCCCGCTAGGGGCACATACCAAACTAAAATAAAATAATAATAATAATAATAATTTTTAAACTGTCATTATTCACAGATAGCATGATATTGTATAGAGAAAACCCTAAAGACTCTACCAAACAAACTACTAGATGTAATAAATGAATTCGACAATGTAACAGGATACAAAATTAACACCCAGAAATTGGTGGCATTCTTATACACAAATAATGAACTCTCAGAAAGAGAAACTAAAAAAATAAGTGCATTTACCATTGGAACCAAAAAATTGAGATACTAAGGAATAAACTTAACCAAGGAGGTAAAAGACCTATACTCAAAAAATGACAGGACATTGAAAAAAAAAGGAAAATATAAAAATGTGGAAAAATATATTGTGTTCATGGATTGAAAAAATTAATATAATTAAAATGTTCATACTACCCAAAGTAATCTATAGATTCAATGCAATCCCAGTTAAAATACCAAAGGTGTTATTTCATAGACCTAGAACAAATACTCCAAGAATTTGTATGGAACCAAAAAAGACCCCTAATAGCCATAGCAATCTTGAGAAAGAATAACAAAGTAGGAGAAATCACAATACTGGATATCAAATTATACTACAAAGCCACTGTAATCAACACAGCCTGGTACTGACAAAAAAAAAAAACAGGCATATAGATCAATGGAACAGAACAGAGAACCCAGAAATCAACCCAAAACATTATGCTCAATTAATATCTGACAAAGAAGGCAAGAGCATACAATAAAGACTAGCTCTTCAATAAATGGTGTTGGGAAAATTGGACAGATACATGCATAAAAATGAAACTAGACCACCGATTTATATCATACACAAGAATAAACTCAAAGTGGATAAAAGACTTAAATGTAAGTAATGAAAACATAAAAATATTAGAAGAAAATATAAGCAGCAAAATCTCAGACATCTAATGAAGCCGAATTTTAACCAATACATGCCTAGGGCAATGGAAACAAAGGAAAAAAAATAAACAAATGGAACTATATCAAACAAGAAAGCTTCTGTATAACAAAAACCAGCATGCCCTGGCCAGTTTGGCTCAGAGGTTAGGGCATTGACCTGAGGACCAAAGGGTCGCGGGTTTGACTCCTGGTCAAGAGCACGTACCTGGTTTGCAGGTTTAATCCCCAGCCCCCACTGGGGTTGTATCTCTCGCATCGATGTTTCTCTCTCTCTCTCTCTCTCTCTCTCTCTCTCTCTCTATCTCTCTCTCTCTCTCTTCCCCTCCACCCTTCCACTCTGTCTAAAAATCAGTGAAAAAATATTCTAGGGGGAAGATTAACAACAACAAAAAGACAAAGAAACCAGCATCAAAATGAAAAGGGAACCCACTGCATGGGACAACATATTTGTCAATGATACATCAGATAAGAGGTTAATTTTCAAAATATATAGAGCACTCATACAACTCAAAAGGAAGTCAAACAATCCAATAAAAAAATGGACAGAGGAGTCCGGCTAGGGTGGCTCAGTGGTTGAGTGTCAACCCATGCACCAAGAGGTCACCAGTTCAATTCCCAGTCAGGGCACATGCCCAGGTTGTAGGCCAAATCCCCAGTCGAGGGGCATGCAGGAGATGGCCAATCAATGTTCTCGCTCATCAATGTTTCTATCTCTCTCTCCCTCTCCCTTTAAAATCAATAAAGAAAAATAATAAAAATAAAAATGTGCAGAGGACATGAATAGATACTTCTCCAAAAACATACAAATGGCCAAGAGACGTAAAAAATTGCTCAATGTCACTAATCATCAGAGAGATGCAAATGAAAACAACTATGAAGTATCACCTTACACCTGCCAGAACGGCTAGCATCAACAAATCAATAAACAAGTGTTGGTGAAGATGTGAAGAAAAGGGGATCCTAACACACTGCTGGTGGGAATGCAGTATAGTATTTCCTCAAAAAATTAAAAATGGAACTACCATTTGACCCAGTGATCCCACTTCTAGGAGTATATCCTAAGAAGCCTGAAACACCAATCAGAAAGAATATATGCACTGTTATTTACAACAGCTAAGATCTGGAAACAGCCCAAGTATCTATCAGTAGATAAGTGGATAAAAATGCTGTGCTACATTTACATAATGGAATACTATGCAACTGAAAAAAAGAAGGATCTCTACCCTTTGAGACAGCATGTAGGGACCTGGCGAGTATTATGCTAAGCATAATAAGCCAGTCAGAGAAAGACAAGTATCACATGATCTCACTTATTTGTGGAATATAATGAACAAAATAAGCTGACAAACAAAATAGATTCAGAGACATGGAAGTAGGAGGCAGGAGGACATAAACCAAAAAACTTATATGCATAACCAATGGACACAGACAATAGTGCAGTGAAGGTGGAGGGAGGGTGGGAGCAGGGAGGAGGAGGTCAATGGGGGGAGAAAAGGAGAGAATCTGTAACACTTTCAGCAATAAAGATAAATTAAAAAAAAAAAAAGGAATAGTGGACATGATATTGGCCAACTACCCATAAGTGATACCATGTGGATCTATCACAGGTAGCTGGGAATGTAAATCTAGAACACAGAGGAGAGATCTGGGCTAAAATTATATCTTTGTGAATCATCTGCATTTAGAAGTCATTTAAAGTTAAATACCCTAAATATTTTCTCCATATTACTGAATAGCAGCTAATTACTGAGATTTTTCTCATTGCATTCGTTTGTATCTGATCCACTGAAGAAGTAAAAGATAAGACCAGTTGTTACAATTCTAAAGACAGAATCTATCTTACCACTGAAAAAAGTAAATAGGGTTTTATTTAGTTCTAGGCCTGGCTCCTAAACCAGTGGGCTTTAGACTCTGTTTGCATGTTCCCTAACATAATTTTGAAAAACTTTATATTCCTTCACACATTTTTTTAATGTTTTTATTGAATTTTTAGAGAGAGAGGAGGGAGAGATAGAAACATCAATGTGAGAGAGCTACATCGATTGGCTGCCTCCTGCACATCCCCTACTGGGGATCAAGCCCACAACTCAGGCATGTGCCCTGACCAGGAATCAAACCTGGACCTCTCAGTCATGGAATGACGCTCAATCCACTGAGCCACACCGGCCAGACTCATCTAAACTTTTTCATCATACATTTAAATAGTGGCAAAAGATATAATTTCTGGTGTATTATAACTATTGACATGTTTAAATTACACTATTGTGTCCTGGCTGTTTTGGCTCCGCATTTAGAGCTTCAGCCTGTGGATTGAAGGTTCGATTCCTGGTCAAGGGCACATACTTGAATTGCAGATTGGATCCCTGGCCCGGTCAGGGTCATGGGGAGGCAACCAATTGATGTCATTCTCTCACATAGAGCTTTCTCTCTCCCTCCTTCCCTCTCTCTCCCCTTCCCTTCCACCCTACCTAAAAATCAATGGGAAAATATCCTTGGGTGAGGATTTTAAAAAATAAGATGAAATAAATTCCACTATTTTATCACTCAAATACAATCAAGGAATTTAAATAGCATAGAGATTTGATTCCCACCATCATCCATTTAAAAATATATATATATCGACAAGCTTTTTTTTTTTTTTATCCTCACCCAAGGACATTTTTCCATTTTTTGTTCAGATAGAGTGGGAGGGAGAGAGAAACATCGACGTGAAAGGGACACATCGAGTGGTTGCCACCCACACTACCCAACCAGGGCCAGGGACAAACTGCAACCGAGGTACGTGCCCTTAGCAGGAACCAAACCCAGGTCTCTCTGGACGGCAAGCGACGCTCTAACCGCTGAGCCAAATCGGCCAGGGCTGGACAAGATTTTTAATTGGCAGAAATTTCACATCACTCCTTTTTGTCCTTGAACTCACATCAATTCCACTCCTGCCTAAGATTTTATCCAAATATGCCATATTTTGATGCCTGAAAATCTTTGATCACTCTATCATAATTTTTGCAATAAAAATATGCATACAGCCCAGCCAGTGTGGCTCATTGGTTGAGTGTTGACCCATGAACCAAGAGATCACCGGTTCAATTCCCGTCAGGGCACATGCCCAGGTTGTGGGCCAAATCCCCAGTGGAGGGGCATGCAGAAGGCGGTCAATTGATGTCTTCTCACTGATGTTTCTAACCCTCTTTCCCTATCCCTCCCTCTCTCTCTAAAAATAAAGAAAAAAAAATTTAAAGCAATAAAAGAAGAAAATATATATTATAAATATATATATGCATACAAATTGAAATATTCTCTGGTTCTCTAATACTGTTAATTTTTTCTTCTGTATTTTAGTTACCACCACAGTTATTAAATACACAAAACTAATCAAACAACATAATTGATACATTTAGGTAAATGTTAGCTATAGAACAATGAAATTTTATTGTAAATGTATCTTTTAATGAAATAATGAGGCCTTTTTTCAATTAGCTTATGTATCTGTGGGTTAATATTACTTATTGCCAGAATTAGACATACATTTTTTATGTAAGCTCTGAAAAAGTTTATTCACATAAATGAGAATTTGAAGCTGAAAGAAATTTTATTACAGCAATAGCCTGCAATTATTTGAAACTCTTAAAATTATATACCTAAAATTACATACTAATGTATCATTAAAAATTCTTTTTAATGAGTCACCAAGTGACCAATTAATTCCTCCTTTAATTTTAAGAGTAAAGAATTGAAAACCTTCTGAGTTTCAAAAGGATTATTATAATTATGGCCCCCTCTCACTAACCACACCATTAATTTGAATTATCTTCTTGTCTGGCACTTCAGAGTTTCTTCCACCCCAGTGCAATGTGATGCTGTAACATCTGAGAGGGAGGGAGGCCTTTCTTTCATTATATAGGAGTGATGGTGGGGATTATGTAAGAAAAAGTGAGAAAGGAGAATGGAGCACACAGCAAGGGTATTCTCAGATCAGTCTGAAGGAAATTGAAGATCCAGAATCTAGATCTATCCAGTAAATCTATCTTTAGGCCCTCTTACCCCTTAGAAATCTTTGCACACCTATAGTTGATTTAAACTAACTAGTCTTTTCTTCCTCTCATCATATCCTACTGATGGGGAAAGAGGAAAGAAAATATAAACCTGAAAGTATTTTTTGAGGGATAAGAAAAATTCTTTAGGAAAAGGGGTTGAGGAGGAAGGAAGGAGTGATAGGTATCCATGAATCAGGTAGATAAGGGACTACTCCTACCTTCCATCCTCAGAAAGTGGTAGATTCTTGAGGTAAAGCCTCTCCTTCCTGGATTGGCCTCCTGGGATTGCATTTCATTCATTCCTTCATTCAACAAACATTTTTAGTCACTTTCTACATCAGCCTCTGTGCCAGGCCCCAGGGATACAAAGACCTTTACATTCCTTGTCTTTAAGGAACTTTCTTTTTTTTTTTTTTTTTTTTTTTTTTTTTATCCTCACCCGAGGATATTTTTCCATTTTTTGTACAGATAGAGTGGGAGGGAGAGAGAGGAAGGGAGAGAGAGAGAAACATCGACGTGAAGGGACACATCGAGTGGCTGCCACCCGCACGACCAACCAGGGCCGGGGACAAACTGCAACCGAAGTACGTGCCCTTAGCGGGAACCGAACCCGGGTCTCTCCGGACCGCAGGCCGACGCTCTAACCGCTGAGCCAAACTGGCCAGGGCCTTTAAGGAACTTTCAAAAGCTGGTCAGGATTTAGGCTTTTTGCTGAGGTGCTCCAGCCCAGCCAGCCACCCTTTCTATTTCTCATCAAATACTTCTTCATGTCTGGGGATTTCTCTTCACATCCCTGTTCCCTATTCCACCAACAGAAAAAGCTATGCTCATCTCATTTCCTCCAGACAATATTTCATGTTTTTTAATGCAGAGTGGGGCATACCATAGTGGGTGCTGCCAATGGATTAAAATCAGTGACAGGAATTACCAAGATAGTGCCTCAATAATTCAGCGGAGAGGGCTGAAACCTTAGCATTAGGAGGCCACAGTTCAGACAGCTCTAGGCAACAGGAAACTTCTTTCAGTGTGCTGTACAAATATTGTCATATTTTTATGTGTGTCCTGGTGTCAAATATGTTGGGAAGTACTGTAAATTAACTTATCAAAGTATGAAACAACAGGTCTGAACAGAAGTCCGACTGTTCTGCCAGCAAGCTACATCTGTCCTGCACACATCTTTGGGTTAGCAGATACAGTGTTGATTATTAAAAAATAATTTATTTGCAACATTTAAAAAAATACGCATAAAAATCTAGATCTCTGGTCTCTCATGAAAAATTGATTCAGAGCTGTAGTCTTATATTGCAACAGTAAGCCGGCAATAAGTAACAGCCCTTTCCACTTTACCTGCCTTCTTTCATCTACACGACTTGCGTACCCTCCCCGTTTCCATCACCACTTCAGTTTCTCTCTACTGTATTGCACTAGAATATAGTCAGCTTTCATGCTACCTTCACACTGATCAGGTACATACACACACACACATGCAGCCCCTGCTGTCTCAGTAACAAGACCCTCAAAAGCAAAACTTAGAAATGCAATTTAATTATTTTTATTCTAAAAACAATAGATATATATTATAGAATTTAGAAAAGGGAAAAGGAAAAATTATTAAATCACCAATGATCTTGCTACTGAAATACAGTGTTAATACCTCAAAATGTATTTTTCTGAGTTTTTTCTATTGTTACATTCAAAGCTACACTTACACATTAAGTAGGTCTGAGTGGGCTTATATTTTTTTAGTACTTCAAAGTCATATTATTTTCCTTTGTGTTTAAAACTATGGAATTTGTTTGGCAATCATGATTTCCTATAAATAAAAATCATCTACTTGTAACTTTATTGTTCAATCCAATGTTACATATATAGAACCTTATATAATATTTTAATTTATGTAGAACTCATTACATGCATTAACCTTGTATAACATTTTTAATTTATTTCAGATCGGTTTGAGGTTCTCAGAGGGCACATCAGATGCTTTGAAGCTTAGATAATAAAATAGATCACTTGGTTCTTGTAGAGAGCAGTATGCTATCACTTTTGCTTTCCGTGTCTCAGATGTCTATAATAGCCCATTTCAGATAAGTTTCAAGTGAGTGTGGCCTAGAGTTGTACCCTGTCATTTGTTAATGTGTATATTACAAAAACACTTGAGATACCTGGTTAGATAATGAGAATAATGACCAAACACTCTTTCTCTACATCCCCTCTAACACCTAGGGACTATATCAGTCCCTGGAAGGAAGGAGAAGTCCAAATTGACTGCAGTTAAGTTTCTGTCACTTCTCATTCTAGCCTTTCTACTGGGGCTTATATAGATTAAGTTCACAGAATGACAGACATATAGAAAAATAAGGAAATATTTCCTGGGTGCCCAAGTTTATTGAGATTCATCCTTGCTTTGCCTGTTGTTTCTCTCTATGAAAGTATACTGTTTTGGAACTTGCATTTTTCACTGAATTACATTAAGAACATATAAGTAAAATTTCTAATAACTTTACAGAAGTCTTTGAAGAGGGGTAAACAGTAGTTATCTCTTCGGTTTAACTGGGATCGAAAAGGTTACAGAGATTTAAGATGACAGTGATGCTCTGACCAGTCTTGCCCAGTGGTTAGAGCATTGGCCCACAGACCAAAGGGTCTTGATTCCCACTTAAGGGCTACCTGGGTTGCAGGCTTGATCCCAGCCCTGGTCGGGGTTGTGTGGGAGGCAACGAATTGATGTATCTCTCTCACATCAATGTCTCTCTCTCTCTCTCTCTTTTTCTCTCTCTCCCTCCCTCCCTCCCTTCCAATATATCTAAAAAAAAAAAAAAAAAAAATCAATGAAAAAATATCCTTGAGAGAGGACTAACAAAAACAACAATAAAAAAAAGATGACAGTGATAACTTCAACTTGAGAGAAGGAAAATTATGAATTTATAAAATTATGGAGGGGGGGGGTTGCCTTTCCATTCCAAGTAAAATAAAAGAGTATCAGGAAAGGTGGCTGCTGTTTTAATATGGTTCTTTTTAGTCAGGTAGAAAATCATGTTTACTGTGAGTTTTTGTATTCTTTTGGACCTTCCAGTCATAGGTTGTGGCAGCTGCAATAGCATTAAAAACAATTTGAACCAATAACTGTCCTAATTAATCCCATTTTAAAGTTGCTCCAGTTGAACTTTTCTTTCCTGGATTATTTATGCATTGGTTATTTAACATACATTTACAGAATGCACACTCTGTGCCAGGCATCGTACTAAATGCTGAAAGAAAAGAGTGAACAGAGTCTTTTCCCTTTAGGAGATCTCAGTGCAGAGAAACACAAACAAGTGCAATGATGAAATGCACTTTAGAGTATAGTAAAATATGCAGTGAGATATACGTGGGAATATATTGGCATAATCCCAAACTAGAAGAGTGATTAAAGATTAAGAAAGGAGATGGTGGCTGAGCCTTAAAGGATGAGTAAGAGTTTCCTAGATGATGAAATGAGAAAAGCCATTCGAAGTAAGAGGAGTGGAATGTGCAGAAACATGTGGTGAGGAAGCAATATTCAGTATGTTAGTAATTTTCAGTAATTTAGTTTAGTATGACCAATAAGTTAAGTTGGAGAGAGGAAGAGAGTGCTGACAGGTAAGGCCGATCACAAGGGCAAATGTCAGACCATAAAGAATCTTGTATGTCATGCTAAAGGTTTGAATTTAATTCTCAAGGTAATGGGAATACATTGAAGGTTTTTAAATAGAAGAGGGCCATGATCAGATTTGTATTTTAGAAAATCAATTTGTTAGCAGAACAGAGAATCAATGTTGGAAACAGGTTTAGCAGCTGGGTAAGAAATCACCCAGGTAAGAAATGACAATGGTGTCAGCTTAGGTAGTGACAGTGAAGATAAAGAAGATGCAACTGAAGACACTCATGATATAGAGTTAGTAAGACCTGGTAACTATCTGGATGTGAGAAAGGAAGGACTTCCTGTTCATGATCATTATAAATGCTTGTGAAAATGTTTGATTAGTATAAAACTTGGACTAAAACAAATAATATTCTTTCTTATTTTTGAGTCCTAAAATTTTATATTGAAATCTTTTCAATCTCTTAAATGAAAAAGACTTTGATGGTCTTGTCTATCTCACCAGTACATCTTTTTCCGAATTATAAAACCACCACTTGCTGAGAAGGTGACAAAAAAAAATGGGGATGTGGTTCTTTAGAATTGCAGCAATTTCGCATCTCTGTCACCACAATCTACTACACCTGTTCATACACCCACCTCCTGTCATTATTAATAGTCCTTCACTTTCTCAATTTTCCATTCAAACCTAACTTTTAAAAACAGACTGACCACCAAATTGGGTGAGTCACTTTTAAAGCCATTCTTATGGTTAGTGGAGTTTCGGTTCTCAAATTTGTTTTAAATAATGAGAGTTATCCTAAATGTCCAAAAATGTGGTTAAGTAATCCCACCAACCTTATTAAATGTATCAGAAGAAGGCAAGGGAATTATAATGTTATATGAATGTAAATTTAGGACTAAAGTCATGTACTATGATAATTACATCTATTAAATTTGAACTAGAAGGGGTTGGAGGTTGTGTGTACACATAACCTCAATTAATCAAAGAGTAAAATTTTTTAAAATTTAGAATAAGTTTTTCTTATACATAAACACAGCAATGAGACTAAGCTGACCATGACTTGCTTAGAGATTAGAGATTCTGTTTTAATAAGTGGATATGGATCATAAGTAATCAATAAGTAATCAGCATATATCACATGTTCCATCTCACCCTACATCAATGGGGTCTACAGCAAAGCCAGCTTTTATCTAATTTGTGATTTTCAGAAGTTCTAATTATGGTGTTATTATAATTATGAAATCTCCAGCAAATAAAAAGGTGGAGCCTTGGGGTACAGACTGGCAATCCCCAGAAGAGGGGATGGTGGAGGAGAGATAAACCACAGAACTTATATGCATGTATGCATGAACAGTGGACATGAACAACAAACTGGGGACAGGGCGGGGAGGGGGGGGAAGGGAAATCAGTGGGGGGAAAAGGAGAAACATCTGTAACAAAAATTAATTAATAAAAAAAGAAAGAAAACACAGGTCAGTCTAGCCCTGGCAGGTTTGGCTCAGCAGTTAGAGCGTCGGCCTATGGTCCAGAGAGACCCGGGTTCAGTTTCCGCTGAGGGCACGTGCCTCGGTTGCAGTTTGTCCCCAGCCCTGGTTGGGTCATGTGGGTGGCAGCCATCTGATGTGTCTTTTTCACGTTGATGTTTTTCTCTCTCTCTCTCCCTCCCACTCTGTCTGAACAAAAAATGGAAAAATGTCCTCGGGTGAGGATAAAAAAAAAAGAAAACACAGGTCAGTCCAGAACAGGCACATCTATAGAGACAGAAGACAGATTAGTGGTTGCCTAGAGCTGGGAGGTTAGGAAGAAATGGGCAGTGACTGCTAAGTAGGTACAGGGCTTTTCTTGGGGTGATGAAATGCTCTAAAGTTGATTGTGGTGATCCACGTACAACTTTGTGAATACATCACAAACCATTGAATTGTTTGAAAAGTAAATAAACATATTTTTAACATTAAAAAAAAAAAAAAAAAGTGGAGCCCTGGCCGGTTTGGTTTAGGGGTTAGAGCATTGGCCTGCGTACCAGAGAGTTCCAGGTCCGGTTCCCGCCAAGGGCACGTACCTCGGTTGCAGTTTGTCCCCGGCCCCGGTTGGGGTCGTGTGGGTGGTAGCCACTCGATGTGTCTGTCTTACTTAGATGTTTCTCTCTCTCTTCCTTCCTCTCTCCCTCCCACTCTATCTGAAGATAAATGCAAAAAAAAATATCCTCGGGTAAGGATAAAAAAAATAAAAACTTTAAAAGTGGAGGCCTGGCCCTGGCCGGTTTGGCTCAGCGGTTAGAGCGTCGGCCTGCGGTCCTGAGAGACCCGGGTTCGGTTCCCGCTAGGGGCATGTACCTCGGTTGCAGTTTGTCCCCGGCCCTGGTTGGTTGTGCGGGTGGCAGCCACTCGATGTGTCCCTTTCACGTCGATGTTTCTCTCTCTCTCTCTGTTCCTCTCTCTCCCTCCCACTCTAATGTAAAAATGTCCTCGGGTGAGGATAAAAAAAAAAAAAAAAAAAAAAAAAAGTGGAGGCCTGGCAGGAAACTGCATCAGAGGCCCTGGGTAGAGCCCAAAACAGGAACATTCTCTGTCTCTAGTCCCTTGTCTCCTCATATCATCCAACACAAACTGTGAAAAGAAACAGAGGAGAGAGTCATGCTAAGGATATGATATATAAGAGTTCTAGGATTTATTGGGAATCTTGATCTTCATATGCAATATTCATTTGTAGTTATTTGATTCCTGGCCATTAAATTCTTTTTAAAAATTTTGTGTTAAAAGTGCTTACAATTGAGGAACACTTGTCTGCTCAGTAGTATTTATTTTCATATAGGTTAGGTGGGGCCCTGTGCCAAAGGAAGTTCAAAGCAATAAAATAATTACTCAAGCCCTGGCTGCTGAGCCATTATTATTCAAGAATCAGGCTATTCATTAAAGAATTTACCTTCTGAATCCTATCATGTACTGACAACTTTTTTCATAAAGTAATAGGTACTCCTAATCAGCAGAGAAGGGAACTGACATTTGAGCATCTGCAATGTGTTTTACATGTTTCCACATTCTTACAAGAGCTCAGTAAGAAATGTATTACCCCATTTCACAAATAAATGAACAAATTCTGAGAAATGAAGAACATTGCTCAAGGTCACACAGCCAGAAGACTGGTCTGTCTAATCTGAAAGTTCAAGTCCATTTCACCATGCTCTGCTCTTTCCCCAATTTAAGAGGTGGAAGATCCCCAAATTGCTGTTTAGAGTAAAAATATATTATAAAATCCAATATTCTTTGGATATGAAGAGAGTTAACTTTGCTATGATGCCAGATAATGCCTCTGTGCATTTTATCTGTGAAATCGGATGGCTATCCTTCACTTCAAAGAGCCAGAAAATATCTCTGTGATTAAATAACTCTAGGGTGGGTGTTTAAGAAATGCAATTCGATGATGACTATGGGAACATTTGCTTCACAGCCATCAGACCAGACCTAATCTCAGTACAGTATTGAGATTGTCAGATGCCAAAAGAAGTGGTGACAGGGGCCAAGGTAGACGTTATGATAAATTAACAAGGAGGCTGCAGGACAGGAAAGAGTCATAAAGTGTTAGGAAGCATACACTGAAGAATAATTTCAAGTCATGTAACATTGTTGACTGGAAGGCTGTCGGAAAAGGAACTCAGTTTTGACTGAAAGAGCCACAGAGACAAGACAGCTGAGATCCAGGCAGGGTCTGGTTTTGTCATTAGTAGTTTCACTGCTCTCCAGCTAAACTGTTGGGCTGGCTTTCATATGCAATGGGATTGTGTAAAATGGAACCCTAGGTCATGGCCGGTTTACCAGAGCCAGTCAAGTGTGTCCTACATTTAGAAAAAGAGGAAGAATTTCTGGGCCCCTGTCCCCTTAGAAGGCCACAGGACAACCTAAGGTCAATCAGAATGACCAATGTCTTGGTTTTGCTTTCCCTACATATACATGAAAATTGTCCCCAGCACTATATAGGCCAAGTTTTTATATTCTTCATCCTGGAAAACTAGCAGTAGTATTTTCATCATATTCACAAAGGTGAGTATTAAAGACCTGACTAATTGTGATGATTCACACACATTTTATCAGTGCAAATTATCTCCCAAATATGCTGATCACAAAAATGCAATGGTGTATTGAAGGGGTCAAAGAATAAATGTGTTAAAATATAAATATGTCAAAACAGAAAATGTTTTTAACCAAAAACCAAAAGACATGCAAACAGCACTTTAAAATGTGAAAAAAAAGTTCACCATCACACTGATAACCAAAGATGTGCAAAATAAAACTGCAATGAGTTCACATTTTTGCCTCTAATATTAAAAAATTATAATATTCAATGCAATAAAGGGCTCAGTGAGATGGCCTTTCAATACTAATGATAAGGAATATAAACTGCTCTGAGCTCTCTGGAAAGTAATTTACCACTATATTGTAAAAGCCTTAAAATATTCATAAACCTCTGAAAGTAGTACAGTGGCATCAGAAACTCTAAGGTGGGACAAAACAGCCTGTTTCAACACATTTAAATTTGAGAACGACTGCCCTAGGGACTCACCTACTCCAATGACTTAATGGTCATCTCTAGGCAGAAGAGTTCTAAATCTATATCTGTACCCACGATGTCTTCTCTGAATTCCAGATCCATACAACTAACTACCCCCTTGGCATTTCCTTTTCTGATATTTCATAGATACTTTAAAATAAACACATTTAACATTAGGTTCAGATATTTTTCCCCAAAATATTCTCTAACTCCAGTGATCTAAATCTCCATTAATGGCAACTATCATTTCTACTCAAGCCAGAACCCTAAGTGTCATCCTTGACTCCCCTACCCTCTTCCACCTCATTCCTATATCTAATCAAGCACTATTTCCAAAAATATAAGATATTACTACAGACTAAATTGTGTTCCCTAAAGTTCATATGTGGAAGCACTAAGCCCCACTGTGACTATATCAGGAGAGAGGGGCTTTAGGAGGCAATTAAAGTTAAGTGAGGTCATAAGGTTGGGCCTTAAAACCATAGGACTGTGAATTTATTTTTTATTTATTTATTTATTTATTTATTTTGGTATGTGCCCCTAGCGGGAACCGAACCCAGGACTCTCTGGTCCGCAGGCCGACACTCCAACTGCTGAACCAAACAGGCCAGGGCAGGACTGTAACTTTATAAGAAGAGGAAAAGAGACAAGGAAAGAAAGATCTCTTTCTGCCATGTGACATGGCCATCTGCAAGCCAGGAAAAGAGTTGCACCTGAAACTGACTCTAATTGGACCTTAATCTGAGACTTCCAACTTCCACAACTGTAAAATAAATTTCTGCTTTTTTTTTTTTTAATGTGAAGAGATGTGAATGCTTTAAAAAAAATTTCTTTATTAATTTTAGACAGAGAGGAAGGGAGAAGGAGAGAAAGATAGAAACATCAGTGAGAGAGAATATCAACTGGCTGCCTCCTGCATGCCCCCCACTGGGGATTTGGCCCATAACCTGGGCATGTGCCCTGACTGGGAATCGAACCAGCAACTTCTTGGCGCACGGGTCAACACTCAACCACTGAGAAACACCGGCTGGGCATAAATTTCTGCTTTTTAAATCAGCTAGCCTTTGTTATATATATTATTATGGCAGTCCAAGCAGACTAAGACAAATATCTATAAATTGTCCATTTTGTTTTATCTCCACTGCTACTATTGATACACAGACTACCGTCATCTCATCTACACTATTGCAATATCTTTCCAGCAGTTTTCCCTCTAGATCAGTCTCACTTCCTTCAAACAATTATCTATATCCAGCTAGAAGGATATCATCAATTCAGATTTCTATTTAAAAGCCTACCCTGGTTTGGCTCAGACATTAGAGCATGGGCCCTCAGACCAAAGAGTAGTGGGTTCAATTCCAGTCAAGGGCACATACCTTGGTTTCAGTTCAGTCCCTGGCCCTGGTCGGGGTAATGTGGGAAGCAACCAGTCGATGTGTCTCTCTCACATCAATGTTTCTTTCTCTCTCTCTCTCCCCCGACTCTGTCTGAAAATAAAAATGAAAAAATATCCTCAGGTGAGAATTTTAAAAGTAAATAAATAAAAAATTAAAATTTTCAGTGGTGGCCCTGCTGGTGTGGCTCAGCGGATTGAGCGTTGTCACGTGGACTGAGAGGTTCTGGTTCATTTCCCAGTTGGGGCACATGCCTGGGTTGCAGGCTCGATCCCCAGTAGGGGGTATGCCGGAGACAGCCAGATCAATGTTTCTCTCTCACAACAATGTTTCTATCTCTCTCACTTCCACTCTTTCTAAAAAAATCAATAAAATCATATTTTTTTTAAATAATAGAAAATTAAATCCTTCAGTGGTTTTCCATTATCTTTTAAATAAGGCCCAAGTACTTATATATATGTCAGGATGATATAAGAAATACTAACTGGCCCTGGCCGGTTTGGCTCAGCATTTAGAGTGTCGGCCTGAGGTCTAGAGAGACCTGGGTTCGGTTCCTACTAAGGGCGCGTACCTCGGTTGCAGTTTGTCCCCTGCCCTGGTTGGCCGTGCAGGTGGCGGCCACTCGATGTGTCCTTTTCACATCCATATTTCGCTCGCTCTCTCTCTTCCTCTCTCTCCCTCCCACTCTACCTGAACAAAAAATGGAAAAATGTCCTCGGGTGAGGATAAAAAATAAATAAATAAAATAAAATAGAAAGAAATACTAACTGACGGACTCCAACCCCACCCCAATATACACTGATCCCTTGTCCCTCCTTCTCTAGACACTTGCTGCCATAGTGTGCACATTACCTCGCCGGCACCCCCTTGTCAGCCTGTTCTTCAACGTCATTTTCTGCCACGATGGAAAATATCTGGCTGCTCCCTACAGCTGACTGGGAATGGTCGTTATCTGTGAGACTGTGCCCAGGTGCCTCTCTCAGGCCCCCTGTGCAGACCCTGTACTATACTCTACCTCAGCAAGTATACTGCCCCAACTTTGCTAATTTCCAGCCTGATACTTTTTTGGTTTAGACTTAAAAGCCCAAAATTTGAAGTTTCTGTTATTGGTTTTCTTTGTGGCATCCTTTCTACCTTTTAGGGGAATACCTCTTGGTTTATAGGTCAAATGGTGATGGGTTAAAGGTAATATAGTACTGGCATTAAAAACATAGTTCACCAGTCTCTCTAGTTTTATTGGGTAAAAGCCATACTGACTTTTAATTTCTTAAATAGACTATGCCCTTTTCCACCTTAGGTCTTTGCACATCATGACCCATCTGTCTGGAATACTTTGTTTGCCCTTCCTTTTGCCTATTTACTTTTCATGTCTCAATTTTAAACATCGTTTCCTTAAAAGAAAAAAAACAACTTTGACCACTTTTATACAAGTTAGATCTCCTGTCATACATTCCCAGCATACTTAGAATTTCTTTCAACTTGTAATTTATGCACTTATAATTATTTACAATTATTTGTTTAGTATCTATCTTCCCTGCTAGGCTATAAATTCCAGATGTCTGTTTTCTCTAACTTAATTTCAGTATCTAGAACATATTACTGACCTACTGACAAAGTTAAATCATTATAGGGTAGATTTCAGAATTAGGATTCTGGTACCATATCTGTTTATTTACAGTATCCCAAGATTGAAAAACATGTTTTAAAAAATGATTTCATTTGCAACTACTTTTCTGAATAAATTTCATCAGTATAAATTTGGAAAGAAATTTGTTTGCCTACATACTACCATGGTGCATACACCCTAGTTTTAAATTTTTATCTCCATAGAAATAGTCACACTGTTCTCATGAACCCAGGCAACAACTTTAGAATAAATAAATGGTATACATTAGAACTCAATCAAGTACAGTTACATTTCTGAAACATTATTTCTGCAAAAGATTTCACTTGAAAGAAGAGCTTGAAAACTTCTCTAAAACAATGGCTTTAAGTCCTGGAGAAGAAACAGGTCTTGCACAATAGGTTGGAATAAGAGTCTAGAGATGTCCTTCACACAAAGACCTGTGAGAGAGCTGCAGGAACAGCATTCTTTTACCCTATCTAGTTTGTGGTCAACTATAATACGTACAATAATTCTTGTAGTTTTAGTTTTTATTTTCTACTCTTTCATTAATCCTACATAATTTTCCTTCCACAATTTACACAACTAAGTTATATTTACCACTAGGCTTGAGAAAAGAGAAGAAAGGATTGAAGGAAAAGGGAAGGAGAGATCTAAGGGAAAGAGCTGGCCTTGGGCATCTCCTAGGCAACCTATAATTCTGATTATCCTACCATGAATCTTCTCACTTTTGCTCTTATACAAAACATATTTGACTCCATGTCATATTGGGGATGATGCCAATAGATGTATGTCATTTTCAGGACAATCACAGTTGCACCACATTCAAGAAATAATTTGTTCTGGTTGGTTCTCTCTTTGGTGAACTGGGGTCTCTCCTGCCCTATCCTGGTGAAGGCTGTTCATGAATATGTCTAAATGGTGGCTTCAGAGTATTGAAACTTTACATACTGTTTACATACTCTGTTTTTCTGCCTCTATGTCCCACCCAATTGCTTTGAACTTCATTACTTACACTTGTGCCCTATGAACAGGGTGCCCTACTCACCTAGCTGCTCCTCCAAGAGAACCAACCAGAACAAATCCTGCCAGAGACTAGTTCCAGAGTTGTACTATTCCACAGTTATCATTGGTTCATAGCATAACAGCTCCGTTTGACAATAAAGAGATCTAGGGAACAACACAGGAGACTGGGAGGAGGCTGGGAGGAATGATGGGTTTCATCTGTGTCAGCCAGGGTTTGGTTGCCAATAACAGAAGCCATTCTAGCTCATTTAAACTCAAAGCATTTAATATAATTAACTAGGTGCTTACAAAATTGTTAGAAAGTCTGGGGAAACAGGCTCCAGACTAAGCTTCCAGGAATGATTTCTGGTTGTACCAACCAAGGTATCTATTGCCTGTGCCATGGTCATAAAATTGGGGGATAAACAGAAACCTGGGGAATAAGGAAAGAGCAGCTCTAACTGCTGGCTCCAGACACATTGCCCCAGTGTAGATCCATGCCATCAAAATGGATGTCCCTGTACGCACAGAAGTAGATACCAGACCGTGGGGCCTTTGCTACATTGCCATAGAAAAACCAGAGCCTCCACATCTTTGCTTGCTTGTGGAAACGCAGAAGTGCCAGCACTGTCTCACTTCTGTCTTCAAAATATGACATTCACATGTCTGCTTGGACAGAGAGACTGGGCCACATATGGAATCTGAGAAAGTCTGGGAAATGAAAGCTTCAGCCCTCTGCCCTCTAGCACGTTACAAGAGGAGTAATGTGGGTCACATATGTGATATCTCTCTCAGCATCATACTCAACTGTAAGCTTCTTTACTAGACTACAAGCTATCAGAGGCCAGAGACCTGACTGATGATAACTGTTTCAGAAGTCCAAGCACTTAGTAGAGTGATGAATAGCAGAGGAAGGAAAGGAGAAAGGAGAAAAGGACCAAATAGGGACTGGGAAATTCTTTTTTGTCAGTATTTAAAACTTAATATGAAACGAAGCCAGGACTGACACTAACAATTCTCATTTGTTAGCATTTGCTTTCATTCTGTTTCTATTCATTTCCATGACTGTGAACTCAATATAGTTCAAATTCTTTATATCTGGAAAAAATCAATTGTCTCCTAACTGGTGCCTTGCCCAATTTCTCCCCATTCTTTTCCATTCTAGTCCCTTATACACATTGATCTCTGACCAGGTTTCCTAAAATAGTGGTCTTCAAATTTTTTACTTGCAAACTCTTTCTTCCTTTCTTCCTTTCTTCCTTTCTTCCTTCTTCCTTTCTTCCTTCCTTCCTTCCTTCCTTCCTTCCTTCCTTCCTTCCTTCCTTCCTTCCTTCCTTCCTTCCTTCCTTCCTTCCTTCCTTTCTTTCTTTCATCCTCACCCGAGGACATTTTTTGTTCAGGTAGAGTGGGAGGGAGAGAGAGGAACAGAGAGAGAGAGAAACATCGATGTGAAAGGAACACATCGAGTGGCTGCCACCTGCACAACCGACCAGGGCCGGGGACAAACTGCAACCGAGGTACGTGCCCTTAGCGGGAACCGAACCCAGGTCTCTCGGGACTGCAGGCCGACGCTCTAACCGCTGAGCCAAACCGGCCAGGGCTACTTGCAAACACTTTCAAAAGAATTTTGTAAAGCTTTGTAGCCTCTTGCACATTATTTAGCTGTCATTTAAAACGTTTTATCCTAAGTTAAAATAGTAGCAAAGGATGTAATTTCCAGTGTATTATAAATATTTTCATTAAAAAATATTACAGCATTTCATCGGCTGGTGTGGCTCAGTGGTTGAGTGTTGACCCATGCAACAAGAGGTTGCTGGTTTGATTCCCGGTCAGGGGCACATGCCCAGGCTGTGGGCCAAATCCTCAGTGGGGGGCATGCAGGAGGCGGGCCAGTCAATGTTCTCTCTTACTGATGTTTCTATCTCTCTCTCCCTCTCCCCTCCTCTCGCTCTAAAGTCAATAAAGAAAAAAATATTTAAAAAACAGAAAGATTACAGCACTTAAAAGATATATCAAATAGAATCTAAATATCAAGTCATCTATTTTTTAAAATATATGAACAAGCTGTTTTTTAATAATCAGAGATTTTGCATCTTTTTTTCTCCTTGAACTCATATATTTATTCTGCTTCTACCAAAGAATTTCATCCTGAAATGATATATTTTTATTCTTGAAAGTCTTCTGTCAATTATCTTAAGTATCACAACAAAAGGCATATCCGTTGAAATTACATTTTAGAATTTGTGGTGATCAAAAAGCTATGTTTAAAAATTATTCTGGATTGCCCTGGCTAGTTTGGTTCAGCGGTTAGAGTGTCCACCCACAGACCAATGGGTCTTGGGTTCGATTTCAGTCAAGGGCATGTACCTCGGTTGTGTTTTGTCCCCAGCCCTGGATGGGGTCATGCAGGAGGCAACTAGTAGATGTGTCTCTCTCACATCGATGTTTCTCTCTCTCTCCCTCTCTTTCCCTCTCTCCCTTTCACTCTGTCTGAACAAAAATGGAAAAACATCCTCAGGTAAGGATTAAATAAATAAATAAAAATTATTCTGGATTAAGTTATCATTTCAACTATTATTAGCATACTATTGATAAAAACAACATGAATATATTTTATAAGTAATTATTAAACAGAAAAATCAAATTTTTGTTTTAATATATCTCTTAATAAGCTGGATGGGAACTGCCTGATTTGGCTAAAATTAGGTCAAGTACGTAACTTTTGCCAAAAGTAGGTCAGGTATCAGTTTATCATAATTACTTATTATTTATGGCTAAATTGAGACAGGGTTTAACCTCAGTTTTATTCCTCTACCTTTTTGTGTTTTATTATTAATGTAAATGTTGAGCAGAATTTGTTCATGTAAATAAGTAGGTGGGAACAGGAGTTTTGTTATAGCAATGCCCTCCATTCTTTGCACCCTCAGAATTATATGCCAAAAATCATGGGGAAACCTAGCACCAAAATTTGCTTTTAGTGTTCTATCCACTGAGAACTTAATTGTAGATGTTTGAAAGCAGAAGAAAAAAAAAACCATCAAATTCCAAATGGAATTGCTACTCATTCATTAATGTGACTCCTTTCTCAACACCAATACCAAACCTAGGCTGTGTTTTTAATTATCCCCATGGATTACAGAGTTTTTTCTACCACAAGGTAATGCACAATAGAAAGATTAGGGTAAGGGGGGGGGGCTTTCTTCTTTAAAATATGACATAATGGGGAAAAGGTGTGTGAAAGAACAGGTGGGCGCTTTTTATACTCAGGAAGAGCAGGTTTTTAAAATTATTTTTTCAGCTTTATTGATGTATAATTGACAAATAAAATTATAAAATATTTAAAGTGTACAATGTGATAATTTGATACAAGTGTACATTATAAAAAGATTTGTTACATCAAGTTAATTAATACATCTATTATCTCATATATTTATTTTTTTGGTGGGGAAGAGTGGTGAGAACATTTAAGTTCTACTCTCCAAGCAAATTTCAATTATGCAATACAGTGTTGTCAACTATAGTCACCATGTTATACTTTAGATCCTCAGACCTTCTTCATCCTATAACTGAAAGTCTATATTCTTTTATCAACCTCTGCCTGTTTCCCTCAACCCCCGGCTCACTGGAAACCACTTTTCTATGCTCCGTTTCTGAGTTTGACTTTTTTTGAGAGTCCACATATAAGTGATACCATGCAGTATTTGTCTTTTTCTGTCTGGCTTATTTCACTTAGCATAATGCCCTGCATGTTCATCCATGTTGTCTTAAATGATAAGATTTTCTTCTTTTTTTCAATCCTCACCCGAGGATATTTTTCCATTTATTTTCAGATTGGGAGGGAGGGAGAGAGAGAGACACATATTGATGTGAGAGAGACACATCAATTGGTTGCCTCCCCGATGACCCGATCAGGGCTGGGGACAAACTGCAACTGAGGTACATGCCCTTGACCGGAATTGAACTCAAGATTCATTGATTCGTGGGCCAAGGTTCTAACCACTGAGTAACTGTTCAGGGCAAGATTTTTTTTCTTTTTAAGTCCGAATAATATTCCTGTGTGTGTGTGTGTCGGTGTGTATCACATTTTCTTGATCCATTCACCTGACAACAGATGCTTAGATTGTTTCCATACTTTGGCTATTGTGATAAGGCTGCAATGAACACGGGAGTACAGATATCTCTTCAAGATAGTGATTTCATTTCCTTTAGATATATACCCAGAAATGGGTAGTTCTATTTTTCATTTTATGAGGAACCTCCATACTGTTTTGTATAATGGCTGCACCAATTTACTTTCCCACCAATGATGTACAAGAGTTTCTTTCTCTCCACATCTTTATCAATACTTATCTCTTGTCTTTTAGAGGACAACCATTCTAACAAGTGTGAGGTAATACCTCACTGTGGTTTTGATTTACATTTCTGTGCTGATTAGTGATGTTGAGCACCTTTTCATGTACCTGTTTGGACATCTGTATGTCCTTGGAAAAATTATCCTTTGCCTATTTTTAAATTGAGTTATTTCCTTTCTTGCTACTGAGTTGTATGGTTTTCTTGCATATTTGTATAATAATCTTTACTGGTTTTGTGGATAGCAAATATTTTGTCCCATTCCATAGGTTGCCTTTTCATTTTGTTGATGGTTTCCTTTGCTGTGCAGAAGCTTTTTAGTTTGATGGGCTCCTACTTGTTTATTTTTTTTTTTATTACCTTTGTTTTTGGTATCAAATCCAAAAAAATCACTTCCAAGACCAATATATCAAAGAGTTTACCCACCCTCCCCCATATTTTCTTCTAGGTGTTTACAGTTTAAAGTCTTACATTCTAATCCACTTTGAGTTGTTTTTGTGTGTGGCATAAGATAGGAATCCAGTTTCATTCTTTTGCATGTGTCTGTCCAATTTTCCCAATAGCATTTATTGACAATATTGTGTTTGTTTGCTATGATCTTATGGGTCTCTTAGAAGCAAGGCCCACTGACTTTCAGAGCTAGGTGTTTTGGGGGCCAGTTGAGTGGGAATATTGAAAGTTGGGGCACTATGCAGATCAGAGAGTCCCGGGTTCGGTTCCTGCTAAGGGCATGTACCTTGGTTGCAGTTTGTCCCCGGTCCCGATTGGGGTCGTGTGGGTGGTGACCAGTCAATGCGTCTCTCACGTCCATGTGTATGTGTCTCTCTCTCCCCCTCTCTCTCCCTCCCACTCTATCTAAAGATAAATGCAAGCCCTGGCCGGTTTGGCTCAGCGGTTAGAGCATCGGCCTGCGGTCCGGAAAGACCCGGTTTCGGTTCCCGCTAAGGGCATGTACTTCGGTTGCAGTTTGTCCCCGGCCCTGGTTGGTCGTGCGGGTGGCAGCCACTCGATGTGTCCCTTTCACGTCGATGTTTCTCTCTCTCTGTCTCTTCCTCTCTCTCCCTCCCACTCTATCTGTACAAAAAATGGAAAAATGTCCTCGGGTGAGGATAAAAAAAAAAAAATAAAGATAAAAAAAAAAAATGTCCTCGAGTGAGGATTAAAAAAAAAAAGTTGGGGCACTAGCCCTGTTCAGTTTGGCTCAGTGGTGAGAGTGTTGGCCTGCGGACCAAAGAATCTCAGGTTTGATGCCAGCCAAGGGCATATACCTCAGTTGTGGTTCATCCCAGCCCTGGGGTCATGTGGGAGGCAACAAATTGATGTGTCTCTCTCACATCCATGTTTCTCTCTCTCTCTCCCTCCCTCCCACTCTATCTGAAGATAAATGGAAAAATACCCTCAGGTGAGGATTAAAAAAAAAGTTGGGGCACTAAATATAGAGTCCAAACCCTTCACTCTTCAGGGGAAATGTTACCTCCTTATCTTTTGGTGCTGTGCTGGGGGTGAGATTTATGGACAGAGTTTGTCTCTGGCTTTTTCTTTTTTTAATCCTCACTCAAGGATATTTTTCCATTTTTGTTCAGATAGAGTGGAAGGGAGAGAGAGGGAAACATTGATATGAGAGCGACACATCGACTGGTTGACCAGGGCCTGGTACGAACTGCAACCGATGTACGTGCCCTTGATTGGAATCGAACCCGAGACTCACTAATCCATGGGCGATACCTTAACTTCTGAGCCAAACCAGCCAGGGCTCAGCCTTTCTTGCCTGTTTTGATGTGGGTATTTTCTTATTTGTCTGATGTGTGAAATTGCTTGGCTAGTTTCTGGATCTCTTTCAGAGAAAAATTGCCCCACATGTAGCTTTGCTATCAGTGCATCATGGGAGAACAGGAGCTCAGGAGAAGCCTCCTCTTTTGCCCTTTTTCCAGAATAGTTTTAAGGAGTGCAACGGGAAATTGAATACCCAGAATCCTGATTTCTTAAAACTCTCCTTGGCATTCTAGCTCTTGTAAAGTTTTTCTATATCATTGTATATGTATATATATAGTTTGAAGACTGCGACCCTAAAACAGCACAACTTACCCCATTGACATAAAATACTTACAAATGTTTAAAATTTTAAGAGAATGAGAATGACTAATAATTTAAACCTTTATTTTATTTTATTTTTCAATTTTATTTTTTAATGACTGTTTATATTCAATATTATTTTTTATTAGTATGAGGTGTACAGCTTAGTGGTTAGATGATCATATACTTTACCGTGTTCTCTGTAATATTTCCAGTACCCACCTGGCAACATACATAGTTATTACAATATTATTTACTATATTCTCTATACTATACTTTACACCCCCATAACTATTTTGTAACTACCGATTTGTACTTCTTAATCCCTTCACCTTTTTCACCCAGTCTCCCAAACCCCTGCCCCTCTGGCAACCATCAGTCAGTTTTCTGTATCTATGAGTTTATTTTAATTTTTTTTATTCATTTATTTTGTTCTTTAGATTCCACATACAAGTGAAATCATTGTCTTTCCCTGATTGACTTATTTCACTTAGCATAGTACCCTCTAGCTCCATCCATGTTGCTACAAATGGTAAGATTTCATTTTTTTATGGTTGAGTAATATTCCATTGTATACATGTACCACTGCTTTTTTTTATCCACTTGTCTATTGATGGGAACTTGGGTTGCTTCCATATCTTGGCTATTGTAAATAATGCTGCAATGAACATAGGGGCACATATATTCTTCCATATTAGTATTTTGGGTTTCTTCAGATATATACCCAGCAGTGGAATCACTGGGTCATAAAGCAGTTCCATTTTTAATTTTTTGAGGAACCTTCATACTGTTTTTCACAGTGGCTACACCAATTTCCACAAGGGTTCTCTTTTCTCTACCTTCTCCCCTACGCTTTTTGTTTGTTGATTTATTGATGATAGCCATTCTGACAGGTGTGAAGTGATATCTCATTGTGGTTTTAATATTTTTCCTTTATTGATTTTAGAGAGAGAGGGAGAGAGAGATAGAAAGATCGATGAAAAAGAACATCAATTGGCTGCCTCCTGCATGGTTTGGCCCACAACCTGGGCAAGTGCCCTGACTGGGAATCGAACTGGTAACCTCTTGATGCATGGGTCAATGCTCAATCAGTGAGCCACTCTGGCCGGGCTCATTGTGGTTTTAATTGCATTTCTCTGATGACATTGAGCATCTTTTCACATGTCTATTGGCTATTTGTATGTCCTCTTTGAAGAAGTGTCTATTCAGGTTCTCTGCTCACTTTTTATTTATTTATTTTTTTAAAAATGTTTTCTTTATTGATTTTAGAGAGAGAAGAAAGGAGAGGGAGAGATAGAAACATCGATAAGAGAGAACATCAACTGGCTGCCTCCTGCATGCCCCTCACTGGGGATTTGGCCCACAACCTGGGCATGTGCCCTGACTGGGAATCGAACTGGCAGCCTCTTGGTGCATGGGTCGATGCTCAACCACTGAGCCATGCTGGTTGGGCACTCTGCCCATTTTTAATTGGATTGTTTGTTGTTTTGGTGTTGAGTTGTATAATTTATTTATAAATTTTGGATATTAGCCCTTTATTAGATGTATCATTGGTGAATATTTTCTTCTACTCAGTAGGGTTTCTTTTCATTTTGTTGATAGTTTCCTTTGGTGTGCAAAAACTTTTTAATTTGATGTAGTCCCATTTGTTTATTTATTTATTTTTTGTTTTGTTTTCCTTGTCCAAGGATTATATATCAAAACACAATATTACTACAAGAAATACCAGAGATTTTACTGCCTATGGTTTCCTCTAGGATTTGTATGGTTAAACCTGAGCTTACTATTTAAAAGAGCTTACTATTTAAGTGAGTTGCCAACTGGAACAACTGATAAATGTATGTGTAATGTCACCATATCTAGAACTGATGGTTACTTTTGCATTTAATATTTCTGAAATTTCCCCCAAAATGTAGGGTTACTTCTTACACAAGAAGCTGTCATTTAATCAATAGTGTATTTTACAACTTGAGGAAATCCACTTCTAAAGAGGGGGTAAGCAGGAGAGGAGTAGTGGTTTACTGTTCTTGGTCCTGCCATTCCATAGCCAAACAAAAACTTCTTCCTAAGCTTAATTGCCAGTTGCTAATGTGTACTGGAGCCCCATTCCCAGGCCTCATTTCCAGAGATTCTGATCCAGAATGTCTGTGGGAGGGAGCAGCACTCCAAACAATTTGGACAGCCCAGTCAGTGTGGCTCAGTGGATTGAGCATCCTCCCATGGACTGAGAGGTCCCTGTTTGATTCCTAGTCAGGGCACAAGCCTGGGTTATGGCCTCGATCCCCAGTGGGGGATCCCCAGTGGAGGCAGCCAATCAATGTTTCTCTCTCACATCAATGTTTCTATCTCTCTCTCCCTTCCTCTCTCTCTAAAAAAATTAATAAAACATATTTAACGAAAATTGGGGGACAGAAGTGACCCCTAGGTTACACTTAGAAATATTCACCTAAAGGAAAAGTGTCTTGAAAAATGTATAAATAGAAATTTATAGAGGTGTTTTATAAAAGAAAAAAGTTAAGAATTAACGGTGTGCTGATTGAGCTGGATTTTGAGCAAGAAGAACCACTAAAAAATGCACATATTACAAGTTTGGAATTGATTTAAATAAGAGCACAAACTTGCCTGTGGTAATTGTTTATCTCCATCATCTCTGAAGTCTGAAAATAAACTCAGCCTTGTGAGCTTGCTCTCTGCTCTGAAGTCTGTGTGCTCACCCAGGGAAAAAGAGGACCGGTTGAGTCACGTTACCATCCTGTAACAAAATGTTTCACATGATTATTAAGAGCTGAAAACATCTCATTCTATATGCTGCTCTACAGGATAAAGAATTTTTTTTTTTTTTAATCCTCATCCAAGGACATTTTTCCATTTTTTGTACAGACAGAGTGGGAGGGAGAGAGAGGAAGAGAGAGAGAGGGAAACATCGATGTGAAAGGGCCAGGGCCGGGGACAAACTGCAACCGAGGTACATGCCCTTAGCGGGAACCGAACCCGGACCTCTCCAGACCGCAGGTGGACACTCTAACTGCTGAGCCAAACCGGCCAGGGCTAAAGAATTTGAACTAAAGAGAGACCTGATTTTAACAAGATCTTTATCGTCCAAAATGCCTGGAGTTCTTAGGTAGGTGGAGGAAGGCACTGTAAAGAAGATAAATAAATCAATATAACTTTAAACATTATAATGGGGGGAAATACCTCTACAATTACACTGGATAATTTTTATTCATTAGTGCTCTAAGTGCAGATGTGCTGTAAAATAAAAGACAACAACAAGCTAAAATAAGAAATGGTGTACTCTTTGGGGTAAAAGGTAGAATTTTTAGTATGTATTATTAGAGTTGCCTGTTTAATTGGCTACTTATTTATCTTTAGAAATACTAAAAAATTATTTATTTACATATAAATATAAAATCCTTGCCCTGGCCAGTTTGGTTCAGCGGTTAGAGCGTTGGCCTGCAGTCCAGAGAGACCCAGGTTCGGTTCCTGCTAAGGGCGTGTACCTCGGTTGCAGTTTGTCCCTGGCCCTGGTTGGTCATGTGGGTGGCAGCCACTCGATGTGTCCCTTTCACGTCAATGTTTCTCTCTCTCTCTCTGTTCCTCTCTCTCCCTCCCACTCTACCTGAACAAAAAAATGGAAAAATGTCCTCGGGTGAGGATTAAAAAAAAAATTCTTTACAGCAAATATTAAAGGTCCTTCTGAAAAACTCATATTCTCTTAACCTATAGAGGAGCTAATAAACTGATGACATTAAAGTGTTCCATGTGCTTTTATAGTTGTGAAAATGATCATTCCTTTCTTACCTAGAAGGACAAGATGAAATGTGACTATAATGTAAGATGACTTTTTATTATTGAAAGTTTTAAACATGCAAAAATAAACTGGTACAATGAACCTCATATGTCTATCCACTAATATTATTTCATCTACTCCCCACATGGTCCTTTCCTCCCACCACTGGATATCTTAAAGCAAATCCCACACTATTTCACCTTATTATTTCAGTATGTATCTCCAAAAAATTACGTTAAAAAAGTAACCACAATATCATCATCACATCTAAAAATTAACAGTATGTGACTATTTTAAAATACACTAGAATTTGCACATCCAAAGGAGTGTTATTTTCAAAGAATTATCTTTAAAGGTTATAAGTGATGCTAGCATTTCTCAAACATTTTTGGAATACTTCTCAGGGTTATTTTTAGAATTTGTTATATATTCCTTAATTATCCCAAATGATGATAAATCTTTACTCTTCCAAGATGGACTTGACCTGAAAACAGTCAAGTCTTTGGGAAAATAAAGCCCAGTAATAGTGGGAGTAATCAGACTGGGTGTGACTGGTATTATTATAGAAAGTAATATGAGGCACAAGGTGTGTCTCTTTCATGAAAGGAATCCGATGATTATAAAGTAGCTGAGAAATTACCTACTCAATGACCAGAGGTGCTGAGGGAGAAAAAGAGCTCTGTTGTATTGGGAGCTGAAGCAGGAGTGAAACTAAGAAGAGAATGTGAGAGGCAGCTGGGAGAGCCAGCCAACTGGTGAAAGGAACTTATGCTTAATCTTTGTACCCTAAATTCCAGTGATTCCAGGTCACTTTCAGGATTTATCTTGTATTTCAGGTCTCCCTGTTTTTACAAACAATGTTCCCTGTAATTGGAATGCCTACTCCCACTGGGTAGACCTCTGGGGCAAATCTCTAGTCATCCTTTAAGACCTTAATCAAATATTACCATATTCCTTGACTCTCTTTGGCACAATTACAGTATTGCATTGTCTAGTCCTAGTTGTATTTTGCAGATCTTTTTTAACACTTCTGTGACTACTTTATAATTATTCAGATATGTATATATTCCCCCAGTTAGTCTGGGAGCTTCATTTTTGTATCTCTGGCACACAGTGATTGGCACATAAGTAGACCCTCGATAACCATTTGTTTAGTATATACAGTTAATAATCTGTATATCTTTACATGGTTTAGACTCTGAAATGTCCTCATAATGCAGCAAAATAGTTGTGGGCTTGAAACATTATAGAATAAAGCAGAGAAGAAAAATCTTATGCAGGAACAATTTTTGTAAAGAAACCCTGAAAATCTCAGATGTTGGCAGTAAAAAGTTATAGCACAGAACTGCACAGAAATATTAGCAATTTCTTTTTAAAAATAAAATCTCCAAATCCAGTTTTGGGGATCATACTTGTTTTATTTTTCTTTGAGGAATTAATACTTGAGGAGTTAACTAAGTACCAGTTACAATTGAGTTCAAAGTTAATTGATCTACATTTTTCTCAAAATAAATTTGGACGGCAGAACAAAAAGCAATAAAAAAATGAACCACCCACTTTAAAGGAAATAGATGACTGACTCTTAAAGCCATTGTGTAAAAACTACAGAAATATGGAACAATTGAAACAAGGGCTTAATATGCTCTCTTGTCAGGACGATTCACATACAGTATTCCTCTTGCTTTCTCTCCCACCTTCTACCCAGAGCAAGAACAACCCCAACTCCAATGACCTGGTATTAGGCCGTGGTGAGAAGCGGAAGCTTTATGCCAGTGGCAGGGCCACACCTACCACACCTGTGGCATAGTCCTACGCTGAGAAATAAAGAAGTTTGTGAGTAGCCCAGGTGGGTAGAAAGGAGAACCACCTGTAAAGAACTACTGCATCTGATATCACCTGCTCTTGGTTGAACCTGAATTTTATCTAAACAATAAAACCTGTTTTCCAAGCCCCACCTGGCTCACAGCATATTTTCAAACTAGTTATTTTTTTATTTCAGTAAATCCACCGAAATTTTTACAGTCCTTCTTATCAACCGGTAAATATTCTGTTGAACCACGTTTGTATGGAAATAATCTAATTTGGATACAGAAGAAACAGAATTGAAGTAGTTGAGTAACAGGTTTGCTTGGTTTTAATGGTTACATTGCACAACCTGGGCAAGGCATCCCATGACATATTGTTCTAACTTAACCTAGAAATCCGGCCAGACCACCCATGGACTTACAAAAGCACTTCAGCCTCCACAAATGATTTCATCCACTTCATGGCACACATGGCTTCTTGATTCCTGTGGCCATTCTCAACTGGAGAATATATGACATAAATTAGCAACTGGTTGTTGCTAGTTTTATAAATATACATATACTTTTTAATTTTTTAAAAATAATCCAAGCCCTGGCCGGTTTGGCTCAGCGGTTAGAGCGTCGGCCTGCGGTCCTGAGAGACCCGGGTTCGGTTCCCGCTATGGGCGCGTACCTCGGTTGCAGTTTGTCCCCGGCCCTGGTCGGTTGTGCGGTGGCAGCCACTCGATGTGTTCCTTTCACATCGATGTTTCTCTCTCTCTCTCTGTTCCTCTCTCTCCCTCCCACTCTACCTGAACAAAAAATGGAAAAATGTCCTCTGGTGAGGATAAAAAATAAAAAAATAAAAAAAATAATCCAAAATTATAGCCTAAAATGAATGCACACAAAGTTGAGAATATAGAAATTATGCAAATCCAAATAACAATACCACTTTTATGTTGTTTGAAATCGGCATATTCTGTTCGTTAAATTTCACATTCCTAATAAAGAGGGAAAAGTAAAGCATTCAAAAAACCCCTTTTATCTTTTGAAATATTAAGTATCAAAAAGTAAAATTTAACCTTGTTTCTGGAATTCAGAGAGAGTTATATGAGAGATACATTCTTAAATTCTTAAATTCTCAAACAAATCTAAAATATTTTAAATAATTTTTTCCAAAATGTATATATTAATAGTTTTCTCTGAATATCAATGTGCTAAATTAAAATATATTTCTCCTAAAGAAGGTTAATTTTTATTTGCCAGGTCCAACTTTTGCATGTGGAAATTCAAAACTGTTCATTGTAATTGCTGTTTCCTAGTGAGTCATCAATTCTGTTCACCTTAATAATGCAAACTTTTACATGCAGATCTATCCATGACACTGTTCTTGCCTGGAGAAGGATGAGAGAGAATGCATCACCCTCATTACTTCTTTTGAGCACATTCATGAGAATAAGGCATTAATTATGATACATTAACCTTAATAGGTTGTTAAGGGAAGACATGCCTGATTGGGGCTCATAAGCCTTTTGTAAATAAATTCTACTTAAAAAGTCAACTAGTTGCATTAAAAAATCAATTGCTTTTTTTAAAGCAATATAAATTATTATTTATTTTTTAGTTTT
This sequence comes from Molossus molossus, assembly GCF_014108415.1. Classification (NCBI taxonomy): domain Eukaryota; kingdom Metazoa; phylum Chordata; class Mammalia; order Chiroptera; family Molossidae; genus Molossus; species Molossus molossus. Next base: position 43,289,475 of record NW_023425401.1, read on the forward strand.
AAATGGTTTCAAACTTACAAAAGAATTGGAAGAATAGGACACACTCTTCACCCAAATTTACCAATTTTTAACAGTTTGTTACATTTGTTTTAGTCATTACTATGTCTATCTATGTTTCTGTCAATCAAACAATCGATCTATTTATTTATATTTATAGATATTCCCATACAAAATTTTAACATTAATACAATATTACATTATTATTTAATATACTGTCCATATTCAATGTCACCAATTTCCCAATAATGATTTTTATGGCAAAATTTCCCCTAATCCAGGATCCAATTCAGGATCACTCATTGTACCTACTTGGCTTATCTAATCTCCTTTAATTTGGAAATTTCGCAGCCTTCCTCTATCTTTCCCGACACTGACCTTTTTTTTTTTTTTAATTCTCACCCGAGGACATTTTTTTCCATTTTTTTGTTCAGATAGAGTGGGAGGAAGAGAGAGAGAGAGAAACATCGATGTGAAAGGGACACATCAAGTGGCTGCATAACCAACCAGGGCCGGGGACAAACTGCAACCGAGGTACGTGCTTTTAGCGGGAACCGAACCCGGGTCGCTCTGGACCTCAGGCCGACGCTCTAACCGCTGAGCCAAACCAGCCAGGGCGAGACATTGACATTTTTTAAGAATACATTTGTTTTTATAAAATATCTTCACATTTTGATTTCTTTGAAGTTTCCTCATTATTAGATCAAAGTATGTATTTTTGGCAAGAATGCTTAATAAGTGATGTTGTGTCCTCAGTGCATCACATTGGACAGTACACCATGAGAGTTTTTCTCATTAGTGATGTTAACTTATTATTTAGCTTATACATCTAATCTTTCTCCCTTCTATGACTATAAAAACCCCAATTTTCACTGATCATATGGTGGTCCAAGGAAAAGACTACATTTCTCAGCAACTCTCACCAACTGAATGATGTCCTATAATTACTACTAATAATAGGTGCCCATGCCCTTCATCCAGAGACCACAGGAATAAGCCAGTAGTTGAACAAGTTGGATTTATTGCTTGCTGCTATGAGGGAGCATTCACACCATGGGAAACCATGGGTATCATAGTAAGAAAATGTTAGAAAGGTTTTACTGTAGGAATTGGCTTATATTAGGCAATTTTAGGGAGGGTCGAAGGAAGCAGGGTTTTACTCTGGATTGGATGCTGTCAAGAAACCGGGGTATTCTGTGATGGGATATCTAAAATATTATCAGGAGGAATGAAACATGGCTAAAGCTGAATTGCTAACAAAGTAGTAATCAGTCATATTAGGCAGGGTAGGTGTTTGGTCAACGTTTACATTTTTATCTGTGTTCAGGGATAATTATCTGTAGCTTTGTTTTTTGGCCTTGTCTGATGTTGGTGTCAGACTGCTCTTTCTTATAGGAAAGCAAAGCATAGCACAGAAACCTTTGAAAGTCAGCTGGCATGTATCCTTTGCCCCTGATTCTTGTTTTCCTCCTCCAGACAGACTGGAATGTGATGGCTGGAGTAGTCTAGTAGGAACATGTGGTGATCTTGGGATTGGAAGCTACAATAGCCCTGGATCACCTTAGCTTCAGACTTTTATATGACAGACAAACAAAAGACTACTTTTCCTTAAGCCATTGTTACTTGGGCTCTTTCACTCATAGCCGAACTTATTCCTAACTGATACAGGGTTCTAATGGCTAGGGTTTTTTTTTTATGTTTATTTCAGCTTGTCTGTTTAAGGTTGTTTTCATTTCCTTAAATTGGATAGACAGGTCAAAGAACTGATAAGTACCAAAACTAATTACTTTCCTAGAAATGAAAGAATATTATAAACCTGTATTGTTTTGTTTTGTTACTTTTTATTGAATTTATTGGGATGACATTGGTTAATAAAATTATATAGGTTTCTGGTGTACAATTCTATATACATCATCTGTATATTGTATTGTGTGTTCAATACCCTAGGTCAAGTCTCCTTCCATCACCATTTATCCCCGCTCTACCTTCTTCTACCTATCCTCCACCCCCTTTCCCTATGGTAATCACCACACCGTATTTTTGTTGGTTTGTTTTACTTAATCCCTTTACCTTTTTCACCCAGCTCCCCAACCCCTCTTCCCTCTGACAACTGTCAGTCTGTTCTCTGTATCTGTGAGTCTGTTTCTATTTTGTTTATTAGTTTATTTTGTTCATTAGATTCCACAGATGAGTGAAATCATATGGTACTTGTCTTTCTCTGACTGGTTATTTCACTTGGCATAATGTTCTCCAGGTCTACACATGCTGCTGCAAAGGATAAGATTTCCTTCTTTTTTATGGCCGAATAGTATTTTATTGTGTAAGTGTACCATAGCTTTTTTATCCCCTCATTTACTGATAGACAACTGGGTTGCTTCCAAATCTTGGCTATTGTAAATTATGCTGCAATGGAAACCTTCTTATATCATACATAAAAATAAACTCAAAATGAATTAAAGACTTAAATGTTAGACTTGAAACCATAAAAAGCCTAGAAGAAAACATACAGAGTAAAATCTTGGACATTTCTCATAACAATATTTTTTCTGACATATTGCCTGGGGCAAGAAAAACAAAAGAAAAAAATTTAAAAATAGGACTACACCAAAAAAAATCCATCAACAAAAGGAAAAGACAGCCTACTGAATGGCAAAACATATTTGTCAATGATACCAGTTATTTCATGATATTTAAAACTACTATTTTTTTCTTTTCTTTTTCTATTTGTATGTACATGTATATTTTGGGAATAAGAAAAAAATACAATATAGAAATTGTAATGCTAAAAGTAATGATTTATTTTATATCTTTAAAATATATTCTCTAAAGATGGCAGAGTAGGTGGAAGCTGCACTCACCTTTTCCCGTGACCACATCAAAATTACAACTAAATTATAGAATAATCAACCTGGAGAACCATCTGAAGACTAACTGAACAGAATTCCTGTAACTAAGGATATAAATAAGAAGCCACATAGAGACTGATAGGAGGGGCAGAGACTCAAATGGCCTTGCCCCACACACATGTGGCAGTTGAGAATCCAGAGGGATATCTCAGTTGCAGGGATTCCCCTGGAGAAGCTCGGGGTTTTAGCTCCATGCCAGTGCCCCATCTAGGAGCACGGGTACCAGGAAGAGGAATCCATCTGACTGTGAAAATCATCAGGGATTCCATCCACCTGGCTGACAGAGAAGACTATTGGGAGCCCAGGTGTCTTTTCAAAGGGACAAGGCACAAACTCTCACTCACAGGTACTCACTCTGGGCTCTGGCAGAGGGACAGTGGCTTGGGGAATGCCAGGGTTCTACGGGGAGAGACTAAGTTGCGGGACTTCAGGGCGAGGGCTGGAGGAACAGCCTTCAATGCCTGTGTTGAGTCCTACCCCATGGCCCATGGGGACCATCTTTCCCGGGTTAAGCACTCCCTCCACACAGCATTAGCCTCGTGACCTATACTAGCTCCATTCAAATGACTCCTGGGACTCCATCCTGGCCAACCTGTGCATGCCAGGGGCTCTGTCAGCAGCAGCCAACCTGGGCCTATGTTGTGTCTTCTTGAAAAGCTCTCAAGAAATTTCAGTCAAGCTCAGGGGGTGCCAGAGATACATAGGGAGAACTGAGTTGTGCGGCTTCAGGGCAAGGACCATCTTCCTGCATGGCCAACAGGTGGCACATTTCCTGTGTTAAGCCCTCCTCTGACTTGGCTAAATCTTAATCTGCTTTAGCCTGGTGAACTCTACTAGCTCCACCTGGACAACTCCCTGAGACCCTGTCCTACTGCAAAGGCCTCAGGTGGGTGACAGCTGGCTTTGGTGTACCCTGAGACTTTTGGTGAGTGGCCCCAGAGTCCCTCCCAAGAGGCCCCGAAACCAACATACCCAGGGCCTGGCTTCAGACTATAGCAGAATACCACCTGATTAGCTCCACAAGCAGCACACACAAAGGGAGGTCTCAACAGGCACCAGATCCTGCTGAAGCAAATTCTGCTTCATGAATTTGCATGAAGCTTATACACTGTGGGCAAATTCTGCTTCATGAATTTGCACAGCAGCTTATACAGTGTAGTCATGGACAACCCACACAGTCAGCCAGCCTGAGGGTCAACCCCACCCACAGACGTGCCAACAGCAATCAAGGTTCAACACACAACCCACACAAGGGACACTCCTGGAGTACCCAGCTCAGGTGATGAGGGAGACTGGGCCACTGTCTACCCCAGGACACCTAATACATAAGGCCACTCTACCAAGACTGGGAGACATAGCAGATCTGCCTAATACATAGAAACAAACACAGCCAAAATGGGGAGACAAAGAAATATGCCCCCAAATGAAACAACAGGAGAAATCTGCAGAAAAAGAACTAAATGAAATGGAGGCAATAATCTCCCAGGTATAGAGTTCAAAACAATTGTTATAAGGATGCTCGAGGAACTCAGAGGAAGAATAAATGAACCCAGTGAGAACTTTAATAAAGAGACAGTAAGCATTAAAAAAGACACAGAAACCATAAAAAAGAACCAGTCAGAAATGAAGAATATTACTGAAATTAAGAACACACTAAAAGGAATCAATAGCAGATTAGAAGAAGAAAATAATCAAATCAGCAATTTAAAAGACAATGTAGCAGAAAACACCTAATCAGAGGAGAAAAAGGAAAAATGATGAAAAACAATGAGAATAGTTTAAGAGACCTCTGGAACAACATCAAGCATAACAGCATCCCATCACAGGGGTAGCAGGAAAAAAAGAGAGAGCAAGGGATCAAGAACATATTTGTAGAAATAATGACTAAAAATTTCCCTAACCTAGTGAAGGAAAAAGACACACAAGTCCAGGAAGCACAGAGAATCCCAAACAATATTAACACAGAAAGGCCCACACCAAGCCACATTATAATTAAAATGGCAAAGGTTAAAGACAAAAATAGAATCTTAAATACAGCAAGAGAAAGACAGTTTACCTACAAAGGAGTTCCCATAAGAATGTTAGTGATATCTCAACAGAAATTTTTCAAGTCAGAAGGGATTGGCACAAAATATTCAAAACAATGAAAAGCAAGGACCTACGACCAAGACTACTCTACCCAGCAAGACAATCATTTAAAATGAAGAATAAAGAGCTTCCCAGAGAGCTAGAGGGATTCATCACCACCAAACAAGTATTATAAGAAATGTTAAAAGGACTTCTTTAAGAAGAAAGGAAATTAAAAGAACATAAATATGAGTAATAAAATGATAATAAATATGTTCCTATCAATAATCATTTTATTATTTTTATTTTATTTTTTTGCATTTATCCTCAGATAGAGCAGGAGGGAGAGAGGGAGGAAGAGAAAGAGAGAAACATCAATGTGAGGGAGACACATCAAGTGGTTGACACCCACATGACCCCAACCAGGGCCGGGACAAACTGCAACCGAAGTACGTGCCCTTAACGGGAACCAAACCCAGGACTTTCTGGTCTGCGGGACGACACTCTAACCACTGAGCCAAACTGGCCAGGGCTCAATAATCATTTTAAATGTAAATGAATTAAATGCTCCAATCAAAAGACATAAGGTAACTGAATGGATAAGAAAACAAGACCCATAGATATGCTACAAGAGACCCACTTCAGATCAAAAGACTCAGAGACTGAAAGTAAAAAGATTAAAAAAGACATTTCATGCAAATGAAAATCAACAAAAGAGCTGGGGTAGCAATATTTATACCAGACAAAATAGACTTTGATTTTTTTTTTTCTTTATTGATTGTTAGAGAGAAAGGAAAGAAGAGAGAAAGAGAAACATCAATGAGAGAACATCTACTGGCCACCTCCTGCATGCCCCTCACTGGGGATCGGGCTCACAACCTGGGCATGTTCCCTGACCAGTAATCCAACCAGCGACCTCTTGATGCATGGGTCAACGCTCAACCTCTGAGCCACAATGGTTGGGCCCAAAATAGACTTTAAAACAAAGGCTACAATAAGAGACAAAGAAGGCTATTTTATAACAGTGATTTTCAACCTTTTACATCTCATGGCACACATAAACTAATTACTAAAATTCTGTGGCATAGACATAATTTTTATACATTCACATTGAACAGCTATTGTTGTGTTGGCTGTTTGTCATTTTTTTATTTGACAATCTAAGGGAAAAGAGGTCAGTGCCCCTGACTAAATAGTCAGGTATTGCATGTTTTAAAAATTCTTGTGGCACAACAGTGTGCCTGCTGTGGCATACTGGTTGAAAATAGGTTTTATAATGAAAGGGGTCAATTCAAGAAGAGGATATAACCCTTGTAAACATATATGCACCCAATATAGAAGCACCTAAATAAATAAAGCAAATCCTGATGGACATAAAAGGAGAGAGCAACAGTAATACAGTCATAGTAGGAGACATTATCATCCCATTGGCATTAGTGAATAGATCTTCCAGAGAAAATCTACAAAGAAATAGCAGGCTTAGATGACACATTAGACCAGATGGATTTAATTGATATTTTTAGAGCATTTCACTCCAAAGCAGCAGAATATACATTCTTTTCAAGTGCACATAGAACATTTTCCAAGAAAGACCACATGTTAGGCCACAAAACAAGTCTCAATAAACTTAAGATTTAAATTATATCAAGTATCTACTCTGACCACACTAGAAATCAATTACAAGAAAAAAAAAGTTCTAAAATAGAAAAAAGACCCCTGGTCGGTTTGGCTCAGTGGTTGGAGCATTGGCCTGTGGACCAGAGAGTCCCAGGTTCGGTTCCCGCTAGGGGCACATACCAAAAAAAAACAAAACTGAAAAACACACAAACACATGGAGGCTAAATAACAGGTTACTAAATGATATAATTGTATAACCACTATGTTGTACACCTGAAGCTAATATAAAATAATATTGAATGTCAACTTTTATTGAAAAATAAAATAAAAAACATATATATTCTTCATAATTTATAAAAGACTTTAATGTGAGCAATATTTGACTTTCTTAAGAATTGATTACTTTTTAATGTAGAATTTAGTAATATAATATTTGATTTATAAAAAAAGAGACTATGTTTCATTGTCATTCTGCATATTATGAGTATATTATTGTACTGACTAGTTTTAAAACATTTCTGAGTATTTTTTTATGTATTCATTGTAAATAGCCTATGTCCATTTTGTAAATAAATACTGCTTTGGACCCCTTTAATTAAAAAAATATATTACTACCCTGGTTGGTTTGGCTGAGTGGTTAGAGTAGGCCTGCAGACTGAAGGTTCAATTCCTGGTCAAGGGCAGGTACTTGGGTTACAGGTTTGATCCCCAACCCCAGTTGGGATCATTTGGGAGGCAACCAATCAATGCATCTCTTTCACATTGATGTTTCTCTCTTTCTCTCCCTCCCTCCTTCCCTTTCACTCTATCTAAAAAATCAATAGAAAATATCCTTGGATGAGGATTAACCAAAAATATATATATATAAAACTTACTAATCATCTGTATATTTGTCATAGTATTTGAACAATTGTGTACTTATTTTTAAAACTATTTTTGTTCACATCAGATAGTAGCTTATGTTATTTTTTTTTATAAAAGTGTATTATTTTCTCTATTAAGTATTAAACTCCTGGAAGGAATCATGTTTTATCCATCTTTGCATTTCATGTAGTACCTCACTCAATATTTTTGGTAGGTTAATTACGTTTCTCAAGTTTTCTTTTTTGTTTTTTTTTTTATTAATTAATTTTTGTTACAGATGTTTCTCCTTTTCCCCCCACTGATTTCCCCCCCTCCTCCCTCCCTGCCCTGTCCCCAGCTTTGTTGTCCATGTCCATTGTTCATGCATACATACATATAAATTCTGTGGTTTATCTCTCCCCCACAAACCCCTCTTCTGGGGATTGTCAGTCTGTACCCCACTTCTACATCTCTGGGACTACCCCATTCCTCAGACTGTTATGTTCATTATATTCCACAAATAAATGAGATCATATGATACTTGTCTTTCTCTGTTTGGCTTGTTTTGCTTAGGATAATACTTTCCAGGTCCCTCCATGTAGTCTCAAAGGATAAGAGATCTTTCTTTCTTACAGCTGCATAGTACTCCATTGTGTATATGTACCACTGCTTTTTTATCTATTCGTCTACTGATGGACACTTGGGCTATTTCCAGATCTTAGCTATTGTAAATAGTGCTGCTACAAACATGGGGGTACATATATTCTTTTTGATTGGTGTTTCAGGTTTCTTAGGGTATATTCCTAGAAGTGGGATCACTGATCAAATGGCAGTTCAATTTTTAATTTTTTGAGGTAAGACCATATTGTTTTCCATAGTGGTTGCACCAGTCTACATTCCCACCAGCAGTGTACTAGATTCCCCTTTTCTCCACACCCTGGCCAACATTTGTTGTTTGATGATTTGTTGATGGCGGCCATTCTGACAGGTGTGAGGTGATACCTCATTGTTGTTTTAATTTGCATCTCTCTGATGATTAGTGATGATGAGCATTTCTTCATATGTCTCTTGGCCATTTGTATGTCCTGTTTGGAGAGGTGTCTATTTAGTTCCTCTGCCCATTTTTTAATTGAGTTCTTTGTCTTCCTTTTGTGGAGTTGTATGAGCACTCTATATATATTAGAAATTAACCCCTTATCTGATATATCATTGGCAATGATGTTCTCCCATACAGTGGATAGCCTTTCCATTTTGATGATTGTATCTTTCACTGTGCAGAAGCTTTTGAGTTTGATGTAGTCCCATGTGTTCATTTTCTCCTTTGTTTCTATTGCCTTAGGTGATGTATCAGTGAAAATTCTGCTGCATTGTTTCTCAAGTTTTGAGAAAGTTTGTGACATAATGATTTCTATTGTAAAATCAGGTTTAACAATAGTTACAAAAATTATAATTCACTAATATGTATGGAATAACAGGGACAATGTTACAATGTAGTTTTCCTTCTTAGACTTACTTTGCATTTTGAATGTGCTAGATACTTTCAGATTGCAAAAAAGACTTTTGTACATTTAAAATTATTCAGTACCTGAGTATCCAGTTGGAAGATTACCCATGTCTTTCCTGCTTCCTGTCTTTTAGACATTATCTTGCTCATTAATACCTCCAGTGAATGTGAGCTGGGGAACAAGAAAGAAAATTTGTCAGTTGATGAAGTTTCTCATTAATAGTTCTGGTGAAGAGTATAATAAGGAGGAGTTTTAAATTATTTTTTAAGATGAGAATAAGTAAATATTTATAGGTCAATTAGCTATAACTGAGACATATTTATTTAAACATGTACATTCTTGCCCTGGCCAGTTGCTCAGTGGTTAGAGCATCGGCCTGTGGACCAGAGTGTCCTGGGTTTGGTTTCCGCTAAGGGCACGTACCTCGGTTGCAGTGCCACTGGCAGAACTGCACTCTGATAGTGAGTAATTTCCCTAGTAGAACTTTTTGATATTGCATCAAGCCCCTCTGAGGTTGCACATATAAACTCCCATTGCAGGGGTTAGACACATCAAGAATAGTTAGATTACAGGTACCCCTCATAAAGTTATAGTGAGAGATATTATACGTAGTGCCCGCTTTCACGGTCTGTATTCATACTGAAAATCAAGATCATGGAGCTTTTGCCCCTCTGCTCCACAGGAGGTTTCTGTGCTCCCTGGGCTCACCTTAGGACATCTGCATTACTGATTGACAGGTGTACGGGCCAAACTCCCCACCTAGCACTGTCTCCAGAGCAGGTCGCGCCCAGCCAGCGCCAAGCACTTGGCGCCAGAAGAGAAAGCGCCTCAGGGCTCACCGCCCTCCTGCACCGGGTCAGTAAAAAACAATGAGGGTAGTGGCATTTCACCCAGCCCCACACCCCAAGGCCCTGCAGACCCCGCTCCGCCTTCTCGAGAGGAGGGAGGGGTGCAGGGGAGAGGCGGGTTTATGTTAGAAGAGCAAGCAGATTCTTGGAGAAAACAAAGTAAAGAATGAGAGGGGTTGGTGGGGAGGGTAGGAGCAAAGGTTAAAGAAGCATGGAGTTTAGATAGAATGTCCTGCCCTAACAAGGGAGTGGGGCAAGCTAGTAACACTAAAAAGTGGAGAAAGATATAAGGGCCTAAAGAACAAGTGAGTGTCTAGGTTGCTCTGGGTTGCCATATTTGGTCGTCAGTTCCCACAACTGAATCCCCAGAGTGTCAAAGAGTTCCCCTGAACTCAGGAAGGGCAGGGGATGTTGCCCTGGAATCAATTAAAAATGAAATTGGCCCTGGCCACTTTGGCTCAGCAGACCAGAGAGTCCCAGGTTCGGTTCCTGTTAGGGGCACATACCTCAGTTGCAGTTTGTCCTCGGCCTCGGTTAGGGTCATGTGGGTGGCAGCCAGTAGATGTGTCTCTCTTACATTGATGTTTATCTCTCTGTCTTCCTCCCTCTCTCCCTCCTGCTCTATCTGAAGATAAATGCAAAAAAAAAAAAAAAATGTCCTCAGGTGAGGATAAAAAAATAAAAAAATAAAATTGGCCTACCTGCTATCATCAGAGTTACCCGAAGTTCAGAGTTCGAGAGGACGGTCGGGGCATCTGTTCCTGGGCACCTTCAGTCTTCAGCCGCAAGGCCAATCAGATCAAGGTCTGGATTGCCCATTCCGCTAGCCTGAGAAAGGGATGAGGACTGATTCTGCTCAGTCTGTCCGCAGTCCGACTTCCACATTGAGGACATGGCCATTGAGGACATGGCTTAGGCAGTGGTCGGGGATTGGGGCATTTTTTTGCTCAATGGCCAGTCTGATTACACTTAAAGCAGGGACATGGGGGTCTGCTCTGCTGACTCTGATGGGTGCCCTTCTTCTGTCCCCTGAAGAGGGTTTGCTGACCTCTTTGATTAGTGGGGCCTCTGATGGCAGAGGGGAGCATTTGGAATCTTGCTATTCTTTGCTGTTAAGCCTCTTCGTCACGATTATTAAAAACCTTAAAGGCTCGATTTAAAGGTTCCCATTGAGGGGTTTGAGGGTCATCTTCCAGTTTTTGTAACTTTCTCCTAATGTCTGGGACCAACTGAAAGATAAATCTCAGGTTTAAAATGATAGTCCTTCTGGGCTAGTAGGATCTAAGTATATCTTCTCATAGCCTGTGTAAGGTGGGATAGAAAGGTTGCAGGGTTTTCATTCCTTTCCTGGATTATTTCAGAAGTTTTTCATAGTTAATGGCCTTGTGTGAGGCCTTTTTAAGTCCCTCTATGAGACATATTATCATAGGGTCCCTGGCTTTTCTACCCACCCCATTGTCCTGATAATTCTACCTGGGCTCCTGGCTAGGGACCGCTTCAGCTCCTACTGGGTTAGTGAGGGCCTGTTGTCTTAGAGCATCAGCATGGCCCTGGGTGTTAACCCAAATTCAATTTTTATCTTCCGGATTAAGGGTAGAAGAGAGAATAACATGAATATTATTCCAAGTTAGATCATAGGACTGCATGAGGTACTGGAATTCCTGAGTAAATTGGTGGGATCCTCAGTAAAGGATCCTAATCTTTTATTTATTTGGGACAAATCTGAGAGAGAGAAGGGGATATGAACTCTGACAATCCTTTCAGCTCCCACTACTTCCCTCAAGGGGCATTCTAAAACGGGGGTCGAGGTAGGGGACGGATAGGGACCAAAGATGGTTTCGGATCGCGTGTGTGAGGGAGTTCCTTGCAGTGGTAGAAGAGTCAGAGCCAGAGTAGTAGTTTCAGCATAAGGTGGTGGGACCGGCCGAAGGGGATGGAGGAGGAGGCCCAGCCGGAGGGCATGAGGGAGGAGGTGGTGGAGCAAGATCGGCTGGGTCAAAGGAGGAAACAAGAGAAATTAGCTCATTGTCTTCAGAGGGAGGTTTGGGAGGATTCAAGTGAAGTAAGATTTGGGAGGGAGAGCAAGAATCAAATAAAGAGGGGTGTGATCTGAGTGCAAAGGGGTCTGGAAGTAAGGACCCTCAGACCATTTTCCTTGCCTTTGACAGAAATTGTCTAGATCGGTGAGAATGTCGAAAGTGCTGTTCTCAGGCTATTGTGACCAATTGTCTAATGTGTAGTGAGGCCACACAGTATTGCAGTAAAAAATGACTCACTTGGGACCTAAGCCCTAGGGTCTATAGATTTTTTAGGAGACATCCTAGGGGTGTTGTACGAGGAATGAAAGATTGAGCGTTTCCCATGTTGTGGTTTGAGATGTCGTGGCCTAGCGGTCTGACCGATACACTAGTGGAAGAAGGCGTCTTCCCTTCTCCCCTAGAGTAGAGAGACGTGCAACTCACCTATATCAGGCATCCCTAGATATATGGTGAGCTGAGGGAACCCAGTTCCCGAGGAACGTATCCCGACCAGCGCTGGATTTCGAAAGGGATGACCACACAGATGTGACCAAGAGAACTGTCTCTCTTATGTCCCAGACGGAGGATAACAGGACAGCCCAGAGAATCAGACCCGTAGGCAAAAACACTCACCAGCGAATTAGTGTCTGATGTTGATGCTTGATCTGCAGGAAAGGTTGGAGATCCAGTATCCAGCTGAGGATGTGACTGATCACGGTCCAAAAGGAAGCTTGGAGGACTCCCGGGCCTGCAGATGCCCCCTGTGCGGAATCCTCACAGACCTCCTGGGTTTCGGCAGCCATTAAAAGGTCTGAACTGGCGGGAGATCACATCCACAATGCAAGACCAACGTAGAGCAAGACGGCTTTATTGCATGCGCCTGGGTGCAGGTGCACTGAGCCGAAGAGGCATCAGTCTTGAATAACAGTTGGAGTGTAGGTTACATACTCTACTTCTAGCTTCTGGTAGTTCCTGCTGCTGTACTCTGCCTGGCCCATTGTCCACTTTGCAGTTGAACTGGTCTGGTATCACATCCTGCATCTGCTGGGTGATTCACTGTCTTGTGGATAATCCAATAATGTGTACTCAACATAAGCCTGAGCATAGGTCATGCAAATAATGCATTTTTCACAGTTTCCACCTTTTGCATGCTTTTACCTTTACCTTTTAAAACATTACTAACCCTTTCCACTTCCTTTGTCCGAAATGCCCTGTTGTTGAATTTCTACTTATCCTTGAAGGCTGAAATGTTCTCTTGGAATTTTCCCGTCATACCTAAGCTTAGTATTTCTCCTCTGCATTCTAGAACATATAGTTCATTTTCTATTTAGATATAGAGCTTATCTCACTGCTCTAATTATTGGTTTATATGGCTGTACCATCAAAAGGCACATATAGCCCTGGCCAGTTTGGCTCAGCGGTTAGAGCGTCGGCCTGTGGTCCAGAGAGACCCGGGTTCGGTTCCCGCTAAGGGCACGTACTTCGGTTGCAATTTGTCCCCAGCCCTGGTTGGTCGTGCGGGTGGCAGCCACTCGATGTGTCCCTTCACGTCGATGTTTCTCTCTCTCTCCCTTCCTCTCTCTCCCTCCCACTCTATCTGTACAAAAATGGAAAAATATCCTCGGGTGAGGATAAAAAAAAAAAAAGGGCACATATAGCTCATGGTGAGTATTTAACTTATCTTGGTATCTCCAGCATTACACACAGTACCTATAGCACAGGCATTTGGAAAACATTTGCTGGATGGATGGATGACCTACTTAACTAAATAAAATGTCTGATTTTCATGTGCATCGAGTAGGTATGCCTGCCTGAAAAGTGTTGCGAAGTAAAGGCTACTGTCAGAAAGGTTTCAATGAATAGATAAATCTTAGCTATGACTGGCATACTCATTTATGTGAACAAAGGGAGCCAAAGAAGATCCACCCTCTTCCGCCCCCAACCCCATGGAAAGAAACTGTGGTAAGGGTCAAAAGTCTGGACTTTCCAGTGACACACATATCTGGTAGAGTTCCAGCTTTGCTACCTACAAGCTTTTATACCTCAGGCAAATTACTTAATATCTCTCTAAACCTGACCTCCTTGTATGTAAAATGAGCATAACAGTACTTACTTCATAAGTTATTGTAAGGTTTCATTGAGATTAATATTTAAAGCATACAGTATAGTGTCTGGTGCAGAGTAAATATTCAACACATATTGTAGTAGAATGGTATCTTGAGACATTTACCTTGATTTTTCTTCCCTCCATTTTCCTTTTTCTTTATCCACCACTCAAAATTCAAGGAGATAGCCATGTGTTCACTGTCTCAGGGAAGGGATTATAACATAAAGAAAAAAGATAAGCTGACAAGTTTTCTAGCTTTTTTTTTTTTTGCATTTATCAGATAGAATGGGAGGGAGAGAGAAACATCGATGTGAGAGAGACACATTGATTGGTTACCACCCACATGACCCCTACCACGGCTGGGGACAAGCAGCAACTGAGGTACGTGCCCTTAGTGGGAACTGAACCTGGATCTCTCTGGCCTGCGGGCCGACGCTCTAACCGCTGAGCCAAACTGACCAGGGCAAGTTTTCTGACTTTTATTTTTAACAGTCCTGGAGAGGGTGAGAAGATTGAAGTACAAAATATTATGGTCATAAAGGTAGAGAAGGATTTCCCCTAGACAGAAACAAAAAAACAAGATGAAGTTTACAGATGAAGAACAGCATATTGGCAAACAGGTCTATGCTTCCAAGAAAAGAGGAAACTTAAGCTTTGCTTCCTCAGCAGAGAGACTGGGAAGGTACAATCTTAGCAAAGAAATACTTCAGGGTGTGTTGGGGGATAAAGGGCATAGACAACTGCACAATTTCCATATTCCAGAAACTCCCAAAACAGCAGAAGAATTCCTATGCTCCTGGGGGCATTATGTAAGCAAAAGACAATGTTTAGACCTGAACGAGCCATACTGTATTAATTATGTATTTTTTATGACATATTACCACTCCAAAAGTTAGTGGGTTAAAACAGCAGCAAAAATTTATTATCTCACATAGTTTCTGTGGGTAAGGAATTCAGAAACAGCTTAGCTAGGTGGTTCAAGTTCAGGGTCTCTCAGGAGATTGTAGTCAAAATATCAGCCTGACTGGGACTAGAGAATGCACTTCTAAGATGGCTCACTCTTGGGACTAGCAAGTTGGTGCTGCCTATTGGTAGGAGGCCTCAGCTCATCATGTGGACCCCTCATAGAGCTGTTCGAGTATCCTAGCAGCATGACTTGCTTCACCAATAAGGATACATTCAAGAGAGCAAGTCAGAGGTGGTAATGTCTTTTTTTGACCTAGTCTCAGTAGCCACACACTGTCACTTCCCCCGGGATTCTATTCGTCACATAGACTAACCCTGGTATAATGTTGGAGGAGGCTACATAATGATGTGAAAATCAAGATGTAAGGATCACTGGTACTGTCTTGGAAGCTGGTTACCACACAAGAAAACTGGGGTGGTAACTGTTTCAGCAGCAAGCAGCATTGCTTAATTACCTGAACAAGATGCCAATACCTGACAACTTGGCAATGTATAAGCTATCAGAACCCAGCATAACTGAGGGGGAAAGGAATGCTTAAAGAATTGCTCTTTCCCTGGCCGGTTTGGTTCAGTGGTTGGAGCGTCGGCCTGTGGACCAGAGAGTATAGGGTTCGGTTTCCGCTAGGGGCACGTACCAAAAAAAGGAATTGCTCTTAAATTTTCTTTCAACCTGGTGTAACTGGAGGCACAAGATAGAATTTAAACTATTACAGAAAGTTAAAAATTGTATTATTTCTTGCATATTTAAGTTTACAAATAATAAAAATATCAATTATCATTATTATTATAAATATAAGAATAACTCTACTTCTTTTCATTTTTTTCACAATCAGTTCAAGATGACTCCAGTTCGACGAGTAATTCTCAATCATGGGTATCAACTGTAGAATGAACTGGAGGTTTTAAGAAAATACCCACATACACAGCTTCCAATTTAATTGCTCTGGAGAAGGGCCTTGGCATCAGTATTTTTTTAAGTCCCCCAAATGAATCTAATATGTAACCATGGTTGAGCCCAATGCTCTCCCATACTTGTACTACAATCAATCAGCAAGTCCTAAAAATTTTAGCATTTCTTCAATCTTTCTCCTCTTTATTTCAAGTCCTACATTTTTACTTCGGGATATCAACCATTGCTGCACTACTACAACAGTTTAAACACCTCTAGCTCCACCAGTCCAATCCATTGCTGACACACCAGTGAAGTAAACTGATATTATCCTGCCTAAAGTACTGCACTGGCTCTCCACCGCCTGCAGGATGAAGTTCAAATTCCCTTAATCATGGTACCAAGCCATCCATGCCCTGACCTGTGCACACCACTCCAGCCTTATCCCACTTCACTTCCACAGTAATGCTCTGACCCTGCCAAACAGTCTGCTAACCAGGTGGGTCATGCAGCTCTTTATGCCTAGAATATCCTCATCTCAGCCATTCAGCCCATACAATGATATTCTTAACTTCGGAGATTCAGTTCAAGTGTTTGTTCACTTTGAAGATTTTTCTACCCATTCCCAATTCCTCAGGTAGATATGACCATTTCATTCCTACCTCTATCCCTTTCTATCCCCTGTGAGACTGCTATTTTGGCAACTATGACATTTTATTGTACTTATGCAGATGCTTGTATTCTCATCTATTAGATGTTAAATTCCTTAAAGGCTGGGACTCTGCTTTATTTGTCTCTATATTTCCAGACTTATGCTTGGTGCATATACCTGCTTAATAAATACTGGCTGAATAAATAAATGAATAATTACTTCCAAATAATTATTTCCAAGTACGTTGTTCTCTTAAATAGATTAATCATCTTACTGCAATCCTTTACACCAGTCATTTGCTTTAATTCAGAGATTATGCAAAGGTTAAAAATTTTAGCTTAGTTCAAGTAAATTAATTTAATTTCTAAAACAGGGGCTCAAATCAGTGAGGTATATTTGTATTAACAATGTTTTTCCAGTTTTATTCTTAAGAAAGTGACCATAAAAAAACAAACAACAAAGACACCATATATTGCCTCTGCCACCTGGGAGCAAATGATTGATAAGTAATTTATGACTCCAGTTAATTATATCATATGTAGGACATATACCAGTGTGTCTTATGGGTATGGCTTATAAATACACTAGGTTATAACTGTCAATCCCCTAAGTGAGAAAAAGAATACAATAGGACCTTTAAAGAACCAATTATGAATCAACTACTTTTACAGCATAACTCTCTAGAAAACCATATTAATATAAAAGTGAAAACATTTAAATCTTCAAACTTTCAGATAAAATCACATAAAAACACTTCTTTTGGAGTTCTAAAGACATTCATTCATTCAACGAATATTTATTGAGTGCCTACTATGTGCTAGGCACTATTCTAAACTCCAGGGATGCTGCTACCTTTAAATAAAAAAGGACTAAGCAATGAAAGAACCAATGCAATATACCAGGCTGGAAGATAAGAAGGAAGCCCAGGGCCAACTATGTAGCATATCAAAACAAATGCCACTTGGCTAGATAACTGGACAGTTTTTTTCACTAGCGCA
Organism: Molossus molossus; assembly: GCF_014108415.1. Taxonomy (NCBI): domain Eukaryota; kingdom Metazoa; phylum Chordata; class Mammalia; order Chiroptera; family Molossidae; genus Molossus; species Molossus molossus. The sequence continues at coordinate 43,306,888 of NW_023425401.1, forward strand.
AACCCACATTTTGCAGCTGTCCTCATAAAGTTTACATATTAGTGTGGTGTTGGGGTTGGGGGAAGGCTAGAGGACAGGTTAATAGACAACAACAACAAAAACAAATGAGTAAAATATAAAGTCTGTCCAGAGTGTAAATAGTTGTATAAGAGAAATAAAACAGAAAAGAGTCATGAGGAGTGTTATAGGATAGAATTACAATTTTAAGTATGTTTTTACTGACTTTTTTAGAAAGAGAGAGATAGAAACATCGATGTGAGAGAGAAACATTGATGGGCCACCTGCTGCACGCCCACCCCCCACCCTCAACTAGGGATTGAGCCCACAACCTGGGCATGTGCCCTGACCAGGAATCAAACCGGGACCTCTCAGTCCATGGGACGACGACCAATCCACTGAGCCACACTGGCCAGGCTAGAATTACAATTTTAAATAGGGTGACCTCAGTGAGAAGGTGGCATTTCAGCAAAGAGCTGAAGGAAGTGTGGGAATGAACCAGTTACATCCTCAGTAGAAGAGCATTCCAGCACAAGAAGCAAACAGCTTCCAGAGGTGGGCATGTGCCTAGTGCTTTCATGGAACAGCAGGGAAGCCAATGGAGGGAAACAGGGAGTGCCGAGGAGGATAAACAATAGTAGATTCGATCAGAGAGGTAATCTAGGGGAGAAGAGGGGCAGGATCTGAATATGTAGGCAGTGCTTCTCTAATCTAGTAGGCCAATGCTTTCCTTTTATAACAAATAGTTTGTACTTTTCACCTATCCTGAAATTAAATTTACAGATAATACAACCTATCTACACACCTAACTTCAAAAGAACCAATATAATGTCAAACCTATAATATATATGAAAGTGATTTATAATAAAATAATATCTATTCCAATATGTAAATGTTCAGACATGAACACTGTAAAGACATAATGAAATATTTCACATTTATGTAGAACCACTATAAATGCGACAACTACAAACGCAGACCGATAGAAGAGTATTCTCTTGGAAACTCAAATGCCACAAATGGTGATGTTGATATAGTCTCTGACATAATTTTCCAAAATGGCAAACCTCATAATAAAATTCTGAAGAGAGAACTATAACAGTGGAAAATTGTAACCCACCCCACTATTCTTTTGACATTGTTTCTGTAAATACTGACTATGACAAATATGTAGCTTGTAGATAAACAGCATGTACGTATAAGAATCCTAGGAACTAACTTCAGAAGATATAGACTGCGACCTTCAGTCATCCCAGTTCTGGGAGACTTGCTGACCTTCAAACATAAAATCAGAATGACGTGGAATCAGGGTGATCCGAAGACCAGGATGACGCACATCAGGTCATCATTTGACCAGTTTCCAGGTTCTTATCGGAATAGACTGTGCTGGTCTGCACGTAGAGAACTTTTCAATCCCTTCCCCTTGATTTCTTTGTCCTGCTTTCCTCTCCCTCCTTATGAAAACCCCTGCCTGCGCTGAGATATAGAGATGGGCTTTGAGACAAGAGTCTCCCATCTCCTCGGGTGACTGGCACTTGAATAAAACCTCCTTCCTTTTTCACCAGTATCTGTCTAATGAGTTTGCTTTTTGGGGTAACAGGCAACTGAACTTGGGTTCTGGTTACAGTACCAATTTCCCTCAATTTACATGATAGTTGCATTTCTGTAAAATCAAGTGTTCATTAAAACCATGCAAAAATATTTTGTATTTATATATAAATAGAATTGGGTTCTAGGCTCAGGTCATTATAAACAGGTTTTTCACCTTCAAGAATGTCCAAAACATTCAAAGGTCGTGCAGAAGGCACACAAGGAAATTTTTTGTGGTGATGAGACTGTTTTATACCTTGATTGCTGTAGTGATTACATGGGTGTACACATCTGTCAAAACTCATCAAACTGTACATTGATGCATTTTATTTCATATAAATTATATCTCAAAATTGATTTTTTTAAAAAGACCTGCAGGATGAGAAACAATTATTTATAGTGGAAATTTGTGGGATGGGAAGTCACTACAGGGTTTTCAGCAGAGGATGATAGGATCTGACATATTTTAAAAGGATTGTCCTGACCTTTGGGGCACAGGCAGGCCAAGGCCACTGCAGAGAGACCAGTTAGAAGGCTATTTATCATAAAAGGCAGATGAGAGGTGATAGTGGCTTGGCCAAGAGGAGTAGCAAAGTAATAATCATAAAGTGTATCAGAAATGATCTTTTAAACTTTCAAACAGACTCCTTCCCAAAGAACATGTAGAAAACAGACAAAGCTAAAAAATATTAATTCGACTAAAAGAAGTAAAGAGTAGTAATTTTTATTATTCTTAACAATACTCATATGATGTTACGTTATTCAATGCAATTAAAAACCACTTTGGGATTCTATTTGTGTCATTTTATATCTAAATATAATGGAAGCATTATTTTCTGGTAAAATGAAATTCAACAAAAGTTTTTTTTTCCTTTAAACTTGATCACAAAAAGTATATTTTATGTGTAAGTAACATTTTATCTTGGCCATTCATTTGATAAAATAGATCTTGCAATACCTTAAGCTCAGTGTAAGGAACATCAGTTTGTCATGAGAGCCTTTGTAAGTGTAGAAATTCAGGAGATTATCTAGATTTGTTTTAAGACTAGAACCTACTAACATGAATTTTTTAAGATCTTGAGATCGCAGATACTTTCTTATGATTTGTCTTATACTCTTAAACTGGAGGACAGCCCGGCCGGTGTGGTTCAGTGACTGAGCATCGACCCATGCACCAAGATGTCGCAGATTGGATTCCCGGTCATGGCACATGCCCAGGTTATGGGCCAGATCCCCAGTGTGGGGCATGCAGGAGGCAGCCAGTCGATGTGCTCTCTCATGGATGTTTTTCTCTCTCTCTCCCTCGCCCTTCCTCTGTCTCTAAAAAAATAAAAATAAAGAAAAAACTAAAGGACAGTTCATTGAGGATTCTGGTTGGTTGACCCCAGGAACACTAAAGTTTTATATTTAATATTCAAATCTTCCCCTTAATAATGTCAGAAGAGTATTTATGAATGAAATGATTTCTGAGGTTTGCTTAAAAATAATCCAGTGAGGAGAGGGAGTATAAGGAATTTAGAGTAAACAAAATTGGCCCTATCTTGATAATTGTCAAAGTTGATTAGTGAGAAATGGTGATTCATTTCACTATTCTCTTTACTTGTATAAATTAAAAGATTGGTTAGCTGCGAGGATAGGGTCTCTACATGAAGGAGCTCACATTCTAAACATACAGACAATTATAAAGCAATGTAAGGGCTATACTGTTATGTTAAATTTATAAAATGTTAAAGGAGAAAAGAAGGAGTGATTGATTGTGCCTGGTGAAATGACAGAAACTTCCCAGAGGATTGATGTTCAGATTGAGCCCTGAAGGTTAGTCAACTTTTTTTCTGGGACAAAGGAAGTAGGAAGCCTCCACAGAGCAGGCAACATAACTCCAAAAAATCACATTAAGGCATTAAAAAAAAAAAAAAAAAAATAGAAGACAGTGAAAAAAATAAAAAGGTGTCAGAGAGTGAATAATATTTGTATTTTTACTGCTAGTACCTTTAAGACAGTGCCTAACAATATACTGGGTGCTCAAAATTATTCTTTTGAATAAAGTTACTGTTTGAAAGACAGATAGAAAGGAAAATAGCAAAGAATCGAGTTTGTTTGTTTTTTTTTCCCCCCTCACCCGAGGACACTTTTTCATTTTTTGTTCAGATAGAATGGGAGGGAGAGAGAGAGAAAAACGTCAACTTGAAAGGTACACATCAAGTGGCTGCCACCCGCACAAACCCGGGTGGTCTCTCTGGTCTGCAGGCCGACACTCTAACCGTTGAGCCAAACCAGCCAGGAGAAGAATAGAGTTTTAAACCCAAAGAAGAAGACAACCTACAGAATGGGAAAAAATATTGGCAAATCATATATCTGATAGGGGTCTAGTATCCAGAATATATATAAAGAACTCTTACAACTCAACAACAAACAGACAAAGAACTCAACTAAAAAATGGGCAAATGATTTGAACAGAAATCCCTTCAACGATATACAAGTGGCCAACAAGTGTTTCAAATGATGCTCAACATCATTTGGAAAATGCACATCAAAACCACAATATGAGGTACCACTTTATACCCACTAGGATGGCTAAAAATTCAAAAAAAATTTAAGAAAAATAGAAAGGGTATGAAGAAATTAGAACCCTTATATAATGCTGATGAGAATATAAAATGGTACAGCGCCCTGGCCGGTTTGGCTCAGCGGTTAGAGCGTCCGCCTGCGGTCCGGAGAGACCCGGGTTCAGTTCCCGCTGGGGGCACGTACCTCGGTTGCAGTTTGTCCCCGGCCCTGGTTGGTCGTGCGGGTGGCAGCCACTCGATGTGTCCCTTTCACATCGATGTTTCCCTCTCTCTCTCTCTTCCTCTCTCTCCCTCCCACTCTATCTGTACAAAAAATGGAAAAATGTCCTCGGGTGAGGATAAAAAAATAAATAAATAAAAATAAAATAAAATAAAATAAAATGGTACAGCAACTGTGGAAAACAGTTTAGTAGTTCCTCAAAAAGTTAAACATAGAATATGACCTAGAATAATTGTTCTACATGTATAGACATGTTCACAGCAGCACTGTTCACAACAGCCACAAAGTGGAAACAGCCCCAATGTATATCAATGAATGGATAAACAAAATGTGCTATACACATACAATGGCATAATACACAGCTGTAAAAAGGAAGGGAAATCCTGTCATATTCTGTAACATGTAGGAACTTTGAGGATATTATGCTAAAGTGGAATAAGCCAGTCACAGAAAGACACATACTGTATGATTCCACTTATATTAGCAATCTAAAGTAATCAAATGAATGGAAACAAAGTAGAATGGTGGTTACCAGAGCCTGAGGGGAAGGAAAAAAGAACAGTACTAATGGGTATAGATTTTCAGGTTTGCAAGATGAAAAACTTCTGGAAATCTGTTTCACAAAAATGTGAATATACTTAACACTACTGAACTGTACATTTAAAATGGCTGAGATGATAAATTTTATTACATGTTTTGTACCATAAATTTTTTAAAAAGGTGAGACACCACTCAACATACCATTGAACACTAGAACAATTAAAACTCTAAATCCAACATAATAATTATTTCTGAGCAGGGAAGGACTACATCTTAATTCTCTCTGCAAGGTTGTGTTACTTAAATAAAATCTAAGTCATTAGATTCAAAACAAACAAAACTACACTAAGTGAAAGAGGTCAGACACAAGAGATCATATATTGTTTGATTTCATTTATATGAAATATCCAGAATAGGTAAATCCATAGAGACAGAACACAGATTGGTGGTTGTCAGGGGTTGAGAGGGTGGAGGAGTAGGGAGTAACGGCTTAATGGGTATTGGCTTTCCTTTTGGGGTCATGAAAATGTTTTAGAATTAGATAGGGGTGAGGTGGTAGTTGCACAACATTTTGAATGTACTAAATGCCACTGAATTTTTCACATTAAAATGGTAAATTCTATGCTATGTCAATTTCACTTTGAGTTAAAACTAAAACTAAGAAAGGGGAGAATTCAAGAAGGATAGGTATTTATTGAAAAAGATCAAATACCACAGAAAAGTAGTGAAGGATATAAAGTAAGAGGTCATTAGACCTGGCAAGTAGGGGTTTTTTTTGTTTGTTTTATTTTTGGTATGTGCCCTTAGTGGGAACCGAACCCTGGATTCTCTGGTCCGCAGGCTGATGCTCCAACCGCTGAGCCAAAACAGCCAGGGCAGTAGGGGGTCTTTTTAGGAGAAACGTGCCAGTAGCTAGATTGTTGTGGTTGCAATAGATGGGCCTGTGCAGTAGCTTGAGGGAGTCTTAAGCATTTTGAAAGATAATGGGAGTCAGTAGAGAGGGAAAGACTGCAGATAGATGTAGGAGAGGAGATATTTATTCAGCAAGACTAGAGATAAAAGAGAATAGAGAGAGTCAGTAAGGGAGGGGTTAGCCTCAGAAAGGATTACCAATCCTAATATTGAAGAGAAACAAATAAATATAGGTAATTTATCATTTCCAAATATCACTTGGAGAGGGAGTGACTGCGTTGATACTTGATAACTCTTATTTTCTCTAGGAATGAGGAAGCAGGGTGTAGGGCTTGAGGAGCCATGGGAGTTCACCAAGAATGAATAAAAAGGGCTGCCTGGGCAGCTTTGAGGGCTTTATTGGAAATCATAGATCTTACCCCTACCCCCCACCCCACACAAATCCACAAGTGAAAAAGCTTAATTGTTAAAAGCAATGTATAATTAATATTGTCTCACAAATTGTTAATCAGAAATACAAGTATTGCATAGTACCATCTGTATGACACATGATATTGGGTTCGTGACATTATGAATATACTTGAAATAGTCTTTATGTAACATGCAACAGAAAGATCAGTCAGGGACAATTGGAGAAAGAGCAAATTGAAATCTACTGAAGAAACATTAAATATCAAACATTCAACTAGGAAAAGGAAATACAGTAAAAGATTTCCAGGAGACGAGTTACTATTAAAGAAAGGTATAAGCAAATATTTCACTAAAATTTTGAAATAATGGAACTACTTAAAACATATAAGGAAAGGGTAGATAACAATTGCCTTGACGAATTGTATAGCTATTTCTTTGAAAAAGTAGGAAATATTTGCCTTTAAGCTTCCAATAAAGTTTTTTTTTTAATCCTCACCTGAGGGTATTTTTACATTTATCTTCAGACAGAATGGGAGGGGGAGAGAGAGAGACACACACACACACACATTGATGTGAGAGAGACACATTGATTGGTTGCCACCCGCACGATCCCAACCAGGGCCAGGGATGAACCACAACTAAGGTACGTGCCCTTGGCTGGGATCGAACCCAGGACTCTTTGGTCTGCAGGCCGACGCTCTAACCACTGAGCAAAACTGGCCAGGGCCCAATAAACTATTTTTAAAGGTTTTTTTTAGCCCTTGCCGGTAGCTAGTTGGTTAGAGCATTATCCCATACACCAAGGTTGCAGGTTCGATCTTCCGTCATGGCACAAACAAGAAGCAACTGATGAATGCATAAATAAGTGTAACAACAAATCAATATTTCACTCTCTAAAAATTTTAAAGTAACCGGCAGAGCACATTAAAAGAATATTTTAAAATAATTAAAAAACCCTGAATGCTTATTAGTTGAAATTTTAAAAAAGATGAGTAGCTATTCACAATAAATGCCTTTAAACACATTTTTAAGTACAGGATGAACTTGAATATGACTACAAAATAGACATCTTGAAATGTGGTAGTCACTGATGAGGCAAGGTAATCTAATGATTTCAATGAATGAAATATAATATTCATGTAAGGTGTCTTGTGAAATTCTGCAGCATTAAAATATTTTTTGCATAATGTGATAATAAGTCTTGGAAATAAAATTTCTCTCTATAGATTTTAGTTTAGATTTGAATATCTCGCTAACAACAGCAATTATTTATGTTTGACTTAGGGTGAGTAACTGAGAGGCTCAAAGAAATCTTAGCTTTATAGTGGCCTACACAGAAACATGGAAAGTTGTTTTACAGAATAGTGAATGAGATAAAAAGTTAAAATCACCTTGGTACTTTAAATACACTATATATATATATATATATATATATATATATATATATTTTTTTTTTATCCTCACCTGAGGATATTTTTCCATTTTTTTTTTTGTACAGATAGAGTGGGAGGGAGAGAGAGGAAGGGAGAGAGAGAGAGAAACATCGACGTGAAGGGACACATCGAGTGGCTGCCACCCGCACGACCAACCAGGGCCGGGGACAAACTGCAACCGAAGTACGTGCCCTTAGCGGGAACCGAACCCGGGTCTCTCCGGACCGCAGGCCGACGCTCTAACCGCTGAGCCAAACTGGCCAGGGCTAAATACACTACATTTTTTTACTGTGGTAATATATACCTAACATTTTAACTTTTTTTTTTTTTTTTTTTTTTTTTAATTCTCACCCAAGGACATACTTAGAGAGAGAGTAAAACACTGAACTGGCAACCCTTTGGTGCACAGGACAGCACTCAAACAACTGAACCATTCTGGACAGGCAACCATTTTTTTTTATCCTCATCTGAGGATATTTTTCCATTTATCTTCAGGTAGAGAGACAGAGAGAGAAACATCAACATGAGAGGGACACACTGACTGGTTGCCTCCTGCACGACCCCGACCATAGCCAGCGATGAACCGAAACCTAGGTATGTGCCCTTGGCTGGAATCGAACTCAGGACTCATTGGTCCATGGGCCGACGCTCTACTGCTAGGCCAAACTGGCCAGGGCCAGGCAACCATTTTTAAGTACACAGTTCAGTGATATTAATGTCCATTCACATTTTTGTGAAACTATCACCACTATCCATCTCCAGTACTTATTTTTATCATCCCAAGCAATATTATTTATTTATATTGTGGTAAAAATACACATAAAATTTACCTTCTTGCCCTGGTCGGTTTGGCTCCGCGGTTAGAGAGTCGGCCTGCGGTCCAGAGAGACCCAGGTTCGGTTCCTGCTAAAGGCACGTACCTCAGTTACAGTTTGTCCCTGGCCCTGGTTGGGTTGTGTGGGAGGCAGCCACTCGATGTGTACCTTTCAAGTTGATGTTTCTCTGTCTCTCTCCCTCCCACTCTATCCGAACAAAAAATGGAAAAATGTCCTCAGGTGAGGTTAAAAAAATTTACCTTCTTAACCACTTTTAAGTGTGCAATTCAACAATGTTAAGTGTGCAATTCAACAATATTTACATTGTTATGAAATGGATCTCCAGAACTTTTCTATCTTGCAAAACTGAAACTCTATACCCATTAAACAGTAATTGCCATTTCCCCGCTACCTTTGGCCCCTGGTAACCACCATTCTGTTTTATGTTTCTATGAATTTGACTACTTTAATTTTTTGTTGTTGTTAATCCTCACCCGAGAACATTTTTTCCATTGATTTCCTTTTAGAGAGAGTGGAAGGGAGGGAAGGATGGGGAGAAAGAGATGGGGAGAGAGAGAAACATTGATATGAGAGAGACACATCTATTGGTTGCCTCCCACACTTGCCCTGGCTGGGGCAGGGGACTGAACCTGCAACCCAGGTACATACCCTTGACCAGGAATCAAACCTGCGACCCTTTGGTGCATGGGCCGACGCTCTAATCACTTAGCAACACTGGCCAGGGCATGTACTTGACTACTTTAGATACTTTATATAAGTAGAAGCACAATTTTATTTTTTCCCCAGTTTTATTCAGAAATAAGTGACGTATATTACTGTCTAAGGTTCATAGCATGACGGTTTGATTATATATATTTTGAAATTATTACCACAATACAGGGTGGGGCAAAAGGAGATTTACCGTTGTTTGTATGAAAAATAATACAATAACTAATAATAATACAAGAAGAAACTATTTTGTTTTTTTTTTTTGTTTGTTTTTTTATCCTCACCCGAGGACATTTTTCCATCTTTTGTACAGATAGAGTGGGAGGGAGAGAGAGGAAGGGAGAGGGAGAGAGAGAGAGAAACATCGACGTGAAGGGACACATCGAGTGGCTGTCACCCGCACGACCAACCAGGGCCGGGGACAAACTGCAACCGAAGTACGTGCCCTTAGCGGGAACCGAACCCGGGTCTCTCCGGACCGCAGGCCAACGCTCTAACCACTGAGCCAAACTGGCCAGGGCAGAAGAAACTATTTTGTATACTCACAACTGTAACCCTATTTTTTCTCAACCCTATAGGTTCAGCTAACATCCTTCATCCCAATAAAATACAACAAATAAGAAACAAAAATTTTTCTCCTTGTGATGAGAACTCTTAGGATCTACTCTTTTAACAACTTTCCTATATATCATACAGTAGTGCAGTGTTAACTTCAGTCATCATGTTAAACATGATAACTAGAGCTTATACCTTTTGACCTACTTCCTCAAATTCTGCCTCTTCTCACCCTCTGCCTCTGATGACCCAAGTCTGATCCTCTTTTCTATGAGTTTGTTTTTTATTTGTTTAGATTCCACATGTAAGTGAGATTATATAGCATTTGTTTTTTTGTTAATCCTCACCCAAGGATATTTTTTTCCCATTGATTTTTAGGCAAAATGGAAGGGAGGGAAGGAGGAAGGGAAAGAGAGAGAGAAATATCAATGTGAGAAAGATACATCAGTTGGTTGCCTTCCACATGACCCCAACTGGGGCCTGGGATCAAACCTGCAACCCAGGTACATGCCCTTGATTGGAATCAAACCCGAAACCCTTCGGTCCATGGGCTGATGCTCTAACCACTGAGCAAAACAGGCCAGGGCTATACAGTTTTTGTTTTTATCGACAATTTATTTTTAATCTAAAATATTAGTGGTCACTGAATGAAAAGGATTTTTTGCTTGTTTTATTCTGGGGCATTTTGCTGATAGTTGAGCATGAGTTCAATCAATATACTCGATAAATTGTATGGTGCAATCATATTTCACAGCCCTTGTTAATGATGCATTCCTGAATACAGAAACTAAATGTCATTATATTGAAGGATCATTAATTAAATGCTCAGGTAATACCTGACTTTGAAGTTATTTATAAAATATTAATTTTTTTCTTTGAATGTTAAATGAAACAGCATAAGAAACATGGGACAGAAAATTTAGAGAAGAGTGTGGATTTTTTTTTTTTTTTTGGTGGTACGTGCCCCTAGTGTGAACCAAACCCAGGACTCTCTGGTCTGCAGGCCGACAGTCAACCACTGAGCCAAGCTAGCCAGGGAAGAGGAAAGTGTGAATTTAATAACTACCTTCTCCTGCAGTTCGTATTTATTATTATACCTCAGCATTTAGCCTTTGTTGTGTAACACTCTCAAGTTTTCATTGAGTGGAGAGCCTCGTGGGTTTTGGTTCCAGTTCTGCCATCTGCACGACATTTTGTCAATCTTTTAATTTCTTTAAGCTTAGGCATTATAATCCTCACTAAAATTCTAATGCATAAGTAAAGGTGGAGATAATAAATACAGTACCAGGTCTACTTTAGGGTAGAGTTATGAGAATAAATAGGGAGTGTTACGTGAAAAAGGTCTGAAATATTAGCTTTAGAAATATATGGTACTAAATAAATTTAATCTTTTTTAAACTTTTCTCCATTTTTATATGCCTTTCTTCTAAAAATGTTATGCTGCCCTAGACTAAAAAGTTATGCTCCTTTTTTCATCCAGTCCCTATCTGTTGGATACCACATTTCAATAATAAACTCACAGATTAAAAATTGGTCAACAGCTTTTTTGCTGTGATTAGGTCTAGGAATGAGGGAGTAAGGGATACCAAGAATAAACTAGAGAGGAATTTCCCTCCCTTCTTTCTTATTCACTCTCCCATAACTACCCAGCTAAGGGAATGAGTCCTTCAATTTGGGAGTATAAAGAGCACTGAGGAATGTAGAATGAAATGACAAATTAATATTAAAAGTGTTACTTTGGGAGAATCTCAGGTGTGAATCCTCATCTGTAGTTTCACTTAAATTACACCAGGTACAAAAGCATTGTGACTCAGTGGTTTAGGCAACAAGCTGGAAACTCAGGACCTGTGGGTTCTGGCCTTGAGTCTGACATTTGTTTTTTACAAGTGAGCTAGTCATGTTCACTCCTGTGTTTTATTTAGTTTTTCATCTAGTAATGAGGACAATGATGCCAAGTTACTTCCCAAGGTTGTTAAAAAAAAAAAAAAAAAGTTGTAATGCCATGAAAACTGTAAGAAAGGTACCTTTCATGAGAGAGTACATGTGAAAGTACTCCAAAAGTTTAATTTTGTATAAAGATATAAAGCATTCCCTTTATCTGAACTAGGGGGAGAGGGATACTGTGAATATGAAACAGGTAGATAATACCGAAACCTCTATTTGATTGTTGGTTTTAAACTCCCACTCAAACCTTCACAAAAGTACTAAGAAGAGAGCTTTTTGAAAATGGTATTTGGCTTTCTTCTCATTCCTCATGTATTTATCCAGAGTGCAGGTGGCTCATGAGTAGGGAATGAGCCTAAAGAGAGGAAAGGTTAAAAATAAAGTAAAAGGAATAAAATCAAATCATTCATTCTTTGCCTGTTTATCCAGTTCTTGTGTTTTCTATAAGCATGCGTCATGTGTAATACACTAATTCTGAAACACACCTTAAGACAGCACCAAGTGGCTTTCCTTGAAGACGAAACTGAGACTTAGAGAGGTTAAGTAACCTTCCTTGAGTAAGAAATAAAGTGGGTTTTTGCACCTCTTTTACTTCAGAGACCATGCTCTTTATAATTGCCCTATTCTATTTCAGAAAAAGCAGAATTTATTTGTGGAATAAATGTCAACCAAACATGTCCTGAAAGTTATGAGGAAGTCAAGTTGTTCCTGGGATTCTCCCCATCTCTCCCATGGCTCCATAGGTTATATCATGACATCTCTACGTATCTCTGCATGCCTGCCTAACACTCCTTTCTTGACTAACCAGATTCTTTGTACTTTCTACTCTCCCACAAGGCTTCAGCCTGCCAAATCCCTAAGTCTACCCCATGGCATTCAGCTTTTGCCCTTGCTGTTTAATGACTTATTCTTTCTAGGTGTCCTAGTTCAGATTCCTAACAGTGAGCACTGATTGGACCAAATCATGTTCTTACACTAGGCTATAGGTTGCTGGCCAGTCTTCATGGCTTGGTTAACTTGGGTCAAGTGCCCAAACCATAGGCTGTGGCTGAGGCTGAACAGGATGGTCAAGTTCCTTGAGAACTGTGGTATAAGTATGTGGAAATTCTGAAACTTAGTCTGTGCCATTAAAAAAAAAATCTCCCAGACAAGATGTTTTTTTCTTTTATTTGTGTGTTTCTATGAAAGATGTTACCATTCTTTTGATCACCCAAACTGAAAGTCTAAAAAATTTCTAAATAAATTTATTTAATTTTGTTGTGAAAGTAACACACATACAGTAAAAGTTGTCTCCTTCCTACCAAACATTCTCAAGGTTCTCCTAGGGGTGACTATGGCTAAGTTTTTTAAGTATCCTTCAGAAAAATTCTCTGTACATTCAAGCATTTTATCCACATTCCATTTTATATTAATGGAAGAACACCATAAACACATGTGTGCCTAGTTTTCCTCATTTATTAAGTAGATTTTGTAGCCTATTCCACAGCAACACACACACATACACACACATAATTTTATTTTTTTAAAATGGTGTCATAGAACTTAACCATATGCATTATGTTTTTTAACCAGTGTCCTTTTGACAGGTAGGTATGTTTCCACTCTTGCCATTACAAATAAGGCTGCAATAAGCATTTATGTTTGTACACACCTGTAAATTTTTCAGTTAGAGCATGTGCGCCTTTTTTTTTTTTTTTTATCCTCACCCGAGGACATTTTTGCATTTTTTGTTCAGACAGAGCGGGAGGGAGAGAGAGAAAGAGAGAGAGAGAGAAACATCGATGTGAAGGGACACATTGAGTGGTTGCCACCCGCACGACCAACCAGGGCCGGGGACAAACTGCAACCGAGGTACGTGCCCTTAGCGGGAACCAAACCCGGGTCACTCTGTACCGCAGGCCGAGGTTGTGTGCCTTTTTAATTTTAACATATTTATGGCCAATTGCCTCCAAAGATGTGTCAATTTCTCCTACCATTTGCGTATGAATGTGGCCATTTGCAAAGTGTTGTGTTCTGTTAAACTTTTTGATCTCTGCCAATCTGGTAATTTCAGTCATTTTTAATTCTACCTTCTTGCCCACAAGTCAGTCATCTTGTTCTGTGAGTTTTCAGTCTCTCTCACCCTCATTTGTGTCTTTTTAATTGCAATGTTATGACCTTAGTTTCAGCGTTTACTGCTTCATGTATTGGCTTCCAATATCTTTCATTATATTCTCTCCCCTTAATAATTCGCAATCTATCCAGAAGTGAGAGATTAACATTTTTCTAATTGTATTTCTATACTCAGAAAACTGGTTATTCCCACTGCCAAAAGTAACAAGTTCAAATCAACCAGGTATCCAGTGCTAACCAGACTCAGCCCCAGTCTACTTGTAAGCATTCATCTGGAAAAAGGGGCCTTACCAGAGATATTCCCTATTTTAACCAAATTCCCTGACCAATCTGATCTATAAAAAATGTTTGTGGGTCTAAGTCCACGGATCAAATCCCTCACTACTGTCACATTATCCCAAGTGCACGGTCCTTAGAGAAAGGCAATATGGTGGTGTAGTGAAAGGTAAAGGATTGGAGTTCTCGTTTTTGGGGCTCTACTAAAAATATGCTGGGGGACCTTGGGCAAACCACTTTCTTTACAAAATGGATTATTAGACAAGGATATTCTCTGATTACTGGATTTCAAAGATGTGTAAAGACTTACAAAGCCCATTCTACGGAGAAAAGTCTATTCAGGTCTAAGGTGTTGCGAATCTAAAGGCAAGACTAATTCCTTTCAGTTCCGCAAACAGAGCCCCGACCTTAAACGTGGTATGCGGTCTAGTACGAGGACGTACTTCGAATCTCAAGCACTCACTCGCCAGGGTTTAGACCGATTTGCAAAAGGCAAGTCATTTCACTCAAGAGGCGATTCGCTTCTCTTGCCCGTAGCTATTCCCAAAAGTACCAAGGTCTAATTGCCGTCAGCAGCCACCAAGCCTTTAGTAACACGAAGACGCCGGCTGTGAGCACGGCGCGGGCCCTACCTACTACAGTTCCCGGCATGCCTCTCTTCCCCCCGCCGCCCTCTCTCGCCCGTCCCGGGACTCCTGCCCGCCGGGTCTTCCCCAGCCCACGGCCGGCGGCGGCACAGAAGTACTCCAGAGATACACCTTTCCCACCTAGTCGGCGGTGAGACCGCAAGTTCCAACTCAAGTTTTACTCCCACTGACTAGGGACTGCCCTGCTCCGAGTCGAACCGCCTCCGCCCAGCTCTCCTCAGACCTGAGCTTCCCGGTCGGAACCCGCCCCGGAAGTGGAATCAAGTCGTCCAGCAGACAGCCGAAGCGCCTTCCAGCCACTCCTAGCGGGGCCGGGGCGGGCGTCGGGGAGCGGCCAGGAGGCGGAGCGAGCGGGGGCGGAACGGCGTGGCGTAGCGCGTGGGGTGGAGCCGCAGTGCGGGGCCGCGCGTCTGGGTGGCGGCAGGGGACGCGCCAGTGGGGTGAGGCGGCTGCGGCTGCTAGTGGGGCGGGGGGGGTAGAAAGGAGGAACCGGGAAGGGGGGCAGGGCGAGCGGAGAGCCGTGTTCCTGAGGCGGTGGCGGCATCTCCGGCAGGGGAGGAGGAGGGCGGGGAAGGAGGATGGAGCAAGCTGGGGGTTGGGGGTGGCGCTAGCTGCAGCGGCTCGCCGCGTAGTGTGGGAGAACAGTGGCTGCCCCTGGAAGTTGTCGGGTCGGGTGCCGGGCCGGTGCCGCCGCCTTGGGCGGTGGGGAGGAGGAGGGAGCAGCGGGGGTTGGCGGGGGTCGGGAGAGAGGGGACGAGCAGAGGGAGAGAGCTGGGTAAGACGGAGCGGGCTCTGCGCCGGGCGGGCGGGCGGCGGCGGGGGGGCCAGCGACCGCAGCCGGGGGGACACGGGAGGATGGAGCAAGTGGAGATCCTGAGGAAATTCATCAAGAGGGTCCAGGCCATGAAGAGTCCAGACCACAATGGGGAGGACAACTTCGCCCGGGACTTCATGGTGAGTCCTTCCCTTAGTTGTCGCCTTCTCTCGCCTGCACCGGAGCCTACCGCCGCCTTACCGGGCCGCCAGTGCTTTGTGTGCGACAGTGAGGAGAGGGGCGGAGAGGCGTGCACCAACCCAAAGGACCGGGTGGTCTCGGAGGCCGGCGGGAGGTAGACCGCCTCCACCCCGCGGTCTCCTTTTCCCTCCTCCCGCGTTCGCGGCCACCTCCGCAGGCGCTCTGGGCGCAAAGGGAGCGGCCACCGGGCCGAGCCTGCACTTGGCACCACCGCCGGCGACCACCTATTGTTTCTCTTGCCGGGATCGGGAGGCGAGTGAGGTCTCTCCTTACCTCCCAATGCAACCTGCTTCTCTTGGAAAGGTCGAGGCAGGGTGTGTGCCCAGGGAGGAGAGCGGATCGCGGCTGACAGAGAAACGGGGCTGTTGAGGTTGGCATTAATTTGTGGGGTCCCTTCACTCAAGCTGGTCTCAAAAGTGGGCGAGGTAGGACTTCTGCCGTTTTGGGGCAATTATTATTTAAATCGCCTGGGAGAGGATTGTCTATAAGGTATCTCGTGGTTTGCCTAATTCCCATTTACCACCGTCCGGTCTCTTGTTTCCTGAGAACCAGGTTGGAGACGGTGTTGGGGTCAAAGTGACTTTAGGTTGAGGGGGCTGGTAAGTGTGTGTGGAGGGGGAAGGGTTATCGTGAAGGAAACCTTCAGACTCCCTGGGGGATATTGCCGAAGGCTGAGGGGATGTGACTATCACTTCCTATCCGGGGTGGGGGTGGGGAACTTGGGAACAATAGTCCTGGTGGGGCGGAGGCGATGGTGCGGGCCGAAGCCCTGAGCTGGGAGATAACCTTCGCAGCCTCCCCCCTCCCTCTTTTCCGCCCTCTGCTTCTGCTGGCGGGCTGGGAAAGAGGTTAAAAGTCTAGTTCGTGAAATTGCTCTAGAAACGTCAGTCTGAAGGGGTCAGATCTGAAGGCGTGAGACCAGAAGTCGACTTCCTACGTTGCTCCCCCCCACCCCTTATTTTTCTGCCGGACAATGTTCCTTTAGGGTTGTTTCCCGGCTTAGGAGGCGGTGGTTGCGGCCGCTGCTGCTACGGATATTGCGCAAGACTGGGGCGTTGGAAACCCTGGAGGTCCGGGGAATGGAAAAGGAAGTGGGACTTTGGGAAGTGGCTGCTTCTTAGCCTTGGCGGGATTTGGGAATGGGAAATAAGCTAGGGGAAATTTTGCTCCTGGGCAAAGTGCACCCCAAGAATACTACTTAACCCCCTATTTCTGGATTGTGAAAAGTATACACAGTTAATGTATATAACAGCAGCAAACATTGTTTAGTTTTAGTTTCAAAGTACGCTTCAATTGTTTACAACGTGTAGGTGAGATGACTTTTACTACTGAGATACTTTTTCACGCTTTAAAGAGATTTGGGTCTAGTAAACTTGGAGCGTTAAAATGAACAACTTTATAACAGATCTACAGTGTTGCTGAGCTTTGTGATTCCCACCTTTATAGATCAATACTAGAGGATAAGAGTAAGGTTTTGTTAGTATCTTTTGAAGATGGAAAAACCTGGATTTAAATAATCTGCGCCTTTGAGCATTTTCTCTGACTCTTTAGCCTATGTATTTTTTAAAAATTACTGTTTGATTTGAGAAGGGTAAAGAAAAGACATTTTCCTAATACTGAGAATTTTTATTGTGTTGGTATCTTTAAGTAGTGTCAGTAATTGGATAAAGCCTCCGTTTTACTACTTGAGCAAAAATAGAAGAAAATATTTATTTTGAATACTTAAAACGTTTAAAACTAGTCATTTGCAGCGTTTTTTGTTTGTTTGTTTTTGGTTATGGAAGGATAGGTGGTGAGATCTCTGGCCACTTCTCTGCAGGCTAGTCATCTTGTTATCCCTGGGCATATCCTGTCAGGAAACGGCATTGTTTGGTGATGCAGGCCCTCAGGACAGGTGCCCAGTCTGAACTCCTGTTCGGGGGAAGTAGCCCTCAGGTTCATGCTTTAGGGATGAGTCAAGGATTCCTATTGAAGATTTAATTTCTCAAGGACTGAATGAGTTTCCTTTTTCTTCTATAATATCTAGGGATAGGTAGGTGATTCTACATTTGAGATTTGATGACTAAGGCCGTTCTTTTATAGTGTTTGCTTTTTTAATTCTGTGACTTGATAAGCAAGCAATAGCTAAAATTAAGGCTGCTAGTTGGTGACCCTTACCCCTTGACTGGAAGATTGGAGGGAAACTGTACTTTCTGCCATACAGAGAGAATAGAAGATTAGCTAACTGTTCTGTTATTCTTAAATTCTGGTGTGTATTAAGAAATACATTTTTAAATTTTAGCATTTTAGAACTGAGCCTTAGATATAATCTAGCTAGTATAACTTCAATTATAAAGTACTAATGATCATTTCAAATTTGGAAATTACAGAATAGTAATTAAAATAATGCCCTACCCCAGTGATTTTTTCATTTTATGGCACACATAAACTAATTATTAAAATTCTGCAGCACACAAATATATTTTTTGCTTATCTGACGAAAGAAAGTAGTATAGTTTGATTCCTTTACACAGGACAGCTATTGTGTTGTTGGCTGTTGTCAGTTTTTAATTTGACAGTTTAAGGGAAAAGAGGTCAGTGCTCCTGACTAAATAGTCAGGTATTGTTTGTTTTAAAAATTCTTGCAGCACACCAGTTGAAAATTGCTGCTATAGTCACATCACACAAAGGCTATCTTTTCAAATTAAAAAAAAATCTATATACCATTTTTATTTATGCAAATAGGATTTAACTATATAAACTACTTTTTGTCTTTGGACATGAGTCTGTAAACATATAGATCAATGTAGTTCTTTTAAAAAATTACTAAAAGTACAATTGACATACAATATTATATTAGTCTGTTAATGGTTTAATGCTTCTCTATGACCAACATACATCATTTTATGTTCTTGGTGTTTTTTTTTCCTCAACTTAATATTTTGATAAGTGCTTTTCATTTGTAAGAATAGTGTTTTTTTTTCTTCTTTTTGTTCTTGTTTTAATCCTCACCCGAGGATGTTTTTCCATTTATTTTCAGATAGAGTGGGAGGGAGGGAGGGGGAGAGAGAAAGGGAGAGAGGGAGAGAGAGAAAGAAACATCAGTGTGAGAGAGACACATCGGATGGTTGTTTTCTGCCTTACCCCAACCAGGGCCGGCGACCAAACCAAAACCGAGGTACCTTCCCTTGACCAGAATTGAACCCAAGACTCTTTGGTCCTCTGGCAGATGCTTTAGACACTAACTGCTGAGCCAAACCAGCCAGGGCTGTAAAAATAGTTTTAAGTGACTGCATAATATTTCACCTGGTGATGACTATTTTGTAACTTAACCATTTCCTTGTGCTTGAATGTTTAGGCTGTTTATTTTCTATTATATATATATGATAATTCTGTAATGATCACTTATGCATAAAACTTCTTTACTTTGGATTAATGCATAAGATATCTTTTAGTACTAGAAGTACTAGATAAAAAGATGTAAATTTTTGTTTTTTTTTTTTTTAATCCTCATCCGAGGACATTTTTCCATTTTTTGTACAGACAGAGTGGGAGGGAGAGAGAGGAAGAGAGAGAGGGAAACATCGATGTGAAAGGGACACATCGAGTGGTCGCCACCCGCACGACCAACCAGGGCCGGGATCAAACTGCAACCGAGGTACATGCCCTTAGCGGGAACCGAACCCAGGTCTCTCCGGACCGCAGGCGGACGCTCTAACCGCTGAGCCTAACCGGCCAGGGCTAAATACTTTTTTTTTTTATCCTCACCCGAGGACATTTTTTCGTTTTTTGTTCAGATAGAGTGGGAGGGAGAGAGAGGAAGAGAGAGGATGTAAATATTTTAATACACATTTATAAATAACTTTTTGAAGAAGTGTCAGTTTATACCATCAGTAATATATGAATATTCATATAATAATTATCTTGATCTTTGATAATTTGATGGTTGAAAGATAGTATCTTGTTTTAATTTGAATTTTTTGATGACTAGTCAGGTTAGAAATTTTTCCGTCACTCATTACCTATTCTATGTGTTGTCTATTGACAGAGGTGGGTTGTGTTCCCATCCCTGCCATTGGCTAGCTACCTTGGGCAGGTCACTTAGCAGAAAATAAAATGACTGAGTCCTCTCATCTTTAAAAGAAGAAAAGTGTACCTCCTTTACAGGGTTGAACCATGGGACTGATATTTAGGGTCATCTAACAAATTAATGTGCTAAGGTCTGTATATCATATAGTTAATATATGTATGTATGTGTGTGTGTGTATATATTCAGTTGTAGATAACTAGAGATGGAAGGAAAGCGGTATTTGGGCTTTTGTTTTCAGTCATTTTCTTTTGCTTTTTAAAGCTTTATCATGTCTACCCTGGCCGGTTTGACTCAGCGGTTAGAGCATTGGCCAGTTAGAGTGTTGGCCTGCGGTCTGGAGAGACCTGGGTTCAGTTTCCGCTAAGGGCATGGAGCTCGGTTGCAGTCTGTCCCCGGCCCCGGTTGTTGGGTCGTGTGGGTGGCAACCACTCAATGTGTCCCTTTCACGTCGATGTTTCTCTCTTTCTCCCTCCCACCCTGTCTGAATAAAATATCGAAAAATGTCCTCGGGCGAGGATAAAAATAATAATAAAGCTTTTTCATGTCTAATCTAAAACAAGTAGATGAAAAAAATCATAAAAGATGACACTTAAACTATAAGTAAATATAGCCATTTCAGCTTAACCAGTTCTCTCTCCACTTATGAAGGTGAAAACAAAAATTTAATGAGTGGACTCTGTGGAATATTTAAAAAACAGGATGCAGCAGAGATGTGAATTATAGTACTTAATTTTGTGAAACACTAGGATGGAGGGGATTTATAGATATAAAATCATCCTATATTAAAAAATGATTTTAAATAATTGATATTTTAACTTAATTTGAATTTAATTTATAAATTAAAGGTAACCACAGAACTATCATAGAATTTTAAGGGATTTAGTCTATAAAAACCATGTTTTCTACAAATAGTAATCCTGACAGAACTGGTTAAAACAGCCAGTTTGCTTGCTTTGTTATTAAATAATTATTATATTGTTTTTTATTTTACTGTATACTATTAATGATTTTATAAGTTATTTTAAGTAGAAAGGAAATTAACATTTTTTTCCTTTCTCCTATATGCTAAACGCTATACCAGATATTGTATGCTTTGTCTTATTTAACATATCAACAGTGTATGAGGTAGATATAACCTGTATTTTACAGATGAGGAAACACACTCTTGAGAAGTTAAGTATCTTGCCTGACTTCAAAACCTCTGTTCTTTTTATCCAGTTTCTCCAGGATGCATCTGAGGTCCCTAAGGACCTGACCCGGTCGAGGCTAGTGGTAGAGAGTGCAACACCATGCAAAAGGTTTTAAAGTTGAACATGTTTAGGGAAGGATAGATAATTTGCTATAAGTATTGCAGCATTTCTCACACCTTTTAGTCTGAAGAGTCCTTTACAATTTTAAAAATTATTGAGGACCCAAGGAGCTTTTGTCTATTTACTACATTAGAAATTAAAACATTTAAAAAATAATTTACTTTAAAATAATGATAACAAACCCATTCCATATTAACTTGTATACTATATATGTATACATATATATATATATATTTTTTTCTTTCTCACCTGAGGACATTTTTGCATTTATCTTCAGATAGAGTGGGAGGGGGAGAGGGGGGAAGAGAGAGAAACATCTATGTGAGAGAGACATATTGAGTGGTTGCCACCCACATGACCTCACCTGGGGCTGGGGCAAACTGCAACCAGTGAACGTGCCCTTAGCAGGAACCAAACCCAGGCCTCTGGTCTGCGGGCCGATGCTCTAATCACTAAGCAAAACCGGCAGGGCTGTATTTTATATTTTAATTATTCAAAACAAAAAATAGTTTGAAGAAGGATTGTTTTTATATTTTTGCAAATTTACCATCTGGCTTAATAGAAGATAGTTGGATTCTCATACTTGTTGCATTCAGACTGTTGCAATGTCACATTTTACACAGTATCACATGTCATTTACCCTCAGAAAAACTGGACTGTACACACCTAAGAGAAGGACAGTGATAAAAAAAATTATACTAAAGTCTGTGCCTTCTCATATTTACAGATGAGGAAACATAACAGTGTTACTAGGAAAAGAGTTTTGATCTCATAGGCTCTCTGAAATTATCTGGGGGTAGGCAACCCACAATCATACTTTGGGAACCAGTGATGCATGGTATAGGCTAAAGGTAATGCTGAGAAAATTAGGAAGGGGTCAGATTGTTCTTGCATCTATGTTATATTTTATTTTATAGATCAGTGATAGTAATTGTGAATAGTTCTATACTACAATTCTTAGATTCACAGAGAAAGTGGGCAGGTGTTAAAAAAAATAGACATGCTAGCTGCCAACACTCCAGCAGTATTTCCCCACCTTTAACCACCATGACCACCCTACCTCCTCTTCCTCCTCTGCCTGGTTTACTGTGAGCCTTCAATTATATCATTTAGATAGTTTCTGGTACAAAAGCTGAGAATCACTACTATGGGTCTCTGGAGAGTCACTGCCGGTTTTATTTATTTATTTATTTTTGTTTGTTGTTTTTTAACTTATCATTATTGTTGAATGTATTACAGATGTTCCTCCTTTTTCCCCCTATTGACCCTCTCCTCCCACTCCCGCCCTCTTTTGCTTTCTCCACACTATTGTCTGTGTCCCTTGGATATTTATTTATTTATTTATTTATTTATTTTTTATCCTCACCCGAGGACATTTTTCCAATTTTTGTACAGATAGAGTGGTAGGGAGAGAGAGAGAGAGAGAGAGAAACATCGACGTGAAAGGGACACATCGAGTGGCTGCCACCCGCACGACCAACCAGGACAAACTGCAACCGAAGTACGTGCCCTTAGCGGGAACCGAACCCGGGTCTCTCAGGACCGCAGGCCGACGCTCTAACCGCTGAGCCAAACCGGCCAGGGCTCCCTTGGATATTTATATATGCATATAAGTTTTTTGGTTTATCTCTTCCCACCTCCTTCCACCCCCAGGATTGTCAGTCTAACAACCAATGTGTACTGTTTAATCCCTTCACCTTTTTCACCCATTCCCTTAATCCCCCTCCCATCTGGCAACCAACAAAAAGTTCTTTATCTGTGAGTCTGTTTCTGTTTTGCTTGTTCATTAAAATTTTTTTTTTTTCTTTATTGATGTTAGAGAGTAAGGGAGAAGGAGAGAGACATAGAAGCATCAGTGAGAGAGAACATCATCTGGCTGCCTCCTGCATGCCTCCCACTGGGAATTTGGTCCACAACCTGGGTTGTGCCCTGACCAGGAATTGAACTGGTGACCTTTTGGTACATGGGTCGATGCTCAACCACTGAGCCACACTGGCCGGGCTGCTTGTTCTTTTTTGTAGATTCAACTGTTGATAGATATGTATTTATTGCCATTTTATTGTTCATATCTTTGATCTTCTTCGAGAAGACTCTTAAACATTTCATATAATACTGGTTTGGTGTTGATAACTCCTTTAGCTTTTTCTTGTCTGGAAAACTTTATATGCCCCTTGATTCTAAATGATAGCTTTGCAGGATAGAATAATCTTGGTTGTAGGTTCTTGGTTTTCATCACTTTGAATGTTTCTTGCCACTCCCTTCTGGCCTGTAAAGTTTCTTTTAGAAATCAGCTGACTATCTTTGGGGTGTTCCCTTGTAGGTAACTAACTGCTTTTCTCTTGTAGCTTTTAAGATTCTCTCTTTGTCTTCAACCTTTTCCATTTTAATTATGATGTGTCTTGGTGTGGGCCTCTTTAGGTTCATCTTGTTTGGGACTCTGTGTGCTTCCTGCATGTGTATGTCTGTTTCCTTCACTGTGTTAGGGAATTTTCCTGTCATTATTGTTTCAAAAAGGTTTTTAATTTCTTGCCCTCTCTCTTCTTCTGGTACCCCCATGATGTGAATGTTGGTAAACTTGAAGTTGTCCCAGAAGCTCTTTACACTATCCTCATTTTTTTGGATTCTTTTTTCCTTTTGCTGTTCTGATTGGTTGGTTTTTGCTTCCTTATATTCCAAATCAATGATTTGATTTTCGGCTTCACTTACTCTACTGTTGATACCCCGTAAATTATTCTTTATTTCACTTAGTGCATCCTTCATTTCTGACTGGTCCTTTATTATGTATGCTTTTGAGGTCCTCGCTGAGTTCCTTGACCATCCTTATAACCAGTGTTATGAACTCTTTACCTGTTAGATTGCTTATCTCTATTTTGTTTAGTTCTTATCCTAGGATTTTGTTCTGTTCTTCCATTTGGGACATGTTTCTTTGTTTCCTCATTTTGGCTGCCTCCCTATGTTTGTTTCTATGTATTAGGTAGAGTTACTGTGTCTCCTTAGCTTTGTGGGATGGCCTATTGTAGTAGGTGTCCTGTAAGGTCCAGTGGCACAGTCTACCTGATCACCCCTGCTGTGTCCTGGAGGTGCAATCCCTTGTGTGGACTGTATATCCTTCTGTTGTAATTGAGTCTTTTTTCTTTTTAATTATTTTATTTTATTTTTTATTTTTATTATTTTAGAGAGAGAGGAAAGAAGAGGGGGAGAGAGAGAGAGAAACATTGGTAACAGAGAACATTGATTGGCTGCCTCCTGCATGACCCCAACTGGGGATTTGGCCACAACCTGGGCATGTGCCTTGACCAGGAATCGAACCGGTGACCTCTTGGTACATGGGTCGAAGCTCAACCACTGAGCCACATTAGCTGGGCACAGCCCTCCTGATTTTCATCCACCAGATGTGGGTGTGGGATCAACCCTTCCTGGCCTCTACCCCTACAACCAGTCATGATGTGGCCTCTTCTTTAATTTTGTAGTTGTAGGACTTCCATTCAGCTCTGTTTCAGGTGGTTCTGAATGATGGTTGTTCTGTAGTTCAATTGTAATTTTGATGGGGTTGTGGGAGGAGGCTAGTACTGCGTTACCATCTTGACTGGAAGTCTACCCTCTGCTTTTTTAAAAGAAGATAGGATGGAGACAGTATTTTTCATATACTTCTTATCTATATGTATATTCTTTTTGGTAAAATGATCACCGTTTAAATACAGATAACAAGGACTTGTCTTTTGGTTAATTAAGACCTGAATTATTTTTATTTTTTATTTAAAATTTGGATTTGAAAAGTTAAAAAACAGGAGGGAAGGAAAGACTGAAACCTTGGCAAGATATTACACTGCACAGACTAGATAAATATAAATTTTTTTATTGTTTGTTAAATTGTTTGATATTGTGGCTTGTTGGTATTTTAAAAATTAATAGCAACTATTACGATATAATCACCTATCATAAAATGCATTCATTGAAGCTGTACAATTTTATAGTTTTTAGTATATTTATAAAATTGTGCAATCATCACCATAATCAATTTTTATCACCTCCTAACCCTCAAAAGAAAGCCCATTCTCATTAGCAGTCATTTCTGTCTGTCTTCCTCCTATCCCTTGTCCTAGGCAACTAGTAATGTAGTTTCTTCTATAGATTGTTTCCACTGTACATATCATATAAATGGAATTATACAGAATGTGGTGTTTTGTGACTTGACTCCTTTCACTTAACGTAATGTTTTCAAGGTTCACCCATGGTGTTGCATGGATCAAAAATACTTCATTTCTGCCCTGGCCAGTGTGGCTCAGTGGATAGAGTGTCAGCCCTTGAACCGAGGGGTCAAAGGTTTGATTCCCAGTCAAATCTACTTGCCTGGGTTGCAGGTTTGGTTCCAGCCCCTGTTGGGGTGTTTTCGGGAGGCAACCAATCGGTGTATGTCTCTTACGTGGATGTTCCTCCCTCCCTCCCACTGGAAATCAATGGAAAATTATCTCCAGGTGAGGATTAACAACAACAAAAATACTTCTTTTTTTTTATTTTTTATGCCTGAATAATATTGTATGGATAATATCACATTTTGCTTATCCATTTATCTGTTGAGGACATTTGAGTTGTTTACCCTCTTTGGAATATTCTACAATAATACATAAAATGTAATAATGATTTGTATTTTATGAATAATACAATAATGAACATTTGTGCGTAAGTTTTTGTTAGGATATATGTTTCTAATTATCTTGGGTATAATACCTAGTAGTAGGATTACTGGGTAATATGGTAACGCTCCGTGTTTAACATTTTGAGGAACTGCCAGACTGTTTATCCAAAACTGCTGCACATTTTACATTCCCACAAATTTCTCTACATCTTCACTTGCAGTGTCTTTTATTATAGCCATTGTAGTGAGTGTGAAGTGGTATCCTGTGGGTGGCTCATAGGTTTGTAAACTATCTCAGTACGTTTATATAAATGGTACTGTATGTTTTGTGTGTCTTTTGAAGCTAGAGTGATAGGAAATATTTTCTAGTCTTTGCATTGGAGCTCATGTTAGTGCTTTCCCAGTGCTACTGGTTTAGTTAAGATTTTCTTACCCATTTTTTGATAGATGTCCAGCCACAAATGCTATATTTATTTAACTTCATAAGTGGAAGGAATTTTTAAGTAACTTCCTAGACATAGCTCACTGAAACAGCCACTAAAAATTTACCTCGTGTTAATTCTAGAGTTATTTACTATATTTTTTTCTAGAGTATTTTCCTTCTATATTTGACATTTAATTTAGAAAAGGGTTTTGAAAGGTTGAAACTGAAAGTAAGACATTAACATTTATATAAATTTTTTTTGTTCGTATGTTAAACACTGCCATGTTTCTGTAGCACTCGGTTCATTAGCTTCATAAACATGTACATTTCTCAGTACCTTAGACTGAAAGCCTCCAAGGCTAGAACTGGGACTTAATTATCTCTGTATTCCCATTGCTTAATGTAGTGCCTGACATTTAATAGCCAGTGATGGTCATTGCATGAACAGAAATTGTAGTGAGCTTAATGCTGTAAGACAGATTTATTCTTTTTTTTTTTTTTTACTATTCTTTTTTATTTTTTCGTCACCCGAGGACATTTTTGCATTTATATTCAGACGGGGGGAGAGGGAGGCAGAGAAACATCCACGTGAGAGAGACATTGGTTGGCTGCCACCCACACCACTTCAACCAGGGCCGGGACAAATTGCAACTGAGGTACGCGCCCGTATGGGGAACTGAATCTGGGACTCTGTGGTCCATGGACCGCGATGCTCTAACCGCTGAGCCAAACTGGCCAGGATGATGGCCAGGGTGACAGATTTAATCTTCAGATGCATTCTTCAAGTGGTCCAGGGAGCTTGTCTCTTAGGTCATTGTGAGAATTGCTTTTCCCCCCTTCTATGCATACAGGTATGCTTACAAGACTGGTTGTATTTTCATTACCCACTGGAAAATAATGAGATAAAGTACTAGTTCGGCCGGTGTGGCTCAGTGGTTGAGTGTCGACCCATGCATCAAGAGGTTTCCAGTTCAGTTCCCAGTCAGGGCACATGCCCAGGTTGTGGGCCTGATCCCCAGTGTGGGGCATGTAGGAGGCGGCCAATTGATGTTCTCTTTCATCAGTGTTTCTATCTCTCCCTCTCACTTCCTCTTTCTCTAAAATCAATAAAGGAAAACAAATTTTAAAAAAAGACTAAGTACTAGACTGAATTTAATAAAAAATAAATGATAAAATTATAATATCTCTACATAAATAAAAAAAATAGTTCGGTACATTTTTTTTCTCTGTACACTGGTTGGTGTGCATGAGGATTCAGGGAACCTCTTAAAGTGACTACTTGTATATCCCTCACCCCATGAATCATACTGTGGAAACATCTTAGAATACTAATTTTAATAAAATGCCCACTTTTAACTTTTGGTTTTAGATTGCATTAGTAAAATCCAGATATGTCACTGGCACCTCTTAAAAAATAGTAGTGTCTTATAACATGTGGGAGTTGGGGAGTGGTTACAGCAATAGCTGTTGTTTTCTCCTGGCCTCTAATTTCTTACCTCATCCTACCCATACTCACTTTACCAAAATACTGCTTTCAAATATTGGCATCTGTAGAGTAAAAGAAGGCATCCTGGTTGAAAAATGAGGAGATGTGGGTTTGAGTCACTGTGTTGCTGCTTAGTTCTGTTTCTTTAATACATTCACATAGCACCATATTGGAAACAAGGTTTTATTTTTATTTTTATTATAAAAAAATGTACAAAAAACCCTCAAGGATCCCTTTGACCATTAAAATAATTGGAATTTTAAGTGCTTAAGCCAACTCAAAGCATCAGATCCAAGCTCTGCTGTTTTCAAACTGTAATTATATGCCTGTCTTCCCAGTTTCACTTTCTTCTATACCCCCAATTTTGTAAGTTTTGCCTTCATTTAGAATCACAGGCCAATGAGGATAAAGTCTATACTTCTTAACCTGGCATTCCAGAGCCTTGTTTGTTTGTTTGTTTGTTTGTTTGTTTATTTATTTATTTATTTATTTCCTCACCTGAGGACATTTTTTCATTTTTTGTTCAGATAGAGTGGGAGGGAGGGAGAGAGAGAGAGAGAGAAACATCGACGTGAAAGGTATATATTGAGTGGCTGCCACTCACACGACCCAACCAGGGCCGGGGATAAACTGCCACCAAGATATGTGCCCTTAGCAGGAACTGAACCTGGGTCTCTGGACCGCAAGCTGACGCTCTAACCGCTGAGCCAAACCGGCCAGGGCTATTTATTTGTTTAAATGGTACCTTTTATTCCCACCTCCCCTTTAAAAAAAAAAATTTTTTTTTCTTTATTGATTTTAGAGAGAGTGAGAGAGAAACATTAATGAGAGAGAACATCAATCGGGCACCTCCTGCATGCCCCTCACTGGGAATCGGGCCCACAATCTGGGCATGTGCCCTGACTGGGAATTGAACCAGCGACCTCTTGGTGCATGGGGTCGATGCTCAACCACTGAGCCACACTAGCTGGGCAAGCCTTCTTAACATAGTTTCACATTACCTTTCCAGTGTTAAATTCCTGTATCTTCTCTTACCCTTTGGAATAAGCTATTTCTTGTCCTTGAGCATACCTGCTGAATGAATTAAATCTTGCTTATCTGCGGTTGTGCTGCTGAACATAGTTTTTTGATTCTTGAAAAAGTTTTCTCCTATTTTATAGATCAGTACTTTGAAGATCAAAATGCTAAAAATTAAGAATGACTTTACAATGTTCACCAAGGATTCAGGAGCAAAAAAATGTAAATAATTCTCAATTTCTCACTTTAGCCCAGTTTGTCTTAAAGCTCATGTTCTCCATTGTAAAATTTGATTTTTAATACCATGGAAAAAAAGCCTTTAACTAGATTTGAGTTAAAGACGTGCTAAGGCAAGTTCAGTGATAACCAGTTGTTCTAAACCACTAATCTCTTCCAAATAGAACTCCTAGGATTTTACATTTTCTGTAGTATTTAAATATTTTAGATTTATGCAATCATTTATCTTCCCTCTGAAATCACATAAAAATCTTGTTTCCTTTTGTATAATATTACTTTGGCTAGGAACTGGCTTATGGAAAATATACATAATTATTCCCTCAAAATTTTTCCTGGAGAATGTGGAACATGGATCCTGTTCATCTCAGGCTTTGGGATATATGCTAATATCAACATTTCCTATAATGACTGTTTTTAAATATAACCTGCACTTGAAAAGCTATTTACCATTTGAGTAGCTACCCCAGTGAGCTCAGAAGGAATGCAAAAATGTGTCCCTGTTATCCTTCCTTGGTTCCTACCATCCACCATTCATACAAAAGGTATTCATACAGTGCTTAATATGGCCTAGGCACTGTGTTTAGAATTGGCAATTGAAAATATGACAGTCAATTTACCTGCTGTGAACACACTTATGAGAAACAGTAGGAAAATTTTTCTGGGTGTAGTGGATGGGCTTTAGGGTTCTGTGAATCCTTTCAGTTGATATGTAATATTTTGTGTGTATGCCTTTTGGGGTGGGGTGGGGTGGAGTGCAGTGCAGAATGTTCATAGCTTTTAGGTTCCAAAAACCTTAGAACCTGTAGGGTAGTGGAAAGACAGTGAGCTTTGGAGCCATACAGGAATTAATTTCTATTCTGGCCCTGTGATGATAGAAACATGTTATCTAGGGATATAATAGGGGATATAATAATACCTACCAAGAAGGACCAAGATTAATATAATAGAAGGTACTCAATTCAAGATGTTACATTACTCTAATGGACATGTATTCAAGATTGAAACATAGAGGTGGGAGAGACTACATCTGCCTGAAAACTCACAGATGATTTCCACAGAGGCCCCATTTGACATTCTCGCTAGCACTTGTTTGTTGATTTATTGATGGTAGCCATTATGGCAGGTGTGAGGTGGTACCTCATTGAAGTTTTAATTTTCATATCCCAGATGATTTGTGACCTTGAGCATTTTTTTGTATGTTTATTGGCCACCTTTATGTCCTCTTTGGAGAAGTGTCTATTTAGGTCCTTTGCTTATTTTTTTATTGGATTGTTTGTTTTCCTTTTGTTGAGTTGTATGATTACTTTATATATTTTGGAAATTAACCCCTTATCAGATGTGTCATTGATAAAGATGTTCTCCCATACAGTGGGTTCCCTTTACTTTTTTTTTTTTTTAATCCTCACCCGAGGACATTTTTGCATTTATCTTCAGATAGAGCTGGAAGGAGAGAGAGAGAAACACTGATGTGAGAGAGATACACGGAGTGGTTGCCAACCACACAACCCCAACCGGGGCCAGGGACAAACTGCAACTGAGGTACATGCCCTTAGCGGGAACTGAACCCTGGACTCTGTGGTCTGTGGGCCGATGCTCCAACTGCTGAGCAAGACCGGTCAGGGCCTGGGTTCTCTTTACCTTTTGATAATGGTTTATTTGCTGGTGAGGATGTGCCCTAGTATACTGTTAGTGGGAATGCAGATTGGTGCAGCCACTGTGGAAAACCAGTATGGAATTTCCTCAAAAAATTCAAAATGGAACTGCTCTTTGACCCAGTGATCCCACTTCTGGGAATATATCCTGAGAATCCCGAAACACCAATCAGAAAGAATATATGCACCCCCTATGTTCATAGCAGCGTTATTTACAATAGCTAAGATCTGGAAACAGCCCAGGAACTCACAGTAGATGGATGAGTGGATAAAAACGCTGGTACAGTCTGGCCTGTGTGGCTCAGTGGTTGAGCGTCGACCCATGCACCAAGAAGTCACCAGTTCTATTCCCTGTCAGGACAGGTGCCCATGTTGTGGACCTGATCCCCAGTGGGGGGCATGCAGGAGGCGGCCAGTGGGTGTTCTTTCTCATCGATGTTTCTATCTCTCTCCTCCCTCTCACTTCCTCTCTCTTTAAAATCAATTTTTAAAAAAGCTGGTGCATTTATCCAATGGAATACTATGCGGCTGAAAAAAGGATTTCTTACCCTTTGAGACTGCATGGAGGGACCTGGAGGTTATTATACTAAGTGAAATAAGCCAGTCAGAGAAAGACAAATATCACATGATCTCACTTACATGTGGAATCTAATGAACAAAATAAACTGATGAACAGAATAGGTCCAGAGGCATGGATGCACGGAACAGACTGACAGATCTCAGAGGGGAGGGAGAGGTGTGGGGGAGATGGAAAGAGACTAACCAAAGAACTTGCATGTATGCATAGTCCATGGACAAGATAATAGTGTGGTGAAGGCTTGGGGTGGGGTACGGGATGGAGTGTGGCAAAGGGAGAAAAGGGGGGGGGGACATCTGTAATACTAAAAACAATAATAAATATGTAAAAAATTAAAAAGGCCCCATTTGAGCTTACTTGAAAGAAGAGTTTGTCAGGTGGACGAGGATAAAAGGCATTTCAGATACAGAAAATAAACAGTACTTGCAAAGACAGAGAGATGATAAGAACAGTGGGTAGTAGATTCGAGGAACAAGGTAGCAGTATATAAATAAGCAAAGCCCATATGCCCAAATAATAGGGAAGGGAGTTCCCTAAGGGAGAACAGTTTACATGCTGAGTATGAAATTGACCTCTACATTCTTGAATGTTTTGGTGAGAAGTGTTTTGAAATTGTATTATTGTGGCATAGTTGTTTAGTATTAAAATGTAGGTGGTTTGGTTGGTATGAAGGATCTTTTTAAAAAAAATTTTTTCTTTTCTTTTTTTTTTAATATCCTCACCCGAGGACATTTTTCCATTTTTTTGTTCAGATAGAGCGGGAGGGAGAGAGAGGAAGAGAGAGAGAGAGAGAAACATTGATGTGAAGGGACACATCGAGTGGCTGCCACCTGCATGACCAACCAGGGCCAGGGACAAACTGCAACCGAGGTACGTGCCCTTAGCAGGAACTGAACCCGGATCTCTTTGTACCGCAGGCCGACGCTCCAACCGCTGAGCCAAACTGGCCAGGGCAAATTTTCTTTTCTTAATTGATTTAAGGGAGAGGGAGATAGAAACATCAATGAGAGAGAACATTGACTGGCTGCCTCCTGCAAGCCCCCCACTGGGGACTTGGGCCCGCAACCTGGACATGTGCTCTGACCAGGAATTGAACCGGCGACCTCTTGGTGCATGGGTCAACAAACCCTCAACCACTGACCCATACCAGCCGGGTGGTATGAAGGATCTTTTAAAGATCCAGGTGTAGATCTTTTAAAGATCCAGGTGTATGAAGTAGTTTACATTCTGTTTATGTAGTTCTTACATGGGTAGATCAGTGTTTTTCATTGGCTCTGTTAAAAGTGCCCTTTAAAAAATTATATTAAAAAGTCTCTAGGAAAATTATGTATAATGCTAGGTCTCTTGCTTAGTTTGGATTCCTCAGCAAATTTGAGTTTTCTAAGTGGACTCTCAGAGGTTTTGAGACTAACACACATGTAGGACCAGAACTATAGTAGAAAAAGGAGTTTTAGATCCCATGCTAAAACATAGAGAATAGCTTAAAAAAAATTTTTTTTTTCCTTTATTGATTTTAGGGAGAGAGAGAGACATTGATTGGCTGCCTCTTTCATGCCCCCTACTGGGGATGGGGCCTACAACCTGGGCATGAGTCCTGATTGGGAATCAAACCCGCAACCTCTTGGTGCATGGGTTGATGCTCAACCACTGAGCCACACCGGCGGATGAGAATAGCTTTTCTGGACATCTTCTCCCTACATGTGTACAATGGATTTACTCATAAGTCATGAACCCTTTGGTTAAAAAAAACATTAAAGCATTTTAGAAATTAAGGAGCTTGTCACAGGTTTTACATTTAGAAGTTGGCAGAGCTGAGTTTGTCCTAATTATCAAAGCAGATTGCCTTTCTATGACATGATGTTGCCTAAGCCAACAATTACATTCTTATTAGGGTAAAAAATCAAAAAAGGAAAAAAGGGGGCATAAATGTCCTGAAATTGACAGGAAAATGATTCGTTGGTGTAGACTTTTGGTTGCATTCTACTTCCAAACTAGCTTAAATGAAAGAAGACTATTGCAATATAATACTAACCTTGAGCTACTTGAATGAAGGACAGGAACCAAGAAATGGAGAGCCATCCATAACCTAGGTGACTCTTCTCTTCCTTTCAGCTCCTCTGTTTTTCCATGATTCTCCATATTTATGAGTTTCTCTCTAGGTCTTCTTGGACACCTGCCTTTACTTTTCTGTGCATTTGCTTTACTCTTATCTTTTTCTGCATGTGCTAAATAAAGGCATTCTTATGGTGGCCATCCTGTCTCATTCACTTTATCTCAGTTTAGGGGAAGAGCTCAGAATGACTAGAATTGCTGTATCTCACTTTCACATTCCTGGAAGAATTAATCAACTTGCCAGTAAAATGGGTATTTTAGTACAAATGTGTGGAGTTGACCTAGGTGGGGAGCTTGTTTTGGTGTATGTTGAAGGGACTTAGGGAAGGAGAGGGGTAGGATATTTCACTAACTAGGTAGGCAGCCAAAGAGGTATGTAGTACAAAGATCCTTGAAGGAAAACTGAAAACAAAACAAAACTTTAAGTGCTATTTTAAGGTTTCAGCTGCAAATAAATCCAATTCACCTTATTTCTGAGAACAAAAAATGAATAAAGAGTCAAGACTTAAGAGAACATTCCTTTGGATTTTACAGCACTATTTTACATATACAGCATATATTAAATGTCAAGCAAATTTTTAAGGTTTCTGTGTGGAAAGTAAAATTAAGGTAATCTGTAAACTGCATGTTTATGGTAGCTAAGAGTAATTTGTAATTTTTTAGTGTTAAAATATGGAACTAGGACCTGCTCAGTTTCGCTCAGTGATAAGAGTGTTGGCCTGCAGACCAAAGTGTCTTGGGTTTGATTTCGGTCCAAACGTACCTTGGTTGCAGTTTGGTCCCCGGCCCTGGTCTGGGTGGTGCGGGAGGCAACCAGTCGATGTCACTCTCTCACATTGATGTCCCCCCACTCTCTCCCTCCTACTGTATCTGAAGATAAATGGAAAAATATCCTCAGGTGAGGATTAAAGAAAACAACAACCAGGGAACCAGAAACATTACCTTTTGTGAGGAAATATTCTAACGAACAATTTTATCAAGGAATTGTATCTATTCATTCTTTTCTCCCTGAATATATCCAAAGTATATCATGCTCTGAAAGACTGATGTATATTTTTCACAATAGATTTTACATTAATAAGTCTAACTAGTTTCTTTAGTTGCCAAATCATATAAAATTTAAACAGTAGTATTGTGTTGTCAATGTGCCTGTCTCTGTGCTGTATATCTGCCTGCTTTTGCACCTCCCTTTGCATCATAATTGTTTTTTCATCTTTTCTATACCTTGTCCAGTGACCTGTTTGTGCCTAAGGTTCGTTAATGTGTTGGAAATTGGTGTTCGAGATAGATCACAATGTACAGTTGACCCTTGAACTACCCAGATTAGGGGTGCAGACCCCTCAGTAACAAAATCCATGAAAAACTACAATCGGGTTTCCGCATCTATGGATTGAAAATACTAATGTGTAATTCAGAAATGTTCTGTAATTTATGCCTAGTTGTTTGTAATTCTAATACTGTAAATGGGTTCTAATACTGTAAATGAGTTATATATAAATGCCAAGGAGGAACATAGAGTAGGTGGATATCAATAATATGATTTTGCAACTGAAGTAATTGAATATGTTCAGATAGTTATCTCTAAAACCATTCACTGGAATTATTAGATGTTGGACAAAATAAAGTTTTATTTTTTTAATTAATTTATAATTTAGATAAAAAGTTAATTATTAAAGTAAAGAGAAATGTTTAAAATAACAGATACTTTAGTCTTTTTGTTTTGTGGAAATGCGAAGAGGATAGATTTTAATAGTTCAAAAACTAGAAACAAAAGTATTTCTTTGTGAAAGCCAACATTCAAAGGAATTATTAATGGTAAAATGAAGGCTTAAAGTAAGCTATTGTGAATGAGTAATTAAGTGTAGGCATTGCCTAGCTCCACTTCCTCAGTTCCTTCTTTATTCCTTTAACTCTCACTATGAACTGATTTCAATTTCCACCTTTTGCTGAAATTTTGTTTACTATGGTTAACTTAGATCTCCTGGATATATCCAATAGATACTTTTTAGTCTTGATTCCTCCTTAGCATTTAGCACTGTTGATTTTATTTATTTTATTTTTATTTTTTATCCTCACCTGAGGACATTTTTCCTTTTTTTTTTGTACAGATAGAGTGGGAGGGAGAGAGAGAGAGAGAGAGAGAGAGAGAGAGAAACATCGATGTGAAAGGGACACATCGAGTGGCTGCCACCCGCACGACCAACCAGGGCTGGGGACAAACTGCAACCGAGGTACATGCCCTTAGCGGGAACCGAGCCCAGGTCTCTCTGGACCACAGGCTGACGCTCTAACCGCTGAGCCAAACTGGCCAGGACTTGACTTTATTTTTTATTTTTATTTATTTATTTATCTTTATTGTTGAATGTATTATAGATATTCCTCAGTTTTCCCCCATTGACCCCTACTCCCCACTCCCACCCCCCTCTTGCCTTTTCCCACCCCCGTCTCGCCTTTTCCCACACTGTTGTCTGTGTCCATTGGTTATGCATATACACATATAAGTTCTTTGGTTTATTTCTTCCCCTCCCCCCATCCCCTTCCCTCTGAGGTTTGTCAGTCTAACAACCAGTTTGTTCTTAATCCCTTCACCTTTTTCGCCCATTCGTCTAACATTCCTCCCACCTGGCAACCAACAAAATGTTCTCTGTATCTATGAGAATGTTTCTGTTCCACCTGTTCATTTTGCTTGTAGATTCAATTGTCGATAGATATATATTCATTGCCATTATGTTTGTTCATATATTTTATCTTTTTCTTTAAAAAGACCCTTCATCATTTCATATAATAACGGTTTGGTAGTGATGAACTCCTTTAACTTTTTCTTGTCTGGGAAACTCTTTATATGGCCATCAATTCTAAATGACAGCTTTGCAGGATAGAGTCATCTTGGTTGTAGGTTCTTGCTTTTCATCACTCTGAATATTTCTTGCCACTCCCTTCTGGCTTGCAAAGTTTCTTTTGAGAAATCAGCTGACAGTCTTATGGGAACTCCCTTGTAGGTAACTAATTGCTTTTCTCTTGCTGCTTTTAAGATTCTCTCTGTCTTGAACCTTTCGCATTTTGATGATGATGTGTCTTGGTGGGGGCCTCTTGGGGTTCATCTTGTTTGGGACTCTGTGCTTCCTGGACTTGTATGTCTGTTTCCTTTACCAAGTTAGGGAAGTTTTCTGACATTATTATTTCAAATAGGTTTTCAATTTCTTATTCTCTCTCTTCTCCTTCTGGCACCCCCAAGATGCGAATGTTGGCACGCTTAAAGTTGTCCCAGAGGCTCCTTACACTATTCTCATGTTTTTGGCTTCTTCTTTTTTTTGCTGTTCTGATTGGGTGTTTTTTGCCTCCTTGTATTCCAAATCGATGGTTTGCTTCTTGGCTTTACCTACTCTACTATTGAATCTGTAAATTATTCTTTATTTCAGTTAGTGCCTCCTTCATTTCTGACTGTGCATCTTTCATTTCTGACTGGTCTTTTTTAATGCTCTTGAGGCCCTCACCAAGTTCGCTGAGGTTCTCACTAAGTTCATTGAGCATCCTTATAAGCAGTATTTTGAACTCAGTATCTGTTAGGATGCTCATCTCCATTTTGCTTAGTTCTTTTCCTGGAGATTTTTTTCTGTTCTTTCATTTGGGGCCTGTTTCTTTGTCTCCTCATTTTGGCTGCCTCCTTGTG
This sequence comes from Molossus molossus, assembly GCF_014108415.1. Taxonomy (NCBI): domain Eukaryota; kingdom Metazoa; phylum Chordata; class Mammalia; order Chiroptera; family Molossidae; genus Molossus; species Molossus molossus. The sequence goes on from NW_023425401.1 coordinate 43,343,841, forward strand.
TTTGTTTCTATGTATTACTTAACGAAAGGTATGGGGCTCTCTGAGACCAGATGCTGCTTGTTTGAAAGGATTTAGGAAAACCTGAAGCAGTATCCAAGACAGGCCAATCCTATGGTTAAGCAAATGGCGACAGCTTGGGTGGGCCTGAAAATTGGATGGCGCGGGGCCTCAGGGAATCACCAGGGTGGGGCAACTAGTGTGAGCCAGGTTGTTGGAGTCTCAGATATGGCGGCTGTCTGCCGCCCCTAGAAAGGGCTCACCAAAGGAACAGAGTCCTCTGACAGCACGTCTGTCCCAGAGAAAGCCCACTCTCCAGCCCTCGCTCCAATGCCAAACAGCTCAGTTCTTCCCTGTATGTCTTTTGTGCCCCTCCAGCTGCCTCACCTCCAAGCTTAGAGGGAGTAAGTTGGTAAGTCTGTGCGCGGGCTCTTTAAGAGGAGCTGCCTGGGGCTCCAGCCACCTCAGCCTCCCTGAACCTCAGTTCCTGCTGGTTTTTCCAGCCAGAAATTACGGGGACTTCTCTTCCTGGCACTGGAACCCTGAGCGGGGCACCTGGTGTGGGATGGGGATCCCTCAGTCCTCAGAGAGGACCTTCACAGCCGAGGTGCCCTCCTGATTTTTATCTGCCCCATGTGGGTGTGGGACCGGCCAGTTAGCCTCCGCCCCTCCTATCAGTCTCGATGCATCTGCTGCTTTAATTTCGTAGTTGTAGTACTTCCATTCAGCTTGATTTCAGGCAGTTTTGAATGATGGTTGTTCTGTAGTTTAGTTGTAACTTTGATGTGGTTGTGGGAGTACGCGATACCACTTTTACCTACGCCGCCATCTTGACTGGAAGTCTTTTTTTTTTTTAAGTCCTTTCTTCCCTTGATGTCGGTACATCATTTATACTTGGTGTTTCATCTACCTTTTTAGTCTCTTTCCTCTATTATTGGCTGAGATATAGCATATTTTTTATTTTTCATGCTCTTAGGTCCTAAGGGAAATATAATTGAATACTTGACTATTTAGAAATAAGAAAAAATATTACTAATCTTGTAAAACTGATTACAGTGACATGGATTATTCTAATGCTGTTTAAGAATTTTAAAGAATAATCTGATTTTTTTTATTCCTTCAATTCTTGTGATGGATGGCAGATTTAAAAAAATATATTTTAAAATTCAGCTTAATCTAAGTTAAAGTATAGAATGAATATGCAACCAATACATTTAGGTTTCTGTCACCGCTTTGTTATGTGCCAGTTTTTATTTTGTTTATAAACCATACAATGGACAGGGACAACAAAGCTGGGGACAGGGCAGGGAGGGTTGGGGAGGGGGGAAAAAGAAACATCTGTAACAAAAATAAATAAATTATCCTTTGTTTATAAACCATGTTGTTTATGCTATATCTGTTTCCAAATGATCCTCCCCATTTATTATTTTTCTTACAAAGGTTTAGAAAAGTTTATTTACAATAAAATACGGATTTAATAGATATATAAATTGTCACTACTTTATCTTTAAGATACATTGTTAGCTGAGGGGGAAGGAAAAATAATCTTTGATGCTGGTGGGAGGGGATCTTAATTATATATGGTTAAGGAAGGAATGTGTAAATGTCAGGGAAGAGGACCAGACAGAAGTAGCATATCTTTGTGATGATATTTTTTATTCTAACAATTTGACTATCTAGCATTATATTTGACACTTGTTTTGATGTAGATCACTACAGTTATACCTGGAATAGACGCAGCATTACTTACTATCTCTGTAATTTTGAGTAAGTTATTTAAGCTAGTCTCAATCTTAGTTTCCTCATTCATAAAACAGGAATATTTTGCAGTGTGTGAATTAATAATAATATGAATAAAGGACATAGTATACTGTCAGATGTTATTCTAAATAAATGATTGGAAGGAAGAGTGATTGAAGGTATTAAGTAAGCATTAAAATAAAGGTGAACGTAAAGGCAACCCCCTGCTCTTTTTTTCATTTGGGCCTCTTTGGTTATAGAGGGGGAAAAAAATGTGTATAGTATATTTCATTATATGAAGGTATCATTGATAGTAACTTGGTTGTTTAGACATTATGCTTCAAACCAGTGATCTCCATTCATAACTGGAGGGAATGGAAGAGGGAATAGGGGTGAGTGGGAGAGAACATTTGAAATACGAGGTTGCTTGGCACCCTAAAAGTTGTTAACATTTATAGTGGCTGTTAGCTGTCAGAATCTTTTGCCTTATAATTGAGAATGGGTTGAACATGTTAGTGTCCCATGTCTGTTAACATGGTTTTTTTTTTTTTTTTTTAAATCACGAGGTAATCTGAGGAGGTGGCATCATCTCTGCACACTTATCAATGAAAGCATTTCTGAAGTTCATATACCTTTAGTATTGTACTAATTGTGTGTATTGATAAATAATGTGCTTCCTTCTAAGGTCTTAAAGTCTGCTCTATCGATGTAGCAACTTAATTGAAACATAAAATTTGTTGAAAGTATAGTGTAGCACTACTTTAGTATGTAAAAGTAAGACCAGTAGGCTCCTTTTCACTTACTAAAGTTGTAAAAACATACCGAACGGTCACCTATATTTCTTATACATTAGAGTTGTAATGAATCATATATAGAATTATTCTGAGTTTGCCTCATTTCAAAGAGTGTGAATTATTCTGAGTTTTCTGGTAAATTCATCCCATTTGAATGGCATTTGGGCTTACATGACCCCTTTCTGAGGGAATTTTCAATAGAGGGAGAAATAAAGGTGTAGGCAGATAACAAGTGCAAAACTGAAGGCAATACCATGTGATGAAGTTCCATGAGGATTCTTTTATATTGTTGCAACTTCTTTCTTGTGGTAAAATGTACATAACAAAATTTACCATTTTAACCATTTTTAAGTGTACAGTTCAGTGCCATTAAATACATTCACATTGTTGTGCCATGTGGATTCTTAAAAGGGAAAATTCATATACTGTTAGGAGAGTCATGGCTTTTCAGCCCAGCTGATGTGGCTCAGTGGATTGAGGGTTATCCTATGGACTGAGAGGTCAGGTCACATGTCTGGGTTGTGCGTTCGATCCCCAGTAGGGGGTATGCAGGAGGCAGCCCGTCCATGTAGCTCTCTCACATCAATGTTTCTATCTTCTCTCCCTTCCTCCTCTCTCTCTCTCTCATAAAAAAGAAAAAAAGAATGGACTTTCAAAATGAGCCCAGAATGACAGGTCAAGTTTGTTGGGAGTACAAGTAGAGAGAACCCATTGAACAAACAAATACAGGTGGGAATAATGAAGAGACTTCAGAGAACAGCAGCAGCAGCATGAACTAAACAAGAGCAATAAAAAAGAACATTTATAGAAATAACTAATTAGGGCTATTGGTGAATTTATAAAGTATTAAGACAACAAACAAGGAATTTCAGAATAAATAGTAAGTCAGCTTTCCACAGGTAAATGTTGATTTGGTCTTTCTCATTCATAAAATGTTTTAGCCAGTAGAATAGTTTAAATAATAAAGGTCATTTGATTATAGGGGACATGCTGTAAAATAATTTAATCCTAGAGATTGCCTGTGTACCCACACTACACTTTAAGTATTAAATAGCATTGTATGGCTGGCTCAAAGTAATCAAGCTGACAGTGAACTGTTGTCATGCTAATGGCCTCCCTAGCTGGCCCCTAAGAATTGTCACTTCACAAAGTGATGCAAGAGAATATCATTTTGCCTAGGGCTTCCCTTTGTAATATAAAATGATAGCGGAATCATAAGATTTTTTTTTTTCTTTAAAATAAGCAAGTTCAAAAATGATATAGCCACAATATTTGGGTAAATTTTTTTTTTTCATCCTCACCTGAGGACATTTTTCCATTTTTTTTGTACAGATAGAGTGGGAGGGAGAGAGAGGAAGAGAGAGAGACAGAGAGAGAGAGAGAAACATCGACGCGAAAGGGACACATCGAGTGGCTGCCACCCGCACAACCAACCAGGGCCGGGGACAAACTGCAACCGAGGTACATGCCCTTAGCGGGAACCGAACCCGGGTCTCTCCGGACCGCAGGCAGACGCTCTAACCGCTGAGCCAAACCGTCCAGGGCTGGGTAAATTTTTTATGTAATAGTTGTCTAGAGGGAGTCTGCGTTGCCAATATAAAGAGACTGATGAACCCAGCCAGTATGGCTCATTGGATTGAGTGTCATCCCATGGACTGAGAAGTCCCAGTTTGAATCCTGGTCAGGGCTCATGCACCCCCCCCCCTTTGTGGGCTCCATCCCCAGTGGGGGGGACTTGTGGGAGGCAGCCTATGGATGTTTCTCCCTCTCCCTTTCTCTCTATCTCTCTCAAATCAATAAAGAAAAAGAGAGAAACTGATGAAGCATTTAGGGGCAAAAAAATAGTCTGAATTAGAGTGCTTTTTCTCCTGACATAACTTCAAGCACAAACATTTTAATAAAGATCAGACCTTATTAAAAAAAAATATATATATATATATAATGCAAACATGAGCAATGAAGGTAAAATATTTTAATACATTTAACAGATGGAGGATTATCTAAGTTAAGTAACCTCTATATATCAATATATCTACATATCAATAAAAAGAACACTCCAGAGGGAAAATGAGCATATGCGATGACTGATATGACTGATAATTAAGAAAGAAATGTAAATAATTAACACAGAAAAGTCACCAAGCTCTCTAATAATCAGAGAAAGGCGAATAGCCAACATTAACTTTTGGGTCCATCATTAACTTTTGAAGAGTCTACCAGATTCCACCAGATTTGGTAAAATTCAAAAGTTAATCATGGCAATTCAGAAATTAATAATAGCAAATGTTGGCAAGGGTATAGAAAAACTGATGTTTTAGATCTGTTGATAGAAGGTACAGTCGTCCCATTTTGCACTTCGACTTTCGCAGCTTCACTCTCGTGGTTTTTTCAAATACTATACTATACAACATTTGAAAAAACCACGATAGAGTGAAGCTGCGAAAGTCGAAGCACAAAGTGGCGAGGGATGATTGCATATAAATAAAGAACCGTACTTCTTGGAAATTCATTCATTGAAGTAGAGTCTGGAACTGATTAACCGTGATGAACTAGGGCCGACTGTAAATTGGTGAAGTCTTTATTGGAAGGCAGTTTGGCCACTTCTAATAGAAAATGTGTATATTCTTTGGCCCAACGTGTTAACTTTTAGGAATCTTTAAAACAGTATGTCCAGCTATGTTAATTACAGCAGTTTTTGTGAAACGACATAAAATATCTATTAATTAGGAAGCTTAACATGGTTGGCTACTTAAGTGGAGATAAAGATGGGGGGAGGGTCACTTTTTCATTTTATAATTGGATGCAGAAAAGAGTTAACATAGCAAGCCTGAGACAGTTACCCTTAGAAAGTCTTGGTTGCAAGATTGGCCCTTGGCTAGTGTTTGGGAGCTGTGCCTTCACTATACAAGTATGGTTTATGAGGAACACCTACTTTGCTTATGGGAGTCTGGAATTTTGGTTTGCATTAGGCCTATGTGAACAATCCCCAATAAAAAAACCTGACACTGGCCTTAGCCGGTTTGGTACAGCGGTTGGAGCGTCCGCCTGCTGACAGGAGAGTCCTGGATATGGTTCCCGCTAAGAGCACGTACCTCTGTTGCAGCTTGTCCCCGGCCCCTGTTGGGGTCATTTGGGTGGCAGCCAATGTGTCTCTCTCACACCGATGTCTCTCTCTCTCTCTCTCTCTCTCTCCCTTCCCATCCCCTCCTGCCCTATCTGAAGATAAATGCAAAAGTGTCTTCGGGTGAGGATAAAAAAAAAAAACAAAACCCAACCTGATACTGAATCCTCAATGAGCTTCCCTGTGGACAACATTCCACAGGTGTTGTCACAACTCATTCCTGGAGGAATTAACTGGGTCCTATGTGGCTCCATTAGAGAGGGTTTATGAAAGCTTGTGCCTAGTTTCTTCTGGACTTTGCCTCATTTACCTTTCCCTTTGCTACCCTTGTTTGTATTCTTCAGCTGTAATAATCATAGTTCTGAATATGACTATATGTATAGTCTTGTGAGTCTTCCTCGTGAACCATCAAACCTGAAGGTGGTCTTGGAAATCCATGACATAACTTGTCAATATGGTTTGAATATTTTAGCATATGCATTTATTGCTTATATACATTTTAATACATTAAATTTAGCCTGGCTGGTGTGGCTCAGTGGATTGAGCATCATCCCATGGATTGAGAGGGCCCAGTTCTGTTCCTGGTCAGGACACAGTGTCAGGGTTGCAGGCTCGATCCCTAGTGTGGGGCATGTAGGAGGCAGCCGATGGTTGTTTCTCTCTCATATCGATGTTGCTATCTCTCTTCCTTCCTCTCTCTAAAAAAAAAAAATCAATAAAAACATTTTTAAAAAAGAAAGTGTCTTGAGTTAATGTTATTTAGGACAAGGAGATACTATTTTAGATAAATTCTACTTTATCAGTTTCATATGTCAATATGTAAACTACAAAGATAAAATTTCAAGTATCACTCTAAGTTCATACTTTCAGTTATACAAACTAGATTATCTCAATTTATTGATCTGAATGTGTTATAAATGTGATTTTAAGTGTCAGTTCATTGATTGATGTCCTGGATGTGGTTATCTTTGCCCATTATGTCTAAAAGACTTGCCATGCTTTACTGAATATATGATATGTGGAAGACACTAGGTACAATGGGGGAATAAAGAGAAATGTAAAAAATTATCTCAGGGAGACATAGAATTATAATCTTGGGTGACAGCAGTAGTGGTAGTGATAGGATAAAATGTGTAAGCAAATGATGTCTATAAAAGGCAGGAATGAAAAAGACTTACATGATTAGCATGTACTTTTGGAATGTATGTTACATGAAGACAGGGATTTTGTCCTGGTCACCACTGTATCTGTAGCACCTAAAGGAATACCTGGCACGTAGGGTAGATAAGGAGAAAATGATGAGACCAGTCATCATGAAGGTGATAATTAAATCTTACTTTTTCCTTTTATTGTAAATGTCTGGACCTAGTATGTCAGCAAACTGAAAAAATAGAATTAAAAAAATCTTAGTTAACTCCTGAGTAGAGCAGAGCCATCTAATGTTATATGAATATTGTGTGACTTGATAATCACAGATACTTTAATGGCACCCACAACCAGCTGATTTCCCTTACTATACTGGATAGGACATTTAATTTCTGTTTTATAACTTTTAATTGACTTTTAGAGAGAGAGGAAGGGAGGGGGAGAGACAAACATCAATGAACCCTGGCCAGTTTGGCTCAGTGGTAGAGTGTTGGCCCGAAGATCAATGAGTTGCGGCTTCAATTCTGGCCAAGGGCATATACCTTGGTTGTGGTTTGTCCCCGGCCCTGGTGGAGGTTGTGCGGGAGGCAACCAGTCGATGTGTCCCTCTTACATTGATGTTTCTCTCTCTCTCTCCCTCCCTCCCCCTCTATCTGAAGATAAATAGAAAAATAACCCTCAGATGAAGATTAAAAAAGAAACACCCACAACCTGGGCATGTGCCCTGACCGGGAATCAAACCAACGACCTCTTGGTGCATGGGTCGAGACTCAACCACTGAGCCACACTGGCCAGGCAGGACATTTAATTTCTCCGGACCGCAGGCCGATGCTCTAACCGCTGAGCCAAACTGGCCAGGGCAGGACATTTAATTTCTATGTAAACAACTGCAATGGCTTTATTTTCCTTTTTTAAAAGAAATGTTTAATTGTGGTAAAATGCATATAACATAAAACTTGCCATCTTAATCATTTATAAGTGTACAATTTAGTATTGTTAAGTACATTCACGTTGTTGTATTCTCTAGAACTCTTCATCTTGAAAAACTGAAACTCTATACCCATTATACAAGACTCATTTCCCTCCTCTCCCCAGCTCCTGGCAACCACCATTCTACTTTTTATCTCTATGACTTTGGCTACTCTAAGTACTTCATTTAAGTGGAGTCATACAATATTTGTCTTTTTGTGGCTGGCTTATTTCAACTAGCATAATGTTCTCGAGGTTCACCCATGTTGTAGCATGTCTAAAATGTCCCTCCTTTTTAAGGTCAAATAATATTACATTATACATATAAACCACATTTGTCTATTAATAGGCACTTGAGTTGCTTCCACTTCTTGACTGTTGTGAATAATGTTGCTATGAACATGAGTGTACACATATCTGTTTGAGACCTTACTCTTTCAGTATATACCCAGAAGTGGAATTACTAGATCATATGGTAATTCAAGTTCTAACTTTTTTCCGGAACTGACATTCTGTTTTCCTTGGTGGCTACACCATTTTATATTTTCACCAACAGTCCACCAATTTGTCCACATTCTCACCAACACTTACTTTGTGTGTGTGTGTGTGTGTGTGTGTACCTGTTGTTTGTTTTTATCCTCACCCAAGGACATTTTTGCATTTATCTTCAGATAGAGCTGGAGGGAGAGAAAGATGAAGAGAGAGAGAGAGAGAGAAAAAAAAACATTGATATGAGAGAGACACATCACCTGGTTGCCACCCCCACGACCCCAACCAGGGCTGGGGACAAACTACAACTAAGGTATGTTTCCTTAGCAGGAACCGAACCTGGGTCTCTCTGGACCACAGGCCGATGCTTTAACGTTTGAGCCAAAGTGACCAGGGCTACCTTGTTTTGTTTTGTTTTGTGTTTTTTTTTTTATCCTCACCCGAGGACATTTTTTGTTCAGATAGAGTGGGAGGGAGAGAGAGGAAGAGAGAGAGAGAAACATCAACGTGAAGGGACACATCGAGTGGCTGCCACCCGCACAACCAACCAGGGCCAGGGACAAACTGCAACCGAGGTACGTGCCCTTAGCGGGAACCGAACCCGGGTCTCTCCGGACCGCAGGCCGACGCTCTAACCGCTGAGCCAAACCGACCAGGGCAGGGCTACCTTGTTTTTAATAGCCAAATTGTAATGGGTGCCAGTTTTGTTGGTTTGGTTTTATTTTCCTGCTGATTAAATGATCTTTTCATATGCTTGTTGGCTATTTGTATATCTTTAGAGAAGTATCTACCCAAGTTCTTTGCCCATTTTTTAATTGTTTTTTGTTGTTGTTGTTGTTGTTAAATTATAGTTCTTTTTTGTTTTTGCATTTATCTACGGATAGAGCGGGAGGGAGGAAGGGAGAGAGAAACATCGATATGAGAGAGACACATTGACTGGTTGACACCCATACAACCCCAACTGGGGCCGGGGACAAACTGCAACCGAGGTACGTGCCCTTAGCGGGAGCCGAACCCGGATCTCTGGTCTTCGGGCTGATGCTTTAACCGCTGAGCCAAACTGGCTAGGGTGAGTTGTAGTTCTTTATATCAGTGTTTCTACATATCCATTTTTAACGCAAAGAGAAGCACCAGTTTATGAAAGTCTAACAATCATAATGAAACAAAACTTGTGATTTATTTTCAAAGTAAAATGCTATCATCATATAAGAAAGACAGTTTATGTAGCTTCATAATTTTATTTAAATTTGTAGTTGTGATCACCTGAAGTTTCAGTTACTTATAATTTTTCCTTCAAGATTGCTCTGCAGATTGGCATACCTTCTTTGTATCTCAGTAAAGTTTCTGTTAGAAGAAATACTAGTGCCCTGGCCAGTTTGGCTCAGCGGTTAGAGCGTCGGCCTGCGGTCCGGAGAGACCCGGGTTCGGTTCCCGCTAAGGGCACGTACTTCGGTTGCAGTTTGTCCCCGGCCCTGGTTGGTCGTGCGGGTGGCAGCCACTCGATGTGTCCCTTCACGTCGATGTTTCTCTCTCTCCTTCCTCTCTCTCCCTCCCACTCTATCTGTACAAAAAATGGAAAAATATCCTCGGGTGAGGATAAAAAATAAAAAAAATAAAAATAAAAAAAAAAAAAGAAGAAATACTAGTAACTTCTCTCTGACTGTGGTTTTGGAAGTTGTCAAAATGTTGTATGTATGTATGTATGTATGTATGTATGTATGTATCTCCCTCCCTCCCTCCCTTCCTCCCTTCCTTCCTTCCTTCCCCCAAGGACATTTTCCATTTTTTGTTCAGATAGAATGGGAGGGAGGGAGGGAGAGAGAGAGAGAAACATTGACATGAAAGGGACACATCGAGGGGCTGCTACCTACCTGCACGACCAACCCGGGCTGGGGACAGACTGCAACCGAGGTACGTGCCCTTAGTGGGAACTGAACCCGGGTCTCTCCGGACTGCATGCCGACACTCTAACTGCTGAGCCAAACCGGCCAGGGCTTATTTTAAAATCTTGGCTTATTTTGATTGATGGATTAGAAAATATCTTTTAAAAAAAGATATTGATTTTAGAGAGAGAGGAAGGGAGAGGGATAGAGAGAGAGAAACTTCAATGAGCGAGAACATCAACTGGCCGCCTTCTGCATGCCCCACTGGGAATCGGGCCCATATACTGGGCATGTGTCCTGACTGGGAATCGAACTGGTGACCTCTTGGTGCATGGGTCGACGCTCAACTACTGAGCCACACCAGCTGTACAAAATAGAAAATACCTTAAAAAAATAATTTAGAAACCCATTCTAGACTATATTTATACATTATTTTTAGTTATGTATTTCCTATATATCATAAATTTGTGTTTAGATTTAAAATACTGTGGCAATCTTAAATTGTATATAGATAGGTAGGTAATAGTTTTTATTATGATTAAGGTTTGGGCTTTTTGTTTGCTTGATTTTACATGTTGTAAGAGAAGAGCACTGCTTATCATTATTACAAAGATATATATGAAGACAAAATCATGCTCTTGGTAACTTGGGTTGTATCTTTGCAGTCGTGTGGTCCGGTCTTTTCAGGACAAAGTCTATAACAATATTAGAGTGAAATATTTTTTTGATAAGGAACCTGAACATTTGGTATCAAAAGTACCTCCAATTAATTTCTCCAGAGAAATGTACTAAAACTGTAATATTTGCTTCATTACCCAGGCTTGGGTTTAATTTATTTTTAATCTTCCTTCCTGGTCATGGGTTAGAGTTATAGAAATTACAGAATTTCAGCTTTAACTCTAATCTTAGATGGCTTACCAGTTATCCCTCCTCACCCACTCCTTTTCATTTACTACCTGTTATCTTTCTATTGTAAATATCCAGTCTTCCAGATTAGTCGTTTAGCTTTATTACTGTGGTTTGGACATCAACTCATGTTAAAAACTGCATACTTTTATCTTTCCTATTTATCATGCTTACCTGTTCTTTCCTGAAAAAGTTATGTGTTTAGTTCACTGGCTAAAGTTTCTAATAGACCTGATTGTTCCTTTGTAATTTCCTCATGTTATTTCTGTTTAGATCAAATTCTTCATTTTTGTTGTTTGGCCCTGTGGTATTAATGTCCTAATGAGAAGGTCCATGATAATGAACTTGAGGCTGAGTAATAATTGGAGATGGATGGAGATTTCTTATTTCAGGGTGGGGGACTGGAATGTGCCTTGGTCAGCCTGCATCCTATTAAGAAATTTTTATAACTGCTTTGTTGAGATAAACATATTTATTGAGGTTAATTTACATACCATAATATTCACCTCTTTAAACATTTCAGTGGTTTTTAGGATAGTCACAAGTTGGGCATCTACTATCACTATCTAATTCAGAACATTTTCATCACCTCCAAAAGAAACTCCATACCCATTACCAGTCACACCTCATTTACCCCTCTCTCTAACACCCTGGAAACCACTTTCTGTCTATGAATTTGCCTATTCTGGATATTTTATATAAATGGAATCATAATATGCTTTTTGTGCTTGACTTCTTTCACTTAGCATAATGTTTCAGATTCCTCTGTTGAACACATATTAGTATTTCATTTCATTCATGCCCAAATACTATTCCATTGTGTGAATATGCCACATTTTGTTTATTTATTCAGCAGTTGACAGACATTTGAGTTGTTTCCACGTTTTGGCTTTTATGAATAATACTGCAGTGAACATTTGTGTGCAAGTTTTTATGTGGCTGTGTTTTCAGTTCTCTTGGGTCTGTATACCTAGGAGCAGAAGGCTAAGTCATATGGTAATTCTGTATTTAACCTTTTGAGGAATTGCCAAATTCTATTTCTTTTAAGAATTTAAACCTTAATTCTACAAACAAAAGTTTGGCAACTTAATTTGATTTTATCTCTACTTGGTCTTTCTTTTTGAAAAGTGGTAATGCTGTGTCAAGGTAGATTCTTTATTACCCTTAATTTTTTATATCTTAAAACATAAATACTTTATAATAAACAGATCATTTTTATGCATTGATAGAAAAAAATTGGCATAGCATATCACTTAATAGTAATGCCTTATGTGTTACTGGACGTGGGAAATTGGAGAGTACAAAAATATAGCCTGTGAAGTTAGTCTGGGTTGCCAGGTAACTTTTCAAGCTTTTGGATATATAACAATTAAGACTTAAATGTGGTCTGTGTAGATTGAGAACGGAAGGTTAGGGAGAACATCATTGACAATTTACTCTACCATTCTAGAATTTAGCCCATGATTTATTTTGTCTAATGCAATCTAAATAAACTTGCAATATACAGTTAAAAATTGCTTTCTGAGTTTTTAAATAGGAACTGGAGCAGTGTGATCTCAGGTATCCTACTCAGGTATAGCACCAAATTTTAGGATATACCCAAAAAGGGTTTAAAATGTTCTTGAAGAACAAAAAAAATTGGCAGTTTTTGACTGTACAAATATATTTTGGTATCTGTTATTTTCAAGAACAATTCAGCTAATCTGAGGCAGCTAATTAAACATTTTCCTTAAATTTCTCATCTGTGCATAAGGAATATAGTCAATAATATTGTAATAACTATGTATGGTATCAGATGGGTATTAGTTTTATTAAGGTGATCACTTTGTAATTTAATCAGCCCTGGCTGGTTTGGCTCAGCGGTAGAGCATGGGCCTGCGGATCAATAAGTAGCAGGTTCAGTTCTGGCCAAGGGCATGTACTTCAGTTGCGGTGTGTCCCTGGCCTTGGTCAGGGTCATGCGGGAGGCACCCATTCATTGTGTCCCTCTCATGTTGATGTTTCTTTCTCCCTTTCTCTCTCCCTCTCACACTATCTGAAGATAAATAGAAAAATATTCCTCGGGTGAGGATTAAAAAAAGAAAAAGCTAAATGTAATCACTGTGTTGTACACCTAAAAGTAGTGTAACATTGTCTGTCAAGTGTAGTAATTGGAAAATAAATTAATTTTTAAAAATTCTTCATCTATTAATAAATCTTATATACTCATCTCAGTTTTCACATTTATTCTTTTTTTTTTATCCTCACCCGAGGATATTTTTCCATTTTTTGTACAGATAGAGTGGGAGGGAGAGAGAGGAAGGGAGAGAGAGAGAGAAACATCGACGTGAAGGGACACATCGAGTGGCTGCCACCCGCACGACCAACCAGGGCCGGGGACAAACTGCAACCAAAGTACGTGCCCTTAGCGGGAACCGAACCCGGGTCTCTCCGGACCGCAGGCTGACGCTCTAACCGCTGAGCCAAACTGGCCAGGGCTCAGTTTTCACATTTAAAGGCACTCTCTGCTGGGTGTTGTGTAGGGCACTTACATACATGATTTAACAAACATGTGTTCTGTCTCTTGACATACACTGATTAATTTATTTATAGTATTATTTTGTTGTACCTACCAGATTTCTTTTCCTCAGTTATTCAGAGTGTTTCTTTTTTAAATTTTTTTCCTTTATTGATTTCAGAGAGAGGAAGTGAGAGGGAGAGATAGAAACTTCGATGAGAGAGAACATTGATTGGCCGCCTCCTGCATGCCTCCCACTGGGGATTGGGACCATGACCTGGGCATGCATCCTGACTGGAATCGAACTGGTAACCTCTTGGTGCACGGGTCGACGCTCAACCACTGAGCCACACCACCAGACTGTTTCTTTCTTAAGTTTTTACTAATTTAGGGTGGGGGTGGGGGGCATTTCGGTTGCCTCCTGTGAATGCACCTTGACTGGGAACAGCGCGAAACCTGGGCATGTGCCCTGACTCAGAATGGAACCCAAGACCTTTTGGTGCATTGGACAGTGCTCAGCCAGCTGAGTGGCAGGTCTGAAGTGTTTCTTAAATCTTTTTATTTTTAATTCAAATGGCAATGTTATTGAAGGAAAGAAATTTGTTAGTTACCTGTGATCCTAGACGAAAACAGTTGTCTTTCTTCTTTGGCAGTGGGATTAGAAAGTTAGGGCCAGGTTTGGAAGATGTTTACTAAGGTGGATAATCAGAACTTGAAACTGATTGGGTGTGAGGGGAAGCAAGTGGACAGAAGAGAGAAAATCCAAAACTACCAGGAGGTTTTAAGCCTGAATGGATAAATAGGGCACTGGTGCCATGAAAATAAAAAGGGACATAGAAACATTTGAAAAATGAGGGAATTTATTTTTCTCTAGTTAGGTTTGAATTGTTGTTGGTATGTAATCAGTTTGAAAATGGAACTGGAACTGAAGAGAAAAGTCAGGACTAGAAATAGAGATTTTGGAATATTCGGAAATGTAATAGTGAAAGGCACGATAGGAAAGAGAAACTTGCTAAAAGACAAACTCTAAGGAGAGAACAGTTCCAGAGAACACATACATTTAGAGGTTGGGAAGAAGAGGAAACAGAAAGGACTCATAGGCAGGTGAGAAAAGAATTAAGAGAGACAGTTGTTTCTTGGAATCCAAGAAAGGAGTTAAGTACTCATCTGTGTTTTTTAAAAAATAACAACTATGTGAATTGAGGTTTTTGAGATTCAGATGCCTTTTGGAGATTATTGGTGACGTCATAAAAGTACTTTCAGAATGAAGTTTTCGGGGGGGGGGATGTCAGGAGTTAATGTTTCACCAGGAAATGTAAGATTCTCTTTAAGTCTGTTGATCACCGTTTTGTGGCAGTTTGGCAAAGCAAAAGGTCATTTATTCCAATATAGTGGTAAATATGTATGTGTTGAGCTCTCTTAAACTACAAAGGTGTCTCTTCCTGTGCTATATTTGTTTTGGCAAAGATAAATATAAATTCTGCACACATACTATTAATTTGGGGGTCTTGTTTTATTTTTTAGTTGGACAGTTGATACTGTGTTAAGGCTAGAACTCAGTATTCTCAACTTTACTGTAAATTTATATATTATTGAATGAGATTAGTGATGGATAGCTTTGGAATACTTGGAGAGTCTAGGTTTGGCAATGGAGACTGAAGGCTAACAGGGACTATAGTGCTCTTGTTCTCTTTCTTTTTTTTATCCTCACTTGAGGACATTTTTCCATTTTTTGTTCAGATAGAGTGGGAGGGGGAGAGAGAGAGAGAAACATCACGTGAAAGGGACACATCAGGTGGCTGCCACCTGCATGACCCAACCAGGGCCGGGGACAAACTGCAACCAAGGTACATGCCCTTAGTGGGAACTGAATCCGGGTCTCTCTGGACCGCAGGCCCACGCTCTAACTGCTGAGCCAAACCGGCCAGAATGTGCTCTTGTTTTCCTAAATCAAGACACAGAACCAGGCGAAGGGTTGGTGTATAGTCAGTAGCCATAGTTTTAATACCCCAAATTGGGAATTTCTGAGCAGTTTGCTAGATTGACCTGGAAATTGTGGAACCAGTGGTTTCATGAGTTAAATGGGCATTAGATAGATAAAGGTGATGGAAAGATGAATGAAAGAAAAGGTGATGACTTTGTGTAGGAACAAATAAAAATAAACCTGGAAACACTTTTCATTTCCATTTGGTATTAAATATCTTCATTTCACTAAAGTGAATACATATGACAAAACATTTTTATTGTTCTCAATTTAAATGGGATTCTACTTTACTTCCATAATAATATTACATGCCCTGGCCGGTTTGCTCAGCGGTTGGAGCATCAGCCTGTGGACCAGAGAATCCTGGGTTTGGCTCCCTCTGCGGGCATGTACCAAAAAAATAAAATAAAATAATAATATAACATGGAGGTAGGGAAAGGATAAACTTAGATTGTACCTCCTAACTTAATTTTGATCTTGAGAAGACACTACAGAAATACTTTCTTTTCCAACCAGAAAACAGAAGCTTTTCCTTTAAGACAAAAAAGCATTGCTTGTTGTCTAGGCTTTTGAAAAAAACATAAATAAAGCTTGTTGTGGAATTTTTATATTACCCTTTTTTCTTTTAGTTTTTATGCTTCTCCTTATTTATTTATTTGGTTGTTTGTTTGTTTGTTTGTTTGTTTGTTTTTTATCCTCACCCGAGGACATTTTTCCACTTTTTTATTCAGATAGAGCAGGAGGGAGAAAGAGGGAGAGAGAAAGAAACATCGATGTGAAAGGGACACATCGAGTGGCTGCCACCCACATGACCCAACCAGGGCCGGGGACCAACTGCAACCAAAGCACATACCCTTAGCGGGAACCGAACCCGGGCCTCTCTGGACCGCAAGTCGACGCTCCAACCGCTGAGCCAAACCGGCCAGGGCCTTATTTATTTTTAAGTATAAAGTCTGTAGTAACAAAGTTTTATTTAGAAAAATTTCTCTAAATTAGTCTAATGATTACACTAATTTAGGGAGAATTTTAAAACTGGTGTTGAGACCTCCTTTGCCTAGTAGATGATGGAATTGAACCTCAGCTTCTCTGACTCAAAGCACTTGGATTGTGAAGTAGTAATGAAGTGTAAGAGGAGAGAGAAAATCGCTTCTTAGGTATACTTGTTGATTCTGATTTTCATCCATTTTCTCTGAACTGAACATTACCACCTGAGAAGACCTAAACAGTTAATTGACTTACTACTATTTGTCACGGGTTATGCTCATACCAGCAGGTATTAATAGACAAAGAAGATGGGGTCTGCATCTTCAAGGAATTAATTTTCTATCAGGGATGGTATATGTGCATATATGAATAATTATTGTATATTGGGATATGTCCTACCTAGATTAGAGGTATATTTGAAGAGCTGTGGGTAGAAATGAAGCAGTTTTATAGGAAGTAGAAGATGAGGGTGGTGAGTGCCAGTACTAGTCTTAAGAAATGTTTCAGCATGATGATTTCTGTACTGAACTAGAAGAAAACAAGGAGTTGCTTGACAGACTACTAGGAAAATAACTGAAGCATCGAAATTAACATAAAGAATAAAATCATCTGTTACCTAAAGACCCATAAAATTGGACCCTATTTACTTCAAATTATGTCCTTTTAACCATCAGTCCTGATTTAACTTCATATAAGAACTCATAGCTATGCATTTCTGGAAAAGAATGGCAGACAAGTAGTCTGTCATGCAACAGTAGATAAAGCATGAGCAAAAGATAAGATGATGAATTTTGAAAGGAGAGTTGCGTATTTTGCAGTTAAAGGTGGGTGTTGCATTTGCATAGTTGAAAGACCCTTTGGTGGTTTTAGTTGCTTGTAACATTAGAGGTATGCATATTTTTGTATATATTTATATAAAACGTGTGTTTTTATAAACATACATATTTGTAAAAATTTAAGAGCAGCCAATTAGAGATAGTATGCTTTGGGAGGACATTATACCCTGATTTTACTGCTAGTTGCTGTTACTTTGTATTTGGGTTTTTAACAAAATTTATTTGGTATAATAATTATTCAACTTGTAAAGTTAATTTAGGAATATTAGGTTGAATGGCCTTTCTGACATAGGACAATTAATTATTTCAGATATAAAATCAATTTATTCATTTAACAGTTGTCATTGAGCACCAACTATGTGCTCCCCCCGCCACATTTTAAAATTCTGGATGGGTTCTTCAGTAATTGCCTCAGAAATTTTTCAGAGCAATAGCAAAAGCAGTATTATTTTATGGGTTAGTTATTGTTATATTTTGTCAGATTGTAACTCTTAAGTTTAAATTAATTCTATTTTTATTTCACTTTAAGGTACAGTTTTAACATTTGTATCTTGTATGCATGTTTACTAAAAGTTTTGTCTTAT
Organism: Molossus molossus; assembly: GCF_014108415.1. Taxonomy (NCBI): domain Eukaryota; kingdom Metazoa; phylum Chordata; class Mammalia; order Chiroptera; family Molossidae; genus Molossus; species Molossus molossus. The sequence goes on from NW_023425401.1 coordinate 43,361,771, forward strand.
GAAACTCATACTGTTTTTAAGTGTTTTGACATTGAGGAATTTGGGGCAGTAGTGTGTGAACAAGTAATAGAGCATAAACCTTGAATTTCAATATTTAATTTATTTATAGCCTATCTTATTCCAAAAAGAATTTGTGTTAGCTTAATTTCTATTTTTAGCTCTATTACTTTTTGTGACCATTTGTTTTCTTAATTGTCCTGATTTAAAATCTAACCAACAATTAAAATTAATACTTGCCCCTGTCTAAATGTATTCTGAATTCTAAGTCTGTTCAGTGACTGTGAAAAGATTTAGAAATATTTTAGAGGTGGATTATAAATCTGGAGCAAGAGGAGGTAAAGGAAGAAGGAATCAAGTATATGATTCCTAGCATTTAGTCTTGAATGTAACTGTTTATTCAGTGGTGCTATTTGGAGGTTTGTGATGCCCACTAGACATCCATTAGACAGCTATTTGACTGGAGGGATTCAACAAACATTACACAACACATTCTCAGCTTTGGTCCTTAGATAAACAATGAAACTTTTATCTTTTTTTTTAATCTTCACCTGAGGACATTTTCCCATTTTTTTGTTCAGATAGAGTGGGAGAGAGAGAAAAAAATATCGACATGAAAGGGACACATCGATTGGCTGCCACCCGCAAGACCAACCCGGACCGGGGGAAAACTGCAACCTAGCGGAACCGAACCTGGGTCTCTCTGGACCGCAGGCCGACGCTCTAACCGCTGAGCCAAACCGGCCAGGGTGAAACTTTTATCCTTTTGAAGAATTCAAATCTTGACACGCAAAGGGTACCTTAAATAAGATAGTCATATTGCATGTGTCTTTTAGAGGCCTTTGAGAATCAGTTTATTGATTTAGGATTAGGAGAGTAAAACTTTTGTGTTTTAAGGCACACAATGAAAATAATTTGGAATTTTAAAACAGTGAATATTAAACTCAATTTCTGTTTGCATCAAAAATTCTAATATTAGAGATATCTCTATGACTTTGAGAAGGCTCAAATAATTCTTAAATTTACCCTTTTTTTTCTTTTTTATCCTCACCTGAGGAAATTTTTGCATTTATCTTCAGATAGAGCAGGAGGGAGAAGGGGATGGAGAGAGAGAGACACACATCAAGTGGTTGCCACCCACATGACCCTACTGGGGCTGGTGGCAAACTGCAACTTGCAACCGAGATACGTGCCCTTAGTGGGAACCAAACCTGGGTCTCTCTGGTTCGAGGGCGGACGCTCTAACTGCTGAGCCAAACCGGCCAGGGCAGATTTACCCATTGTGATTTGCATTGCAGTAGATTTGGGTCTATAATGTCCAATAAGATAGTCCAGGGTCTACCTTCAGTTTTTTAGTCTAGTGGATGAAATAGACAATTACTGAAATACTTTACACAAGTGGTAATGGAGCATTCTGTTATTGACTACTCTGTACTGGAGGCTGAGGGGTGGTTAAGAAGGGACATGTCAAAATGGCTTCAGAAAGGAAATTAACACCTTAACCAGAGTCTTATTATTAAGTCGTCAAAATGAGTAAAAATTGTGAAACTCTGAAGTAAATGGGTGGAGGGTTGCTTGTGGTGGCGGTAATTATTTGTGGCTGAAGCATCAAACTCTTAAGTAAGAGAGGGTTATAAAAAAGCAACTAAGAAATTGAACAGGCAGCATTCAAAATATGTTTTATTTATTTATTTTTTCATTTTAAGGACTTTTATTACAGGATGTTAATATATTCAGGACACTTCAGAGCACCTTATACTTCTAATCAGATTTTGGTAACTGGTTTAAAAGTGTTACTTGAATATTTTTCTCATACTGGCTTTCAGGCAAAAGTACTACTTAGTGATTGTTTAAGAGATGTTAATTTGATTAAACAGTTTATCCTTAATAACCTGAGACATCAATCCATGGATAGCTTCTATGATCGTTTTACAGCTGTCTCTTGTAGCTTTGGCAAGTTTGTCTTCTGACTTTCTGTCATGTGTTTCTAAACCCAACATGAAACTCCCTCGTCCCAGCTGTGCTTCTGACTGTTCTAATTTTTCAGAAAAATCAAAGACCTGGCCGGTGGTATAGTCTGCATTAGTAAGCAAGCTAGAGGAACTCAGAGTATTCACCCAGTATTTATTCCACAAAAGCTCAAGCAATTTGCGATCCAAAGAGGACTTGAAATATGAGACTTCTAAGGCATAATATTGTTTGCAGTGTACACCAAAGTCTTCTATTTTATTAAGTGGGATAGTCTGGTACTCAGAAGGTCCTTCATCTGGAGTTTTTGTAGCCCTTTGGGTATGTCCTAAAGGCTCCAAGATTCACTTTTCCTGCAGATATTGTTCTTGTTGGATCAATCACCACTGCAACAAATGGCTCCTGGAACTGCTGATTGAGCATCTGAGTACTAACATCAATCCCAGAAAGCCAGCAGCCATAGCCAGGGTGGCTATGATGCCAGCCAATTGCATTTTCAAGGTGGCCAACCTGCTTGGCATTTTCTATATATGCGGCCATGTACTCATATGCAGCAGCCTGAGCATTTACTCGGGTTTCAGTGCCCTCTACAGGCAAAGCAAAACTGTCCATTATGATCATGGTTTCACCATCGACCTTTCCCAGCATCAAACCCATCACTTGCAAGTTGCCTCCTGACCTGGCATGCATCACCATTTTCAGTAGAGCCAACGCTGAGATTTTCAGTACTTGAAGTAATGGTGATCCTTAGTCCAGGGCTTCGCTGCCAGGATTTCTTGCTGCTGTTTCTTGTCGTATTTGTAGATTTCATTGATGCTCTGGGCTTCCTGCATGTTGTTGGCCAATTCCCAGGTTTTCTGGGCCATACAACTCCCGGATGCCGCCATCTCCAGGAATCCGAGAAGCTGTCGCCTCCACAATCAAGACACAGCTTTACCTCGCTGGGTCTCCAGGTGTGGGCTTCGAACCCCGCACCACGGGTGCAAACTCGTACTAGCTTCTCGAGGCAGCCATGACACCTCAAAATATGTTATATTTAAACTAAGGTATTGGTAGTTTTCTTGGAGATTGATAGACCCATTGGAGGATTTTTTTAAGTGTGAGACTAAAATTAAAACGATCATACTTGTTTGCCTTTTAGAACAGAAACAGTAAGGTACAAATTAAATTATTTAAGGAGTTTATGTGATTTTTTTTTCTTTAAGACTTTTTTTTTTTTTTAATCCTCACATGAGGACATTTTTTCATTTTTTATTCAGATAGAGCGGGGAGGGAAAGAGAGAGAAAGAAACATCGATGTGAAAGGGACACATCGAGTGGCTGCCACCTGCACAACCCAACCAGGGCTGGGTACATGCCCTTAGCGGGAACTGAACCTGGGTCTCTCTGGACCACAGGCCGACGCCCTAACTGCTGAGCCAAACCGGCCAGGGCTCTTTTTAAGACTTTTAAAGGTAGAATTAGCCTGGCTGGTGCGGCTCAATGAACAGAGATCCCAGTTCAATTCCAGGTCAGGGCATATGCCAGGGTTTCGGGCTCCGTCCCCAGTATGAGGTGTGCAGGAGATGGCCAATTTATGTTTCTTACAACCATGTTTCTATCTCTCCCTTTCTCTCTTAAAAAAAAAAAATCAGTAAAAACATATTTAAAAATAATAAAGTAGAATTAATTGAAAATGACTTAAAATTTATTTTTTATTTTTCAGTTACAGTTTACATTCAATATTATTCTATAGTAGTAGTTTCAGATGTACAGAAAGTGGTTAGAAAATCATGTACTTGACAGAGTGATTCCTTTAGCTGCTTCAGGTACCCACCTGGTCCCATACGTAGTTATTACTACATTATTGATTATATTCCCTATGCTGTAATCTACACCTCTGACTATTCTGTAATTACCAATTTGCATTTCTTAATCCTTTCACCTTTTCCAACCCCCCAAACTCCCTCCCCTCTGATGACTGTCAGTCTGTTCTTTGGATTTATGAGTCTATTTCTGTTTTGTTAGTTATTTTGTTTTTCAGATTCACATATTTATGCTAAGTGAAATAAGTCAGAAAGAAAATGTCTTTCTTAAAGGCTTTTTACTTGTCTGCTTACTTTTTATAAAACATACTTGATAAAGGGTGTGGTGAGTATAAACTTCTGTTAATACACCATATAACTATATTTTTGCCCAGTTAGGACAGTAAATGATTCAGAGTGCTTTCTTGCTTTAGGATTATATTGAATAATTATTTGTAACTTAATAAATGAATTATTTCATTAATATTTAGTTGAGTGCTATTCTCATACAGTCTGTCCCAGAGGGTTCTTATGAATAAGGACCCTTAGTACATTATGGCATGTTTCTCAAATTATTTCCTAGTAACAGCTTCAGTACAGACCATGGAAAATAGTGTTCAGGAAGTTCAAATGAAATTAACTATGTAGATACTTTCCATTTCATATAGTTAAGTGAACTTTGGTGCTACTCTCTACTTCAGCCACTCTTTGCACATTAATTTTGGTTGGGTATTAAAAGAACAAAACTTTTTATTTAGGCTACCATTAAAATTTTATTCTAAGATTAATTTATTTAACACATAAGCATTTAGTGTGCTCCAGAGGTAGAGGGCATTATAAATACTAATTGACAATAATATTGTACTCAGATTTTAGAGTTTAGTAAGGGTAGAAAGATGTATTTTCTTTATATTTATCATAAATAAATAGAAGGAAATGGTGTTTTAAGAGTACCTATATACAGTCTAAAAACAACTCGGAATATTTTTGTATCAATGGGATAAGAAACTCCAGAGTAGCTAAGACTTAAAAGATGGAAAAGATTTGGAAGTATGTGAGTAGAATGACCACTAAGAAGCAAAGAAAAAGCATCCACAAAAACACAGAAAGATAATTATGGGGAAATTTGAAAGGAGAACTTGAAAGCACCTTTCATGATATTTGCTTTACAATTACACACTGCTGGTGTCAACGCTACCAGGTCCATATAGTGTTGTATTATACTGATGTTTTAGGAAAGAGTATTATTGGTTTTCCTATTTACCATGTCTCTCAGTTTATCTAGGGTCTAATCTCAAACCCTTTTAATTGTTTTGTTTTTTTTTTTTCAAAATTATTTGATGCTGCCAAGCTCTACATAAAATATAGAGGAACCTTAGAATTGTTGTAAATCAACCTTCATTCCTCCATACTCCTTTCTCTTGAATTTATACCTTATACTAATGGTGCTGAAAGTGTGTTTTTCGGGCAGCAACAACAGTATCACCTGGGGACTTTAAAAAATAGACATTCTCAGGGTGTACCTCAGACCTACTGAATAGAAACTCTGAGGTTGGGGCCCTGCAATCTATGTTTTAAGAAGCCCTCAGGATGATTCTGAAGCATGCTCCAATTTGACAGTATGAATGAAGCATGTTTTGTAATACTCAACACTCTCAGGCAAACAAATTGGCCCAGATATATGACTTCTTTGACCTCTGATGTAGGGAAGGTTTTAAAAAAAAATCTTTAGTAGAAAATTTAAAGTTTCAGTAATTGGCTCAGTAATAATAGCTGACATTTATTGAGCCCATTTTTTGTGCCAGGCTGTTTGCTGAGTATAGGTGTTATCCTTGTGTTATAGAAGGTGAGACACAGGTTAAATATGGTCAGTCTCATACAGTTAGTGGCAAATCAGGTTAACTTGAGCAGCTAACTATAAAGCTGACTTTGTTGTTAGGAAATAAATTCCTACTTGAAGGTATCCTTTTAATATAGTTGGGTAGAATTTTTTTGATGTCTTTTTGTTTTTTTAGTACAAAGTTTTTATGTTTAATGGACCACCTTTGTTTTATTTATACTATATCCGATTAGTATCTCTGATGGGTATAAAAATTTCTAAGTACATTACTTATGTCAACTTAATTTTTATTTTTTTAAAGAATAGTTTGTTGATTTTTAGAGGCAGAAGGGGAAGAAACATCGATGTGAGTGCACATCTATCCACTGCCTCCTGCTAGTAATAGGCTTTTTTGCTTGTTTGCAGCTTTTTGCTCTTTTATAAACAATGCTGTAATAAGTAACTTTTTGTGCATACGTCATACCTAGAGGACAAATTTATAGAAGTGCAATTTCTAGGTTAAGGAGTTATGTTTATTTGTAATTGACAAATTACCTTCCATAGGAGTTATGCTAAAATGTTCTTTTCTACCAGCATTTAATGACGTTCTGGCTTTCTCATACCCTCACCAGTAGTCTATTTACTTTTAAATACAGTTATTCCCCCAATACACTTGAGAACTTTACACAGGAACAGTATCATAAATGGGGGGAATTTTACTTTGGCATTGTGCCAATGAAGAACAAGATTCTATTTAAGTCTTTTCATCTTAAATAAAATTAAAAAATGTGTATTCTTGTTTTAGGACTCTAAGATTGTGGTGATAAAGTTTATTAGTTTTCAAAGAAAACCAAAAGGCTCACTGTTCCATATGTAAATGCCTATTTGTAAGATTATTTCAAGTGCTCTATGTTAAAGTACATCATAAGACTCAGATAAGAATCTTAATTAAAGTTCTATATGTGAATTTTGAAAAATATATAGACATAATACTTTTAGTTGCTTAGATATCAGCATTACAAGTAGCAAAAGTAAAATGGTGAAAAAGTTAAATGTTACTAGACTTCTTTTTCATTTCATTTTTATTTAATAGTTTGTTGAACAGGAAAACCAGAAAGCCTTCAATATGTCTTTTAGCCTAGAAGAAAGTAGGCTTCTTTGAAATTAAATTTCAGCAGTGTAGTTGAGTAGTGGATTTAAACAATTCACAATGATGACTTTCAGTGCTTCTGAAAGCAGAAAGTGTATTACTGACCCGCAGAAATATTCCAGCCCATAGAACATCCCTACTGCCGTATGTGGTAAGAATTTGTTGCTAACTCACAAACCACTTTTGCAATGCAGTGAATAAGCAGAATTGGTCTTTGTTGGACATTTTCAATTTAATATGTAAAAGAACTTTGTTTTGTAGTATCTTATAATAATTAACTTATGCTTTAGAACGAGCCTCGCGTATCATGAGTGTTCAAGGTTTAAGACAGAATAAAGAAAATTGTATAAAAAATAATTCATTTTTCAATTAGAGTTGACATACATTATTATATTAGTTTCAGGTGTGCACCCCAGTGATTAGATGTTGCATAATTTACTAAATGATCATCCTGATAAATCTCGTACCCATCTGACACCATACGTAGTTATTAGAATATTATCGACTATTTTTCCTGTGCTGTACTTTATATCCCTAGGAATATTCTGTAACTACCAATTTGTACTTCTTTTTTATAAATTGTTTTTATTGATTTTTTTTTTTAAGAGAAGAAGGGAGAGAGAGAGATAGAAACGTCAGTGTGAGAGAGAAATATAGATTGCCTCCTGCACGCCCCCTACTGTGGATTAAGCCCACAAGCAGAGCATGTGCCCTGACCAGGAATTGAAACTGTACCTATCTGTCTATGGGACCATGCTCAATCCACTGAGCCACACTGGCTGGGCCACTTTGTACTTCTTAATGCCATTACCTTTTTCACAAACTCACTGAACCCCATTCTCATCTGGCAACTGTCAAAATGTTATCCGTATCTCTGAGTCTGTTTCTCTTCTGCTTGTTTATTTTGTTTTTTAGATTCAATTGTTGATGTGTATTTATTGCCATTTTAATGGTTATATTTTTAAACTTTTTCCCCTTCTTTTTAAAGACCCTTTAACATTTCTTTTTTTTTTTCCCCCAAGTTGGTAAGTACGTGTTTTTGGAATTAGCTTCCGCTAGAACAATAGTGGGAGTGGTGGTTAGGCACAGGCCTTCCACTTGGTACCCTTCAACAATGGCATTTCTTAACCATGTCCATATGCTATTTTGTTAAAATCACAATGGAAAGTTTTTACAAACAATTATAATTCTTAAAAATGACTTTTGTTTATAAATTCCTTAACTCTTACCCAGAGTAGGCTCCAACATGAACAGCAAAATCATACAGGTAGGGCTTCATGTGAGTACCATACAGAAACATCACAAATTTTGGCACTTTATCAAAGAAACGTGTTTACAAATGAATGAGGTTATTGAGCCTTCCGCCACACCCTGCAAAGGACTCTGCTGATTACCGGTTGACACCTTTTAAAATTGTCACATTAAACGGAACACACGAACCTCATCACCAGCATTACTGTTTCCTAAATAAGGATATAGAACAGGATCCCTTACTTCACAGACAACCTAACAGCTCACAGATATCAGGAGTTCTCTTAAATTCCAAGAAATTAAAAGGAAATACTTAGGATCTTCAAGTTACATTTATTTTCTGTTCTGTGCATTTTTTGCAGATGTGAGACTGACACATGATGGCATCCTGATTGTATATTTAAAAACCAGAGCTTCATGCAGTGCTCCCATGGCATGTTTTAATTTCACAGTAATGAAAAGGATGTTTTTTTGCTGTGTAAAGAGCTTGATATAATTAAATCAAGTCTTAATGTTTGTCTGATTAGAACCTAGTATTCTTCCAGATAACAGAAAATAAAAGGTACAGACAATGTAGGACATGAGATCAGAGCAGGTGCATTGAGGGGTGGTGGTGACACAGTGACTCCCAAATTTAAATGAGAAAAGGCAATACTCAGGTTTCCATCTAAAGTGATTTTATAGTAATCCTGAATTTGCCAGTGTCCAGTATTAATACAAAATCTATCTTCTTATTTGAAGCCTTTTCAGTAGTAATTCTTACTATGACCACAAATTGGTCATGTGGCAGACCCTCTCTAGAAGAAAGTAGAATTCTGTTGGATGTGCGGTTGCCCGTGCTCCCCCAATCCTGGGCAAGCTCTTGCTGAGCTCTGTCTCACATGCTCTGGGCAGAGGTCATGGCTCCCCCATTCTACTTTATTTCCAGCTCGAATGCCTCCCTTTGAAGCCCGAGATTTCAGGTCTCCCTCCTTCTTTTTGCCCTTCTCTTGCTTTGTATTTTCTTTTAGCTGCCTCCTTCTTTGCCAGGGTACACCTGTCCCTCCAGAGTGACATCAGCACACTTGTCCTGCCTGAACCAAAAAGTCTTTGCTCTCAGGTACAGCTCCCATCACACAACATGGAGATGACATGGTCTGACCCATGATGAATCTCTAGATGTCATAGTTGGTATTGGAAAGGCTGCCTCGCCAGAGGCTGGTGATTTTATCTCCTCCCTGGGACTTCCTGATATGGTAACAAATATGACAGTCTTCCCTTTTCTTCATCATTTTCAATATGCTATCTTGCTTGTGTTAGAAGTCCAGAGGTGCTCAGGGTCTTTTGTGCTTTGGGAGGTCTCCTAGGTCATTATCTTTCTTCCACTGTTCTAGAAGATGTGCCATGTTTTCATTATTGTAATCGCAAATATTCTCTTGGGGAGAAGGAGAAGCTTCTCCGGGCTTACCTGCTTGCCCTCCTCCCAGTGGTGGCAGCTGCGGGCAGATAAGAGGCATAGAGTAGGACTACTGTACACAGCTGCCTAACATTTCATAAAATACTGGTTTGGTGGTGGTGAACTCCTTTAGCTTTTTCTTGTCTGGGAAGCTCTTTATTATTCCGTTCATGCTAAATGATAGCTTTGCTGGGTATTTTGCTTGTAGGTCCTTGCTTTTCATCACTTTGAATATTTCTTGCCACTCCCTTCTGGCCAGTAAAGTTTCTGTTGAGAAATGAGCTGGAAGTCTTATGGGAGCTCCCTTGTAGGTAACTGACTACTTTTCTCTTGCTGCTTTTAAGCTTCTCTCTTTGTCTTATCTTTTTGCATTTTAATTATGATGTGTCTAGGTGTGGACCTCTTTGGGTTCATCTTGTTTGGGACTCTGTTTTTGGACTTATATGTCTGTTTCCTTTACCAAATTAGGGAAGTTTTCTGTCATTATTGTTTCAAAAAGATTTTCAGTCTCTCTCTTTCTGTCTCTGTCTCCTCCTTATGATATGAATGTTGGTATGCTTGAAGTTGGCCCAGAGGCTCCTTTTAGTATCCTCATTTTATTGGAATTTTCTTTTTGCTCTTCTGATTGGATGTTTTCCACTTCCTTATCTTCCAAATCTCAGATTTGATCCACTGCTTCATCTATTCCAGTGTTGATTTCCTGTAATATAGTCTTCATTTCAGTTAGTGTATTCTTCATTTCTGATTGGTTCTTTTTTTATATTTTCTGTCTCTCTTTTTATGTTTCCTATCTCTTTGAAGTTCTCACTGAGCTCATCTACTCTTTCCATAAGTTCATTGAGCATCCTTATAACCAGTGTTTTGAATTCTTCATCTAGTAGTTTGCTTGTCTTCATTTTGTTTAGTTTTTTTTCTAGAGTTTTGTTCTGTTCCTTAGCTTGGGATATGGTTCTTTGTCTTCTCATTTTGGCAGCCTCCCTGTGTTTGTTTCTGTGTATTAGGTAAAGCTGCTATGTGTCCTCTGCTTGGTAGAGTGGCCTAATGTAGTGGTTGTTCTGTAGGGTTCATTGGCATAGTCTTCCTGATCACCCAAGCTGGGCAACTCGAGGTGCGTCTCCCCTTCCCCAGTGTAGGCTGTGTACCCCTTTCTGTTGTTGTTGAGCCTTGATTGCTGTTGGCTTGTCAAAGGAAGGATTTACCACCAGGCTGATCAGCTGCAAGGACTGGCTGTACCACTGACCTCCTACCAACATGGAGGATCAGCTGTGCAAGGAGCCCACACCACAGAGCAGGACTTACTTCATTGGGACTTGGGTGCCCATTGAGTCTGCCCCTTGAGTGTGTTGCTTGTGGAGGTGATATGGTGGCGGTGCTTCAACATGGTCTGAAGCTGTCCACTGGGTGTGCTGGCTCTGGGGCCTGTTGGCAGGTTCAGGCCAAGTTAAGCCATTGCCTATGTTCTGCCCACTTAGCATGAGCTACAAAGCGATCTGCAGATGGCTGCTGCTTGTTTCTATGTATTGGGTTAATACATGTGCTGTGTTTGGAGATGCCCTGGTAAGGCCAAGCTGCAAACCATGGCTGGCTGCTGCTATTACTGGGTGTGTGGCCACTTAGCAATGGGTATGGGGTTCGCTCAGGCCAGATGCTGCTTGTTTGAGAGATTTTAGGAAAATCTGAAGCATAAGCCAAGACAAACCACTTGTATGGAAAAGCCTCTGGAAACAGCCTGGATGGGCCCGAAATTTGGATGAGGTGGGGCCTCAGGGAATCACTCGGGTGGGGTGAACATTGTGAGCCGGGTTAATGGAGTCTCAGATATGGCACCCGCCTGGCAGCTCTGTAGGGGAGGGCTTATCAAGAGAACAGTGGCCTTTGCCGGGACTTCTGTCTGGGAGAAAACCCTCCCCACCCTGACCCCCAGCTCTTGCCCTGATGCCTGACAAATTCCTCTCCAAATGCCTCTGATGTCTTTCAAGCTGAATGTTCTAGCACTAGAGCTCAGAGGAAGGGTGTCAGAGTAAGTCTGTGTGTGGGCCCTTTAAGAGGACTGCTTGGGACTCTAGTAACCCTCAGTCTCTCAGCCTCAATCCTCACTGGTTTTTATAGCCAGAAGTTATGGGGACTTCTCTTTCTGGCACTAGAACTTTGTGCTGGGGCAGGCGGTACAGCTGGGATTCCTTACTCTTCAGGGGGGACCTCTATGGCCAAGATACCCCTCCCAATATTTACCCATCACATGTAGGTGTGAGACCACTTCATTTCATGTCTCTGTCCCTCTTACCAGTGTCGATGTGGCTGCTGCTTTAGTTCCCCAGTTATAGGACTTATATTCAGCCAGATTTCAGGCAGTTCTAAATGATGATTATTCTGTAGTTTAGTTGTAATTTTGATGTGGTGTGGGAGGCGGCAAGTACTGCATTTACCTGCACCGCCCTTGTAACAGGTCTGTAGTCATGGTTTTAAAACTTGGCTTTTGGAACCCCTTTTTAAAACACAAAATTTACTTGAGTAAGTTAAGGACTGAGTTAAATATTCTGACTCATTAATGATTTCTTTAACGAAAAGTACTTTTCTTTCTCTCTGATATTTGGAATATTAATTTTAAGTTTGCACTTAATAAAAATAAATCACCCTTGGTATTAATTATTAAGGGGTAGGGAGATACCGTGAACTTAGGAAAAAGAGTTGTGAGGAATTGGGTTAGCAAAATTCAGTGAAGAGCTATTTGCAAATTGTTAAAAATTTGAAAATCTTAATGTTTTCCTAAACTTGAATTTTGTTTTTCTTTTGTATTTTAAGCGATTAAGAAGATTATCTACCAAATATAGAACAGAAAAGATTTATCCCACAGCCACTGGAGAAAAAGAAGAAAATGTTAAAAAGAACAGATATAAGGACATACTGCCATGTAAGTTTGAAATTCCCTTCATAGAAATGGAAATGTTAATTAGCAGTTTGTAGCCTACACTAGCTTTAGTCTTTCTAATGAGTTTGAGTGTTAAGGAGGTAGTAATTAATCTTTCTTTCTTCTTTTTTAACTGGGGACAGTGATACAAAGAAGGGCTTAGCAAAGAAGAAGCAATGGGAAAGCCCAGGCTGGGCTGCCTTAATTCCCTGGGAAGTCAGAGAAAGGGGACCTTGGGGACAGGTTCAGGGGATTATCCTGGGATGAGCTGCTGCTGTCCATTACTCCCCTGGTTGCAAATCTCATGGGGACCCTTAGAGTTTAGGAGATGCATGCCTGTGGGGGAAGAAAAGAGGGAAGGGAATGTGGTAGGCTGCTCCCCAGAGAGAGAGCAATGTGTTCTAATCTCTCTTTTAAGGAACACAAGATGATAATTTGTAATTGTGCTTCTTGTTTTTCTTTCTAATAGTAGTTTTTGTTATGTTTTTATATATTTAAAAAAAATTTTAAGTATCAGAATTGCTCTGATACTAACTTTCTTTTAAATACTGAAAAATCCAAGTAAGAATGTCTTTTTGTGGATTCCGTGTTCAAAGTTAAGGTCTTAAAATAAAGTAATATAGGTCCTGGCCAAGTAGTTCCCGTAGGTTAGAATATGGTCCAGATACACCAAGGTTTCAAGTTTGATCTCCAATTGGGGCACACACAAGAAGCAACCAGTGGCCCTGGCCCATGTGGCTCAGTTGGTTGAGTGTTGTCCCATGCACCCAGTGGTTGCTGGTTGGGTTCCTGGTCAGGGCATATGTCTGGGTTATGGGCTCCAACCCAGTTGGAGCATGCAGGGTGCAGCCGATTGATGTTGCACTCTCACATCTATGTTTCTCTCCGCCTCCCTTCCCTTCCTTTCTCTCTAAAAATCAATGAACTATTCTTTAAAAAACAAAAAGAACCTGTTTTTACTACCCTACCCTGTACTAATAGCATTATATTCTAGTAATAGTAATGTAATTATATTCTTTTTTTAAAAAATATTTTTTCTTCATTGATTTTAGAGAGAGAGGAAGGGTGAGGGAAAGAGAGAAACATTGATTGGCCACCTTCTTCATGACCCCCACTGGGATTGGGCACACAACCTGGGTATGTGCCCTAACTGGAAATTGAACTGGCGACCTCTTGGTGCATGGGTTGGCACTCAACCACAGAGCCACACTGGCCAGGCTGTAATTATATTCTTAAATAGCATAGTGACCACTCATTAAGCTTTTGGAAAATACACTCTACTTTCCTTCCAGTCTACCTCAGAATAATGAATGGAATGGGTTTCTTCTGGACAGTGTTTGTTAAGCCATATAATCTTGAAATACTCTTACTGTGCTCTGGAATTAATATATATACTCTTATAAAGATCTTTTCTCGTCCTGGCTGGTTTGCCTCAGAGGTTAGAGCGTCAGCCTGTGGACCAGTGAGTCTTGGTTCGATTCCAGTTGAGGACACATACCTCAGTTGTAGTTTGTCCCTGGCTCTGGTCGGGGTCCTGCAGGAGGCACACAGTCATTGTGTCTCTCTCACGTTGATAATTCTCTCTCTCCCTCCCTCCTACTCTGTCTTTAAAAAAAAAAGACCTTTCCTCTACCTTTTTCTATCATCTGGGGAAATGAATCCTAAACAGCTCCAGGTTTTTGTTTTTATATGTTACGTTTCATTCATTGATTTTACAAAATACAGTGATACCTCGGTTCTCGAACATAATTCGTTCCAGGAGGACGGTCGAGAACCAAATTGTTCGAGAACCGAAGCAATGAAACCCAATAGGAAATAATGGAAACTGGATTAATTCGTTCCAAGCCCCAGAAAATGCCTATTTACTGGCCTAATTTGTATATAATATGTAGAAAAACATAAGTCTCAACAAGAAATAAAAGTGTACAGTATGTCTAAGGGTTAAATTCAGTGTAAAGCGTGACTCTCTCCACAAAGCGTGACTCTCTCTCTGCACGCACACTGATGACGCAAGCAAGGCGCGCTGGGCCGGATGAACGCCATTCGGCTCAACTCGGCTCATCTCGGAAGTTCGAGTTCCAAATATTTGTTCGGATTCCGAGACAAAAGTTTCTCGAATCTCCTGGTCGAATACCGATTTGGTCGAAATCCGAGGCGTTCGAGAACCGAGGTATCACTGTATTTTGGTCATATGCAGTGCACTGGGGATACTGCAGAAGGCAAAGTGGCAAAACCTCCCGCTCTCATGAACCTTATATTCTAGTCAAGGTGCTGGATAATGAATACAAATAACACATAATCTGTCAAATGGAGATGAGTGCTATATAGTAGGAATGAGAACGTTGGTTCTCAACTAGGGTGATTTCGTCCCTGAAGGGACATTCAGCAATGTCTGGAGACATTTTGGTTGTCATAACTGGTTGAGCAAGCCCTGGCCAAGTAGTTCATTTGGTTAATAGTGTTGTTCCCTTACAGTAAGCTTAAAGGTTCGATTCCCGATCAGGGCACATACAGGATCATCCAATGAATAAATAAGTGGAACAACAAAGCAGTGTTTCTCTCACTTTCTCTTTCCCCCCTGTCCCCCATCCCCCCCCCCTCTTCCTTTCTCTCTAAAATCATTAAGTAAAACACACACACACACACACCCAACTACCTAATTGGTTATGTATGCAGAAGGCAGGTGGCTACTGGCATCTAGTAGATGTAGGATGTATTCAGTACAGAGGCCGCTGCCTCCCCACAGTAAAGAATTATTCAAGGCCAAAATGTCCATAGTGCTGAGGTTGAGAACCCTTGCTCTAGAGCCTAAGCTCTTAATCGCTGTGGTACAGTCAGAGTGGCAGTGCCTTTTTTTCCTTTAAATCATAGAAGATTTGATAAGTCAGTTTCCAATAAATTTCTAGTCACTTTAATTTAGAAAATTATATGGAAAAGTAATTGTATTTAGAGATGTATGTTTACTTACTATTATAAGAATAATGTCAGTTTCTTTTGCATGTTTAGTGTGTCCAGTGCTTTCAGATACAGTCTTTTTTTAAACAGCTTTATTGAGATATAATTTACATGTCATAAAATTTACCCGTTTAAGTATATAATTCGGTGAGTTTTACTAAATGTATAGAGTTGTGCAGCCATCAACACAATACAGTTTTAGAACATTTCCATCACCCCAAAAAAATCATTTTTCCAGTTTGCGGTCTTTAGTCCCAGGCAACCATTGCTCTGCTTTATGTCACTATAGATTTTCCTTTTCAGAAAATTTTATACAAGTGTAATTATACAATATACATAGTCTTTTGTGTCTGGCTTTTTAAACTTAGCATATTTTTTGATTCATCCATGTTGTAACATATATCAATAGTTCATTCCTCTTCATTGTTCACTGTAAGGTATATACCACATTTTGTTTATCTACTTACCAGTTGAATAGCGATATGAGCAATGCTATGTTAAACATTTCCATTACAGATTTTTATGTGGATATATAGTTTTATTTCTCTTGGATAGATACCCAGGAATGGAAGCTTATGTTTAACTTTTTAAGAAAATGATAAACTAAGTAGCTGTGTACCATTTTACTTTCCTACTGACAATATATGAGGGTTCCACTTTCTCCACATTCCTGCCAACACTTGTTACTGTCTTTTTTATTTCTAGTGGTGATTTGTAGAGTTACTGCATTATGGTTCTAATTCGCTTTTCCCTAATGACTAAGGATGTTGAGTATCTTTTCATGATGTTAGGCCTTACATATCTTCTTTGGTGAATAGTGTCTTGAAATAATTTGTACTTTTTTTTTTTAATCCTCATTCGAGGACATTTTTCCATTTTTTGTACAGACAGAGTGGGAGGGAGAGAGAGGAAGAGAGAGAGAGAGAGGGAAACATCGATGTGAAAGGGACACATCGAGTGGCTGCCACCCGCACGACCAACCAGGGCCGGGGACAAACTGCAACCGAGGTACATGCCCTTAGCGGGAACCGAACCCGGGTCTCTCCGGACCGCAGGCGGACGCTCTAACCGCTGAGCCAAACCGGCCAGGGCAATAATTTGTACTTTTTAAAAATCTGAGTTTTTATACTATTGAGTTGTAAAAGTTTTCTATATATCTTAGATAAGAGAGTTTTTTAATTTTTTAATTTAATTTAATTTTTTTAGGGAGAGCCTTCTGGTGAAAACCAGAAGGCCTATTAGACAAATTCAAAAAGAGCTGTAAGCGCTGAGAGTTCTTTTAGATATATGATTTGTAAAAATATTTTTCCCTAATAATGTTGTGAAGTTAAGGTCTTTGTGCATGTAGGTTTGTTTCAGCACCATTTGTTGAAAATACTGTTCTTTCTTCATTGAATTGTCTTGGTAGCTTTGTCATTTGACCCATACATTTAATTCTATTCCATTGACCTTTTCTTAAGCCAGTGACACGCTGTCTTGAGTACTGTACCACTATATAGTAAATTTTATGCAATAAGTATAAGTCTTCCATGTTCTAATATTTTTAATATGTTTTTATTGATTTTTTTATTTTAGAGAGAGAGAAACATCAATTGGCTGCCTCCCTCACGCCCTCTACTGGGGATCGAGCCCGCAACCTGAGCATGTGCCCTGACCAGGAATGGAACTGGGACCTCTCAGTCCATGGGACAAAGCTCAATCCACTGAACCACACTAGCCAGGCCCGTGTTCTAATTTTTAAAAATTAGTTTGGTTCTTTTGGGTCCTTAGCATCTCAATATAAATTGTAGAATCAACTTGTCAATTTCTGCAAAAATCTCAGTAGGAATTTATTAATTTGGGAAGAATGATCATCTTAAAGCATATTGACTCTTTCTGTGAACATGTAATGTCTCTCATTTATTTAGAGTTTTAAAATTTTCTCAGCAGTGTTTTTGTTTGTTTTTTTTTCCTTTTTTTTGTACAGATAGAGTGGGAGGGAGAGAGAGGAAGGGAGAGAGAGTGAGAAACATCGGCGTGAAGGGACACATCGAGTGGCTGCCACCCGCACGACCAACCAGGGCCGGGGACAAACTGCAACCGAAGTATGTGCCCTTAGCGGGAACCGAACCCGGGTCTCTCCGGACCGCAGGCCGACGCTCTAACCGCTGAGCCAAACTGGCCAGGGCCTCAGCAGTGTTTTTATGACTTTCATTGTACCAGTCTTATATTTCTTTTCTTTTAAAAATTTTAAGTTATTGTATGTGGAATTATTTAAATTTTATTTTCAAATTCTCTTTTACTACTACAGTTGACAACATAGGTTTGAATTGCACAGGTCCACTTATATGTGAAGTTTTTTCTATAGATAACTACTTTTTTTGATTTGAGGTTGGGAGGCCATGGATGCAGAGGGCTGACTGACTGCATTGATCTGTGCCATTTTATAGGGGACTTGAGCATCTGCACATTTGGTGTTCTTGGCAGGAATGGGGGGCTAGAAATCAGTCTCCCACAGATAGTTTAAGTTTTGGGGGAGTCAAAAGTTGTAAACAAGCCCCACTGGTGTGGCTCAGTGGATTGAACATCATCCCATGCATAGAGAGGTCACTGGTTTGATTCCTGCACATGCCTGGATTGTGAGCTCCATCCCCCGTAGGGGAGGCAGCCATTCAATGTTTCTCTCTCTCACCAATGTTTCTATTTTTCTCTGCCTCTCCCTGTAAAAAAAATCAATAAAAACACACTAAAACAAAATGCTGTAAACAGATTTTCAACTACATGGGTGGGGGTAAGGAGTGTCTCTGACCCCCCATGTTGTTTAAGGGTCAACTGTATATAGAAATACAATTTATATATATATAATATTTATTTATTTATTTATTTATTTGTAAAGAAGAGATCCTCTCCCCCCCCACCCCCCCCTTATTGATTTTTAGAGAGAGAGATGGAAACATCGATGAGAGAGAACATCAGTTGGCCGCCTCCTGCATGCCCCAAATGGGGATCAGGTCCACAACCTGGGCCTGTTTCCTGACTGAGAATCGTACCAGTGACCTCTTGGTGCATGGGTAGATGCTTAACCACTGAGGCACACTGGCTGGACACAATTTATATTTGTATATTGATTTTTTTTTTTTTAATCCTCACCCGAGGACATTTTTTCACTTGTTTTTGTTCAGGTAGAGTCGGAGAGAGAAATAGAGAGAGAGAGAAACATCCATGTGAAAGGGACACATCAAGTGGCTGCCACCCACACGACCAACCAGGGCTGGGGACAAACTGCAACCGAGGTACATGTCCTTAGCGGGAACCAACCCAGGTCTCTCTGGACCACAGGCCGACGCTCTAACCGCTGAGCCAAACTGGCCAGGGCTGTATATTGATTTTTTAAAAAGTCTAGTGACCTTTCTGAACTCATTTATTACTTTAGTCATTTTCTGTGGATCTTTTAGGATTTTTCACATATAGAATCATGTCATCTGCAAATGATAACAGTTTCCTACTTAAAAAAAAAATTTTTTTTTTTTATTGATATTAGAGAGAGAGGAAGGGAGAGAGAGAAACATCCATGAGAGAGGACATCGTTTGGCTGCCTCCTGTATGCCCCCCACCGGGGATCAGGCCCACAACCTGGGCATATGCCCTGACCTGGAATCCAGTTAGTGACCTTTTGGTGCGTGGGTCAGTGCTTAACCACTGAGCCACACAAGCTGGGCAGTTTCCTACTTTTTAATAAGAATAGCTTTTGTCTTTCTACACTGGCTAGAATCTCTAGTATAATGTTGGCTTGAAGTGGTAAGAGCAGACAGCCTTAATTTTGATCAATTTAAAAGTGGTTTCATCACTGTTCAATTATCAACTCGTTTTTTCTGGAGTTATCTTGGCTATTTGATTTATTTTATACTAGAACATTGAATCTAGTACCAGAATTTAAAATTTTCTAGGTACTCTTTGTGTCATGGATGACCTGTGTTTTGTGTGTTGAGAGGGCTAAAACTGAGATGGCTAGCCTTCAGGAGTGATGGATCAGAGTACCCTGCCTATCTAATGTTAATTATGGCGATCCTTTTATTTCTCAGACCTGGATTTAGTCACTTGAGGTTTCTCTTTTCCTGGTGACAATCTTATCTATTTTCTTTTTGTTGTCATAGGTTGTTGATGTTTGTTCAAAAAGAAAGTTACTCCTTTAAAGTCTCTTGGGTAGCCAACATTGATTTTTATCTTTTTGGAGTTGAGCTCTTGGGAGATTGTAGAGGCAGTCAGAAAAATCATGGAAAGAAATCATTATTTTCATTGCTTTGTTATTCTTTATAGTCTACTCATTTTAATGCTTAATGGGAGTACCAGTGAAGAATGTTAAAATACACATGATGATGTGTTATGTAAGCAGCATATTAATTTTAAAATTTTCAGTAATATACTACGATTGTAAGCATTTAGTAGTGACTACAAAATCTGCCTGTGCTATAGAAGTTATTTTATAAAAAGCCATTTCTATGTCCCATCTTGAAGTTACTGAATTAAACTTACTGCATTATGTGACTCAGAGATCTTGTGTTTTAATTTGCTTTCTCTGGCCCCCAACTGTTGTATGATTAGAGGCAGGTGAAATAAGACTAGCAAAACGTTAATACTTATTAAAGCCTGGTAATGGATATATGGGGATTCATTATATTATTACATTTTTGTATATTCATAAAATTTTCCATCATAGAAAATTTCAAAAATTCCCACCTTGCATGTAGCAGCCTGGAACCAATCTTGACTTTCATTTGGGAACCACTGTTATTATTTGTATTCACAATTCCCAGAAACATTTACTGAGGATTCGGTGGTAAACCAGCTATTATTGTACAAAGTCTCTGCCTTTGAGATACTTTGAATAGAGGCTAAAAGGTTAACAGCAGATATAGAACAACATGTATAGTATGATTGCATTTGTATAGTTTTTCAAAGTATGTAGGTATATGTATAAAAATTACTTTGGAAAGGAAATAAAAAAGTATAGTATCTTTGTTAATATAGTATCTTCAATGGGAAAGAGCGAGTCTTAGAATTCAAGGACAGGGGAAGATTGACTTTCATTTTATATCTTTCTTTAAGATTTAATTTTTAAAAGTCGTATATTTTATTTTAAAAGTAAAACCACACAATTTATAAAATTTATTTTTGGACTTCGTTGTAAAGATTGTTTTTTACCCTAAGTAGACACTACCTAATAATAAATAGTATTGTCCAAGTGCAGTATTGAGCACTTTTATATATCAACTGAATTCATTTATTTGTCATAATTGACTTATTTTTTATAATTTTTTGGTGAAATATGAAAGTTATATTTCCTAATAAGAATTTTTGCAAATAAACTTGTGTATTGATAGTTAGTACTAACCATGCAGTATGCTTGTTTAAAGCTGCAGATATTTGATGCCCATACTCTTGTCTAGTAAATATGTAGTGATGTCCAGAAATTTGTATGCTAAAAGAGCTCCTCCCAGGCCAGTGTGGCTCAGTGACTAAGCATCGACCCATGCACCAAGAAGTAACTGATTCAATTCCCAGTCAGGACACATGCCCAGGTTGTGGGCCAAATTCCCAGTGGGACATGCAGGAGGCGACCAATTGATGTTTGATGTTCTCTCTCATCAGTGTTTCTCTCTTCCCTCCCTCCCTATCTCTCTCTCTCTCTCTCTCTAAAATCAATAAAGAAAAAAAAATTTTTTTGGAAAAAAAAAAGAGCTCCTAAGGTTATACTGATTACATCTTTAAAACATAGCTTTACATCATCATTTTTTTTTTAAAGAATGACTTATGATGTTATAAGTTATCCTTATGGTACCTAGAGTCAATTTTTATTGTTTTCAAAGTAAATATTTTTAGTTACTTATTTAATCTTACAAACAGTTCATTAGAAAACACCTGTCTGCCAACAGGTCATAATTTGTAAAATCCATTTTTTTTTTTTTTGTAGTTGATCACAGCCGAGTTAAGTTAACTTTGAAGACTCCTTCTCAAGATTCAGACTATATCAATGCAAATTTTATTAAGGTATGTATTTAAATGATGTTTCTCTGCTATACTTAATGTCTTCCTTCATACTGTTAAATTGTTTTAAATTGCCTAAAATGATACCAACAGCAAAAGAAATAAAAATAAAATTATAGCCCTGACACTTTTTTTTTTCCCCCTCACCCGAGAACATTTTCCCATTTTTTTTGTTCAGATAGAGTGGGAGGGAGAGAGAGAGAGAGAGAGAGAAAGAAACGTTGACGCGAAAGGGACACATCGAGTGGCTGCCTCTCGCATGACACAGCCAGGGCCGGGGACAAACTGCAACTGAGGTATGTGCCCTTAGCGGGAACCAAACTCAGGTCTCTCTGGACTGTAGGCTGACACTCTAAACGCTGAGCCAAACCGTCCAGGGCAACGTTATTGTTCTTTTGAAAAATTTATTAGGCTAAATTCCCAGGGCTGAAATTACTGGGTAATACTGATTTAAAATTATGGAATGTAAATTTAAATTTAAAACATTTGGCAATTGTCATCATTTCAGATGACATCCAAAATGCAAGATTAAATATAGTCTTCATATAGTTAACCTTTTGGGGATACTACTCTGTGATCAAAAGCAGTTAAATTCTTACATGTTTATCAATAGAGACACACATTAACTGCTATTTGATTAAATGAGAGACTACTTTAGTTTATTAGCTGCTCTGTGTGGGGTTTTTTTCTTTTAATGTTTTTATTGATTTTAGAGAGAGGGAGGGAGAAAGAGAAACATTGATGTGAAAGAGAGACATCAATCTGCTGTCTCCTGCATGCCCCCTACTGGGGATCCAGCCTAAAACTCAGAATATGCCCTGACCAGGAATCCAACCAACGTTTTCTTGGTGCATGGGACAGTGCTCAACCAACTGAGTCACACTAGCCAGGGCAGTTGCTCTGTGTTTTTTAATCTTTTCTTATTATATGATAGTATAATTTTAGTTATTTTATATATGATATTTATACAAATTTTTTTTTTTTTTTTTTTTTTATCCTCACCGGGGGACATTTTTTTCATTTTTTTGTTCAGATAGAGTGGGAGGGAGAGAGAGAGAGAAACATCGATGTGAAAGGGACACACCGAGTGGCTGCCACCCGCACGACCCAACCAGGGCCGGGGACAAATTGCAACCGAGGTACATGCCCTTATCGGGAACCGAACCCGGGTCTCTCAGGACCGCAGGCCGACGCTCTAACCGCTGAGCCAAACCGGCCAGGGCTATTTATACAAATTTTAATACATTATTTTGTTGACAAAAGTATTAAAGTGGTAAGAGTTATGTGGTAGAATTCATATTACCTATGTTAACATTATTCATGCTTTCAAATAAAAAGCTATTTTTCCCAAGAGAGTCAATTTTATTACAAAACCTAAAAAAAATAGGTTAAGCAAGAAACTGATACATAAGTGATTTGTGGTTTCAGATGTTGTTCATGTTTATAAAAGGACATTTGTTAAAGTTCTAGTTTTTAATTGCACTTTAATAACATTGAGTCATTGTATGAGTCCATTAGTATTTTAGTCTGCTATCTTGTTTGGTTTATTCTCAGGTTCATTGTTAGAAACAAACTAGTCAAGCAGTAAGTTATAACTAATTGATGGTAGCTATGGAAGACTAGCTAAGAAAGAACTATTAGATAGTTGTAGTTTTGTTTTTAGAATCAAAAGATGGTTTTATGTTTCTATTCCAGTTAATTTTGTTGACTTAGTATTGTGGCTTTTAAATTCTTAGCTAAATAATAATTTTTAGATTAGCATAAGGTAGTTAATACTAATTATGTGTACCATGTCTAGTAAATACACAAAAGTAATAATATTTCACCAAAAGCTGAAGTGAATTGATTATATTTTGTCATGCTTTTATGTACTATGGAAGAAAAACTATTTGGAAATGCTTCAGGTGAAAACAGCCATATTACTAATATAATTTGAAACCTTAAAATTTAGGTAAGGAAATATTTTTGGTAGTCATAATTAAATTTGCTTTTAACTATTTTAGGGTGTTTATGGGCCAAAAGCATACGTGGCAACCCAAGGTCCTTTAGCAAATACAGTAATCGATTTTTGGAGGATGATATGGGAATACAATGTTGTAGTAAGTAATTTACTTTTACTAATCTATTTTACATGTAATGACATACGATGTTTTACTGAATAAGACAAGGAATCACTTTTTAGCCATAATGATATCTTAATTAGAGCTAATGCTTACTAAAACGTCACAAACTAATTCCACGATGTCTGATTAAATTGGGAAGAGGGTGTGATAACACTTTTTTTTCCTTAATCCTCTCCTGAGGACATTTTTGCATCTAGAGGGAAAGAGGGAGGAAGAGAGAGAGAGAGAGAGACATCAATGTGAGAGAGACACGCTGAGTGGTCGCCACCCTCACAATCCCAACCGGGGCTGGAGATAAACTGCAACTGAGGTACATGCCCTTAGCGCAGCGTTTCTCAATCTGTGGGTCGCAACCCCTTTGGGGGTCAAACGACCCTTTCACAGGGGTCACCTAAGACCATCGGAAAACACATATTTCCGATGTCGATTCATAACAGTAGCAAAATTACAGTTATGAAGTAGCAGCGAAAATAATTTTATGGTTGGGGGTCACCACAACATGAGGAACTGTGTTAAAGGGTTGCAGCATTAGCAAGGTTGAAAACTACTGCCTTAGCGGGAACTGAACTTGGGACTCTCTGGTCCGTGGGTCAATGTTTTTTGGTTTTTTTTTGATATTTTGTTCAGATAGAGTGGGGAGGGTGGAGAGAGAGAGAAACATCGACACGAAAGGGACACATCGAGTGGCTGCCACCCTCACAACCCAACCAGGGCCTGGGACAAACCGCAACCAAGGTACATGCCCTTAGCAGTAACTGAACCCGGGTCTCCCTGGACCACAGGCCGACACTCTAACCACTGAGCCAAACCGTCCAGGGCAATAACACTTTAAATCTTGTCCTATGTCAGTACAAGGCAGCTACCAAATAAGATGAAATGATACACGATAGACAGATAGCTATGTGATAAATCGAGTATAGTGAAATATTAAATATAGATGGCAGTATACAGTCTTTACTGTAAAATTATTTCAACTTTGCTTTATGTTTGAAACATTACATTATAAAATGTTGGAGTGGGGAAGCGAATGTAATAATACCCTTTCGTTTAAAGACAAATGCATTTCGCTGTAGATCATTTTATTAAATGTAATTTAAAGGCACAACTCTTAAGATTAATAAAATTTAATTCAAACTGAATATATCATGTTGATTGAAGCCAATTTAATTTGTTGCTATATAGCACTTGTTTGGAAGGTGTGATTTTGATAATTTATTTAACTCATACTCTTTGTATTAAAACTACTTTTTTTGACAGGCCAAGTATACCTTTGGTTAGAGTAAAAAAAAAAGTAATTCTTGAAATTTGTATTTTATTAAAAAGAGAAAATTTTGTTCAACTGATAAATTCTTCCTCTTATTCCCCCTCCCCGCTTTTAGATCATTGTAATGGCCTGTCGAGAATTTGAGATGGGAAGGGTATGTATTCCTATTAATACTTAAAATAATTATGGTGTATTTTTTTTGTCACTTCATTTCTGTGAATATATGTTCCTGGTCTTTTATTATATTCTGAGCCCTAGTAGTTGAAGTAGATACTTCTTTTCTTTTTTATGTTCTGCTATTGCTTTTTTTGGTTGAAAGGAACAAAATATAAGTATGTAAAATACTAGAATTATATTGTTACTTAGTAGTCTTCAAATATTTAATAGTTCTATAAATAGAACACTATTTATGGACTGAATTAGATATTTAAAAAATAGGAATAAAATTGAGCAATGAAAATGAGTTAAAGTAAGTTTTATGAATTATTTTAAATTTATAATATGAGTATTTTTATTTTTCTTCATGCAAATACCGTGCTACATTTTTTGTTTATGCTATCTTCAAAGAAAATTTTTAATCTGAAATTTTAAAAATTAATTTTAGAGAGGAAGGGAGAGGGAGAGAGAGAAACATCAATAAGCGAGAACATTGATTGGCCACCTCCTGCATGTTCCCCACTGGGGATTGGGCCCACAACCTGGACATGTGCCTTGACTGGGAATTGAACTGGTGACCTCTTGGTGCATGAGTTGATGCTCAGCCACTGAGCCACACTGGCCTGGCTACTCTGAAATTTTTAATAATGGTGGTTTTATGCCCTGTACAAGTGAAATTAGTTTCAAACCCATTTTATCTCCTGCAGCATCAATTACTATGTCTTCATTGTTAGAGGTGATATTATATTTATAGACTACATAATAATTCTTATGTGTGGTCTTCTGTAAATGTGACAAACGAATCAAAGTTACAAGACAAATTATATTGTGACTTGAAGATTTGTTAACTAATGTGGTTCATTACTTAATGTAAAAATTATTTTGTAGAAATTCTTATTCAGATGTTTTTTCAATAAAGAGTTACATTGCAAAAGCAAGATACTTTTTACTTTCAGTTATGCGAGATGTTATAATATATATAAATCATTGGAAAAGCTTATATGAACTGACAATTGTTGCCATTCCTCCCAATCCCCCCCCCCCTTTTTTTTTATTTACCAGCAGTGGAAGTATTCAGTAATATTGGACAAAAAAATGAATGTTTTCTAAAATTATAAATTATACAAACAAGGAAATTGTTACTGTTTAAGTACTATTAGTATGTATTTCAGTACCATTATTACATATAATCAATTATATTAGGAAATTTAAATTTTATTCTCTTGACATTTATTTATTAAGTTACCGTTACTAATGGTTTAGGATTTATTTCTTTTATTTCATTCTATTAATAAGTTCCCATTGTATATCAGTAATAATACTTGATGAAAAATTAAGTTGTATTGAGTGTAGAGTTTTTTTAAACTAAAGATTTTGTAATTGATAGTGTTGTTTGTAGTAAGTAGTCAGTGAGTTTAGGGCCTGTTAATTTATTTGATAACCTTGATTTAAATCTTGACTTAGAATGTGACCTAATGGAAAGAGCACAAATAATTAAATTAAACAAACCTACACTTAACTAGCATTTTTTACCATGATACAGTGAACTGTCTCTTCTGAGCTTCACTTTTCTTACCTCTAACATGAATGATATGATTGTAGGTTATGCATGTATGGTGCTTAAAACATAGTTTTTTATTTTGTTTTGGTTTTTGCTGTTGTTAATTCTCACCTGAGGATATTTTTTTCCATTAATTTTTAGAGAGAGTGGGAGGGAGGGAGGGAAGCAGGTGTGGGGAGAGAGAGTGAAACATCAATGTGAGAGAGACACATCCATTGGTTGTCTCCCGCATGCACCCTGTCCAGGGATGGAAATCAAACCTGCAACCCAGGTACATGCCTCTGACCAGCAATCAAACCCATGACCCTTCAGTGCACTGGCCGATGCTCTTAACCACTGAACCACCCGGCCAGGGCTGGTTTTTTATATTAATAGTCATTAGTTTATACCTGGAATATAAATACCAATATAATCTTACTCAGATACTACAGTGTTTTAGTTAAACAGCTTCAATTCTTACGAAGTTAATCTTGTATAACTTGTTTTCTGTCTGTCTCAAGATATTAACACTTTGGCAGGTAGAAGACAAAAACAAATCCTCAAGAATAAGTGATTTTAAGCCTTCTAAAATATTAATAGTATTGTAGTACGTCAAACTAACATACTAGATCAGTGGTTCTCAAACTTCCTAATGCTGCAACCCTTTAATACAGTTCCTCATGTTGTATGTGAGAGTATCTGTGTGTGGGTGGACCCACCAGGAGACTGATAGAAAAGTGGTGTCTCAGTTCTTAAGACCATTGGAAATATGTGTTTTCCGATGGTCTTATGTGATCCCTGTGAAAGGGTTGTTGGCCCCCTATAGGGGCTGCGACCCACAGGTTGAGAACCTCTGTACTAGAGAGATATACATTGTTGCCTTCTGACTATTGACAGTTAATTCTAGCCTATGGGTAATAATTCCACTTACTATAGTTGAAACGATAAGAACTTAGTAAGAACTGATGCATTTCTCACTGCCTGAAATTATGTTAGATTGTTATTTAAAGGCTTTCATTTTATTGGGTCTTGATAAAATCTTATCATTTCTTAGCACCAGAATCATTGTATATTCTATTAAGTTAGGCTTTGATTTTCTTACCTAATTTTCTAAAATGATGGGGTTTGATATTACAAAACCAATGAAAATTGAGTGTTCTGTTTCTATACCTGTTTAAAACACAAAGGTAACGGGAAACTGCTTACGTTTTCTGTAATTTCAAATAAAAGTGGATAGTTTAAATGATACATTATGCTTGTATTGATGAGTTTTTACCATCAATAGGACATTTGAAATATATTGTTACCTAGTATTTGCAACAATCGTGTAAGATAAGGATTATTATTCCCATTTTTATAGGTAAAGGAACTAACGATCAGTTAAACAAAAAAATTAGTGCTTGTAAAATTCTTCTGATACCAAGTAAAATGCTCATTTCACTATGTCACAGGTTTTATACTTAAATAAGAATTAACCAGATATAGAGATTGTCATTTTATAAGCTTTAAAACTTGCCTGGCAACCCTTCATTCTAAAAGGATCTTGTGCCAGGCACTTTTTAAAAAGCAGGTTTCTTCCCCCCAAGAGGAGGAGGATGTTAATAATGTTCTTATGATTAATCTTGGAGAGGACCCAATAGCCCATCTTTAAGAACAGCTGGATAAGTATGAGCTCTCTCAGCTTCTTGCCTACTGATGTTAATTTTTCTGTTTTCTGGGAAGGAACCACAAGCTGAACACAAGGGCACAAAATACTTATAAAAGTTCAAGAAAAGCTATGCTACAGATTACTTACTAACTTTTTGTTTTTGGACAACAGAAAAAATGTGAGCGCTATTGGCCTTTGTATGGAGAAGACCCTATAACATTTGCACCATTTAAAATTTCTTGTGTAAGTACCTTTTTTTACCTACATTACTTAATCAAAATGTTGGTGTGCTAGACTGATGAAAAATTATCATATGGTATTAAGTCAGTTTTATATAAGCTCAGTGTTTCTATTGTAAATCTACACTTAATTGTACTAAACAGATGTTAATAACATTTGTTTTTATACTGCTTTAAAATTTAGAAGTTTTGGGAATGCCTTTTCATAAATGTATAAATCACTTGTACCATATTATGTTAATTCTGTGTTAGTCTTTGTATATAAGTCGATAATAATTGTTTATATATGAGTAAATGTAGTAACTGTGCTTTGAGTGATCTGTTGGCAACCCTTAATGACTGAGGTATAGTTTATCATTTTAATCTTTTATATCTGTTACGTTCTCCACAATGTTCTAATTATATGCAAAGATGAGTTTAAGAATTGCCATAGTAGACGTAAAGATTGATTTTTTTATGACTGATAATTTGATAAGAAATTTTAAAATATATACTATTTTAATGAACTCTAGAATTAAATTGAAGTTCTAAAATGAACAGCACACATCTGAGAAAATGAATTTAAAACCAAAAACAATGAAGGAAAAACAAAAAAAGTATAAGCTAGCTCTAAAATAGAAACAACAATTTGCTTTGGGTTACGCATGATGGCATCTTTCTTAATCACCTGAAAGAAATGAATTTTCTTATGTACTCAATTCAAAAGATTCATGATTGAGCAAACATGAAAATTAAATAACTTACCTATACGTATTAGTCAGGGTTTTCCAGAGAAACAGAAATAAGATGTGTATTTATAGAGAGAAAGAGATTAATTATATAGAATTGGCTCACATGATTATGGAGTCTGGCAAGCTCAAAATCTGCAGGGTGAGTGGGCTAGTGACCCAGGCAAGCTGATTTTCAGTTCCAGTTCAAAGACAGTATGTTGTAGAATGAGGAAGAGCTGATGCTGCAGATGAAAGCAGTATGCTGGAGAATTCTCTCTTACTTGGGGGAGACTGATCCTTTTGTTCTATTTAGGCCTATTCTTTAGTTAGATGAGTGCCACCCATATTATAGAGGTCAGTGTACTGTACTAAAAGTCCACTGATCTGCCATGGCCGGTTTGGCTCAGCAGTTGGAGCACCTGCCTGCGGTCCAGAGAGACCCGGGTTTGGTTCCCGCTAAGGGCATGTACCTCGGATGTAGTTTGACCCCGGCCCTGGTTGGGTTGTGCGGGTGGCAACCACTCAATGTGTCCCTTTTACGTTGATGTTTCTCTCTCTCTCTCTCTCTCTCTCTCTCCCCCTACTCTACCTGAACAAAAAAATGGAAAAATTAGGATAAAAAACTGAACAAAAAAAAAGTCCACTGATCCAAATATTAATCTCACCCAAAAAATACCCTCACAGAAACACCAAGAGTAATCTTTGACCAAATAGCAAACATTTGCTATTGACCACTCAGTGGTCCAGCCAAGTTGACACATAAAATGATGATATTCCCCATTTTAGGATTTACTTGTCATTGGTGAGTTCAAGAAGTTCATAATTTGCCCTGGCCAGTTTGCTCAGTGGTTAGAGCAATAGTCCATGGACCAGAGAGTCCTGGGTTTGGTTTCCGTAAGGGTATGTACCTCGGCTGTGGTTTGTCCCCGGCCCCAGTTGGGGTGGTGCGGGTGGCAACCAGTCGATGTGTGTCTCTTACATTGATGTTTCTCTCTTTCTCCCTCTCTCCCTCCTGCTCTATCTGAAGAAAAATGCAAAAATGTCCTCGGGTGAGGATTAATAAAAAAAGAAGTCCATAATTTTATGCTTATTTGTACTTACAACTTTTGAATTCCTTCGATGCATACCCAAAGTTTAGTGCTTCTTAGGCTGATATAGAAAACGACTCAACTTGTGTTATATAGTCACCTTTGTAAATACAGTATGTTTTTGTAATATTAACTATAACTCAAGAGTTCAACTGCCTAGATTTAATACGCAGTAAATTCTCTAAAGTTCTGGTTAGAATGAACTATTTGTGGATTAAATATAAACATTTTTTTAAAAACCCTACTGCATTTAATATTATTTGAAATTAATGAAAACCAATACATACCACATTGTCTACTTCTATAAGGGAACACCTCCCCCCTCACCAACCCAGGAACTAGTCTACAATGTTAACTCCCTGAACAGTCCATGAAACCTAGTTATATGCAGTGTGGTTGTGTTGAATATTTGCAAATTTCAATGTGATAACTGCACTCAATGTTAAAATTCAAGTGAAAATAATACAGTGCTTAACATTCAACAACAAAACAACTTTATATTTTTGAACAATTGTGGATCAAGAATATTAAACAACTTAGCAATAATGAATGGAGAAAAGAAAGAAATAGTTTATAATTAGAAAAAAAAGAATTTTGGGGTGGTTTTTCTTTCTTTTTTTTTTTTTTATCCTCACCTGAGGACATTTTTGCATTTATCTTCAGATAGAGAGGGAGGAAGAGAGAGAGAAACATCGATGCGAGAGAGACCCATTGACTGTTTACACGACCTCAACCGAGGCCGGAGACAAACTGCAATCGAGGCACGTGCCCTTAGCAGGAACGGAGCCCGGGCCTCTCCAGTCCATGGGCGGACACTCTAACGGCTGAGCCAAACTGGCCAGGGCTTTGGGTGGTTTATCAATTGAACTAAAAATAATGAAAAAGTCTTTGATGAGGTTTGATTTGATTAGTAACAGCTGGTTTGATTTATCAGCATTGGGATTAATCTTTACTGAAGAAACAAAATTTTTTTTGTAATATTTCAAAATGGAAGGTAATTTATATGTCTTGTGATTGTTTCAGACAGCTTAGGATTTGTTACCAGATTTAGAAATAGAAGGCAAGTTGGTGAGAATACTGTATGTAGTAAGTGACTTGAATATTTGGCAATCTGTCTGAGACTGGGAAAGGGCAGTATCAGGAGCTCTCTGGGTTTGTGGATAAGGAGGGTAAAGTATTGGTGAAAGTGGGAGAACTGGCTAGCAGGAGCCCAGCCAATGTTGCTGCATGTAAACCACTTAGACCAGATGATGGCACACTATGCATGGATCAGTCTAACCCACTACATTGCCTGTTTAGTAAATAAAATTTTGTTGAACTACAACCAGACCTGTTAATTTATGTATTTACCTATCATAAGAACAAAGTTGAGCAGACAGAGACTTTATGGCCTGCAAAACCAAAAATAATTACTAGCTCACCCATTACAGGCAAGAAAAAAATTAAGTCTTGGGCCAATATTTCTATCTGTACTCTTTTTTTTTTTTTTGGTACGTGCCCCTAGCGGTATCTGAACCCCGGACTCTCTGGTCCGCAGG
The DNA here is from genome assembly GCF_014108415.1 of Molossus molossus. Taxonomy (NCBI): domain Eukaryota; kingdom Metazoa; phylum Chordata; class Mammalia; order Chiroptera; family Molossidae; genus Molossus; species Molossus molossus. Next base: position 43,393,368 of record NW_023425401.1, read on the forward strand.
CCAACACTCCAACTGCTGAGCCAAACTGGCCAGAGTTTATCTGTACTTGTTTTTGATGAAAGTAAAAAACATACTTTTTCCTTAATGTTATTTGAAAAGTTCAAAGTAAATTAGTATGCCTTTAAAAATTATTCTACCTGAACAAAAAATGGAAAAATGTCCTCGGGTAAGGATTAAAAAATAGGTATTCTAAAAATTGAAGCAGGAATTATATTGGATTGTTTTTTATTAATAAAACAATATGTTGCTCTTGACAATCACTGTCCTAGACTATCTTTGATTTTAACTACTAAAGTAAAGAATAGTTTGCTTGCCTGGCCTGTGTAGCTCAGTGATTGAGCATTGACCTATGCACCAAGAGGTCACCAGTTCACTTCCCAGTCAAGGCACATGCCCGGGTTGTGGGCCTGATCCCCAGTGTGGGGCATGCAGGAGGCGGCCAGTTCATCTTCTCTCTCATCAGTGTTTTTATCCCTTCCCGTCTCTCTCTAATATCAATAAAGAAATAAAAAAAGAATAGTTTGCTTGGGGACAAACTGATGTAGAGGCTTTATTCTAATACTTTGACAAATGACAGTAAAATACTTAAAATGGTTATGTTAGCCTTAATCAGAATAACAATTTGGGAATTTCTGAGTGTATCCGCTTCCTTCTCCAGTTTTATCCAGTTAACTGAAAGTCAAGTGCTAAATAGGGAAAATCAAGCTTTATGGAAAGATGTAACGGTTGATGGTGGTGGTATAGGTACTAAGAAGTGACATTTTGTTTGTATTATTTCTGTTACATGATTCTGGTGATGGTTGTTACTTTTGTTGGATGATGGACTTTTAACTAAGTAATTGGTTAACAGATACTTCTGTTTAAATATAAATATATACACACACCACCACCCTCTTTCTCTTCAATGAAGTGGCGGAGCAACTCTCCAGCAGATGCAGAGATTCTGGTCTTTGTGAAGACCCTGATTGGCAAGACCATCACCCTGGAGGTTGAGCCCAATGACACCATTAAGAGTGTCAAAGTAAAGTCCAAGACAAGGAGGAAGGACATCCTGCCTGACCAACAGCATCTGATTTTTGTGGGCAAACAGCTGGAGGATGGCCACACTCCCTCAGACTCCTGTATCCAGAAATAGTCCATCCTGCACTTGGTGCTTTGTCTGCTGGGTGGCTTCATTGAGCCCTCCCTCTGCCAGCTTGCCCAGAAGTACAACTGGGACTTTTTATGCCTGCCTACATCCCCGTGCTGTCAACTGCCCCAAGAAAGTTAAATAAGGCTCCTCCACCACCTTCTCAGCCCACATAGTGGCCTTATGTCTGAACCCTGTGGCCCTGGAGCCTTAATAAAATTTCCCTTTTGTTCACTGGAAAAAATTTTTAAAAATTAAAATGTATATGCATAAATAAAACATAAATTCATGACTTTTAGAATGGTTATTTTTATAATTACCAGGTACACCAGGAATTTTATTTGTTAATTTTATGTTGTAGACTTTAAATATGAGGTTATTATTGTTATGGTATGTACTGTATATGTTATTTTGTTTTAATGTCACTGATTCAAGTGTTTCTCTTTATTTAGGAAGCTGAACAAGCAAGGCCAGACTACTTCATTAGGACACTCCTACTTGAATTTCAGAATGTAAGTATTTTTCATTTAGAGATCATTTCTAAGGATAATTTAAAAAAAAAAAATTTTATTGCTTTTTAGAGAGAGAGGAAGGGAGCTGGAAAGAGAAACATCATTTGAGAGTGAAACATCAATCTGCCTCCTGCACTCCCCCTACTGGGGACCAAGCCAGCAACCAGGGAATGTGCCTTGACCAGAAATCGAACCAACAACCTTTCGGTACATGGGACTACACTTAACCAACTAAGCTACGCTGGCCAGGGCGCTAAGGATAATTTTTGAGGAGAAGACATAAATAGTATACTATCTTACATAGTTAAAGAGATTCCTTTTTTTTTTTTTAGTTATCTACAATAATGAAGAAAATCAGAGAGTAATGTATCTTGGGCCTTATGCTTATAAAATTAGGTAATATAAATAATACTAATATAAATAAAACAGTATAAATTTAAACTGACTTGGAACAGGTTTCCCCAAATTAAATTTACTGTATTTGGAATACTTGGTTTCTTTGCTGCAAATGTATTTTCTCTATTGCAATAGCATATTATACCATTGTTTAGATAGTTATTACTCACTTTTACAGGTTACAATATTTTAGAAAGAGACAAGCCACCTTCAAAGCTAAGTTGTCATCTAGATGTATATTTTCACTTGAGACCTGTAACTTTAGTGTTTGTTTCAGAGCTATATAAAATGATAATTTGTCTAGGAAGAAATCAAAGAAAAATCTAAAGGACATTAGCGAATGCTTGTAAAGTTCTTCCTCACTTTCTCTATTTTTATTATCTGTATTTTTAAACCATATTATATAATTTAGCTTGACCATGAAGTTCATCATTCTTTCCCAACTAGTGAGTTGGTAAACATACAACTCCTACCTTGCTGTTTACAAGAAGACATGGTTCCAGTACTCTTATTCCCTTCTTACTTGACTAATATGTCCCTTTAGTTGAGTCATTTATTATAGTTTGGTTGCTATTTTTAAATTTACAGTAATAATGATAGGTACCTTATTAAATTTCAGCAGTGTATCAGGCGTTTCAAATAGTGGTAGATAACTATTACCTTCATTGCACATAGATGAAGTTAAGTAGCTTACTTAAAGTTACTCAGTAAATGGCAGAAATAGAATTTGAATAGTTTTAACCTGGATTCAGAGCAGGTGTTCTTTCAGTTAAACACCTAGAATAACCATTCTCTAAGTGATAACAGGACTCTAACATTTTAAAAAATTATTGAAGATTTCAAAGAGCTTTTGTTTATGTGAAAAAATTTTAAAGCACATATTTTATTAGCTGTCAAAGTGATGACATTATCATAAATCATACAGTCTTGGGAACACCTTGCTGTATACACATGAAAGAAGGAGACTGAAAAAAGCAAACAACACCTTAGTGTTATTATGAAAATAAGTTTAAAATTCACAGATTCCCTGAAAGTGTCAGGAGTTGGGGGTCTTCTCACACCATACTGATCCTAAATAAGACAGGTGAGTTTGGGGTTGGACAGGTTCATTTATAGCTTTCTCTTTCAGTTTAAATATCTATTAGTCTTCTAATTGCAGTCGATTCTAACACAATGCTTATGGTATATTGCCTATCCAGTTAACACTGTAGATTATTAAATAGTGTGGATAGTGTAATGGTTAAAGAGCATTAGAGGTCAGACTCTAGAGGTAAGACTGCCTGAGTTCAGATCCCACTTTGGTCACTTGCTGTGAAATGCTGGGCAAGTAATTTCATCATTCTGTCTCAGTTTTCTTACCTATAAAACAAGGATAGTAATTAACAGGACCTCCCTCATGGCATTATATGGGGATTAAGTAAATTGTTACATGTAAAGCCCTCAGCACAATACTAGGTATGTGATAAATAGTCAATAAATATAGACTATCATTTATTTATTTATTTTTTTATGTAATACCCAAGACCACATAAGTATCTTAAAATGGCAGTAAAGTGAGTTATGCAGGTTTTCTATATGTTTTAAAATTTGCAAATGTATTTTCATAATTATTGAATTTTTGTTATTCTTGAAGGAATCTCGGAGGCTATATCAGTTTCATTATGTGAACTGGCCAGACCATGATGTTCCCTCATCATTTGATTCTATTCTGGATATGATAAGCTTAATGAGGAAATACCAAGAACATGAAGATGTGCCTATTTGTATCCATTGCAGGTACACAAGAATTTTCCAAATATTTAAATATTTTGAAATATAGGTGGCATTATAATATGGGTGATATATTGTATTTTGAAACCTAATATTTGGATTTGCAGTAGGTCATTATATGGGTTTCAAAATCATAAAAGCTACCCGAATCCTGAGGCAGTTATTCTTCTCTTAACCTTTTACATTTGATTCTTTTAAGAGATTTACATTCATAATACTTATTTCATAAAACTGCTATCAGTTTATCTCTAAGACACTTGGAGATTTACTGCTTAATTCAGTAGTTAAATGGAACCCTGAAGATAGTTTCTTATCTAACTGATCTGATTATAATGCCTACATTAGCTAATGCTTTTTTATTTATGGGCCAGAAAAGCTGACTTTTTGATGGAGATGTGATGATCAGTTAACAAATCAGTTAACTAAAAATGTTTTTCTGGCCCTAGCCAGTTTTGCTCGGTGGTTAGAGCTTCAGCCAGCAGACCGAAGGATTGTAGGTTCGATTCCTGGTCAAGGGCACATACCTGTGTTGCGGGTTCAACCCTTAGCCCTGATTGGGGTGTGTGTGGGAGGCAACCAATTGATGTTTCTCTCACTCCCCATACCTCCTTCCCATCTACTTTGTAAAAATCAATGGAAAAAATAGCCTTGGGTGATGATTAACAAAAAAAAAAATTTTTTTTTTTCTGGCCTTGGCAGGCAGTCTCAATTGGGTGGAGTGTCCTTCTATACACCAAAAGGCTGTGTGGGTTCCATCACAGACAGAGCACATGCCTACATTGTGGGTTCGATCCCCACAGTGCATTCACAAGGCTACCCGATCAATGTTTCTCTATCACATCTCTCTTTCTCTCTCTAAAAATCAATAAAAATGTATCCTCTAGTGAGGATTGAAAAAGTATTATTTTTTTCTGTAGTTAATTCAGTGGTTGGTTAACCTTTAATCAAGTAGTTGACTGTTTGACAAGAAAAAAGATCTATTTAATTATAAAATTCAAAGATAAAGCAAATTCTTTGACCTCTTTACAGCTTAGTTGAAATTATAGATAACAGCTTAAATATCCAATGACCTGCCCTGGCCAGTTTGGCTCAGCAGTTGGAGCGTTGGTCCATGGACTGGAGAGTCCCAGGTTCAGTTCCCGCCAAGGGCACGTACTTAGGTTGCAATTTGTCCCCAGCCTCAGTTGGGGTTGTGTGGGTAGCGACTGACTACTTGATGTCTCTCTCACATTGATATTTCTCTCTTCCTCCTTTTCTTTCTCCTGCTCTATCTGAAGATAAATGCAAAAATGTTCTCAGGTGAGGATTAAAAAAAAAATCTAAGGACCAGTCTTTTGGCAAAAATCTTGGAGCATATCTGTAATTATTTCGTAGATATAGATAATCTAAAAATATCTAACAATATGTTTTTATTGGTTTTAGAGAGAGAGGAAGGGAAAGGGAGTGAGAGAGAGCAACTGCGATCAGTTGCCTCTAATAGGTACCCCGACTGGAGACTGAGAATCGAACAAAACCAGTGACCTTTCAGTGCACCAGATGACTCTCAACCATCTGAGCCACATTGGCCAGGGCAGATAGATATCTAAAAGTAGGATTTCTAAGATAGGATGTGAAATTTTTAATGCTTTTAATATATTTTTTTAAATGTGTTATCCATAAAGCTGACGTTAATTATAATTAATCCTACCACTGTCAGTTGGTGAGAGTGCCTGTTTCCCCAGAGTTGTCCCAATACTTTGTTTTAATGCCTGTGATAGACAGACTTTCTCTTTTTTTTTTGTCATTTATGTTCTTTTGTGAATTGCTTGTTTATGTAGTGTACATCATCAGTTATTTTATAGTAGTAGTCACTTATTTCTTAATAATTATACATAATGAACCAAGGTACGTGCCCCCAGCAGGAACTGAACCCAGGACTCTGGTCTGCAGGCAATGTTCCAACCGCCGAGCCAAACCAGCCAGAGCTAGCAGGATAATTTTTTTTTTTTTTTGGTCAGGAATCGCCACAGAACATTTATTTTATTTTCATTCATTCATTCATTCTTACTGTCCTAAGCATTTTATTTTATTATTATAGCTTTAATTTTATTTTTTTTAATTTAATTTATTTATTTTTATTATAGATGTTTCTCTTTTTTCCCCCACTGATTCTCCCTTCCTTCTCCCTCCCTACCCTGTCCCCAGCTTTGCTGTCCATGTGCATTGTTCATGCATGCATGCATATAAGTTCTGTGGTTTATCTCTCCTCCACCACCCCCTCTTCTGGGGATTGTCAGTCTGTACCCCACTTCCACATCTCTAGAACTACCCCATTCTTCAGACTGTTATGTTCATTATATTCCACAAATAAGGGAGATCATATGATACTTGTCTTTCTCTGTTTGGCTTGTTTCGCTTAGGATGCTACTTTCCAGGTCCCTCCATGTCTTCTCAAAGGATACATCTTTCTTTCTTACAGCTGCATAGTACTCCAGTGTGTATATGTACCACAGCTTTTTTTAACCATTCATCATGGACATTTGGGTTGTTTCCAGATCTTAGCAATTGTAAATAGTGCTGCTACAAACATGGGGGTACATATATTCTTTCTGATTGGTGTTTCAGGCTTCTTAGGGTATATTCCTAGAAGTGGGATCACTGGGTCAAATGGAAGTTTAATTTTTAATTTTTTGAGGTAAGACCATCTTGTTTTCCATAGTGGCTGCACCAGTCTGCATTCCCACCAGCAGTGTACTAGAGTCCCCTTTTCTCCACACCCTTGCTAACACTTGTTGTTTGATAATTTGTTGATGCGGGCCATTCTGACAGGTGTGAGGTGATATCTCATTGTTGTTTTAATTTACATCTCTCTGATGATCAGTGATGTTGAGCATTTCTTCATATGTCTCAGCCATTTGTATGTCCTGTTTGGAGAGGTGTCTATTCAGCTCCTCTGCCTATTTTTTAATTGGGTTCTTTGTCTTCCTTTTGTTGAGTTGTATGAACACTCTATATATATATTGGAAATGAACATGAACTCGTTATCTGATATATCATTGGCAGTGATGTTCTCCCATACAGTGGGTAGTCTTTCCATTTTCATGATTGTATCTTTTGCTGTACAGAAGCTTTTGAGTTTGATGTAGTCCCATGTGTTCATTTTCTCCTTTGTTTCTGTTGCCTTAGGTGATGTATCAGTGAAAATTCTGCTGCGTATGATGTCTGAAATTTTGTTGCCTACAGTTTTTTCTAGGATTTTTATCAATTCATGAGTCACATTTAAGTCTTTTATCTATTTTGAGTTTATTCTTATGTATGGTGTACGTTGATGGTCTAGTTTCATTTTTTTGCATGTAGCTTTTCAAATTTTCCAACACCATTTATTAAAGAGGCTGTCTTGATTCCACTGTATGCTCTTGCCACCTTTGTCAAATATTAATTGAGCATATTGCCTTGGGTCCATTCCTGGGTTCTCTGTTCTGTTCCATTGGTCCATATGCCTGTTTTTGTGCCAGTACCAGGCTGTTTTGATTACAGTGGCTTTGTAGTATAACCTGAAATCTGGTAATGTGATCTCTCCTACTTTGTTCTTCTTTTTCAAGATAGCTGTGGCTATTCGAGGTCTTTTTTGGTTCCATGTGAACTTTTGAAATATTTGTTCTAGTTCTGTGAAGTATGTCGTTGGTATTTTGATGAGGATTGCATTGAATCTATAGATTGCTTTGGGTAGTATGGAAATTTTAATGATGTTAATTCTTCCAATCCATGAACAAGGTATGTGCTTCCACTTTTTTATATCTTCCTTTATTTCTTTTTTCAATGACCTGTAGTTTTCTGCGATTAAGTCCTTTATTTCTTTGGTTAAGTTTATTCCTAGGTATCTTAATTTTTTTGCTGCAATGGTAAATGGGTTTGTTTTTTTAGTTTCTCTTTCTGTGAGTTCATCATCGGTGTGTAAGAATGCCATCGATTTCTTGACGTTAATTTTGTATCTTGCTACAGATGTTTCTTCTCCCCCCACCTACTGATACCCCCTCCCTCTCCCTCCCTGCCCTGTCCTCAGCTTTGTTGTTCATGCGTACATGCGTATAAGTTCTGTGATTTATCTCCCCCCCCACCCCTCTTCTGGGGATTGTCAGTCTGTACCCCACTTAGCAGGATAATTTTTAAGCTGATAATTTTATATAGCTAGAGAATGATGTTATAAATATCCAAATGGCCCTTGGCAGAAAAAATGTTCTCCACCTATGATTTGTGATTTATGTCTTTTGTGATATGCTTAGAAATTTCTTGCCTAACACAGTACTTAAAGTTTTGTCTATATTTATTAGTACTTTACAAGTTTTTTAACATTTTATTTTGAGCCCCAGCCCATTTGGCTCAGCAGTTAGAGCGTCGACCCCATGGTCCAAAGAGTTGTGGGTTCAATTCTGGTCAAGGGCATGTACATCGGTTATAGTTCAATGCCTGGCCCTGGTAGGGTCGTGTAGGAGGCATCCAACTGATGTCTCTCTCTCACATGATGTCTCTCTCCCTCCTCCCTTTTTATCCCTCTCTCTCTACATCCCTCCCTTTCTCCCTCCCTTCCTTTCACTCTATCTGAAAATCAATGGAAAAATATCCTCAGGTGAGGCTTTAAAGGGGGGGGGTGCATTTTATTTTGAATCCATCTGTATTTTTTTTATGATTAAGGTATGAGGTAAGAATTCAATTTTTGCTCTTCATTGTTAGCTAACTTATCGGGTGGTCTATTTTTTCCCTTTGGAGTAAAAATGGAGATTCTATCATTATGTAATAAATAGTGTTTCATTTATCTGGTTGTCTATGACTGTAATATTATACTTTTAACCATCAAGTTTTAAATAGATATTATTTAGCCTTAGTAATTCTTGACTCTAAAATCCTAGAAATGTTTTAGAAATATGTGGAATTGACAAATGTATAAGTGGTTTAAAATGAGTATTGATACTGAATATTAAAAGTTTTTAAAAAATCATACTAAGTTGCTTATAATGTAGTTTATCAGGACTTTCTAGACCATGTGTTTAAACAAATTACTTATACTTTGGGGATAAATTTATTTAAGCAAAATATTTTGTTAGACAAGGTTTTCTGAAATAGAATTAGACTTCCAAAGTAAAGACTGCTAGGTATTCTGTGAATCACTTACTGTTAGAAGTTCTTTAAATTTAATAAAAACAAGATCTAAACATTAATGTTAAGGATATTTGCCATGTACATACAGTACTTATATTACTATAAGTAGAATTTTCTCCCTGGTTTTTGCTTCTAAATATTAACATTTTTTATTTTATAGTTTTTAAAATCACTAAAATCAAATTGTATCTTCAAACTTTGTATCCATAGTGCAGGGTGTGGAAGAACAGGTGCCATTTGTGCCATAGATTATACGTGGAATTTATTAAAAGCTGGGGTAAGAATAATTTTTATGTAACTATCCAATTGATGTGTTATGGTTTTCAAATACAATGACTAATTGCACTAATTACAGCATATGTTTTGTTATACATGTTACTTTTTTATACATGTAGCTTTGCTATGTATGAAACACTGATTAGTGAAAAGGTATGATGCTTATTACCTTGAGATGATATACTGGGCAGCAAGGTAAACGTATTGTCACTCATTGGTTCTATGTGAATTAATACAGTAGAGATGTAAACTCTGCGTTGACTTTTCCTAATACGGAATCCTCATAGCTGTTTTATATTTGTTTTAGGTATTAGTACAATTAATTTAGTAAATATTTATGCCTAACTGGAATCATAGTATAGTAGTTAGAAATACTGGTTCTGGAGCCAAACTGCCCAGATTAACATTCTGGTTTTGTCATTTACTAGCTGTGTAATCTTGGCCAAATTACTTAATCTCATTATAACTGTTTCTTTATTTGAAAATGGGAATCGTAGTATTAATTCATAAGAATTAAGTAAACCATTATAAAGTTCCTTATATGTGTGCCATATAGCAAATGCTCAGTTCAGTGTTAGTTTTTATTACTATTGCTGCTATTATTACCACTACTGTTTGCAAAAAATTGTGTTTGGTACTATAGAAGACATTGAGAAAAATAAGACCCTGTCCTCATTAAGGATTTGAAAAACACAATTGTTCTTATTGTATATAGATTTGGTTCATTTGTTGATTCTATAATATATTTGTTTTCTGTGCATTAGGGAAAAGCTTTTAGTTCCTCATAGTTTTATTTTTGATTTGAATAATTTAATTTCTTTTCCTTCTTTTCTCCCTCTGTTCTTTCTATTTCCCCTGCCTTTTGTTATTTTTCACTTTGCTAGGGAATATTTAAAATTTAAGCAGTTTCTCATAAAGCCCTTGGGAATTAAATTTTATTTTTTTATTCCTCAAAACTGTAATCAATCATCTCCTAATACTCAACTGAAAAATTTTAAGTGAATAAAATATAAGTAGGATCTATCACATTTTAACATAAAAGTCAAAGATTAAAATTGGGTTGGGAAGAGGCATTTAAATAAATGCCAGCAAGCAAAATAAACAAACATCTGATCATTTCAAAAGTTAATATATTTTTAACATAGTCCCAATTTGATTCAGTGTGGCTTACCATGAATATAGTCTTGCGGTCTTAGGTTAGGACTCTACGTAAAAATCTTTTGATTTATGTAGAAACTCCCAAGCAGTAAATACGAGAATTGCTCTTAAGACTTCTGTTTTCTGTATCACTTCAAAATATTCATACTGATCACCAAATTCTAGTAGTTTTGCCTCAGAAATGTGCCTGCGATGTTTCTACCTTTTTTTATACTGCTTCAGTAAACCTCTACCAGTTTCTCTTCTATTCAGAATGCCATCTTTCCTGCTTCAAAAGTTGCCTGAATATCAAGTCTGCTCATATCAGAGTTGCCTGTTGCAGTAGTTCTAATTACAAATGTATAAAAGAATTGTCTAGGATAATCAGTCTCCACAGATGTAGCTGAAAGATCTGATTATTTTTACCTAGCTGTCTTAGCCAGTCTTTCTTTACATAGCTAACCAAGGAAACACTGTGATGTGGAATGAGTTTAAACTCTGTTATGTTTCTATAGTACAATCCCAAGTAGCCCACCTTCTCTCTTTCTTTGAATACCTCTCCTTTCAGTCTTAGGTTTTATGCATATCAAGCTTCTCAGTTCTCCAAATAGATTATATTTCCTTCACTTTTCACTCCACATACCAATCAGAGTAAGTCACAGCATCTTTATTCCTATTGCACTGCAGTTCGGCTTGGCTGAACATTTTTTTGTTCACGTATCTGTATCACTAGCTTGACTGTTGAGGATCAAGATTAGCTTTGTGTTTACAATGCCAAGGGATTTCTGATACAAGGTGTAGGTAGTGCTCAGAAAATGTTCAATTAGCCAGCATATATATAAAGTCTGTCTGAACAGCTAAAGACTATTGTTTTTTTTCTGAGTTTATGTATTACAATCTTTGTTTTAGAAAATACCAGAGGAGTTTAATGTATTTAATTTAATACAAGAAATGAGAACACAGAGGCATTCTGCAGTACAAACTAAGGTATAGTTTTTTGTTTCACTTTCTAAACGATATTTTTAGAAATGCCTTTTTGGTTTTTCTTAATGTCTTTCCTTTGTTTATCATTTCATTTTTCTAATAGGAGCAATATGAGCTTGTTCATAGAGCTATTGCTCAACTGTTTGAAAAACAGCTACAACTGTATGAAATTCATGGAATCCAGAAAATTGCTGATGGAGTGGTAGGTGATCTTGGCCTATTAATTTTAGAAAACTTTTACTTTTTACCAAGATATAATATTTAACTTTTTAATTATCATCTTGTGTCTTATCTAACATGAAAGTATTCGTGACAGTTAATATTTTTATTTAGCCTTGATTTTAACTCCTTTCCTTCCTGTTTGAAACTCTCAATTATGATGGATATTTAATAACTCCAATACAAGTTAAATAATCTAAATAAAATATAGTTGGGAAAGTAGTTCTTATGTCAAAAATCATGTAATTCTTTATTGTTTAAAGTGTAAACTTTTAAAAAGTTAGCTGCATTGTTTCATAAACAAGTTTCCAAACCTAAAGAAAGGCTTAAAGAGTTTATTTGAGCCAGTGCTGAGGGCCAGACTTGGAAGGAAAATCTCAGTGCACTGAGAAAATTCTCTGGAAAATGGTAGTTTTGTAGCTTATTTTATATAGTAGACCCAAAGAAGATGTAAAGAAGGTGACATGATATCCATTATCCATTGGTAATAGATTAAGGAGGCAAGAGAAGGTAAAGCAGGGAAATCTCTAGGATTGTATAAAAAGCAAAATGGAGAGGTACATATTTCTTTTACATTGATGGATGCAGGATAGTTAACATTTAATATACATAGTTTGCAGAGGTATGCAGATAAAAAAATAATAATGAGGAATGTTGGGGTTGTCTTTTGCCAGTATTGGGGTGTTTATCGCTAGAGGTAAGAAGAAGAAGAGATCATTGTGACATTTTAAGTATGTTGTCCTAGATACACAAAACAACGTATAGAGCTTGCTCAAGGTAAAAATTAATCTATCACATAGGCCTGGGACCTGATCAAAACATTTCCATGGTACTACCTTTAGTTACTGAGCTTGTTAGGCCTGCTAGGTAGTATCCTGAGCTTGTTGGATCTGCCAGGTAGCCAGCCCCCTTTTCCTTCACAGTTCTCTCTCCTCCTTGCCACCCCAACCTAAGTAATGTAAGTTGATTCTACATGAATTTTATTTTGTTCTTGGTCATGATGAAATAAAGTTTGTAGTTACTTGCACATGCTTTTTTATTAATTAGACGTATAGGGCCACAATTGAGTCCCCTTTTTTTTTAATCCTCACCTGAGGACATTTTCCCATTTTTTTGTTCAGGTAGAGTGGGAGGGAGAGAGAGGAACAGAGAGAGAGAGAGAAACATCGATGTGAAAGGGACACATCGAGTGGCTGCCACCCGCACGACCGACCAGGGCCGGGGACAAACCGCAACCGAGGTACATGCCCTTAGCGGGAACCGAACCCGGGTCTCTCCGGACCGCAGGCTGACGCTCTAACCGCTGAGCCAAACCGGCCAGGGCTGAGTCCCTTTTTATCATGATTTAATTCAATGTCATTTTAGCCTTAAAAGATATTACTGGAGCCCTGGCCAGTGTGGTTCAGTGGTTAAAGCATCAGCCCATGCACCAAAGGGTTTCGGATTTGATTCCCCATCAAGGGCACGTACCTGATTGTAGGTTTGATTTCCAGCCCTGGTCAGGATGCTTGCGGGAGGCAACCAGTTGATGTGTTACTCTCATTATCAATGTGTCGTCCCCCCCCCCCCCCCCCCACACACACACACACACACTGCCCAGGTCGTGGGCCCAGTCTCTAGTGGGAACATGCAGGAGGTGGCCAATTGATGTTCTCTCTCATTGATGTTTCTGTCTCTTTCTCTCCCTCTTCCTTCCTCTCTCTGTAAAATCAATAAAGAAAAAATATTGATTAAAAAGAAAACATATCTTTGGTGAGGATTTAAAAATTTAAAATAAATGAAGATAAATTTTATAAAAAATTTTATTGGCTATTCAAACTTTTGACCTGATAAAAATGTGTATTCTTATATTGTTCTCATTTATGCCTGTTTTGTAACTAGTTCTCTTATTTCCTCTCTTTATATAATCACCTTGTCCTTGTAGATACTAGGCTATTTTTTAGTAAAGTTTTTTTTACGTCTTTGTCACTGAAACTTGAGCTATCACATGATAAAACCAACTTAACTCCAATTATTGAGAGGAAATGAATTGCAAAATCTGTAACCTTGTTTTCCTTTTTTCTCTTTATGGTTTTGGCAGTTTCTCAGACTATTTGTTTGAAATATCTTGGTTTTACAAATGAGAGATTTGTTATCAAATGCTGATCTCAGTGTGTTACGATAATCTAACATTGATCCATGAGTTTTAGGGACTGTGTGTTTCCTTTATTAGCCAAGTGAAAATTTCAAAATTTTAAGGTTTGTTTATGTGACCGCATTCTTATTTCCTTCATTTTAACATAGGAATGATTGTGCAACTAAGCCTCATATATTGCCATCACTTTTTCACTTTAGTTTAATTAAAGCCTGTTATAACCCATGCTGAATGTAGACAAATATATATATATATATATATTTTTATCCTCACCCAAGGGCACTTTTCCATATTTTGTTCAGATAGAGTGGGAGGGAGAGAGAGAAACATCGACGTGAAAGGTACACATCGAGTGGTTTGCCACCTGCACGACCCAACGAGGGCCGGAGACAACCTGCATCCGAGGTACATGCCCTTAGTGGAAACCGAACTTGGTCTCTCTGGACTGCAGGCCGATGCTCTAACCGCTGAGCAAAACTGGCCAGGTCATGAATGTAAACAAATATTTAGAATATAGAATAGAATGCTAATATGTTATTATATATATTCATACCTAAATTGAGATTCACTTAGTATTTCAAAAAGTTTAGTAGGCTGTGCATTTGTCTTTAAACTTTATTTTTCCATAAATGCAATATTAATTTTAAGATTTTTATACTAAAGTTTTTTATACCACAGAAATTCAGATGTTTTAGACTATCATTTCCTTAGTATATAGAAGTGAAAAATACTCTAACCATCACTTTTTCCTTTTATTTAGTTATTAGGGTGACACTGGTTAACAAAATTTTACAGGTTTCAGAAACGGCCGAAGTGCCCATTAGTAGATGAGTGGATACAAAAGCTCTGGTACATTTACACAATGGAATACTATTCGGCTCTAAAAAGGAAGGAACTCTTATCTTTTGCAGCAGGATGGACCTGGAAAGTATTATGCTAAATGGAATAAGCCAGTCATGGAAAAACAAATACCATATTTTCTCACTTATATGTGGAATCTAATGAACAAAATAAACTGACGAACAAAACAGAACCAGAGGCATAGATACATGGTACAGACTGACAGATGTCAGAGGGAGGTGTGTAGTGGACCGAATGAAGGAAGGTGAAGAGATTGATTAGCGAAAGAACATATATGCAATAGCCCATGGGCACAGACAACAGTGTGGTGAAGGCCAGAGAGAGGAGGGTGGGGTCTGGGTAGAGGGGTGCAAATTAGGGGAAAATGGGGGACGTCGGTAATGTCAGCAATTAAAATATAATTTAAAAGTTATGCGTTTCAAGTGCACAAGTCCACAACACGTGATCTGTACATTGTATTGTGTGTTCACCAAAAGTTTTCTTTCATCACCATTCATCCTCCCAAACCCTCCTGCACCATTACAGTTTTTTTTTTTTTTTATCATCCTCACCCGAGGACATTTTTCCATTTTTTGTTCAGGTAGAGTGGGAGGGAGAGAGAGGAACAGAGAGAGAGAGAGAAACATTGATGTGAAAGGGACACATCGAGTGGTTGCCACCCGCACAACCAACCAGGGCCGGGGACAAACTGCAACCAAGGTACGTGCCCTTAGCGGGAACTGAACCCGGGTCTCTCCGGACCGCAGGCTGATGCTCTAACCGCTGAGCCAAACCGGCCAGGGCCCATTACAGTTTTAATCATATGTAACTTTTTTTTTTTAATCCTCACCTGAGGACAGTTTTCCATTTTTTTGTTCAGACAGAGTGGGAGGGAAAGAGAGGAAGGGAGAGAGAGTGAGAAACATCGACGTGAAGGGACACATCGAGTGGCTGCCACCCGCACGACCAACCAGGGCCGGGGACAAACTGCAACCAGGGTACGCACCCTTAGCGGGAACCGAACCTGGGTCTCTCTGGACAGCAGGCTGGCACTCTAACCGCTGAGCCAAACTGGCCAGGGCTAGAAAATTTTTTAAATTTATTTTTGATTGAGCTATAATCTACACGTAAGACTAGATTAGTTTTCAGCGTACAACATAGTGATTCGATATTTGTAGATATTGTAAAATGATCACCAAAATAAGTCTAGTTAACATCCGTTACCACACATAGCAAAAAAATGTTTTTTCTCTTATGAGGACAACTTTTAAGATTTATTCTGTAAGGAACTTTCAAATATATAGTACAGATCATTAACTATAGTCACTATGTGTACATTATACCCCATGACTACTTATTTATTTAATCCTCTCACAAGGGTATGTTTACTGATTTTTAGAGAGAGAGGAAAAGAGAGAGACAGAGAAAAACATTGACATGAGAGAGAAACATCGATTGGCTTACCTCCTGTATGTGGCGCTACCAGGGATCAAACCCATAGCCTAGGTGTGTGCCCTGACCAGGAATTGAAGCTGCAGCAACTTTTCGGTGTACAGGACGATGCTGAGCCACCTGGCCAGGGTCTCATGACTTACTTTATAGCCGGAGATTTTCACCTTTGCGACCCCCTTTCATCTGTTTTGCTTACCTCCCATTCCGGCCTCTGGCAAGCACCAGTCTGTTCTCTATATCTCTGAGTTTGGATTTGTCCTTTTGTTTTTAGATTCCCAATATAAGTGAGACCATACAATATTTGTCTTTCTCTGTCTGATTTATTTCACTTAGTATTGATGCCATCAAGGTCCATCCATGTTGTTGCAAATGGCAAGGTTTCTTTATTTTTTATGGCTAAATAGTATTTAATATATGTGTAGAGCACCTTTACTTGATCCATTCATCCACTGATAAACACATAGGTTGCTTCTGTGATTTGACTATTGTAAATGATGCAGTGAACACGGGTGCATATATCTTTTTGATTTAGTGTCTCTTTTTCTTGGGTAAATATGCAGGAGTGGAAATGGTAGATCTATTTTTAATTTTTTGAGAACTCCCCATAATGTTTTCCATAGTGGTTGCACCAATCTACGTTCCTACCAATAGTGCACAAGGATTCCCTTTGTGCCACATCCTTTCTAACACTTGTTATTTATTTATTTTTTAAAATAATAACCATTATAACATCTTTTATTGTGATTTAGATTTGCACTTCCCTGATGAAGAGTGATGCTGAGCACCTTTTCATGTACCTATTGGCCATCTGTATGTCTTTAGGAAAATGTCTATTCAGATTCTCTGTCCGATTTTTAATGGGATTTTCAATTTTATTTATTAATTTTTTGCTACTGAGTTGTAAGAGTTTATATATTCTGGATATTAAGACTTTATCAGATAGATGATTTGAAAATGTTTTCTCCCATTTGGTGGGTTGCCTTTTCATTTTGTTGATACCTTCCTTAGCTGTGTAGGTGCTTTTTTGTTTAATGTATCTTTTTAGTTTTTTGCTTACCTTTTCTAGAAAGAATTTTAATGCAGTGTTCGATGTTGTATTTTTGTTTTTTTATCCTCACCCGAGGACATTTTTCCATTTTTTTTTTGTTCAGATAGAGGGCGGAAGAGAGAGAGAGAGAGAGAGAAACATTGATGTGAAAGGGACACATCAAGTGGCTGCCACTTTTATGACCAACCAGGGCCGGGGACAAACTGCAACCGAAGTACGTGCCCCTAGGGGGGGGAAGCGAACCCATGTCTCTCTGGACCGCAGGCCGATGCTCTAACCGCTGAGCAAAACTGGCCAGGGCGTATCTTTAAAACTTTTAAACTATATTTAAATAATCTCCAGAGAATATGTAATAAATATTGAATTGCTCTTACACTTCATTTTCTCATTACCTGATTTGGGGATGGGGTTATCTATAAATTAAGCTTCCTTTTTACTAGATTGAACTCTACAGTAGGATTATAATATTATTATAGATTGGTTTTGTCTAATAGGTCGGTCGGAGGTTTACAAATGGCTAAGGAATATAAGAAAAATCTCACATTGTATGAAATGAGATAAAATAATACCCAATAGCAGATCAGTGGTTACTTCAAACCTACTTTCTTATCTCATTGCTGGTACATAGAATATACACACAAAATGTCTGCTATAACTGAACTGAAAATGTTCAACTGTCCCGGCATTTTGTTAAGCTGACAAGGTTACTGCTGAATTTTTCCATTTGGACAGATGGGTTTTCCTATTTTGCATAATGGAAAACAGTTTTCTGTAAAATCCATTCTGAGGCCTGGCTGGTGTGGCTCAGTGGTTGAGGATTGACCCCTGCACCAGAAGGTCACCAGTTCGATTCTGAGTCAGGGCACATGCCTGGGTTGTGGGCCAGATCCCCAAAGGGGGCATGCAGGAGGCAGTTGATGTTCTTTCATCGATATTTCTATCTCCCTTTCCCTTCCTCTCTCTAAAATCAATAAAGAAAAATTATTAAAATGAAATCTATTCTGAGGAAGCTATATCTGATGAGAATAAATATTTCACCTAAGGTTGTGTACCATAATGTATGGCACTATATAGTGTATGTTAAAAAACTCAGTGGATGAATGGATAAAAACTGGAGGGACAAATGGATAGAAGAAATGATAGCTTATCATTTCAGGTAATTTTCTAATATTTTCCTCTTAAGAAATCTTGTTTTCTAAGTACTTTCACATACAGGTGACTGTTCTTATAACATGTTTATATGATTGGGGTCCATGAATCCCATTAGAGAAAATATGTAATCTAAAAAAGGAAAATTATCTTAAAACTGTGTGGTTGAGTAAAATGATTTGAAATAATGTTACTTACCTTTCTGAACCTATGGTGTGAAACACAGTCATAGATCTCCATTTATGTCTCTGACAACTTAATTTAGAGGTAAAATAAATTTTAAAAAGCTCTTAAAACAATCTCTATGTTCCAGAAATACTTTTGTAGAAATTTTAGTTTGAAATGCGAGTCAGCAATTTATGACTCTATAATAAAAGCTATTTATTAGAGATATTTATATATTTATTTACTTAATCCTCAGCCGAGGACATTTTTTGATATTTTGTTCAGATAGAATGGGAGGGAGGGAGAGAGAGAAACATTGACATGAAAGAGACACATCGAGTGGTTGCCACCCAAATGACCCAACCGGGGCCGGGGACAAACTGCACCTGAGGTACGTGCCCTTAGCGGGAACCGAACCAGGGTCTCTCTGGACCACAGGCTGACGCTCTAACTGCTGAGCCAAACCGGCCAGGGCTATTGGAGATATTTATAATTAAAATGACTTTCCAGAAAACATTTATTCTGAAATCCAGTACTGTATTACTTGGGGTTTAGTGACACCTCAGTAAGCAAACTGTCTGTATGGTATGCTATGCATGTATTTCTTTTTATCTTGTATATAAACAACACCACTACCAGTTCTCAACACCAGGATTTTCAGTTCTGGAATGATTATACAGTGATACCTCGGTTCTCGAACGCCTCGGATTTCGACCAAATCGGTATTCGACCAGGAGATTCGAGAAACTTTTGTCTTGGAATCCGAACAAATATTTGGAACTCGAACTTCCGAGATGAGCCGAGTTGAGCCGAATGGCGTTCATTCGGCCCAGCGCGCCTTGCTTGCGTCATCAGTGTGAGTGCAGAGAGAGAGTCACGCTTTGTGGAGAGAGTCACGCTTTACACTGAATTTAACCCTTAGACATACTGTACACTTTTATTTCTTGTTGAGACTTATGTTTTTCTACATATTATATACAAATTAGGCCAGTAAATAGGCATTTTCTGGGGCTTGGAACGAATTAATCCAGTTTCCATTATTTCCTATTGGGTTTCATTGCTTCGGTTCTCGAACAATTTGGTTCTCGACCGTCCTCCTGGAACGAATTATGTTCGAGAACCGAGGTATCACTGTATAATAGCAGCAGTAGTTTGTGTTGTGGTCTTTCTGCTGTGTTTGTGTTGTACATTTTAGATGTATTACTGAATTACTCAAATAATGTTCTTTAATTTTAAATCACTTTTTATTTATTTTGTTGATAATATACCCTTAAATATTTGATAATTAGATTTTGATTCTTTCATGACCTTTGATACAGCTCTGTTACGTGGGAAATACTATTACACAGAATAACTTTTGCTAATGTGTAAAGGTAGTCAACAGTTAAATAATAACTTTAGCAAGCTCTGCTTGAAGCAAGAGAATACACTTGAGCCCAGCTGGTGTGGCATGCTCAGTGGTTGAGTGTCAACCCTTGCACCAAGAGGTCGCCAATTTGATTCCCAGTCAAGGAATATGCCCGGGTTGCTGGCTCGATCTCCAGTGAGGGGTGTGGAGGAGGCAGCCGGTAGATGTTTCTCGCTTACATTTCTATTTCCCTCTCCCTTCCTTGTTCTCTAAAAAAATCAATAAAAATATACTGCCTTAATATTTTCAACTTCTTAATGTTCTGACTGTATTCTTAATATTCTGAGATATAACATCTCCTTTCTCTTATTTGGTAGCTTCATAGTACTGATTTGAGCACTTTATGATTTTATTATTAACCCTTTACTTTTTTGTTGTATAATTATCAGATTATACACTTTTTGAAGTACTGTTTTCTTTACATTTTTGTATTCTCTTCAGTGCTTTTTCTTCAGTGCATTTCACATGTAGATCCACAGTGCCTTACCTAACTATTCAGAAATACAAAATGCTTTGAAAACCTAAAGTTGTTTTCCTGTGTGTGTGTTTGGTATTATACTCATTTGGCAGCAAAACCTGACTTTACCTGACATGAGGCTGCTATTCATATTGTACTATAAAAATTGCTGTGTTTTTGTAGGTTAGAAACAGTTTGATAGATGCAGTTTTACATGGTTCACCCTTCATCTTTATTTAAACCTATTTAATGTGAATATTTACAGATTTTGGTAGAAAAATAATGTGTTATGGGAATGTGATTGTGTACTTAACAGGATAATAAATGAATCATTAATAAGACAAAGGTATCTTTATGACACAAAGACTCTATAAATTCTGGTCATACCTGAGGATCTAGAAGTGTGGTGACCGCCTGGCCAATGTGGCTCAGTGGTTGAGTGTCGACCCATGCACCAAGAGGTCACTGGTTCAATTCCCGGTCAGCGCACATGCCCGGGTTGTGGACCCAATCCCCAGTGGGGGACATGCAGGAGGCGGCCAGTCAATGTTCTCTCATCGATGTTTCTATTTTTTTCCCTCTCACTTTCTCTCTCTCTAAATTCAGTAAAGAAAAATTTTTTTAAAAAATAAATAAAAGTGTAGTGACCAAAAGTCCTGATATATCTTAGACAGTACCAGTTTATACTTTTTTTCTAAGTATAATAATTAATAATTCTTCCCCTTTCATTCTCAAGAGTCCAGACTTGGGTAATAAATTATGTGTTCACCCTACCTATAGCAGATAGCCCTGTAACAGGTGCCTCTGTTATGGTAAGTGGCTTTAATTAAGAATGATAACATTCAGTCTCATGATGTAACTCTTTTATTCTGATCAGAGTAAGATGCATAATAAGATAACGTAAAACTCTTCTAATATATCTGATTATATATCAGGAGACAGGGCATACTAGAAATTGATGGAAAGTTGAGATCTCTATTTTCTTTAGTGAGAAGAAGTGATAAAAAAGGGCATTGGCACCCAGCTGGTGTGGCTTAGTGGATTGAGCGTCATCCCGTGCACCAAGAGGTCACCTGTTTGATTCCCAGTCAAGGAATATGCCTGGGTTATTGGCTCAATCCCCAGTGAGGGGTGTACAGGAGGCAACTGGTAGATGTTTTTCTCTCACATTGATGTTTCTATTTCCCTCTCCCTTCCTTGTTTTCTAAAAAAAAATCAATAAAAACCTATTTAAGAAAAAGGAAAAAAAGGACACTGGCAAGAAACAGTTATAAAGACAAAGTGACCGCCATGATGGCCATAGTAGAAATGCCTTTTGATTATAAAAAAAAAAGGTAACTACAGCCCTGGCCGGTTTGGCTCAGCGGTTAGAGCATCGGCCTGTGGTCCTGAGAGACCCGGGTTCGGTTCCCGCTAAGGGCACGTGCCTCGGTTGCAGTTTGTCCCCGGCCCTGGTCGGTCGTGCGGGTGGCAGCCACTCGATGTGTCCCTTTCACATCAATGTTTTTCTCTCTCTCCCCCCCACTCTACCTGAACAAAAAATGGAAAAGTGTCCTTGGGTGAGGATAAAAAAAAAAAAAAAAAGGTAACTACAGTTTCCAAGTTCCTTAATTGATCGTAGTATATGAGTATATGCAAAAATTGCTTTTTTCCCCACTAAAATTACCTGAGGTGTAGCCTGGCTGGTGTGGCTCAGTGGCTGAGCACTGACCCATGCACCAAGACGTCACCGGTTTAATTCCTGGTCAAGGCACATGCCCAGGTTGTGAGCCCAATCCCCAGTGAGGGGCATGCAGTCGATGTTTTCTCTCATTGATGTTTCTATCTCTCTCTCCCTTTCTAAAATCAATGAAAAAGAAAAAATTTTTTTTAAATTATCTGAGGTGTAGGTAAAGGTGGAAAATAATTCTTGTCTACTCATTGGTCCAGAATTAACATAGCATAGCTGGATAAAAATGAGGTATTCCTGAGACTAAAACTAATTCAAGGCAAGGTTTTATATAATAATTTCATATCTTTTCATAATTCTAAACACAATAGAAGATTCTTTTTTTTTTTTTTTTAATCCTCACCCGAGGATATTTTTCCATTTTTTGTACAGATAGAGTGGGAGGGAGAGAGAGGAAGGGAGAGAGAGTGAGAAACATCGACGTGAAGGGACACATCGAGTGGCTGTCACCCGCACGACCAACCAGGGCCGGGGACAAACTGCAACCGAAGTACGTGCCCTTAGCGGGAACCGAACCCGGGTCTCTCCGTACCACAGGCCAACGCTCTAACCGCTGAGCCAAACTGGCCAGGGCACAATAGAAGATTCTTATAGCTGTATTGACACTGGAGCATCTTTGTTAATGATATCCCTAGTCATTATGACCAGCGCGAACTTGAGGATATTCCTGAATGGGTTCTCCCTGCCTTTTTGGTGTCCATTTGGTCAAACAGTGATATAGGGGTAACTGTATACACTATTGGAGTAGGTCACTCCATAGTGACAGGGAGGATAGGACAAAGAATGATTAAAGTGAGTTCTGGGGCTTGTTTAATGAAAGTAGCAATAGGGGTCCAAAACAGGTTGGGAAAATTGAAGTATATAAGCCTTATTTTGTTGGCTTTTCCCCTCTCTCTGCATATTAAGTTTCTTAGTGTAGTGATGCCTTTAAAAAGCTATCTTCTTTGGTCTTTATTTTCTTAGGAAATCTGTTTTGTTTTTGTTGTTGGTTGTTTTTTTGTTTTTTGTTTTTTTTGATGCCAAAACCTATCTTTTCACAGTAGCACTTGAAATATGTTGAAATGCTGCTATACACAATTGATTTTTCAGTAACTGGGAGATGGGCTGGATTTTGATAGTCCCTCAGGCTACAATATGGAAAATATAAGACCCATTTTGTTACTTGGTAAAATCGATATTTGAAAAATTCAAAAGCCCAGAAACAATTTATTTGAAGTATGAGGAAAGCAATTTATTTTTCTCCTAATTTTAATGAAACATTTTTTCTTTCTTGGCAGAATGAAATTAACACTGAAGATATGGTCAGCTCCATAGATCCTGACAGACAAGATTCTCCTCCTCCAAAACCACCAAGGACCCGCAGGTAATTGTATGTCGTATTTTCTTTGTAAGGATGCTTTTATTTTACTCACTGTTAATTAAAAAAACAAATTCTGAATATATCTTAAGTTTTCTTTATTACATTTATCATTCTTTTATTGAGGATATAGCATATATATGATAATTTGTTACTGGTGTACTACATAACTTTTATTTCACTTTGATAAAATTTCATAGTATACTGTATTAAGAACACTAAGCATAGTAACCATGAACTGATGATAGCTCATGTTTTGGTATGTGGTACAAGTAAAATTTAAAATATTCTAAAGATTACAATTTCTCTCAATGACTATATAGGTAATCCGATTGCCAAAAACTGTATGCAAATTAAAGAAGTTATATGAAGTTGTTTTATAACATTACTAGCAAAGATGAGTTTATTACTCTGCAGATTTTCTTACTTTCATACTGAGCTCATTTATTTTTTAGTTTTATTTTTCAATTATAGTTGGCATTGAATATTATTTTATATTAGTTTCAGGTGTAAATGATTCCCTTGATAATTCTACCCATCTGGCACCATACATAATTATTATAAGCTCATTTATAGTAGTAGTTAAAATCAACATATATTTCTGTCTTCTTTTTACCTCCCTTCTCTTTGAGGATAGCTTCTAAGTCGATTATGTGGTAGTATGGAAAAGGTATATACAGAGTCAGATTTAGTTTTAAATCCTTTTCATCCATTTACTAGCTTTCAGGTCATGAGTAAGGTACTTAACTTAATTGATCATTGGGAGTTTTCTCTTTAAGTATTGTCCTAAGGTTTTAATTAAATAAAATATGTGGAGTTACTGTCAGGTTACTGAATTATTTTTAAAAGGAGGCACAGTAGGAGATCTGTAATAAAACTATGAGAATTACTTAAACAGTGTTTTGTCTCGGGCACATATCTGCCCAAACTTATTAACCTTTCCTTAGAGTAAGTCTTCTTTTACATAGGGATCACCAGTTATTTCCCCTTAAAAGTTTGTTAGAAGTTGACTTATATTGAACGAGATGACTAGGGTTGGGTCTTGGCATTGAGAAACTGTACCTTACTTATCATTCCTCTTGAAAAAAGAAAAAGACTACAGCTATCCTCCATTACTAAGGCAAGATGTGATAGTTATTCTAGTCTCTGGAATGCCTTTTCAGTGCTTCTCTAAGGAAGATCAGGAAGCATATATACATGGGTTTAAGTCTCAGCACTTAAATGCTCATGATGTTAACTGTGCATTAACAAACATTCCCAGTAGTTTTTTCCTATTTGATTTCCACTGTGGTATTTACCTAAATTGGAATTTTAATTTTCTATGGAAGGTAGCCAGTTAAAACCTGTAAACTGTTAGTTTTCCAACTTCTTTGTCCTGCATGTGAGTCCTAAAAGAAACTACACTGGCTGTAAATGAAATAAAGAAACATTTTGCTACTCCAATATCTTTTAATTTGTTTTTTTGAGATCGAGCCAATGTGGAGATTTTCAAGCTGTACACTGACATTTGTGATTTATATGGTTACCTATCTCCAACAATAAATAATGGTAGCGTCTTCCTAATTTTGAAGGGAAAAAAATGAATAAAATGTTCAGAATTTTAAGCCTTTCTCAAGTTTGGCTCCTGTTAATATTCCTTAATAAACAAAAACATAATAAGCAGCAAATGCATATTAACAGAAAAATGTTCATTCAGCTTATAAGATTTTACTTGGAGATATATGCTCATTTTTTTATGTATATGACTTTATATTACATGCTTAGATCATCTTTTTAAAAAAATTTCAGGCAATAGAGTCAAATTGGTAGAATTTCATTGAGTTCCCTGTGACTTCTAGGTTAAGTTGAGTTTTAGAACTATTGTAAATTCTTAACTGAAAATTACAAGAGCATAAGATTAATAAAAAGTAAATATGATGATACACTTTGTTTTTCAGTATGGCTTACAGTAAGTAAGCAAGTTAATTGGTTATTTAGAGTACATGTAATTATTGGAGAAAGATCTAGAGAAGAAAGAGTC
This sequence comes from Molossus molossus, assembly GCF_014108415.1. Classification (NCBI taxonomy): domain Eukaryota; kingdom Metazoa; phylum Chordata; class Mammalia; order Chiroptera; family Molossidae; genus Molossus; species Molossus molossus. Next base: position 43,418,686 of record NW_023425401.1, read on the forward strand.
ATTTTTTGTGTTTTTTTTTAATCCTCATCCGAGGACATTTTTCTATTTTTTGTTCAGACAGAGTGGGAGGGAGAGGGAGAGGGAGAGAGGGAGAGGGAGAGAGAAACATCGACGTGAAAGGGACACATTGAGTGACTGCCTCCCGAACGACCAACCAGGACCGGGGACAAACTGCAACTGAGGTGCGCGCCCTCAGCAGTAACCGAACCCGGGTCTCTCTGGACCGCAGGCTGACGCTCTCACCGCTGAGCCAAACTGGCCAGGACTGTTGTGTTAGATTTAATCAGTCATGTGATTATGGTTTATAAATACTTAATACCTAAGTTACTATAAAGAAAGCAATTTTATAAGTTTATATAAAACATAAACTTGGTTACTCATTTTAAAACTTGATCAAACAAATGTAAATTTTCTTTTTTATAAAGTCCAAATTACTTACTGTGAAATTCTGGGCCTTCATAGTATGGCTTTATCTTGTCATTTTCGCCTTATTTTTTAGTATTTTTCTGTACTTCTTAGGGACCCAAACTGTTGTACTCATTGTTTTTTCTAATACTGGTACAATGCTTAGCATGCAGTAGGTCCTGAATATTTTGTTTTGTTTTTGAAAAGTGAAAAATGACTTCCTCAGAACAGATGAAATCAAGAACAGCATTTACAAAAAGAATGATGCGAATCATATTGTATCTCTTCACTGGAATTTTTTTACATCAGAATATCTAGTAAAAATATGAATGTTGTGAATATAGTGGTAAATCAGTATGTAGCATATATTTTTTCATAACTGAGCTTATCATTTTTGTGCACGTGAAAGTGTTGTAAAAGTGTTTTAAGCCTTGTTTAAACCAACCTTACCTTAAGGAAGGGTAAGAAAAATATCTGTCAGTATAATTATCAATCAAATTTGAGTAGCCACAAAAACCACAAAGGACAAAAAGGAAAGTTTTGGGAGGTGATGGATATGTTTATTATCTTGATTGTGGTGATAGTATCATGGGTGTATGCATATGTCCAAGTTCATGAAATTATATACATTAAATATGTACAGTTTTTGGTATATAAACTATACTTCAATAAAGCTATTTTTAAAAATGTGAGTAGCCACAAATATATGTACTATGTACATATATACATCATGCACAGACTACTGCTTCTAAAAGTACCTATAAAAACATTAGTTAAATAAGGCAGTTTGAACATTTCTCTGGTCCCTTTCTAAACTGTCTGAAATTATAGAGAGGAAATAGTAAAATATGTAAAGATTTTAAAAACAAAAAATTGGAGCAGAGATGGCATCCGATGAGATGTTGACAAAATATTGGAAAGTAAAGAACAAAATGACCAATGAAAAGGGACCTAATAGAACAAAGAAAGCTAAAACTTACTGTTCTATAGGTGGGAAAACCAACCAATAAGAAGCAAGATGATTCTCTTCAAAGAACTCCCAGAGAGGCTCAGAAATTGGAGGTCCCAGTTAAGGCTGTTGTGTAGGATGGGACTGAAAACAAGAAGAGTACTTGAATGTCTCTGTAAAGAGTATTTATAACCCCAGATTCCTTCCATCAATTGAGCAGACAGATGACTGCTTCTCCCATACCTGGGCACACACCGTAGGAGGGGTTTACTCTGGAGTGGTTGAATCAGGGAATCTCTCGATTCAAGGACATCTGGCCTGATTGATGGTGGGGTTGTAGTGTCTTACTGAAAATACATATCTGCATACTGAATGATAAGATCCTCCAGCTCCCTTGCTCCTACCATTTATTTGGCTCCCAGGACACTTGTAGCCACTTCTGGGTTGATAGAATCCCTCTCTTGCAAAACTAACCAGCCCAACAGAGGAAAACTATCATTATTGATGGTTGTAGGCCACCAATGATATTCCAAGGGCTGTGTTCAGTTCCCATGCAGTGAGATGATCACTAAGCCACAAGCCCTCCCTTTACATATAAATACACATCTTCCAGTCATTGTTAATATTTCATTTTCTCTTTTTCAAGATGGAATTTAAGAGGTTAGTTTTTTTATGTATACAGTCCCCCCCCCCATTAATTTATATCCAACACCATTCTGCATTAGCCTCAGAAGCACAGTATGTGGTTAGACTACCATGCACTTTATAGAGTGAACCCAAAGCAGGAATGATCAGACATTTGACAGATCCCCTAACATGAAAGACAGCCCCACATAAAAAGGAACTTGGAGGAAATGGAGACAATACACAGTAGAAGAAAGATGGGGGTGAGGGGTACAGACACTGACCATTTTTTTATGTATTAGGAAATACTGATACCATGAAATAACTGGATGGTAAAAAATAAGCTATTGGAAATAGAGCAAAAATGTTTTAAATTAAACAGAAGGCTAGAAGATATCAAGAAAATCTTCCATGAGTATGAATAAATAGAAAGAGAAAATCAGAGAGTGAGAATATGAAATGGGAGAATCAAACCAGGTCTGTCAAAACAAGTTCACATTCAAAGGAATAGGAATCAAAATTACAAAATTCTAAGGGAAAATGATTTCTAATCTAGAATTATATACCTTTTAAAAAAAGTAATCTCGAAAACATAATACTTAAATATACAAGTCCTCAAAATATTTGCCCCCTATATATAGTTCTTAAGAAGGAGCTAGAGGATATAACCCACCAAAAAAATAAGGGAATATACCTACAAAAAGGAAGATGGGACCTGGGAAACAATAAGAGCACATCAGCTCTGTGCTAGGGAGGCCCATACGAGCAGGAGGCTCAAAGTTTCTAAGAGGGATGCCTATGGTGTTAAGTTACTGTATGTGCTTGATTGAGAGGAGGTGTACAAATCTGCAGGAAAGTTAGAAGAAGGACTGAATTACTGGTGATACATAGAGAACCAAGCCATCAGAAACCCTGATCAGTTAGAGAAAAACAAGAACTTGGATAAGAAATGCAAAATCATGGTATCAGTGGCATGAATAATAACTATAGTCATAGATTGAACTAAACAAAAATTGCAATATTACATACAATTGTAATATTGGAAGATGAAGAAGACACCTAAAAAGATAATAGAGAATGTATGAAATAAAACAGTTTATGCATTTTGAAATATTTTGAGATATGAAAGTAAATCTGAGAAGCAGCTATTAAAAAAAACATTCAGGCCCTGGCCGGTTTGGCTCAGCGGTTAGAGCGTCGGCCTGTGGTCCTGAGAGACCCGGGTTCGGTTCCCGCTAAGGGCGCGTACCTCGGTTGCAGTTTGTCCCCGGCCCTGGTCGGTCGTGCGGGTGGCAGCCACTCGATGTGTTCCTTTCATGTCGATGTTTCTCTCTCTCTCTGTTTCTCTCTCTCCCTCCCACTCTGCCTGAACAAAAAAATGGGAAAATGTCCTCGGGTGAGGATAAAAAAACCCAAAAAACAAAAAACATTCACCCCTGTCCGGTTTGGCTCAGCAGTTGGAGCGTCGGCCTGCAGACCAGAGAGTCCCGGGTTTGGGTCCCGCTAAGGGCATGTACCAAAAAAAACCGTTCAAAGTTGATGTCTAGGTAGCTGAAGGTCTGTGGGAGGGGCTGCTATTTTGCATTAAAATTCTTGTATTTGATTTTTTAAACAGTATGCATGTAATTACCTTGTTAAACATTAAATTGTCTTAGTTTGACAAATTATAATTTTTTGTTCATAACCACAGACTTGAGTTTTAATAATAGACTTTACTTAATTGTCATGTACCAACTTATTTTACAAAGGATAAACATTCTTAAAATAGCCTTTTGTTAATGTTTGTTTTCAGTTGCCTTGTAGAAGGGGATGCTAAGGAAGAAATACTGCAGCCACCAGAACCTCACCCAGTGCCACCCATCTTGACACCTTCTCCCCCTTCAGCTTTTCCAACAGTGACTACTGTGTGGCAGGACAATGACAGATACCATCCAAAGCCAGTGTTGCATATGGTTTCATCAGAACAACATTCAACAGACCTCAACAGAAATTATAATAAATCAGCAGAACTTTCAGGGAAAAATGAATCACCTGAACAGATAGATAAAAAATTGGAGCGAAATTTAAGTTTTGAAATTAAGAAGGTCCCTCTCCAAGAGGGACCAAAAAGTTTTGATGGGAACACACTCTTGAATAGGGGACATGCAATTAAAATTAAATCGGCTTCACCTTGTTTAATTGATAAAATCTCTAAGACACAGGAATTGAGTTCAGGGGATCTAAAAGTTGATGATATTTCTCAGAATTCTTGTGTGGACTGCAGTGGAACACTATCAAGTAAAGCTCCAGCTATTCCACCAGAAGAATCACAGAAGAATTCAGACACACCTCCAAGGCCAGACCGCTTGCCTCTTGATGAAGAAGGACATGTAACTTGGTCATTTCATGGACCTGAAAATACTGTACCCATGCCTGATTCGGCTGAAGGGAGATCCTCAGATACCCACTGTCAAACAATGAAAACTGTGAGTTTAACACCAAGCCCCACAATACAAGTTGAAACCCATGATCTTGTGGATCATCATAGCAGTTCACCTCTATTCAGAGCACCCCTCAGTTTTACTAATCCTCTTCACTCTGATGACTCAGACTCAGATGAAAGGAACTGTGATGGTGCTGTGACCAAGAATAAAACTAATATTTCAACAGCAAGTGCCACGGTTTCTGCTGCCACTAGCACTGAAAGCATTTCTACAAGGAAAGTATTGCCAATGTCCATTGCTAGGCATGATATAGCAGGAACAATACATTCAGGTGCTGAAAAAGGTAATAATAGTATCTAACACTTAAATATTTTTACTGTGTGCTGGTCAACTGTTCTAAGCACTTTAGCTATATTAATTCATTGTTTTATTCCACACTTTAGAACCTGTAGCAAAATTTCATTATTTTAGACACAGTTTTTTTAAAGTAAGCTTTTATTACCTTAATTGCATCACATTGCATTGCTGGAGTTTGTGTTTTCAAAATGATTGAATTGTTTAAATTTTCTCTCTCTTCTATTTTATAGCTTTAGTATTTTACAGGGGTCAAAAATCTGAGTATATGTTAGAAATAAATAAGGAAGACAAAGTAAAAGTGGCACAAACATTATACAATGGCTTGATTGGCCATTTAATTCTACTTATGTTTATAACACATACTTTTATCATTTTTATGCTCTTAACTACAGATTTAAAAAAAATTTTCTTGCCCTGGCCAGTTTGGCTCAGCGGTTAGAGCGTCGGCCTGCGGTCCGGAGAGACCCGGGTTCGGTTCCCGCTAAGGGCATGTACTTCAGTTGCAGTTTGTCCCCGGCCCTGGTCGGTCGTGCGGGTGGCAGCCACTCGATGTGTCCCTTCACATCGATGTTTCTCTCTCTCTCTCCCTTCCTCTCTCTCTCCCTCCCACTCTATCTGTACAAAAAAAAAAAAAATGGAAAAATATCCTCGGGTGAGGATAAAAAAAATAAAAATAAATTAAATTAAAAAAAAATAAAAAAATTTTCTTGCCCTAGCCGGTTTGGCTCAGCAATTAGAGCACCAGCCTGTGGTCCAGAGAGACCCAGGTTCAGTTCTCGCTAAGGGCACATACCTCGGTTGCAGTTTGTCCCTGGCCCTGGCTGGGTCGTGCAGGTGGCAGCCACTCGATGTGTCCCTTTCACGTCGATGTTTCTCTTTCTCTCACTCTCACTCTCTCGCTCTCTTTCTTCCACTCTATCTGAACAAAAAATGGAAAAATTTCCTTGGGTGAGGATAAAAAAAAATTTTTTTTTTTTTTCTTCATAAGTGCTTGAAAAGGAGGCTGCTTTCAATCCTGAGTTTAAACCAAGAAGCAATATTATAACTACTCAGCAGACTATGGGAATTTTAATCCAGTCAGTAGTGAGTGGAATATATCCATATCTAGTCATCACAGCTGTTATTTAATTAAGCAGTCTTAGCATTTCAACATAATGTGTGCACTCAGTTCCTGAGATGTAGTATTGGTTCTTGAAACTCTTTGATATGCTAAAAATAATTGTGGCTGCTTGCTTTCTTTATTTTTTTTTATCCTCACCTGAGAACATTTTTTAATTTTGTTCAGATAGAGCAGGAGGGAGAGAGAGAGGAAGAGAGACAGAGAGAAACATTGACGTTAAAGGGACACATTAAGTGGCTGCCTCCCGCACAAGTCCAGCCGGGGCCGGGGACAAACTGCAACCGAGGTACGTGCCCTTAGCGAGAACCGAACCCAGGTCTCTCTGGAACACGGGCCGACACTCTAACCACTGAGCGAAACTGGCCAGGGCCGTGGCTGCTTTCTTAAATAAATCAAACAGTTGAGAACAAATGTATAAACATGAAAGCTATATACTATAGACTATCAATGGTCATTTACTTGTCAGTGAACTTTGGTAGTGACACATGCACAATGTGCTGGCAAAATAAGTACTGCGGGCTTGAAAGAATTTTCCTTTTCTATTTCTGACCCAATAAGTAACATCTGTAGTGTGGTGCCTTTATTTTTTATCTTGAGAATATATCTGATAGAGTAGATGAGAGTCTAAGCAAGATTCCTAAATTTTAGGATTCTCTATATTTTTTATTCTTCTGTGGTTTATTTGAAGGATCTTCAGAAGATAAGGTTACCACAATAAATATTACTTTACCAGTTTGCCATAATTTTAAATTGTTAATATATTTTTTTTCTTTATTGATTTTTAGAGAAAGAGGAAGGAAGAGGGAGAGAGAGATATAAACATTGATGAGAGAGAACGATTGGCTGCCTCCTGCATGCCCCCCACTGGGGATCGGGCCTACAACCTAAGCATGTGCCCTGACCAGGAATTGAACTGGTGACTTCTTGGTGCATGGATTGATGCTCAACCACTGAGCCATACCAGCTGGGCTGTTAATATCTTTTTCTTCCTCAACTTCAGAGTTTGATAAATAATTACCAAGTTGTAGCTACTCAAGAAAATGTATAGACAAGAAATTTTCATTTGGGGCTTTTTTTTTTTTTCCCCAGTATGTCAGGCATGTGTGTCTTAGGTGGCCTAGGAAATGTGTTACATGACTACTAGAAGTAGAGTTTGGTGAGGATAGGAAGCATGCATGATGTGATATGCTCATTAAATTCACTGCCACGTGCCTAATCTTTTGGTAATAACAGAAGGAGTTCCTTTATTTTTAATTTTTTTTTCTTTATTGGTTTTAAGAGAGAGGAAGGGAGAGGGAGAGAGAGATAGAAACATCAATTGGCCGCCTCCTGCAGACCCTCCACTGAAGATTTGGCCCACAACCTCCATGTTCCCTGAATGGGAATCGAACCAGCGACCTTGTGGTACATGGCTTGATGCTCAACTACTGAGCCACTCTGGCCAGGCCAGAAGGAGTTCCTTTAAAATACCATTTGATGGCCCTGGCCAGGGTCGTGCTGGAGGCAACCAGTCGATGTGTCTTTCTTACATTGATGTTTCTCTCTCTCTCTCTGCCACTCTATCTGAAAAAGCAATGGAAAAATATCCTTGGATGAGGATTAAAAAAGAATAAAATACCTCTTACTGTACAGGGATAGTCAAAAACACCCTACTGTATAGCATTTCACTTCTGCTTTACTTTATTTATATTTCAAAACAAAGATAGCAAAAAATGTGATTTTTGATTTTTTTTTTTGCCCTGACTATGCTACATTAGTTTGGTATTAACTAAATATTTTCCTGTGTAAGTGTTCTGTGCTGCAACATAACTACAAAAGTAGTCCCTTTTTTTTAATCCTCACCCAAGTATTCCATTTTTTGTTCATATAGAGTGGGAAGGAGAGAGAGAGAGAGAGAAACATAGACGTGAAAGGGATACATCAAGTGGCGGCCTCCTGCACGGCCCTGACCCAACCAGGGTTGGGGACAAACTGCAAGTGCCCTTCGTGGAAACTGAACGTGGGTCTCTTTGGACTGCAGGCCAACGCTCTAACTCCTGAGCCAAACCGGCCAAGGCAAAGTAGTCCTTTTTTTTAATTCTTTATTGTTGAATGTAGAATATATTACAGATGTTCCTCCTTTTTTCCCCATTGACGCTCTCCTCCCCACTCCCGCGCCCCTCCCTCCTTTTCCCCCACGATTGTCTGTGTCCATTGGTTATGCATATAAGTTCTTTGGTTTATTTCTTCCTACCCCCCCAACCCCTTTCCCTTTGAGGTTTGTCAGTCTAGCAATGTATTTGTACTTCTTAATCTCTTCACCTTTTTCACCCATTCCCCCAACCCCCTCCCATCTGGCAAACAACAAAATGTTCTCTGTATCTATGAGAATGTGTTGATATGTATTCATTGCCATTTTGTTTGTTCATATATTTTATCTTTTTCTTCAAAAAGACTCTTCATCATTTCATATAATAATGGTTTGGTGGTGATGAACTCCTTTAACTTTTTTTTGTCTGGAAAAGTCTTTATCTGGCCATCGATTCTAAATGACAGCTTTGCAGGATAGAGTAATCCTGGTTGTAGGTTCTTGCTTTTCATCACTCTGAATATTTCTTGCCACTCCCTTCTGGCCTGCAAAGTTTCTTTTGAGAAATCAGCTGACAGCCTTATGGGAACTCCCTTGTAGGTAACTAGCTGCCTTTCTCTTGCTGCTTTTAAGATTCGTTCTTTGTCTTGAACCTTTTGCATTTTGATGATGATGTGTCTCGGTGTGGGCCTCTTGGGGTTCATCTTATTTGGGACTCTCTGTGCTTCCTGGACTTGTATGTCTGTTTCCTTCACCAAGTTAGGGAAGTTTTCTGCCATTATTGTTTCAAACAGGTTTTCGATTTCTTGTTCTCTCTCTTCTCCTGCTGGCACCCCCAAGATGCGAATGTTGGCACGCTTGAAATTGTCCCAGAGGCTCCTAACACTATCCTCATTTTTTTGGATTCTTTTTTCTTTTTGCTGTTCTGATTGGGCGATTTTTGCTTCCTTCTATTCCAAATCGATGGTTTGCTTCTTGGCTTTACCTACTCTACTATTGAATCTGTGTAAATTATTTTTTATTTCAGTTCATGCCTCCTTCATTTCTGACTGGTCCTTTTTTATGCTCTTGAGGCCCTCACTAAGTTCACTGAGGTTCTCACTAAGTTCACTGAACATCCTTATAAGCAGTATTTTGAACTCAGCATCTGTTAGGTTGCTTATCTCCATTTCGCTTAGTTCTTTTCTTGGGGTTGTGTTGTGTTCTTTCATTTGGGACCTGTTTCTTAGTCTCCTCATTTTGGCTGCCTCCCTGTGTTTGTTTCTGTGTAATACTTAATGAGTGGTAGGTGGCTAGCTGAGACCAGATGCTGCTTGTTTGAAAGAATTTAGGAAAAACCTGAAGCAGGATCCAAGACAGGGCGATCCAATGGTTAAGCAAGTGCCAACAGCTTGGGTGGGCCTGAAAGTTGGGTGGGGCGGGGCCTCAGGGAATCACCAGGGCGGGACAAACAGTGTGAGCCAGGTTGCTGGAGTCCCAGATATGGTGCCTGTCTGCCCCCCCAGGGAAGGCCTCACCAAAGGAACAAAGGCCTCTTACAGCACGTTTGTCCCCGAGGAAGCCCCCTCTCCAGCCCTCGCTCCAGTGCCAAACAGCTCAGTTCTTCCCTGTATGTCTCTGGTGCCCCTCGAGCTGCCTCCCCTCTAAGCTTAGAAGGAGTGAGTCCAATAAGTCCATGTGCGGGCCCTTTAAGGAGCTGCCTGGGGCTCCAGCCGTGTTAGCTTCCCTGAGCCTCAGTTCCTGCTGGTTTTTCCAGTCAGAAGTTATGGGGAATTCTCTTCCTGGCACTGGAACCCTGAGCAGAGCACCTGGTGTGGGACGGGGACTCCTCAGTCCTCAGGAAGGACCTTCCCAGCTGAGGTGTCCTCCTGGTATTTATCCGCCACATGTGGGTGTGGGACCAGCCCGTCGCCCCTCCGCCCCTCCGCCCCTCCGCCCCTCCGCCCCTCCGCCCAGTCTGGATGTGGCTGCTGCTTTAATTTCGTAGTTGTAGGACTTCCATTCAGCTTGATTTCAGGTGGTTTTGAATGATGGTTGTTCTGTAGTTTAGTTGTAACTTTGATGTGATTGTGGGAGGACGCGATACCGCGTTTACCTACACTGCCATCTTGACTGGAAGTCCCAGTGGTCCTATTTTTAATGTTATTAATTATTTACCTTGTAGATGAACCCGTGGCTCAAGCGTTAGATTTTTGTTTGTTTTAGAACTTGTTAGGGAATTAAACAGAATAATTTTGTTTTGATACCTAAAACAATCTTTGGTATAAGTTACTGCCGAACAAAAATTCCTAGCTATGAATTCTGATTTTTTTATCCTCACTGAGGACATTTTTGTATTTATCTTCAGATAGAGCAGGAGGGAGAGAGGGAGGAAGAGAGAGAGAAAAACATCAATGTGAGAGTGACAGAGACTGGCTGCCACCCACATGACCCCAACTGGGGCCGGGGATAAACTGCAACCGAGGTACATGCCCTTAGTGGGAACTGATCCTGGGACTCTGATCTGCAGGCCAATGCTTTAACCGCTGAGCCAAACCGGCCAGGACTGAATTCTGATTTTAAAACTGACTCAGGTGTGGAAAATTTCTCAAACTTGGCTACACTAGGCCCCCATACAGTGTTTAGTTTGCAAAAGCCCACATAAAATCTCCTGTCTTTGGTTGAATAATCTCTAAAACAAGTTTATAACATAGGAAAGGCAATCCAGAGATCCAGGGAGAAACATGCAGTTGAGAAGCAAAGGCCACAGTTATAAAATAAAAAGGCTTTAAGAGTGAGGACTGTCATGAGAGAAGAGGTACATAGTTTCTGAAAGATACTTGATACTTAATGTAAACAAGCAAGGCTGCTCTTCCTGATTTATTCACTTAATTGTGAAATGGCACCACAATGCTAAGATTATGCATCTCTTCCCTTCTATAGCCATCTCTTCACTGTGAGCTATTGGTAAGAAAAGGGTAAGAATGATGATGGCTCAGCCTGTTACTGCTGAATTTGCCAATCATAATACTTTGCTATTTTACCACATCTTTTTTTTTTAAGAATTGTTAAGGTCCAGGGAAAAATAATACAGGACCCTCACATTCCCTTTCTTTACCTCATTCTTCCTGGAAGTGGAATTGTATCTTCATGTTTTCTTTCTCTATCTCCAGTGAAAATTCAGAAGATCTAATACTACACTCATTCACCCTATGCCATAAGGCTGATGAGGCTTACTTAATGTATTATGTTTTCTCAGAGCTAATTTTGTTTTTATTGAAAAGCTTTTATATATCTTCAGTCAGTATTCTCATAGTAGAGTCATGAGCCACTGTTCAGAAGATTTTAGTCAATGAATGAACATTAAAAATACCTTGTCATTTTTATATTAGAAAAATAACTAGTACTTCAAATCTGTTATTTTAGTCATTACTGTTTAAAATATGACTGAAACTTTGGCCAGTTTTGTTCAGTGGTTAGTGTTGACCCACGGACCAAAGGGTCTCAGGTTTGATTTCCAGTCAAAGGCAGTATACCTGGGTTGCAGGTTTAATCTTCAGTTTCAGTCGGGGTCATGTGGGAAGCAACTAGTCCATGTGTCTCTCTCCCATTGATGTTTCTCTCTCTCTCTTCTCTCTTTCTCTCTTTGTCTTCTCTCTCTCTCCTCTCGTTCTTCTCTGTCTCCCCTTCCCCCAAGCTCTGTCTGAAGATAGATGTAAAAAATGTCCTCGGGTGAGGATGAAAAATAAAAATAAAAAACATAAGAAGTAAATAGGCTCGGCTGGTGTGGCTCAGTGGTTGAGCATCGACCCATGCATGAGGAGGGCGCTGTTTGATTCCTGGTCAGGGTACATGCCCAGGTTGTGGTCCAAATCCCCAGTGGGGGGTATGCAGAAGGCAGCCAATTAATGTTCTCTCATCAATGTTTCTATCTCCCTCTCCCTCCCCCTCTCTCTAAAACCAATAAAGGAAAAAAACTTAGAAAATAAATAAAAAGTAAATGGGACAGCCCTAGCTGGTGTCATTCAGTGGTTAGAGCGTCAGCCTGTGCACCGAAGGATCTTGGGTTTGATTCCTGGTCAAGAGCAAGTAACGGTTGCGTGTTTGATCCCTATCTCCATGAGGGCCTGTGTGAGAGGCAACCAATTGATGTGGCTCTCTCACATCGATGTTTTTTTTTTCTCTTTCTCTCCCTCCTTCTCCCCCACCTCCTCCACTCTTTAAAAAAATCAATGGAAAAAAATATCCTCAGGTGAAGATTAACCAAAAAAAAAAAAAAGAAAAAGAAAAAAGGTAAATTGGACAGATGGTCTGAAGTATGTGAAAAGGAGTTAAGCAGTTGATTCCAGTTTGGGAAACACTGGCTTAAGTCAGATGACCAAAGCTTTCCTTTGTGGACTCAAAACATCAGCACACTCAGTAGAGAAGTCACTTGCCTACTGGAGACTGCCTTTAGGCTCAGAGGACAGCATGACAATGTTTGCAGGGTGCTGGGAAATTATGAGAGTCGTTTTCTTTATGTGATGGGTTTTATTCATTGTTCCATAGGCCTTGTAATTCTTGACAAGTCAAGTGGTAAAGATTTCTTGTTTATTTTTCGCCATTTGAAAAAAACTGATTGTCTTAGAGAATTTGTGGTAGTTAGTTTTAAAATGTCAAGAAAGATCTTTTACTTTGTTTAGATAACCAATTCATTTTGAATGAGTCAGCATTTTTAAACAAGTTTATAATTTGTCTACATTTTATGTTTTTAATACAGATGTTGATGTTAGTGAAGATTTACCTCCTCCTCTCCCTGAAAGAACTCCTGAATCTTTTTTATTAGCAAGTGAACATAGTGAGTATCTCTTCTGCTTTTACAAAAATATTTCATGCTCTAATTTAAACTCTGAAAAACATGGCTGATTTTAATTTAGTTGCTGTTGAACTGCATAGTTAAATTCAGAAACGGTTGAATTGATATAGATACATGCTTTTAATTGCTTGTATGAAATGTACTTTTTAAAATTGTATTTTTATTTGCTAACTTTGCTAAAATGGCTGCATTTATGTTAGATAGTATAATTCAGTTAAGTGCAATTATAAATGTATTTGCAATTGGTTCACTTGATGCCAGTTCAGATAAGTAAACATTAAGTTGGGTTGTAGGTGGGCATCACTTAGTTGGTGCTAATTGAGGGACACTTAAGACCACAAGAGTTATCATTGAGAATTGGGGAAAATGATCATATTTCAAAGCACTGATAATGTATTTTTCTTCTTTCCTTTCTAGAAAAAGAGTACGGAAATAGCTTTAATATATTTACAGTGTCTCATGCTGAGTGGAGTTGTTCACTAGTCTTAACTGATTTACATTTTACCAATATTTTATTAATTTTAACTGATTTTAAGAATGTTAGCCCTGGCCAGTTTGGCTCAGCGGTTAGAGCGTCGGCCTGTGGTCCGGAGAGACCCAGGTTCAGTTCCCGCTAAGGGCACGTACTTCGGTTGCAGTTTGTCCCCGGCCCTGGTTGGTCATGTGGGTGGCAGCTACTCGATGTGTCCCTTCACGTCGATGTTTCTCTCTCTCTCCTTCCTCTCTCTCCCTCCCACTCTATCTGTACAAAAAATGGAAAAATATCCTCGGGTGAGGATAAAAAAAAAAAAAAAAAGAATGTTAAAAACAGGCCATATACTTCAATAATATTAAATAAGTAGGTCTGTCAAATCTATAGATTATAGATTATAGTGCACTTATAATGAACTCTGATGACTTGAAGGAAGGAAACTTAAAGGGATATTCTTGAATTGATAGAAACAAAATTTTTTATGAAAGTGAGTTTTTAAAAATCTGTAGAATATGCCCTGGCCGGTTTGGCTCAGCGGTTAGAGCATCGGCCTGCGGTCCGGAGAGACCCGGGTTCGGTTCCCGCTAAGGGCATGTACCTCAGTTGCAGTTTGTCCCCGGTCCTGGTTGGTCATGCGGGTGGCAGCCACTCGATGTGCCTCTTTCACGTCGATGTTTCTCTCTCTCTCTCTTTTCCTCTCTCTCCCTCCCACTCTTATCTGTGCAAAAAATGGAAAAATGTCCTCGGGTGAGGATAAAAAAGAAAAATCTGTAGAATATTTTGTATATTACCTAATGCAAGAAATTTCAAGAAGTAAAGATGTTAATTTTAATTGTAAGATTTCATTTTTCTTAGATACACCTGTAAGATCTGAATGGACTGAACTTCAAAGTCAGGAAGAGTCTGAACAAAAAAAATCTGAAGTGAGTCCTTTTGGGATTGAAATAGCTAGAGCTTGATAATTTTGTTTTTGTTGGTTTATCTTACAGTTGTCTGTTAAAATAACTGTCTGCTTAAGACTATTAAATATAATTTTTATCAGCATTCTTATGCTAAGATTTCAGATGAGATGTGAGATCTGAATTTTTTTTAAAGGGCAACATGGTCTACATATGCCCATCACATCGCTTCACAGTTTATTTTCCCAAGCTGCTTTTGAAACTTGTAAATTATTCCATGTTCCAAATCATTCTGAAGGTATGAATGGAACTGGACTTATTATTTCCAGGGTCATAGTACTTTCCTAGGTTTTTTTCCTCCTCTTTATTTTTCTTGTCACATTCAGAAAATACATTGGTGGCTAAATATTTTACCATAGAAAACTATCGTTTTTTTTTCAATATTAATATTTTTACTATTTCTCCCATATTTTGATATCACTTACATACTTTGTCATATAAAATAGTGGTAACCTGTAATAATGATGGTACATCTTATAATCTGTGGTATCATAATTTGATGAATATAGTAGAAGACTGGCAAACAACACAGTAGTGTGCTTGTTCCTTTGTGTAGTAGTTCCTGCATTTTTAGTTTTCATCCAGAAGAAAAAAGGAATTTCCCTATCCATTTACTCCCAATATGAAGTACCATACGTTTAAAAATTTTATGCCTAATTGAAAACATCATTGTTTTCTTTATATTTGTTCATAAAGCTATTAAATGTCTTACAGGGCTTGATAACCTCTGGAATTGAAAAATGTGGTAAGTTAGATTTTGTTCCTTTTTGCTATAGATTATATAAATTTTCATAAGGCAGCATATCTTGTGGTATATGCTATTTATTTTATTATTTCTGTATGTGAAAATATGTAGGACACCTCTTCTTGAACCTGAATTAGCTAGTGTAATTCTTTCAAATTAATTACTATTCCAGAGATTATTATTGATCTGGAAAATAACAGTATTTTTTATCAATAGTTATAGATTGGTAAGAAATTATTTTAAAGTATTTCCTAGTATTTTATTTTCTGTTGTTTATAAAAAACTTAGAATCTAGATCTGATAATGATTTAAATAAATGCCCAATATTAACTTAGGTGATTAAATCGGTTCCCTAAAAATAGATTGTTTTAGAAATCTTTTAGGATTTAATACATTTGTGAAGACCATAAGATTATGTAGTTCAACTGAGTGTTATAATGCCAAGTTACAAAACGTTCCTCTCACATTACTTTTACTATCATGCTAAAATATGTCAGGTTATTGTTAATTCTTATAAATTTGTGACCATGTAAGCAGCTCATCCAACATCTTAGGCTATGCAATTCCCTCAATTTATCTATCATTCCGTTCTGCTTCAGCTTCTGTCTCTCTCTGGATCTTTGCCTAATGGAGCTTGATTTCAGCTATTAACACTCTTTCTACTTTTCTGAGGCAACATATTACAAGTAAAACAGTAAAAGCTTTAGAGTCAAGCCCACCTGGACTGGAATGCCATATTTGCCAAAGTTACCTAATCTTTCTGAGCCTTGGTATCAAACACTGTGCCTGATACATAATAGGCACTCACATGGCAACAATGCTATTATTACTGTCTTTTTTATATTACTAGTACTGTTATGGCTGGAGCCCTGGATCTTATGTTTTCTTTCATTTTTAAAGAATATGTTTTTATAGATTTCTTTTTTTAGAGAGAGTGAGAGGAAAAACACATTGAGCCCTGCCCGGTTTTGCTCTGCTTAGAGTGTCAGCCCGTGGACCCGAGAGTCCCGGGTTGGTTACCTCGGTTGCAGTTTGTCTCCGGTCCTGGTTGGAGTCGTCTCTCTCTAACATAGATGTTCCTCTCTCTCTCTTCACCCCTCTCTCCCGCCCGCTCTATCTGAAGATAAATGCAAAACAACACAAAAAACAAATGTCCTTGGGTGAGGATTAAAAACAAAACAAAAACACATTGATTAAGATGTGAGAAAGAAACACTGATTGGTTGCCTCCAGTATGCGCCCTGACTAGAGACCAGACCCACAACCTGGGCATGTGCTCTGACCGAGAATTGAATCAGCGACTCTTCAGAGCATGGGACAACACTCAACTAACTGAGCCACACCATCCAGGGCTTTTATTTTCTTAATATATGTTAACTCCTTTGTGGCATCTCTTCCTTCTCTCACCAATCTGTTTACCATCCTCCAGCATTCCAGTCACTGAAAATTATCTTCGACTTTCTTGCTCCTAATTCCCATACCATTTTATTTTACCTCTTGAGCTTACTGAATACTGTAGACTGAGCCTATAATTCTGGTCTTTATCCACAGTTTGGCCCTCGGCTTTGCTTGGTTATCTTATATGCTCTAGTTGGTACCCGAATTGTCCAAATCTTTTTTTTATTTTATTTTTTTCCTTTATTGATTTGAGAGAGAGAGAGAGAGATAGAAACATTGATGAGAGAGAACATCAATTGGCCTCCTCCTACATGCGCGCGCCCCCCCCCCCCCCCCCCCGGGGATCAGGTCCACAACCTGGGCATGTGCTCTGACTGGGAATCGAACTGGTGACCTCTTGGTGCATGGGTTGACGCTCAACCACTGAGCAACACTGGCTGGACCCAAGTCTTTACTTCTTCAAAAATCATCAGTCCCACTAACTATTAGATGACCTTTACTTTACTGTGAAAATTGAGGCCTTCTGACTAGATCATCATTTCCTCCTAGAATCTAGCTCTGAATACCTCACCACCACTAGTTCCACCTACATCTCTTCTCTGTCCCCATTGCACCCTATGTATAATTTTATTATAAAACTTATCACACTACTATAATAATTAATGTACTTTTCTGTCTCTCCTAATCCTGCTGTTGGCTTTTTTTCTTATTCTTTCCTTGAGCTGAACAAATGATTTTTACATTTTTATTATTTTTTTTATTGATTGATTTTAGAGAGAGAGAGGAAGGGAGAGGGAGAGAGATAGAAATGTCAGTGAGAGAGAAGATCGACTGGCCGCCTCCTGCATGCCCCCAACTGGGGATTTGGCCCACAACCTGGGCATGTGCCCTGACTGGGAATTGAACCGGTGACTGCTGAGCCAAACCGGACGGGCGATTTTTACATTTTTAAAGAGTTGTTTCAAAAACAAAGAAACAAAACCAGTGGAGAATATATGTGACACAACTGTATGTGGCTTGCAAAGCCCCAAAATTATCTAGCCTTTTACAGAAAAAGTTCGCTGACCCCTATCTGGACTTGAATTAAGTTTCTTACAGAGATGTAGGGGATGTGAGAAAGATTGATAAAGAATGCATGAATCATAGCAGTTAATTTCTTTTGTTAACTAATTTTATACATTAACAATTAAGTAAATGAACTAAAATTTAAATAATGTAAAACTTAAAGAAAAGAATTATTACTTATAGGAACAAATAATCTATTTAACTCTGAACTTGCTTGCCATTGATATCCATGTAAAAGCATTTCATTTGCAATTATTAGCACACAGTATAACTAATTTAAGGAAGTAATGTGCCAAGATCTAGTTTTATTAAATAAATGAGAGCCTAAGGAGAATCTTCACTCTGCAGAATTTCTAGGTGCCCTGACTTCCTGTGCTCACTACCCCAGCATTTATATTTATTTGGGCCTTTAAAATCATGGTGCCCCTGAGAGAAAACTTGCTTTTTAAACTTACTGTCCACATTAAAACAATTAGAGGATTCTACAGATGATGCTACAAATAATGGTGATTAACGGTGGCTTTATTCTGTGTTTTATATCATCCAGCAGGAGGTATTCACACAGAGACTTGTACAGAGTGTCCACCTACTTCCAGTAACAAGAAAGATCAATTATCAGAAAGTCCAACAAAAGCCACAGATATTGGTAATTTTAGAACTTGAATTATGTTGTTAATGCTGGCAAGAATGAGAAAAGGTCATTTGCTGTCATTCTAGGATTTCCTTAGGGCCAAGTTTATCAAACTTTGTGCTATGATTTATTCAGTTTCTTAAATGAATTACCCAAAACAAAGTGAAAGTTGGTTTGTGTTTATAGAGTTTTGTTTAGTTTAAATTCTGAATTACCATGTGGAAATTTTTTTGTTCAAGAAAATAAGGATGTCTGATATAGTTTTAACAGTATAAAAATATTTCTGAACAATGACCAATTATTATGTTTTTTGTGATTACAGGTTTTGGTAACCGCTGTGGAAAACCCAAAGGACCAAGAGATCCACCTTCAGAATGGACATGATTCAAGGAGCCAAAACACACTTTAAATTATACTGGAAAATTCAAGTGCCACTGAAAGCCAGATTTATAGTATTCCATCTTTAAAATGTGGGACTAACAGCAGTGTAGATTGTTACCCTTGCAATTTTTTTGCTGAGACTATCTGCCTGCCTTACTACACTTAGGAAAAAGTATTACATATGGTGTTTTTTGTAACTTCAAGTATTATTGCCTTAATGTCTCTTAACCCTGTTACACGCTGCTTGTAGACATGTTAATATAGTAATACTTTTATGATAAATTGAGTTTAAGGACTACTCTTTTGCTAATGTTTTATCATGTATGCATTATTTTGTATATGTACAGGGCAAGTAGGTATATAATTTGATAAAGTTGCAGTCATAAAATATTAACAGAAGATGTAAGAAATTTCTGCATGGTCTAAATCTTTGTGTACCTTATTTGTAAATTATTTGCCCTGAAGTTTAGAAAATAGTTTCTGAATTTTAAAATTGCTGGATTCATGCAGCCAGCATTGCAGGTTATCAGAGATCAAAGATTGTAATAATAATACATTTTGTAAATTGTAAGCAAAAAGTTATTTTTATATTATATACTGTCTATAATTGTCCATCCTAATTGTCTTTGTTTTCATCTAGTCATGGAGATTCAGTAAGTGCCTTGGAACAATATTGAATTCTCTTAGCTTGTGTGTGTTACTTTAATATTTGAACTCAACTGGGATTAGAAGACTATCAAAATATATGTATGTTTCAGGATATTTGACCTGCCATTAAAAAACAAGAACAATTTTACAGTGCTTATTTGTCTTGGTTTTTCATTCTTCAGCCTTAGGAAATTAGACTTAATATCTGCTGGCTCAGTCTTACCTTTAAGTCATGAGTGTGGGGTTTACTCTTTTAAAGGAGAAGGAAGGAGCACCTTCTGCAAACACAGGGCTTTGCAATTGTAATATGTATACTCATTTAGTTTATTTTAGTTTATTTTTTTGTTAATCCTCATCCGAGGATATTTTCCCATTGATTTTTTTTTTTTAGATGGAGTGGAAGGGAGGGCAGAGAGAGAAATCAATGTGAAAGAGACACATCAATTGGTCCCGCTTGCCGCATGACCCCGACCTGGCTGGGGATTGAACCTGAACCCTCGACCCTTTGGTGTGCTGGCTAACGCTCTAACCATTGACCCACACCAGCAAGGGCATTTATTTATACTAATTTTGATATCTTTGAGTCAGCCCTAGGCATCACTGCCTACTTAGATACTAGTAAAACACCAAATGTGAGGTTAGGAAAGGGAAACTGTTTTTTTCCCCATCACATTACTGGAACACAGTTCTCATCCCTAAGTACTAGGCTTGAATTGTGTCATCGTGGATTAAAGTTAGTGTACATCCGCCTCAGCCAGGGGCTTAGTTGGCTGGAGAATTGTCCCATATACCAAAAAGTTGTGGGTCAGGTCACATACCCAGATTGTGGGTTTGATCCCCAGTCAGGGCAAATATGGGAGGCAACTGATTGATGTTTTTCCCTCTCTCCCCACCTTCCTTTCCTCTAGCTATAAATATCAATAATAGTATATCCTCAGGTGAGGATTCTTTTAAAAATATGTTTTATTGATTTTTTTATTTTTAGAGAGGTGTGAGTGAGAAATATCGATATGAAAAATATGGATCGATCAGCTGCCTCCTGCACATACCCTACTGGGGATCAAGCCTAAAACCCAGGCATGTGCCCTGACCGGGAATCAAACTGGGACCTCTCAGTCCATGGGAGTACACACTATCCACTGAGCATACCAGCTGGGCAGAGCATTTTGTTTTTAATAAGTTAGTGGACATCTGTATTTTTCCTCTGCATACCAAAGGGGTAAGAAATTAAGAGACTAAAGTGATAAAGAGTAACCTTGTGTGAGTAGAAGGGTGATCATTGTGGAGAAGAAAATAACACAATTTCATCTCAAAATGTGGTCATCATGTTGATCCTTTAGAATTTAGAAATGTGAATATAATGGACCCTTGGCATTCACAAGAGACACTTCTATAGCATATCATTTTCCTAATAAAATTTAAACTGAAAGTGTAGCTGAAAAAATATTTAGCCCTTTCACATACTTGATGATTTGTGTAATATGATACTAAAATCATCTATAGCCTGGCCGGTTTGGCTCAGCAGTTAGAGCATTGGCCTGCGGTCCTGAGAGACCCAGGTTTGGTTCCCGCTAAGGGCATGTACCTCGGTTGCAGTTTGTCCCCGGCTCTGGTCAGTCGTGCGGGTGGCAGCCACTCGATGTGTCCCTTCACGTCGATGTTTCTCTCTCTGTTCCTCTCTCCCCCTCCTACTCTACCTGAACAAAAAATGGAAAAATGTCCTCGGGTGAGGATAATAAAAAAAAATAATAATAAAATAAAATCATCTATAAAGATTTTTTGTTTGGAGTGGGTTGCTTGCAACACTTACATTGAAGTATTCAGAAGGGTACAAAAATCATCACAAAGTATGCATGCCTCTGTGGCCACCACTTATAGCAGTAGCACAAAACATCAGCCACTAAGATACTTCCTTCTTGGGCTTCTGAAATTTGTTAATATTTATAGCAGTTTGTTCATTTTTTATTGCTATGGAGCTTTGCATTGTGTTGAATATATAATGTTTTGTCCATTCTGCTAGTAATAGACATTTGAGTTGTTTCTGGTTTGGGACTGGTACAAATTATACTGCCGTGAACATTTTTAGTGAGCTATTTGGTGCACTTTATACACATTGATCTCTGTTGGACATATATCAAGGAATGGAATTTTTGGATTTAAGGGTATGCATATATATTCAGCATTAGTAGATCCTGCCAAACAGTTCCCAATTGTTACAAATCCTTTCTAACACTTGGTATTGCAATTGATTTTCATTCTAGCCATCAAATAGGTACATAATGGTATTGTATTATGATCTGAATATGTATTTCCCTCATAACAGGTCGAACACATTTTAATGTGCTTATGAACATGTGGATATTATGTGGATATTACCCTTTCTGAACTAACTGTTCAAGTCTCAAGCAGATACTGTTTGGCAGTATTATCTGTTAAAACTGAATATGCACATATCCTGTAATCTGGCAATTCTGTACCTGTTTTTCTTTTGAGTTGTCTTTCTCTTACTGATTTGTTGGCGTTGTATTTATATATTCTACATTTTAATCTTTGTAACCTTGCCTGATTTGCATTTTCACACTATTAATGGTGTTTTGTTTTTGATAAACAGTGGTTCTTATATTTGTCCATTTATCAGTCTTCTAATGAATGATTTTTGGTGTCCTCTTAGAAATTTTTGCTCATCCTAAGTCAAGATGTTCTACAGTTTTCTAAATTAAAAAAAAAAGTATATTATATTTTTATCTTTATCAAAGACTTTTTTCTTTGACCAATCACCATTGAATGTTTTCTCCACTGTTACAAAGGTGGTCTTGAGTTTTAGGTGAGTCAACTATATTTTTCTTCTTTCTATTCCATTGCCTATCTTTATAATGTATTAAATTCTGCCTTTTTCTAGCTTTAGCTTTCTCCCAGTGATTAATTTTTATACTGCCTGGAACACTGGAGAAAAGATATTCATTTTTATTTTTCTATGTAAAGCATATGGTAAGCACATTTGTATCTGAGTTAAGTCACTGCCAAATTCATCTTTCCACTTTGTCCAAAACCTCTGCCTTTTAGGTAAGGCTTCAAGGACTTTTAAATCTTTCTTTTTCCATCATAACACTGTCAGCTGACTTTATTTTGGAAGCAACTTTCTACAAATAGTACTTTTCACCATAGTATGTTTCAGTTCATGGGCATTTTTTCCATGTATTGATGAACAACAATAAAACCATAGTTAATGTTAGTGCTCCGCTAGGCTCAGTTATTAGCTAAGTGACTTGCGCATATGTAACAGCCTCATAGGGCTTGTGGTTAAGATTTTTGCCTGAGTGAAATTACACATTATATGTTTTAAACCTTTGGGGTCACTTAAAATAGTTAAATTTGAATGTTAAATTATTTAATGTAAAGGATTTACTCCATATCAGTTTGTTTTATCTTCTGACATTGAATTTACAATAGGTCCTATTTAGATACGTAGAGATTGATATAAGAGCAAGGGAGAGGGAGAGGGTCTTTTAGTTCCCAGGATTGTCTTGGAAAGGAAAATTTAAATTTAGAATATGTTGAATTTGAGATACTGGTACACCTAGCACCTGGGAAGTGATGTTCAGTCCCCAGTAGATTTGAATATCAGAAGAAATATCCAGACTTGAGATCAACATTAGGGCACTAATACAGACAGAAATGAAACCAAGACTGTACAGAAAAATCCCAAGAATTTTTTTTTTGTATTTAAATAAGTTGTTGCAGTAATATGTGAAACTAACATTTCTGTTTGTAAAAATATGACACAGGCCAACTATGGGCACTATCGCATATCTTGTTAAATGGCGGCACCTTTCTCACACTACCTTTGCCAGTCGTCTTACTCGTTCTGCACACTAGGTTCTGATTTCTTCAGTCCAATTTCTTCATTGCCACCAGACTGATCTTTCTAAAAGGCCAATCTGGCCTTGGCCGGTTTGGCTCAGCGGTTAGAGCGTCAGCCTGCGGTCCACAGAGACCCGGGTTCGGTTCCCGCTAAGGGCATGTACCTTGGCTGCAGTTTGTCCCCGGCCCTGGTTGGGTCGTGTGGGTGGCGACCACTCGATGTGTCCCTTTCACATCAATGTTTCTCTCTCTTCCTCTCTCTCCTTCCCGCTCAATCTGAATAAAAAATGGAAAAATGTCCTGGGGTGAGGATAAGAAATAAATAAATAAATAAAAGGCCAATCTGATCTGCTCTTGACTTTTTCTGATTGTTACCTTTCCCTAAAAGAGTGTTCAATGGTTATTCATTGCCTATGGTAATATTACTTCAAAATGTGGCCCAGGTTCTGAGCTGGAATTATTGAGGGAGTGTCCTTAAAATTCAGGTTCCACGGTATTAGTGTGGACCTGAATTAGAATGGGACGAAGGAATATTTGTTTTAAACAAGCACCATAGGTGATTTTGGTGCATAATGAAATTGCAGAACCAGGCCCAAAGGATTAAGTCTATATTGAGCAAATGATTCAAGACTCCCAAGAGCTATCTGCTGCTGACCTCTGTAGCCCTTTTTCCTGTTTACACCTGTGCTCCAGCCATAATGAACTACTTCAAGTTTTTTCAGCCCCAGACCTTACTCATACTATACCCTCTGTCTTGAATACTTTTTCCTTTTTTGGGGGGGCCTTCTGATGAATCCTACATATCTATCAAGATTTAGTTCAAATGTTATTTCTTTTATCAAACCCCTTAACTTGTCCTGTTTCCTTACCAAGTCAATCAACTAATCATTCTTTGTATCTACACTGTACCCTATTAATTTATCAGTACAATTGAACTTTCTGCTCTATTACACTTGCCCCTTTGAGAGAAGTGAACAGGCTATTTAGTGAATACACACACACACACACACACACACACACACTTTAAAAGCAGCTAAATGTGCAAAGTGGAACTAATTATGAACATAAGTACCAAACATTGTCCTGACAGCAGAAAGTAAATGTCAGTTGAATAGATTAATTGAATCCAAGACAATAGCACATATTAGGGTAGCTAGTCTATACCTGGTTTTGATTTATATTCCTAAATACCTATTAAGTTTTTGTATTTTTAAACTTAATCTCTCTTGACACATGATTTAAGGTACCCACATAAATACACTCATGGAGTTAAGCTTAACATATAGGTTGTTTGTACTCGTCTCTACTCCTGGAGCACAGAATAGTAAAAAATATCATGGACTGAGTACTTTGCCAAGAATATATCCATAGTTTCCAAACTGAATATCTGGCTCCATTCTGAAGACATCTATACATATATATTAAGAACCATTTCATAATTAAACTAAAAAGGCCATTTGGTGCTAAATGTGAAGGGGAGCAATAAAAAGAATGCAATTTGCAATCTGAAGCTTTTGAGAAAAACTCCAGAGAATGACATCTTAATTATATATTTAGCCTTAAAATGTATTCAGACTAATATTTTTGTTGAAAAAACATTTAGTACTCTTGGTTGCAATCCATGAAATAATCCTAAATAGGATTAAATTGAATTAAATCATTGTGCTAGTTTTGGAAAGTTTTTTTTTTTTTTTTTTTTTGTAGAGAGAGAGGAAGGGAGAGAGAAACATCTGGCCTCCTATACATGCTGCAACCAGAGATTGGAACCCACGACATGGATATATGCCCTGACTGGTAATCTAACCCGTGAACTTGTGTTCAGGACGGTGCTCCAGCTCACTGAGCCATATTAGCCAGGGTTCATTGGTTGATTCTTGTATATGCCCTGACTAGGGATTCAACACACATGGGACGGTGCGCTAGTCATCTGAGCTTACCTGACCAGGGCAAGTTTGGGAAAATTCTTGATGCTTTTGTTACACAGATATCTCCTAATTACCTGCTTTTAGTGTGATGTTATTTTAGATGTCAAAAATCCATGTTATTAGTAGCTTTCTAAATAATGAGATGTGAATTAATTTCACTTTTTAAATATTGTATTCTCCCATTTTGGATTTTTGTTACACAGCTCTTAAAAGGCCAGAAGCTCATATTTTCATTCTGGTAGACAGAATTACAAAAGCTTTAACCTAGATATTGGCAAATATCCACTCAATAAGCAACCCTGCATATTATGTTAAAAATGCAAAGTAGATCTAGTTTTGAATATAAACTTTTCTCCTAACAGATGTGCTGTAATGTTCCCTATGCCATTTATTTGTCTTTAAGGTGCACAAATCTTGTAAAATGTAAATGACTAATATTTAGATTGTAAACAACTTAAACAGTGAAAAGTAGCTATGCTCAGCTAACTCATGGAGCTGTGACACTTTCTAAACTGTAACAAATCTGGGCTTTGTTGAATTAGTGGGGGAAGGGAATTCCAAAGATTCCAGTCATTTTACATTTCTTAGAGATAACATGGCATATGTACTGTTACCATAATCTAATATAATAGCATTTGTGACTTGGGAACTCCCTTGCCAAATGTTTCAGCAAGACATATTCTGTATCCTCTACAGATTTATTCCCAAATAGCCAAATACTAAACAAAAAAGTTTTAAATTCCTCCTTAAAATAGATTTTCTAGATTTTAAATTTTTTCCATAGTTACAATTTTGTTTTATAATGAGAACTTTAGAGATTCACTCTCAGCAACTTTCAAATATGCAGTCTAGTATTAACTATATTCACTGTGCTGTACATTACATCCCCATCACTTATTTTACAACTGGAAGTTTGTACCTTTGGGGGAGGGAGGGGTTAATCCTAACTGGAGGACATTTTTCCATTGATTTTTTACAGAATGGGTGTAGCAAAGAGAAAGAGAGAAACATCAATGTGAGAGACACATGATTGGTTGCCTCCCACTGGGGATCAAACCTGCAACCCAGGTATGGTGCCCTTGATGGGCAATTGAGCCCAAGACCCTTTGGTCCTCTGGCCGATGCTCAAACCGCTGAACCAAACTGTCCAGGGCTGGAAGTTTGTGCTTTTTGACCCCCTTCATCCATTTTGCTGGCCCCACCCCCAATATTATGTTTTTCTCATTAAAAATTCTTCAGTAGGATTACCTTAAATTAAGTACACAAATGTACAGTTGATCTTTACATCTGGATATTTTAGAATATACCTTATAAATTTTAGTTTTATCTAATATATAAACTACTAGAATATTTCCAATACCTTCTAAAACTAAAAATGTGAAAAAGCATTTAAATAATTTACTATCTGAAATATAAAATCTAAGAATTTAGCATTTCTCATTGTGTTTAAAGTAAGTACATAATAACATTTTAATGCAGCTTCTATGCAAAAAATTTAAAATACCAAGCTAAGGATACTACATATGTCTTATAATTCAATAGATGTAGAGATTAGCTGAGATTAACATTAGAAAAACTTTTTTGGGGGGGGGGGGTACATGCCCCTGGCAGGAACCAAACCCGGGACTTTGGTCTGCATGCCGATGCTCCAACCACAGCCAAACCGGCCAGGACTAGAAAAACTTTTATTTATTTATTTATTTTTTTTAATCCTCATCCGAGGACATTTTTCCATTTTTTGTACAGACAGTGTGGGAGGGAGAGAGAGGAAGAGAGAGAGAGGGAAACATCGATGTGAAAGGGACACATCGAGTGGCTGCCACCCGCACGACCAACCAGGGCCGGGGACAAACTGCAACCAAGGTACATGCCCTTAGCGGGAACCGAACCCGGGTCTCTCCGGACCGCAGGCGGACGCTCTAACCGCTGAGCCAAACCGGCCAGGGCTAGAAAAACTTTTAAAATTAAAATTATATAGACACATTTTGTTTAAGAAAGGTGAAATGGTCCTGGCTGGTTTGGCTCGGTGGTGAGTGTCAGCCTGCCATCCAGAGAGACCCGGGGTCGGTTCCCACTAAGGGCACGTACCTCAGTTGCAGTTTGTCCCCGGCCCTGGATGGGTCGTGCGGGAGGCAGCCACTCGATGTGTCCCTTTCACATCAATGTTTCTCTCTCTCTCTTCCTCTCTCTCCCTCCCACTCTATCTAAACAAAAAAACAAAAAAAAAAAAAAAGGGAAAATGTCCTCGAGTGAGGATTTAAAAAAAAAGGAAAGAAAGGTGCAATGCAGTTTATAGGGAATTTCCTAATGCCATGCAAAGTAACAAAGTTGACTTAGCATCTTTTCAACGTAAAGTGAGTTTTCCATTTTAATATTGTAATATTGATTTCCATGTAACAGAAATAAATTGAAATTTATATGTAGAAGTTTTACATTTAGACTTTACTTTCATTTGAATTCATTTGAACTTGGGAGCAAAGATCTTTGCAAGTTGGATTCTTTGAGGATTCCAAATGATGATAGCTTTTATTTCTGTAACTGCACCAGTTGGAACATCATCGAACTCTTCCCCAATTTACCAGAAGGAAGTAGCAAAGCAAAACAAGGGGAAATTTATGGGTAAAAAAAAAAATCAGGAAAGGTACTCAAGAAAATTCATAAAGCTAATAGCCCAAAAGCTTTTTTTGTGTGGCTTCACCGTGTGAGGGTGTTTATGAAGGTCCTAATGCCAAGAGCCTCACTTTGCAAGAGGCATGAGCAAATCTTAAAGGCATCAATGTATCTTCATGCAGACTCAGGCCCATTTAATACAAATTATTAACCTTGCCCTGAATGGTTTGGCTCAGCAGTTAGAGCGATGGCTCGTGGACCAAAGTGTCGCGGGTTCGATTCCATGATTTGATGCCCCAGCCCTGAATGGGTTCGTGCTGGAGGCAACCAATTGATGTGATTCTCTCAGATGGATGTTTCTCTTTCTCCCTCCCTTGCTCCCACAAGATCTGAAAATCAATGGAAAAATATCCTTTGGTGAGGATTTAAAAAAAAAAAATACTTAAAAATTATTAACCTTGCTGAGTGTTTACCATATGCCAGGCACTCTGCTGATCTCTGAATACACATCTTACTTAAGCTCACAAAAACCTTGCCAAGTAGATATAATTCCTGTTTAATGTATGAACCTGAGGAATACAGGCTTTAGGTAATTTAAAGTCACACAAAGTAGCAAAGCCAGAATTTAAAACTGGCTCCTATTCCAAAATCCTTGTTTTGTTTTGTTTTGTTTTTATGTACCCCTAGCGGGAACGGAACCCAGGACTCTCTAGTCCGCAAGCCGACGCTCCAATTGCTGAGCCAAACCGCCCAGGGCTTAAATCATTGCTTTTAACTAAGGACCCTACTATATACCTCTAGGTTTCAGAGATGCTAGGTGTATAGGCAGTCTTTCAGGGAAGGAAGACCATCAGGCATCTTAGCTAATTAAACATTTAGATTTACTTTAGATCTAAACATTGGATTCAATGTTCAAAGTGTTTTCAAAATGTTCATCCCAATAAATTTAATAAAAAAGGAAAAAAAGGAAAAAGAATCAGCTTAGAAACACATCTGCTGCATTTTATTAGCCAAAGCAAGGCACGAGGTCAGCTCACATACTAGTGGTGGGAAAACAGACCCCACCTCCATGGGAGGAGCTGCAAAATATTGTGGCCATGCTTTCCATCCTACTACAGTAGTTGATCAAATTAACTGTGAAATTAGAATTGACCAAGTTGGAAAAATTCCAGAACCTGATTCTTGCCCCATGCAATGTTTATTCCATTTTGTTCTAGAAATTACCCTACTTACTGCTGGATAAGAAGTAAACAGAGATATGAAGGAAAACTATGCAGATGGCCTCCCTGTTTTCAAGCTGTATGTTTTAAAGTCTATGAGAGAGCCCAGCTGGTGTGGCTCAGTGGTTGAGCAACGACCAATGCACCAAGAGGCTACCAGTTCGATTCCTGGTCAGGGCACATGCCCAGGTTGTAGGCTAGATCCCCAGTAAGGGGCATGCAGAAGGCGGCTAATTGATGTTCTCTTTCATCAATATTTTCTCTCTCTCTCTCCCTTCCCCTCTCTCTAAATCAATAAAGAAAAATAAAGTCTATGAGAGACATTGAACTTAAGTAGCCCCTGCCTGTCTCCTTGTTCTTTCCCAGATGTATCAAGTGTACTTTATTTTTTTGTAATCCTCACACGAGGATATTTTTCCGGTGAGGATAAAAAAAAAAAAGAAAAAAGATATTTTTCTCTTTATCATCAGATACAGTAGGTAGAGAGAGGGAGAGAAACATCGGTGTGAGAGAGACACAATGACTCTTGTCTCTTGCATGACCTGACCAGGGCTGGGGATGAACCGCAACCAAGGTACGTGCCCTTGACTGGAACTGAACCCAGGACTCATAGGTTCGCAGGCCGACGCTCTAACCGCTGAGCAACTGGCCGGGGCCCAAGTATACTTTAAAATAAATATTTGTTTTATCTACTTTCAGAAAAGCTGTAATAGGTGTTTTCCTTAAGGAACACTCTATTTTACCTTTAACACAGGACTGTTACAAGGATTACATTATTTAACACATGTAAATGCGTAGCACAATTAACTTTCTCTTCAGTATAAAACCCAGAACCATAAATTATGGGGAAAAAAAGTATAACAATCTGAAAAAGCAGGCATTATTGTGAAAGTGACTGAAGTGACTGCTGATATAATCACAATACTATGATCTTATCTAAAAAATTTAACAGTAATTCTTTAATATGATCAATTATCCAAGTACATGTATGTTCATAGTTCCTTGAGAGACTCATATAATATTTCTGACAATTGGTTTGTTTGAATCATACAAGGATCCATACAAGATTCACACAGTGCATTTACTTGATAGGTCTCTTAAATCTAATTTTAATTTCCTCTCCCATTTTGTTAAAGAAACTGTCATTTGTTCTGTAGTTTCCAACGCTCTGGATTTTGCTAATTGCACCCTGTGGTGGTGGTAACATGTGCTTCTATCCCTCTGTTTCTTGTAAACTTGGTATTGGGATCTGGAGGCTTTCTTAGATTCAGGTTTGATGTTTTGGGCAAGAATACTTCACAGATGCTATCACTACTTCTATTACCCTCATCAGAAGGGTCATAATGTAGTCTCGGTGGTAATGTTGAACAATGTGTTCAGGCACTGCCAGCCTGATCTGTCCAGTTTCCAATAGCCTTTCATTTAATGCTCTCATTTAATCCTCTTCACATACTTTTCTGGTCCATAGTGTCTGGTAAGTTGAAAACGTGTTTTTCAAACTTCTTTGCAGCTAGAGTTATGGATGTGATTTAAATTCGAACTAGGTGCATCTGTGTATAGCAGTGAATATAGTGAAAAATCCAAAATTGGGGGACAGTTATGAGGCATCCTTTTCTTTTCTTTTTTAATGTTTTAACTGTGTTGAGAGAGAGAGAGAAACATTAATAGGTTGCCTTCTGCACACACCCTGACCGGACACTGAACCCACAACCTGGGTATGTGCCCTGACCAGGAACTGAACCAGCAACCTTTCAGTACACAGGACAACACTCAAGCAACTGAGCCACACTAGCCAGGCCTTGAGGCATCCTTCTTGATGGGGTGCTTTATAATGAAGGTGATGAGGCTGTGGGGTGGCTTTCCCATTTAGCAAGTGACTTCCTGATCATGGCATGAGTAGCAGTCCTTTGACAGTCCAGTTTATAGGTTGTTTCTTCAACCCCACCAACCATTTGTAATATACCATGTAATAAATTCCTTTTGGCGTAAATTACTTAAGGGTGGCTTTTGTTCTCTGTATTAAACCCTGATCAATACATCTCTAAGAAAAAGTATTGTCAAACAATAACCTCTCTGGTTTAAAAAAAAACAAAGTGAATTTAGTTAACTTCTTAACAATTTCTGAGTATGTAAAAATAGATATTCTAGGAAGATAAACTTTTTTTTAAACAAAGAAATCATTTAGTTATTTCACATTCCTGTTGTATAAACTTTCTAAATAGAAACACAGAAGGGGTTTTTAAACATTTAAAACTTAATCTGCTCTTCCCCAATGTGGCCAGAGGTGACCTCTGAAAATAGTTCACTATTCCCTTGACCCGGAAAACCCAACTAAATCATGCAGATCTTCAAGAGGTTCCAATCTTCATGTTCACTTTAGGAACATGTGTGGAACTGCCAGGAGGTCAGGGGTATGCATATTTGAAAAGCCACCAAGTATCTGAAGGATGTCACTTTACAGTAACAATGTGTGCCATTCCGTTATTACAATGGTGGAGTTGGTAAGTGCCCAGGTGAAACAGTGGGGCTGGACACAGGACTGGTGGTCCAGAGAGTGCTGATTTTTGTGGCATATGTTTAAAAATGCAGAAAGCGATGCTGAATGTAAGGGTAAATTCTCTGGTCATTGAGCACATCCAGGTGGAAAACCTCCTAAGATGTGGTGTACAACTTACCGAGCTCATGGGCAGATTAACCCACACATGAACTCTGCCTGTCACATCGAGATGATCCCTACTGAAAAAGAGCAGATTGTTCCTAAACCAGAGAGGAGGTTGCACAGAAGAAAAAGATATCCTAGAAAAAACTGAAGAAACAAAAACTTACGGTCCAGGAATAAATGCAACATAAAATAAATACTAATAAAAGAAAATAAAAAAAGTAAAATTAATCCATGTTAAGAAATCCATGTCCATTAATTAAGACAATTTTATTGAAAGGTAGTTTAAATGTTGCCTTAACAAAGTTTTAATTCAATAATGTGAATTACAAGATATAAATCTTCAGAGTTTAACAGACATTTTAATTCAATGTTTTATTATATAAATGTTCAAACACAGAGAAGTTAAAGAATGATATAGTGAGCATACATCTGTCACCTGAATTCTACAATATTGTTATATTTGCTTTATCACATATATAACCATGTGTGCATCCCTCTATTCATACATTAATCCACTTATTTTCTGATACATTTCCAAGTATATTGCAAACATGAGTACACTTCACACCTAAACACTCAGCATAATAGATTTTTTCAGGTATAGTATTTGGCCACTGGAGGGCTTCCAAATGCCGTAAAATGTATTAAGAAGTAAATTAGTCTATAGTGTCATGCACTGGGAAAGGTCTAGGGAAGGAGTGCTTGGAATATAGATGGCATGAATTAGAGTGAGAGACTCAATCTGAAATCAAGCAAGAAGAAAGACCACAACATCTTTAATCTTTACCCTCATAACTCCACTCTTTTTATAGCTACTTTAATCATAAAAGAAAAACTATATATTTGGCTCTCCGCTTCCTCTCAAATGACTTGTGCTATTGAAGGTAGTAATTCTTTAGATCAGAATCCCAGAGAACTTGATGAAAATCAAGATGTTATATTTATAAAAATTAGCTAGTATCATGAACTCAATGTTAATTGGTTAATTGTTACTCTCCATGAGGACAGGGCTTATGAGTTTGTTTGTTTGTTTGTTTGTTTGAATCACTTATCCCCAGCAGGTAGAATACTGAAGGAATGAGTGAGTCTAGGTGCTTGGTTCCAATATAGTCTTCACACATTTAAATCCATTACTAATCACAGAATTTTTTCCCCAACAAAACAAAAATAAGCCTTAACATAAAATAAGAGCATGCAGCAGGACATTCAGCGGAAGCCTATGTTGCATACCCCACAGGGGCCCAGCTAACTGTTGGGGAAGGTCCTGCAGAAACCTATGGCTGGGCAGGAGCTGCCTATCCTGCTGGCAGGGCCACCGAGCAGCTTCCTAGATTCCAGGGGGCACTTTTCAAATGCCTCTGGGGCTTCCCAGTCACCAGTGTGAAGTTTTGAAATAGAAATGATGTCTTCTGTGAATTGGTAGGGGCAAGAGTTGGGTGGAATTAATGTTACTCCTCTTTTTTTACCTTCACACTGGTGATACCTCAGGAAATTCAAGTACATCGCAGTTTTAAAATTACCCTTTTAAGGTGGTACTTCCTTGGCCTCAATTTCCATATTCAGCACACAAGTTTATCAAGCTAGAACAACATCTCAAGAGCTACTGTGAGATTAAAAAATACATACATTCTCGCCCTGGCCGGTTTGGCTCAGCGGTTAGAGCAGTTAGAGAGATCCGGGTTCGGTTCCCGCTAAGGGCATGTACCTTGGTTGCAGTTTGTCCCCGGCCCTGGTTAGGGTCGTGTGGGTGGCAACCACTCGATGTGTCCCTTTCACGTCGATGTTTCTCTCTCTCTCTCCTTCCCACTCTATCTGAACAAAAGCTGGGAAAATGTCCTTGGGTGAGGATAAAAAAAAAAATTATGCCCTGGCCGGTTTGGCTCAGCGGTTAGAGCGTCGGACTGCGGTCCGGAGAGACCCGGGTTCGGTTCCCGCTAAGGGCATGTACCTTGGTTGCAGTTTGTCCCCGGCCCTGGTTGGGTCGTGTGGGTGGCAACCACTCGATGTGTCGCTTTCATGTCGATGTTTCTCTCTCTCTCTCTCCCTCTCACTCTATCTGAACAAAATATCGAAAAATGTCCTCGGATGAGGATAAAAAAAAAAAAAAAAAAAAAAAAATTTATACACACACACACTCTTATCTTTACAGGAGAATGAGAGATAAATTCTTTTTTGATTGTGCCTGTACAGAGAGCAACATAAATACTTTCAAATTTAACTGTTTTCCCGTGAGAGATAACAATGGCAGTCCACCTAGGTAAAAATCCAGGAATAGGAAGAATAGATTTAAAAACCATATAATCACCTTGCATTTTATATTCAAAATGGGTATTTGCAGAAATTTTATGACATAAGCTATAAAAGGTTAGATGTGCAAGCAATCTCCTGCTACAGCTAGTGTTGCCATCTCACTAAAGAAATGGGTGAGCCCTGGCTGGTTTGGCTCAGCGTTTAGAGTGTTGGCCTGTGGATCAAAGAGTCCCAGGTTCGATTCCGGCCAAGGGCATGTACCTCGGTTGTGGTTCGTACTCGGCCCCAGTTGGGGTCGTGTGGGTGGCAACCAGTCGATGTGTCTCTCTCACATCAATGTTTCTCTCTCTCTCTTTCTCCCTCCCACTCTGTCTGAAGATAAATGTAAAAATATCCTCAGGTGAGGATTAAAAAAAGAAAAAGAAATGGGTGATATGTAGGCCCGCACAAGATTTTCAAATGGACCAGTGATGACTGCTGTTAAAGTGTGACCTACAGAAAATATACTTCCAGTTGAGTGATTAGAGGCAGTGAATATTGGTGGAAGATGGATGACTGAGACCAAATATTCATTTGCTCTTTCTCAGAAAGTTGTTTCTCTATGTTGTGGTTTCCATCAGTCACGGGTACATTCAGAAAAATAAAAAAACATGCAGTGAGCAACATTTTCATAAAGGTAAACTTCTTTTTTATGTATATTTATGACTTTCCTGTTTATTTTTAAAATGTATTTTTTGTAATAGTCGTGATGAATGATAGTTTTCTTTTTTCACTGTACTTACCTTGGCAAAAATGAAAGTAAAAAATTCCATGTTAGTCTCCAAAGTTATATTGGAAACTTGACAGTCTACGAACTCTCTCCCAAATTAAGATTCTATAATGCAAAAAATAAATAAAATGCAATAATTAACATTTCTACGAATTCATTTTTCCTATACAGGTACTGGACATGAAACGGAACAAGTGAAAAACTATCGATAGGTAGAGAAGAGGAATTCTCCCATTTTTAGCTTCTCAAATTCTCTCAAGGGATGTATGATAAAATTAATTGATAAAATATAGTTTCAGTTTGGGAGGTGGATGACAGTACAAAAATGTGAATGTACTTGATGTCATTAAACTGTACCCTTAAAAATGGTTAAAATGGTTGAGAAAGGGGTAAAATTACAGCTGGCATGCAAGGAGTTCTATATAAACCACAGCCTATTTTTGTCATTTTGAATTATTTTTGTGTTCCCTTTTAATAATATACCCCCTTACTCGGAATAATTACTTGTGATCACCCCACATCAAAACGTGACACACCGTGTTATTTCATTGAGGTTGTAAGTGCGGAATTAGAGGACATCTAAGAAAATGATGTAGAAGAGTTAATTTTCTGAAAGTGAGAATTTCCTAGAGCAAGGTTAAGACATAAGCACAAAGAGTGCCTTTTATAAAGCCGAACATGTTTGGAAAGCCATGTGTTGTATCTTTAAGGATTGGTGCTTTCCATTTTGTCATTTACCAGACTGGAAATATGGAATCTGAGTGAAGGAAAGTTGAATGAGATTGTGAAAGATATGCTAAATGCACTTCACCAGCAACCATATTTACACTGAGTTACTGGAAATGTCTATTTTTTCTGTAACTAGTACACAACCAGGGAGTCAGCTTTTAGAACCTTTTTTCTAATACCATAATCAGCACTTGGTTTTATATTTCATTACTTGTGTATCTCTTTTCTTTCCTTCCTAGACTAGTGTTCTGAAGAGTGCTGTTTGTGTCTTACTGCTTTTAGGATTCCCTTCTTCCCCAGTGCCTAAAATAAGTGCCCAAGGTTTAGAACTTTGAATGACCAGGGAATAGTCCCAATCAGTGGATGCTAATGTTCTTCCTCTACAGAGCACTGATGAGATTTCTGCTTTTGGGAGCATTCTTAGTGTTTGCAAGGTCCAGGCATGGTTCTCTAGCCTGAAAGTCCTCTGATATCTTTCCAATAAACTCCCCTTTGTTTAAGTTAGTGGAAATTGCTTACCACTGAACTCTTGACAGGATGAAACAAAGGCAGTCTGCTTATTCCACAGTTTTTGCAATCTGTCCTGGTATCTAACCATCTGAATCCTTTTCAGTTGGTATTACAAAAATACTCAGAATCACTCAAGTTTTAGTTCTGGAGAAACTAAGACAACCATAGCTGAAACAAAGCCAAGTGGGATCCAATAATTATGGTTGATGCTAAGTTGGATGTTGCAATAAGAGACTAATACTTTATAGAAGTATAGTAAGGCATATGCGTGAAAAAGGAAAGAAGCAATAATTTTTTATTTATTTGGCATTGGTCAGGCTTCAGTTGGAACAAACTATATTTTACATGCAATACTCTATAAAGAGAAAAAACTTGGACAGTGTTTAAAGGAGAATAGCAACCGATCAAAGGTCTGTGAAATTAGACCTATGAGACACAGTTAGAAGAACTGGGTATGTCCAGTCAAATGCAAGATATTCAGGAAGATAAACAATTAATTACAAGTATGTGAAGAGATGGTTCCCAGGCTGAGGTTTAAATTAAATATAAAGTTAAATCATGGGATTAAGAGGACAAAACAGAACAAAAAACCAGAGCAACAGATAGAAACTACATATTGTGAAAACAAACTAAAAAGCTTTTAACAAATCGACAAATAGAGCTATCTGTAATCTGGAATTCTGCATATATATTATTAAAACAAATTCAGATTTGTACTTATGTAGAAGTAACTTAGAAAATAGAAAAAGCATTTGCTGGATTGCATTTAAAAAGTAAAAATCATCAGATCAAGTATGAAGAATGCTTTTAAGAAAAATGATACATCTGGAGGCCTTCTTCGGGACCCAGGTTAGCGAGAGCAGAAAGGAACTCTGATATGTCTCGACTCCTGAATAAGGGTAATTTCTCCGTGTGTGAGGAGATAGGCAACATGGTGAGCAGCTTTTCTGGCCTCTTGGGATTCACCAGGAATCCCTACCATGAGATACATGATTCTCTCCAGAACGGTCCTGAATTATAAAATATTCTCCCCCATATGTCTAATGAACACAGTGCCTCTCTGAAGTATATTCTCCTTTTGGAAATCTTTGTGGGCAAAGCATGTAGACAAATATTTGTTATCTAGTTTACACTCTTTGCAGCTTAAATGCAGAGGGAGAAAGATGAAACGACAAAATTTTACTATTTTCTTTTCCTTTAAAGCTTTTCTGTTAGCCCGATCATTTGTTTTTGACTTAGATGTAGGTATTCTAGCAGAAATCTCACTTAAGTGTTCTTATTTCCTCTGTTTGGCACCTGAACCCTGCATGCATTTGCTTGTTTATTATGATTTTGACACCAATTACAATGTGTGGCTTTTCTCCCCACACCAAGCAATTCTCAGACAACAGCTAGAAGTCCTACAAGTCAGCTTAATTCTGACACTATCTATCCGGAGACAGCATCAGATCCCAGAAATTAAAGGGTTCAGTCCTGTAAGACTTCTCCCACCTTCAGATCCAATCACCAGTCTCATTTGTTACCTGTACTCCCAACCAACTGGCTACAAATGAGAGGTTCTCACAACCCACTCCTTGGGTTCAATTAATTTACTAGAGTGGTTCACAGAACTCAGAGAAACAGTTTACTGACTAGATTACTGGTCTGTTATAAATGGACATAATTCCTCCGAGGAGTCCTAATTCTCTCCTTCTCTCATGCCAGTTCCACAGCACCTTCCTACAACACGAAAGTTAATGATCAATTCAGTAACTGCTGAGTTCTCTTGATTTTCATTACCATAGAAGGGCCTGGATTCAAACTGTAAAAGTGGGTTGCACCCTCAGGTCTACGGTATCTTTGAGAATGCCATATCAGCAGCTCTGGTGATAGAATAGGCTAGGGTTTCATAGAACTGGTAGGACATTCTTTTTTTTTAACCCTCACCTGAGGACATTTTTTCCATTTTTTTGTTCAGATAGAGTGGGAGGGAGAGAGAGAGAGAGAGAGAGAGAGAGAGAAACATCGATGTGAAAGGGACACATCGAGTGGCTGCCACCCGCACAACCCAACCAGGGCCGGGGACAAACTGCAACTGAGGTACGTGCCCTTAGCGGACACCAAACCCGGGTCTCTCTGGACCACAGGCCAACGCTCTAACCGCTGAGCCAAACAGGCCAGGGCGTGGTAGGACATTCTAAAGAAAACAAATCCACGACAACATTGGGGTCTGCTGGGCCCCTATTGAAGACCAATACATAGTGAAAAAAGCAAATATGGTACCATATTTGCAACATATTTAACTGGTGAAATCTAGGTGAAGAGTGTTAATCTGGGTGCTCACTGTACTAATCTTAAAATAAAAAGTTGAGATACATTGAGTCTTAGTTTCTCGTTTGGGCCCCTTGTTGCTAATCTGGCTTCATTATACTGTTTTGATGTTTTCCCACCAGTAACTTTCTTGTTGCCATTAAGCTATTATTGTGGGTTAATCTTTAAGAACTAGAGAAATGTTTTAATGATTGAAAACAAAAATAATTACATATTAAAATTCTGGCAAGCAGTCTTTTTAAAAGTTACTACATAATTAACGAGTTAACTCTTATTTTAAAAAATTGAATATGCAATACATACAGATGGCTTAAAATTCAATAGACACAAGAGGTTATACAATAAATACTTCCCTTGCACACTGTCCCAGCCACTCAGTTCTTTCTCAGAGGCAGTTAATTATTTTTTTTAAGAGGAAGAAATATTGATGTGAGAAAGAAACATCGATTGGCTACCTCCTGCATGCCCCCTACTGGGCATTGAGCCCGCAACTTGGGCTTGTGTCCTGACCGGGAATTGAACTGGGACCTCTCAGTCCATGGGACTGATGCTCAATCCACTGAGCCACACCAGTCGGGCTGCAACTAATGCTTAAAGTTTCTCAAGGATCCATCTTTCTAGAGACAAAGGAACTTGTTTTACATTTACTAAAAGATATGGAAAGAGCCAAAAGGCAATATAGGAGAGACTGTTTTCAATGTTATGCCATAAACATTTAAAATTTCAGCAAATCTATATACATACACCTGTGTTATATTTTTCACTAGCAAAAAATGGTTAGGACATTCGTATTTACAAAGGATGATATACAGCACTAGATATCTGATTTTTAAGTGAACACTACTAAACAACCACATACAGTCAATTCAATTCACTCCACTGCTGGGGTGCAGTTGGCAGCTAATGTGTCCTGCAGGCACAGAGTGCACAGATGTCAGGCTGGCATTTGTCTTTATGGTTCAAGCCAGTATCAGATAATAGCAGCCTTTAAAAATCTACAGAAAAAATAATCTCATTCAAACGACATGGCAAAAAATTGAGTCTCAACCATGTGCTTGTTCAAATATAAGCAGATTCAAAGATTGTTGAGAAAGATGCAGACCAAATAACCCTGTCTGGTGGCAGCTCTCTCATCTAATTCCATAGCAAAGTGGGATGGAATTTGATAAAAATATACATCAAACTATAAATTTAAAAAGACCAATGTAACAGTTTTATTTTAAATATCACTATTTACAAGAAGAAATTATATTCTCAGTTAATATTTAAATTCATGATAAAAATTTGTGGATGTCAACTTAAAATTGTATAGGAACGTGCATAGTATTTCAAATTCTCACAGAGAGACACAAATTTTTTGAGGATCACTGTTCTAATCTATGAATATTGGAATTCTAACTACTTCTGCCTCTGCTGGGGACTTTGAGCCCTCCATTCTAGGCTTCAAAGGGAAGGAACAATTCATGGGGAAGGTGAGACAGGGGAGGCTGGGCAGAATCAAACCAGAGATGGGTATCTCTGCTTGTGATGTGGCCACATGATTATCCTCTCCTGATGGCTGGGCCTGGTGCTGCTCTGTCCTTCATCACAACTCACCTCAAGGTCAACAGAGGTTGAAGGAACCTATGAAGCTCAGTGGCCTTCAATTTCCAACTAAATTACTCCCACATGACTAGAGCAGCTCAGTTCCGCATCATGACTGAGAAAGTCAGAGCCTCCTGGGAACACCTTTACTTTTTCTTTTCCCCCTTTCCCTTCTCCACTGCCTTCAAGCCTATTAGAGTATACACAGGCAGTGCTATGTTCTGCTGATTTCACCCATATTTAAACTGAGTGTTGAGTACCAAGTAAAGAAATTGTTAAAATGTACCCTGGCCGGTTTGACTCAGCAGTTAGTGTCGGCCCGTGAACCAGAGCCCTGGGTTCAGTTCCCACTAAGGGCATGTACCTCGGTTGTAGTTTGTTCCTGGCCCCAGTTGGGGTTGTGGGTGGCAGCCAGTAGATGTGTCTCTCTCACATCGATGTTTCTCTCTCTCTTCCTCCCGTTCGATCTGAAGATAAGTGCAAAAATGTCCTTGGGTGAGGACAAAAAAAAAATTGTTAAATTGGCCTGCCACAGCTGAGGAATCTGGTGGAAAGGGTATCTTCCCACCCTTGGAAGCTGCATGCATATTTTCTCCTCAGGTGGATGTGGGGGAACCAGGGACTTGCTTTGCAGCAAAGATTCTGGACTTCTGTTATTTCACTCTCCTATTTTGAGGCACAATCTCAAACACCAGTGCAACACAATTTCTGCGCAGAGAGCCTAATTTTATTTTATTTGTTGGAGGGGTTTCTCACACTTTGTTGATTTTATTTTAATAACTACCATTTGTGGTCCATGCTCCACATTAGTGTCTGAGTAGGTCCCTGTGCAGTTGGCCTTTTCTCAGCAGCCAGGACTTAGATGCAGCAGATTGTCTGAGGCCTCTGAAGCTTGCTCTGCAGGTACTTTTTGAAGGGGTCTTGTCTTATCTTGAAGTGTGTGTTTCTATAGGATCTGCTGGGCTTGGCCTGGCTGCTTTTGGCTCAGTCTATGGTAATGACTGAAACTTGTTGGCTCTTCTCACTCTCTTCCGCCTTCTTGAAGTAGTTACAACTTTAGGAGAGTATTTTTTTTTTGAGGTCATGTGACATGGTCTTTTTATCGTCTTGTGTATCTTCAACACCTGGTAAGGCAAAAAGGTCAGCCCAGAGGGCATTGGGTTGGAAGAAGAAAACAGGGATGTGTGGGAAGGGGGGAGCTAAGGAGGAGGTCTGTGCCTGGCAGAGGCAGGATTATCTGGAGAGGGTAGCAGGTAGAGGACATAAATGGGGAAGAAGAAGAGGAGCTTGGGTAGGGTCATTTAACCTTGTTATTACGTCTTGATCTAGGTTGAGAGCGAGTCCTCTTCTTCTTCCACCGCTTGATACTTGTTGTGTGTGGCTCCCATGATTTCTTGGTCACTTTCGCCATGTTTTAGCTCTCAATTGTTTACTCCAGAAGTCCTGTCCTCTGTATATATGCCCCTCCCCAGGGCAATGATGAGTCACACCCTTCAGCTTTATTTGGTCATCAGGTCACTCCCTACAGCCAATGGTGGCTATGGGGAGCTCAGACATCACAAAGGACCACTCCTGAGGGGCAGGGATGCTGGGGAGGCCAAGATGCTTTGGCTGGAAAAAGTACCCAGTAAAGAACCTTCCCATACTGACCTCCCACCCCTCTTCCTCTCCCCATGTTCAATTCTAGTTGTGCACATGGCAGAAAGGGGTGTTTCCTCCAAGCCATTCCCCATGGTTTATTCTACTGTCTCCTATCGTTCACTGTTACCTAGTATTATGGCTATCTTCATCTAAAATCAGCAAGATACAGGTATGGCAGCCTGACTGGAAAAACCTAGGAATTAGAGAATTGGGGGTATTTGAGGCATGATGCCCTCATTGTAAATTCAGGCAGAAAGACTTTGAACTATAACTCAGGGCAAGGTGGTATGTATATGTTTATGTGCACTAGGGTTATTCATTCACAAGAAATAGGATTAAAGATATGAAATATCAAAATTTATATATATGTTTATAGATATCATACCTGAGTATCTTTTAGGGATGGGAATTTTTGGAAGAAAATTTCAAAGGGACAAGGTATTTTATTTTTTGGTTAATTCTCCCATGAGGATATTTTTCCATTGATTTTTTAGATAGTGTAGAAGGTGGTGGGGGGGGGGGAGAAACATCAATGTAAGAGAGACACTGGTATATAGTTTTTGGTGTGACGAAAATGTTCTAAAATTAGATTGTGGTGATGCTGCACAACTTTGTAAATATACTAAAAAGCACTGCACTGTAGCCCTGGCTGGTTTGGCTCAGCAGTTAGAGCACTGGCCCATGGATCAAAGAGTCGCCAGTTCGATTCCGGTCACGGGCACATATCTTGGTTGTGGTTCAGTCCCCGGCCCTGGTCCTGGTTGTGCAGGAGGATGTGTCTCTCTCACTTTGATGTCTGTCTCTCTCTCTCCAACTCTATCGGAAGATAAATGGAAAAAAATTATCCTCAAATTATCCTTGGGTGGGGATTAAAAAAAAAAAACCTGCATTATAAAAGGAAAATTAATGGAGTATGATTTAGTTATATTCAAAATATGATTGTAACTACAAAGAGAGCAGAAACTAGGCAAGGGCTAAAGCTACAGATCTCGAAAGGAAGCCTGAGGCTATAAAATCGGCAAGATACAAAAAGAGATCTAAGGAACTAGCCTCCACAATTTCTGAGGAGAGTGGCATTCCAGAAAAATAACAACAAACAAAAACAAGCAGCCTTTTGTGAAAATCAGGATTCTGGAAGGGGAAGGGTAAAAGAAGAGGACTGTGGGAAATGAAAAAGAGTTGAATTAGGAGATGAGAAAATATGCACAGAGTCATTATGGTCTAGGTCATGAGACCTCTGTCGTGTGTGCAGGCGGATCTATAAGGGGTTGAAACAGCTGGACCATGGCACAAGAGCTGATGATCATCTCCGCAGACTGATTTCTATTCTGCCCCAGCTTCCATTTTGATAAAAGTGAGCTCTATCAGCTATAACATCTTTACTGAAGACTACTGGGTGTACCTGTCTACCCACAGCTGATGACCCAGTTGTAAGGTGGAGAAACAGTATACTACAAAAAGCAGAAAAGGAACAGGGCCTACTATATGAATTACAGAACACTGGTATACTTCAGACTCAGGTTAAAAATAACATAATCTTATTCCTGATAGCCAAGAATCTATAAAAATAGCTTTGCCCCCTTTTTTCACTCCCACTGTGCTGAAAAATAAAAAAATAACATAAAGGATATAAGACTGAATAGGTAGTGTAATTGCAATGTATTAAAAAATATGATAACATTGATTCAATGAAAATATACCAAAATATTATTAATGATTATTTCTACCTTGCTACAATGTCCTTACTAGACTTTAATTTCCTAGATGGCATGGTGATTAGACCATAATATATATTTAAGTAAATATCCGGTGATTTGAATGAATAAATGACAAATAAATGGATAAATGGATTTGTGTTCGGGTGGTACAACTATAGATTTTTACTTTTCTATTTTCCAAATTTCTTTATTAAGCTTGTACAACTCACTATACATGTTATGTTACTGCTTCTGGTTCAAGTTGGCCAACTGACAGAGTATATTTATCTCTTCTCCCCCAGGGAGCTCCGTTATGATGATAATAATGAAATTTTTTTTGCATTTATCTTCAGATAGAGCGAGAGAGAGAGGGAGGGAGAAGAGAGAAACATTGATGAGAGAGAGACACATGGAGTGGTGGCCACCCACACAACCCCAACTGGAGCTGGGGACAAACTGCAACCGAGGTACATGCCCTTAGTGGGAACCGAACATGGGACTCTCTAGTCCACGGGCTGATGTTCTAACTGCTGAGCCAAACCGGCCATGGCAAAGGAAATTTTTTTTAAGGTGTAAAACCACAACATGAAGAGAATGGCAGAGAAGAGTGCATGTTTGAGAGATTACATTTCTGGGTTATAGAACTGGCACTGGAATAGGTACTGAAGAAAGAAGACAGGAGACAGTATAGCACAGAATACGCAGAGAGGAGAAGGAGGCCAAGGGGATAGCCACTCCTTGCTGCAGAACCTGGAGGTATTCTCAGGAATGAGAAACATTAGTTCATACCAAGAGCAAGGTATTGAGAGGATGGGTATCCTAGAACTCAAAGGAAGGATCTTGATACTATTTTACCAGTTATGTAAATGTTTAGGAATGAGGGAGGAGGAGGGGGAAGAGAATAGGGCAGTCATCTGGCTTTTAATTATTTTGGTTATTATTATTATTGTTATTATCCCAGCAGAGGCCTGCCCACCTGAAAGCTGGGATTCCTTTATGATCTAGGAAAACAATTGTGACAGTTACACAGGCGCAGACTGAGTTGCCTCATTAAAAAGGCTGCAGTAACTGGCAAATTGTAAGACAAAATCTTGCCTTTACATGGGGCACTTTGTCTACTAT
The DNA here is from genome assembly GCF_014108415.1 of Molossus molossus. Lineage (NCBI taxonomy): Eukaryota > Metazoa > Chordata > Mammalia > Chiroptera > Molossidae > Molossus > Molossus molossus. The sequence continues at coordinate 43,462,654 of NW_023425401.1, forward strand.
ACCTCGTAAATTTAATTCTTGCCACTACTTCATTTTCTCTTGAAACAGATAAAAAGATTAAAATTAGCCCAGGCAGCCACCCCAAAGTAAATTAAATTAAATCTTAAAATTCTAACAAAAGAAATTAGGTCTTATTTGCTGAGGTTCTAGAGAGTCCAGCGACATATAATGGGTGGGAATCAGAGGGGGGAAATGGTTAAGTGAAAGAAATAATTTTCTAACAACTAGGGCAATACAAAAGTGAAATGGAACAGGCTACTGAGTGAGGGTAGCAAATCCCTTCACTGAGAACCTATGTGCTAATCCATGTTATAAAAGTGTCAGCCTTGCAGATGCACACAAGTTTATTTTTAGTATATGTTGGGGAAAAAAGTGTTGTCTTAATGTTCCCTGAGTTATCCACCAAGCAATCACTCTAGCTTCCTAGATACTTCTCTGCCAGTCCCTAGGCTTGATCAACTCTGCTGGTCACTGCCTATCACTACCAGCAATCTCCATGAAAAGAAGGTATCCCCTCAGGATAGTGCCAGATGTGTCAGAGGGGCAAGCCTTCTATAAATAAGAATAACCAGTATTTTAAGTTTTGTGGCTTTATTTAATTTAACAATATTTTAAATAGATTTTCCCTTGCTTTTTGCTTCTGTATGGGTGGTACTCATGGGGCATAGTATTTGTTACACAGCAGCAGATAGCCAGATGTGTTTCTCCGCCTTTCCCCCCACCTATGACATTGACTTTTTCACAAACTCAAGTCTGTTATCTTGTAATATAATCCATATTCTTGATCTTTCTTGTGGCTTCATTTAAGATGGTCACTTAATTATACAAAGACTCAAGAGAAACTCTGAAATTACTTTAAGAACTTGATTAAATTTCAGCTAACAGTTAATTTCTTTCCAGGCTTGGTCTGGGGGTTGAGGGGCTGTGGCAGTCCTATGACACAAAGATAAATCAGATACAATCACTTTGCTAAGCTACTGAAGAGGTGAATTGAGTAGGAAATTAAACCCACTGACCTTGGCTCTAACATTTAGTTATCTGGAGATTTCTTTGGGCCCCTTATCTCTACCTCCACTGTACCATGTACATGAGTTTCCCTCCTTCCATTTTTGCTCTCCACTGAATAATTATTCACAGAGTTGTGGGTTATCACTATAAAATGTAAATTAGATTCCTGGGTTTTTAACAGGGCTTGGTGTGGTTTAGTCCTTGCCTATTTCTCTAACCTTAACTTATACTCACTAAATTCTAGGTACATAGATATTCATTTAGTCATATACAAATATTCTATTCTGCCTATTATATAACATACATTATTTTCTAGACAAAAGGGAAAAATCTTTTCCTCATGGAACCTAATGTCTTTCTTGTTCCTTAAACAAGCCCAGCTCTTTCTTGTCTCAGGGCCTTTCCACAAGCTATTCTCTCTGCTTAGAATGCTTTTCTTGCCCTGCCCAGTGTAGTTCAGTGGTTAGAGTATCGGCCCATACACTGAAGGCTCACGGATTTGATTCCTGGTCAAGGGCATGTACCTGGGTTGCAGGTTCGATCCTCTGCCCTGGGCTCTAGTGGGAGGCAATCAAGCAAGGTGTCTCTCACATTGATGTTTCTCTCTCTCTCTCCCTCCCTTCCACTCTCTCTAAAAATCAATGGAAAAATATCCTTGGGTGAAGATTAACAAAACAGGAATGATTTTCTTTTCGCTTCTTGTTACCTTTCTGACTTCTATCTAAAGTACCTTCTTCTACTCCTGCTGTAAAAAAAACTTTACTTCCTTCATAACTTATATCAGAGACTACTTACATATATCCATATAGTTTATAATTACATATATATATATACTTTTTTTTGTTTAATGAATCTATCCCATGAGGCTGGGATTGTGTCCATCTAGTGTGCCACTGTATACTTAAAAGTTAGCATAATCACTATTAGCACATGATAGGGGCTCAATAAACATTTGCTAAAAAAAATAAAGACTCTAGGTATATTTTTATTGAAAAAATTCACTGGTGACCAAATTATCTGAATAGTCTGTGATTTATATACTTTTGTTCATTTATTTTAAATACATTTCTATTGATTTTTTAGAGAGAGGAAGGGAGAGAGATATAGAAACATCCATTGGCTGCCTCCTGCCTGCCCCTTACTGGGGGACTGGGCCTGCATTCCAGGCATGTGCCCTGACTGGGAATCGAACTGGGACTTTTCAGTTCATGGGACAAAGCTCAATCCACCAGGCCACACCAGCTGGGCTATATCCTTTTATATGTACACTTCAGAAAAAGGTTGAAAGATCTCTGAATTATGCTTTACAAGCTGTCAAATTGGCCACCTGACATATCTTGATCTTAGAAAAATGAGCCATATGATAAAGACTCCACTGCTATCCCCATCATCTCTGTATGGTGCTAGTTTTTATAATAATCTAAACATATAAAATTACATATAGTTCCAAATATTTATCGGCTTATAGCAATATGATTATGTCATGAGTGAGGGAAAAATAACCATGTATTAAGCAGGAAAACAGGTTTTTGAGTCTATTAGATTCCAATGGTAGCATTGGTGTAGTAAAATAAATATAAAGGAAAAACAAAATTTGCTAAAAGCACAGTGGTAAAAGCAGGGAAAGGACACCCCTTAAGGAGACATGTGTTTCTGTGGAGCAGTAAACATTGTATTTTTGAACAAGTAGCTGTAGGTCACAGACTGCTGTGTTGGTCACAAAGTCGGCCAAATTACAGATGATGGCTAGATTCTTATAAATCCAATCCCACTATTGGATAGCAATTCCAAAAATAGGCCCTAAGAGATCACAGGTCAATAGCATGTTATACCCAACCATGTAAATTCCTTTTTATTCTGCTAATAAATTACCTAGTAAATACAAGATATATAATCACAAAATATAGAATTCCCAGACTAGATATAAGAAACAAAGCTTTAAAATATCAAGGTATAGTCCTCTATAATGAGGCAAACAGCCTATTGCATATTGGGCTTCCACATAAGAATTCATTTGCGGAAAGGGTTCTATTACTTTAAAAAAGGCTGAAAATCGCTTGTCTACTGGATGGCAGTATTACAAATACATGTGGATTTTTTAAAAAGTAGTAATATTTCAAAATGCTTTAGTTGACTTGCATAAATAAGGCCAAAAATGATCAAATATTCCAGGGAACCACAAAGATCTAAAATGCCAGAAAATATAATACACAAAAATATTTTTGTATTACTGTTAATTAATTAACTAATTAATTAATTAATGTATAACTGACTTCTGGATATTGCTGACCTACAAACAGGATCCAAAGAGGTACATCTGAGTTTAGGGTGTTATCCCTGGCCTTGAAACTATCTCAATGTTTGGAACCCCAGGCACATGACTAATGTATGACATATAAAAAGGACTGGCTGTCTTTAATACTTGAAGATTATGTGGCTAGAATAATGCACACTTTGCCTACTGTCCTCCCTGCACTGATAATATACTATTAAACTCTTCAAAGCTATGACTCCTGTTGGTAGAAACTTATTTCTGATTTTGGCTCCACTTCTTTTTTCTTAAATGTAAATTTTTCTCCTAAAATTGTTGCATGCTATTACCTTGTCTGTTTCAAACTTATGGTCAAATATTTCCTAATTCCTTTTTCTAAACACAAATGTGAACAAAGCCATTATAATGGCTTTAAGAAGTAGAAGTACTGCCCTGGCCGGTTTGGTTCAGCGGTTAGAGCGTCGGCCTGCGGTCCTGAGAGACCCGGGTTCGGTTCCCGCTAAGGGCACGTACTTCGGTTGCGGTTTGTCCCCGGCCCTGGTCGGTTGTGCGGGTGGCAGCCACTCGATGTGTTCCTTTCACATCGATGTTTCTCTCTCTCTCTCTATTCCTCTCTCTCCCTCCCACTCTACCTGAACAAAAAATGGAAAAATGTCCTCGGGTGAGTATAAAAAAAAAAAAAAAAAAAAAAAAAAAAAAAGAAGTAGAAGTACTAAGAAATTATTTCAAGTTAATTATGGAATACAGAGACTGAATAATGATAGGACATAAATAATTCGGACTCTTTTTTTAAATCCTCATCCGAGAACACTTTTTCATTTATCTTTCAGATAGAGTGGGAGGGAGAGAGGGAGGAAGAGAGAGAGAGAAACATCAATGCGAGAGAGATACATCGAGTGGTTGCCACCCATATGACCCCAACTGAGGCGGGGGACAAATTGCAACCGAGGTACGTGCCCTTAGTGGGAACTGAACCCGGGACTCTCTGGTCCACAGGCCGACGCTCTAACTGCCTAGCCAAACCGGCCAGGGCAATATAATTTGGACTCTTAAACATACTCCAACTATTCCATGGCTCCCCATCATTTAATTAAGGTCTCTGAACTTTTTGACCATGCACCATGTACTAGTTCTCTAAGTTTAAACAGAATTTTATGTCTCATAGTTTTAGAGGAGTCTGAAATCAAGGTGTCGGCAAGGTTGGTTCCTTCACAGGGCCGGGAGGGAGGGAACTGTTCCAGGCCTGTCCCTAGCTTCTGATGGTTTGCTGGCAATCTTAAAGTTGCTTGGCTTATAGAAGCATCGACCCAACCTCTGTCTTCGTCTTCATGTGCTGTTCATCTTTTTACAAGGACACCAGTCATATTGGATTGGGGCCCATTCTATTCCAATATAACTTCATTTTAACAAATTACATCTGCAATGACCCTATTTACAAATAAAGTCACATTCTGAGATATTAGGGTTTAGGACTTCAACATAAAAATTTGGGGGGGACATAATACAAGCCATAACACACTATAATACATGTATATTTACTTATAAATTATTTACATCCAGTATTGCAATAAGAATTATACAGACTGTAACACCTACATAGTAACATTAAGTATACATATAAGTAGTACTATTTTCTTTCTGAACCCTAACAAAGTGCCTTGCACACTCCTGGATTACACACATTTTGCCAGTCACAATTAAAATCAAGCTCTTTGGCTTGATAAATTCCACCTTCTATGATCTGCTCTCTGCTTATTTCACCTGCCTTGTCTCTTGTCATCACCCAGTGATATCTGGCATTCTAACTAGTGTGAAATATTTGCAGTTTTCCACATGTGCCTGCTAGGCTCTTTGTTAGTTCAACATCTCTGCACATGCTGTTACCTATTTCTAGAATACCTTCATTCTCTTTGCTTCCTGTGAACACAAGGTGTATTCCCAATCATTTTCTGAAACTCAGCTCAAATGTCATTTCTGGGAAGACTTCACAACTGCTGTAAGCATCATGAAGCATTTTCTCAGTGCAGGTGGCACCTTATTCATATCTTTATTATTACAAATTTCTGTTTACAAATATATGTTAGCCTGAACTGATATTTGATCACTTTTTACCTAAAAAAATGATGCAATTTCACTTAATATTTCACTAGACAACAGGTCCATTGAGAGGAGAGGCTGTTTTATTCATTTTTATATTTCCAGTGACTAAAATGGAATTTAGTATAGTGAGTTCTTAATATATGCTTCTTGAAATTAAGGAAAGGCCTACTGTAACACCACAAACATTCCATTTTTAGATTTTCCTCTTCAAGATTGGGGTACATATTGACTTGATCCTTCCTTTAAGAATAACCATTGGGCCCTGGCCAGATTGGCTCAGCGGTTAGAGTGTTGGCCTGCGGTCCAGAGAGACCCAAGTTTAGTTACAGCTAAGGGCACGGATCTCGGTTGCAGTTTGTTCCCGGCCCTGGCTGGGTCGTGCGGGTGGCAGCCACTCGATGTGTACCTCTCATGTCGATGTTTCTTTCTCTCTCTTCCTCCCACTGTATCTGAAAAACAACAACAAAAAAGAATAACCCCTTAGCAGTATTTTAAAGTATTCTTCATTGGCCCTGGCTGGGTAGCTCAGTTGGTTAGAGCATTGTTCTGATATACCAAGGTTGTGGGTTCGATCCACAGTCAGGGCACAATCAGCCAATGAATGCAAAAATAAGTGGAACTAATAGATGTTTCTCTCCCTCTCTCCCCCTTCCTTTTTCTCTAAAATCAGTAACAAAAATATAAAAGTATTAGTATTTTTCCTTTCTTTTGCATCTGTATGTGTGGCAAAATCTCTTCAAAAGAGACATTAATTTTTTTTTTAAATAGAGAAAAAGCAGAAAGAAGCTACCAAAGTAGTGTTTTGTAACCAATATAAAAATATTTCACTATTTTACTGTTTTAATTTCAAAATATTTTTTTAAAATGTTTTTCTTTATTATTTAGAGAGAGAGGAAGGGAGAGGAAGAGAGAGATGGAAAGAAACATTGATGAGAGAGAACATCAATTAGCTGCCTCCTGCATGCACCCATTGGAGATTTGATCCACAACCTGGGCATGTGCCCTGACCGGGAATGGAATTGGTGACCTGTTGGTGGGTCGATGCTCAACCAGTGAGCCACACTGGCTGGGCTAATTTCAAAATATTTTTATTCTTTCAGATAAAGATATAGGTAATCATAAATAGGAATATAAATAGGAGAGCTAAATAAAGAGATGAGCTATGTAAAATGAATATGACTTAAAATTCCAACAATTTGTCCTGGCCGGTTTGGCTTAGCTGTTAGAAAATCAGCCCGTGGCCCAAAGAATCACAGTTTGATTCCGGTCAGGGGCAGTACTTTGGTTGCGGTTCTGTCCTGGGCCCTGGTGGGGGTTGTGCGGGAGACAGCCAATCAATGTGCGTGTCTCACATCTATGTTTCTCTCTCTCCCCCCCTCCCACTCTATCTTAAGATAAATGGAAAAGTATCCTTGGGTGAAGATTAAATAAATAAACTTATTATTAAAAAAAAATTCCAACAATTTTTCATCGCTTCTCAGCCTATTGGCTAAGATCAAGTGTAAAATTCTGCCAATTTTTAATTTTTAAAAAATTTTTGCCGCTTAGAACTTTATTTCCTGCCCAGGATTATACTACTGAGTCTTTGAGGCAAGCACATTTCAATTCCTTGCTCTTACTGTAACATATCTTCTTGAGTGTTTGAGATCTGATGGGAAACCTATAGAACTGGATGCTCAGAAGACAGGAAAAAGTCTGAGATTCTTGTATACAGCTGGAGGCTTGATGGCTGTGGTGTTTCCTCTTAGCACCATCACTGGGCCATTTCGGGGAGCAAAAAGTAGAGTAGTCTGTGCTTCTTGAGTATGGCACGAAGGTAAAATGAAAGGATAGAGTCCTCACTGTGGGGAGAGGGCTAGTGACAAGGAAGGGAGGGAGTGTCCACGGGAAACCAGAGTGGGCCTTCGGCTGGTATCCAGCAGTGAATGCAGTCTGCCAATTTTTTAGTAAGTGCAAAGATAAATTTAATAATTTCAAGTTTTTCCTAATATTATTCAGTTTGTACAATAACTATGATAACTGAAATAGTGTTTAAGTGTTACATGGATAGTTAAAAAAGGTAAATGGGTCCTGAACAGCATGCAGAAGTATTTAGCGTAAAGTTAGGAAGCAGTAGTTGGTAAAGTTGGTGGGCAAAAAGCAGGAAGTGAAACATGATTACATGAACATTTTTCATTCTTCCCCATTAAAGCCCTTAAGTTAACAAATGTGTTCACTGACTTTGCAGCATGCCAAGGTAGTCATGAGCAAACACCTTTCACAATCTGATTCTAGTCCATTTTAGAGACTTTTTGCTTTAATGGCACTTCATGTACCTTACACTTGAACTACAACGAACTTCTCACAGATAACAATATCCCACTGAACATGCCATTATTCTGTATCTTTTTTCCAATGCTCTTTTCTCTGCTTCAAAAGCCCTTTTCTGTCTTCTTTGCCAACTTATCTTAAAAAATTCAGCTCAAATGTCATCTTCTCTGGGATGCTTTTCCTCATTTCTCTAGCTAAGAGTTGTTGATCTTCCTTTTTTATGTTCACTGTACATAGTTCATGCCATCACTGCATTATTTTAACCACAGTGTTATAATTTATCTGTTGAGGTCTGGGTACACTACAGATACTCAGTACTGTTTGTTGTATGTATAAATGAGTACTAAATGAGATGACAGTCTTGAATAACAAAATACCAATGAAAAGCTTTTTTGGAAACAGAAATTATGACAACCAGACTACAGTCTGCTCCATGAGTATAAGGAACCATGTCTGCCTTGTTTATTGATGTAATCCTAGCACTTAGCCTACTGCCTGGTACCATGTGGGTGCTCAATAAGTATTTACTAACTAAATACTTAATATATGTGAAAAATAGCAGACTATCTAATAGTTACTTGAAAATAAACTGAACAAGGAGTTGCATAAATACATAGTAAGTGAAGGACCTCTAGCATAAATGATAGTATACAAAAGAATGAAAAAATTGTAGAAAATAATATCATTTATTACCAAAATTTATTTATTTATTTACTGAACATGTCATTATAAACATGAAAGATGGCCCTGGCCAGGTAGCTCAGTTGGTTAGAGCATCATCCTGATATGCCAAGGTTGTGGGTTTGATCCTTAGTCAGAACACAAGAATCAACCAATGAATGTATAAATAAGTGGAACAACAAATCGATGTTTTTCTCTCTCTCTCTGTATGTCTGTCTTTCTCTTCCTCTCTCTCAAATCAATAAATTTAAAAAACACATGAAAGATTATTGGGGGGACAGGCAAGATAAGTTGATATAAATATGATTTATGCTTTCGATTAGTCATAAGAGTAGTCATAGTCTGTCAATTAAAATAAAAATGATGTCCTTCACATATACAAAAAAATCTGTATCATTTGCCACTAATGTATTTGTATTTTTCCATTTAGTGCCTCTATCTGGGGCATCATAAGTGGTATTTAATCCCCAAACTGATGTATTCATTTATAAGCAGACCATGTTATGACTATATACCTGTAGTTTATTTGACTGTATACCTAATGCATTAATTTAAGCTTGTTTTCCTATAATATTCATTGAGGTACTTCTCCTGGCATCATCACCAAACAATATTTAAGAGAACCTGTATGCTTCTAATTCCTATGCCTATGTACTACTGACAGTTTACTCTGAAGAAGTTGAAGAGACTGAATGTCCACATTATTCACACTTTTGACTTAGATCAAGGTGATGGGCAAAGTACACTGATAGTATCTATAAACTCAGATGGCAAGATTAAGACTTCAGGAGACATGGAAGTAGGGAACAGACTGTCGAACCTCAGAAGGAAGGGGACAGGAAGAGATAAACCAAAGAATTTATGTGCATAAATACATAACCAATGGATAAGACAGTAACGTGGTGAAGGTGGACAGAGGGATTGAAGGGGGAAAAAAGGAGGGGCATCTGTTAATACTTTCAACAATAAGTATTACAACAATAAATATAAATACAAAATAAAATAAATAAACATAAAATAAAATAAATAATTAAAAAATATTAAGACGTCAGTCAAATTCTACCCAAAGTTACAATAACTTTACAAATACAAAGGTTATCCTCTTTCCTCAGCACTTGGACTTGCCCACCTTGGCAAAGTTGGATTAGGCAAACCTTGACCCCAGGTCTCAAGCCTTGGTATTCAAGGTTTCCAGGTACCTGATTTGTACCTTTCTTTTCTATCCTCTTTCAATAACATAGCAACACTTCCAATGACATTAGTCTAAAACTTAGTATTTTTCACTCACTGAAATCAAATATAGGAATTAAACAGGAAAAAGGCTAGAACTCAAATCCTAAGAATCTCTGAGTTTATCATTTTTCTTTACATCTTTTGACCACACCTAGGTTTCAAGGTTATATTATACTTTACCCTCCACCCAGCAGTTCTTAACCAAAATAGTTTCCTCCTCCCAGAGAACTAACTAGAACTATAAAAGTATGCTTTTTCCTTTTAGATATTTACAACAGTGAATAAGGCTCCCATCACACACTTTATAGCTTCCTATCCCTTTCTTAAAATAAGCATCAAAATGATACGATGTCTTTCTATACGAAAATTCTGTCAGAAAAATTAACCCTAAAAGAGTCATTTATGGATGGCTTCTATTTACTCCAATGGGCCTTTACTCTTTCTACCTTGTGGTTGTTACCTGGATCTCCAAAGAAGCCTTTAAACAGTGGTCGCTCCCTCATCTACAATTTATAACTTCAATTCCCCTAGTTTGCTCTCCTGCCGCTAAACTTGAGTACATACTCAAACTGAAAAGACCATAGTTAAACAGGTAGGTGGTGAGGCCATTTTTGTTGTAAAATGATATTACTGGTTAAGAGATGAAAATTTAACTCACCTGATGGGCTGAAAACTTTCAATCTTGATAGTTACTGCCCTTTCTTTTTTCCCCTTCTCTAAGTTCCTAGCAAGATAGAAAGGGGGAAAGACAAAAGCCTAAGTGCCCCTCCTACCCTTAGAGGAGCTGTCTTGAAAAGCCTCACCCAAAGACTTGCATGACATCACTGCCATCCTAATAGTAAGGGAGGTTGGGCAGAGAGAGAGAGAGAGAGAGAGAAAGAGAGAGAGAGAGAGAGAGAGAGAGAGAGAGAGAGAGAGAGAGAGAGAGTGAGTCTAGACACATTGCAATCTGAATGAAATTAAGGTTCAGGTAGTAGGGAAAACAGATACTAGCCATTTCTGTCACAGCCAAATTGAGATTGAGGTGCTTTTAACAGATCTAATGGCAATGCTGAGTAGTTGGGTCACTATGTAGGAACAGTCAGGTTTAGAGATCTACATTGGGGAGCTTTACGATAAAAATAATTTATTGAAGTTATGGACATGTTTGCAAATGGTCAGGAAAAAAGAATAACATGAGGGAGAAAAAAGCCCTTGAAATGAAACTTGAGAGCCTCCATAATTTAATGTCTGAGAAGAGGAGGAGCCTGTAAAATACCATGAAAAGAAGCTGATTATGACAAGTCTGAAATGTTTTTGAGATATTTCAAGCAAACTGCTAACTGGCAGTTGAATTTGTCTCCCAGTGTCTCCACATTCATCCATTGTTTATTTAAAAAACAAAAAAACAAACAAAAAAAAATCACTTTATTTTAAATACTGTATGGCTAAACAAATGCTATATAAGTATTTTAATCTTTTTCTTGTAACCCAATCTCATAATAACTAATTGCCTTTTTTTTTTTTTAACCAGAGTTACTTTATTTCTGTATGAAACACCTCTATTTAAACATATAGTATGCTGCAACCCTGGGATCTCAATTAGGTTCTTTATTACTTCCTAAATTTAGTAATAATGATAATCAGGGTGAGGGAAAGGATTTACATAATCATTACAGAGAAATTAATGATAAATCTATGGTTCACTGGGTTCTCTTCTCATATATGTATACATGGATTTCAAACTTGGTAGGAATTCTATTTGTCAACAAAATGGGCAATATTATAATGTTATTCAACTTAATAAGTTTCCTTTTCTATAGTTAATTACAACAGTTCTTTTAACAGGTTAGGTGTGGATGGATGTAATGTCTGTAGGCTTTTTTACTTCAATAGTACAACAAAAGGTTTTCAGATGAATAAAGAGACCAGCTTTAGACAATATGCTTAATCCAGTTTAACAGAGCTCTTTTTGAAGTTTATTCAGTCGCTTAACTCCAAGGTTCTGAAAACACAGACTGAAGAACCGAAACTGATCCTCTTAATTTCTCTATTTTATCTGTTACCCAAATAGAACTGTCTTTCTAAAGGACAGGATAATGTCAGTATTTTCTTTTTAACCCTGATCATCTCTACAATTAGGCATAACACCACATAAAATCTCATGCTATAAGCTTAGTGTTTTTTCACCTATTCAGATCTGCAGCTATTTCTCTGCAGCCAAACTGCACTTTTGGAAATAGTTTTCAAGATAGCTCCTTTAAGGGTAGGAGGGGCACTTAGGTTTTTTGCCCTTCCCCCCTTCTCTCCTGCTAGGAACTTAGAAAAGAGTTCTAGCCCTGGCCAGTTTGGCTCAGCGGTTAGAACGTCGGCCTGCGGTCCGGAGAGACCCGGGTTCGGTTCCCGCTAAGGGCACGTACTTCGGTTGCAGTTTGTCCCCGGCCCTGGTTGGTCGTGTGGGTGGCAGCCACTCGATGTGTCCCTTCATGTCGATGTTTCTCTCTCTCTCTCTCCTTTCCTCTCTCTCCCTCCCACTCTATCTGTACAAAAAATGGAAAAATATCCTTGGGTGAGGATAAAAAAAAATAAAAATAAAAAAGAGTTCTAGAAGGGTATTCCTATTCCAAGTTGTATAAATTTTCAACATATCAATGTACTAATACATTAAGAAAGAGCAAAACCAATGCATTAAAAATGCACTATGATTGAAATATACATGCAGGTATAACTTAATTCACCAGAAATTTGTGGGTATAACCTGGGACTACTATAGAAATATCAGTTTCTGGCAAAAGCATTTAAATTGGCTAATAAGAATTCAGGCTGATGTCTGGCCGCTGTGGTTTAGTGGACTGAGCATTGTCCCATGGACTGAGAAGTCCTGGTCTGGATTGCCGGTCAGGGCACGTGCCAGGGTTGCAGGCTCGATCCCCAGTGGGGAGTGTGAAGGAGGCAGCCGATCAATGTTTCTCTCTCACATCGATGTTTCTACCTCTCCCTTCTTCTCTCTCTAAAAAATCAATAAAAACATTTTAGAAAAAAGTTTATTCTTAAAAAAAATCTAGGCTGAGTTATTGATTGGTTTACCCATTCAATAAACACTTGCGGAGTGTTTATTGTGTACAAGGCATTTTGCTAAATTCTAGATACATTGGTGAGTAAGAGTGACTAACATAGATATGGTCCCTGTCCCTTTGCTTTACTAAGGAACACAGATGAAAACAAGTAAAGAAATAATTGTGCCCGGCTAGTGTGGCTCAGTGGTTGAGTGTTGACCCATGCACCAAGAGGTTGCTGGTTTGATTCCCGGCCAGGGCACATGCCCAGGTTGTGGGCCAAATCAGGGCACACGCCCAGTGGGGGACATGCAGGAGGCAGTCAATCGATGTTCTCTCTCATTGACGTTTCTATCTCTCTCTCCCTCTCCCTTCCCCTCTCTCTAAAATCAATAAAGAAAAAAAAGAAAAGAAGTAATTGTAAAATAGTTACAAACTGTGATAGGTGTTCTGAAAAAAGAGAATGCTGTGATAAAGAATAATGAAAAGGAAGCCATCTTAAAATGAATGGTTCAAGGAAAGGCTTTAATGACATCTGCCAGAGGAGAGCATTGGGAGTAGGAGGAAAGAACCATTTCAAGCAGGGGAAAGAGCCTGGGCAAAGGGCCTGAGGCAGAAATGGGCATGATCAAGGAAAAGAGAAAGCATCCGGCCAGTGTAGCTCAGTGGTTGAGCATTGACAAATGCACCAAGAGGTCGCCAGTTTGATTCCTGGTTAGGGCACATGCCCAGGTTGTGGGTCCAAACCCCAGTAGGGGCATGCAGGAGGGCACCAATAGATGTTCTCTCTCATTGATGTTTCTATCTCTCCCTCCCTTTCTCTTCCTCTCTCTCTAAAACCAATAAAGAAAAAAATAAAATAAAATAAAGAGAGCCTGGCTGGTGTGGCTCAGTGGTTGAGCATCGACCCATGCACCAAGAGGTCACTAGTTTGATTCTCGGTCAGGGCACATGCCCAGGTTGTGGGCCAAACCCCAGTGGTGGGCACATAGGAGATGGCCAATCGATATTTTCTCTCATCAATATTTCTATCTCTCTCTCTCCTTTCCTCTCTCTAAAAACCAATGAAGAAAAAAATTAAAAAAAAAAAAAAGAGTGAAAGCTAGTGTGGTTGATGCAGCATGAGCAAAGGAGAGTGTAGCATGAAATGTTCAATTATCTTTTCAAATGGTACAAAGGTAGAAGTCACAATGATACAGCAAAAGTCAGCAAACTATGTCTTACAGACCAGATCTATCCTGCCCTGTATTTTTATAAAGTTTTAATGGAACACAGCGACATTCCTTTGTCTATATATCATTTAAGGCTGCTTTTGTGTTACAAGCAATAGTTTCTATGTGGTTTGCAAAGCCTAAAATATTTACCATTTGGCTCTTTACAGAACAAGTTTGCTGGACCCAGTGTGAGGTGAAAGATAAATTAGCACTGCCAAGATGAAAGCTGAAAAGTTCTAAAGCTAAAGCATATAATACCACCCTTTACAACTGGTCAGTGATGATTCAAATGAGAAAGATACACAAGGATTAGCAGCAGGTCAATGTAGTTTAGGTAGGACTTTGAGATGTCCATACCAGAATGGTAGAAGAGTTGTCTTTAAGGTTAATACAGGGTTTCATAAAGCACAAGAATCTTTTTTTTAAAAATCCTTACCTGAGGACATTTTTCCACCTTTTGTTCAGATAAAGCGGGAAGGGGAGATAGAGAGAGAAACATCAATGCAAAAGGGACACATCGAGCGGTTGCCACCTGCCAACCAGGGCTGGAGACAAACTGCAACCAAAGTACGTGCCCTTAGCGGGAACTGATCCTGAGTCTCTCTGGACCACACGCTGACGCTCTAACCGCTGAGCCAAACTGGCCAGGGCAAGCACAAGAATCTTTATCCAAGGGGATCAGGAACCTGGTCAAGGCCAGAAGACAGTATACCTGTAGAGTGAAAATGCAGTTTGGCTCAGGAATATAGGAAGACCTCACATACAGAAAAACATATTTTAAGAGATACAGAGGGCAGCTCTAAGCACTGTTAACACACATTTATTATGGCTGGAAGTTTGAGTATATTTGCTTAGCACCTATTCCAGCAATTGACAAAGGTAGGGCTTGGATTAACTAACAAACAAATAAACAAAACTCTCAAAAGCTACCTTAATCAAACTAGACCATTCTTTTTTAGCTCATAAGTCAAACTGGGTTATTTGACCACAGATGTTTTGCTTGGCTTGCACAGTTTCTTTTTCAAAAATTGATTTTAGAGAGAGAGGAAGGGAGAGGAAGAGATAGAAATATCAATGAGAGAGAATATCAATTGGCTGCCTTCTGCATGGCCCCCCCCCCCCATCCCGGGGATTGGACCAGCAGCCTCTTAGTATATGGGTCAATGCTCAACCACTGAGCCGCACCAGCTGGGCATGGCCTGCACAGTTTCTTAAGAAACTTCACACTAAAAAAAATCTAGATATTTAGAAACTAGGTCCACTTTATTTCCATATGGGAACCATCAACTAGAGATGAGATGCAAATGTAATTTATAGATAAGGTATGTATTCCAAGTTTTCCATTGTCCTCACTACTCCCTATTATATTACATTCAGTCTGCCTTATTTTTATTATTTTTAAACTACCAAAACTATTTGGCATTTAAGTTTGTAACCGCTGGTCCTCATCTTATCATAAAGAACACAAACCTGTACTTTATATACTTCTTTTCAACATATATTTGTTGAGCACTAACCATGTCCCAGATACTATGCGTACCAATATAAATAATGCATCATCAGTGCTCTTGAGGAGCTCATAGGCTAGAAGCAGAGACCAATGTGTTAAAATGATCATAGGCAGAATGATGATGGCACAAGAGAACGATCAACTATGATGTAGCAGGTCAAGCATGGTACTAGGGAGGTGCTTCAATCAAATCTTGAAGGATAAGTATAACTTCATTAAGGTATTCCAGGCAGAGGAAAGAGAATGCACAGAGGGGCATGGGGTGCAACTCTTTTGGCAATTACACATAGTTCAAAATAGATGAAATAGAAGAAAGCTGTAGGAGTATGAGAGAGATAAGAGTGCTGGGGTTATATAAAGAATGGCTTTTGTCTACACTAAAAAGTGTGACTTTTATTCCATATGCAAAAGGGAATTACTTAAGGGAGAGAAGCACAACCAGGTCTATATTTTTGAAATATAATTTTGGTAGCAGCATGGAGGATAATATAGAAGATGAAAAACTGGAGGCAGACAGATCCAGCAGGAAGGAAATCACTGACATAATCCAAGCTAACCTGTAGCCTGAAGGCAAGAAGCAGCAGTGGTAATGGAGAAGAGAAACTACCTAGAAATAGTGAGTGACTGAATGTGGAGGGTGAAGGAAAAAGAGAAATCAAAGAAGAGTCCCAAACTTGTGGCTTGAATTGATAATGTGAATAAACAATGCAGGAGAGTGATAAATGGGAGGATGGGAATGGGTGCTATAAAGTCTGAGGTGTCTGCAGCTATACAGGTGATGTGTCCAACTGGCATTTGGACAAGAGTCGGGAGTCAGACAGATAGTCAAGGCAGGAGAGAAAAGACTTGGGAACTGTCAGCAATTATATATATCATAAGACACTGTGATGTATAGTATCACATAGAAGTACACAGAGTGAGATAAAGAGCAATGATATATCCCTAAGAATCCCCAACAGTTAATTGGAAGGGATGCTCATCAGCCTGGTAGAGGTAATGACGAGGTTGGGGATTAGCAGCACAGAGATGAAGAGAATTAAAGTGTGAGGAATTGAGGTGCTGGCAAATGTTTGGTACAAATATGGACCACAGGTTCCAGGTTGGGTAGGGAAGAAAGTATAGAAAGGAGGACTTTGTGTAGGGTTGCCAGTTATCAGGAAAAAAAGGAACACCCAGTTAAATTTGAATTTCAGATAAAGAAAGAATACCTTTTCTTTTTTAGTATAAATATGTCTTAAATATTATTATGGGCCATACTCATACTAAGCATTTTTTTATTGTTGTCCGGCTGGTGTGGCTCACTGGTTGAGCGACAACCCATGCACCAAGAGGTCGCCGGTTTGATTCCAAGTCAGGGCACATGCCCAGGCTGTGTGTCAAATCCCCAGTGGGGGGGCATGCAGAAGGCGGCTGGCCAATCGTTCTCTCTCATCAATGTTTCTATCCCCCCCTTCCATTCTCTAAAATCAATAAAGAAATATAATTTTTTTATTGTTAATGTGAAATTCAAATTTAACTGGGTGTCCTGTTTCATATCTGGCAACCATAATTATGTGGAAAATAGAGACCTAGAGTCTGGGAGCTATCCTGAGGTCCAAAGGCAAGGTATCAAGGAGTGGGAAAGCTGAATATTCAAACACTAGTTTAGGATCTCAGAGATGGAAGGGTAATGAAAAAGATCAGGAAGGATCCATTGGAGTTTGTGTAGAAAACTGAATGGAAATGCAGGTCCAAGAAGAAACATTGAGACAAAAATATTGGATGGGTCATCAGCATGGACACTGAGATCAGTTAAAATGATGGCTGGGTGACTTCTGGTCAAGATGGTGACTTAGATAAATGCATTACTTGCCTCCTCCCACAACCACATTAAAATCACAACTAAACGTCAGAAAAACCATTATTCAGAACTGCTTGAAACTGAGCTGAATGGAAGTTCTACAACTAAAAAATTAAAGAAGCCACATGGAGACTGGTAGGAGGGGCAGAGGCGTGGACTGGCTGGTCCCACACCCACGTGTGGCACATACAAATCAGGATGGATACCTCTGCTGTGAAGGTCCTCCCTGAGCAGTGAGGGGTCCCCGTCCCACACCAGGACCCCCAGCTCAGGGTTCCAGTGCCAGGAAGAGAAGTACCCACAACTTCTGGCTGTGAAAACCAGTGTTAAGGCTGAGAGAGGCTGAGCCTTCTGGAGTCCCAGGCAGTTCCTCTTAAAGGGCCCAAGCATGGCCCTGGCCTGTTTGGCTAAGCGGTTAGAGCATCGGCCCGCTGACCAGAGAGTTCTGGGTTCGGTTTCCACTAAGGGCATGTACCTTGGTTGCAGTTTGTCTCTGGCCTAGGTTAGGGTTATGTGGGTGGCAACCACTCGATGTTTCTCTCTTTCTCCTCCTCCTCCTCCCTCTCTCCCTCCTGCTCTGTCTGAAGATAGATGCAAAAATGTCCTCGGGTGAGGATAAAAAGAAAAAAGGGCCCGAGCGTGAACTTACTCGGACTCGCTTGCTCTGGGCTCGTGCAGGGGGAGGCAGCTTGAAAGGCACCAGAGATGTAAGGGGAAGAACTGAGCTGTATGGCCTCGGGATGAGGGCTGGAGAAGCAACTTTTTCTTGGACAGACATGCTGGCAGAGTCTGTTGTTCCTCTGGTGAGCCCTTACACCATGGGGCAGGCAGATGGGCACCATAACTGGGACTCCAGCAACTTGGCTCACACTCTTTGCCTTGGGCTGGTGATTCCCTGAGGACCTGCCCCACCCAACTTCCGGGCCCACCCAAGCTGTTTCCAGTGGCTTTACCATAGGATTGACTTGTCTTGGCTCCTGTTTCAGATTTTCCTAAATTCTCTCAAACAAGCAGCATCTGGCCTCACCAGGCCCCATACCTCTCACTAAGTGGCCCCAGGACTGGCACTAACAGCATCAGCCATGGTTCACAGCTTGGCTTTGCCTGGGCACTTTCAAGCCCATTACAAGAAGCAGCCATCTGCAGATCATGATGTAGCTTATGCCGGGTGGCCCCAGGTAGAACACAGGCAGTGGCTGACCTTGCCCCAGATTCAGCACACTCAGTGCATAGCTTCAGACCATGTCAAAGCACTACCACCCAACCATCTCTACAAGTGACACACTCAAGGAGTAGACTCTGGGTACCAGAGCCCTGCTGAAGTAAGTCTTGCTCTGTGTGGTAGGCCCCTGCACAGCTGATCCTCCAAGACAGTCAGAAGTCAGTGGTCAGTAGGTATAGCCAGTCCTTGAAGCTTATAAGCCTGAGTAAATCCCTCCCATTGACGTGCCAAAAGCAATCAAGACTCAATTACAACAGAAGGGTGTACAGTCCACATGAGGGGTGCACCTCAAGTGCCCAGCTAGGGTGACCCAGGGAGGCTGTACCACTGGACCTACAGAACACCTACTATAATAGGCCACCCTACCAAGCCTAGGAAACATAGCAACTCTACCTAATACACAGAAACAAGCAGGGAGGCAGCCAAAATGAGGAGAGAAAGAAACATGTCCCAAATGAAAAAACAGAACATACCTCTAGGAAAAGAAATAAAAAAAATGGAGATAAGCAATCTTAACAGATGCAGAGTTCAAAACAATGGTTATAAGGATGCTCAAGAAACTCTTTGAGAATTTCAAGAAACTTAGTAAGAACTTCAAGGAACTTAGTGAGGACCTCAAGAGCATAAAAAAGGACCAGTCAAAAATGAAGGATGTACTAACTGAAATAAAGAATAATTTACAGGGAATCAATAGTAGAGTAGGCGAAGCCAAGAAGCAAATTATCAATTTGGAATATAAGAAAGCAAAAAAAAAAAAATACCAATCAGAACAGCAAAAAATAAATAAAAAAAAGAATCCAAAGAAATCAGAATAGTTAAGTAGCCTCTGGGACAAATTCAAGCATGCCAACATTAACATCATGTGGGTGCCAGAAGGAGGAGAGGGAGAGCAAGAAATTGAAAACCTATTTGAAAAAATAATGACAGAAAACTTTCCTAAGCTGGTGAAGAAAGCAGACATCCAAGTGCAGGAAGCACGGAGTTCCAAATCAGATGAACCCAAAGAGGTCCACACCGACATATCATTATTAAAATGCAAAAGGTTAGCCCTGGCCGGTTTTGCTCAGTGGTTAGAGTGTTGGCCTGTGGACCAATGAGTCGCAGGTTTGATTCTGGTCAAGGGATGTACCTCGGTTGTGTTTGTCCCTGGCCCTGGTCAGGGTCATGTGGGAGGCAACCAGTCGATGTCTCTCTCTCATGTAGATGTTTCTCTCTCTCCCTCCCTCCCTTCCACACTATCCGAAAATAAATTAAAAAACATCCTCTGGTGAGGATTAATAAAACAAAACAAAACAAAACAAAAAAATGCAAAAGGTTAAAGGCAGAAAATCTTAAAAGCGGCAAGAGAAAAATAGCTAGTTACCCACAAGGAAGCTTCCATAATACTGCCAATTTCTCAAAAGAAACTTTGCAGGCTAGAAGGGAGTGGCAAGAAATATTCAAAGTGATGAAAAGCAAGGACCTACGACCAAGATTACTCTGTCCTGCAAAGCTATCATTTAGAACTGATGGACATGTAAAGAGATTTCCAGACAAGAAAAAGCTAAAGGAGTTCATCACCACCAAACCAGTATTATATGAAATGTTGACAGCTCTTGAAGAAGAACAAAAATATTAATAATAAAATGGCAATCATACATATCTGTCAACAATTGAATCTACAAAGAAAATGAACATCAGAACAGAAAGACTCATAGATACGGAGAACTTTCTATTAGTTGCCAGATGGAAATGGGGTTGGGGGAATAGGGGAAAATGGTGAAGGGATTAAGAAGTACAAATTGGTTGTTAGACTGATGAACTTTTTTTTTTTTTATTTATTTTTTTATTTTTTTTAATTTTTATTTTATTTTATTTTATTTTTTTTAGTCTTCATCCGAGGACATTTTTTTTTCCATTTTTTGTACAGAGTGGGAGGGAGAGAGAGGAAGAGAGAGAGAGAGAAACATCGATGTGAAAGGGACACATCGAGTGGCTGCCACCCGCACGACCAACCAGGGCCGGGGACAAACTGCAACCGAGGTACATGCCCTTAGCGGGAACCGAACCCGGGTCTCTCCGGACCGCAGGCGGATGGTCTAACCGCTGAGCCAAACTGGCCAGGGCAGACTGATGAACTTTATAGGGAAGGGGGGAGAGGGGATGGGAAGAGAAAACTAAAGAACTTATATGTACAACCAATGGACACAGACAATAGTGTGGGGAAGGCAGGAGGGGGGCAGGAGTGGTGAGGAGAGGGGCAGTGGGGGAACAAGGGGGAACACCTGTAACACATTCAATAATAAAGTTAAGTTTTAAAAACAATGATGGCTGGAGGGTAGAAGAGATAAATATGAACCAAGTATCAAAAAAAGGAATCTAGTCATGACAGGAAAGAGAAGGTAGGCTTCTCCATGGAAGTGAGTCTTGGCTTGCACTGAGATCCAAAGGATGTGATATCTCTTAAGAACCTCATGTTCATCAGGACCAAGGTCAATATCCCAAACTTGTCCTCCTGTGTTCCTAGCTCAGTTAAGGATACTGCTATTGGCACAATAACCTGGTTATTATTTAATAGGAAAGGAATAAAGGGAAGATCAGACAATTTAGGCATATCATTCATACAGCTTCACCAGGAAGCTAGCAATGAACACTCCAGTTCTATTCCGAGTGGGGAAGGGTCTGGACAAAGGTAGTTTAGAAGCGCGGCCAGGAGGGTCTGAGTGACATGGGAGGTGCCTACCTGTCCCCTCACACCCGGGAGCTAAGTCAGTGGCCAAAATAGGCATGGCCACTGCAAAGGAGAGAAACCCGAATATTTAATCTCCTAGATAAAGGAGCTCCCACTCTCTCTCTCTTGCTGCCCCTGCCAGACTGCTTGAGGGGCTCCCAAGCCTGCATTTCCCCAGGTGGCACGCAGCCATGTGGAACCCATACAATACACTAACAGACTGAATCTGGACTGATCCTAATCTGGACACAGCTACACCAGAGAATGGACACTCTGGACTTTGGCTTTATTTCTGGCCTTGCTAAACCTACAACTGCCTCTCTTCTAGAACTTGACTGAGAGACATGGGACTTTACAACCCCAGAAGTGTAATTCCACGCCAATAAAAACCATCCATTCTCCCATGAGGGCTTCTGAATATGTTTATTCTGATTGTGCCTCAAGTGTTGGAGTGATCTGGCCCCTTTTCCCCTCCAGTGACAGTACCACTGTCCATCAAGTCATGCAGGTTAGAAACACAGGAGGTATTCATGATATCTGCTTCTGTTATGCACATTATATGATCGTTTGTTATCCAAACCATCATATAAACATTAGGTAAAGAATAAAGCATTCCAGGCAGAGGGAACAACATATACAATAGTTCTATGTTGAAAGACAGCATGGTGTATTCTGTAATTACCACCTTTTTCTCTCTCTTCTTTTTTTCCTCGAACTTCTTTCCTTTTTTTTTCCATTCTTTAACTATTATTTTTTGCCTTTCTTTCTTTCTTTCTTCTTTCTTTCTTTTTTTTTAAATTTAAAGACCTTGTCTCTTGACAAGGAAGAAGAAGGGGCTAGATCATGATGGGTTTGGTAGTCACATAAGAATTTTGTTCTTTATCCTAAAAGCAACTGACAGGTCTGAAGCAAGGAAAGTGACAGATCAGATTAAGGTTTTGAAAAGAGCATTCTGGGTAGAATTAAGATTTGAGAAAACTAGAATATAATGAGACCAGAAAAAAAGTCTAGTGCAGTCTTTCAGGTGAGAGGGGGTGGTACTTGGAATAGGGTAGCAACAGTAGACATGGAGAGAAGTGGATGGTTTTAGTGCTAGCAGAGATGAAGCCAGTAGAAATTGATGATATTGGTGGGAATTCTCTCCTAGGTCAATGTTGTTAGGAATGATCTAGTTGAAAGAGAATGGCTGAATATACAGGAGAGAAATCAGATAACTGAGTATGTTTCATAATAGTAGTGCCATTAGACCTAGGTAAGGACCCTCCTACTGCTGCAAAGGGCAAGGTGTCTATGAGGTAAATGGGTTCCCGAAGCCTGCACTCCCCTTTCATACTGGCTAGATTTGAGGGCAGACCTACTTGCTGATTACACATCACTGTTTACAGGGGGTGAGGGGTATGTACATAAGCTTGGACATGTTGATTGCATGCATGCACGGTCCCTTTTGGTGTGGTACTTTAAGAAGATAGGAATGAGAACAGGGTTAGTCCATCTCTAAAAGTCTGAGAATTTGAAATTTAAACCTGGCCTTTTGGATTATTACTTAAGTAGATTTGTCAAGGTAGTAAAGTAGAATATATTTTTTAAAAACAGCTTCTCAACTTGATTAATAACTTAAATATTTGGACACATGGTATGTAAACCTCCATAGCCATTCTTGCCGAGGCTCTGCAAATTTGAAACAGTATACTGTGCAAGGAGTAACAAATTCACACAGATGAGAGTTCACTTTAGCTGTGCCCTTATGTAGTCAGATTTTCCAGACTTCTGTGTAAGAGATGAGGAAATAAGTGGTACAAGTTTCCAAGCATTACATTAACATATATAAGAGACAATTTCCTATATCTGGAGGGTCAACAATTAAGAAGCCATATTAACTGTAATGGTTTCAGTGTGATTTTGAAAAGCTTCTCGAATATGGCAGGCAGAAGTTTAAAGGGACCTTAGTGATCATGCAATCAAATTTACTTAACAAATAAAACGAAGGTTCTCACAGATGAAGCACCTTGGCTAAAGTCACAAAGCTAGTTGGTAGCAGATGATTTATTTCCAGCTCTAACCTCCCAGCTCACTCTTCCACCAATGCTACTTTTCATGAAGATATCTGTTGCCAGTCAATGCAACTACAAAGCTTACACTTGCTTTCATTGTTATGTATCGAAAAGGAAGCAAATACTTTCACTTTAAAAACTGGAGCCACTAGCAGCCCTGCGTGATTTTGCTCAGCGGTTAGAGCATCAGCCCAAAGACCTAAGGGTTGTGGGTTTGATTCTGGTCAAGGGCACATACCTGGGTTGCAGGTACCTGGTGGGGGTCGTGTGTGAGGCAACCAATTGATGTGTCTGTCTCACATTGATGTTTCTCTCTCTCTCTCTTCCACTCTCATCTAAAAATCAATGGAAACATAACCTGGGGTGAGGATTTACAACAAAATAAAACAAAATTTGGAGGCACCTAAAAAAAAACAAGTAAAAAGAACAATATTAGCACTGGCTGGTTTGGCTCAGCTGTTAAAGCGTCAGCTTGTGGTCCAGAGAGACCCAGGTTTGGTTCCCGCTAAGGGCACGTACCTCAGTTGCAGTTTGTCCCCGGCCCTGGTTGGGTTGTGTGGGTGGCAACCACTGGATGTGTCCCTTCACGTCGATGTTTCTCTGTCTCTCTCTGCCCCCCCCCCCCCCATTCTACCTGAACAAAAAAATGGAAAAATGTCCTTGGGTGAGGATAAAACAAAACAAACCCCCCCCCCCCCAATATTAAATTTTGACTCCAAAATATTCTAAAAAAAGAAAATAGAAAAAGGGGTGTGTGTCAAAAATCCAACTTCATTAAGTCACAAGTAACTATTGGCAATCCTAGTTACTTTTAAGTGTTTTCTAGAAAATGAACAGGCAATTTAGGTCTCCCTTTAGGACTTAAAATATCCGACTGGTCATCTCCTGATTAGACTTTTTTTTTTATAGTTTTATTTTTATAGTCCATTTTATTTGACTTTCGATCTCATGTGAGACTTTAGTTATATTAAAATCGTGGTCCTCGTTTTGGTTGCAACCGTATTACTGTAAACCCATCTCCCCAAATTCCCTATCTTCTAAACCAGAAATCAAAGCACATGCTTACAAAACATCCAACACTCAAGATGCTAACTAAATGCTAAGATACACTGGAGAAACCCTTGCTTTTCAAACATCTATAAATATCGCTACCGGATTTTTCTTGGCTAGTCTGAGTTATAATCACTGTGATAAAATTAAAATCTTTAAGGGTCCAATGACAAAAGTTAAAAAAAATCCCCCCCCACGCATACTCTTACCTTCAAGATCAGAAGTAATCCGAAAGTTCTGGGTTTGCAGGAAGTTACCTCCCTCAAACTTTAAGAGTAGACGATTTTAGCAACAGTAACAAATCTTTTCAAAACACCAAGTGACTTTGAGCCCCTCCCATCAATCGACCACGGCCAACAAGAAGGAACGACTTAATTCTCAGAAAGATTTTCCTTTGAGCTGAGCCGAAATTCGGCTTTCTGGGCGCGAAGAGGCAGAGACGAACCAAAAGGACCCAAGGGAAATATGAAGAGAAAGAGATATGACAAAGTAATCGAGGCAGAGACTAGTGCGGCCGGGCAAATTTTGGGGTCCGGAGTGGGGGTTCTTCCCGGACACTCACAGGCCACCGGAGTTCACGCTAGCGACAACTACAAGATACTCCCCTCGCAGCTCTCCGGGCCCCTAGCCGCGCCCAGCGGAGCTGTGACCTCCAAAGCGGGTGCACTTGGCGATCCCGCCTCTTCGGCTTAAGATTCGCACCTTTGATTGGCTTTTAGAAGGATCCCTCGGGATAGCTCGCCCAATGAAGAGCCAGGCCGATGCCCGGACGCTCCGCCCCTTCCCACCCCTCCCCCGCCCCTCGCTGGGGGCCCGCCCCTGCCCCGCGCCCGGGAGCAGAGGAGAGTAAATACAAGAGGAGCGCAAAATGGCGGAACCGCCGAGCCCAGTGCACGGCGCTGCTGCCGCCGCCACGGTCTTGGGGAAAGAACCATTTGGCAAGCTGCAGACCGCCTCCCGGGACCCACCGGGTCCTCTGTCCGCCAAGAAGGTCCGGACTGAGGAGAAGAAGGCGCCGCGGAGACTAAATGGAGAAGGGGGCAGCGGCGGGAACAGCAGGCAGCTACAACCGCCGGTGGCACCTTCGCCTCAGAGCTACAGCAGTCCCGCGCCTTGGAGCTTCGCCTCTCTGTCTGCTGCCCCGTCCCCGCCCTCTGCTCGGAGCAGTTTCTCTTTCCCCACTAGTACAGCCGCGCCGTCTTCAGCCTCTGCTTCCTCGTCCCAGCCGGTGCCGCGCAAACTGCTGGTACCTCCTACGCTGTTGCACGCTCAGCCTCACCCTCTCCTGCCGGCCGCCGCCTCCTCGGCCAACGCCAAGCCGCGCAGAACCAAGGAGAAGCGAGAGAAGGAAAGGAGGAGGCACGGCCTTGGCGGGGCGGGCGAGGCCTGCGGGTCCGCCCGGGAGGAGAACGGGGAGGTGAAGCCGCAGTCGCGAGGTGGGTGCCCGCGCCCGGAGGGGGAAGGGCACTCTGGCCCCCGCCACCCCGTCGCGCCCGCCGAGTACGGGCTGGGGGAGTGTGGGGGCCGCGTGCACCAGCCTGGAGGGGGCGAGAGGCGTCCGGTTCTCAGCCGGCGATTTTGCAGCCCTCGTGGGGACAGGAAATGGAGCCTGTAATTTCGGTCGCAGCGAGAGGAATGGCCGAAACTCTTATTTTTCTATATGGTTTCTGCCTCTCGGTTAAAACGCTACAGGATTTGTAGAATTCGGTCTAGAAGACCTGCCCAAGAGTGTTTGGCTGTGGAGGGAGATGGGAGAGAACGGGATCGTGAAGGGTTCGTTCTTGCAAAAGACGTTCGATTATCAGACCGTTTAGACTCGATCGTAGATTTCATATTTGTGACAAGGCTCTAGCGCCAGAAAATCCTGTCAAAAAAAGGGGTGTGGAGAGCACTGGCGTCAGCTGGAAGCTACCAGAGGCCTGAGCTTTTCATCCCTATTAGGGAAATGAGGTAGCGTGCAGGGCCCGAAGTGTGTGCTGTTTCGTAAGGTACCCTCCCTCCACTCTCCTTTCCGCTCCTTAGGCGTGTGTTTTGAGTGGTCCAGTTTGAAATACCATCCTTCAGAAAGCATTTTCAGCCATATTCTTTTTTATTTTTTTTCTGCAGCAAACGATAAAATCAGAATCATTAACGTTTTGGGGCTAGAGCAAGTTGCTGCAAAGTGTTTTAGCATCAGAAAAAGCAAATTGTTATGCATCCTTTTCAAACATGGCTAGACAGTTTTAAAATGTAGGCTAGCCATATAATTTTCAGAAAACATTTCTTTAAAATAGATGGTCCTATGTTTTTAGCTATTGGTACACAGGGATCTTACAGTGGGAAAACGTGGAGACTGGTTGAAAATAAGATCTTTATGTGATCAGAAGCTTAAAGTATATAATGGTCTTTAAATATACATTGATACACAGTATTGTTAACGTATTTTTGTTTGTTTTGAAAGGAAAAATGAAATTGTCACGCAGTTTTAGTATTGCTGATCTAATGGTAGCTTACATCATGAAAAGTTCTCTGTATATTTGAATTAGAATTGATGTTCTCACAATTTAACAAAAAAATGCTGTAAATGAGCATGTAGCAACAGTTACTAGTTACTTCTTCCTTGATGTTTTGCCTGTGATACAGCTTTGACATCCAAGCATAGCCATCAGGTATTCTGGCGCAAGGTAAAGATCTCTCAGCTTCTGCTTCTAGGAAAGTGATTTTTATACTACTTTTTTTGTTGTTAATTTTCATTTGAGGATATTTTCACATTGATTTTTAGATGGAGTGAAAGGGAGAAAGGGAGGGGGAAGAGAGAGAGGGAGAAAGAAAGAGAAAGAAAGAGAAAAAAACATCCAAGTGAGAGAGACACGTTGATTGGTTGCCTCCTGCACCATCCAGACCCGAGTGGGATCAAACCTGCAACCCCTGTACCTGCCCTTGACTAGAATCAACCCCCAATTTTTCGGTCTTCGGTTTTCCGCTGACTCTAATCGCTGAGCCAAACTGGCCAGGGTTTATACTACTTTTAATCTGAAATTTTAGTTGGTTAATATTTTAAAGCTATTTTGTTTTAATGGTTACATTTAAAAGTCATAAGTGCCTGGAAGTCTGTGCATTAGGATATGTAGACAGTGTTTGCTTTTCTACGTTCTTTTAATGAGGAAGTGAATATCGGTATAACATTGTCAATGAATTGGAATGGCTGAAAATAAGTAAGCATTCTTCAACAATTCTTACTTAAAATATGGAGCACATAAAGTGTTCCTTAAAGTGAAATGGGGATTAAAAGATAAAATTTTCTAGTCTTTTAAATTTCATTTAGAATCCTTTTGAAGGCTACAGCTTACCTTATTAAGTCTGAATATAAGCATTGATAATTTTACATTAAGATGTGAGGAAGATGTTTTTCCATGACCTATTTAGGTTTTTATTGACTAGTGACTAAATATTAACACAAGATTTTTTTTTTTTTTTTTTGGGTAGAA
Organism: Molossus molossus; assembly: GCF_014108415.1. NCBI lineage: Eukaryota > Metazoa > Chordata > Mammalia > Chiroptera > Molossidae > Molossus > Molossus molossus. The sequence goes on from NW_023425401.1 coordinate 43,490,357, forward strand.
ATGCTGCTATTTTATTGAGGAAAAAAATAAATCAAAGAGGATTGCTTTTTAGTATCTTGATGGTAAATTTAATGGTGAAAATATTTCAGTCTTAATTTGAGAAGTGCTTATGTCCTAAAGCTCAGATATAACTGAATTAAGGTTCTGTTTTAATCAACTAAGGTTATTAAGCAACAGTGGTATTAAAATAGCAAGATTATATATATGCACTCAATATAGTTATAATTGCAAATATAAAAGTTAATTTGTATTACAGTTCTTATTTCTCTGGGCTTTTTGCAAAAATCTTAGAGAATAGATAACTGGGTGTCTTGTTTTAGGTATATATACCTAATTTTTAGTGTTACTCTAAGCTGGATAGTTCATAGGATAGCACATAGTGAACCCCCTCAGTTATTGATTGAACAATCTCAATCAGAACAACGTTAGTTATCAAGACACCAAAGCAAGGAATAGTTCCTTCAAAAAACAAAAATCACAATGATCTAGCCTCTCAACCTCTTTAAGCATTTAAACTCCTTTGTTTATTTGTAGTAGAGTTTTCTTTTTTTTTCTTTATTGATCTTTAGAGTGAGAGAGAGAGAGAGAGAGAAACCTTGATGAGAGAACATGGACTGGCCGCCTCCTGCATGCCCCCCAGTGGGGACGGGGCCCACAACCCCGGCATGCACCCCCACCGGCAATCGAACCTGCAACCTCCCCGGCAACTCCCTGGTGCATGAGTTGACACCAAAGCCACACAGGGCTAGAGTTTTCTTTTTAAGTCTTTAATAACAGCTGCTAATTCTTTTTTAAATTTCCCACAGAGGATATATATATATTTTTTCTATTTATCTTCAGACAGAGTGGGAGGGAGAGAGAGAGACATCTACGGGAGAAGGATGCCTCCTGCAGGACCCTGACCAGGGACAAGCCACAACCAAGGTACTGGCCCTTGACCAGAATCAAATATAAGACTCTGGCCCGCAGGCCGACCCTCTAACTGCTGAGCCAAACCGGCCGGGGCAGAATTGCTAATTTTTTTACATTGGCTACCATTCTAACTGAAATTATTTGTATTATTATTAATTATTGTCAGGGCACTTAGTAAATCTTATTTGAGTCAGAAGCGTGATAATTTGTTTTTCTTAACTTCATAAAAAATTAAAAGGTAGCCCTGGCCGGTTTGGCTCAGCGGTTAGAGCGTCGGCCTGCAGTCCAGGGGGACCTGGGTTCAGTTCCCGCTAAGGGCTTGTGCCTCGGTTGCAGTTTGTCCTTGGCCCTGGTTGGGTCGTGTGGGTGGCAGCCACTCGATGTGCTGATGTTTCTCTCTATTTCTCTCCCTCCCACTCTATCTGAACAAAAAATGGAAAAATGTCCTCGGGTGAGGATTTAAAAAAAAACAAAATGAAAAGGTAGGTCAATTCAGATAGAGGAAGGATTATTGACAATAAATGTGAAAGTTAAGAGTGATGAACAACAGAATTAATTAAAGCATACCAGTCTAGGTCCACATAGGTTAATGCTTACAATGTAACCTAAAGCCTCTGTTACAGTGCTGTACCTGTCTTGCATGATAGCCTGAGTTGTCAAGTAAAATTTAAATTTTTTGTAAAAAGAAAGTATGCAGAACATTTTAGATTTTTAAAACTAGAAAATAGCCAGGCTTTGGTGCTTATAGAGGTAATCTGCTGAAGAGTTCACAGCCCATTTTCCTGTTAAGACTAAATACATTACTGAATCAGTAAATATGGAAGTAAAAGTGGGACATGTACTGAAGGTATCTTAACATTTAGAGTTATAACAAACAACACAACAAACATATTAGATAACAAAATGCCTTAGCTGATTCCAGTAACCAATAAAACTTATATAGATCATCTAATTTTTGTTAGTTTTTGCTTTGCATTTATTAACATTTTTTTCTTAGATTGATCCTGTGAAATATTCCAAGACAACCAGAGCATTTTACTGAATTTTTTACTTAAAGTGTAGTTAACAGAATTTAACTGTAATGGAAATAGAGGTTTTTCTTAGAATGGAATAATTCAAGGTATGTAAATGTCAGTGATTTTAAAGGTTTTCAGTGTCTTGATGTTCATCTATGTTCAAAGGTTTTTCAAATTAGACTATTCTCCATGTTTCTAATATTATAATTCTACAATTTTAAGTTAAGTTTATATTCAGTTTTCATTAATATGACCAAATATTTGTCACTGCTGGGATAGTTTGTTATGATTTCATTTTCTTGTGTAACCTATTGTTTTTCATACATCGTTTTTTCATTTGGTTAGTTTTGTCTGGCAAAGTCTTTCTATATCCTTCAGCAGCTTCATAAAATGCTTCTCAGCACAATTTTCCACATGGTCAGATCTGTCAGATATACTTACCAGTTCCATTTGTTCCTGTAGTCATCCATCCCTTTTGTAGCTGTCCTTCTTCCTGCTTTGGTCTGCATTATTTCCTTTTAGGCCTGCTGCACAGCTGTCATCTTGGGACTTGCAGTACCTGACATTCTGGAAATTTCTTTCACTTCATTTGAGTCCCTTTTTTCTGGATCCCATGCCATCTTTTTGGTTTCTTTCTTCATTTTGGTTTCCTCTACTATTACTATGAAAGACTACATGGGAGTATTGTTTTGGGATTTTATTTTTATCTGCACACTTGAGTGTTTGGCTATTGAGAGATTTCTGAGTTGAAAATTATTTTCCCTCAAAAGTTTGGAGGTATTCCCTTATTGCATGGCTTGCAATGTTGAGGTTTCAAAATTTTTTCTGCAGAAAGTTGTGTTATTTTTAACTATCTGGGAGATTTGAACCCTTTCACTGAATTTTAACATTTCAGGTATCTTTAAAAAATGTTTTATAAACTCTTGTTCATTGTTCCTGTATTATAGCATCTTGTTCCTTTTTCACAGGGTACAACATCTTCAAGGATATTATCGTTTCTTTGACATGTACTTCTGTTCCTTGCATTGTTTTTGGTTCCTCTGACTTCTGTTTGTTTTGGTCTCTTTTTGTTGGAGGCTTTTTTCATAACTGTGTAATCCTTAGCAGTTCCTTCATAATCAAGAGAAAGTTCCAAAGGTGTTAGAAATCTCATTGGGCGTGCACGAGCATAGCTTAGTGACTAATGAAGTCCCATGTCTTTAGCTTTATTTCTTTTCTCTGGGTAGTGAATAAGAAGGCTTTTAGTTTCCTCAGATAAAAGTCCTTCATTTTTCTGTCTGTATGTAAGTGGAATAATGGAGAGAGGAGGGGATTGGCAAAGGTCATGAGTTTAGATAGCAGAGCACTAGTACTGTGTAGGGAAAGAAAGCTACAAGCCTCACTATTCAGTTTATAAATTTTCACATAGTCTTCCTACTTTCATACCAACATTTCACTTCTGTGTGGGACAACCCTAAGCCTGGAGCCACGCTGATTCAGTTTTGTTGGAGACGATATCTCATTACCTTAGTTGTCTGTGTGTGTTTGCGGGGGGGGGGCTCTTCTTTAGCTTCTTCCAGCACCTTCAATTTCTAAGCCTTTCTGGAGTACTACAGAGTAAGTAGGATTGTTTGTCATCTCATTTTGTAGGGACCTAACATTAACCTTCTATTCTAAGTCACTTTTCCACCATCAGCTTTCTGTCTTTATACGTTGTATTTCAAGTTACAGTTACAGTGTCTCCTACTTACATCAAAAGTGGAATTTCTGGTTCTTTTTCTCCCTATTGTTTGGGTGTGTTTTTCAAAAAGAAATCTTAAATTTTAGCCCTTATTTTGATTTGTTCCTATTTTTCTGACATTGGTGAAGTCAGTCTTTTTGAGCCCTACTCTAATCTGTTATATAGCGATAATCTTTTTCACAGTGTGGTTATTAGAATTATATGAACCAGGCATATTGTAGGCATTCATGAGGGATGTTAGTTACTAACCCTTTTTCCTGCCATTTAATACATTGGAGAAACTTAGGTTCCCTGAATTCATGGATAGGTATAACCTGTTTTCCCATTGGAATGCTGGTTTCTAGGAATTTCTGGTGTGTATGAATATAAACCATACTAACTTTTTAAAAGAAATTTGTATTTCAGAGGTTGAAAGTTATTATAGTAAATGTCATTAAATTTTCACCATCCTCAGATGAATTAAACTTTCAAATTTGGATAAACTACTTAACATAGAATATTGAAAAATAATGATACTTAATTTTTATTAGAGAAGAATTATGAAATATCGTGGCTTATATAAAATCTTTTTTTGTGTGTGTGATTGCAAATTGATAATGAAAGTGCATTCTTAACAACTAAACTAAAATGTTTATAACTTCAAACATTTCATGTTTGAAGGAACATTAAACTTGCATTGTACATATTTTTTTTGAATTATAGATGGAAAATATTTAACTGTATCATGAAATTTTTGATTAATACAAAAGAAACCAGAATAGTATTATGAATTCTGGGTCTACCTGTTATCCTTCTTTAACACTTACCAACATTGTACAATTCATGCTTCATTTCCGTTCCTCCTCTTATTTTATTTTTTGATCTGATATTTTAAAGCATAATCCCAACATATAAATAAATAACTAGAATTGAAATTTTTCCCATTACAGCCCTATCCAGTTTGGCTCAGCGGTTAGAGTGATGGCCCGAAGTCCGGAGAGACGTGGGTTTGGTAGAGATGCGGGTTTGGTTCCCGCTAAGGGCACGTACATCGGTTGCAGTTTGTCCCTGGCCCTGGTTGAGTTGTGTGGGTGGCAGCCACTCGATGTGTCCCTTTCATGTCGATATTTCTCTCTCTCTCTTTCTCTCTCTCTCTCCCACTCTTTTTTTTTTTTTTTTTATCCTCACCCGAGGGCATTTTTCAATTTTTTGTTCAGATAGAGTGGGAGAGAGAGAGAGAGAGAGAGAGAAACATCGATGTGAAAGGGACACATCGAGAGGCTGCCTCCTGCACCACCCAACCAGGGCCGGGGACAAACTGCAACCGAGGTATGTGCCCTTAGCGGGAACCGAACCCGGGTCTCTCTGGACCGCAGGCCGACGCTCTAACCGCTGAGCCAAACCGGCCGGGGCTCTCTTCCACTCTTATCTAAACAAAATATTGAAACATGTCCTCGGGTGAGGATTAAGAAATTTTTCCCATTACAGAACTAATAATGCTTATAAAATTTCAACAACACACATACACATGCACACACGTACACACGCATATGTATATATATTTTAAAGAGTGAAATTCCTGCCCTAGCTGGTACGGCTCAGTTGGTTGGAGCGTTGTCCCATGTACTGAAGGGTCACAGGTTCCATTCATGGTCAGGGTACATACCCAGTTTATGGGTTCAATCCTCGGTTGGGGTGTGTACGGGAGACAACCAATTGATGCTTTTCACATCGATGTTTTTCTCTCTCTACCCCCTCTTCGTCTCCCTTCCTCTTTCTACAATAAAAAAACAAACAAACAAACAAAAAAACCCAGCCCTGGCTGGTGTGGCTCAGTTGGTTGGAGCATTATTGTCCTGTATACAAAAAGGTGGCAGGTTTGATTCCTGTCAGGGCACATACCTAGGAAATTTTTTTAAAAAGAATGAAATTCTTAGTCTCAAACTATCATTAACAGTTTGGTATATATTCTCTGGAATAGATGTGCTTGTATAGTTTTTAGGTTAACTCTTTAAAAAAATAAGTTTTTTACATTTATGATAAAATACATAGCATTTACTATTTTAGTCATTTTAAGTGTATAGTTTAGTGGCGTTAAGTATATTCACATTGTTGTGCAACCTTCACCACTGTCCATCTCCAGAACTTTTTTATCTTCCCAAACTGAAATTCCATACCTGTTAAAGAATAATGGCCCCACCTTGGCCAGTATGTCTCGTTTGGGTGTTGTCCAGTACGCTGAAGGGTTTTGAGTTTGATTTCCAGTCAGGGCAAGTGCCCAGGTTACGGGCTGGATTCCCTGGTAAGGGGTGTGTGGGAGGCAGCTGATGAATGTTTTGCTCTCACATCAATGTTTCTCTCCCCTTCTTCCTCTAAAAATCAATAAAAAAATCTAAAAAAAAGAGTAATAGTCCCTCCCTCCTGCCAGCTCCTGGTAACCACCATTCTACTTTATGTCTCTATGAATTTGACTATTTTAAGTACCTTATATGAGTGGAATTATAAAATATTTTTCCTTTTGTGACAGGCTTATTTCACAGTGTAATGTCTTCAAAGTTCATCCATGTTTGGCATGTGTCATAATTTCCTTTTTAAGGCTGAATAATATTCTATTGTATCTATATACCACATTTTGTTTATTTATGCTTTGATGTATACTTGGGTTCTTCTACCTTTTGGCTATTGTGAAAATTGCTGCTATGAACATGGATGTACTAATAATATCTGTCTAGTATCAGGAAAGTAAATGAAGCAAACAAAAAAACCCATAACAGCTAAGTGAAGCAGATGCTTGTGAAGTCAGTGTGCATTCAGCCACATTAGCCTAGGAAATCAAATATTGGTATTAGATGGGCCTTTATTGAGTGCTTGCCATATGCCATTGTATTATCTCAGTATTTTTAGATTAAAATTCTGAATCTTTCCTAGCTGCTCAGAGTTTCATAGCTAATTATAAAGAATTTTGATCAACCCCGTATCTGACAGGGTTGGAGGCTGACTACACAGTGCTACAGTTAACTTAATTTTTTTTCTCTTTAGACTGTGGTAAACAGGATTAGAAGAAGGTAAAGATGAACTTTAAAATATTTTTTCCAAGTTATTTCTTTTTTTAAAAACTTTTATAAATAAAATTTAAGCTTACAGAAATGTTGAAAGAATAATACAATGATCCTTTGTATATTTTCCTCATAGAGTCAAGTTGTTAATATTTTATCATATATGTATACGCACTGAATCATTTGAAAGTAAATTGTTGGTATCATACTTCATTCTTAAGTAATTCGGCCTTTAACTACATAACCACGATAACATTAAAACACTTAAGAAAATAATCATATAGCCAGTCCATAAACAAATTCTTCCAATTACCTCAATTCTCCTATTATGTCCAAAATATACTGCATCTGTTTATTTATTTAAGGCTAGACCTCACTTTTTTCATATGACATTGACTTTTTAATTTTTTTTTTTTTTTTTTTTTATCCTCACCCGAGGACATTTTTCCAATTTTTGTACAGACAGAGTGGGAGGGAGAGAGAGAGAGGGAAACATCGATGTGAAAGGGACACATCAAGTGGCTGCCACCCGCGCGACCAACCAGGGCCGGGGACAAACTGCAACCGAGGTACATGCCCTTAGCGGGAACTGAACCCGGGTCTCTCCAGACCGCAGGCAGACGCTCTAACCGCTGAGCCAAACTGGCCAGGGCGACATTGACTTTTTAAAGATAGCAGTTCAATAAAGCTGTTATCTTATAGATGTTCCTACATTTATGGGGTTTTTTTTTGGTCAGTTCCCATCCAAGGATATTTTTCCATTGAGTTTTAGATCAAGTGGAAGGGAGGGAGGGAGAGGGAGAGAGAGAGAGAGAAATATCATGTGAGAGTGACACATCAATTGATTGCATCCTGCATGACCCCAACCAGGACCCGGAATCTAACCTGCGACCCTTCGGTTCTAGGGCCAGCATTCTAACCTCTGAGCCACATCAGCCAGGGCTACTCATCTTTTTTTTTATCCTAAACCGAGGACATTTTTTTTGCATTTATCTTCAGATAGAGTGGGAGGGGGAGAGGGAGGAAGAGAGAGAGAAACATTGAAGTGAGAGAGACACATCGAGTGGTTGTCACCCACACTACCCTAACCAGGGTGGGGACAAACTGCAACCAAGGTACGTGCCCTTAGCAAGAACCGAACCTGGGACTCTTTGTCCATGGGCCGATACTCTAACCGCTGAGCCAAACCGGCCAGGGCGCTATTCATGATTTTTAAACAGTTATTTCATTGTGGTATTGAACTTGATCCTTTGTATTTCTTGAAGCTAGCAGTTTGGTATAAAGGCTTGATTAAATTTAGATTAAATAGTTTTGGTAAGATTATTTCATAGGTGTACTTTATATTACATTACATCAGGAGGCAATAGTGTCATTAGTAATGATGCTAAATTTGATCACTTGGTTGATGGGACCATTGTCACCATTGTAATAGTTCATTTTTCTATTTGCATTTAGTTTGTAATCTGTGAGGTGATGCATTGTCAATATCCAATTCCCCAACCATCTTTTGCCTAATGGTTAATCATCCTTGCCTGAGAAACCTCCCAACCATCTTTTGCCTAATGGTTAATTTTATTGGGGGTTAAAAAAAGTACCATGAGCGTTGTCCCATGGACTGAGAGGTCCTGGTTTGATTCCCGGTCAGGGCACATGCTCAAGTTGTGGGCTCAATCCCCAGTAGGGGGCATGCAGGAGGCAGCCGATTGATGTTTCTCTCTCACATCTCTTTCTTCCTCTTTCTCTCTAAAATATCAATAAAAACATTTAAAAAAGAAGAATTATACCAGCCCCCCTCCCCCCCAAAAAGAATGATACCAAACTATTTCTAAATAAAAAAATGAACTAATTTTGGGAGTGGAGGAGTTTAAAATAAATTGCTACTCTTTTTTTTAATTACATTTTACATTAACTATTATTTTATATTAGTTTCAGATATACAGCATAGTGGTGAGACAATCATATACTAAGTATTCCCTCTGATATTTCCAGTACCCATCTGGCACCATACATAGTTATTATAATATTACTGACTTTATTTCCTATGCTATACTGCTACTCTTCTATATAGATTAAAACTTGGCAGTCTATTTTGATTTTGGGTACCAAGATAAATACTATAATTTTGTTGTGTGTGTGTGAGATGGATGCATTGATCATAAAATTCAAAGCAGCAGATACTATAAATCCATTAGTATGACTAGAATCCTATGGTAAATACTTCTCTTGAATTTTTAATTGACCATAGTTTGATAGTTTAATTCACAATAGTATGAATTTTGGAAAGCTGCTTGCAGAATGCTTGAAATTAAAGATTTATTGTAGTAGTCCAGTTACAATTGGTAATGATTACAATATTGGTAACATGGGCCAAAAATAAAAAGCCCCTACCAATTTCTTTTAATATAATGGATATACATTAGTATAGTGTATTTAATACTATATATATAGTTCAATATTCTAATCTCTATTCCATGAAGTCCTCTGTTGACTAATATAAATTAACTTATTCACCTATGTGAGGTCCCATTTAACTAAATTATGTCAATTTTTTCAGGGCAGGCATCCTTTTAGTCATCTTTGCCTTGCACTCAGTGCTTGATTTGATGAAAAAAATAAATAATACTTTTTTATTAATAAATTAATTTTATCTGTCCTCTTTGCATTACAAATTAGGTAGCTACTCTTTAGCTTTTTTATATGAAGCATATACATTTTCTTCATTATTTAAGAGCCACTTTCATCGGTTTGACGTGTAGTAGTATTTTGGAAAGCAGATGTCTTGGGTTCATTTTCTGGGTGAATCACTGATGAACTTTAAATCTTAAGGGAATAAATATTCACCATTTTTTAGTTTTCTCCTATGAGGATAATGAAAATATTGGAATTAGTAAATCCTGTCAAGCTTTTTTGAGATGGGTGACAAGCTGATGCAGTGAGTACTTGGGTGCAACTTGGGCTACAAAATAAGCTTCTTGAGTACTGAAACAACAATAGTTAACATTTATAGAACCGTATTCAGTATGTTATATGTATTTTTATTTAATTTTCATAACTTAAAAAGTTGTTAGATATTAGCCTTTTATAAGTGCTGTATGAAAGAAAGCTCAGATAACTTGCACAAGGATATAAAATAGTAGTAAATCTAGGTTTCAGAGTTTTAGATAGGTTGACTTCAGAGCTCTAGCTCCAAGCTGTGCAAGTTGTGTTAATATTTTTAAAAGTACATCCAGAAATGTACCTTTCATTGTGAGATAGCCAAATAAATGAGCTGGGCTTTGATGGAAAAGTAGGACTTAGGTAAATGGAAATGATGGAAACTGACTTGTTAGGCAGGTGTGAGCATGATTGTAGAGACAGGACTGTACATGGCTTGTTCACTGGTCTGTGATCAAAACCATTTGGCTGGGTTGGTGATTTTATACAAAGTTGAGTTATAGAACAGCATGGCAGTTGAGAGTCTTCCACAGTCTGCCTTTTATTTGCCAGGGTAAGGAGTTCAGACTTTATTCTGTGGTCAAAAACAGCAAGGCACAGTTGTCTTAGTATGGTGATAATATATTCAAATTAGTATTTTTAGTAATAGTGTGCAGAATGATTGACTAAGAGAAAACTTAGAAACAAGGATGTTGGAGACTACTGTAGTAGTAAAATGAAGTGATTTTAGTGATAAAATGATTAGTACTGGACACAGAAAGAAAGGAAAGATTTTTCTTTTTTATTACCTGAGGATTTTTTTTTTTTCCATTGATTTTGAGAGAGAGAGGGAGAGGGAGAGGGAGAGGGAGAGGGAGAGGGAGAGGGAGAGAGAGAGAAAGAGAAACATCGATGTGAGAGAGACACATGGATTGGTTGCCTCCCGTATGTGGGGCTGGGGATCTAACCTGCAACCCAGGCATGTGCCCTTGACTGGGAATTGAACCTGAAACCCCTCAGTACACAGGCCCATGCTCTATCCACTGAGCCATACCAGCCACGTCTCAGAGGGGACCCTTTTAAATGTTTCCTTACAGTGGCAGATGGTAATGGTTGCTATTTCTGTGAGGAGCAAATAATCTCAGATCCTCTCTTAGTTCTTAGGTAATTGGCTGTTCATAGCCTTTAAAAAAAAAGTTTCTAAGATTAGGCAAGGTCCCTTAACCTTTATTCTGATTTAACAGTTTAACATTTTACCTTCCATTTGTTTTCCCTCTCTTGCCCTCCCGTCCCTTTTTCCTTATCTCTGCTGCTACTTATTTTAACGTTTGGTTTCGGTTTGGGCCCTTATACAATGCTCTTCTCTCTGGCTTTGCTAATTGCTCTGTTAATTTCTAGGGTTTATTGTTAGCACTCCCAAAATCTTAGGTTAGTTTTAGATACACATATTCAACTGCCTCCTTAACATAACCACTATTAGATGTCCCATAGAACTATGAAATTAATATGTTCAAAACTCATAGTCTGTCTTACTCAAATTTATCTTGCTATGTATGTTCCTTATCTCAGTACCATCATATATGCAGTGGCTCAAGCTTAGAAACTGGATTCTACACTTTACCTTCATCCAACCTGTAGTCTTGTCACTATCTTGTATATCTACTTTCATATCATTCTTTCTACTAGTTTTAGTTCAGATTACCATTGTCTTTAGCCTGATTATTGTATAACCTCCTCCTTATTGGGCTTCCTGCCTCAGATCTGTGATCTTTCAATTAATTTTTCATACCATGGCCTAAGTGATGACCAGAAATCTAAATGCATATTTGATATTTCGCTTTTCTGTTTATGTGATGATGATCAGATTCCTTAAAATGTCCTCCAAGACTCTGGATGATCATATCCTTGTTCAACTCTTCAGCTTCTCCTCAGAGCTCCTTGCTGCCTAGACTTTTTCTACCCATTATTCTTCCATTCCTAGTTCCACACTTCTGCTGCATCCAGCTAATGTCTACTCATCTTTTAGGATTCAACTTGAAAGGGGGGCCTTTGCTACTCTTTGGACAAGGTTAGATCTCCTTACTGTTTCTGCCCATATCACTGTGTATTTCTTCTATGCTGACTTTGTTCACTCATTTTATTATTATTTTTAACACATTTTTATTGATTTCATAGGAGGGGAGAGAGAGAGAAACATTGATATGAGAGAAACATTGATTGGTTTTCTCTTGCACTCCCGCTGCTGGGGATCCAGCTTGAAACTCGGATATGTGCCCTGACCGGGAATTGAACCAGGACCTCTCAGTCCATGGAACGACACTCAATCCACTGAGCCACACCAACTGAGCTCATGTGTTTATTTTCCATCCCTATCTCTTCTTTGGTGAAGTGTCAATTCAAAATGTCTGTAATGAAGTGTGTTCCTGTTATTAAATTGTGAGGTTTTTTTTACATATTCTGTGTACTAGTTCTTTATCAGTATGTATTTTGCAACATTTCACAGCAGAAAAATTAATTTTGATGTTTACTTTATAATTTCTTTAATGGTTTGTGCTTTTTATGTCTTCACTAAGAGAGCTTTGTCTGACCCCAGGTCACACACAGGTTTTCTCTTAGATACGTTATAGTTTTAAATTTTATACTTAGGTCTACATGCATTTTGAAAGTTTTTATGTGTGTGAGGTTTGGATCAAGGTTCTCTTACTCTTTCCTTTTTTATTAACTTGAGAATTATTTTGTCAAGTTACCCCACCCCCCACAGTCCCATAGGGGATTTTTATTAAATTTATTGATTAAATTAGGGGCAGACTGTAATCAATACAGAATTATCTTTTTTTTTTTTTTAACTTATCTTTATTGTTGAATATATTACAGATGTTTCTCCTTTTTCCCCTATTGATCCCCTCCTCTTCACTCCTGCCCCCCCTCCTGCCTTTCCCCACACTGTTGTCTGTGTCCATCAGTTATGCACATATGCATATAAGTTCTTTGGTTTATTTCTTCCCACCTCCTCACCCCCTTTCCCTTTGAGGTTTGTCAGTCTAACAACCAGTTTGTACTTCTTAATCCCTTTACCTTTTTCACTCATCCCCCCTCACCCCCTCCCATCCGGCAACCAACAAAATGTTCTCTGTATCTATTAGAGAGTTTCTGTTCTGCTTGTCCGTTTTGTTTGTAGATTCAATTGTCTATAGATATGTATTTATTGCCATTTTGTTTGTTCATATTTTTGATCTTCTATTTCTTCAAGAAGACCCTTGGACATTTCATATAATAATGGTTTGGTGGTGATGGACTCCTTTAGCTTTTTCTTGTCTAGGAAACTTTTCATATGGCCATCGATTCTAAATGACAGCTTTGAAGGCTAGAGTAATCTTGGTTGTAGGTTTTTGCTTTTCATCACTCTGAATATTTCTTGCCACTCCCTTCTGGCCTGCAAAGTTTCTTTTGAGAAATCAGCTGACAGTCTTATGGGAACTCCATTGTAGATAACTAACTGCTTTTCTCTTGCTACCTTTAAGATTCTCTTTGTCTTGAACCTTTTACATTTTGATGATGATGTGTCTTGGTGTGGGCCTGTTGGTGTGGTTCATCTTGTTTGGGACTGTGCTTCCTGGACTTGTATGTCTGTTTCCTTCACCAAGTTAGGGAAGTTTTCTGTCATTATTGTTTCAAATCGGTTTTCAATTTCTTGTTCTCTCTCTTCTTCTGACACCCCCAAGATGTGAATGTTGGTACGCTTGACGTTGTCCCAGAGGTTCCTTACACTATCATTTCTTTTGGATTCTTTTTTCTTTTTGCTGTTCTGATTGGGATTTTTTTTTTTTTTTTTTTTGCTTCCTTATATTCCAAATTGATGGTTTCCTTCTTGGCTTTACCTACTCTTCTATTGAATCTCTGTACATTATTGTTTATTTCAGTTAGTGCCTCCTTCATTTCTGACTGGTCCTTTTTTATGCTCTTGAGGTGCTCACTGATTTCATTGAATTTCTCACTAAGTTCATTGAGCATCCTTATAAGCAGTATTTTGAAATCTGCATCTGTTAGGTTGCTTATCTCCATTTCGCTTAGTTCTTGTCCTGGAGTTTTGTTCTGTTTTTTCATTTGGGACCTGTTTCTTTGTCTCCTCATTTTGGCTGCCTCTCTGTGTTTGTTTCTATGTATTAGGTAGAGTTGCTATGTCTCCTGGGCTTCCTAGGGTGGCCTATTATAGTAGGTGTCCTGTAGGTCCAGTGGCACAGCCTCCCTGATCACCCCATCTGGGCCCTTGAAGTGCACCCCTCGTGTGTACTATCTACCCTTCTATTGTAATTGAGCCTTGATTGCTGTTGGAACATCAATGAGAGGGTTTTACTCAGGCTGATCAGCTGCATGGACTGGCTATGCCCACTATCCACCGACCTCTGACTGTCTTGGAGGATCAGCTGTGCAGGGGCCCACTACACAGAGCAAGACTTACTTCAGCAGAGCTCTGGTACCCACTGAGTTCATTCCTTGAGTGTGTCACTTGTGGAGGTGGTTGGATGGCGGTGCTTCACAGTGTTCTGAAGCTCTCCACTGGGTGTGCTGGCTCTGGGGCCAGGTCAGCCACTGCCTGGTGTTCTACCCGGGGCCACCAGGCATAAGCTACATCATGATCTGCAGATGGCTGCTTCTTGTGCTGGGCTTGGAGGTGCCTAGGAAAAGCCAAGTTGTGAACCAAGGCTGGCTGCTTCTAGTGCCAGGCCTGGGGCCACTTAATGAGAGGTAATGGGGTTCACTGAGACCAGATGCTGCTTATTTGAAAGAATTTAGGAAAATCTGAAGCAGGATTCGTGACAGGCCATTCTCTTGGTAAAGCAACTGGCAATAGCTTGCGTAGGCCTGAAAGTTGAGTGGGGCAGGGCCTTGGGGAATCACTAGGGCTGGGCAAATAGTGTAAACCATGGTTTCTGGAGTTCTAGGTATGGGACCGGCTGCCTGCCCTGTGGAGGAAGGGCTCACCAAAGGAACCAAGGCCTGTGACAGCACATCTGTCCTGGAGAAAGTTGCCTCTCCAGCCCTTGCTCCAATGCCAAACAACTCAGTTCTTCCCGGTGTGTCTCTGGTGCCTTTCAAGCTGCCTCCCTCCTGCTGGAGCCTGGAGGGTGTGAGTTTGAGTATGTCCGTGCTCGGGCCCTTTAAGAGGAGCTGCCTGGGGCTCCAGCAGCCTCAGCCTTCCTCAGCCTCAGTTCCTGCTGATTTTTACAGCCAGGAGTTATGGGGACTTGGCACTGGAACCCTGAGCCGGTGACCTGGTGTGGGAGGGAGACCCCTCACTCCTCAGGCAGGACCTTCACAGCTGAGATGTCCCCCTGATTTTTATTTGCCAATGTGGGGGTGGGACCAGCCTGTCCCGCCTCCGCCCCTCCTTTGGCTGCTTCTTTGATGTGGTAGTTGTAGGACTTCCGTGCAGCTCAATTTCAGGCAGTTTTTTTGTTTTGTTTTGTTTTGTTTTGTTTTGTTTTATCCTCACCTGAGGACATTTTTCCATTTTTTTGTTCAGATAGAGTGGGAGGGGGAGAGAGGAAGAGAGAGAGAGAGAGAGACAAACGTCGACGTGAAAGGGACCCATTGAGTGGCTGCCACCCAACCAGGGCCGGAGACAAACCGCAGCCGAGGCATGTGCCCTTAGCGGGAACGAACCCGGGTCTCTGAACCGCAGGCCAAAGCTCTAACCGCTGAACCAAACTGCCCAGGGCAATTTCAGGCAGTTTTGAATGATGATTGTGTAGTTTAGTTGTAACTTTGATGTGGTTGTGGGAGGATGCGATAACCGTGGTTACCTACGCCGCCATCTTGACTGGAAGTCTCCAGAATTATCTTTAGACTTAAAGGCTACTTGTATCTCTTTAGCTATTCTTATTCTTTTATATCTCCATAAAATTATTGATATTTAATGTAGGTTTATGAGTTTTCTCCTGATATTTTGTTTTTGGGGAGTTTTGTTTTTTAAGTCCTCATTCAAGGATATTATTTTGTTTATCTTTAGAAAGAGAGAGAGAGAGAAAAGGAGAGAGAGACGTATCAATGTGAGGGGCATATCAACTGGTTGCTTCCTGCACAATCCTGAGCAGGGCTGGGGACGAACCATGACCGAGATATGTGCCCTTGGCTGGAATCAAACCCACCACTCATTGGTCCGCAGGCCAATGCTCTACTGCTGAGCCAAACTGGCCAGGGCTACTTTGGGGAGTTTTTAGCAGATTATTTCTGGTATATAAGAAAGCTTTTGGTTTTTCTACATATAGTTAGTAATTGGGTGTATAATTTTATAACAGTGAAAAGTTATTAATAATTTTTAATCAGGAACAGATTAAATTATAGTAAGATACCTTGTAATATTCAGGTAAGATACTTTGTAATATTCAGGAAGATATTTCTTTGTGGAACTTCAAGCATTGTTTGTTTTTGAAATCCAAGGTTTCTAATAGAGTATAACTATTCAACTTGACAAACATGTTTAGTACTTAGATGCTGTGGTAGATGTTAACAAAAATGACAAAAATCGTTAATATACAGTCCTTGCCTTCAGGCAACTTAAACATTCTAGCAGGATACTAGAAAAAGTTATTATAACATTTAATGTAGTAAGTTAAATACCATAAGACAAATGGAAAGTACTAGTGACACTAGTGTGAATAGGGGCAAGCAGATATTAAGAAAGGGTAGAAGTTCCTGGCAAGTGTGACTCTGGATTGAGTGTCATCCCATGGGCTGAGAGGTCCCAGTTCAATTTCTGGTCAGGGCACATGTCCAGGTTATGGGCTTTACCCCAGTAGGCAGCGTGCAGGAGGCAGTCAATGTTTCTCACATCGATGCTTCACTCTAAAAAAAATCAGTAAAAACATATATGTAAAAGAAAGGGTGAAGGAATACAGGAGGGAGGAGGGGATGTTTGAGAAAAACTTTGAAGGATAGTGTGGTAGGATTTCAAAAAGAGGAAGGAGTTCTAGGTAGAGAGATTATGTAAGTGTAACATGTATGGAAACTAGATAGGAAAACAGCTGTACAGTGTCAGAAAAGGAAGGAAGTAATTTTGAGATGTTTGATTCTCTTTATAGCTCTGACATTATATATTGCTAAGCATCTTTACTGTAGCCCATCACTCTTAGGATTTAAAATATCAGTGTGTTTTATAAGACAAATTCTATTTAAAAATTTCTGTGAAGTCGGTGAATGTCTTGAATATACAAAACTTACCCAAAACAACTTCTTCATGAACAATATAAGAAGACTTTGTACAGGCTGCATTATCTATTGCTGTGTAACAAACGAACCTTAAACATGGTGGCTTAAAACAACAACCCTTTTTATATCTAATGATTGTTATAGGTCAGGAATTCCAGCAGGATTGGTTAGGTGACCCTGCTTCACATGGGGTTGCTCAGTGGTGTTCAGTAGGTGGCTGGTCTTGTCTGGTTGGTCCAAGATGACTTTTCTATGTGTCTGTTGCCTTGTCAAATGCTGAGCTGAGCCTCTCTTCATGTCATTCCAGAGCCTTTCCATATGTTCTCTTCCTCAGGATAGTTGGATTTCTTACATCGCAGCTTAGGATTCCAAGAGACCTGGGTGGAAGCAAGTTTTTATTATAACCAGCTTTGGAAGCCTGAACCATTTCCTCCTTATATACATATCAGAGCCATAGGTCATAATAGATATATTTGTTTGTAAAATTTCATTTAGTGCACATTTTAAATTGAACTAAAACAGATAAAGCACCTATAGGAGAGTTATTTGGTGATATTAGCTAAATATATAACTTCAAAATTTTTAACTTTAGTATTGGTTGTATGGAAAAATATAATTAGCAGTATAAAACAAGAGCAGTGGTTCCCACATATGTTGTTAGCATTAACCAGGAAGAACTATACGATTTACAGTTTTCATAATAATAGAGTATACTTTTAATTAAATAGTATAATTGTATAATGTTGATTTAGAGGTCGGGTTATATGTGAGTCACATTTTATATGATAGCTATAGTATAAAACTCAGTGACTAGAGTGATTTAATTCTGTAATCTAGAAACCAAGTATAATGTCTCTCTACTTCATGTCTTGGTTTTACAATATACTGAGAGAAGAAGAAGTAATTGTACTTCTGTTTTGGAGGAAAATCTTACCTGAAATTTTTCATTATGGCAGAAGAGGAACCCCAAACCACTTTTTCATGTTGTGCCTGGCTTGGCTTTCATGTAGGTATATATGCATCTATTTTTTTGTTTTCCTGTTACTCTCCTTTCTGTGTTCTTGTGACCACTATTTGCTATACTGTTTTGTCCCTCTATGCATGTTACTAGATACTTTTCTAGTAGAATTCTTCTATTTGTATTTAATAAGAATAGTTATATTTGTCAAATACCTATTATATGTGTAGTGTTGGAAATAATGCATATGTTGCCTTTAACCCTCATAAAAATATAAAAGATGAGTGCTATTACTTTTGTCAGATAAGAATACTGAGGCACAACATAGTTAAATAACTTTTGCTTAGTGTCTGTCAGCTGGTCATTTAGTGGCATAGGTGGAATTTGAACTTAAATGTGTCTAACTATAAAACCTCAGTTATTTCCAGTGTATTATAGTACATTTAGAGTTTCTTAATCCCCAGCTATCTTAAACTGTCCTATTTTTAACATTCTGTTCCTTTTGTGGTAGTAGTGGTAGTGGGGCTTGAAAATGTTAGCCAAAGCAACTTGTCTATTTCTGAGTCATAAGAGAGATAAATATTGTACAATTTGAACTTATAATATCTTCAGGCAGAAATAGTTTTGCATTACTGTATAAAACATGGGAAATTGTTACTGTGGAAGTTATTGTACTAAATTTTGCCCCTTTATAAAAAGTTGAAACATAGCATCAAGGAATACTAGAAAAGAAAAGGGGTCTTCAGAGATCATTTAGTATAAGCCACTGATTTTATAAGTAACTGGAATGTAAGTACAATCCCCCAATGTTATAAGTATAAGCAGCAGAAACTCCACCACTCTCTTAGTACAGTAATTTACAAGTCCATATGTTCTTACTTGACTAGATCTGCACAAGTCTTTTGGATCTCAGGGTTCATAACATGTATCCATTTTTACAGTATGTTCATAAGGACCATTCACCCTTTTAGCAGTTTCCCTCAGTATGGATGGGCAAACAGGTGTTTTAGATACCATCTGCCTCACATTTGTCAGATCTTACCCGTATCTTAATTTTAGGAAGGAAGGGTTTTCTTCTTTTCATTTTTTTAAATTTATCTCTATCATTGAAAGTATTACAGGTAGTCCCTCCTTTTTTTCTCCTATATTGAGGAGATAGAGGCAGTGAGCGATGAGACCATGGGAAGGGAAGGCTGAGACACGCGGGAAGTTTGAAATGACTTGCAGCTCAGCGCACAGGAAGGCAACCCAGCACACAGCATATATGGAGTTTTATTGGGACTCTATTGTGAACTCATTTTTTGATTTCTCAAAACAATAAAACTGAACACCGCTGCTTGATTTCATCTTTGGGGGCTGGTACAGGATTCTCCAAAATGGTAAGCTATATGGACTCAATTCCTTTACTCTCCTTTGCTTTTTTTTGGCCTCATCCAAGGACATTTTTCCATTTATCTTCAGATAGAGTGGGAGGAAGAGAGAGAGAAAACATCGACATGTCTGAGAGACACATTGACTGGTTGCCACCTATACAACCCCAGCTGGGGCCGGGGACAAACTGCCACTGAGGTGCGTGCCCATAGCAGAAACCAAATCTGGGTCTCTGGTCCGCAGGCTGACACTCTAACCGCTGAGCCAAACCAGCCAGGATCCTGTTAGCCACTTAAAAGCGAATAGTATGGCTGCCGTTCTTCAAGACACGGG
Organism: Molossus molossus; assembly: GCF_014108415.1. Classification (NCBI taxonomy): domain Eukaryota; kingdom Metazoa; phylum Chordata; class Mammalia; order Chiroptera; family Molossidae; genus Molossus; species Molossus molossus. The sequence continues at coordinate 43,509,824 of NW_023425401.1, forward strand.
GTGTGTGTGTGTGTGTGTGTGTGTGTGTGTGTGTGAGCCTTCCTCAGCAAATATCAGCTTAATCCCCCATTTACAGGAACGTTGTGCTGATTCTGAGACATTTCTCTTTCCTAAACCCAGATTTTTGGTCTCCTTTATGAGCCACCTTTTGCAGGCACGGGTCATCCATTTAAGAGCCACAAGGGTGGCTACTGCTAGGAGACTCCTGTGAGAACATGAACTGGTCTCAGAATGGGCAAGATTGCATTAGGCAATCCGCTGGTCTCAAGCAACCAACCGAGCAACACAGGCACACTATGAAAAAGCAAACATTTGTCCCTCCCTGCCCCTAATCACCCACTAGGTTTTTTTAGGAGACTATAGTCCTGTTTCTCTTCTTTATCACTTTCCTGTTGTTCTGCACAAATTGGGTGGAGGGTAGAGACTGGAGTCCCTCAGGTCCTGACCTCAGCCAGTTGACCTCATGGCTACAGGAACCCCTTCCTGCTGGTGTCCAATTCAACATGAGCAGATGACTCTTCCTGGTGGCCGACCTTTCCAGGCATTGACCCCCACAGACTTGGACTTTTTCACTGCCATCTTTAGACTGTTTCTGGGGGAAGAGGGCATACAGACACTATGTAGACTAGTAGGACAGGCATATTCCTCTAATGGACAATATGGGCAGACACAGCTCCTGAGGAGAATCACTGAACTACAGAGTTTGGGGATTTTTCCTTTCCTCCTAACCCTTTGCTTGCAGACTCTTCTCATTCTTGACCTGTGCAAGGCACAATGGGCGCTGAGCCATCTAGGCCATTATAGAAATCAAACAAGGATTTGTTTGTCTCCTGTTAAGGGAGATCCACACAGATAGCTAACCCCCGCCCCCTAGGTTAGATAGTGCAGCAGGTCTTGTAGGTAAGCATGAATATTCTGATAGATGCTCACTTATGGTCACGCAATACTGTCAAAAAAAAAAAGAGTTGGACTTCCCCGTCTTCCCACCCTCATCCCAAACAGTCTAGTAATCCTTTATATCTCACTTGTTACGGCACACATTGAATTTTCATATCAGAATATGAACAGGCTTCAAGACTCAGGTATCCCAGGCAAGGCTGAAGGCTGGAGCTGAAAACAAGCTGATTGTATTTTCCTAATATTTTTAATCTGAATGGAATCAGGAAATTAGAAGAAAGCTTTAATTTTTAATTAAATTAAAAACATTTGCAAAGTCAAAACTCTTAATTAAAAGTTTAGAAGATACGGCAGTGATTCGGGTTCGTTGTCTCACGGAATGGAAGAATGAGTTCATGGACCAAGAGTAACCTATAGGAAAGTTTATTTGAAAGATAGGCAGACTCCCTGCAGTGGGGAGGGGACCCAAGTGGGGCTCTGTTGTCTAGGGGTAGATATATACTCTGCTAGTCACCGATTGGTCCTTTCAAGGAATTCTGCTTTAGCAGCATCCATACATTTTAAAGTGTGTGTTTCCTGCCTGACTGGGTTCAGCCCTAGGTCATTTAGAGGGGCCTTAGTAGCTTTCCTTTTTTGATAATTTCAACTTCTCCCAGACTGCTAGTTAGGAGGAGGGGAAATGCCCTTGGAGCAACACTATGCTTGTTTTTGGTTTCTTTTCTAAGTCCAATTTTGGTTTTCTACAATCCTTTTTAAGGTGACCTGGCTTTCTGCAATAGGAACACACTCAGTAGTTTCACAGAACTCATTCAGCAGTCCTGTTGCCTTGCTTGAAACCAGCCTTTCTGGGTTGTTATGTAATTGACCTATGCTCCTTCCAGGAGCTTCAGTTTGCATTTCTATAAATGGGGGCTAGGAGTTTCTGGCTTGGGAGCACAATGCCCATGTTGATTTTAGTTTTATTTTGAGATACAGAGTCCGAATAAACCTCCAGATATGCCGTGTACTGGGTTGCCTGCTTGTGTGCTGAGCCCAACCTCATCTCAAATTTCCCATGTGTCTCAGCCTTCTCTTCCCATGGCCCTGTCCGTCCCTCACTGCCTAACCTGCCTTTTATCTCTTCACGTAAATTTCTGGGGTCTCTGTACTGTTCCATTGATCTATATACTTGTTTGTGGGCCAACACTAGGCTGTTTTGATTACAATGGCTTTAAAGTATAGTTAGATATCTGGTATTGTGATCTCTCTAATTTTGTTGTTCTTTCTCATGATTGCTGTGGCTATCTGATGTCTTTTTTGGTTCCATATAAATATTTGGACTGTTTGTTCTGGATCTGTGAAATATGCCAAAAGCTCCCCCCCGCCCAAGGTGTTGGTTTCTGTTTTGTTTTTTGTTTTTTTATCCTCACCCGAGGACATTTTTCCATTTTTTGTTCAGATAGAGCGGGAGGGAGAGAGAGGAAGAGAGAGAGAGAGAAATATCGACATGAAGGGACACATCGAGTGGCCGCCACCCGCACGACCAACCAGGGCCGGGGACAAACTGCAACCGAGGTATGTGCCCTTAGCGGGAACCGAACCCGGGTCTCTCTGTACCGCAGGCCGACGCTCCAACCGCTGAGCCAAACCGGCCAGGGCTGTTTTGTTTTTTTGTTTTTTTTAATTGATTTCAGAGAGAGGAAGGGGGAAAGAGAGAATGATAGAACCATCAATGAGAGAGACATACATAGGCTGCCTCCTGCATGCCCCCTACTAGCAATTAAACCAATGACCTCTGGTACATGGGTTTATGCTCAACCAGTGAGCTTTTTTGTTGTTAATTCTCACCATGGGATATTTTATTTATTTATATATTTATTTGAAAGAGAGTGTGGAGGGGAGGGAGGGAGGCAGAAAGAGAAGGGGGTTTGGTGGGGAGAGAGAGAGAGAGAGAAACATTGATGTGACAGAGACCAGGGCTGAAATGGAACCTGCAACCCAGGTATATGTCCTTGAGCAGGAATCGAACCCACAACCCTTTGTTGCATGTGTTGACGCTCTAACCATTAGGCACACCAGCCAGGATTGCCAATGGTATTTTAATAGGGATTGTGTGGAATCTAAAGATTGCTCTGGGTATTGTGGACATTTTAATGATGTTCATTCTTCCAGTCTATGAACACGGTATTGTATATGCTTCCACTTGTTTGTACTGTATCTTCCTGCATTTCTTTTTTCAATGTCCTATATAGTTTTCCAACTATAGGTCCTTTTATTTATTTATCTATTTATTTATTTATTTATTTATTTTATCTCACCTGCGGACACCTTTCCATTTTTGTTCAGATAGAGTAGGAGGGAGAGAGAGGAAGTGAGAGAGAGAGAGAAACATCGACATGAAAGGGACACATTGAGTGGCTGCCTCCTGCACAACCCCAAGCGGGGCCAGGTACAAACTGCACCTGAGGTACGTGCCCTTAGCGGAATCCGAACCTGGGTCTCTTTGGACCACGGGTCGACACGAACTGCTGAGCCAAATCGGCCAGGGCTACAGGTTCTTTTACCTCCTTGGTTCAGTTTATTCCTAGGGATCGTCTTTGTTGTTGTTGCAATGGTAAATGAGATTGCCTTTTTTTTTTTTTTTTTTAAGTTTTTCTTCTGAGAATTTGTTATTGTTGCATAAACATGCGTTGATTTCTGGATGTTAATTTTGTATCCTTTTATTTTGCTGAATTAATTTATTAAGTCTAGTAGTGTTTTGATGGAGTCTTCAGGGTTTTCTATGTACAATATCATACATCTGCAAATAATGACAGCTTCACTTCCTCCTTTCCAATTTGAATCTCTTTTATTTTTTCTTCTTTTCTAATTACTGCGGCTAGGACTTTCAGTACTATGTTGAATAAAGGGTAGTGAAAGCAGACAACCCTGTCTTGTTCCTGTTCTTAAGTGAAACTTTTAGTTTTTGGCCATTGAGTATGATGTTGACTATAGGTTTGTCATATATATATATACTCTGTTGAGGAATGTCCCCTCTATTCCCACTTTGCTGAGAGTTTTTATTAAAAAATGGGTGCTAATCCGGCCGGTGTGGCTCAGTGGTTGGGTGTCGACCCATGTATCAGGAGGTTGCTGGTTCAATTCTAGGTCAGAACATATGCCCAGGTTGTAGGCCTGATCCCCAGTGGAGGGCATGCAGGAGGTGGCCAGTTAATGTTCTCTCTCATCCATGTTTCTGTCTCTCTATCCTCACTTCCTCTTAAAAAAAAAATGGGTGCTAGATTTTGTTGAATGCTTTTTCTGCGTCTATTGATACTATCATGAGATTTTTGTTTTTCCGTTTGTTTATGTGATGTATCACATTTATTGATTGGCAAGTATTGTACCAGCCTTGCTTCTCTGGAACAAATTGGTTCTGGTGCATTATTTTTTAATATATTGCTGGATCCAATGTGCTAATATTTTGTTGAGGATATTAGCATCTATGCTCATCATGGATATTGGCCTGTGATTTTCTTTCTTTGTCGTGTGTCATTATCTGATTTTGGAATTAGGATAGTGCTGGCTTTATAAAAAGACCTCCGAAGATTTCCCTCCTCTTGAATTTTTTGAATTAGTTTGAGAAGGATAGGTGTTAGTTCTTTTTGAATGTTTGGTAAAATTTGCCTGTGAATCTCATCTGGTCGAAGACTTCTGTTTGCTGGGAGTTCTTAGTTACTGCTTCAGTTTTATTAGTGTTGTCTGCCTATTCAGGTTTTTTGATTCTTTCTGATTGAATTTTGGAAGATTTTGTATTTCCAGGTATTTGTCTCTTTTTCACATGTTGTCCAGTTTATTGGCAGTTTAAGGACAGTACAGGGGGGGACAGGGATGATGATAAGGAAAAAGATATGTTTGTAAGTAACTAGAATGCAGTGTGAAATTTGCTGTTGTAGAGCCAGAGATAAGAGAACCTGCTTACTGTATTTTACAGTGTAGTACTAATGGATGTGGTCTAGCACAGAACAAATGGGAATGAGGCTGTCAATGACTGCCAGAAATTAAAGCTGTCACTTCTCTTACCCGAAATGAGACAATAAAAATGAAATGATACTGAACTACTATTTTTAGTTTTCATACTGAGAAGACTAAATTATATTTCATATATATGTATCTATTTAGTTAATCCTCACCTGAGGATATTTTTTTTCTTTTTTAGAGAGTGGAAGGGAGGGAGGGTGGGGATCAAACCTGCAACCCAGGTACATGCCCTTGACCAGGAATCAAACTCACGACCCTTTGGTGCTCAGGCCAACTCTAATCACTGTGCGACACCGGCCAGGTCATTTATACATATACATATACATATACATATACATATACATATACATATACATATACATATACTTTAAGGTATTACAGATGTTCCCCCCTTTTTTCCCCTCATTGACCCCCTCCTTCCTGCTCCCACCCTACTCCTGCCTTCCCTACACTATTGTCTCTGTCCAAAACAGGGACGTATGTAGTACATTTTTGAAAGTTCTTAGAATGGTTTTTAAAAAATGACAATCTTCTGTTATCTGGAAATCTATGAATTAATTCTGAAGATTCCTGATAAATTGTTGTTGATGTATTATTTAATAAATCTCTTGAAATGATTCTCATAGCAATGCTTTTTATGTATTACTTTGGTGATTTTTCTCATATTTTTATATGTATGTATGTATATGTATATGTACATTATTATAATGACTTTAATACTGTTGGAGACTAGTGGATTTTATTATAACCAGATGAAGAAAAGGTTTTGTTATTTAAGAACTGGGTTTCCAAAGTGGTACTTATAATAAGAATCAACCGATATCTCATTAATTGTAAGATTCTTTAGTGCAGCACTATTATTTATTTTTAACTCTTGCACTTAAGTGCACAATAGAAATATATTGGGTGGCCCTAGCTGAGTTGGCTCGGTGGTTAGAGCGTCGGCCTGCAGACCAGAGATTCCCAGGTTCGGGGTTCGGTTCCCGCTAAGGGAGTCCCCCGGCCCTTGTTGGGGTTGTGTGGGTGGCAACCACTAAATGCGTCTCTCTCACATCGATGTTTCTCTCTCTGTCTCTCTTCCTCCCTTTTTCTCTCTTGCTCTATCTGAAGATAAATGCAAAAATGTCCTCAGGTGAGGGTTAAAAAAAAAGAAATATATTGGGTGAATGAAATACATGTTACACTGATGCAATGTGGCATATCCTACAAAATTATAAATTAACCGTATATTTGAAAATCCCATTTATATTTAGTTTTAAATTATTTTAATCAGCTTTCTTTGTATATCTTTACTTTTACATGTAATGTATGTCTTTAGCCCATCTGTATTTTTCCAAATTTATAATAATAGTTTGTTGTGAGTTGATCACAACTTATTCATTCCTTCTCCTTTCTTCCATTCTTGTATAACTTTTGCCTCTTTAGGTTCAAACTATATCACGGGTTTTTTTGCATCTGTTTTTTCTCTGTGCCCTTTTTATTTTTAAATAAAACTTGTACTGCTTGTGTTATGTTGTACATTTCAAAACAGATAATTTCTTGTTCTTATGGTGGAGTAGTTTTTACTTTTATTCCAAGAATTGTGATGGGAAAGTGACCTAGAAATTCTTTTTAAGCTTTAGAGAAGACCACGAAGGATAAAACTATAAATTTTTTTTGTCATGAAAAGAAATGAATAAAAACTGACTAAGAATGACAGGTTTTTAATTTGTTTGAAGAACAATGTATTACAGTAAACATGCCAAGGAGCCATTTTTCTTGTGAAAAGATCAACCAGTGACTTTTATAAATATGAATGCATTATAGTGTGTGGTGGCTTACTTGATATTTTATAGACTAGTGATCTGAATTATCATGGCCAAAAATGTTTATTATGGCTCACTGTTATGGGTGGATATCTATGTCTATCTAGATAATATTCTACATCCATAAGGCCTATATCTTTTTTTTTTTTTATCCTCACCCGAGGACATTTTTCCATTTTTTGTTCAGGTAGAGTGGGAGGGAGAGAGAGAAACAGAGAGAGAGAGAGAAACATCGATGTGAAAGGAACACATCGAGTGGCTGCCACCCGCACAACCGACCAGGGCCGGGGACAAACTGCAGCCGAGGTACACGCCCTTAGCGGAAACCGAACCCGGGTCTCTCAGGACTGCAGGCCGATGCTCTAACCGCTGAGCCAAACCAGCCAGGGCAATAAGGCCTATATCTTTATAAAATACTTCTGTATATATTCTCTATTTAATCTTTATATAAACTTTAATTTACAGCTGAAACTGCAAATCTGAAAGTTTATTAGTCATCAGTTTTCAGAATTTAAACTTGAACCTAGATATCCTGAGCTTATAGGCTTCCCACTTTTTTGTAGCTATAATGTGTTTACCTGTAACATGTAAACATGTAACATAACATCTTTATGTTATGTGCAACATGATTACAGAAAACTTAAATGAGGAATTTAAAGTTGGATTTTGAAAAAGTATATGCTTATTGACAGGCGAAATACTCTAAGATGAGTGAAAGGTAGGTTGAAAGACCTAGACAGGTGTATAGTTTGGAACAGTAGCTGTGCTACAAAAATACTTTTCTACTATGTGTATGTGGATGGTATATGCTTACTTTATTTGCTTAGAATGTTTTCTAGGTGTGGAGCGGGAGATAAATGCAGTTATGTTGTCAGTCACTGTTGTCTTGGCTATGCCATTGTTTTTATTTCTACAGCTCTTTTAAAATTTAATTTTTAAATTACAGTTGATATAATATTGTATTAGTTTCAGGTGTACCACTCTGAATTGAAATTCATATAACTTAACAAAGTGATAATCCTGATAAATGTAATGCCATCTGACACCATATATAGTTATTACAATATTATTGACTGTATTCCCTGTGCTGGACTTTACATCCCTGTGACTATTCTGGAACTACCAATCTGTACTTCTAAATTTCTTCACCTTTTTTCACCCATTTCACTGAACTGCAGATCTGGCAGACATCAAAATGTTCTTTATATGAATCTATTTCTGTTCTGCTCGTTTGTTTATTTTGGTCTTTACAGTCCACATACAAGTGAAGTCATCTGGCATTTTTCTTTTTCTGTCTGACTTATTTCAGTTAGCATAATACCCTCTGGGTTAGTGACCCCTGACTAAATGGTCAGGTATTGCATGTTTTAAAAATTCTTTCTTGCCCTGGCCGGTTTGGCTCAGCGGTCAGAGCGTTGGCCTGCGGTCCAGAGAGACCCGGGTTCGGTTCCCGCTAAGGGCACATACCTTGGTTGCAGTTTGTCCCTGGTCCTGGTTGGGTTGTGCGGGAGGCAGCCACTCGATGTGTCTCTTTCACGTCGATGTTTCTCTCTCTCTGTCTCTTCCTCTCTCTCCCTCCCACTCTATCTGAACAAAAAATGGAAAAGTGTCCTTGGGTAGGATAAAAAAAAATTCTTTCTTTTGCCTGCACTCCAGTGTCTCACAGCACACTGGTTGAAAATAGTTGCTCTAGATCCATCCATGTGGTTGCAGATTTCATTCTTTTTTTATGGCTGAATCATATTCCATTGTATATAGGGTGTCCTTCAAAAATGTATGCAGGATATCTGTAGATTCAATTCATTTTGAAAATGAAATATATTTTAATAAACACAGACCTTATAATTATTCAAAGTTGTATATACATTTTTTTGGACACTCTATAATATGCACCACTTCTTCTTTACCCAATCATCTATTAATGGATATTTAGGTTGCTTCCATATCTTTGTTATTGTAAATAATGCTGCAGTAAACATGGATGTATATGTCTTTTTAATTTAATGTTTGGGGTTTCTTTGGATAAATACCCAGAAGTGGAGTTGCTGGGTCCTTCTTTGTCTCTTCTTTTTTTTAATTGATTATTTTTTAGAGAGAGAGGAAAGGAGAGAGGGAGAAACATCTATGTGAGAGAAATACCAATCGGCTGCCTCTTGCATGACCCCCACTAGGGTTTGATCCTGCAACCCTGGCACGTGCCCTGACTGTGAATTGAATGAGGACCTCTCAGTCCATGGGATGACGCTCAGTCCACTGAGTCAAACTGGCTAGGTTCTTTGTCTCTTCTTTTTTTTTTTATCCTCACCTGAGGACATTTTTCCATTTTTTGTTCAGATAGAATGGGAGGGAGATGGGAGGGAGGGAGGGAAGGAGGGAGGGGGGGGGAGAGAGAGAGAGAGAGAGAGAGAGAAAGAAAGAAATATTGACGTAAAAGGGACACATCGAGTGGCTGCCACCCACACAACCCAACCAGGGCCGGGGACAAACTGCAACTGAGGTACGTGCCCTTAGCGGGAACCGAACCTGGGTCTCTGTACCACAGGCTGACACTCTAACCGCTGAGCCAAACTGACCAGGGCTCTTTGTCTCTTCTTGTAAGCTTTGTTTTAAAGTCTATTTTGTCTAGTATATAAGTATTGCTACCCCAGCTTTATTTTGTTTTGTTCCCATTTTCATGAAATGTTTTTCATACTTTTTTTTCAGGCTGTGTTTGTTTTTTGATCTGAGGTGAGTCTCTTGTAAACAGCGTATGTAAGGGTCTTGTTATCCATTTAGTCACCCTATTTTTTTTTTAATATTCTTTTTTTTTTTAATCTTCATCTGAGGACATTTTTTTGCATTTATCTTCAGATAGAGTGGGAGGGAAAGAGAGAGAAACATTGATGTGAGAGAGACACATTGACTGTTGCCACCCATACGACTCCATCTGGGGCCGGGGACAAACTGCAACCTAGGTACGTGCCCTTAGCGGAAATCGAACCTGGGACTCTCTGGTCTGTAGGCCAACGCTCTAGCCACTGAGCCAGAGTGGCCAGGGTTTTTTTTAATATTCTTGATACTTACAGATGTCTTCCATTTTCTCCTACCTTACTCATTTTTTAAAAAAAAAGATTAGTTTATCCCTGGCCGGTTTGGCTCAGCGGTTAGAGCGTCGGCCTGCGGTCCGGAGAGACCCGGGTTCGGTTCCCGCTAAGGGCACGTACTTCGGTTGCAGTTTGTCCCCGGCCCTGGTTGGTCGTGCGGGTGGCAGCCACTCGATGTGTCCCTTCACGTCAATGTTTCTCTCTCTCTCTCCCTTCCTTTCTCTCCCTCCCACTCTATCTGTACAAAATATGGAAAAATATCCTCAGGTGAGGATAAAAAAAAAAAAAAAAGATTAGTTTATTAATTTTTAGAGAGAAAGAAGCATTGATGTGAGAGCGAAACAGCAGTTGTTAGCTGCCTCCTGCATCCCCCCTGCTGGGGATTGAGCCCACAACCTGGGCATGTGCCCTAACTGGGAATTGAACTGGCAACCCTTCAATGAACAGGATGAAACCCAACCAACTGAGCCACTCTGGCCAGGGCACCCCCACCTTATGTCCTTTGATTGAAGCATTTAATTTATTTACATTTATTGTAATTGTTGATAGATATGTATTGATTGCCATTTTATTATTTATATTTTTTATCTATTTTTTCTTTTTCTTAAAGAAGAACCTTTAACATGTCTTATAATACTGATTTGGTGGTTGTGAACTAACTCCTTTGGCATTTCCTTGTCTGAGAAGCACTTTGTCTTTTGATTCTAAATGATAGCTTTGTTGGGTAATTTTGGCTGTAGGTCCTTGCTTTCATCACTTTGACTATTTTGTGCTAATCGCTTATGGGCATTCCGTGGTAGGTAACTAACTGCTTTTTTTCTGTCTGCTTTTAAGATTCTCTCTTTGTTTTTAACCTTTGGCATTTAATTTTTAATTCCTCACCAGAGGATATTTTTCTACTTATTATCAGATAGAGTGGGAGGGAGGGACAGAGAGAGAGAGACAGAGAGAAACATCGATATGATAGAGCCACATCAACTGGTTGCCTCCCGCACGACCCAACCAGGGCCAGGGACGAACCACAACCGAAGTATGTGCCCTTGACTGGAATTGATCCCGCAACTCATTGGTCCTCGGGCTGATGCTCTAACCGCTGAGCCAAACTGGCCAGGGGTGGCATTTTAATTTTGATGTCTCTTGCTTGGTGTGGGCCTATTTAGGTTCATCTTGTTTAGGCCTCTGCACTCCCTGGTCTTCTATGTTTATAATACTTTCACCATATTAGGTAACTTTTCTGTCATTTTTTTTCAAACATGTTTTCAGTTTCTTGTTCTCTCTTCTCCTTCCAGCACCCCCATGATATGAACATTGGTATGCTTGAAGTTGTCCTGGAATCTCCTTACACTGTCCTCATTTTTTTTGGACTTTTTCTTTTTTCTGTTCTGATTGTTATTTTTTTCTGCTTTCTTGCATTCCAAATCACCGATTTGATTCTCTGCTTTATCTACTTTAGTGTTAATTTCCTATAATTGATTCATTTCTGTTAGTGTATCCTCAATTTGTGAATGGTTATTTTTTATGGTTTTCACTACTTTTTTTATGGTATTGAAGTTCTAAGTTCCATGAGCATCCTTATAATCATTGTTTTTGACTCTGTCTGGTAGTTTGCTTGCCTCTATTTCATTTAGTACTTTTTCTGGAGATTTGGGACCTGTTTCTTTTTCTCTTCACTCTGCTGCTTTCTCTATTTGTTTTTATGTATTAGGTAGAGCTGCTACATCTCCTGTACTTGGTAGCATGGCCTGTGTGTTAAGTGCCCTGTAGGGCCCAGTGGCACAGCCTCCCGGGTCACCCGAACTGGGCTCTTCAGGTCCACTATGCTATTGTATTGAGCTTGATTGCTATTGGCACCTTACTAGGAGGGATTGACCTCCCAGGCCCATCAGCTGCAAGGACCAACTATGAGTACTGTGGAGGAGCTGCTGTGCAGGGGCCGACCCCATGGAGCAGAACTTGCTTCAGTGGGGCTTTGGTGTCCACAGAGTTCACCCATTGAATGTCTCCAGTGTGGTCTGAAGGTGTCCACTGGATGCACTGTCTCTGGGGCTTCCTGAGGTGCAGGGTCAGCCACCACCTGTGCCCTGCCCTGTGCCACCGAGAATGAGCTGATCAACAGATGACTGCTACTTGCGCTGGGCTTAGAGATTCCCCCGAGGAGGCCAAGCTGCAAACCGGGGTTGGCCATTGCTAGTGCCAAGCCTGGGGCCACTTAGTAAGAGGGAATGAATGGGGTATGCAGAGGTCAAATGCTGCTTATTTGAGAGATTGTAGGAAAGAAGTATGAGCTAAAAGAGGCCGTTTGTATGAAAAAGCCACTGGGAATGGCTTGTGTGCTCCTGCAAGTTGGGTAGGGCAGAGTCTCGGAATCATCAGGGCAGTCCAGTGGTATTAGCCAGATTGATGGAAATTCAGATATGGCTCCTGCCTTCCAGCTTCATGGGGTGAGGGCTCAGCAAAGGAGCAATGCCTCTGCCAGCACTTGTCTGGGAGAAAGCTAGCACTTGCCCTGAAGTCAGACAATTTAGTTCCTCCCTGTATGTCCCTGGCAACTTTTGAGCTGTTGGCCTGGTGCTGGAACTCAGAGCGAGTGTCTGAGTAATTCCATGGTCAGGCCCTTTAAGAGGATCACCTGGGATTCCAGGAGCTTTGGTGTCATTCAGCCACACTCCCTATTGGTTTTCACAGATAGAAGTTAATGGGGAGTTCTCTTCCCAGCACTGGAAACCTGGGCTGGGGTTTCTGATGTGGGATCAAAACCTCTTGCTACTCTGGGGTTCCTACACAGCTGAAATGTTCCTCTTGATTTTTAACTGCCACATGTGGGTGTGGGACTAGCCTGTTCCAGTTCTCTGCCCCTCCTGCCAGTCTTGATGTTTCTTCTTATTTATATCCTTCGTTATAGGACTTCTGTTCAGTTAGATTTCAGCGTTCTAATGATGGTTCTGTAATTTAGTTGTAATTTTGATGTGGTTGTGAGAGGTTCCGAGAACTGCATTTACCTGCACTGCCATCTTGATTAGAACCTCTATTGATGATTTTGATGTAAAGACTACACACCTTCAACTTATCTTTAATTGAACTATTTAACTTTATTTGAACTTGAAGGCATATTCCAAAATCCCTTTTCCTATGTTATGAAATTAATATGATCTTATTACAGCAACTTAGAAACCTCTGTCACTTGAAAATAATGGCTTTTAATAATTTGAACTATTATCTTTCACTCTGTTTTCTGAATGTGTATATTAATTATAAATATTTTTAAAAATGGGGATGTGTAAGGACAAGAAGTGTATGTGGGAAATCTCTGTACCTTCTGTTCAATTTTTCCATGAACCTAAATCTCTAAAAAATAAAATCTACAAATAAATATATTTATAAGTCTATAAAAATCATTGTTTATACCATATTATAGTTTTATTTCCCGAGACTCTAATATAATTTTGTCCTGTAAATTTTGTGACTGTAGATTTATAGTATATCATATTCTTTATTATATTCTTTATATATTACTAAAATTCTATAGTTTTTAATAACTATGTGGTTAGAAGTCAGGATCGTGGTTACCCTTTGGAGTGCTGCATAGAGACTAGGAGGGAGCCCTGGTAGGTGTGGCTTAGTTGGTTGAGTGTAGTCCAGTGCACCAGGGAGTCTTGAGTTCAATTTCTGGTTAGGCACATACTTGGGTTGAGGTTTTACTCCCCAGTTGGAGCATGTGTGGTAGGCAACTGATTGATGTTTCTCTCTCTCTCCTTTCCTCTTTCTAGAATCAATGAAAAACATCTTTGAGGATTAAAAAACAAATTAAAAACAAAAAAAGTAGAAGGGAACACAGAGGGGTTTTGAGGTGCTTGTTTATTTTTGTGAAAATTGAGCTGCATACTCACATGCTTTTTTCTGTATGTACAGGGATGGGCAAAAGTAGGTTTAGAGTTTCATTTTAACATTCTTTTGCATTAATAAAGCTAATTGGAAAATGAAATGCAGAGACATTTCAGATGAATTCTTTAGTTGTGATTTTAAATGATATGTAAATAGTTTATTTTTAAAAGTGTATAGTTATTTAGAAAATAGTAACTTATGTATGTGTCTAACTCCAGCTATTTGGAGTAACATTTTCTGGGCATATAACAGTATTTCAAGGACTTTATCAAAAAGAGTAGCATATTAATCTGAAATGTGAAAATAGCTTAATTTATTCTATGATTTAAGTTATATGTGAACAAATGGTCACCTCTGTACCCCTAACCCTTTTCTAATACTCAGCAGTGCATATTTGTTAAGTCAGTGAATCCCAGTCATCTCATCTGCTTTGAGTGTTATCACTTTAATAAAAAAACACATTGTCACTTTGATAGGTGAAGATATCTTATTTGAATGTTTTGTTATTATTGATGAATGTACCTTTTTTTTTAATCCTCACCTGAAGACATTTTTGCATTTATCTCGAGATAGAGCAGGAGGGAGAAAGGGAGGAAGAAAGAGAGCGAAACATCGATGTGAGAGAGACACATCGAGTGGTTGCCACCCACACAATCCCAACCAGGGCCCGGGACAATCTGCAACTGAGGTACATGCCCTTAGCAGGAACCGAACCCAGGACTCTCTGGTCCATGGGCTGATGCTCTAATCGCTGAGCCAAACTGGCCAGGGCTAATGAATGTACCTTTTATTTATTTATTATTTTTTTATCGTCACTCGAGGACTTTTTTCCATTTTTTGTTCAGATAGAGTGGGAAGGAGAGAAAGAGAGAGGGACATCAAGAGAAACATCGATGTGAAAGGGACACATCGAGTGGTTGCCACCCACACAACCCAACCGGGGCTGGGGACGAACTGCAACCAAGGTACGTGCCCTTAGGGGGAACCAAACTCGGGTCACTCTGGACCATAGGCTGACACTCTAACTGCTGAGCCAAATCGGCCAGGGCATGAATGTACCTTTTAAAACACTAATTAAATATATGGATTTAATTTTTTTAGAATTACCTATTTAAATAGTCTAGAGCTGAGTTGTTGAGTATGGTAGCCACTAGTATTTTGTGGCTATGAAACACTTAACATGGAGCCACTTTGAATTGAGATGTGCTGTAAGTGTAAAATATACACTGAATTTTGAAATCTTATAAAAAAAAATCACATTTTTTTAGCATTGGTTCTATTTTGAAATATTTTTGATATATTGATTAAATAAAGTATATTATTAAAATTAATTTACCCATGTAAATTTTTAAATTTACATATGTTGTAAATAGTTGTATATTGTATTGGACAATACATATAATATATGTTGTAAATTTGTATTGGACAGTGCTGATTTAAACAGTAATTATTAGGTGATTAGGGCCTGAATGAGGGTAGAAAGGAAAGTAAGGAGGGATTTAACAAATTACGCAGTATGTATATAACTATATAATTTCTGTTACATTGAAGGATATTTTATGGTTTTTGTGTGCTTCCAGCATGGCTTTGTAATCAATCGTATGCTTTTTGAGGGCAAGAACTATGTCATTGTTATTTTTGTTGTTGTTAATCCTCACCTGAGGATATTTTTTCATTGATTTTTAGATAGAATGGAAGGGAGAGAGGGGAAGAGAGAGAAAAAAAATCCATGTGAGAGAGAGATATTTATTGGTTCCCTTCCACCAACCCTGACCTGGGCTGAAGATCAAACCTGTAACCCAGGCATGTTCCCTTGACTGGGAATCAAACCCACAACCCTTCGGTCCATGGGCTTATGCTCTAACTGCTGAGTCAAACCAGTCAGGGCTATGTCACTTTTGTTTTTCTTTATTGATTTTAGAGAGAGGGAGAGGGAGAGAGATGGAAACATCAATGGGAGACAACATCGATTGGCCGCCTCCTGCATGCACCAATGGGAATTTTGCCCACAACTGGGATGTGCCCTGAATAGGAATTGAACCGGCGACCTCTTGGTGCATGGGTCGTAGCTCAATCACTGAGTCACACCAGCCGTTTTATGCCACCATTTTTAAATTCTCCTCTACTCTCTTGTCTTTTGCTGGGTACATAGGTGCTTGAAAAACAAGAATTAATAGGACATCAGGTAATTTTATAAATTCAAATTTTGAATTATTAGATTGAAGACAATAATTTCTAGAGTTCTTATACCCTTGATTTTAATATCATAATATCACCGGCTAGGCAGATCAATCATACCCTTTTTAAAAGGTTAAGGTGCAAGGTTAAGAGAACTATCAACTATAGTAGTATATAACAGGCTCTAGGTAGTCATTTTTATATCTTTCTCCATTTAGTCCTTATAGTAACCTATGCGAAAGATATCAACCACCATTTTACAGATTAGGAAACTGAGCCCTGGCCAGTTTGGCTCAGTGGTTGGAGCATTGGCCTGCAGACCAGAGTCCCCGGTTCGATTACCGCTAGGAGCATGTACCAAAAAAAAAAAAAAAGTAAACAGATTAGGAAACTGAGATTGAGTAATTTTTCCATTGTTATGTTACCAATCTAGATATGCCCAACTTCAAATTTAGTACTTTTTCCACTGTGACTTACTGTGTTGATTAAAGTTAGCCAATTATTTAAGTGATTTAAAGTTAGTCTAATATTGTAGTTGACATGAAATAAATGAAAAATAATCTTAAGAATGAAATGTATAATGATAAGTTTTCATAGGTTATGATGTGTACTATGTATTTCATGTTCAATATATAAAAGCCATTGTAGAAATTTACTATATATAGTTCACTGGAAAAAAATAAAATTGTTAGAATAGTTTAAAGTATTTTCTTTTGCTTTTTAGATAAACTCAAAGACAAAATTAAAGAGAGAGATAAGGAAAAAGAGAGAGAGAAAAAGAAGCATAAAACAATGAATGAGATCAAGAAAGAAAATGGAGAAGTAAAGATGTTACTGAAAAGTAAGTTTATACAGTATTGAGTGATTTTAGTTGTACTGTATTATATTGTTCATTGTACTTATTGGCTTAGTGATTAAAATAAGATGTTATTTGGTACTGAATTTTTTTGAGAATAAACAATGATTAGAATATGAAAATAAAATGTAATGGGGAGTTTTAATTTGTGTAGTAATATGTCTTTAGTATATTTATTTAGTGAGTCATTAAAAAGTAGTAATGGATAAGCGTCATTAAACTGTTAGTTCATTAAATTATTTAAAAATAGGTTATCTGATTTTGTGTTTGCATTGCCAGTCTTCATTCATACTTGGATAATCTAAAAGGCTAAAGGTATTTTAAGTTTGCTGGGGATGGTGGAAGAAGTGAAATTATTTTGTGGTAAGCATATCATAGTCTGGTATTTGGAGGGAACATTTTACTCTGAGCTAAATTAGAAGGTGTACTGTTTTACTGTATGTTTCTTACATGCTTAAGAATATTTTCTTTCCTATTTTTTTCTTTGTTACAGTTGTCTTTAGTTGCTGTTTATGTGGGGCAGTGGGTGGTTGGGTAATAATACAAATGCTATCAGTGAATCTGAACCATTTCAGAGAGAATTTATGGTAGAATAGAAGTAAGGTCAGTCTTAAATCCACTCAGCAAGGTAAGAAAAAAGAATCAGTGGCATTTGGTTGCTAGACAGCTAACAAATTCATTAGCTGCCCTATCAAGTTGACAATTTGCAGAGCAAAACATGTTGACTTGATTAATTTTATATTGAATTTATGTGTTGATAAGCTTTTAGATCTACATAAAGGAGAAAAGACCATAACACTGCATGTGCAACAAAATAACTGGTTAATTTATATTAATTCAGATAAACAGAGTATTAGATTCTGTATTTTCATTTCATTCTTTGTCATGTTTCCAGATGTTCTTTGATGGCATTTTTTTTAAGCTTTGTTTTTTATTTGTAAGAACTTTCTTTTCTGTAAAATTATGTTGATCTTGGAGAAACATGTCAGAGGTTAAGTTGATGGCTACTTGTTCTGTCTCTTTTGCCAGTGTGTTTTATCTGTATTGTCAAATTAGAATGTAAGCCTTTGAGGCAGGAAGCAAACCTAACCACACCGGTGCTGTACAGCAGCTAATGATCAATGCTTTAAATATTTACAGTTCTCCCTCGCCACTTTGCGCTTTGACTTTCGCAGCTTCACTCTATTGTGGTTTTTTCAAATACTATATTATATTTTGAAAAAAAAATGCGATAGAGTGAAGCTGCAAAAGTTGAAGCGCAAAGAGGCAAGGGACGACTATAATATAAAGACTCCTACTTCGCGGAAATTCATTTATCGCAGTAGACTCTGGAACTTATTAACTGCAATAAACGAGGGCCGACTGCACTTAACTATACCCTATTGGTTTAGTCAAACAGTAGTCATTATCTTATCCATTTAAATGTACAACGATGTAAATTCCTGCCACTTGGTTAAACATTAGATTCTTAACATGCCATTAATGTGAAATATGTGAATCTAGAGGTTACGTATTCAAACAAAATTTTAAATAATCTTAAAATATGGAGTTTTAAAAAAAATAACGAGGTAGTAACCTTAAATTGAAAGTAGATGAAAATTTCAGAGCTCTTTTGAACTGAGTTAAGTTGAAACCTAGTGGTGATAAGGGAAAGAAGAATGAGGTACATTTGGAAATGAATTGGTGACCTTTGCGATGACAATGGGAAAATGTATTTACTGTAAAGTGTAAGTAAATAATACTATAATTATTGCTTTACATGGTTGTGGAGATTAAATGAAATAAGGTATGGGGAAGTGCCAACTACAGTGTCTGGCTCACAGATATTTAATAAGTGGATGAGAATCTTTCGTGTAAACTGTATGAAAGATTAATTCTTGTGATTAAAAAAACAAAACTCTCTTTAATGGCTAGTATATAGATAGTTAAATGAATAAAAACATGATTCATTTTGAGAAACTGCTTGTTCTGTTGTAAGCACCAAGTGTTAGTTATTGTTATAATCTAACAAAAACAATTTGCTCTGACTTTGTGGCCATTTCCCAAATGAGGGTCCATCAGGGAAAGGCTTCCTTGTTATTGGTGTCCTAGAGCGACAGCAGAGCCAATTTAGTGGGGGCAGTATACTGTTATGTATAACTGTGTGTCCTTTTTCCCTTTATGGGCTTCCACTTTTATTTTCTCCTTATAAACTTCTCCTTCTGATAATGCCAATATTGCAAGCTGTGACACACATAGACATTGATTATTGTTGCACTTGAACATCTAAAGTCAATGCTAACTCTTACAATAATCTCTTTTCCTCCAGGTTTTCATTAAAAGCTGCAATAAGTTGTATATAACTGGAGATATATACACAGTTATGTATATGCTAAAAAGTTTTTATTAATGCAGAAATCTTATAAATGGTGAAAACTTTATTAAAATAAGTTAAAGGAACAAATAGATTTGAATCATAAGCTTATTTTGCTCATCTTTTTATATCCAATGTTTACCAACTACTTTTTCTGAGTATACTTATGTGTTCTGGCCATTTTTGGTTTATTGATAAGTTGTAAGAACATAGATGTTATATATGTGTGTGTGTATATATATATGTATAATTTTTTTTTTTTTTTATTGATTTTATAGAGAGAGAGATAAAAACATCAATTGGCCGCCTCCTGCATGCCCCCCACTGGGGATTTAGCCCACAACCTGGGCATGTGCCGTGACCAGGAATTGAACTGGGGACTTCATGGTGCATGGGTCGAAGCTCAACCACTGAGCCACACCAGCTGGGCTTTTTTTAAATTCTCACCCGAGGATATTATTTTCATTTTTGTTTAGAGAGAGTGGGAGGGAGGGGGGGGGAGAGAGAGAGAGAGAGGGAGAGAAAGAAAGAAAGAAAGAAACAAACAAACAAACAAACAAACAAACAAACAAACATCGATGTGAGAGAGACACATTGACTGGTTGCTTCCTGCATGACCTCAACCAAGGCCAGGGACGAACCGCAACCAAGGTACACGCCCTTGACTGGAACCGAACCCGCGACTCATTGGTCCAAGAGCTGATGCTCTAACCACTGAGCAAAACCAGCCAGGGCTATAAATATATTTTTCTTTTAAATATAATATTTTTGAAGAGAGAGAGAGAAACATTGATGACAGGGAAACATCAGTTGGCTGCCTCCTGCACGCCCCATGCTGGGCATCGAGTGAGCCTGCAACATGGGCCTGTACCCTGACTGGGAATCAATCTGGGACCTCTCAGTCCATGGGACGATGCTCAGTCCACTGAGCCACACAGGCCGGACTGATTATATTATATTTTATCATTATAGCATATCAAAGAAGCTTGCTGGTAGCAGGTGGAATAGGGGCGTTAAAGAAGCCAATGCCTAAAAGTTATTGGTAGTGTACCAAAGGTCACAGGTAGGTAATTCATGGCAGGAAGAGTGAAAATATTACGGTGTGAATAAAGCAGTCATTCTCCAAAGACCAAAGGTTGAGCTAATTACTACTTTTTCCTTATGTATGATAATAGAGTTATATATATTGATTCCTATATTAGATATGAAATCAGATCTAATTTTTCTGGGCAACCTTTATGTTTTTTTAAATTAACACTAAAGTATACTAAGTTTTGTGGCGGAAATTAATACCAGTTAATTTGTGTTTTTAAAGTTTGTTTATATATGTGTATATATACACACACACACTCTCACACACACATAGGTATACATATATATATAAAATTAGCCATTAACAGTGCATGCTGTTTGTATCTTTCTGTGTGTGGTATTTTTCTCTCTCTCTGTGTCTCTTTCTTTCTGGTTATCTATGTGTCTGCATTTCTCTCTGTGTCTGATTCTCTCTCTGGCTCTCTGTGTATGTGTGTGTTCATGGTGCTCTGTGTATGCGTCTCTGTGATCCACTGTGTGCATGCGTCTTGAATCTGTGGGAGGAGGGACCTCCATCAACCTTTTACTTTTATACTTTTTGAGTGTCCAAGTTAGTAGACAGTAATTCTATTTCTGTTATGGATACTTACCAGAATTCTTTAAAAAACAAACAGGTCTAATGTATTGGGCATTGTTTGAAGAATTATAGATCAGGAGCAATGTGTACTTGAAATATCTTTTATTATAAGAGAAGAACATTGATATTCGAAATGGTCTTATTTTAAAGTATTTAAAAATTTCCTTCATATACATTTACTGCATTTTGTATGTCATTTCAAGACAGGAAATGAATGAGAGACTATATAAACCTTTTTAATTTTATCTTGTGAATACTGGTGCCTCTAGTTAGTTGAAGTGTAAAGAATGCATTTTACCTGTGTTCATTGGTGGGGTGTCTTTTTTTTAATTTTCATCCGAGGACATTTTTCCATATTTTGTTCAGATAGAGAGAGAGAGAGAGAGAGAAAGAGAAACAAACATCGACGGGAAAGGGACACATCGAGTGGTCGCCACCCGCATGACCAACCAGGGCCAGGGACAAACTGCAACCGAGGTACATGCCCTTAGCGGGAACCGAACCCCGGTCTCTCTGAACCGCAGGCCGACGCTCTAACCGCTGAGCCAAACCGGCCAGGGCCATTGGTGGGGTGTCCCCAGTTTGATGATTTGCTAGGACTCATAGGACTCAGCATATAGTTGATTCATGGCTATGATTTATTTTAGTGGAAGGTGCAAAGTAAAATTAGTAAAGAGAAAAGGTACATGAGGCAATGTCTGGTGGAAACCAGGTATAGGCTTCCAAGATTCTTCTCTTAGTGGAGTCACATAGGATGCACTTAATTATTCTAGTGGTGAATTGTGACAACACATGTGAAATGTCTACCAGGGAAGTTCATTAGAGATTAAATGCTTAGGATTTCAGATGGGAGCTGGTCACATAGTCACCCTCTCTATAGTATGTATCAAAATTCCAGACTCCCAGAAGGGTAACAGGTGTTCAGAATAAACCATATTGTTTGCACAAACAGTGTAGGCACAATGAACCACTCTTATTGGGGAATGATGGGCACATTCCCAAAATTCAAGTTCTCAGATTCCAGCTAATGGCCAACCTTGTAAGGAGGATTTTCTCAGGATAACAGTCTCAGGCATGTTATATTAACTCTTCTGCACACTGTGCTCACTTGAATATTTAATTACAGAATAGTTTGTAATGGGAATTTAATTCCTTGATGTTCAGTATAAGACTCTCTTGACTGATATCTTATTGGTTTGCATTTTTCAGTTTCTGACTATTATACTACCTTTTTCATTCATCCTCATGACTATGAAATATACTGTTGTACCTATTTTATTTCAAAGTAACATTTAGTCTAATGATTGGATATTTTCTATTTTAACTTTTAAAAAATATGTTAGGCATATATGTAATAGCATATTAAACTTATATTTTCATTCAAATGAAATTCTGTTCATTTTGGCAGACCATTTAATTTGTGCAATTTTACATATATTTTCAGTTTAGTTATTAATTATATCAGTACTTTAAACATTTTTAAGTTCTGTTTTTTTTTTTTCCCTCATTATTGATTTTTAGAGAGAGAGAAAGGGAGAGGGAGAGAGAGATAGAAACATTGATGAGAGAGAACATTGATTGGCCATCTCCTGCATGCCCTCTATTGGGGATTGGGCCACAACCTGGGCTTGTGCCCTGACCTGGAATTGAACTGGTGACCTCTTGGTGCATGGGTCAACACTCAGCCACTGAGCCACACTGGCCAGACTTAAGTTCTGTTTTTTAATTGACTACTGTCTTTTTTCCTTGACTCATTTGGATTTGACTTACATATATGAACCTCTTTTATCTTTCATTTTGATTAACTTCGTTTTCCTTTTTTTAATTATTAATTTTGTTCTAAGGATATTAACCTGAATCTGATGTTAGATAGTTTATGCCAAAGAAGCAAGTATGAATTTGTTAATATATTTCTTAAGTAGTTGCATACAGATTTATTAGAGAATCAAGACTTTGCATTTTATGACTTGACAAACCTATGTGATAATAATGTTGAGAGATTTTTACTTTTGCTTTTCATGATGATACCAATTTTGTCTTCATTGTATACTTACATGAATTTTTAGAAGTGATAGTTCATTATTAACATTAAACTTTGCCTGTTTAGAATTGCTATCAACTTGAGAGAACTTTTGTGGGTTTTGTTTTCAGGGTTAAGATTAAGTGGTATTCATATGGTGGAAAACTTTGACTAAAAAGTAGACAAGGGAAAAACCTGTAAACCTCAGGTAGTTTCTTGGTAAGAGAAATCTTTTCATTCATAGATTCATTAAATGTTCATTTTAGCAGTATTCTAGATACCATAAAGGACACATGATGGGGAGTAAAGTATCATTTCACTCTGAATTTATATAGAAGTTATTTGTTTCACTCATAGAATGTTGTAAAGGACATATGCAGGTATCCTGAGTGAAAAAAATAACTTTATATGGCTATACCACAAATACTCATATCTGTGGAATATAGAATAACTTTATATAAATTTCAGTTCCAATTGGAGAGGTGAAGGAAAGCAAAATGAAGGAAATGACAGAGTTTTTAAAGGATGAGTAAGAAAGAGTTCAGTGGTAAGTATTGGGCAGGGCAAGTGTATTTTAGGGAGAGGAAATAAATGCCTTTGTCAGTAGTAGAAACATAAGACAGAATTAGGTATGTCTTTTAAGAAATTGTAAGTAGTGCAGATTCACCAGAGCAAGAGGTACTTGAGGGCATTGTCTTCCAGACTGGAGAGGTTATATTTTTTTTTGGTAAGCATTGAGGGCCCTTGAAAACAGTTAAATCAATGGATGAATATGATATATATATATATATATATATATATATATATATATATATATATATATATATATATAACGTAAAAGATTAATATGGCTCCAGCACTCAGGATGAAAGATACTTATGAGGCAGTTAGACCAAAAATTAAGGCAGTCAAAGTATCAAGGAAGTAAAAAATAATCAAAGATGAGCTGGATAATTCTTTCAAACCTTGGAGAGATCAGGAAGAATATTTGGGAGAATATCATTGATATTTGAATATTCTAGGAAGGAAAATTTGAGTAGACTGAAAGCAGACCCATAATTTAAGGGATAGATTATTCTTCACAAGAAGTTTGATGGTAAAAGAAGAGAAGAGAGAACTACTAAGCAAAAGTTTTTGGAGCTGGTAGGAGGGACTATTTTTGGAAAGTAAACAGGATGTCTTACTTGCTAGAGACAGAATGGAATATGCCCTGGCCGGTTTGGCTCAGCGGTTAGAGCATCAGCCTGCGGTCCCGAGAGACCCGGGTTCAGTTCCCGCTAAGGGCGCATACCTCGGTTGCAGTTTGTCCCCTGCCCTGGTCAGTCGTGCGGGTGGCAGCCACTCGATGTGTCCCTTCACGTCGATGTTTCTCTCTCTCTCTCTCTCTTCCTCTCTCTCCCTCCCACTCTACCTGAACAAAAAATGTCCTCGGGTGAGGATAAAAAAAAAAAAAGTCGAGACAGAATGGAATAAAAGAGATACATGGAGATGGAAACATTAAGTAAGGACGTTTGTTGGGCCCTGGCCAGTTTGGCTCAGTGGTTAGAGCATTGGCCTGCGAAAATCTCACGGGTTCGATTTCCGGTCAAGGGCATGTACCTTGGTTGCAGGTTCAATCTCCAGCCATGGTTGGGGTCTGTCGGGAGGCAACCAGTTGATGTGTCTCTCACGTCGATGGTTCTCTCTCTTCCTCCCTCCCACTCTGTCTGAAAATCAGTGGAAAAATAACCTTGGGTGAGGATTAACAACAGCAACAGAAGTTGGTTGGAAAGATTAAATCCACGCAGGTTATCTATAAAAGTGAAATAGCAAGTGAGCCCTGGCCAGTTTGGCTCAGTGGTTAGAGCGTTGTCCCCTGGACCAGAGAGGCCCGGGTTCAGTTTCCGCTAGGGGCATGTACTTCCAGTTGCAGCTTGTCCCTGGCCCTGGTTGGAGTCATGTGGGTGGCAACCACTCGATGTGTCTCTCTCACATCGATGTTTCTCTCTTTCTTCCTCCCTCTCTCTCTCATGCTCTATCTGAAGATAAATGCAAAAAAAATGTCTTCGGGCTGAGGATTAAAAAAAAAAAGCAAGCGAAAAATGAATACCTTCTTTTCTCAATTTAACAGCTTAATGACATTTTCATCATATTTTAGGAAGCATAATGTTTTATGAGAATGTTTACTTTTTTCCTCTTTTTCATATTGTGTAGAAATAAATATATTATGATAATGTTAAGTGTTTGTATGTACACTTAGATTCCAAAGTTGTAAAGTGTCTGTACATTAATTTTTTATTCTTTGGAGTTCTAAATTTCTGAGCCCAGAGTGTAATTACTTGCCTTTGGTTACAGAAGTTCATTAATATATAAGCTTATAGTACCCTATTTTTTTTTTTAACTTTTTAATTCATCTCTTTATTGGCACACAGGTATCATTTGTGCTTAAGACATGAGAAATTCTTCTAGTTTTGTCATCTCCTTTATGGTATCTTGTAGGGTCTTCATTGGGAACTTTGAAAATTCTAGTCGACCTAAAACAGCCCATTTTAGATGCAAGAGTAGTTGTCTAAGAAGGAAATACGGTGAAAAGCTAAGGAATTGCTGTGCTTGTTGCTTGTGTACTAAGCAAGTATTTTTCTTCTTTTATGATTTATAAATCTTGATACCTATGTGCAATTTTTAAGAACTTAGATAAAGTATATATGATAAAATCATATATATATCATTGGGAAATATCTGGAGGGCATTGTTCATATTGACCTTTGTTTAACTTTTCATTTATGATTTTCTACATTTAAAATTTGAAGATTATGCTTTCTAAAACATTCATTCATTTTATTACTTCAGTAAACACTGATTTAGCATCTGCTATGTCAGAAAGATGTTAATTTGTCTTAAGCCTTCATGTGTGTGTGTGTAGAGAGAAGCAAAGAGATTGACTAAATTATGAGTATCAATACTGTGTAAAACAAGTCCCAAATATAAACTTAATTTTGAGTAAACTTTGTTTATTTATTATAAAACATTTCCTAAAACATGGTTTTTTAAGTAACTAAAATATGGGGTTTCAAAAATTTTTTTTTCCCAACAGGTGGGAAGGAGAAACCAAAAACAAATGTAGAAGACTTACAAATTAAAAAGGTAAAGAAGAAAAAGAAAAAGAAACACAAAGAGAATGAAAAACGGAAGCGTCCAAAAATGTATAGCAAATCTATTCAAACCATCTGCTCAGGATTGCTATCTGATGTTGAAGATCAAGAAGCCAAAGGCATCCTAAATGATAACATAAAGGATTACAGTAGAAAGAATTTGGATACCAAGAACTGTGATTCCAAAATTCCAGAGAACAGTGAATTTCCATTTGTCTCATTAAAGGAGCCACGGGTTCAGAATCTCAAAAGGCTGGACACTTTGGAGTTCAAACAGCTCATTCATATTGAGCACCAGCCTAATGGAGGCGCATCAGTTATCCATGCCTACAGTAATGAACTCACCCACCTGTCTCCTGTGGAGATGGAGAGGTTTGCAGAAGAGTTTGTGGGTCTAGTATTCAGTGAAAATGAGAACTCTGCAGCTTTCTATGTAATGGGTATTGTTCATGGGGCAGCTGCTTATTTACCTGACTTTTTAGACTACTTTTCATTCAATTTTCCCAATTCGCCAGTGAAAATGGAGATTTTGGGAAAGAAAGATATAGAGACAACAACTATGTCCAATTTTCATGCTCAGGTAAGAGGTTTTCTTTTTGTTTTTTTTTAAAAGGAACTTTTAATTATATGTTTTAGACAAGTTTCTGTTCTTTGTTTCTCATTTTGCTTAGGTTTGAAGTAAGACTACAATGAAATGAAACCTCTTGGGAATATTAAGAATAAATTATATTCTTGATGTGAACATTAGAATTTAAATTGGTTTCTACTCGTGTTTTTTTCTTAAAGGTCATTTATGAAACAATTAAGATTCTGTTGTTTTCTTTTACAAGGATTTACCTTGGAAATGAAATTAATTCATCCAGTCCTTACAACAGTTTTTTTTACCTGACAATCACCTAAAATTATCTTCTTGGTTTATGTGAAATGCCTTAAAAGTACTTAGCATTGGATCCACCACATAGTAGATGCTGAATAAATTTTGACTATTAAAAATATTGTGGAACAAGGGGATCATCAGTTGTGTGATTATATGAGAAAATTTGCATATCAGTGCATATATTGAGGTAATTTCCATTTCCTACCCTTCTCTAAGGCGAATATATATATTCTTTTAGAAAGCACAGTCAGAATTGAGCTTGCTAGCTTTGGAAAGTGAATGTGGGCCCATTTAAAAGGCTGGTACTACCCTGCTGGTTTGGCTCAGCGTTTGGAGTGTCAGCCCTGGGACCAAAGAGTCATCAAGGGTGCATACCTTGGTTTCAGGAGGCAAATAGTCAGTGTGTCTCTCTCATATCAGTATTTCTCTCCCTCTCTCCCACACTGTTTAAAAATAAATGGAAAAATATCCTCGGCTGAGGATTTAAATAAATAAAAATAAAAGGCCAGTGCTGTTTTCTCTCCCTCTCAGATCAGGGACAGCTTAGGCCGGGAAATCAGCCATTTTTCACATTTATTGGTGTTAAAATGTCTTGTTTTCTAAGTAATAACTGACATCATTCTACTTTGGAAGGAGGAAAAAAGAAAGTCTCAAAGGGATCTCAGTGATCATCTGTCCCAACCTTTCTTAACTTATTAAGCAAAGAAACATAGATAGGCATAACTTACTGTTTTAAGGTTGGCAGCAGTTCCAGGAAATAGATCAAAATCTTCTTAATCTTCATCCAGGACTCTTCCTAATTCTGAGTATATATATTTTTAATATGTGTTCAAGTTATAGTTTCCACCTTAGGTGATACTCTAGATGTCCAATCACTTCCACACATACCACCCCCATAGTATGTTTGGTATATGTTCTGTAACATACTGTAGTCTGGAAATATGGTAGTATTTAAAGTTTTAATATATGTGTATGGGAATTATTCACTAATAAAATATGTTTGAAAATCAGAATTTAAATATATTTTTTAGAGCCATATTATTTTATAGAATTCCAGAATAACTAGTAACTTGTTTGAAATTATACCTGAGTTTATTAGTAAAACCAGACTGGCATCTAGTAATAGCGTCTACTATTTATTTAGTACTCTGTCAAGGACTGCTGTAGCACTTTTATATGTAATTACTTATTCAAACTTGATTGCAATCTAATTTTAGCAATAGGAGGCAGATACAGTGAAAAGAAATAACTTGTCCAAAGTCCATTGGTACTTGATCATTCATTTGTTTTTCATTTTATTATTTCTGCTAGGGTTTTATCAGGTTACACTAGGCCTCTTGACTTCCAATTCCATTTGTTTCCACTATATTACAAGCTTTATCACTGTTGTACTATGCAAGTTTATTTTGGTCATCTTTTAAATGTCATAATTCTTACATTTGCTTTTCAAATTTTCTTTTAAGGTTAGGAATTAATTTTTTATTAAATGATAAGAATTGTCATATTAACTGTTTAGTAAGTAGAGCTTAAAATACTTGTTTTGTTATCATATGAAGAAACTTGGTGAGACTCATTAATTGTGCCAGTTTGTATGTGGCTAGGTTGTGGGTCTCAAGTCCTTCAAAGAGCAGCCTACTCTGTTGCCATCACCTATTCAGGGTACGTGGCTAATACTTATGGCACAGAGGAAACTCTAGGTAGATATATCTTTTTCATTACCAGGTGTGGCTCTGGCCTATATCTATGTGATCTGTTAGATACAAGGACTGCTTTTACCTCTGTAGTTTTAGACTTACCCTAGGATACTTTTTTCCATTTTTATCTTGGGATAGAGTCGGGGAAAGAGAAAGAGAGAGAAACAAACATGGACATGAGACACATTGATTGGTTGCCTCCCACATGACCTGACCAGGGTTGGGGACCAAACCGCCACCTAGCTGTGGTGCCCTTGACCAGAATCAAACCCCACGACTCTTTGGTCTGTGGGCTGATGCTCTAATGTGGAGCCAGACCAGCCAGCGCTGGGCTGTTTTTCATTTAAAAATTAAAAAAAATAAAATTCAAAGTTCTTTAAAACTGATATTTTAAAATAACCTTTTTATTTAATTTTATTTTATTCCTCACCTGAGGATATTTTTCCATTTATCATCAGATAGAGTAGGAGGGAGGGAGAGAGACAGACAAACAGAAACATCGATGTGATAGAGCCACATTGACTGATTGCCTCCCGCACGACCTGACCAGGGCTGGGGACAAACAGCAACTGAGGTAGATACCCTTGACTGGAATTGAACCCGCAACTCATTGGTCTGCTGGTCGACACTCTAACTGCTGAGCCAAACTGGCCAGGGCAAAATAACCTTTTTATTGATATATAATATGTACACAGAATGCACACATTATAAATTTATAGCTTGATGAGTCTTTATAAAGTGAACACATCTTTGATTTTTAAAAGTAGAATGTTATTGGTGGAGTGGGAGCAGGGAGGAAGGTGTTATTGGGGGGAAAGGGAGGGACATCTGTAATACAAAATGAATTAAATAAAGTAGAATCCAGCCCTGGCCAGTTTGGCTCAGCGGTTAGAGCGTCGGCCTGCGGTCCTGAGAGACCCGGGTTCGGTTCCCGCTAGGGGCATGTACCTCGGTTGCGGTTTGTCCCCGGCCCTGGTCGGTTGTGCGGGTGGCAGCCACTCGATGTGTTCCTTTCGCATCGATGTTTCTCTCTCTCTCTCTGTTCCTCTCTCTCCCTCCCACTCTACCTGAACAAAAAAACCGGAAAAATGTCCTCGGGTGAGGATAATAAATAAATAAATAAATAAATAAATAAATAAATAAATAAAGTAGAATCCAGAGCCCTCCTCAACCCCTCTTTATCACCTTTCTGCCCACCCACCACCACCACATACACAAACACCCAGGTTACCACTCTCCTGACTTTGCCACAGATAAATTTTGCCTGCTTTGAACTTTTATATAATATACTTTGTCATGTGTGACTTCTTACCTTCAGCATTGTTTGTGAATTCATTCGTCTTGTGTGTAACAGTAGTTTTTTTTTCTCCCTCATTGCTGTATGGTATGCTGTTGAATGAATATACCGTAGTTTATTTATCCTTATTTACTATGGGTGGATATATTTGAGTTCTTTCCAGTTTGGGGTTGTTATAGTTGTAACAGCTATGAATATTTTTGTACATGTGTTTTGGTGAGCATACATATTTGTTTCTGTTGGGTATATATGTAAGATAGGAATTTCAGGATCAAAAAGTATGCAGATGTTCAGCTTTACCAGATACTGCAGGTTCTAATTAACATTTCTACCAGCAGTGTTCCACATCCTTGGTTACACTTAACAGTGTCTGTCTTTTTTATTTTAGCTATTCTGGTGGCTGTGTGATAGTATCTCATTGTGGATTTAATTGCATTTCCCTGAGGACTAAGGAGATCAGTCACCTTTTTATGTAATGATAGTTCAGTTGCATTTTCTCTTTTGTAAAAGTACCTGGTCTACTCTTTTGCCTGCTCTCCGATTGGCTCTTTTTTTCTGATTGATTTGTTGAAGTTCTTTATATATTATGGATAAGAATTGTGTCAGCTATGTGTATTGCAGATAATTGCTTTTCACTTAGTAGCTTCTTTTTTCTTTCTTTTTTTTTTTTTAATCCTCACCCGAGGACATTTTTCCATTTTTTGTTCAGATAGAGTGGGAGGGAGGGAGGGGAGAGAGAGAGAACGGGAGAGCGAGAGAAACATCGATGTGAAAGGGACACATCCCGTGGCTGCCACCCGCACGATTCAACTAGGGCTGGGGACAAACTGCAACCGAGGTACATGCCCTTAGCGGGAACCGAACCCGGGTCTCTCTGGACCATAGGCTGACGCTCCAACCGCTG
This sequence comes from Molossus molossus, assembly GCF_014108415.1. Taxonomy (NCBI): domain Eukaryota; kingdom Metazoa; phylum Chordata; class Mammalia; order Chiroptera; family Molossidae; genus Molossus; species Molossus molossus. The sequence goes on from NW_023425401.1 coordinate 43,540,469, forward strand.
AGCCAAACTGGCCAGGGCATATCTTATTTTTTCACTCTTAAGAATATCTTTCCATCATTCTTAAGTTTAATGTAATTTAATTTATAAGCCCCCCCCCCCAACATACTTATGATTAGTGCTTTTTGTATCCTATTTAAGAAATATTTGCCTCCCCCAAGGTAATATATTCTCCTAAATGTTCTTCTGGAAACTGTTACTGTTTTTTCATGTTTAAATCTCTATAGTTCTTCTGGAATTAATTTTTGAATACAGTATGAGATAGAGATCAAGATTTGTATTTTTCCATAAGGTATTTATTCATTGGCCACACCATTTGCAAAAAAGACATTACTCCCCATTAAATTGCATTGTCACCTTAGCCATAAATCAATTGATCATATATTTGTAGGTTTCTGGGCTCTCTTTAATTTCATTATTATATTTGTCTTAATTGGTATAACTTTATATAATACTCTTGATATCTAGTAGAATAAGTTTATCCATTTTGCTGTTCTTCAAGATTTCCTTTATTCTTTATATTTCCATATAAACTTGACAGCATGTCAGATGTCACAGAAAAATCTGCTGGGATATTGATTGGGATTACAGTGAATCTATAGATAAGTTTGGATAGAATTGATGTCTTCACAATATTTTATCTTCTAGTCTATGTTCATAGTATTTTCTTTTTTTTTCTCTTACTGATTTTAGAGAGAGACAGGAAGTGAGAGGGAGAGAGAAATAGAAACATTGATGAGAAAGTACATCCATTGGCTGCCTCCTGTGTGTCTCCCACTGGGGATCAGACCCACAACCTGGGCATGTGTCCTTACTGGGAATCGAACGAGTGACTTCTTGGTGCATGAGTTGATGCCCAGCCACTGAGCCACACTGGCCAGACCCCTTAATTTTTTTTTTTTTTTTAAATTTTCTCTCAGTATATTTTGGTTTTCAGCCTACAGATATTGCACACCTTTTGTTAGATATATTCCTTGGTATTTGAGGACTTATTTTGTTAAGCACTCTTCCTGAGAAACTTGGAAGCTCTGAGCATCTATTAGAGTATGATGATAACATTCATCTTCAGAAATTAAAAATGTATCTTCTATCTCATTTCTCTTCCAGTACCCCCCCTCTTATCTATGACATTATCATGCCTGCTTTTTAGTAGAATCACATAATGAAGCTATATATTTTGATGATGTCAAGTGAATTGGCCTACATACTGCCATGTGAATTTGTCTTCAAAAGAATTGGATGAGATGATTTTTTTTTTTATTAATTTTTTTTTCTTTATTGATTTTAGAGAGAGAGGAAGGGAGAGGGAGAGAGAGATAGAAACATCGATGAGAGAGAACATTGATTGACTGCCTCCTGCATGCCTCCCACTGGGGATTGGGTCCACAAATTGAGCATGTGCCCTGACCTGGAATTGAACCAGTGATTGGTGCATGGGTTGACGCTCAACCACTGAGCCACACCGGCCCAGCAGAGATGATAATATTAATTGGGCTAATGTGTATTAGTATTTTAGGGGAAGGAAGGGAGTTATCATTATTAGAATGCAGTTTCACTTAATATCAATCATAACAAGATAAGTTGTGGGTAATAATGCCAGTTCATGTTCCAGTGGTTGCTTAGGAATAAAGCTTAATGGTTTGGTCATGATGACTTTTCATTAACTAAGTTCAGTAGTTTAGGTTCAGTAAAATCTGCTCTACTTAGGAGATAATGCTTTTCATAGAGTGGATAATGCTTTTCATAGACCTATAGAGAAAAGTTCAAAATTTAAAATTTTGTAATCAAGTAACTATCAAATCCATTCCAAAAAAGGAGTATCCAAAAGATCCAGAAAACATGTGAGAAGAGAGAATAGAGGGAGTTGAGAGGAGTGCGGAAATGACCTTTATTCTTTTTATTTAATCTTAGTTTAGAAAATACATTTAGCAGCGTCAAAGAAAGAAATTCATGATAATGGTAATGAGCATATGTAATTAATTAACACTTTTTAATGAATAAAAGAGTGTATATAATAATGTTAAAATAGGTGTTTCATGGTTTTTTTGTATTCTAATATTGTAACCTGTGCAAAAATAGTGAAGCTTGGAATGTTGTAAATAAAACCCATTAGTTTGAATTTTAAGGCAGGTTCCCATAATTTTATTTCCAGGTTTAGATCAGACCCAAAGAATAAATACCACCAGCATGGCCACTGTAGTTTATGAAGGCATAAATTGTCACTGCAGCCATTCACAATAATGTGAATAACTCTCCTCAGATTGTATAACTTGATGGCCCGGACTACCAGTGGCTTGTGGAACCTAAGCCAAGTTCATGCTTGGTTTGTATCATAAGGAGACTAGTTTAAGATGGTAAAATGAGAGCAACCAAAATAATTTGCCATAAATTCTATGGAAACAAAAAGATGACAAATTATGTGTAATTTCTATGATCTTTATGGTGATGGTGTTTATCTCCATAGTATTACTCTGTATGTAGTTTTCAGAAAAACTCATTTTGTACCTGTTTAGCCTTTATCCTTGAGAGAGAGAGAGAGAGAGAGAGAGACAGAGAGAGAGAGAGAGAGAGAAACAGAGAAACAGAGACACCAAGGATCAAGACATCCTGTTCTTTGGTTTTCCATCTTTATCTATATCTTTGTGGGTTGCCTGAAAATTTTGAAGACCATGTGAAATTATATGTTGTGTTAATAGGTCATGTCCTTTCTCTAATGTTGTGGCTCTGAGGTGACTGGTGTAGTATCAGTCAACTATATAATAAAAATCTATTTGAGAAGAGAAACATACATACATGATTTTTTGCTGAAAGTTTGTAACCTATCTATATCACTTCTTCTATTGCAGTAAACAAAAGCCCTCAAAGCTTAGTGGTTTGAAGTTATTTCCTCAGATTCTTTTGCCTTTGTCAGCTCTGCTGGTGCTTGATGGCTTCATTCACATGTCTGGTGGTTGGCAGATCAAATTTGTCTCAGGAGACCTCACTTATATGGTGCAGTGTCAGCTGGGGTGATGATCAGGTTTCTCTCATTATATAGCAGATTAGCCTGGGCTCATACACATGGTAGTAGTTACATGTTTCCATAGAGCAGAAAAGAGGGCAATCCCCGGTGCTCAAGCTTCTGCTTTTGTTGTGTTTGCTAATTAATGTCTCATTGGCCATAGGAGTCACATGGCCAAAACCAGAGCCACTTCTTCTTTTTAAAATGTTTTTATTGATTTTTAAAATTTGTTTTGGTAATTCTCACTTGAGGATATTATTTCCATTGAGTTTTTTAGAGAGCGTGGAAGGGAGGGAGAGAGGGGAAAACATTGACGTGAGCAGAACATCTTTCAGCTGCTTCTTGCATGCCCTCTACCTGGGGTCGAGCCCTCAGCCCAAGCATGTGCTCTGACCAGGAATTGAACCAGCAACCTTTCAGTGCACTGGATGGTACCTAATCAACAGTCGCACCAGCCAGGGCCAGAGTCAATTCTGTTTTTTGTTTGTTTGTTTTTGTTAATCCTCACTCTAGGGTATTTTTTTGACTTACTGTTGTTAGAGTGGAATGGGGCAGGGAGGGGGAAGAGAAACATCAGTGTGAAAAGAGACACATCGATTGGTTGTATGCCACACACGCCCCAAACACAGCCAGGAATGAACCTGCAATCCAGGTATGTGCCCAGGAATCAAGCTCTCAACACTTCAGTGTAAATTTGACGCTCTAACCACTGAGCAACACCGGCCAGGCCCAGAGTCACTTTTTTATTTTTTAAAATTTTATTTAAAAATTTCTTTTCTTCATTGAGTTTAGAGAGACAGGAAGGAAGAGGGAGAAATATCAGTGTGAGAGAGAAATATCAATGTGAGAGAGAAATATCAATGTGAGAGAGAAACATCAATTGGCTGCCACCTGGACACCCCTCATTGGGGATCGAGCCCGAAACCTGGCCATGTGCCCTGACCGGGAAATGATCCGGGACCTCTCAGTCCATGAGATGACGCTCAATCCACTGAGGCACACTGGCTGGGCCATAGTCACTTCTTAATGATTGGAGTGGCACAGTCATATTACTCAGAGGTGAGCATATATACTTGGAAATAATATTTGGCCAGGAATTTTGCAATCTTGCACGTCTATCCTAGTTTTTCTGCCATCTTTATTTTGTTCAAATATTCATTTGGACATTGTTCTCCTATTTCTTTGATGGTAGGGAGACAAAAAGGCAAGTAAGATGGGAATTTTTTCTGTTAAGGAATACATGATATTTCTATCTTGTCATTCGATATATAATCAGCACACAGTCTGAACCCTGTAGTAAGACCTGTGAGAAAATGAAATCTGAAGCAGTTCCCTTCTAATTTCCCATTTCCCATCCCTAACCTCTACATCTTGTTTTATATTTTATCCTGATTCTAAGTTGTTTGTATAAAATAACTTAAGTCAGGGTGTTAACTCATGATTAAATGGCTAATATTTTAATAGTGAAACAGTTATTAAGCCTGATCTGATCTGTTAGACTTGTCTTCTATAGAATGAGGAGAGAAAAGGAACATTTGTTGACTTCATGCTGGGGTCATTCACTTGGTAGGCCAATAAAGATGATTTGATATGTTGTCTTTGAGCCATTGCCTGCCTTTGTACTAAATTTTAATTCTCACTAATTATGCCTGTCACATCCTTGAATGCTTGTGAACTGATCTATACAAAATATTATGGCAGGTACCGGACAATATAATTGAATAAGAGAGCCTTTTTGCTTTTTTGTACTGATTTATTATTTTCTTAATTTTATTTACTTTTGTTACAGATGTTTCTCCTTTTTCCCACATTGACACCCTCTTCCCCCTCCCTGTACTGATTTTAAAACGAGTAATACCATTTTTGTTATTTTAGTGTAAGTTTTGTGGATATTTAAAAAAATAAAATGTTGATTAATATTATTACTTGGTTTTATTTGAAAAGATATGCCAGGAATGGCTCCCCCTTGTGGCACACTCATTTATGTTAGATGTTTGGATTGCCTCAGTGAGAAGGTAATGGAGCTGATTCTGTTTTTTGGAGGAAGAACTACCCTCTCTCATCTTCCTCCCCTCACCTTACCCTCACTGACCACTATGAAACCAGCCAGAAGAATTGAATCAACAGCATCGTCTGCCCACCCCCACTTAAATTTTTGACTAATAAATTACTGTCCTATTTTTGTTTTTTTCAGATTGATGCTGATACTAGCTAGAAACATCTATCTTGAAAGGGAGTTATCAATATTGAATGGCTGATTTTGGATCACTATTAAAATATCCTTTGTAACTTTTAATATATTGGGTATGCCTAGGTACACTAAAACAACTGTAAGAAAAACAGGTTTTGAAGTCAAAATAGTTTGTGTAATGCTGGACAAAATAAGTTATGCTTATTTACTGTGGTACTTCTCAGAAACTTTAAGTAGCCAATGTGTGTGGTGAACTTCCTAAACAGGAAGTGATTCTCAAACTTATTGGACCATAGTATCCTCTTTTCAGGGACTGACACATTAGGGAACATTTTGGGAAACAGCAAGTTGTTTCAAGTGAGTTATTCTCATGGTTTTTTGAATTATTTATTACCATATTTGCTGCTTCCCTTGTTGCAGAAATTTTTATAAGTAAAATTTTAAAAAGCAGTATTACGTTTTAGAGATTCATATTTGGCAATGTATTTCCCGTCAGTAAGGCTACTTTTTTCTGTTTTAAGCAAGCCAACCTCAGAATCATAAGTTTTTTTTATCCTCACCTTTTTAATAAATGTAAAAAAAAAGAACATTTTTACATTTATCTTTAGATAGAGCAGGAGGGCGAGAGGGAGGAAGAGAGAGAGAGAAACATTGATGCGAGAGATACACATGGACTGGTTGCCACCCACATGACTCCAACCAGTGCCGGGGACAAACTGCAACCAAGGTACGCCGGCCAACCCTCTAACCGCTAAGCCAAACCAGCCAGGGCATAAGTTTTTTTGTTTTTTTTTTAATCCTCACCCGAGGATATTTTTTTGTACAGATAGAGTGGGAGGGAGAGAGAGGAAAGGAGAGAGAGAGAGAAACATTGACGTGAAGGGACACATCGAGTGGCTGCCACCCGCACGACCAACCAGGGCCGGGGACAAACTGCAACCGAAGTACGTGCCCTTAGCGGGAACCGAACCCGGGTCTCTCCGGACCGCAGGCCGACGCTCTAACCACTGAGCCAAACTGGCCAGGGCCATAAGTTTATTTAAAAGATTACTTTATATGAAGAATAATGAATAGGATTTTAGTTTAAACATACTTTAATTAAACAATTTATTTCCTGGTAACTAAAACTTCTGAGATTTTGTTGTTGACACTTACTGGCAGTGGGTGTAAGAAGTCTTTTATTTCCTGCTTTTTTTCTTTTCCTTTATAACATTTGTAGAAAAAATCTGAGGGGAAAAGTAAAAAGCAGCTATAATGGTAGTAGGTTTTGGGGGTGGGAGTGGGGGTGGATACAGGGATGGTAGGGAGATTTAGATTAAAACTTCTATCTATTCAAAGGCCCTGGCCTGATAGCTCAGTTGGTTCAAGCATCATCCCAATTATACCAAGGTTGTGGGTTCGATCTCCAGTCAGGGCACATACAAGAATCAACCAATGAATGGATAAGTAAGTGGAACAACAAATCAGTGTTTTTCTCTCTCTTTAAAAAAAATAAATTAATTTAAAAAAATGTTTAAATATTACATCTATTCAAAAAGGCACTGATCAAATATAAACTTACTAAATTAAGCATTTGCAAATATATAAATATCATTCCTATCTTTTATTGTGTCATCTTTTGAGAGTATTGGAGTACATATGTATATAACTATACATATAGATATATACGTATGTTACAGTTATAGATGTATAATTACATTTCTCAGGAAGCATATAGGATACATTTTAAAGCAGTGACATGTTTTGATATTTTCAGGTTAATTTTTCAACTGCATCAGAAAACGGATGGGTAGATTAATGTTTACTGAAGTGAACAGAAACAAATATAGTAATCTCATGTCCAGGTTAATCAGTATGTGAGGTTTTCTAGATAATACAAGAATATAATTTTAAATACCAAGATTTTAATGAAGATAGCCTTTTTACTGAGCATATGCAGCTTAATTTCTTTATTTTCAGTCTAGGTTTGTCAGTATGATGTTATAATACTGATGTCGTAGGGGTGCTGTAACTGTGCTTGCCTCTTGCCCCTCTCCTCCTAAATTTGTGAGTTTTTATTCTTTATTATTTTAAAGATTAGTTAGAATAATGCCTAATGTAGAAACATATATATGTAATAGGAGTACCCTTTTAAGAATCATGGTCTTTGTGGTATTTATTTTGATTCTTTAGAAACCTTACTTGTTTCCTCTCCCCACCCCACTGCCCTTGAATTTAAATGTTGTATAGATCAGTTTTGGAGAATTGAGGGTTTTTTTGTTTTGTTTTGTGTTTGGTTAATCCTTACTCAAGGATATTTTTTCATTGATTTTTAGATAGAGTGGAAGGGAGGAAGAGAGGGAGAGAAATATCGATGTGAGAAAAAAACATCATTTTGTTGGCCTCCCATACCATTGAACCTGCAACCCAGCTATGTGCCCTTGATCAGGAATCAAACTCTTGACCCTTCTGTCCTCAGGCCAACACTCACCGCTGAGCCAAAAAAACCAGGGAGAAGGTTTTTTTTTCCCTCTTATGATATTGTAGATTTACTTTTATTCTATTTAATAGGGAAATTGGTATTTGCTGTATATATAGTATTGCAGTAAAATAGTTGTCACATAAATCAAAAAGCATTTATTTTCTGTGTGAAGTGTGTGGATTATATTTTTATATTTTGTATTAGCAGCTTAGGTGCCATCTATATATTTCATTACAAGGTATATACTTTTTGAATTTGGGTGCATTGTTTTATTTAACTTGCCGTATTTAAAATATTAAATAGTTGGTTCTAACTGATTTAATATGTTTGAAGTATTAGGTTATTAAAATAGAAAGTGTTAAATTGTATATAATTAAAAGTTATATTATAATGTATATTTAAATTTAGTTTTAAGTTTAAATATATTCGTCCTATTGGGTCATGAAGTACTAACCAGGCCCGATCTTGCTTAGCTTACAAAATCAGACGAGATTGAGCACATTCAGGGTCGTAGGGCTGTAGACATTCTATTAGATTATCAGGGTAGTATCTTGAATGTTTAGAGAAGAAATATTTTAGAAGAAAATTGCTATTTTGTTTTAAACATGACAGCTAAATATTCATAGTTTTTAAAAGACAATACTTTAGCCCTGGCTAGTTTGGCTCAGCAGTTGGAACGTCAGCCTGCGGTCCAGAGAGACCTGGCTTCGGTTACCAGTAAGGGCACTTACCTCGGTTGCAGTTTGTCCCTGGCCCAGGTTGGGTCGTGCGAGTGGCAACCAACCACTCAATGTGTCTCTTTCACGGAGATGTTTCTCTCTCTCCCTCCCTCCCACTCTATCTGAACAAAAAATGGAAAAATGTCCTCCGGTGAGGATTTAAAAAAAGAAAAGAATACTTTATAATGGAATTTACCTATGTTTGTTTTTAATCCTCACCTGAGGACACGTTTTTGCATTTATCTTCAGATAGAGTGGGAAGGAGAGAGGGAGGAAGAGAAAAACATCATGTGAGAGAGGCCGGGACAAACTGCAACCATGGTAGGTGCCCTTAGGGGGAACCGAACCCGGGACTCTGGTCCATGGGCCAACGCTCCAACCGCTGAGCCAAACTGCCAGGGCTTGTTTTATTTTTTATTTTTTTAAAAACTGGGATAGACCCAGACAAACTGAGACAATTTTATCTCCCTAAATGTAGTGACCACAAAGGCCAATCCAGAGAAAAACATAATTAAGATTTAGCTTAACGTTTATTTATGTAAGGAGGTTGTTTTACTTAAAGAAGACTTGCTTACTAGTGTTATTATACAAAAAGGCATAGGTTTGTTTTCAAGATTTAAATGTACTTGTGAAAATTCAGGTACCAATGATTCTTGAGGTATAGGCTGTTTTCTTTTGGTTGGTAATAATACCCATTTGCTAGCACTGTGCAGGGGACTTTATATATTAAGTTTTCTTCAGCAATCTGAGGTAAATTGTTCCAGTTAATGAAACTAAAACTCATGGAATTTAAGTGATTTCTGAAGATCGCATTGCCAGTAGATAGCAAAGGTAGATTTGGGACAACCTCCTGATTCTTACTCTCTAGTAGTTTTTCATCAGAATTACAAATGTAAACTGGATCCTAATTAATATGGTAAGATCTAGAAGAGAAGATCATTCTCGGTGGCCTTTAGACAAATCAACCACTGGTGATGATTAAATGGAATATTTTCACAGTGTACTTTTGAAAATTCTGAACCATTTAGAAAAATCTAGGTATATGAACTTTTGAATATAATTACAGTGGCATCATTGATCAAATAATGAATTCATGTATTACAAGAAGTTATGGTCAGTTGTCTAGAATTAGGCTGTTTGTCTCAACTGTTTTCTTAAGCTATGTGTAGGCATAGCAAGGGAAGGTAAATTGCTTGATTTAGTGCAGATTTTTTTTTTAATAACTTATCTTTTTACTGTTTGTAAATGTGTTTTGTTTTGCTTGACTCACATTATGTTCTGATATTTTTTGACAGTATAATTTAGTGTTTTTACACAGTGAGAACAAACATTATCTTATGTATAACTTTTTTTTCTTCATTGTTAAAAGTATTCCAGATGTCTCTCCCTTTTTCCCTCATTAACAACCTCCTCCCTGCTCCCATGCTCCTCAACCACTGCACTGTTGTCTGTGTCCTTTGGTTATGCATATAAGTTCTTTGGTTCACAGTCCACCCTCTTTGTGCTTCGACACTTTCACCACTACACTCTATCGTCGTTTATTCAAATACTATACTGTACTATACTATATCTGAAAAAACCGCGATAGGGTGAAGCCATGAAAGTCGAAGCGCGAAGTGGTGCCAAATGAGGGCCGACTGTATCTCTTCCAGCCTTTCTACCCCACTCCCATTTCCTCTGAGGTTTTTCAGTCTGTTCCCCTTTTCCATGTCTCTGCATCTATTTTGTTTGTCAGCTTATTTTGTTCATTATATTCCACAAATAAGTGAGATGTAATACTTTTCTTTCTCTGACTGGCTTATTTTACCTAGAATAATACTCTCCAGATCCCTTTGAGATTTTTTTTTTTATAGCTGCATAGTATTTCATTGTATAAATGTACCACCGTGTTTTTATCCACTCATCTACTGAAAGTACTTGGGTTGTTTCTAGATCTTAGCTATTATAAATAGCACTGCTATGAACATAGGGGCGCATATATTCTTTCTGATTGTTGTTTCAGGCTTCTTAGGATATATCCCTAGAAGTGGGATCACTGGGTCAAATGGTAGTTCAATTTTTAATTTTCTGAGGAAACACCATATTGTTTTTTATAATGGCTACTCCAGTCTGCATTCCCACCAGCAGTGTACTAGAGTCCCCTTTCTTTACACCCTTGCCAGCACTTGTTTGATGATTTGTGGATGGTAGTGATTCTGGCAGGTGTGAGGTGATTCCTCATAGTCGTTTTAATTTGCATCTCTCTGATGATTAGTGATGTTGAACATTTTTTCATATGTCTCTTGGCCACTTGTATGTCCTTTTTGGAGAAGTGTCTATTCAGGTCCTCTGCCCGTTTTTTAATTAGATTGTTTATCTTCCTTTTGTTGAGTTGTGTAAGAACTTCATGTATTTTGGATATTAATCCCTTATTCGATATATCGTTGGCAAATGTGTTCTCCATACAGTGTGTTCCCTTTTCATTTTGATGCTGATTTCTTTTGCTGTTCAGAAACTTTATTTTGATTTAGTTCCATTTATTAATTATTTCCTTTGTTTCTCTTGCCCCAGGCGGTGTATTGGTGAAAATTCTATGTGTGTCTGAAATTTTTCCTACATTTTCTTACACTGTTTTTATGGTTTCATGAGTTACAATTAAGTCTTTTATCCATTTTGAGTTTATTCTTGTGTATGGTGTAAGTTGGTGGTCTAGTTTCATTTTTTTTGCATGTACCTATCTAATTTTCCCTACACCATACATTGAAGAGACTGTCTGTACTCCATTGCATGCTCTTGCCTTCTTTTACAAATATTAATTGTGCATAATGTCTTGGGTTGATTTCTGGGTTCTCTGTTTTATTCAATTGGTTTATATGCCTGTTCTTGTGCCAGTACCAGGCTGTTTTGATTACAGTGGCTTTGTAGTATAATCTGAACCCTCCAACTTTTTTCTTCTTTTTCAAGATTGCTGTGGCTATTTGGGGCCTCTTTTGGTTTCATATAAACTTTTGGAGTTCTAGATCTGTAAATTATGTCGTTGGTATTTTACTAAGGATTACATTGAATCTATAGATTGGTTTGGGTAGTATGGACATTTTAATCATATTGATTCTTCCAGTCAATGAACATGTATATGCTTCCACTTTATTATCTCTTCCTCTGTTTCTTTTTTTGATGTTTTGTAGTTTTCCGAGAACAGGTCTCTTACCTCCTTGGTTATGTATATTCCTAGGTATCTTAATTTTTTTTGTTGCAATGGTAAATGGGATTTTTTTTTTTAGTTTCTCTTTCTGTGAGTTCATCATTGGCGTATAAAAATGCCATCAATTTCTGGATGTTAATTTTGTATCCTGCTTCTTTGCTGAATTCATTTATTAAATTTAGTAGATTTTTGATGGAGACTTCTGGGTTTTCTATATATAATATCATGTTATCTGCAAACAATGGCAGTTTCACTTCCTTCTTTCCAATTTGGATGCCTTTTCTTTTTTCTCCTTGTCTAATCACTGTGGCTAATACTTCCAATACTATATTAAATAAGAGTGGTGAAAGTGGATATCCTGTCTTGTTCCTGTTCTTAAGGGAAATTTTTAGTTTTTGCCCATTGGTTATGATGTTGGCTGTAGGTTTTTCATATATGGCCTTTATTATGTTGAGATATGAACCCCCTATTCCCACATTGCCTAATGTTTTTATCAGAAATGGGTGCTGGATTTTGTCAAATGCTTTTTCAACGTCTATTGATAGGATCATATATGGTTTTTATCTTTCATTTTGTTTATGTGGTATATCACATTCATTGATTTGGGAATATTCTACCAGCCTTGCATCTCTGGGCTGAATCCCACTCAGTCATGCTGAATAATTTTTTAAATATATTGCTGGATCTGATTTGCTGTTATTTAGTTGAGGAATTTGGCATTTATGTTTATCAGGGATATTGGTTTGTAATTTTCTTTCTTTGTAGTTTCTTTGTCTGGTTTTGGAATTAGGATTATGCTGGCCTCATGAAAAGGGCTTGGAAGTCTTTCTTCCTCTTCTTGAGTTTTTTTAAATAGTTTGAGGAGAATTAGGTGTTAGTTCTTTGAATGTTTGGTAAAACTCCTCTGTGAAGCTGTCCAGATCTGAGCTTTTGTTTGCTGGGAGTTTATTGATTACAGCTTCAATTTCCTTAGTTGTTATTGATCTGTTCAAGTTTTCTGACTTTTCCTGGCTGTTTTGGGAGATAGTGTGAGTTTAGGAATTTGTCCATTTTACCCAGGCTGTCCAATTTGTTGGTATATAAATGTTCATAGTATGTGTAACAATTCTGTATGTTTCTGTGGTGTCAGTTGTTACTTCTCTTTCATTTCTGGTTATGTTTTCTAATGTGTTGATTTGATCCTCAGCTTCCTCTATCTGCTGGTTATTCCTTCCAATGTGGTCTTTATTTCTGTTATGTCATTCTTGATTTCTGATTCGTCATTTTTCATTGTTTCCATATTTTTTGTCATGCTGTTGAGCATCCTCCTAATCGTGACTCTGAACACTATTATCTGTAACTTGCTTATCTCCCTTTCATTTAGCCCTTTTTCTGGAGAATTGAATTCTCTTGTTCTTTTATTTGAGATTTGTTTCTTTGTTTTGCCATTTTGGCTTTCTCAGCAGGGTTTGGAGCCTGCCGAAATCTCCCTGTGCCTATCGATGTTCCACAGATTGTGGCTCTCTCTGGTGGGTTTGGATGTGTATGGACGGGATCAACCTGAACACCAGTGTCTGGTCTTAATCTCTGGGGTAGAGTCACAGGCCAGGGAAAGATTCAAGTATCCCATATCCTTCACCTGCAGACTAATTGTTAGTCTCAGTCACTTAATGAGCCTCATGTTGTAGACCTCAGCTGAATGAATTCTCCCCCAGGTGGACAGGGTAAGAGGATTTCTAGTGGGTGAGGCAACTGTTTCCCTTCCAGGCTAAAGCTTCTTTGAGAGGAAAACTCTGCCTAAAGAAAATGGTTTCTGAAGTATGGATTAATAACTCATCACAGGGGCCCAGGCAGCAGCCTTGACAGCTCTGACCCCAGAACCTCGATACCAATAGACCGCGAACTGGGCCCAAGGCTCAAAGTGCCTAGAAACATGTTTCACCTGCTAGGCACGGACTCTTCCCAGCCGGGCAGGGTTAAATTCCAATGAGTAGGGCAGTTGCTTCCCACCTCCCACCACCCCAGGCTAAAGCTGCCCTTATGGGAAAAGGCTTCCTAAGAAAAATGGTTTCTATAGGATGGGAATGACTCAGCATAGGGCACCTGATGACCTCCATCCCAACTCTCTCCCCAGTGCCATGAACCCCTAACTCTCCTCATGCAACTCCAGTCCAGTCTGCCCTCTCTGCTGGAGCCCAAAGTGAATGGCTGTAGCTGTGATTCAGTGTGCTGGCCCCCTTCAGGCATGTGCCTGTATTCCCAGTGACTTTATCTACCAGAGAGAACTTCTGCTCTGGTGTTTTTCACAGCCAGATGTTAACATGGGTGCCTTTTCCTGTTCTGACACTCTGTGCTGGGGAGCTGGCTTGGGGTTTAAACCCCAGATTTCTCAGAGGGAATGTCTCACAGCTAAGACAGCCCTCAGGTGCTGCCAGTGGGAGCCCAGCCAGCCCTCTCATGCCTCCACACCTCCTACTAGTCTCAATTTGGGCTCTTCTTTACCTCCCAGGTCATAAGGATTCTCTCCAGCTGGTCTTCAGTTGGTTATTTCAGAAGATTTCTTTATTTTAGTTCTAATTCCAATTTGGTCCTGGGAGATGGTCAGTGTAGTTTCCATTCACTCTGCTGCCATTTTTTTTCCCCCTGTTCGAATGTTTTTGAGTGTTTTTATTGTACTTAATTTCTAGTTTCATGACATTGTGATCCGAGAAGATACTTTATATGATTTCAGTCTTCTTGAACTTGTAGAAGCTTAGTCTGTGTTGTAACATGTGGTCTGTCTTTGAGAATGACCCATGTGCACTTGAGAATGTATATTCTGCAGCCTTGGGGTGAAATGTTCTATAAATATCAATTAAATCTGTATGATCTCGTGCATCGTTTAGGGTCTCTGTTTCTTTGTTCATTTTTTGTCTATAAGATATAATACAGTGACGTCAGTAGGGTGTTAAAGTTCCCTACTATGACTGTTTTGCTATTGATCTCTCCTTTAAAGTCCACCAACAGTTTGTTTGTTTTTCCTATACTTAGGTATTTCTGTATTGGGTGAATATATGTTGATAAGGGTTTATCGTCGTGTTGGATTGATCCTTTTAGCATTATGTAATGCCCTTCCTTGTCTCTTGTTATGGCCTTTATTTTGACGTCGATTTTGTCAGATAGGAGTATTGCTACCCCAGTAATAGTTCCATTCGTATGGAATATATTTTTCCATCCATTCACTTTCAGTCTGTGAAAGTCTTTTGTTCTGAGGTGGGTCTCATGTAGACAGCATATGTATGGGTCATGTTTTCTTATCCATTCAGCTACCCTCTGTCTTTTGTTTGGAGCATTTATTCCATTTACATTTAAGGTTATAATTTTTTGTTTTTGTTCTTCTAAAAATTTTTTTTCTTTATTGATTTTAGAGAGAGGAAGGGAGAGGGAGAGAGAAATAGAAACATCGATGAGAGAGAACATCAACTGGCTGCCTCCTGCATGCCCTCCACTGGGGATTTGGCTCACAACCTGGGCATGTGCCCTAACCGGGAATCGAACCAGCGACCTCTTGATGCATGGGTCAACACTCAACCACTGAGCCACACCAGCCAGGCTAAAGTTATTATTGATAGGTATTTATTTACTGCCATTTTGTTTATTTATTTATTTATTTTTAAATCAATTTATTTTTTATTAATTAATTTTTGTTACAGATGTTTCTCCTTTCATTTTGTTTATTTTTTATAACCATGTTCTTCTCTCTCTTGATTTCTTCTTCTTAAAAGCACTCTTTCTAACATTTCCTACAATGCTGGTTTGGTGGTAATAAACTCTTTTAGCCTTTTTCTTTTCTTTTTTTTTGTCTGGGCAACTCTTTATTTCACCTTCAATTTTGAATGATAGCCTTGGTGCGTAGAGTAGTCTTGAGTTCAGGTCCTTGGTTTTCATTACTTCGAACACTTCTGGCCTGGAGTGTTTCTGTTGAGTAATTAGCTGACATTCTAATGGATACTTCCTTGTAGGTAACTTTCTGTTTTTCTCTTGCTGCCTTTAAGATTCTTTCTTTGTCTTTAATGTTTGTCATTTTGATTATGCTGGGTCTCTCTGGGTTCATCTTGATTGGAACTTTCTGTGCTTCTTGAACTTGTGTGACTTTCTCCTTTACCAGGTTAGGGAACTTTTTGTCATTTTTTCTTTAAACAGGTTCTTTATTTCTTGCTCACTTTCTTTTCCTTCTTGTACCCCTATGATGCGGATGGTTTTACATTTCATGTTGCCTCAAAGTTCTCTTAAACTATACTCCTGCTTTTTTTTTGTTCTTTTTGCTGCGCTTATTGGGTGCTTTTTTCTACCTTGTCTTTCAAATCACTGATTCAGGCTTCTGCCTCATTCAGTCTACTTTTGATTGCTTTCGGTGTGTGTTTTTTTGAATCCTCACCTGAGGACATGTTTTTTTGCATTTATCTTCAGATAGAGGGAGAGAGGGAGGAAGAGAGAGAAACATTGATGTGAGAGAGACACATCGAGTGGTTGCCACCCACAAACCCCAACCGGGGCTGGGGACAAACCTCAACCGAGGTACATGCTCTTAGCAGAAACTGAACCCGGGGATCTCTGGTCTGTGGACTGACGCTCTAACCGCTGAGCCAAACTGGCCAAGGCTTCCGGTGTGTTCTTGATGTCATATATGTTATTCTTCATTTCTGCCTGATATTTATTTATTTATTTATTTATTTAATCTTTATTGTTTAATGTATTACAGATGTTCCTTATTTTTCTCCCATTGAACCCACTCCTGCCCCCCTCCTGCCTTTTCCCACACTGTTGTCTGTGTCCATTGGTTATGCATATACACATATAAGTTCTTTGGTTTATTTCTTCCCACCCCCTAAACCCTTCTTTCCTTTGAGGTTTGTCAGTCTAGCAACCAATTTGTTCTTCTTAATCCCTTCACCTTTTTCACCCATTCCCCTGATCCCCCTCCCATCTGGCAACCAACAAAATGTTCTCTGTATCTATGAGAATGTTTCTGTTCTGCCTGTTCATTTTGTTTGTAGGTTCCATTGTTGGTAGAAATGTATTCATTGCCATTTTGGTTGTTTATATATTTTACCTTTTTCTTCAAAAAGACCCTTCAACATTTCATATAATAACGGTTTGGTGGTGACAAACTCCTTTAACTTTTTCTTGTCTGGGAAACTCTTTATATGGCCATCGATTCTAAATGACAGCTTTGCAGGATAGAGTAATCTTGGTTGTAGGTTCTTGCTTTTCATCACTCTGAATATTTCTTGCCACTCCCTTCTGGCCTGCAAAGTTTCTTTTGAGAAATCAGCTGACAGTCTTATGGGAACTCCCTTGTATGTAACTAACTGCTTTTCTCTTGCTGCTTTTAAGATTCTCTCTTTGTCTTGAACCTTTTGCATTTTGATGATGATGTGTCTTGGGGTTCATCTTGTTTGGGACTCTCTGTGCTTCCTGGACTTGTATGTCTGTTTCCTTCACCAAGTTAGGAAAATTTTCTGCCATTATTGTTTCAAACAGGTTTTCAATTTCTTATTCTTGCTCTTCTCCTTCCGGCACCCCCAAGGTGCAAATGTTGGCATGCCTGAAGTTGTCCCAGAGGCTCCTTACACTATCCTCATTTTTTTGGATTCTTTTTTCTTTTTGCTGTTCTGATTGGGTGTTTTTTGCTTTCTTATATTCCAAATTGATGGTCTGCTTCTTGGCTTTACCTACTCTGCTATTGAATCTATGTAAATTATTCTTTATATCAGTTAGTGCCTCCTTTGTTTCTGACTGGTCCTTTTTTATGCTCTTGAGGTCCTCACTAAGTTTGCTGAGGTTCTCACTAAGTTCATTGAGCATCTTTATAAGTAGTATTTCAAACTCAGCATCTGTTAGGTTGCTTATCTCCTTTTTGCTTAGTTCTTTTCCTGGAGATGTTTTCTGTTCTTTCATTTGGGACCTGTTTCTTTGTCTCCTCATTTTGGCTTCCTCCCTGTGTTTGTTTCTATATATTGCTTAACGGAAGGTTATGGGGCTAGCTGAGACCAGATGCTGCTCGTTTGAAAGAATTTAGGAAAATCTGAAGCAGGATCCAAGACAGGCCAATCCTGTGGTTAAGCAACTGGCAACAGTTTGGGTGGGCCTGAAAGTTGGGTGGGGCAGGGCCTCAGGGAATCAACAGGGCGGGGCCACCAGTGTGAGCCAGGTTGCTGGAGTCCCAGATATGGCAGCTGTCTGCTGCCCCAGGGAAGGGCTCACCAAAGGAACAAAGGCTTCTGACAGCACGTCTGTCCAGGAGAAAGTCCCCTCTCCAGCCCTTTCTCCAATGCCAAACAGCTCAGTTCTTCCCTGTATGTCTCTGGTGCCCCTGGAGCTGCCTCTCCTCTAAGCTTAGAGGGAGCAAGTCCGAGTGAATTCGTGCGCGGGCCCTGTAAGAGGAGCTTCCTGGGGCTCCAGCCGTCTCAGCCTCCCTGAGCCTGTTTCCGCTGGGTTTTCCAGACAGAAGTTATGGGGATTCTCTTCCTGGCACTGGAACCCCTGAGTTGGGCGCCTGGTGTGGGACAGGGACCCCTCAGTCCTCAAGGAGGACCCTCCCAGCCAAAGTGTCCTGATGTTTATCTGCCACACATGGGTGTGGGACCAGCTTGTCCGCCTCCACCCCTCCTACCAGTCTCGATGTGGCTGCTTCTTTAATTTTGTAGTTGTAGGACTTCCATTCAGCTTGATTTCAGGCGGTTTTGAATGATGGTTGTTGTGTAGTTTAGTTGTAACTTTGATGTGGTTGTGGGAGGACGTGATACCACGTTTACCTACGCCGCCATCTTTACCGGAAGTCTGTCTGACTCTTATTTATGTTTTCTATTTCTTATTTCATGCCGTTGTAGTTTCCATTAAGTTTCTTGGAATTCTCATTAAGTTCCTTGAGCATACTTATAACCATACTTTGAACTCTCTCTGATAAATTGCTTTTCTCCATTTCGTTTAGCTCTTTTTCTGGAGTTTTCTCCTTTTCTTTCATTTGTGGGTTGTTTCTTTGTCTCACTATTTTTGCTGACTCTTTGTATTTGTTTCTATGTATTAGATCAAACTGCTATGCCTCCCAGTCTTCGTGGCGTGGCCTTAATGTAGTAAGTCTGCTGTGGGACTCAGTAATGCAATATTAGATCTCCTGAGCTGGGTGGTCTAGGAGTGACCCTTGTGTGATTTATTTGGGCTTTCCTGATATAATTGGGTCTTGAATGTTGTTTTTCTGTTTGTGGCTATAATCTCCTCTCAGGCTGGCTGATTGTGAGACTTAATCCCAATCACGTCATGCAAGATGATGTGCAGGGCTGACAAAACAGAACTAAACACAATACGGCAAAAACGTACAAAAGACCCCTACAACCATAAAAAAGTGACTAGGGAAGAGAGAAGAGAACAAGGATAAGGGAAAAAAGTATCAGGAGAGAAAAAAGTGGGAAGAAAAAGTATTATGAAAGGGCAGAGGTAAAAGAAATAAAATAAGAGCAGAGAATAGGGGAATGGAAATGGTATTTAAGAAAAGAGGAAGAAAAAAATTATGAAAAGAAAAATAGAGGAGAAAGCAGAAAAGCACAAAGGAAAGGGAAATTACTTAAGCAAGAGAAAGAAGAAAAACTAGAGTAGAGTAAGGAAAGGGAAGGAAAACAGAGACTAAAATAATATCAAAATAATAAAAAAGATAAAGAAAACAGTTGGTAGTCTCAGCAGTTTTAGTGCCTCCTGAGAACTTTTTTTTGATACTGCTCTACTTAGGTGCTAGCTAATCAAACACTGTCTTCCTTGACTCTTAGCAACCTGTTTGCATCTTCAATCTATCCAGGGAACTTGGCTGCTCGAGGGAGGGGCCAAGCTGCACTCTAAAACCAATTTGTTGGAAGCAGCTACCCAGGGTTGGATCAGCAAACTTCCCTAGGTTCCCTGGGCTGTGTCTTTATCCACCTTAGCCTGCCAACCAGCTGTCAATCTTAGTCAATGAAAAGTATATTTCTGAAAGGGCTTTAGGCAGAATTGAGGTTATAAAACCTCTGGGTCTCTCTGAGGGGGAGGTGCTGTTCAGTTTTCAAAGAATGTGGTGGGTGTGTTTCTTGGCCCCATTGCTCTAGCTACTCCTCTGAGAGTGATCCAGAATATTTCCCTGCTCTTGGCCCCAGCAGAGATCCTCGTATGCAGTCCAGTGGGATCAGCTGGAAACTGGGTTTCTATCAGATCTCCCCAGAAGAAAGCACCAGTCATGTTTTCAGGGCAGTGGGGCAGATGGCTCTGCCCCCAGGCTGGTCACTGATAGTCTCTGAGCCTGTTCAAACCAGTAGACTTGGCCCCTTACTGCTGTCTCCTTTGCAAGGGTTAAGGTGCAGGGTGTAGGAGGCAGTGTTCCTGAGGGTGGGGCAAGCTGTATCCCCTAGGGCGGAGTGTTTTCCTTTACCTGAGCTGTGGCTTCTGGGAGGGGTAAACTCCTCTCAGGAGAAATGACCACTTTGGTTTGGGGGAGGCATTACTGGATTTGGGTTACAGTGAACACCTTTCCATGTCCTTCCCCAATACTTCCCACCTCAGCCTCTCCTCAGGCACTTCCAGTCCGCACTCCCCTCTCTTCACTGAAGCCTCAAGTAGTAGGTGTCAATGAAAATCCTGTGCTCTGGGTTTTTTTCTTTTTTTAAAAAACAAACAAAAACAGAAAGAAAACCTGCGGCTTTATCTCTCTCTACCCAGCTCTTGTCTCCTCAGGGCCAGAAGTCTTGTCACCCTTCACGGCTGGATGTTATGGGGCCTGGATGTTATTGGGGTCGCTGTTTTCGACTCCAGTGCTCAAGTCTGGGGGCCCCAGCTGGGGGTGGATTTTGCTCCTCTCAGGGAACACTCCCCCCAACCCTGGCCTGCAGCTGAGAGATTTCTCCTTTCTCAGCCTGCAACCCATGGAAGCAGGCCAGACCCTCTCTGAATCTCCCTTCTCCTACCAGACTCCTTGTGGTTTCTGTTCTTCCCTGCTTTGTCTCTTCTTCAGCTGGATCTCAGTTGGTAATGCTGAGTGAATGTTCCCTAATTTGGTTTTATTTCCAATCTGGCCCTGGGAAAAGGTATAAGAAGGTCTGCCTATAAGGCCACCATCTTCCCCTCCTACGCATAACTTTTAATTCATTCCATATCCTTCAGGTAAAAAGAACGTATTCTCACGGTACTTACAGAGCTGGCCCAATGCGACAAATCAGCTTGGTGGGAGCAGTTGATGAAGAAGTGGGAGATTACTTCCCTGAGTTCCTTGACATGTTGGAAGATTCACCATTTTTAAAGGTAAGAAAAAACAATATCAAGCAATCTAAATTGTGGGTGTTACTTTCATGCTACAGGTGGTACAGGTGTTTCAGAATTATAAAAATTTTTCCTTTATTTGAATTGGATGGAAGGAAAGGAATTGATGAGAAACTAAATTCCAGTGTAGTGTGTGTATGTTTATGACTTCTCAGGTACTAATTGTAATGGTGAAGCTCAGAGGTGGACCAGAAAATAACACTTGCCTGTTACTGCCACGTTAGGGAGTTCGGTTTCATCTGTTTAGTAACTAAAGACTGAGTACCAGGGGATTTAAGAAGTACAGGAAGGATGTCTACTAAATTAAAGTGCTTAGGAGAGAAGAGAATGACCATTTGTCATTGTGGAAAACTGGTCTGGGAAATTGTATCTGCATTTCATTCTTGGCTATACCTCATTGGGTTGGGCAAGCCATTTACGCTTTCTAGTCTTTATTTTCCTTACCATAAAATAGGCATTTAAAATATGTAGCTTAAGGTCCCTTTAAAGTCTTTAAAAGATTCCATCCCCCCCCCCCCCCCCCCCCCGTAGTCTCTGCATTTCAGGAAATATTTATTTCTTGTGGGCTGCTGGGGCTACATTGAGAGAGAAATCGCTGAGTTTTATGGTTAGGTTGATTATTTATTTAGTAATTCAAAGGTCAGAATGTGACAAGATCAGTTTATCACTACTGTTTGCAACATAGTATATTGAACATCTCTTTTTACTGCTTGCTCAGTTTTCTAATCTATATGTGTGTGTATATATATTTTTTCCTTCCTTTTCTTTTTCACCCCATTTCATTTCCTTTTTTATTCTTTTGAACTTTTTGTTCCTTTTCTATTTCTCCCAACTAGTGACATCATGGAATTTAGTTACATTTGTTTTGAATGGTATTTTAAAAATAACATTATGCAAATATTTATGTTTCAGATTTTAGGTGAAAAATGAGCCAAATGCATTCTTTCTGGAGAAATTTAATTTGACAGTTCTCTCCTTTTTGAAAAGGGGTATGGGATGAATTAATTTTTTTTAAATACCATTCTCACCATTCCATGAACCCTTTGTCACTTGTCTCTCTTCAGAGATTTTAATCTATTTTTTAGACTAGTAGTCTTTTCAAACAGCTACTAAAGAGAAATATAATTTGATTTTGTTTTGTTTTTTCTTTTTGTTTTATTAGGTTTTGATGATAACTGATTAAAGTGGTATCTTTTTTTTTAGGTATCTATTTATTAATTCAATTGTTTATTTTTATAGATTCTCATGGAGAACACTTCCTTATTTTGGCAACTTATTAACATCATATATTTGGGAGAAGAAAGAATAACAAATGATGAATATAGTGAATCATATCTGTGACAGAGTTGGGAGGGAATCACCCAAAAATAATTACTCTCTTTGTATGGAATAGAGTTTTTTGATGAAAAATGTGTGAATATATAGGAATATATTCAGTATAGGAATATATTTCAAGCACATAAGTTTAAAAGTATATGTGTAAGTTTGTCAAGGGGCAGTAGTATTCTTTAATATATATTTAAAGATACATTTTGAAAATAACAGATTTTTATGTAATTATTTGCTTCTAGTGTACACTGCCATGGGGGACACTATCTAGTCTAAAATTAGACAGTCGAAAAGATAGTGATGATGGTCCCATCATGTGGGTACGCCCAGGAGAACAAATGATCCCTGTGGCTGATATGCCAAAGTCACCTTTCAAAAGGAAAAGGTATGTTGGATACAAATTTGTATTGCTGTGTGTATGTTTGTGTGTATAATTGGAGGGAGAAGAAGGGGAAAGTTTAGGGCATAATTGGGGTTTGAATTAAAAAATGGCTACATATGCTGATACAGTTTTTAAAAATATATCAAATATAAATAAGACATTAGAAATATAAGCAAATAACAATAAACGAATTAGATATGGAAATATTGTCATTCACAGTAGAGATATTATAAACTATTTGGAATAAGTTTAATAAGAAATATTTAGGCCCGGCTGGTGTGGCTCGGTGGTTGAGTGTCGACCCATGCACCAAGAGGTCACTGGTTCAATTCCCGGTCAGGGCACATGCCCAGGTTATGGGCCAGATCCCTAGTGGGGGGCATGCAGAAGGCGGCCAATTGATGTCTTCTCATCGATGTTTCTAACCCTCTCTCCCTCTCCCTTCCTCTCTCTCTAAAATCAATAAAGAAGAAGAATAAAAAGAAATATTTAGAAACCATGTTAAGAAAAGTAAAACATAGAGGATATAAAATAAGATCTAAACAAATGGAAAACCCTACTGTATTTTGGATTGGATAAAAATGATATTCCTGCCCGACCTGCGTGGGTCAGTGGATTGAACATCGTCCCATGGACTGAGAGGTCCTGGTTCAGTTCCTGGTTGATCAATGTTTCTCTCTCACATCTATGTTTCTATCTCTCTCTCCCTTCCTCTCTCTATAAAAAAGTCCTTTGAAACTTTTAGCATTTCAATTGGACTAATACTTCTAGCACTGGATAAAATTTTTAAAAGTTTTTAAGGAAGAATAAAGCCAGCAAATAGCCAAGAAAATTGTGAAAGAGAAATAAGTGAGGGGTCCTTGGTTTGTTAATAGGTAATAAAAATTACTATCAAGCTCAAAAAGATCTTCAGAATAGGATAGAGTACACAAACAGATCAAAGAGATCAAAGTATATTGGGAAAGGGAAGATTTATTTAATGAATTAAGACTTATTTATTAAGATTGATTTATTTTGCCCAGCTGGTATGGCTCTGGATTGAGTGACCTCCCATGGACTGAAAGATTCTCAGTCATGGTACATGCCTGAGTTGCAGGCTCCATCCCTCATGGGGGGCCTGCAGAAGGATCAGTGTTTCTCTCTTGCATTGATGTTTCTCTCTCTCCCTTTCCTCTCTCTCTAAAAATTCAATAACATATGTAAATAAAAAAAGATTTATTTTGACACATTTGCATTAAAGAATATGGTGAAATAGTTAAAATAAATGAATTGTTTATGTTTGTTGATCTGGAAGGATATTCATGACCCTTGAAAAGAGTAAAATGTAGAGTAATATGTGCGGTATGATTCTGTTCTTATGAGGAGAAATGAAAAACATGTATAAATATATATATGAGCACAGAGAAAAGTGTAGAAAAATGTACACTAGGTTAACATTGAGAGAAACAGAGTGGGTGATGGCTGGGGAAAATAATACATTTTTCTTAGATAACTAAAAATGGTTTCACTGGTCATAGAGATAATTAATTTAAAAAGGAAAAAAACAACAACAGAGAAATGGTCATTGAGAAACTATATGAGAAACTGCATGAGGGCAGGGACTGCGTTGTGCTTTTTACTAATGAGTCTCTAGAACCTAAAGAGTGCTTATTGCTAAGTAAATTTTTAATGGTTGAATGAAATTTTTATAAGATAATTTATAAGTAGTTGGTAAGTAGTAAAATTGGTGTTTCTTAGTGGTTCTTAACTTGGATTTATAAATCATTCTGAGAATTTGAAAGCCTTACCCAGAATGATAAGGATATGTATAACCTTTTCCATATAATTTAAGAGAGTTCAGCAGCCCCTTAAGGAATTAGCCTGCACCTCAGGGATTACAAATCTGTGGTATATGTGATAATTTGATATCACCTTCCAGTATGAAGAAACTAATAGCAACATTGCCCTAAGCACTATGCTAAGTGCTTTATATAAAGTCTTAATTCATTAAAATGTGATGTTAATGATACCAAACTTGTGGGCTTGAAAGCCTCTTAGTTTTCCACAGGAAGCAATATCATCCACCTTTCTGACACCATTAGAACATTAATCGCAAAGAGCAAAAAAGTTATGACATCATCTGTGTGTGTATGTGTAATAAGACTGTAATGCAGGAGTGCACAAAGAGCAGTAATTTGTAGAGATTGATGGTGGAAAATTAGAGAACTAATAAGGAAGAGATCCTAAGGGATAGACTAGGATGACAGGAGAAAATTATGGGGCAATCTGTATTTGTCTTTGAAAGTAACAGAAAAACCATACAGAAAGATAATTAAGATGATGATTCTTAGTCAAAGAGATTCTTCTCACCCTTTTCCCCTTCTACAGCAAAATTGGAGAGGGTTTTTGCAATGAATGAGGCTAAGTCAGCAGCTTCTGTGCACATGTGAATTCTAGGTGGTGAGCAGTGGAGGAGAGGGCCAATGGGAGATGGCTGTCCTCTAAGAGGGAGCTAAAGTTTTCTTTCAACCTCCAATAAGTCATGCATGTTTTTTGGAGGCACTTAATGCTCATTGTTTTCTTGCTTTTTTTTTTTTTGGTCTTCCTGTCACTAGAATATAAACTGCCACAAGAGTAGGGAACTTGTTTTATTCACTGTTGTCTTGTTCTCTAGCTTCAGTGCCTAGATAATACCTGACATATGGTAGATGTTCTGTAAATATTAAATTAATGCATTTTTTTAAGTTACCTGTTTGTTCCAGATATATACCTTGTGTTAGACATGTGACCTGATTGGGGGCATGCTACCACAGGTTAGACCCAAACTTCAGATAAATATTCTGGGTACGTACAGGGAATCCTGGGTAAACCACACCATCTGTAATTTAGTTTCTTATCCAAGATATATTGCCTTAAAACTTCCACTTATGGCCCAGGCCAAGGGTCTTAGTTGGTTGGAGCATCATCCTGTACACCAAAAATGTTGTGAGTTCAATTCCCGTCAGGGCACATACCTAGGTTGCAGGTTTGATCTCTGGTAGGGGTGCATACAGGAAGCAATAGATCAGTGTTGCTCTGTCACATCAGTATTTCTCTCTCTTTCTAAAATTCAATAAAAACATCCTTGGGTGAGGATTAAAAACAAACAAAAAAAACCATTCACTTATAAAGGGTGTGTTAAGAAAAGGAGTGGATTATATATGTATTGTTTGTATTTGTTCAACTTAAAAA
Source organism: Molossus molossus (assembly GCF_014108415.1). Taxonomy (NCBI): domain Eukaryota; kingdom Metazoa; phylum Chordata; class Mammalia; order Chiroptera; family Molossidae; genus Molossus; species Molossus molossus. Next base: position 43,566,237 of record NW_023425401.1, read on the forward strand.
TAGAACTTGGTTTGGGAGCAGATGATTTAAAATGTTCTTTCTCTGAATTATGTGGTTACTAAATGCTTGTTGGCAGTACATCAAGACAAATGTTTGAGGGCAGTTAAGCCTTAACACATAGGCCTATCCACCTCCCCTCTCCCCCTGTCTATATAATATATATATATAAAATATAAATGTAATTTTTTTTTAAAAACAGAACTACCAATGAAATAAAAAACCTGCAGTACCTACCTCGAACTAGTGAGCCCCGTGAGATGCTCTTTGAAGACAGGACAAGAGCTCATGCAGATCATATAGGACAAGGTTTTGAACGACAGACTACAGCTGCTGTTGGAGTGTTGAAGGCTGTGCACTGTGGAGAGTGGTACATATTAACTACTGCTTTTTTAATGAAATGTTTTCTTGGCTTCTACAATTTTCTTGGGAAGTTTCTCAGAAATTTTCCTTACTGTGGGAAGTGGGATGGGGGAGTACTTTCTTTGTATTTGAATATTATAACTGACTGCACTAAAAAAGATTTTCAGTTGCTAGAACCTAGTCTTTTGGGTTTGACTGAAATAATTTCATTTCTAAGTAACTAGAGGTGAAAACAATTATCTAAGGTAACAGAAAAACTAATCTTCATTTGGTGTACTCTATGCCCACTTACAAATGTTCATTTGATTTTTCTCAACTAATCCCAGGCCCATATTTGTCACACAAGGAGGCTTAAGGCTGTCAAATAACATTATCATAGTTATACAGTTAATAAGTAGTAGAGCTGAGACTGACTTCAAATCTGACTCCAGACTCTTGTGTTTTCTCTTTACACTATCCTACTTGCTGTTCCCTGCAAATGTTTGGTATAGTAATTTTTTCCAGCTTCACTTGCAAGTTTCACCTTGAATCTTTTTATAGATTAAAAAAAAATTCTCTTTATATATTTAAGGTATCATTCCATAATTAAGAAAATTTCCATTTATTGATAAAAAAACATAGCAAAGCTATATTGATACTGTAAGATAAGTTTACTCTGTTAGGTTTTTGTTTTCAAACTAAGTACTATTTAGATATGAAACTTAAGTTAAAATATACTATTTTACTTATTAAAGCAATTGAACTAGAAACTAAATATGTAAGAACATTTTCTAAGTAAAAGTCAACTTTTAAATCCTGAAAATATAAAATTTCAATATTGTATAGTTTTCTAAGATATTATAAAAAATATAACTTGTATTTTCTGTGTGAGGAAATTTTATCTTCAAGGGCCACCAATACAAAGTTGACCTTTTGTGAATTTATAATATTTTATAAATAATATGAGTGGGGAAGCCAACATAAACTGACCTTTCTTAACATAAATGAAACTTTATCCATTTCATGTATACAAAGTAGCTAGTACTGAACTAACCCTAAGAGATCTTAAGAAAACAATACTAATAGTTTATAATTCAATAATAATTTATGAATGGTGTTTAGCTTAAATGGTTATTTTCAAATATCTGTGCTTATTTCCATATAGTTTCTGTGCTCTTTCTATAATCTGGTTTAAAACACTAAGTTTATCTCTGAAATAATTACAAACTCCTAGTTCAATTAATGAAATTTCTATTGAATGTTTGATATAAAGGATTTGATAATGGCATCAAGAATTATTGCCCTGGCTGGTTTGGCTCAGCGGTTAGAGCATCGGCCTGCGGTCTGGAAAGACCCAGGTTCGGTTCCCGCTAAGGGCACGTATCTTGGTTGTGTTTGTCCCCGGCCCTGGTTGGGTCGTGCGGGTGGCAGCCACTCGATGTGTCCCTTTCACGTCGATGTTTCTCTCTCTCTCTCCCCCCCTCCCACTCTATCTGAACAAAATATCGAAAAATGTCCTCAGGTGAGGATAAAAAAAAAAAAGAAGAAAAAAAAAAGAATTATTTAGGGCCCTTGCCTGTGTGGCTCAGTTGGTTGAGCATCGTCCCCTGCATCAAAAGGTTGCAGATTCAGTTCCTAGTCATGGCACATGCCCAGGTTACAGGCTTGATCCCCAGTAGAGGGTGTGCAGGAGGCAGCTGATCAGTGTCTCTTTCACATCAATGTTTTTCTCTCTCTCTCCCTTCATCTCTCTTCTAAAATCAATAAAAACATATTTTTTAAAGAATTATTTAGGGTGGCCCTGGCCAGTTTGGCTCAGCGGTTAGAGCGTCGGCCTGCGGTCTGGAGAGACCCGGGTTTGGTTCCCGCTAAGGGCACGTACTTCGGTCGTGCGGGTGGCAGCCACTCGATGTGTCCCTTCACGTCGATGTTTCTCTCTCTCTCTCCCTCCCACTCTATCTGTACAAAAAATGGAAAAATATCCTCGGGTGAGGATTAAAAAAAAAAAAAATCAGAAAAAGAATTATTTAGGGTGAAATCTAATTTAGAGTGTTCAGTAAAGTTAGCTACATACATATTTACACTTTCTTTCAGAGATAAATATTCCTGCTTCATGGCCTTAACACTTTGTTAAAATCTCTTTAAGCTTAAATTATTGTTGGTATGTACTCTCTCCTCCACTATATGTGTGATTTGAGATTAGAGATTGTGTGATGTCCTTCACAGGCCCATCGTAGTTCCCAATAAATATCTATTGAATAAAAGAATACTTTGTGGCTAGCAATTTCATAGTGTAGGGACTACACTACTATACTATTAAGTTAGGTGGCTAGATTTAAGAATATGTTTGAGACAGATTTTATTTTATTATTTTATTTTTTTGTAAGAAGTTTTCATTTTAATTGATTTGTTTAAAGACGTTTGCTAAAAGCAGCTAACCGCTGAGCCAAACCGGACAAGGCTTGACACAGATTTTATTTTATTTTATTTTTTTTTTTTTATCCTCACCCAAGGACACTTTTTCATTTTTTGTTCAGATAGAGCAGGAGGGAGAGAGAGAGAGAGAGAAACATCGATGTGAAAGGGACACGTCAAGTGGCTGCCACCCGCACGACCAACCAGGGCCGGGGACAAACTGCAACCAAGGTACATGCCCTTAGCAGGAACCGAACCCGGGTCTCTCCGGACCGCAGGCCGACGCTCTAACCGCTGAGCCAAACCGGCCAGGGCGGCTTGACACAGATTTTAGAGTGAGATATGAGTTTTCCCACTGTTGTAAAATACAATTTGTTTCTTTTATTAATGCTGCTTTAATCTTTTAATACTAAAGATGGCAAGAAAATAATTTTGTGTTCTTGTGCTATAAGATGGCTTCATGACTCTGATATAAACATGGTTTATGGTCCCTTTATTATTATTCTTTGGTTTTAAATTAAGCTCTACTAAGGAAGTTGATGCTTCTTTTTTTCCCTCAGCATTTGGAATTCTGCTTTTTTTCTCAAGAAGACATTAGGTATTAGAGTACTAAATTCCTGACTTTATCTTAAAGCCAGGCTTAATACCAGTTTGAAATAAAAGACTAGTATTGATTTAGACTTTATAGAAATCTTCAGCTAGACAGGCTTATGAAGTATTGATCAAATTAAATGGCTCTTTAGGTATTATGAAGGATTCATATGCAGGGTGGGGCAAAAGTAGGTTTATAGTTCATGTGGAAAATAATACAATAATTAATAAATAGTAATACAAAAATTATTTTGCATACTCACAACTGTAAACTTATTGTGCCCCTACCCTGTAGATTTATATATTTGAGGTTGCTTCTTTGAAATTCAGTTATTGGAAAAATCAACCATTGAAGTATAATTTATATTGAATAACACACATGCTCATTATAAGTATATAGTTTGATGTGTTTTGACAAATGTATATAGTCATGTTACCACTACCGCAACTAAGATAATAGAACATTTTTTTCCCCTTCATATCCCTTAGCAGTTAATATCTCCCATTCTTACCTCAGCTCTAGACATTCTTGAATCAGGTTTCTTGTCTTCATAGGTTAGTATTGCCTAGTCTAGGATCTTAGGTAAATAGGATCATACATGATGCCTGACTTCTTTCGCTCAGCATGTTTTGAGATTCAATCTACATTGTTACATGTATTAGTAGTTCATTTCTTCTTGTTGCTGAATTGTATATATATTATTATATGGATATATAACAACTGATTTATTCATTCATCTGATGGTAGACTTTGAGTTGTTTCTAGTTTTATGAATAAAGCTGTTGTGAATATTCACTTACAAGCCTTTACATACACATGATTTTATTTTAGTAAATACATAGAAATGGAATTACAGGGTCTTAGAGTAAGACAAAATAATTGTGTACAGAGAAAATTTTAAGTCTACAAAAAGTACTAAAATTAATAAGCAAATTTATCAGTCTTGGGATAACACAATATTAAAAGTCTATTGTATTTCTATGTATTAGCAATAAACATTTGAAAAATGTAGTAGAAAAAACAATGCCACTTACAATAGCATAAAAACCTGACATACTTAGATAAATTTGAAAAATATATGACAGATGCTGAAAACTACAAAACACTACTTAGAAAAATTAAGGACTTACATAAATGGAGCCATGTACCTTGTCTATGGATTGGAAGACTCAATATTATGTCAATTCCTTCCCAAATGATCTATAAATCAACCCAATCATAATTCAAACCCAACACATTTTTCTTATAGAAATACAAAGAACCTCATATAGGAAAAACAGTCTTGGAGTGGTGGGGGAAGGATAATGTTGGAGGATTTACACTACACTGCCTGTCATTTTAAAGCTTACTTTGAAGCAATAGTAATTAATAGAGGGTGGTATTGGTATAAAGATAAACTAAGATTAATGGAACAGAATAGTATCCAGTGCTGATTGATTATTAGTGAAGTTGCCAAGCTAATTCAGTGGGGAAAGGAGTCTTTTCAAGAAATGGTGCTAGAAAAACAGGGCATCCATACACAAAAACAAAAATGAAAAACAATGAACTTGATTCTTATGTCACACCATACAAAAATATTAAAATGGATCATAGAACTAAATGTAACTATTAAAGCTATAAAACTTGTAGAATAAAACATTGGAGGAAATTTTACATTAAGTAAAAGTTTCATGAATCATAAGAAAAAATGATATAATTAAGATAATGAGCCCTGGCTGATGTGGCTCAGTGTTTAGAGCTTTGGCCTAACCACCTAAGGGGCTCAGGTTTGATTCCTAGTCAAGGGCACGTTGCCATATCTGGGTTGCAGGTTTGATCCTGGCCCCAACAGGGGTGTGTGCAGGAGGCAACCAATTGATGTTTTTCACACTATGTTTCTTTCTTCCTTCCCCTTCCTTCCCTCCCTCCCTCCCTCCCTCCCTCCCTCCCTGCCACTCTCCCTGAAAAAATCAATGGAAAAAATATCCTCAGGTGAGGTGAGGATTAATAAAACAAAACAAAAAAGCTAATGAAAAGTGGGTTGCAGACTGGGAGAAAATATTTGAGGTGGGTGTGTGTGCATATTTGTGAATGACATACCTAAATATATAAAGCACTCTTAACAATTCAAGAATAAGGAAACAACCCTGGCTAGTGTGGCTCAGTTAGTTGGGCATCATCCCGTGATTCAGTTTTGGGTCAGGGCACATGCCCAGGTTGTGGGGCATGTAGAGGCAGCTGATGGATGGTTCCCTCCCATATCGATGTTTCTCTCTATCTCTCTCTTGTATCTTCCTCTCTCTTTAAAAATCGATAACAATATATATTTTTTAAAAGTATAGCAGAGTGGCAAACATTGAAAAAAAGTAAGACAACAAAGAATCCAATTAAAATTGGGCAAATATTTGAACATACATTTTTAAAAAGATGCACAGATGCTCTTTATTTATTCTTTTTGAGGAAAAAACTTGTTCTTCTTATATAAATATTGAAAACTAAGTTTCTGAGCACCACTTCAGCTCTATTCTACAAATGTTGACTTTAAAAGTTGTTCCGTATAATTGTACCATAAGAAAATTGTAGATTAAAACTACAGTGAGATAGCACTACATACCCACTAAAATTGCTAATAATAATTTTTTATTTTATTAAAAAATTTTTTTTTATTGATTTTAGAGAGAGAGGAAGGGAGAGGGAGAGATAGAAACATCGATGAGAGAGAACATCAATTGGCCGCCTCCTGCATTCCCCCCACTGGGGATCAGGCCCATAACCTGGGCATGTGCCCTGACCTGGAATCGAACCGGCGACCTCTTGGTGTATGGGATTACACTCAACCAACTGAGCCACACTGGCCAGGGCAATTTTGGCAGTTTCTTATAAAATCAAACATATACTTACATCAAAGATCCTGTAATTCCATTTCTGTTTCTGGGATTAAAAACCTCTTTTGGGCCCAGTCAGTGTGGCTCAGTGGTGAGCATCAACCCATGCACCAAGAGGTCGCCAGTTTGATTCCTGGTCAGGGCACATGCCCAGGTTGTGGGCCTGGTCCCAAGTGGGGGCATGTGAGGGGCATGCAGGAGGCGGTCGATTGTTGTTCTTTCATCGATGATTCTGTCTCTTTCTTCTCCCTTCCTCTCTCTCTAAAATCAATAAAGAAAAAAATATTTTTAAAAACTTCTCTTGGTTATTTTGTATTATCATACATACTTGTATATGGTTATATACATATATGACAATATGGAATAACCAAGAGCAGGTATGTGTGTATATCTGATATATACCTAGTTCTAGACATAATTATATATGGTATATTATATATATACATCTGATAATATTTACGATAATACACTAAATAGTGCTGGATTCAACATGCTAATATTGTTAATGATTTTTATATTTATATTAATGTCGTGCCAGAATTCATTAATTTTATTGATCTTTTCCATGAATCAGCCATTTATTTCATTGATTTTTTTTCTATCTTATTTTCTATTTTATTGTTTCTGGTCTTTATTTTTTTCTTTTAAGAAAGAACTTGCTCTTCTCTTTCTAGCTTAAGTTAGAAGCTTAGATTATTGATTTGAGACTTTTTCTAATGTAGGTATTTAAAAGTAAAATTTAAGCACTATGTTAGCTATATTCCACATATGTTGATCTTGAGTTTTCATTATTACACAGTTCAGAATTTTAAACATTTTCTGGTGTCTTTTAAAAAATACTGTGGATTATTGAGAAGAAGAATGCTGTTTACTTTTCAATATTTGAAAACTTCTTTCCAGATATTTTGGGGGCGTTGTTGTTGATTTTCAGTTTAATTCCCTTGTGGCCGGAGAACATATTCTGTATAATTTGTCTTTATTTACTGGGGTTTGTTTTATGGACTATCTTGATGAATGTTCTGTCTGCTGTTGGGGTATAGTGCTCTATTAATGGCAATTAAGTCAACCTTGTTGACAATGTGGTGCAAGTCTTCTGTATTCTTACTTACTTTGTCTTGTTATTAATCTCCAACTGTAACTTCGGATGTGATTGCTTCCCCTTTCAGCTTTGCTAGGGTTTTTTTGTTTTGTTTTTTCTGCATGTATTTTTCTTTGGTAATGGCTTTATTGAGGTATAATTCACATAACATACACTTCACCCATTTAAAGTATATATAATTCAGTGGATTTGAGTATATTCACAGAATTGTGCAACTATCACCACAATTACTTTATTACCTCAAAAAGAAATATACCTTGTTTATGGATTGGACTTTTTGGCTATTACATCTTCTTCAACTCTTAGGCAACCATTAATCTGCTTTCTTCTCTATTTCTTATCATTAGTGTTTGCATGTTATATCTTTGTCCATTCTTTGTCTTTTCACCTGTGTGTCTGTATTATTTTATGTAGATACCACATATCTTGTTTTTAAAAATTCAGTGATAAACTGCTTTTATTTTATTTCATTTTATTTTTTTTCCTCACCCGAGGACATTTTTCCATTTTTTGTTCAGATGGAGCGGGAGGGAGAGAGAGGAACAGAGAGAGAGAGAAACATCGATGTGAAGGGATACATCGAGTGGCTGCCACCCACACGACCAACCAGGGCCGGGGACAAACTGCAACCGAGGTACGTGCCCTTAGCGGGAACCGAACCCGGGTCTCTCGGGACCGCAGGCCGACACTCTAACCGCTGAGCCAAACCGGCCAGGGCATAAACTGCCTTTTAATTGGAGTATTTAGATCATCAGTAATTTTGGATTTAAATTTACCATCTTTTCCCCATTTGCTTCTTGATTTTTATTCTTTCCCCTCTTTCCTATCTTTTATAGCATTCCGTTATACCTTCACTATTTGCTTATTAGTGGTTGCTCTAAAATGATCACAATCTAGCTTCAAATATATATCTCTCTATGTCATGTGTTAAGAACCTTTCAATAGCATACTGCCATTTATCCTCCCTCCCCCATTTCTGGACTGTGTGCTAATTATTGTCATACATTTGTACTTTACATATGCTATAACCTCCCCCACCCCCGCCTCAATATGCTACTTTAGCTATAAGGAAGTATTTCCAAAGGGATTGTAAAAGTGAGAATAAAATACCCCCATATTTACTATTTCTTGTGCTCTACATACCTTTGAATAGATCTACATTTTCATCTAAGTATCATTTTCCTTCAGTCTGAAAAAAGTCCTTTAACATTTTTGTGCTGGTCTTCTGGTGATAGATTCTCTCATCTTTTGTTTGTCTGAAAATGTTTTTATTTCTCATTTTTAGAAGGTATGTTTGGTAGATACAGAATTCTAGATTGACTTTTTCTTCTAATATTTTAAAAATAATTGGTTCTCTTCTGGCTTGCATTGTTTTTGAGGAGAAGCCTGCAATCAATCATCTTTATCCTTCTTTTTCTGTATATGCATGTGTTTTAGATTTTCTCATAAAAAAATTGTTTATGACTTGCCTTGGAATGACTTTTTTTGTATTTAGTTGCTTAGAATTTTATCCCCAAATCTGTTTTTTGTTTTTAGCATTTTCTATAAAAGTATATTTGTATATTCCTAATTAATTGAAGAACTTGGATATTTTTTCAAAGGATTATATTTAAAGATAAGCAAACAGAGTGGTAATAGTTTATTTTATTAGTACTTTTTAAATGAATATTTCTTAATTTATTAAGGGTTATTTAGGGGCTTTAGGTGTCATTGTAATTATATATGTCTTTATTGAAAGTACTCCCTTTTCCCATATTTAACTCTAATTTTTATATAATATTTTCTTTTTTATTTTTTAATATGTTTTTATTGATTTTTTTTTTTTTTAAGTTGGGGGAAGGGAAAGGGAGAGAGACAAAAGCATCGATGTGAGAGAGAAACCTAGATTGGCTGCTTCCTGCATGCCCTTATACTGGGCATGTTGCCCTGACCACAAATTGCACCATAACCCCCTAGTGCACGGGGATGACACTCAAGCCACACTGGCTGGACATATATAGTATTTTCACTTGAAGACAAAATACTTAGGTTTTTGACTTGCATAATTAACCATTTCAAATTGTTTTAAGTTTTCAAAATATGGTTACACATAGCTATAATACAATGAAGTGAATTTTTTATGTTGAAACTCATGGCATTATCCTTTTGTTTAAATTATGTCAAATGGTCTGCTAATTATAATTTAACTCTACTTCTAAGGCATTACTTTGGTTTTGACTGTAAACTATTTTTACTTTTAAATTAATAAGGACTTAACAGAGTGAAATATTAATGGCAGATTTTTCCTTATGTCTTCCTTTTTTAAGGCTTGATCAACCCCGAATAACCAAAGATGTCATTTGTTTTCATGCTGAAGATTTCTTAGAAGTAGTTCAACGAATGCAGTTAGATTTACATGAACCTCCACTGTCCCAGGTATATTTTAAACCATTACTGTCTTCAGTTTAATTTTTATTGTGAAAAAGATTTATTAGTATTCCTTATTTCTTTTTTTAGTGTGTCCAGTGGGTCGATGATGCAAAACTTAATCAACTGAGAAGGGAAGGCATTCGCTATGCCAGGATTCAGCTGTATGATAATGACATTTATTTTATTCCAAGGAATGTTGTTCATCAGTTCAAGACAGTTTCAGCTGTATGCAGTTTAGCGTGGCACATTCGGCTCAAGTTATATCACTCAGAGGAGGACACTGCTCAGAATACAGCTACTAATGAAACAGGCACATCACCAGATTCCACATCATCAGTTCTTGGACCTCACACTGACAACATGAATTGTGCTATAAGCAAAACCTCTTTGGAGTCTATTTTTTCAGACAAACTTCATTCTAAATATGAAGTACAACAGATTAAACATGAACCTGTTGCATCTGTAAGAATCAGTGAAGAACCTGTGAATGTTTATGTTTCTGAAAAGACTAGAGCACCGAATAATATGGATGGCAAGAATGTTAAAGCAAAATTGGATCATGTTCAATTTACAGAATTTAAGATTGATGTGGACTCCAAATTTGAAAATAGCAACAAAGATTTAAAGGAGGAATTATGTCCTGAAAGTCTCTTAAGTCTGGTTGATACAAGGCAACATAGTTCAGTACATTCAAATCAAGATAGAAAAGATGATGATGTTTTGTGCTAAATATGTACATACCATTTAAAATCCTTTTTTTGGCGGGAAAAAAATTTTTAATAATGTAATAAAGATTCATGAATTATAAAAAGCAAGCCAAGGACTTGCTCCCAAGTCTGTTACAAAATATAGTTTATGTAGCTTTGTAACATTCCTCAGTGCCTGTCCATAACTGTGAAGTATCAAAGCACTTAAGGCCAGATGCACTGTAAACATTGCAGGTTTAAACAAATGGAGTCTTTAAAATGTCATTTGAGTTGGAGTTGTAGGTTTTAGAATAGAGCTGACATTAACATATATATCTATATATTTTGTAATATGAGCCAGAATTCTCTTTCAACAACTTAAGGCTTTTCCATAGAGCTTATTTATATCAATTTTTTTTTCATTTTAAATGTGTCAGCACTGTAGTGTAAATAGCTTAAAATTTTTTTAGTATGATTTATATTGAAATGTGAGTCACTTAATAAAGGTTCATAATAAATATGTTTTCTGTTGGGTGTGCAAACGACAAACTGACAATTCAGTTAAATCATTTATTAGATTTATTATGTGTCTGCTGGTGTATTCAATTAAAGTGGTAAAGGAATACAAATGTACATACTCAAATCTAGTGAATATTTAAATTCCCCACATTGTGCAAGCATTTTAAAAATCAAGATTTAGTTATGGAAGCATATTTATATGTGTGTGTATGTATGGGAATATATATGTATATCATATTTTACATAACTTCTTAAATTGCTAAATAAGATGAATATGTGAAAATTCCTAGCCCTGTTCCCTGGAATACATTTTTAAATATTTATATTTAACATTAAGAAAGCAGTTTAGGTAATAGAAATAATTTTGTAAAGTTGGGCAAAACAAGGTCTGTTAGTAATTATCTAACCCTTCTGATTAATGAAGTTTTGTTGCCAGATTACATAGCCCTAACATAAATTTTCTTTGTAGTGTACGGAATGATAAGAAGTTGAGAAAATTTTTTTATTAATAGGCATCTTTGCTATACTTAATAGCAGCTGAGTAAAAAATATTTATAGAAAGTATAATTGTGAGCATTTTAAGTCCTTTTACATTTTTTTTGAAGAACAGAAGAAAATATGGCAAGTATAAAATCTTAAAATAAGGATGACTCATACAGAGATGTAGCTAACAAATGTGTTATCCCTTTCTAAGGATCCCTCTGCCTACCCTAGCAAAGTAAATAACTTAGAGTACCGTTAATCCTTGAATAATGTAGATTTGAATTACACAGGTCAGTTGGAAAAAATCTGTGTGTAAGTGGACCCATGCAGTTCAAACTCTTGTTCAAGGGTCAACTGTACTTCTTTTTCAAAAGAAGTTCTAGAAAGTAAAATTGGGGTAGGAAACAAGATTGCCAGTACCTAGCTAAATATGATTAAAACAAATATCTTCAATGACTGACTTCAGCACTGTTTCAAACTGCTTCCACTACTGTAATTAAAAATCAAACAAATGTTTTTAAATGTATGCTTTGACATAAGCAATTCTGCTCATTGCAAGTCTATTTTACTTGTCTTTGTTATTTTTCTAGGCTTATGCTTTGGTTGGTAACTTTCAACTGGGATTCCTTGTGCTGCCATTTAGGCTAGAGTTGCTATTCCCATTTCATTGGTTTCTGCTCCAGCCTCATTTGTGGTACCCATAAAATTGCTTATCTTGCTGGTTCGGAAAAAGCCACTTAGAAAGAGGCATTTCATCAGAAAAAAATAAACTCTAGCATGATGTCATTTTTGGCCCCCAGTTTAAAAGGGTAGGCAAATATCGTTGGAAATCTAAGTGGTTTGTAGGAAATCAATATATTTGCAACATAGGAATATTCATGGAATAAGGAAGGTATAAATCATGATAATGTAAATAGGGACTTTCTTTTATATCTTACTGTCTTATCCTACTCCTCACTTTAATCTTCTCTTTAAAGCTAAATTTATGTATTTGCATCTGCCATTTTGGGAGACAAGAGTTAATAACAAACCAGTATTGAGAAATAGTAGGGGATGTTTTTCTAGTTTTTCTTTTTTAATTGAAGGGTAATACATTTTAAAAGATTTGTTTTAGTTCCAATTTTCCAGTAGCATACACATAGATACATAAGAGCGTACTGTAATAAAATGTCTTTAGAGTATACCTCCAAAATATATGAGCCTTAATTAAACTTATAAGTTAAAGATATATCTAACACAACAATAGCAGGTACTTATAGGTATTATTCCCTATATAACCTAAAGTCAAATCTTTCCAACTTTTGAAAATTTGTTTTGTAAAATGCATACATTTTTGTAGATGTGAAATATAAATCAGTGGGTTCAGATTTCAAGAGATAGCCTGGTCATATTGAATAATGCTTACTGTTTCTTGTCTTACAGGTTATAATTTTAAAATCCTCTTCAGATGCAATCTGAGAACTTTCTGACTACCTTTGTTACACACAAATAATTTCTATTTCAATATTGCATTATATTAATGGTTTCCTAGTTAGTACATTCCAGTTCTTTATCTGAACATACATTTTTTTGCTATTATTTTTAATTTCTTGGACCGAAAAATAAAGCACTTAAGATACAGTTTCTATATGATCTTATATAGAATAAACAGTTGTTATATAAATTATTAAATTAATACACAGACCGTTACAAAAAACTAAGGTACCTTGGTGGTACTTTACTTTTGTTCATACCCTTTTAACTATCTTATAAATATTCCATACTCAGGTTAGTTGTTTAGGTTGCAAAAGAATTAAGCGTTTGTGATAATTAGTTGAAAACTTTACAAAAGCCATATTCATTATCTTTCTTGTCAACAAGACTGTTGACCTTCAGTAAAGATTAGGTTAATCTAGCACAACATTCTCTGTGTGTGTGTGTGTGTGTAAGATTATTGGAAATAATTATGTTTGTTTCCACATATTCATTTTTAATCTGTTCTATAACTTTGGGGGGGCAGTCTTGGAAGGTAGGAAAGATTTTATTTCTTGGATTGTCTTCAAGGTATTTCATTAGTGTTCCTGAGTGTAAAACATTTTTTTCTCAAACACACATAGCAGTTGAGATCATTTTTGTAAATAAGAGGTTAGCACTATTTTGATAAATTGCACTCAGTTATTTTTTTTTTTTTGACAAGTTTATTGTCGTGTAAATGAAGTATTTCAATATTCATTTTACATTTAGCAAAGGTGCAAGATTTGTTTTTGGAGTTTGAGAGGAATTTTCCTTTTCTTCCACCTTTCAATAAATACTAACATTGAAAACCATAATCTTTTTTCCTTTGTTTTGTAATTTTCCTTTTTTTACATTTGACATTTATTTTCATCTCGTCGTCTAAAAGTTTGTTTCTCTGTCTTCAACAGAAGCCATAAAGTCTTGAAAGTGATTCCAATAACAAAAGTCCTTTTTTCCTCTTAACTGATTATCATAAATTGACTTATGCTAACAGAAAATATTGAGGATTACTTTAAACAAGTTTGCTAAACTACTTAGGTATGGGTGCTGGGATGGCATGGTAAATTAATCATCTTCCTTCTCTCTAGACATGACTATTTCAATCTCGGGAGGAGGACAAAAGTCCCATTGTTCTCAAAATACTTTGTTAAAAAGTGACAAGAAGGATTTTAGGTCTTCAGAGTAGTAGAATAGTTCTACTTAATCTTCTACCTGATATAATTACATTGATATATAAACAAAATTTTACTGGTTTTAGAATGTATTGTCTATTTCATGAAAGAGTTATATTTGGTATGTTTGGCAGTGACAGTGTAACTCAGATAATTAAGAGGACAGCTCAGGAAAGGTATAGATCCCTTTCTCTGTCCTGGGTTTTCTGTTCAGGTCTTCCTGTAACCCACGACATATTGCAGGTAGAAATGATCACTGTTTAGAATGTCAAGTCCAAGGAGCCTAAAAGCAGAGATAGCTTTCCTTTTTTAGTGTATGACATTGTATGTCATATATATTGGGAGAGCAGGGAAAGGAGAGGAAAGTATCTTGCATTTCAGTTATCTTCCCTTCCAGGACTTAGACCCAATCAAGGAATGTGAATGAGCTGAGGACAAAATACGTAGAAACAATTTATGTTAACTAGAAATTAAAAATAAAATGTACTAGTTGTGTGTTTTATTACTATTATCTGCCTTCCAAAAACACTATTAAAATATGACACGTTCTGTACCTTTTTTTAGAATTTATGCATCCAAGTTTTAAAAATGTTGCCTTTTACACTTTTCTATAAAGTTCATTGCTGTCGTACTACTGAACTACCGAGCATGCAGACTCAGAGTCAAATCAGTATTATTGCAAATATTTTGAGTAATATGGTGTTTGTAATTTTATTTGGACATACAGTTTTATCTCCCCCTTAAGTTTCTTCTTTTCTTGAAATTTTGTTTTTGTTTTTAACTGAGTCAGATTTTTATATGAAAAATTTCAGGTCGGTCTTTTTTTTTACAAAAAAAACCCTTCTCGCCCTGGCTGGAGTGGCTCAGTTGGTTGAGTATCATTTCATGTACCAAGAGGTCGCTAGTTCAAATCCCGGTTAGGGCACATGCCCAGGCTGCCAGCTCGATCTCCAGTGGGTGTGCAGGAGGCAGCTGACCAGTGTATCTCTCACATCAATGTTTCTATTTCTCTCTTCCTTTCTCTCTAAAAAAATCAATAAAAACATTTATTTTATCCTCACCCGAGGACACTTTTGCATTTATCTTCAGATAGAGGGGGAGGGAGAGAGTGGGGAAGAGAGAGAGAAACATTGATGTGAGAGAGACACATTGACTGGTTGCCACCCACATGACCCCAGCTGGGATGGGCACAAACTGCAACCGAGGTACATGCCCTTAGCTGGAACCGAATCCAGGACTCTCTGGTCCACAGGCTGACGCTCTAACCGCTGAGCCAAACCGGCCAGGGCAATAAAAACATTTAAAAAATAAAATAAACCTCTTGAGTTTGGCTTTTGTTTATGCTCTTGTTCCATCTCTATTCCTGATAAGTTTTTGAAAATCTGTCTGCCTTCACTTCCTCATCTCACTACAATTTCATTTTGATCCTCAGATTTCTAATCATTCAGCTAAAATAGTTCTCAAAGGCCACCATTTGCCAAATCCAGCGGCTGCATGTAAAAAAAAAAATTACTGATTTTTTAGAGAGAGAAATATAGATGTGAGAGAGAAACATCGATCAGCTTCCTCCTGCACGCCCCCGACTGAGGATTGAGCCCGCAACCCAGGATGTGCCCTGACTGGGAATTGAACCGGGATCTCTCAGTCAGTCCATGGGGCCATCCTCAATCCACTGAGCCACGCCAGCCAGGCTGGTTGCATTTTTAAAAAATACATTTTTTATTGATTTTTTTTTTTTTTAGAGAGAGAGAGGAAGGGTAGAGGGAGAGAGAAACATTGATGAGAGAGAGAAACATTGACGAGAGAGAAACATGATCAGTTGCCTCCCAAACACACCCTGATGGGACTGAACTGGAAACCTGGGTATGAATGTGCCCTGACTGGGAATTGAATAGGTGGCCTTTTGGTGCACGGGATGACATCCAACCAATAGCCGTATCAGCTAGGGCCAGTGGCTGCATTTCTTAATTCTTCTGTTTAACCCTTTCGGCACTTATCAATCATTTACTCCTTAAAATACTGGATGACCCATCTGTTCTGTTTTTGTTTTTCTGTTTCTTTGGATGGCATCTTTTGCCTCTCCACCACTATTTAACAGAGTCCCCATGGTTGTTTCCTTTAGTTCTCTACCCTGCCTGAGTCCCTGAACTGTCTTCATAATCCCATGACTTTAATCAGCCTTGGTTCTCATTTAAGTTGTAACTATCCTTGTAATCAAATCCAAACTCTCCTCTCTTGCCCCCAAGCATTAGCTGTTCCTTTTTCTACTAATTTGGTTATTGGCAATCCCTCTCTCTACACAATCATCTCATAGTAATATGATTTCCTCTATCTTTTCCTCTGTGTACAGTGTATCATGAGATTTTCTTGAGTTAACCCCAGAAATGTTTATAATTTGTCTATTCTTGTTATAGATGTTCATCTCACCTGGACTTTTAAGGTTGCCTAAAGTGTTCTAGGCTGCCTGTAGTCTTCAGTCCTACCCCCATTCCAATCCATTTCTTTAAAAAAATACATAGTTGACATATATTAGTTCAGGTGTACAACACAGTGATTTAACATTTATATACATTACAAATATTAGCACAGTAAGTCTAGTAACCATCTGTCACCTCAATCCATTCTTTATGTTACCACTAGATTGACCTTCTTAAAACAGATGATTGTTACTGTTCTGCTTAGAAATGCTCCATGGCTCCTTTCCTGAAGAATAAAGGCCAAACGCTCAGCATAGCACCGAAGAGCCTTCATGATAATCGCTCTTCCTTTCCAGCTTCATCTATTACAATCCATATAATGCACCTAATTTTCAGATTGCAACACTTGCCATTCCCTTTGTATACTTTTAAAATTATTTGCCTTTTCTGGGGGAAATCTCTGCCTGGAATACAACATAGTGAAATCTTCGCTTTTCAAAATTCCAGTTGAACCTCATCCCTCTGTGTCTTTTACTGATCTCATCTCAACTATCCCCCCAACCCTACAGTTGGTATAGAACCAATTCTTTCCTCTGCTTATGTCTCTGTTCACATCATTTAGCATATATATTAGTTAAGTACATGTTGGGCTCTAGCTAAACCATAAACTAGACTTACGAATTTTTTTATCCCTTTGTATTCCCGAACCTAATATGTAGTATTCTTGGTGTTTAATAAACATTTCAAGGAAAAAAAATTAAACCTTAATTATATTGGGGGTGAGAAAAACAAATTATGTAGGTTTCTATAACTTCAAAAGTCCCTCTCTGACATTAATTCATAATGTAATTCTAGAATTGTAACAGAAGGAAAAGTGGAGAAAATTAGATCAGCAGATACTATAAAGAAGCCAAATTTCTATTTTGTACTTACTGCAGACTTATGAGTAAAGTTTTAGATGATAGCTATTTGCTATCTAGTTCTATTGAGCTGTGTGGAGACAGGAAATACTGTACTAACAGTTAAACCTATAAAATTTGTCCAACTTTTGTTCCTTCCACTAGAGAAAACACTGAAAATTATTACAAATTAAGGATTAAAATGTAATTATATCTAAAATGATTAAATGGCAAATAGGTAAGAAGCACTTGAACATCTCATAACCAGAAGCAGAATTTATTCCTGAGTCTTACTTGGCAAGATAAAATCTGGTTATCTGGTTAACAGGTATTCTGCATAAGCTTGTGTGGTTCAACATACAGATGTAAGTGAACACAAGTTGAAAATATTGAAGCAAGATAACATGCAGTAGTTGTTTTAGTCTACAACAGTGGTTCTCAACCTGTGAGTTGCAACCCCTTTGGGGGTCGAATGACCCTTTCACAGGGGTTGCCTAAGACCATTGGAAAACATGTACAGTGATACCTCGGTTCTCGAACATAATTCGTTCCAGGAGGACGGTCGAGAACCAAATTGTTCGAGAACCGAAGCAATGAAACCCAATAGGAAATAATGGAAACTGGATTAATTCGTTCCAAGCCCCAGAAAATGCCTATTTACTGGCCTAATTTGTATATAATATGTAGAAAAACATAAGTCTCAACAAGAAATAAAAGTGTACAGTATGTCTAAGGGTTAAATTCAGTGTAAAGCGTGACTCTCTCCACAAAGCGTGACTCTCTCTCTGCACTCACACTGATGACGCAAGCAAGGCGCGCTGGGCCGAATGAACGCCATTCGGCTCAACTCGGCTCATCTCGGAAGCTCGAGTTCCAAATATTTGTTCGGATTCCAAGACAAAAGTTTCTCGAATCTCCTGATCGAATACCGATTTGGTCGAAATCCGAGGCGTTCGAGAACCGAGGTATCACTGTATTTCCGGTGGCGATTCATAACAGTAGCAAAATTACAGTTATGAAGTAGCAATGAAAATAATTTTATGGTTGGGGGTCACCACAACATGAGGAAATGTATTAAAGGGTTGCAGCATTAGGAAGGTTGAGAACCACTGGTTTACAGTATCCTATTGCAGGACTGGGACAAGGATATAAAAGGTGGCACGTTTTCACAGACATCCTTCTGTAAATTCACTGGGATATTATGGTGAGGGCATTTATAGCAATACAGCTGTGGGTCATTAAAAGGGATTAATACACTTGTATAATGTTAAGAAATTACTTCACTTAGTCTGTCATGTAAAGTGGGAGTAATATTCTGTTAATTGGTGGTGAAAATTAAATGACATAACATGACAAGTGCTTACTTAGCCCATTGCTTGGCATATGATAAACACTACAAATGCTAGCTTCTGACCTTGGAATTAACATAGTAAAAAGAATAGACAGCTGTGTGCTGGGTCACCCTGATTACTTCACATCTTCCTTACTGTCTCTTCTATGTGTTCTCTCAAATTCAGGGCAGAGGATGGATAGGCATCTGGGAAGATAAATTTTCATCAAGGGTATGGTGGAGGTAGGTAGACATCAAAAACAAACTTTGCCTGGCCAGTGTGGCTCAGTGGTTGAGCGTCAACCCATGCACCCTTCCCCGGTGAGGGCACATCCCCAGGTTGTGGGCCAAATCCCCAGTGGGGGGCATGCAGGAGGTGGCCAATTGATATTCTCTTTCATTGATGTTTCTATCTCTCCATCTCCCTTTCTCTCTCTCTCTAATATCAATAAAGAAAAAATAATAAAAAAAACAAACAAACTTCTTCCTACTTCTTTATTTGGCCAGGGCTGAAAAGACAAAATCATGTCTTGTCAGATTGCCTTTTCCTGATATAAGTGAATTATAAATTTGTAAGATGATAGTGGAAGTAAATTTGCTTTGTGGTATAAGATTACCAGTATGATTTAGCAGACTGGTAATCTTATACCACAAAGCAAATTTACTACCACTATCATTATACACTACAAATTTGTAATACAGGGCAAACAAAAAGAACAAAACAGTCCTGGCTGGATTGGCTCAACGGTTAGAGCCTCGGCCCGTGAACCAGACAGTCCCGGGTTCAATTTACACTAAGTGCATGTACCTCAGTTGCAGTTTGTCCCCAGCCCCAGTTGGGGTCGTGTGGGTGGCAACCAGATGATGTGTGTCTCTCACATTGATGTTCCTCTCTCTCTCTTCCTCTCTCTCTCTCCGTCCCACTCTATCTGAAGATAAATGCAAAAATGTCCTCAGGTGAGGATCAAAAAAAAAAGAGAACAAAACAGTGTGTTAGGTAGATCTCTCTCATAAAAGCATTTAATCAAGTGTTATCTTTAGCATTTGAAACCTATTTGTGGAAATAGCATTTGGAGTTAAGCATCTCCATTTATCAATGACCATGGGGCTGATTTAATGATCTGTACTTTAGTTTCTCCATCATTGTAATGAGGTATTTTTTTTCCTTTGGTTCTAACATTCTGTAATTCCTGTTTACTTTCACTTTCTATCATGAATCATAGGGATAACAATAATACTTTGAGGAAGAGTGTTTTTGTTGTTATTTTTTAGAGGGAGGGAGATAGAAACATTGATCAGTTGCTTCCTGTACGATCCCTGACGGAGGGGGGGGGGGGTCAAACCCACAAACTGGGTATGTGCCCTGACAAGGAATTGAACTTTGGTGTATGCGACCAATCAACTGGGCAGGAAACTCCTTTGGTAATTTGTGTCTTGTTCTGTAGTATAATACTAAAAGGACTCTGATTTGTAAGGTTAATAACTTAAAGTTATAGAAAGCTTTAGCTCTCTATTTACTAAATATCTGTTTAGCTCTGCATTTGATATTTTCTAGTTTTTATAGTTCCAAAACTTATAAAATGTTATTTGTTCACAAGTTGCTTTTACTCAGAATTTTAGACAACTCTTTTTGCCCAAACCAGATTAATTTATTTCTGGTCCATGCTGACCTGCAAAATAATGGCTTCACTAAGAACCTCTCATTTTTCAAGTTTTTCTTAAGGCAGAATGTTAGTTACTTTTATAAACACCATTAAAAAACATCTATGTCTTATAAAGGAAGTATCCTATAACTAAAAACAAATGTAGGAAGGTATTTTTCTGCAATTCTAATTGTTTATGTATTATTCCATTACTTTTGCTTTTTCCACCTGTGAGCATAATTCCTATCTTTTGTCTTTCATTATTTAATGTTTTAAATATATTTCAGCTACTGGCACAGGAACTTAAGGTGCTTAGAATTTCCTAAGTGTAAGTGTGATAAAGGTGTCTTTTGAGCTTATGTAAATGAGGTGACTTAGAAAGCTCCTAGGTAACCTAAGGATGGGGGCTGGTTGCTGGGGAACCAACCCTGTAATTAAAGGATGGTACTTTTTCAGTACTCCCTTCACACCCCCAGGGTAGGGGGCTGGAAATTGCGTTTCAATAACCACTGGCCAATGATTTAACTAATAACTATGTAATCAAGCCTCTATAAAATCCCAAAAGGACTGGGTTTAGAGTTTCCTAGTTGTTGAACGGAGATGAAGAGTGGTCACCTAGAGAGCAGGCAAGCTCGTGCCCCTTCCCTATACCTTGCCCTGTGCATCTCTTCCATCTGGTTGTCCCTGAGTTATATCCTTTTATAAATAAACTGGTAATCTAGTCAGTAAAATGTTTCTCGGAGTTCTGTGAGCTGCCCTAGCAATTTAATCTAACTTGAGAAATTAATCTAACCTGGGCACCTCCAATTATAGCATGTCAGAAGCACAGACAACCTGGATGTAGGATTGGCCTATGAAATTTTTTTTTTTTTTTTTAATTCTAGAGAGAGGAAGAGGAAGAGAGAGAGAAACATTGCCTCCTGTATGCACCCCGATGGGTGATAGAATCCGCCTCCTTTTTTTGTTTTGTTTTTTTTAATCCTCACCCGAGGATATTTTTTCTACTGATTTTTAGGGGTGAGGGTGGGGGTGCGGAGAAACATTGATGTGAGAGACATATCGATTATTTGCCTCCCTCATATGCCTGAGCAGGGCCAGGGATTGAACCTGAAACCCAGGTTCGTGCCCTTGAGCAGGAATCGAACCTTGAACCTTTGGTTCATGGGCCCACACTCTAACCACACTGGTCAGGCCACTTTTTGGTGTACGGATGATGTTCCAACCAACTGAGCAGCGCTGGCCAGGGCTGGCCTCTGAAGTTTGAGGTAAAAATTAGTATTCTGGGACTGAAGCCTTAATCTGTGAATGTGATGCTATCTCCAGGAAGTGTCGAAATTAATTCCTTGGTGGTGATGGTGGGGGAAACATGCATCTGAATTGGTGTCAGAATTGGAGAGGCAAACATCTACAATTTATTGTGCTGCTTCAAGTTGTTTATTTAATGTGGCAATATATCAAAGTAAGAAAATATTTATGATGTTGCCTTTTACATATAATTCTTACCCACTTTCCTTGGAGACCTGTCCCACCCTTCCTTTTAGCTATCTCATACAGAACTTCTATTTTTATTTTATGACCTAGTTCAGGGGTCCGCAAATACGGCCCACTGACCATTGGGTTTTTTCCCCCTTATAGACTGAGGCAAGACTGAGTTTTAAATGACTGAAACAAAAATCAAAAGAATACTTTGTCAAATGTGGAAATTATATGAAATTTATATTTCATTGTCCAAAATAAAGATTTATTGGAATATATATAGCCATGATCTATGGCTGCTTTCTTGCCACATGACCTGGGTTGAGTCGTTGCAATGGAAAACTTATAGCCCTTTACAGAAAAATTTTGCTGACTCCCAGCTGACTGTTTACATGTGAGCTGTCCCTTCTTTTCCTTTTCCCTGTAAGAGATTATATTTAGATAATATGTGCATGTATACAATTTTTACTGAACTACAAAAAAAAATCCTGTCTGGCAAGTTTCTGTTCTGTTTTAATATGCCACCTCTAGTTCATCTGTACCAAACTGAAGGTAGAGGTAAACAAAGAACTTAGCCTAGACAAAAATCTGTCAAACTCTCAGATCCTTTCTAAATGTAAATGTGAAGTAGCATCCCCTAATTATTTCAGTACCTGTTTTTTTCCCTTCATAATTATTTAGAAGCACAAGTGACCATTTATACATTGGTTGTAATGGGGCCATTGCATATTAAACTCTCAAATATATAGGTTAACTTATTACTTAGTTTAAATATTGACCCATCCTTACAACAGATTATTTAAAAGTCAAATAGAAATATAAGGTCCAAAACAAACTTTATTTAAATGGGGATGATAAAGATAATAACTCAGATATTGAATAATTAACCTTTGGGTTGACTAGAAGTCCATGATTCACCAAGACTATTTTATGGAGGCAGTATAAAACTACATTTGGTTTTTTTCTCAGTTTTCTTGGTATTCTTCAAGCTTCCAAAGATTCAGAATGCTTTAATGACAGCTTGTTGAACAGCAGTTAAATAAGATGATGTTCTCAGATGTCAGTCTCTCACAAAAAAGACATTATAGCCCAGTTCTATTAAAGCCCCAGCCAGTAAGGTCCACAAAGGAATGAAGACATAGGACAGATTCATGGTAGTAAACTGTTCCAGTTTAGCACAGAGTGCAAGGCAAAAGGCTAATTTAAGTAACATTGCAATGAGGTACCAGGTTTTTTTTTTAATATTGTGTGATCCATGTCGAGGGTCAAAGCCCGACTTACATCGCCCAGCCATTTTCACAATCAACATGACCAGAAGAATAGTATCAAATATCCAGACGGGAATAAATATGAGGAACCAGTTCCAAGGTGCCTTCTCATCCAGTTTCAACACCAACATGATCAAGAAGAGCAATGTGAAAAGCCAGGTGAGTAGCACTCTCTGAGCCAAGGACATTCTCATTTAAACAGTTTAAAGAAGCTGTTGCAGTGTCGAAAAATGGGAAATATACCCTAAGAGAAGGAAAGAAAGTCAAGATGGTTTTGATACCAGAAAAACAACAACAAAAAAAACACTTCTATTCCTGGTGAACAAAGCTGGCTCTTTCTCACTCACAGACTGACTAATTTTGAAAACATTCTATCATTCTTTCTTTCAAAACCTGTAAAATTTGTAGCTATCTTTGACAGCATTATATCCATCATTCCACTTAGTCCATGACAAAATACAATAAAATGTTTAGTATACCCCTTTTATATAATCTATTCAAAATGTCTCAAGAATAGTCTGTTGCTCTTCATTGCTATCACTCAAGTCCAGGTACTCATGACTTTATTCCTGCAGCTCAGGGATGTTCTTAACTTCTTTTTGTACATTTGCACACCTACAAATTTTCATTCAATTTCAAGGAGTACTAAGAAAAAGCATCCAAAATCAAAACAGTGAAAAAGGAGATGTTATCAAGCCAAGAGAGAAGAGTCAGTAAGGAGGTAATGGTTAATAAAAATTAAGAGATTAAGTATAAGATTATAAATAGGTCATTGGGCAAATAATACAGAACACACTGATAACACTATATTTTCACAAGTTTAAACTATGGATCTTATATTTTTAAGTTAAATTTTCTCATTTAAATTCTTGTATCTATTTTTGTCTAATTTTTTTCTTATAATACTTTCATTATTATTATTATTATTATTATTATTATTTTTGCTTTGTAGTAAAGACTACTTTTTTATTTTATTTTTTTATTTTTTGGTATGTGCCCCTCGCGGGAACCAAACCCAGGACTCTGGTCCACAGGCTGACGCTCCAACTGCTAAGCCAAACTGGCCAGGGCTACTTTCTTTTTTTTCACTTCTTTCCAACAATCAAGACCACTTAAAATATGACATTTTGTAATTATTAGATGCTAAATTATTCAATAATTGGGGCTATTTCTCATATCACTATTCTGTCTTACTGCTCAATGTTTCTGTTTTGCACTAGTACTATGACTGTTACTGGATATGTTCTAGGATATATTCTAATATCTGGAAGGCCTAGTACCTATTCACTGTTTTCTTTTCCAGAATATTTCTACTATTTTTGTCCTTTCATTTTCTTCAGATTCTTAAAAACTTGAAATTTTGATTGACAAGGCATTAAGCTATAATACTTAAGATATAAGCATTTACTTAACCTTCACATATAAGTTTACAGTATGATCTCTACATATTTGAGTTTTTTATATCAATCTGTGACCATTTGGAAAAAAGGTTAAGTAGAATGGGAAGTCTGAAGACAGATTACAGTCAGTGGGTGAGGAGTCAACAGAAGATGAATCAAATGTCCTAGACCAGAATGTTTAGTAAATTGTATTTTAGAACTTTGATGTTTTTCTGCTACATCTCTACTATTTAAACAGTGGATGGCTACCATGGTGTTTTATTTCAACAGTGCTCTATGGATCACCTAACTCCCCTTTTACTCCTGCACCCATCCGCTTGCACTCAACTTGTTTACTTAGATGGCAGGTGTTTCATACTGCAGTATGAAATGGAGATGCCTTTTCTTTTCTGTGCTGGTCTCCTTTCCTGGCCAGAGGATGTCACAGTGGGATGTAGGACTGAACCTGGATGAAAAGGTGGAGGGGTGCCCGTCAGGCATGGCTCAGTGGTTGAACGTCAGCCCATGCACCAAGAGGTCACTGGTTTGATTGCCAGTCAGGGCATATGCCCAGGTTGTGGGCCCCATCGCCAGTGGGGGCATGTAGGACATGGCAAATCCATGTTCTCTCTCATCGATGTTTTTATCTCTCCCTCTCCCTTCCTCTATCTCAAAAAAAAAAAAAAAAAAAAAAATCAATAAAGAAAAAAAAATTTTTTTAAAAAAGAAAGAAAAGGTGGAGGGGTGTGTACTGACGGATAACCACGGATGGATTTAATCCTGGAAATTAAATTTGTTCAATCCTGATCTCTGATCCATCTGGCCATTTCGTGAACCTTTCAAAAGTTTACGATAATATACTTCTTTATACATAACTTTTCCATCAGCCACTGGATGAGTTAAGCTTCATTTTTTTCTCATATAGGACTGAGTAGCAACTAATTATAGGAAGGGTAGCAGCACTCAACTCAGGTACTTTAGGACTGGAGGTGGAAAGGATGCAAAGAACAGTCTTGTGGATGCAAGTTTTATAACGTGGGAGGCAACAAATTTCTGTATGTACTTGTACAAAAATGCCCTCAACTGGGAAGCACTCTGCTAATGTTTAAACGATGACAGAAGGATTGTGTTTGCTGGGCCACACTGATTACATATGACCCCAATTTTATTAACCAATCTTCCTTAATTTAGGCAGTTATATTTGTTTCCTACTCCTACTCTTCTTTCTCCTTAAGGGAGGAGTTTGCATAGTCCAAAACAAAAATTTGCTCAACTTAAATATATCCTATTTGAGGTTATTTCTGGTACATTGAATAAAGTATTAGTTCATATGCTTCCTCATCCACTGTGAAAACTTTGTGCTGCTCCTCCACGCCTCCCGCACCATGGTAAAATAAAGGGCCCACAGCTCCAGTGTATAGGTGTCAGTTGTGTGTGGTCTCATTTGTCCATGCTACTTGCCACATCACCCCCATTTCCCTTCTCTCGCTACTGCCATTACTCTTTCAAGTGAATTCGCCCCATGCCAAAGGCAGTTTTGCTTAATGAGCCCACAACACACAACTCCCCTAAATAACGAGTCGCTTTTGAAAGGCCCCTGCTGCTACAGTCTTGGTTAACAACCATCCTTCAAAGGAACAGCGTTCTGGTTACAACTTAAGTTATATTCGCGCCTACTTGTCCCTAGAACTTCAGGATCTTCCCAAACTATCCCTGCCCTCCGTCTTAGACGGGTGGGGGTCAGACTCCCCCTTCCCCACCATTTTGCGCTGTGGCCCAAATACATTGAACGCAGTTCTTGCAAGACAGGATCCACAATGCACACAGAAGCCTGGTGCCAAGCAAGTTTATGTGCATTTGCGGTTGGGAGTGTGAGGGGGTGGCCGTGGAGGTAGGGGGCGGCGGCACAGCCCACCCAGGCATCTGGAGGCCCGTGCAAGATGCACAGCCCACCCAGGCATCTGGAGGCCCGTGCAAGATGTCAGCCCTTTGGAGCTCCAGACTCACCTGACTACGCCGCTGGCCGGAGAGCGCAGAAGGGCGCGAATATCAGGGAATTCGTCAGTTTGGATCCTTGGCCTATTCCACACTTTCCCCCCCATTAAATCCAGACCCGTCACATGATAACCAAGAACAAGATCCCAGTTCCGCTCTTCCAAACGACCGCGGTAGAGAATTTCTCACTTCTACCTCAGGGCCGCGCCCACATCCGGGGCAGGGTCTCACCGCCCCTGAGCCTACCCTATAGGTAAGAAGAACGCCAATCTGCATTCAGAGCTCCGTTCCCTGCGGTAATTGGACCATTTGGTCTCCAGTGCAAACCAACCGACCTTTCCGTCTGTTCGAGTTTGCCAAAGGGGCAGCAATAAAAGAGGCCACTTGCCACGCCTCTCTATTGCTATTGGCTAGAAGAAAAGTCAGTCAAAGCACAGCCTGGAGTGTTTGTAGTCCCATTGGACAGGCAGATGCCAATCATACCAACCACCTCTCGAATACACCCCCGAGGAGCGCTCCGCCCCTCCTGTCGCCCGGGATCCCCGCCAGCGCGCGGAGACTGCAGGCTCCAGCGCAAAATCCTGCGGGAGAGGAGGTGGGGCGACCGCTGTGGAGGCAGCGCGCCCGCCGGCAGCCTCGTTGTTGCTCCTAGGTGTCTCGCGGTGGTGGCGGTGTTCGCCTTGGTGTCTCCCGCGCACCCCAGCTGCCTCCTAGCGGCGTGGCGCCGGCTCCTAAGGTGAGAGACGGCATCACCTTCGCGCTTGGGCGGGCCGTGTGTAGGTCGTTGGGTTTTGACAGAATCCTGAGGATGGAGCGGAACCCGGGAGGAGAGCGGAGGGCGGGATGGAGGTGGGGGCTCCAGAGCCAACTCATCGCCCTCTACCGCCGGCGACTTCCCCAGCGGCCGCTGGCACCTGCGCGCCAGGGTCAACCGCGGTCTCGTGCCATCTTTTGGCGGGTGGCACAAGCTCAGTCGCCTTCCGAGCCATCGCGGTCTTCGATTCTTGATGGTGAGGGGCCGAAGCCCAGGGCCGCCTTAGCCGTTCCTCCGTCCCTCTCCTTCGATTGCTTCCACTTACGCGGTGCTGGGGGTCCTGGAGGGCGTGCAGGGGCATCGGGTGGCTGGGCCGGCGGGGAGAGGTCAGCTATCGACCGAAGGAGCAGGCTCGGGAGGAGGGGGCGACCGCGCGCTCTGGAAGCAGGCAACAGTTTGGTTTTTTGATTCCAGCACTGACTACAAAGCGGGTGCTGAAACCTTTTGCACCGGCCTTAATGGATATTTCCCGTCTGGAAACCGTGCGGGCGGTCCATCAGCGTACTTCATCTTTTCTTATTTTTATCTGCCCGATGTGGACAGCCAGTGTTCTGGTATTGGACCTTCTAGTTGTGGCTTTTCCAACTCAACACCTTCTGTATAACTTAAGGGGTCATTTTGGCACTGATCTGTCACCCTTTTATTTTTAGCTTGGCAAGAAAAAAAAGGAACTGCTTTATACCAACAAATACAGAGTAGGGAAGTACAGAATGTGAAACAACTTATTTAAGTATATAAGGATCAAATAATCTTTAAAATCATTGTGAATGTATTAAATAGTTTGTAATGTACACTTGTTTCTTTTGTTAATGGTATATCCTGCTTACTTTGAGTTTTTTTTGTTGTTGTTGATACTGGTGGTACTTTAACTTTATAATTTTTGGTTAGGGTTAGCCCACTAGACATTTTAAGATTTTTCTTTTTTTCCTTGGAGACTTTGACAATAGCCTTAGTGTTTATTCTTGTTTTTAGGGATTATGTATTTTTTTTAAAAAATGTGTTTTCTCCCAAACTGGACTTTATCATAACATTTTTAAGGTTGGAAGGGGGAATTCTGAGAATTTGGGAACAATGCACTTTATCTTAGGGAGCCTTAAAATCGCATAACAGCCCTGGCTGGTTTGGCTCAGTGGTTGGAGCATAGGCCTTGCGGTCCAGAGAGACCCGGTTCGGTTTCCGCTAGGGCCGCGTATCTTCGTTGCAGTTTGTCCCAGGCCCTGGTTGGGTCGTGGGGGTGGCAGCCACTCGATGTGTACCTTTCACGTCGATGTTTTTCTCTCTCACTTCCTCTTTCCCTCCCACTCTATCTGAACAAAAAGTGAAAAAATGTCCTGGGATGAGGATAAAAGAAAAAAGAAAAATCGCATAACAGTTTGAAATGCTAACTTTTTGGAGTAAGGGTTGCTAAGTTTAAGAGAAGGAAATGGGTATCCTATATGTTAGTTGTAGTGGCTCAACCTCCCGATTCTAAAGGAATATGAGGTTTGGGGAAAATGAACCATGCCTGAGACCAGACTCAAGCTGGTTACAGGAAAATTACTTGTTGGGGAAATAGCTTGCCTCCCACACAGATTAGTGGTCAGCATGCATCAGATACTATGAAGATAGGTGTTAGTAAGGTAGGATGTCTCTGTGTTCTAATTTTCACCACTTTCTGGTAGGACATGAAAATGTGGTAAGCAGGGAGAGGGGGGAATCAGTGGGGGGAAAAGGAGAAACATCTGTAACAAAAATTAATTAATAAAAAAATAAAATAAAATAAAATAAAATGTGGTAAGCAAATCAACTATAGTGTACAATGGAGGCACTCCTGCATAGTCAGGCAACCAAAAGTAAACTTTTTTTGAGTACAAACTGGCACTGGACAGAGAGCCCTAAAAGTAAAGTAGATGACCTAAGCAATTTTTATTTTTATTTTATTCATTCATTTATTTATTTTTGTTAATCCTCATCCAAGGACATTTTCTATTGATTTTTATAGAGAGAAGGAGGGAGGGAGAAAGGGAGAGAGACAAAGAGAGGAAGAGAAAGATACAACCATGTGAGAGACACATCAGTTGGTTACCTCCTGCATGACCCTTTCCAGGGCTGGGGATTGAATCTGCAACTGAGGTACATGACCTTAAACAGGAATCTAACCCAAGACCCTTCGGTCTTTCGGCTAGTGCTCTATCACTGAGCGAAACTAACCATGGCAAGCCTAAGCAGTTTTTAAACCATGAACCTTTTTGGCTAGCCTATTTAATGCAAAATTGCAAAGAAGTTGTGATGAGAAAAGGCTAGTAAAATTCAAGATGACGTGCCAAAAACAGGGAATCAGGACGGCTGGTGTGGCTCAGTGGTTGAGCATCGACCCATGCACCAAGAGGTCGCCAGTATGATTCCCCTTCAGGGCACATGCCCAGGTTGTGGGCCAAATCCTCAGTGAGGGGCATGCAGGAGGTGGCCAATAGATGTTCCCTTTCATCAGTGTTTTTATCTCTCTCTCTCTCCCCTCTTCTCTCTCTCTAAAATCAATAAAGAATAAAAGAGGGGTGGGTGGATCAAAAAAGAGCTGGATTCCTTATATATTATCTCATTTAATCCTTATAATTCTATGTTGTAAGTACTGTGGTTGCTGTCCTCCCTTTTTATAGGTGAGTTAACCAAAACTTAGGTTAACTTATTTGTTCAAGATTTCTCAGCTAATAAGTTGGTGGAAGTGTGAGTTATTTCCAAGCACTCTGATGACTAAGCCTACGTGGTGGTTATGCTTTACTACCACAGTAAAAGTGGCTTCTTAGAGACTTGGTAGAAGGAGACTAATTAATGGAAAGTAATGCTCCAAAACCATAAACTGATTAAGAGCATTGTACATAGTCACTAATACTTTGAGGTCATTATATAATAGGTACTTTTGAGTGTTGCTGGGGATATAAGGATAGAGTCACCTTTGCTGTCTGTGGAACTTTGTTTCAGGGGGGAAAGATATATTTGAACAAATAATAATGCTATATACTATAAGAGAGTTGCATAGAGTCTGGTTTCATGGAAAGAGAATTCAATTAAAGTTGAGACATCAACATTTGACTTCCTGTTTGGCTTTGTGACCTTAAACATGATACCAAACCTTTTTCAGCTTCAGTTTCCTTATCTGTTAAGTGGAGAGGATAATATTTCAAAGGGGAGTATTAAGCATTAAACAAAATATGTAAAGTACGGGCACATTGGTTGGTAGCCCTGAATAAAGAAGAAAGAACAAATAATTCTTTTAAATTGAACTGATTATTTATTTATTTATTTACTTTTTAATTGATTTCAGAGAGAGAGGAAGGGAGAGGGAGAGAGACAAAGGGAAAAGGAGAGAGAGAGAGATAAAAACGTCCGTGTGAGAGAACATTTATTAGCCGCCTCCTGCATGTCCCCCACTGGGGACCAGGCCCACCACCCAGGCATGTGTCCTGACCTGGAATTGAACCGGCGACCTCTTGGTGCATGGGTTAACACTCAACCACTGAGCCACACTGGCCAAGCTGAACTGTTTATTTTTTTTAAATCCTTACCCGAGGATATTTTTTCATTTATTTTCAAATAGAGTGGGAGGGAGGGATAGAAAGAGAGAAAAACACCAGTATGAGAGAGATACACCAATTGGTTGCCTCCCACATAACCTCGACCAAGTCCAGGGATGTATCCACAACTGGTACGTGCCCTTCACCAGGAATCGAACCCAAGACTCTTTGGTCCGCGGGCCAACACTCTAACCGCTGAGCCAAACTGGCCAGGGCAAGAACAAATAATTTTAAGAGACAGTAGAGAAGGGCTTGTGGGGTTTAGCAGGGAGCTATCATTAGAGCCTTAAAGGATGAGTGGTAGTTTCCACTGGTAGGGAAGAAGGGCATTTTACACAGATGTATGGTTGAAGGAATGGCAAGTAATTGTGGCTTTGTATAAAAACTATTTGTGTCCCTGGCTGAGTGGCTCAGTTGGTTGGAGTGTTGTCCAGTGCACCAAAAGGTTGTGGGTTCGATCCCAGGGGTCAGGGAGCGTATGGGAGGCAACAGATAGATGTTTCTCTCTCACATCGATGTATCTCTCTCTCAAATTTTTATTTTCCTAATATTTTTAATTGCTTTTTAGAGAGAGAGGAAGAGAAAGAAACATCAATGTGAAAGTGAAACATCAATCAGCTGCCTTCTACAAGCCTCTACCAGGGTAACATACCTGCAACCTGAGCATGTGCTCTGGGAATTAAACTGGCAACCTTTTGGTGCCGGAATGATGCCCAACCAACTGAGCCACGCCAGCCAAGGCAAATTTTAATTTTTTAAATTTTTACCTAAGCATATGTTATTTTATTTAATTTCTTTAGAGAGAGGGGAAGGGAGAGAGAGAGAAACATTGATCCATTCCCTCCCATACTTGCCTCGATTGGGGATTGAACCCACAACCTAGATATGTGCCCTGATAGGGAATCAAACCTGCAACCTTGTGGTGCATGGCATAACACTCCAACCAACTGAGCCACCCGGTCAGGGCTTCCCTCTCTTAAATCCATAAAAACATATCCTTGGGTAAGGTTTTAAACAGAAATAAAACACTATTTGTGAAGGCCTAATTTAAATGGTAATTTTATATCAATGTGGCTGGAAAAAGTGATTACTACCCAATTTTGCTCATGGGAAATAACATACGTAGTTACTAAAATTTTAGGAAAACCTCAACAGGTTGTGCATTGTTCACACACATATACAATATATATACACACACATATACATATATATATTTTGTTGTTGTTATTTTTGTTTTTTTGTACGTGCCCCTAGCGGGAAATGAACCTAGGAGACTCTGGTCTGCAGGCTGATGCTCCAGCCGCTGAGCCAAACTGGCCAGGGCACATATATATTTTTTTTAATGAAACAAAATGTTTTTTTCTTTGTTGATTTTCGAGAGAGGAAGGGAGAGGGAGTGAGAGATAGAAACATTGATAAGAGAGAACATCATTTGGCCACCTCCTGCATGCCTCCCACTGGGGATCAGGCCCACAACCTGGTCATGTGCTCTAACTGGGAATGGAACCGACAGCCTGTTGGTGCATGGGTCTATGCTCAACCACTGAGCCACCAGCCGGGCACATTGTTATATTTTTATTGAATATTTACCTTTAATATTTCTTTTCCCCAATGTCAGCTGAAACTTTCTTTTCTTTTCTTTTTTTATTTATTGATTTGAGAAAGAGAGAGAGAGGTCAATTGATTGGTTTGTTGTTCTACTTATTTATGCATTCATTGGTTGATTCTTATATGTGCCCTAACTAGGATCAAACCTGCAACCTTGGTGTATCAGGATGACCATCTAACCAGCTGAGCTGCTTGGCAGGGCAAACTTTATTTTCAAACCTGTCCAGCTAAGCAACTATTTCATTATTTTATTGTGATATTTCATTCTAAGCTGTTAAAGAATACTAATACCACTGGAGGCATTTGCACTTAATTTGTGGAATGTACATTGGGATTATTTTAAATAGAAGAAGAGTCATAAAGTGACTGTTGCCTTCCCTTAACTTTGTTACCTATTCTGTAGCCACATAGAATCAGTATTGTGTTGTACCCTTTGCATATATGTTGACTGTCTTTTATAATCCAAACTTGAGACATGACAATAGGACAGAATGTTTTAAATTGGGGCTGTCCTTGAAAATGCAAGAAAAAGTCCCATGCTTATATCTTCTCTTCAGGTAACCACAGAACCATAAATAAATTAGATTTATAAATGTGGATCACTCAATGACCAGGTTGACTTAGGTTGAAAATATTAAATAATATTTAGGAATGCTGCATTTTTAGTCCAATTTATTAGTCCCATACAAAATATAGAGGTGAGTTTTCAGATGAGAAAACCAACTGCTTCCTAGAACAGATAGTTTTAGAGCACTAGAAAAGAAAATATACTGGACTTTATTCTGAATAGTGAACAGGAACTGGGACAGGAAATGGCTGTGGCTGAACCACTACCTGATAATAATCACAACATGATTACTTTTGACATTTAATGAGAGGAAGTAAGGGAGGGAAAAGTGCACTGTATGCAGCTTTCCAGTTTCAGAAACAGTAGGAGAAAGGGGCTGTTAAAATTATATCTATAGAAATTTAGAAGATACGTAGTAAGCCCTCAGATTTGTTGCATGAATGAGAAAGCATCTTAGTAAAACAGTCAGTAAAAGGTCTGTTACAGCTAGCAAAAAACTTTTTATAGTATCTGACACAAGTTTTGGTGCTCTATAGACCTAGGTTCAACTCTCAATTCTGCAGAATACCTGTTGTGTGGCTTTGGCCTTAATATGTAACCTTTTTGAGGTTCAGTTTTATTTAAATCATAACTGAAGATATGTATCTACTTTGCATGATTTTGAAGATTAAATGAGCTAATGTATGGGAAGCACTTGACACATTGCCTGGCTTATAAAACTTGTTCAAAAAATGGTTGCTGCAGTTATTTGACTACATTGAGTGTGTGTGTGTGTGTGTGTGTGTGTGTGTATGTGGAAGGAAAGACAGAAAACGGCAAACAAACTAATAAAACCTTAAAAAGAGGCAATAAGTAATAGGCAGAGTTGAATAAAGAGTTGAATCATTTCAGCCACATATAAAAGAGATAGGGAGAGCTTCGCACAATTAGATTTTTTTCTGAAGGAAGTAGATCAGACTTATTAAACCAGATAACAGTAAATAAATAGCCCTGACCTGTGTGGCTTAGTTGGTTGGACGTCATCCTGTGCACTGAAGGGTTACCAGTTCTATTCTAGTGATTCCTGATCAGGGCACAAACCCAGATTTCGGCTTGATATCCCATGTGGGGGATGCAGTAGGCAACTGATTGTATCCGCACTTACATTGATGCTTCTCTCTCCCTGTCCCTCTCCCCTCCTCTCTCTCTAAAAATCAATTCTAAAAAATCTTTAAATAAGTTTTTGCTATTCTAAATAACAATAAAAAGATCACTGGATCTCTTGTATTGTAAATTAAGTATATAGTAAGGGAGTTATTTTCTCAAATCTCTTAACTACCTTTGTGTCCCTAAAAGTCTTTTAAGAAAAGCCATTAATTGTACAATATAAAGAAGGCTTTAATTGCAAGTAATCCTAGGAGATAGCAGGTTAACTTACACAGATTTTCTAAGTGTTGATGCCATATATCTCATTGCCTACTATGTATCTTGGGCACTGAATGTCTAAAGATGCCATATGTTGAAAATAAACACAACCTTCTTGTTCCCAAATCTGCTTCTCCTCTTGTATTACCTGTCCTAATGAATGCTTCTTGTAGCATTCATTAGGACAGGAATCATGGAGCATCCTTTTTCTTTTACTTTCCATATCTTTCATGTCTGGTCAGTCACCCACCCCAATTTAAAAAAATCCTGGTTGCCACTGACTTATTTCAGACCCTTACCATTTCTTCCCTGGATTATTGTCATTAGTCTCCTTACTTTTAATTTAGCCTCATACTGATTATCGCTCCACACAGCTTCCTTCCAGAATGATTTTGCTGAAATACTAACATAATTTATCAAATATTTGATCCCTCTATGGATCTTAAACTTAAGACAATAACTAACCGACTTGCATATCTATGACAGAAGTTTTTATGTGTATGGGAAAACTACAAAGAAATTTTAACTACAAATTCCATTTCTTTAATAGACCAAAGGTTATTATTTTTTTTTTTTTTGAGTGAGCATCAATAGTTTGTATCTTTCAAGGAATTTGATTTAATCTAAGTAATTAAAATAAATAAATCAAAAAAATAAAAAAAGAAAAACAAACAAAAAAATAAATGAAAAGAAAAAAAATTCATTGGTATACAATTGTTTACAATATTCCCTTATTATATTTGTAATGTCTATAAGATCTATAGCATTATTTCCCCTCTCTTGATCCTATTAATTTGTGTATTTTCTTCATTTTTCCTGTTCAGTCTGGCTAGAGATTTTCTCTTTTTTTTTTTTTTTTTGTTCAGGTAGAGTTGGAGGGAGAGAGAGGAACAGAGAGAGAGAGAGAAACATCGATGTGAAGGGACACATCGAGTGGCTGCCACCCGCACAACCGACCAGGGCCGGGGACAAACTGCAACCGAGGTACGCGCCCTTAGCGGGAACCGAACCCGGGTCTCTCAGGACCGCAGGCCGACGCTCTAACCGCTGAGCCAAACCGGCCAGGGCATAGAGATTTTCTCTTTTATTGATATTCTCAAAGAATCAGCTTTTGGCTTTCTTTTTTGATTTTATATTCTCAAGTGCATTGATTTCTATTCTCTATTATTTTTTTTCTGCTGTTCACTTTGCATTTTATTTGCTCTTAATTGGGCTAAAATCTTATAATGGAAACTAAGTTTATTAATTTATTGTCTTCTAAAATAAACATTTAATGCTATAAAATTTCTCTCTAAATAGTGCTTTGGTTGCATCCACAAAATTTTGTGTTTTCATTTCTATTCAGTTCAAAAATTCCTGCTGGTTTTCTTTGTGATTTCTTCTTTGACCTCCCATTAGTTATTTAAAAGTATGTATGTGAGTTTCCAGATATTTGAGGATTTTTCAGATCCTGATTTCTGATTAAATTTCACTTTGGTCAAAGAACATACATTGTGTGATTTGAATCATTTTAAATTTATTGAGGCTGATTTTATAGCTCAGAATATGGTCTGTCTTGGCAAATTATTCATGCTCACTTAAAAAGAATGTTGGGTGTTCTATAAATCTTAATCAGATCAAGTTGATTGTTAACAATGGTTCACATGTTCTCTGTCCTTACTGATTTTATGTCTCTGTCCTTACTGATTTGATTTTGTTCTATCAAATTTTGAGAGAAGGGTGTTGAAATTTCTGACTATGAACAAGGACTTGCCAATTTTTCTTTGTAGTTAAGTTTGGCTTCATATATTTTGAAGTTCCATTACTAATTGCATGCATATTTAGGTTAAAATCTTTTGATGAATTGAATCCTTATATTATTGTGAAATGGCTCTGTCTCTGGTAATATTTACTCTGAAATCTAATATTTACTCTGAAATCTACTTTGTCAATATTGCCACACCCGTTTTCTTTGAATAGTATTAGCATGGTATATCTTTTTTGATCCTTTTACTTTTTACCTGTTTGTGTGTTTATAGTTAAAGTAGATTTCTGGTAGATAGGATAAAATTGGGTCTTTCTGGGTTTTTTTATTTTTTTAAATTTAGTTTCCTAATCTCTGCCTTTAAATTTAGACCATTTACATTTAATGTTTATTCATATTGTTGGGTTTAAATCTACCATCTTGCTATTTGTTTTTTATTTGTCCCATTTGTTCTTTGCCTTTTTGGTATTATTTGAGTATTTTTATGACTTTCATTTATTGGCTTATTTATTATCTGTAGCTCTTTGGCGGGGGGGGGGTGTTTGTTTATAGTGGCTATATATATCTTTAACTTCACACCATCTACTTTACATACCCTATAAGAACCTTATAGCAGTATACTTCCATTTCCTTCTCTTAGCCTTTGTGCTATTGTCATACATTTTAGTTCTACATATGGTGTAAATCCCACAATATATTTTGTTTTATAGCCTTAAAAGCTCAACGCTGCTGGGCCAGTGTGACTCAGTGGATTGAGCGTTGTCCCATGGACTGAGAGGTCCTGGTTTGATTGCCAGTCAGGGCACATGCCTGGGTTGCCAGCTTGGTCCCTGGTGGGAAATGTGCAGGGGGCAGCTGATTGATGTTTCCTTCTCACATGGATCAATGTTTCTCTCTCACCCTTTGTCTTTCTCTAAAAAAGTCAGTAACATTAAAAATAGATAAATAAAGCTCACTGCTCTTTTAAAGGGTTTAAAAATAAATTTTAGAAAAAAATGTTCGTATTTAATATGTTTACCATTTTCAATGCTCTTCATTCCTTTGGAATTCCTTTCCTATCTGTGATCATTTTCCTTCTGCCTGGAATTCTTCTTTCAGCATTTATTGTAGTGCTGAACTACTCCTGATGAATTCTTTCAACTTTTGTATGCCAGAAAAATAAAATTTTGTTACTTTATTTTTGAAATATATTTTTGCTGAGTATAGAATTTTAGACTGGTAGCTTTTTTTCTTTCAGGACTATAATGATATTGTTCTACTATCTTCTCATTTGCATTCTTCCTATATGAAATCTATTATCCTTATTTATTTATATTGAAAGTGTCTTTTTTAGCTGGCATCCTTGAAGATAGTCTCTTTACCACTGGTTTTAAGTGCTTTTATTATGATATGCTTTGGTGTAGTTTTATGTTTCTTATGCTTGGGGTTTGTTGAGCTTCTTGGGTTTATGGATTTATGATTTTCATCAAATTTAGAAAATGTTTGGCCATTATTTCTTCAAAAAGTTGTTGTGTCTTGCTTCATTCTCTCCTCTCATTTTGGTATTTCAGTTACACATATATTAGACCACTTGATATTGTCCCACAGATAACTGATGCTGTTTATTTATTTTATAATCTTATTTTCCCTCCTTGTTTCAACTTGGATATTGTCTGTTGCTATGTCATCAAGATTACTGTCCTTTTATTCTATCAGTTTCTGATCTCTTCTAATATCATCTAGTGTATTTTTCTTATTAGACATTACATCTTTCATCTCTAGAAGTTTTTTATTTTTCATTTTTTAAAATCCTCACCTGAGGATATTTTTCCATTTATGTTCAGATAGAGTGTAGGAGGGAGAGAAACATTGATGTGATGATGTGAGGGAGACACATCATTTGGTTACCTCCCACACAACCCCAGCCAGGACTGGGGACTGAACCGCAACCAAGGTATGCTGGCATCAAACCCATGACTCTGGTCCGCGGGCCGACGCTCTAGCCACTGAGCAAAACTGGCAAGGGCTCTAGAAGTTTTGTCTGAATCTCATTTATATCTTCCATATTTCTCCTTAATATGCTAGTGTTTTTTTTTCTTTCTTGAATATATGCAGTCTATAATAACCAGATTTTTTAAAATTCTGATAAAAAATACGTAGTTTAAAATTTATCATCTTAACCATTTAAAAATATACACTTCAGTAATATTAAGTATATTTCATTGTTGTGAATGAGTTCTCCAAAACTTTTTTTTTTTACCTTTATTGATTTTAGAGAGAGAGGAAGTGAGAGAGAGAGAGAGAGAGAGAGAGAAACATGAATGATAAGAGAACATCGATTGGCTGCTTCCTGCACAGCCCCCACTGGGGATGGAGCCCAAAACCTGGGCATGTGTACCAACTTGGAATCAAACCGATGACCTCTTGGGGCATGGGTCGAAGCTCAACCACTGAGCCACACCGGCTGGACTACAAAACTTTTTCATCTTGCAAGTCTGAAACTTTATATCCATTGAACAATTCCTCTTTCCCTTTTCCATTAGATCCAGGCAACTACCCTTCTACTTTCTGCCTGTACAAATTTGACAAGGTACCTCATATAAATGGAATAATAGAGTATTTGTCTTTTTATAATTAGCTTATTTTACTTAGCATGATGTCCTGAAGATTCATCTATGTTGTAGCATGTTACAGGATTTCCATTAAAGCTGAATAATATTCTGTTGTATGTATATACCACATTTTCTTTATCCAGTTATACATTGGTGGACTTTTGGGGTTGCTTCTACCTCTTGGCTGTTGTGAACATGAATATGCAACTATTTCTTCAAGATCATACTTTCAGTTCTTTTGGATATATACCCAAAAGTGGGATTGCTAAATCATATGGTAGTTCTACTTTAATTTTTTTTAGTACTCTCCATGCTGTTTTCCATAGTGATTGCACCACTTCACTATTCCACCAACAGTGAATAAAGGTTCCAGTTTTTCTACATCATGATCAACACTTGTTATTTTGTTGATAGTAGCCATCCTAATGGATGTGAGGTGGTATCTCATTATGGATTTGATTTGCATTTCTTGATCATTAGAGATACTGAGCATATTTTCATGTTATTGTTGGCCATTTGTACATTATTTTTGGAGCACTGTCTATTCAAGTCCTTTGCCCATTTTTGAGTTATTTGATTTTTTTGTAGTTAAGTTTTAGGAATTCTTTATATATTCTGGATTAACTCCTTATCACCTATATAATTTGTAAATATTTTCAGTCATTCTGCAGGTTGTCTTTTCACTTTGTTGTGTCATTTCATGCACAAAAGTTTTTAAGTTTGATATATAGGTCCCATTTGTCTATTTTTGCTTTTGTTGCCTGTGTTTTTGGTGTCATATCCAAAAAATTATTGCCAAGTCCAAAACCATGGAGTTTTTCCTATAAGTTTTCTTCTGGGAATTTTATAGTTTTAGGTCTTTAATCCATTTTGAGTTATTTTTGTATATGGTATAAAAAATAAGGGTGCACCTTTATTCCTTTGCTTGTAGATATCCAGTTTTCCCAGCACCACTGGTTGAAGAGGTTGCCCTTTCCCAATTGAATGGCCCTTCCCCAATTGAGTGGTTTTGGCATTCTTGTCAGAGGTCATTTGACCATTAGGTAAGGGCTTATTTCTGATCTTTATTTTATTTTATTTCATCAATCTGTTTGCCTTTATGCCAATACTATACTGTTTTGATTACTATAGCTTTGTAATATATTTTGAAATGAGAAAGTGTGAGTCTTCCAACTTTGTTGTTCTTTTACAAAATTATTTTAGCTATTTGGGGTTCCTCGAGATT
This sequence comes from Molossus molossus, assembly GCF_014108415.1. Classification (NCBI taxonomy): domain Eukaryota; kingdom Metazoa; phylum Chordata; class Mammalia; order Chiroptera; family Molossidae; genus Molossus; species Molossus molossus. The sequence continues at coordinate 43,606,221 of NW_023425401.1, forward strand.
CCATATAAGTTTTAGGATAGGTTTTTAAAATTTCTGCAAAATATGCCTTTTTTTTTTTAAATGGGGGTTGCATTGAATCTATAGATTAATTTAGGTAGTATGGACATTTAAATAATATTAATATAGTAATAATATAATATGAAAATCCATGAACATATGATTTCTTTTATTTTGTTTCTTTTAGCAGTGTTTTTTTATATAATAGCTTTTTTAATGTCCTTGCTTATTAATTCTATTATCTTTGTCATTTCTGAGTCCAATTCTAGTAACTGATTTTTTTCCTAATGAATTGTATTTTTCTATGCCCCCCCCCACCCCCGCCTATTAATTTTTGTTTGGATGCCAGACATTGTGAATTTTGTAGTTTGGAGCTGGCTTTTCTTTATATAAGGCTAATTTGGCTTTTCTGCTGGAGCAATACCATTTTGAATAGTCTAGCTATTGCCCGTTATTACAGGATTTCTCCACTCTGGCTGCGAACTCTTACCATTCCTGTGTGAACTTGGTTAATTGTCCCACCTGCTTTTTCTGGTGGTTCTATCCCTGGCTGAGGTAGTTTTCCTATATACACATGCTGATCAATATTCAGGTGAAGACTTAGGGGGATTCCTCTCCAGAGTTCCAGACTCTCTCTGTGCCACTTTCTCCTCTCTGGTACTTTGTTCTGGGAACTCTGGCTGCCCTAGTTTCCCTGAACAATCAAATTTGTCTTCTCAACTTGGGCTTCTCAACCAGGCTCTGGTTTTCCCCTCTTAGCACTGTGTCATGGGAATTGGACAAACAGTACACTTGGGAAGTCACAGGGCTCACTTTTTTGTTTCCTCTTTCAGAGATTACTGCTTGGCGTTGCATATTGCCAGATATCTGAAAACATTTCACACATTTTGTCCACTTAAAAAATTTTTAAGGTGGGAGGATGAAATTGGTCCCTGATACTTCATCATGGCAAGAAGTAGAAGATCCTATATATTAAGTTTTAAAGTGATAATTTAAATAGAAAATACATAAAGTAGTATTTTTAGTATAATTTTAAATCAAATTCCAAGGTTTTTAGAATGTATACCTTTACATAGCCAGAACCAAAGTATTTTGGATAATTTGCCTGGATAAATGTGTTTTTGTCTTCCTCTACATTCCTATTTCCCTTGAAACAAATGTAGGAATATATGAGTAGTTAAAAGATAAGCGACTAATTGCACTTTCTGCTTTTATAAACCTATTTCTCATTGACAGAAAGAGTGAGTGAAAAACATGACTACATTATTACTTGGGGAAATTAATGAGAAGTGTTTCTCTAAGAGTGTAATAATTCTGGTTTGTTTTTTTTTTAATCATTGGAAAATATTGCAATAATGACTAAAAATATTACTATGATCCACTTAGGAACACTAAACAGAACTTCAGCATTATTCTTGGGCAGCATTTTAAACAAAAAGTGAACAGTAAAACAACAAAAAATGTAAGAGAGCATCACTAAGTAGACCACAAAAAGAACAATTGTTTACAGTTTGAGAACTGTTTAAAGAAGGTAGTACATCACCTTGTTCGGCCTCAACTGGTGGTAACATGCACATTAGGCAGCTCAAATTTTTTGGTACTCTGTGCGTGTCTGCAAATAATTAGGAAAGTACTGTGGGTATTGATTTCAAGCTTATGAGTAAAGTTTTGCTAGTAGCAAATTCACAAATAACAGAATCTACGAATAATAAAAATAGACTGTATTAGATAAGATGTTCAATATGTTAAAATAATATTTTGGAATATATTCACATAATTGAATCATATTTATGAATATTAGGATTCCATTTTACCAACACTATAACTATTTGGAAATTGAAAACTAAAACTTTTTTCAAGTTGTAATTTTTAACAAAGTTCTAAGATATATGTACAATTTTGGTATTAATTCCAATGTATATGTTTTTTCTACACCACCAAGCAATTATTCAGCACCAGCTGGGTGTCTTATACAGTTCAACTCTTCTGACACATCACATCTCACAGGTTAAGGGCTTAGTCCCACAGGACTGCCCCCTACTGCCTTCAGATGTCAATCCTTTAGATTAGAGGTTCCTACAACCCCCTCATTGGGTTCCATTAAAATCTAGAGAAGCTCACAGAACTCAGAGAAACATTTTACTGTCTACATTACTGGTTTATTACAAAAAGATGTAATTCAGGAATGGTCAGATGGAAGAGATACATAGGGCAAGGTATGTGGGAAGCATGGAGCTTCCATGTTACTCTCCTGGAATCATTCACCAACCCAGAAGCTGTTCAAATCCTGGCCTTTGGGGTTTTTATGTATGCCTTTGCTATACTTTCAATTGCAATTTGTAAAAGAGTGAAGTTAGATACCTGTGTTTAGTCTAACATTTTTTCCCCTGGTAGTGTGAAATATTTAAATCATAAATTATTCTTTAAGTAATTAAGTCATTTGCACACCATTACTTGGATGTTCTCACAGTTTAATTTCCTGTAATGATCTGGGCTTAGAAGAATTAGAAGTAACTTGTCAAATAGGTCAGGACAAGTAGAAAGTTATTTTTGACGGAGCAAATATCACCAGGATTAGAGAGCAAGCATGAGAGTACATGGTACATTTGGGATTGTTGGATATATAAATGCATGGCAGATTGGTGAGGGTTGGTATGAGGTCATGTGTGGAAGAAGGCAGAGATGGACGTTACCAATTGTAAAGATGATCTATGATCAGGTTGTAAAGAAGGATTGTTTGTATACTGTGCTGATTAAATTCTTTTCTTAGTGGGAAATACAGATTTTTGAGGAGAGAATTTTGATGAGGTCAATATTTTAGAAAGATAAATGGTGAAAGTGAAGAAATTATTAGAAACTACTAAGAATTGTCGTGGTAATAGATGATACGGTCTTGTACCAAGTTTGTGATAGTTGTATTTGGTAGTATGACAGATAGACTATTAATTTATTCCTTCATATTTTTTTAGTGGTGTCTGTGTGCTGGGTATGGAATTGGTGGTGGTGGGAAAGGGAAAGGAACAAGATGGATTCTAAGGAGACATTGCTTGAGTAGCAAATTGAATAGTTAGTAAAAGAGTAGGTTTGAGGAAGGAAAATGCATCTAGTTTTATCTTTTCTTGGAGGTAGTTATAACAGTTTCACAGAAAAGCTTTATCTGTGGCCCTATATATTGTTTAGTATTTTGAATTTATGAAAAGAATTGAAACTGGTTGTCTTCCATCTGTTAGAAATAACAGAAGTAAAAGTGCAACTGTTGGTACTTAAAAGAATGCATTTGCTATTTTAAAATAAATAGGATAAAACATAAATGTGGGGATTTATAAGTAAAAATGAAGAGGGTCGCCTGGTTAGTGTGGCTCAGTGAATTGAGAGTCATCCCATGGACTGAGAGATCCTGGTTTGATTCCTGGTCAGGGCACATGCCCGGTTTCGGGCTCGATCCCTGGTAGGGGGTGTGTAAGGAGGCAGCTGATCAATGTTTCTCTCTCACATCTATGTTTCTATCTCTCTCTTCCTTCTTTTCTCTCAAAAAAAATCAATAAAAACATTTTTTTAAAAATGAAGTAGGATCACAGAATTTTCCTTCACTAAAACTATGAAAGAGGGAAAAGTAGGTGGCAGAGGAGAGAGCAAAAAATAAAATAGAAGTAAACAAAAAAAAGGGTAGGTATAGCTGTTTGCCAAATACTTCAAAAAGTGTAGGTCAAGGAAAGAATGAACAGATGCAGGGTGTATATAACAAGGCATGTAATTCTAGCCCCATGTCCCAGAAGCCAGATTAAGGAAAGATTTGGCCTACAAAAACATTAAGCTCCCCTTTCTTCCATTTCTTGCATCTCCAGGTTATAAAAAAAAATAGATTAAAATAAGTATCCAGTTCTCAAACTGATGTGCATGCGTGTGTGTGTGTGTGTGTGTGTGTGTGTGAATGCACATTTGTGCACAGAAATAAAAATGGTCCCTGCTAAGGTGAGAAAGGCATTGAGGTCAGGAAGAACATTTTGGATATCAGAATAAGTAGGAGCTCAGTTTAGCACTTCCCATGTTCAACATGATCAATATTTTTTAAAAAAATGACATGACAACTTTTACAAATATGCTACAGGAAAACAAACCATGACCATGAAAAATGAGCATGAAAAGACTATCTTACATAAGAATTGTATCCCTGAAATAGAAGCTCCAACAGGTAGAACAGAAATTATATTCAAAAATATAATACAAATACAGACATAAGCTTCTGAAATAAAAAGTACATTTGTAGGTTGAAAGGCACTAACAGAAAAAAAATTGAGAAATGATTAAAATAGACTAGTAGTTCCTAATTTAAAAACCAAGGAGAGAATTTTTGCGGCATCCTGGCCAAAAAGAGAACATGACCTACATTAAGGGGCAGGACGGAAAGGAGGTAGTCTAGCCAGCTGCAAACTTCTCAGTTATGGTCAATTCCAGAAGATAGTAGAACAATGCTTACAAACTTTTGATGGGGAAAAAAGTGTGAACCAAAAATACTGTGTGAAGGATGTCAATGTAAGAATGTCCAGACCTATAAAAAAAATTTTGTAAGTGTTTATTTGAGCCAAACTGAGGCTATGGCCAGGAAGCAAGATCTCAAAGGACTGGAAAATATTCCAGAGAATGCAGTTTTGTAATTCTTTTCATACATTTGGAATCAAAGGAGAAATTAAGGAAGGTAACGTGAAATCACTTGGTGGTAGATTAAGTAGGCAGGAGAAGGCAGGGAGCATAGGGAAATCTCTATGATTGGATAAAAAGTAAATTGAAGAGATTAATCTTTTACATTGGTGAGTACAGGATATTTAACATTTACAGTAAATAGGGATGGTATGTAGGCAACAAGATCAAGTGTTCCCATTAGGGTAGTTATGACTCATCTCCTAGGAGGTCTGGAAAAGAACATTACAAAGGTATGTTGTACTAGATCCATAAGAACAATGGACAGGGCTTGCTTAAGGTAAAGATTAACCTTTTACAAAGAAAATTATAGGCCTGGTGTGTGACTGCCCACCAGGACCTGCCCAGTTAGGAATTTATGATCTGATTATTCTTTGAGCTTACTTTGGGTCACTGAGCTTGTCCGGCCTGACATGTGGCCCCCGAATGTCAGATTTATTGCACAGCCCTTTTTACAGGGAGGAAGAAACTTTCCTCTGTCTTCTTGGTTTTTTCAGGAGCTAATAAGTAAATCTAAGACAGATTACCAAGAAAAAAATTTAATCCCATACACATATATGGGAACCCTGAATACATGAGAGAGTCAGAGACAGAAAGGGAAAAATGAATCATATGTGTTATTCTGAGCTAAAGATCACCTTGGGACTTCATAGGGGAGGAAGGTCATCTCAGAAAGGTAAGAAGAGCAGTACAGTACTTAAAAGTTTGCTCTGCCATCTAGATAGGTCATATTATTCTAGATAGTTAAGGGGAGGCAGAATTTTCTCTTGAAACCATAGGATCTTGGTTACCTTTAGCTCAAATCAATCTGCATACTACAGAGGCACATTTTGGGGAGGGGACACTCATTCTGAACTCCTACATGTACCCAACAGTATCAGTTAGATTTGGTTTAGCTGTTAAGAACAATGACTAAAATATAAAGATTTACAGACTTGGATATGAGAAGTAATAAGGTAGGCAGACCAGAGCTGATACGGTGAATTCACCTGGCTTCTTTTCTCAATGTCACTGTCTACGGTGGCTGCTCTAGCTTCAGCCATTAAAACAGCATTCCAGGGAGCAGGACATGGGAAGATAGGGAAGAACAAAAGGACTTTCTCTAAGTGAATCAGATTTTTTTAAGTGGCCTAATTAGAAGTTCCATCAGCGGTTCTCAACCTGTGGGTCACGACTCCTTTGGGGATCGAACGACCCTTTCACAGGGGTCGCCTAAGACCATCGGAAAACAAAATTACAGTTATGAAGTAGCAGTGAAAATAACTTTATGGTTGGAGGTCACCACAACATGAGGAACTGTATTAAAGGGTTGCGGCATTAGGAAGGTTGAGAACCACTAATGCTTCTCTGGACTAAAATATAGTCATAGCCACTTTTAGCTGCAAGAAGGGATAGGAAAGGTCTGTCTTTCGGGCAAAAATTTTTACAAAAGAAAGAGGACAGTAGAGTAAGGGGGAGTAAATTAGCCGTCTCTGGTAATTTTTTACACATGTCCCCTTATGTATCAACCATTTCTTTTTCTCATTCCACTCTGACTTTCTCCTCCTCCACTCCATTGAAATTGTTCCTGCTAGGATCGTTTCTAAACCTCTGTTTTGTTAAATCCAATGATCTCTCAGTGGCTTACTTAATCTTTTGTGAAAGACTCTCCTCTCTTGGATTCTGTGACACAGATCTTAAATAAGTGTGCAGTTGTGACAAAAATATACCTAGGTAACCATCTTTGTCTTTATCTTTAGCTTCAGACTCATGTATCTAATTACCTGTTTGACTTCTTTATTTTTATGTTTAGTATGTATTATCACCTTGACAGGTCTAAAACTAAAATTTTGTATTTATTCTCATAAACCTCTGTATGTTTAATGTGTTCATCTCAGGAAAATGGTTCAAACAAAAAAACTACATTCCTACTTCAAGCCAAAACCTAGATTTTTCTCCCCAATCTTTCCCCCCATCCTTCCCTATTCTAGTCAATTTCCAGATGTTGTTGATTTTACTCATAAATAAAATTTAAAACTGCCCACTTTATTGCTATCTCTGCTGCTTGCTCCTGAGCTTAAATGGTCAACTTCTGCATGGACTAAGACTTTTTAAATTTATTTTTGCAATTTGTATTAATTTATTGCTGTTACAGATGTTTCTCCTTATTCCCCCTTAGACACCCTCCTCCTGCTTCCGCTCCCCCCACCCCAGCATTGATATCTGTATCCATTGGTTCTGCATACCTGCATATAAGCTCTTTGGTTTATTTCATTCTTCCCTCCTAGCCACCCTCCTCTGAGGTTTGTCAGTCTGAACCTTACTCCTTTCTATGTCTCTGGGTCTATTTTATTCATCAGCTAATTGTGTTTATTATATTCCACAGACAAGTGAGATCATGTGATATTTGTCTTTCTCTGATTGGCTTATATCTCTGGCATAATACTATCCAGGTCCCTCCATGTTCTCTCCAAAGATAAGAGATCTTTTTGTTTTACAGCTGCTTAGCGTCCCATTGTGTGTATGTGCCACAGCTTTTTTATCCACTAATCTATTGATGGACTCTTGGGCTGTTTCCAGATCTTAGCTATTGTAAATAGTGCTGCTATGAACATAGGGGTACATATATTCCTTCTGATTGGTGTTTCAGGCTTCTTAGCATATATTCCTAGTAGTGGAATCACTAGATCAAATGGCCGTTCAATTTCTAATTTTTTGAGGAAACATTACATTGTTTTCCATAGTGGCTGCACCAGTCTGCATTTACCACTAGCACTGTACCAGAGTCCCCTTTGCTCCATATCCTCGCCAGCACTTGTTGTTTGATGATTTGTTGATGGCAGCCATTCTGGCAGGTGTGAGGTGATACCTCATATTTGTTTTAATTTGCATCTCTCTCATAATTAACAACATTGAACATTTTCTTGTATGTCTCTTAGCCATTTGTATGTCCTGTTTGGAGAGGTGTCTATTTAGGTCCTCAGCCCATTTTTAATTGGATTCTTTGTCTTCCTTTTGTTGAGTTGTAAGAGCACTCTATATATTTTGGAAATTAACCCCTTATCTGATATATTGTTGCCAATTATGCTCTCTCATATAGTGGATTCCCTTTCCATTTTGATGGTTGTTTCTTTTGCTGTGCAGAAGCTTTTTAGTTTGGTGTAGTCCTGTGTATTAATTTTTTCCTTTGTGTATGTTGCCTTAGGTGTTGTATCAGTGAAAATTCTGCTGGGTGTGATATCTGAAATTTTGTTGCCTACCTTTTCTTCTAGGATTTTTATGAATTTACAAGTCACATTTAAGTCTTTTATTCATTTTGAGTTTATTCATGTGTATGGTGTAAGTTGGTGGTCTAGTTTCATTTTTTTGCATGTAACTGTCCATTGTTCCCAGCACTATTTATTAAAGAGGCTGTCTTTACTCCATTGTATTCTCTTGCCACTTTTGTCAAATATTAATTGAGCATAATGTCTTGGGACAATTTTCAGGTTCTCTGTTGTTCTGTTTCATTGATCTATATGCCTGATCTTGTGCCAGTCCCAGGCTGTTTTGATTACAATGGCTTTGTAGTATATATAACCTGATATCCAGTATTGTGATACTTTTTTTTTTTTTGTTACAGATGTTTCTCCTTTTTTACCCCATTGGCACTCCCCTCCCCATCCCCCCCACCCCGTCCCCGGCTTTGTTGTCCATGTCCATTGGTTATGCATACATGCATATAAGTTCTGTGGTTTATCTCTTCCCACCTCCACCACACCCTCTTCTGAGGGATGTCAGTCTGCTCTACTTCCATGTTTCTGGGTCTACCGTATTCCTCAGACTGTTATGTTCATTATATTCCATATATAAGTGAGATCATGTGGTATTTGTCTTTTTCTGCTTGGCTTATTTCACTGAGGATAATACTTTCCAGGTCCCTCCATGTCGTCTCAAAGGATAAGAGATCTTTCTTTCTTACAGCTGCATGGTACTCCATTGTGTACATGTACCACTGCTTTTGTATCCATTCGTCTACTGATGCACACTTAGGCTGTTTCCAGATCTTAGCTATTGTAAATAGTGCTGCTATGAACATGGGGGTACATATATTCTTCCTGATTGGTGTACCAGGCTTCTTAGGGTATATTCCTAGAAGCGGGATCACTGGGTCAAATGGAAGTTCAATTTTTAATTTTTTGAGGTAACACCATATTGTTTTCCATAGTGGCTGCACCAGTCTGCATTCCCACCAGCAGTGCACTAGAGTCCCCTTTTCTCCACACCCTCGCCAACACTTGTTGTTTGATGATTTGTTGATGGCGGCCATTCTGACAGGTGTGAGGTGATACCTCATTGTTGTTTGAATTTGCATCTCTCTGATGATTAATGATGTAGAGCATCTCTTCATATGTCTCTTGGCCATTTGTATGTCCTGTTTGAAGAGGTGTCTATTCAGCTCCTCTGCCCATTTTTTAATTGGGTTCTTTGTCTTCCTTTTGTTGAGTTGTATGAGTACTCTATATATTTTGGAAATAAACCCCTTATCTGATGGATCATTGGCAATGATGTTCTCCCATACAGTGGGTTGCCTTTCCATTTTGATAATTGTTTCTCTTGCTGTGCAGAAGCTTTTGAGTTTGATGTAGTCCCATGTGTTCATTTTTTCCTTTGTTTCTGTTGCCTTAGGTGATGTATCAGTGAAAATTCTGCTGCGTATGATGTCCGAAATTTTGATGCCTACATTTTCTTCTAGAATTTTTATGGATTCACGGGTCACATTTAAGTCTTTTATCCATTTTGAGTTTATTTTTGTATATGGTGTAAGTTGATGGTCTAGTTTCATTTTTTTGCATGTAGCTGTCCAATTTTCCCAACACCACTTATTAAAGAGGCTGTCTTTATTCCACTGTATGCTCTTGCCACCTTTGTCAAGTATTAATTGAGCATATTGCCTTGGGTACATTTCTGGGTTCTCAGTTCTGTTCCACTGGTCTGTAGGCCTGTTTTTGTACCAGTACAAGGCTGTTTTGATTACAGTCGCTTTGTAGTATAACCTGATATCTGGTATTGTGATCCCACCTACTTTGTCCTTCTTTTTCAAAATTGCTGTGGCTATTCGGGGTCTTTTTTGGTTCCATATGAACTTTTGAAGTATTTGTTCTAGTTCTGTGAAATATGTCGTTGGTATTTTGATGGGGATTGCATTGAATCTATAAATTGCTTTGGGTAGTATGGACATTTTAATGATGTTAATTCTTTCAATCCATGAACAACGTATATGCTTTCACTTTTTTTTTTTATCCTCACCCGAGGACATTTTTCCATATTTTATTCAGACAGAGTGGGAGGAAGAGAGACAGAGAGAAACATTGACATGAAAGGGACACATCGACTGGCTGCCACCCACACGACCCAATCAGGGCCAGGGACAAACTGCAACTGAAGTACATGCTCTTAGTGGGAACCGAACCCGGGTCTCTCTGGACCACAGGCCGATGCTCTAACCGCTGAGCCAAACCGGCCAGGGCTGCTTCTACTTTTTTTATATCTTCCTCTGTTTCTTTTTTCAGTGTCCTGTAGTTTTCTGCAAATAGGTCCTTTACTTCTTTGGTTTCATTTATTTCTAGGTATCTTAATTTTTTGCCACAATGGTAAATGGGATTGTTTTTTTTTTTTTTTTTTAGTTTTTCTTTCTGTGAGTTCAATATTGGTATATAAGAATGCCATCAAGCCCTGGCCATTTTGGCTCAGCAGTTAGAGCGTCGGCCCACGGACCAGAGAGTCCCAGGTCTGGTTCCCACTGAGGGCACGTACCTCGGTTGCAGTTTGTCCCCGGCCCCATTTGGGGTCATGTGGGTGGCGACCAGTTGATGTGTCTTTTAAAGACACATTGATGTTTCCCTCTCTTTCTTCCTCCCTCTCTCCCTCCTGCTCTATCTGAAGATAAATGCAAAAATGTCCTTGAGTGAGAATAAGAATAAAAAGAATGCTGTCGATTTCTTGATGTTAATTTTGTATCCTGCTACTTTGCCAAATTTGTTTTTAAAATTTAGTAGAGTTTTGATGGAGTCTTTAGGGTTTTCTATGTATAATATCATGTCATCTGCGAATAATGACACTTTCACTTCCTCCTTTCCAGTTTGGATCCCGTTTATTTATTTTTTCATGTCTAATTGCTGTGGCTAAGACTTCCAGTACTATGTTAAATGAGAGTGGTGAAAATGGGCATCCCTGTCTTGTTCCTGTTTTTAGGAGAAATGCTTTTAGCTTTTGCCTGTTGAGTATGATGTTTGCTGTAGGTCTTTCATATACGGCCTTTATTATGTCAACATATGATCCCTCTATCCCCACATTGCTGAGCATTTTTATCAGAAATGGATGCTGGATTTTATTGAATGCTTTTCCAGAGTTTATTGATATGATCATATAGTTTTTATTTTATTTTTTTTTATTTTATCCTCACCCGAGGACATCCCTCCATTTTTTTTTTGTTCAGGTAGAGTAGGAGGGGGAGAGAGGAACAGAGAGAGAGAAACATCGACGTGAAGGGACACATCGAGCGCTGCCACCCGCACGACTGACCAGAGCCGGGGACAAACTGCAACCGAGGCACATGCCCTCAGTGGGAACCGAACCCGGGTCTCTCGGGACCGCAGGCCGACGCTCTAACCGCTGAGCCAAACCGGCCAGGGCGATCATATGGTTTTTATCTTTTGTTATATGGTGTATCACATTTATTGATTTGCGAATATTGTACTAGCCTCACATCCCTGGGATGAACCCTATTTGGTCATGGTGCATAATTTTAATGTATTGCTGGATCCAATTTGCTAATATTTTGTTAAGGGTTTTGGCATTTATGTTTATCAAGGATATTGGCCTGTAGTTTTCTTTCTTTGTAGTGTCTTTTCTGGTTTTGGAATTAGAATTATGCTGGCCTAATTAAGCGATTTTGGAAGTCTTCCTTCTTGAATTTTTTGGAATAGTTTGAGGAGGATGGGTGTTAGTTCTTCTTTGAATGTTTGGTAAAACTCCTCTGTGAAGTCATTTGGGCCTGGGTTTTTGTTTGCTGGGAGATTCTTAATTACATCATCAATTTCCTTAGTTATTATTGGTCTGTTCAAGTTTTCTATCTCTTCCTGGTTTAGTTTTGGGAGACTATGTGTTTCTAGAAATATGTCTATTTCACCTAGATTGTCCAATTTGTTGGCATATAATTTTTCATATGATCCCTCTATTCCCACAGTACAATCTGGCAAGGGATTTCAACACCCCACAGATATCACTGGATAGATTTTCTAGACAAAAAATTTACAAGGAAACAGAGACACTAAATGAAGCACTAGATCAAAATAATTTAATAGATATCTATAGAGAATTACATCCCACAAGAGCAGAATTCACATTCGTCTCAAGTGCACATGGGACATTCTTAGACAAACCACATGTTGGGGCACAAACTAAGTCTCTACAAGTTCATACATATGATCAAATAACATGTGTGGCTATACTGCTTTACATTTTTATTTAAATGCCAGATTTATTACTACAGATTAATGCTGGAAGAGATATCAAGCTTCAAAATTTTTTAGTCTAAATGAACACTTGTAGGAAGCTTCCTCTTAGAGGAAGTAGGATTTGATGTGATTTAGAAGAATGAATGAGTGGAGGAAAGGAATGATAATAACAGCACAAGCAAACTGTCAGTGGTTATAAATTGTTTTCTAAGCATAGTGTGAATAATGGTGGAACAGAGAAATTTGCTTCAGAATAACGAGAAAAGTATTTTCTAACATGTAGTATAGTATTTGATAGAGTGATTTTTTTCTGATGTTGGGAATTGTTACAAACCTAATGATTTCTTTGATTATATTAGTATGAAGAATACTCCTGGTTATTACTCTATTTGTAGTGAGCTTCTATAAGACAGACTTAACATACTATCTTTTTATAGTCATCTTTTTCCCTCACCCTGGTCTTTGAAATCATAAATGCATTTTATGTGGACATTGACATACTACAAAATAATTTCAGATGTTTTGACAAGGTATGATAAATAAAGCAGTGTCAAAGAGAGAAGTACCCCCAACTTTATTTTACGAGGCCAGCATTATCCTAATTTCAAAACCAGATAAAGACACTACAAAAAGAAAATTACTGGCCAATATTCCTGATGAACTTAGATGCTAAAATCCTCAACAAAATATTAGCAAATTGTATCCAGCAATACATTACAATGATCATACACCATGATTAAGTGGGAGTTATTCTGGGGATGTAAGTTTAGTACACTATCTGTAACAGTGAACATGATACACCACATAAACAAAATGAAGGATTAAAAAGCAGATGATCCGCCCTGGCCGGTTTGGCTCAGCGGTTAGAGCGTCGGCCTGCGGCCCGGAGAGACCCGGGTTCGGTTCCCGCTAAGGGCACGTACTTCGGTTGCAGTTTGTCCCCGGCCCTGGTTGGTCGTGCGGGTGGCAGCCACGCGATGTGTCCCTTCACATCGATGTTTCTCTCTCTCTCCCCCTTCCTCTCTCTCCCTCCCACTCTATCTGTACAAAAAATGGAAAAATATCCTCGGGTGAGGATAAAAAAAAGCAAAAAAAAAAAAAAAGCACATGATCATATCAATAGATGCAGAAAAAGCCCTGGCTGGTTTTGCTCAGCGGTTGGAGCGTCATCCTGAGGACCAGAGAGTCCCGGGTTCAGGGTCCCCGAGGGGCATGTACCAAAAAAAAAAAAAAAGATGCGGAAAGAGCATTTGATAAAATCTAGCACGAATTTATAATAAAAACTCCTGGCAAAGTGGGAATAGAGGGAACATACCTCCACATAATAAAGGCCATATGTGACAAACCACTGCCAACATCGTATTCAATGGGCAAAAACTAAAAGCATTTCCCTTAAGATTGGGAACAAGATAGGGATGTCTGCTTTTACCAGTCTTATTCAATATAGTACTGGAAGTCTTAGCCACAGCAGAAAGACAAGAAGACAAGAAGAAATAAAAGGTATCCAAATTGGATAGAAAGAAGTAAAACTGTCACTGTTTGCAGACAACATGATACTGTATATAAAGAACCCTAACGATTCCAGCAAAAAACTATTAGAACTAATAAATGAATTCAGTAGAGTAGCAGGATATAAAATAAATATCCAGAAATCAGTTGCAGTTTTATACACCAATAATGAACTATCAGAAAGGGAAACTAAGAAAACAATCTCATTCACAATTGCTTAAAAAGACAACTAGGAATAAATTTAATTAAAGATGTAAAGACCTATACATGGAAAATTATAAGAGACTGAAGAAAGAAATTGAAAAAGATACAAATGAGTGGAAGCAGATACCATGTTCATGGATAGGAAGAATTACCATAATTAAAATGGGCATACTACCCAAAGCAATCTATTGATTAACACGATTGCTATAATAAGATACCAATGGCATATTTCAAAAAACTAGAACAAATGTTCCAAAAATTTATATGGAACCACAAAAGATCCCACATAGCCACAACAATCTTGAGAAAGACGAATAAAATTGGAGGAATCACACTACCTGATATCAAAATATACTACAAGGCAGTAGTAATCCAGCTTGGTACTGGAATAAAAACAGACATGTAGATCAATGGAACAGAATAGAGAGTCCAGAAATATACCCATACCATTATGGTCCATTAATATTTGACAAGAGAGCCCGGCTGGTGTGACTCAGTGGTTGAGCATCTACCCATGCACCAAAAGGTTGCCGGTTTAATTCCTGGTCGGGGCCCAAGCCCAGGTTGTGTGCTCAGTTTCCAGTGGGGGGCATGCAGGAGGCAGCCAGTCGATATTCTTTCATTGATGTTTCTATCTCTTCCTCTCCCTTTCTCTCTCTCTAAGACCAATAAAGAAAAAACAAAACAAAAAGACAACTTGACTGTTTCTGTATTCAAAATTTTTTTTTGACAAAGGAGGCAAAAACATACAATGGGGTAATGGGGTCTTATTCAATAAATGGTGTTGGGGAAATTGGATAGATGTGTGCAAAAAAATGAAACTAGACCACCTTCTTACACCATACACAAGAATAAACTCAAAATGGATTAAATACTTAAATGTTAGTCCTGGCTGGTTTTCTCAGTGGTTAGAGCGTCAGCCCGTAAACCAAAGAGTCTCCAGTTCTTCCTGTCAAGGGCATACACCTTGGTTGCGATTTGGCCCTGGCCCTGGTCAGGGTTGTGCAGGAGGCAACCAGTTGATATGTCTCTCTCACATCAATGTTGCTTCCTCTTTCTCTTTCTCTTTCTCTTTCTCTCTCTCTCTCTCTCTCTCTCTCTCTCTCTCTCTCTCTCTCTCTCTCCCCCTTCCACTCTATCTGAAGATAAATGGAAAAATATCCTCAGGTGAGAA
Organism: Molossus molossus; assembly: GCF_014108415.1. Classification (NCBI taxonomy): domain Eukaryota; kingdom Metazoa; phylum Chordata; class Mammalia; order Chiroptera; family Molossidae; genus Molossus; species Molossus molossus. Next base: position 43,621,281 of record NW_023425401.1, read on the forward strand.
TTAGGAAAAAATAAGACATAAATGTTAGACTTGAAACCATAGAAATCTTAGAAGAAAACCTCGGCAGTAAAATCCTGGACATTTCTCGTAGCAATATTTTTTCTGATATATCTCCTTGGGCAAGGGAAACAAAAGAAAAAATAAATGAGACTATATCAAACTAAAAAGGTTTTGAAGAGCAAAGGAAACCATCAATAAAATGAAAAGACAACCCACTGAATGGGAGAACATTTGCCAATGATACATCTGATAAGGGATTAATATCTAAAATTTATAATTTATAAAACTCAACACCAAAAATCAAACAATCCAATTAAAAAATGGGCAGAGGACCTGAATATCGACTTCTCCAAAGAGGACATACAGAAGGCCAATAGACATATGAAAAGATGCTCAATGTCAGTAATCATCAGAGAAATGCAAATTAAAACCAGTATGAGATATCACCTCACACCTGTCAGAATGGCTATCATCAGCAAATCAAAAAACGACAAGTGCTGGTGAGGATGTGGAGAAAAGTGTATTCTAGTGCACTGTTGGTGTGAATGCACATTGGTGCAGCCACTGTGAAAAGTGGTATGGAGTTAGCTCAAAAAATTAAAACTGGAACTGCCTTATGACCCAGTGATTCCACTTCTGGAAACACTAATTCAAAAGCATATATGCACTCCTATGTTCATTGCAGCATTACTTACAATAGCCAAGATTTGGAAGCAGCCCAAGTGTCCATTAGTAAATGAGTGGATAAAAATGCTGAGGTACATACACAAAATGGAATACTACTCAGCCATGAAAAAGAAAGGAAATCTTACCCTTTGTGACAGCATTGATGGACCTGGAGAACATAATGCTAAGTGAAATAAGCCAAGTCAGAGAAAGACAAGTACAATGTGAAACAGACTCATAGATAGAGAACAGATTGACAGCTGTTAGAGGGGAGAGGGGTGGTGGGGTGGGTGAAAAATGTGAGGGGATTAAGAGAAAAAACAAACTCAGACACAGACAACAGTATGGGGATTATCAGAGCGAAAGGGTGTGAGGAGGTAGAAGAGGGTACAGGGGGATAAATGGTGATGGAAGGAGATTTGGCTTGGGATGGTGAACACAGTATAATGTACAGATGATGTATTATAGAATTGCACACCTGAAACGTACATAATTTTATTAACCAGTGTCACCCAAATAAATTAAATAGAATAACAAATATTCATAATCACTCTCACACAAAATAAGAGAGAGAGAAAGAGAGAGAGAGAAAGCAAGCCCTGGCTTGTTTGGTTCAGTAGTTTGAGTGTTGGCCCGCAGGCCAAGAGTCTTGGGTTTGATTTGGTCAAGGGCATGTACCTTGATTGTGGTTTTGTCCCTGGCCCTGGTTGGGGTCATGTGGGAGGCAATCAATCAATGTGTCTCTCTCACATCAATGTCTTTCTCTCTCTGTCTCTCTCTCTCTTTTCTTCTCCCACTCTCTCTCTCTTCCTCCTTCCCTTCTACTCTCTCTGAAGATAAATGGAAAAATATCCTCAGGTGAGGATTTAAAAAGAGAGAGAGAATTACCTCAGAGTAACTGTCTATAGTAAGATTGACATATTATATCTTCAGTTAACTCTGTGGTTTTATAATTGGGTTATTTATTTATTTATTTATTTTTTAATCCTCACCCGAGGACATTTTTCCATTTTTTGTTCAGACAGAGTGGGAGGGAGAGAGAGGGAGAAAGAGAAACATCGATGTGAAAGGGACACATCGAGTGGCTGCCACCCACACGACCAACCAGGGCTGGGGACAAACTGCAACCTAAGTACGTGCCCTTAGCGGGAACTGAACCCGGGTCTCTCTGGACCGCAGGCCAACGATCTAACCGCTGAGCCAAACTGGCCAGGGCTAATTGGGTTATTTTTTTATCTTAATAACCATCCATCTATCAGATTAGTTGGTCAAAAAGATTAAAATTCTCTATTCAAGATACTTAGTAAACTTTCTGTGCTACTTTTTTTTCCCTGCAAATTAACTTTAATGTCATAATTTAACATTAAAAGTTATATAATATGAACTAATCTACTAGAGACTCTACACCTGTCTTCCTGAACTGTCAGGATCAAAGATGTTAGAAAGGCTTTAGAAATAATCTTTATTCATGAAATTATTTGTTGATTTGCTACTTGTTATATTTTATAGCAATTGAAATTTGCATGTCTTTGAGGTGTACTTTGTCAGATGTGTGATTCAGAAGTCTATCTCAGCATACTGTAAAACCTGTTTTAAAAATAGGTATGAGCCACTTGGTGTCACAAAAGTGTTATTGACACAGTGGAAAAACTATTAAATGAGTTTGCAGAGCAAACTTTAACATTACTAAGGAAAGGTCTGTGTTTTTTTTTTTTTTTAAATTGACTGAATTTTTATTTTTATTTTTATAAATCCAAATAGAAATATTTAGAACATTTTATATACCTAATGAACTGTTATAGTTGGCTTTTGAAAATTATTTCTAAGTGTAGTTTTGTGTAAAGCTAATTATATAAAAAATTATCTTTTAGATTATTTTACTTGAAGCAAGCAATGTTTTCCTCACTTTCATTTAAGCTTTAAAAAAAGTATTAGTGTGTATATGTGACTATTTAACTATTTCCCAAATCTGTTAAATATACATTTAATAGATTGAGTTAATAAAATATTCTTTCACATTTTGCATATGAGATGCATATTATTTACACTTCTGAGGTATTAAGAGAGAGGATCTTTATTTTGGTAGATAATCTGGAATAACCCTAAAAATTGGGTAAAGTGAAAGGATAGTAAAGTGATTAAGTTGATATTCCCATATTGTTTGTATCTTTTTTTTTTTTTTGTAGTTTGTAATTGGTGAGGCAGAGGCCAGGAGTGGTAAGGGATGGAGAATTATAAACAGTTTAGAAAACATACATGATTTTGTTGACAAATAAATACAGGGGTGGGCAAAAGTAGGTTTACTTTGGAGTACATAAAATACAGTTTATTCTTGTGTTATTATTTATTAATTTGACTTTTTCCATAGGAACAATGTAAACCTACTTTTGCCCACCCGTATAATGGAGTTATAATATTGTACTTAATAGTCTCCTACCAGAATCAGTGGAGAAAACCTTTAGGATGAAATATAGCTAAAGCTAAAGGAATCACCCCTAGAAGCCTCTAGGACAGAAAAACCAAAATGGGAGATTAAATTAAATAAGAGAAAGCGTCTCAAAAAAACCCTGGTGAGAGAATTGTAGGTAGTTATACCTGCTAGAAACTTCAGTGGCGGTGACCTTTGAAATCTAAATAATCCATGTGTATGTAGTTGAGCATACATTGTGATTTTATGATAATAAGATAGCTATTTTTATTTTAAAGGTCCATAAAAAGTGATTGCAGGTATTTCTTCTCTAAACTGTTTTAAACATGTTTTAAAAAGGAAATACAAATATTTGCCAGTTCCTGGATTGCATCATTTAAAAAATAAAACATTGAGATTCCAAAATGGCGGTGGAGTGAATGGAAGCTACACAGACCGTCTCCCAGAACCAAACTGGAATGACAACTATAACACAGGCAAATCGACAGGGAAAAGCAGCTTGCGAGGACCATATAACGAGGGACACTGACTCGATCCTGGTAGGATGGTGAAGGCATGAGAGGGGTGCTGGGAGCCCACAGACAGCAGCAGCCTTAGCTGTGAGAAGCGCTCTCCAAGCGGCTCTACAGCGCAGACCCAGGACAGAGGATGATAAAAGCCACAGCCACTCACCTTGGGCTCCAGCAAAGGGAAGGCGGACTAGACTGGAACTGTGTGGGGACACTCGGGATTTGGATGGTGCTCAGAGCTTTTGCTGATTTGCAGCCACGCAGGGTGGTGGCCATATTGCTCCTTCCCAGGGCTCTGGGGAGAGGCAGCAGCCGCTCCCTCGGAGATCCAACCCCACCCTGTGGGCCACTGAAATGCTAATTCAGGCTCACTAACAACCACCATCTGCCCCCCACCTTGGGAAATCCCCTTATGCTGAGCACCTGAGGGAGTTTTTCAATCAACTGACAACCCAAAACTCTTCAAGTAACCTCGACTGCTAGCCTCCAGGCAAAAAGCTATAGGATAACAGTACCTTTCCTGGGCTAGCAGCTTTAACCAGGAAAGTAAGACTTGACAGTGGTGTTTAACGTGGGTCCGCCCTCGCTCATCTAAACCCAGAAGAGGGAGCCACAAACAGCAGAACACCAACACCCACAGGAAAAACTTGACAGGCTCCAAAGCCCACTGTGATAGCCAAAATGGTGAAACACAGAAACAAAAGCCAAATGAAAGAACAAGAGACCTTCACCAAAGGTAAGATCAATGTGGAGCAGTTAGGCAAGTTAACAGAGCTAGAATTCAGAGCCATGATCTTGAGGAAGCTCAACAGCATGAGTAAGGACATAGAGATGCTGAAAATAAACCAATTGGAAATTAAAAACCACCAAGAAGAGATCAGAAATGACATAGCAGAAATAAAGAACACATTGGAAGGTCTAAAAAACAGAGAAGAGGAAGCTGAGAACCGGATCAGTGAATTAGAAGACAGGGTAGAAAAAAAATCAACCAATCAGAATACCAAAAGGAAAAAATGATTAAAAAATAGGAAGACAGCTTAAAAGAACTGTGAAACGTAATAATATTTGCATCATAGGAGTCCCCAAAGAAGAAGAAAATGGACAAAGGTTAGAGAATATATTCAAAGAAATAGTGACAGAAAACTTCCCTAATTTGGTGAAGGAAGAAGGCATTCAAGTTCAAGAAGCACAGACAGCCCCAAGTAAGAAGAACCCAAACAGGCCCACACCAAGACACATACCAATTAAAATGCCAAAAATTAAAGACAAAGAGAGAATCATCAAAGCAGCAAGAAGTAAGCAACAGGTTACCTACAAAGGAAACCCCATAAGGCTCTCAGCTGACTTCTCACAAGAAACACTACAGGCCAGAAGGGAATGGCATGAAGAAATCAAGGTCATGAAAAACAAGGATCTGAATCCAAGACTACTCTACCCAGCAAGGCTATCATTCAAAATAGAAGGTCAAATAAAGAGCTACCCAGACAAAAAAAAAAGGCTAAGGGAATGCATAAGCACCAAACCAGCACTGCAAGAAATGTTAAAAGGACTGCTGTAATTAGTAGAAGAAATAGGAAGAAACATAAAAGCAAAATAAACAAAAATGGCAATAAATAAGTACATATCAATAATCACCTTAGATGTAAATGGATTGAATGCTCCTATAAAAAGACACAGAGTAGCTGATTGGATAAGAAAGCATGACTCATCTATATCTTGTTTACAAGAGGCCCACCTCACAACAAAAGACTCACAAAGGTTGAAAGTAAAGGGATGGAAAAAAATTTTCCAAGCAAACGGAAAGAAAAAAAAGTTGGGGTAGCAATACCCATATCTGATAAAATAGATTTCAAAATGAAGGCCATAACTAGAGAAAGAAGGGCACTACATAATATTGAAAGGATCTATCCAACAGGAAGATATAACCTTGATAAACATATATGCACCCAATATAGGAGCACCAAAATATATTAAAAATCTTCTGGAGGACTTCCAAGGAGAAATTGACAGCAATACAATCATAGCAGGGGACTTCAACATGCCGTTGACACCACTGGATAGATCCTCTAGACAAAAAAATTAGCAAGGAAACAGAGACTCTAAATGAAGCACAAGACCAAATGGATTTAATAGATGTCTACAGAGAATTACACCTCAAAACTACCGAATACACATTCTTCTCAAGTGCACATGGGACATTCTCAAAGACAGACCACATAATAGGACACAAAATAAGTCTCTACAAGATTAAGAAGATTGAAATCGTATCAAGCATCTTCTTAGATCACAATGGCATGAAATTAAAAATCAATTGCAACAAGAACTTGCAAAGACATTTGAACACATGGAGGCTAATACCATGCTATTGAACAATGAATGGGTTACTGAGGAAATCAAGGAGGAAATTAAAAACTTCCTGGAAACCAATGAAAATGAACACACAACAGCACAAAATCTATGGGATGCAGCAAAAGCAGTTCTGGGAGGGAAGTTCATAGCACTACAGGCCTACCTCAAGAAGCAAGAAAAATTTCTAATTGACTGTCTAACTTCACAACTTAAAGAATTAGAAAGCAAACAAAAAGAAAACCCCAGAGCAAGTAGAAGGGAGGAAATAGTAAAGATCAGAGCAGAAATAAGTGACATGGAGACCAAAAAAACAATTCAAAGGATCAGTGAAACAAAGAGCTGGTTTTTCGAAAAGATAAACAAGATTGATGGACCCTTAGCTAGACTCATCAAGAAACAGAGAGAACCCAAATGCACAAAATCAGAAATGAAAGAGAAGAAGTAACAACCGACACCACAGAAATACAAAAGATCATTAACAGCTACTATGCACAACTATATGGCAATAAATTCGACAATCTAAGCAAAATGGACAAATTTCTAGAAACACACAGTCTCCCAAAACTGGACCGGGAAGAGATAGAAAACTTGAACAGACCAATAACAACTAAGGAAATTGAAGAGGTAATCAAGACTCTCCCAGCAAACAAAAGCCCAGATTGGCTTCGATTGGCTTCACAGGGGAGTTTTACCGAACATTCAAAAAAGAACTAACACCCTTTCTCCTCAAACTATTTCAAAAAATTCAAGAAGAAGGAAGACTTGCACACTCTTTTTATGAGGCCAGCATAATTCTAATTCCAAAACCAGAAAAAGACACTACAAAGAAAGAAAACTACAGGCCAATATCCCTGATGAACACAGACGCCAAAATCGTGAACAAAATACCAGCAAATTGTATCCAGCAATACATCAAAAAAATTATTCACCATGACCAAGTGGGATTCATTCCAGTGATGCAAGGCTGGTATAATATTTGCAAATCAATAAATGTGATACACCACTTAAATAAAATGAAGAATAAAAACCACATGATCATATCAATAGATGCTGAAAAAGCATTCGACAAAATCCAGCATCCATTTCTAATCAAAACGCTCAGCAATGTGGGAATAGAGGGATCATATCTCGACATAATAAAGGCTGTATATGAAAGACCTACAGCCAACATCATACTCAATGGGCAGAAACAAAAAACACTTCCCTTAAGAACAGGAACAAGACAGGGATGTCCACTTTCGCCACTCGTATTTAACATAGTACTGGAAGTCTTAGCCACAGCAATCAGACATGAAGAAAAAATAAAAGGGATCCATATTGGAAAGGAGGAAGTGAAACTGTCATTATTTGTAGATGACATGATATTGTACATAGAAAACCCTAAAGACTCCATCAAAAATACACTAGACTTAATAAATGCATTTGGCAAAGTAGCAGGATACACAATAAACGTCAAGAAATTGACGGCATTCGTATACACCAATGATGAACTCACAGAAAGAGAAAGTGAAAAAAATAATCCCATCATTGCCAATGATCCATCAGATAAGGGGTTTATTTCCAAAATATATAGAGTACTCATACAACTCAACAAAAGGAAGACAAAGAACCCAATTAAAAAATGGGCAGAGGAGCTGAATAGACACCTCTTCAAACAGGACATACAAATGGCCAAGAGACATATGAAGAGATGCTCTACATCATTAATCATCAGAGAGATGCAAATTCAAACAACAATGAGGTATCACCTCACACCTGTCAGAATGGCCGCCATCAACAAATCATCAAACAACAAGTGTTGGCGAGGGTGTGGAGAAAAGGGGACTCTAGTGCACTGCTGGTGGGAATACAGACTGGTGCAGCCACTATGGAAAACAATATGGTGTTACCTCAAAAAATTAAAAATTGAACTTCCATTTGACCCAGTGATCCCGCTTCTAGGAATATACCCTAAGAAGCCTGGTACACCAATCAGGAAGAATATATGTACCCCCATGTTCATAGCAGCACTATTTACAATAGCTAAGATCTGGAAACAGCCTAAGTGTGCATCAGTAGACGAATGGATACAAAAGCAGTGGTACATGTACACAATGGAGTACCATGCAGCTGTAAGAAAGAAAGATCTCTTATCCTTTGAGACGACATGGAGGGACCTGGAAAGTATTATCCTCAGTGAAATAAGCCAAGCAGAAAAAGACAAATACCACATGATCTCACTTATATATGGAATATAATGAACATAACAGTCTGAGGAATACGGTAGACCCAGAAACATGGAAGTAGGGTACAGACTGACATCCCTCAGAAGAGGGGGTGGGAAGAGATAAACCACAGAACTTATATGCATGTATGCATAACCAATGGACATGGACAACAAAGCCGGGGACGGGGTGGGAGTGATGGGGAGGGGGGTGCCAATGGGGTAAAAAAGGAGAAACATCTGTAACAAAATAAAAATAAATAAATAATAATAAATAAATAAAACATTAATAATAATTATAATTGAACATTTGTATGTACTAGACTGTGGTAAACATATAATGTATATTACCTTTTCAGTCACAAAACCCCCATAAGGATATTAAACACGTTTTTAACTTCCACAGCTGAAATTGTTTTTATTTTATTTATTTATTAATTTATTTCTATCCTCACCTGAGGACTTTTTTTTTTGCATTTATCTTCAGATAGAGCAGGAGGGAGAGTGGGAAAGAGAGAGAGAGAAACATGCTGTGAGCGAGACACATTGAGTGGCTGCCACCCACACGGACCCACCGGGGCCAGGGACAAACTGCAATCGAGGTACGTGCCCTTAGTGGGAACCGAAGTCGGCACTTCCTGGTCTTCGGGCTGACGCTCTAACCGCTGAGCAAACTGGCCAGGGCTGAAATTCTTTTTTAAAAAGTATTTAAGGCCATTGGTAGCAAAAAAACACACACACCAATTTAGGCATGGAGTCAAACCACCACAAGTATGGTTAGGTAGGAAAGAAAATATGTCTTGCCATCATCCTAGAGTTTTGCAGGGGTTTTTATATACATCAAGTAGAGGGAAGAAAATTGTAAGCTGTTTGAAAGGATTTATATTAGCTACAGACAGAGGATGGGAGAAGTTGGGCTAATTCTAGGATAGGTGCGGCAGAGTCCACATAGAAATGTTTGCTCCTGTGGATTAACTGTGGACAGCAGATTGGAAAGTTCATGTGTAAAAAAACGGAGGCTTCTGAGGTTCTATGGTACCTGGCTCTTCTTGCTTTTGGACAATCATGGAAATAGCCACCTGGAAATTGATCCTAAATTCCAATAGGTATACAGGAATGTGAGCAGTCTTTTGTCAGAGCTGGTCTACAACTATTTACAGCCTAACTTTTCTGTCAATTTCTCTTACTGTTCAGCAGCTGTAAGTTTAATTTAGAATATCTCAGTAATTTTTTTTTCTTGTCAAGGGATGGATAGATGCAGTGATTCCTATTGTACAAGTGAAAGAAACTGATGTCCAAGAGACTAAGTAACTCCTTCAATATTACATATGAGATAGAGGAAGCCAATATCTGAATCCTGGTCTTTTGACTTTGCTCCTGTTATAACAAATGCCAGGGCGTTAGTCAGGAATTTCAGAATATGGTTTGCTTGGATTTGAGCAGTTAAAATGGAATCAGGCCCGACTGGTGTGCCTCAATTGGTTGGGCATTGTCCCATGCACCAGGAGGTTGCTGGTTCCAGGCCTGGTCAGGGTACATGCTCAGGCTTGATCTCCAGTAGGCGGCTTGCAGGAGACAGCCAGTTGATGTTTTTCTCTCATTGAAATTTCTATCTCTCTTCCTCTCTCTGAAATCAATAAAAACATAAATATTTTTTAAAAGATGGAATCAGTATCTTAGGAAAAGTAACAAAATAATCTGATCTATAGCACTGTCAAAAATACAGGCATTAAGTAAATTCTGCCTTAAATTTTAGAGGTTGATCATCTGAACATTTGAATTTGCTGATAATTATTATTACATTTGAATCCTGATATACACCCAAGAATGATAAATAAACCTCTGGTATTTTGTTGGCTCTGGGCAAATTGTGTAGTGGTAGAATCTCTCAAGTTGAAGATCTGCATGTGCTAGGATCAGCTCAGATGGGTGCTTTGCTTCCAGGATTTCCCTGAGATCCTGGTGGCCTTGAATGATCTTGGTTTGTAATGTGTTCTGGGGCAAATATTTCTGTTTGAAGCTGTTTAGGCTCATTCTTAACACCATACCAGAGGTGCTGTCTCCATCCAGCCTGGTCTTACAACTAGAAAAAGTATTACTGGAATCAGTCTGGAATTAATTCTCTCTAGTAATTGATTCTTTTCTGAAAACTGTTTTACACAAACACAAAAAAGATACTTATGAAATAGTCTGTGGTAAATTTCTAACTATTAGCAAACTGTGATATTGGGGAAGTTCATATTAATTATTGCTATGTAATTAATTCTAATATTTTCTTAGTATTTAATATAAATTATGTTTCTCCAGTTATTTGACTTTAGTTCAGTTTTGTTTACTGAGTTTTGGAAAAGTAAATATGATTATGAATTTTGACATCCCTATCAAGCTATCCTTTACCAATAGTAATTGACATTAGTTCCTAGATAGAATCTATAGCAAAACTTACCTGTTACTGACTGAATTCCTATCATATGTGAATTTATAAATGAAAATCTTTCAGTATAACCTAGGAAATTCTGAAATATATTTAAAAAGCTAATTAAAAACAGAAACCATTTTATAAGAAAATTCAAGTGTTATATTTACATGGAAAGATCCTTGTTTTATTATGGCAACTGATTTTGTTTACTTAAGAGAACCTGTTGCTAAAATAGTAATGAGGAAGGGTGTAATATAAGTGTAGTCATACACCCTTTGCTGTAGAAGTAACCAGAGTGCTAGATATGCATGTTGCTCCGTTTCCTTTTGGAAGGTGGAAGTAAAGTCATTTGTATGTTTTTCTCTCTTGAACAGCTTAAAATGACGAATGTGTGATATCAGTAGAATAAATGGCGTCCAAAGTCACTGATGCTATAGTCTGGTATCAAAAAAAAGTAAGTTGATAATCAAAGCTTTTAACCTTTGAAATGTTTTTATTCTAAAAATGCTTGTGTGTGTGGAGGGGGGAGGGTGCTGTGGTATGTGCGTGCTATGCATTTATGTCAAATATTACCTAATATAATGACAGATAGATTTCAGGATCTGTTGAATGGAAAGGGGAATTATATATTGGTTTTCCTTGTGCCAGTTTTACTTCTAAATAAATTAGAAGGATGATGCCTAAAATATTTTTTCTTCATTTTTTAATTTACATTTTCAAAATAGCTAGATTAATTATTTTTAGTTATAATGTCCAGGATTATGAATATAATTAGTATTTTATAAAAGCATTAAAATTTTTCTTGTATTTCTTTACAAAGAAAGCTAGGTTAGCAGAGCTGTTATAATTTTAGAACTATTTTATATCAAGAGGAACTTAATCTGTTTCTTATAAGTTACAATTCAGCAACTGAATCTTTTCAGTAAAATAGAGATTGTATTTTCCAAACTGAAATGTTAAAATGTTAAAATGTTAAAATGTTTATTTTGATGTTTTAGGATTATAGTTGTGACCACTTAACTAGCTGTGTCATTCTGTACTTTTCAAAATATGCTTTACCAATGTAATGTTTTTTTTATAAAATTGGAGAATAAATGCCTTTAAAAAAAAATAGTGTACTGTTTACTATTAAGTGTGATTTATACTCTTTAAAATTAATATTGTTATATGTAGTATCTTAGAATTTCAGTGTATGTAGTGAACTATGTTTATTTTCACATTTTAAAACATTTGATTCTTATTCTTCGGGTTCCTATTAACAAAATGTACATTTAAAGCTTTTCCTATGTGTGGGAAGATTAGACAGTTTTAACATTTAGTTGAATTAGAAATAAGTGGTAATTAGAACACTTTAAAAATTAGTCAAACCTAAGGACACTGTCTATTTTTGGATGTGTTCTTTCTTTTCTGGGTAGAACATACCACAGTGATACAATATCACATTTTTCATATAAGGTATTAAATTGGAAGTACTAAATGGAAGTATTGATCATACTGTTAATTCAATCTTTTGTGGTTCTAGTTTAGTGTCATCCTTACTTTTACACTTCCAATCAATTTAAAAGAAAACTGAATTAAAGAAATGTAAACCAGAAATGTTTTTATTTACCACATAGATCTTTGAAAGCTTTCCTCTTAATTTCTACTAATAAGAGTTGCTAATGTTTATTAAACATTTTATCTATTTGACTTTATGTTAAACATTTCAAACTTCACTGAAGATCATTTGTAGAATGTACTAGCATGACTGACTTTTCTTGGAATCCAGGGGTTTAAAATATTATACTCACATTCAGTTGGCACAGTGACACCCTTCTTATCTGAGCGTCATTTACCTAGCAGCTTTGGATATGTGCAACAAAAATATTCTCCAGAGCAAATATAGCAGATGTCATAATTTATATCTAGCAAATGTAATCACACATTTTATGTTAGAGAGTCACCAGAATCATTAACCAGATTTGATTCCTCTGTATTTTTTCTTTTGCTTTAAAATTAAATTTTCTTAAAGAAATACATGTGAATATTTCAAAAAAATTAATTAGTGTTTCAAGAATTATTGGGGAAAAAGCAGCCCCCCATATTCCCTCACTCTCTGTCCTTACCTGATCTCTGAGTTCTGCTCCCCAGAGACAATCATTTTAAATTTTTTATAGCTCAGTGGTTCTCAAACCAAAGTTCTACTTCTCATTTCTAGAAGGGAGTTACGGAGGATTGGTTGAAAATGTGGAATGTGAAGCTTTGGTTTTCACAGTTACTTTTGGGGGAATAACTGACATGTAAAGTAATACAGTAAACTAGAGTTGGCAAATTTTTTCTGTAAAGGGCCAGATAATAACTATTTTAGGCTTTGAGGATTATAAGATCTCTATGGCAACTACTTACTAATGTCATAGGACAAAAACAGCCATAGACAATATGTAAATTAATGAAATGAATGGGCATGGCTGTGTTCTAATAAAACAATTTATAATTACAGGCAGTGGGCTAGATTTGGCCCAAAGCCTCAGTTTGCTGACCTGTGCTCTAAGCCCCATCCAACAAAAAATTACCCTGCTCAAAATGCATTAGTGCCCTGTTGAATAACACTGTTTGGGCTTTTTTCGTGGTTTTTTTCTTTTTGTTTTTATTTATTTATATTTTTTTAATCCTCACCCGAAGACATTTTTGCATTTATCTTCAGATAGAGTGGGAGGGAGAGAAGGGGAAGAGAGAAAAACATCGATGTGAGAGAGACACATTGAGTGGCTGCCACCCACATAACCCCAACAGGGGCAGGGGACAAACTGCAACCAAGGTACGTTCCCTTAGCGGAAACCGAACTCGGGACTCTCTGGTCTGCAGGCTGACACTCTAACCGCTGAACCAAACCGGCCAGGGCTCTTTATGTTTTTAAGCATTTTTACCATGTCTTTATTTGATTATTTTATTGTAGATGTTATTTGTTGATTTCTGATTATATGATAAAGATTTAGCTTTTTTTGTGAGCTCTCCTCAATCCTCCTCCCCAATCCTCCCAATGACTGTAAATTTCAGTTAAATCAGTATTCACGGCTTATGTTTGCATATGCATTGTTTAGAGCTGTATCATATAATATACTATAAGATTTCCTGTCTGTGCAACTTTTTCCCCTTTTGCTTGGTTTTTCTAATTTTCCAAAATCTCTATTGGAACTGTAAAACTCCTTTTGTTGCAGTCACATTCAGGTATTGTATCAGCTCCTTTTTTTCTTTCTTGGAATTGGCCCTCTTAGAACTCTGTCCTCCTGCTCTATTCTGGATGAATTGTTCTGAAGTTATGCCTCTCATCTGCCGTCTTGGTATTCTTTTTATTATCAGCCTGAGACTTTCCTTCACAGCTCTTAGGTCATACAGATTTGTTTTTCTCATAAATATATGTTTACAAAGAAAGTCTTTTTAGAGCTGTTTATGTTTTAGTGAAAAGAAGTCTTAAGTACTAGAGCTGATACTTGCTGCTTATTTGACCATGGGCAAATAATTTCATTTCTTTGAGTCTCGCTTATCACATCTCTACATTAACTCAATAATGGTTCTCAGCCTCTTTTCAGTCATGCATCTCTTTGAAATTGTGATGAAATTTTTTAATTTCCAGGATTTTATTTCCAAAAAAATATATATAATGTACACTTACACAGAATATCACCTCTGATTTGAACCCCAGATGAAGAAATCCTGATTAGATTATTTTAAAAGTTTTAATATTTTGACATTCTTTTATTTTGTTAGTATCCTCTAGTAGTATCCAGCTTGTACTAAGAGGTATTACTATAGATAAAAATCAAGGAATGTTCACATTGATTTTCTTGAATATTTGTTTGTTTGCTTGTAACTCACTTTTGAGTCACCTTTCCCACTTGAAAATGGTGACATATTCATATTTTTGTTTTGAGTACGGAACACTAGCTAGCCCAAATACCATTACTGTTGTAAACCTGAGCTCTAATATCAGATGTAAAATTTCTAGGAGAAAATAAAAACAAAGACAAATTATTTTGTAGTATTAAAATACATGTAGAAGATATAATTGTCAGGTATTAATAAATTCTCTACATGGTTTATTTTGAGATTTTTAAAATTCTTCTATTTTATTTATTTATTTTTTAAATATATATATTTTTTATTTTAGAGAGGGGGTGGGGAGAGAGAGAACGAGAGAACATCAGCTGACTCCTGCATGCCCCCCACTGGGGATTGGGCCTACAACCTGGGCATGTGCCCTGACCGGGAATCAAACTGGTGACCTCTTGGTACATGGGTCGACAGTCACCCACTGAAACACACTGGCTGGGTAAATTCCTTTAATATCTAATTTTATACTTCATTTTGTACTTTTAGCCATCCATAGTCATGAATAATTTGAATGTTCTTGTTGAAACATATTCAGTCATTAATTCAGAAGAACAATTAATACCTTAGCAATGGTGTCAGGAGAAACCAGAATATTTTTATTAATATTGGGCTGTTGAAATGTTTTTTTTATAACACAGTGCTGTGCTGTCATCTTTTTAGTATTTTGTTCCTGAGGAAAAGGCATTACTTAATCTTTTGGAAGGCATCCTAAATAGGTGCCTAAAGTTATAGGTTCAAAAATAACTGACACATTATTCCTATAAAAAAAAGAATGACTCCTAGGATTCTGTTATAAATATGCAGGTCAAATTATGAGAGAATGAGGTTGTATTTTCAGAAGAAGAATATTTTAGAGAAGGTTAGCCCAGAAATAACCCCCAAATTTTAAAGGAAAGAAAAGCACTAGCAACACTATGTGGAAATAGTAAAACAGTGAACTTAGCTTATAGAACTGAGGAGGAACTATAAGATATAGATCTTGGTCATTGCCTTTATGGCATCAACAGCCAGCAAGAAAACTTGAATAAATATGTTTAATGGCGCCCTGGCCGGTTTGGCTCAGCGGTTAGAGCGTCGGCCTGCGGTCCGGAGAGACCCGGGTTCGGTTCCCGCTAGGGACATGTACCTCGGTTGCAGTTTGTCCCCGGCCCTGGTTGGTTGTGCGGGTGGCAGCCACTCGATGTGTCCCTTTCACATCGATGTTTCTCTCTCTCTCTCTCTCTCTTCCTCTCTCTCCCTCCCACTCTATCTGTACAAAAAATGGAAAAATGTATGAAAAAAAAAAAAAAAAGTTAAAAATTAAAAATTAAAAAAAAAAAAATATGTTTAATGGCTTCTAAATATGAGCTAACAGTGGGATTTATTTAGTAATATAAATGAGAAACTTGACTGATAACTGCTGTCAACTATTAATAGTTGGGAACTTTAAATTCTATCCCTTTTTAGTAAAGTTGAATTGTGCATGTGTTGTGTGTGTGTACACTAAGTACATAAGTAGAGCCCTGGCCGGTTTGGCTCAGCGGTTAGAGTGTCGGCCTGCGGTCCTGAGAGACCCGGGTTCGGTTCCCGCTAAGGGCACGTACCTCGGTTGCAGTTTGTCCCCGGCCCTGGTCAGTTGTGCGGGTGGCAACCACTCGATGTGTCCCTTTCACATCGATGTTTCTCTCTCTCTCTCTGTTCCTCTCTCTCCCTCCCACTCTACCTGAACAAAAAAAAAAAAAGGAAAAATGTCCTCAGGTGAGGACAAAAACAAAACAAAAAACATAAGTAGAGCGTTTCAGAGCAATAACTCACCCAGGGTCATACAGATGGTTAAGAAGTATTAAATCTTAGCTTTCAAACTCCAAAAACTGCTGTTATTTACTTAAGATTTTCCTTTCTTTTGAAAGTAAGACAAACTGTCTTTAGCAAAGCAGGGACATTTATTGGCTTTCAAACTAAACCATGTAAAGTGGTGAAGCTTATCTCAGAGTTGAATGAATCCCAACACCAGAGCACCATAAATGTGTCTGTCTGCCCCTTTGTCCTTCCCTGCTTTCCTAGAGTTGGTTCATTTCCTACCACAGAAAACTCCCCACGTTGTGGAAACATGCCCCGAGGCACCTCCAGACTCTTATTCTTATAGTTCTGTAAGGAGAAAGGATGTGTGGAGGAATGAAATAAAGTGGTTTCTCATGCAAAACTATTCTCGACCTTTTTCCCTTTTGGAAGAACTATTTGTGAAGGAATTCATTATCCTCTGCAGAGCCTTATGGCCAGGAAGTATGTACATAACGTCTCAAAGGGGGTGAATCCTGATTAGCCTAAGCCAATCATGGACTTCTATTTCCTATATTAGAAAGGGCACCTGTATTTCAGTTCTGGCTAATGAAACATGAAGGCATCTGAGAAAAGTCTTTTATCTCTTAAAAATAGACCCAACAATAATAATAGCAAACGTTATATAACATTTATCATGTGCATTTTCTAAGAGCTTTATGTATGTTAACTAATTTAACAAAGGTAAATGAATGAAATGAAATAAAGGATATGTTTCCTGTCTCTAGACATTAGTGGGTGAGGCTCTGCTGTTTGAAGCTATTATTTATTGTAAACTTGCTCTCATGAGGGAGTTGAGGACAACAGAGTTCAAATATGGAAAGAACCTCAGTTTTTCAGGACATTTGAGACATGAAATTAATTAACTGGAAATGTTTTACTTTGGAACTTCTTATTGTATGTGATAATAAATCCCCTGATTTTTTTTAGTTAGTTGGAGTTTTATTTTCTTGCAGCCGAAAACATTCTATGTGATGATACACAGAAATTCTTTCTGATGGGATATGGTTTCCCATACAGTCCTTTTTTGCTTCTGGATGGTCATAGTAGTATATAGAAAATTAATATCTACCAAAATAGAGGTACTTAGTCTCAGAAAAATGTTGTTTGTTTGTTTGTTTACTCCTCACCCAAGGATATTTTTAGAGAGAGTAGAAGGGAGGGAGAGAGGTGGGTGGGGGAGAGAGAGAAACATCTATGAGAGAGAGACACATCAATTGATTGTCTCCCACATGATCCTGACTGGGACTGGGGATCGAACCTGCAACTCAGGTACATGCCCTTGACCAGGAATCAAACCCTCAACCCTTTGATCCATGGGTGAACACGCTAACCGCTCAGCCAAACTGGCAGGGCAACAAATGGGTTTATTGCATTTTCTCTTTTAAGTTTTTTCTTGAATCATATTCTCATATAAAACATTAAATCTTTAATGTAATTTTGAACTGCTGTGCTTTATAGTGTTGTTATTGTTGAAAGAGCACTTGTATTTGATTTTGTGACATTTACCAGCTTGTATTACTGTATGTGTTACTTAATCTCTCTGAACCTCAGTTCTTAATAAAACCTCACAGGGTTATGCAGAAGCAAATCAACTTTAAATATGATTTTTAAAAATACATGTTTTTGTTGATTTCAGAGAGAGGACAGGAGAGGGAAGAGAGAAACTTTATTAATCAGTTTCCTCCTACTGGGGATTGAGCTCAAAACCCAGGCATGTGCCCTGACCAGGAATCAAACCCGCAACGCTCACGAGCTGGGCAACTTTAATTATAATGTTTAAAATTTTTTAAAAGTGGTTTATGGTCCTGGCTGGGTGGTTCAGTTGGTTCAAGCGTTGTCCCATACACCAAAAAGAAAGGTTGCAAGTTCAATTCCCAGTCAGGGCATATGCTTAGGTTGCAGTTTCGATTGCTGGTCAGGGCATGTATGTGAGGTAACCGATTAATGTTTCTTCCTCAAATTGATCTCTCTTCCCCCGCCTTCCTCTCACTCTAAAAATCAAAAAATAACAAATCTTCAGGTAAGTAAAAAAAAAAAAAAAAAAAAAAGGCACAGCCCTGGCTAGGTAGCTCAGTTGGTTAGAGCATTGTTCTGATACACCAAGGTTGCAGGTTTGATGCCCAGTCAGGGCACATGCAAGAATCAACCAATGAATGTGTAAATAAGTGTAAAAACAAATCAGTGTTTCTTTCTCTCTGTGTCCCTTCTGCTCTCTAAAATCAGTTTTTAAAAGTGGTTTCTGAATTGTCAGTAAATATGAAGAATTTCTCTTTAAAATAATCTTAATAATGTATATTATGAATTGGAATATAATAGATGAGAAATTAGCATGACTTTCAGTACTCAATAGTTTATTTAATGACCTTGTCTGTGCTGCACATACTGTTTCTTCCATCTGGCCAAAGAGGCGGGTATAAGGCTAAGGCAAGATCATGGCCACAGTGATCTATTTAGGTATATCTGATGACCTTAACTGTCCTCCTACAAACTTTTGTTTTTTTAATTAGAGATGATGGAAAAGACTCTTGCTTGTTTCATTGAAGAGCTAGAAGGATAAAAATCTATAGGGATATTACCACAACATGGAGAAAGTTGTGGACAGAAGAGAATGAGACAGTACCAGTTTCTCTCTTACGTTGATGTTTCTATCTCTCACTTCCTCTCTCTCTAAAAATCAATAAAAACATTTTAAAAAAACACTCTAGGAGTTTTTTATTTTTTCACAGTTCAGGAAGCCAGAAGTCCAAAATCAAAGTGTCAGCAGTATTGGTTCCTTCTGTAGAAAGGCTCTGAGGGAGAAACTGTCCCATGTGCCTCTCTGAGCTTCTGGCGAACACAGTCTTTGACAGTCCCTGCCTTGTAGATGTGTCATTCCAGTCTCTGCCTCCATCTTCAGCTTGCTTTCTTCAGTTTGTTTCTGCATTTTCCTTTCTTATCAGGATACTAGTCATTGGATTAGGTTCAGTTTAGGTCCACCCTAAATCTAGGGTGATCTTATCTGAAATCCTTAACTGACTACATCTGCAAAGACCCTATTTCCAAATGAGGTAACATTCCAAGGTTCTGGGAAGACATGAATTTTTGTGGGACACTATTCTACCCATTACAGGAATATAACTAAAGAATATGATTGGTTTTAGTGGATTCCATGTGGAAATGGGTAGCTTTATTTTCTTCTGTGTAGCTATATCCTAGACCACTAGCATCGAACTGAGTAAAGAGGACCAGGACCCCTAATATTTTCTTCATGTTCTTAAAAATTAAGATTGTTGATCACTTAGCTCCTCCTGAATGAAGTGTTAAGGAATAAGTTTGTGCAGGATAAAAGAACAATTTTCTGCTTCTAGTTCTTATTGAATACATATATATTTATATATTTAATTCAACTATTAGGAGGTTTAATGTCTTAATTATAATAAATAATAATGTTATTTCCCTTTTTAAAAGTGCATGTAAGTTAAACAGTGTATTTATTAATGGTTTAGTCTTGGAGGATCATCAGAGCTGCTTTTTAATTAATTATTGGCTCTTCTTAAAATATCAATTGTTTCTGTTAGAACCAAACAATTGTGTATACAAAAGTAAATATTTAATGTTATATAATATATTAATCTATTGTTTTAGACAGAATTGTAACAGTTGAGGTGAAGTTTTAAAAACTCAAACTCTTATTGAATCAATGTATGAGAATGTATTTTTTCTATTATTGGATAGGATATTGACCAACCATGATCTCTTTGATGCTGCAGGATTTTGCATTTGGGGCTAATTTTGTACAACACTGTAGACTGATTATGTGCTAGAGGACATATTTGGCTTTCCTGAATGACCATAGGTTAGCTGGTTTTATTTTTGTTTATTAAGCTGAATTTCTTCACTTTTCTGAATCTTAGTTTCTTTATAATATTGAGATGAGAATCCTTGTACAGTTGCTATGACGATCCCTGGCTGGTTTGACTCAGCGGTTAGAGAGTCCCGGGTTCGATTCCCACTAAGGGCAAGTACCTTGGTTGCGGTTTGTCCCTGGCCCCAGTTGGGGTTGTGCAGGTGGCAATCAATCGATGTGTCTCTCTCACATCGATATTTCTCACTCTCTCTTCCTCTCTCTCTTCCTCCCGCTCTATTCAAAGGTAAATGCAAAAAAAAAAAAAAAAAAAAATGTCCTCGGGTGAGGATAAAAAAAAAAAAAGATTGCTATGATGATTAAATGAGATAACATATATAAACACCAAGTATAGTGTTGGTGTACAGTATATGCTTAATAAATACTGCTAAATAACAAGTCCTTTGCCTTCTTTTCCCTTTTGCTAAATATAGAATTGTTATTAATACTATATTTAGAAAATGAAAGGTTTTGGTTAATAGTTCTTTTAAATTGAACAGTGCTGTATCTGTTAAAATAGAGAAAAACACCATTAGAAGAAGTGGTCAAGTTTCTCTGGTATTTTTGAGCATTTTGTACTTTAATTGCTCTGTTCTTTATTATTTGCTTTAATTTCTAGCATAAATAGTTTTTTCTTAGCATATGTCTTTCTTTATCTGGGATCATTTGAAGCACTTTTTTTTTATGGTAAGGAGAAGTGTTTTAGGAAGGCACAAAACAAATGATACATTGAAAAATGGATAGAATAAATAAATAGAAGGACAGATACAGTTTTTTTAAGTTTAATACCACCTAATTTGGAGAAGCCCTCTGAATCACTGAAAGAAGCTGTCAGCAAAATCAGTTCATTGAAGTACTGGAAGTTTCACTCAAGAGAAATTTCTTTGAGTTTTCCTCCTATATGGTGGCAAAGAGAAACCAGAGTTTGGGTGGTGAGCACACAATGTGATGTGTTATACAGATAATGTATTATAGAGTTGTACACCTGCAAGTTGAATAATATTATTAACCAGTGTTACCCCAGTAAATTTAATTTAAAAAAATAAATAATAAAACCAGCGTTGAATGGTTAAAAAATAAACAACTTCATTTCTTTTATTTTGGCCTGAGGCTATCACTGTTTGAAATTACCTGTGTTAGAATCTAACTTCTTATTAAGGAATCAGAAATGTAGAGAGGGATAGGCACCTTAGAAATTAACCTTTCTAATATCTTTATTTTACAGATGAGAAGACACTGAGAGATAAGGGAACTACAAAACATCTTGTTCTTTTGTTTGTTTGTTTCTTACCTAGTCTAGAGATCTTGTTAACTATACCATGAGTTAGAGAATTTCACTTTTTGAATGAGCAGCACCTGTACTTAATTGAGATAGCTGATTCAACTTCCATGGGTAAAGAAAATGGAAAATAGAAACAAATACCTTGCACTAATCCCTAGCAATATCCTTCTGGACTGCTACACAGTAATGTTTATAGACTCCAAGTAGATATATCCTCAGTACTCCTGAGAATAAAAATACTGAATTCACAAAAACATTATCAGAAAATTCTTTTTCTGTTTTCAAGGTTTTTGAGACATATTTTCATCATGTTCAGATACTGTGAATACATAAACACCCAAATGCTTAGTATTTATTTATTTTTTCTCTTTAGAAGTGGAGTATTTGATAATAGAAAATTTTCATTTTTGTTTTGTAAATACTTTGGTATATCAGAACTAGGAATTTCTAGCATAACTTCTTTGAAATACTGCAGTTCTGTTCTTTGCTTATAACTTTTTCCTTTGATAAATGGAATAGTTATTTCATTAAAAGGAAACATTTATTTGCCTGTCGCAGTTGCCAGATGCAGTGCCTAAAAATTAAAGTAGTTGTTTACACAAATAGGAGGAGTCCAAGAAACAATGTTATTTCAATAGAATTATAATTCTTTAATGAAAAAAACTTCTTCCTATTGGGAGTTAGGAAGAAAAATATTTTATGACATACTACTGGAAAACTAGTCTCTAACCTTTTTCATTTTCTTATGAATAGATTTCAAATAGAAATATTAGTCAAGCATGTAATGTTTGCCAGTTACATTCCAAATATCTTGTAGTCAGTTTATCTTGAACCATGGTAACAGACATGGTGGTGAAGTAAGTTGGTAGGTTGCCTGCCATTGGCAGCCTAAAATTAGGCCCATGTACCAACCTTGAAAAGGCCTGAGAGTGTCTAGAACACTAGTGTTAACCTGCTTTATGTTTATAGCTCCACAAAGAATAACGTTTATAAATGCTATACAACAAGGTGACTTAGAAGCTAAGTTGTACTTTGCCAATGACCCATAGAGTTTATTCGAATGAAAGTTGTTAATGCAATACAAAGGATTGATTCACAAGAATAAAATGCTGGAGAAGGTATACAACCTAAAAATTTCCATTTGAATTTTTATCCCAAATTAATATCCTTATTAGGACATGTTATACCTTGTCATTTAAAGTGAACTCTCTTGATTAAATTTGTTTTCTGTTTTTGATGCCCCCACTTCATTCCCTCTGATGGGATTAGAAATACAGAGTTCTGGTTTATGTGGTTTGTGGAGAAGTGGGTTAGTATGTAGCTCTACACATGTAAAACACATTATATAAAGAGAAAGTAAGGTGGCTTTGTTAAGATGTTATTCTTTTAGAGCTTTGGGGAATCAGAAGATGATATCTTATTTTTCCAATCTCAAAATAGTAGACAGCATGACATTTTAAATTACTGTTTATGGTCATGGTCACACTTTGTTTTGTTGTTCATTTTTATTTACTGGTATAAAACTAGGGGGAATTGCTAGGTGAAGCCTTATTACATCGACTTCATACAGAAAAAATTCAATACATTGCATTTTACCAGTACTGTTAAACTCTTAGGATTAAAGACTTATTACCAAGACTTTCTGTCTACAAAATAATAGGTTCTGGTAGAATTTGCACCCATCAGCATTTAAATAGCATTTATGATGTCCCCATTGATGCAAACAAATAACTATTACACTTCATGGGAAGTGCTACAATAGAATTATCTGTAAAGCACTGTGAGAACCCACATAAAGTCTGATTAAATTTATTCTTCCAGTAACAGTTTTTTACTGTTATCTCTTAAATATTGCTAAGGTTGCTGTGATCTCCCTTCTTTCATTGTTTCTTCATTTTTGTTCCAGTTAAATATTTTTTCCTCACAGCCTTCAGAGTGATTTAGCTTAAATGAAATTTGATCTTGTCAGTTACTTATTTAATAACACTTTTTAAAGACTTCCTCTTGCATATGGTATAAAGTGCAAGTTTCTTCAAAAGGCCTTTAAGAATTATTCTGATCAAATTTCAGTTAGCTTTTTAGCCTTACCCAGCCCTCAGCTTTCTTTTAAAAAAAATTTTTTTTTCTTGATTGATTTTAGAGAGAGAAGAAGGGAGAATGAGAGATAGAAATGTCAATGAGAGAGAGAACATCGATTGGCCGCCTTCAGCATGCCCCCCACTGGGGATTTGGCCCATAACCTGGGCATGTGCCCTGACCGGGAATCGAACTGGCGGCCTCTTGGTGGATGGGTTGACGCTCAACCACTGAGCCACACTGGCCGGGCAGCCCTCAACTTTTACTCACTAATTTCATCCTTCCAACAAATACAATTTTTTAAAGTCTTTCCATACTGTTCACCTTACTGCTCTGGATGTCCACATCTGCTCCTTTTTTCAAACTAACTCAAGTTGGTCTTTAAAACTCAAAGCTAGTGTCTTCCCCTCAAGGACATCTTTCCCAATCCCATGGAGACTGGATTAGGTGTCCCTTGCCATCCTTCTGTAGAAAACTTGTGTGTGCTTCTTTTAGAACAGTAAATAGAGCTTTTATTTTCTTGATGCTTTCTCTCTTTATAAATTTACAAAGTAATATGGTAGTTACCTGGCATCCTCCAAAGTCACCATTGTTGTTGTGTTTTAATTATCTCTGTGAACTCCTGGCTTTAAGATATTTGATGCATTTCAACCTGTTGCAATTATTGATGCTCAGATTACTTTGTTTTGCTAGTAGGAGCTTATTCAGGTTGGCTTCTGAGTCTTTTTTTTTTTTTTTTTAATCTATCCTCACCCGAGGATATTTTTCCATTTTTTGTACAGATAGAGTGGGAGAGAGAGAGAGAAACATCGACGTGAAGGGACACATCGAGTGGCTGCCACCCGCACGACCAACCAGGGCCGAGGACAAACTGCAACCGAAGTACGTGCCCTTAGCGGGAACCGAACCCGGGTCTCTCCGGACTGCAGGCTGACGCTCTAACCGCTGAGCCAAACTGACCAGGGCTGCTTCTGAGTCTTTAGCAGTAGAGTCTGCTAAAGAAACTTAATTTCGCCCTGGCCGGTTTGGCTCAGCGGTTAGAGCATCAGCCTGCGGTCCTGAGAGACCCGGGTTCGGTTCCCGCTAAGGGCATGTACCTTGGTTGCAGTTTGTCCCCGGCCCTGGTTGGTTGTGCGGGTGGCAGCCACTCGATGTGTCCCTTTCACATCGATGTTTCTCTCTCTCTCTCTCTTCCTCTCTCTCCCTCCCACTCTACCTGAACAAAAAAAAATGTCCTCGGGTGAGGATAAAAAAAAAAAAAAAAAAAAAAAGAAACTTAATTTCCTTTAAAGAATTTTGAAATGGGATTAATCCGTTTTGTGTAGGGACAGGGAAAGCTACAGAGAGATCTTGATTTTTTAAAAATTTAATTAATTTTTTTATCATCCTAGATATAAACATCCTGAAATATTCGTGGTGTAGTTATAAACTAAATTCATTCTGCTCCATGTTAATGGCATTATAGAGAATTTCTTTTATGAAGTCAGTTATTCTTCTACCTCTGTTACAGTGGCATTTTGTTTATTCTAGTACTTACCACTTGACTTGCAGTGTGATTAATTCCCCCTGTTAATTCATAACAGTAAGGATCATTATCTTGTATCTCCATTATTTATTTTAGTGCCTTACCTTATAGTTGGTACTTGGTAAATGTTTGCTGCTTTGACAGACAGTGCTGTCAGGAGATAATACTTACATTACACTTAAAATTTTTGTAGTTCTTCATTATTATATTGAATTTCTATGATGTGCCATGCACCAAACTATACTTTTAATTCAAGTGACTTGATTTAATTCTAGTTATAATATATGAAATAGTCTCTGTATGTTCAATAACTATTACATTAAATACCAAACATGATACTTTAATCTACAGTAACTGTCTGATGGTAAGGCAGAGGTGTAATGGCCACCATAATAAGAATGTATCTGCAGATGGAAAGACAAAGCAGGCAACTCTATAGAATATAATAGAATTTATTATAGGGTAATTTACAGTTTACTTAAGGGAAGATTGGGCTGGAGCAGCAGTTTTACGTAAATTATCCTCTGCTAAAGATTCCTGTTACTGTACTGTTTAGGGTAATTTACAGTTTACTTACGGGAAGATTGGGCTGGAGCAGCAGTTTTACGTAAATTATCCTCTGCTCAAGATTCCTGTTACTGTACTGTTTTTATAATACTATCACTCAGGTACTAATGATTGAAAAGACAAAGGGACAAAGAATGCAGTAGTGATAGGGGCCATAACTCTGGGTGTTCTGGCCATACCTCCCGGTGGTCAATACTATCACTAGTTTGATATTCATCTTGGTTGTCATCCTGGCCATTGCTAACAAAAGTATTTATGGTTCCATTTTAAGGAACACAGATAATCATTAAGTGGAAATCTTTAATGTGTTTACTAAGGACAGTGAGGTTGGTCAAGGGTCACAGCATGAAAGAACTCAAAGATGGAGATGGTTTTTGTTCACATCTACATCTATGCAAGTAACATTTCTGAAAGTGTATTCTGCATGATGTTAATAGGTATTAGTAGAGTAGAGAGATTTTGAGGTCAAATAAGTTTGAGAAATAACAAGTTAGGGAAAGGATTACAGGATTTTATACTGTGAATAATGTGCAGCGTTACAGGCTGCCTAACAGAGAAGACATCATTTCTCAATTTATTTGACTTAATTTTTTTTTTTCTTGGGTATCCATGGAACATACTTAGGAAAATGTCAAGTTGTATAAATGTATCTGGTGCAGGGGAAAGGGCATAGAGTTATAAGTCAAAACTTAGGTTTCTGCACTCAAATACTGACACCTCTTAAAGCCTCAGTTGTGTCCTTAGTACAAGAAGTTACTACTGGTCTGTACAGCGTAAGATTACTGATTCTTTACAAAGCCCTTGACAAAGATTAGTACTTTAGCACAGTGTTATTATTCAGATAAATGGTTTATTATAAATTTAACAAAGTGTGTGAATGTTTTATTTCTTCTTCTGTACAGCTTTTCCTAATTCTGTACAGAAGATTAAAGGTCTAACTTCTGTAGGCATGCCTCAGTAGCAATGTTGTAGCCATTCGGATTCTTGTAATTAAACGGCAAACTTTTTCTTGACCAATGATGACAGTGGTCCAGGTCCCTTAGATTCTAATTCTGGGGGATCTTGACTAAACACCCAGGAGCAATTTATCTTAACTATTTCTCCATTTTAATTTTAATTTCTCCATTTTAATTTTAATCAAACAATCTATTCGATTTTGAATAATTTAGATCTGTTTTGTAGTCTCAGTTTTTATTTCAGATCATTGCATGAACAGCAGTAATCTGTTAGATAGTTTCTAAAATACAAAGATATTTAAGTGACCAAGATATGTTAATACTTTTGGCATTTAAATTGCTTTAAATATATAATTATGCTATTTATAGTAAATGGTTAGAAATATGTAAACAAGGAAGGTGCTGTAGTCTTGAGCCATATTACGTACACATGGTTTAATCAGGATTATGTTTTAGAATAACAAATCAGAGTACATCCTATGATAAATACTAAGAGAATGCAAATAAGGCATATACATTCCTTCCTTGTCTTACGCTGCAATATGAAGGAAAAGGAAGCATGAGATAATTAACTGAAATGATATTTATTGAGCTCTTATGTGTCTTTCACATCTTGTTAGCTCACTAGCATATTTAATCTTTGTAGTTACCCTATGATTACTAATAACATCAACTGGTTTACATAATTTTAGGGCTAAGTTGGACTTCATGATGAGTTTTGTACATTCTTATTTGTTTTCTTAACAGGGCCTGATAGCTTCCCTGCTGGCAAGGTAGCCATGGAGAGTTAATAGAGGCAGACATGTCTGGTAATGATTAGGGGTTAATATTCCTCTTAGTGATCAGAGCCAAGAAAGAACATAGGGTGGTTTTTGTGTAAGGATGTGAATGAAACTACTGGTTGGTAAGGGCTCAGCTGTGGAGCCAGTTCATCTAGTTTTGAATTCATGTACTCTGCTACTTTTAAACTTTATATTTAAGTTTTTGAAACTATAAAGTAGGGATAGCAGTAATAATCTACTTCATAGAGTTGTGAAGATTAAATGAGTTAATACCTGAAAAGTGTGCCTGACACTTGATAAATAATAAATGCTAACTATTTGCTGTTATTATTTTTATCAACAACATTAACCGCCTCAATTGGCAAGGGAGCAGAAGCCAGAGACCCTAATTAATATCTTTCAGTAACAAGATGAGGCCTTCCATCTAAGTTGGGATCCCAGTCATTCGATGGTACAGTGTTTAGATGGTTGTTTTAGAGATAGACAACCTGTTGTTGCCATCTTGAATGACATAAACATTTTTTTTTTGTTTCAGTGAATATGAACCAATACCATTACTTTTTTACTTCCAAGTTACCCATAACTTTTATACATATAATTTCTCAAGTAAAACTCCTGATGCAGATACTATTATTATATGGTTTCCTGGTGGTAGGATGGGGGGAGAGATTCCTAATGGGAATTTCTTTTGATATCTCTCTACTACAATAAAGGAGAAAACCCAGAGAGGTCAAAGTATTTTAATCAAAGTCATAGTTACTAAGTGATAAACCTGGAGTTTAAATCCAGGAATTTAGTTCTGTGTTTTTACTACTACTTAGTTCCCTGCTTTTAAAAAATAAACAATATTCCAGCTGGTGTGGCTCAGTGGTTGAGCACTGACCCATGCACCAAAGGGTCGCCAGTTCGATTCCTGGTCAGGGCACGTGCCCAGGTTGTGGGCCAAATCCCCAGTGTGGATTGTGCAGGAGGCAGCCAACCTATGTTCTCTCTCATCAATGTTTCTATCTCTCCTTTCCTCTCTCTCTAAAAATAAATAAAAAAACAAAACAAAACAAAAAACAAACAAACCTGGCAGGTGTGCTCACTAGTTGAGCGTCAACCATATACCAAGAGGTTGCCGATTCGATTCCTGGTTAGGGCACGTGCCCAAATTGTGGGCCAAATCTCCAGTGGGGGCCATGAAGGAGGTGCCCAGTCAGTGTTCTCTCTCATCGATGTTTCTGTCTCTCTCTCCCTCTCCCTTCCTCTCTCTCTAAAAATCAATAAAGAACTATTTAAAAAAATAAATAAATAAATAATGAAACAAATTATTTTTGAGTGAATATAGATTTTTCTGATTTAATTGCTCTTTGTAAACAAGGTAATGTCCTAAGTTAGTCATAGGATTAGGTTCCTTTTTTTAAATAATTGCCTCCATTTCTAAGTATAGAAAGATGTTTAGAGAAATGCTGTGATATTCTTTGATTTGTTGAACATATCAAAAATTGAAGGCTAAGAGAGCTAGGTTTTCCAATAAATACTTCAATTTAAGAATTGCTTGTTGTATGGGAGGGAGGGTTGGGGGCTGCGTGAAAAGGGCGAAGGGATTAAGTGACGGGGATGTATGGTGCAGCATGGGAGTATAGTCAATGATATTGTGGTGACTGCGTGTGGTGCCAAGTGGGTGCTTGAGGTAAGGGGGGGGATCTCTTTGCAGGATATGTGATTGTCTGGCCACTGTGCCGTCCGTATACCTGAAACTAATTCAAAATAGTGTTGAATGTAAAATGGAAGTGAAAATTAAAATTTTTAAAAATTGCTTGTTTAAATTATTTAATATGCACTTAAATTTCTTCAAAGCTTAAACTGTTCTTAATATGAGTATTTAATTACTTGTCATGTCTATTTACAAGTTTATACCATAGTTCAACTTGATAAAGATCAGAAATTTGCTCAGCTTTTCATTGTATTTGAAATATTGTGTCATGAAATCAGGAACTCAGACTTTTATTTCAGTGTTGATTGAAAAATTCAACAGAAATCATATTGCTGAAGTTCAGTTATACAGATTTTCTCTAATTGTATATGATGATATTTTTGTGTAATGCGACACACAGCTGAGGTTAAAAACTAAACTTAAATGCCTACTATATAGTAAGTGCTATGCTAAATGGCTTACAATCACTGTCCAATTTTTAAAATGGCATTGAAGAAACAGTTTCAGAGGTTATTTTATTCAGTTTGTTTTGTTTAAAGTACTTTAGTCACTGAGTAAATGGCAGAATCTTGATCTGCCCAGATCTTCTGTCTTTAAAGCCCTGCCTGCCCTTCATTAAAAAATCTCCTCACCATTTACTGTCATAGCAGTTATCTGGTCATCCAAGTAAAAATGATCTATTTAATAATTTCAGAAGTTTATTTTCAGATAAATCCTGAAATTCCAGATAGTGCAAATTTAGCAATTATTTATACAGCATAGACAATTTCTTTATATTAACATTTATTTTCTCAGTTGCAGTGAACTATAATTTGCACTAGTAATGTTTAAATATCTCAAACCCTTTGGGAAGTAAGAACCTATAAATATGCAAGTTAATGTTAGGCCAGTATGTAAATTAATTAATAATTAGCAAATACACACACACACACACACACACACACACACACAAAAGAGCAGAAGTAGGCTTCTGAAGTCAAAACTTGGTAGAAAAATTATTTTTCATTCCAAATTTTCCTAGGATCCAAGACCTTAAATACATATATATATGTGTATGTATGTGTGTGTGTATATATATGTATATATATATACACTGTGTGTGTATATATGTATATATATATACACATACACATATATATATATTTTCCCCTTGTAAATACTTGTGTAATGGTATTTTGTTTAAATAAATTGTACAAAAATGTAACTATTTACTTTTTACAAAACAGTTTTATTGATATATAACTTAAATGCCATAAAATTCACTTGTTTAAGTGTATAATTTCCTAATTCTTTTAAATTTATTTAATTAATTTATATTTGTTATAGATGTTTCTCCTTTTTCCCCCATTGACATCCTCCTTCCATTCCCAACCCCTCCCCCATCAATAATTCATACTAAATCTCAGTCGGAATATTTCTGTCATCCCCAAAAGAAATTTGTTGCTTGAAAGGGTTAGTAACATTTTAAAGGGTAAAGGCAAAAGCTTGCAAAAGGCGGAAACTGTGAAAAATGCATTGCTTGCATGACCTTTGCTTAGCCTTCTCTTAAGTGAGGATTATCATGTTATCTGCAAGACAGTGAGTCACCCAGCAGATGCAGGATGTGATACCAGACCAGTCCAATTGCAAAGTGGACAATGGGCCAGGCAGAGTAAGTCAGCAGGAAGCTAGGAGTAGAGTATATAACCTACACCCCAACTGATATTCCAGGCTGACCCCTTTTTGGGCTCAGCCCACCTGCACTCAGGTGTATGCAATAAAATCATTTTGCTCTACATTGGCCTTGCATTGTGGATGTGATCTTTCACCGGCTCAGACCTTTCATTGCTCATTTGTAGTCACTTCTTATTCCTATCCCCACCACTAGGCAGCCATTAATCTACTTTTTATTTTTATAAGATCTGCCTTTTCTGAACATTTTATATAAATGGAATCATACAATATGTGGTCTTTGTGTCTGGTTTCTTTGCTTAACATAATTTTTTTGAGTTTCACCTATTTGTAGCATGTGTGGATACCTCATTCCTTTTTACTGGTGAGTAGAATTCCATTTTATAGGTGTATCATATTTTATTTATTCATAATTGATGGACATTTGCATTGTTTCTACTTTTTTACTGTTATGAATAATACAGGTGTAAACATTCATGTATACATCTTTGTATGGACATGTTTTTATTTCTCTGCGGTAGATAACTAGGAGTGGAATTACCAAGGTCATAACTGCCAAACTGTTTTCCAAAGTGGCTGCTTCACTATACATTCCCACAAGCAGTGTATGAGGATTTTAGTTTCTCCACATCCTTGCCAATACCTGTTATTGTCTGTCTTTTTTATTATAGCCATTCTAGGTGGTGTGAAGTGGTATCTCTTTGTGGTTTAATTTGCATAGCTATTTCTTTTAATTGATTTTCTACTTTAGGTATTATAATTTTAGTTTGAATTTACTATAGCTTTGGGAATCCTATAAGACTTAAACTGGCATGATCTTCCTTGCCCTGAAAATATTGTGTTTCCAGAAGGTTCTGGCTCTGTTCTGTGGGGTCTGAATTGTTGTGATTTAACATTTAGGTCTTTTCAGACAAAATAAAAAAGAAAAAGATTATTTACTTGTCACAAAAAGCAATGATCAATCCTTGTAGTTTGGCATATTAGTGATCATTTCCTGCTTTAGCTCTGACATCGACTAGTTGGCTTGTAGGATGTTTTTTGTTTTTTGTTTTTTTTGGTCTTGATCTTACCTATTATAATTAAATATTATTTCACTTTCCTGAAAGTGTGATGATAATTGATGAAGTACTTGATCATGTAATTTCCCTACCCTCTTTCTGGTATAGCCAAGAAAAGTATTATTAAATAATAGATATCAGTTTGCAAGAAATATCTGAAAGCTTTCAATTTTTCATAATCTTTGATTGGGCTATAAAAAAATGTACTAAAGTAAATATTAATTTACAGTTTGATGCAGTAAAACATCTATGGAATTTTTTTTTTTTTTTTACCTGAGGACATTTTTGCATTTCAGATAGAGCAGGAGGGAGAGAGGGAAGAAGAGCGAGAGAGAGAAACATCGATGTGAGAGAGACACATTGACTGGTTGCCACCCACACAACCCCTGCTGGGGCCAGGGACAAACTGCAACCGAGGTACGTGCCCTTAGCAGGTACCGAACCCGGGTCTCTCTGGACCGCAGGCCGACACTCTAACCGCTGAGCCAAACCAGCCAGGGCTATGGAATTTTTTAATGTACATGCTCTTGGTTTTACTAGTCTGATGAAACCCTGTTCAAGGAATTTACAAGGTTGGCAGAACGTTAAAACAAGTTGTGGTTGGTAAATCATACCCAATACCTCTTACAGTTAAACAGTACAGTTGAGAGGATATCATAAATATTTCATCTTTAAAATAGGAATGAAAATGTTGACTTTTGAATGTTTCTTTAAAAAAATTTAACACAGTTCCTGAAAAATTTTTAAATAAACATTCCCTTTCATTTTGGCACAAACAGTTTGAATTTGTACTGTATATAGATACTGTATGAGTCTAATAACCTAAAAATCAACCTGGGAAACCCCCCCCATAAAAAAACAAGGCCCTTGGGGTCAGGTTTCGTGTATTTGAATCTGGTTCTGTCATTTGCTGTCTTATAACCAAGCAGGCTATTGAACTTCTCTGTCTGCTCAATTTTTTTAAAAAAATTGCGATAAGATAGTCTACTTCAGAGATTGTTATGAGGATTAAATGACTGTGTGTTAGTGAAGTAGTGGGTCCAGTTGTGCTGGTTGAAAAAAATAACAGTGGGTGACATTTATTGAACATTATGTGTTAACTGTGCTAAGTACTTTATATGCGTTTAATCATCACAACAACCCTATGAAATAGGCATTATCCTGATTTTATAACTGAGAAAACTTAGATATAGTGAAGTCTGATAGTTTTCTGATGGTCCCATAGAGAAGGATAGAGCCAGAATTTAAATCCAGTGGGAATTGGCTACAGAACCTGATAGGGATTCCAGTCCCATCTTTACACCCAAATCTGGCCTATTTATTCTTCCACTTTTTCTTCTCTTTTCCATTCACACTCAGGTGGTTGTAATGTCATCTGTGTGTTTTGTTCCCTGCTTGGACTGCAGTCTATTAAAGGAGCAATAATAAATGGAGCAGCAGCTATGGTTTATTCATACAACTCTTACTTTAGCTTAAATGTATTTGTTTGGTTTATTGGAAGTCTTGTATTTATACTGGTTAGCTTGGTTTAGTCATTATTATTTTGCTGAGTAAATTAATTCTTATAAATGTATGTTTGGCTAAGATAACTTTTTTTTTTTTTTTATCCTCACCCAAGGACGTTTTATCCTCACCCAAAGACATTCTTCCATTTTTTGTTCAGATAGCGTGGGAAGGAGAGAGAGAGAGAGAGAGAAACATTGACATGAAAGGGGCACATTGAGTGGTTGCCACCCGCACGACCCCAACCAGGGCCGGGGCAAAGTGCAACCAAGGTACGTGCCCTTAGTGGGAATCGAACCTGGTTCTCTCTGGACTGCAGGCTGATGCTCTAACCGCTGAGCCAAACCGGCCAGGGCATAAATAGCTTTTAAAAACTATTTTAAATAGTTTAATTATTTACTTTAAAATTTTAGAGAGAGACAATCGATGAGTGAGAACATCAGTTGGCTGCCTCCTGCATGCCCCCCACCAGGGAGTAGGCCCACTACCTGGGCATGTGCCCTGACCAGGAATTGACCAGGAATGCAACCTCTTGGTGCATGGGTTGATGCTCAACCACTGAGCCCCACCAGTTAGGCTAATAATTTATTTTAACTATTTGAAAATAATTTCCACTTTAATTGTTGAAATAACATTTATTGAAAAATCCAAATAATTAATTGAGTAATGTTAACTGTTATGGGTTTGGCTGTAAAAGCTTTAACACCTGGGAATTAATGTTACAGGTTTGTTAAATAGAATTTTAGTATTTACCCTGGATAATTTTTTGACCCTGTGATTGATTGATTAAATAAGGCATATTTTAATTATTTCACATGATTAATAAAACAAACTAATGATCTTTTCTTCCTCACTAGCAGGGTCTCTACAATTTATGATGAAAGGTTAGGTTAAGTAGAAAGGGAGAAGTTATCTTTGCCAAGATGACTTCTCGGGAAAGGTTATTAATCGGGCAGTACCTCTATTAACAAATTTACTGAGAACATACTGTCATGTACCAGCACGTTGGAAAATAAACACGCTTCGTAAATTATGCAGTGGTGTTGGTTTGCATTAACAGCAATGTTCTCATTAAAGTTGGGCTTAGGGAAAAACACCAGTGTGTTCTGCTTCTACTTTTCACTACATGTGAACTGTGCCAACAGCAGACAGCAAAGACCTGGGAAAGAAAGGCAAACCAGGGATGTGTTGGGCCCTTCAGCAGCAGAATTTCTAGAAACTTCTTTGTAGGACTCTTGTTAATATTAATTTTATCCCCTCTATTAGCCATCTGTTTCTGTCATTTATCTAACATTCAGAATGGAGAGGGAATCAATCTTACTGGCTCATTTGAGTCAGCTGTCTAGCTTTGGATCAGTGTGGGAGAGGGACATGTGCATGATCAAATATAACGGAGACA
Organism: Molossus molossus; assembly: GCF_014108415.1. Lineage (NCBI taxonomy): Eukaryota > Metazoa > Chordata > Mammalia > Chiroptera > Molossidae > Molossus > Molossus molossus. The sequence continues at coordinate 43,655,947 of NW_023425401.1, forward strand.
TAGTTGGTTCTTGGTAGTCCCCCTCAGAATAAAGTAGGCCTTCAGTTCTTTATGCTTAGTGATTTAATTATTTTACTTAAGTATAATTGAGAGACAGGTGTTGAATCAACTAGATACTTGCTTTTCTTTTTTTTATTTCTCACCCAAGGATATTTTTCTATTTATTATCAGACAGAGTGGGAGGGAGGGACAGAGAGACAGAGAGAAACATCAATGTGATGGAGAAACACTGATGTGATAGAGCCACATCGACTGGTTCCCTCCCACAAAAGCCAACCAAGATATGTGCCCTTGACCAGAATCGAACCTGCGCCTCTTTGGTCCGAAGGCCGATGCTCTAACCGCTGAGCCAAACCAGCCAGGGCGATACTTGCTTTTTGATCTTAAAGGTTAAAGATAGGGGCTTGGGCATTTTGAGGATTTATTGAGGGATCCCTGAAATCACACTATATCTAATGAGTCTCACTAGCTCTGAGAATCTTTTTTTTCTTTATCTGTTTTTAGAGAGAGTAAAGGAGAGGGAGAGATAGAAACATCAATGAAAGAGAACATTGATTGGCTGACTCCTGGGGGTTTGGCCTACAACCTGGGCATGTGCCCTGACCAGGAATCAAACCGGTGACCTCTTGATGCATGGGTCAGTGCTCAACCACTGAGCCACATCGGCCAGGTGCTCTGAGAATCTTTTTAATCTTTTTGTTAAAGGGAAGCAGAGTAGAGGAATTAAGTGAGACAGTCATGGCTGCTTCTTTCTCTTACATTGTTGCTGGTGATGGCCTTCTCTCCTTAGTTTCTTCCAAAAGTTGGAGTTCTCTCAGTTCTACCATGAAGCTGTTTGCAAAGCTCTCTTTCTTTCATTCCCTCCCTTTCCTGTGTTTAGGAATTGAATTCCTTCCATCACCACCTAATGAAATTTAAGTTACCCATCTGCCGCAAGAGTCCCATTTAGAATGCTATGGTTTTCTTGAGCACTTAGTACTTAGCAATTTGGTTCTTTAATACATCTTCCCCCTTAAGTAGCTATTTATCTGCCCTTTTACAATGCTAGAGTTTCTCACAGTTTTGTTATTAAGATATAACTTTTTAGCTGAAAATTTTAATTATATAACTAATAGGAAATAATAGGACTTAATTAAATTGATTTTGAGCAGTGGCAGTTGCTTTTCTAATGACTTGCCCTGTCTCTTCATAGTCCTTTTCCATGAGAAAATGTATTCAAAAGTACCTAGCTCAGTGCCTAACATTTGTTGCTACTCAGATGATATTAGCTTCCATTTTATCTTGATTTTTGTAAATTATGTGTTTTAAATCACAATTTAAAAGTAATACATGTCTGTCATAGGAAAAGTGGTAAATGCAGGTAAGCATAATAAAATAAAAGCACTGTTACCCTACTGTTAACATTGTGAATATCCCCCCCAAATAAGATCATATTGTATTTATTTTTTTTATTGCCCTGTTTTCATGTAACATACCAAAAGTACTTTCTCAGATCATTAAATATCCCTTTAAAACACAAGCTTAATGAATATACTCTTCTGTTGTACAGATATGCCATAATTTATTTATTAAACCTTTCTATTTACGTATAGCATATCATTGACCTAATCTCTTATTTCTTTAATGGTTTTATAAGTACAGATTTCTAATAAACAGAGAGGAACATTTTTAGGCTTTTGAGATGTCAGTCCCCACATATGTAACCAGTCTCCCACCTCAGCTGCCATTCCATCCTGTGCATGGATACCTTCTTTGTCCCATTCAAGCTCTTTATTATAAACTTTCTTGGGTTCTGCCACTCCACATCAGGATGTCCTCCTCACCGTGTTTAGGATTCAACACCCTGTGCTGGGTCACTCCACATGTGGTCACCCTCCTCACCTAACTCAGGCTCTGACGCTGCTTACCCCACAAGGTTCCCCCTCTACACCGCACTTGGGCTGATACCTGGGCCACACCCATGTGTCAGACCCTGACACCCTGCTTTTGGCCCCCATGGATCTGCCACATCTAATGGCTTTAGCACTGTTCAGGAGAAGCAGAGGAAAAAGACGAAGGCAGCTATACAGTTTGAAGACTTATTGAGAGGCCTTGTCAAGTGCATAGATAATATATCATACCTGGCATATTGTAGGTATTTGGTGGCAGGGTGTGTGTGTGTGTTTAAGTCTTCCTCTTCTTATCTTTTGTGCATTGGTGGTAAAAGGAAAAATACAAACATAACTCAGCTGTCTGCTTCTAATACCAATTCAGATGTGTCTGTACTTCCTGGTATCCCTAATCTAATAATCTAGTTAACACTGTATTCTGTCTCCCTGGGTGGTTCTTACCTTCATTGTTGTCCCACATTCCCCAAACTCTCCAGCTTCCATATTTGGGCTAATGGCTTTGCCTACTGTTTAAATGAGTTCAAGATTATTTGACACAAACGTGTGTATCTAGCTGACCACCTCAAAATGTTTCAATATTTTTAGCTTTCCTGACTTTGCCTTCTTTCTTGAAACACTTTCCTTGTTTAGTTATTTACTGTAGTATAATGTCCTAGTTTTCTTCCTAGCTATTTGGCTAATTTTTCGAAGTCTTCTTACCTGACTTTGATAGGTCTTTCCAGTTGAATATTTTTTTCTGTTAATGTTTTGTTCCTGATTTCATTAAGCTGTTCTATTTCCCTAGAATATCAAATTGCCCTCATAATGTCTAAATACCTAGTTTATGCTGCTGAGTTCCAGATTTTGTACTTCCCAACTCTCTAGAACTCTAACCAAATTTCTAACTGTTGTATAGATCCAACAGTCTTTTCTAAACCTGTTTTTATTTTGTCATGGTTGATGATGCTAGTACAGGCCTAGGTACTTAAGCTAGAAATTGTCATATATTTTTTTCTCATGCCCTCATATCTAGTAAGACACTGTCCTTTTTCAGGCCATCTCTCACTATGGATAGTACAGTCATGCTTATTTTATTCTGCTTTGAATTATAACTAACTCTCTTTGGATTTGACACTTCTTAGAGGTAGATTCTATCAGAATCATCTCTCTTTGTTGAATAAAAACACTCTTCAAGGCTTTCTTCTAAATTTGAGTCAGTGTTTTACTATGTCATTAACTGGCTTTCCCTAGGCAATAGGAACGTGGTTGTGATTCATGATTTGATTATATGTATGTGGCCTGTAATATACTATTCTTAGGGTTAATGCAGGAAAGAGTGTGGTTTTAGTTGGTGCATAACCTGACAGAATATGTGGGAAGATTTTTTAAAAATAGGTTTTTATTGATTTTTTTTTAGGGAGAGAGAGAGAGAAACATCGATGTGAGAGAGAAACATCGATTGACCTACCCCTGCATACCCCCTACTGGGTATTGAATCCATAACTGGGGCATGTGCCCTGACTGGCAATCGAACCGGGACCTATCAGTCTTGGGTCGATGCTCAATCCACTGAACAACACTTGCCAGGTGGAAGAGTTTAAATGGATTTAGCTCTTATTACTTATAAGAATGGCATTTTTGCTAATTAGCTAGATTTTATTATCTGTGGATGAGATTTTTTTTTTCTCCCTTTCAATTTTATTTTTGTATTGCTTTCAAATATTTAGCATAGTGGTTAAACAGTCATATACTTTACATAGTGTTACCTTCGATATTTCCAGTATCCCAAATGACACTATATGTATTTATCACAATAGTATTAACTATATTCTCTATGCTTTACTTACATACTTGTGACTGTTTTGTAACTACCAATTTATGCTTCCTTCTTTTTACCAATTTTTAAAATTGAATTTGCTGGAGTGACACTGGTTAACAAATTTATATAGATTTCAAATGTATAATTTGATAATACATCATCTGTATATTGTATTGTGTGTTTCAGTCCTGATTGTGCTTCTTGGTCCCTTTACCTCTTTTGTTCAGTCACCCTACCTCTTTCCCCTCTGGCAACCACTAGTTTGTTCTCTGTATCTATGGGTCTGTTTCAGTTTTGTTTGTTCATTTATTTTGCTCTTTAGATTTCACATATAAATGAAATCATATGATATTTGCCTTTCTAAGGCTGACTTATTTCACTGCACTTAATAATTTCACTATCCATTCTGTTGCAAATGGTAAGATTTCATTCTTTTTTTGTGTGGCTGGGTAATGTTCCATTGTATAAATGTCCCACAGCTTTTTTTATCCACTTATCTTCTGATGGACACTTGGGCTGCTTTCATAACTTGGCTATTGTAAATAATGCTGCAAAGAACATAGGGGTGCATATATTCTTTCAAATTAGTGTTTTGGGTTTCTTCGGATAAGTCCCCAGGAGTGGAATTGCTGGGTCATAGGCAATTTTATTTTTATCTTTTTTTTTTTTTTTTTTTGAGGCAACTTTATGCTATTTTTTATATATCGGCTGCACCGATCTGTATTCCTCCCAACAATGCCTGAGGGTTCCCTTTTCTCCACATCCTTGCCAATGCTTGTCATTTTTTTATTTATTGGTGATAGCCATTCTGACAGGTATGAGGTGATATCTCACTGTGGTTTTAATTTGCATTTAGATGATTCATATTTTCAAATTTTGATTTGTTTTTTTCTTTTTGTTAATCCTCACTTGAGGATATTCTTTTCTATTGATATTTTTAGAGAGAGTGGAAGGGAGCGAGGGAGGAGGGAAGAGGGAGAGAAGAGAGGGAGAGAAACATCAATGGTGAGAGGCTAGCTAGACATGTATTTTAAAATTGATTGTATTCTGTAAATCTATTTTCTTCCTTGAAAAGTTATATTATACTGCCAAAAAATATTTTAATCTTTTACAGAAGTTTTACTTGCCTTCTACTCAAGCAGCTCTACCTTCTGTAGTAATACTTTTGCCTGTGATATGATTCTGCTAATAATTCAGAGAAGAAGAAATAGAGCAAAGATGTTGCAAAGAAACTTTTACTTATAGTTATTCATATATTATGAAATAAAATAATTATTTCATAATTTAGACTTATTTCCCCAATTAGGATATCTTAACTTTGAATACTTACCCATTTCATGTCCTCCCCTCTCCTAAATAACACTAGAATTCTACAGGAAAATATTAGTAATTGGATTAAAAGGCTTCTATCGTTGGCTTCTTATCTGTTTTTCCGAGTTCCAGGCAAAGACTGATTTAGAACAGTTAAAGATTTGGTGAAATAATTTGGTATTATTACACATTACAAAGAGTTACTAGTCATGTCCTCATACCACTTCTTTTTGCTGACATCATCATCATTCAGAGTTTATATTTCAGGATTAAATGATTCAATTTTCTTATTTGATCTTTCTTACCTGTGTGTCTGATTTCTGTAGGGAGGTGTGTGTGTGTGTGTGTGTGTGTGTCTCAGGCATTCAGAAACATTGGACAGTATTTTGATTAAAGTATGATGTGAAAAAACAAGAGAATGGAATAGGACAGCATATAAATGGAAACATGATGGGAATTGTTAGGCAAAACAGTAGGGTAGAAACAAGGCTTTTTAGGAGCACTTGTAAGGACTCAGAGCTGTTCCTAGATATTTAGTAGACAAATTTGTTTGAGAAGCAATACTTATGAACAAAAAACAATGAAAACCTGTTTGGTATTCAAAGCATTGAGAGTTTTACTTTAAAATTAAGTTTTTAAAAAGTAAAAAGAATTAGTTTCTACTAATTTGGGGTAGTTTCCTGAAGGTTAATGAATGATCTTAATGATTTTAAATGGCCCTAATTGTTTCTTCAGTATGTTTTAGCAATATGAACAGGATTACTGGGTATAATTTCAGAATGTCCACTGTGACAACATAATGTTTTGGAAGCTGGAGAGTTTGGGGAATGGGGGACAACACTGAAAGTAAGAACAACCACTCAGGGAGACAGAATACAATGTTAACTAGATCATTAGATTAGGGACACCAGGAAGAACAGATATATCTGAATTGGTATTAGAAACAGACAGCTGAGTTATGTTTGTATTTTTCCGTTTACCACCAATGCACAAAAGATAAGAAAAGGAAGAATTAAACACACATTCACACAACACACACACACACATCCTGCCACCAAATATCTACAATATACCAGGCGACATTCTGCACCTTTTTTAAATCTGGAGTTATTGCTTGGCCGGTATGGCTCAGTGATGGAGCATCAACTTACGCACCAAGAGGTCATTGGGGTGATTCCCAGTCAGGGCATATGCCCAGGTTGTAGGCCTGATCCCCATTGGGGGGCATGCAGGAGGCAGCCAGTCGATGTTCCCTCTCATCGATGTTTCTGTCTTTCTCTCCTTCTCCCTTTATCAAAGGCTCTCTAAAATCAATAAAGAAAAAATATTTTAAAAAATAAATAAACCTGGAGCTATTGATATCATGTTGATGTTGCACTGAAACTGGTTATATAAGGACTGACGTGCATTTTTTTTTAATGTATCTTTTTTCTTTTTTTTAAAACTCATCTCTATTGTTGAATATATTACATACAGATGTCCCCTCTTTTTCCCCCATTGACCTCCTTCTTCCCAATCCCACCCCCCTCGTGCCTTTCCCACACTATTGTGGTGTCCATTGGTTATGCATATATACATAGAAATTCTTTGGTTTATCTCATCCCGCCCTCTCTCCCCCCTTCCCTTTGAGGTTCATTAGTGTAACAACCAATTTGTACTTCTTAATTCCTTCATCTTTTTCACCCATCCCTCCAGCCCCCACCCATCTGGCAAGCAACAAAAAATTATCTGTATCTATGAGTCTGTTTCTGTTCTGCTTGATCATTTTGTTTGTAGATTCAGTTGTTGATAGATATGTATTTATTGCCTTTTTATTGTTCATAGCTTTGTTCTTCTTCTCCTTCAAGAAGTTCCTTCAACATTTCATATATTACTGGTTTGGTGGCGATGAACTCCTTTAGCTTTTTCTTGTCTGCGAAACTCTTGATGATCGATTCTAAATGATAGCTTTGCAGGATGGAGTAATCTTGGTTGTAGGTCCTTGCTTTTCATCACCTTGAATATCTCTTGCACTCCTTTCTGGCCTGCAAAGTTTCTTTTGAGAAGTCAGCTAACAGTCTTATGGGAGCTCTTTTGTAGGTAATGATCTGCTTTTCTTTTGCTGCTTTTAAAGTTCTCTCTTTGTCTTTAAACTTTGGCATTTTGATGATGATGTGTCTTGGTGTGGACCTCTTTGGGTTCATCTTGTTTGGGATTCTCTATGCTTCCTGGACTTGTATGTCTGTTTCCTTCACCAAGTTAGGGAAGTTTTCTGTCATTATTGTTTCAAATAGGTTTTCAGTTTTTTGCTTTCTCTCTTCTTCTTTTGGCACCCCTATGATGCGAATATTGGCATGCTTGAAGTTGTCCCAGAGGCTCCTTACACTATCCTCATTCTTTCGGATTTTTTTTTTTTTTTTTGCTGTTCTTATTGGGTGTTTTTCGCTTCTTTATATTCCAAATTGACGGTTTGCTTCTTGGCTTTACCTGATCTACTATTGATTCCCTATAAATTAATCTTTATTTCAGTTAATGCATCCTTCATTTCTGCCTGGTCCTTTTTTATGTTGTTGATGTTCTCACTAAGTTCCTTGGAAGTTTCCTTAAGTTCCTTCAAGGTCTCACTAAGTTCCTTGAATGTCTCACTAAATTCTTTGAGCAACCTTATAATCAGTGTTCTGAACTCTGCATCTGATTGATTGCTTATCTCCATTTTGTTTAGTTATTTTCCAGGAGTTTTGTTCTTTTCTTTCATTTGGGACATGTTCCTTTGTCTCCTCATTGTTCCTCTGTATTAGGTAGAGTTGCTATATCTCCTAGGCTTCATAGGGTGGCCTATTTTCATAGGTATCCTGTAGGATCCAGTGGCACAACCTCCCTGATCACCCCAGCTGGGCCCTTGAAGTGCACCCCTAGTGTGGACTGTACACCCTTCTGTTGTTATTGAGTCTTGATTGCTGTTGGCACGTCAGTGGGAGGGATTTACTCAGGCTGATCAGCTGCAAAGACTGGTTTTTCCCTCTGACCCCCTTGGAGGATCAGCTGTGTAGGGGCCCACCACACAGAGCAAAACTTACTTCATCAGGGCTCTGGTACTTAGAGTCCACTCATTGAATGTGTCACTTGTGGAGGTGGTTGGGTGGTGCTGCTTCAGTGTGGTCTGAAGCTGTCCACTGGGTGTGCTGGCTCTGGGGCAAGGTCAGCCTCCATCTGTGTTCTACCTGGGGCCACCTGGCATTGGCTACAAAGTGATCTGCAGATGGCTGTTTCTTGTGCTGGGCTTGGAGGTGCCCAGGAAAAGCCAAGTTGTGAACCAAGGCTGGCTGCTTCTAGTGCCAAGCCTGGGGCCACTTAATGAGAGGTATGGGACTAGCTCAGACCAGATGCTGCTTGTTTGAGAGATTTTAGAAAACTCTGGAGCAGGATCCAAGACAGGCCAATCCTATGGTAAAGCCTTTGGAAACAGCTTGGGTGGGCTTGAAAGTTGGGTGGGGCAAGTCCTCAGGGAATCACCCTGTGCTACAAACACTGGGAGCCAGGTTGCTGGAGTCCCAGATATGGTAGCCGCCCTGGGGAAGGGCTCACCAAAGGAACAAAGCCTCCACCAGCATGTCTGTCTGAGAGAAAGCTGCCTCTCTAGCCCTTGTCCAGAGGCCAAACAGCTCAATTCTTCCTGGAATGTCTCTGATGCCTTTCAAGCTGCCTTGTGGGTGAGCCCTCTAAGAGGAACTGCCTGGGGCTCTAGCAGCCACACCCTCCCTCAGCCTCAGTTCCTGCTGTTTTTTACAGCAAGAAGTTATGGAGACCTCTCTTCCTGGCACTGGAAACTTGAGCTGGACGCCTGGTGTGGGACAGGGACCTCTCAGTACTCAGGGAGAACCTACACAGCCGAGGTGTCCCTCCTGATTTTTTAACTGATTTTATTTTCTAAATATTTCTTTCAAACCTGTTTAGACAGTAGACTTTTTTTTTTTTTTAATCTCCACCCGAGGCCATTTTTCCATTCTTGCTTCAGATAGAGTGGGAGAGGGAGAGAGGGAGAAACATGGACGCGAAAGGGACACATTGAGTGCCTGCCACCCGCATGATCCAGCCAGGGCCAGGGACAAACCACAACCTAGCGGGAACTGAACCCGGGTCTCCCTGGACCGCAGGCCGACGCTCCAACCACCGAGCCAAACCGGCCAGGGCCCTCCTGATTTTTATCCGCCACACATGGGTGTGGGACCAGCCTGTCCGCACCTCCGTCACGCCTACCAATCTTAATGTGGCTGCTGCTTCTTTAATTTCATAGTTGTAGGACTTCCATTTAGCTTGATTTCAGGAGGTTCTGAATGATGGTTGTGCTGTAGTTTAGTTATAATTTTGATTTGATTGTGGGAGGAAGGAGGTAAGTATTGTGTTTACCTATGCCACCATCTTCCTGATGTGCATTTTTGATTTGGTCTATTGCATATGCTGTCGTAGACCAACGAGACAGACCAGACTCAGACTCCGAAATGGGTTCAAATTAGGAGAGCTTTATTAGCCGCGCCGCGACTGTCCCATCCTACTCAGAGGAGAAAGCAGCCCCGAGCTCAGGGGGTGGGTTGCTTATATAGTTGTTTTAGCCTCTGTTAAGGAATTTGGATTAAGGGTATGCAAGCAAGCAAGCCCGTACAGAAGCAGATATTTGCAGTTAGCTGTTATGCCTGAGGGAACAGTCAGTTTCGGTGTACACAAAGCAATGGTTATCTATACAATGCAGTGGTTATCTATGTAATGCAATGGTTATCTATTAGCAGATAGTTCTTGCCATTCCCTTAAACACCAGGGGGCAAGGTCATGTGTTTGTCCTTTACATTCCCCACTGGTCTTAGGGTTAAATCAAATCTTTGATTCTAAAGTGTCTTCAGTTTCTTCCATTGTGGCTAGCCTCTGATAGTGCTAAGGACCATGAGCTTAACAGCCTGTATTTTTTCTCTAAAAAATTGCATTAAGCCATTAATCAGGATTGGGTCATAAGTTAATATTAATAGGAGGAGGATTAAGGGGCCTACAAGGCCAGTGATAAGAGTAGTGAACCATGGGGACCAATTAAAGAGGTTCTCATACCAATTCTTAGACGTGGATAGAGCCTGTTCCCGTTCATCTAGTCGCCGTCTAACTAATTTTATGCTTTCTCTAATAATACCAGATTGGTTAGCATAAAAACAACAGGCTTCTCCCAAAGTTATACAAAGACCTCCTTGTTTAAGAAATAGTAGGTCAAGTCCTCGCCGGTTCTGAAGGAACACCTCAGCAAGGGAGTCCAAGGGCTTTCTCTAAGTGAGATATCTGGTCTTCGAGGTCCTGAAGATCTCGGGTGACCTGAGCTGACAGGCTGGTGAGGCTTAAATGGCCCTGTAACAGGGCGGCTGTTCCTACTGCTGTTGATCCTGCAATGCCTAGTCCGACTAAAAGAGGAACTAGGATCGGGGCTCTCTTGAAAAGGTGATGCCCAAGATTAGTAGATTCGAGATGTTCTCTCCTGGCTTCTCCTAAGAAGAAATAAACCTGTGGAATAATATAAGCGAGAATACATAAGTCTTTGGAGTCTTCGGGGAAAATGCAGGTAGTCAGTCCTGAGGCACAAGCAAACCAAGTCCCGGGGGGTGCGGTAAGAACCCAAGTCTCTTGTGAAGAGGAGTCTAATGGGGCAAGGGTGGTAAAATCTCCGCATGCGTCTCTATTAGGGGAGGAGCTCAGGTCCTAATTGCCGATGATGAAGCATGTCCCCTGTCCTTGTAGATCCCCGAGAGTTAGGCGGGGGTTCGGACCAGGATGGCAGTGGCTGTCTTGGAGTGCGCCTTGCAAGGATTGGTTCCTGATGTCCTGTTGAGAGTTTCCTAAAGTCCTATTAGTACCGATGCCTACGTAATAGGGCGGTGAAGGGTTTAAGCAGAACCAGCAGTCCTGAGTTTGATTGGGGTTAGTTGCATTGGCAAAGGAGAAAACTGCATCAAGGGTGGTCAGGAGGGGATTTTCAATCCTGGGCTTTTGGGTGCGTCTAGCCTGTGAGTAAGTGATGCCCTCTAGGGAGGAAGTGGGAGACGTCTCACCTGGGGTACCAATAGGGGAAAGAGTGGGTTTAAGTAACAGATGGTTGAGAATTACATTCAGACCTATAGGTAAGCTGAGTATTCTAATTGCAGATTTTTGGATAGTAAAGGTGGTCCCTGGGTCTGGCCCAGTGACATAGAGCCGGAGTCCCCATGTTTTTCCTGTGAGCCATGAAGGGTCAGTAATTATCTTAACCCTAAACTGAACTGGGTTACAGGAGCTGACTGTGATCCTGTTACAGGCCTGGGGGCCAGGAGTGGTAAGCCTGTGGAAGGAGATGTGTGGGTCAGCCCCAGGATGTCTGTCCCAGAGAGCTGAGGTTTCGCACCCGAATCAGGAACTGGATTCGGGAGGAGTCTAAGAGGAGTACCTGGTATTGGGTGATTCGGTCATTAGACATCCACCGGTCTGGAGGGCTCCTGAGGAGAGCCTCAACAGAGGCTTTGCCCTAGGGTTAGCTTGGGTGCTTCTTTAACTAAAAGAGCAGTAGCTGCTTTGGCTCGCAGGCAGCTGGGCTAGCCGGAGGCTACCGAGTCTAATCTCTTAGATAAGTAGGCAACTGGTCTCTTCCAGGGCCCTAATGATTGGGTTAGGATCCCTTTGGCAATGCCTGGAGTCTCAGAGACGAAGAGCTGAAAGGGCTTAGTGATATCAGGCAAAACTAGGGCCAGCGCAGACATTAAGGCCAATTTTAGTTTCTCAAAGGCCTGTTGTTCTATCTCAGTCCAGGTTAAGGCATTGTTCTTTCCCCCTGTGCTGGTATAGAGAAGTTTAGCGATCTCCGCAAAGCTAGGGATCCAGAGGCGGCAGTACCCTACAGCCCCAAGAAATTCCCGTACCTGTCTTTTGGTCGTGGGGGTAGGGATTTTCATGACCGCCTCTATCCTGCTATTGGAGAGCCACCGTTTTCCTTCTTTGAGTTCATAACCTAGGTAGGTCGCGGTGGTGGTGCATAATTGAGCTTTCTTGGCTGAGACCCGATATCCTAAGTGTTCTAGCTCTAGTAGGAGTGCATTCGAGGCCTCCTCACACTCAGGAAGAGGAGCGGCTGCTAGAAGCAAATCATCTACATACTGTAGCAGGGTGACATGTTGGTACCTTTCCCGGAACAGTTGGAGGTCCTTGCTTAAGGCCTCATCGAAGATGGTGGGAGAGTTCTTGAATCCTTGAGGCTGTCGGGTCCAGGTCAATTGTCCTGAGAATCCCCCTTCTGGATCAACCCATTCGAAGGTGAAGATGGGTTGGCTGAGAGGCGATAAGGAATTGAAAAGAAGGTGTCCTTGAGGTCCAAGACAGTATAGTAAACACGGCTAGGAGGGATCAAGGGTTCGGAACCGTGGGGTGGATGGTTTCCACCCGAGTGTTTACTTCCCTTAAATTTTGGACCGGCCTAAAATCCTCAGTCCCAGGCTTTTTAACCGGTAAGAGGGGAGTGTTCCAGGCTGACTGGCAAGGTTTTAAAATGCCAGCTTCTCTGAGTCTATTAATATGTGTAGTTATTCCTAGTTTGGCCTTTATGGAGATCGGGTATTGGCGGACGCGAATGGGGGAGGCATTGCTGCTTAGTTGTACTATAACTGGAGCCTGATGCTTAGCTAGGCCAGGGGGGTTAGTTTCTGCCCAAACCCCAGGTATTTCTTTTTTCCATTTTTCAAGAACAGCATTAGGGGTTTCTTTAAAAGGCTCTTCTAGTAGGAGGTATTCCTTGGATAGGGGCACAGAGAGCAGGAGAGAGACTGCCGGTTCCCCGAGGGTTAGAGTGGAGCCCTCCTGTTTGAAGGAGATCATGGCCTGCAATTTCTGGAGGAGATCTCTGCCAAGGAGGGGGTAGGGACAGTCCGGCATGACTAGGAAGGAATGAGTGATAGTTCCTTTGCCTAGGTCCGTTATTCTCGCTGTAGTCCAAGGGTAGGATTTGGACTTCCCTATTGCCCCTACAATTGGCGTTTTCTCAGATGAGAGTGGCCCTGTGGTCTCCTTTAGAACAGAAAAGGTGGCTCCAGTATCAACTAGAAATTCAACAGGATGACCCCCCAACTTGTAATGTTACCTTGGGCTCCCGGGGGCCTAATCTGTAGGAGCCCCGACCCCCTCATTCAGTGTCTTCTAAGAGAATGAGGTCCTTAGGTTTCTGTTGGGCCCCCCCTTTAGGGCAGTCCTTTTTCCAATGACCATATTCTTTGCAGTAGGCACATTGGTTAGGGTCAAGAAGTGGTCGAGATCGTTGCCTAGGTCTCCGTGGGGTTGGCCCTATGTTTTTAGGCCTATTTCCCCGTTGCCCTTTTTGATTCTCTTGAAGAGCGGCTATGATTACTCTTGTGACATTTTTAGTATTGGCCGTTTCTGGGTCTTCCTGGTTGTTAAATACTCTCTGAGCTATTTCAACTAAGTCACTAAGATTCTTTCCTTCAAAACCCTCTGATTTCTGGAGTTTCTTCCTAATGTCTGGGGCCGACTGGGTGACAAAAGCAATATTAATTGCCCGTCTATTCTCAGGGGCCTCCGGGTCTATGGGAGTAAAGAGGCGATAAGCCTCCATGAGACGGTCAAGAAAGGCTGCTGGGGATTCCCCTGCAGTTTGAACAGTCTCGCTTACCTTAGACAGATCAGTTGGCTTTTTGGCTGCTCCGCGGAGGCCCTGAAGTAGAGATCAGCCATACTGGGTTATAGCCTCCTTACCTTGATCAGTGTTTGGGTCCCAGTTGGGTCGGGTAGTTGGGAGGTAGGCTCTTATCTGGGCCAGATCTGTGAGGGGTTGGCCGTCTGGCCCGAGGACAAATTTTGCTGCCTCTCTGTGGGTCCTGTCCCTCTCCTCGGAGGTGAACAGGACCTGCAACAATTGCTGACAGTCATCCCAAGTGGGCTGATGGGTGTGGAAGACTGTCTCTAGGAGAGAGATTAAACCTTGGGGTTTATCAGAGAAGGAGGGGTTCTGTTGTTTTCAATTATACAGATCGCTAGTTGAAAAGGGGACATAAAACATGAAGGGCCGAGTCTGGTCTCTACCCGGTGGTGGAGTAACCTGATGGAGGGGCAGGATGGCAGCCGAGGAGTCTGGCGCCTGTGGAGGAGGGTTATAAGGGGTGTCACCACGTGTATGGGAAGGACTGAGTGGCTGAAGGGCTTCAGCCTCTCCAGCCTCGGCAGCGGCAGGTGGCGGAGACCGATAAGGGTGTGGCCCCACAGGGTCAGTGAGGGGGTCTTCTGGGGGACCTGAAAAAACAGGGTAAAGCCTTTGGGAGGGAGCAGGAGCCCAGGGCTTCTGAGGCTTCCGTGGAGGCTGGGGAATTAAAATCTTCTCCCTATTAGGGCACGAACATTTCTTAATATAATTAGGCTTGTCAGTAGCTATATCAATCTAAACATCAATGTAAGGGGTTTGGTCTGGGTGTCTGGGAGTCCCGTAGATGACACCTCAAACTGCAAACAAAGAACTTAAGTCAAAAGTGCCCTGGGAGGGCCAATTGACCTGGAAAGTGGGCCACTCCCATTCGCACAAAGTGCGCAAGAATCCAGGGTCTGCTGTGATGCTGTAACCTGAAGAGCGCTTGGAAAAGTCTGAGAAGTTATTAAGGAGACATTGAAGAGGGGTCCTAGGTCCTGAAGGTCCCCTGAAGGTCCCTGACCCAGTCTGAAGGACACAGGCCGGCACAGCACAGAAACACAAAACACAAAAGGACAAACAAATAAGACAGACAAAAAACGAGACAAACCAAACCGGGGCCAAAAGCAACATCTCACTATGGCCCTGGGGCAGGATCTCTGTGTTGTGTCCAGCAGATCCACTTCCCCTCACTCTGCAGAGATTCCAGAAACAGACTTACCGAGGGACATCCCGTCTGCCAAACCAAACCTGGGCCCAGGGTTTCCAGATGCTCTCTAGATGGAATTTTTGGAGTGGAGACAATTCCAGGGCAGAATGGTGTCTGGGGCGGAGGAACGTCTTCTCCGAGGCCTTCCCCTAGACCGCCCGTCCGCTCCTGGGATCGACCTGTCTCCCGGAGTCTGAGGAGGTCAACTCGCCTATGTGGGGGAACTTGTTTGTCTATCTCACTGGGGCCTCCAAATGTTGTAGACCAACGAGACAGACCAGACTCAGATTCCGAACTGGGTTCAAATTAGGAGAGCTTTATTAGCCGCGCGGCGACTGTCCCATCCTACTCAGAGGAGAAAGCAGCCCCGAGCTCAGGGGGTGGGTTGCTTATGTAGGTGTTTTAGCCCCTGTTAAGGAATTTGGATTAAGGGTATACGAGCAAGCAAGCACGTACAGAAGCAGATATTTGCAGTTAGCTGTTATGCCTGAGGGAACAGTCAGTTTCGGTGTACACAAAGCAATGGTTATCTATACAATGCAGTGGTTATCTATATAATGCAATGGTTATCTATTAGCAGATAGTTCTTGCCATTCCCTTAAACACAAGGGGGCAAGGTCATGTCTTTGTCCTTTACAATGCATTATTTTATTTTCCACCATTTCAGGATTGTGGGACATATATTTCCATGTTCATATATATATATTTTTATCCTCACCCGAGGACATTTTCCCATTTTTTTGTTCAGGTAGAGTGGGAGGGAGAGAGAGGAACAGAGAGAGAGAGAGAGAGAGAGAAACATCGATGTGAAAGGAACACATCGAGTGGCTGCCACCCGCACGACCGACCAGGGCCGGGGACAAACTGCAACCGAGGTATGCGCCCTTGGCGGGAACCGAACCCGCGTCTCTCAGGACTGCAGGCCGACGCTCTAACCGCTGAGCCAAACCGGCCAGGGCACCATGTTCATATTTTTGAGTCATCTTGAAATAAAAACATAATTCTTTTAAAAGAGAATTTAGTATATTTTGTACATGAAAACAAGATACTGCCAAAATAATTATTAAAACATATTGGTATTATCTTTTTATTAGTTTTGATTATTGTTTCACTCAAAAGAAAGCAGTACATTGAAATAGTTACACCCCCCACCCCCATAGAGTGGAAGGAAGGGAGGGAGGGAGAAACATCACATTGATTGGTCGCCTCCTGCACAACCCTGACCAGGGCTGGGGATTGAACCTGCAACCCAGGTATATGCCCTTGACTGGAAATCAAACCCACAGTCCTTTGGTCCATGGGCTGATGCTCTAACCACTGAGCCAAAGTGGTCAGGGCTGAAATAGTTACACATTTAAAAAATAAAATTTAATTGACCCTGGCTAGTTTGGCTCAGTGGTTAGAGTGTTAGCCCATGGACCAGAAAGTCCTGGGTTCGCTTCCCACTAAGGGCACGTACCTTGGTTGCAGTTCATCCCCAGCCCCAGTTGGGGTCGTGTGGGTGGCAACCAGTCAGTGTGTCTCTCTCACATCGATGTTTCTCTCTCTCTCTTCCTCCTGTTCTATCTGATGATAAATGCAAAAATGTCCTCAGGTGAGGATATAATAAATAAATAAACAAACAAATAATTAAATTTTAATTGAATTAAGCTCAGTCATTCTGAATTATCAAGTTAGGGCAGAATTACTCCTGTGGAATTTATGTTCTTATACATTTTTCTGATTTTAAGGAAGATGATTGTTTGAATTCAGAATTTAAGAGGGTAAGGTGCAAACTAGTCACTGCAAATCAGCTCTTTTATTAGGTCTGACCGATTAGTTATTGCTTATCTAGGGCTTATTAATCCTGCTTACATATGAGTTTTTCATTCTATATGGGTTTGTCTAGGTGTTATAAGATTTTAATCTGCAGGTTATATTATGCCATAAAGTGATGTTAAAAATAAGAAAAGGTGCCCTCTCGGGGTAACTCAGTTGGTTGGAGCATTGTCTTGTACACCAAAGGTTGCTGGTTCAATTCCCAGTTGAGGTACATAAATGGGTTTGAGGGTTTGATCCCCTGTCAGGGTGCCTACAGGAGGCAACTGATCAATGTTTCTCTCTCATATTGATGTCTGTCTGTGTCTCTCTCTACCTGCTTCCTTTCCTCTCTCTTCAAAATCAATAAACATATACTTGGGTGAGAAGTAAAAAAATAAATAAATAAAAAATAAGAAAGGAGTCATAGGGAAGAGATGAAAAAGAGAACAGGATTTAAAGGACCAGAGAAATTAATATGAATTAGTATGAATAAATAATGTGTAATAGAGAATAATAGAAATAGAAATAGGGAATCATTTAAATCATTTTATTCTACCTCCTTCATGTCTATGTTTTTTTTAATCCTCACCTGAGGATATTTTTCTATTTATCTTCAGATAGAGTGGGAGGGAGAGAGGGAAAGAGAGAGAAATATTGATGTAAGAGGGACACATCGACTGTTGTCTCCCACACGACCCCAACCAGGGCCGAGGATGAACCGCAACCAAGGTACATGCTCTTGACTGGAATCGAACCTGCGACTCATTGGTCTGCAGGCTGACACTCTAACCACTGAGCAAAACCGGCCACGGCATTCATGTCTATCTTTTTTTTGTTTGTTTTGTTCAGATAGAATGTGAAGGAGAGAGAGGAAGAGAAAGAGAGAGAAACATCGACATGTGAGGGACACATCAAGTGGTTGCCACCTGCACAACCCAACCAGGGCCAGGGCCAGGGCCAACTGTAACCGAGGTACATGCCCTTAGCGGGAACTGAACCAGGGTCTCTCTGGACCGCAGGCCGACGCTCTAACCGCTGAGCCAAACCGGCCAGGGCTCATGTCTATCTTTAAACCATTCTTATATTCTCAGTTTCTCATTTTTTGAAACAAGATTTAAAAAATAAATAAATGAAAGGACTTTTGGGTAGAGTGATGTGCGTCAGAATATACTTTCCTGAATTTTCTCATAATATCTCTACCTGTCCCTGGTCTGTTTGTTTCTAGATTCTTAATTATAATTATCTGAAGTAATTTTAATTTTTTTACTTAAAATGTAGGCTGTTGACCTATTTTAGTGTCCTGTTGGTTATAGGGAATTAAGTGGAAAATGGAAACAATAGGAGCTAACAGCAAGGAACTTGGGAAGAATAGTAAGAATGCTTTGTTCATCCTACCCAGGTGAAGGTATATAGTTCAGAGAACTTTCCAGCATCTAAGAGTAATAGGCATAGAAGCTACAAAGGATTCTACTTCTTGATGCTTTCTTTGTGCCTTCAGTAGTTTTATGATTTTATTTTTTAATTTAAACCTTAACTCAATGGTAATTATGGTCTACATGTTTATGAATTTTTAATTCTGTAGAACATTAGTAATTTTTTCTTTAAAAAAAACTTCGTAGGTCTGGCTGGTGTGGCTCAGTGGTTGAGCATCGACCCACGAACCAAGAGGTCACCAGTCTGATGCCCAGGTTGGGGGCCCAGTTCCCAGTTGGGGGCATGCAGGAGGCAGCCAGTTAATGTTCTCTCTCATCAGTGTTTCTGTCTTTCTCTCCCTCTCCCTTACTCTCTTTAAAATGAAAATAATAATAATAATAATAAAATAAAGAAAAACAACAAACTCCGTAAAGTATTTACCACAGGAGAGTTTTTTCTTGAATACACCAGAACTGTAGCAATTGTGTTTATTTAAAATAAAGGAGTCCTTAGAGCAGTGGTTTTCTAATTTTAATAGTGTATCAAAATTATCTAGAGCAGTGGTTCTCTACTGCCAGGACCCTTTAATACAGTTCCTCATGTTGTGGTGACCCCCAACCATAAAATTTTTGTTGCTACATAATTTTGCTACTGTTATGAATTTAATGTAAATATCTGATGTGCAGAATGTATTTTCATTGTTACAAATTGAACAGAATTAAAGCATAATGAGTAATCACAAAAACTATGTAATTATATATTGTGAAACATTTCTAATTACAAATAAATGAAATTTTGTCTTGAAGCATGGTGTAGCATGGTAACAGTCTTAATATAACAGTAGTAAACTACATTGCTACATTTTGCGACAATATGCATAAAAAGCCAACTGTCTGTGTGAAGGTTGAGATTGCTTCTTTCTTACTAGATCAGGCAGTCTTTGCAAGAGCACAATGAAGATCATCTTCCATAACAAGTCTACTTCTGTATTTAGACTTGATAACCCAACAAGCTGGAAAACCCTGTTTCACAAAGATATGTTGTAAATGAAAGAAGAAGGCGCAACACAGTCTCAGACAGAACAGGATATGACTGCAAACACTTGATCCAGAATTTTGTAACTGGCATTGTAGAGAAATCAGTTCTCGCTGCATCACTGTTAATAAGTTCAGTGAATTCCTCTTTGTGTTATCTCAGGAACATCTTCAACTTTGATGGTGAATGGGCTTCTGGCAAGTGCAAATGGGGTGTCAGGTAGATTTGGAAAGTATGATGAAATTTCATCTGCAAGCATGTGCAAGTGTTCTTTCACAGAAATTATCATCATAATTCATTTGTCTGGTTCAATGTCATGTTCCTCAAAGAAAGCAGATAAGGCAGGCAACATGTAAATTTTATTTTCATCCTATTTTTTTTTTTTTTGCCAAAGCTAAAGTTCCATTTGGAATGATCGGATCTTTTCAGACAAATCGAGGCATGTTTCATTTGGTCCTTGCAGTGATAAATGTAACTCATTCAAAATGGCAAAGTTGTCAACCAAGTAAGCCATTTTCTGCAGTTCACTTTTATCGCTGAAAAGTGCTTCGACTGCGGTCTTGATTTCTGATTAAAAAACGTTTTGAGTTCATCATGAAGCTCAAAAGCATGTTTTAAAACTTTTCCTGTTGACAACCATCTTACTTCAGTGTGAAAAAGCAGAGCATCGTTCAGCACATCCAACTAGTTACACAGTTGTGAAAACAGTCAACTGTTTCAAGTGCTCGCCTTTACAAAATTGAAGAACTTATGACGCCTTTCATTACTTCGTGTAACTCTTGTGACAGCGTATTCGTTGCTAATATTTGCCGATGAATCAAACATTGAGTTCCGACGACTTTTGGTGACTCACTCAGTACCAAAAGTTGAAATCCAGATTCAACATCCTAGCATAGCTGGAGCACCATCTGTGCAAACACCACAAGCCTTTTCCCAAGAGATCTTACGCTCTTTCAGAAATGAACCAACTGTGTCAAATACATCATGTGCAGTAGTTGTTGTTTCAAGAGGTTTGCGAAAAAGAAACTCATTTTTAAAGTTGCTTTCATTAATGTACCTCACGTAAACCAGTAACTGTGAACAGTTTGTAACATCTGTAGATTCATCAAGCTGGATGCTAAATATTGGAAGTGGAGCAGATTTAATTTTCTGGATTACCTGATCAAGAATATGAGCAGACATGTCATCTATTCTTCTGCAGACAGTGTCATTAGATAAGGAAATTGCACTCAATTTCATAACAACTTCATCTCCGATTGTAACTCGAGCAATGTCTTTGACCACTGGCAACAGTAAATCCTCAGTAATGGTGTGAGAGTTCATAACTCTGGTGATTCTGAGTGCCACCAAATATGAAGCTTCAACGGCTGCTATGTTTTGTTTGTGGTACTTGCCCCCAGTATCAAGTCTGGCTTTCTTGAGTCCATCAGCTTTGCTTTTAAAATAGTTGGTATCCTTGCCAGCAAAGCTCAGATGCTTGCTATCAAAATGGTGTTTTAGTTTGTTCAGCTTCATAGATTTGGCTGATAGAACTTCACAACAAATAGCACATTGCGGTTTCTCAGTTCCTGCTGTAATTGTTGAGATGAAACCATACTGTAAAAAATTCTCACTATATTTTCTTTTCTTAATGTTCTTCTCTTCACCATCCATTGCATGGGATGGTTTGCTAATGAAAATAATATATAACAATAGCTTTAATAATACAAAAGATGATACGTTGCATAGTTTAGTCAATACAGTTCATTAAAGTTTCCTATGATTTACCATTCTCTGTGTTTTTTTTTTTCACATACCTGTTACTATCACAAGGGGGCAGTATTCACATCAACCACAGCTGAATATAAAAAGACCGATCAGCATCCAGATTAAGTTCCCATGGTACAGATATTTTTTTTTGCAGTAGTTGATGATTTTAGAGTACATGATTTTACATTTACCCAGTAATTATAATTCATGAAGTGTCGTTTTATCTCCAGTATCGCTGCTTTCAACACAGTAGCTGCTTTTAACAGAGTAGCTACTTTCTCCACAGTAGCTGCTCTCTGCACATGTGTGACTGGTCCATATAAGTACATTATGGTACCAACCCTGTCACATATACCTGTATTTGTACAGGGTGTATGTGATGGGGTTGGCGCGATGATGTCATCATGCTGGGTACTCAAATGTGGGCATATCTGTATGTGGGCATATCTGCATGTGGGCGGACCCGCCTGGAGATGGATAGAGGAACGGTGTCTTGGTCCCTAAGACCATTGGAAATATGTGTTTTCTGATGGTCTTAGGTGACCCCTGTGAAAGAGTTGTTCGACCCCCAAAGGGGTCGCGACCCACAGGTTGAGAATCACTGATCTAGAGAGGTTTGTAAAACGTGGTTTGTTGTGTGCTACACTGTTTTTCTGATTCAGTAACTCTGGGGTGATGCCAGAGAGTTTGCTTTTTTTCCCCACCTGCCATTTGAAAAATTTTTCAATTACAGTTTACATTCAATATTATTCTATATTAGTTTCAGCTGTAGAGCCTAGTGGTTAGAAAATCATGTATTTTACAGAGTGGTCTCTGTGATATTTCAACTTATCCACCTGGCCCCATGTATAGTTATTACGGTATTATTGGCTGTATTTCCTATGCTGCAGTTTACATCTCTGTGACTATTTACGTCTTCTGTAACTACCAATTTGTACTTCTCAATCCCTTAACCTTTCTCACACAGCTCCCCAACCCCCTTCCCTCTGTCAACTGTCAGTCTGTACTCTGTATCTATGCATCTGTTTCTATTTTGCTGTTTATTTTGTTTTTTTAGATTCCACATATGACTGAAATCATATGGTATTTGTCTTTCTCTGTCTGACTTCTTTCACTTAGCATAATAACCCTCTAGGTCCATCTATGCTGTCACAAATGGTAAGATTTTGTTCTTTTTTATAACTGAGTAGTATTCCATTGTTTATATGTACCATAGCTTTTTTTATCCACTCATCTACTGATGAGCACTTGGGTTGCTTCCAAATCATTTGGCTATTGTAAACAATGCTGCAGTGAACATAGAGGTGCATATATTCTTTCAAATTAGTATTTCAGATTTCTTCAGAAAAATCCCCAGACATGGAAATGCTGGGTCATCAGGCAATTCCAATTTTCTTTTTTTGAAGAATCTCCACACTGTTTTCCATAGTGGTTTCACTAGTCTGCATTTCTACCAACAGTGCACTAGGGTTACCTTTTCTCCACATCCTCGACAACACTTGTTGTTTGTTGATTCAGTATAGTTTAATATTAGTTAGGGTGATACGTCCCATTTGTTCTCCTTTTTAAAGATTTCCGTAGCTGTTTGGGGTCTTTTGTGTTTCCATACAAATTTTTGAATGATTTATTCCAGTTCTGATGATAGCCATTCTCACAAATGTAAGGTGGTATCTATCTCATTGTGGTTTTGAATTGTACTTCTCTGATGATTAGTGATATCGAGCAACTTTTCATAAATCTGTTGACCATCCATATGTCTTCCTTGAAGAAGTGTCTATTCAGGTCTTCTGTCTACTTTTTAATTGGATTGCTTGTTTTTTTGATATTGAATTTTATGAGTTCTTCACATATTTTACATGTTAACCCCTTATTGTATTATTATTTGCAAATATCTTCTCCCATTCAGTAGGTTGATTTTTTCATTTCGTTGATGGTTTTCTTTGCTGTGTAAAAGCTTTTTAGTTTGATATAGTCCCATTTATTTATTTTTGGTTTTGTTGCCTTTGCCTGAGGAGATATTTTAAAAAATATGTATTTCTGAGATTGATGTCAAAGAGTTTACTGCCTATATTTTCTTCTAGGAGTTTTATGGTTTTGTGACTTACATTTAAGTCTGTAATCCATTTTGAATTTATTCTTGTATGTGGTGTAAGAAGGTGGTCTAATTTCTTTTCTTTTTTTCTTTGCATGTATCTGTCTAATTTCTCCAACACCATTTATTGAATAGACTGTCTTTACCCTATTGTATGTTCTTGTCCTTTGTCATGGATTAATTGACCAGATAGGCATGGGTTTATTTCTGGGCTCTCTGTTTTGTTCCATTGATCTGTGTGTCTTTTTTTATGCCAGTACCATGCTCTTTTGATACTATGGCCTTCAGTATAGTTTAATATTAGGTAGGGTGATACGTTTCATTTGTTCTCCTTTTTAAAGATTTCCATGGGGTCTTTTGTGTTTCCATACAAATTTTTGAATGATTTATTCCAGTTCTGTGAAATACAACGTTTTTTTTATAGGAATAGTTTTGAACCTATAGATTTCTTTGGATAGAATGGACATTTTAATGATGTTAATTCTTTCATGAACACAGTATATGCTTCTATTTCTTAGTATCTTCTTCGATTATTTCTTCAAGTCTCATAATCTTCTGAGTACAGGTCTTTTACATCTTTGGTTAAATTTATTACTAGGTGGTTTTTTCTTTTTTATGTAATTGTAAATGGGATTGTTTCTTAGTTTCCCTTTCTGGTAGTTCATTTTTGGTGTATAAAAATGCAACTGATTTTTTAATATTAATTTTGTATCCTGCTACTTTACTGAATTCATTTATCAGTTCTAGAATCAGTTGCTGAAATCTGTAGGGTTCTTTATATACATTATCATGTCATATGCAAATAATGACAGCTTTACTTCTTCCTTTCCAATGTGGATGCCTTTTATTTTGTTTTGTTTGATCACTATAGCTAGGACTTCCAGTACTATGTTGAATAAGAGTGGTGAAAGTGAACATCTCTATCTTTTTCCTGATCTTAAGGGAAATGCTTTTAGTTTTTGCCCATTGCGTATGATGTTGGCAGGGGGTTTGTCATATCTGGCCTTTTTTATGTTGAGATATGTTCCCTCTACTCCCACTTTGCTGAGTTTTTATCATAAATAGGTGCTGAATTTTGTCAAATGCTTTTTCTACATCTATTGATATGATCATATGATTTTTATCTTTTATTTTGTTTATGTGGTATATCAAGTTAATTGCTTTGCAGATATTATACTAACCTGGCATCCCAGGAATAACCAACTCCCACTTGATCATGCTGTATAATCAATCTATATAATGTATCGCTGGATTTGATTTGCTAATATTTTGTTGAGGATGTTTGCGTCTATGTTCATCAGGGATGTTGGCCTATAATATTCTTTTTTTATAGTGTCTTTAATCTGATTTTGGAATTAGGATAATGCTGACCTCATAAAATGACTTTGAGAGTCTTCCCTTGAACTTTTTTAGATCGTTTGGGAAGGATAGGTGTTAGTTCTTCTTTGAATTTTTTTTTTTTTATCCTCACCCGAGGACATTTTTGCATTTATCTTGAGATAGAGCAGGAGGGAGAGAGGGAGGAAGAGAGAGAGAAACATCGAAGTGAGAGAGACACACTGAGCGGCCACTACCCACACAACCCCAAATGGGGCCAGGGACAAATCGCAACCGAGGTACGTGCCCTTAGCGGGAACCCAAGGGCCTCTCTGGTCCGCAGGCCAACACTCCAACCGCTGAGCCAAACCGGCCAGGGCTCTTCTTTGAATTTTTGATAAAATTCACCTGTGAAGCCATTTACTCCAGGACTTTTGTTTGTTAGGAGTGTTTTGATTACTACTTCTATTTCATGAGTTGTAAATAGTCTGTTTATATTTTCTGGTTCTTTTTTATTCAGTTTTGGAAGACTGTATGTTTCTAGGAAGAGAGTTTGCATTTCTAACAAGTTTCCAGATGATGCTAAAACTGCCCCTGAAACTATATTTTGAGAATTACTGCAGTATAGTAATGGTCACAGAAGTCTGGGACAGAGCTGAAGCTTACCTGTGCTGAATGAATGCTGAGTTTCTTGTAATGCAGACAATTAACACCCATAGTATGGGTACCCACAGTGATCATTTAATGTAGTGTTATCTTTTATTTATTTTCATAGATTGGAGCGTATGATCAACAAATATGGGAAAAATCTGTTGAACAAAGAGAAATCAAGGTAATGTGTTTATTTCATTTTGTATATACTGAAATAAAGTTCTGTAAATTGACTATTAACCAAATTTTATATAATATCTTTCCATATACTTTTAAGGTATAAATTAATATTATTCTATCCAAACTTTTAAGTAAAGAAGGTAAATTCTTTTATGATAGCATAGTTCTATGTGTCTTTACCTCTGATTTTCTTTTTGCTTTTTAGCATATTTCTGTTCCTTTAAAATTTAATTTTTAATGATTATTTTTTGTTAGCTCTTTTTCCCTTTCACTTGTCACCTTATACTTCTAGTTTGCTTTTCCTCCCTTTTGATGCTGTCATTGCTCTGTACAGTTTATTAAACTGGTAAGTGTTTCAGGAATTTTCCCACCCGAGTGATTCTCTGCAAATGCTTCTTTTTTAATTGAGATCTGCTTTTTCATGCTACTAACAGAATGACTTGGATGCAAATAGAGCTGCTGAGAATTTAGTCATTTTAAAAAAGATTTTAGGAAAATAAAGCATTAATTAAAATGTTGTTGTGGTAGGTAGTTTCTTCTTGAACATGTAATCACATGCTGATAAGACATTTTCATAGGCTAACTTGCCAGCATGAAAACTATTTTCAAACTAAATTTATTATTTCTCAGCAATCATTCCTTTTTGGTAATAAGATATGTTTTTCATTTACCTAGGTAATACTAATCAGTGTGGTCCTGCACGAGCTAAATTTAATCTGGGCCCAGAGAATGTTACTTGAGTTGCTTGACATTTTCTATTTTGTACAGAAAGGCTTATATTATATTGAAAACCAGTGTCTCTAGTTAACTTAAAAATCTGTCCAAAAAGAAAATCTGTGTTTAGACAACTTAGTCATCTATAATCAAGAGCAAGTTTCTTTGCCATTTGTTAATTTTAATTTTTCTCATTTTCATGAGGCATTAATACAGTTAACAAAGTTCAGTAAGTACCTACTATATTTTAAATATAGGATTAAATCATAGGAACAAAATAATGAAGTAGATTATAATTTTGTAGATGAGATACATAATTACAAATGAGACTAATCCAGTTAAGACAATGATGTGTAGTCCTCTTTTTGAGAGCTCAGCGGGAAGCAGCTCTTCAGAGGTTAGGAAAAATTTCACAAAGGAAGTGACTCAGGAGCTAAATTTGGGAGACATTGGGGAGAATGAGGAAATCATTCCAGACAGAATGAAGAGCATATGAAAATATATATAAAGGAAGGAAGGAACATGACTTCTCAAGGAGCTTGATTGGTAATAGGTTAGATGGAGAAGGGAGATAGGGTAGCTAGAAGTAAAACTAGAAATGAAAATGATAGTCACATCATGAAGGGGCTTGACTACCTTACACAAGAGTCTAGAAGTAATTTGGAAAACAGTGGAGGAAGACATTCAAGGATTTTAAGCAGAAAAGTTTTTCTGATTAAATTTATATTTTTACAACTTTACTAAGTGTCATGGCAAATACTAGAAGAGAAGCAAATAATGAATTTTGTTTTAGAAATATCCCAGTGGTACATTGTTGACAGATTTAGGAGTCCTCAGTATGTAAAGTATATATGTATGTGTTATATATATTATATTATTCTACACATGTAGATAACAGCTATAGGAGTGAATGGATTTACATTGAATGACAAAAGAAGAAAACTGAGAACGGAATATTAGGAAACATAAATATTTAATGGGTAGCTAAAGGAAGAGGAGGTGTAAATGAAGGAGAAAAGAGAAGTAGGAGGTCCATGAGACAGTAGTCTGGTGAGTTGAAATAGTCAAGAGTTGGAGTAGTCAAGCAAGTAAAAAAAGAGCAGCAGAGTGGTACACATACACAGTGGAGAACTATGCATCTGTGAGAAAGAAAGATCTCTTATCATTTGAGACGACATGGAGGGACCTGGAAAGTGTTATCCTAAGTGAAACAAGCCAAACAGAGAAAGACAAGTATCATACGATCTCACTTATTTGTGGAATAGAATGAACATAACAGTTGGAGGAATGGGGTAGTCCCAGAGATGTGGAAGTGAGGTACAGACTGACAATCCCCAGGAGAGGGGGTGGTGGGGGAGAGATAAACCACAGAACTTATATGCATGTGTACATGAACAATGGACATGGACAACAAAGCTGGGGACAGGGTGGGGAGGGATGGGGAGGAGGGAATCAGTGGGGGGGAAAGGAGAAACATCTGTAACAAAAATAAATAAATTAATTAAATAAAAAAGAAAGAGCAGCGGAGAGGTCTAATAAAATGCCTTAAAATATTTTATTCTTTTTGACAGTCTTTACCTTGTTGGACAAGGAATGTTAAGTATTTTGAGAGGCTGTGTTGCCAGTTGGCACATTTGAATGTTTTATGAAATTTGAAAATCTCAGAAAATATATATATTAATAATTATTTTAGTTTTAAGCCACTTATCACAAATTACATGTTATGTAATTTCCTCATTTTTATTTTATTTTATTTGTTTATTTTTCAACCCCTTGTGTCAAGGGTTGAATTTCAATAGATCTCAGCAAGGGAACTGCTCTGCTACCTATGAAACTCCTACCCAGAAAGCAGGTAGTCTAGGAATGGTTTCACCAGGTTCCCCACAAACTCTGTGTGTCGGGTTGGGGGGGCGCTTTCCAGCCACACTGGTTTCCCAGGATGAAGGGCTCTCCTCACCTCACCCCAGTTCCTGTAATTTCCTCATTTTTAAAAGAACTGTTGTAATGCCTAAATGGAAGTTAGGATGAGGAAGGATTATATTAGTTGTTTCTTGGTGCATGGACAGAATGAAATTAGGGAAGTCTAAGACCTGAAACTTGTTTCTCAAATATATCTACCTTTTATGATAATACTTTATAATGGTAATTGAAGAATTAAAATATTATTTTAAATTAAAACAGTCACTGTGCTGACAGGCCTAAAACTTTTTTTTTCCCCCATCTTCATCTGAGGACATGCTTTTTATTGATTTTTAGAGAGAGAGGAGGGAGGGGAGAAAGAGAGAGAGAAATATCAACACATCAATTGGTTGCCCCGCACACGCACCCTGACTGGGGACCGAACCCACAACTTGTATATGTGCCCTAACTGGAAATCAAACCCGTGACCTTTCCCTGTACCAACAATGCTCCAACCAACTGAGCCACACCAGCCAGGGCATACATAAAACCATGCTTTTAAAAAAAATTTTTATTGACTTTAAAGAGAGAGAAAGGGAGAAGGGAGAAAGAGATAGAAACATCGATGAGAGAGAACATCGATTGGCCACCTCCTACATGCCCCCACTGGGGATCGGGCCCACAACCTGGGCATGTGCCCTGACTGGGAATCGAACCAGTGACTTCTTGGTGCATGGATCTATGCTCAACCACTGAGCCATACTGGCTGGGCCATAAAAACCATTCTTGCTAAACATTCCAGTGGAGGCATAGAGTATTAGATAATTTTACATTTGTTCTAAGAAAGGTGAACAACTGCATAACTGGAGTATTAGTATTAATATTTGATTTATAAAAACAAAACACTGTACCTGTGGTGCAGAGAACACTGTACCAAATGTATTGAGTTCATCCTTGTTATCAATTTGCTCATATGTCAGAGCAGCAAGCAACAACTAAAGAAATCAAAGAAAGCCATGGAATTATATTTCTTGGAAGTAATTATTTTTTTAAAATTAAAGGCCAAGAGTTTTTATTGCTAAAGTGTTAAGTCTTTTGTTAGTTGTAAATTATTTTTTTCTTAAAATACCTTGACCCAATTTTAAAATTAAATGTGGAATTTCCCCCTTGGTTTAGCACCTAATGGGTTTTAAAACTTCAACAAAAAGAGCTAGACTATTTAAAGTCATTATAGAGGAAAAATGGGAAAGAAGAAACTAAACAGGATTTCCAGAAAATGAAACTGATCGTTGCATTCTTTTTTTTTTTTTTTTTATCCTCACTTGAGGACATTTTTCAATATTTTGTTCAGATAGAGTGGGAGGGAGAGAGAGAGAGAGAGAGAGAGAGAGAAACATCAACGTGAAAGGGACACATCGAGTTGTTGCTACCTGCACAACCCAACCAGGGCCGGGGACAAACCGCAACCGAGATACGGGCCCTCAGCGGAACTGAACCCGGGTCTCTCTGGACCGCAGTCTGACACTCTAACTGCTGAGCCAAACCCGCCAGGGCTGATTGTTACATTCTTTAATGGAATCTAAGTGTTATAATAGTTCTGTGCATGGAAGTCTGTGTCATTGAACAGAAGTATTTTCTAAACTTAACCCTTTTAAGTTTTTTTGGCTCAACATTATCTGTGTACTTACCATTTTTAAAAAATTTGGCTCAGCTGTTGGACTGATGAGTTGCGGGTTTGATGCCGGCCAAGGGCACATACTTCAGTTGCGATTCATCCCCGGCCCTAGTTGGGGTCATGCAGGAGGCAGCCACTCGATGTGTCCCTTTCACGTCGATGTTTCTCTCTTTCTCTCTCTCCCTCCCACTCTATCTGAACAAAAATGGGAAAAAAGTCCTCAGGTAAGTATAAAAAAAAAGAAGAAGAAAAAAATTCAATACTTCATACAATTTGTGTCATTGCACTTGAGGAATGTACTATAGAAATTTAAATGTATATTCAATAAAGAATATACTATTTGAATTCTTAGAGATTGTGTTCGTATTGATTGTTTCTACTTTCTAGTTAAATTAGTAATTTTTTAAATCTTTTTTAACTAACTTAGCTTTTATTTTTTGTTCACTTAAACTTTTTTGTTGTATTTTATTTTTATTGAAGTAACATTGGTTAATAACATTTTATAAGTTTCTGGTGTACAACATAATTCGATATCTATATACACTATAGCATGCTCACCACCAAAAGTCTGTTTTCACCACTTAAATTTTTGTTGTTGTTGTTAATCCTCACCCGAGGATATTTTTCCACTGATTTTTAGAGAGACATTGAAGTGAGAGAGACACCAATTGGTTGCCTCCCTCACAACCCCGGCTGGGGCTAGGGATCGAACCTGCAACCCAGGTACATGCCCTTGACTGAGAATCGAACCTGAGACTCTGGTCTGAAGGCTGATGCTCTAACCATTGAGAAAAACTGGCCAGGGCACCACTTAAAATTTTTGAGTGTCCATAATTATAGTTAGTATTGAAAGCTCTGCTATTTTGTATGAATGTACAAAATAAATTTTAAATTTTCCAACTTAAAATATATGCTTAATTAAAATCAAATTTTATGAATGCTCGCATCTTGGTGATATCTTTTATTTTTGTGAACAAAATCATTAATGTCAGAAGATTTATCTGTGTAATTTTTCTTTTCTTTCTTTTAAACCCTCAAAATATTCTGATAGGCTACCTTGAAGAGGAAGTTTTATCTACACTGGTAATTTGTTGTGACCACAATGTAACTCAAAATAAATTCTTTAATGAAATATAAAATTGAAACTGAACTACATATAAAAAGGTCAAGTTGCCCGAACATGGTGAAAAATTACATAATTGTATAACTCAGGATAATTTACTATTCCCTTTGTAAGGCTTTAAATTCTTAAAACAATCTTGATAAAAATGATAGGTACACAGCAGTAAATTAAGTTCTAGATTAGTCATAAAACATTGTCTATAAAGTTATTTTCAAATTACAGTAAATCTTCTATTTTGTGGACCTCAATTTAACAGACAAAATTTGCAGTCCATATGTGAAAATTAATACCCTGTTAATTTTAAAATGCTTTAAACCAAGATTTGCTTATAATTAAATTAATAGGTTATTTTTTGTTACTAATTCACTGTTATTTTTAACACATTTTAGCAAATGGGTCATATGTTTGCAAAAAACACTCTGGTAATTTCACCAACATAAATAAATATTACATATTTAAATCTAAGAGTCACTGCTTGTAAACATTCCTTGAATGATGAGCATGTGATCACACTGCATCATGCACAGTAATTGGTTCTGTTGTCAAGTGGTGTGACTTTCTGCAGAAGTTTTAATGCATGCCAGCCCATGTTCAACATGTGCTAAGTCATACCCTAGCTGTGTGCATTGTTTACTTATGATGACTGGTGAATGCATTCATTTACTAGACCTTTTCAGTATAAATTTAAAATTATAGTAATACATATAGAAAACTTTTCTGTGAAATTAATATTTTCATACATACCTAATTTTAATTACACAAATGTGTCCACATAAGTAAAAATAGGTAAACTAACTAATTTGTCAATTTTTAACATATACATTCAGAAAATCTACTTTATTATATAATGAACTTCCAGCTTTAATGGACTCCTCCTCTCCTGAATTAGTCCACTTTATCGAGGATTTACTGTATTCTTAAAAGAATGTATAAAAGACAAAATGTTACTGTTTTCAAATTTGTGGGCACTAATAAAGGTAAAATCTCATAATAAATGTCATACCAAATCTAAATAGTACTCTATTAATGAAATTTTGTTAAATGTATGCATTATTAGAATTACCTTTCTAATTCTTTTTATAGTCTCTGTCAGCCATTGTTTCATGAAATTAAAATGAGAAATGAAGTACAGATATAGTTGATTCTTATTATTCACAGTAGTTATTTTCTCTAAAGTCACCATGAACACTGAATTAGCGAATACTGACCATTGCTCCTAGGTGAAATACAGAGTTAAGTTCCTGCAAGCCTCTAGTCACTACCCTTCATCAATTGATCAAAACATAACCTTGTTTCTGTTGGAAAAAACCTTATTTAATATGTATTGTTGATTTTGTTAACATTGAACTCGTGGCCCACAACACTATAATTATGCCTGAACAAAGCTTACCTAACACACATTTTCTCAGAGACACATCACAGTTTTCTTGCACTTAGAAGCACTAGACAAGTACTTTAGCACTTTGCTTGGGGGCCATTTTAAACAACAGACTTACCAACAAAAAGCACTTTTTAAAAAAAGTGTATAGCAATGAATAGACTATGAAAAGGACACTTAGTTATATTGAGAGCTGAAAGAAGAAGTCAGAGCATTGTCTTGTTTGACCTCAGCTGGGAATGTGCACCTTGGGTAACTCAAATATTTTGCCACTGTCACTCTGAACATGTCTGCAAACAACTGCAGAAGCACAGCAAGTATTGATTTTAGGATAAAAATAAATTTTAGTGAGTAGGTGAATTTGTAAATATTAAATCTATGAATATGAAAATCATTTGTCTATAAAATTATCATGGATATATCTTCAACACTGACCCTTTCTTTCTCTTTTGTTTTTGTATCTGTGTATCTCTCGGTTGTTTGTAACTTTAGAGGGACAGACTATTTGCAGGGGTTCAAAGGTTAATTGCAGCCCGGCTGGTGTGGCTCAGTGGTTGAGCATCAGTCCACCGGGAGGTCACCAGTTCGATTCCTGGTCAGGGCACATGCCCAAGCTGTGAGCCCAGTCCCCCAAGGGGGGCATGCAGGAGGCACCCAGTTGATGTTCTCTCTCATCGATGTTTCTTTCTCTCTCTCCCTCTCTCTTTCTCTCTCTCTAAAATCAGTAAAGAAAAAAAAAATTTTAATAAAGGTTAATTGCATCTTGATTTCAGGGTACATTTTTGGTTTAAACATCTCAGTTAATTCTGAGCTCAAATGCTGTCCTCTTTGCTTTAGATGCAAAAAATACTTTTACTTTTAGATGGTCATTGTTAGTTATTGCATTAGGACCAAACAAAGCACTGAATAGTTAGTTGGTTAATTGAATGAATAATCAACAAATCATCTAAACACTGTCATCTCTTAGTACTTGGCTCCTGAGGAGTTTAACCTAAGCTCTTCCAATTCTTAACATCCTAGACTTAAGTTATAAAGTGTAATTTATTTTTTTATAGTTTTTAAAAATATTTTGATCTCCTCCACCCTTACTCCCATTTCTGTACACCGATGGCAGAAACTTAATCTTAGTGTTTAGTAATTTCAAGTTTTAAAACTAATTCAATTCGTGATTCCTGCTTTCTCCTCTTCCAACTATCGGGCATGGCCTCTAAGTTCTGAGGTGATTAGGTGGCATTGTGGTCTGGTTACGCATGTGAACATAGTGGCACTCTTGAGCTATGCATCATTCTCTCTGGGTCTCAGCTTACACCACCCCTACGTGCTGGCATTTGCTGAGAAGTCTGCATCTCTGTCTGTTCTCAGCTCTGTGCTCCACTGCTTTCTTCAGTAATGCCACAGCATCACACCTTGAAGGCCCTTTAGAGCCACTGCTCCCCCAGCCAGCCACAACACTCTCCTGTGCAAATCTGGGTCAACACAGTCTCCTGGACCATCTCAGGCTATTCATCCAATTGATTGGTAGCAGTAGTCTTTGTTTAAGAATTTTACTTTTAGTAATAAACAGGCATCACATGTTACATACATCCTAAATTTAACTTTTTGGAAAGTAATAAAATGTGTTACAATACTATACTTATGTTCCATTTATAATAAATATATGATGTTACATTTTTGTCTGGTATATTACTTCATTTTCTTAATTGAAATATTTAGATGGTTTCTTCTGTTCTTCTGGATTTAAATATATATATAGAATTCCAATACTACTTTGTTATTAAAGTATAATTAACATAACATTATATTAGTTTCAGGTGTACAACATAATGATTCGATATTTGTATATATTGAGAAACGATCACAATAAGTCTAGTTAACATTTGTCTCCATACATAGTTACAGATTTTTTTCTTGTGATGAGGACTTTAAGATCTATCTACATTCTCACCAATACTTTTACAGGGTTTAAGGAATAAACCAAAGAAAACAGCACATGTGAAACCAGACCTCATAGATGTTGATCTTGTAAGAGGTGAGCCTTGGATAAATAAATGCTTAATGCAATTAAAAATTGATCTTGAAGAAACAGTTCAAAAGGGGTTAGATATATATGTTTGTAGAAGTACAAGTAATGTGAGCTTAAATGAAGGCAGAAATTGCTTAAAAAAACAGAATGGAAACATTTAAATACCATTGACTAGTCTTTTCCTTCCACTAAAGATCATTCCAAGAAGTAAGTACAAAAGAAAAGCAGCTCATGTTTGCTTAGCAAACTGTAAAGCTTGGTTATAAAAATTAAAGTGGTAACATTTTTAAAATTTTATTTTTAAATTATAGTTAACATATCATATTACATTAGTTTAAGGGGTTAAAATGGTAATTTAAAATTCTAACTGGAACTGACATTTGAATATTGTCATATATTTATAAAATATGTGGGAGAAATTCTGCTGTTATTTTAGTTAAGAAATTTTTTTTAAAGAATCTGAGTTACTATGATAGCATGAAGAATGTTTTTAAAGTATCTACTACCCAAAATTGGACATTTCTCATTCATAGCATAGTACTAAATAAAATTATATGCATTTTGTTTTTCTTCAAATGTTGACATTTTTTCTCTAAGGAAATTAAAAACCAATAAATGTACTCTGTCATTTTATTTTATTTTACTTTTCTCAGGGTCTGCATTTGCTAAGGCAAAACCTGAAAGTCCTTGGACTTCTCTGACTAGAAAGGGGATTGTTCGAGTTGTATTTTTTCCCTTTTTCTTCCGGTGGTGGTTACAAGTAACATCAAAAGTCATCTTTTTCTGGCTTCTTGTTCTTTATCTTCTTCAAGGTACAGTTAAATGATAAAAATAGCATTTTGCTTTTAACTTTTAGGCTATTACATTTTTAGGGTTACCAAGGCTTAAAAAAAAAAAACATGTAGTACTACTGAATATGAAGGTGAATATTTATTGTGATATTTTATTTAATAAGACACTGGCTTGACATTTAAAATGCTTGAGAAAACAAAGCAATTATTTTCCAATATACTTTTGTGAAAATCTAAATCTGTGGCTGGTTAGAGAAAAATATAAATTGAGAAGATTTTTAAAAATTAGGAAGTCTCTCCAAAATGCACCCCCACATATACATACCACACCAGTCATTTTTTTATATACAAGTTTATTTTCCTGCCTCAGCCAGGGTTTATTTTTTCTTTTAACCATTGTGGTCTGAGACTGTCCTTATTGTGTACTGAAATTCTGTATACCATGCATTGTTGTGCTTTTCACAGATCTTTTTTTTTTTTTTATCCTCACCCGAGGATGCCTGTTTATTCCATTTTTTGTTCAGATAGAGTGGGAGGGAGAGAGAAGAAGAGAGAGGAGAGAGAAACATCGACGTGAAGGGACACATCGAGTGGCTGCCACCCGCACGACCAACCAGGGCCGGGGACAAACTGCAACCGAGGTACGTGCCCCTAGCGGGAACCGAACCCGGGTCTCTCAGGACCGCAGGCCGACGCTCCAACCGCTGAGCCAAACCGGCCAGGGCTCACAGATCTTTTTTAAAAAAAATTTTTTCTTTATTGAGTTTTAGAGAGAGAGGAAAGGAGAGATAGAAACATCGATGAGAGAGAACATCGATTGGCCGCCTCCTGCATGCTCCCCACTGGAGATTGGGCCCACAACCTGGGCAGGTGCTCTGACCGGTAATCGAACCGGTGACCTCTTGGTACATGGGTCGATGCTCAACCACTGAGCCACACCAGCTGGGCGACACAGATTCTTATTTAATTCTCACAAGTACCTAGTAAAGTGTAGGTACTATTATTATGCCTAGCTTACAGACATGGGATCCTGAGGAAAAGAACCTGAGGGCCCAAAGTCACACAATCACCAAATGTGGTAGAGCCCAAGTTCAGGTTTAAATTCTCTAACTCAGAGCCACATGCGTAACAATGCCGTTACACTGCCTCCCACCACAGTAGCATTCTAGTATGCAGTCTTAGCAGCAGTATGCAGTGCATAATATACAACACTCTAAAGCATTTGGAGTCTTAGAAACTACTCATATTCCATCACTCTAGCGAAGAAATGATTTTAATTTGGTTAATATTCTTTCAGTCTTTTTAATGTCTTACTTTTTAAAAAACATGATTTTAATGTTGAATGATTATTTAAACATGTTTTATTAAGTAAAAGATAATTTCTTTAAGTAAATTAAAATATAATAAAAACTACAGATTTCGATTTAGGTAAAGTTGTTTCCTTTAAGCCAGGATACATCTTATATACATAAAAGGGAGTGAACTATGAAGATTTTGTGATTGTGTGAGTATGTGTGTGTTTCTGATTAAAGAAATGATGTGTGTTCATTGCAGAAAATTTGGAAAATGTAGCTAAAAATTACCTATAATCTTGCCTTTAAGTTTACTTTGTAAAATTTTTCATATAGTTGAGATTATTCTGTGTAAACAGTTGTATTTTTATTTTCACCTTATGTCTTAAGTATCAGAGTCTTTATAAATATAATTTTAAATTATTGGAAAATAGTCTATTCTATATTAGTATTGGGCATTTAAGCTTTTGCTGTCTTTTGCTATTATAATTTATGCTGAAGTGAACATGCAGTTTGTGCAGTTTTTAAAAAATTTATTTTGAATTACTGGCAATCTTTGGTGCACGGGATGACATCCGACCAACTGAGTCACTCCAGCCAGGGCCTTCTTCCACTTTGTAATGTTGTCCATTGGCAGAATTTCACAGAATATAAAAAACTCCTTTCGAGATAGAAAATACGGTTTTTAGGTTCTCAGCCCTAGCATTACAGAAAATGGTGGTCATAGGGCAGAAAGATGAATAACCCAGCAAGAAGTTATCTCAGATCTAGAGTTCTTTAAGATGTTCTTCTTTGTGCCTAAAATCTGAACCTCTTAGGGAATATTTACATCCCCGTCCATTTTAAAGATAGTTAATAATAGCTAATAAAAGTACTATTTATCAATGTTAGGTACACATCTATATGTAAGGAATTTTTCATGTAGTACTCCACTTGAAACCTATGTAGCTATGTACTATTTTTATACAGAGGAATAAACCAAGGCTCAAAAATTTAAGGAACTAGATAAAGGACACATTGGAGTTCATATTAAAAACAACAAAAACTCTATATATTTTTCCAAATTCCAGACTTTATTATAAAACAAATTCCAGGATAATTCTTAAAGATGATTGGCATTTTTAAAATTTTAAGTCTTTTTTTTCTTTTTAAAGAATCTTTCTGCCCAGGAGAATATAAAGCTGAAATTTGTTTTATGATACTTCTTAAACATCTAGAAGATTATGTGGTGTTTTAAGCTTAAAATTTGGTATGCTAGGCCAGGATTCTTTCATTTGCAAGTGGCAGAAACCAAATGCAAACCAGCTTTCATAAAAATAAATTTTTTTTGCTATTTATCATAAATGTTTTTTGTTGTTTTTTTTTTAAACCGGGAAACTAGATAGACTTCTGCAATAACCAGATTCAGTTTGCCTGGTACTATCTTACTATCCAAGTTTACTTGTGTTGTCCTCATGCTTTTATTAACAGGTCTCATCTCACTTTCAAAGAGTCCTGATTTAGATGATAAGTTACATAGTCACTTTGAACACCCATATGCTCATCTCTTTGATTAAATTAATTGTTACCTCTGAATGCATTAGTTATGAACTGCTTCAAAATATTACACAATCACATTACAATATTCACAACTAACAAAATGAACAGAGGTCTCCTAATACTCAAATTCCGCGATTGTCCCTGAAAAGAATTAGTACTCTTCGGTCCCTTATTCAAGCATTGCTGGATCTAGAGGCTTAGATGATGTCTTCACCGTCTGTGCTGTCCATACTGCTTTTCTTATGCTGGTCTCATTCTTAGGAAAGCTTTTTTTGAATGATGGCTGAGGTGCCCCTGGCAATTTTTTATTTTCATAGTCCTTAGTGTTTTATCTAGGAGAAAGGCCTTCAAGCACTCCTGTTACTCCCTGTAAAAGATTCTGTTTGGCCCTGCTTAGGGCACATGCCCATGTTTTTATTAATTACTGTGCCCAGAGTTAGGACTGTGGCAAGCTTAGATTACAGGTTTGTCCCTGAGGTGAGAGAAATATGACCATTTGATTGACAGATGAAGGAAGCAGATTCCCAAAAGATAAAGAATTTATATCTAGAAGGCTTAAGGGACGCTGAGCAAGCTAAAACAAGATGTATTTTTCATGTGGCAATGGTTAGCAATAATGGGTGTTGAGTGGTTTCCCTGAAAAGTTTGACCAAGTAAATATATGTCATTAATTCTAAGTAGATAGACCTCTATTGAAAAGAAGTTTGCTATAGCCTTATTATACACTTAAAGACTTCCATGTTTGTTAAACAAAGAAATAAGTGCACTTGAGGTTAATGTGGTTCTATTGACTGTCTGGGATCTTGCTAGTAATGGCCTTAGATTCATGTGCATCTAGTTTTCAGTGTAATGTTAAGGTGCGTACTTTAGAGACCATGTCGGGTATTATCTTGTTCCAAGAGTTTATTACTGAACAGCAAACATGGTTAGCCAGTCTGAAAGCTTGTTTGGAGAAACATTTAAATGTATTTAAATTTAGAAAAATAATCTGGCAAGAAGCAGTGTTAAAATAATTTTTAAAGTTTTGAAGAAATGACTGTCAGATCTGTAATGTATTTTCTTTCCCTTTTTTTGTAGTTGCCGCAATAGTATTGTTTTGTTCCGCTTCTAGCCCACATAACATACCTCTGACAGAAGTGATTGGGCCCATATGGCTGATGCTGCTCCTGGGAACTGTACACTGCCAGATTGTTTCAACAAGAACACCCAAGCCGCCTCTAAGTACAGGGGGTAAAAGAAGAAGGTACTGTCTGTTTAAAAGTGATGTTTTTCTGTATATTTCTATAATTTGAATCTAGAATTGTTCTTGGTTTCAAAAAATATATATTATCTTGTAAAGTTACTCTTTCAGATAAAGCAGTGAGCTTCAGAATCAGCTACCAAATAATGATTTTGTTTTCTGTATTTGCTTCAAGGTCATTTTGAGACCACATACTTGATTTTGTTTTCGTTTTCTTTCTTAAAGCTGATTTCTAGGCACCTAATTTCACTGTAGGGAATATATGTTAGTTGGAGTTGCTAATAATTCCCACTATTTAAAATTTTATTTACTTATAAGATGCTTTAACAAAAACAGGAGCCAAGAAAATTGTTAGTTAAATTCTATTTATTAAATGCTACTTGAGCCTTGGCTGGGTGGACCAGTTGGTTGGAGTGTCGTCCGTACAACAAAAGGTTTCTGGTTTTATTCCCAGTCAGGACTCACACCTAGGTTATGGGTTTGATACCTGGTTGGGGCACGTATGAGAGGCAACCAATCCAACCAGTCGATGTCTCTCTCTCGCTTCCTTTTCCTGCCCCCACCCCCCTGAAATATCAATAAACGTCCTCAGGTGAGGATTATAAATAAATAAATAAATGCTATCGGAAGCTAATATTGTCTCCCTAGATTAAGTAAACATAGCAAGTCTCACTTTCCACTCAGTACAACGCAGTTCTGTTTTAAGGGTCTTTTGGAGCAATTTCTCTTTTGAATATTGTTGGTAAAAGATTGTGATATTTACAGTTTGGGGATGCTGAGATTTAAGCCCTTTCCATTTTGAAAAGATAAATAGCATTGCTGATCAGTTAGATTATAATTCTCTTTTATTTAAATTTTTTTCTTCACTTGCAGATAAGAGGCATTCAAATAGGGAGGAAATGCTTTTGTAAATATCTCTGTAATGCGATCCTTACAACCTAATGTCCACTGTCCGGGAGTATAAGCAAGGAACAGTACCTTACCATTTATAAAAAATTGGTCTTGAATATGTACTTTATGTTTGGGTTAACTTTCATCCAGTAAATCTGAATTTTATTGTGTATTAAAATTCCTGTTTTTATGTTTGCCAAAATTTTGAACATGACTACTGAGAAAATTGGTTGTTAAAATTTTAAAGCTACCTTCCATTCTTAATCTCTTCTGATGAAGGAAATTAAGAAAAGCAGCCCATTTGGAAGTACATAGGGAAGGAGATGGTTCTAGTACCACAGATAATTCACAGGAGGGAACAGTTCAGAGCCACGGTACAAGCACCTCATACAGTGTTGGCGCTGTCTTCAGAGATCTCTGGCATGCTGCTTTCTTTTTATCAGGGTTTGTATTTATTCAAGGCTTTATATGGTATAGAGATGCACTATCCCTTTTCTGCTACTTCAGTCTCAGGTAATGAATATTAATGACTTTACATATGAAAGACATGCTATAGATTTTGTTTTGATCAATTATTATGCTATAGATAATGGA
The DNA here is from genome assembly GCF_014108415.1 of Molossus molossus. Lineage (NCBI taxonomy): Eukaryota > Metazoa > Chordata > Mammalia > Chiroptera > Molossidae > Molossus > Molossus molossus. The sequence continues at coordinate 43,696,213 of NW_023425401.1, forward strand.
AAAATAAAGACCATAAAGTTTACTTTGGGTTATGTGTAAATATATCCATATGAGAATGAATATATTCAAAGTATATTTAATTGGGTTTCTAGGTTTTGGTTTCTTTTTCTGATTTCTCAAGTCCTGTTTTACTTCTATTAAATTGGTTATTTTTATCAGTGCTATTAGTCAAATTGGCTTTACTAATGTCATGAAAGTTGTATGATTTTTAAAATTTAATCCCTGCCTCAGTTATCTAAATGATCTGATATAAAACATGTAGGCATTTTTATCTAAAAGAATTAAAATACATACTATAGGATGAAATTGTATTTCTGTATATTGGGTTTTTTGTATAGTTTGTACCACAATAAATATTTACCAGATAAGAAATGTGATTATAGCAAACTTTCAAAGTAAATTAAACCTAACTCAGTCTTGTATAATTATTTTGAATAGTTAATTCAAAACACTTAAGGGTTATATTACCAGTGCACATATACATATAATAAATTTGATAAAAGTTTATAACCGGTGAAAGTTGCTAAATTAATAAATCAAGAAAAGGGATACTGCAGATAACTGTTTTGGTCACTTTTGTTAACTCCCTTACTAACATCGTTTCATCAGTATGTGATTGTGCTCTTATGATAAAGTTTATCATGCATTATCTAATTAAGCAATTATATCCTGGGTATATTTTCATTTATTGTAATTTTGGGAAAAATTTTCCAAAATTTTAATAATTTGCAGTAATATTGCATAAAGTTGCTTCCTCCAGAGAAGATACAGATTTGATTTGGTTTTAACTTGTATTGCATTTGTCTTTCTTCGTCTTTTATATATATATATATATATATATATATATGTATGTATATATAAATAACTCTCCTTTCTAATAGTAGGATGTGACAGTTTTATTACTGTAAAGTCAGTTTCTTAAAAATTTCTCAAGAACTTTTGATAAGCAATTATAAATGCATACTGGATGATACTGGATGTGTTTTCCTTTTGGAGGATCATTTAGTTTTTTTAGTTGTCCAGAACTGATATTACATTACTTAGTATTCAGAATCCCCCTAACATAGTAGGTTGGTGCCTTTGGAATTCTACCATGTTTCTCAAATGAGATTCAGTTTCCCTCCTTTGGGGCTGTAGCACAATCTTGACTACTAATCATTGGTATTATAATGACTAAATATCTTTAGTCATGACAACTATAATCTACATGGTTTTACTTTATTGATTTTTGTGTGTGTGTGTGTGGTATGTGCCCCTAGCAGGAACCGAACCCAGGATTCTCTGGTCTGCAGGCTGACACTCAACCACTGAGCCAAACTGGCCAGGGCTAATCTACATGGTTTTAAAGATGCACTCATTCTGGGACTGGTGTGCCAATTTATGAATAAGACTGCTTTAAGTATTAGATACATAAAGATCTTAAGAAAAATATTGATTTAAAAGTTCTAATCTGAGTTCTTTCAGATTTAATAAGTCAGGAAAAGCTTAAACTAAAATATCAAATGAGACTTAAAATTGTTTCTTGTGATAAAAAATTGAAGAAATGGACACTTCCATTAAGGTGTCTGAATTAACATAACTGATGGGAAAATAAATGCATAACCATAGAAGGATTTAAGCTTTGTGTATGGTATCTTGTTGGTTTTCTAGATGTTAGGATGAAAACTACAGTTCTTACATCCTATATTTATAAGTTGAAAAGCTCCTATTTATCATCTCTAAGTTCATTTTCTTCTCAAGATAAAACTATTCTTTTTAAAACAAAGCGCATATTGTATTTTGCATTTGAAAAAAAGTAGGAATTATTATAAAATAACTCTATGAACCTGAGAAAACAAAGCTAAATAAAGTATCAATTTTAAAAGATGTAGAAATCAACCATATTTCCTAAGGATTTAGTACTATAATTTCAGTGTATTATAGTCTTAAATTAGCATAATTATAGTTTCTACTGAAAATACTGAATAGGAAGAATTACCTCTAGATCATATATCTCTCTCTTCAGTGTAATATCCATTTCAGAATTTGAGATAGATCCTAAGTTTTCTTTTATGTGCTTTAAGATTCATTTGACCATTACAGGATTATTCAAAAACAAACAGTGAAAAGGAAATTATGCTTTTTTTTTTTTAGTAGAAAAAGTAACATATAAATAGACTTGGTGCATAAAATGCAGAAATCAGAATAAAACCGGGTTACATGTTAACTTACATGCTCTACTGACCTATCTTAAAGATGTTCGTCTATTCCATTTAGCCTCCCTATTTATTGTTTTTAACACTAAAGTGAAAGTTAAAGATTAATAAACTGATTTTCATCACATAATGGTGTACATTGCATAAGATAAAGTGGTAGTATGCAGACCCACCAGACATTTTTGGTATAAGTATTAAAATTTCTATTTTAGAGTCTTTAGTTTAAATAATTCAATCATTTAAGCTATAAATTGGATGAATCTCTGTTGCCTATTTTCCACAGACAAGGGTAAAGATCATATAAATGCCAGTGTATCCCAGATTTTTAAAAGACTATCTTATGACCGGAAGTAGATATCTCATTAAATTTGCTAAAGTCACTGTATTTTAGAGCTGGACTGACCCTAGAAAGATTGCAGGTATCAAAATAAACCTAATTTGGTACATGCCTCTCAAACTTACGTGTTGTAAAGGATACCTAGGGGCCCAAGAGTCTTTGAAGGGCTATGTTAGCATGTAATCAGATGCTCCTGATAGCAGTGATAGTAATATATGTAGGCTCCTATGTCATTTTCTTATATCTGGAATTTTATGCATTCTGTTTTTTTCTAACCTCCCTTCCTCTCTGATGCCTACCTAACCTTGTAGAAATGAGAGCAGAACTAGAAATTTTGTACTATGTTCTAGAACAAGAGCTGTCTCCTAATGTTAAGTAGCAACTCTCTAAAATCCTTTAATACTGAAAGGATGATCTTTAGTTGGGTCTATTTCTATACCTTTGAATATTTTTGAAAGCAACAACAAATACTTCCAACTTTTTTTCCCCATGGCAGTACAGAATACCATGAATGTTGTTGATGACCTGACGAGGGTTTTAATGTAGAAACACGCTGGCTTTCATGTTTGGTACAGATTTGAGATTTTAAAAGCTGGTACGTACTTTAAAAGTTGTATTAACTTTTTTATTACATTTTTTTGTTGTTTATTTTTTAATCCTCACCCAAGGATATTTTTACATTTATTTTCAGACAGAGTGGGAGGGAGAGAGGGAGAGAAACATCAATATGAGAGAGACACACCGATTGGCTGCCACCCACACAACAACAACCATTGCCAGGGACAAACCGCAACTGAGGCATGTGCCCTTGGCCAAAATCAAACCTGGGACTCCTTGGTCTGCAGGCCGATGCTCTAACTGCTGAGCCAAACTGGCCAGGGCTGGTTAAGTTTTTAATGTGAAAAACCATCCAGTTTTATGATTTATTTATGGTGTATATTGTATATTTGTTTGCATTTTTTTCCAGAAAATTCCAAGATCATCATTTATCGCACAAAGGAAGTAAGGTAATTTTATACATATATTTTAAAGGTCATTCCCTCCTAAGGGTATTTTTGACATAAAGCTATCCATCTTGAACTTGAAAGAAAATTCTGCACAGGCCATGCCATCCAAAGATTAAAGTGGTAGTATAGTTACAAAACTGTAGGCCTTGATATTGGTAATGAAATTGCACATCCTTTCTTTGAAAATACTTTTTTGTTCAAAATCCAATGCAGGAAATACTGTTTCTATCATGGAATAAGTCAGTATAGACTTGTACGTCTCCTGTTTTCAAGATATTTACCTCACTGTCCGAATGCCTGTGATCCATGGTATTTGAGTTGATCTAAGAAAATATTGTGAACTCTGGTTTTATTAAGTGAATGTATTATAGGTGTTAAGTGTAGCTATTGAAAGGTAGACATTTTGGCCCTGGCCGGTTTTCTCAGTGGTTAGAGCGTCGGCCTGCAGTCCAGAGAGACCCGGGTTTGGTTCCTGCTAAGGGCATGTACCTCGGTTGCAGTTTGTCCCCGGCCCTGGTTGGTCGTGCAGGTGGCAGCCACTTGATGTGTCGCTTTCACATCGATGTTTCTCTCTCTCTCTCTCCCTCTCTTTCCCTCCCACTCTATCTGAGCAAAAAATGGAAAAATGTCCTCGAGTGAGGATAAAAAAGAAAAAGAAAGGTAGACATTTTGTGGATAATATTAAAAACTATCAGTTTTTTCTATGATTTAGTACTTTAATTCCTAAAACTACCAGCTACTTTCTACCCTGCTTTTTATTTTTGGTAGGGAATGATGATTTAGATATATATGTGTTTATTTAAAAATTAAAATGCTGTTTACCTTGCTTCAGTTTATTTTTGTGCATATATTAAAGTTCACTTAAATAAAAGTAGCTTCCCTTTAAAAAATACTCCAAGTGGAATTTTACAATATTTACTTTTTAATCTCTCACTCCCCTTGCCTTTCCCTAATATTTTTACTCCCTAAAACAAGGAAATGGAAGGAATTACTTAATATCTGAGTCTTAATAACCAGTGTTCCTTTTGAGAACTTGTTCTGTGAAGTTTTAACTTTCAGCTATTAATTGCAATATGAATGATAGAGTACAGTCAGTGGTAAAACTAAGCTTCACCTGGAGCAGTAACAATTTTTGACCCTCTTTACCTTCATTAATTGGAATTTAGCTTTACAGTTTCTGCTTTCAACATTTCCTCACATGCAAACAATGCCCTCATCGGGGTATAAATCAGTTTGTACTTTTTTTTTTAAGAAAAGCTTATTTATTTAGTTAAGAATTTTTTATTGATTTTAGAGAGAGAAAAAGGGAAAGGGAGAGAAAGGGATTGAAATGTTGAGAGAGAAACATCGATTGGCTGCCTCCTGCATGCTCCCTTCTGGGATTGAGCACACAACTCAGTCATGTGCCCTGACGGGAATGAAACCTACAACCTTTTGGTACCTGGGACAAAGCTTAACCAACTGAGCCACACTGGCCATGGCCAGTTTGTACTTTTTAAAACAAGTTTAATGTTTTTCACATTTGGAAGACTACAGGGCAGTCACTTTCTAGAATATCCCTTAATTTGGGTTTGTGCCCTTCGTGTTCTGCATCTGGCTCCCAGTGACTTATGAAAGCTGATGTCTATCTTTTCCCAAAACTGTGTTCAGTGCTATCTATCAGTTAGTACTTGAAATTGGCCATGGAGGATTATTTACATTGTGAAAATCAGGAAACACTTCAAACAAGGGCTTTTTACCCCTGGAGAGCTGGTCGTTCAACATTTTTAGTAGTGTGATGATTCTTCATGCTTAAACCCAAGTTATGTATTTTAGACAGGAATATCATAGAAGTGATACTTTGTTTTTCTCATTGCATTTTATCAGGTGGCAAACAATGTGGATTATTTTTTCCCTACTAGTGATATTTACATTAATCACTTGATTTCAATAGTGTCTACCACATTTCTTCATTGTGAATTTATTTTTCCCTTTTTAATAAATATCCTGTGCAGGATCTAGTAATACTGTAAAAATAACTCATTTTTCATCACATCATTACCTTCTAGTTTTAGCATCCATTTAAGATTCTTGCTTGAATTAATATTATATGGTTGCCAAATGTGATTTTTCTAAATCCATCATTCCTTCTATATTAGTTGGCATTCTACTTTAAGGAAAAGCTTTCCCTTGTCTATTTACTCGTGGATTTTATTTTATCTAATTTAATACTGTCATTTATTTTGATGATCAGCTTGTCCTAAATTTGGTCAGTGGAGCCCCTTTGAGCAGTTTCTTTGTCTTTTTCACATGTCCCTGTAATTCTTTGAGCACTTTCCTACTTTATGGCACAACATAATATTTCCTTTTCAACTTGTGCTTTCTCTCCCTCAGTCCTGGAATCAGCCATTTCTTCACGGAGAGTATATAGAAACCAAGATTTGAGTACTAGACATGTTCATTACTATTGAGGTGTTGCTACCCCCAGGCCTTCTTCAGTGGGTAGAGCTAGAAAATGTGTGTGTTTTATGTTTACATTTATTTCTGTATCTGTCTAGATACATTATATACCATGAATTTGAAGTGATAGCTCCAATTCAAATACAGTATCACAAAGTTCATTTTATCTTATCTCCTATTTTTATTTATATATTTTATTATTTTTATTTTTTAATATTTATTTATTTTATTTCATTTTTGTTACAGATGTTTCTCCCTTTTTACCCCATTGACAACCTCCTCCCCACACCTCCCACCCCATCCCCGGCTTTGTTGTCCATGTGCATTGGTTATGCATACATGCATATAAGTTCTGTGGTTTATCTCTTCCCTCCTCCCACAACCCCCTCTTCTGAGGGTTGTCAGTCTATACCCTACTTCCATGTCTCTGGGTCTACCCTATTCCTCAGACTCTTATGATCATTATATTTCACAAATAAGTGAGATCATGTGGTATTTGTCCTTTTCTGCTTGGCTTATTTCACTCAGGAAAATACTTTCCAGGTCCCTCCATGTCGTCTCAAAGGATAAGAGATCTTTCTTTCTTACAGATGCATAGTACTCCATTGTGTATATGTACCACAGCTTTTTTATCCATTCGTCTACTGGTAGACACTTTGACTGTTTCCAGATCTTAGCTATTGTAAATAGTGCTGCTACAAACATGGGGGTACATATATTCTTCCTGATTGGTGTTTCAGGCTTCTTAGGGTATATTCCTAGAAGTGGGATCACTGGGTCAAATGGCAGTTAATTATTTAATTTTTTGAGGTAACACCATAGTGTTTTCCATAGTGGCTGCACCAGTCTGCATTCCCACCAGCAGTGTACTAGAGTTCCCTATTCCCTACACCCTCACCAACACTTGTTTGATGATTTGTTGATGGCGGCCACTCTGACAGGTGTGTGGTGATACCTCATTGTTGTTTTAATTTGCATCTCTCTGATGATTAGTGATGTTGAGCATTTCTTCATATGTCTCTTGTCCATTTTTATTCCTGTTTGGAGAGGTGTCTATTCAGCTCCTCTGCCCACTTTTAAATTGGGTTCTTTTTCTTCCTTTTGTTGAGTTGTATGAGTACTCTATATATTTTGGAAATTAACCCCTTATCTGATGTATCATTGGCAGTGATGCTCTCCCATACAGTGGGTTGCCTTTCCATTTTGATGGTTGTCTCTTTTGCTGTGCAGAAGCTTTTGAATTTGATGTAGTCCCATGTGTTCATTTTTTTCCTTTGTTTCTGTTGCCTTAGGTGATGTATCAGTGAAAATTCTGCTCCATATGGTGTCCGAAATTTTGTTGCCTACATTTTCTTCTAGGATTTTTATGGATTCAGGGGTCACATTTAAGTCTTTTATCCATTTTGAGTTTATTCTTGTGTATGGTGTAATTTGATGGTCTAGTTTCATTTTTTTGCATGTAGCTGTCCAATTTTCCCAACGCTATTTATTAAAGAGGCGGACTTTACTCCATTGTATGCTCTTACCTCCTTTGTCAAATATTAATTGAGCATAATGTCTTGGGTCCATTTCTGGGTTCTCTGCTCTGTTCCACTGGTCTATATGCCTGTTCTTCTGCCCGTACCAGGCTGTTTTGATTACAGTAGCTTTGTAATATAACCTGATATCTGGTATTGTGATCCCACCTACTTTGTCCTTCTTTTTCAAGATTGCTGTGGCTGTTCGGGGTCTTTTTTGGTTCCATATGAACTTCTGAATTATTTATTCTAGTTCTGTGAAGTATGTTGTCAGTATTTTGATGGGGATTGCATTGAATTTATAGATTGTTTTGGGTAATATGGACATTTTAATGATGTTAATTCTTCCAATCCATGAAGAAGGTATGTTCTTCCACTTTTTTATATCTTCCTGTATTTCTTTTTTCAATGTCCTGTAGTTTTCTGCAAATAGGTCCTTTACTTCTTTGGTTAAGTTTATTCCTAGGTATCTTAATTTTTTTGCCGCGATGGTAAATGGGATTGTTTTTTCAGTTTCTCTTTCTGTGACTTCATCACTGGTGTGTAAGAATGCCGTCAATTTCTTGACATTAATTTTGTATCTTCCTACTTTGCCAAATTTATTTATTAAGTCTAGTAGATTTTTGATGGAGTCTTTAGGGTTTTCTATGTACAATATCATGTCATCTGCAAATAATGACAGTTTCACTTTCTCCTTTCCAATTTAGATCCTCTTTATTTTTTCTTCCTGTCTGATTGCTGTGGCTAAGACTTCCAGTAGTGTGTTAAATAAGAGTGGCGAAAGTGGGTATCCCTGTCTTGTTCCTGTTCTTAAGGGAAATGCTTTTAGTTTCCGCCCATTGAGTATGATGTTGGCTGTAGGTCTTTCATATATGGCCTGTATTATGTCGAGATAAGATCTCTCTATTCCAACATTGCTGAGTGTTTTTATTAGAAATGGATGCTGGATTTTGTCGAATGCTTTTTCAGCATCTATTGATATGATCATGTGGTTTTTATTCTTTATTTTATTTAAGTGGTGTATCACATTTATTGATTTGCAAATATTATACCTGCCTTGCATCCCTGGGATGAATTCCCCTTGGTCATGGTGAATGATTTTTTTTGATGTATTGCTGGATCCGATTTGCTAGTATTTTGTTCAGGATTTTGGCATCTGTGTTCATCAGGGATATTGGCCTGTAGTTTTCTTTCTTTGCAGTGTCTTTTTCTGGTTTTGGAATTAGAATTATGCTGGCCTCATAAAACGAGTTTGGAAGTCTTCCTTCTTCTTGAATTTTTTGAAATAGTTTGAGGAGAAAGGGTGTTAGTTCTTTTGTGAATGTTTGGTAAAACTCCCCCATGAAACCATCCGGGCCTGGGCTTTTGTTTGCTGGGAGAGTTTTGATTACCTGTTCAGTTTCCTTAGTTCTTAGACCTTATTGGTCTGTTCAAGTTTTCTCTCTCTTCTCGATTCAGTTTTGGGGGACTATGTGTTTCTAGAAATTTGTCCAGTTTACTTAGATTGTCAAATTTGTTGCCATATAATTGTTCATATTAGTTGTTAAGGTTCTTTTGTATTTCTGTGGTGTCAGTTGTTACTTCTTCTCTTTTATTTCTGATTTTGTGTATTTGGGTTCTCTGTCTTTGTTTCTTGGTGAGTCAAGCTAAGGGTCCATCAATCTTGTTTATCTTTTCGAAAAACCAGCTTCTTGTTTCATTGATCCTTTGAATTGTTTTTTTGGATTCTATGTCGTTTATTTCTGCTCCAATCTTTACTATTTCCTTCCTTCTACTTGCTCTGGGGTTTTCTTTTTGTTTGCTTTCTAGTTCTTTAAGTTGTGAGGTTAGATAGTCTATTAGAAATTTTTCTTGTTTCTTGAGGTAGGCCTGTAGTGCTATGAACTTCCCTCTCAAATCTGCTTTTGCTGCATCCCATAGATTTTGTGCTGTTGTGTGTTCATCTTCATTGGTTTTCAGGAAGTTTTTAATTTCTTCCTTGATCTCCTCGGTAACCCATTCGTTGTTTAATAACATTCCTCCATGTGTTGAAATGTCTTTGCATGTTCTTGTTGCAATGGATTTCTAGTTTCATGCCATTGTGATCTGAGAAGATGCTTCATATGATTTCAATCTTCTTGAACTTGTAGAGACTTTATTTTTTCTTCTTTTTTTTCTTTTTTATTAATTTTGTTACAGATGGTTCTCCTTTTCCCCCCAGTGATTCCCCCCTTCCCCTCCCTCCTCGTCCTGTCCCCAGTTTGTTGTCCATGTCCACTGTTCATGCATACATGCATATAAGTTCTGTGGTTTATCTCTCCCCATCATCCCCGCTTCTGGAGATTGTCAGTCTGTACCCCACCTCCACGTCTCTGGGACTACCCCATTCCTCAGACCGTTATGTTCATTATATTCCACAAATAAGTGAGATCATATGATACTTGTCCTTCTCTGTTTGGCTTGCCTCACTCAGGATGATACTCTCCAGGTCCCTCCATGTAGTCTCAAAGGACAAGAGATCTTTCTTTCTTACAGCTGCGTAGTACTCCATTGTGTATATGTACCCCAGCTTTTTTATCCATTTGTCTTGTAGAGACTTTAATTTGTGTCCTAACATGTGGTCTATCTTTGAGAATGTCCCATGTGCACTTGAGAAGAATGTGAATTCTCTAGTTTTAGAGTATAATTCTCTGTAGATATCTATGAAATCCATTTGGTGTAATGCTTTGTATAGAGTCTGTGTTTCCTTGCTAATTTTTTGTCTAGAGGATATATCCAGTGATGTCAGCGGGGTGTTGAAGTCCCTTGCTATGATTGTATTGCTGTCAATTTCTTCGTTGACGTCCTCCAGAAGATTTTTAGTATATTTTGGTGCTCCTATATTGGGTGTATATATGTTTATTAAGGTTATATCTTTCTGTTGTATAGATGCTTTCAATATTATGTAGTGGCCTTCTTTGTCTCTATTTATGGCCTTCATTTTGAAGTCTATTTTGTAGATGTGAGTATTGCTACCCCAGCTTTTTTTTTCTTTCCATTTGCTTGGAAGATTTTTTTCCATCCATTCACTTTCAACCTATGTGAGTCTTTTGTTGTGAGGTAGGTCTCTTGTAAATAATATATAGATGAGTCATGCTTTCTTATCCAGTCAGCTACTCTGTGCCTTTTTATGGGAGCATTCAATCCATTTACATTTGAGGTGATTATTGATATGTACTTATTTACTGCCATTTTTGTTTAGTGTGGGTTTGTCTTCCTATTTCTTCTTCTAATCCCACCCCACAACCCCCTTCCCTTTGAGGTTTTTTAGTCTAGCAACCAATTTGTACTTCTTAATCCCTTCACCTTTTTCACCCATTCCCCCATTCCTCCTCCCATCTGGCAACCAACAAAATATTCTCTATATCTATGAGAATGTTTTTGTTTTGCTTGTTCATTTTGTTTGTAGATTCAATTGTTGATAGCTATGTATTCATTGCCATTTTGGTTGTTCATATTTTTTATCTTTTTCTTCAAGAATACTCTTCAACATTTCATATAATAATGGCTTGGTGGTGATGAACTCCTGTAGCTTTTCCTTGTCTTGGAAACTCTTTATATGACCATTGATTCTAAATGACAGCTTTGCAGAATAGAGTATCTTGGTTGTAAGTGCCTGCTTTCATCACTCTGAATATTTCTTTCCTCTCCCTTGTGGCCTGCAAAGTTTCTTTTGAGAAATCAGCTGACAGTCTAATGGGAACTTCCTTGTAGTTAACTAACTGCTTTTCTCTTGCTGCTTTTAAGATTCTGTCTTTGTCTTGAACCTTTTGCATTTTGATGATGGTGTGTACTGGTATGGGCCTCTTGGGGTTCATCTTGTTTGGGACTTTCTGTGCTTCCTGGACTTGTATGTCTGTTTCCTTCACCAAGTTAGGGGAGTTTTTTGCCATTAACTATTTCAAATAGGTTTCCGATTTCTTGTTCTCTCTCTTCGCCTTCTGGCATCCCCAAGATGCATGCTTGAAGTTGTCCCAGAGGCTCCTTACACTATCCTCATTTTTTTGGATTCTTTTTTCTTTTTGCTGCTCTGATTGGGTGTTTTTTTCTTCCTTATATTCCAAATCGATTGTTTGCTCCTTGGCTTTACCTACTCTACTATTGAATCTGTGTAAATTGTTATTTCAGTTAGTGTCTCCTTTTCTGACTGTGCATCCTTCATTTGTGATTGGTCCTTTTTTATGCTCTTGAGGCCCTCACTATGTTCACTGAGTTCTGACTAAGTCCATTGTTCATCCTTATAAGCAGTCTTTTGAACTCTGCATCTGTTAGGTTGCTTGTCTCCATTTTGCTTAGTTCTTTTCCTGGGGTTCTGTTTTGTTCTTTCATTTGGGACCTGTTTCTTTGTCTCCTCATTTTAGCAGCTTCCCTGTGTTTGTTTCTATGTATTACTTAACAAGAGGTATGGGGCTTTCTGAGACCAGATGCTGCTTATTTGAAAGAATTTAGGAAAACCTGAAGCAGGATCTAGGACAGGCAACAGCTTGGGTGGGCCTGAAAGTTGGGTGGGGTGAGGCCACAGGGAATCACCAGGGCGGGGCAACCAGTGTAAGCCAGGTGGCTGGAGTCCCAGATATGGAGGCTGTCTGCTCCCCCAGGGAAGGGCTCACCAAAGGATCCTGGAGAAAGCCCCCTCCCCAGCCCTTGCTCCAATGCTAAACAGCTCAGTTCTTCCCTGTATGTCCCTGGTGTCCCTCGAGCTGCCTTCCCTCAGAGCTTAGAGGGAGAGAGTCCGATAAGTCCATGCACGCCCTTTAAGAGCAGCTGCCTGGGGCTCCAGCCGCCTCAGCCTCCCTGAGCCTCAGTTCCCGTTCTTTTTTCTAGCCAGAAGTTATGGGGATTCTCTTCCTGGCACTGGAACCGTGAGCAGGGCATCTGGTGTGGGATGGGGACCCCTCAGTCCTCAGGAAGGACCTTCCCAGCCAAGATATCCTCTTAATTTTTATCCGCCACACGTGGGTGTGGGACCAGCCTGTCACGCCTCCGCCCCTCCTACCAGTCTTGATGTTGCTGCTGCTTTAATTCCGTAGTTGTAGGACTTCCATTCAGCTTGATTTCAGGCGGTTTTTGAACGATGGTTGTTCTGTAGTTTAGTTATAATTTTGTTGTGGTTGTGAGCGGAGGCGATACAGCATTTACCTACACCGCCATCTTGACCGGAAGTCTTATTTATATTTTTATTCTTTATTGCTGAAATACCAATTCCCATTGCCCTCATCAGACTTACTTATTCAATTAATCCAGTATGTGACCCATCTCCCAACCCTGGTGGGCTGCCCCTGCTGTCGCACTCCAATGATATTCTCTTGTAATTGCCATTATTTCCAGTCATTGCCAAGTTGCATGATTTATATTTTGATCTACTTTGTAAATTCTAAGAGTGGTACTTAGATTTATTATTTGTCATTTCAGCTTGGTTAGCAACTTATCTGCATTTAGTTTCCTGAGAAGCATCAGATAGTGGGGAGCATCTAGATAAGATTGGAAGGAGGCAGAGAGATAAGGAAAAGAGGAAGTGGGAGATAGCTGAGATATGTCAGCCACATGGAATGGATGCTACTAGTACTCTCTCCTGACTTAATATAGTCTTTACCCTGCCCTGGTAAGGAAGGGTTAATTCTTCAAAGCACTTTTCACTTTTGCCCTTGAGTTCTGGTTCACTCTGCAAGTTTTTAGCTACTTTTTCTACTTTGACTGCTGGCCTCCAGACCTGTGTTTTCAACTACCTATTGATCTTAGGATGTTCCTGGGCACTGCAGGTCTAACATTTTCATCTTCCCAAATAAATTTTCCTCTTGCATATCCTGTTTGATTAATGGTTCTACCAACTTTCCTTCCCGTTTTCCTCCACCTCCTTTTCCCTCTCCCTTTCCAGCCCAATGTAATTGTCATGAACTTTCAGAAATACCAGAAAACTCCTTTATCTTTGAGGTCTCACATTTTCAAGATATCAGGTAACTTCATCTCCCTTGGTCTTTTTCCACATCTCCATGTTCAAGGAAGAGGTAAAGGGAGCAATTTATAACTGTTTCTTTCTTCCCCGAGCAGAGAAGGTCACAAGTTTTCACTGCCTTTTATTTTCACTTTTTGCTCTTTCTCCTCTCCACTGTAATCCATTTTTTCCCTCCCTCTGCCACTCTTAAATGATCTTTATTCTGTGGCTCATTCACTTGGTCTCTTAATGTCTCTTAGGGTCATGTGGAAAGAGAAGGGTCAGGAGATAGGGCTTTTGAGTCTTGGCAACTCTGTGGAGATGTGTTCTGAATGACTAGAAAGCATCAGAGTGCCCTGGCTGGTGTGACTCAGTTGGTTGGAGCATCATCCAGTACACTGAAAGGTCGTGGGTTCAATTCCTGGTCAGGGTGCACACTCAGGTTTCAGTTTGGTCCCCAGTTAGGGTGCATACAGGAAGCAACCGATTGATATTTCTCTTCTCACATTGATGTTTCTCTCTCTGTCTCTCTCTCTCTCTCTCTCTTTCTCTCACCTCCCTCCCATCCTTTGTCCCCCAAAATATTTTTTTAAAGGGGGGGGGGGAGAAAGCATTGGAGCTCTGTAGAGCATGTGGGAAGTATGGTCTGTCTGTCCCTTTTAGTAACCTGACAGGAGAAGATCAGGAAGGAGAGGGGTTTATTTGTATAAGACAGAAACTCTCTAGGCTTTGATGAGTGAGAAGTCCTAACAGGCAGTTGCCCAAACAGTGGGTAATTGGAGGTAATGTGGACAATTAAATTAACCTCACAGTTAGAATGTCTGTAATCTGTCCTGTGTTTCCTCTGACTGGTCGCATGATCATAAGTAAATCATTTAGACCTTCCTTTTTATACTTCTGATTTCTTATTTCCAAAATTAGTATTTCAAATAGGGGAGTTCTAAGGTCCTGCAGAGTTTTTAAAAATTTCAATAAAACTGAGTAACTTTAGTGTTAAAGATAACTTTTTTGGTGCATTTTTTGAAAACTAATTTTTTGACCTACATGAAGGCAAGTTTTGTTTTTTCTTTCTTACAAAACTGATACTCTGGAGAAAATGTGAGGGGATTTATTTAAATATAATTAAATACAATTGCTTTTAATAATGTTTTGTGATAAACTTAATCTGCAATGAGCACATTTTGTGTGGGACTTACATTATATTTCTACTAACCCTTACTTTGGACAGCCATTCTTCCACCTACTGAGTCTCTGAAGAGGCCTCCTCACAAGCATTTGCCTATTAATAAAAAATGTGTTGCTTATTATTTTTCTATGTCATATAGTGAGAAAACTTTAATTCCTGTAAATGAAGAATCTCAATTGTAACCTTTTGATATTTATAAGCTACACTATCACTGATATTTGTTCAGATTATTCCAGTGGGTGAAAGAGGTTACTTCTTTATTTTCTTTGTGTTCTTTATTTCTACTTCTTCCATTATTTACAACCTTGTGTAAAATTTTTCCTTTTCTCATATTTTTATGTAACAAAAGCTCTATGTCTCCATTGTATATTAAAATGAATTTATCAGAGATATTTATGTATATATATATACTAATGGTAAAGTTGGGTAAATGAGAATATTAAAACTAAGTTAAACCACTAACGGCAACTTAAATGATAATGACTGAGATTTTTTTAAAATAGAAGTTTAAAAACATATTTTTTATCATAATAAAATGGACAAAATTTTGATCCAAGATTTTGCTCAAAGACCAGGTAATTTTGACCAAGAATTGTTTGATAAGTTAAGACATATCTTTTAGAATTGCTATTTGTAAAACCTCAGAACCTATAAAATAAGATGAACTAGGACATTGATTTACATGTTTATTTTATGTGATGGATATTATATTTCTAAATTATTTATTGCAAAACTGAGGTGTCCATTAAAATTCTGAAAAGTAACTACCAGATTTTATTAACAGATCATAATTTCAGTAACTCCTTCAAAATAAGTCCATTAAACATGCTTCTGAATATATATTTTTAGATCAAAGAAAATAAAGAATTCAATTGATAAATCAACTGAAACTGACAATGGCTATGTATCCCTTGATGGGAAAAAGACTGTTAAAAACAGTGAAGGTGGAGTACAAAGCCATGAACCTCAGTGTGTAACTATTCGACCAGAAGAGACAACTTGGAACAAAGGAACACCAAGGAACATTCCTAGCAAAGTAAGTGTGATTTTTTTTTTAGTTTGCTTGTGTGATTTTACATTAGCTAATAGGAAGTGACTTAGACATAGTAGTTTCCTGTGAACTATACATTTTCTCCAAAATGTATTCTATGAGCCTTTACAAATCACACTGATGAAGCTGAAAATCAGATCAACTAATGTGAATAAAGTCTATTGCCAATATAACTTGGTACCTTCTTGAACTGATTAATGACTCCAATTTTTCCAAAATGTTAAAGCACTTTATAATTTTTTAATTATTTTTGTTAATCCTCACCTGAGGATATTTTTCATTGATTTTTTTTTTTTCCTTAGGGAGTGGAAGGGAAGGAGGTAGAGACAGAGAGAGAGAGAAACATCGATGTGAGAGAAACACTTTGATTGGTTGCCTCCCACATACACCCAGACCAGGGCTGGGTACTGAACCTGCAGCCCAGGTACATACCCTGGACTGGGAATCTAACCCATGACCCTTCAGTGCGCAGGCTGCCACTCTAACCACTGAGCAGCACTGGCCAGGGAAGCACTTTATAATTTTATAGTTGATGCTATTAAACCTTACCTTTTCTTGCCCCATTTCCATGTGTGTAGTAAGAATTTGTTTTAAATAGAACATGTAAATTCTTCTAGAAACTAAACTAGGAACTTGATTTTCCATAAGAAAATATTACCTTGTATTTTCTACCTTTATTACCTTCAGTGTCAACACATTTGTTTTGTTGTTAATTATAAAAAAATTCTTATTGAGCACATGTTTATTAAGATACCAATTATTTGTTTACTTTTGCAAAATAATAAAGACACCTGGGGTTATTATAACAAAGCCTAATACAGTATCTTCTATCTCTTTGTTTCACTGAATTTTTTTGGTTAAATAATTTATTCTTTAAAAGCTGTTATAGTAAAATAATATGGTCAAATAAAAAGATGTTAACTCTGTTAAATTTAGGAATGTGAGCATGAACATTTGTGTTGAGGAAAATAAATAGAAGAAAAGAAGATTCTCTAATTTTGAATGAAGTATATGTAACTATTTGACAGTACGTGTATTTTCAGTACCAGTAGCTATACAATAAATAGCTTGGGACTGCAATGAAATACAGTCTTATCCTTGGTTTTAGATTCTTGAAGCATTTAGATCTCTGATAATGTGAGCTTCACATTACTGTTATCACTAAAAAAAGAAGTTTTCAGTCATTCAGTTTTCAAACACTTTCAAGTATGTATTATCTACTAAAACTATGTGAAAGAAACATGAATGTGTCAATAAAACTTATGTTTTGGAGTCTCTCAATTTTAGAGTTTCTGAAACTGGATGTGTCTTACAAATTTATATGTACATAGGTCTGATATGTGCACACATTTACTTACCATTCACCTCCTCCTGACTCATAAACCATTATTTAACCAGTGGTGATTTTATAATTGATCACATTTTCAGTTTTGACAATAGTATAATTAGTGTATCCCAGGTCTCTCTGTTTCTTTTAAATAGCCTCTATTCTGCTTTTATACCATTTTATATTTTTTAATTTTGTAAGCTATTTCAAATCCTTTTTGTGAACGGAAACATTATAGAACAATATTTGACAAATAGCTGTGGAATTACTCTTAACATTAAGATACCAGTGTAGTCACTAATTTAAGATATTTTTTCAGAAAATTAGGTATTACTAATTCACTTTGAGGTTTTTGAAGGTATTTGAAGCTTTATGTGTATATGTATATGTAATTGAAAGTTTTGTACTTTTAAAACTGCAAGTTAAGTCAAAAATTACCAAAAATATTTTTTGTGTACTTCCATTTTAGGATACCCAAAGGACAGTAACAAATGTCTCTGATGAAGTCTCCAGCGAGGAAGGTCCTGAAACAGGATACCCATTACGCCGTCATGTGGACAGGACTTCTGAGAGCATTCTTCGTAATAGAAAGTCACACCATTATAAGAAACATTACCCTAATGAGGTATATACTTTGGTCTTACATATGTACATACATGTCTTTCTTATATGTTACTAATTTACAACTTCTTTTAACAGTTGAATTAATAATAATTATTAAAATAACATATTTTCCATCAGTATCAATATCTTATTGTTATATGATCTGGATTATAGAGTAGCAGTTTTAGATTTATGTGTTGCATACATGGTAAATAGCCACACATTTGTATTCATTTTGTGTGTTATCTCTGAAGATTCATATATTCAGGTTGTTTGCTTTTAAAGAAGCCCATCCCTGAGACAATCTGTGAGCTCTTGTGTTAGTTTTTCCCACAATTTGAAAGACTTTATAACTACTTGATTATAGCAAAGTTATTATTCTAAGTGACTTTCTTGTCACCAGTTATTAAGTTGCCCATACTATTAAATCCAATCTTTTTTCTTCTTTGATTCTATTTTTCTTTATTAATGCTTGTTTTTTTCTAAACCTTTTTCTAACTTATCACATTTCTTGAAACTATTTAAATAGAAAAATAATTTCATTCAATTGTATTTTCAGTTTTTATTCTAAAGACAGAACATTTTAATATCTTGCTTCAAGGCAAATTAATTAATTTTTCTGCTACTCTGGTAAACATAACTTTCTACTCTTTTTGGACTATATTAGCATTTTTACCTTTCTTTTTTTGTTTTTGTTTTGTTTTTTTTCATTTATCTTCAGATAGAGCGGGAGGGAGAGAGAGAGGAAGAGAGAGCAAAACACATCAATATGAGACACATCGAGTGGTTGCCACCCACACGACCCCAACCAGGGCTGGGGACAAACTTCAACTGAGGTACGTGCCCTTAGAGGGAACCGAACCTGGGACTCTGGTCCGTGGGCCGACATTCTGACCACTGAGCAAACTGGCCAGGGCTAGCATTTTTGTCTTAATGATTTAGGATTAAACTTTTGAAAAATCAAATATGCTGTTCTGGAATGTGAATACTTCGAGGGTTTTAAGAAGTGAAGAATTACTTGTTCTTTATATTTTTTTCTCTGTTTTTTTCTCTACTTAATCTTTTTGGTGACTGGCTATGTTTCTTCTCTCAGCTGCCAGTATACAGACACTAATGCTAGTGTGTATGCTCATTGCCTCTTCACTCATGTCATCTGATGTGCTGTTGTCTCCTGTTCCAAAACTGGATGACTGTGCTTGTGAAATCCAGTCTTACTCTACATACATTTAGAAGTCAGTTGGTCCTGGAAGGGATTCTGGACTTTCTATTAGAAGATCTGCTTTTCCATAGAATAAATTATTTCACTTTAGAGATACTTTTCTCACTCCATAATCTTTGCTCTTCTAGGTTTGCAGCTATGTTTTGAACTATTGAGATTCTTGAAGGGGAGAACTTTATCTGTTACTAACTTTTAAATACGTGTGTTGCTTAAAATCTTCTCGGTTTCATACTAAGTAAGGCTGATAATTAGTAGGCACTGGTTTTTTGTTTTTGTTTTTGTTTTTTGTTTTTTGTTAATCCTCAGCTGAGGATATTTTTCCATTTATTTTTACATAGAATGAGGGCGGATGGGCTTCAATCTGAAAGCGACACATCCACTGGTTGCCTCCTGTACAACCCCGACCAAGGCTGGGGACCAAACCGCAACCAAGGTACTTCCCTTGACTGGAATCAAATATGAAACTCTGGTCTGTGGGCCGACACTTTTACCACTGAGCCAAACTGGCCAGGTTGGCACTGGTTGTTTTAAATTGTTTTTTTTTTTTAATCCTCACCCGAGGACATTTTTCCATTTTTTGTACAGATAGAGTGGGAGGGAGAGAGAGGGAGAGAGAGGGAGAGAGAGGGAAACATCGATGTGAAAGAGACACATCGAGTGGCCGCCACCCGCACGACCAACCAGGGCCGGGGACAAACTGCAACCGAGGTACATGCCCTTAGCGGGAACCGAACCCGGGTCTCTCTGGACCGCAGGCGGACGCTCCAACCGCTGAGCCAAATTGGTCAGGGCTTAAATTGTTTTTAAGCTCAGCCAGTATGGCTCAGTGGATTGAGTGTGGTCCCATGGACTGAGAGGTCCTGGTTCGATTCCTGGTCAGGGCACATGCTCAGGTTGGGGGCTAACTCCCCAGCAGGGGACATGCAAGAGGCAATCGATCAGTGTTTCTCTCTCACATCGATGTTTCTGTTTCTCTCTTCCTTCCCCTCTCTCTAAAAAAAATCAATAAAAATATATTTAAAAAAATAAATTGTTTTTTAATGGTATATAAAAGATTACATAAAAATAAAATGTGGTCTTTAAATTCTTCATCTGTAGGGTAAGGAACTTTAGAATATTTAAAAAGCTGCATTTCAGTTCCAAAATATTTTGACTCTCAAGTCAATCCAACTTCAAAGCGTATTTTAAATAAAGCAAAACAAAGCCTCCTTTAAGTTAAATTGAGACAGAAGATCTGTAGTGTTGTTTTGTATCTTTATGTATATATTATTACCATACTTTCTTTAAATTACTGGTGATATTTTTTCCATAAGGAAAAATAAATCATTTGTGGAAACACTTTGTGCATGGGTGGGACTATATGTTTAAGCCTCCCAAATATCAGTATCTATAGATCTACATTTTTAGGGGCATTTTGTTTTTCAAGAAAAATCATTCAGTCTTTGGTTTGTGGGAGTGGCCCTAAATTATACCAGGCTGCTTTGGTGTTTGGCACCAAAGGGGTTGAGGATGAGGTGGTGATCTTGTCATTCAATGTGTAGACTTTTACTTAGTCCCCTTTCCTTAACACCCCCACCTTCCACCTCCAACCCAGTTTCTTGCCTTTTTCTACTATCCTACTATATCTGGTTGGCTTCTTCTAGTCACCCGCTGGGAAGATGATGGAATTACTTGATTATCTGGGATATAGAAGGTATCCTGGGGAATTGATAGCTTCTTTCTCTTTTATTTTTTTTTTATCCTCACCCGAGGACATTTTTTGATATTTTGTTCAGATAGAGTGGGAGGGAGAGAGAGAGAGAGAAACATCGATGTGAAAGCGACACATCGAGTGGTTGCCACCCACACGACCCAACCAGGGCCGGGGACAAACTGCAACCAAGGTACGTGCCCTTAGCGGGAACCGAACCTGGGTCTCTCTGGACCGCAGGCCGACGCTCTAACCGCTGAGCCAAACCGGCCAGGGCTCTTTTATTTTTATTAATTAATTTTTGTTACAGATGTTTCCCCTCTTTTCCCCTAGACACCCTCCTCCCCATCTTGCTCCCCCACCCCCATGGTACTTTTAAGTATTTGTCTTATTTCCTATTCTGTCCTGCTTTGTTAATTCTACAAGTATCTTTCAATTTTTATTCCCTATTGTAGATAAGACTTTCATCTAATAAAGGTAACATTTGATGGAAAGCATAATGAAGAAATTATGGGCTTGGAATCAAACTATTCAAGTGACTTTGTAAAAAGTATTTAACTTCTGAGTCTCAGTTTCTGCCTGTTTAATGGGTAGAAAAGGAGAGCTGCATCATCAGATTGTTTGGATTAAAGAAGATTATACATAATTGCCTGACACAAAGCACTCATGTTATAAATGCTTACTCCTTTTAAATAATCCTTTTCTTCTTGATTAAACTATATGTTGTTTTAGCTTTTAAAGATTTGAAATAAGCAGAGCAAATCAACTTAAATGAGCTATTAACGTGAGCTTTTTTTTTTTATTCTAAAATTTCTATTTTTAGGCTTCAGCAATTTGTAATGAAATTCAAAGTGGCCATTACTTAAATATTGCAGGTAAAATAGTGTTTGAAATGTAAGCAATTCTAGGTAATAATTTTCACATTATGCATTTGTAAAATGGCCTACTTATTAATTAGTATTTAGCAAAATACTTTTATGAAGAATTATAGATATTTCCATATTCCTGAAATCATTCATTAGTTTCAGTTAAAAAGTAATCAGGATCTTTAATGTGTTACTTATTTCTATATCTGATCGGTAAGTCTTTATCTGAAATTAGTGATAAAAAACTAGCTTTATGAAAAGATTTAAATCAGCAATTACTGATTGTTTATTATACATTCTGTGCCTTTTTAGCTAATGAAAACTGTTGTGATGAAAGTTGTTTATGCTTCAAGTATTCTGCTTGACAGTGAATCAGAAGTGTTTTTGGAATGCTTTTAGTAAAAAAGAAACAGTGATTTTTACCCTTTTTTTCCTGTACATTTTTTTCTCTTTTTC
This sequence comes from Molossus molossus, assembly GCF_014108415.1. NCBI lineage: Eukaryota > Metazoa > Chordata > Mammalia > Chiroptera > Molossidae > Molossus > Molossus molossus. The sequence continues at coordinate 43,718,056 of NW_023425401.1, forward strand.
TTTATTTTCCTATTCAATTCTTTCAGAAAATATTTACTTTTCTCTCAACCCTCCCACAAATACTCTGTCACACACTAAATATACATGGTGCCCCATTCTAATATCCATAAGTTAATTATCAATACTATATCTCATTCATTCAAGATATTTTGTTACCTGTGGTAAGGATGGTTTCTGTCATTTATGATTTATTTGAGTATATGAAATATATGAACATTTAATTAACACAGATAATATTGTAGATGCTGGATAGCAAGACAAAATTTAATGTCAAATGAATATAATAATAACTTCAGGGACAAAGTATTCACTTTCAATAGAAGACTAATATTTGTTGAGCCCCTGCTTTGTATAGGTTTATATTAAAAGCTATAGTGTTTATTTAATTTCTAATATCTCTTTAAGGTAGATAGTTTTATTCCTCATTGGTAGATGACTACATTGAGGTTCAGAAACAAAGTAAGCCAGCTAGAAAGGGGTAGAGATGGTAATTTCCTGACACTTTATTGAGTAGGCTTTAAAGGAAAATTGGATTTATAGTGAGAGGTAGGAACATGAGAATCTGGAGTGGCAAAGAACAAGCCGTGTTTAGGAGTGAGGGAGTAGCCCAGTGTCACTAGAGGAAAAGGCTGTGGTACAGAGAAGTGGAAAACAAGATCCAAAAATAGCCATTTGAAGACAAACATGGTAGGTGAAGGAATTTGAACTATATCCAGGAGAGCAGCACTGGGAAGCCACAGAAGGATTTCGGTCAGAGTAATGAAAAAACAGCTGTACTTTGGAAAGTTAATCTGGAAAGAGGGAATGCCTTTTAGGTAGGGGTCAATTGGGAGACTCTTATAGTAAATAAAGTATGAATGGTATCTGGGGATAGCATGGAAAAGAGAAAGAGATTATAAAACATTTTAAAGGTAGAATTGGCAATCTTAGTAACAGGATAGCTAAAATTAAATTTAAAATTTCAGCATACTTTGCTATAAGGATGACTATTATCATTTATTCAGTAAAAGTTATTTTGAATTAATTTAAACAAATTTTATTCAAAATTATTTTGTACATTAAAAACTAGGAAAAAAGTAGATTGATTAGAAATTATTTAACTTCTGTCTTTTAGTTTCTCACTTTTGTATCATAGATTATCTCAAAAACATGAATTGGCACTTTGTTAATTTTGTCAATTTATTGAACTTGCTGTTTGAAAAACAAAGACAGTAGATACATGGGATCTATTGTTGTTAAAATAGACTAAGTAAGAAAACTCTATTAAACACATCAATTAAAGTTGACGACTGCAGTCCATGTGAATTTGGGCTTGTCTTTGCCTGCCTGGATTCTGTTTGCATGCAAAATAACACTTCAGCTGAAATGTGAAATAAATTTTTATATGAGGAAATTTTGTTATTCCTTAGAAACTAATGTGTATTTTTAATGTTTTGCTGTCTATTTCACTGTCATTTGACAGTGTATTTGTTGTTTTAGCAAAAAGTAGCAATATATGATCCTAATAAAATCCTTTGAATTGGAAAGGGTACATAAATTGTATTAATGTCAAAGAATATCTTGATTTCAGGATGCCCCTAAATCGGGTACTAGTTGCAGCTCTCGCTGTTCAAGTTCCAGACAGGATTCTGAGAGTGCAAGGCCAGAATCTGAAACAGAAGATGTATTATGGGAAGACTTGTTACATTGTGCAGAATGCCGATCATCTTGTACCAGTGAGACAGATGTGGAAAATCCTCATATTAATCCATGTGTGAAGAAAGAATATAGAGATGATCCTTTTCACCAGGTTTGTTTACAGTTTTCACGGGCTAATTTGTCCTTTAAGTTTCCGGGATGATTTTAATTTCTAGAAGTAGATAATTTAAGCCACTGGTGAGTTCTATAGGTTTTTCTCCTTTGAATGTAGATACAAAATCACAGAGGTGAAGAAAAAGCTTACATTCAATTAATATAATATTTGTTTTGTTTGTTTTTGTTTTATGTGAGCTATGGTCTGGCTTCATTGGAACATAAAATCTCAGTATTTATGTTATGGTTATGTCTCTCTCCTTGCAAACATATGTTCCTAAGAAGTTGTTGGTAAATAGAATTTTGTAAATCAAATTGTGTTTTATGCCCTGGCCGGTTTGGCTCAGCGGTTGGAGCGTCAGCCTGCAAACCAGAGAGTTCAGGTTCGGTTCCCACTAGGGGCACATATCAAAAAAAAAAAAAAAAAAAAAAAAAAATTGTGTTTTAGATGTAATAGTCTTTTTCTCATTCAACATACTTCATGGTCAGATTTATCTGTGTCTGTGGCCTTAACGCCACCTGTCATTCACAAATCTATATTTCATGAATGTTATATTTGTATCTCTAAGTGCCTATAGTAGTGCTATCCAATAGAAATATAATGAGAGTCACATATGTAATTTTAAATATTCTGGTAGCCTAATTAAAAATGTTTAAAAAGGTGAAATTAATGTTAGTATCTTTTATTTAACCCAGTATATTTAAAATATCACTTCAACATATAACTAATATGAAAAATATTAATGAGATAATTTCCATTTTTATATGCTAAATCTTCAGTCCTTTTCACAGCTGATTTGGACTAGGCACATTTCAAGTGTTCAGTAGCCACATGTGAGTAGAGTGTACCATATTGGACAGCACAAGACTGTGGGACATCTTCCTTTGAATGTTTCACCAATACCTCAGATTTAACCAAACACACCATCTTCCCTTATAAATCTGTTTTTCTTATGGCGCTCAAAATCTTGGTGAATGATAACCCCATCCACCTACTCACTTGTCCAGAAGCCTGGTAGTCATTTAAAGTCGTCACTCTTCCTTACTTTCTTCTCTCTGTTGTCCAAGTCTTCATGAAATTCTAACAATAAAACCAACAAATAACCTCTTAGAAAACTAGAGATAGAGGGGTAGGTACTTCCCCTTAATCTGATAAAAGGTAGTTATTAAAGAGCCTTCTAAAACCTATATATTTAATGATGAAATCTTAGGAGTTTTTATTAAAGGCAGGAACAAGACAAGAAGAGATTCCCATTATCATTGCTTTTTCTATCAAAATTCTACTAGTATATTTGTTTGTCTCTCTGTTTTTAGTTGGACTTAGATAGATTTAAAGTTCACATTAAAGAGCAAAAGGTCAACAGCAGAAGCGATTTTGAAGACCTACAGGGGACTTTCCATACTGGATATAAAAATTTATTTTAAAGCTATAGTAATTAAGATAGTATGGTATAGGTTATGCTATAGACTGAATGTTTGTGTCCCCACCAAAAGATGTCTGTTGAAACCTAATCCTCAGTATGATTGCATTCGGAGGTGGGGCCTTTGGAAGTAACTAGGCCATAAGGGTGGAGCCCTGATGAATAAAATTAGTGCCCTTATAAAAGAGGTCCCAGAGAGCTACCTTGCCCTTTTCACCATGTGAGGTTACAGAAAAAAGAGGGCAGTCTCTAACCAGAAAGTGGGATCTCAGCAGACACTGAATCTGTTGGCACCTTGATCTTTGGACTTTGTAGCCCCCAGAACTATGAGAAATAGATTTCTGTTTTTTTCTAGGCCATCCTATGTGGTATTTTGTTATAGCAGACTAAAACAGTGTGTAAATAAATAGACCAACAGATCAGAATAGAAAACCCAGAAATAGATTATATGGATCCCTAGTATATGGCATAAGTGGTATTACAAATCAGTAGAAGGATGGGCTATTTAGTATATGGTTGTGGGTCAAATGATTATCCATACATAAAAACGTATTCCAGATAGTTCCTAATTGTGAAGAAGCAAAATTTTAAAATACTTAGAAGAAAGTTTAGGAGAAACATCTTTATTTCTTCAGGTATAAGATGAATTTTTTAAACAAGGTACAAAAAGCACAAGCAAATGTCAAAAATTAGGGGATTGCACTGGCTAGTGTGGCTTGGTTGGTTGGAGCATCATCCTGTACACCAAAGGGTTGTGGGTTTGATTCCTGGTCAGAGCACATATCTAGGTTGTGGGTTTGATCCCTATTCCGGGAGTTTACAAGAAGCAACCAATCAATATTTCTCTCTCACATCAATGTTTCTCTCTCCCCTCACTTCCTCTCAAAGAAAAAGGGGGGGGGGTGACAAATTTGAATATCTTAAAATGTGAAACTTTGGGCTACAAATTAAGCCATAAATATTGTTAAAATTCTAGCCACAGGCTAGAAGGTATTAACACGATAACTATCAAAGTCTTAACTGTACAGAGAACTTCAGCGATGAATAAGTTAAAGATAAATGACACAGTAGAAAAGTGGACAAAGGATATGAAAAGACAACTCACCTAGTTTGCTAATATATTAGTAAAAATGGTCAGCCTTGTTAGTAATCAGGGAAATGTAAATTAGAACAATGAAATACAATTTCCTTTTGGTTAGATTGTCTAAAACTTTTTAATCTGATACATTTTAATGTTGGCAGGAATGTGAAGAAAGAACTTTTATTTAGTGCTGATGTTCATGTAAATTTGTACAACTACTTTGGAGAGCAATTTGTCATTATATAGTAAAATTGAAGGTCTGTGTACTGTAGGATTCTCTCATCTCTAAGGAAACTTAAGAAGCTAAGCACAAGAAGACACATACAATATTTTTTATGTGTATGGCAGTGCACATGATAGTGAAAAATTAATAATGTAATAGCCAACAGTAGAATTAATAAATTATGGCATATGATAAAACAGTATACAGCAGTAAAATTGAATGAACTCAGCTTCATAAAAAATAAATCTTGTGAATATAATTTTGAATGAAAAAAGCAAGTTGCAGAAGTATACATACAATATACCATTTATATAAAATTTTAAAGCATGCAAGGTTATATATTGTTTATGGATAAAAACATATACAGTAGGAGTATAAAAACATGCAAGGGAATAGTAAACACTAAATATAAGATAATAAATCTGAGGAATAAAAGAAGGGAATGATGTACAAAGTGAGTTTCAGTTTTGCCTGTAATATTTTTTAATTAAAATATCTGGAGCAAATAAGGGGGAAAAGTTAAAATGTGATAAAATGGAGTGTTACTCTCCTCTGATTGAAATGTTTCATTTTAAAATATATTCATTAGTTTAGTGTCAGCTACAGGAAATTGTTGGCAGAAAGAAACTTTGGTATAGGGATTGAGGAATGAGAATTGAGGAAGGAGGTTTAAGAAGCATGGTTGAGCCTGGCCAGTGTGGCTCAGTGGATTGAGCATTGTCCATGAACTGAGAGGTCCCAGTTAGATTCCCCATCAGGGCACATGCCTGGGTTGAGGACTCAGTCCCCAGTAGGGGGGGGGGGGGTGCAGGAGCAGCTGATGGATGTATTTCTCTTACTTTTTTTTTTTTTTAATCCTCACCCGAGGACATTTTTCCATTTTTCACTCAGATAGAGTGGGAAGGAGAGAGAAACATCGATGTGAAAGGGACACATCGAGTGGCCGCCACCCACACGACCCAACCAGGGCCGGGGACAAACTGCAGCCAAGGTACATGCCCTTAGCGGGAACCCAACCCGGGTCTCTGTGGACCGCAGGCTGACGCTCTAACCGCTGAGCCAAACCGGCCAGGGCATATTTCTCTTACATTGATGTTTCTACCTCTCCCTTCCTTTCTCTCTTAAAAAACAAAAATCAATAAAAACATATTTAAGGGGAAAAAAAGCAGAAGCATGGCTGAGTGGCTCATTTGGTTGAGTGTCCTCCCAGTCAGGGTGCATGAGGGAGGCAATCGATCAATGTTTTTCACATCGATGCCCCCCCCCCCTTTTCTCTTTTTCTCTCTCCTTTCCTTTCTCTAAAAATCAATAAAAACATTTTTTTTAAAAAAAAAAAGCATAACTGAGAAAGTTTGGAAAGAAAACGAGGAATTAGAGTTTTGGTCCCCACCCCCTCCCAAAGATTGAAATATTTAAGCACATATGTACATAGGAGAAAACCAGTAGGGAAGAATTGAAGAGATACAGGAGAAAAAGTTGAATGATGTTTTTTAGAATTCTGGAGGGAAAGCATAGTTAGGAAGCTTAAATTCCTCTTCAGCTGAAGAGGAATATATCCTCTATTGAAATAGGAGGAGGAGGAAGAGTGCTTGAAACAAGTAAATTGATGAGAAAGTTACTGCCTGATAATCTCTATTCTGTGTGTGCGGGAGGTTAAGGGGTCTGTTAACAACAAGAAGTGAGATATATGATGGATAGGGGACTTGTGGATGATGATAAATGATTGAAGTTATCATTTGTGGGAAATGGAGACAGTGGAGAGACAGTATGTGTGTTCATGTATTCAAGCCAATTAAAAAATTCACCTTGAGGATCCAGCTAGAATCTGAAACCATGAATTTGTAGTTGCTCATTCCAAACAGTTGTGTGATACACTCTGGAATATAGTTGTGATAATCATAATAATAGCAAGATTTAATAAGCATTTACTCTATGCCAGGCACGGTTCAAAGGAATCAAGATGCATTATCTCATGTAATTCTCTTAACCTATTACAGTATGGTTTATTTTTTTGTTATTTTATAGATGAGAATATTGAGGCCCAGAATTTAATAATATACCTAACGTCATATAGTGTAGGTGTTCACTAAATAGTAGCTATTCAAGAGACAGGAGAGGGGATGGTCTACTGATTGAAATAATGGATGTGGTAAGAGTCCAGATTGAGTTAGATTGAGAAGGAAATGAAACCATGAAGACACTGATAGATTGAAGGATAGGTGTTTTCAAGGAACAAGTGTTTTAGAACTGAAGGTTTGAGAGACCTGGCAAGATGAGAGGTGTTTAAAGACTCATATCAGAAGTAGAACAGTTCTTTGTGGTGACAAGAGCCAGGCTGTAGCCATGGGAACAGCTAAAGTTTTCTGTAATTTAAGAAGGGAAAAAAGCAATGAACAATTAGTCCATGAGAATAGGGTTGATCCATGAGAATGAATATACAGTTATTTGCATATTCATCTAAGTCACTGAGATAATAGAATTGACATTTAAGAAAATGTCTATGCCCAGCCAGTGTGGCTCAGTGGTTGATCATTGACCCATGTACCAAGTAGTCACCGGTTCAATTCCCGGTCAAGGCACATGCCCAGGTTGTGGGCCAGGTCCCCAGTGGGGGCATGCAGGAAGCGGCCAGTCGATGTTCTCTCTCATCAATATTTCTATCTCTCTCTCCCTCTCCCTTCATCTCTCTCTCTAAAATCAATAAAGAAAAACAAAAACAAAAGACTCAAAAATCTCTTATGAGCAACACGGAGCATTTGAATCAGTATATTCTTTTCAGGATGATCAAATCTGTAGTTTTGTGTTATTTTCTTTGTAAATAGTAACTGAAACATTTCTACAGGAGAACATATTCTTCCTCTAGTCTTGGCTGAATATATACTAAAATATAAAGCCATATTCAAATGAAATTCATCTTTCAGTAGGGAAAAGTCAGATTTTAATGAATGCAGCAGTTCCCACAGGTAGAAACTCCAGTAAAGCACTTGTCATGGTGAATTTATTTGAAATAAAACCTGACACCATTTAAGTTTTATGGGTTTTAGGCAATTTTGAATGAACAAGGAGAAAAGCAGTTAAGATTTTGAATGAGGATAAAAAACAATCATTAAAAGAGTTCCAAATTTCACTTTGAAAAACAAAGAAGAACTTTATCTGATAAAATCATGAAATGGAATTATTTGCTTCCATATTTTCCGAGCCTTTTTATAAAAATAAAAATGTTTCATATAATGCTGCTCTCCATACATTTAAGCAGTACATGTTTCAATAAGACTGTTTTTCAGAATAAATACATTTGACAAACACACACAGGTATAGGGCTTTTTAATGAACTCTTTCTTTTCTCTCTTGCCTTTCAATTTTCTAGAAATAGGAAAATAATAACAAATCTAGTTAGAGTAACTGGGAAGGTAGCTGGGCAAAATGAGTACTTTTGAAAGAAGAGTGAAGAACTTCTTGATTTCTATTTCTATCTGTAGATGGACCTTCATGGTATTCATATGCCTTGCACTATGTAATTGGAAAACCTTTAATTCACTGTTGCAGACTGAGAGTTTAAAAAAAAAAAAAGGCGTGTATGTCAGTGGTTGAAATCTTTTGCCATTCAGCTTCTTGCACCTGTTCCTAGCTTTTAGTTTCATTATGTCTCATAATTATTAAACTACCAAGGAAAGTTTGATACATATTTTGATGCAAATTATTTCTATCCCAAACTAGAATATTTTTTTGGAGCTCAGTTATGAAACATCATATGAGAAAATTGATTACCAGTATCTCATTGATCTTAATGTTCTCCAACAGTGAAATATATACTATGAAAATTAGTGTATATTACACTTATTTGTGGAATATAATGAACATAACAGTCTGAGGAATGGGGTAGCCCCAGAGACGTGGAAGTGGGGTACAGACTGACAATCCCCAGAAGAGGGGGTGGTGGGGGAGAGGTAAACCACAGAACTTATATGCATGTATGCATGAACAATGGACATGGACAACAAAGTTGGGGACAGGGGAGGGAGAGGGAGCGGGGAATCAGTGGGGGAAAAAGGAGAAACATCTGAAACTAAAGTAATTAATTAAAAAAATAAAATATTTTAAGCTTTGCTTTTAAAAAAATAAAATAAAATACTATGAGAAAGATAAATTTTTAGAGGGAACCTCTCGATAGTCAAATAACTACAAGTAAAAGAGCTTTGCCAGTAGTGTGACTACTGGCATTATGGTTTGCCTGTAATTATTCATCAGTTTTTATACTTTTTAATAGTAAACATGGTATATATAGCTTTATATAAATAAGATTAATGTATAGGGTCAGAATAATATTTTCCCTTATCTGTTTTCTTACATATCATTAAATTACTATGTTATACCTTTAATTGAAATAAATCAATGCAACTTTACTCCCCCTAGAGGAAAATATATTCCTTAAATTTACAGAAACATATCTGTATCCTATTTTAATCATATTTTGACCTCCAAAGAATAAATATGAGTAGATTATTCTGTTTACTGTTAGAAGTTATTTTAATGAAGTACGTTATAAAAATAAGTTATAAATACTATAATGTCAACAAAGAAATTCATCCCATTCTGGATCTAATCTTTTAGTGTTACTTCTCCTAACAATATCTGATAATGTAAAAATTACTGTTTCATTAATTTTGTTGCTATCTTTAACCCCCAGTTAATTCTGTTTTGAAGTTTTATTTCTTTAATCGTAGGTCTAAAGCAAACAAACATAAGCCTCTGATTCTTTGTTAAGCTTTTAATTTTTCCCTTTACCTTTTTTTATTTCTTGAAACATTGAGAAATGTTTTATATTACTTGGAAGAGTACTTCCAGTTATTTGTGCTTCAGTTTACAATATTTGCTCTGAGGAAAGGAAAGTTAAATTGATTCTTTGGAGAAATGCTAGATTAAAATATCAGAAAAGTAACTCAAGTGTTAAGGGTACAACCGTGTGTGAGGAAGAGTCTTTTTCAGGATGAGATTGTATCACTATTTAGTCTTTCGAAGAGGTTCACATCTCAGCTGTCATTTTTTTGTATTGGATGGTAATAAGTTGGACTGTAGTAATATTAACAATATGGTATCTGTTTGTCTTTGAACATTAGTATATCACTAGCTATATAGACGGATGGACAACTAAGTGCTTTTGCTGACACATTTTAGAGTATTTTTGAACAATAAATTACCTAGTATCTGTTATAGAAAGTTCTTAACATACATTTTTATAACTGATATATATTATGCTCTGTTCAGTGTATATGCTAATTTTAAGATAGAATTTTAGTGTCATTGAAATTCTGTGTGTATAAATACAGATATAGCTATGCACACATATATATGTCCTATTTATAAAATATAAATGTATTCACTTATTTCTGTTTTTTAATGTAATTAAAACGGTGTGGGTATATATATGTGTATGTTTTATTTATGAAATGACATAAATGTATTCACCAATTTTTATTTATTTTTTTAGAGTCATTTGCCCTGGCTCCACAGTTCCCACCCTGGATTAGAAAAAATAAGTGCTATAGTATGGGAAGGCAATGACTGTAAGAAAGCAGACATGTCTGTACTTGAAATCAGTGGAATGATAATGAACAGGGTGAGTTTTTAAATTGTGTTCTTTTTGTTCAAAGACAAAACATTGATTATTAATATACTAAACAATCACTGGAATGTTATGTTTATAACCTATTCACCTCATTTCTTCAACCTGAAAAAAAAAGGTTATTTATATTTGCCTTTGTCATTGATTTAAACAGTGATTTGTTAGCAAATCACTGTCATCTTTTATCATTTTCATTCTTGCAACCAAGAATAGATACAATCTAAAATTTTCTTCTTTGCCCTGGCCGGTTTGGTTCAGCGGTTAGAGCGTCGGCCTGCGGTCCTCAGAGACCCAGGTTCGGTTCCCGCTAAGGGCGCGTACCTCAGTTGCAGTTTGTCCCCGGCCCTGGTCGTTTGTACGGGTGGCAGCCACTCGATGTGTTCCTTTCACATCGATATTTCTCTCTCTCTCTCTCTCTGTTCCTCTTTCTCCCTCCCACTCTACCTGAACAAAAAATGGAAAAATGTCCTTGGGTGAGGATAAAAAAATATGCTATTCTTTCTTTTGCTTTCAGTGGATCAAACTGAGGAGCTGCTAGATATATACAAGGTTTTTGTTTTGTTTTGTTTTTTTGTTAATCCTCACCTGAGGATATTTTTCCCATTGATTTTTAGAGAGAGTGGAAAAGGGTGGGGAGAGAAACATCAATGTAAGAGAAACACATCGATTGGTTGCCTCCTGTACGTGGCTGGGGATCAAACCTGCAACCCAGATATATGCCCTTTACTGGGAATCAAATCCGAGACCCTCCAGTGTGCAAGCCAATGCTCTAACCACTGTGCAAAATCACCCAGGGCTATATACAAATTTTGATGATTTATTTTTCATTATCATCCCTGCAGGCTCATTTATTTATTAGAACATTAAGAAAATTTGTATTAATGCTTACCTATTTAAATGTATAGAAGTAATGCAGCAAAGGGTAAACATCTCGAGTAGTTGGAAGTAGATTGTGGATTTTCATTTCAGTTTTTGTTACTTTTTTTTTTTTTATCAGATCTTTGCTACTTTAAAAATTTTACCTGATTCCTTTGGACAACTAGTCATGATTTTTAACTTGCAGTTCTATATTTCTTGTGGATTGTTACACTAGAATTGTTGTACATACTTTATGTAGGACAGGATTAAAATAACTGGGTATATGCCCTGGCCGATTTGGCTCAGTGATTAGTGTATGGTCCTGCAGACCAAAGGGTTGTGGGTTTGATTTTCAGTCAAGGGCATGTACCTGGGTTGCAGGTTTGATCCCTGGCCCCAGTTGCGGGAGGCATCCAATCCATGTGTCTCTCTCACATCGATGATTCTCTCTCTGTCTCCCTCCCTGAAAAAGTTGATCTACTTCCTCTTTCATATCTCAGTATGAGCAATGAAAAGCTATCAGCAAGGATTCTCCAGTTGGTGCTTTATATCTTAACTATCTGTGAACTAGCATATTATTTACATAATGTATAGAATGATAAAAAGTTAGCTAGGTGATATTTAAGGTATCTCTCAATTCTATTCTTGTATTTTCCCATCATTTAATTTTTAGGATTTTTTTTTTATCCTCACCTGAGGATATTTTTCCACTTTTTATTCAGATAGAGTGGGAGGGAGAGAGAGAGAGAGAGAGAGAAACATCGATGTGAAAGGTACACATCGAGTAGCTGCCACCCACACAACCCAACCAGGACTGGGAACAAACTGCATCCGAGATACGTGCCCTTAGTGGGAACTGAACCCGGGTCTCTCTGGACCGCAGGCCGACGCTCTAACTGCTGAGCCAAACTGGCCAGGGCTAGTTGTTTTTTGTTTTTGTTTTTGTTTTTTATAATTACCCTACCCTCTTTTCCCTTCTCTTATTTAATTGTCCCCTCTCTAACATTTTCTCTTCTAAAATGGTTTTAGAATTTAAAGAGACATCCATTTGTATATTGAGCTATTTGAAGAAAACACAAATTACAAATTTATTAAATAATTAAATAAGTATAATTAGATCTTTTCTTTAATGAACTAAATTTAAGTGGATATCATATTTTATTCTTTTAAATATTACAGTATTTGTGAGTATTTCTAACTTTTGAAATAATGAAATACATAGATTTTTTTCCCCCAAAATCTGGGTAAGACCAAGATAGTTAATCCTTTTTGCAATCTACTTAGTGAATTAGAGATCTGATGTTGAACTGTCTTTGAAAACTGAAGAAATAATGACTTACTTTTTACACATAATAGGCTCTTAAAGTTTGAGTAAATTTAAATGTTAATATTCATGTATTAAAACTAATATATTTTAGCAAACTGATTTCATATTGCTATAAATAAAATCATGCTTAATAGGAATTCATTTTACTGTTAGGTAAAATGTGTGTAAGTTTTTTTTTCTTTTTTCTTTTCTCTCTGTAAAGGTGAATAGCCATATACCAGGAATAGGATACCAGATTTTTGGAAATGCAATCTCTCTAATCCTGGGTTTAACTCCATTTGTTTTCCGACTCTCCCAAGCTACAGACTTGGAACAACTTACAGCACATTCAGCTTCAGAACTTTACATGATTGCATTCGGTTCTAATGAAGATGTCATAGTTCTTTCTATGGTTATTATAAGTTTTGTGGTTCGTGTGTCTCTTGTGTGGATTTTCTTTTTTTTGCTCTGTGTGGCAGAAAGAACTTATAAACAGGTGAGAATAATATAGACTTCTGAATAGGGAATATATTATTCTTTTCCTAATATCCAAAGTATTTTTGAAGTATTTTAGTATTTTGTTAAATCATTCTGAGATGCTAATTATTTTCTTGTTTTGTATTTGTAGTACTTAATAAAATCGTAACAATCCATATTTTGTTCATTTTTGTTTCTCTGTGGTAATGTACTTGAAAACTAATCCTTACCTTTATCTTTTTTAGCGCTTACTTTTTGCAAAACTCTTTGGACATTTAACATCGGCGAGGCGGGCTCGAAAATCTGAAGTTCCTCATTTCCGGTTGAAGAAAGTACAAAATATAAAAATGTGGCTATCTCTTCGGTCCTATCTTAAGGTAGAATGGTGGTGATAAAAATACTCTTAATGTGTTGGCTTCTTGTCCTTTCTTTGTCAATATGTAGGGTCTAGATGAGTATTCATATATGTACTCACATAGTGCTGTGTGGCCATACTTAGTGTTCTTTATGCTCCATATGCAGAAATCCAAAATAAGTGTTTAACTGGTTCTTCTAGAGAGTAAGGGGGAGAGAGAAACATCAATTGGTTGCCTCCTGCACGCCCCCTACTGGGGTTTGAGCCTAAAACCCAGACACATATCCCAACAAACTGGGACCTCTCAATCCACAGGATGACACTTGATTTGCTGAGACACACCAGCTGGGCTTAACTGGTTCTTTATAGTAAAACACCTGAAGTCTAAAAGGCTTAAATGCATTTGATGTAGATGATTCAAGATCAGGTTGTTCTAAATTTATCTTTGTTCATAAATCTCATCAACTTCTACTCATTCAAAAGCTAGATTTAAGATTTTGTTTCTACCTAGAATGGCTATCACAAGCCAGCAGAGGGAGCCCACTGCTTAGAAAATAATTTTAAAAAAATAATCTGTAATTAGAGTCCCCTCAGTGAAGTGGCCTATTACTATTTAAAAATACTAGCTTGCAATTCTAAGCCATTCTTTTCATACTGTTCTTTTCTTTAATCTTTTAAAATAACTTTTCTAATTATAGAATTGGATTAAAAAAATCAGGAGGGAAATGGGAAACCTCTGAATTAATTTTAGGATAACACTTCTGAGAAATATTTCTGTGTTACATTAAGTAACAATGAATTTCATTATGTATGGAGTTGGCCCAAAGGCCAAATCCTCTAACATACCTAGATCTTTATTTATTTATTTATTTGTTTGTTTGTTTGTTTGTTTGTTTTTAAAACCTCACCCGAGGATATTTTTCCATTTATCTTCAGACAGAATGGGAGGGAGGGAGGGAGGGAGAGGGAGGGAGACATACCATTTGGTTGCCTCCTGCAGGACCCTGACCAGGTCTGGGGACTGAACTGCAACTGAGTTACATGCCCTTGACTGGAAACAAACCCAAGACTCTGGTCCATGGGCTGACACTCTGACCATTGAGCAAAACTGGCCAGGGCTTGATCTTTAATGCTTTTTATTTTGAAGTAACAATGAAAGAAGTGAAAAAAAAAATTTGTACTATTTATCCAGCCTTCTTTTTAAAATATTTATTATTTTGCTTATTTATTTAACTTGTTAAATTTAATTAACTTAGTCTCCATTGGGAAATGCTACAAATTGACATAGATTATTTTGTTTCATTCTATCATTTCTGTTGTATGGAAAGATGAATGTCCTCATTGCATAGCTTAGTGAGAAGCAACTCCAAATTTTCTTTGTTTTCAACCCTATGTAGGTATTTTATTCTTTTGTACATTACCTTATTCAATAAACATTTACTTAATGTTAACCATGTGCTGTCCACTATCTATAAAATGAAATTCCCTGCCCTTATGAACTTACACTTCATTAACGTTTAACCTCAGACCTTTGAATTATCTTTGAAATTTACTTCTCTCTCTTGCATTTTCAACATCCAATTTATCATCAGTTTCCACCCTTTCTGCTTCCAAAATACATCTTGAATTCACTTTACTTACATTTCTGTTTCCACCACCTTAATTGAAACCAATTTGGGCTACTGCACTTGCCTCTTTTTTTCTTTTTTTTTTTGTTATTAACCTGGAGGATATTTTTCCATTGATTTTTAGAGAGAGTGGAAGGGAGGGGCAGAGAGAGAGAGATCGATGTGAGAGAGCCACATCAGTTGGTTGCTCCTGTATGCAACCCAACCAGGGTGAGGATCAAACCTGCAACCCAGGTCTGTGCCCTTGATCAGGAATCGAACCCATGATCTTTGGTGCACAGGCCGACACTCTAACCACTTAGCCACACGGGCCAGGGCTGCAGTTACCTTTTTTTTTTTAATCCTCACCTGAGGACATTTTTGCATTTATCCTCAGATAGAGCAGGAGGCAGAGGGAGGAAGAGACAAAAAGAAACATCGATATGAGAGAGACACATCGAGTGGTTGCCACTTACACAACCCCAACTGGGGCCTGGGACAAACTGCAATCAAGGTATGTGCCCTTAGTGGGAACCGAACCCAGGACTCTCTGGTCCACAGGCTGACGCTCTAACCGCTGAGCCAAACCAGGCAGGGCTGCAGTTGCCTCATAACTGGCCTTCCAGCATTCAGATTTCCTCCTTCCAATACTTCTTCGTCTGCCGCCAGAGATCTTTCTAAAATGTAGATTTGACCATATAATTCTTAAAACTTTTTGGGGTTCTCTATTGCTCTTAAGATAAAGAACAAAATCTAACAGGGCTTATAATGCCCATGACCCAGCTCTTGCCAATAGCATGTCTTTCTTGTCTTATTTTGAAACACTACTCTTAGTTTGGTATAAATATCACTTTCTTAGGGAGATCTTCCCAAGCCCACACAATTTTGTATTTGGAAGTTAGGAGGGTGGGCCTGGAAAGATCTTTCTAAGAAAGTGATATTTACATCAAACTCCCTACCAATTTTCTCAAAGCATCCTATGCTTTTTCTTCATAGCACTCATTATAGCTTATCATATATCGGTGCTTATAAGATTGATGTCTGCCTCCCTGTTAGTTCCTGTGAAGGTAGAGACTGTGTCTGTTTTGTTCTCCGCTGTATTTCTACCACCTAGCACAGTACTTCACTCTGAGCAGGTGCTTAAGAAATATTTGTTGAATGAGTAATTAGTGTTTGAAAAAATGAAATATTTGGAAGTTATGTTAAGAATTCTAAGCTATATATTCACTATTTTCACTGTGTTGCAAATCCTCAGGTAACAGTAACACTTTATAATTAAAATTCATCTAACAAATTAGGTATATTTTCAACATTGTAAGTTACGATAAAAAAAAATCAACCTGAAGTGATGGATCAGCACCATAATTGAAAACATGGAATTGGCTGCTAATTAGTAAATATATTTAAAAGTGATTTCCCTTTTTTCCCCCCCAGCGTCGAGGTCCTCAGCGATCAGTTGATGTAATAGTTTCCTCTGCCTTCTTATTGACTATCTCAGTTGTGTTTATCTGTTGTGCCCAGGTGAGTTAAATTGTTCTGTATAGAAATTAGATAATCAGATATATAAAATTCAACTTCAAAGGTTTGCTAATAATAAACAATAAAAGTAATAATATAAGTAAACCCTAGTCACACAATTTTGAAATTGGCTTTTTTGCAGTTTTGTTTTGTTTTTCCAGTAGAATAAATAAATGAATCTTATTCATTTCTTTGTCACACTAGTGGCTAGCATAGTCTCAGATGTCTATTGATTGGGCATATAATTAGTTTTTGTCTATAATTCACTAGGTTATCTTTATTTTCCAAAACAAACTTATGAGTGACTACAGTTATGAATTGTTCCAGGCTATTTCCATGAATCTCCACTTTATTCACATTTAACATTAATTATTTTATATCAGAATTGTCACTGTGACTTGACTGCCTCATGCTCTGTAAAAGAATTCTCATTGACCAAGATTAGTCAGGAAATACAGAAGTATCTCAGGTTATATTTTGTGCTATAAAATTTAATCTTCCATTTCAAGTAATATGACATATTAGATTACCTGAAAATTCTTCTGTTTTAAAACATCATACAAAGCTTGAAAAATAAAACCTAACTTTTTAATATACATATTATATATATCTGAGTTTATAAGACAGTAAGGGACCACAATGAAGATAAAACTGAAAAACACAGCAATTAAGTGTATGTGTTATGCATGGTAGCTATAGGATAAGGAAGTGAAGTTCATTGTCAGTCTTAGTACCCTAGAGACTTGAGATTTTATACCCACATGAGGACAGAAGATGAAGCCTCAACCTACATACATACATTCTTATACAGGCTTACACATAAGGCCTGTATAACCTGTAGTCTCCATGAAAAGGTGGAATAAGAAAAGCAGTCTGCCCACCAGCACAGGAAGACAATAAGGAAGCTTGTCTCTGATTCTGCCTGGACTCTAGCAAAGAGATGGGGAAGAGTCTCTCCTAAGAACCGTAGGTCTGCACTTCTTACAGGTTCAGGGTTTAAATGTATACTACAGGTCTTTTCCTGTAACCCCTGTGTCAAGAAGATAATATAAAAAGTGGTCCTAGGCTCCTGGATACCTAGTGGAAGCAAAACCAAGACTGTGCTGGGGTATGTGACTTCAACCTAGGACTCCCAAGATGTTCACAGATAAAACCTTTTCAGGTTTGAAAACAAGTGAAGAAACAATACAATGTGAGTGTGTCAGCAGATTAATAAACAGCAGGAATAGATCTTCAGGTAATAGACTGATCAGATAGAAACTATAAGGTTAGCTTATTTAAAATGATTAAAGAGGTAACACTACAAAAAAAAAAAAAGGTAGATTTGAAAGAGAACCAAATAGTACTCCAGAGAAATAAAAATATGGCATCAACATTAAAAACACAACAAACAGAAAAAAATAGCAGATTGAAAACAGCTAAAGATAGTGAACTGGGAGAAGGGGAGAAAAATTACCCAGAATATAAGACAGTGATAAAGAGATTGAAATATGAAAAGGGGATTGAGACAGATGGGAGAGCCAAAATAAATCTAACAGGAATTGCAGATGGAAAGTAGAGGGGGAGCAGTATTTGGAGAGGTAATGGCTATGAGTTTTTCTGAACTGATAAAAAACATTAATTTTTATCACACTTAGACACATTGTAGAGAAACTGCAGGACACCAAAAACAAAAAGAAAAATAAAAGCACCCCAAAGAAAAAGACTGATTTCTGTACTCAGAATTTCTAAATACATCTCAGTCTTTTCTTCAGGATTTAATTTCCATGTTCCTGAAGTACATCTTAGGATGTCTCTTAAACATAAAATCATCTATTGTTAGCAACAAAAGATATATTGAAAAGTTTTGAATGTAAAAGAATAGAAAAAGAGTCCAGTATGGCTCGGTGGTTAAGCATCAACCCATGCACCAAGAGGTCACTGGTTTGATTCCCAATCAGCGCACATGCCCAAGTTGCAGGCTTATCCCCAGTAGGTTGTGCAAGAGGCAGCCAGTTGATGGTTCTCTCTCACATCATTGTTTTTATCTCTCCCTCTCCCTTCCTCTCTCAAAATCAATATATATATAAACGTATTGCAGGCAAACATTAGCCGAGAGAAAACTGGTAACCTTTCATTACTATCAGATGAAACAGACTGTAATCTAAGAAGCCTGATAAAAATTAAAAGAATAATTCATCAAGAAGACTAATCTGTATGCATGTGATCATATAACCTCAAATATATCTATATATAACCAAAATCAATAGTACTTTAGTGAGAAATTGACAAAATACTACATTGGGAGGTTTCAACACATTTCTTTTAGTAATTGCTAGGTTAAGCAGACAAAAAATGTAATGAAGATATATATCTAAATAAGATAGTCAAAATTTTATTCTAAAATTGGAGAATACATGCTTTTCAGGCATAAGGACAGTTATAAACCTTTCCCATGTTCTAGGCCATAAAGTAATTTTCAACTGATACTATACAGCCCACTTGATCTAGCTGTAATGCAATTAGAAAACAGTGACAGCACCCAAAAAACCTCATACATTTGGAAATTTTAAAACATAAATAAGAAATATTTAAAAAGTAAAAGCACAGTATTAAACTGTGAAATACTGGCACAGTTGAGGATGTTTTAAAAAGAATACCAGTAGAAGTTACCTTATGCCATTAAAGTTAAAAGCTTAGGTGTAAAGTTTTGTAGAGTTGCATAATTTATTAAAACTGACTCAAAAAGTAATTGAAAAAACTGAAGAGAACTATAACCATAACACAATATTGATTCAATAGTTTAAAAGTCTGCCACCAACAAAAAGCCTCTAGACCCATGAGGTTTTACAGGTGAATTTTGCCAGATATTCAAGTGAACAAGTAGTCCTAATCCTATACAAAATCTTAGAAGAATACAAAAATAGCATATTCCACCAATTCATTTTATGTGGCAAATATAACTTTGATACCAACACTAGAGAGACAGTATGAAAATGAGAAACTATGAGTTAATTTCCCTTATTAACTTAGATGCAAAGTACTAGGATGATAAAACCAGCAGTTTATTTTTTTTATTTTTATTTTTTTTTTATCCTCACCCGAGGACATTTTTTGATATTTTGCTCAGAGTGGGAGGGAGAGAGAGAGAAACATCGATGTGAAAGGGACACATCAAGTGGCTGCCACCCACACGAACCAAACAGGGCCGGGGCCAAACTGCAACTGAGGTACATGCCCTTAGTGGGAACTGAACCCCGGTCTCTCCAGACCACAGGCCAACGCTCCAACCACTGAGCCAAACCGGCCAGGGCGAAACCAGCAGTTTAATAACAGTAAATATGCCATGATCAAAATAGTTTATTCCTGGAATGCAAAGATTTTGCACTTTAGAAAATCCATTAATCTAGTTTGAGCTCCTTTAGTTGATTAAAAGAGGACAAAACATCCGATCATCTCAATAGATGCAGAAAACAAATTGGTAAATTTCATTGGAGGTTTATAATGCAACGACTGGAAGGTACTGTGCTTAATCTGATAAAATATATCTTTCAAAAATGGGAGCAAACTGTACTTATAATATTTATTACTTTAGAGGTATTTATTTTAAAAACAAATAAGACAACATCTCTACCACTTCTGGTCAGCATTTTGATAGAGGGTATTAACCAGTGAAGACAGGAAAAACAAATAAATGGTATAAAGATTGAAAAGGAAAAAACAAAGTAATAGACTATATGATTGTCTATATAGAACATCCAAATAACTTTATAGATAAATTATAAACAAAAAATATGAGACATTTTTTAGAAGATCAAGATTAACAAAAATGGTTACATCACCATAAAAAAATTAATTTTTCCTATGAGCTAGAGAACAGCAAACTTCCTCTGTAAAGGGCCGGATGGCAAATATTTTAGAATTTTGCCTGACTTGTTCAATCTCTCATACATTCTTCTCCTCCCTCACCCCTCCATTAAATTTTTAAGTATACAAAAGACACCATAATGACAAATGGAGTCTGGGGGAAAATAATGGCAAAATATGTGACTTAAATGGCATTGTTATTCAGAATATATAAATAACATCTAAAATCAGTAAGAAAAGCAGACAACCTAATATAGAGAAAGTGGATATGGAATAGAAGTTAAGAAGAGAAAATCCAATGATCAATAAACATATGAAACATATTCATCCTCCCTAAGAGGATGAAACAGGAAAAGTAAAATCAAAACAGTAAGAAAACAATTTATACCTATCACATTGGCAGGTATTAAGAAGTTGGGTAATACCAAGTGTAGGCAAAAATGAGGGGCAAAGGATAATACTGCTGAGAGTATAAATTGGTACAACTGTTTTAGAGACAAATTTGTAATATCTAATAAAGTTGAATATGTGAATATCCAAGGACCCAGCAATTTTACTCCTACCTGTTAACTCCTAGAGAAAGTCTTACATGTATACACAAAGAGATGCATAGAAGAATGTTTATCACAGCATTGTTTGTAATAGGAAAAATTGGCAACAAAATAAATGTTAATGGAGAGAGGAGGCCAATACATTGTGCTTGACTCTTTCACTGTCATACCTCATAGGAGTTAGAATGAATGAATTTGAGCTTCATGTATTAACATGGTTAAACCTTGAAAACAAAGTTCAGTGGCATAAAAAACAAACTGAAGAATGATGTGGACAATGTGATAATATTTTTATAAATTCTAAAATATATATAAAACAATAGTTTAAAGAGATATGTGGCTGAACTATAAATTGCATGGAAAAGATAAACACAGAATTTATTGCCTTTACAGAGGGGATATGGAAGAAGGGAGTAAGGATTAAGGAAAAGTATAAAGGGGCTTCAGCTGAATCTCTTATCTTTTATTTTTCAATAATCTGAAAGAAATATTGCAAAATATTGAGATTTGACAAAAATGGGTAGAGGCCCATGGATTTTGATTACATTATACTTTTTAATGTGCTTGAAATATTTCATAATAAATGTGAAATGTTTTAAAAATGTAATACTATGTTCATGATCAATTTGTATGAAGTACAATGTTATTTTCTCTTAAAAAGAAATTGTTTGAATGACTGTTTCTTTATGTTGCCCTTTTCAAACACTTTTTAGTTGCTTCATGTGCATGAGATCTTCCTTGATTGTCACTACAATTGGGAACTCGTAATCTGGTGCATCTCACTAACACTTTTTCTGCTGAGATTTGTTACCCTTGGGTCAGAAACAAGTAAAAAATATAGCAATACCTCAATATTACTTACTGAACAGGTGAGAGAATACATGTTTATTATGTTATAAGTTAATGTCTGCTGTGTACATATGAAATTAAAATGTTTTCATTTACTTCACATTTTTTGTGGAACCTAGATTAAGACCATTTGTGTTATAAAGCAAAACTTGAAATTTGATACAGAAGCCCTTCTTCAGTGTTCCTACCTTGATGCAGGTTTCAGATCTAATCTACTTTTTTTTTGTTCATCCTCACCCAAGGACATTTTCCCATTTTTTTGTTCAGGTAGAGTGGAAGGGAGAGAGGGGAACAGAGAGAGAGAGAGAGAGAAACATCGATGTGAAAGGAACACATCAAGTGGCTGCCACCCGCATGACCGACCAGGGCCGGGAACAAACTGCAACTGAGGTTCGCGCCCTTAGCGGGAACCGAACCCGGGTCTCTCAGGACCGCAGGCTGACGCTCTAACCGCTGAGCCAAACCGGCCAGGGCAGATCTAATCTATTTTTATGTCCCATTTTCATTTAATAAGAAGTACAATTTATAGAAATTACGGATTATAAACCTTTAGTGGGATATGTTTGCTTTGCAATGTAGCAGAGCCATGTTTGAATAAGTATGAATTTTTATTCAGTAGAAAGGATAAAGCATAATAATTTTGATGGTCAGTTTTATTTTATATGAATTTTTTTTTTCTATTTTTCTTATTTATAGGAATTATTCAAAGAAACTTAATTGCCAGTGAACTTGAGTATTTTTGTCAGGGATAGTTTGATGTTTTAAAAATTGGTAACCTTGTAAATTAGCTCAATTAAAAAGATAGGAGAAGGTAGCAAACAAACCAATTGATTTACTATAGTTATTCTTTAGGTTGATTTGGTTCTGAGATTAAAGTGTTTCATCTTTTAAAGAATGACATTCAGTTTTCCTTACTTGTAGCTTTTAATTATATTTGAAAAATATTTTAAATTATTTTCTTATAAAATAAGCTTATTGTAGGAAATTTGGAATATACAGTAAAGTATGAAGAATATTAATATCACCTATATTCTCAGTAATCAGATAATTACAATTAATATTTTAGTGAATGTCTTTACATTTCTTTTTCAATTAGTATGTTATAATTTTAAATAGTTTTAATTGTTTATTTTTTTTAATAAAGATAAACCTATACTTGAAAATGGAGAAGAAACCTAACAAAAAAGAGGAACTGACAATAGTGAATAATGTTTTAAAACTGGCTACTAAACTGCTAAAGGTAATTTTAAAAATGGATATAATGTAGAATATGCTGTTCTGACGTTATATCTGAGTCTTTTGTTTGTAGATCCTACCTTGTATTTGGTTTTCATGATTATCCACATTGTTTCCAAATTATATTTGAGCACATTCACGCAATTAACATTTAACTTCTCATTGCAAAACTAAACAAAGTAATCCATATCATTTAATTTTGAAATTTTAATAACTTGAAGTTTTAAGACTTTTAAATAATGTTAGAATATTGTAGACGTTGGCATCTTTGGAAATTTTTGCCTCTTAGAACTTAAAATAGATTTCAAAAAAGGAGATTTGATGTTAATTTGGAAAATTTTTCATTTTGTATTTCTCAGAACCATCTTCTTGCTTGACCTGCATCAGCTTAAAAAGTAGTAATACATAATCATTATAATACATATCACCAACGAACATTTATATTTTCAAATTGTTTTTGGTAATAAAAATATTTCAATATGTCTGATTTCATAATATCTCTTTGAAGGTATTTTAATAAAATATTTTTATCACTGCGTTGGCAGTGTTAGTCATGCTTTTCTTAAAAGGGAAATATTTTTTAAATTCCCGATTTCTATAACAAATGAAATATTCTTAGAATTGTT
This sequence comes from Molossus molossus, assembly GCF_014108415.1. Classification (NCBI taxonomy): domain Eukaryota; kingdom Metazoa; phylum Chordata; class Mammalia; order Chiroptera; family Molossidae; genus Molossus; species Molossus molossus. The sequence goes on from NW_023425401.1 coordinate 43,741,424, forward strand.
TATAAGTGTTCAGAAAATAGTATGGAATTATAGTTGTGTCTCATTGTTATGGTTAATTCTTCACTCATCTAAAAAGTGTTAATTTACTAGATACTTCACCTGACAGTATATTGTCATTGAAAGGATTCAGAAGAGAAGGGCGAGTTTTGTTTTGTTTTTGTTTTTTTGACATATACATATTGAATATGTTCAGAGTGTAGGCACAATGCTGGGCAGAAGGAAGCTATAAAGATGAGATTTAAGAGCAGCTTCTATCTCAGAGTAGAGATAAAAATAGAAATAACTAAAATAGAAAGCACAACAGTGTAATTCTTTTTGATCATACGCAGTCTTCTAGTTGGAAACCTGGGGCTTAATATAAATTGCTCCTTCTCTCTCATTGTTCACAGCCACGAAATCCTCAGGCACATTGATTCAACCTCTCAAATATCTTCCAATTCATCCTCTCTTCCCTATCAATACTGCCCTAAGTCAGACCCTCATCATCTCTCACTTAAGCTTTAGATACACTGAACTCTTACGGTATCTCCTTTTTCTGGTCCCACTACTCTCTCATCCATCTTCCATATTGCTGACCTGATGATCTTTCTCGTATCCCCTGATAAATTCCTTTAGTGCCAGTCTGTCAGTACAGTCAGCCTAAAGAATGATGCTTACATAAGTAGCCGGTTTTATAAATTCAAGTAATTCTTCTGTTGTACTTGGGCTCTAACAATGCTGAGCAAACTCTAGCAATACAAAGGTGCCATGTTGTCGGGTGTCTTAATGGAATACTCACTCTCCCTACCCACTAAGTTTCAGGAGCACCTTCCTCTATGGCCCACTGTCTTTTTTTTTTTTTTTTTTTTAATCTTTATTGTTGAATGTAGAATGTATTACAGATGTTCCATATTTTTCCCCCATTGACCTCCTCCCCACTCCCGCCCCTCTCCCGCCCCCCTCCCGCCCCCCTCCCGCCCCCCTCCCGCCTTTTCCCACACTATTGTCTGTGTCCATTGGTTATGCATATAAGTTCTTTGGTTTATTTCTTCCCGCCACCCACCCCAACCCCTTTCCCTTTGAGGTTTGTCAGTCTAGCATTGAATTTGTACTTCTTAATCCCTTCACCTTTTTCACCCATTCCCCCAACCCCCCTCCCATCTGGCAACCAACAAAATGTTTTCTGTATCTATGAGAATGTTTCTGTTCTATCTGTTCATTTTGTTTATAGATTCCATTGTTGATAGATATGTATTCATTGCCATTTTGTTTGTTCATATATTTTATCTTATCTTCAAAAAGACCCTTCATCATTTCATATAATAACGGTTTGGTAGTGATGAACTCCTTTAACTTTTTCTTGTCTGGGAAAGTCTTTATATGGCCATCTATTGTAAATGACAGCTTTGCAGGATAGAGTAATCTTGGTTGTAGGTTCTTGCTTTTCATCACTCTGAATATTTCTTGCCACTCCCTTCTGGCCTGCAAAGTTTCTTTTGAGAAATCAGCTGACAGCCTTATGGGAACTCTCTTGTAGGTAACTAGCTGCCTTTCTCTTGCTGCTTTTAAGATTCTCTCCTTGTCTTGAACCTTTTGCATTTTGATGATGATGTGTCTTGATGTGGGCCTCTTGGGGTTCCTCTTGTTTGGGACTCTCTGTTTTTCCTGGACTTGTATGTCTCTTTCCTTCATCAAGTTAGGGAAGTTTTCTGCCATTATTGTTTCAAACAGGTTTTCAATTTCTTGTTCTCTTCTCCTTCCGGCACCCCCAAGATGCGAATGTTGGCACGCTTGAAGTTGTCCCAGAGGCTCCTTACACTATCCTCATTTTTTTGGATTCCTTTTTCTTTTTTGCTGTTCTGATTGGGCGTTTTTTGTTTCCTTATATTCCAAATCAATGGTTTGCTTTTTGGATTTACATACTCTACTATTGAATCTGTGTAAATTATTCTTTATTTCAGTTAAAGCCTCCTTCGTTTCTAACTTTGCATCGATCATTTCTGACTGGTCCTTTTTTATGCTCTTGAGGCCCTCCCTAAGTTCACTGAGGTTCTCACTGAGTTCATTGAGCATCCTTATAAGCAGTATTTTGAACTCAGCATCTGTTAGGTTGCTTATCTCCATTTCCCTTAGTTCTTTTCTGGGGGTTTTGTTCTGTTCTTTCATTTGGGACCTGTTTCTTTGTCTCCTCATTTTGGCTGCCTCCCTGTGTTTGTTTCTGTGTATTACTTAACGAGCGGTATGGGGCTAGCTGAGACCAGATGCTGCTCGTTTGAAAGAATTTAGGAAAAACCTGAAGCAGGATCCAAGACAGGTCAATCCTATGGTTAAGCAGCTGGCAACACCTTGGGTGGGCCTGAAAGCTGGGTGGGCCTGAAAGTTGGGGGGGCGGGGCGGGGCCTCAGGGAGTCACCAGGGCGGGGCTACCAGCATGGGCCAGGTTGCTGGAGTCCCAGATATGGCTGCTGTCTGCCGCCCCAGGGAAGGGTTCACCAAAGAAACAAAGGCCTCTGACAGCACGTTTGTCCCGGAGAAAGCCCCCTCTTCAGCCCTTGCTCCAGTGCCAAACAGCTCAGTTCTTCCCTGTATGTCTCTGGCGCCCCTGTAGCTGCCTCCCCTTCAAGCTTAGAGGGAGTGAGTCCGATAAGTTTGCGCGGGCCCTTTAAGAGCAGCTGCCTGGGGCTCCAGCCGCTTCAGCTTCCCTGAGCCTCAGTTCCTGCTGGTTTTTCCAGCCAGAAGTTATGGGGACTTCTCTTTCTGGCACTGGAACCCTGAGCGGGGCACCTGGTATGGGACAGGGACCCCTCAGTCCTCAGGAAGGACCTTCCCAGCCGAGGTATCCTCCTGATTTTTATCTGCCACACGTGGGTGTTGGACCAGCCCGTCTCACGCCCCCCTCACGCCTCCGCTCCTCCTACCAGTCTCGAAGCAGCTGCTTTAATTCCGTAGTTGTAGGACTTCCATTCAGCTTGATTTCAGGCGGTTTTGAATGTTGGTTGTTCTGTAGTTTAGTTGGAACTTGGATGTGGTTGTGGGAGGACGCGATACTGTGTTTACCTACGCCGCCATCTTGACTGGAAGTCCTTCGGCCCACTGTCTTTTATATATACCTTTTATGTAGGACTCTAATAGTTGAATTATTTATCTGCAGGTCTATTAGACTTCAAGGTCCTTCGGCGCAGGAACTGAATCTGAACTTCCCAGAGCCTAGCACAGGGCCTAGCATATAAGAGAACTTTAAATGTTGAGTCAATTAATTCATGTATTAGAAAGTTGTCTCAAAGGGGAGTTTTTGTATATGTATTAATATTGGCAGAAAATTGGCTGCTTAAATTTCTAATTCTTCTGCAAAAAGGTGCTGTTTAAATTTATATTCTTATACAAACATGTTCTTAAACCTTGTAGCTACTAGACCAATACTTTTCTAGTTATTCATTTGGGATAGAAGTTAGAGTTTCAAATTTAGATTATATAATTTTTTTTAAATTACAGTTGTCATTCAACATTATAATATTTTCAGGTGTATGCATAATGGTTAGACATTTATATAACTTACAAGATGATCCCATGATAAATCTTTACACATCTGACACCATACACCAATGTTATTGACCATATTTCCTATGCTGTACTTTACACACCCTGTGACTATTTGTAACTGCCAGTTTGTACTTCTTAATCACTTCACTTTTCACCCATCCCCCCCAACTCCCTTCCCATCTGGAAACCATCAATTGGTTACAGAGTTCTTTTAAAGGAAGTCACCTCCTCCTTAAGAAAAAAAAACCTTAAGGTGTATTTTTTACTTATTTCAGATTTAACCAAGTTTATTCTTTCTAAAACTATTCATAATTTATAACTGTTTTTCAAAATAGTGTTATTTTTAAAAAATCCTCACTATATATTACCTTGAATTAGTTTAACTGATACTTCTTAATGAATGTGGGCTCATGATTTTTTTTCTTTTCCTAGGAATTGGACAGCCCCTTTAGGTTATATGGGCTCACAATGAATCCACTGCTTTATAACATCACCCAAGTTGTCATCCTGTCAGCCGTTTCTGGTGTTATCAGTGACTTGCTTGGATTTAATTTAAAGGTAAGAACTTACAGGTATTTTTTTATTACTTAGTGCCCTGTTACATTTTTGTGATATTTATTTTACCCTAGCACTCTTTTGAGATCTCATGTGCACAGTGATGAAATCATTTTGATAATATTATATATAATTAGTGGAAATAATTTTATATTTAATTTCAAAGAATGATAAACATTCTTGGTTTATAATATGGTAGGAATTCCTAATTTGGAATAGTATTCATTACAAATAGGACTTTTATGTAGAATAAGTAGCATTTATTTTTACTCATATAATCTGAATCTAATTTAGGTGATTAAAAAAAAAAAGAAGAGCCTTATTTTTTTTCAGCCAAAAGTTATATTACTTATCTATATAGCAATGCATACATCCTCCAACATATGTTCAGCTTTTAGTGAATAAGGTACAGACTATTTGTGTTAAACTAGTTGTATATGTATATTGTCACTTCCCTGTAAAAGAAAACAAGAGAAATCTGATTATGACTTTACTTGTTTAAGGTGAATTCATCTTGAAAATTAAAGGATGGGGTTGGGGAAGAGATTAATCAAAGAACTTATATGTATATGTGCATAACCTATGGACACAGACAAGAGGGTGGTGAAGGCAGGGGGGCAGAAGTGAGGGGGTCAATGGGGGAAAAAGGGGATATCTAATACTTCCAACAATAAGGATAAATTTTTAAAAATGAAGAAAATAAAAGGATAAAGGAATTTTAAAAAGTAGAACAAATATTTATGAATGAAATTTAGATAAAAATAGTATTATGTGATATAATTTAATAAGTTATGATATTAAAACTGGCTCTAATGGTCACTACTTCTATTATTTTTTCACTAGCTGTGGAAGATCAAATCATGACAATTCAGAGAAAAGAAGATGTAGCCTCTTTTCCAGAATAAGAGTACCAACTAAGCTGCCTGAAAGCAGTCACTCTGCTTCGGGAGTCTCAGCTGGGAAATTGAAGTGTTTACATCACACTGTCTTGTGCAATTCTTATATTTATTTTACTTGTTCACTGTTTTTTTTACATTTACTTCAGTCTTTATATTTTATTTTTAGCATTGATGTGTACGTAATTGTTGATGAAGGGGGTGATAAAACTGATATCCAGATACTTGAGATCCTGGTAATTGCTTATAAATAATTGACAAAACAACAGATCGTGAGAATAGAAGCCATTGCTAAGCACTGTTTCTCCACCAATGCCGTGAACTTGCCTTACTTGAGGAAAACTTCTTTAAACTTTGAAATATTGCATTGGACTCCAGCTAAACCTGTAAAGCATTTTCTTCAGTAAATCAAGATCCAGTTAGGGCTTCTCTTGAATTATTTTGGAACAATGCCAGGATTCAAACTGATTAAGCTGCAGTTAAGCACCCTTCAGTATTAATATATATAGTATTACGTAACAGGTCAACAAAGTGCTCTTTGATAATAAAACTCTTAATAGAGCAATAATTGTAAATGGTTACCATACTGTAAGATATTTTGATAAAAATTTACTAGTAATAATTGTATTTATTTGAAACACTGGGCTGTTTGCACAGCTCTAACTGTGCATGCTCAAAATGTGCACTTTTTAAAATTGTTACTTTTAAATGCGTATCTTTATATGGGATATGTTATAGTGTACTAGGGCATGATATGGTATCCTTTTGAGTGAGGTATATACTCATCTCACAAGTGAAGTGCCTATTGATATTACTAAAGTATATATGTTTACTGAAGTAAAATAATTTTCTCCCCATGGTACACTGTAGTGTGTGCTCTTCATACCACACTCGAATGAACAACTTAAGAATCAATAAAATATCCCTGATTGATAGTTATAAAAGTACTATATACCCAAATTTTCAGAAAAGACAGCTTCAGCTTGCAAATTCTATCCCCTAAACTTAATCTGGTACATTTCCTACCCCACCCCCATCTCTACCCAATTATATAAGGGCTATTTTAGATGTTTTTAACCTGGACAGTTAACCCACCACCACACCAACCCCCATCTCAACCCCCAAATAATTTGCCAAGTGTCCAGTTGAGAACTTATTGTGTTGGCACCTTAGGTAAATAGGGCAAATATGATGGTATCTTATTGGGACTAGATTTTAAGTTGTTATATTTGTACAATCAAGAATATTTTAGGAAATAATTAAAACATGGAAATGTATTTGCAATTTTTTTAAAACTGGGCATCTTAGTTTTTAAAACAATTTATTTGAAACAATCTAGAATTTTCTTGGTGCAAGGTGTATCATGTTGAATATTTTCACATTTTAAAAAATTTTAGGGAATTTAAAATAATTAATTGTAAATGACTTACTTGATTGGTGCAGTTTTAATCCCTAAATCATAATCTTAAGATCAGGAATGTGTAGAGAACAAAGCTATGTCATGATATCACTTTGCTCTTACCATTTCTTTTGATCTGCCTCAATTCAGCCTCTGTAGTATATTTTCTTTCTGTAGAAAACAACAAAAGCATTTTGTTTTATTTGCCTATGTTCTAATGTGTTTAATAATGACCAAAGTGCATTCTGAGTTTTTTCAAGGAATGTATTGCTGGAGCTTTAAGAACATACTTAATTTCTCATGTGAAAAATTAGGCTTTGTTTGATATGTCTCTTCTTCCTCTATTGTCTAATGTTGAGGTTGTTTTTAGGAATTATATTTTATAAACTTTTTCAAAATAAGGTACAAAGCTATTCAGAACTTAACATTTTGCACAGAATATGTCAAATATATTTTGAGAAAAAAAGTACAGCATTGAGTTCTGTTAAGAAAAAAAGGAAACTATTGTATCTCAAAAAAAATCTTATTTCAGAATGGAAATATTTTTGAGAAAAGTAGCTAAGTATACTGATTTAGGAAAGTGCTTGTTTTGGATTGAAGTTCATTTTAACTTGGAGTTGGGAGTTGACTTATTGAGTACCATATACCTCTCAACAACTTATTAATAATATGTTGGATTATTTCACTAATGTGGGCTACAATGAAATAATAAAGGGAAAAAGTTGTCTTTTTAAGCAATTTCAGAACATTAATGGAACTGTTTTCAAAGCAGAAAAATTGACATTGCTGCCTTTAAGAATACCATGAATGTAAGAAATTGTAACACATCACATAATGCAGAAAAGGCAGTTCAAAGATAGAATTGTGGCAGATGTTGTGTGTTAACTATTTCTTTGCCACGTGTTGTGTTTGAAAGTTTGAACAGCAGGTTTAAAATAAAACATTGTATGACTGACGAAGTTAAACTGGAGGTGGTATGTATTTTTTTAAATTTTCAAGTCATACATTTCTATGGTAATTTTGTTTGACTATAGCAAGCATAAACTTTAGTTATAGCTTTTAGATTTGAGGGGAATGGGAAAATTTTTAAAACTTTCCAACATTTTAGATTTTGTTATAATTCTCAGAACATGAAAGCCTAATACATACACAGGCCTTTTATTAATGATGTTGTGACGTCATTAATGTTTGTTTGCATGTTTGTATTTAAATACAGAATCCTGGGATATTAAAACTCTTTGTCAGAAGGATAGTGGTGTTTTTAATCAAACAAATTTTCCACATGAATTCAGCATAAGAGGTCATGGCCAACAATAAGATGGGTAAGCATTCTGATTGGTACAAGTGTTTATAGGACTTAATTAATCAGGAACTTTTAATTCAAGTGCATTTTCAAACTTACAATTGGCTCTTTTAATGTCTCCTTTCAGATTTCAAAATAGAGCAATATGATTGGCCCCTCTTTAATTTGCTGAATCACTTAGAACACTAATTCTCAACCTTTTTTCTGCCAAGCCTATATGAAGGGTACCACAAATGTTTATCAATAGCACGGACTCCCCACAGTGCTTACTTCCTGGGGAGTAAACTACAGATATAGGAGGTAGTACAGGTACACTTTCCAAAAAGTATCACCAGGCAATTTGTCTTACTTGTCGCTCCTCACCACGTTGAGAATTACTGTCTTAAGATCAGGAATTTTATATATTGTAACTTCCATGAAATTTTAATTGTATTCACCACTGTATTCCCAGAACACAATATGGTGTCTGATACATAGAAAAATCTCAATCTAATTACTGGATGGATGGGTGGGTGGATGGATGGATGGATGGATGGATGGATGATGGATGAAGTCAAATAGGACCTAAAACACCACCTAGTCCAAAGTCGTCATCATTTCACTAGATTTAAAAAATCTGAGGCCACAAAAAAGATTAAGAAGCTTGCCCTTAGGTTGCACAACTAATTAGTTAATGATAGAACCTACACTCTCCTTTATTCCTTTTGAAGGCATATTCTGTAATAGTACATCTGTACCTCCTGACTGACCAAAATACTTAATCATAAGCAAATTCTGGAGAGAACAAAGATATTGATAAATTATCTGTAGTGAGGTTATATATAAACTAATAAGCTTTGGAAATAGAAAAAGTCAGATTTCTTTTGACATCTCCCTATTCAACTCTGCAGTGTGGTCTGTGGGAAGAACACATGTTTTGGAGTTAGACTTGTTTTACTATCTGGGATATATTACTTAATGTCTGTGAACTTTGATTTTCTTAGCTATAAACTACTGAGAGTAATACCTATCTTACAGGGCTATTAGGAGGATTAATGAGATAACATGTAAACGCCTACCACAGGAACTGACATGTATTAGTTTTTTAGAAATATTGGTGATTCTCTTGCCCCTTCAAATAACTAATTGCATAGAGCAAGTCACAAAAATTCAAGCAGAACCATATTACATAAGATAACATATGCATCCCTGCCAAATATGAGACATAATTAAAAATCATTCTTTATACAAATTATACATGACCTCTTTTTACAAGGAGTGTTCATTTAATTACTTTATAAACAGGCACACTAAAATGTGGAAGGCAAATTTTCTCATTATTTTGTAAGCCTACATATTATATCCAATTATGAATAATTTCAGTAAACTCTCAGATGCATATTTCATTCATATCTTTATTATTAGATCTCTGTCTTGTTTATATGTGGATTTCCTCACTAATAATACCCTAGAGTCTTTCAACTTTCAGCCTTAGATTGTCTGCCTTGAGTTGGTGGAGAACATCTGACTTGACTCTTACAAGTCATCCTTATCAAGATATTCCTGAACCTTCTGGTCCTATATTTGACTTTTGTTGTTAATCCTTACTCAAGGATATTTTTTCCATTGATTCTTGGAGTGGAGGGGACGGGAGAGGGAGAGAGAAAAATATCTGTGAGAGGGACATACTGATTGGTTGCCTCCTTCACTCACCCCTTCCGAGGCTGGGGATTGAACCCACAACCCTTCCGTCTGTGTCCCGACACTCTAACCACTGAACCAAACTGTCCAGGTCCTATATTTCACATTTTTATTTTCTTTTAATATGTTTTTTATTGACTTTTTAGAGAGAGAGAAACATTGATATCAGAGAGAAACATCGATCAGCTGCCTCCTGCGTGCCCCTACTGGGGATCAAGTCTGAAACCCAGGCATGTGCCCTGACGGGGAATGGAACCAGGACTTCTCAGTCCACAGGACGACAACCTACTGAGCCACACCAGCCGGACTATATTTGACATTTTTTAAATCAATCTCTTGTCCATTTATATGCTCCCTATAATGGCTCTACTAACCTCCTTTATCATCCTCAAACTCCTAATTCCTCCTATTCTATAACTATCAGCATTTTTATTCTCTCACTTTACCGAAAAGATAAGAATCCTCACACATGAATTCTGTTTTCTTCCTTCAGCTCAGGAAGAGAGGTGTTGATCTCTGAGGCCAGCTCCCCATCAGTGCTCAGGATCTCTCCATGCCCTGCTATATGATACCTCCTCAGTTTTTCCCCCTGCCATCATCTTTAATCTTTTCCTTTCCTGATTTCAATAAGAGGTGCTTGAATCTAGAGATGAGAGCGCTATTTAAGTTTATAGGTGGTTGGAACCGTTGAATACCAGATGTCACTATGAAGGCTAGCTGTCCTCTCTGCCCTCATCTGAACGAGGCAGGATGTTTCTTACTCATGTTCAGGTTTTGTTGGACTATGTCACTACCTGTCAGCCACAGCTGAGAGAAAGGGAGAGGGAGAGAGAGAGAAACATCGATGAGAGAGAACATTGATTGGCCGCTTCCTGCATGCCTCCCCACTGGGGATCAGGCCCACAACCTGGGCACGTGCTATGACCGGGAATTGAACCGGTGACCTCTTGGTGCATGGGTCAGCGCTCAACCACTGAGCAACAATGACCGGGCTGAGAATTAATTTTTTTAACTTAACATTTCAGTGCATGTTAAGGACTCTATTAGAGTTTTTGCATAGTTAAAAAAATTACATCGCACTAGTTTGTATCCAATATATAACTAAATTGACCTCAGTTTCTTTCTCCACATTTGGATGGTGGAGTTAAATTATAATTATTTGCAAAGTGAAGTAATTTTTTAAAGAATTACTGAAGAACCTGTCATCTGCGCTGTGGTAAGAATCATGGGCTCTGGAATCAGGCAGTGCTCGGTTTCTTTGCAGTACGTGTATGACCTTGGGCAAGCTACTTCACATCCCTCATCTTCACCTGTGATATGAAGTGGAGAGCCAGCTGCTAATGCTGGAGGCTATGCAGTTCTTGTATGAAATTAGAGGTCTGTGTGATGGACATGGCCTTGCTCCCCAACCATCCTGTGCAATAAAACATCAATTTATTTGTCCTCAAACTAAATCTGGCATTGAGCACCTACTCAAAAACTATTAAGAAATCTATCTGTTATGTTTGAAGGACTTCCTCCCTTGGATTGATGCAGCATGGATGGACCTGGAGAGTATTATGCTAAACGAAATAACACCAGTCAGAGTAAGACAAGTATCACATGATCTCACTTATATGTGGAATCTAATGAACAAAATAAACTGACAAATAAAAACCCAGGGGATTCAGTGAGAACCTGGAAAATATGGAAGCAGCCTGGTCCTTACTCTTTGGTGGTGGCTGTTCCTCTATCATGCTTCTGCCTGGCCTATGCCACCTGTGTCTGTTGGGATTGGATGCTCCATCCAACTCAGAGATGCTCCGACAGAAATCTTCTCATGCTGACTCCACCAGGTCCATCCTCGAGTTCCTCACCTTTGCTTCAAGGCTTTTAAGTCTCAGTGCTCATCTACCTCCACGTACACCCTACAGCTGTGCTCCAGTGGGCACATCTGCATTCTGACTGGGGGACGAGCTCTTCTCCCAGCAGCCCCCACCTTCTCTGTTTCTACTGCTGCTCTCAACCCACCAGGCTCCCAAGCCAAAGCCTGGCTGAGGAGTTGTCTTCTAGGACTTCACAACTTCCATTTTCAGCCCAGAAGCTCCAAAAGCAATAATACCATTGGAAGGGAGGAAATCAAGCCCCAACAAAGATGGTGTGACTTATCTGCTTGGAATTGTAGAAGGAAAGTCATTGCTCATTCTTTTGAGTCTCATCCTGCAGCAATTATCCCAAGTTATCCTGCCACTGAGGGAAAGTGCTTAGTTCAGTGGCTGGCACAAAGTCATCTCACAATAACTGTGAACGATTAACATTATTTTATTAGCATTCCTTTTGGATAATAAGTAGGCAAGGATTCAGAGTGATTTCAGTAAATTAAAGAAATTATCCAACTGGAAAATAAACCAGAGAAACTGAAGCTGTCTAAAGAAAAGAAATCTAAATTGTTAAAAGGATGAAAAATAAGGCTTTGGGAGAAAGCACTTGGATTACTAAATATGGAAATGAAAAAGAAAATGGAAGGCTTCCACCCTGGCCGGTTTGGCTCAGTGGTTGGAGCATTGGCCTGCGGACCAGAGAGTCCCAGGTTCAGTTCCCGCTAGGGGCATATACAATCAATCAATCAATCAATCAATAAATAAATAAATAAAATTAAAAAAGAAAAGAAAATGGAAGGCTTGCATGTGTCTTTAAGCGTGTGACCACTACAGCGAAGGCCCTGATCAGCTCTCCATCAACCCCAGGATTTAAGGCAATAGATGCTTGAATTGTATAGTGAAATTCTGGCTAGGTGACCCACAGAAAGTATTAGTACTTAGAGGTTGTGGGTGCCCCAGCCCTAGAGACACTTCAGGCAGTCATGGAGTTCACATTCCTGGAAACAGACTGGTTTCTCTGATGCACCGGGTCCTCCTCAACATTACGATTCTGCACGTGCTTTTGTCACTTAACGGGTGATCTCAAAATCATTTTCTCATCTACAGTGATATGGTTTCATCTCAGTTGAATGCACAGTGAGATGTGGCATAGGAGGAGGGTTCTGCTCTGAGTATCAGGAACCGAGGTTTATACCTTTGCTTTCAGAATGATTTCCCAGGTGACCCAGAGTAGCCATTTACCATCTATTGCAGCGGTTCTCAACCTGTGGGTCACAACCCCTTTGGGGGTTGAACGACCCTTTCGCACGCCATCCTCTGAACCACTGACCTTACACAGGGCCATGAGGATCAAGATTGGCCAGACTGGATTGTGTGCCCACTCCTTTGGCAGGAAGTGAAAGACAAATTGGCATTCGCAGTCCCATCAGCACCACACGGAGGGAGATGGGCAGCTCAGTGAAGAGGGGTGCTGGGCAGGCTGCACCCTTGAAGTTTCATGAAGGGAAGCAAACTATGCCTGTTGTGTTTATGGTTTTAAAAAGAAATATAGCCCTGTGGCTATTACAGCATTGTTGGGAGTTGGACATTTTATTCTTACTCCTCCAGTTCTCTTCTTGGGAACAGTTTCATCTTTTCCTATTGCTTTTCACATATTTCATCTGCATGGTTTAGATTTCATCTTTGTTCTGAGGCCTTTTACCAACTTTTGTTACGTCAAGAACAGTTGGCTGCCCCCAGAGCATCCCTGTTACTGATTTGGGTTCCTTTAGGCTCACTCAAACTAGAAAGTTTTTTTTCTAGTCTAGTTCCTTTCTACCTGAGTCTTTTCTTTAACCTGATAGTTAACAGATACAGAGTCAGAGTTGATATAAAAAGACTACAAATCATTAAGAAAGCCTAGAGTATGATCTCTTGATGTGGAGTCTTTGTCGGGTTTAATATTTGGTTGAGTCATCACCTCCAGCCTCTTTGGAAGTCAAAATAGAGTGAACACATGGGTGAAGGTCTTAGTCACTGCACCACAATGCTTAGGATGCCAGACATACTGTGCTTCCCCTGAAACGGCAGCCTCGAGTGAAAATCTTGCTCCACTAATCCACTTTGGAATCTCATTCCTGTGTTCCCTCTTGTCCAGTAGTCCTGAAAGAATGGAATGGAGAGTCTAAATGTGTTTACTTGAAAAATAGCATCGATAGTGTCATTTTAGGCATAGTTTCAGGATGTAGCTTATCATGTACATATTATATCTAAATATAACAAACACACTATCAAACTGAAAAGGCAATATGCGAGGGGGTTGTTATATTATAGCTAAAAATTTGCATTTGGTATTAAATGTAAGGACACTGACCTCCCCTAAATCCAGCTGACGCTTACGGTTCAGTAAGAGACAAGACTGGTGTTCAGCTGTTGTGTGCTGTAAATGGGTGGGCTCTCCAGGGAAGCACTCCAAAAGTTAGCTGAAGTTGTCCCTGGAGATGAAAGTATGCGTGATGTTAATTCTCTTTTCTCTACTCTTCTCAACTGTTCAAATTTTCTGCAGTGAGCACATACCACTTTTATAATAAAAATAGTTTTTAAAAAGTCAAGTTGAGTGCTCTCAGAGTTTCCTGTGGTCTGTCTGGAGGTCGCCTGTGCTGAATTGTAAACCTTCTTGGTGTACACCAAATTATGTTTGAGTGAGATATACCTGCTGGATGAAACTAACTAACATCCAGAAAACTCCTTGGCTCAAGCCCTGTTCTGGACACTCTGATTCTGTCTTGACTGCATGATGGGTATCAGGGGGGTCTGGCATGTGTACCCACCTCGAGACCCTTTGCTGTGCCATCATGCTACAGGAGTCCTGTATTCGCAAACACTATCAGGCCTCTTAGGACAAATCCAGAGGGCACTCTGGAGCTTGCGTTCAGGTCTCCAGTTCCCAAGAATTTCCCTCAACTTCTGGGAGAGAGGGGCGGGGTGGAGGATGGAAGCAGTCCCTGTAAGTGGGGAGGGAGAGCCACAGGCTGTTCACTCCCCAGCTCTCTCCTCAAGCATTTAGTAGTCTGCACTCACCATGTGCCAGCAGGAGGCACCCTCCGTCTCTTCCCAGGGCAGCAGCTCAGGCATCAGGATTGGGTGGGGCCTGCCCAGCTCACAGAGGCCTGTCAGTGGTGGGTGCTGAGAACAGTGCAGTGTGTCAGCACTCAAATCTCCCACCGGCCTCTGGAAATGCTCCAGTGACTGCAGTCCACTTGTTCGAGAACAAAGTCACAAGTAGAAGCCTACCGAGGGCCATGACCACCCACAGTAGCATCAGGTTAAAGGCGTGGACGGGCCTTGGAGGTAGGCCTGGAGCGGGCCACTGTCGCTCACAGCTGTGAGATCTCGAGGAAGCTCTTTCTCTCCCCATCACACTCAAACCAATTCTTCAAGTTTCCACCAAACCTGTTAGTAAAACCGTTTGTTGCTCACGCCTGAACCCGTGATCACTTGTCTGTATCAGCTTCCGTTACAACACAGCCTGAAAAAAAAGACTTGGCACCATCTTTTTTTTTTTCTTTTTCTTTTTGTTAATATATTTTTGTTATAGATGTTTCTCCTTTTTTTCCCCATTGACACCCTCCTCTCCATCTCCCTCCACCCCGTCCCCTGCTTTGTTATCTGAGTCCATTGGTTATGCTTACATGCATATTTGTTCGTGGTTTATCTCTTCCCTCCCCTCCCACCCCCTCTTCTGAGGGTTGTCAGTCTGTACCCTACTTCCATGTCTCTGGGTCTACCCTGTTCCTCAGACTGTTATGTTCATTATATCCCACAAATAAGTGAGATCATGTGATATTTGTCTTTCTCTGCTTGGCTTGTTTCGCTTCAGATAATACTTTCCAGGTCCCTCCATGTTGTCTCAAAGGATAAGAGCTCTTTCTTTCTTACAGCTGCATAGTACTCCACTATGTATAGGTACCACAGTTTTTTTATCCATTCATCTACTGATGGACACTTGGGCTGTCTCCAGATCTTAGCTATTGTAAATAGTGCTGCTATAACATGGGGTACATATATTCTTTCCGATTGGTGTTTCAGGCTTCTTAGGGTATATTCCTAGAAGTGGGATCACTGGGACAAATGGAAGTTCAATTTTTAATTTTTTGAGGTAACACCATAGTGTTTTCCATAGTGGCTGCACCAGTCTGCATCCCCACCAACAGTGTACTGGAGTCCCCTTTTCTCCACACCTACACCAACGCTTGTTGTTTGATGATTTGTCGATGGCAGCCATTCTAGCAGGTTTGAGGTGATACCTCACAGTCGTTTTAATTTTCATCTCTCTGATGATTAGTGACATTGAACATTTATTATATGTCTCTTGGCCGTTTGTATGTCCTTTTTGGAGAGGTGTCTATTTAGGTCCTCTGCCCATATTTTTTTGTTTGCGGTACGTTCCCCTAGCAGGATTCGAACTCGGAACTCTCTGGTCCGCAGGCCGATGCTCAACCACAGAGCCAAACTAGCCAGGGCCCTGTGCCCATTTTTAATTGGGTTCTTTGTCTTCCGTTTGTTGAGTTGTATGAGTACTTTACATTTTGGAAATTAACCTCTTATCTGATGTATCGTTGGCAATTATGCTCCCCCATATAGAGGGTTTCCTTTCCATTTTGATGGTTGTTTCTTTTGCTGTGCAGAGCTTTTTAGTTTGATATAGTCCTATGTATTAATTTTTTCCTTTGTTTTTCTTGCCCTAGGCATTGTATCAGTGAAAATTGTGCTGTGAGTGATGTCTGAAATTTTGTTGCCTGCATTTTCTTCTAGGATTTTTATGGATTCACGAGTCACATTTAAGTCTTTTATCCATTTTGAGTTTATTCTTGTGTATGCTGTAAGTTGGTGGTTATAACTATGTTAACTTTTATGTTTTACTTTTCTCTGGTTTTTTAGACCATCTTTGACACACATATTCACTAAATGTGTCTGTTTCTTTAATAGAGAAAACATGTTAGAGATGATGGAAGCCTTTGAGCATCTGGTCTTACCAGAAACTGAATGTAAAGTGGGCCACAGTGGAATGTAGCAAGGAAAACATCCTTGGAATTTTCATCACATCATAGACATATTATGGATAATTTTATTTTCCACATGCAAATGTTAGCAGAAGGAAATGGCTACATTCTATTTTCCTCTCAAATTATACATACATATGAACAAGTAGCTTGCCAGATGGTGTTTTATGGAATCTAAGATTCCATCTATTGTAGCATATATCATTATTCTGTATGTTACTAAGAAAAAGTACTGCCATTGATCAAAAGATATTAAATAGGAAAAAGTGATTCTTGAAGTTAATTAGATGGTATATCCTTCCATGTTTGATGAGCTCATTTTAACATCCTTTGTGTCTTCTCCCTCCCATTAATACTTAAAGATATTAGTTGACTAGTTGGAAAGCATTAATCACAATTAAAATAGATGTTTCACTTTATACAACACAACCATTCACCGCTGAATGCCCTAATCTTAATAGCATTTTAAGTACTAATGAAATGAAGCTAGTTTATGTTTCTTGAATTAATTCAATAAAACAAGGGCTCGGTCATTAAGCAGATCATGACAGACAACACCAAGAGGACCAGCTGGATGTTAGTAGTCAAAGGATTTGTAAATGGAAATGTCACTTTGTCTTATTCTTACCTTCTTGAGCATTTATTCCAAACAATCCTTGGGATAATACCAATCTCCCCCCTCACCCCAAACCAATCACAGAAGAGCTCTGGATTTTGGCTAATATTAATGAATTCACACCAGGCAGTTGTGGAATATTCTTCAGGAATATAACAAGCAGAATTGTTTCAGCAAGAGATTTAGCAGAAGGTTAAGAAAAACTCAGCAAGGAGAATGGTAGAGAGAAAATGTCAGGAGAGAAATTGGGTTTCTATTTTGAGGAAGTAAAACCATTATGTTTTAATGAATTCGAGTTGAGACTGATTCATAGCCAATGACCATTCGAGTTAAAGCCGCAGGGTGCATGCTCCCACCGAGACACAAGGAATGTGGGCTCTGCCTCTAGGAGCCAGAGGGTGGGAGGCAGGGGCTTGATCTCTGGAAGCCCCAGTTTCTTCATCTAGGCTATTTGACTGGATAGTCTCCAAGCCCCTTCAGTTCATGGTGCTGTGGTCTAGCTAGAGACCATTGCTGAATGACCCAAGCAGAGCCAGCTTTGGGTCAGCCTCACCTGGAAGGCGATTAGGACTGCCATGGTGCCAAGGACTTCTGGCTTCAGCTTGGCACATGAGACCTCATTCTTGAGGTTCCTGCACCTTGCAAAGTGGTTCTTGTGATTGCTGTTTTGGCTGCCTGGTGTTCAAACACCCTTCCTCTTGGAGGGCAGCTCCAAACTAGGTGGAGCACAGGGGCAGCCAGAACATGGGCATGTGCCAGGGCTTAGCCAAGCAGAAACACAGACATGAAGACACGGGGAGAGGTAGAGTTTTAAGGTGCCTCAGCAGCAGAGGTGAGCCTGGAGCAACACCTCATCAGGCATTCCCCAGCAGCAGTCGGGCTGGACGGGTCTGGACGGTGCTCTCACTGTGTAGCCTCCCTTTGTTCCTGCCCCTCTTGGAGCCTATGTCTCACCTTCCCATGGGCTCTCATTAAAGTTCTCCTGGTTGTCACGACTTCCCGCTCTTTGCCCTATTGCTGCCAAGGGCAGATCTGTACTGAACTCTGGAAAGCCTGAGATAAGGGCTTAAATAGAGGTGGTCTGGGGGGTGCTGTTGGGTAAAGCAGCTTGGAAGGATACCTGGAGTGGCCTTGCAGGTGTTCTGCTGGCTTAGAAGGCTCCTCGTGAAGAGGCTGGCTACCTGGTGGACAGTCCACACCCCATGAATCTGACATCTGCCTCTTTTCTCTGATTTCTTCCCCTTCTGTCTGTAAACTCTTCCCGATGCCCTGAGCATGCAATTAAGTACTATATTTAAAATCAAGTTTTATCTAAGCTTTTTATGGGTCGTCTCTGCTCCCACAGAGGCACGGGAAAGTCTGACGGTATAATAATTACACCCGACTTGACAGGATGCAGCCTGGGAAGCTGAGATGGGTGGGCGGCTATTTTTGGCCTGACCCTCTTGGGGGTTTCAATGCTTTTCCCTCTCTCTTTTTAAAAATATGTTTTTATTGGTATTTTTTAGAGAGAGAGGAAGGGAGAGAGAGAAACATCGACCTGCTGCCTCCTGCATGCCCCCTACTGGGGATCAAGCCTGAAAACCAGGCATGTGCCCTGACCAGAAATTGAACCAGGACCTCTCAGTCCATGGGACGACGCTCATTCCGCTGAGCCACCCTAGCTGGGCTCAATGCTTTTCTCTTGAGCCACTGAGATTCTTGGTGTAGTTTCCCTAGAGTATAGAGAGTTCCCTACATCACAGTGCTGGGGTAAGATGGATTTCTTTCTTTCTTCTTAAAAATATGTTTATTCATGCACTGAGGTACCTAGTTCCTGGCATTTAATAGAAATGCCTATTAAACTCTGAATGAGGCCATTTCCTTTGCAATTAGAGACTTTTGGCTCAAACAAGATCTTTTCTGAGAAATCATAAGCCGATGTTCTGGTATTTCAATGTGCCATTCCTCTTCTTTCCCTCATTCCTCATTAAGGTTTATATTGTCCCAGAAACTGAATACCACCATGAAGCAATCACCCAAATGAATTCTTTCACTTCACAGGCTTAAGGGAATGTAGTTAAACACACATAGCCCCCAAACACCTGCAGTAGCGCTTTAGACCTAATGTATGTGAAGGGCCATTTCCAGAAGGAACAATAACTAGAAGCACAAATAAAGCACTGAAATAGAATCTCTTTTGAATTATGTATAAGCAAAGTAAATTAGTAAAATCCAAGTGTACTTTAAGAATAGAGATTTACCATTTGCTGGAATGTGGCTTTATGTCATCATTAAAAATGAAGGGAAAAATAGAAACAATGAAGTTACTTATACTTAGCGTTGATGACAAAGTGCTTCATGTTTTTGATGATCTTTGTGGTCCATCAGTATATTATCTGAGCTGCACGTGGGTTAAAAGTGTCATTAAGAGGAGAGTTATCTCATATTAAGGGGTTGACAGTTTTTTGAGCTCAGAAAATGGGTCATAAAGTTTGGACATTCCTCTCTTTTGTTTGTATATTATTCATTATTAAGTTCTTTCTCTGTGCTTGGTACTAAGGGGGATGATCACACAATAACAGAGCTCCTACTCTTCAGGGCTTCACAGTCTCCTTCAATATTTAAGTGCCTTGTCATATGTATTCTTCATCAGATGATTATAGAAGATGTTTAACCAGTGACTCTCTTTGAGTTTCAAAGGAGAGCCCTGCTCCTTATTGGGGTGATCAGGGATAAATTCACAGAGAGCAGTGATTTGAACTGGGTTTCCAAAGGTAAGTAGGATTTTGATAGGTGGAAATGGGTAGGGCAGTAACACTTGGGGAAAGGGGGGATGATAAGTATCTGGAAGATTCCAGCAATATTCATTCAGGAGGAGCAGCCCTTGGAGTAGGATGAGAAGAGTAGTTTGGAGCCACCCAGGGGGAGATCTTTGAGAGGAGAACTGAGTTTGTTATGAGAAAGTTTTGGGCCAGTAAGCCCTGGTTTTTTTTCTGTCTTTGAACTTTCCTGTAGAAATTGATCTGCTTTTTAGCTGGTAGCCTGGCTAATGAAAAACTAACGGGCTTGCTGTTGGAATCTCCCCCTTCCAACTTCCCTGCTACTGATGAAATCTGGACATTTCTGCCTTTAGGAGTCTGAGGAGCCAGAGCATTCCCAAGGGGAGGCTGGATATGTTCATTCTTCTTATTGTGCTTCAGTCTACCTTGCCTTTTTTTTTTTTTTTTTTTTGATGTGCAATCCCCTGTCTAGTTTGGCATGGGGATTACAGATCTATAGGCTATAGTTTTCTGAGCTCTCGTACTAATGTTAAAAGTCATTTTTTGATTGTTTGAATTTTTAGAGTTTGAACAGTTTTTTTAAATAGCACAGTTTAAAGTCTCAAGTCGTCTTAGAGGCTACAATTCTGTTACTACAGCTCTCCAGCCTTATTCGTGACTGTGATCATCAAGTTCCCTATTACGCTGGATGATGAAAGGCATGTGGACATCAGGGAGAGAGCAGCCGGAGAGTGACATTTGAAGGGCTAGATTAGACTTCTGTAGATCAGGCAAGTCAAGGTCAGGACATTGTCAAAACTGTAGATTTTGATACTTTGTTGTTGGGTACAGGTACTCTAACATTCAGAGGTTTTTGCTGCCTTTTGAAAGCTGTCAAACTCATAACCTCATGCAGATAACACAATAAAAGTGATACAGGCCAACTTTTACTGTGTTCATTGTGCCAACCCTACAAGCATTAACTCATTTATCATCAAAAAACCCCTATACAATTAGCCCATTTCACCTAAGGAAACTGCGGTTAAGAGATTACACATGAATTCTAGTCAAGATGGCAGAGTAGATAAATGCTGTGCTCATCTCCTCCCATGACCACATTAAAATTACAACCGACCTGTAGAACAACCAACCTGGAGGACCATTTGAAGACTAGTTGAGCAGAAGCCCTACAACTAAGGTAAAAAGAAGCCATGTTAAGACTTGGAAAAGTGGTGGAGACACAGAATGAGCAGGTCCCATACCCAGGTGTGGCAGCTGCAGAGGTCCCCACTGAGGAGCAAGGTATCCCAGCCCCACACTGGGCTCCCTAGCCCCAGGACAGCAGTGCCAGAAAGGGGAGATCCCCATATCTGGCTGTGAAAATCAGTGGGAATTTCATCCATCCAGGAGAGAAGGAAGGCTGCTAGAAACCCAGGTGTCCTCTTAAAGTGGCCATGTACAACTTACTCGCTCACAGGCACTCACCAGGGGCTCTGGCAAAGGGACAATGGCTCAAGGGGTGCCAGAGCCATACAGGGAGAAACTGAGTTGTGTGGTTTTAGGCAAGGGCTAAAGGAACAGTAACATTGTACCTTACTTAGCCTTTCTCTCACACAGCCAGAAGGTGGGAACCATCTTTCCTGTGTTGAGTCCTCTCTCCACATAGCCATATCTGAATCTACATTAACCTGGTGAACACCACTCACCCCACACTGAAGACTTCCTGAGACCTGACCACCCAACTTGAGCACTGCCTGGTACACTCTCAGTGACTGAGCCACACAGGCAGCTATCAGGCAGTGGCAACCCTTATGCTGCCCTGTGCCTCTTACTGAGCAGCCCCAGGCCCAGTACTGATGGCAGCCAGCCTTGGTTTGCAACATAGCCTCTCTCACATGCATCTGAGGCCAGTATAAGAAGCTACCAACCATGAATCATTTTATACCTCCAAAAAGATAGCCCTGGGATGGTCACAGGCAGCCTCTGATATTGGCCTACACAAAAGCACCTCCCAAGGGACCCCAGATAAAAGAACATGACCCAAATAAAATAACAGCAGAAATCTAAGTAGAATGAAAGCAAGCAATCTATCAGATAAAGGGTTTTAAAAAGAAACCAATGGTTTTAAGGATGCTCAAGGAATTTAATGAGAACTTTAACAAACAGGTAGTAAGCTTTAAAAAATGACATAGAGGGGATTCCAAAATGGCAGTGGAGTGAATGGAAGCTACACAGACCATCTTCCAGGACCAAACTGGAATTACAACTGAAATAAAGACAAATCGTCAGGAAAAAGCAACAGAAAAGCAGCTTGCAAGGACCATATAACCAGGGACACCGAATCGATCCTGGTAGAACTGTGGAGGCACGAGAAGGGGGCTGGAAGCCCATGGACAGCAGTGGTCTTCCCTGTGAGCAGTGCCCTCAGGGTTAAACTCCCAAACAGCTCTACAGTGCAGACCCGGGACAGAGCACTAAAATACCACAGCCACTCACCTTGGGCTCTGGTACAGGGAGGGAAGACTATACTAGAACTGTGTGGGGACACTTGGGATTTGGAGGGCGCTGAGAGCTTTTGCTGAGTTGCAGCCACAGGACGGTGGTCATCTTACTTTTTCCCAGGGCTCTGGGGAGAGACAGCAGCCCCTCCCTTGAAGATTCAACCCCACCCAGTGGGCTACTGAAGTGGAAATTGAGGCCCATGAACAACCAGCATCTGCCCCATTCTTGGGAAATCCCTTTATGCTGAACACCTGAGGGAGTTTTTAATTCAAATGAGAACCCAAGGCTCTTCAAGTAACCATGACTAATAGCCTCCAGGCAAAAAGCTAGAAAATAACTGAACCTTTCATGGGCTTCTAACTCTACCCAAGAAAGTCAGACTGTACAGTGGTGGTTAACGTGGATCCTCCCTCGCTCATTCAAACCCAGTAGAGGGAACCACAAACAGCAGAACACCAACACCCACAGGGAAAATTTGGGAGGCTCCATCCAAAACCCATTAAAATAGCCAAAATGGTGAAACAAAGAAACAAATCCCAAATGAAAGAACAAGAGACCTCTACCAAAGATTAGATAAGCAAGACAACAGAACTAGAATTCAAAGCAATGATCTTGAGGAAGCTCAACAGCATGAGTAAAGACATAAACACCATGAATAAAGACATAGAAACATTGAAAATCAACCAATTGAAAATTAAAAACCACCAAGAAGCAATGAAAAATGACATAGCAGAATGAAAGAACACATTGGAAGAACTAAACAGCAGGGTAGAGGAAGCTGAGGATTAGATCAGTGAATTAGAAGACAGGGTAAAAAATAGCCAACCAATCAAAAAACAAAAGGAAAAACAATTAAAAAACAGGAAGATAGCTTAAGAGAACTGTGGGACAACTGGAAACATAATAATATTCGCATCATAGGAGTCTCCGAAGAAGAAGAAAATGAGCAATATATTTGAAGAAATAGTGACAGAAAACTTCCCTAATTTGGTGAAGGAAGAAGGCATTCAAGTTCAAGAAGCACAGAGAGCCCCAAGTAAGAAGAACACAAACAGGCCCATGCCAAGACACATAGTAATTAAAATGCCAAAAATTAAAGACAAAGAGAGAATCCTAAAGGCAGTAAGAGATAAGCAACAGATTACCTACAAAGGAACCCCCATAGGCTCTCAGCTGACTTCTCAACAGAAACACTACAGGCCAGAAGGAAATGGCATGAGGTAATCAAGGTCATGAAAAACAAGATTCTGAATCCAAGACTACTCTACCCAGCAAGACTATCATTCAAAATAGAAGGTCAAATAAAGAGCTTCCCAGACAAAAAAAAAAAAAGGCTAAGAAAATATATTAGCACCAAACCAGCACTGCAAGAAATGTTAAAAGGACTGCTGTAATTAGTAGAAGAAATAGGAAGAAAAATATAACCACACTAAACAAAAATGGCAATAAATAAGGACATATCACTAATCACCTTAAATGTAAATGGATTGAATGCTCCCGTAAAAAGACAGAGTAGATAATTAGATAAGAAAGCATGACTCATGTATATGTTGTTTACAAGAGACCCACCTCACAACAAAAGACTCACATAGGTCGAAAGTGAAAGGATGGAAAAAATCTTTCAAGCAAATGAAAAAGAAAAAAAAAGCTGGGGTAGCAATACTCATATCTGATAAAATCGATTTCAAAATGAAGACCATAACTAGAGACAAAGTAGGCCACTACATAATATTGAAAGGATCTATACAACAGGAAGATATAACCTTGGTAAACATATATGCACCCAATATAGGAGCATCAAAATATATTATAAATCTTCTGGAGGACTTCAAAGGAGACATTGACAACAATACAGTCATAGCAGGGGACTTCAATACCCTGCTGACATCACTGGATAGATCTTCTAGACAAAAAATTAACAAAAAATCACAGACTCTAAATGAAGTGCTAGATCAAATAGATTTCATAGATATCTACAGAGAATTACATCCCAAAACCGCAGAATTCATTCTTCTCAAGTGCACATGGGACATTCTCAAAGATAGACCACATGTTAGGGCACAAACTAAGTCTCTACAAGTTCAAGAAGATTGAAATTATATCAAGCATCTTCTCAGATCACAATGGCATGAAACTAGAAATCAATTGCAACAAGAACATGCAAAGACATTTGAATACATGGAGGCTAAATAGCATGTTATTAAACAACGAATGGGTTACCGAGGAGATCAAGGAAGAAATTAAAAACTTCCTGGAGACCAGTGAAAATAAACACACAACAATTCAAAGTCTATGGGATGCAGCAAAAACAGCTCTGAGAGGGAAGTTCATAGCACTACAGGCCTACCTCAAGAAACAAGAAAAATTTCTAATAGACTATCTAACCTCACAACTTAAAGAACTAGAAAGCAAACAAAAAGAAAACCCCAGAGCAAGTAGAAGGAAGGAAATAGTAAAGATCAGAGCAGAAATAAATGACATAGAGACCAAAAAAACAAAAAAAAACAAAAAACAATTCAAAGGATCAATGAAACACAGAGCTGGTTTTGGGGAAAGATAAACAAGATTAATGGACCCGTAGCTAGATTCACCAAGAAACAAAGAGAGAGAATCCAAATACACAAAATCAGAAATGAAAGAGGAGAAGTAACAAATGACACCACAGAAACACAGAGGATCGTTAACAAATACTATGAAAAGTTATATGGCAACAAATTAGACAATCTAAGTAAAATGGACACATTTCTAGAAACACATAGTCTCCCAAACCTCGACTGGGAAGAGACAGAAAATTTGAACAGATGAATAACAACTAAGGAAATTGAACAGGTAATCAAAACTCTCCCAGCAAACAAAAGCCCAGGCCAGGATGGCTTCACGGGGGGAGTTTTACCAAATATTCAAAGAAGATCTAACACCTATTCTCCTCAAACTATTTCAAAAAACTCAAGAAGAAGGAAGACTTCCAAACTCCTTCTATGAGGCCAGCATAATTCTAATCCCAAAACCAGAAAAACACACTACAAAAAAGAAAACTATAGGCCAATATCCCTGATGAACAACGCCAAAATCCTGAACAAAATACTAGCAAATTGGATCGAGCAATATATCAAAAAAAGTATTCATCATGACCAAAAGGGATTCATCCCAGGGATGCAAGGCTGGTACAATATTCACAAATCAATAAATGTGATACACCACATAAACAAAATGAAGAATAAAAACCACATGATCATATCAATAGATGCTGAAAAAGTATTTGACAAAATCCAGCACCCATTTCTGATAAAAATGTTCAGCAATCTGAAAATAGAGGGATCATATCTAGACATAATAAAGGCCATATATGAAAGACCTACAGCCAATATTGTACTCAATGGGCAAAAACAAAAACATTTCCATTAAGAACAGGAACAAGACAGGGATGCCCACTATCCCCACTCTTATTTAACATAGTACTGGAAGTCTTAGCCACAGCAATCAGACATGAAGAAAAAATAAAAGGTATCCAAATTGGAAAGGAGGAAGTGAAACTCATTATTTGCAGATGACATGATATTATACAGAGAAAACCCTAAAGACTCCATCAAAAATCTACTAGACTTAATAAATGAATTTGAAAAAGTAGCAGGATACAAAATTAACATTAAGATATTAATGGCATTCTTATATATTAATGATGAACTCACAGAAAGAGAAACTAAAAAAAAATCCCATTTACCATTGAGGCAAAAAAATTAAGATACCTAGGAATAAACTTAACCAAAGAAGTAAAGGACCTATTTGCAAAAAAGTACAGGACATTGAAAAAAGAAATACAGGAACATATAAAAATGTGGAAGCACATACTTTGTTCATGGACTGGAAGAATTAACATCATTACCCAAAGCAATCTTAAGATTGAATGCAATCCCCATCAAAATACCAACGACATATTTCACAGAACTAGAACAAATCATTCAGAAGTTCATATGGAACCAAAAAAGACCCTGAATAGCCATAGCAATCTTGAAAAAGAAGGACAAAGTAGATGGGATCACAATACCAGATATCAGGTTATACTACAAAGCTACTGTAATCAAAACAGCCTGGTGCTGGCACAAGAACAGGCATATAGACCAGTGGAACAGAACAGAGAACCCAGAAATGAACTCAAGACATTATGTTCAATTAATATTTGACAAAGGAGACAAGAGCATAGAGTGGAGTAAAGACAGCCTCTTTAATAAATGGTGTTGGGAAAATTGGACAGCTACATGCAAAAAAATGAAACTAGACCATCAACTTATATCATACACAAAAATAAACTCAAAATGGGTAAAAGAGTTAAATGTGACCCATGAATCCTTTAAAATCCTAAGAGAAAATTTAGGCAACAAAATTTCGAATATCATATGCAGCAGAATTTTCACTGATACATCACCTAAGGCAACAGAAACAAAAGAAAAAATGAACACATAGAACTACATCAAACTAAAAAGCTTCTGCACAGCAAAAGAAACAATCATCAAAATGGAAAGGCAACCCACTGTATGGGAGAGCATCATTGCCAATGATACATCAGATAAGGGGTTAATTTTCAAAATATATAGAGCACTCATACAACTCAACAAAAGGAAGACAAAGAACCCAATTAAAAAATGGGCAGAGGAACTAAATAGAAGCCTCTTCAAATAGGACATACAAATGGCCAAGAGACATATGAAGAAATGCTCAACATTACTAATCATCAGAGAGATGCAAATTAAAACAACAATCAGGTATCATCTCATACCTGTAAGAATGGCTGCCATCAACAAATCATCAAACAACAAGTGTTGGCGAGTGTGTGGAGAAAAGTGGACTCTAGTACACTGCTGGGTGGGAATGCAGACTGGTGCAGCCACTATGGAAAATACTATGGTGTTACCTCAAAAAATTAAAAATTGAATTGCCATTTGACCAGTGATCTCACTTCTAGGATTATACCCTAAGAAGCCTGAAACACCAATCAGAAAGAATATATATACCCCCATGTTCATAATAGCACTATCTACCATAGCTAAGATCTGGAAACAGCCCAAGTTTCCATCAGTGGATGAATGGATAAAAAAGCAGTGGTACATATACACAATGGAGTACTATGCATCTGTAAGAAAGAAAGATCTCTTATCCTTTGAGATAACATGGAGGGACCTGGAGAGTATTATCCTAAGTGAAACAAGCCAATCAGAGAAAGACAAATACCACATAATCTCACTTATTTGTGGAATATAATGAACATAACAGTCTGAGGAATAGGGTAGACTCAGAGACATGGAAGTAGGGTATAGACTGACAACCCTCAGAAGAGGGGGTGGTGCGGGGAGGGAAGAGATAAACCACAGAACTTATATGCATGTATGCATAACCAATGGACATGGACAACAAATCCAGGTATGGGGTGGAGGGTATGGGGAAGAGGGTGTCAATGGGGAAAAAAAGGAGAAACATCTTTAAGAAAAATAAATTAATTTTTAAAAAAGGACATAGAGCCCGACTGGTGTGGTATAGTGGATTGAGCATTTTCCCATGGACTGAGAGGTCTCAGTTTGATTCCTTGTCAGGGCACATGCCTAGATTGTGGGCTTGGTCCATAGCAGGGGCCAAGCAGAGGGAAGCTGATTGATGTTTCTATCTCAGATCAATGTTGCTATCTCTCTCTCTCCCCCTTCCTTTCTCTCTTAAAAAAAAATAAAGGGAGAAGATGGTGGTGGGCAGCGAGGATGAGAGTGTGAGTGGATGTGAGTGTGGACAAGCAACTTCGAGCAGTGCAGAAACGTAGGGCAGAGTTTTTGTGCTATGGACGGGGAAGAAGCCAGCTCCTGCGGTAAACGGTTTGTCAGGGTGCTTCTCCCTGCACCGTTGGAAGCCCCCACCATTTTGGAAGATCTGCTCATCTTCTCTGGGAGGAGGAAGTGGGGAACAGCGAGGGCCCAGCGACCTGAGTTCACTAGTGCACCTTGCACCATTGGACCAGTGGACCTCACTGTGTGAATGTTGACCAGCACACAGAAGCAGTGCTGTCAAGGTACCTGCTTGCAGAAGCAGCTACCGGTAGCACCAGCTTGGGAGCTAAGTAACACCGCCAACAGCAGCAGCCTGATTGGAGCCAAGGACCATCCCCCACAGCAGCAGTAGCTTCAGCCTGGGAGCCCAGCACCTTCCTCCACAGTGCAGAGACTGGGCAGAAGTGGAGCCCCACCCCCAAGAGCGGCTGAGGCTTGGCAGCTGAGATATACTCCCAGCAGCAGAGGCTCAGGAGTGGACATCCATCCCCAGGCATCAGCAGCATCACAGATCAGCATCTGAGACCCATCCCCAGCAGCATTAGCAGAGGCTGATCAGAAGCAATGCCCTAGCCCAAGCATCATCAAGGCTCAGGCAGCTGAGAACTACCCCTGACAACTGCAGTAGCAGATTTGGAGTGGAGCTACACCCCCAGCAGCAGCTAAGTCCTGGGAGCTGAGCATCCTCAGTTCTCTACAGCAGCAGAGGATTGGGAGCTGAGGGCACCCCCTGGCAACAGAAACAGCAGTAGCAGTGGAAACTGGGAGCTGACACTCACCCCCAGCAGCATCAGCAGCAACTGATCAGGAGCTGAGACCCACCAGGCAGCTGTGCACCTCAGCAACACAACAGTTGGACCCATACATCACAGCAGCACCTACAATGACAGACCAGTACCAGCTGCCAGTTGTCAATCCTCTAGGACACACAACAGGCAAGAGGCGCTGCACACCAGAACAGTCTGGGAGCCATAGCAGTCTTATTTGATACATGCCAGTCTGCCTACACATCCCAATATCCCTCTCTGGGCCTGGAACTACAAGACTGCTAAGATGGCGAAACAAAGAAACAACACCCAAATGAAAGAAAAGGAGGAATCACCAGAAAGGAACTACATGAAATGGAGAAAAGCAACTAGTCAGATAAAGAATTCAAAGAAATAATTTTAAGGGTGCTCAAACAATTTAGTGAGAACTACAAGCAACATAATGAGAATTATAAAGAGCTCAGTGGGAACTACATCTGCACACACACAAAACCAGGTAGAAGCTATGAATAAAAATCAAGTGGAAATAAACAATGATATAGCTGATATGAAAAATACCTTGGAAGGATTCAATAGTAGATTAGAAGAAGCTGAAGACTGAATTAGTGAGTTAGAAGACAAGGTTGAAAAAACATCCAAATAGAGCAGCAAATAGCAAAAACAATTAAAAGCAGGAAAGTTTAAAACCCAAATAGAGCAGCAAATAGCAAAAACAATTAAAAGCAGGGAGCTTAAAGGGAGCTTTGGAACAGTATGAAACACAACAACATTCACATAATAGGGGTACTAGAAGAAGAAAAATCAGAAAAAGGAATAGAGAACCAGTTTGAAGAAATAATGGCAGAAAACTTCCCTAATTTGGTGAAGGAAAAAGTCATACAAATCCAGGAAATATACAAAGTCCCAAGCAAGATGAACCCCAAAAGACCCACATCTAGACACATCATAATAAAGATGGCAAACATTAAAGACAAAGAAAGAATCTTAAAGGAAGCAAGATAGAGACAGAAAGAAAGCTAACTACAAGGAAGCTCCCATTAGACTGTAAGCTGATTTCTCGATAGAAACTCTACAGGCCAGAAGGGAATTGCATGAAATATGCAAAGTTATGAAAGGCAAGAGTCTGAATCCAAGACTACTCTATCCAGCAAAGCTATCATTCAAAATTGAAGGAGAAATAAAGAGCTTCACAGACAGAAAGAAATCTAAAGAAATTTACTAGCACCAAACCAGCACTACAAGAAATGCCGAAGGGATCGTTGTAAGAAGAAAGGGGGGGGGGGAACACAGGAATAAAATAAAAATGACAAGTAATAAGTATTTATCAATGATAACCTTAAATGTAAATGGTTTAAATGCTCCAATTAAAAGGTATAGGGCAGCCCTGGCCGGTTTGGCTCAGCGGTTAGAGCGTCGGCCTGTGGTACAGAGAGACCCGGGTTCGGTTCCCGCTAAGGGCATGTACCTCGGTTGCAGTTTGTCCCTGGCCCTGGTTGGTCGTGCGGGTGGCAGCCACTCGATGTGTCCCTTCATGTCGATGTTTCTCTCTCTCTCTCTCCCTCCCACTCTATCTGTACAAAAAATGGAAAAATATCCTCGGGTGAGGATAAAAAAAAAAAAAAAGGTATAGGGCAGCTGATTGGATAAGAAAACATGACCCATATATATGCTGTCTACAAGAGACCCACCTCACAACAAAAGACTCACACAGACTGAAAGTGAAGGGATGGAATAAATTTTTTCAGGTAACTGGAAATTAAAAAAAAAAAAAAATGCCGATGTGGCAATACTAGTATCTGATAAGACAAAATGAGGGCCATAAGAAAAGACAAAGATAGTCATTACATAATATTAAAGGGATCAGTCCAAAAAGAGAACATAACCCTGGTAAACATATATGCACCAAATATAGGAGCACCAACATATATGAAAAACTTCTGGAGGACTTCGAGGGAGAGATCAATAGAAATACAGTCATAGTGCATGACTTTAACACCCCACTGAACCACTGGATAGATCATCTAGACAAAAAAATTAACAAGGAAACAGAGTCCTTAAATGATGAACTAGATCAGTTAGATTTAACTGATATTTAGAGAACATTTCACCCCAGAGTTGCAGAATATATATTCTTCTCAAGTGCACATGAGACATTCTTGAAGATAGACCACATGTTTGGACACAAAGTAAGGAGATTGAAATTACATCAAGCATCTCCTCAGATCACAATGGCATGAAACTAGAAGTCAATTACAATAAAAACACTCAAAATCATTCAAACACATGGAGGCTAAATAGCATGTTATTAAATAATAAATGAGTTATCAATGAGATCATAAAAGAAATAAAAAACTTTTTGGAAACTAATGAAAATGAACCAACCATACAAAATCTATGGGACATAACAAAAGGAGTCTTGAAGAGGGAAGTTCATAGCAATACAGGTCTACCTCAAGAAACAAGAAAAATTTTTAATAAAATACCTAACCCAACAACTTAAAGATTCAGAAAGGGAACAAAAAGAAAAACCCAGAGTTAGTAGAAGGAAGGAAATAATAAAGATCAGAGCAGAAATAAATGACAGAGAGACTGAAAAAAATAATTCAAAAGATCAATGAAATCAAGAGCTGGTTCTTTGAAAAGATATACAAGATTGATCAACCTTTAGCAAGATTGACCAAGAAACAAAAAGAGAGAACCTAATTTAATAAAATCAGAAACAAAAGAGGTGAAGTAACAATGGACACCACAGAAATACAAAGGATTGTAAGAAAATACTATGACTAATTGTATGCCAACAAATTCGACAACCTTGGTGAAATGGACAAATTCTTAGAATCGTACAGTTTTACAAAATTCATCTGAAAAGAGTCAGAAAACCTGAACAGATCAATAACAATTAAGAAAATAGAAGAAGTAATCAATAAAATCCCAGCAAACAAAAGCACTGGTGTGGACAGATACACAGGGGAGTTTTATCTAACATTCAAAGAACTATCACCTATTCTCAAACTTTTCAAAAAAAATTCAAGAGGAAGGAAGACTTCTAAGCTCTCTTTATTAGGCCAGCATAATCCTAATCCCAAAACCAGATAAAGACACTACGAAGAAAGAAAATTACAGGCCAATATCCCTGATGAATATAGATACCAAAATCCTCAACAAAATCTTACCAAATCAAATCCAGCAATATATTTTAAAAAATTATACAGTACAACCAAGTGGGATTCATCCCAGGGATGCAAGTCTAGTAAAATATTTGTAAATCAATAAATGTGATACACCACATAAACAAAATGAAAGATAAAAATCATGTGATCATATCAATAGGTGATGAAAAAGCATTTGACAAAATCCACATCCATTTATGATAAAACTCAGTAAAATGAAGTAAAAAAATCATAACTCAACATAATAAAAGCCATTTATGACAAACCTAAAACCTATATTATACTCATTGAGCAAAAACTAAAAGTGTTTCCCTTAAAAACAGGAACAAGACAGGGATACCCACTTTCATCACTCTTATTTAACATAGTACTGGAAGTCTTAGCCACAGCAATTAGACAAGAAGAAAAAATAAAAGGCATCCAAATTGGAATGGAAGAAGTGAAACTGTCATTATTCACAGATGACATAATATTATACATAGAAAATCCTAAAGACACCAGCAAAAAACTACTAGATTTAATAAATGAATTTGGCAGAGTAGCAGGATACAAAATCAACATCCAGAAATCATTTGTATTTTTATATATCAATAATGAACACACAGAAAGAAAAACTAAAGAAACAACCCCATTCACCATTGCAACAACAAATTAAGATGCCTAGAACTAAACCAAAAAAGTAAAGGACTTGTTCCCAGAAAACTACAAGACATTGAAAAAGGAAATAGAGGAAGATATAAAAAAGTGGAAGCATATACCTTGTTCATGGATTGCAAGAATTAACATCATTAAAATGCCCATACTCCCCAAAACAATCTATAGATTCAATGCAATCCCCATCAAAATACCAATGGCATATTTCACAGAACTAGACCAAATACTCCAAAAGCTTATATGGAACCAAAAAAAGACCCCAAATAGCCACAGCAATCTTGAAAAAGAACAAAGTAGGAGGGATCACAAGACCAGATATCAGGTTACAAAGCCATTGTAATCAAAACAGCCTTGTACTGGCACAAGAATAGTCATATAGATCAATGGAACAGAACAGAGAACCCAGAAATTGACCCAAGACATTATGTTCAATTAACATTCAAGAAATGTGGCAAGAGCATACAATAGAGCAAAGACAGTCTTTTTAATAAAAAAAGTTGTTGGGAAAATTGGACAGCTACATGCAAGAAGAAAAAAGAAAGAAAGAAACTAGACCACCAACTTACACCATACACAAGAATGAACTCAGAAAGAATAAAAGACTTAAATGTGACTCGTGAGTCCATAAAAATCCTAGAAGAAAATGCAGGCAACAAAATTTCAGACATTACACACAGCAGAATTTTCCCTGACAATGCCTAAGGCAAGAGAAACAAACAAACAAACAAAAAACAAAAACAAAAACACATGGGACTACATCAAACTAAAAAGCTCTGCACAGAAAAATAAACAACCATCAAAATGGAAAGGGAGCCCTGGCCAGTTTAGCTCAGCGGTTAGAGCGTCGGCCTGCGGTCCAGAGAGACTCGGGTTCAGTTCCCGCTAAGGCACGTACTTCAGTTGCAGTTTGTCCCCGGCCCTGGTTGGAGTTGTGTGGGTGACATCGATGTGTCCCTTCACGTCGATGTTTCTCTCTCTCTCTCTCTTCCTCTCTCTCCCTCCCACTCTATCTGTACAAAAAAGTGGAAAAATATCCTCGGATGAGGATAAAAAAAAAAAAAAAATGGAAAGGGAACCCACTATATGGGAGAACATAATTGCCAATGATACATCAGATAAGGGGTTAATTTCTAAAATATAGAGTACTCATAGAACTCAACAAAAGGTAGACAAATAACCCAGTTAAAAATGGGCAGAGGATGTAGAGAAAGGGGGACTCTAGTACACTGGTGGGAATGCAGACTGGTGCGGCCAGTATGGAAAAAAATATGGTGTTTCCTCAAAAATTAAAAATGGAACTGCCATTTGAACCAGTTCTAGGAATATATTCTAAGAAGCCTGAAACACCAATCAGAAAGAATATATGCATCCCTATGTTCATAGCAGCACTATTTACAATTGCTAAGATCTAAAAACAGCCTAAGTATCCATCAACAGGTGAGCGGATAAAAAAACTGTGGTACATACACACAATAGAACACTGCAGCTGTAAGAAAAAAAAGATCTTTTATCCTTTGAGATGGCATGGAAGGACCTGGAGAGTGTTATGCTAAGTGAAATAAGCCAATCAGAGAAAGAGAAATATCACATGATCTCACTTATTTGTGGAATATAATGAACAAAATAAGCTGATGAACAAACAGACCCAGAGACATAGAAAGGAATAGGGTTTGGACCAACAAACCTCAGAGTAGGGGAGCGGGGAAGAGGGAAGAGATAAACCAAAGAACTTATATGCATATATGCATAACCAATGGACATAGACAACAATGCTGTGAGGGGTGGGGCAGGATCAGAAGAATGGTATCATAGGGGGGAAGGAAAAAACATCCGTAACAAAGATAAATTAATTTTAAAAACTTACTACAAAGCTACAGTAATCAAAACAGTGTGGTTCTATAATTATGTGACATAATAGAGATATCAGCTAATGGTATGGTGGTAAATATTTTGCAATATATAAATGTATCAAATCAACATTGTACACCTTGAATTTACATGGTGTTAAATGTCAATTATATGTTAATTAAAATATTTTAAGTGAAAAAAAAATTTAAAGGACATAGAAAACAACATGATAACCAGTCAGAAATTAAAGATACAAACAAATACAGGAGGCTGCAAAAGCAAGGAGACAAACATGTCCCAAATAAAAGAATAGGGCACACACAGGGAGAACCCCATGTGACTACAGAGACAGAGACTGGAGTGATGTATCTACAAGCCAAGGAAAGTCAATGATTTCCAACAACAGAAGCTAAGAGAAAGGCACAGAACAGATCCTCCCCTAGAGCCTTCAAAGGGAGCATGGCATTGCCAACACCTTGATTTCAGTCTTATAGCTTCTATAACTGTGAAAAAAAAATGCATTTCTGTTGTTTTGAGTCACCCTTTTGGATACCTTGTTATGGCAACCCTAGGAAGATAACACAGACTGTATAAAAATAAATAAATAAATACACAAACTCCAGAAAAAGAACTAAACATAATGGAAACAAGCAATTTACCAGATGCAGAGTGGAAAACACTGGTTATAAAGATGCTCAATGAACTTAGGGGAAGAGTAGAGAAACTCAGTGAGAACTTCAACAAAAAGATATAAAACATAAAAACAAAGATAGAAAACACAAAAAAAGAACCAGTCAAAATGAATACATGAACTGAAATGAAGAATACATTACAGAAAATCAATATATTATGATGGAGTAGGTGAAGCAGAAGATCAAATCACAGATTTTGGAGAGAAGGAAGCAAAAATACCCAGTCAGACCAGGAAAAAAAAAAAAAATCCAGAAAATTAATAGTATAAGGAACCTCTGGGGCGACTTTCAGCATACCAACATTTGTATCATGAGGGTGCCAAAGGAGAAAAGAGAAAGCAAGTAATTGAAAACCTATGTGAAAAATAATAATGGAAAACTTTTCTAATCTGGTGAAGGAAAAAGGCATATAAGTGCAAAGAATCCCAAACAAGATGAACCCAAAGAGGTCCACACCAAGACATCAAAATTAAAATGCAAATGGTTAAAGAGAAAGAGATCTTAAAAGCAGAAAAAGAAAAGCATTTAGTTACCTACAAGGGAGCTCCCATAAAACTGTCAACTGATTTCTCAACAGAACTTTTGCAGACCAGAAGGGATTTATGAGAAATAGTCAAAGTCATGAAAAAAAAAGGACCTACAACCAAGATGACTTTACTCAGCAAAGCTATTATTTAGAATCAAAGAACAGATAGCAATCAAGGCTCCATCACAACAGGAGGGCTCACACAAAGTGCACAAAGGACACTAATAGAGCACCTAGGTCTGGTGATCAGGGAGACTGCACCACTGGGTCCCACAGGTAACCTATGACATTAGATCACTCTACCTAGACTAGGTGTCATGGCAGATCTACCTAATATAAACAAACCCAAACAGGCAGCCAATATTGTAAAACAAAGAAGCAAGCCCCAAATGAAAAAACAAGATAATTCTCCAGAAGAAGGGCTAAATGAAATGGTAATAAACAAACTATCAGATAAATATTTCAGAGGATGCTCAACAGCATGAGAAAAGATATAGAAACAACAAAAAAACAGCCATGACAGCAGAAATAAAGAACATATTGAAAGGAATAACCAGCAGATTAAAGGAAGCCAAGGATTGGATCAGCAAATTATAAGACAGGGTAGAAAAAATGACTCAATCAGAGAACCAAAAAGAAAAAAACAATTAAAAACAGAAGAACAGTTTAAGAGAGCTGTGGGACAACATAAAACATAATAATATCTGCATCATAAGAGTACCAGAAGAAGAAGAATGTAAACAAGGGTTAGAGAATTTGTTTAAAGAAATAGTGGCAGAAAACTTCTCTAATTTGTTGAAGAAAAAAGGTGTACAGGTTCAGGAAGCACAGAGAGTCCCAAGCAAGAAGAACCCAATGAAGCCTATGCTAAGACACATATTAATTAAAATGACAAAAATTAAAGACAAAGAGAGAATCTTAAAGGCAGCAAGAGAAAAGCAATAGGTTATCTACAAAGGAGCTCCTGCAAAGCTGTCAGCTGATTTCTCAACAGAAACACTACAGGCCAGAAGCAAATGTCATATTCAAGGTAATGAAGAACAAGGACCTGAAACTAAGACTACTCTAGCAAAGTTATCATTCAAAAGAAAAGGTAAAATAGCGTCCCAGAAAAAAGAAGGCTAGAGGAATTTATTACCACCAAACCAGCATTACCAGAAATGTTAAAGGGACTGCTGTAATAATAATAAGAAACATATAGAGAGAAACATAGGCATAATGAATAAAAATGACAATTAATAAGTACCTATTAACAATAATTTTAAATGTCAATAGATTATATGTTCCAATCAAAAGACAGGGTAGCTGAATGGATAAGAAAACATGACTTATATATATGCTGTCTACAAGAGACCACCTCAGAACAAAAGACTCACACAGGATGAAAGTGAAGGGATGGAAAATTTTTTTCCAGGCAAATGAAAACAAACAAAAAAGCTGGGGTAACAACATTTATATTTGATCAAATAGACTTCACAATGAATATCATAACAAGAGACAAAGAAGGTTGAGCCAACTAGAGGATATAACCTTGATAAACATATATGCACCCAATATAGGAGCACCAAAATATATTTAAACACTTCTGGAGGAGGTTGGTCAGTGTGGCTCAGTGGATTGGGTGTTGGCCCATAAACTGAGAGGTCCCAGTTTGAGACTGGGGCAGGGCACATGCCCAGGTTGTGAGCTCAATCCCTAGTAGGGGGCATGCAGGAGGCAGCCAATCTATGTTTCTCTCTCACATTGATGATGTTTTTATCTTTCCCTTCTTCTTTCTCTAACAAATCAATAAAAAATATATTAAAACAAGAAAACTGGAGAGGTCGACAACAATACAATCATAGTAGGGGACTTTAATACCACACTGACATCACTGGATAAATCTTCTAGACAAAAAATTAACAAGGAAACAGAGACCCTAAATGATGCACTAAACCAGGTGAATTTCATTGATATTTACAGAGCATTTCACCCCAAAACTACAGAATATTCTTTCTTCTCAAGTGCACATGGAACATTCTCAAAGATAGATTTCATATTAGGACACAAACTTAATCTCCACAAGATCAAAAAGATTGAAATCATATCAAACATCCTCTCTGATCACAATGGCATAAAACTAGAAATAAATGACAATAAAACCACTAAAAAATGTTTAAACACATGGAGGCTAAACAGCATGCTATTAAACAATGAGTGGGTTACCAATGAGATTAAGAAAGAAATTTAAAAACTTCCTAGAAAACAAACACAAAAGTACAAGATCTATGAGACACAGTGAAAGCAGTTTTTAGGGAGAAGTTCAAAGCATTACAGCCTTATCTCAAGAAACAAGAAAATTGAATTCAGCAATATATTTAAAAAATGATTCACCATGACCAAATGGGCTTTATCTCAGGGATTCACGGCTGTTACAATATTGGTAAATCAATAAATGTGATACACCACATAAACAAAATGAAAGATAAAAATCATGCCCTGGCCAGTTTGGCCCAGCCAATAGAACATTGGCTCAAGGACCAATGAGTCACGGGTTCAATTTTGGCCAAGGGCATGTACCTTGGTTGTGGTTCATCCCTGGCCCTGGTCAGGTCATGTGGGAGGCAGCCAGTAGATGTGTCTCTGTCACATTGATGTTTCTCTCTCTCCCTTTCTGTTTCTCCCACTGTATTTGAAGATACATAGAAAAATATACTTGGGTGAGGATTAAAAAAAAAAAGGAAGATAAAAATTCCTATAATCATACCAATAGACACTAAAACATCATTTGACAAAGCCATTTTTGATAAAAATTCTCAGCAAAGTGGGAATAAAGAGATCATACCTCAACATAATAAAGGGCATATATGAAAAAACCTACAGCCAATATCATACTCAATGGGCAAAAACTAAAAGCATTTCCCTTAAAAACAAGAACAAGATAGGGATGTCCACTTTCACCAGTCTTATTTAATACAGTACTGGAAGCTTAGCTTCAGCAATCAGACAAATATATATATGACACAAATTGGAATGGAAGAAGTGAAACTGATATTCACAAATAACATGATATTGTACAAAGAAAACCCTAAAGACATCAGCAAAAATACTGCTAGATTTAATAACTGAATTTGGCAAAGTAGTAGGATATAAAATGAACATCCAGAAATCAATAGCATTTTTATACACCAATAATGAACACTCAGAAGAAAAATTTAAAAAAAATCTAATTTTCCACTGCAACAACAAAAAAATTAGACACCTAGAAATAAACGGTAAAAAATCTGTTCTCAGAAAACTACAGGACATTGAAAAAAGAAATAGAGAAAGATATAAAAAAGTAGAAGCATATCTGGACCCTATGGTCTACCTACTATAAAATAGGCCACCCTATGAAGTCCAGGAGACATAGAAACTCTACCTAATACATGGAAACCAACACAGGGAAGCAGCCAAAATGAGGAGACAAAGAAACATGTCCTAAATGAAAGAACAGAACAAAACTCCAAGAAAAGAACTAGACAAAATGGAGATAAGCAATCTAATAAATGCAGGGTTCAAAACACTAGTTATAAGGATGCTCAATGAACTTAGCAAGAACTTCAGTGAACTTAGTGAGGGCATCAAGAGCATGAAAAAGGACCTGTCAGAAATGAAAAAAACAGTAACTGAAATAAAGAATAATTTACACAGATTCAATACTAGCATAGGTAAAGCCAAGAAGCAAACCATCAATTTGGAATATAAGGAAGCAAAAAACACCCAATCAGCCCTGGCCAGTTTGGCTCAGTGGTTAAAGCGTCGGCCTGCGGTACAGAGAGACCCGGGTTCGGTTCCCGCTAAGGGCACGTACCTCGGTTGCAGTTTGTCCCCAGCCCTGGTTGGTCGTGCGGGTGGCAGCCACTCGATGTGTCCCTTCACGTCGATGTTTCTCTCTCTCTCTCCCTTTCTCTCTCTCCCTCCCACTCTATCTGTACAAAAAATGGAAAAATATCCTCGGGGTGAGGATAAAAAAAAAAAAAAAACACCCAATCAGAACAGCAAAAAAATAAAAAATAAAAAAAATAAATGAATAAAAAAAATCCAAGAAAATGAGAATAGTGTAAGAGGCCTCTGGCCTCTGGGACAACTTCAAGTGTACCAACATACTCATCATGGGGGTTCCGGAAGAAGAAGAGAGAACAAGAAATTGAAAACCGATTTGAAACAATAATGACAGAAAAATTCCCTAACTTGGCGAAAAAAACAGACATACAAGTCCAGGAAGCACAGAAAGTCCCAAACAAGATGAACCCCAAGAGGCCCACACCAAGACACATCATCATCAAAATGCAAAAGGTCCAAGACAAAGAGAGATTCTTAAAAGCAGCAAGAGAAAAGCAGTTAGTTACCTACAAGGGAGCTCCCATAAGACTGTCAGCTGATTTCTCAAAAGAAACTTTGCAGACCAGAAGGGAGTGGTAAGAAATATTCAGAGTGATGAAAAGCATGAACCTACAACCAAGATGACTCTATCTTGCAGAGCTATCATTTAGAATCAATGACATATAAAGAGTTTTTCAGACAAGAAAAAGCTAAAGAAATTCATCACCACCAAACCATTATTATACGAAATGTTGAAGGGTCTTCTTGCAGAAAAAGATAAAATATATGAACAAACAAAATGGCAATTAATACATATCTATCAACAATTGAATCTAGAAACAAAATAAACAGAACAGAAACATTCTCATAGATACAGATAACATTTTGTTGGTTGCTAGATGGGAGGGGGGTTGGGGGAATAGGCAAAAACGGTGAAGAATTAAGAAGTACAAATTGGTTGTTAGACTGATAAACCTCAAAGGAAAGAGGGGGATGGGGGTGGGAAGAAATAAACCAAAGAACTTATATGCATATATGGACACAGACAACAGTGTGGGGAAAGGCAGGAGTGGGGGCAGGAGTGGGGAAGGAGGGGGTCAATGGGGGAAAAAGGAGGAACATCATTAATACATTCAAGAATAAAGATAAGTTTTTAAAAAAATTAGTTTGGGAGGGTGGGAGTGAGGAAGAAGGTGTCAATGGGGGGTGGGAGGGACAGCAGCTGTAATATTTTCAATAATAGAGATTTCTAAAAATTAAAAATTTAAAAATAAGTGGAAGCATATATCCCATTCATGGATTGGAAGAATCATTTTAAAAATGTCCATATTATCCAAAGCAATCTATAAATTCAATGCAATCTCTGTTAAAGTACCAATGGCATATTTCACAGATCTAGAAAAATTCTCCAAAAGTTTATATGGACCCAAAGGACCCAAAATAGACATAGCAATCTTGAAAAAGGAGAACAAAGTTGGAGGGATCACAATACCAGACATTAGTTTACACTACAAAACTATAAACAAAACATCCTGGTACTGGCACAAGAACAGGCTATATGTCAATGAAACAGAACAGAGAACTCAGAAATCAACCCAAGACAGTATGCTCAATTAATATTTGACAAAGGAGGCAAGAGCAAACAATGGAGTAAAGACAATCTCTTCAGAAATACATAGAAGATGGCGGCGTAGGTAAACACGTTATCGCGTCCTCCTACAACCACATCAAAGTTACAACTAAATTACAAAACAACCATCATTCAAAACTGCCTGACATTGAGCTGAATGGAAGTCCTACAACTATGGAATTAAAGCAGCAGCCACATTGAGACTGGTAGGCGGGGTGGAGGCGCGATGTGGGTGGCAAGACAGGCTGGTCCCATACCCACATGTGGCGGATAAAAATCAGGAGGACACCTTGGCTGGGAAGGTCCTTCCTGAGGACTGAGGGGTCCCTGTCCCACACCAGGTGCCCCCCTCAGGGTTCCAGTGCCAAGAAGAGAAGTCCCCATAACTGCTGGCTGGAAAAACCAGTAGGAACTGAGGCTCAGGGAGGCTGAAGCGGCTGAAGCCCCAGGCAGCTGCTCTTAAAGGGCCCGTGCACAAACTTATCAGACTCTCTCCCTCTAAGCTTGGAGGGGAGGCAGCTCGAGGGGCACCAGAGACATATAGGGAAGAACTGAGCTGTTTCTCACTGAAGCAAGGGCTGGAGAGGGGGCTTCCTCGGGGACAAACATGCTGTCAGAGGCCTTTGTTTCTTTGGTGAGCCCTTCCCTGGGGCGGCAGACAGCAGCCATATCTGGGACTCCAGCAACCTGGCTCACACTGGTAGCCCCACCCTGGTGACTCCCTGAGGTCCCGCCCCACCCAACGTTCAGGCCCACCCAAGCTGTTGCCACTTGCTTAATAGGACTGGCCTGTCTTGGATCCTGCTTCAGGTTTTTCCTAAATTCTTTCAA
The DNA here is from genome assembly GCF_014108415.1 of Molossus molossus. Classification (NCBI taxonomy): domain Eukaryota; kingdom Metazoa; phylum Chordata; class Mammalia; order Chiroptera; family Molossidae; genus Molossus; species Molossus molossus. Next base: position 43,783,304 of record NW_023425401.1, read on the forward strand.
ATGAGCAGCATCTGGTCTCAGCTAGCCCCATACTGCTCGTTAAGTAATACACAGAAAACAAACACAGGGAGGCAGCCAAAATGAGGAGACAAAGAAACAGGTCCCAAATGAAAGAACAGAACAAAACCCCCAGAAAAGAACTAAGGGAAATGGAGATAAGCAACCTAACAGATGCTGAGTTCAAAATACTGCTTATAAGGATGCTCAATGAACTCAGTGAGAACCTCAGTGAACTTAGGGAGGGCCTCAAGGGCATAAAAAAGGACCAGTCAGAAATGATGGATGCACAGTCAGAATTGAAGAAGGCATTAACTGAAATAAAGAATAATTTACACAGATTCAATAGTAGAGTACGTAAATCCAAGAAGCAAACCATCAATTTGGAATATAAGGAAGCAAAAAACACCCAATCAGAACAGCAAAAAGAAAAAGGAATCTAAAAAATGAGAATAGTGTAAGGAGCCTCTGGGACAACTTCAAGCGTGCCAACATTCACATCTTGGGGGTGCCAGAAGGAGAAGAGAGAGAACAAGAAATTGAAAACCTGTTTGAAACAATAATGGCAGAAAACTTCCCTAACTTGGTGCAGGAAACAGACATACAAGTCCAGGAAGCACAGAGAATCCCAAATAAGGTGAACCCCAAGAGGCCCACACCAAGACACATCATCATCAAAATACAAAAGGTTCAAGACAAAGAATCTTAAAAGCAGCAAGAGAAAGGCAGCTAGTTACCTACAAGGGAGTTCCCATAAGGCTGTCAGCTGATTTCTCAAAAGAAACTTTGCAGGCCAGAAGGGAGTGGCAAGAAATATTCAGAGTGATGAAAAGCAAGAACCTACAACCAAGATTACTCTATCCTGCAAAGCTGTCATTTAGAATCAATGGCCATATAAAGACTTTCCCAGACAAGAAAAAGTTAAAGGAGTTCATCACCACCAAACCGTTATTATATGAAATGATGAAGGGTCTTTTTGAAGAAAAAGATAAAATATATGAACAAACAAAATGGCAATGAATACATATCTATCAACAATGGAATCTACAAACAAAATGAACAAGTAGAACAAAAACATTCTCATAGATACAGAGAAAATTTTGTTGGTTGCCAGATGGGAGAAGGGTTGGGGGAATGGGTGAAAAAGGTGAAGGGATTAAGAAGTACAAATTCATTGTTAGACTGACAAACCTCAAAGGGAAGGGGTTGGGGGTGGGGTGGGAAGAAATAAACCAAAGAACTTATATGCATAACCAATGGACACAGACAATAGTGTGAGAAAAGATGGGAGTGGGGCGGGAGTGGGGAGGAGGGGGTCAATGGGGGGAAAATGAGGAACATCTGTAATACATTCTACATTCAACAATAAAGATTAAAAAAAAAAAAGACAATCTCTTCAATAAGTGGTGTTGGGAAAATTAGACAGGTATATGCAAAAAACAAAACAAAACAAAACAAAAAACTAGAGCACCCATTTACGCCATATACAAGAATAAACTCAAAATGAATATAAGACCTCCACAGCAGCCTTAAGGGACACATTATACCAGATGGATTTAATTGATATTTAAAAAAATTTATTTAATTAATTTATTTTTGTTGTAGATGTTTCTCCTTTTTTCCTCATTGAAACCCTCCTCCTGTTCCTGCCTCCCTCCCTTCATTGTTGTGTATGTCTATTGGTTATGCACAATGGTTTATCTCTCCCTAGCCCCCCACCTCCTCTTAAGTTTGTCAGTCTGAATCCTACTTCTATTCTCTGGCTCTATTTTGTTCATTATATTTCACAAATAAGTGAGATCATGTGATACTTTTCTTTCTCTGACTGGTTTATTTTGCTTAGCATAATACTCTCCAGGTCTCTTCATGTCCTCTCAAAAGATAAGAGATCTTTCTTTCTTACAGCTGCATAGTATTCCATTGTGTATATATACCACAGTTTTTTTTATCCACTCATCTATTGATAGATACTTGGGCTGTTTCCAGATCTTAGCAATTGTAAAAAGTGCTGCTATAAACATAGGGGGGCATATATTCTTTCTGATTGGTGTTTCAGGCTTCTTAGGATATATTCTTAGAAGTGGGATCACTGGGTCAAATGGCAGTTCCATTTTGAATTTTTGAAAAACCATCGTATTGTTTTCCACAGTGGCTGCACCAGTCTGCATTTCCACCAGCAGTGTACTAGAATCCCCTTTTCTCCACACCCTCACCAGCACTTGTTGTTTGATGATTTGTTGATGGCAGCCATTCTGGCAAGTGTGAGGTGATACCTCATAGTCATTTTAACTTGCATCTCTCTAATGATTAGTGACACTGAGAATTTTTTCATACGTCTCTTGGCCATTTGTATGTCCTGTTGGAGAGGTGTCTATTTAGGTCCCCTGCCCATTTTTAAGTTGGATTCTTTGTCTTCTTTTTGTTGAGTTGCATGAGTACTCTATATATTTTGGAAATTAACCCTTTATCTGATGTATCATTGGCAATTATGCTTTTCCATATATAGTGGGTTCCCTTTTCATTTTGATGGTTGTTTCTTCTGCTGTGAAGAAGCTTTGGAACTTGATGTAGTCTCATGTATTAATTTTTTCTATTGTTTCTCTTGCCTTAGGCATTGTATCAATAAAAATTCTGCTGCATGTGATGTCAGAAATTTTGTTACCTACATTTTCTTCTAGGATTTTTATGGATTCACAAGTCACATTTAATTATTTTATCCATTTTGAGTTTATAGGAATAAACTTAACCAAAGAAGTAAAGGACCTGTTCCCAGAAAACTACAGGACATTGAAAAAAAGAAATGGAGGTAGATATAAAAAGGTGGAACCATATACCTTGTTCATGGATTGAAAGAATTAACATCATTAAAATGTCCATATTTCCCAAAGCAATCTATAGATTCAATGCAATCTCCATCAAAATACCAATGACATATTTCACAGAACTAGAACAAACACTCCAAAAGTTCATATGGAACCAAAAAAAAGACCCTGAATAGCCACAGCAATCTTGTAAAAGAAGAACAAAGTTGGAGAGATCACATTACCAGATTTCAGGTTATACTACAAAGCCACTATAATCAAAACAGCCTGGTACTGGCACAAGAACAGGCATATAGATCAACGGAATAGGACAGAGAACCCAGAAATTGACACAAGACATTAAACTCAATTAATATTTGACAAAGGTGGCAAGACCATACAATGGAGTAAAAACAGCCTCTTTAATTAGTGTTGTTGGGAAAATTGGACAACTACATGCTAAAAGTGAAACTAGACCACCAACTTACACCATACACAAGAATAAATGCATAATGGATAATTGATATTTTTAGAGCATTTCACCCCAAAGCTGCAAAATATACATTTTTTTTCAAGTGCACAAGAAACATTTTCCAAGATAGACCACATGATAGGCCAGAATACAAGTCTCAATAAATTTAAGAAGATTGGCGTCCTAAGCATCTTTTCCTACCACAATGGTATAAAACTAAAAATTAATTACACACACACACACACACACACACATTCACACATCCAACATGAAAAACACACAAAAACATGTAGGCTCAATAACATGTTACTAAACAATGAATGGGTTAACATTTGAGATCAAAGAAGAATCAAAAGGTATCTTCAAACAAATAAAAATGAGAACATAACAACCCAAAATTTATGGGACACAATAAAAACAGTCCCAAGAGGAAAATTCTTGAAGTAACAAGAAAATATCAAATAGACAATTTAGCTTTATATCTAAAGGTACTAGAAAAAGAACAACAAAGAAAGCCCAAAGTGAGTAGAAAAACAAGAAATAATAAAGATCAGAGGTGAGATAGAGTCTAAAAGTAAACAATATGAAAGTTCTATGAAATTAAGAGATTTTTAAAAATGTTTTTATTGATTTTAGAAAGAGAGGAAGAAGGGGGAGAAAGAGAAATATTGATGTGAGAAAGAAACATTGATTGATTGCCTCCCATATGCACCCTGACTGGGGACTGAACCCACAACCTGGGCATGTGCCCCAACCGGAATTGAACCAGCCACCTTTCAGTGCATGGGATGATGCTCACCCAACTGAGCAACAACGATACATCCAATAAGGGATTAACATAAAAAATTTATAACGAACTCATACAACTCAACACCAAAAACCAATAAATCTAACTTAATGATAGCGATATAGAGAATTGGAAGATGGCGATGGGCAGGACTGAAGCAAGGGTGAGTGTGTGAGAGTGTGAGAGAGAGAGTGTGAGTGAAGTGAGTGTGAAGGGCCAACCTTGAGCAGTGCAGAAATGTGGGGCAGAAGGTCCCTGTGCTGTGGATGGAAAGCAGCCAGCAACCATGATAACCGGCCCTCCAGCGAGCTTCTCCCTGCCCAGTGGAAGGCCCCGCCATTTTGGAAGATTTCTGGTCTTCTCTGGGAGGAGGAAGCAGGGAGTGGCTAGGGCCAGTGGTCTGAGTTCTCCAGAGCAACTTGCACCATCGGTCCAATGGACCCCGCTGTGTGAACAGGGATCAGCACACAGTAGTGGTGTTACCGAGGTGCCTGTTGCAGTAGGTGCAACCAGCTGGGAGCTGAACACCATTTTTCCAGCAGCAGTAGCACCTGCTTGGGAGCCTGGCACCTCCCCCCACAGCAGCAGTGACTGGGCAGGAGTGGAGCCCCACCCCCAACAGCAGCTGAGGCTCAGGAGCGGTCATCCACCCCAGGCAGGAGCAGCACAAATCTGCAGCTGAAACCCATGCCCAGCGGCATCAGCAGAGGCTGATTAGGAGCAGTGCTCAAGTTAGCAGCAGCATGACTGATGGAGCCAAGAAATGCACAAGAGAGCAATACCAGCTGCCAGTTGTCAATCCTCCAGGACCCACAGCAGGCAAGAGATGCTATACACCAAAACAGCAACCTTATTTGATACACACCAACCTGCCTACACATTCCAACATCCCTCATTGGGCCTAGAACTACCAGACTGTTAAAATGGTGAGACAAAGAAATGACATCCAAATGAAAGAAAAGGAGAAATCACCAGAACAGGAACTATAGGAAATGGAAGAAAGCAATTTGTCAGATAAAGAATTCAAAGCAATGATTTTAGGGGTGCTCAAACAATTTGGTGAGAACTATAAGCAACTTAATAAGAATTATGAAGCCCTGGCCGGTTTGGCTCAGCGGTTAGAGCGTCGGCCTGCGGTCCTGAGAGACCCGGCTTCGGTTCCCGCTAAGGGCGCGTACCTCGGTTGCAGTTTGTCCCCGGCCCTGGTGGATTGTGCGGGTGGCAGCCACTCGATGTGTTCCTTTCACATCGATGTTTCTCTCTCTCTCTCTGTTCCTCTCTCTCCCTCCCACTCTACATGAACAAAAAATGGAAAAATGTCCTCGGGTGAGGATTAAAAAAAAAAAAAAAAAAAAAAAAGAATTATGAAGATCTCTGTGGGAACTACATCAGCTTAAAAAAAGAAGTAGAAGCTATGCATAAAAATCAAGAGGAAATAAAGAATGACATAGCTGATGTGAAAAATACCTTAGAAAGATTCAGTAGTAGATTAGAAGAAGCTTAAGACTGAATCAGCAACTTAGAAGACAAGGTAGGAAAAAACACCCAAATAGAGTAGCAAATGGGAAAAAATAAAATTAAAAAACAGGAGGAGAGTTTAAGGGAGCTTTTGGACAACACAAAACATAACAACATTTGCATTATAGGGGTACCGGAAGAAGAAGAATCAGAGAAAGGAATAGAGAACCTGATTGAAGAAATAATGACAGAAAACTTCCCTAAACTGGTGAAGAAAAAAGTCACATGAGTCAAGGAAACACAGAGGGTCCCAAGCAAGATGAACCCCAAAAGACCCACAGTTAGACACATCATAATACAAATGGCAAACATTTAAGACAAAGAAAGAATCTTAAAGGTAGCAAGAGAGAGACAGAAAGTTACCTACAAGGGAGCTCCCATTAGACTGTCAGCTAATTTCTCAATAGAAACACTGCAGGCCAGAAGGGAATGGCATGAAGTATACAAAGTAATGCAAGGCGAGGGTCTGAATTCAAGACTACTACAGGAAGGCTATCATTCAAAATTATAGGTGGAATAAAGAACTTCATAGACAAAATAAAAAAAAAAGCTAAAGGAATTTACTAGCACCAAACCAGCACTGCAAGAAATGCTGAAGGGACTGTTATAAGGAGAAGAAGAAACAGAGAGAGAGGGAGAGGAAGAGGGCGAGGGAGAGGGAGAGGGAGAGGAACACAGGCATAATATAAAAATGGCAACTAATAAGTATCTATCAATAATAACCTTAAATGTAAATGCTTATATACTCCAATCAAAAGACATAAGGTAGCTGATTAAATAAGAAAACATGACCCATATATATGTTGTCTACAAGAGACCTGCCTCACAACAAAAGACTCACACAGGATGAAAGTGAAGAGATAAAAAAATTTTTTTTCAAGCAAATGGAAATGAAAAAAAAAAAAAAAAAAAAGCTTGTGTGGCAATACTCATATCTGAAAAGATAAACTTCAAAACGAGGCCCATAATAAGAGACAAAGAAGGTCACTACATACTAATAAAAGGATCAATCCAAAAAGAGTATATAATCCTGGTAAACATATATGCACCAAATACGGGAGAACCAAAATATATTTAAAAACTTCTGGAAGACTTCAAGGGAGAGATCAATAGAAATACAATCATTGTGGGTGACTTAAATACCCCACTAATACCACTGAACAGATCTTATAGACAAAATATTAACAAGGACACAGCGTCCTTAAATGATGTACTAGATCAGTTAAACTTAATGATATTTACAGAACATTTCACCCCAAAGCTGCAGAATATACATTCTTCTCAAGTGCACATGGGACATTCTTGAAGATAGACCACATGTTAGGACACAAGAATATTGAAATCATGTCAAGCATCTTCTCAGATCATAATGGCATAAAACAAGAACTCAATTACAACAAAAACACAAAAAACCATTCAAACACTTGGAGGCTAAATAGCATGATATTAAACAATGATTGGGTTACTAAAAAGATCAAGGAAGAAATTAAAAACTTTCTGGAAACCAATAAAAATGACAAAATCTATGGGATGCAGTGAAAACAGTCCTGAGAGGGAAGTTCATAGCACTACAGGCCTACCTCAAAAAACAAGAAAAATTCTTAATTTAATTTCTAACTCTATAACTTAAAGAACTAGAAAGTAAACAAAAAGAAAAACCCAGAGCAAGTAGAAGGAAAGAAATAGTAACAGTCAGAACAGAAATAAATGACATAGAGACTAAAAATACAATTCAAAAGATCAATGAAACAAAGAGCTGGTTCTTTAAAAACATAAACAAAATTGATGGACCTTTAGCCAGACTCACCAAGAAACAAAAAGAGAGGACCCAAATAAACAAAATCAGAAACCAAAAAGGAGCAGTAACAACTGACACCACAGAAATGCAAAAATGTTATCAAAACATACTATGAACAATTATATGCCAACAAATTGGACAATCTATGCGAAATGGACAAATTTCTAGAAACACACAGTCTCCTAAAACTGAACTAGAAAGAGACAGAAAACTTGAACAGACCAATAACAACTAAAAAAATTGAAGATGTAATCAAGAAACTCCCAGCAAACAAAAGCCTGGGCCTAGACAGCTTCACGGGGGAGTTTTACCTAACATTCAAAGAGATCTAACACCCATTCTCCACAAAGTATTCCAAAAAATCCAAGAACACGGAAGATTTCCAAACTAATTTTATGAGGCCAACATAATCCTAATTCCAAAACTGGATAGAGACACTACAAAGAAAGAAAACCACAGGCCAATATTCCTGTGGCATGAACACAGATGCCAAAATCCTTTAACAAAATATTAGCAAATCGGATCCAGCAATGCATCAAAAAATTTATATATCATGACCAAGTGGGATTCATCCCAGGGATGCAAGGCTGGTACCATATTCTCAAATCAATAAATGTGATATACCACATAAACAAAATGAAGAATAATAACCACATGATCATATCAATAGGTGCTGAAAAAGCATTTGACAAAATCCAGTACCCATTTCTGATAAAAACACTCAGCAATGTAAGAATAGAGAGTTCATACCTTGACATAATAAAGGCCATATATGAAAACCCTACAGCCAACATCATACTCAATGGGCAAAATCTAAAAGTATTTCCCTTAAGAACAGGAACAAGCAGGAACAAGACAGAGATGCCCACTTTCACCACTCTTATTTAACATAGTACTAGAAGTCTTAGCCACAACAATTAGACATGAAGAAAAAATAAAGAGAATCCAAATTGGAAAGGAGGAAGTGAAAGTGTCATTATTTGCAGATTACATGATATTGTACTTAGAAAACCCCAAAGACTCCATCAAAAATCTACTAGAGCTAACAAATAAATTTAGCAAAGTAGCAGGATACAATGTCAAGAAATTGATGGCATTCTTTTTTTTATGCTCACCCGAGGACATTTTTGCATTTATCTTCAGATAGAGCGGGAGGGAGAGAGGGAGGAAAAGAGAGAGAGAAATATTGATGTGAGAGAGACACATAGAATGGTGGCCACCCACATGACCCCAACTGGGGCCGGGGGCAAACTGCAACCAAGGTACATGCCCTTAGCAGGAACAGAACCTGGGACTCTGTGGTCCATGGACTGATGTTCTAACTGCTGAGCCAAACTGGCCAGGCTCGATGGCATTCTTCTACACCAACAATAAATTCACAGAAAGAGAAACTAAAAAAAATTAAATTAAATTAAAAATCCAATTTACCATTGCGGCAGAAAAAATGAAGATATCTAGAAATCAACTTAACCAAAGAAGTAAAGGACATCTTCATAGAAACCTACAGGTCATTGGAAAAGGAAATAGAAAAAGGTATAAAAAAGTGGAAGCATATACCTTGTTCATGGATTGGAAGAATTAACATAATTAAAATGTCTATACTACCCAAAGCAATCTATAGATTCAATGCAATCCTCATCAAAATACCAATGCCATATTTCACAGAACTAGAACAAATACTTCAAAAGTTCATATGGAACCAAAAACGTCCCCGAATAGCCACAGCAATTTTGAAAAAGAGAGACAAAGTAGGTGGGATCACAATACCAGATATCAGGTTATACTACAAAGCCATTGTAATCTAAACAGCCTGGGACTGGCACAAGAACAGGCATATAGATCAATGGAACAGAATAGAGAACCCAGAAATTGACCTAAGACTATGTGCCCAATTAATATTTGATAAAGATGGCAAGAGCACACAGTGGAGTCAAGACAGCCTCTTTAATAAGTGATGTTGGAAAAATTGGCCAGCTATATGCAAAAAAATGAAGCTAGACAACCAACTTACACCATACTCAAGAATAAGCTCATACTGGATAAAAGACTTAAATGTGACTCGTGAATTTATAAAAATCCTAGAAGAAAATGTAAGCAACAAAATTTCAAACATCACATGCAGCAGAATTTTCACTGATACAACACCTAAGGCAACAGAAACAAAGGAAAAAATGAACACATGGGACTACATCAAACTAAAAAGCTTCTGCATAGCAAAAGAAACAACAATCAAAATGGAAAAGTAACCCACTTTATAGGAGAGCACAATTGCCAACGATGCATCAGATAAGGGGTTAATTTCCAAAATATATGGAATACTCATACAACTCAACAAAAGAAAAAGACCCCAATTAAAAAATGGGCAGAGGACCTAAATAGATACCTCTCCAACAGGACATACAAATAGCCAAGAGATATGAAAAATGCTCAATGTCACAAATCATCAGAGAGAGGCAAATTAAAACGACTATGAGTTATCACCTCACACCGTCAGAATGGCTGCCATCAACAAATCATCAAACAACAAGTGCTGGCAAGGATGTGGAGAAAAGGGGACTCTAGTACACTGCTGGTGGGAATGCAGGCTGGTGCAGCCACTATGGAAAACAATATGATGTTTTCTCAAAAATTCAAAATGGAACTGCCATTTGACCCAGTGATCCCACTTCTAAGAATATATCCTAAGAAGCCTAAAACACCAATCAGTTTAAATATATATACCCCTATGTTTATAGCAGCACTTTTTACAATTGCTAAGATCTGGAAACAGCCCAGGTATCTATCAATAGATGAGTGGATAAAAAAGCAGTGGTACATATACACAATGGAATACTATGCAGCAGTGAGAAAGAAAGATCTCTTATCTTTTGAGACGACATGGAGGGACCTGGAGAGTATTATGCTAAGTGCAATAAGCCAATCAGAGAAAGACAAATATCACATAATCTCACTTATCTGTGGAATATAATGAATAAAACAAACTGATGAACAAAGTAGTCCTAGAGACATAGAAGTAGGGCACAGACTGATAAAACTCAGAAGATATAAACTACAGAACTTATATGCATGTATGTGTAACCAATGGACATAGATATTAATGCTGGGAACAGGGCGAGGTGGGGAAATTGGGAGGAGGGTGTCAGTGGGGGAAAAAGAAGAAACATCTGTAACAAAATAAATTAATAAAAACAATTTAAAAATAAATGAATAGATTAAAAAAATAAAATGTGTAATAACAACAACAACAAAATGATAGAGGACCTAAATAAATACTTCTTCAATGAGGACACACAGGTGCCAATAGACATGAAAAGATGCTCAATGTCATGAATCATCAGAGAAATTAAAATTAAAACCACAATGAGATCTCTCCTCACACTTGTCAAAATGGTTATTATCAATAAATCAACAAACAATAAGTGTTGGTGAGGATGTAGAGAAATGGGAACTCTTATGCACTGTTGGTTGGATTGCAAATTGGTTCAGTCATTATGGAAAACAAAGTAGAGGTTCCTCAAAAAATTAAAAATAGAACTATCTTATGATCCAGTGATTCACTTGTAGGTATATATCTAAAGACATTCAAAACACTAATTAGAAAAGATATATGCATCCCTATGTTTATTGCAGTGTTATTTACAATAGCCAAGATATGGAAGCAACCCAGGTGTCCATCAATAGACAACTGAATAAAGAAGATATCTCACATATACACAATGGAATATTACTCGGCCATAAAAAGAATGAAATCTTAACATTTGCAAAAACATGGGTGGAGCTAGAGGGTATTATGCTAAGGGAAATAAATGAGACACAGAAAGACAAATACTTTATGATTTTACTTATATGTGGAATCTAAAGAATAAAATAAACAAACAGATGCCTGATTGGCGAAAGTGGACATCCCTGTCTTGTTCCTGTTCTTAATGGAAATGTTTTTAGTTTCTGCCCATTGAGTATGATGTTGGCTGTAGGTCTTTCATATATGGCCTTTATTATGTCAAGATATGATCCCTCTATTCCCACATTGCTGAGTGTTTTTATCAGAAATGGAGGCTGGATTTTATCAAATGCTTTTTCAGCATCTATTGATATTATCATGTGGTTTTTATTTTTCATTTTGTTTATGTGGTGTATCACATTTATTGATTTGTGAATATTGTACCTACCTTGCATCCCTGGAATGAATCCCACTTGGTCATGGTGAATAATTTTTTTGATGTATTGCTGGATCCGATTTGCTAGTATTTTGTTCGGGATTTTTGCGTCTATGTTCATCAGGGATATTGGCCTATAGTTTTCTTTCTTGTAGTGTCTTTTTCTGGTTTTGGAATTAGAATTATGCTGACCTCATAGAATGTGTTTGGAAGTCTTCCTTCTTCTTGAATTTTTTGAAATAGTTTGTGGAGAATGGGTGTTAGTTCTTTTTTGAATGTTCGGTAAAACTCCCCTGTGAAGCCATCCGAGCCTGGGCTTTTGTTTGCTGGGAGAGTCTTGATTACCTGTTCAATTTCCTTAGTTGTTATTGATCTGTTCAAGTTTTCTGTCTCTTCCCGGTCCAGTTTTGGGAGACTGTGTGTTTCTAGAATTTTGTCCATTTCGCTTAGATTGTCGAATTTGTTGCCTTATAGTTGTTCATAGTAGCTGTTAACAATCTTTTGTATTTCTGTGGTGTCGGTTGTTACTTCTCTTTCATTTCTGATTTTGTGCATTTGGGTTCTCTCTCTTTGTTTCTTGGTGAGTTTAGTTAAGGGTCCATGAATCGTGTTTATCTTTTGAAAAACCAGCTCTTTGTTTCATTGATCCTTTGAATTGTTTTTTTTTTTGGTCTCTATGTCATTTATTTCTGCTCTGATCCTTACTATTTCCTTTCTTCTACTTGGTCTGGGGTTTTCTTTTTGTTTGCTTTCTAATTCTTTAAGTTGTAAGGTTAGACAGTCAATTAGACATTTTTCTTGTTTCTTGAGGTAGTTCCCTCTCAGAACTGCTTTCGCTGCATCCCATAGATTTTGTGTTGTTGTGTGTTCATTTTCATTGTTTTCCAGGAAGTTTTTAATTTCTTCCTTGATCTCCTCGATAACCCATTCATTGTTTAATAACATGCTATTTAGCCTCCATGTGTTCAAATGTCTTTGCATGTTCTTGTTGCAATTGATTTCTAGTTGCATGCCACTGTGATCTGAGAAGATGCTTGATATAATTTCAATTTTCTTGAATTTGTAGAGATTTAGTTTGTGTCCTATCATGTGGTCTCTCTTTGAGAATGTCCCATGTGCACTTGAGAAGAACGTGTATTCTGTAGTTTTGGGGTGTAATTCTCTGTAGATATTTATTAAATCCATTTGGTCTAGTGCTTCATTTAGAGTCTCTGTTTCCTTGCTGATTTTTTGTCTAGAGGATCTATCCAGTGCTGTAAACGGGGTGTTGAAGTCCCCTGCTATGATTGTATTGCTGTTGATTTCTCCTTGGAAGTCCTCCAGAAGATTTTTAATATATTTTGGTGCTCCTATATTGGATGCATATATGTTTATCAAGGTTATATCTTCCTGTTGGATTGATCCTTTCAATATTATGTAGTGGCCTTTTTTGTCTCTAGTTATGGCCTTCAGTTTGAAATCTATTTTATCAGATCCGAGTATTGCTACCTCAGCCTTTTTTTGCTTTCCATTTGCTTGGAAAATTTTTTTCCATCCCTTCACTTTCAACCTATGTGAGTCTTTTGTTGTGAGGTGGGTCTCTTGTAAACAACATATACATGAGTCATGCTTTCTTATCCAATCAGCTACTCTGTGTCTTTTTATGGGAGCATTCAATCCATTTACATTTAAGGTGATTATTGATATGTACTTATTTATTGCCATTTTTGTTTAGTGTGGTTTTATTTTTCTTCCCATTTCTACTGCTAATTACAGCAGTCCTTTTAACATTTCTTGCAGTGCTGGTTTAGTGCTAATGTATTCCCTTAGCCTTTTTTTTTTTTTTTTTTTGTCTGGGAAGCTCTTTATTTGACCTTCTATTTTGAATGATAGTCTTGCTGGGTACAGTAGTCTTGGATTCAGAGCCTTGTTTTTCATGACCTTGATTACTTCATGCCATTCCCTTCTGGCCTGTAGTGTTTCTTGTGAGAAGTCAGCTGAGAGCCTTATGGGGTTTCCTTTGTAGGTAACCTGTTGTTTATCTCTTGCTGCTTTGATGATTCTCTCTTTGTCTTTATTTTTTGGCATTTTAATTACTATGTGTTTTGGCATGGTCCTGTTTGGGTTCTTCTTACTTGGGACTCTCTGTGCTTCTTGAGCTTGAATGCCTTCTTCCTTCACCAAATTAGGGAAGTTTTCTGTCACTATTTTTTTGAATATATTCTCTATCCCTTGCTCGTTTTCTTCTTCAGGGACTCCTATGATGCAAATATTATTACGTTTCCAGTTGTCCCACAGTTCTCTTAAGCTGTCTTCCTGTTTTTTAGTCATTTTTTCCTTTTGGTTTTCTGATTGGTTGATTTTTTTCTACCCTGTCTTCTAATTTACTGATCCAGTCCTCAGCTTCCTCTACTCTACTTTTTAAACCTTCCAATGTGTTTTTCATTTCTGATATGTCATTTCTTATCTCTTCTTGATGGTTTTTAATTTCCAGTTGGCTTATTTTCAGCATCTCTATGTCCTTACTCATGCTGTTGAGCTTTCTCAAGATCATGGCTCTGAATTCTAGCTCTGTTATCATGCCTAACTGCTCCACATTGATCTCATCTTCGGTGGAGGTCTCTTGCTCTTTCATTTGGCTTCTGTTTCTGAATTTCACGATTTTGGCTCTCACAGTGGTCTTTGGAGCCTGTCATTTTTCCCTGTGGGAGTTGGTGTTCTGCTGTTTGTGGCTCCCTCTCCTGGGTTTAGATGAGCAAGGGAGGACCCACGTTAAACACCACAGTCAAGTCTTACTTTCCTGGTTAAAGTTGCTAGCCCAGGAAAGGTACTGTCATCCTCTAGATTTTGCCTGGAGGCTAGCAGTTGAGGTTACTTGATGGGTTTTGGGTTGTCAGTTGATTGAGAAACTCCCTCAGGTGCTCAGCATAAGGCGATTTCATGAGGGTGGGGCAGATGCTGGTTGTTAATGAGCTTCAATTAGCACTTCAATGGCCCACAGGGTGGGGTTGGCTCTCCGAGGGAGGGGCTGCTGCCTCTCTCAGAGCCCTGGGAAGGAGCAATGTGGCCTCCGTCCTGCGTGGCAGCAACTCAGCAAAAGCTCTGAGCGCCCTCCAAATCCCGAGCGTCCCAACACAGCTCCAGTCCAGTCTGCCCTCCCTCTGCCGGAGCCCAAGGTGAGTGGCTGTGGCTGTTTTAGCCACTGTCCCGGCTCTGCACTGTGGAGCCACCTGGGAGTGTAACCCGAGGGCGCTGCTCCCAGCTGAGGCCGCTGCCGAGCTGCCGACCGTGGGCTCCCAGCCCCTGTCTCGCGCCTTCGCAAGCCTACCGGGATGGAGTCAGTGTCCCTGGTTATATGGTCCTCGCAAGCTGCTTTTCTGTTGGTTTTTCCCTGTTGATTTGTCTGTGTTATAGTTGTAATTCCAGTTTGGTTCTGGGAGACGGTCTGTGTAGCTTCCGTTCACTCTGCCGCCATTTTGGAATCCCCCCAAATTTCTTGCCCTTGCAGTGGCCATACCCATTCTGGCCAAAGACCTGTTCTTAGGTGTGACTAATAGGCAAGTACCTTCCCAATGCCACCCCAACTTTACTGGGCATGTGTCTATTCTTCTCCCTGTTCAGTCTTTTCCCATAGAGATTCACAGGAAATAGACTGGTGGCTCCCTGGGGAGTGTTAAACTGCAGCTTCCTGGCAAAGCCGCCCAAATGACATGCCTATAATATGTGGCCTTCTCTTTGCTCCTTTCCTGTTATTAGTAATTAGGTTAATTATAACAGTATCAGAGGATCTAGGCAGAGTCACAAGTAAGGGACGATGAGAGAAGATAAGAAGATAACCTATTTCTATTGCATATTATGAAGTTTAAACAACTCTTTGAATTTACTTATTTCTGATTTAAACATATAAAAACATCAAATTATCTATTATCCTCCAATGTAAAAGAAACTTAAAAAATGTTTTTGTGCCCGGCTGGTGTGGCTCACTGGTTGAGCATCGACTCATGCACCAAGAGGTTGCCAGTTCAATTCCTGGTCAGTGCACGTGCCCAGGTTGTGGGCCAAATCCCCAGTGGGGCCATGCAGGAGGCGGCCAATCAATATTCTCTCTCATGGATGTTTTTATCTCTCTCTCCCTCTTCCTTTCTCTCTCTCTAAAATCAATAAAAAAAAATATTAAAAAATTTTTTGTGTGTATGTACTTTCTAACTTACTGCTGTGTGTGTGTGTGTGTGTGTGTGTGTGTGTGAGCACACACAGATTTATTACTGAACTACTTTTTTTTTTTTTTTTATCCTCACCCGAGGATATTTTTTCCACTTTTTGTACAGGTAGAGTGGGAGGGAGAGAGAGGAAGGGAGAGAGAGTGAGAAACATCGACGTAAAGGGACACATCGAGTGGCTGCCACCCGCACGACCAACCAGGGCCGGGGACAAACTGCAACCGAAGTACGTGCCCTTAGCGGGAACCGAACCCGGGTCTCTCCGGACCGCAGGCCGACGCTCTAACCGCTGAGCCAAACTGGCCAGGGCTGAACTACTTTTTTCATCACTAGAGAGGTTGCACACTTGGCAAACCAATTCAGAATATGAAACATTTTTATAATTAGCTACATATGCCATATTTGATTTTTCATTCTTTCTTATACCACAAGTTCTTATCTCTTGCTAAGTCTTGCTGATTCATCCCCTGCTATAACTTTTGCATTCTTTCTGTGCCCATTGCCACTTCCATATACAACCCCTGTAACCTTTACCCCCACCCCAAAACTGCTCTCATCAAAGTGACCAAAGTCCTGTCCATAAATAATCCAGTAATGTTCAATTTATCTATTTGTTGTTGTTGTTGTTGTTGTGTGTGCTTTAGTATGATACCTAAGAAACCATTGTCTAATCTCAGGTCATAAATATTTATGTGTATGTTCCCTTTTAAGAATTTTAGTTTTAGTTCTTACATTTAGGGCTTGATTCATTTTGATTTATTTATTTTTATGTAGTGTGAGGTATGGTGTCAAACCTGATCTTTTTGCCTGAGGATATACAACTGTCTCAGTACCATTTGCTAAAAAGACGATTTTCCCCTTTTGAATTGTCCTGGCACCTTTGTCAAAAATCATTTGATGGTAAATAGGAGGGTCTATTTCTGGACTCTCAGTTCTATTCCATTTATCTGTTTATCATTATTCCAATACTACACTGTCTTCATTACTGCAGCTTTGTGGTAACTTTTGAAATTGAGAAGTGTGAGTCTTCCAACTTTGTTTCTGTTTTTCAAGAATGTTTTAACTATTCTCAGCCCCTTGAATTTTCATATAACTTTCAGGGTTAGCTTCTCAAAAAGAGGCCAGCTGGAATTTTGATAAAGACTGTGTAAAATCTGTAGGTCAATAGAGAAAGTGTTACCATCTTAACAATATTATATTTCTTTTAATTTATTTAGGTCTTCTTAATTTTTCTCAACAATGTTTTCAGAGTAAAAGCTTTGCATATAAAAATGTTAACTTAAATATTTTATTCTTTTTGAATTATAAGTGAAATTGTTTTCTTAATTTTATTTTTAGTTTGTTTATTACTACTGTGGAGATATATAATTGTTCTTTGTATATTGATCTTGTATTTTATAACTTTGCTAAACTTGTTTATTAATTTTAATAGTTGTTAGTGGATTCCTTTGGATTTCCTATGTAAAAGATCATGTCATCTGCAAATAGAGATGGTTTTACTTCTTCTTTTATTTATTTCTTAATTTATTTCCAATCTGGATGTCCCCCCCCCTTTTTTTCTTGCTAAAGTGCCCTGGCTACAACCTCCAGCACAATGTTGGCATCAAAAAGCAGATATCTTTGTTTTGTACTTGATCTTAGAAGGAAAGCATTCAATTTTTCATCATTAATATAATGCTAGTTGTGAAATTTTAAAAAATAGATATACTTTATTAGGTTGACAGTATTTCCTTCCATTCCTAGTTTGTTGATTTTAAAAACTATAGTGTATTTTAGTCATGAGGGATGTTGAATTCAATTTTTTACCCTGTGTTTATTGAGATGGTCACATGGTTTCCCTCCTCCCCCTTTATTCTATGGATACGGTGTGTTACATTATTTGACTTATTTCAAAAGTTAAAACAATCTTGCATGCTTGGGATAAATCTCACTTAGTCATGATGTATACTTTTGAATATTGCTGGATTATATTTGTTAGTATTTTGTTGAGGAGTTTTGCATTTATATATACAATAAAAATTGGTCTGTGGTTTTCTTTTCTTTTGATTTTTTTGGCTAGTATGGTATCAGAGTAATAACAGTCTTATTGAATAAAATTAGAACTGTTTCTTCTACTTTTTGGAAGAGTTTGTAGAAGCATTGGCAGTAATTAAAAAAATATTTGTGGAAGTCATCAGCGAAGCCATCTGGGTCAGGACTTCTCTCTCTTTTTTAAAATCATTTTTTATTTTTCAATTGCAGTTGACATACAATATTATATTAATTTCAGGTGTACACCCCAGTGATTAGACAGTGTATAACATACTAAGTGATCATCCCAATAAATCTCATACCCATCTGATACCATACATAGTTATTAGAATATTATTGTCTGTCTTTCCTATGCTGTAGTTTACATCCCCATGACTATTCTGTTACTATCAATTTGTGCTTCTTAATCCCTTCACCTTTTCCACCCAATCGCCTCAACTGCCCTCCATTCTGGCAACCATCAAAATGTTCTCTGTATCTGTAAATCTGTTTCTGTTCTATTTGTTCATTTATTTTGTTTTTTTAGATTCAATTGTTGGTAGGTCTGCATTTATTGTCATTTTATTACTTATAGTTTTATCTTTTTTCTTTTTCTCCTTCTTCTTCTTCCCCTTTCTCCTCCTTCTTCTCCCAGACCCTTTAACATTTCATGCAATACTGGTTTGGTGGTAATGAACTCCTTTAGCTTTTTCTTATTGGAAAGTTATTTATCTGTTCTTTAATTTTAAATGATAGTTTTGAAGGGTAATCAGTTGTAGGTCATTGCTTTGACTATTTCTTGCCAATCTCTTCTGGCCCACAACTTTCTGTTAAGAAATTAGCTAACAGTCTTATGGAAGCCCCCCATTTGGTAACTAACTGCTTTTCTCTTGCTGTTTTTATGATTCTCTCTTTGTCTTTAACCTTTGGCATTTTGATTATGGTGTGTCTTGGTGTGGGCTTCTTTGGGTTCATCTTGTTTGGGACTCTGTGCTTTTTGAACTTTTATGTCTGTTTCCTTCACCAAATTAGGAAAGTTTTCTATCATTATTTTTTCAAATAGGCTTTCAATTTCTTGTTCTCTCTCTCTTCTCTTTCTGGTACCCCCAGGATGCAAATGTTGGTATGCTTGAAGTTGTCCCAGAGACTCCTTACACCATCCTCATTTTTTCAGATTATTATTTTTTTCTTTTTGCTGTTTTGATTGGGTGTTTTTTGCTTCCTTATATTTCAAATTACTGTTTTGATTCTCGGCTTCATCTACACTACTGCTGATTCCTTATAAATGATTCTTCATTTCAATTAGTGTATTCTTAATTTCTTATTGGTTCTTCTCTATGGTTTTCAAGTTTTTTATGCTGTGGAAGTTCTCTCTAAGTTCATGTACTCTTCTCCTAAGTTCATTGAGCATCCTTATAACTACTGTTTTGAAGTCTGCATCTACGAGAGTGCTTGTTTTCATTTTATTTAGTTGTTTTTCTGGAGTTTTGTTCTGTTCTTTCATTTGGGACATATTTCTTTGACTCCTCATTTTGGCAGCCTCCCTGTATTTGTTTCTGTGTATTAGGTAGAGCTACTATGTCTCTCAGGCTTAGTAGAGTGGCCTAATATAGTAGGTGTCCTGTAGATTTCAGTGGCACAGCCACTCTGATCTCTTGAGCAGGGCACCCCCACGATGTCTGTATACACCCTCCTGTTGTGTATGAGCATTAATTACTCTTGGCACTTCAATGAGAGGGATTTACTCCTAGGCCAAAAGGCTGTGAGGACTGGCTAGGACCAGTGTGGAGGATCAGCTGTGCAGAGGCCCGCCCCACGGAGCAGGATTTACTTCAGTGGGGCTTAGGTGGCTGCCAAGTCTTGAGTGTGTTGCTTGTGGAGGTAGTTAAGTTGTGCTTTGATATGGTCTGAAGCTGACCACTGGGTGCACTGGCTCTGGGGCCTCCTGGGAGGTGCAGGCCAAGGTCAGAACACAGCTGCCTGTATTCTGCCCAGTGCTACCTGACATGAGCTACAAAGCAATCTGCAGATGGCTGCTACTTGTGGTGGGCTTGGAGATGCCCAGGAGAGGTCAAGCTGAAAACCAAGGCCAGTAACCACTAGTGCCTGGTCTGAGGCCTCTTAGTGAGAGATACAGGGCATGCCAAGGCCAGATGCTGCTAGTTTGAGAGATAAGGAAAGTCTGAAGTATGAGCCAAGAGAGGCCATTTGTATGAAAAAGCCACTGAAAACAGCTTGGTGGGCTCGAAAGTTGGTGGGGTACAGTCTCAGGGAATCACCAGGGCAGGGGCAACAGTGATAACCAGGTTTATGGAGACTCAAATATGGTACCCGCCTGCCAGCTCTGTAAGGGAAAGGCTCAGAAAAGGAACAATGGCTCCTGCCAGCATATCTGTGTGGGAGAAACCTGCCCTTCCAACTCTCATGCTGATGCTGGGCACTTCAGTTTCTCTCCGTATGTCCCTCATGCCTTTCAAGCTGCTATCCCAGTGCTGGAGCTCAGAGGAAGTGCTGAGTAAGTCCATGCATGGGCCCTTTAAGAGGAATTATCTGGGACTCCAAAAGCCCTCTGTCTTAAACAGCCACAATCCCCGCTGTTTTTTTTATTTTTTATCCTCACCTGAGGATATTTTCCCATTTTTTGTTCAGATAGAGTGAGAGGGAGAGAGAGGAAGAAAAAGAGAGAGAGAAACATTGACATGAAAGGGACACATTGAGTGGCTGCTACCTGCACAACCCAACCAGGGCCAGGGACAAACTGCAACCGAGGTACACGCCCTTAGTGGGAACCGAACCCGGGTCTCTCCAAACCGCAGGCCGACGCTCTCACCGCTGAGCCAAACTGGCCAGGGCTCCCCGCTGGTTTTTACAGCCAGAAACTTTGGGGACTTCTCTTTCTGGTACTGGAACCCTGGGTTGGGGGGCCTTATGTGGAGCTGAGATCCCTTGCTCCTCAGGGGGAACCTCTGCAGCAGAAATATCCCTCCTGATTTTTTTTTTTAATCCTCACCTGAGGACATTTTTTAATATTTTGTTCAGATAGAGTGGGGAGGGAGAAAGAGAGAGAAACATCTACGTGAAAGGGACACATCAGTGGTTGACACCCACACAACCCAATCAGGGCCGGGGACAAACTGCAACTGAGGTACGTGCCCTTAGTGGGAACTGAACCTGGGTCTCTCCAGACTGCAGGCCAACACTCTAACCGCTGAGCCAAACAGGCCAGGGCTCCTTCCTGATTTTTATCCACCAGACCTCGGTGTGGGACCTGCCTATCCGGTGTCTCTTCCCCTCCTACCACTCTGTATGTGGCTTCTTTATATCCTTAGTTGTAGGACTTCCATTCAGCTAGATTTGATGGGGTTCTGAAAGATGGTTGTTCTGTAGTTTAATTGTAAATTTGATGTGGTGGGAGGATGCAAGTGCTGTATTTACCTACACTGCCATCTTGCCCAGAAGCCAATTAAATCTCAAGACTTATCTTTGTAAGTAGTTTTTAAATTACTAATCCAATACATAAAATGTCCCAAAAATGTATACACGAGTTTTAATAATTATAAGGCCAATGTTTATTAACATACATTTTACTTAAAAAGTGTAATAGAATCTAAAGACACTTTGTATATATTTTTTTGGACACCCTGTATTTATTTATTATAGGTCTATTGAGATTTTCTATTTCTTCATGAGTCAGTTTGTGCAGTTTTTATCTTTCTAGAAATTTGTTCATCTAAGTTTGTCTAAGTTGTTTATAATATCCCTTTATAATCCTTTTTATTTCTCTAAGGTTGGTAAAAATATCCTTTTTCCACCCCTCATCTTAATAATTAAAGTTTTCTCTCTCTTTTCTAGATCAGTCTAACTAAAAGTCTGTCAATTATGTTGATCTTTTCAAAGAACCAACTTTTAGTTTTACTGATGTTCTCTATGGTGTTTCTCTTCTCTAGTCCATAATTTCTACTCTAATCCTTGTTATTCCTTCCTTCTGCTTGCTTTAGGTTCCATTTGGTACATATTTGTTAAATTATAAAATAAAGAATAGATTTATATATCCATTAACAAAATTATACAGGGAAAGTTGAGACATGGTGCCCTAACTAATAATCATGTGGGATTATCAGGATCACTTCAGGATTTAATGCCACACTCAGTATGCTCTGATTCATCTTCTTCAATAAAATTTCTTCAAATAGATAAGTCAAAATAATTGACCAAATTATGGTTTGAGGAGAAGAGGGCTGGAGTCATGGTATTTATGTTTGGGATTGAAATTCTGAATCCCCAGGATAAAGAATATGCAGTTGAACTAAAAACTATGTCTTTACCTTTGGAACCAAAAGGGAAACCCACTTGTGAAGATGCAGTGGACATTGTTCAAATTAAAAAATGAAGAAAAATTAACATCTAATGCCACAAGGGCTTCTAAAACTCCTGGCTCAGAAACTATGACCCAAATCAGCAATTGTACCATAAACGAGATATGCAGCAGAAAAGACTTGGAGCCAATCCTGATACTGATCCCTCTTTGGACATTTAGTTTTGGAAGATTATGCATTTGCTCTCTGAACAAGGCAGCTTCAGGTGGGCTTTCTAATATTTGAAGCCAAAAACAACCTAAGTGACATACCTCCTGCTACCTCCATTTTTAGTTCTCCCTTAAGTCTCTGGAGGTCTCTGTTAGAAGAGGCAAGATCAATATGTAGGCTCAAAATGCATTGTTTTGGCTCTCCTCTCACCCCTCATGGTTAGCTCTATAGTTGAAGCATTATCTTCACATCTAGCAAATAACATGCAGGGTCTCAAAGTAGAATGGGTGAGCATCACAGGGACAGGGATTGGAGGGTGGGGGAAAGTGACTCTTAAATAGGGAATGTGATTAAGTGTTTCTTGGGTGGGGCATAGAAGTCTGCATGTTAAATAACTCCCCAGTTAATTCTGGTGCAAGATATGTGAAGACCACATTTTGAAAACATCCCTCCTTAATCTGACCATCTTCTTGCTGCCTGCTATCTACTGACCTTATTATATGAAATTTCTGCCCACTTCTGACCCTCATTCCGGGCTTCATTATTGCTGATTCTCTTTCTAATCTTTTTCCTAGGATAAAGATGTTTCTTCAGTGGGGTTCTCTAAGTATTTAGAGGTGATAACCAAGTGTATCATTCATTTTTGCAATAACACTGATTAACTGCTCTGCGTGTGACATTGTGGTGGATTCTGTCATTCATTCATTTATCAGCAAACATTTATTAAGTTCTCACCACACAGCCTCGGTAGTTTGAGACACTGAGGATCCTAAAGAGGACAAATAAAATTTCTGGATACCAAGTTGAATAGACAATGGGTTCTTCTCAAGGAAGCATATGTATGATGTTTTCAAACAACTACGGTAAGGAGGACAGGTAATTACTTCTGACATAGTAATACATGCAATGTAGTAAAGAACACTAATATTATCTGAGATATGGCTTTCTTTTTTTCCCAATGACCTCAAAATTTTTTATGATCTGTTATTTTATTTTATTATCAGGATGCCAATACAAGAAAACCCACAATGCCCTTTATTCTTATCTCCAACATCCCCTTATGCTGCTATTAGTCCTACTTCCCAACACCTTCTTTGCTAGCCCTCTAGTGCAAGGTTGTGATTTAGTTCTGACACCTAAAACATAGCCGTGACTGGGTATACTGACCAGGTTCTTAGTTGCAGATAACAGAATCCATCAGCACTACTTGATGCACAAAGGTATGTATTAAGGGAAGTAGTTTACAGAATTAAGAAGGTTTGAAGAAATAGACTCTTGGTCAAGCTTCCAGAAACAACCCTCCAGACCACATTATAGAACAGGGCTGCCAAAGAGTTGCTGTCTGGACCATGACCAGGAAGCTGCTGCACCCCTATAGCTCCAGGACCTCAGCCATGATCTGAACAAATTAGATGCTTTGTCCTACACCCTCTTCCCATGTAACTCAGAGCCTTGGTCTCTTCATTTATAAATTGTGAGTGACATCTACCTTCAGGCTATATTTGATGCATTTCACAACTGGTGTGGCATAGGCACAGACCAATGAGAATGGATGTAGATAGAAAATTATACTAGTGGATAGAAAATCGTACATTAAAATGTACTGGTACTAACCAGCAGAATATCAACTCTCTTGGAAATATTACAAGCATAAAAAGGGCGAGGCATAGTGATGCCAAGTGGCCAGGATCATCGTGATGGTCTTGTGTGCATAGCACCTAGTGGTTTCACTGAGATGACACAGGTCCCAGTGGTCAGACTGAGGTGAGAATTTTGTGAACACCCCTAAGATCTTAAAAGAGAGAGAATATTCTCACAGATTTGGAGAATAAATCCAGGAAGGTGGAGGCAAGAGGTTGGCAGCCTGATCTTGGACTCTGAATGTTGTGGCATCTGGGCCATCCACCTGAGCACAGCACCCACACACAAGGAAGAGGGCTGCTGGTGATGGGTGGAGGTGTGAATGGCCATTCAAGGACGAGACTGTTCCATTTCTCAACTGTTGTTCTAGTGAAGCAGGTGGATACACTTGAGCCTGAGAGATTTGAGGAAGGAGAATAACTGGGAGCATTAGGCTTTGGGGTGCCCTCCAATGAGAATGATGGGCACTAAACCTGTCTGAAGGAAAGGTATGGACAGGAATAAACACATCAGAGACTGGACTGCGGAACCTTGAAAGTTTAATGAGGACAGTTAGTGAAGCAATTTTCTGTGATTAATTGCATCCAAAGCATGACTTAAATCAAGTAGAAACCTGGTGGACAGCGACCATTTAATTTAGCTACTTAAGGGTCATTTTTAGAACTCTTAATAGTGTACTGTCAGTAAGACTTGGCTTCTAAATCCAGACAGATAAAGGCTCATTAGGTCCCTGGAGAGGAGGACTTAATATTTGAGCCAACAAGCCCCAGACAGTGTGGCTCAATTGATTGAGTGTCCTCCTATGCAGCAAGAGGTCATGGTTCCATGATTATTTCCCATCAGGGCATATGCCCCGGTTGCGGGCTTAATCCCCAGTGCAGGATGTACAGCAGACGTCTGATTGATGTTTCTCTCTCATCGATGTTTCTCTCTACCTCTCCCATCCTCACTTTCTTTATAAAATCAATAAAAACATATTTAAAAAAATATTTGAGCCAACTCAACATCTCATGTTCTGATGCTCCTGAACATGAGAAAGGCAAAGGGAGAAAGATCAAAGTAAAGTCGAGTCACTGAGGGTTTTTACTTGTTTTTATTTTTTAAAGATCTCATTTGAGGTCCTAGAAAAGTGATATGAAGAAAGGCAATAACTGAATTCAAGGCCATTAGAGAGAATATTGCTATCGTGTTTTGTGAGCATATGAACATGTTATATAAGCAAGTTATAAAGGCTATGCACAAAGCACAGAGTTTACTATTATCAGAAAATAAAGCTTATAACTAATAGTCTCTGATGCATATTTAATGAAGAGCATAATCAAGGGATATTAGGGCTTAAAGAACCTGGCCAATCGTCTGGTTCAACCTCCTCATTTGCACAGATGAGAAAAATCAATGTAGAGATGATACCTGTGTCTTCAATTGGCACAGACAAAGGGGTGGGCATGGATTAGCACTTGGGCCACTCAACTCTATCCAGGCCCATCCACTTCATTGTTATTGTGCTGCAAGAGCCTGAGTTGTAAACAGACATCTCACATCACTGTGCTGTAACTCAACAAAGACTTCGGGGAGGCAGTTGGGAGGGAAAATTCGATTGAGCCAAAGTTTCTCAGGAAATCCTGGAAGTCTGGATTTGAAACCCAAAGGGCAGAGCCTCTCTCTTCTCAGAGAAGAGGTGTTTAGAGCTTGGACACTCTGACTGCCCATCCTTTGCTCTCTCCTGCCTGCCTACCTGCCAGGTGGCTACAGAGCTTGGAGACAGTCTGGCTTCAGGGGGCAGAGGGATGGGTCCCCATGAGTCTAGGGAAGGAAGGCTCCTCTTTCAGATACCCCGAATCAGTTCCTTCCTCCTGGTGACTGTCCTCAATTTCATCATTTAAATACACAGCTACTTTTTATTTTCATCTTCTTTACCTACTTGTGAGTGGATTTCCTTTCTTGGCTTGCTTGTGTTTCTTATTCCATTTCTCTTTACTGGTTGGGAGGTTGTACCTTCTATTTCTACTTTTTTAGTGTTTGTCTTGATACTTTACCATGTATACTTACCAAAGTACAAATTTAATCATATATCTTAATCCCCTTCTTATAACTTTTTAACTCAGAGCTGTTCTCCTTACTTCCAAGCCACTGTTGAGTGTTTGAATGCCTTAAAAAATTTTTTTCTTTATTTTAGAAAGAGAGGGAGAAAGAAAGAGAAACATCGATGAGAGAGAATATCAATTGGCCACTTCCTACATGCCCCCTACTGGGGATGGGGCCCACAATCTGGGCATGGGTCCTAACCTGGAATCGCACCGGTGACTTCTTGGTGCATGGGTTGATGCTCAACCACCGAGCCACACCAGCTGGACTTGAATGTATTTTTTAATCTTAAAAATTAGAAGTTGTTATTATTTTGTACAGTTAGTGTTTATATTTACTTCCATGTTTACCAGTTTCTTTACTCACAGTGCTTACTCAGCTCAGTCTTTTCTTCTGAGATAGATTCTTCCTTAGCACAGGTTCTGTTGGTGCAAAACTCCCTCATTTGGGTTGTTTCATCTGTCTCCTTGAAGGAGAGTCACCTGCCTCTGCCTCTGGCAACCACCAATCTGATCTCTGTTTCTATGAGTTTGGTTATTGTTAGATTCCACATATAAATGGGATCATGCAGGTATAGAGTGTTATACTAGCTTTGTGGTAAAGCTGTATAAATGGTCTTTCTCTGTCTGACTTATTTCATTTAGTATAATGCCTTCAAGGTCCATCCATGTTGTCACAAACGTTAGAATTTCCTTCGTTTATATGGCTGAGTAATATTGTTGTGTTTGAGTGTGTATCTCACATTTTCTTTACCCATTTGTTCGTTGATGGACACTTAGGTTATTTGCATGTCTTGGCTGCTGTAAATAATTCAGCTGTACTTTAAAAAGTATATTTATAATCCAGGACCTAGTATTCTCAGGGAGGAATTTTCATAAGAGCAATCCATAATCCTAGCAGAAGAGGAATCCCCACAAGTATGTTTTCACATCCCAACTAATGCCAAATTTATTTTAGGTGGCTCCAGTGGTGTGCTGAGTTATCTTGTACAGCCTTATAAAAATGCATTGTTAAACTTTTAGAAATCTTGCAAGTCATTTGTTAAATATAACCTTTATTAAAATTAAATTATATTAACTTACAATTAAATAAATTATATTAAAAACAAAGGTATTAAATACCCATATTCATCACTTTCTAATTGTGTTTCACTATCATTCATACTGTTGAGGTCTTTATGCCTGTTGTGTCTGCGTGGTGACCATGCTGCAGAATGGTTCCCGCTGCGCACCTTCCTGAGCCCATGTTGAGCAGCTCAGGTTGGTATCTTGATATTGGCCTTGGTGGGAATATTTACACTATGCAAATGCACAAACACTATAAATCAAGACTGTATTTGTTGCTTTATTGATTTCTAGACTTTATAAAATGATAGAATGTTAACCGTGCAGAGTAAACTTAAAAATATGTATAGCAGTTACATTTTGAATAACACAAGGAATTGAAAAAATATCCTTCCAGTTTTTGAAAATAAGGAACAAATTTAGCAAAGAATGTGCTCACATCATTGAGGAAATAAGAGAAATTCTGACATATGACGTAGGTCTGTGTTGTTTCACTTTTGCCTTGTTTGTTAAAGTAAATAAAAATATCAACCAATGTTCATGTCTGATTGTTGATTGCAACTATAGGCTATGAATAAAGAGTTGGGCAAAAATCAACAAAAACATTTTATAAGAATCAATTGGCTGCATAAAATTTACAATAACAAGAATTTTGTATTTTATCAGTATTTGCTTGTTGTGCATTATACATTTATAGCAGCAAAATTTGTAATAGATATATGTATCTATCTATATGCATTTTTTTCAGAGAACCAGCTGTGAATTATTCGCCAGCACATCTCTGCTTACAGGGATACACAGATATAGTAAGGTAACATGGATTTGAAGCATATGAGAAAGAAAACGGGACAAGGAGAGGGACATATTAGAGTTGGAAATGATGTTAATACAAAACTTCATATTGGACTGTGCAGATATATGCCACGGTTGGCCACAGGATTTGTCTCTAAGCTCCTAGCACATCTTATATGAGAGAAAATAATTATGTACTAAATTTTCAGTGTTTTGGTGAGATTGTGTTTTTCCTAAGCCAAGTCCAGAAGGAATTTTATCCTGAGGGTTTGTGTAGAGGAGCAGCATATTTTTATAGATGTCAATAATGTCCTTGGAGCAAACCCTCATTCAGTCACAGAGATGTTCCAGTAGAGACCCTCTCTGAAGGGTGAAAACTTCTTGCCAAAGTATATCTCTGTAAGAGATACATATTGAAGTATTTATCGATGAAATAATATGAACTCCAGGATTTTTTTTTTAACATTCTTCAAAAACAAATAAACATCTGTTGGAATGAATAATTGATGCCAGAAGAGCAAATTATTGATAAATGTTGAAGCTGGGTGATGGGCAATTGGAGATCCATTTTACTTTGAGAGAAGATTGAATCTGATTAACATGTCCTTTGTCTCTTATGTTATAATAGCTCCTCCTCTCCTCTCCCAACATACCTTTAGTGCCCCCTCCCCCATGCTACTCGTGTGGTGGCAAAAACTGGGTCATTTGTCCTATAGAATTTCCTACATTGTAGATTTGGTTGTGGCTTCCTTGTGGTGACAAAAAGTGTTACTGAACAGAGAAATCCACTAAATTTATCCATTATCCTACAGGAGAGTGACCCAAAGGCAGGAATGTTTATTTTTAAAAATACGTTTCTTACTGATTTTCTAGAGAGAGGTAGGAAGGGAGAAGGAGAGAAATATTGATTGGCTGCCTCCTGCAGGCCCTCTACTGGGGATCAAGCCCGCAACCAGGGCGTATACCCTGACAGGGAATCAAATCTGCGACCTCCTGATGCATGAAACAGTACTCAACCAGCGGGGCCACATTGGCCAGGGTGCAAGGCAGGAGGGTTTTAATGGAAACAAAAGAGAAGAGAGATGAGGCCACTTGACCTTAGGACAGAAACCACAGTAAAGTGGGCATAGCCCACAGGGAAGGTGAGGGGTCTGGGAGCCAAAGGGAGAAGAGAGAGAAAAAGAAACACTCTGGAACCTTCAGTTACTACTGATTTCTCTCTGAGCTCTTTGTCTTCCAGTGCCTTGCTTTCCCTGGCACCTTAAACCGCAGGCAGAGTTATGAGGGTAGGGAAGCAAGGTAGTGAGTTGTCAGGGTCATATTCCCCCTGCTGGTTTAGTTACCTGAGGGATGAGTGGGCCAGATTTCCTGGACGTGAGTGGGAGTGGGTGGTTCTCATGATATCTTCAGAAAAAGAATTTTCTAAGACTCACATGGGAGAACGGATGATTTTTATTTGCATAGAGTTATACTCCTTGGGTTCCAAAGTCCCGGTTCCCTTAACCCAGTCCTGGAAAAGGGGCAGCTGTGGCTTCAATAGAGCAAGAAACAGGGCCGATGTCCAGAGTTTCCTCTCCTTGTGGCAGCTGGGCCCAGATTGAGCACCAGGCTGGATTCAGTCCATCAGTTCATTGTATGGGTCCCGCATGGTCGTAAGCCACATGGTGAATGCAGGGCCTGGGAGCCCCGCAAGCGAGGAGTCCAGCACAGGCAGCAAGGGAGAGGGCCAAGAGAGAGTACTTCCTTTGTCTAGGACATTAAATATTCATATTTGGAGCTCTTGTAGTGGCCAAGCCTATTCTGGCCACTGACTTGCTCCAAGGTGTGACAGACAGGTAAGCACCTTCCTGGATCACTCAGACCTTACTGGCATGCATCTAAATTGCCTTTGTCCAGTGCCTTCCCCATCAATCTGCAGAGAGTAGACCTAGAGAGTGTTAAACTAGCTTTGTGGTAAAGCTGTATAAATGGCATGCCAAGATTATCTAGTTTTCCTTTTACTCCTTTCTGGTTGATAATAACCAGATTATTACAACAGTATCAGTTGCACTTTTGAGCTAAAACTTAAGAAGGGTTAAAATTTTTTTTCTTGAACCACATGCTTTAAAAAGGACAAATACATTTAAAATAAAATCATTTTCGAAGGGGCAGCATCTTTATCATCTACCATGCTTTGGATTCATTTTATGTTCATATAAATAGAAAACTACTTCCAAAATGGCAAATTAGACCCAGATTTACCCACAGGTGGCCATAACTTAATGGCACTTCATCAACATCGGCTTTTCTGGGCTCACTGATTAGTTTGCGCACTCTCTGGAAAGTGCTTTGCCATAATTTTTCATTAGCTCCACGAATTACGCCATTTGGAACCATGTAAGGTGGCTGATGTTTTAGTGATTTTTAAAAACACTTCACAATCAGAAATTCAAGCACCAAATGCCGGTGACTCAGAGAACATTTAGACATCTGAGATCCGACCATAATGAAAGATTAGTTGTAGCAGTTATTTGGAGACCGTAGAGTCTTTGAAAGGTAGGAATACTCATGCAGACCAACGGTGAGAATCAGCCCCATTGAATTCCTGGGGCTCAGCTGCAGGCACAGGGTGCTGGCTCTCAATGCAGGCCCACTCACCGGCAGGCACTTCAGTTTCACAAGATCATGCCAGCGCCAGCCCCAGCTCTCCTGTCTGCTAAGGCAGGTGGTTCTGTTTTCCAGGCAGCACAGAGGATGCCTTCACCATACTTGCCCGGAAGAACAATGTCAAACCCACCGCAATCCAAACCTGGAAGATGCCTGACAATGAGGAGGAGTGGTCTTCATGGGGAGCTGCCTGGGAGTGTTTCTCTAGGACCTATCAGTGGGGTTTATCCACGTTTTAGAAAAAGGAATACAACAGAATGGGCAACCATCAGAGCATGTGATCAGGATAACTAGTATTTTGTGAGACCTTTGTTTAAATTATATATGTAGGTGTACTGAGACATAATGTGGAATGTATTTTTAGTTTTTTTGTTTTTTTTTAATCCTCACTTGAGGACATTTTTGCATTTATCTTCAGATAGAGTGGGAGGGAGGAAGAGAGTGAGAGAAACATCGACGTGAGAGAGACACATCGAGTGTTTGCCACCCACACGACCCCAACCAGGGCCGGGGACAAACTGCAACCGAGGTACATGACCTTAGCGGGAACAGAACCCAGGACTCTTTGGTCTGCGGCCAACTCTCTTACCGCTGAGCCAAACAGGCCAGGGCATGGATTGTATTTTTTAATGTGAGTCTAAGCCTTGAAAACTATGGTGGTGAGAATTTCTATTTCTCAGTGAACTAGGAAGCAAAGTCATCTGCTGGGAGTGAAGATTAGTGAGGAGGTGTTAGTGATTTGAGGAGTAATTAGAAGATATGAAGTAGTCATCCATGAGAGTGGGATGGGAATGGGCTGATCCCTGGGAATGGACCAGGAAATGGCTGTTTGCTGGGCAGCGTACGAGGCCCAGCTGAGGTTAGCGGTCATGAATTTAAAGAGAGATCAGTGAGCATGGTTGAGTGTTTTCTTCTGGCCGCAGTCAACCTGTGTGAAGATAGACGAGGCATATGCGGAGAGCTGGACTGAAACAGGGTTGTGATTAGGTAAGTGAATACCCAGAAGCAGAGAGGGGCAAGGTGCAAAGGAAGTAGTGTGGTGACCATGGAATTTAAACCAGACCAGATTCAGAAGGTAGGAAATCAGAAAAGACATAGTTGAACTGAACAGCAAGATCAGTCAATGGGATCAAACTGACATTTACAGGCATACCTCATTTTATTGTGCTTTGTTTTGTTGTGCTTTACCGATAATGCATTTTTTTACAAATTGAAGCTAAGACCCTCTGCCAGCAAAAGATTATAACTTGCTGAAGGCTCAAATGATGAATAATATTTTTAGCAATAAAGTATTTTTAATTAAGGTATGTACATTTTTTTCAGACATAATGCTATTTCACGCTTAATACAGTGTGATACAAACATAACTTTTATATTCCCTGGGAAACAAAAAAATTCATGTGACTTGCTTTATTGCAATATTTAGTTTAGGTAGTGGCCTGGAACCAAACCCACCATAGCTCCGAGGTATGCCTGTACAAAGTGAGGTATGCATCAAGGTACTTTTTTTTGCATGTGATTATCCATTTGTTGAAACAATTATTCTGTCTTTTTTTTTCTTTATTGATTTTAGAGAGAGAGGAAGAGAGAGGGAGAGAGAGATAGAAACATCGATGAGAGAGAACATTGAGTGAACACCTCCTGCATGCACCCCGACTGGGGATCGGGCCCACAACCTGGGCATGTGCCCTGACCAGGAATCGAACCAGTGACGTCTTGGTGCATGGGTCGACACAACCGCTGAGCCACACCGGCTAGGCTATTCTGTCTCCTTTGAATTGCCATTGAGCCTTTGTTGAAAATGAATTGACTCTATATGTATGGATGTGTTTCTGGACTCTGTTCTGTTCCATTGATCTGTGTGTCTGCCATTTGCCAATAACTCAGTCTTAATTATTAGAGCTCAGTGATTTTTCAAATGGAGACAGTTTTGTCTCCTCCCACCCTGCAGGGTATTTGCTAATGTCTAGAGATGGTTTTGGATGTCATAATTGGCAGGTGGTGTCCTACAATGCACACAACAAAGAATTATTCAGCCCCAAATGTTAATTATGCCAAGGTTGAGACACTCGG
This sequence comes from Molossus molossus, assembly GCF_014108415.1. Lineage (NCBI taxonomy): Eukaryota > Metazoa > Chordata > Mammalia > Chiroptera > Molossidae > Molossus > Molossus molossus. Next base: position 43,815,870 of record NW_023425401.1, read on the forward strand.
TGTAGCTTTACAGTAAGTCTTGGAATGAGATAGTGTTACCTTAACAAAAGCAGTATTTTGGAGGAGTGGGAGAATATTTGTGAGGATAAAACTGGATAACATATGTGAAAGTGTTGAGCACAATCCATGCTAATTAAATGCCAATTTCCTCATTATTTGTTACTGCTCCTGACCTTGACCAAGTGTTCTCTTCACAGTCCTTTCAATGTGACTTCTGAACTTGTTCAGAGCCTACATATTTGACTCTGGAATTCTCACCACGACAAGTTTTCTGTAATAGTGTCCTGCTTATTTCTCCTTTGCACACACATTCAGTGCAGGGCCTGGTGCAGAGCCTGGTATTTGCTGTCAAAACAGTGTCTATCATTTGGCTGCCTGCTCTCTGAGGTGTGCATGTGAGGACACAAGATCTACTCCTAGCAAATTTCAAATACACAATACCATATTATTAGCTACAGTGACCACGCGGCTTCCTTTGTAAAGGTGGTCCAGCCTGCTGCTAAATGGACTGACGTATTGAAAAAGCAGATGAAAGCCTCATCTGCGAGGGCTCTCTGAGCCAGACTGCCAAAGATTAATGACCTTGATGATGGCTTCCTCTTGTCTTATTGATTCTATGCTGCATGGCTATCCTGACGAGGCAGGCCTCCTGGCCAGGATGGACCTCAGAGAGTTTGCTTCACCTCTTCTAATCTGCGATCTTTCTCTTTTCTGCCATTCATTTAACCATTAATTCTTTTATTCTATAAATATGTCAGTTATGGCGTCATGTTCAAGGACTATAACAAGGAAAAAGATAGATATGATTTTTGCCCTCAGAGTTTACATTTGACTATGATCAGACACTCAGTAGCTTAATAAACGCTCAGTAAAGATTTTTGAAAAGAACTGCAATCAATTCTCCCATACAGTGTTTATACCATGTGAACAAATTTACATTTTTTTGTGTGTGGCTGCTTTCATGTTTGAGTGGCAGAGCTGAGTGACTGTGACAGAAACAGCATGGCCTACAAAGCGCAGAGTATTGTCTGACATTTTACAGAAAAAGCTTGCTGATCCCTGGTCAGATGCTTGGACGTGTTTAGGAGGTGAGGTCCTCCAGGGAGTGCTCTGTGTTAGCACAACCAGGGCAGCAGCCCTGCAGAAACCAGGTGTGGTCAGACCCTCATGGATATGATGATTCATGGGAAAACATCTTCTTGTCCAGTACATCACAGGGTGGACCGCCTCACAAAGAAAGCTGCATGGTGATTATAGTTAATAATATGATACCGTGTACTTGAAATTTGCTGTAAGTGGTTCTCACCATGCAATCACAAAGTTAACTGTGAGGTAATAGATGTGTTCATTAACTTGACTCATTTCATAAAGTATAGTTAATCAAATCATCACATTGAACACTGTAATATATATCATTTTATTTGTCAATTATTCCTCAGTAAAGCTGGGTGGGTAGGTGTGGACTCACAAAAACCCCAAAGGAAACTGGAAAGATTCCCATGTCATCTTAACCTGAGGCAGTTTCTAGGGGAGAGGAGGAAACCTTCTTTCTTCTCATGGAAAAAATACAAAAAATATTGTGAGTCAGAAATGTCTGCTTGTCCACCAAATTCTGTCTTCCCAGTTCCATAGTATGAAATGGTAGCTGCCAGATGGCTGCCCAGTCAGGAACTACATTTCCCAGAATCCTTTGTATCCAGTTGTAGCCACATGACTAGTTTTCAAGACTGGAATGAGATTGGGAGTGATCCGTCATTTGTAGGCTGGTACTTACATGAAGCTAAGTAGGGGCTCTGCTCACTCCATGCCCTCTTTCCTGTTCTGCCATCAGGATCCAGAAGGTTCCAAGGTTCTAGGGCAGAGCTTCCCAACTTCTATGCAGACAAGTCACTGGCACCTGGGGATCTTCTTAAAATGTAGGACTGGGCAGTAGGTCCAGGGTGAGGCCCGAGATCTTGCACTTCTAACAAGCTCCCTGGGGCACTCAGACCAGTCTTTCAGAAGCAAGGCTCTAGGGGAGGGTAGAACCATAGAATGAAAGGAACATGGGCCTCTGAAACACTAAACAGAGAAAAACTCTTCTTCAAACAGCAACTCCTTAACTCTCCTGGGTGATAAATAAGCCTCTTTGGGGATGAGGGTGGAGTTTATTTGTTATAGTAGCTAATCTTCTGGGAGTGGTTCAGATAATTCATTGCTTCTGTTTGAAAGTGTCCTGGCAGAGTAATTCAGAACAGAAATCATCCGTGGCTGCCCCACCCCCTTAATGTGTCCCAGATGACTTCTTCATATTTGAAGAGCTCTTCACCTAACTATATTTTCAAACCCTGCCAAACCCTCATACCATTAGCTCCTTAATATGGCAAAGAAATAATCTTGCCTTGTATTTTGTTGACTTAGATTAAAAACAGAGAGTGAAACTGTGTTTGGGGATTGATTATGAGTGACCTGCCTCATCTGGTGGGAAGGTTAGTGGAGAGCAGACCATGAGGATCTTTGATCATGAGAAGTCAGTGCAGGGAGCTCAGAGTCTCTTAATCAGGGTGGCCAGTGGATGAGTACCAGGGCCCTGGTTGCAGGGTTGAGGTTGACTGGAACAGCCCAGCCAAAAGTACAGTCACTCAGTGGCTGCTTGACACAAGTGACAAGAGCCTGGACAGGAAGTCAAATGGGATGGGTGATGTGTGTGTGTGTGTGTGTGTGTGTGCGCGCACACGTGCGCTACTGGAAAGAGCTGCAATTAGAACAGAGAGACAGAGGGAATCTAGACTAGTCTACGCTTAAAACCCATAGAGGCCATTTGTATGCATCCAGCAAACATTTATGGTGAGGAGGCCAAATTAATCTAAGAAACCTTGACCGGCTGGACCCAGTGTGCTAGAATTCAGCCAATGATACTAGTGGAAAGTCTCCCCTGAGTTTGAGCAAGGAAGGCTGGAACAAGAAGGCCTGCTCTGTCATCATTGCTCTGATCCCGATCTGACCTTCACTAAATATGAGCCAGAGCGAAGTCCCACTGAAGTCCCCACTGGCCTTGGGAAGAGGCTGGGCCTGAGCATGAGCAGGAGAAAGTCAGGGGAAATAGTTATTGGGCTTATTTTGGATAAAGCACCTGGATGAGTTGCAGAAGCTGGCCTTCATCCCAAGTGGTGCTCAACCACATCAAGCCCCTTTGTTAGAATTTTGTAGAAATAGCAGCAAACCTGAGAAAAATTGCAAACTGGTCCTGGCCGGTTTGCTCAGTGGTTGGAGCGTTAGCCTGTGGACCAGAGAGTCCCGGGTTTGGTTCCCACTAGGGGCACATACCACACACACACACACACACACAAACACACAAAATTGCAAACTGTCCACTCTGACTAGTCAGGGTCATTTACTGTGTTGAAAGCCATTTTTTTAAAAAAATATATATTTTTATTTATTTTTTAGTGAGAGAAGAAAAGAGAGAGATAGAAACATCAATGTCAGAGAGAAACATCAATCGGCTGCTTCCTGCACGTCACCCACTGGGGATTGAGCCTGTAACCCGGGCATGTGCCCTGACCGGGAATCGAACCAGTACCTCTCAGTCCATGGTATGGCACTCAATCCACTGAGCCATACTGGCTGGGCTGAAAACCTTTTTTTTTTTTCCTTTCTCCTAATCCTCACCCAAGGATATATTTTTTTCATTTATCTCAGACAAAGTGGGAAGGAGGGAGAGAAAGGAAAAAAAAAACATCAATGTGAGAGAGACACATTGACTGGTTGTCTCCCTCATGACTCTGACCAGGGCCGGGGACGAACCACAACTGAGGTACGAGGTACGAGCCCTTGACCAGAATTGAATCCGTGACTCTTCAGTTCGTGATCCGATGCTCCAACCACTGAGCCAAATCGGCCAGGGCTGAAAACCATTCTTATTCAAGGGAAACTATATTTGATTTAGAGATAAGGCCAATTATGAAAAAATTTTCCAATGTTCAGCAAGTATACACTGAGTGCGCATTATATGCATTGTGAGGATTAATTGTAGAAACAGGAGATGAATCTGCACTCTACACCTTGATGATGGAGAAAAAGCAGAGAACCTATAAAAGAAGAGTTGAGTCTGTGTACTGATTAGACACCTGTCCAGGAAAGTTCTTTGTATTGTTGCAAACTTACCAGCAAGACCTCCTGAGCCCTCTCAGGGAGGCTGAGCTCAGCTTCAGCAGCCTGGAAGGGCTGCCAACTCCCACAGAGGCTGAAGAGGAAGGGAGAGAGGGACTAAAAGTCAAGAGAGAGAGGCAGGGAGTAGGGAGCATAAAGGTCTCTCTTCTAGGCTGAGTGTTATGTACAGGAAACCCACACATCAGGTCGCTCTGCCCAGTGAAAACCTGTCAGTGGCCTCCTGCTGCCTTTCAAATGGAGGCCCTGTTAGGCCCAGTGAGATCTGGACCTTTCGGATCTTCAGCTTCCTGCTGGCAAATTCTCATTATCCGCTACTCCCCAGACAACAGGCATCTATCCAGTCCTCAGATTTGCCAGCCTGGTCCACGTGCCCTTCCCTCTGGGGTAGCCAAACCATCCCAGTTTGCCCAGGACCGAGGAGTTTTCTGGGGCACCAACTCAAAGTTTTAAAATAAGGCAAGTTCTTGGCAAACTGGGGTGGGTTGATCATCTTGTTCCCTGAGGCTCCGACTCCCCCATCTGACACCTGCCATGTTCTGCTAACTTTCAGCCCAGTAGCCGTTTCTTAGGAGGAGCCTTCCCAGCTGTGCCTCCCTGTCCCATCAGGCTCCAGCTGGCTCCACCTCTGGCTTCTTCACTTCTCCTGGTTAGCTCTTATTACAACTGCACTTATGTAACTAGTTGTGCAGTTAGCTTCCTGATAGTTAAAGACTGTAAGCTCTTTGTGGGATGGGTAGTTCTGTCTAGTTCACCATTATGGTCTCAGCACTTTGCACTGTGCTTGGGAATGGCTAACACCTAATAAATGTTTGTTGAAAGAGCACCACTGAAAATGTTTATATATCCCTCAATTAATAATAATAACCACAACAATAAAAATTTATATGTAGCAAATATTTAATCTGTGCTAGACTTAAAAGAGTCCCTCACTAATTTTTAGCTTGGATGATAATTACATGTGTCTGCTTTGAAATTAAGTAAGCTATCCATATGTTTCTATGTACTTTTTGAGTATATAAGTTCTTTTGTCACAATAAGAAATTTAAAATTGGAGTTCTGGGTATATGTGTGTTCATGTGCAAGTCTTTGTGTGTGTGTGTGTGTGTGTGTATATATATATATATATCTTTTCTTCTCAATCTTTATCTTATAGCTACTCATTTGCTCACATTAGCTCACTAGCTTGCTTTGAGGCACAAAGCAAGTTGTGCTTTTCAGAGTTGGAAATCTAGATCAAGAAGCAAGAATCCAGGTGTTCCCAGTATAATACAGAAATAATTGGAAGGTATGTCACTGAATCTTATGACCTCTGCTAATCTTTAAATTTTGAAAAGAGCGGTGTATGTGGATATCTGTTTTGAAGTATTCTGTCTGTGAATTTCTCCATGTCCATTGCATTTGAACTACTTGCAGCTCACTTTTATGTCTTGTAGGACTGGAAAATAAATTGGCTCAGGTCTTTTCTGGTGGCACCTGGACTTTAGAAAGAAGTTAAAAATTTCCAGAATCCTTGCTTTCTGTAGCAAAGGTATGCTAATGCTTCTGTGAGATATATTGATAATGCATAGGACATTTCTCCTCCCAAATGGTCCCATCGCAACCAATTATGTCAGAGTCTCTGGAGTGAGGCCCAGCGGGGCTCAAGGGAGGTGACTTCAAAATCTTTATCCTAGACTCAGTCTCTCACCTGAACTTTATTCTCTTGGAAGCATTTCCGTCTTTAGTCTATGATTATTGACTGGATGAATATTTCCACCTGGGAGAACTGAAAGCCCCTCACACTTTACATGTTAAAAACTTAGTGATGTCCCTTATAGATCTGGTCCTTCTCCCATTTTCTCCTTTTCACTCAGGCTTGAAGCCTGTGATTGTCCCTGACTGCCTCCCGGAAGTCTGAGTTTCACTTGTTTGACCTCCTCAAGAACCCCCACCTCTCCCCCCTCCATTCCAGGTGCTCAGGTCTCCTTACCTCTCACCTGGACTGATGTTGGTATCTGCGCCTCCATTCCACTGCACCGTAGATGGGACTGCCAGGTTTCCTTCCACAGCCAAGTGCTGATTTTCTCTTCTCAGAATCCTTTCATGACCCTCCACTGCTCACTAATGGCATTTATGATATGCTTGAATCTACCTTTGTTTAATCCACCCCTTCCCAATGTAGTCTTGGTCAAAATAAACAATTTACGATTTCTCTGACATCCCTCCAGGTTTCCTAACTCTGACCTCACTCATGCTGTTTTCTCCCTTATACCTCCCTTGCCTCTTAAGATCCTACCAACCTTCAAACCCCAACTAGAAAGCTGTTTATCCAGGATGACTTCTAACTGCCTCCAACTATTTCTGCACCCAACAGTATCCAGATTCTACGTCTCACTTACCGCACTCTTTCTTGTGTTAATTTTCTCAGTCTCCTAACTAGATTACACATTGCCCGTAATCTAGTTAGGGGCTGGTGTTCTGTACATAGTAGATATGCAACACTATTTTTAAACTTTTATTAAATGAAGTTAAGTAGGTTTGTCTTAGTGAGTGCTCCTTTTTAGTTGATGTAGCCCCTAAAATAATTGCATAAAACTCTAGATTTGATTTCATTTGTAACTTGACATTTACAACTTTTATCACAAATGTAAATATTTCAAGGAATATATCTTCTCTTGTATGCATGCTTTATAAATATATATTATTTAAATTTTGCTGTTGCACATTTAATTCATAAAAAAAGTAGCTGCCATATACTCTAACTGGCTAAGCCACAGTCCTTGTGGTCAAGTCAGACAAATAACCAAATTATCCATTCAATCAGAAAAAGTCTGACTTTATTTTAAAATTCAAATATGTGAATTTGAACGTGGGTGCTAATTCTTAGATAAATAGGAACCCTGCCAGGGCTCCTGGGTGAAAGCAGGCATTGCCCACTTAGATGTTTCTTACCGATGTTCTCTACTTTGCTATCTCGATTCTCCTTCAGGAGAGCTGCACTTTCCAATTGCCCCTTTGTTTAATGCCCTAAAGATTTTTACACCTCGAGGTGATGTACCAGAGTAAAAATGCAGGGTAGGTGATAGGTTCGTTTTTCTTCTCTAATGTAAAGGATACTTGTATAGGGCAGGTGGGAATGAGAAACTGGCAGTCCACAGGTTTGAAATGCATCAAAATGGAAGTTTCGGTTCTAGAAATGGATTCTATTTAGGCTGTCTCTGCCTGTGTCCTCCCCCCTAGAAAGTCTCTCTGTACCACAGGAATTGGTGTTCCTCAGTGTGAAGGCAGCTGACCTGGGACAAAATCACAGAGGGGGGTTCATTTCCTTTCACACAGACAAAACTTATTAGGGTTTTAGGAAATTTGCCTTCCATTTCAGAAAGAAAGTCAAGGCTACTTTGCAGCTCACAATTCCCAGCTTCTTCCAGGTGAAATCACTCTCTAAGAGGCAATTGGTCAGAAAAAAATATCTCATCAAACTCTTAGCACCTTTCAAAACGGATACAGTTCTCATTTGTGGTGGCCAGTTCCTCTCCCCATGGTGGTGGGATAGACTCAGGCTTTTATGAAGGCTCTGGAGCTGCCTGGGTGACAGGGCCACCAAATGCCCAACAAGGGGTCGGTTTAATTCTAGGATATTGCTCCATTGTTTATACCCAGATGTTTACGACTACAGCTATTATGACCACTGATAGTCATAATCATAATCTCTACACATTTAATTGGTGCCCTAAATGGACTAGACATGATGCAGAACTTATCATTAGACACAGACCTTTACTATTTTAAGACTCAGAAAGCACTCTTGTGATTTTACGGGCATCCTGTCTGGCACTATGGTTGTCTCACAAAGAAATCTCTGTTAGTTCCAAACTCTTCAGCAATTAGGTCATTCGATTTTGCTGTGAGTTTGGCCTAAAAAACAGTATAGTTTCAACAGGGCAGGGCAGATTCACCTTTGGGGAGCCCCAAGCTTGTATTTTGGGGGAGACTTGTTAAGAAAGAGAATATAAAATTTCAAATAGGCTTCAGTTTCTTCAGCTTCACAGCAAATTCACCTCTACTGCAGGAACAGCGCTCGGCTTCTGGTGGAGTGCATCACGCTTATTAGACACATTTCAAACGATTCCAGGCACATGTGAACCTCAAGAGACACTCGTTTTATGATCTCTAGGGTCTGTGTGATCCACTACTTAGAAGGTGAATCAGACCCTGATGAAAGTGAGGTTTTCTCTGCTGAAAGCCTGGCTTTAGATCCATGACAGAGGCTGCAAATTGGTGGGCTGTGGGACAGACTTGGTCTGCAGATGGTTTGTTGTGGTAGCGTTTTGTCTTTCTGTTCAGTGTTTCTTAAAAATGTGAATTAAACTTGTCATACTTTAAAAACCGTAAAATTTCAAATAAACTGATTATTTTTCTTCCTTCTTTTTTTTTGCTTCTCTTGAGAAATTGAAAGACTGTTTCAGAGTAGACTTGGACTTGACAAAATGATAGCTTGGCCCTGTCCCCACCTGGCTCTCTTCACGGTTTCATATTTGCCTGCCTGACCTTGGAGAAATTTGATTCATACGGAGGCCCTTGCCCTGGCCAGGTGCCTCATTTGCCTTCACCCTAGTCCTGCTCTGTTTTTGTCATCAGTTTGGCCTCTGATTTCTAATCTTTTTCCTGTATTAATAATTTTTATTTTTGAAGTCTCAATGATTTTTATTTTTTCTTAAACTAGTAATTAGCTGTGTATTATTATTTACACCCCATTTTGTTAACTACATTTTTTTCCCCCCTTCAGATAGAGCGGGAGGGAGAGAGGGAGGAAGAGAGAGAGAGAACATCGACGTGAGATAGACACATCAACTTGCTGCCACCCACACGACCCCATCCAGGGCTGGGGACAAACTGCAACTGAGGTACTTGCCTTTAGCGGGAACCAAACCTGGGACTCTCTGGTCCACGGGCTGATGCTCTAACCGCTGAGCAAAACTGGCCAGGGCTTAATTACGTTGTTTTATAAATCTTTTTTTCAGCTTGCACTTGGCTATTCTCTGATTAGTTCATAAAGAATGACATTTTTATTACAAATATCTTAACTTTTGTGCTTAATTTCACACTTTATATTAGCTTCTTCCCTTTTCTAAAAGTGATACATACTACATTTAATTTCAAAAAAATTATAGTGGAGTAAAAAATAGTTATTTTGGGACTCTTAGGTCTCCTGTTGCTATCAGTCTTGACAGGACTAGCACTGAGGCTGTTTCTGTGGATTGTAATCTTCTTCATCCTATTACCATGGAGAACTCTCTCCTCCCAGATGTACATACGGTAACACATGGCAAAAGGTATACTAGGACATTCATTTTGGACTTCTACACTGCTGTTCACGAAATTTAATTTAGGCTTCTGCATAAGTTCCTTTGGATTTTTGCTTTAAAAAATTCAGAGTTAAAAGGAAAAAATGTGATGAAATTTATTATTGATTGATAGCTTAAATCCTTTGTGGAAAAAAGGCTCAGTATCAATCAACGTAGTACGCAACAGAAACATACTGCCAATCCATCACATGATATAGTCAGCTAACAGGAAAATACCAACCAGATTTTCTGTGAGAAAACTCTCCATTTACTTGGGTGAAAAAAGTCAACATTTTTTCCCCCTTGTAATTCCACTGCATTTAGATGTAAGCTTCCAAGAAATTCTTTTTGGGGCTATAAACTTATACTTAAAAATAATTTATGAAAACTGCAGTTTTAAAAAATTTAATCCCAGTATTTACTCAAATTAACACACAACCTATATAGTTGGAAAAAGAAAAGATTTTTGGATATATATTTTATTTGACAGTGTTTTAGAATATCATACAGTAAACAAGATTTCTGTAAAAGTTAATTTATCCATAGTGGTGCATTTCATAAAAATAGTTGCTCACTTACAGTCTTTCTGTGACTATTAATACATGGAATTATATTTATAGAGATACAGCTGTACAGGGTAAATTCACAGCTAACACTACACAGAAATATTATTTGGAATGGGATTTAGATGATGTGCTGTCTTCACAGGTTATGGATTACAGCCGCATAAAGCAATTACTGCACAAGTAGTAGCTGTGAACTGTGCAAATTAGAGTTTATGCAAGCGTAATCTCAATTTTTTAATCCTTTTGTAACACATGGAAAATAAATGTCAGAGGATACAGTACTGGGACGTGCAGCTACACTACAGAAGCATTGTCCAAAACCAGATTCAATAAATTAATGGCAAACTATACTGGATTTCTAGTCCAGGGGAGAAAGACTAATTGAGATTAAACCAAATGTATTGTAAACTGCTACATGTGTTTGTGCTTTTGTTCATGATGAATGGGTTCCATTTTTGGAAATTGCTTTTACAAGCTGCAAGACTCTTCATTTGGGGCTTTCAACTATATTTTCCTCTTTTCAAACAACTAAACTGCTCCTATGCCTGATGAAAATTAAATGGCTAGTGCTCAGGATACAGTAATTATGGAGAGGGAAAGAGTCAACACAGGGGATATTATGTGTGACCTTGTGTGCTGGACTCGATCTCCCCGGCTTCCCTTACTTGACTACAAGTGCAGGAAGGTGAGGCTTATTTGCATTTGAACTCCTGTAAAGGGCAGTTTGTGGGCAGGATGAAGCCTCATTCATTCAGGCCATATTAAAGACAAACTGCCCTCAGGGACATTTAGCCTTTTAATAAGTGTAACTATAAATAAGTACCAATGTACGAATGAAAAAGGGGCTATGTAATAAACTTGACAAGCTCAGGGAGCTACATGGCAGACCTCACATGTGCTGTGACGGAAAGTAACCACACATAAATTCCTGTTTCTTCTTTGATTCTAAATGAATAAAATGAACCGGAAAACGGCCACTCTCCAGAGCATTCTCTCAATCCATTGAGGTTTTGCTTCTGGGCATTTTCTCAAAAAATTGGGTTCAAATAAATTCTTATAAAATTTTTCTGTAGTTTTGGAGGTTATTTTGTCAACAAATGTATACCTTTTTTCAAAGAAATATTAAAACAGCAGGGAAGAAAGGTAAGCCTTAGAATTTTACTAGGCGATCAACCATAGATCAATGAAGATAAACAAAAACATCTAGGGGTTGCTAAAGAAACAAAAATTGGCAAAGACCACCAGAACAAAAAGCAAACCAAATGGAAATAAAAGGAGAAAGAATAAGGAAAGAAAGATAAGCAGAAAGGAGTGCTAAAAAGATTTATGCTCTTTAATGAAAATAAATTGGTCATAATAGTGATTTTTTTAAATATCAGGGATTCATTATAGTCTCAGAAATATAGGAGAAATACTTTGCTCTATGAAAGTGAAAATGAATTCATGGAAAGAAGATTTAAAAAAGACAATAAGTGACATATAACATTGCTGTCAAAGAAGCTATCTTTGCTAGCCCGAGACAATAGGAAAGCCTTTTCATAAAGGAACTGCAGCGTTGCCAATCTTGGTTAAACAAATTGTGGTTCTTCAATTATAAAATTCATATTTTAGATGAAAACCAATTAAGATCTATCAGCTAAACTGCAAAATTCTGACTTACAGCAAACTTTTCCCTAGGATACAATTTTTAAAACCTTTTTCTCTACTACTGAAATATGACTTGATCACAGAAATGGCAGTAAAAATGGCATCATACCAATGAATTCACTAAATTTCTAACTCCTCCTGCCCTACGCAGGGACGTTGCTGCTAATACCAGTGATGGATGCCACGGGTGAGCCATGGAAACAGGTCATGGGCGAACAGTTCCGAATGTTTCAAAGAAACCTTTTAACCCCTGTCTAGATATGTCAAGAACAATTTATTTACAACTCTTTAGATCAATTAAAAGATATAATCTTGTCTCAGTTTCAGCTTGCTCCGTGCAGTTTGATTTTTAAGGCAATATTCCAGTTTGTGATTGCTCTTAACCTGTCCAGTTTCTTGATATAAAGTTTGGATGACATCCAGATCCTTCATGCAGTGGGGTAATTTTTTTCTTTTTCTTTTATTTTTTTAAAAACTAAAGCTACACTGCACTGTCTCTCCGTGATGTTCTTCACGTTATTTTGGTTCTTCCATAGCTGCCAAAGCCCCCACAGTAGAACCGGGGGCTTTAGGATCAGTTTAGGTCTGCGTGTGGACACCTGGGACCTCACGTCGCTGCTCCCAGGCTCGGTGCCTCGTGGATCTATGTGTGTGACAGTGAAAATAAATTAAAACGCCGTGAGACGGAACCGAAGAAGAACGGCCTGCAGGCGTCTAGGCGGGCGGCGGGCGCCGCGCAGCTCATCTGCCTGCGGCCGAGGCGCCGGGTTTGAGGACGCCGGGCAGCTTGTCGGAGCCCGGCACCTTCCAGGGCCCCGGCGCCACCGCGGCCTTGCGCGCCGGGGCGCCCCCCGGAGGCCGCGCGCCCGCCCGGCCCTCCGCCTCCCGCGCGCCGCCGCCCGAGCCCGCGAACGCAGGCGCCGCCCCGGGGCCTTCTCGGCGGCTGAGCTCGGGGCCGGTGGCGGCGCGGGGCCCCTCCTTCCCGCTGGCCCGCTCCGTGTCCGCCGCTGCGGGCGCGGGCGCCCTGGCCTCCGAGGTGGGCCTGCCGGCGTCGGGCCGCCCCTGGCCGCCGGGCGCCTCCTCGAGCCTCGGCCGCGCGGCCCTCTGCGGGCTGGCCGAGCGCTCCCTCTGCTCCCCGAGGCGCTGCTTCTTCTGGCCGCCGGCTGAAAGCTCCTTTGGTTTCCTAACGTCGTGTTCCCTTTTGATAACCCAAGTCGGGTCTGGGCTTATCTGGTGGGAAGGGTCGGAGGGTGGGGCTGGATGTGATGGAGAGAATGGCGAGAGGACGTCTTCCAGGGAGACGCCTACTTCCTGCAGACCTGGGGCGGCGGCAGCGGGACCACTCCAGGCGCCGGGTTCGTCTGCGGACAGGAAGCACAGCGTCAGCCGCCGGCGGCCGTGGGCGCTCCCGCGGCCTCGACCCCGGGACGCGAGCAGGTAGCCAGGGGCGACCGCTTCCAGGTCCCGCGCCGCCACCCCCGCCCTCACTGCCCAGGGGGCAGCCGCCTGCCCCGCGGTTGCCTGCTCTGCCGCCCTCATCAGCCCAGCCCCTGCCCGCACTGACAGGCCGCGGAGGGCCTGAGAGCCCGGCCCAAAGCCATCCCTTCGCCTGGGCCACCTAACTTTCTGGGTGTCATCGGGTCTGAGTCTGGTGTGCACATTTTATTCGGCAGCCCTTGAATCAGTGGTTCTCAAACTCGAGTCTGTACATCTGAATAACCTGGGGGAGTGGTGAAAAATGCAGATTCCTCGGTGGCCAGACCCAGAGATCCCAGTAGGATAGGGCCCAGGAGTTCTCTGCATTGTTGACAGCATCCGGATGGCTCTAGAACCAAGCTTTGAGAAACACCGGTCTGAGTTCTCTGGGAAAAGTTAGGAGAGTATCCTTCTCGACCATTAGGTGTCACTCAAAGCATAATTCTTAGCTACCATCAGACAGTCTCAGAATTTGGATATATTCATCTAAAAACGTTCATTGTTGTCTTTTGGAAATCATTGTCCTTAATTCTTTACAGTAGTTCTAACATAAAAGTTCTGTCACTAAGATAATTGATTCTAGGAAGCCTACTTTCAACATTTATTTGAAATTTAAGATCTACTTTAAGAAAGGATTTGCGATAATTTGCAACAATAAAACATAAAAATAGAATAATAAAATTGAAAAGTGACTTAAAAAAATACAACAGCCCTGGCCGGTTTGGCTCAGCGGTTAGAGCGTTGGCCCACGATCCAGAGAGACCGCGGTTCGGTTTCCCCTGAGGGCATGTACCTCTGTTGCAGTTTGTCCCTGGCCCAGTTGGGGTCGTGTGGGTGGCAACCAGTAGATAGGTCTCTCTCACATGGATGTTTCCCTCTCTCTCTTCCTCCCTCTCTCCCTCCCGCTCTATCTGAAGATGAATTCAAAAATGTCCTCGGGTGAGGATAAAAAAAAAAAAAAAAAAATGCAGCCACTGGTCAGAAGCCAAGTAGTTTCTGGCCACTAAAGTGAAATTAAAGCAGGGAAATCCAATACAGTGAACCCTTAACATTTGTAAGGAATACGTCCCAAGACCTTTGGAAATCCTCAAATTTTGGAATGTCGTTCTAGAGCGTAATTTCTCTCCATAGAATTTGTAATGGTCATGAATAGGGAACAGGGAAGCCACATTGATATCTGAATGCTGAGTGGCAGGTCAGGCACTTTCTCTAGCTAAGAGATTCAGTACCACACACCACCTCAGTGCATGTGATTGAAATTCCTGCTGTCAGGGGCCCTTATGCATACTCAATCCATGAACGTCAAGGGTCTACTTGGTTTAAAAGTTGAGGATTCTTATCTGGTACCTTTGATGCTGATTTATAAAGAGAGAAGGAGAGGAAGAGGGCAGAACAGTTCCAATAATTCTGGCCACCTGTAGAATACAAATCAGTTGTAAACAATTCTCTCCTTTGCCCGGCCGGTGTGGCTCAGTGGTTGAGTGTCAACCCATGCACCAAGAGGTTGCCGGTTCAATTCCCAGTCAGGGCACATGCCCAGGTTATGGGCCAAATACCCAGTGAGGGGCATGCAGGAAGTGGCCAGTCGATGTTCTCTCTCATCGGTGTTTCTATCTTTCTCTCTCTCCCTTCCTTTCTCTCTAAAATCAATTAAAAAAAAAAAAATTAAAATTTTTTTTCTCCTTTGATGTGAAATTTGAATTGAGTATTTAGGGCACAGTGTTCTCTTTCTTCTTTCAATAGACTGATATCAATTATTATGTTTACATAGTGAGTTAAAAACCCCAGAAAATCACTAGAAGAGCTAGGATCTAATCCTGCCTCTGGCATTTACCATTGATGTGGTTTTGGACCAACTATTCCATCTCTCTGAGCCTCAACTTCTCCCTGTATAAGCTGGGGATAAAATGTCTACCTCACAGAGGTGAGATGTGCACTTTCAAAGAGAAAAGTGCCTTGCAAAGGGAGGATTATAACAAGTTTTTACACATAGTTGAGTCAGAGTTTTCTTCTGAGCCCCAGTGGCTGTCTACATATAGACTGGACCACATTAACTAGTGTATTTGCAGGGGAGGTTTTGAATAAGTGCAGTAAATCAGACACTCCCATGTGCTGTGATTCCCTGGTGTGGTTTTGTTCTACCACAGGTATCCTTGGTTACCTCAAGGAATATTCTGAAATTCTTAAATGCAAATGTTTTCCATAAAAATTGGAGTATGTTCTGCTTCTGGCTGGGTTAGAATTTTAAAATCAAACTAACAAATGATAGCTGGTGGCAATTTCATCAATATAGGAAGATATTGCCTGAAAGAGTTAAAAGTGGTGTTCAAAAGTCCTAACTAGAGGGTAGTTGTGCAATGGTAATCTCTAAGTTGGACCATGGTCACGATATTCAAATTTTTATAGCTTTTTCCCCATCATTACTTCACATACAGTAGAGACAATTAGCTGGCCTCAGATTACTTCTGAGATACGGGGAGGTTGAAATTATTCACACCATTTCCTGAAGGAGGAATTAAAGCAGAGAGAGGTTAAGTAACTTGACCAAAATTACAAAATGGGTCAGCCAGGAGTAAAATGTCGGGTTTCTTTACTGTTATTACTTACTGAGAACATTTTCCTGAGACATAGCCTTGCAAATAGGATCAAAGCATGTGAAGTGGACACGCCAAACCAACAGGATCTAGGTCCAGCAATGAACGGAATACTTAGCATTTACTTCTGAACAACTTACTTACAGTGGTAAACTAGATGGTAACATTATTCATAATACAAAAATATAAAAGAATCCCTCTTATAAAAACATTTCTCAAGTGTTTGTTTACAGTTTATTAAATGCTTAATGGGAGAAACTGAAAGCTAAAATGTTCTTAGCTACTATTGATTAAGAATATTAGTCAGAAATTAAGATGAACTCGATCACCAAGTGAAATGATTTAAAATATGGCTGTTTATATATATGGTTTAATAGTTTTCATTTTGGGGGACAACAATTCTCTAGTTCAATACTAGACATGCAGCATCTGCACCAGGCTGAGCCTGCAAAGCTCCGTAAAGCACCAAGGACAGGTGGCAGGCAGCCCCTTCCTCACCTGTTTCATCAAGGTGGCAGAGGCTGTGGTGGTCAGGACAGGCCTTCTCTACCATTTCAAACTCCAGTTTTCATGGAATCATGATACACAATAACCAGAAGAATTAATCACATTTAGTTCTAATTTCTTCAAACCTTATTTTTCTTTCTTTCTCCCCCCTTCTCTCTCTCCCCTTCTATATTTTCTTGAACCTGACCACTGGCTAATGTATGTGATCATGTTCATTTATGAAGTCACTGTCCAGGAGAATGAGCTCCACATATCCTTCCTGTCTGGGATATTCATTTTTTTTTTAAATCCTCATCTGAGGGTATTTTCCCATTGATTTTTTAAAGAAAGAGTTGGAGGGAGGGAGAGAGGGAGGGAGGGAGGGAGGGAGAGAGGGAGGGAGAGAGAGAGAGAGAGAGAGAGAGAGAGAGAGAGAGAGAGAGAGAGAGAGAGAGAAACATTGATGTGACAGGGACACATCAAGCATTTGCTTCCTGCATAACCCGAACTGGGGCTAGGGATTGAACCCACAACAGAGGTACATGCCCTTGACCAAATATCAAACCCACAACTCTTTGGTCTGAGTGCCAATGCTCTAACTGCTGAGCCAAACCAGGCTTATCTGAGATATTCTAACTAGAATTAAAAATAACAGACACATCCTGGAAAGATGCTATCAGCCACGTGGGCCTGCCTGGACTTCTGCAGCTCCTTTGTCCCAACAATGTTCGCAGGCCCAATAGTTAAAATCGGAAAGGAAAACGTCTTTTATTCCAAACTGTCTTCCTCCACCCATACCCACACCTGAGCGAAACTGTTCTAGTCAATGTCACCAATAATCTTTCTGTTGCCAAATCCAGAGGACATGTCTGTACATCTCAGTGCTTTATCTCACCAAATGTCACACAGCTGACCAGTCCCAGAAACAAACTGGACTCTTGGCTGCCATGACACTCCACTCCAGCTCTCTGTTCTACCGCTGTGGTAGTTCCTTCTCGAGTTACTTTGTAGTTCCTCTTCTTTTACCTGGCCTCTAATGTTGGCATTTCTCAGTGCTTGGTCTTAGGTCATTTTCTTTCCTCATGGTCTCTCCTAGGTGTTCTCATCTATTCATATAACTTTTATACAACAACAGTAGTCCGAAATGTTTCTGCTAAGCTCTGTGCTACGAGCTCTATGCTGCTCTGTCCATCTGTATACTTGATCTCTCCACTCAGATACATTAGCGTCTTCACTTAACAAGTCCAAAATGGAAATCTCTGCTTCCCAAGCCTATTTGCATGCTTTCTTTATTTCCTCATCCTGATAAATGTCACCGCCATCACTTGGAGTCAACCTTGATTCCTTTTTTTCTCCCTCACTTCACAAATACAGTCCATCTACAGGTCATATTAGTCTCATCTTCAAACATACATGGATTCTGTCAACTTCTGTTCACCAACTGAGCTATCCAGCCAGGGCCCCCTTGGGGATATTTGTAAATACATAAATTTCAGTATTCAGACAAGAGAAGTTAAGTGTAGTATACTGTGAACCACACACTCTCTCGCCTGAGTTCAGAGCCCAGGATAACTAACACAGTTACCATACCCAGGAGGTGGGCCTGCCAAACTATTGTTACACTTGGGCAACTACAGTAACTCACTCTTCTGTTCTACTCTTGCCTACTTCCACGATTCTCCATGCAGCATCCACAACACCTCTTTGAGACATAAATTAGATCACACTATTCCTTTGCTTGAAACTTTTGGTGGATTCTCACTGCTTAGATTAAAATTGAAAATTATTAACATGACCCACAAAAGCCTGTGTGATCTAGCCCTGGCTGGGAGGCTCAGTTATTTAGAGAGTCATCCTGATACTCCAAGGTTGTAGGTTTGATCCCTGGGCAGGGCACATAAAAGTATCAGCCAATGAATGCATAAATAAGTGAAATAACAAATCTCTCTCTCTCGTTCTCAAAAATCAATTAAAAATAAAAAAAAAGGCTATGTGAACTGGCCCCTGCCAGCTCCCCAACTTCATTTCCCTTCATCCCCTATTCTCCATACACACTGGCCTTGGTTCACATCCTCAGATGGACAAGCTCATTCCCTATTTTAGGATGTCATCGCTGACTCCTCTGTCTGGACCATTCTCCCCCAACTATTCACATGGCACATTCCTTTTCATTCTTTTTGACTGTTACATATCACCCCAGGGAACCCCAACCACAGCAGATATTCTGCTCAAGAGCATCTTGTTTTTGTTTCCTCACTGTACTTATAATTTGTAAGTATGTACTTGCCTGCTTATTAGACTAACATCAGCCTCAGTTACTAGATTGTAAGGGCAGTGACCACACTGGTCTTGTTTATCACAGTGGACTTAATACCTAGCAGACTGTTTGACACAAGCATAAATTCCCAGTGAATACTGAAACCAAATGCCCACTCGAGGGAATACTTCAGAGCAAAAGGTCTTTATTTTAAGAATAATCTGCCCCAAACAGGTTTGTGTTTGTGATTTTTACCAGTTTTTAGAGAGAATGGTGGTGAAATGAAAATGTGTATTTGAAGTGGGAGAGAAAATAAATTCTTTTGGAGGAAAGAATGCAGAAGGAGGGTGCCAGCAACAGAGAGTACATTAGGAAGAGTTCTCAGCGTTCCCCGGGATGGACAGGGACAGAGAAGCTCTGTATCCAAGAACATGTGGTCAAGTTTCCCTGATTTTTTTTTAATTAAAAAATTTTAATTTAACTTTTTTCCATCACCATTTATTCCCTCTATGCCCTCACCCTCCTCCCCTCCACCCTGCAGTCACCACGCTATTGTCCATGTCCATGAGTTCTCTTTTCTGTTCAATCCCTCCACCCCTTTCACATTCCCCTGCCCCCACCAGAGCTGTCTGCCTGCTCTGTACCTATGAGTTTGTCTCCAATCTGCTGGTATTAACAGTTGTTCTTTCCCTTGTTTATCGTATCAGCCACAGTGATGTAATGACTTTGCTTAAAGGAGCTCCACCCCTGGGAAATCAATCAATGTGCCAGTGAGGGTTCAGATGAACCACAGGTAAGAGAGACCCTAAATATCTTACACTCCCCTGGGGGAGAAGTAAGCCCCTTTCTTAAGTTAGGATCAAGTTTCTCCCCTTGCTGTTGTTAGTTCTAGCCAGTTTGGATGTCTTCTAGACTAATTAATATATGATTATATATTATTAGTATATTACACACACACACACATACACACACACACTCACACCATTATCTTCGAATTAAAAGCTGTACTATTTCTTAAATTATCTTATAGGAACCCAGAGTATTGAGAAATAAAATGCACTCCTTTACTTCATATATGCCTGAGATAAAAAAACAACATCTATTATGTTTCAACATCTTGTTCACTTTATGGAATATAACCCAAGTGACAGTGACCAGAGAGATGACCTGCTAGGAATACACTACTTATTGCAGACCTGCATTATTGGTTTTCCCAGGTGGCTCTTGTATACAGTGAAAACTTGTGCAGAAAAGGAAAACGTAACTCAAATCAAGGAAAAGTTAGTTAATTTTATCCAGTACTGAAGGGTAAGGGAGACCTCTCAGAAGGGAGCCAGGGATTGTCTCAGGGGAAAGGGGTTCCATCACCAATAGCCTTAGGGCTTCTAGCTTTGGGTTGATTGATCCCCCAAACCCTGAATAAGGGTTCCCACACTGCTTTCTTTCTCTCAATACAGTGCTGGTATCCAGAGGGCAATGGCTGCTTTTGGATTAGGGTGTTGAGGAAGGTAATACTAATATTACCACCGGTGTTAATAATAATAATAATGGCAACAGCTAACATTGGCTGAGGTGATTGCTAGGTACCAGGCACTCTTCCAAGCCTTTGAAATGTATTTACTCACATGAAAACTTGTACATTTTACAGATGAGGAAACTGAGGCACAAAGAGGTTAAGTCACTTGTTCAAGGCTGCACAGCGGGTGGGTCATGGAGCAGGGTTGTCAAATGGCTTTCTGAAGTGGGCGACGTTCTACAAGCTCAGCTGAAGCACTGTCACTAGACTCCTTTGCTATCCACTATTTTCACTGAGAGATGAGGTTCATCTCTTCTGGGGCAGCTTGACAAAAACCTCCATTTAAAGGATTGTCTGAGGCAGAACCATTGTTATTACAAATGGAAACTCTGAAGTGCCATTTGTGTTTGAATCTTGGACACAGAAGGATAGTTGCCATAATTAGGGTGTTGATTTGTGAAAATGCTGGAAATATGAGTTAGAATCAGAAAATAATAAAATTAGATTTCTTAAGGGCAGGGATAATACTAGCAACTTTAAAACTATCCCTCAGTTTTGGCCGGTGTGGCTCAGTGTTTGAGTGTCAGCCCATGCACCAAGAGGTCGCTGGTTTGATTCCCAGTCAGGACACATGGTTGTGGGCCCAATCCCCAGTGAGGGGCATGCAGGAAGTGGCCAGTTGATGTTCTCTTTCATTGATGTTTCTATCTCTCCCTCTCCTTTCCTCTCTCTCTAAAAAATCAACAAATTAAAAAAATGTTTTAATAAAAATATCCCTCAGAGTTACACCTTGAACCTGGATTGAATTGAAAATACTCATACTAGACATTGGAAACACTGAATCAGTTTGAGAAATCAATACTTTTACTTGTCAAAATTATTCTGCAAAGAGGTTCATGGATTTGGTAAGTGTAACTTTTTAAGAAACCTTTCCTGTTGCAACCTACCGTTGGCTGGGTTAGAGAACACTGATGTGGTTACATTGAAATATATTTCCTTCTAATTTAGAATATTATGAGAAAATATAAAAATAATTAGAGTAGACCAAAGGACAGTAATATGAAATCATTTGGTGTTCAAAAGAAAAAAATCTTTGAAGGATGTGTTCAAACCATAATGCCTCACCTGGATCTGTTCAACCATCACTAAGTTGATTGCTTTTTGTTACAAAACACAAATAAGAAAAATGTGCATTTAAAATTTTTAGAACAAACTATTTTACTTTGCTTCTGCTCTTTCTCAAGCGTC
Source organism: Molossus molossus (assembly GCF_014108415.1). NCBI lineage: Eukaryota > Metazoa > Chordata > Mammalia > Chiroptera > Molossidae > Molossus > Molossus molossus. Next base: position 43,837,136 of record NW_023425401.1, read on the forward strand.
GCCTCCAGTCCGGAGGCACCGCTAATGGCCTTGAAGCATTTGTTTCACTTTTAGTACCAGAGAGATGTGAACCAGGGTTATAAACATTAATAACTTCAAAAACTGTGACTATAGCCCTGGCCGGTGTGGCTCAGCGGTTAGACCGTTGGCCTGCGGTCTAGAGAGACCTGGGTTTGGTTCCCGCTAAGAGCACGTACCTGGGTTGCAGTTTATCCCCGGCCCTGGTTGGTCGTGTGGGTGGCAGCCACTCGATGTGTCCTTTTCACGTCGATGTTTCTCTCTTTCTCTCTCTTCCTCTCTCTCCCTCCCACTCTATCTGTACAAAAAATGGAAAAATGTCCTTGGGTGAGGATAAAAAAAACTAAAAAACAAAACAAAACTGTGACTATATTTGCTTAGTGATGCTTCACAGTTACACTCTTTGTGAAAGCATAATCAAGGTGCGCAGTAAACCTGTGGCAAACTTGAACTACCTCTGTGGCTGAAAGAGCAAATCTCAGGCCTAGATGGGTTGTTAACTGAGCTCCCATTGACTGAGTGCTTCGTATGTACTAGGAACTGTGCCGTGTGTATATCATACATTATTTTTTAATCCTCAGAACAGTTCTAAAGAAACATGGTGCTATCATCTCCTTTTCACAGATGAGAAAACTGAGGCTTAGATAAATTAAGCAATTTTTCAGGACCACTCAGCTAGTGAGAATCAGAACTACTGACTACATGACTCTAGAGGCCAAGCCCAGACCACTATTTTATTCTGTGTTTTCTAACCTTTTCCACATCAGGACACACATACAAAAAGATAAGATTTAGGCAGTGCACTGGAATAAACATGAAAATGATCAAAGTCTGATGATACCAGCCAAGCCCTTCCTGTATGCCTCAAAGGCTAAAGGGAGTCAGTAACTGGTATGACCCATCAGTGGAAGGTCATGGAGAACAGATTAGGAAACTCAGCTGTTTTTCAATAAGGTAAACATCTTCGTCATCCAGACTGATCTGGGGATGTAGGAATGCCGAGGGGTCAGTTTCAGTTAGTAAAATATCTGCATTACAGGCTGTATGAACCATATACTGGTTCATTTGTTTCAAGCATGTTTTGGAAAGCATCACAGTCTTCTTTTCGAATAAATTCTTCAATGAAAGCCCAATATGTAAAACAGATAAAAAAAGGAACTACTCTGTAGCCATTTCTCAGGAGCCCTGAAGCTCTAACAGAGCAGTTTGAAAACCACTGCATGAAGAAGAGGTGTCTCTGAATGTCCTCATTCAAATGCAAACATCCCCACCCGGGCTGGGAAGATTTAACAGGGACAAAGCACAGGGAAGTCTCACTACAGGAAGGGGTTGGAAATGTGTGTAGGACAGACAGAAGGACAGACTTCACCTTTCCATGACTTTGCCAGGGCTGACTTAGTCACCCAGAGCCTCAGCCGACAGTTCACAGTCCTGCTGAGCAGAGAGTGGCCCTGCTCATCTGCAGGAAGAGTAAGTCAGCAACTTGCGGAGGAAAGAGTGTCAATGGCAAGCCTGGCCTCTCTATTTGGTACTTACTTAGGGTGAACATGGGCAAGTCATTTAACTCTTTCCAGCCTCAGTTTCTTAGGGTTATTGAGAATTGGGAATAATATCTGCCTTGCTTCCCTCTCAGAGTTGTGATGATCAAATAAAATAATATATATGAATACTTATATACATACCAGTCATTAAATTAATAGTTTAAACATAATTTTAAAAATGGGCCAAAGATGAACAAAATAGACCCAGAGACATAAAAAGGAATATAGTTCAGACTGACAAACTTCAGGGGCGGGGGGGGGGGGCAGGGTGGATGGATGAGATGAACCAAAGAACTTATATGTGTGTATGTGTAACCAATGGGCATAGACAACAATGCTGGGGAGTGGGTAGGGGTGGGGTGGGATGGGGAGGAGGGTGTCTAGGAGGGAAAAAGGAGAAACATGTAACAAAAATAAATTAATAAAAATTGAAAAAAATAATAAGAAAAATAAAAATGGGCCAAAGACTCAGATGGTCACATGACCAAAGATGATATATGAAACAGAAAGATGCTCAACATCATTAATAGCAAAATGCAAATTAAAACTATGAGATATCACTAATACACATTTATGAATATGGCTAAAATTAAAAGAAAAAAGCTGGCAATGACGTGGAGCAACTGGAACTCTCACATGTTTTACTGGGAATGAAAAGTGGAAGAGCCACTTTGGAAAAGTCCGGCAGTTTCTTAAAACGTTACACATTTTGTTACAACTCAGCAATCCCATTATGAGGTATCTATACAAGTGAAATTAAAACTTATGTTCACACAAAAACCTGAATGTGAATTTTTATAGTAGTTTTACTCTTATTTGCCCAAAATTGAAAATGACTCAAATGTCCAGCGCACTGTGGTCCAGTGGAATCGCGCTCTGCCGTGAAGCGGAACAAGCTACCTGTACACCCAACAACACGAGGCAATCGCAGATGCGCTATGCTGAGTGACAGAGTCACGTTCCGAAGGTTACAGACTGTATGATTCTCTTTACAGGACGTTCTCTAATCGCCGAAACCAATGGGACAGAAAACTGTTAGTGGCTCCAGGGGCTAGGGTGGGAAGAAGCTTGAACACCTTGGAGAGTGAGAGAATTTGGGGGGGATTATGGGACTGTTTTGTATCTTGGTTATGGTAGTTATTATATATATATAACTGTATGTGTTTTTCAAAACTGGTTGAATGGTACACTAAAAAGGGTGAATTTTACTGTATATAAATTATACCTCAGTTTTTCAAAATGTGAAACAATTAATAGTGCTGAAGAAATGTTTTTGCCTGGTGCAAAGAAGTCTTTTTAAATTGGTAACATCTTTTGCCAATTATGTTTCCACCACGAATTTGCTTAGGAACCTCCTTTTCTCCCTCACCAATGGACTAAGGAAAGTCTCAGACAAATGAAACTGATAATGAATTGAGTTCACAGAGTTAGCAGAATCTAAATTAAAGAAGTTTTACTTTAATCTTTAGAAGGCATCTTTAATCTCAAAGCTTTTCTAGAATCATGTTTTTCATCACAGAAATATAGCCCTGTCTTCAGTGGCAGAGAACAGAAATAATCAATCATATGATACCTATTTCATGGGAGAAATGATGAAACTGATAATAGCCACCTTTTGCCAAAGATGGAAGAAGTGGAAATGAGCTACTCGGGAGACTCTTGGACTCCTGCTATATCTGCACCTCTGCAGTATCCAATCAAGAGCTTCATGATCCCTTCATCAGCTTCTGGAAGCCATCCATGGGCAAGATGCAGGAGTAAGAGTAATTCACTTCTAGACTGAGGCCACACAGTGATGTGGAACTGTATTCCCATCAGTATGTTCCCAGGGAACAAAGTCCCTTCTTAACCACCTGGCTGTTTAAAAACAAATAAATTAGTGGAAGCAGAGCTGTTGTGCCTGGAACCATCCAATTTTGTTATCATATTCCATCAAGGTTATCCTCAGACAATTTTTTTTCTGTATCCAATTTTATTTTTCCAAACACTGTCCTCTTTTTCATTTCTCTCTCTATACTGGGACCCAGTAGCCAGATGCTCTATCCATCCTTTTCTCCTTCCTTTAAATATAATTCGCTTCTGATAACAAAATACAGAGGAGCAGCAAAGGCAATGCCTGTAATCCCCTGGTTGCTTGTCTTTCCAGTCTGTGTGCATCCATAAACACCTGTGTACCACACCAGGCTCAGACTGCCCAGAAGCATCTCCCCCCTTCCCACTGTACAGTATATGGTGCTGTGAGAAGCAGAATCCTCTCCAATTACAGTTTTCTAGCTCACTTTTGCAAATACTGAAGCTGAAGTAACTGGTTGTTCCTATAACTGAAACTCTCCATGTTCAAGTAAGACATGGGCAAATTATAGCTGCACGCTTTTACAGAGATTTAAAGTAACTTTTTAAAGAAAGGTATTACTTAAACAGGAGCAGTGACTAAGGCCCTATTTGTGTCCCCAGTCTTCTAAGCCCCAGGCTGCCTGTGGCACCTGGATGGCTGCCCTTGGGTGCCCACATCCCAGGGTGGTAATGGAGAGAGGAATAAACAGTCCTGACTGAGCTCAGACCAGGAGTTCTGGGACTTGAGGGTCTTTGTGTATTGGTCACTTTTCTCCATGTTCTTTTTTTTATCCTCACCTGAGGATATTTTTCCATTTTTTTGTACAGACAGAGTGGGAGGGAGAGAGAGGAAGGGAGAGAGAGATAGAAACATCGACGTGAAGGGACACATCGAGTGGCCGCCACCCGCATGACCAACCAGGGCCGGGGACAAACTGCAAACGAAGTACGTGCCCTTAGCGGGAACCGAACCCGGGTCTCTCCGGACCGCAGGCCGATGCTCTAACCGCTGAGCCAAACCGGCCAGGGCTCTCCATGTTCTTTTTGGCTGTTTCTGTTCCTTCTTCCAGTAATGAGTCTTGGCCTTCTCTTTTCCCTTCCCTTCCAGGGTGGCTGTCACCTCCTGATACTTCTAGCCAACCTCATGAGCCAGATGCTCCGGGTAGATGAACTTTCCCAGAGGCTTCAGACACATAACCTTGAGGGCAGCAGGAACCGCCACCTGCTTGTCCTTGTCCGAGGGTGGCCCGGCCTCACTTGGTCTGTGGGCAGCATGCCTCCACTGACCACCAAACGATAAGACTGCAGCCTGATGTGGTAGGGGCCGCAGAACTGCTTGGTGTTCATATGCTTTCAGAGAAAGGGCAGGCATTTTAACTGGTTTCTGTAGAAACTGCCAGAATGTTCATGCCTTCCCAGTGCATGAGCACCACCTCTGACCCTGGCTGGCCATGGCGGGTGCCTGGTGGCCCTGGAAATAGACTCAGCCATCGCACACCAGACCTTCCCTCCTGCCATTTTCAGCAGATGCCTGAAGAAACCTTTGTTTTTTCTTCATTCAACAAATACTTATTGAGCACCCACTGCTTATGGTATAAAGGTCTATTCACTAAAAATACACCTATGAAAACAACAATATTCCTGTTATATAATATTCATGGACCTTACTATTATAGTGGAAGAGACAGAAAATTAATAAACAAATAGGTAATAATACCAAGTCTGATATGGATCAGTACAAAGCAGAAAAATAAGGTAAGACAAGGATAGCAGATCTCAACCTGTGGGTTGCGACCCCTTTGGGGGTGGAATGACCCTTTCACAGGGGTCGCCTAAGACATAACAGTAGCAAAATTACAGTTATGAAGTAGCAACAAAAAATAATTTTATGAGGAACTATATTAAAAGGTCGCAGCATTAGGAAGGTTGAGAACCACTGGCAAGGAGATAGAGAGAAATGTGGGCTGTTTTAGATAAGGTGGTCAGGGAGGGCCTCTCTGATGAGGTGACATTGAACAGACACAGATGCCAAGGAGCAAGTCATGTGGACAAAATGGAACAAGAGCAAAGAGAAAGCTCAGCATATTGGAGAAATAGTGAATAGGATTGAGAGGTAGGATGGCGTGGAGTGTGAGATCAAATAGAGCTTCAGGAAGGAGTTTGAATTTTATTCTAAGTGTGATGGAGACCACTGGATTGTCTCCAGAAGGGGGATGATACTTTAAAAGGCTGGCATGTCTGCTTGCACAGGATGGATTGTAGTTGGAATCAAGAAAACCAACCAGGAGGCTGTTGTGGTAACCCAGACAAGACATTGTGGTGGAGGTGGTGAGAAGCGGCCGGATTTAGGATATATTTCTAAGACAGACTTGATTGGATCTGCTGATGGATGAATATAGGGTGTGAGGGACAGAGAACAGTCAAGGAGGACCCATGATTTTCTTTTTTATTTATTCATTAGAAAATGTACTGACCTTTATGCAGATTTGTGCTAGGCACTGGAGATGTAAAGACCAACGAGAAATAATTAGTGCCTTCCAGGAGCTTATTGATGGGGTGGACAGAGAAAGAGAGCAGATTGTTCTGTACTGGGGACTTGGGAAGGTTTAGTTTTACTTTGAAGGAAGAACAAGAGTTCACTAGGTGCAGAAAGTAGGGAAGACTATTCCAGGAAGTGGGGTCAGCAAGTCTCGGTGGATTGTTGTGGGATGGCGAGTGATGGAAGAGAAGGCCGGGAAAGCAGGTTGGGGAGAACCCTGGGTGTCCACTAAGGAGTGAGAACGTCACCCTAAAGACAATGGGGGCATTTTTAAGCAGGACGGTAATAAGGTTGACCCCTTCTCCTTAATCTAACAAGCAGGTCAATTCACTGATCTGGACAAAGAAATTATAGTTGAACTAAAACTCATTAAATGTGTGTTGCTTCAATCAGAGTGTCATGTTTTAGATTCTTTTATCAAGAAACAAAATTCTCTTTTGATCTTATTGGTGTCAGCAAGCAGAAGCACGATCATTCTTCGGACAGAGAAATGCTATTAATCTTGTGGCTAATTAATATTTATTAAACATCTACTCTGTGCCAGACACTGTGTTAAGCGCTGGGAATCCAGCAGGAGCAGACGATGTCCCTGCCCTTGTGGAGCTTGTGAGACGGGGCAAATATAGGACAAGTGATTTCAAATACGATGTATCATCAAAAGGACAGCGAAAAACAGGAAAGGGTGCTACAGAAGCATTTAGTAGGGAGTTAACCCCTTTTAGGGGTTCAGAGACACCTCCCTAAGACAATGATCTTTGAATTAAAATGATCGTAATTTTAGTACTAGCAGCATTATCATCCCTTCTTTCTTCACTAACTAGCCTTCCTTTCAAGAGGTTGCTCCTCTGCTTCTCTTCTGCTTTGAATCATGTCTAGCTCTTGCCCGAACTAAAACCTTCCCAAGTCCCCAGCTCTTGAAGATAGAAAAAAAACAAATCTTTCACTTTTATATACCCAAACTAAGCTTTTCATTATTTTCCAGAATTAGCCACACAATTCTGACTTCCTTGCATTCATATATTCGCATACTCATTCGTTTGTTCCAGTCCCGTACTACGTGCAGGGTACTGGAGGGGACTCCACATGGATTGCCACACTGAAGCAGGACGTGAAGTGCGAGTGGCAGGAGATGAGTGATGACAAGTTCCTTCATCTGTAGGACGTGCAGAGGACTGTGCAGGTGTTGGAGAACCAGGCGGTTTGAGCCTAACTTTGTAACATCACATTCGTGAACACCAGAGATGGGAAAGACACCTGAAATCTGGAATTGAGGAAGTGTAGATGTAAATCTTAGCCTTATTATTGAACAGCTGTGTGGTTTGGGCAAACTACTCAACTTCTCTGAACCTAAGTGATATAATATCTACCTCAGACATCTGTTATGAAAATTAAAATTAACCAAACTCTTGTAAAAGTAAAAAAATCAAATACCGTTTTTTGCACATAAAAAACATTTGTAAATAATAATTGTAATAGTAAAAAGACCTAACATCTGCTAGACACTATTTTTACTAAATATTATGCATACATTCTGTCATTCAATTTCACAACTTATGAGACAGATACTGTTATTATCTTCATTATACAAATGAGGAAACTGACAGGCTCATAGAGGTTAACCACCTTGTCCAGGGTTGTGCCTTTCCACCATTTTTAGCCTTTATATAACATTTACTTAAAGATTCCATGAGGAGCATAAAGGAGAGGTATTGGTTTATCACTGCTTTCCCTTATATCCTGCAGAAGATGCTGTAAGCAGAGTTACAACCCTAGAGTAGGATAAACAGTTATGAATCCTGGTGGGTCCACCACCTGGACAATTCACCTGAGAAGGGGCCAGAGCCCACGAGGCATCCAGATCAAAGAGCTGTCATACAGGCAGGGAGGGGCTGTAGCCAACACAAGCCTTGCGCAAACAGCAGCCTGTCTGCCCTGACCCAGCTGGGATCCCAGGCCTCTCTCTGAACTTAGGCCCTGGGGCTACTATGTCCTTAGCTCCAGTTGCACAGTCCTGGTTACCGCATCCCTTTTCCCCATCAGGCAGCTGATGATGCTGAAAAACTTTACTTCTTACCCATGGGGTTGTGACAGCCGCCTGCATCTCTCTTGCTTTGATAACAAGGAACAAATAAAGATACTGTTTGAAACCGTCTGAGCCCTCATTCGAGTTCATGCTGTAGTTCCCAAGGTGTGTGTATTGGGGAAGGAGTGGAGTGGGGAGGCAGGGGAATGACCAGAGACAGGTGAAGACAGAGGTGGTCTGGGGCAGGTGGAGGTGGGGGCGGGCAGAGGCTGAGTTTGCCTCACATTGAAAAGGAGAATTCAGGCTGGATTTGTGTAAAGGCTGCTTATGAATTTTTATTTCTGCAAACAAAGTCTCGGACCTTTCTAGAAACAAATGGATGGGTATCCATTTCTGTAGCATTAGGACTTGCACATTATGGCTGATTTCAAGCAGGTTTACTTTCATTTTAGCAAAAGGTAAGGCATTTCATTAGAGTTACTTCTTCAGAAATAAAATTGAACTGAGAAAAAAGACCTGCAACTATTTGGCTATCACTGTGGATGATAGTTGATCGGGGCCTTGATTTTTACCTGTCTGTGTACATGTAGGAAAACCCTAATGTGTCCGCAGGCCCTGCTGAGTGCCAGTGCAGCCATCTAGGTAAGGGCTGCAGACAGGCAGGGAGCCAAAGGCCAGTGTGGGGAATGGGTATTGGCAGTTGAGTGCAGAGGGGGCTGGTGAATTGTTGGCAGTGATGCAGACTCAGATCTGAGGGCCAAACGTGTGCAGCAGGCCCCTTTCTGCTCAACACACATTTGCTGAAGAATCAGGAACTGGTTCCTGGGCCTGTGCATATTTGTAGCCTGAACACTTGACCCCTTGTCGCTTCACATAAGTAGCTCCTTCAGCTCTAGTGTCGTCTCCTCAGAGAGGCCTCTCTCACCAGCTTGTCCAAAGTGGTTATTTTCTATTGCAGCTCCGTTGCTTCTTTCACAACATTTACTACAATTTATTTGTGTCTCTCTTCCTAGAATATAAATTCTATTAGACAGGGGTTATGATCCGTCTTGTTCACTGTTGTAAGTTCATTCTCTAACACAGTACTGGGCACATCCTAAGTGTTCAATAAGAATCAGTGGAATGAAGAATGAACAGGTCAGAGATCATGCATTCTCCTTTCTTGACTGCAGCCAGCTTTAATAATTTAGAGAAATGTGTATATTTGAAATAAATGTATTGGTGTATGTATCTGTCTGTATCAGTAGGTGACATCACTTGATATTATACAACTCTTACATTTATTATATTACTGTATTGCTAAATGAAAAAAAAATTAAGGTTATTATTATACACTATGCAAAATTTGTAGAGAAAAAATTTGTGTGAATTGGTAAAACCTTGCTTCTCAAATTTCATCCATGGACCAGCATCTCAGGCTCCACCCCAGATCCACTGAATCAGAATTAGCAATTTAACATGGTCCCCAGTTTGAGAAACTGCTCCAAAAGACTCACAGTTTAGCCTGTGAGATCATTTTGTGAACTGTAGGGGGTAGTTTACTGAGGTTGAGGAAAGGTGGAACAGCTTTGTAGGACACTGATAGTTCCAGGAAGAATAAGACATTCTGTGCTTCACAGGTTGATCTTTGTTTTTAAATCCTAAAGAAAGACTGTTGGCTAGTTAAGTTAGTGGGCATTTTTAACTAAGCATGACTCATTGCTGGCAAAGTTAACACCATGGACCCTTTCAGAATTTCATTCAGCACAGGAGAGCCACTATCCCTCATCTATCTCAGGTATGGCTGGAGAGAGGGTATCTGAATGATGTTAGTAGATAGTGTTTTTTAATTTTTACAAATAATTATAATTGTTAATATTCACACATTATAGAACTTTAAAAAAAAAGTTAGTTAGTTAGCTGTTGTTATAAAGAAAAACAAGGAGTCTATTTATCCAGTTAACACATCCCTGAGACTGTCAGCTAAGTACCTTGCTCCTTCTCCTGGCAACAACCTGAAGGAAGAATTAAAATGAGGATGGGCAGAAATAGCCAAAGTGATGAAAAGCAAGGACCTACAACCAAGATTACTCTATCCTGCAAAGCTATCATTTAGAATCGATGGACATATAAAGAGCTTCCCAGACAAGAAAAAGCTAAAGAAGTTCATCACCACCAAACCAGTATTACATGAAATGTTGAAGGGTCTTTTTGAAGAAGAAGATAAAAAATATGAACAATATCCCTGGCTGGTTTGGCCCAGCAGTTAGAGCATCAGCCCACCAACTGAAGGGTCTTGGGTTTGATTCCTGGTCAAGGGCACGTACCTGGGTTGCATTTTCCATCCCTGGCCCCGATCTTGGAGTTTTGCAGGAGGCAACCAATTGATGTGTCTCTCTCACATGGATGTCCCCCCCTCCCCGCCCCCGCCCCAGCTTCCTTTCCACTCTATCTAAAAAAATCAATCGAAAAATATCCTTGGGTGAGGATTAACAAACAAACAAAAACAGAACAATAAAATGGCAATAAATACATATCTATCAACAATTGAATCTACAAACCAAATGAACAAGCAGAACAGAAACAGTCATAGATATAGAGAACTTTTTGTTGGTTGCCAGATGGGAGGGGGATGGGGGGATGGGCGAAAAAGGTGAAGGGATTAAAAAGTACAAATTGGTTGTTAGACTGATGAACCTCAGAGGAAAGGGGGGCAAAAGAAATAAACCAAAGAACTTACATGCATATATAAATAACCAATAGTCACAGACAATATAGTGTGGGGAAGGCAGGAGGAGGGTGGGAGTGGGGAGGAGGGGGAAGAAAAGAGGGGGACATCTGTAATACTTTTGACAATAAACATTAAAAAAAAAAAAGTAAAAATAAAAATAAATAAATAAATAAATAAAATGATGACGGACTCTTTCCTAAGAAGCTGAGTTACAAAAAACCTCCATTCCCTAAATTGTAGATGTGATTAGTGGTGGGTAAAATAAGTGCTCTGGTCTCTTACATTTGAATTAATTGATTAAATAAGCATTAATTCAGTTCCTAAAGGTGCCAGCATGGGCCAGTGCTGGGGATCAAAGATTAATACCAGATTCCTGCCTTCAGTGTGATTATGTGACTTTGGTTTATCCAGGGCAAATCTCTTCCTGGCCTGGTGAAAAACCTGGAATTCCCTGTCTTTTTAATCAATTTAATCAGTGCTCTAGGTCAATAGGAGGATCAATGGCAATGAGAAAGTCTTGTTCTTTTTCATCTGGAAAATTAAGCCTCCTTCCTCAAATGTCCTCAGTGACTGATCCTCATCAGTGAGGATAATCTTTCCTGTACGCTAAGCAGGTTGTTTTTATTCTGTCGGCCCGGAGAGCAGAAAGAAAAATCATTTTTGAAGCTTCCTCTTCTGTTGAATATCTGGCACACTGGTGCTAAACAGGCAATAAATCATAATAAATGGGAATAGTCGCCCATGGCATGATCTGATTGAGTCGTTTAAACAATCACTTGGTGTTGACAAAGGGTAGGGTGATTATGCCAGAGGAATTCAAAGGTGCTTAAAACAAATGAACTGGAGAAATTGCTTGAAAAATGTGGGGGGTTCTTCCAGGGCAATAGACTTCCTTCATTCTGGTTCAGCCTTGAAGTTCATAGACCTGAGTAATTAAGATGCTCCTAATTTTTTGGCCTTAGGCTGGGTGGAGGGGGGCCCAACCACGGAGCTGCCACCTGAGATTTGCCTTCTAAATCTGAGGTTTTGAGAAGTGAACCTCACAGGGACCTGCTTATACTATTTTGCAGTTTGGGAGATTAACCCTCACATGAATGTATAGGTAGAGTCATTCAGAGGACAGCTCCCAGCATACGTACAGCCGTTCCAACACAGGTATTAGGCTTCAGCAGGGAAGTCATTATTCTTGTAATAATAATAATAATAATAATCCATGCAAGTGGGCTGCTTTTTGCCAGCTATTCTGGAGACATCAAAGACATCCTGTTGGTGTGGATGGGGCACCCTTCTCGTGCTTGTGGGTAGGAGCTTTTTGTTATTTTCCAAAGGAAAGTGCCAGAGGGTAGGCGACTTCCGGTAGGTCACCTTACAAGCAGGGAGGGGTTAGAGAGTAATTCTGGGTCTTTTCCACCCTCTTCCCAGACCAGCAGGCCGGCAGGAGGAGCCCAAACGCTTGCAAGGACCAGAGGGAGGAATAGCTCCCCCTGGCGGCTTTATAGCCCCTCCTCCTCGCTGCGTTCCTGCACCCCACCCCCATCCTACTGCAGAAAGGGAGGTGCCCCATTCCACCCCTTCCTCAACTTCTTGGGTCTGTAAGATCACCCCTCAAAGTTTAGTTGGCGGTCCTTCGACTGGGAGTGAGGGGATCCTCCTCAGCCCGCACTCCAAATAGAGGTAGAGCAGTGGGTCTCAGCCGTGTATTCCCTGGGCGCATTCCCTGGGAAGATGCACCCCTGACCAATCACCTCTAACTCTGGCCTTGGGTCCCAGATGTCTTTTCTGCATAAAACGAGGCAGGCAATTCCCACGCACAGGAGGGGCGAAGACTCGCTGCCTTTGAAACAGCTAGGACTGGACGTTAGTTGGTAACAGGAATCATAGTATACATTCCATCTGAGAAGTTCAAGCCCACTTTAGGTTTGCCTATGGTTACATAATCTCTGCTCATTACGGTTGGGTTGGATTTGGGAATGATTGCTGATTTGAACTGAAGTAAAAGACTGGCCCTGGCCAGTTTGGCTCAGCGGTTAGAGCGTCAGCCTGCGGTCCGGAGAGACCCGGGTTCGGTTCCCGCTAAGGGCACGAACTTCGGTTGCAGTTTGTCCCCGGCCCTGGTTGGTCGTGCGGGTGGCAGCCACTCGATGTGTCCCTTCACGTCGATGTTTCTCTCTCTCTCTCTCCCTTCCACTCTATCTGTACAAAAAACGGAAAAATATCCTCGAGTGAGGATAAAAAATAAAATAAAATAAAATAAAATAAAAAATAAAAGACTGACCTGCTAAGAGGCTGATTGGCTACATGCAAAAAAATGGAACTAGACCATCAACTTACACCATACACAAGAATAAACTCAAAATGGATAAATGTAACTCATGAATCCATAAAAACCCTAGAAGAAAGTGTAGGCAACAAAATTTTAGACATCATACGAAGCAGAATTTTCACTGATATATCACCTAAGGCAACAGAAACAAAGGAGAAAATGAACACATGGGACTCTATCAAACCAAAAAGCTTCTGCACAGCAAAAGAAACAACCATCAACATGAAAAGGGAACCCACTATGTGGGAGAGCATCATTGCCAATGATACATCAGATAAGGGGTTAATTTCCAAAATATATAGAGTGCTCATACAACTCCACAAAAGGAAGACCAAGAACCCAATTAAAAAATGGGCAGAGGGCATAAATAGACACCTCTCCAAACAGGGCATACAAATGGCCAAGAGACATATGAAGAAATGCTCAACGTCACTAATCATCAGAGAGATGCAAATTAAAACAACTATGAGGTATCACCTCACACCTTCCAGAATGGCTGCCATCAAACAACAAGTGCTGATGAAGGTGTGGAGAAAAGGAGACTGTAGTACACTGCTGGTGGGAATGCAGACTGGTGCAGCCACTATAGAAAACAGAATGGTGTTTCCCCCCAAAATTAAAAATTGAACTTCCATTTGACCCAGTGATCCCACTTCTAGGAATATATCCTAAGAAGCCCAAAACACCAATCAGAAAGAATATATGTACTCCTATGTTCATAGCAGCACTATTTACAATTGCTAAGATCTGGAAACAGCCCAAGTATCCATCAATAGATGAATGGATAAAAAAGCTGTGGTACATTTACACAATGGAATACTGTACAGCTGTAAGAAAGAAAGATCTCTTATCTTTTGAGATGACATGGAGGGACCTTGAGAGTATTATGCTAAGCAGAATAAGCCAATCAGAGAAAGATAAATACCACATGATCTCACTTATTTGTGGAATATAATGAACAAGATAGGCTGAGGAATGAAATAGACTCAGAGACATAGAAAAGAGTATGGTTCAGACTGACAAACCTCAGAGTCGGGGGGTGGGGTGGATGGATGAGATGAACCAAAGAACTTATATGCATGTATACATAACCAATGGACATAGCCAACAATGCTGGGGTGGGGGGAAGGGCGGGATGGGGAAGAGGGTGTCTAAGGGGGAAAAAGGAGAAACATCTGTAACAAAAACAAATTAATAAAATTTTGGGGAAAAAAAAAAGAGGCTGATTAAGGCAGTATTAATCCTTTGAGAGGACTTTCGGTCCAAAGGTACTAGATAATTCCAAAGGAGCCTCAAAATATAACTGCTGCTACCTCTGTGCTAGGGTGGTATGCTAATGGCTGGGGGAGGAAGCTCATTGCCCTCCTGTGCATCATTAGATCCCGCTTTGCTGAGTGCTCAGGGTGTGTTGGTTGGGGGAAGACAGAAACATAATTCAGGTTTCTTGCACGTTTTAACACCAGAGACCATGTCTGCTTCTCACCCGAAGCCTGGTGCTTTAATGTGAGCTCCTAGTGGAAAGAAAAATCCACCACCAACATTCACTTAGAGCCTGTTCCTTACCTGAGACTGCAGCCTGAGGCTGGAAGGATCATCTATCTGCCTTACACATTGAACATGCCTCCTCTTAAGGCTTCCTAGACTAGAAGCATTTAGATAACTAAACACAAATCACAGGAAGGGCAATTCCAAAACTGAGATACAGATTTGGCTGAATGAGAAACATAATGGGAAATTCTTGAGGCCGGGAGCTTCGCTACATCCAGCCAGTGTGCTGCAAAGCTCCTCCTTAAGGCTCCTATCAACCTGGAAACTCGGCACTTTGAATGCCAGTGGGTGAGCTGGGGTCAGAAACTACCACGCTCCATGCCCTGCTGTCCCTCTGAATAGTTCATTTAATGGGCCCAAGTCTTTCTGCCAAAAACAAAACACAAAACACCTCACAGAACCAAACTCCTAGAGGCAAGGCTGCTATCTGGGTGAAGAGGTTTGCCATGGAGGAACACATGGCAACTATGAGGCCTTCCCACAGACACAGGGACTCACAGCATCTCAGGCTGGTCAGAAAGGAAGGCCCGAGCAGGCGGAGCTGCTTCCTTTCAAGGGGCTGTTTTCAAAGGCTGCAAGATGATCCATTAAAATGGACACTCAAAGCATCTGTGAATATAGGAGACATGGGTATTAAATAGCTATTTCTGATCTCAGATCAGTAGTTTTATTTCCCCTTTCTTTATCCTTTCTTTCTCTATTAAGGTCTTTGAAGAGTTTTGCTCTTGACCTCAAAGAGTCAGGGTCATGGGTCCTTTGTTCCGGTTCCCAGTGGTTGAGGAATGTTCTTTGGCTGCATTTACATGGTTTGATAAATTATCCAAAGAGAAACGACATGGTAGATTTATAGAGCTGAAATGGCAGCTTTTTCCTGTTCTGGCGGTGGTTCCAGGCCCCAAGCCAATGGGGGCAGGCTCCTGCTTTGTAAGACAGTGTTCTCTATAATGGCTTAGAGTCTGTTGAACTTTGGGACTCTCTGGAGGGTTATAGGCGGATAAAGAGGGCATGAACTTCTCTGGGCTGTGTAATGCAGGTTTTAAAAATCTGGGCTGTGAGTCAAGTTGCCCTGGTTCCCGTTTCTGATCATCCTCCCTGATCAAGGCCACCCAACACTCTCTAACCCTTGGTTTTCTTATTAGTAAAATGAGAGTAATTGTAATACCTACCTCAGAGAGTTGCTATGAGGTTTGAGTGAGCTCAATAACCAGAAGGGCTCACATTGCTTATTGGATATGTGACCTTGGGTAAACCACTGTAACCTCTCTGGGCCTCAGTTTCCATAATTGTTAAATGTTAACTACTTTCCTTGCCATCCTCACACAATTGCCTTGTGTGGAATAATTAAAGATACTGTGCAAGTATAGAGTGAAGTATTCTTTTTCTTACCTGTATCACCTCACAAGAACTTTTTAAAGCAGTAGGAGGTGCTTTTTTTGGGGGGGTGGTTAGGGGTGCTACATTTTAGTGACTGAAATTGATATAAAAGGCTTTGGATATCCCACAGATGAACTGGATGGGCCCTACTGTTTCTACCCATGGTAGGTGGAGTGTGAGATGGGGGCCACCTGTGTGGGGAGTTTGCAATCTGGAGCTTCAGATCAGCCTTAAAGGTCAAGAGAAAGTTGCACTGGAAACTAAAGTTTTAGATTAATTTTTAAAAATACAGCTGCTCTGTTGACCTCTGAGGGTGAAAAGGATTGGTCAAAATCTTTGTTTATATCTACTCAAAATAACTGACAAAGCTAGATTAGGGGTCTGGGTTCAGAGAATCCTAGAGGTGGTCTGTCAGCATCTTCCTCTTCTTTAGCATTTAAGCTTGAACGAGCGAAGTGAGTCAAAGACGTTTTAATGGATACGTGGCCAATGTCTTCACGGTCAACTTTTCACATTGTTGTTTGTTTAGGAAAGAGCAAAGGCCAACCAGTCTTGTGCTTTATTTTTGCAATATCTTTCCTTAGGATTTAGGGATCTACAATTTACTGAGAGGAAATATAAACATTAAGTTGCAGTCTCAAAAACTGAAAAACTGAGAGCTGATGTACCTTATGTATAACTATTACTTGTACTAAGTTTGATTTTTGCCAAACTAACCTAGAGCAAATGCAAAAAGAATAATGGCAATGAATGGATCTGGTCAGTTAATCAGATATACATCTTATCTCTTTCAAGTTCAAGCTCATTCTCTTCACTCTTTCATCTTCCCAAGGTAGCTTGATTAAAGGGAAATGGGAAAAAAGGGGTAATTTGTGTCATAACTTGTACTTCTATTATAAAGAGGACATCTTTATTCCATTATTTTATGAGAAACATTCATTAAAGTAATGTGATCTCTCCCACCAAAATTTACAGCACTATTAATGTACACCTTTCAGGTTCCAGAGTTCCCAGGGCATTCTTTTTCTTTGGAAGATTCTCATGAATTATTTCTAAGTAGACATATTACCGCTTTAAATAGGAGGCGTGTGTGTGTGTGTGTGTGTGTGTGAGTGTGTGTGTGTGTGTGTGTGTATGACTAGAGAAGAGAGTTTTTCTTCTAACATAGCCACAAGGAAGATAGGTTGGTTCTTATCACAGCCATTCTAGGGCCGGAATGACAGGGGTGTAAGAGCCACACACAATGGCATTAGTGCATCCTCAGACTCCAGGATCACTTTCTGCTGAACACTTGTGAACCCCTCAATGTCAGTGCAGAGTTTAAAATAGCTTTTTATTCCTATCTTTTTTTTTTTTTTCCATAGCAGTAGAGAAGACTGGTTGGTATGGCAGTAGACTGAGAAATCTCCAATTCACTTTCTCATTTGACAAATATCTTTGGAATGTCTATTAGATAGCAGGCACACAGGATACAGTGGTCAACAAGACAGCGTTAGTGCCCATGTGGAACTAACATAACTTTATTTTTTAGGGAGGGGAGGAGTGATTGGCAAATGGAGGCTCCCACTCAGGTGAAATCAGAGAGTCAATGGCAAAGTCAATTTGACCATTTAAAGGACCTCAGAGTCATCGTTTGCTCAAAGTGGGAATAAAGGTCAAATGTGAATGGAAACTTCAGACTCAAGAGATTTCATTGGAGAAGTCTCCCTCAGAAACTTGAGGACATACCTAAGTGGCACAGACATGGCTATATAGGACAGCAATTCTATATAATGATCTTTGGTTGGGGGTTTTTACTTTCTTTAGTTTCTTCATCCATCTACTCATTAAATCAAACACTGAATGGCCTGTTTCTATTCTCAAAGCAGAGCATTGTGCTAGCCATTGGGAATAGGAAATGAATTTAAAAACTGCTCTTTCTGACCTTATGGAGCTCACATTCTAATGAACCGAGCAAGCCACCCTAAAATATAAATATGATACAATTTGTTAAGCACTTTAATGGAGTTATATACTGAGTGATATGAAAAGATAGAAAATCACTTAGAAATACATTTTTGAGACAGTACCTAAATAATAATGGCATTTTCATGAGTCTTTTTAGTTCCAGTCAACAATTTTATGGTTATGTATATACATGGGATAAGCCCTGTTTGCTTTCATCTGAGATAGAAGATTCACTGAATCAGAGCCCATTTTATTTACAATTATGTGCAGTTCTCTTAGTAAAGAGCACGGATGTGACTAAAAGTGCTTTAGTTTTAAAATAAGAAGCATGTGCCCTGGACAGTTTGGCTCAGCAGTTAGAGCATTCATTAGCCCATGCGTGGACCAAAGGGCCATGGGTTCGATTCCCGGTCAAGGGCACATATCTGGGTTGCAGTTTGGATCCCCGGCCTTGGTCAGGGTCATGTGGAAGGCAACCGATCAATGTGTCTCTCTCACATAGATGTTTCTCTCTCTCCCTCCTTCCCTCCCACTTTATCTGAAAATCAATGGAAAAATATCCTTAGGTGAGGATTAAAAATAAAAACTAAATTAATAGGCATAGATGAGTTAGAAATGACTTAACTTTTTGAGATCACTGACCATCCGGCTTTACCATTTCTTTGATCAACTCCCCCTAAGACACAAACCAGTCTGAGAATCTTCTTTAAAGTAAAACAGCTGTACAAGTGTCATATGCTATTTCTCAATCTGTTTTCCATGGTCTGCTGACCTTAATCTAGGAAATAGTGTGAGAGAAAAACTCAACTGCTCTCTTGGCAACTACATAACCAGTACATTCTTGGCTACTGTATTTTAAAACATTTCTTAATTCCCCCCCCCCCCCCAAAAAAAAAGCTTTCCTGGCTAGAACCAGGGCTAGATCAAAGTACAGATGCTATTTGATAAACCTTACATCGTAAGTTGAATATATTGGAAGTAAAAAATGCAATGCAATACATTTTTCACCTACAGAGTAATTGCCTTTCTCTCCTCTCACCAGAAGCTGGAAATACAGATGGGCATTTGCTAGACATAATGGGAATCGACAAAACAAAACACCATATCCAAAAAATCTCTGACAACACAGTTTGCTGTAGAGTCTTGGTTGTTTACTCTCATGACCACAGGGCTGATGGGGAGCTGCCCAGCATCACCAGAGAGTACCCGAATTTCACTAGCCCAGGAAAAGTTCAAAATTCGAAGTACAGGTTTTACTGAGTACGTTATCTCTTTTGCACCACCATAAAGTCAAAAAATAGAAGTCAAACCATCAGAAGTCTGGGACCATCTGTACAGTTTTTCTGTAATTGATATGTTCTGGCTTAACTCTGAAACAAGCTGGCTTTTCCTGTAATTGAAAACACTTGGTGACTATGGCAACACCCTTATTAGCCACCAAGGTCTGGGAGTTCTGCTTGTTAGAAAATGGACAGGAGTTTTGTCTTTCCCTTTGTGCTTAGGTTTTAGACAAGCAGCAAACCTCTTTAGTGAGTATGCTTTGCAGCCTTATCTCATGGAATTTAAAATTTAACTGGGAAATGTGACATCTCTTCTTCGTTCCCTCTTCCTTGGCTCTTCCTTGTCAGCAGCCATCCTGTACTACATGCTAATATAAATGCATTTGGATATGTGCTCTGTTGGACACTCAGCAGCTTTGCACCCACTTTGTGAATACCAAGGTCAAAAACCAGCTGGTGTCTGGTGTCCCAGACCTAGCAGCCTTGTGTTCATAGAGTCTGAATGATGAGTACGGTTGAGAAGTCAAGGAGCTAGGAATTTAATACCAAGGGAGGCATCCCATATTCTCTGGTACCTAGAAGGGCCAGAAATAGTAACATCTCCAAGTATCAAACCCAATGAGGAAGCTGCTGAGATGACCTGGGTTTTAATAAGTCAGGCTGTTAACAACTCAGTGTGAATTGCCTTCGAGATGGCTTCTGTGGGCTAAAGACTGTGACCATGGACTAGAATAGACTGACAGCTTTAGCTGAGGCTAAACTTCTGGCAAGCTGAGCTATGGGCAAGTCACAGGGCCACACAGCGACCTCTGAGGATATTGCTTTTAATCAACCTCCCCTACCGAATAACTCATGATAGCTCTAAAAAGAACAAAGCTATAGCCCTGGCCAGTTTTGCTCAGCAGTTAGAGTGTCCGCCTGTGGTCCAGAAAGACCCAGGTTCGGTTCCCGCTAAGGGCACATACCTCGGTTGCAGTTTGTCCCTGGCCCTGGTTGGGTCGTGTGGGTGGCAGCCATTCGATGTGTCCCTTTCACATCAATGTTTCTCTCTCTCTCTCTCTTTTCCTCTCTCTCCCTCCCACTCTATCTGAACAAAAAAATGGGAAAATGTCCTTGGGTGAGGATAAAAAAAAGAACAAAGCTATGGACCAATTGCATAATGGCTACAGCTACCCTTATCTGCCAAGCAAGGAAAAATAAATGAAAAGCTGTAATTAAAAAAGATAATAATTAAAAAATTAGTTTTTATTAATAGAATTAAGCCATATTAAGTCTTGAGATGGTATCATAAATACGCTAATAAAATGTTCTTTCCAAATGAAAACACATATGGACTGAATAATTTGAAAGACATATGTTGCATGTTGGTTTATAACAAATATCAAATATATTAAGTGGCAATATAAAGTAGCTTGGAGACATTCTGCATCGCTGGCTAAATAACTAGGTAACTGCTTATCAATCTTTGTGTAATACACAGACCAAACCTGTCAGCAGGAAGAAAAGTTGCTATACTGACGAATCAGAGAATGGGCACTTTTTCCTAAGACCACAGAATGGGGGCCTGGCAGGTGCTCTGTGTGTATCATCTTAATAGGAAAGGAAGAGAGATTGCGGCAGGATGATTTAGATTATCCACAAATAACAAATTCTCCTGTGAAGGCTATTAACATGGGGTAGAGTTAAAATGGCAGTCGAGTTTTCTTTCCTAGATATCTGTCTAGCTCAGCTGTCTGCAGAAGCTCTGGCGTGGAACTGCCTGAGGAGAAGAAAATGAACGGATCACCTCCTGGTGAGCCTGTAATTGCACCAGCCTAGAATCCGCAGGGCAGCATGTGTCCTTTTAGAAGGCCACCGAGCCTTCTTGGTTTCTCTAATGATGAACTTGTCATTTGCCCTAAACCTGCTGCCATCTTGACTCCCCCACTTCTTTCCTCTGCCAGCCAGCCACCCAGGAGCCAAGCCTCCCCTGACCCCCCAGTAAGGTAACTGGCAGCTCCTGTGGCTGTGCCTTCCTCTCCATGGTCCCCCCAGTGTCCCCCCAGTTGAGGCCCATTTCTGCTTATCTGCCACAGGGCAGTGGCTGTCTGTGCTGTCATCGCTGCATCGCCTGCAGCCTCCCCGGCACCCCGCTGCTCTGCTTGTCTCTATTGTCTCGCCTCTATGGACCTAAATTGTAGGCCTCACCTCCCTCCCATGGTTTCTCTGGCACACACCTCACATTCCAGTCAAATTGCTTTACTTGCCTTAACTCTCAAGCCCTCACTGCCACTGATTTCGCAGATGGCTGGGTTGCCCTACTGCCTCTCCGCCTCCTAAAAGCCAGCCTGTTGTTCAGGACTCAGCTCAGATGCCACCACCTTCTTGAATACTTCTTTGATGAGCTCACAATGAAAGATGCACTTTGCTCACTTCTCTTGAGAACAGGTCGGTGGATATTTGCTTATGGATAGACATGTATGGGCTTTGCCTAGTGGACAGTAACTATGGTTTATTCATCTTTCTGTTCCTCACAGTGCCAAGGTATGTGCCTTAAACCAAAAGCTTTGTTGGCTCAAGGAATTAATCAATTCAGAGAAAGCTTTGCCCAGGTGACATTTTGGAGTGATGGTTCTGAAATTAAACGGGTAACCAAGTGGATATTATAATGTCCTCACTGGCATGTCTCCTAAATGCAGGGTATGTAAATTGGGGTGATTGCCTTACTTTTTATACTTTAAAGGATTGCATTTCAGGAAGAAAAGTTGGGGTGGAGAAAACTGTGACTGCCCCAGAAGTTACCTGAAAGTCCTTGTGTATATAATTCATATTCTCACATATACATATATGTCGGCATGTGATTATCAAGATGAAATGTGCCAATTAGAGTCACTCTTTCATCTTCCTCTTTGTTCTACATGTTCACTCAAAACTTTGTTTCCTGATTACTGAAATAATATAGCAGAGACAATTTGGATAATATATAAAAGTGCATTATCTGGGTGGTAATTCGCATTACTCAGAACAACAACAACCCGACTCCATTAAAAGTTTGGATTTCCTTCCAGTTTTTTTTCTTTGAATAACAATCTCCTCCTTACTCTCATATTTGTGTAATGTGAATGTTCTTGCTACACTGCTTTTGGGGCAGAGGATGGTTTGTCCTAGGGCCTCCCTTCACCGATGATGGGTCTCAGACATAAATAGTTCCGTTGATTTTTGTTCTAAGTTTTAAGGCACTCTGAGGAATTGCCAGTGAATATAAAGAAAGCTGGAAAATTAAAAAAAATGGTTTCAAAATTAATTTTTAATGTATTCTCTCCTCTCCTTCTCAAACGTATGATGTACTGCCTTTGTTTCAAGGACAAGACATGACGAGAAAGAGACTGTGAAATAAAAGGTGAGACAGAATCTCTTAATTACCACCAGTCTGATCAGTAAAGTGCTTCTTCCTGGAAATAAATAGCCACTGCGAACTGTAAACGAGCACAAAGACGAGGACTGAGGGGAACTTCACCTCATCTCTGGTGGAGAGCATGTAGGGCTAAGGCCCATGGCTGAAGCTTTCCTTCTAAAAATTGTACTCAGTGCTCATACCTTGGCTAATGTCGGTTGCACGGCTCAGCCATTCCTGTGCCTGCATTTTTCCCTGAGCTGGTCTTTCACCATAAATCATGGCTGAGGGCTCTGTACTTGCTTCTGTAATCTGCTCTGGCCCATAACAAATGGTTGCAGACAGAATTGCAATTCCATGATGCTTTAGTGGCTTGTAGCAAAGTACCTAACAGCCTTTAATGCCTCTTTTCCACCCCAAATTGTGGGCGGGGGGAATCTATTTGAACTTGATAAACAAAACCCATCAGTTGCAAGGATACAGTGTGCCAGATGGTGTCAGATGATCTCTAATGACATACCTGGCAGAGCAAAACCATCAATGCAATGCTTCTTTGAAAACATCATAGGAATGTCTCCATGTTTTTTTATTTAGTTCAGAATGGGAAAATGAGAACTCCAAGTACTCAGGGTCTCAATGAACACTGATGCACTTCAGAATTTATATCTATAATTTTCCACATATTTGTGCTCTTGGTAATGAGACACTCTAAGATCTCACAGTCTTTGGCCTATGAAATATGCCACTATTTCTCTTTTCAAACACCATTTTATACATTGGGACTGATAATGAGGGCTGTATGATAACCTGTGTAAAAGATCGATAAATCTTTCACAACAGAGAAAATTCTTTATATCACCAGGTAGAAGTTGTCCAAAATTTCCATTTTTCCCATCTTACGAAGTTTCCTCAACTCTTTTTTGTTAGCTATTACATATTCATTAAGTGCTACAGCTGTGTTTGTATAATACATTTTCATACTCAATTTTATCCTTGAATAGTTTTTACCCTTAACCTGTTCTGAACCTCAGGGATCTCATATTTAAATTGCCTGATGGTTTTAGACCAATGTTATTATTAACCAGTATTCTAATTTTTTAGTCTCTTTTATCTACATCATAGCGTCTTCAAATTAAGTCAATCTTGCTAAAAATAATAGGATGGCTATTTATTTATTTATTTTTATACATTAAAATTTTTGTTTTCTTTACTGATTTTAGAGAGAGAGAGGAAGGGCGAGGGAGAGAGAAATAGAAACATTGATGAGAGAGAACATCGACTGACCGCCTCCTGCATGCCCCCCCAATGAGGATTGGGCCCACAACCTGGGCATGTGCCCTGACTGGAAATCAAACCCGGAAGCTCTTGGTGCACAGACTGACGCTCAACCACTGAGCCACACCAGCCGGGCAATAGGATGGCAATTTAGAGAGAAGATTGAATATGAGTGAATAGTCAGCTCAGTCAAGATGCTCACACAATACAAGGAGGCTGTTTTGAACGCACCAAAGGAAGTTGGCTTTGGATAGCAACTAAACAACACAGGAGGATTTTCCACAGCTACTCCTGTTCAGCTGGGAATATTATTGACCAAGTGGAGAGAAGGCAAGGAAATTGAAATGTTTGCTTCAACATCAGGTTTGTATGTTAGGGGTGTCGGAAATTCATTTTGTGTCTTCGATTTCTGAGCTACAAGGTGGAGATGGTTCTCCTGTGGGTCTGATTTACTTTTATCTAATTTAAGGGATTCTCAGAGGTCTGCCTGTTGACAACATCATCTCATAAGAACTTAATAAAATAGCATATATTTACAGGTTGAGGCATTGTTACCAGGAAAAATTTAGTTAACATAAGCTCCACTGGTTACCTTAAATATTACCAACTCAATAGGTTCCCCAAATTGAAGCATTTTCACACTCAAGTCAACAAGAATGCGCTTCAAAATTCTGCTCTGCCAGGCGATATCTCTGAAGCCAGAAGCCAATGGCCCCCTGGTAAGGGTCAATCACCACCCTTGAACATCAGCCTGCTTTGGTTCTGTGAGCGAGTCACTGTTTGGAGTATTCTGGGTCAGTTCTGCCTTGGTAGATGAAGCCTGCCCAACATTCATTCTCAGCGCCTGAAAGGCTCTTAGTGCCCAGAACACTTCAGAAGAAAGCCACAGCGATGTCAGTGGTGCCACGGGCTTGGGCTGCCTCTTGACTAACTGATCACCTCCAAAGTAATACCGTGTGTTTAAGCTATCAAAGAGATTGCACACGGCCCTCTGCTTCTTTGAGAAATATCGTTAGTGTTGTTTAAAAACAAACTAAAAAAACGGGACAATAAATACAAGTAAAACAAACTATATAGGCATAAATAGGATACAATCGTTAGTCTGCACTCTTTTCCAGTTGTGAAGGGAGTTGTCTTGTGCTCATGCCCGAGGGGCACAGAACCTGTAATTCACCATTTCACTGTTATAAATGAAGCGAGGGAACCCCAGAGCGGGGAGCACAGTGCCTCAGGTGTTTTGCTGGGTGTGTGGGCAGCCCGGTCTTCCAGCACAGTGCTTACTCTCAGCTCCAGGCACATTTTATTAGATCACCTGGCCTCCGCCAGAGCTCGTAAGTGCTTAGCTATTGGAAAAGATACTTTAATAAAATTTTTATTTCATCACCCCCCCATAGCTCCAAGGCTGGGTACATGAGACTCCCCTGATTTTGCCCATCCTCCACGAGAATGCAAATAATCTGACCCAGTGGCTTTACTTTTTAAAGTTATACTAAGGAAATAATCAGAGATACATGGGAAGATACAGCTATAAGAATATTTTCATAATAGTGAAAAAAGTAGAAAAACAAGAGATATACAAATAGGAGATTGGTTAAATGATAAGTCTATACAACAAAGTGCTAAGCAGTCATAAAAAAAAGTTGCATATTTGCCCTGGCCGGTTTGACTCAGCGGTTAGAGCATCGGCCCACGGACCAGAGAGACCTGGGTTCGGTTCCCGGTAAGGGCATGTACCTTGGTTGCAGTTTGTCCCCGGCCCTGGTTGGGGTCCTGTGGGTGGCAACCACCTGATGTGTCTCTCTCACATCGATGTTTCTCTCTCTCTCTCTTCCTCTCTCTCTCCCTCCTGCTCTATCTGAAGATAAATGCAAAAATGTCCTCGGGTGAGGATAAAAAAAAAAAAAGGATGCATATTTAAGAAGGATGTTAGTCCAAACATGCTGTCAAATGAAAAAAGCAGATTCCAAAACAAAATGGTTACATTTTCAAAAGAGAGGAAGAGTTCTTGTCTCTCTTTTACTTCTGTTTTTGAGATATTCTACAACTGATATGTATCATTCTGTTGAACTCAGTAAGAGTTATTTAACAAAAGAGACCCATTAGGGCATCACGAGAACTAATGCAGCCACAGAATGACAGCAGAAATATTTTCAAAGTTGAGATTTAGGTGCACCCTTTCCTGATTTCTGTTCTAGGAGTCCCTCTCAGAACTTCAGCCTTTCAAATGGCTCTCTTAGAGCAGTTGGTGAAGAGACCCTCAATACAGGAGGTGTCCAGGATTGTGGCATCCTCTGAACGAGCAGGTTATTAGGTGGGTGCAGGGTGTGGGGTCCCTTCATCCCTTTCCTTGTCAGATTGGCTCCTAAGGGGATGGGGATGAAGGGCTGGGAGGACACAAAAGCCATAGGAATATGTATCTAATTAGAGATTAAAAACAAAGCAACACCTCACAAGTGAGGCTAAGGCCTCTAAATGGTCTTTCTCAGGAGGAACTTATTAACCAGGAATTCAGGGAAATATGTATGATCAATACTTCCCTGTATTTTCTCTCTCAGATCTCGGGCATGAGCAGACGTTTGGGGCTGTCTCCCCCCAGTCTCCTGGACTCCCTCCCCGCCACTGCATTCTTTTTTTTTCTGTTTTGAAGCAGAAGCCTCCATTTTATGGGGTGGGTGGATGGAGGAAAGACCAGGTAGAGAAGAAGGATCATGAAAAGGCTGGAAAAAAAATTTTCAGCTAAAAATAGTTTACTCTTTTTTTTTTTTTTTCTAGTGGGAGGGAGAGAGAGGAAGGGAGAGAGAGAGAGAAACATCGACGTGAAGGGACACATCGAGTGGCTGCCACCCGCACGACCAACCAGAGCCAGGGACAAACTGCAACCGAAGTACGTGCCCTTAGCGGGAACCGAACCCGGGTCTCTCCAGACCGCAGGCCGACGCTCTAACCACTGAGCCAAACTGGCCAGGGCAAAATAGTTTACTCTTTGTGAGAAAATAGAAGTAAAAGTAACTGACCAAATTTTGTTCTGTTCTATTCTACAATCCAGATGGAACCTCCAGCTTGCTGCGAGGTAGTAACGTAAGTTCTAGCTTTTTGATTTTCAATCTCACTAGTACTCCCACTAGATTGCCCTCAGACTCTGCTGGATCCAGTACCACTTCCTTTTTAAAAAAATTATCTTGTTTTATTATTGATTTTTTTAGAGAGAGAGGAAGGGGGAGAGAGATCAAACATTGATGTGAGAGAGAGACATCCATTGGCTGCCTCCTGCACGCCCCCAATTGGGGATCAAACCCACAACCAGGGCATGTACCCTGACTGGGAATCAAACTGGGACCTCTCAGTACTGGGACGATGCTCAATCCACTGAGCCACACTGGCCAGGCCCACTTTCTTTTATGAATTGAATCTATTTTACCTCTTCTCTTAGGTGGAGGAAGCCAGGTCTAACAGTTAATTCTGGTGGTTCTTTCCTAGAATGCAGTCACTTTACACAGTTATTTATATATATTTGGATATGTACTTAAATATAGCAAGTTAATACAAAAGTAGATAATAGATGCTATAGTTAGCTAAAAGAACTTAATTTTCATACAGCAGTGCTGAAGACTGGAAGGATAGGACTTTTCTTAAAACAGCTTCCCACCCCACTGAACTTACCCTACTGGCATTTCTCTTCATTTGTGTGTGTGTGTGTGTACTATGATCTTATGCTGCAATTATTTTTAAGTTCCTTCAGTCATAGGAGTGCTTGTTTTCTTTTTCCTAATAGATAATAACCTTCTGGGGGGCAGGGCCTAACTCTGATATTTCCTTTCTAGTCATCCATCCTTCTGTCCGTCCGTCCGTCCATCCATTCATTTATCCATCTATCCGTCTGTCCATCCACGGGATGCAAAGGAATGCACAGCTGAGCTAGTAGACATGGCTTCTGTCCTCAGAAGGTGAACAGTTCTCTCAGGTGGCCAGCATGGGGCTCTGGTCTTGCTAATTGATCCAGTAGCTAAAGAACTATGAAACACAACATAATAACCCAGCAAAATTTTTCATAAGAAACAAGATCACAGAAAGGCACACAGAAAGGCGTCATGTCATATTTTGTAAGACTAAATAGCCCGGCAATGCATGTTCTTTGCTAAGTAGACTGGCAATGCCTCTCCTTTTACATTTCCTGTCACCATGGTGAGTACTGCCACCCGCTCCTGAGGAAGATGAAGGGAACACTTTTCCCTTGTCAGGGAGCTTCTTGGTGGGGAATCAGGATTGCGTTCAGCTAGCATTTGTCTGTTTTGTGAGCTCCTACTTAGCTCTACTGGCAGGACAATGGACATTTCTCCTCCCCACTGAACCTGAGCTACTGCCTCAAAGAAACCTTTTTGAAAAGAGGTGGGAATCAAAGGAATTTCAGTAAGTAAACCAGTGAAACATCACCAGACTCAGGAATTTCCTTTTCTACATAAGCCGACCTAAGTCCTAGCTGCCTCGGGTGGAACTCAACTGCCAAGTCCTCATGCCACAACCAACCAAACAAAGGCAAGGAACTAAAGAGCAGCCACAAGAGGACACAGAACACTGGTAACAAGAGAGAACTGATGTTAATGCCAATCCTATGAGTGCCATTAGAAACTCATCGCCTCTTATCTAATGGCCCTGAGAGCTGCCAGACATCAGCGCACCTTATAAAATCAAGTTCAGGCAGTGAGAAGTCCTCTGTGCTTTTAATTCTGAAGCCTTATTGCTGCTAATTCTCCTAAGAGCACCAATGTGGCATTATTTTTGTTTTTGGTATTTTTTTTTTGTATAAAACACATAAACTTTACCATCTTAACTATGTAAAGTGTACAGCACATCATTGGAATTATAGTTGTGTACTAGATCTCTAGAACTTTTGCATCTTGCAAAACTGAAACCCTATGCCCCCGGAACAATCCTTCTTTTCCCACTGCTCCCAAACCCTGGCAACCAGCATTCTATTTCTGCTTCTCATATTTGATCATGTTAGATAGCTCATATAGGTGGATTTGTGCAGTATTTGTCTTTTTGTGTCTGGCTTATTTCACTTAGCTGTGTCTTCAAAGTTCATTTTGTTGTATGTATATACCATGTTTTCTTTATCCATGTATCCTGCAATGGACATTTAGGTTGCTTTCACCTCTTGGCTACTGAGAATAGATAAATGCTTCACTGAATATAGATGTGCAAATATCTCTTTGAAATCGTGTTTTCAATTATTTTGGATATATATCCAGAAGTGAGATTGCTGAATCATATGGTAGTTTTATTTTTAATTTTTTTAATCTCCATACTGTTTTTGACAGTGGTTGCATCATTTAACATTCCTGCTAACAGTGTATAAGGGTTCTAATTTCTCCATCATCCTTGTCAGCAATTGTTATCTTCTGTTTTTTTTGTGTTTTTTTTTTGTGTTTTTTTTTTAAATAGTGGTGATCTAACAGGTGTGAGGTGATAGCTCATTATGGTTTTGATTTGCATTTCCCTGATCATTAATGATGTTGAGCACCTTACCATATGCTTCTTGGCCATTTGCTTATCTTTGTGGCCCAGCAATACACAACCAGGGGTTTCTAGAGAGCATTTAGGTGCCCCAGGGCTTTTGGTGCAGAAAGACTGGGGCACAGTCATTCTGTATTTGACAACTAAAAAGGCAACCAACATTTCACTTACATGCTGAGTAAGCAGTGAAATTTTTTTGCCTGGGCATTGCCTGATACTTCACTTTGAAAACAAGCTATTGATTGCTGCATGCCCAGGGGTAATAAACTATTGATGGATATAATGGAAAAAGGCTAACCAAACAGATGTATTTCACTTGAAAAAGATAATTTTTCTCCCTCTGGCATTTTATGTGAAAAAAGAGAAACATTTTGAATTTAAAAAGGGACATTAAGAATTTCTGCCACTTGCTTTCTCTGTTAGTGAATTTTCACAATGAATTATAATATTACCCAATTCATTGTGTTTTAAATCCTCACCTGGGGATATTTTTTCTATTGATTTTTTTAGAGACAGTGGAAGGGAGGGAGGGAGAGAACGAAGGGGAAGGAGAGAGAAACATTGATGTGAGAGAGACACATCAATTGGTTGCCTCCTGCATGTGCCCTAACCAGGGCCAGGAATTAAACCTGCAACCCAGGTATGTGCCCTTAACTGGGAATTGAACCCATGACCCATTGAGCCACAGGCTGACACTCTAACCACTGAGCAATACTAGCTAGGGCCCAAATCACTTTTTTGAAGGCACTATGTTAACAACAGACAATCTGCCTCCAAAAAATCCCAGTGTATGAGGGCAACTCCAAGTAGTCATAGAATGATTGTGTCCATAGGTTAAAGTTGAAATTTTGGACAGTGGTCATTGTGTCACAGTGCACTGGGCAAGAGGGAGGTGGTGCAGAACCTGGAGCAGGCAATGAGTGAAATTCTGTATTCTTATTCTCCTTTTCTGGTCTTCCTCTCACCCCTCGTTTTTTTGTTTTTTTTTTAACTCTCTTGATTTTGCCTGCTGAAGACCCATGACTCTGATGCAGTTGATTGCTGTGAATCACTATGTGAATGTCCACACACATCTTAAAATTTCTAATGGCTTTTTACCCCCACATTAGTTCACTCACATCACTGTCAATGCTAGTACTTGAAATTAAGACATCATATAACCAAACTCTATCATTTTACAGATGACAAAACCAAGAGCCTAAGAAATTAAGTAATTCTTGAAAGGTCACTCAGTTCATTAATAGCCTCTTTTCTGAGTTTTCCTATTTCTTTTTCCTGACACTGGCTTGCCATCTTCACCAATACTCAGGATCTTACCTGAGGATGATTTCTGAGTCTTCCCTAATTCTTACTCCCTTTACACCATCAGTCACCCAGTATTATTGATTCTTTTTTCAAGACTCTGGTATTGTCAACTCTCCTGTATTTCACTTTTATTGTTTCAATACCTCATTACCTCATCACTGCATATCCAAAGTTATTATAGTAGCTGATCTGCCTAGCTTCCTACCTGGTCTACCAGGGATTCTCAACTCTGGCTGCTCATTACATTGACTTGGGACATGTTAAAAAAATAAAAAAAGCAGCTTTCTTTTGGCTGCATTGTCCCTCACCCCCAACCCCACCCCACTATTCTAAGTACATTTAATTGATCTTGAGAGGCAACTCTATGGGTATTTTTAAACACAAGTTCCCCAGTGCTTTTAATGGATAGTCAGGATTGAATACCTTTTTCAGAGATGTTTTCCACCACTCCTAAAACACTTCTTTAGCCAGTGTGATTCTCAAGAATCTTCTGTGCTTCTTCATTGCTCTTGGTTTTCAGATATCTGCCTCTTTCAAGCGTTCAAAATTCTTACACTTCTCCACTCTCTGCTTTTCAGTAGGAACCCTACACTCTAGTCATCATTCACTTCTTGGCATCAGAATTACCTCCCACAATATCCTATTTCCATTTTGAATTGTAGCACCCTTTGCCCTCCTCTCTGCTTATCCCAAACCTACTGGTTCCTCAAGGGGTTATCTCAAGACGAGCCCTGTCTGACTCTTCTGATTGTTATTCCCCCTCTTGTCTCACACTCCCTCATTTTTCAGGTTTGTACTGTCTTGATTTGTTCCAAGTGAGTATTTTCAGCTCTTTAGTGAGATGGAGAGCTCCTTGAGGGGAGGGATAAGGCCACAAATTTTTCCTTTTTCTGTAGTCCCCACAGCATCAAATAATGGCTGACATATAATCATATAATATGTAAATTTGGTAAAACTTGGTATAGACAGGAGGCTAGAAGGAAGTTTGGAGAGTTTCCCATGGTGGCCCCTTTCCACAACAGGAAGGGAAACACACAACCCCACTCAGATAGTCCTAACGTTAGCTCTTATTTCACAGTTTCTGGTAGATAAAGTCTCCAGGACACTATTATACATGGCATTTCCATAGCAAAGATGCAACCCTAGCACGTTAAACTACAATTTGTGCTGGCAACACAGGTCATAGCTATAATTTCAGCCAAGACACTTTATAGAAGCAATAAAATTTTGACTAACCAGAAACAATTACTTGGAACATTCAATTAGCCAGTTTCTTCCACTCAACACTTGACAGATATACATAATAAGAAAAAAGGCAGATAGGCAGAAATTTATTTAAAAAAAAACAAAACTCAAATAGCCTACTTCCAGGTTAGGTTGAGAGGGTCAGTGGAAATTTGTTGTCAGAATGACGACCTTGTGATACTGCAAGACTTCTATTCATTCATTCATTCATTCATTCATTCACTCATTCACATATTCACTCCTCTGCAAAGCACTATGTTAAGAACCTAGGGTAATAACCAGTATTTAAATTCCAAGATGTTTAAAGGCCAGTTGGACTTTAGAGAACTAAGAAATTACTTCTGATTAGTTGACTTGGGAAAGAATTCATGGAGGAGGCAGCCTTTGATCAGGTTCTTGAAGGAGGTCATGATTTGGGAAAAGGGTTTTCCAAGCAAAGGGATTAGCAAGTGTCCAACATGAAGTTGAGAATCCAGGACAATGGCAAATGTTCCAGCTGGCCAGAGCATAGATATGTAATAGGATATTGTGAGAGATAAGAGATGACTAATTTGGATGGGGCCCAATCGGAGATGGATTTGGGGACTCATTCAAGCTTCGTTGTTATTAACGTGTGCAAAAAGCCTTTGAGTGGGGCAGTTCTTTAGGACAATCGATTGCTCTGGTATCAATGAGCAGGGAAAATTGGCCATAGCAGTGGGAAAAACAGGCTCTTTAATCCTGTGGAGTGGTTCTAAACTGGAGTTTAATAGAAATGGAGGAGAGGGGGCATTGTGAGAAATGAGAGAAATGAATATGTGATTCAAGAGGAGGAGTATTTTAGAAGGAACCATCATGAATCCAATTTTGAATATATGTAAATGTGAGGTATCTGGATAAAAATGTCTAGCAAGTAGTTGGAAGTCTTGGGGTGAAGCTGTGGAATGAAGTCAGATGGAAAACAGACATAAGAGTCATCTGCACAGTGGTGATAGGTGGAACCATGAGAACAGGTAAGAGCCTGAGGGAAAGGTGGGGAGGGGTGTACTGGAGGGGAAGAGAGCTGGAAGCAATTTCGGAGGAGCATTCAGAGAGCTAAGAGAAAAATCCAGCGAGGACACTGATGAATAATGTCAGCTGTTAAAAGAAGTCCCAAGGGGTTGGAGGATTAGATTAGTTACTGGATTTTATTACTGTGGTGGGGCCAAATGCCCATTGAGAGGACATTTTCATTGGAGTCCTAATGACAGAATCCTGATTTCAAAGGGTGACTGTGTCAGGGGAAAAGGGAAATTAAGCAGAATACATCCATTTTCAGTTTGTACATTGATCCAGGAATGTAACACATTTGAGAAATGGTTTAACAGGAGTGTAATTAGAGTATTTTTTGAATAAACAATGAACACCCTCTCTTCCTTAAACATTCCCTACATACAGAGTTCCTATAGGGTAGAAATATTGTCATTTATCTTTGTACCCTGTCTACCTTGTCTTCTGAAAAATCAATCGGAAAACCAGCGGATCTAAGCAGGAGCTCCAGGTATTGGAGGTCTTACTGGGTGCATTCCCAGTGTGGCCCACAATGGGGGCAACATGTGGGGAAGGCCTGTGGTGAGGTCTGTGGAGAGTAGCAAGTGAAGGCCACTCCCACCCATAATCTTTACAATAGGTAGCATGATTGAGTGCTATGCCCCAGGCATTTTGTAAACTGGCACAAAGTGGTTCTGTCCCTTCCCTACCGCTCTCAGCACTGCCTTCCTAATCCCTTCCCAGACTATTTCAGTGCAGAGCAACCACTTTTTCTCTAGAAAACGGGTCATTCTCCCTGTAGCCTCCTTGAAGCCTTCTCTCTGACATCCATACCACTCTTTTCTTCTGGTTCTCTTCCACCTCTAGGATTGCTCTCTCCTGATTGTCACCCGTTTCTCTTACTTGTTACACACGTATCACCATATTACATGGACTTTCTTCTCTCTGTGCGTAGTAAGTCTCTCTGGGAGCCCTGGTCCCACTCATGGCTCTAGCTCTTCTCTTCAGGACTCCCAGATGCTCTGGCTCCAGCCCCTGAGCACCTTACCCAAGTGCCCTCTATGTGGGAGGCTTCACTTAAGTCTCCTTGAGGCATCTGAAACTCAAGTCCCGAACTGACCTCATTATCTTTCTTCCTAAACTTGCTCCTTCACTTGTGTGGCATCATCTTCCACCTAGTCCTGGGTCACAGACCTCCTCTGTTTCTTTCCTTCATATCCATTATTCACCTAGTTTTGTTACTTCCATCAATGAAATGTCTGAAACATCTCCAAAATCCTTGTCCCACATGCTATTTCCACCACCACTTCCCCAATTTTGGTCCCTTCATCGGTTATCTCAGCTTTTACAATAACATGTTAACTGCCTCCAGTTTCCTATAAAATCCACCTTAAATACTATTGAGGTGTACTTCCAAATATTTTCACCCTCCCACTTAAACAATTTTTTATGGCATCTGATAATATAAAATTCGAATTCCTTTGCTTGGCATAGAAGGCCCTTAATCACAGAACCCCCCTTTAATGTGCTCTCATTTCATCCCTCCACCTTCTCATTCAGCCTGTGACAGCTGCCTCACCTCCTGCCCACACTGGTGAAGTTATACTTTCCACTCACAGCCTAGCTACCACGTCATCTCTTGGGTGGGGTAGAATCTTCTACAACTCTGCTAAGTAGATTTAGTATACTGGGTCCTTTGGGCTCTTATCACTCCTTTGCTAATACTATTCATACTTGTTCCATTACCTGATTTTCTCTGTTACCTCTACTTGCTTGTGAATACATATGTGCAGAGACTCTCGTATTCATCTTTATATCCCTAGCACCAAGCAAGGTGCCTGACAGATATTTGTGGAACTGAGCCGAGACCACAAAAAACCCTTTCCTCCTCCCCCTCCTCCTCCCCCTCCCTCTCCCCTCCCCCTCCCTCTCCTCCTCTTTTAAACTAGTGATTCTAGTGAATTGGATAATTCAGGTCCGCTCACCTCCATAGATTACAGACTAGTTAAGATAAATTTCTGGCAAGCATATGCCTGAACCATGATCACTGGATTAGATTTCCTCAAAAATTACCCCATGCCTTTATTCCTTTCCCAGTACATTGCAGCTTTCTCCTTTGTTCCCTAATTTAGGTTTTCTCTGCTCAATAACTTCTCTTTGAGAGACAGACACTTTAGAGAAGTGACACATTTAAAGCTTCTGTTTTTATAGACATCTTTAAGCAATGGTTGCAATGGTATATGTGTGTGTATATATAGATAATTATGTCAACATAAAACTATTTGATGAGAAAATATTTAGCAGTTAGACCAATTAAATAATTTACTTAATGAATAAGATTGTCTTTTCTGTTAAATTCAAACCAATCCTGGGTGGCAATAAGCAGGGTCGTTAACAATTGGGAAATATATTTAAGAAACATTCAGAGCTAACCGACTTTGGTGGAGAGGTGCTTAGTCATGGCTGTGGCCGTGTGAATAGAAAAGAAGCCAGAACTGAGAAATGTGTCAGCCTGATTCAGGCTTCTATGGCAAACTGTGGGGATTGAGCACGAGTATCAGTTTCTGCTGAAAAGACAAGCTGACATTTAAAAATCCCAGTTTTATTACATTGTGCCAGTAGTCACATGCACACTGCAGGACTTGACAGTGGAAACATGGGTTGCTTTAGGGATATGTTTGAGGGATAAAAAGTTGCTTGAGCCATATTTGCAAGGCTATCATCTATATTCTGCTTTATTTATATATAGGATACTTTTTTATTAAAAATTTTTACCAAATTTTAGGCTAAAATATAGCCAACACTTGTGAATGTTCATTTTGAAATAGTGGTGAATACTGTTCAGATACAAAATTATGGCTACTTTCCAAGAAGTCACAGTGCCACCCCCCCAACAGTGAGTGTGGAGGAAGAACAGTGAGAGGATGCAGTCCTGAGTGATAGCTGTCAAAGCAGGCTGGGGAATGTTGTGATGCAGTGGAGTTCAGAGTGCTAGGGCCGGAATGTCTGGCAACTGTGGCTCCCTTTCTGGCTGGTGCAAAAAGGGTGGCCTGAGTTATTGCCGTCTGAACTAGGGCTGAGAGGAAACAAGTTCAGTCATTTGCATTGAAGCTTGGGGAGAATTTTTTTAATGGTGTTGGTCAGAACTCACTAGCGCTGCCTCTGCTCCACCCTCCCTTCCCTTCCCTCTTATTGGGGCCGCTCATGAACCCACCAGTCCTAT
This sequence comes from Molossus molossus, assembly GCF_014108415.1. NCBI lineage: Eukaryota > Metazoa > Chordata > Mammalia > Chiroptera > Molossidae > Molossus > Molossus molossus. The sequence continues at coordinate 43,873,215 of NW_023425401.1, forward strand.
CTTTATCACTTATACGGTTTCAGCTGTAAACATTTTCCAGAGCTCTAGCAGTAATTAGACAAGCTACTATGAAAGAGAGCATTATACACCTGTTAAAAACATATACAAAACCAAAGCTCATCAGAGAAAGATAATATTCATGCAGATTTTACAAACCGTGTCTTTAGGGTGGCCCAATAAGTAGAAATATGGGGACCCATGCTTGTCACTTTTCATGCACATGGAGAGACTGGAAGGTACCATTCCTAAAGGAAGGGGAGGAACAGCCTAGGACCAATCATTAGAATTAACAGAACCAGTGACAAAGATATATTATTACTGTTAGAATCAAGATTGCTTAGTATGTTTAGAGCAGCTAAATAACAATTATCTAGGCAGTAAGAATAAAGACTTTGAGTAAAGCTAATCATATCAAGCATGCAGCAAGTGAAATTAGTGAAAGACTGAGCTACATGTGTATTCCAAAAGTAGATTTTTCTTAAAATATTGAGGGCATCCTGAGGTGCTTTTAAGGAGGCATAACTGTTTTAAAAAATTGCAATGGTATATTCAGAATTTTTGCAGGATTTTAAAAATAATGATGGGGTGTTTCAGTGATATCAGCTGTCATTTGAGAATCAGTCACAGTAATCATTTCGAAATTTTGAAAAAGTCTCAAATAAAAGACATGATGCGTTCATGTTTATATTTATGTTTCATCTAATAACCTCATAAATTCTTATAGTTCCCCTCACCTCTGACAATATGCTTATTTATATTCAGAGTTCACAGTTGACTTGCTGGCTATAATTTTTTTTGTGGAAAAAATGAAGCTGAAAGAAAAAGCAGCAATGTCTTGTTCTCTGCTGTTCTCACCCGTCCGAGGGCTGTGCTCTGAAACCAGCCTCTTGGCGGCTGTTTTGGTGTGTGTCTATCTCAGCTCATGGGCTTTAGCTCTTGACCTATACAACGATGTGTACTAGAAATTCCAGAATATCTAAGTCAGTAATCTCCAAGAAACAGGCCCCTAGGAGATATAACCACTGCTACTGTATTCTCTTGACTCCACATGGTGTGAGGTAAAGGGCCGTGAGGTTAATGTGATCAGAAAAATTTAATCCGTGTAGCTCAGATATTTGAAGATTTTTTACAGTATATACTAATGATCGTCCCATCTAAATGCCTAACTTGCTCCACACATGGTGCTGTGTATACGTGGCTTCAATATGCGGAATGAATAGTACTCACACAGACTTCCGATTATGCCACATAGGGTGTTTCCCATACCATGGTGTGTGTCCGAGGGAAGGGAGCCTGAGGGTGAGAACTAATACTTTGAGCTTAAATGGAAAGTAGACTCTCTCTGTGGTAAGGAAACTAATTCTTAACAATGAATGTCAGAAATAGAGATTAAATTTCAGAATTTATTAATTGAATTTACCATTTAGCCCTGCCAAGATGCAAGTAATTTTGTACAGAAACGATCAAGCTGTTTTAATGTCACACAGGGAAGGTTCTCATTTCGTTTTAAATGTGGCCTTCGCTGGGCTTGAAAGACACATGTGCTAAGAAACTTCAAGGCCAGAAGGGCAAACACAAGGGCCCAGAACATGGTGGAAATAAATTGCTATGAAGGCTGGGGTAGAAACTACCATGGAATGTGAAAAGCGGGAGTTGCATACTGTGCTAGGCATATGTAATGCACATTTTATGAGTGAGTATGCTCAGTCCTAAGCCCAGGGTCCAGAAGCCAAGGTTACTATCTGCTGGAGAGTGCATCTGAACAGACCAGAGACCTTTCTACAGAAGTGTAAAAGGTTACTTTGCAAGCAAACGCCTGAGCCACATTACAGTGAACAGCTTTTTAGTCCAGACTATGCATGTGTTTCTTGTTCTATTAAACATTTTTTTTTTAACCCAAACAGCACACTGAAGAATGTGTGATTCTCAAAGTTTAGAGATTTTGCTACAATTAGAGCTATAATTCAAGCCTGGAATAAGGCATTATATAATTTTATCGTCGGTCCTGACTGAAGGAGTTCAGTTAAAGAGAAGTATTGGTTTTTTATCAGAATAGGTCAGCAGGGTAACCTTACCCTTGAGCAAGACTGCAGGCAGAGGACTAGAATAACATAAAGGTGGCCTCACGGATTCATTGTTTCTTCCACCAGAAATGAGTGGTGTAGAGTACTTTAGTTTAAAAATTAAAGCTGGCGAGTTGTTTGGCTAAGGAATACAAAGATAGGGCAGTAGGCACAGGCATCTGAAGGGAGGCTTGAGGACTTGATGTTTGCTGGTTATGGCAGTTGGCTGGACCTACCCAAGAATTTGTCTTAAGGTACTGAACTCAAGAGCCAAATGGGTTCTTCTTGGTAATTTCTTGGTTACTATGTCGTCTAATATATTTTATCAGAGTCTAAATACCTAACAAGTGAGGACTTGGGGAAGTCCTCACTTAATATATCTTTAAAGAGAAAAATGCATGTTGAAAATCATTAAGAGTATCCCAAAAGATGGAATAGCTTTATAGCCCACTGTTTCCAAATAAATCATGTGAAGAAATGGGATTTCATCGTCATCCTAAAAACTCTTAAAATAGTAAATGAGGTTTTGAGATAGGGAAAGGAATGTCTGAGGTGTGGGTTCTTTAAGGAAGCCCCTGACCGACTGCATAAAATAGGAACTTGCCTGCCGTCTCCGGTGAGAGAATCTCCCGGTTGCCTGAATGCTGCAGAGAGCAGGCTGGTCTCGCAGCCCGGGAGAACCGGAGCTCTGCCTGGCAGCCTCCCCCTTCCCGGCTCTGACTCAGCAGAGGTGTACCGGAGTGATTTGTGGAGCCTCTCACGGAAAAGGAAGATACACTCAACCATGAATGTCAGAAGCTGAAATTAAATTTTAGAATTTATTATTGGAGCAAGCTGCCTTTTGCCCTATTAAAATGCAGGTGAATTAGTGCAAAGGCTATGGAACCACTTAAAGCTCCCGTAGGTCTCTGAGGAAGAGGCAAAGGCAATGGAATCCTCTCCTTGACTTTTACTGGGGGGCACAGGAGCCCCTACGAAAGCCTGGGGATGTGAGGTTATAGTGCTCCAGACTGCCTGAGGCTGATAGCCACAGGAGGGGAAGAGTGATGATGAGAAAATTTGCTAGATAAAGTTTTGGCTCACTAACTTGGAATTTAGACTAATTCAGTCAATATCTAAGCAGAGATTTACCTGTACTCAGCAAGTTCTTTCTTCAGAAAAAGAAAGTATTAGTATAAATATTACAAAGAAAATGCTTAACAAACCAATGAAGCCAAGTACTTTTCAAGTATCCTAAACACCCTAGAAGTACTTATTAAATTCCATAATTAATTAATAAAACTCATTTAAATATTTTTTTATTAGAGCAGATCCTTTGGGACCTTTTAATGAGTCACCAATCTATTAGAATCAGTTGTTACACTAAAACCTCATTCTTAGATAGCAGCTCAATGAGGGCCAGAACTGTCTTAACTGTGTTGTCTCCAAAGTGCTTTGCACATAGTAGGTGCTCTGAAAATCCTGGTTTATATGAGGGAATAGTAATGATATCAATTAATGATATTAATTATAGGCTTTGTCTCACATAAAATACTTGGTAGGGGTATACTGTCTGAAGTTTATCTTTGTACGATCAGAGGAAGAAAGGACTTGTTGAACAAATAATATAAACAAGATTATGATGCTTATGATTTTACTTGTCATGCATATTCTTAAAGGAGAATAAATAAATAAATACTGCCTATTGCCATATAAGTAGAGACCAGTGCTGCTTAATCTGGTGTTCTGATATGATCACTGTGAATCATTTTTATTTGTTGATTAAAGGAAGATTTTTAACTAAACTATTTGGCCCATTCATTTCTTTAGCTGTAGTTCCTGGCTCAGTCAGATCTTTACTTACTTAATGCAGTTTTATTATACTTATAAAAGATAAATAAATTCATTTACCAAAGGCCTGTAATCAAGTCAAAGCCTATTTAAGACACAATTAACTTTGAAAATGGAAGTGCAGGCAGAAGTCTAATTCATGGATTGGTTGTTTCTTTCCTTTTGCCTGGGCATTTGGTGTTAGTTGTTGCTGGGCCATTAATTTTGTGAGAATTCTACTTGGTCCTTATAACCCTGCCTGGCCTCCTAAGACCACTAGAGACTCCCATTTACAAACGGACTCCCTGCAGCCTTCTATCCATAAAAACCTGCCCCCATGCTTTTTAACATAATTAACAGGCCACACCACCAATCAAGTCTGGAAAGCATATTCCTGTTTTGCTTTATTTTGATCAAATTTGAACACCAAATAGTATGAGGTGGGGGGAAGGTATGCGTGAGTCTGAACTGCTGTGTAAAGATTATTTTCCATCCAATGGTCCCTCTGTTCACCTGACCCTGGCTCTGTGGCTCCATATAGAAATCAAGTGAACGTTCACATTGTAGTCCCTGAATGCTAATGAAGGACACCTGTATTTCAAGGCCGAGAGCTAATGTGTATAACTTCTTCCTCTGCAGTTTTAGGACCATGATGCATGCTTTCTTTTCTCTTCACTGTTTTAGATGTGATTCAAATAGTAACACCCGTGTTAAGGAGGGCACTCCTTTTGATGTAGCATCTTTTGATTTTTTTCTCAGCATGGTGGAGAGAAGGTTCCTTATTCTTGCCAGTCATTGAGATGCGTGTCAGGGGAGGGGGAACCCATGCTCTCTGTTGAGTTTATAATCAACAAATTCTTATCCTAAGGACTGGAGTCGAGTTGAAGCGTCTATCTCCTGAGCTTCTCTTTCAAGGACTTAACTATAAAAGCAACTTCTTCTCCTTCAAAGCCCTTATTATTCTCCAACTCGGCTGGCAGCGGCTTGCGGCCCCAGTGGCAGCCACTGCTCCGCCGCTGCATTGGCTGATTTACGCCTCGAGTCGGTGGAGGTGGCACCTGACGATTAGTCTTGCGTCTTGCGGTAATTATGGATGGCATGTTTGCAGCGTACTTACTCTCTCCTCAGCTCACTTGGATTCACACTGATTTTGTTTAGTCAACAATCTGACAGGTTACCTGTGGTATTTGTTTCTTTCAATTGTCCCTGAGCTTATCTCTCTGTCACAGATCACCTTAAGAATGCAGAGTGGGAGTTTGTATTTCTCTCGACTGACATGGCTTTTCCTTGGCATGGACCGAAGTCCAGATAAGGGTCTTCCTTCAAAGCTGTTCTGAATTCTGTAGTATCAGAGGGAGGGCTTGTGGATATTACTTAAGACCCTTCCAGACTTGTTTTCCAGTCTACTCATCTTCAAAGTTCGCCCTCCCAGGCTGGGTTAAGCTCTCTAGTAGGTTATGTCTCCTATGAATTCTGATAACTCCTTTTAACAATCTTCTAAGGATGGAATTTATGCCAAGTTTAGAATCTTAAAAGGCAAGCAAAATAAACAAACACAGGATTAAATTCATAGTTGACAGAAAAATCAGTTTTCCTGTGATTAGGGTGCCTCTGGACAAAGTGGATTCTATTCTTGGTTATATCTATTGGTAAACTGGAGCATTTGTTGTTGTTGTTGTTCCTGTTGCTGTTATTTCAGTTTGTGCCACCCCCTCACCCCCCACCCCCACACAGAGTCACTTGCCAATTTTACTAGAATACACTCTAGTTTATCTTGGACAGAAAATTCTGTTTCATGGTATAGTCTGTTTAACTGATGCTGGGAGAATTATGATGTGTTTTAGCTGTGGGCACTCCTTTTACTTTGGGGTCATTTGTATAGTCCATGAATCTGGCCACTTATTTGGCTTGCTCCTGGTGCAGGAAAGAATTCACATGGAAGGCATGTGATTGTTTTTCTTGCAAACACCTGCTTGCAAAGTTGGTCATTGCTGGCATCTGGGGCTATGACTGGTCAGTTGTCCTCTATGCTAATAGAAACCTTTCCCTAAATGATAAGGGCGTGTCACTTCACCTCAGCTGTTTGTACAAACAATGTGGTTTATGCTAAACACCTGCTTTCCTTATGGGAGATCGGAATTTTGGTACATTCTAGGCTGAGTGCCTGCATGACCAGCCCCCAGTAAAAACCTTGGGCACCAGTCTCTAATGAACTTCCCTGGGCAGCAATGTCACACAGACATTGCTACATTTTTGATACTGGGAGAAGAGTGCTCTCTGGTGACCCCTCATGGATGGGGGTGGGTGTGGGTGGTGAGAATGAACAAGGAAGCCTGCGAGTAGATTCTTCCAGCATCTGCCTGTATTTTTTTTCCCCCTTATGATCCCACTGTGTATTCTTACTAAGTCACTGTAATAAATCTTGTAACGAGTACAACTATATTCTGTGTCCCAGGAGTCCTTTTAGCAGATCTCTGAATGTGGAATGGTCTGGGGACCCCTGAAATACCCCTCTCACTCATCACTATGATGTTCCAGAGATACCATTTGATGGCATTATCCTCAAAGATGCTCATCTGACCCCTAACCTTCTTGGTTTCTCCTGTGTAACCATGCATCTTTCAGCTTAGAGTTTTCTAAAGAGCTAATGTTTACTTAGTTTATGATTATTCTTTTACTTCCCTAAAGGAAATTGCTCTACTCTATTAAATTTGGTCTTTTGTGCCATAATAGCTAAAGTTATTTTACAGTCAAAATCCATGTCAATCTAACATGAAAAGTAGCTGACGAGCTCTCACATTACCAGCAAGTATGGCTTAATGTTACATTTTCAAATTCATTTAGACAAAATTCTGCACTACTGCTAGAGTTTTGATCCTTCAAAGGTGTGCCCAGATACTTAACAAACTCTCCGTGTTGGTTAATTTTAGAATTTAATCTTCATTGGATATTTTTGAATAACATGAAGAGTTAATGAGATAATGTTGACATGATTTTGAATTTTTGTCTTGTTCAAAAATATGTTTCTATTTTTTCTTAAGGATGCCTGGAGGCAGCTTCATGTTTCTGCAGCGCAGGTTATGCCACAGTTGCTCAGTGGCACTGCCCTAACTGACCACTACAGAAAGCAGCTGGCATGGCAGACCCTGCAAGTGTGGACCAAACAGTGATTCTACAAGAGAGACGGAAGCCCAGGACAGCCTTGCTGTTCAGATTAACTTGTTAAAGATTAACAACCTCTTAGGACAGCAAGAACAATATTAGCTCTATGAAGATCCCTTGGCATAGGTAAAAGTCAGGTCTTGCTATGGAGTCAATGATGTATTTTTAAAGAAGTGATAGAATTTCACAGGTCAGTTTAATATTACTGAATCAATGCTCTAGGGTGTAAAAAGTTATTCTATCCCAAGTGTTCAGATTCTTTTATTAAGGGATCTACTTAACAGGAGCAGGCCTATGCTTATTGCTAATATTAATATTTAAAATACTTTATTAGATCCAAACATTAAGGGTGGCAAGTTGGGATGAAATATTTCCTTGGGCACAGAGCCAGCCCTCCAGAAACTTCTGAATCCTTTCTGACTCTTAATATGAGGGTTTGCCAACTCCTTTGTAGGCTTTGGAGTGTGTTCAAGAACCTAAAAACAAAGTATTTAAGGCTTTTGAATTCAGATATTTCAACTGAACTCTGGACTGTACTGTCCTGCTAAATAAGGAAATCAATTACTAGGTAGCTTAGGCAAATCATCATCATCATCATCATCATCATCTGACAGGGAAAAGTATTTAGAATTTTGGGAGGGGATAACTAGGAGAGGGAAAAGTGAAATTGAGAGTCAATTTATCCGATCAACATTTTAATCTACTTGTTCAGGTCAGCAGTTAGATCCTATTTTCCTAATCTGGATGAGCATTATCCACACTGCTTTTCACTGATACCTGTCAGTCCGTGTGTCATTCCTGAGATTAAATAAAGAACAGCTCAGGTCATGTAATAACCACCCAGCAGTTCCTTAGTAATGCTGTGTGTGGTGCCTTAAATGGGCACCTGGGAAACGACACAGTTTAAGACGTCTAAAAAAATAAAAATCTATGAATTAAAATGCACTTTAAAGCCTTCCTCACAAACACAGCATAAGTGTGATTTTTTTTAATATCCCTAAATGCCAAGGAAATGTAATCATTGCATGAACTGAAGTTTACATTTTCATCTTCACACCCTAAAGATTTGTTCTTGCTTAGCCCCTGGCCCTAGTTACATATCCTATGGAACAGTGTGATGCACAAGCAATTTTAGAAAATAATTGGTAAATTACTGTGGACTCAAATGAACAGAAGATTATCAATCAAATTATGAAGGTTCTAGAATCGTAGTGATGGCTGTATCTCCCGGCACACTCAGAGATGCCCTGAAACGTCCGATCCTCGCTATTTTAAACATTACTTCGCAAAGGGAGCAAAAGAATGAGCTCACGCACGTAAATATCTCGTGCTTAAATGTACACATGTGTATAGATATCTACTGATAGCTAAATATATATTTAGGTAGAATTAGAGAACTGAAGAAGTCTTATAAATAAGCATAGGCATTTATAGGATGTGGAAGAAACAGAGAAAAGGGGAAACAGAACGTGACACGCACCATACTCTGGGACCTGCCCCGTCCCCCGCTTCAGCAGCAGCCTCACTCTTCTTCCTCCAGATTTGATGAGTTCTATCGCTCTGGCGTGTGTCATGTCCCTTGTGCTCTCCCCATTGATTTCAATGATTTGATCTCCTACCTGGTAATGAAAGAAACATTAAGTCACACACAGATGGTTCTACTTAAATTGCATTTCCAACAGATTAGAGAAACATTGTAGATTACCAGTTTCCGAGAGCAACCAAATGATCAGGTTGCAGCCTGCTGCTTCTTAGAAGAAGCCAGACCCTGGCTGCATCCTGGATCTGACCACCAAATTTAATTTTCCTTTATAGAAATGAAAATATCACACCATGGAGGTTGTGGTGAAATGTCACTTATACTTAGCCGGTATAGCAGAGACTATAGTTAAACTATTTAGCATTTAAAAAAAAATTAGGAAATAGGTTTGATACCACTATTCCAAATAACCCAGTACTGTTGTTTGGAAACAAGAAGCAAATATTTTAAGGCCTTTTCACTGAACACAGTGCCAATTTGGGGCTTAGTGCATTATCTAATTCAGCATGTTTTGGGACTTTTTTGTGAATTTTTATTATGCATCATTTAAATTTCCCTGGGTGCTATTGTGATATTGCTTTCTTTGTAGTGGTTGGTTGATATTCAAGTTTGATGATGAGTTTTCTATCACAGTCCTTTGAATTAGAAATGAGATCCTCCATTTTCCACACATGACTAGTGCCCTTGCTAAATCTTTGCCATGCTCACACCTGGTTGCCAGCACTGTTTGGTTAAGTACCAATCTCCCTTGATTTGTCAGAAATGCCTGGGTTCTACAAGCAATTCCCATTTAGCCTTTGTGAATAGATATTTGGAATAAAAGAGGTTCAATCATGAGCACATCATATAACTCCCACAGTGCCATTATTGTCAGGAAACTTTGAATTAAAATATGTTTCATTTAAGTGCAAATCACTTAAGACAATTTAGCCAGGAAAAGCACAATGAGTTGCTTTGTAAAAAATGCTATTTTAGTTGAGACCCTTAAACAAAGTAGATCTCAGTCTAAACTCCATAGTGCAAACAGAATTGCAAATAAACTCTCTGTAGGAGAACACTATCAAGGTGGGTGCTGCAGGCTGGGCAAGGACAGGAACAAAAAGTTGCCATCACAATGGCAAGAGAGCTCTAAAATAAGAACACCCTCACAAAGTGGAGGAAAGAACAAACGCATGTTTGCTGTAGCAAGGCAGATTCTCTAGGACTAGGGGGTAAGAATTCCAACGCAATGAAGGGAAAGACTTTGTGTAGTACTTGGTAGCCTCTGGAAGTATGGTTTTGGGCAGTGGAAGAGGTTGGCCTCACTGGCATGACTTTCACATTCCACAGAAGAATCACAAAAGACAGGATTAAATTAATTTTGTTTAGAGCCAATATTTGCAACATCCCCCACCCCCTTAACTGTTTTCTTTCCCATAAGGCAACAGGCACAGCCTAAAGTTGAACAGCTTGCTGGAGGTCACATATCCAAGCCAGAGGCAGATGGGATCTATTATCCTGTCGCAGCAGTCTGCACCCGTGACTGAAACCTCATGGCACCGAATTAACTTGTAGATGTAAAACAAAAGTTCCAATGAAGTTATAATAGCAAGTCCTCATTCCTAGCTAGACTCTTCTAAGCTTGACTCACATATTCAATTGATTACTTAACGTCTTCAACTAGAAGTCCAATGGGTGACTCCAACTCAACACCAGCAGACTGGGCTTGCCACTTTCTTCCAAAGCAGTTTTTCCTCTTAATTCCCGAGGCTGGTTCATGCCACCATCATTCACCCAAGTCAGAAACCTAGGGACCATGCTGGGCTCCTTATTTCTCAACTTCTCTGCATTTATCTCTGTTCTCAAATTTTATTCCATTGCTAACTAGCTCAGTTCAGGCCTTTAACTGGCTTATTTCAATATCTTATTACCCTACTATCAATATCTTCTCATTGTCACCCTTCTTCTAAGGGAAATCTTCCCAAATGCACCATGCCAACTGAGACAGGGCCTTCCACATGCCACAATTCTCTTTGCCTTCTCCTCTCCATGGGCACAGCGATCTCCCAAATCTCCCTCAAGGCCAGCCCAAGCATCTTCTTCTGTGGGATACTTTCCTAGACCCTGTCTTCTTCTAAAGCAGAAGTGTCCAGTCATCATCACTCCATCCCACTCGCTTATTCCTCACATCTCATCCCAAGTTATGATTCCATCTTCCCTCCTACACTTTGAGCTTCTTCACTCATCAAACAATTTATGGGTACCTGTTATGTGCTAGACAGTCTATTGGGGAGATAAGATAAAGATAGCGATAAATGGGCCCAGCCAGTGTGGCTCAGTGGATTGAATGTCATGTCATGGACTGAGAAGTCCCAGTTTGATTCTCAGTCAGGGCACATGCCTGGGTTTCAGGATCACTCGATCTCCAGTAGGGGGCATGCAGGAGGCAGTCGATCAATGTTTCTCTATGACATCAATATTTTATCTCTCTCTCCTTTCCTCTCTTTCTAACAAATCAATAAAAACATATTTAAAAAAAAGATAGTGATAAATGGTATAGTTTCTATCTACAAGTTCTCAGTCTAGTTGGAAAGAATATGGTAAATAAGGTAATTATTATTAAATTTGTTTTTGCTATGACAGATATTAACAAAGTGTTAATGAAACAGAAAGGAAGGGCATCAAAGTCAGAATGGGTAGAGCTGGAAGTCAAGGAGAGCTTCCTGGAAATGGGGACATTTCAACTAAATTTTGAAGTATCAGTAGGAGTTCTCAGGTGAAGGAGGAAGAACAGCATTCTAGGTAGAGAGAGCAGCCTATGCAAAGGTCTGGAGACTTGAGAGCATGGCCTATTTGCCAAACTGTTAGTTTATTCTGCTACTCATGAATTTGGGCTTTATTTTAAAGGCAACAGCAAGGCACTGAAAATTTTAAACAGGGAGTAACAAATGGCCAAGAGACATGAAAAAATGCTCCACGTCACTAATCATCAGAGAGATGCAAATTAAAACAACTATGAGGTATCACCTCACACCTCCCAGACGATGCCCATCAACAAATCATCAAACAACAAGTGAGGGTGAGGGTGTAGAGAAAAGGGGACTCTAGTACACTGCTGGTGGGAATGCAGACTGGTGCAGCCACTATGGAAAACACGATGGTGTTTCCCCCCAAAATTAAAAATGGAACTGCCATTTGTCCCAGTGATCCCACTTCTAGGAACATACCCTAAGAAGCCTGAAACAACAATCAGAAAGAATATGTGTACCCCCATGTTCATAGCAGCACTATTTACAGTCATTAAGATCTGGAAACAGCCCAAGTGTCCATCAATAGATGAGTGGATAAAAAAGCTGTGGTACATTTACACAATGGAATACTATGCAGCTGTAAGAAAGAGAGATCTCTTATCCTTTGAGACAACATAGAGAATATTATGCTAATCAAAATAAGCCAGGCAGAGAAAGACAAGTATCACAAGATCTCACTTATTTGTGGAATATAACGAACAAAACAAGCTGATGAACAAAATAGAGCCAGAGACATAGAAGTAGGGTTCAGACTGACAAACCTCAGAGAAGGGGTGGGGGAGGGAAGAGTAAACCAAAGAGCTTATGCATATAAGCATAACCAATGGATATAGACAACAATGCTGTGGGGGGAGGGAGGAATGAGAGGAGGGTGTCAATGGGTGAAAAAGGAGAAACATCTGTAACAAAAATAAATTAATTAAAAAGAATAAATAAACAGGGAGTAACCTGACCAGGGAAGCAGAGTGCTGTTTAGAAACCAACCTGAGACATCAGTATGAAGAGTGAATTGGAGAGAAAGTGAGAGACTGAAGAAGGGAGCTGAAGTCATGAGGTTATCACATTGTGAGAAACTGGGAGGCTATGGGGAAAAAATATTGGGGCAAATAAAGTCAGTCTGGTCCCATTTAACTTTATATCTTGCTTGGGGTGCATCATACATATTTGTCAGTGAATGAAACATTTTCACAAGGCTCATCTTGACAACCATGGGAGAAGGAGTTATAAGCATTTTTGACCAAAAAAGTCACATCTGAGGACATTTCCATCTCGAGGCTGACTTTTCATCAAGAACCATGTGGAGGGTGAGAGGAATCTCGCGGTGAGAAATAGTCACATCATTTGCCCTCTGGTCACATACTTGACTATAGCAAGACTTAGAAAATGTGATGTATGTTTATTTTTCCTTTTCCCTACTAAGAGCATGATAATTAAGGGAGAAAGAATTAGCATGGCAGAGCGAGTAGTGGGTGGAAAGACTGTGCGAGGCTGAGAAGCAGTGGGGTTCCAGGGCTGCACAGGGGCTGGGGCTCTGGGAAGAGTTGGGGATGCTATTTTTATAGTTCCAAGGAGTCTGAGCTGACCTCTTGGCTTGGCAGACTGCCCAAATTTCAGCTTTCCATGAAGGCTCCCCTCAGAGGGAGAAGAGAATGACTCTGATGCCAGTTGAACTGTGGGTCCTCAGCTGCTTGGCTAAGCCTTTTAGTTTCTCTCAAGCTCCTCCCCCTACCAGGTACCAGTGCAGGTTGCTGCTGGTTTCCTGCCTCACTGGGAGCAACGGAAGTTTGGGAATAGTCCAAGATCTTATTAAATTTAGAGAAAAAAAAATTTTGGGGGGGGCAGGAGTGAGGAGTGAGGAGTGAGGGTCAGGTAATGAGACGGAAATGCTGAATCTCACAAGGTGTTCTGGGCATACTGCAAAATGGCCAACTCATTCTGACCTCGTGCCACTAGTAGCAAACTCATTGCAGGCCCAAACTTAAGACTCCCATCTCTCCTTGTAAAATGGTGTAAATTGCAAAAAGGTGTAATTTTCATTTTCATTCCAATAACCATATTATGTATAGTCACTGTAAGTGAAACTCCCTAAATAAATTTGGGATGTGATCCCTTTCGCTTTCATCCTCTCAGTATCCCGATATGTAAGGAGCTGGGTCTGTCAGGGGAGAAGAGGTTCATTACCTTCCAACCCATCTACCTTCACTGCCGCTGCCAGGCTGCGGCCATGGGAATCAATTGGGGGAACTAATTTGATAAAACCAATGGAAAATTCCTTTTCAGGGATTATGAAGAAACACCAGTTGTGACTCAGATGTAGTCTGTTTTTCCCCCATTTTCTCTCCACCATGGAGCTACATTACTAAAATGAAACTTTAAAGATCCCCACTTGTTCTTAGAGAATTTTAAAAGATCAAGTTCTAGTTAGAATAGAGAGAGAGATGAGGGGAGGTGGGGAAGAGGAGGAGGAAGAGAAGGAGGAGGGGGAAAAAGAGAGAGAGACCCAAATCTCACAGAGGTAGTTCAGGAATTTATGTGTTGCTTTGTGTGGTCAAGAAGATGTCAAATTTAGGAAACTAACCAAAGGAGTTAAGATAAATTCCAGGCATATTTTTTTTTTTTACTGAAAGAAATACTTTTACCTTGGTCCCTTGGGACAACTGATAACCTTACGGCAAAGTCCTGGGTGAGATAAGACTGCCCGGTATAGCCTAACAAGCTACGCATTACTGCGCATACATCATAGCAGAGTTTTCTTTAACAAAACTATTACCAAATCCTTGAACTTGCTTGGGGCTCAGCAGGTAAAACTTTTTCTCTTCGTCTTCTCCCCTGCCCCAGGTTTATTTGAGAACAAGGGTGAAATCTTTTGCTCATCTGACAAGGTAGAATTGTTTTGATAATCAATGCCACCCACACTCAGCTCTACCAATATTATCACAAATGGAACATATTTTTTTAAAACACAGATTAGGCATAAGTAATGAACTGTGACTAGACAGAGTCAAAGAAAAGGTAAGGCCCCAAATCTTATCCCTCAGACTGATTCATAGCACAGGATTTAAATCACATCATCCAGTCTCCTAATGCAGTGGTTCTTAACTTGGCTTCCTACCAGAATCCTGGGGACCATCTGAAAGGAAATTCCCATAATTAGACTGTGCCCTAGCTCAGAGTCTCTGGGGGTGGGGGCCAGGCATCAGTATTTTTTTAAGCTTCTCAGGTGATTCCGATGAGGTAGATCACAACTGCTCCAGAGGGTGGCAACAATTATCAGCAAGTTCCTCAGCCCACAACCCCTCTAAGAATGGGGGTATGTTGGGTGCTGTGGGCTCATTTTGATCCTATCTTATATTCTGCTCAAGAACTCTATGTTATCTGCTTTGAGTGCAATTTTGAGCCTTTCTTTATGCCACAGTGATTTTTAGAGCACTATTTAATCAGGCAAATACTAGCAAAGAGAGAAAAGATGTAAAAAGAAATCTCCATAAGGCATGATACAAATAAACAAAATAAGTGAAAGAAAAATCTCAGGTTTAAAAGTAAAGCATGAGAATTCAAAGCCTGTGACATTTTATTTATACAAAAGAATAAAAATATTTTACAAGGGTTTTTTAAACTTATGTTTTTCAGATTTTCCTGTTCCTTGAATATGAAACTGCTTCCAACTCAGAAAGATTTAAGACAGGTAATTGTTAAATAAACTCTCTACCTTTCCCCTGCAAAAAACACCAAAGATCCAAGTTCCTCATTTTCCTTACATTAAAACTAGATTACTTTCAATTTAAGAACATTGGCAACTTCACGAAACAGATTTCTAGATATGTTAGCAGGAAGGTATAAGCGGTACAAAGTAATTACAAAAAGACCCAAAAGAAAAGAAGATGATAAAAACAACAATAGAAAAATGAAAAAACACAAACAAAATAAGAAAATGCCAGGTATTTACAGCCTCCCTCTGAAATGTAATCTGTGCTCTACTCTTTAGCGTAAAACCAAAGCAGAGACCATGTCCTGATGGGTATCACAGATGAAGCTGGTGCCTGCCAGTTTGGGGGGCAGATATTTGTTCCGAGATCGGAGAGATTCAGTTAACAACTTGCTGGGATTATAACCATGTCTTGGTCTTCCCGCAGTTCTGGTACTAAAAATGACACAAAGTACTGTAAATGATCCAGTGTCGTTTTATGGAAATGACTTGTCACCATATTTCAGAACAAACTACTCGGAGTCACAGGCCTTGGGTGTGGGAAAGCAGAGGTGGATGGCCAGCATGCAGGCCCTGAGGGATGTTTATCTTTGTGGGTCAGAGTTGGGTAGCAGGGACGCTTCTGCATGAATGAGTCTTCTCATAGTCAGCTCGTAGTTTTTTGTTTTACTTCAGATTACTCCTGTACTGGTTTTTATTCATTTTTTTATGGCTGCTGTGATGACTCCCTGAGGAAGTAGAAGCAGCAGCCTTCTGAGCTTTCACTCCCTGCACAGATCCATCCAGATCCTCAGGGTTCTGGTTGAGCTCATTTTCCTGATTGTGGAAGTCTGGAGAAGGATCACTTTCCATCTCACTTCCTGGCTCCCTCTTTTCAATGGGCTGGTCCTGAACTCCTGCCAATGCACTTACTGCAGCTGCTGCAGTAACTGAGAATTTACTGAAGAGCTGCTCAGCTTCCTTACACTTCTGGTTCCTTCCATCATTTTTGCTATTGGAGTTTTTTGGTTGGTCAGATACCTATCCCAGCCACGAATCATATTGCCATACATCTGCATGTCTTCCAGGTAGCAGCTTCCTTCAAAAGCATAGCTCTGTCTCTCCAAGTTTGCCAGTGTTTCCACCAGCTCTTGCTTTGGCTTCACGAGCTCCACCAGCTCCTATCGGGTGTCCGGGGTAGGCCGTGGGGCTGCCTTGCTGTGCATCGTTATGTTGGGCCGAGCAAAACTTTTTCTCTTCTTATTGAAAGGCCAAGGCAGGTAAAGGTAAAAGTTTCAATATTTCTTAAGTGATTAAGAGTTCAAGTTGCAAGGGAAAAATGGTAAATGCTGTACTGTATGCATTCTTGTAGCCAATTCATATAGAAAGTAATTGATTTGGCTCAATGAAATCTTTATAAGAACTAGACTAATCCTGGATTTATTTCAACCCAAGGCTGGCTCAGATATCTCCACAAATTTGCTTTCCTGGGTGTAATAGTTAACAGCCCTCAGACTACGACAGCACCATAATAACCTATTTCACATTATTATATGACTTAAATAATACTAGATTATAACTGAGTGTGAGTAATTGAACCCCTTAGGTTATTATCCAATAAACAATGGACATCTCTATTCCTTATTTTATGAAAGACCTAGCTGTGGGCCATTTTTGTGCCTAATAATCTGAGGTCACAGGTTAGCTCCATCAGAAATTTTCACTTACAGTCTGGTTTTTCCTGCTGACTCTACACCTCTCAAGAGAACATTCCTATTGTCTTTGTGTCATCTATACTTGTCACAATTCCTGACAAGTAGGCTTTTGGTTCATTACTGTTGAGTAAATGAGTGTTAGGATTGCTTTTCAGTAACAGTAACAGTCTTTGTTCTCACTACATAGTAAGTTCAGTTTAAGTGCACCTCAGCATACTTTAACCTTTCTTGAAATACTGGCTTAAACACTTCTAGACAAACCACAACAATTTCAATAGTATTTACCGGAGACCAAATGAGGTTTCAATAATGGTGACCTACAAAAATTGTTAGAGACAGGTTAAGTTATGGGAAACAAATGCTGAAGGATTGAGAAACATGAATGGAGGCTGAGTCTAAATGAAATCATAACGTGCCAGTAAAAAAAAAAAGTCATCTATGAACAGCTATATGCCAACAGATTGGACAACGTGGGCAAAATGGACAAACAGTCTTTCAAAATTCAGTCAGAAAGAATCAGAAGACCAGAATAGACTGATAACTAATAAAATTGAAGCAGTAATAAAAAAAAAAAATCCCAGCAGCACAGCGGGTATGGCTCAGTGGATTGAGCATCGTTCTGTGTACCAAGAGGTCACTGGCTTGATTCCTGGTTATGGCACATGCCTGGGCTGCAGACTTGATCCCCAGCAAAGGGAAGGCAAGAGGCAGTCAAAGGATGTTTCTCTCTCACATAGATATTTCTATCTCTCTCTCCCTTTCCTCTCTTTCTCTCTAAAAAATCAATAAAAACATATTTAAAAAATAACACACACACACACACACACACACATAAACCCTCCCAGCAAATAAAAGTCCTGAACCCAATGGCATCACAGGTGAGTTTTACCAAACATTTAAAGAAGAACTAACACCTATCTTCCTAAAACTATTCCAAAAAATTCAAGAGGAAGAAAGAATGCTAAGCTCTTTTTACAAGGCCCGCATTATCCTAATTGTAAAACCCAATAATGACACTACAAAGACAGAACATTATAGGTCAATATCCCTGATGAACATAGATGCTAAAATGCACAACAAAATATTAGCAAATCAGATCCAGTAATACATTAAAAAGATCATATACCATGGCCATGTGGGATTTGTTCTGGGGATGCAAGGCTGGTGCAATATTCATAAATCAATAAATGTGATACATCACATAAACAAAATGAAAGATAAAAATCACATGATCATACCAATAGATGCAGAAAAAGCATTCAACAAAATCTGTCACATTTTTGATAAAAACTCTCAGCAAAGTGGGAATAGAGGGATGATACCTCAACAAAATAAAGGCCATATATGACAAACCTACAGCCAACATCATACTCAATGGGCAAAAACTAAAGATGTTTTCCTTAGGAACAGGAACAAGACAAGGATGTCTGCTTTCATTACTCTTATTCAACATAGTACTATAAGTCCTAGCCACAGCAATCAGACAAGAAGAAAAAAATAAAAGCTATCCAAATTGGAAAAAAGGAAGTAAAACTGTCATTATTTGCAGATGATGATATTGTACATAGAAAACCCTGAAGACTCCACCAAAAAACGACTAGATTTAATAAATGAATTTGGCAAAGTAGCAGGGTACAAAATTAACGTCCAGATATTGATGGCATTTTTATACACCAATAATGAACTCTCAGAAAGAGAAACTAAAAACACAATCCCATTTACCACTGCAACAACAACAACAAAAAATGATACCTAGGAATAAACTTAACCAAGAAGGTAAAATACCTGTACTTAGAAAACTATAGGACATTGAAAAAAGAAAAAGTGGAAGATGCAAACAAGTGAAAGCATATACCATATTCATGGGTTGGAAGAATTAACATCATTAAAATGTCCATAGTATCCAAAGCAATCTATAGATTCAATGCAATCCCTATTAAAATACCAACAACGTATGTCACAGATCTAGAAAAAATATTCCAAAAATTTGTATGGAACCAAAAGAGACTCCAAATAGCTATAGCAATCTTGAGAAAGAAGAACGAACTGGAGGGATCATAATACTGAATATCAAACTATATTACAAAGCCATTGTAATAAAAACAGCCTGGTACTGGCATAAGAACAAGAATATAAATCAAAGGAACAGAACAGAAAACCCAGAAATCAACCCATGCCATTATGGTCAATTAATATTTGACAAAGGAGGCAAGAGCATATGATGGAATAAAGACAGTCTCTTCAATAAATGGTGTTGGGAACACTGGACAGGTACATGCTAAAAAAAAAAGAAAGAAACTAGACCACCAACTTACACCATACACAAGAATAAATTCAAAACGGATAAAAGACTTAAATGTAAGTTGCAAAACCATTAAAATCCAGAAGAAAACATAGGCAGTAAAATCTGAGACATCTCACATAGCAGTATTTTTGCTGCTATATCTCCTAGGGCAAGAACAACAAAGGAAAAAATAAACAAATGGACCTACATAAAACTAATAAGCTTCTGCACAGCAAAAGGAACCATCAACAAAATGAAAAGGGAACTCACTGTATGGGAGAACATATTCGCCAATAATATATCTGTTAAGAGGTTAATTTTCAAAATATATAAAGAACTTGATTAACCCAATACCAGGAAGACAAACAATCCAATTAAAAAATGAGCAAAGGACCTGAATAGACACTTCTTCAAAGAGGACATACAGATGGGCAATAGACCATGAAAAGATGCTCAACATCACTAATCATCAGAGAGATGCAAATTAAAACTACAATGAAGTATCACCTCACACCTCCCAGGATGGCTACCATCAATAAATCAACAAACAGCCCTGGCCGGTTTGGCTCAGCGGTTAGAGCGTTGGCCTGCAGTCCGGAGAGACCCGGGTTCGGTTCCCGCTAAGGGCATGTACTTCGGTTGCGGTTTGTCCCCGGCCCTGGTTGGTCGTGCGGGTGGCAGCCACTCGATGTGTCCCTTCACGTCGATGTTTCTCTCTCTCTCTCCCTTCCTCTCTCTCCTTCCCACTCTATCTGTACAAAAAATGGAAAAATATCCTCAGGTGAGGAAAAAAAATAAATAAATAAATCAACAAACAATGATGCTGGCAAAAATGTGGAGAAAAGGGAGCCCCAAGTACGCTGCTGGTGGAATGCAGACAGGTGCAGCCACTGTGGAAAACAGTATGAAGATTCCTCAAAAAGTGGAAAATGGAACTGCCATTTGACCCAATGATCCCACTTTTGAGAATATATCCTAAAAATCCCAAAACAGCAATCAGAAAGAATATATGCACCCCTATGTTCATAGCAGCATTATTTAAAATAGCCAGGATAAGGAAACAGCCCAAGTGCCCATCAACACATGAGTGGATTAAAAAGCTGTGGCACATTTACATAATAAAATACTATACAGCTGTAAAAAATAAAGACCTCTTACCCTTTGCCACAGCATAGATGGACCTGGAGAGTATTATGCTTAGCAAAATAAGCCAGTCAGAGAAAGACAAGTATCACATATTCTCACTTATATGTGGACTCTAATGAACAAAATAAATTGATGAACAAAATAGGTCCAGAGACATGGATGCATGGAACAGGCTGACAGATCCCAGTGGGGAGGGAGATGGAGGGGACTGAAAGACATTAACCAAAGAACATACATATATGCATGTATCCAAAGCCCATGGACACAGACAATAATGTGGTGAAGGCCTGGAGTGGAATGGGGCTTGGGGGGGGGGGGAAGGGAGAAAATGGGGGACATTTGAAATATAAATTTAAAAACATTTTTCAAAAGTTGGAATTAGAGTCCTCACTGTGCCTGCACAGGGACCATCATTGGGTACTCTGACAACAGGACACTGGACAAAGCTGGAGCAAAAGACAGGCTGGTTTTCAAATTTGTTGCTGGTAATCTTTAATATACAATGGATATTTTCACAATTAACCTTTGTTAGATATCATTTAATCCTATTACAGTAAAATTTTTTCCAGGGGTTACACTGGGTGTTTTGGTTAACCTTCCCATTTCTTCCATTAGACTTGTGATTAAATTAGATGGGGTCCCACTGCTCATTATAGGACCTGGCTATTGTTCTAAACAGTTGTGCACAATGGCTTCAGCAAGACCCAGGAGCCCATCAAGTCAGCAGGCTTTCCAGAAAGAAAACAAACCCAAATGGAAATTGAAACACATTTTGAGAGCAATGAAATTCTGTGTATTTTAGTTGCCTCGATTTATAGGTTGAAACTGTCTGAGAATCTCTTTATTGTATATTCTAGACAGTAATCACTTAAAAAGAAAACTTTCCAACATCTTTCAAGAAACCTCGTCAAAGTAGAAGTGTGAAACAGCCCTTATGGGTTTATAGAGAGTCCTTAATCAACGTTATGCCTGAGCACATCCCTGCTTAGAAGGGCCATGAAGGTGAGGGGAACAAGTAGTATTGGAAGTTACAGGCTGCAGTCACTTGATGTGGGTGGTGTATTTTATTTTACGTTTTTAAATAATTTATTTGTGAATTAACCCTTTAGGAAAGATTCAGTCACAGCTCAAAAAACTGTTCAGTCTTTGATGTCAACAACTACCTCGTGGTGGAGGTGGTGTCTTGGCTGGTCATTCCAATCAGGGGGTTGGCTTTGGTGGAGATTCAAAGGAGCTCTCCATTCAGGAGCCTCCATTTTTCATTCTGAATTTTAAAATACTCTCAATCAAGCATGGAAATATATATGAAATTTAAAGATGATGATATGCTTATGGAAGTCAACTAAATTACAGACACTAAATTACAATTTGGTGTCTTTCTTACCAAACCTCTTTCTTCCTTGTCAAATACTGACACTCATCTCACACAGAGAATTTTCTTAGATTGTTTATTTCTGAATCTCCTTACTCTTTTAGGGCTTTTAATTGGCGTTGATGTTCCATTCTTCAAGCTACCCCTGCCCTGCTCTGCGTGCTCTTTGGGTGATTTCTTCCTACCATTCTCAAGTATTTCTCTTTCTGTGCCTTTGCACATACTGTACCCTTTGTCTAGGATCTGCCCTCCTCCCTTCAAACAGCTGCACCCTACTCATCCCTTAGGACAAACCTCAGGTATGACCACATCCCAGAAGCCTCCCGTGATCCCATCAGTCTGAGTTGGGTGCCTTTCCTCAGCATTTCTTTAAAAGTATTGACCACTGCCTATCAACACACAATAAGCTTTCCAAGAGCAGAGATTCCAGAGGCAAACGGAGAAAATGGAGAACATCTGTAAAACTGTTAACAAAAAAAATTAAAAAATTTGGTCAAATACCCATATATATATTTGCTCAATGAATGGAAGAATTATTGATAGAGAAATTTTTCAGAAGCTTTTTTTTTTTTAAACTTTATGTTCCTTATTGTTTAAACCAATTGAAACAAGATCTGTAAGTTTTACATTTGCTTTCATGATATATATCAACCAGATTTAACCATAATCAAATAATATAAATTGTATGTAAGTGCCTTGAACACTCTAAACGATACAAATATAATCTTTTATATTAATTATAGTTATCATCATCATCCTCATGGTAGAAGAGAGAAAAAATGCAACACTCATTTTTTCAAAATGCAAGATTCATTTTCATAATGAATCTTGGAGAGAAGCAGCTGATCCATGGAGGATATTTAATAGGGAAATGAAGCAAATGTTTTTTTCTTAAAATATCACTGAGAGGTTAAAAACTCAAGAAAATCTTCTGTTGATTTGGTAAGTACCGCCCTTTAGGAATTCTATAGAATATTAATGCTATTCTTTATTCTGTGACTTTAGATAAATAGTTCTCAGAAAAAGAATCTTATTGAATGCTGGGCAGATGATCCAGACCCTAAGCTAAGACACAGGGGTGACTGCAAGTGTGGCTACAAACAGAAATGCAAATAGATTTTAAGATGAGCTGGTTGAAGCAAAATATTTTCTAGAAGGAAAAACACAATGATTCCATTTTCATATGCCAGTTTGACTGCCCAGGCAAGAAGAAGACAGTGGCGAAATATCTTGAAATGATCTGCCTGAGCAAGAACAGAAAGCTATCATTGGCAGCTCGGCTAGTGACTTATCTGTTCGCTCAGAAATCACTTATGTTAGATCATGAAGTCAGTTTCTCTCTGGTTGAAACATAAACAAAAAGAAATAAAAAAGAAGACTTTCTATTGTGGACGCTGTGTAGACTGTTCCCTTCCCTGGATGTAACTGAGGGAAAATAAGGGATTATTATTCTGCATGCTTATTTAATCAGGTACATTTGTTTTCCAGATGCAAGCGTGAGGCTTTGTGTGATGACTTCGATGACTGCAGTACTGGCACAGGATAACAGTTCCTTCTTTTCCTGAAGCCAACCTACTTGCAGATTTCATTTACATTTACTTTGCGTGCGCTAGTTCTCGGCCTGACATGTTAACAGGGTGAATTAGAGCGTGCAAAGGTATACCGAAATGGGTGTCTGGTGTGTGAGTCGGCTGGGATTTTGAAGCTGGTTTAATAATGTGACTATTTTGGAGGTGTGGGTAGGGTTAAGACGCCTGAAGAGGGCTGTGGAGCACTGAAGGACACCATGGCAGATGCCATTACCAGCTGTGGTCTGGAGGACCCTGGGGGAGGAGAGAATGTTACAGGGATCTTATGACTGGAGCTGTGGTTGTAGAGGTAGGAGCACTGTCTGGCCCCCAGCACCAAGGGTGAGAAATACCCCAGCCGCTCTATAGCAGACAGAATAATGTTCCCACAAAAGATACCCATCTATAGGTGTGAATATGTTGCCTTACCTGGCAAAAGGGACTTTACAGATGTGATTAAGGGTCTTGAGATGGGAAGAGTATCCTGATTAGATGAATTGTAAGGGTCAAAGTCAGAGATGTAAGGACAGACACTGAGGTCCAGGATGAGAGATGATGCTCTGATGCTGGCATGGAAGACAGAGGAAAGGCTACATGCCAAGGAAGGTAGGTGGCTCCCGAAACTGGAAAAGGCAAGGAAATAGGTTTTCCCCTAGAGCCTCCAGAAGGAGCCAGCCCTGCTGACACAACTTGATTTTTAAAAAATATATTTTTATTGATTTTTTTAGAGAGAGAGGAAGGGAGAAAGAGATACACCCATTGGCTGCCACCTGCATGCCCTCTACTGGGGATTGAGTCTACAACCTGGGCATGTGCCCTGACTGGAATCGAACTGGGACCTCTCAGTCTATGGGACAACGTTCAACCCACTGAGCCACACCGATTTTAACCCAGAGAACAGATTCAGAATTCTGATCTCCGGAACTGTAAGATAATAACTTTGTGTTGCTTTGAGCTACTAAGCATGTTGTAATTTGTTCCACCAGGAACAGAAAATGAATACACTTTCTCTCTTCCTGCCCTCGGATCTGCTAATGCTTCTCATTGGCCAAATTCAACAGGGAACTCAAGGGCAGGAGAGTTGGGGTGATGCAGACACAGTCCCAGGACACAGAATAGGGCAAAGAAGGGACAAGAATGATCTGGGGTGGGGAGAGTTCAAAAGAAGCACCAATACTGGGTGGTGTGTGTGGGGGTGGGGATAGATCTTAAAATAATGACTAAATATGACAAATGAAGGTTGCTGTGTCTTCCTAAAATTCATTTGTTGAGGTCATGATACTGAAAGTGATGGTATTAGGAGATGGGCCCTTTGGAAGGTGCTTAGTGAGATTAGTGAGATTAGTGAGATTAATGCTCTTATAAGAGACCCCAGAGAGCTCCCTTCTCCCTTCTACCATGTGAGACTCAGCAAGAAGACACCATCTCTGAACCCAGAAGTAGCTCTTCACCAGACACCTAATCTGCCAGGGCCTTGATCTTGGACTTCCTGTCTTCAGAACCATGAGAAATAAATTTCTTTTGTTTG
Organism: Molossus molossus; assembly: GCF_014108415.1. Classification (NCBI taxonomy): domain Eukaryota; kingdom Metazoa; phylum Chordata; class Mammalia; order Chiroptera; family Molossidae; genus Molossus; species Molossus molossus. Next base: position 43,897,876 of record NW_023425401.1, read on the forward strand.
TGAGCTACTCAGTCTGCGGTATTTTGTTATAGTAGCCTAAATAGACTAAGACAAAGGCTTTAAGAAATAATTCAAGAAAAGGACCAAAAGAAAAAAAATCAGGTGACAGTAACCTTGCCCATACTGAAGAAGCTGTTTTTGGAAAACTTGTTTTTCACATTTCATTTTACACATAGCCTCTTAAGATGTCATTATAGAAAGATAAGTGGCATCAGGGTTACTGAGTTGAATTTTAAAAATTGCTAAAGATTTCAGAGTTGCCTTTGCATCTAGTCAGCTTCCATGCCCCCCAGTTCTGCGTCCACTCCGTCTCCAGCAGCTGCCTGTCATTTCCCACTTCTCTTGCCTCCATTCACCACTCACTGGTCCTCTCTTCTCCCTCTTCTTTCAGTCCACATGGTTGCCACAGTCACCTTTCAAAGCTCACCTCTGCCTTGGTCTCTCTCCTTCTTGAACACCTACCTTCCTCCTCTGTACTTCTTGAACAGAATCCAAACTCCTTGACTATAAAGATCATCCAGGACCTTGTCCCTAGCCTTGCAGCTCATCCCCACCATTGTCCTGGGTTTAATATGGCCGGCTTCTCATTTTTCTACTCTTCACTGGGCTCTCCCACCTTGCATTTTTGCTCTTGTCTTGCTTATGCTAGTGATTCTTGCCATTCTCCCTGACTTTCCCCAGCTTGTCTTATAATTATGCCCATCCATCAAGGCTCCACTCAAATTCCCCATGTAGGATCATTGGTCATTTCAGGGGAAAATTTGTCCTCCTATCTCTCAGGGTCACTGCATCTTACTGTGCCTCTCTTACAACTCTCATTGTAGCCCTGCTTATTGTTCTAGTTCTCTGTATGTATTCTCCCCACCACCATTTCTAAACCTATGAAACTATAAACTGGAAAGAGGGATAGTGCCCTCTAGTAGTAGCTAATATATTGCCTTAAATATAATAGATGTTCTTTCTGATTGGTGTTTTGGGATGCTTAGGATGTATTCCCCAAAGTGGGATTGCCGTGTCAAATGGCAGTTTTGTTTTTAATTTTTTGAGGAAACTGCATACTGTTTTCCATAGTGGCACCCCTATGTTCATAGCAGCATTATTTATAATAGTTAAGATCTGGAAAGAGCCCAAGTGACCATCAGTAGATGAGTGGATAAAAAAGCTGTGGTACATTTACACAATGGAATACTATGCAGCTATAAAAAAGGAGCTCTTATCCTTTAAGACAGCATGGATTGACCTAGAGATGATTATGCTAAGTAAAATAAGCCAGTCAGAGAAAGACAAGTATCACATGATCTCACTTATATATGGAATCTAATGAATAAAATAAACTGATAAACAAAATAGTCTTGGAAGCATGGAACAGACTGACAAACCTCAGAGGAGGGGGGGCGCAGAGGGCAGGAAAAAATCAACTAAAGAACTTACATGCATTTATGCATAACCAATGGACACAGGCCTGGGGTGGGGTCCTGGGTGGAGGAGGGGAGAGGGGGGAAAATGGGGATATCTGTAATACTCTCAACAATAAAAATAAATTAAGAAATAATAGATAATAAAAGTTGCTTGTAGTGGGGACAAAATTTATTCCTGTGTACAGAAAAAATGTTAATGGAAGAGGGATTGTCTTTGTGGGGAGCTGAGGGTGTGTGGGAGTTTGATGGAGACAATGCTTGGAGGTCAGGACACTGAGGGCCATCTATGTCTTTCTCCTTGTTTTACACCATTGATAAGTTGCCTAGCACAGGATAAGAGCCCCATAAACATGTCTCAAATGAATGAATAAATGCTATCTACTTCATTTTGGTTAAAGCTAACCTTGAATTCGTGAGAACAAGGTCTTAACAAAAGTCTCTAACAAGTGTTACAATATGAAGAGGGTGAAAAGTGTGTAAAAGTGAAAATAACACAATCCTCTATTTGCAGTGAGAAGCAAGCTTAGAAACAGCAGTACAGCACCAGGACCAGCTGAAGAAGACCCAGCCACAAGGAGGAGGCATCTCTTTTCTTTTTGGAGTAAATGCTTTTCTTGGCATAACTGGCTAAAAGCAGACTGATTAATTTTTGCACTTAGTCCTGTGAGAAGCACTGGGATGTAAATTCACATGGGGCTTAGATTATACCTTCTACACTACAGCTTCAGGGCAGAGATCACGTTTTATAACATAATACTTTTTACTTCTACAATATCCTTGTGGTATGTAGCACAGTTCTGATTGGTGAATGAGAAGGGGGAGGGGTCAAGGGAGGAAGAGAGAGAGAGAGAGAGAGAGAGAGAGAGAGAACGAGAACAAGAGAGAAAATGATTGGTTGAATGATTCCTGTGAGGTAAAGAAAATAAAGAAAGCTGTTGCTGATAATATACCCACTAAACTGTCCACAGGAGCATTGAGGGCAAGGAGCCATCTTATCAACCTTTTAATCTCTGGTTTCTATTATCCTTACCTTAAGGCGAGGACTCTGAACTTCAGGGAGGAAGAGGGACTTGTGAAAGGCCATAGAGCTTATAAGTGAGGTAACAAGACAAGACACTGGTTCTCCAATTCCCAAACCCAGCATTGCTGAGGAGGGGTGAAAGGCACAAGAGTAGGTTTTTACTTAGTTCAGAGTTAAAGTTTCCTTCTTTATCAACGAGAAACTAATGTGTTTATAATTTATTAACCTTTGCAACATTGTTAAAAAGTACACACATAATCATGTGTCACAAATATCTTTGTGTCCAGGTTCATTCAAGCATGAGTAAGATGAGAAAGAAGGCTTGATGACAGGTGTAATGAGGATATCTAAAATTGTGTGTAAATCTAGTTAGCATATTACGGTTCTGAAATTTCCTGATCACTTCAACTACTTTCTCCTTGAATAAATGTTATTTTTATAGTGTCAAAGTTTCAGATCAACAGAATAATGGATGTCCGTGTGCCTACATTTGACTGGCACAAGAAGTATGTTCCTAAGGCAGAAAAACTCATGTGTTTGGGGTCAACTATCTTTGTTTGGTTATAATGAAAATACAGACTCTTTTCAATAGCTTAATTTTAAGGCAGCTCTCCAGAGGATCTTTACTTACTGGCACAATATTCAATTGTACTGGCAATGAATGTGTGGATTACAATAATTTTTCTATTGATATGCTAACACTGAATAAATAGAAAGTTAGAGTAGCATTGTATCACTATCATTTTGATGCACAAAATAAACATTATCTATTTTCTTTTCTTTTGCTATTTGAAGTCACATATTAATTACTTAAAATTTACAACTAGGAAAGTAGCCGAGTGCCTACAAATCTTGTTTCTGTTCAAGTTAATTCAGATAGTCCATCCATGCGTGAGAATGGCTGAGCTATGACACTGGGCCACATGTTTTCTGGCGATAATGAGAAGATAATATTCCTTAGGAGTATTTAAGTGACATCACTATCGATAGGTTAATTGGAAATAAAAATGTAAAGCTTTTTTAAATCACTAGAATAAAAAGCCTCTGGTTTGTTGAAGTCTCCCCACTTTGCAGTTCTAGGTTAATAACTGTTTGATTAATGTAACTATGCTGCTCTCAGAATCCCACATACATCCCATGGCCAATCAACCATTTTCAAAAGAAGACTTTCCCACTTACAGCTTGATCACAGTCATCTTGCTCTCTCTATTCCTTTACAAAATTCTTGAAAAATGACTACTGAATTCGACAAAGTGCATGGAATATTGGGTGGAAAAAAAGAAATGCAATTTGATGTGAGGTCATGAGAGTTGGCAGGTGGGGATAGGTTGATAGGTTATGTGAGACGCCCTCCATATTCAGAGCCCAGAGTGCAACTTGCTCTGGCTATTTAATAAGTTTCATAGCTAATTATTTTGAGAAAGACAGCTAAGTTATATGACTTTGTGATGCATCCCAACTAGACTCAAATTATATTTTCAGCTCTCTGTGTGAATATTTACACTTATGTGACTATATACATGCATTTAGATTTCTATCTCTATACTAAACTCCTAATTAATCAGCCAACACCTAATTATGCAGTTGTGAACCACCCAGATGCAAAAATTGATTCTTTGCAGTAATTAGCACTTATTTAATATAGTTTCAAGCCAGATACTTTCTAGGCATGTTAGAAGCATTATCTCATTTAATTCTCAAACAACACAAACAAGCAAATGTACTCTCAATGAGCTAGAGAAAAACAAAGAAAACGTCACATTAATTTTGGTAAGTGACATTCGAATTCATTTTTCTTACATTGGGAATCTGATGAACTGACAGAGAGTGCCATTGGTACCAAGATATCAGGTTATTCTTAGTTTGAGCTGTCCCACACCACTGACTCTTCCCCTTCATCTGGGTTGGACAGGAACCTTTAACCTGTTGTGTGGATGGGCATTCAAGAATGACTTAGATCCATTTCATGATGCTTCATTTACTTCTGTCTCTCTTTCTTGAGTAAATTTTCTGCTTTTCTGTCCTTGGCTCCTGCCTTGAACTATGGTCTTTGTCATCTCCTCCATTCTATTTCTTGTATATCCTAGTAATCTTGGGCTATCTCTCAGTATAGCTCCTCAGATCTGACTTTATGTTGCTCCTTTTGGAGGCTGACCCCTCCTACATTGTCTTTGTACAGGCTTGCGTTATTTTTGGTATGATGTTGCCTAGTCATTTGACAAATATGGGTCACCGGTCTCCAAAAGAGCTGCATATAAATGTGTGAATGGAAATACTAAAATTCATCACCATTCCTATAAAAACAATTCTGCAGGCTTGCCCTGAGGGAGAATTCTTGTTCTCTAATCACCTTTGTTTTCCAAGGATAGCACATTAGTAATGTAATTTGTTTGTTTGAAGTGTCTCTAGTCACTGAGATATAAATGTGCAATTGATTTATTTTTCCAATAACTGCTATAGCTGTGTTCTGTTGACTTACCCCACCCCCTTATTGCTGTGTAGCAGTCTAATTCCACCTTTTCAACACTTATAGCTATTAAAAAAGTATAGTGTAGTTAGCATTGTAACCTACTTTCAATTAAAGGCTCCTCCTTCTTACTGAAGACTCAGCTGAAGGCTTGAGCTACTTAGTGGGGAAAGAGTCTTCTCCTCTCTCCACAAGCTCACTCTCCTTCCTCATCTCTCCAGTCTGCTAGAGAAGCTCTGATGGCAGGTAATGTGAGAGGGACAACATTCACTTGAAAGATCAAGAGCTAGTGTCTGAAAGTCTGTCCTCCTCTCTTTAGTACTATTATTCCCTGTGTGGCAGATTGTGTGTGTGTGTGTGTGTGTGTGTGTGTGTTTAGGTGGAGGGAGGGGGCAGATCTTAATTGAAAGCACACTTTGTGTTAGGGATTGTTCTAGGTGCTGGGGATGTGGTAGGATCAAGAAAGACAAGATTGCCCTAGCCAGTTTGGCTCAGCGGTTGAGCGTTGGCCTGTGGACCAGAGAGTCCAGGGTTTGGTTCCTGCTAGGGGCACATATCACACACACACACAAAAAAGAAAGACAAGATTTCTGACTTCAGACAATTTAAATCCAGTGGACATTCAAGTGCTGCTTCTCTCCTGGGGATGTTTTGGGTTAATTCTTTGGAAGATCTGATGTGAAGTTTCCCCTGTGTGTTGCAACACAGGTGAGGGTGGTTTCTTCCTCTTCCATATTGCACCCCTTCCCTCCACTATGGATAATACAATTATAGCCTCTTTTAGTAGAGGTCCCTTTGGCCAGAAAATATCCCACCAGAAAGATGGCTTAAGCCCCAAATCACCTCCTGTAGTGCCTACTCAACCTATGGGAAATGGGGAACCGCAGGCTGCTCCAGACCCTCCTCTCTTTGCTTCTATTTTCCTTTATCTTTTTCTCCCTTCCCCAGATAATCAAGGTCTCTGTGATTCAATGGCTCAGCCACTTTTAGAAAAGAAATAACCATCAGTCTCCCATGGGGTAGAAGGCAAGGATGGTTTAAGGATCCCCAAATCTTGAAGCAGAGGAACAGGACAAGTCTAATATCTCTCTCCTTCATGGGGGTTCAGAGTAGGGAGAAGGGATGGTTAATAATTCACAAACTCTGTTTTCTCCCAGTGGGAAACTCCTGCTTCTACTCTGCACTGGGAAAGTGTAGGGAAAGACAAATCAGTAGGGTTAGTTCTGTGAAACAGCAGTTCACAGCAGGTCCCCCAAGAAAGTGGTTGGCCTCATTATTAATGATTCTCTAAATGGAATGTAGGGAACTTAGTTTTCTATCCTGAGTTGTGGCCCAAGTCACCATTTCCTAGATAACTGGATCCAGGCTGGGATTACATCATCATACCACATGGAGAGAAATAACAGAATAAAAACAAGGTGCTGGATGAAGTTTGGTGATTATCCATGAATTTTACTTACTCATCCTCAATCTAGATAATTAAAATGTGACTTCATTTTTATTTCTTTTTAAAGTCTTTATTACCCAAGATTTTCTTTAAAAAATGGGTTGTTGACTAAGATGTGCATAATGTATGTTTATTATTAGAATCTATTATGCCAGTTCTATTCTGTGTTTTAATTTTTAATTGTATTAGTTTATATTTATGTTTTGTTTTTTTTTTAATCCTCACCCGAGGATATTTTTCCTTTTTTTTTTTTTTTTTTTGTACAGATAGATTGGGAGGGAGAGAGAGGAAGGGAGAGAGAGAGAGAAACAGCGATGTGAAGGGACACATCGAGTGGCTGCCACCCGCACGACCAACCAGGGCTGGGGACAAACTGCAACCGAAGTATGTGCCCTTAGCGGGAACCGAACCCGGGTCTCACCGAACCCGGGTCTCTCCAGACCGCAGGCTGACGCTCTAACCGCTGAGCCAAACTGGCCAGGGCTATATTTATGTTTTAAAGGCATAAAGGATATGGTAGAGGGGATTAATGCTATGGTCTTGGTGGCATCAGGAGCCCTGGGTTTTGTGTCTTATGACTAATATCACTTATTAACTCAGAGATGCTAGACTTAACCTCTGTATGTCTCAGTTTTCTCATCTGACAATGGTGATGATGGTGATGTTTATCTCACAAGGTTGTTGAGAAGATCTCATGACAGATGCATGTAAATTTAGCACAGTGCCTGGCACATGGCAAGCATTTGAAAAAAGTCATGTTACATTTTATTCAATAGGAGACTTTCAAACTCACTTTAAATTTGAATATATAAAACACTAATGATTGGGGTTATATTTTGGACTGAAAGTTAACATTTGGAATTTTGGTTTCTCTGAGTTTAGAGCAGCATTTAGTAAATTATGGCCCACAGGCCAAATCCAATTCACTGCATTAAAAAAATGTTTTTATTGATTTCAGAGTGAGGAAGGGAGAGAGGAGAGAGAAACATTGATGGGAGAGAAACATTGATCGGCTGCCTCCTGCATGCCCCCTACTGGGGATCTAGCATGAAAATCAGTGACCTCCTGGTGCATGGGGTCAATGCTCAATCACTGAGTCACACCAGCCAGACCACTGTATTTTTAAAATGTAACATTTTATTGGAACACAACCATATTTATTTACTTACATATTATTTATGGCTGCATTTGTACTATTACTGTAGAGGTGAGTAGTTGTGACAGAGACTGTGTGTCTCACAAAGTAAAACATATTTACTATCTGGGCCTTTAAGAAAAAAAGTGACTGACCCCTGGTCTAGAACATCTTGTCTTGTATGACTTGTGCACCAATAGATCTGTGGACAGGGTGAAGCTTACATTTGAATTTTTGGGAACCCTTCTCAAATGAATAAATCTATGATAAAATTTTATTTGTTTTAGTAAAATTATGTAATATTTAAAATAAGAGTCGAGAGTAACAAAACATCCATCCTTGCGCTTACCAACCAGATTTTAATTAGGTTAATATTGTGTGACATTTACTTCAAACTCTTTTGCATAAAAAAGAAAATTTTACGGATAGAGTTGGAGACCCCTGCATGCTTTCTGAATTCATTTTCCTCCCTACAAATGTAACCACTCTTCTGTAGTTGATGCTTGCTCTTTTTTTTTTTTCCTGTTTTTATTACTTTTACTTTGTAAGTATATATCTGGAGATAATATATAGTATTGCAAATGTTTATACCTTATAAAACTAGCATTACATATGTGATTCTGTAACTTGTTTTTTTACTCAACCTATGTTGTTAAAACTTATTTATGTAGTGGATATTGTTCATTCATTTTAACTACTATGTAATACTCCATTATATATATATTCTTTTTATTCTTCTGTTCTACTGATGCACATTTAGGACCCCTGCCCCAATATTTGCAATTAAAAACCATGCTGCAATAAATGTTGAAAATGTCTCCTGGTGTGTTTGAGCAAGAATGGGGTATACACATACCAGTGGAGTGCTGATTTAAAGATATATATCTTTATTCAATGTTGCCAAATTGGTCTCCAAAGTAATGGCACCAATTTACTTTATCACCAATAGTGAATGAGAGTTCCCAGTTCCCAACATTCTTGCCAATGTTTGGAATTTCCAGACTTTTAAAGTGTTGCCAATCTGATGAACGTAAAATGTTATCTTATTGCTTTAACTGGCTTTTTACTAATGTTGAACATCTTTGCAGATGTTATTAGCCATTTGGGTTTCTTCTTTCATAAATAACTTCATCATATATTTGTCAATTTTTCTCCATTAGGTTCTCTTTTTATTAATTCATACCAGTTCTTTGTTATTTATATATTCTGGATAACATGCCTTTTCCTGTTTTATGTATTGTAAATACATTCTCAATGTGAGGCCTATCTTTTCCCTTGGTTCATGGTGTTCTGTCACAGAGACACTTAAAATTTTAAAGGAATTAGGTTTATCAGTAATATTTTTTTATGATGGTTTGGGCTTTTTATGACTTATTAAAAAATCCTTTCTAACTCAAATAAAAAAATTTTTTTTCTATATTTTCTTCTAAAAGTTGTAATAGTCTGCTTTTCATATTCAGCCTTTAATCCACCGAAAGCTGATTTTTGTGTATGGGTTGAGGAAGAGATTTCTCTTTTGTCCTAGCACCAGTTATCAAGAATCTGTCCTTCACCCTCTGCATTGTAATTAATGCTGCCTCAGCTGCATATTAAGTCTCCACACCCCTTGGTTGTTACTAGGCCTCCCTCTGTATATATACTTTGGTCAACTCGACCACACCAGTTCTAGCACCTCCATCGTTTTCATTACTATTGCCTTGTACATACATCTTGAAATCTTGTAGGACTAGAAGTTCCTAGTCTCACTGTTACTCTCGTTTTCAAATACAAATCCATTTTCAAATACAACTAATTTAAAAAATCTCTAGGTTACATACAGTGAATAATTACCATAATTTTGGGTTTAAGAACAATATCTACACTTTATCTCTCCACTTCACTAGTAAAGTATCATAAATTGTAATAAATACTGATTACGAACTCAAATATTTTAATAGTAATTTGCAGACAAAGGTTTTATTAGAAATTAATCTATAGCTGTTTAAGAGGTCTTAGAAAATTAAGTGTTTTTTCTAAAGATTTAATCACATATCGCCCTGGCCGGTTTGGCTCAGCGGTTGCAGTGTCAGCCTGCGGTTCAGAGAGAACTGGGTTCGGTTCCTGCTAAGGGCACATGGCTCGGTTGCAGTTTGTCCCCAGCCCTGGTTGGTCGTGTGGGTGACAGCCACTTGATTTGTCCCTTTCATGTTGATATTTCTCTCTCTTCCTCCCACACTACCTGAACAAAAAATGGAAAAATGTCCTTGGGTGAGGATGAAAAAAAAAAAAAGATTTAATCATATAACTAACAGTAGAATTATTTTAATCATCCTCTTATTTTCTTAGTGAACTATTTAGCAAACAACAGATTTATAAAGGATTCACTATTTTTTTGTCTTACATATTTTATTTATTTATTAATTATTTTTGTTAATCCTCACCTGAGGATATTTTTTCCATTGATTTCTAGAGAAAGTGGGAGGGAGGGAGGAAGGGAAAAAGAGAGAGAGACAGAGATAGAGACAGAGAAAAACACTGATGTGAGAGAGACATATTGATTGGTTGCCTCTTGCACGTGCCCTGACAAGGGCTGGGGATTGAACCTGACATCCTTTGGTCCATGGGCCGATGCTCTAACTATTGAGCCACACCAGCCAGGGCTTGGCCTTACATATTTTAAAATCATTCCCAGTTATCTATTCAGCCTATTCAAAAGTGGCTTTTACCTAGGTGTAATCATCAGAATTACTTAGGGAGCTTTTTAAAAAACATTCTGTTCCTTTCAAATTTAGATATTCTCTACAAAGGCTTGAACACAATAATATATCACGAAAAAGGTAGGCTTTTGCTTTGCTAACAGAAGAACACTGGTGCCATGTATAAATGTGATCCATATGAAGCTGTGTGAAGTGTGAGCTTCCTGAAGCATGTCACAGAGAGCTATGACATACTCATGGTCCCACTGTTGTGACTGCTGCCATGTTCTCTCAGACACTGCCAATGTAGTTCTATTTTCTAGTTTACCTTTTCTAAATGTAATGCTGGGGGCTAAATGGAAAATGGACGTGTATTCGTTTCATTCCAAGACACTGATGTGATCAGATTAATAGTACAGCTGATTAAAAAAGGCTGCACAAGTGAGTGGGAGCACAAACAACCAACAGTTAAAAACTCTGCGATTCACTGATTCATACACTCTTCTTACAAAGGACGACAACATTCTGTGTAGTTTCCCATGTGACACATATGAGTTGATTTTTCCCTCTAGAGACTTCTCTAATTTACCTTCTGAAATTCAAAGAGCTCAGGCATGAAAGGGATCTATCCCAAAGGAGCCTGCCTGCTCAAAAGTATATACATATTATTCCTCCAGGGCCCAGGCAGGAGGCTGCCATGTTGCATTTTGCTTGTTTCCCATCGGCGCTCTCCTCTGGGTATCCAGTATTTACTGCTCCAGGTCCCTATCTCAACTCCTCATCTACGTGTCAGAAGGGCTGAATCACAGACTGCATTCAGGCAGGGCTGTGCTTGCCCCATATCTTCCTTGGGCCACCTCTCTAATCAGTTCAGTCCCAGACCTGAGTGACATCCCACAACACTGTTGACCTCTGACCTAAGTAGGATCCAGACAATTCTGCAAGACAAATAACCAAAGCAAATTTCATCATAGGATCACCTAAAGGGCCATGTGGATTAATTATATAAAACAAGGAGGGTCAGCACACCACCCAATTATATGTGTGTATGTGTGTGTATCTTTCATAAGAGCAGAGCTGTTTTGATTGAAACAGGTGTGGGTATGGGGTGGTACGCAGGTTCCTGGAGTCCTGAAGATTATCTATAATCTTTTTTATATAATAAAAAGGTACCTGGGCCCTGGCCAGTTTGGCTCAATGGTTTAGGGTTGGCCTGCGGACCAGAGAGTCCTGGGTTCGGTTCCCGCTAGGGGCACATACCACAAAAAAAATAAAATAATTAAAAAAAAGGCACCTGGGGAAAGGGGCCAGGTCTTACACATCTCTGTCCTGTTCTGTGATACTCCTTCTACTTTCTGGAATTCCTCTTCTCTTTCCTTATATCTACCTGTTCAAGGCACATGAGGATACCCCACTCAAACATCATCTGCTCTGAAGACTCCCTCCCAGACAAAATTGATCTTCCTTGGGGCAAATAATCCATGCTATTTTTTTTTTTTAATCCTCACCTGAGGACATTTTTCCATTTTTGCTCAGACAGACTGGGAGGGAGAGAGAGGAAGAGAGAGAGCGAGAGATAAACATTGACGTGAAAGGAACACATCAAGTGGCTGCCTCCCGCACAACCCCAGTGGGGGCTGTGGACAAACTGCAACCGAGGTACGTGCCCTTAGCGGGAACCGAACCCAGGTCTCTCTGGACCGTGGGCCGATGCTCTAACTGCTGAGCCAAACCGGCCAGGGCTCCATGCTTTTATTATAGCTATAGGGATCGAATGTCTCAGATATTCTGGGACAATCCCAGTTTCTAATATTAGATCCTAATATGCACTTGGACTCATTTACTCGACAGATCACATTTTAATTTTTGTTTGGAAAATAAGGTTACAATACTTATAGCTCTTATTGCAGTTAGTCAGCTTTGTTTTTGAGTTATTGATCTATGAAAAAAATCATAAAGTATATATTTCCAAAGAATCTGGACTGAGTTATTTCATCATAATCAAGAGTCATTCCTCCTCGTCCCTCACTTTGTCATTATCATCATCACCCTTAAATAACTTACTGATGAGCTAAAACACACCATGTAGTGTTGGGCACTTGTTTCAATTACCTCATTTAATTATTACAAAAACTCTGCAAGGTATGTATTGATCCCCATTTTGTGATGAGGAAGCTGAGAACACCCAGCCCGGAAGTGACTACGCTGGGATCTGCACACATCCAGGCTCTTTTCCTTCTGCTGCTCTGCCACCCACAGCGCTTCCCAGTTCTCTGCATTTTCTAGAAACGCTGATTCTGTTAAATACTGAATAAATACATGCTCAGTTGCTCAGAATTAAAAACACGGAAAAAGCACACATAAATATGTCTAGTCTGTGAATTGAAATATTTTCCTTTCACGTTAACATGAATCAGAAAAGAACTTTATACTTGTATTCAGTGTCATCCTAACTAACTCTGATGGTGGCGAAGCTAAGTAAATCCACTGGAATCTTCATTTTACTGGTAATCTGTGGTTAAGGACACTGACATCCAAAAACCCAACAGATACTTCTCCGTGATTTGTAACGTCTGAGCCACACTGGATTATCTGAACACAGGCTGGCATTGGTTCCACAATGCTGAGGCTTATCTCTGGCTTCCCACAATGCTTCTGGGAGATGTACTATTAGGCTATTGTGAGCCAAAAAAAAAAAAAAACCCACAAAAAACTGGCTGGCCTGTCCAGTGTTCCCTGCCCGAGCTTATGAGGAATGGAGCAGGCAAGCGGCTTAAGGGAACATGTGCAGAGGCCGGAGTGGGGCAGAGGAGGAGCCCACAGACAGAGAAAGAGGCTGCTGTGCTCCTCGATTCAGAGCCACCTCCCAGTGCTGTCAGAAGCACAGGTAAGGACAGGGACACTGGGCGGTGCCCAATGGCCATGATATTCTGGCCTTCTTGGATCCCCACTCGGTGCACAGTGTTGAGCTAAGAGAGTGAAGGATACAGAGATGATTATTATACACTATTACATATCAAGACGTTTATAATCTAACATTAAATTTTACTATAAACTATCATGAACTACATGCTGTGGTTAAGCATTTTTTAGGACAAATCTCTACCTCATACCATATACAAAACCAGCTCCTGATGAATTGTGAATTTAAATGTGAAAAATCCAACTTTAAAACTTCTAGAAAAAAATGTCTTTAAGATAGAAAAGGATTTCTTACAGCACACAAAAAATGCAGACAATAGAGGACATTGATATATTTCATTATATAAAAAATAAGAATTTAATTTTATCAAAAGAGATCAGAAAGAAAAAAGCTGCCATAAAGTAGAAAAGATATTTGCAATACATATAACCAACAAAAATACAATATCCATCATGTATAAAAATCAATAAGGAAAAGACAACTATGACAATAGAAATGTGAACAAGAGAGATCAACTTAAGTATCACCAAAGATGAAAATGAATAACTCAAACATAGGAAAAGATGTTAATTAGTAATCAGAAAGAAAATTAAAACTACAAAAATATAGCATTTCATATCCACTGTACTAACAGATTTAATATCAATTTTATATCAAATGTTGACAAGGATATAGAGCAGCAGGGACTCATATACTGCATGTAGGAGTATGTATATATATTGCTACAAACACTTTGGAAAATTTTCTGGCATTATTTAGTTAACAGGAGCCAGCACATGGACGCTTAGGAATAGGTTCAGGAGTTTTTACGAGAGAAAATCTTGCACACGTAGAAAAATCTTGCATACGAGAGAAAATCTTGCACAGGAGACCTTTATGAGAATGTCCATTACAGTGATATTTCTAATAGTAGGAAAATGGAAAGCACTCTAGTGCCCACCAACAGGAAAATGGATACATAAATTCATATTTATATCATAGGAAACAATGCAGTAGAGAAAATAAATAACTACAGTAATACACATTAACATGGCGACTTTCACAAACAAATTTGCGCTAAAAAGATCAAGAAAATATAAAAAATATAATTCTATGTCTATAAAAGTTAGAAAAGGTGAAACGAAACAATGTATTATTGAAGGCTTATTATCTGTGGTAAACTATCAAGAAAAACAGAGAAACGAAGAACACAGAATTCAGAAGAGGCATCACCTCTGGCAGGTGGGAAGATGGAGGGAGAAGAGAGAGAAAAGGCTTTGTATATATTGGGATTGTTCTTAAACTGTGTAATGATTTGCAGGTACTGAATAATTTTATTATTGTTGTTTAACCTGCACATATATACTCTATAATCTCTTTTGTACTTCACTATATTTTATAATAAAAATATATTCAAATGTGTGCTTTGGGAATGCTGAAGGAGCACTTCTGAATGTGGGTGGTAGTGGGAGGGGAGGGGCAGGAGCCAGCGAAGCCTTCATGGGGTCGTCGACTGGTCCTTGAAAGATGAGCAAGGTTTAGGGATAGAAATGGAGAGGGAATTCCACTCGGGAAGAACAAGGAGGAGGAAAGACACGAGAGTGCGCCATGGCAGCAGTGCCCTGGAGGCAGCAATGTTTGAAGCAGAGATTGGGGGAACGGAATAGCATATAAGGATGGAAAATTGCATTGGGCTAGACTGTAGAAAGCTCTTTTCAAAGAAAAAAACAATACAAAAGCAAAACACACAAAAAAAGTAACACTTTTGGATCTTGTCCTGCAAGCAAAGGTGGGTTGTTGAATACTTTTGAGGAGACGAGATTTGATCACGTCCGCTCTTTAGGAATGTAAATGTGGTTGTAATAGGAAGCATGAATGGGAGAAACTGGAGACAGGTGGACCCATCTGGCTGCTGCAATAGGCTCAGTGGATAACAAAGATGAGGGTGGGTATCATGGCAGTGGCTAATCAAATGACGGGAGAGAATGCATAATTTGGGATCTGGCTTCAGTTTCCTTAATGTATGTATCCATTTCCAGAAAGACAGAGACTGAAGCAACATGTAGCAGCTTCCTTCAGGCCAGCTCCACTCAGGACCAAGCACGCTCCTGAGTTAAGTAGCTGTTTTTGAGCATTAATTCAGAAGCTTTGCCCTAATTCCCTTTGATATTAAGTACACCTCCATCTGGAGCAAGGAAGGCAATATTTGAGAGCTTGTTTGGAGGTTCTAGCAGGGGAGCGCAGCTACTCGTATACCCTTGACCAAAGACCAGTCCTCTCCTCTGGGGGGAAGGTCGTCCTCTTCGACCCGAGTGCGCAGCTTCGGGAGGGACACATGAGGATCAGAGAGGGAGGAGGGGGCACCCGCCGAGCCAGCCAGATCAGCCGAATCAACCTGGCGATCAATGGGGTGACAGATGTCGCAGCCAGATCGCCCTCACATCCAGGAAGGCAATATTTGAAAAGGACCCAATATTCAACATTTTTAAACCCTTCTTTTAGCGTTTTTACATTTGATTTTGACTCCCCTTTCTGGGGTCAGTTATTCTTCTCTCAAGGTCTCATACACAAGCACAGTGATGTTAATAGGTTGCAAAGTCTTTTTTCTTTCTGCAAGAGACTAATATTGCTGACAGTGTCCTAAAGACTAACGTGTAACCATCCTTTTGGCAGATAATTACACAAAGCCGTGAGACTGAGATGGCATACTGTCAAGAACTGGTGGCTGGTTCGAAATGGAAAATGAGGGCCCTGCACATCCAACAGGCAGCTGGAAATTCAGGTTAGCATTTAGGAAACATGTCAGTCCACACCTCCCAAAGCTGACCAAATAATGAGACAAAATTGCCTTGGTCATTATGCTATTTTACACAGGATCAAGAAGAGGTGATGGCTTCCAATGTAGAGAAGAAGCACTTACTGAAAAACCAGTATCCTGTCAAGGTGAACCACCCAGGAGTCAGACATAGTCATGACTTTTCATCTTGGAGAAGGAGGCAGCACAGCTCCACAGGCAGGAGCTGGGGCCAGTTCCCTGTGCCACAAGCAGGTGTCAGGAAGCAGCCTCGGGCAAAGCAGGAGTCCGGGCTGAGGATGGTGTACTGCCAAAGAGGCAACACGCTGGGCACCTCAGAGAAGGAATATGAAATGCCTGTATCACGGTTGAAGAAAAGAGTACGTGGCTCTCGATGTCTTCTGAATTACTCTGCCGCGCAAACCAAATAATCCTGTGCAAATCGGGATCTAGATGTATTTCACGCCACCCATTTTTCTGATTAAAATTGAGAAGTGGAGTGGGAGATGGGCCAACTGAGTGCCTCCGCCCACCCACCAGAAGAGCTTCAGGCCTGGGGGAGACATGGAATCACTTTTCATAAACACTGGAAAGATTTTGTAAATTTCATAGAGAAGAAATTTTGATTTATTCTCAGATAAAGACTGAGAAATAATGGCTTTTAGTAGAAAAGAGAAAACTATATTCACAAGTCTTCCCCTCACTGAAGACGCCAGCAAAATGTGTTTTTCACATCACAGCAATGATTTGTAACTTTCCCAAAAAACAAACAAAACAAAACACCAAACATGAATAATTAAAATGCAAAGATTCTCCCCACTTCTAATTATTTCAATTTCTACTCTGTCTTTCACCACCAATATGCAATCCTAACACTAACCCCTTGATTCCTTACCAAACCTTTCACTAGCCCTCTTGGGAAGTTGCTTTTGAAATGGCTCAAAGTTCAGAAGCCAAGAGAAGAAACAGCGGAGAGCAATGGCGTGATGATCTGGAATAATTGACAATGGGGTCGAAGGCCCACAGCCGGCTCTGCCCCCTGTGGCTCCCTCCTCTAATCAAGACAACGCTCTCCCTCATTCCTGAAAGGAACTCATGTAACTCATTTAATACAGTGTTCAGGTCAGACTCTGAAAAGAAAAAGGTAATGGAATTGATCTTTGTGACAGGTTTTTCTTTTCCTTCGTAAAAGGCATGGAGCAGAATCAAACCATAAAGGCAACACTTCACATTTGCAGACTATCTGAAGGGTGATTCAAAGTGATGGCTGAGACGGGCGGCCGAGCGACATGGGCTGTGATGACACGGAAAGGCACACACTTTATGCAGAGAGGAGCTCTCTGTGTTTGCTGAGTGTCAGCACCTGCGGCGATAAAACATTGGGTGGATGACCTTCGCAATGCAGGGCCCCTGGAATGATCTACCCAAGCCCAGGCAACTGTTTTCTTTCTTCAGTCAGATTACTTTACTCCTCTTTTAAATACTTGCTATCTCTCTTCTCTCATGCTTTGGATTTTATCAAAATTCTTAGCTCGTTTATCTGTGTTGACTTGATGGGGCTCAGTTCTGCAGCATTTGGATATTCTGCCAGTCTGGTTTTCGACTAATTGCACTGCTTTTCTGTATACCTTTTCCAACAGGCTCCAGCATACCTGTCTTGTAACCCTTTATTCTGTCATGTTTTGCATAACGCATGCTTTTGAAGTCCTTCATTATTTCCTGCTTGACCTTATCTTCCTTTATTTCCATTCTTACCTTGCCATTCATATTTGGTGATAGGGAGTTTATGCATGAGGAAAACAAGACTTGAAATGTCACATAGTTTAATAAATGATAGGCACATACACTCCTGTACTGATACTACAAAATCTGAGGTAGTTAAGTGTACCCCAAAGAGGACTGTACATTTTCAGTGAGGCACTAGGGCATAAAAAGCTTCTTGTAAGTTAGACTGAATTGGCCACATATGGTCATCTACTGTTATTTATGAATCTCACGTCTTGGTTCATCAGGTGCCTTTGTGGCCGTGTACTTAGAGAGCGTGGCTGGGTAACCTGCAGAGCTGGAAAGCACGTCTGCAGTATTCTGCTCTGCAAGGACTTTGTTCACATATTCACTCTGCAGTGAACATTTACAGCGTGCTCGTCATGTGCCAGGCAAGTCCTCGGCACTGTGGGAGAGTGGGGAGAACAGAGCACCCCTTTCCTGCTCTCACAGAGTTTATACCCTTGAGAGACAGATCTCATAATATAATCACACACACACACACACACACACAGTTGTAGAGTTAGCACTGTGAAGAAATGCTGTGAAGAAGATGTGAGCCAATGACTGGGGGATGTGACCTGACTGGAGGGTGGAGATGACTTTTCTGGAAAGGAGATGCTGAAGCTGGGTGAGGAGGATGAGGAGGACTTAACCAGGAGAAGAGGAGAGGGAATCGCATTTCCGGAAGAGGGAGCAACCTGTGCAAAAGCCCCGCGAGCAGGAGGAAGCACAGTGAGCTGTCGGAAACTGAGACATGAGTTGGTGGGATGATGGAAAGCAGGGGGATGCTGTGGTGAAATGAGCTGGGGAGGGGCAAGGCCAGAGCATGCAGGGCATCAGCAGTGTTGTGATGGCTCTCATCTTTACCCTGAAAGAAATGGGGTGCCCCTGAAGTGTTTTAAGCAATGGGCAGATAGAGCAGATTTGTGTTTTGAAAAAAGAAAAACATCGTCTTATATAACAGACTGGATAGGTGGGTGGGCGGAGAGAGGGAGGTAAATACAAGTTGATTAGTATTTAAAAGATTCCATAGCCTCTTGACACACAGCCTTACTTAAAACATGCATTCTGTATATCTGAACTCAGAGTATGGAGTGTTTTTTTTAACAGAAGTATAGGTCACAGAGAGAAGGAAGTTGGGGAAGAATACAGAAGGAAACTCAGGAATATTGAACTAGGCGCTTTGCCAATTCTAGAAAATATAATTCCCATTTTACAGATTAGTAAAAATGACTCTCTGTTAAATAACTTTCAGAATGTGATGACATGCTATTATTCTATGAGTTGCTAGGGTTCATTCAACAGGCCAGAAGGACACCCTCTCCCTCCCTATCCAATGTGCTGTCCCATCCTGAAGCTGCCCGGAGGAGGGCTGGTATTTGGTTACAGAGCTATAGAGCAGCTAGCTGTAAGCTTGGGATGGGGTGACTGTTCCAAGGTCCAAGCTAGCTAGCCAGTGAGTTGTTGAGTCAGTATTTGAATATCAGGTCTGTCAGGCTCCTACTCTTTTTACTGCCCTGTAGTAGTTCCCTACAGTAGAGGGAGAAACTGTGGAAGAAGGAAAGGGACTGAGACAGGGAGTGGACTAGGAAGTCACTAAGACAGGTAAGAACTTCCTTCTAACCTAGTCTTCAGGGTAAGAAAGAAACTGAGTGAGTTTAAGAGACAATGAAAGTATCTTAGATTAGCCGATTGAAAACAAAGTGAGTATGGTTCTTCAATGTGTGTCAGTGACCAGAGGCTTCAAACTGGGATAGATCCATTGATAGGTATATTTCACTATTTTTACCCATCTATTTCCTGCTGAGAAATTCTGTGTGTGACAGAGTCTCGTGTTCCTCAGGGAGACAGCCTCACTGCTTTGCTTCTCCGGATCCAACGGCAAATGAATTCAAGACAGTATGTCAAGCTGTTCAAGTTCAAAGTCAGGATATGAGCAAATTCAAGCAGCTAAGCAGGCCTACACATTTATGGCTAAGACAAGCACACTCTGTCCTGTGGCCGATAAGGCGGGATTCTTCTGAGCGGTCTCACACTACTAAACGTGTTCCCTCCCAGAACAGACTCCTCTTAGACGTGGCAGGAAATAACAAACATGAAGTAATTTGGGCCACCAAAATAAGTTTCCTAAGAGTGAAAAATATCTCTAAAATTTCAAATACACAGATGAGACACAAGATAAAAAGTTTATACAGATATTTCTCTGCAGGCACATTTCTGAGGCATTTCAAACATTTCTGCATTAGTCTCTTCTAAAAGTATACCAGGGCATATGAGAGCATTTTTTATTGGCTGTCGTGGGACCCCGACCCTGCTGCTGTGGGAATTGCTTCACCCCTCCCTGCCCACTCCATTCCACCTGTTCCTTGCTCCACTATCTGTTTATAACAGATGACAAAAATAGGGCAGCTGTGAACCTCACATTGCTTGTAGATGTGTTTTGTTAGTCCTGCACAGCTTTTTTAAATTAAAAAAAAATTTTTTTCCAAGTTTGGTTAAGTCTTAAAAATATAGATTTTTTAAAAATTTCAAAACTTTGGAGGAGGAAACCAGCATCCCCACTGATCAACAGTTGGCCTCGGTTAGTGGTGGCTACTTCCCAGAAGCAAGTGCTCTCCATCCTTCACTTGTTTACGTTCCCCGCCCAGCCCTGCAGGCTGTGAGTTTGTGACCATCCTCGCCTCTGTGAGACTGTGGGCCCAAGCAGAGCTGCCACAGTGTGGAGGTGGCAAAGTGTTGCCGAGGGTGAGGAGGAGACATGCTTCTCTCTGCCCAGAACCCAGTAGTGTGCACGTCACAAGGGCTGGAAGCCTTGGGACCACCCAGAGTTAGCACCTCGGCTGTGGAGTTCTCAGGCAGGACTGGAGCAGCAGCACAGACTCCTCAGTGGCTTTGTGGGTCCCTGACCCACACAGATGGGACTGGAGTTGGAGAGGAAGGAGAGGAGGTGTGCTCCAGAATGACTGCAGAAGGCATGTAAGGCACCCTCTGGGGATCCCACATGGAGACACCGAGAGGGAGACTGATGGCCAGTTCTAGGAGCAGAAGTTTTAGCAACCATCATTTGGTTATTGAAGATAAATATGACTTAAACTCCCATTTCTAATAGCATGGGGGATTAGGTACCCAGATGACCTTACCATTGCTGAACAGGCAAAAAAGTAAAGACTCTTCTGATGCCCAAATCAAAGTGAACGCAGGACTCTTGGAGGATAAACAAATGCCAAAGGGACCTTTTACCCAGAAAGTACCTGCTGATTCCTAGGGAACTTGTTTCCAGTTTGATAACAGCAAGAACAGAAAAGACAGCTTTGGGGCTACAAAGGAGGAGTCTAATAGGAGATACCTGCATGAACTGGAACCCCCAAAGAAGGTAGAAAGGCTAAAAAGTGGGAGACAGAAAAAGCCAGACTAATAAAAAGAGACAGAATAAAATTATAGGATTAAATAAAAATATTAGTAATTAAAATGAAAGTATATTGATTAAATGATCCAATTAAACTGTATCGCTTAAAATACAAATCCAGCTACTTATATCAGAGAAACATGAACATATGGATACAGAAGGGTTGAAAACAAAAGATAAAAGAGACATACAAGACAAAGAACCTAGTGAACTATTTACAACACTATTAGGCATTGACTTAGATATGGTAGGTAACTGCATAGTAATAAAAGATTCATTTCACCTGGAAAATATAACAAATATCTGAGTACCAAATAACATGGCTTTAAAACATACAAAGGAAAAATGGACAGATCAAAAAAACTTAGCAAAATCCTTAACAAAAAAAAGTTTGTTTTTTTTTTATCCTCACCTGAGGATATTTTTCTATTGATTTTCAGACAGAGTAGGGGGCAGGAAGGGAGGGGGAGAGAGAGAGAAACATTGATGTGAGAGAGACACATTGATTGGTTGCCTCCCGAATGACCCCAACCAGGGCGGGGGATCAAACTACAACTGAGGTACATGCCCTTGACCAGAATTGAACCCGAGACTCTTTGGTCCATGGGTTGATGCTCTAATAGCTGAGCCAAAGTAGCCAGGGCAACAAAAAAAATTTTAAAACACCTACTTCAATATGTAATAGATCAAATAGATAATAATTAGTAAAAATATAGACTATTTTAATAATAAAATAATCAAACTTTATCCAATCAATACCTCTATAGAACATTGCACTCAACAATTATGGAATGCACATTCTTTGCAAGTACACATGGATTATATTTAAAAAATTAAACACATGTAAGACCAAAAAAGCAAGACCCAACAAATTTTAAAGACTAAAATCATATAAAATATATTCTCTGATGACAATGAAACTACACTAGAAACAAGAATATACAACTAACCTGACAATCCCCATATGTTTACTAATATAAAACAAAACCACCTTCTAAATAACTCATGAGTCAAAGAAAAAAAATCATAGTGGAAATTTGAATATACTTAGAACTTAAAGTAATGAATATACCACATATCAAAACTACAGCCTTACATTCACACATTATTACTAGAAATGAAGAAAACCTATGCACTACTGATCCAAGCACCCAACTTAAGAAGCAAGAAAAATAAGAAGAGAGTAAATGAAGAGAAATAAGAAATATAAAAAACAGAAATGAAGTAAGCTGGTTCTCGAAAAGAATTAAAAATAGACTGATCTCTAACATGACTGATGAAAGAAAACACAAATAAGCCATAGTCAAATAAATGAGTAAGTGGACACACATACAAATATTTCAAACATTAAAAATATAAGAAGATAATATAAAAACTTTGAAAAACTAAGATTAAATAGATAAATTATTAGAAAAAAAATTTATCAGAATCGACTCAAGAAGAAATAGAAAACCTAAGGGATACCCTAATTATTATAAGAAAGTAATTAGTGGTTTAAAGTTTTCACATGAAGAAAACATACTAGGCCTGGATGGATTCATAGGTGTGTTCTACCAAACATTCAAGGACAATTCTAACTTTCATAAACTTCCCCAAACAACAGCAGCAATGATAACAACAAAAAATATTATTTTTCTCACTTTGTTAGGTTTGTATAACAATCATTCAAGGACACTATAGGAAAAGAAAATTACAGGCCAATCTTACTCAAGAACATAGATACAAATATCCTAAATAAAATATCAGAAAACTGAATTGAACAATGCATTAAAAAATACATCATAAATTTGTAGAGCTTATCTGGAAAAACCAAAAGTAGCTTAACATAAAAATCCATTGATATGATATGTTAATTAACATATTAAAGAAAAAATATCATATGATACTTTCTATGGATGTAGAAATAGTATATACAGTTCAACATGCATTCATATATACTTTCTAGCAAACTAATAATAGAAGGGAACATTCTTAATCTGATAAAGGTTATATCTGATGAAATATTAAAAGCATTCCCTTTAAGATTAGAAATAAAACAAAAGTGCTTGCTTTGACTACTTGTATTCAGCATCATACTGGAAGCTGAGTAAATGCAGTAAAATAAGAAAAAATAAACAAAAAAACTTAAAAAGAAAGACCAAAAAATTCCATTATTTGCAGAAAATGTGATTATCCAAGTAGAAAATTCAGAGGTAGTTACAGATAAATTATTTGAATTAATAAGCAAGTTTAGTAATTTTGTATGATATGATTGATTAATATACAAAAATCAATTTTCTTTTTCACTGGTAAGAAAGAGTTTATTTTAAGGTTGAATTAAAAATATTATATACAAGAGCAAAAGTAAAATATACAAAGGACCTGGAATTAATCTATCAAAATATTTTTGGGTATGTAATGTAAAATCTGTAAAACTTTGAGCAATTACAAAAAACCTAAATAATGGATTATATCATGTTTATAGATAGAAAGTTTCAATATTATAATGATGTAAGTTTCCCACATTAATTTACAGATTCCAAAAATACCAATAAGAATAGCAAATTCTAAAAATTTATACAGAAGAGCAAAAGCCCAAGAACATCCAAACAGTCCTGAAGAATTGAGATGTGTGTCTGGGATGAGGGGATGGGCAGTTTCTCCATCAACACTCAAGAGTAATTTAAAGGTAGGTGAGTGTAACATTGATGTAGGTATAGACACATAGACAAGCAGAACAGTGTAGATAATCTATAAACAGACCATCACAGTTATAGAATTTTTATTTATTCCAGAGCTATCATCACAAATTGGGGGGAAATGATGCTGTGATAGGTGGTTATCCAGATGAAAAAACTGAAATTAGGTTTCTACCTTATACTATACAGAGAAATTAATTCCAGGTGATTAAAGCCTTAGATATAAAAAAAATGATAAAACTTTTAGAAGATATAGGACATCTTTAAGAATATGAAGGAATGACTATTCAAAGCTGACACAGAAAGTCAAAACTATGTAGGAAAAGGTTGATTAAGTCAATTACACAAAAATTAATCTTTTGATCAAAGGGCATCATAAGGAAACTCATCTTTATGTATAATAAGGGAAACGTTTTTGCATTGCTGGTGTGAATAGAAATTGCATTGCCATGTAGGAAAATATTTTCGTGTTACTTAGTTAAGTTAAATATGTGACCACCTAGGTGTATAGTCTAGTCTAGAGAAATTCTTGCTCATGTGCAGCAGGAAATATATACAAGGATTTTTAGTTACAAAAACCTGGAAATAACCCAAATATCCATTGACAGGGAAAATCTTAAATATCCTCAGTTAACTATTATAGACTGTAGCATATTCATACAATGGAGCAATTTATAGCAGTGACAATAAACTATAGCCTTATGTATCAACTTGGATGAGTCTTATGAACATAGAGTATAAAAAGCAAACCACAGAGAAGGACATGTACAGTATAGTATGATTCATTTATATAAAGTTCACAAAGTGTGCAAAACTAGATAATATAGTTGAGAGATACATACATATGTGGTCAAACTAGAAGGAATGGCAAGTGTTTACTTAGGATGGTGGTTACCTCGGGCTTGTAGAGGAGGAGGAGAATGGAATCATGGGAGACTGGAAATGTTTTTTAAGCCAGGCCACTGGTTCATGGGTACTTGAACCATCGTTAGTCTTTATACCAATTACATATGTTAGAAATATTCTTCTAAATGGTTTTATGTTTGATAAAAACAATGTGTGAAATAAAATACTATCATTTTGTAATCACAGGCTAGTCATATCACCACAGGAGAGGTGACAAATTGAAGGGAATTTTGTTTTCACTAAAAGCAAAAAAAAGATGGGCCAACAGTATCTTTTTTGTACATTGTTCCATCTAACAAAATGTTTTAGGTTGCTCCAAAGCCCACTGCAGGCAGGCTTTTGCATCACAGTGAGTTTCAGGAAGAAGGCAAACCACTTTATAAATGAACTTGTGTGTGCTAAGCAGACATATACAACTGTTACATAGCTGTTAAGGTGATGAAGTTAAAAAATCTTCTTTTTAATAATAAAAATATATTTTATGGAAATAAGGACTATATAGTGGTCTCCCCTTATCTATGGGGGATACTTTCCAAGATCCTCAGTAGATTCCTGAAACTGTGGTAGTACCAAACCCTACATGTGCTATGTTTTTTCCCTTCATATATGTACCTCTTCACTTAAAGGAAGCATTTTACAGCTTCTCGTTGGCATATCTGAGTTGCCAGCATCATGACTCTTGCACTTTGGGGCCATTATTAAGTAAATAGGGTTACATGAAGCACTACAGTACCTCCACTGTTGATCTGGTAACCAAGACGGCTACTAAGGGACCAGTGGGCTGGAGCGTGTATAGTGTGGATATGCTGGACAAAGGGATGATTCACATCCCAAGCGGGACAAAGTGGGACGTCGAGAGATTTCATCACACTACTTAGAATGACCAGCAATTTTACATGTATGAATTGTTTATTCCTGGAATTCTCCATTTAATATTTTCAGACCATGTTGACTGCGAGTGACTGAAACTATGGAAAACAAAACTGCAGACAAGGGGATCAAGCCTGCAACCCGGGCATGTGCCCTGATCGGAAATCAAACCAGCAATCTTTTGGTGCACAGGATGACACACAACAAATTGAGCCACACCAGCCAGGGCCTTTCAGAGTGTCTTTTTTTTTTTAATCCTCACTGGAGGACATTTTTGAATTTATCTTCAGACAGAGTGGGAGGGTGGAGGAGGAAGGGAGAGAGAAACATCGAGGAGAGAGACACATCGACCAGTTGCCACCCACACGACCCCAACCAGCACCAGGGACAAACTGCAACTGAGGTACGTGCCCTTAGTGGGAACCGAACCCGCGGCTCTCTGGTCTGCAGGCTGATGCTCTAACAGCTGAGCCAAACTGGCCAGGGCGAGAGTGTCTTTTAACTCAACTCTGATATTTCTATTTAAGCACGTGCTTAAAGTGTCTTTTGATTTCTTAGATTCCCTGCTTCACTGAGCTTCACCAGTAAATTATTTTGTATGTTCGTCATTCTTTACTGTTTCCTATTTATCTTTAGTTTTTAATTAGATTGTTTCCATATGAGCTTTGTACCAGAGATTTATTCATCAGTTATGAAAATGTTATCACTCTTGACTTTATTAAGCTATTTTACAAATTAAAAAAGTCTTCTTTTTTAAAAAAAACAGATCTATTTATATTTTCTAATAACTTATTATACTTTTCCTTAAAATCTGAACATCATTTTTTGCTTCTCTTCTATGAGCCTACTTGAATAAAGAAAAACAATCAGACATGACGATTACATTTCTGTTTCTCATTCCCCTAATTTTCTTCATTTACAGATTGTGTTTTGTTTCCTCTGTTCAACTTTTAATAGAGTGTTAATTGATGTTGAAAAACTATCCGGTAATTAAAGTAAAAACATGTTACTCTCTACTTGTTTTGATAAAGTGACTGTTTCATGTAATTATGATTCACATGATTTTTTTGGTGCTTATTCTCACTGTATTGTTCTATTCAAATTCTATCCCATGACATATCGTAATATCTAAGTCCCTCTCTCTTCCCACAAATTAATAACTTACTCTTTTGTCTCAATAAAAAATATCAATTCTACCTCCAGATATATTTCTCAAACCCTCACATCAGTTCTATAAGGTAGATATTATTCTTTCTATTTTATAGGAACTGAGGTTCAACAAAGTGGATTGATGGATGATTTTAATTTTAATAAAGCAAATGTATCATGTTTGCTCATTTGGAAGGTTGTGAATGAGGCTGAGGATTTAGAAGGGCCTCACCCTGTCATATTTTTAGTGAATCTTTAAATCCATTTATTTAGTTACTTTTATATGTTTCTGATACAGGGTTCCTAGAACTTCTCTTAAATAAGCATGAAAAAGTTTCTTATCCTCTCTTCTGTGTCTAGATTTTGGTTTGTAAATTCCCCACCACTATCTGATCCTGGTTTGCTGTTCATAGGTTCTCATATTTTAAGAAAATCCATTGTACCTTATCATGATACTGCATAATCTGACTCTTGTTTCATCAAGTGGAAAGAAAGCATTTATTTGACAAACAATTGACTAAACATATACTACTTTCTGAGAAGAAAAAACAAACAAATCTATGTTCTGTGTGAGTCTAATTTGCCAAAGATCTCTGCTAAGATAATTCTCGTTGCTTCAGGTGCTCAGAAAGACTAGTCAAGTCATTCACTTGGAACTCACTCTTGAGATATATATAGCTGTCTATCATGAATCCATGAAAGAACCCCTGAGGTGGGGATATCACTGGCATTTCTCTTAGATGCCTGGGATATCACTTGGATGCCTAAGGACATGCTTTAAAAACACGTGTCTTAGAATCCCCAGTGTGAGAAGGCTGTTTGTACACCCATGCTAGTCACCTCCTCCACCCCCCACCACTGTACTGGTTTTCTTTGTATTCTTAGCAAAGTCTTATACTATTAAACAGGTACCTACCACGACTGTCCTACAACCTAGATGGACATAAAAGATCCAAGAAAAGTCTTCAGTTCAGACTGACATCTGGTGCATTAAATAAGTTTCCAAAAGTACTATTATTTACATCCTTAAACCAAGGGCACAGTGATTCATTAATTGTTACAGAAAATGATTTTTCAGAATCATCCAGTTCTTGCACATTCTAATTTGAGCATTTTACTGTACTGGGTTTAAGCTTAGATACCCTGCTATTATCAGATCATTACCTGGCCTTTTCCTTCTGTTTCTGATCACAAAAAAGAAAAAAATGCACAGTGTTTTCCAAACTTATTTGATCACAAAATGTGTGTGTGTGTTTAGTATAGGCATAGAGAAAATAATACATTAAGATTGCAGGTGAAGAAATCATGTTGAAGGAGAACTGTGCCTGAGTGTTTCAGAGGCTGGGAAGAACCTGGTGCTAGTGTCTCTTCTTGAACTTATTTATCTTTATTGTTGAGAGTATTACAGATGTCCCTCTTTTTTCCCCATTTCCCTCTTTCACCTGGTCCCTGCCCCCCAGCCCCCGGTAATCCCAGCCCTATTGTCTGTGTCTAGGGGCAATGCATATATGCATATACATTCTTTGGTTAATCTCTTCCTGATCCCCCTCCCCCTTCCCTGTGAGATCTGTCAGTTGAACTTATTTTTAATGATAGCCTGTAAAAGTTTAGTTCACCTACTTTTCTCAGGAGTCTTGAAACTTTACAAACCAAGACATAGTACCCTTGGCTATGTAAACTGCCTCATATGCATTAACTGCGCAGATATTTAAAATCTATATTTATCTGGGCACTAATAGTATTGATAGAAGAAGTAAGTCACTATTTTAGAAAAAGCAAGCATCCAGGAGATAACCAGACCCTTTTGCTTCCTAGAGATAACCAGACCTTTTCGCTTACAGCTTCTGTAAAATGCTTACTGCTCCCTCATCTAAAGAATGTCCACCTGCCCGCTATAAAGCTAGGTGCGCCCTACAACTCGGGGCCCAGAATTTGGAGACTGCCTCCTCTGGGTCCGCATGCGTGAATAAAGGAACCTCTTCACTTCCTCTGGTGTTCGGTCTGAGTCTTTCCTATGACATTTTGGTTCCCTGACCAGGAATCGTCTCATACGAACAGGTGATTGCCACTGGTGAGGTGGCCCCGCGGGCACTCCGTGGAGCCCCATGCCGGAGGAAAGCGTGCACCCTGGCCATTGTGGGTCCCTGCTGTTTGGGCCCTGTGGCCAGCTGCCAGCGAGGTTCATGCCCCACCTGGGCTGCCAGGGGAAACAAACGAGTCCTGTTTTGGAAACTGCACAGCTTCAGGACTGGTGAGTGCCCTGGGGACCAGGAGCCCGAGCACAGGCCCACCCTTGAGGTGGAAGAAGAGACTGATCACCTCTCAGGCCCTTCAGCCACCAGGTAGGGCAAGCCCTAACGAGAAGGAATGTTTAAACTCATTTGATTGTTGATGAGAGAGTGAGTGTGAATGTCTGTGTGACTCCACTGATGCAAACCTATGGAGTCTGAGTGGGCCCCCACCTGTGGATCCGTGATGACCTCATACAGCTCAGGGCAGTATCAAGTTTTGGGGGACACAGTCCCTTCCTGTGAACCTGATCTGAGTCAGGGGCTTGTACTGATCTGCCAAAGCTAAGAGGCACCTAAATCCCCAAGAGGGGAGCGGCTAGGAGGGCAAACCGAAAATCCCCACCCCTTGTCTGCCTGTGCCATTACGGGGGGAGAAACCATGGGAGGAGGCCCATGAACAGTACTCGACTGCATGTTGCAGAACTTTGACAGGTTCTGGGGCCAGGATCCAAACATGACCCTGAACCATTGGAAACCTTCTGTTCATCGAATGGCCTACTTTTGGAGTAGACTGGCCCCTGGGGGAACCCTCAATTTGGGAATTATACAGCCAGTACACCTGATAGTGACAGGGAGGCCAGGACACCAGACCAGTACATTTACATAAATAGATGGCAGGAACTGGCTCAGAACATGCCGAGTTGGCTCCAACATTGTGCAGGGCAGAAATTGAAGTTGGCAGGGGTAGCTGGAACAAAGAGAAAGACCTCACCTCGCCAAACACAGGCAGTCCCTGCCCATGTCCTCGGGGCTCAATCTAAGAAAGCACGCTGACCCCCCATTCTCAAAGGTGACCCAGAGGAAGAACCGCCTGTCCACTTATACCCCCACATGCATCTGAGATGGTCCCCTGGGCCCCTGAAATCGAAACTCCACCACCATCTGTCTTGCCAGCACCAGCTCCAGAAGCACCACCGGCCTCCCTGGTCTCTACAAGGCGCCGGCAATGGCAGCCGCTCCAGATGCCCCTCGGGGAGTAGCAGTAATGCATTGCAGGGGCCACCAGAAGGAAGAGACAGAAATGGCCCAAGGAAACAGAAGGGAAGATCAGGCAGCAAAGGCAGCAGCTACAGAGAGGCCCCGACAAACACCCCAGCCATAGAAGGTACTCTATTAGAACTGAACCTCAATCAGCCAGAGTACACCTCAGAGGAACAGAAATGGGCCATACAAGAGAACTGCTTTCAAACACCTGCCGGCATATGGAAACTGCCAGATGAACGGCTCTACATACTGCACGGCCAGGCCAGCAATCTCGTCAGGCAGAGCCAGGCCCTCACACACCTAGGAAAAACATCTCTAGAGGCCTTACTCGGGAGGTATTACTTCTTCCCTAACATGTCTGGACTATGTGTAGCAGCAGCGGCTCAATGCCTGGCTTGTACCAGGAACAATGCAGCAGGTCACCCAAAAAAGCTTCCCGGAATACAACACAGGGGGCAGCAGCCTTTTGAAGGTCTGCGGATTGACTTGACTGAGATCAATCCAAGCCAGGGATATAGACACTTACTCGTATTAGTCTGTACTTTCTCTAGATGGATAGAATCATTCCCCACCAGGACAGAAAAAAGCAGAGAGGTAGTCAAGACCCTCCTCAGGGAAATTATTCCCTGCTTTGCGTTGCCCATGACCACTGGCAGCGACAACAGGCCGGCTTTTATTGCAAAAGTGCTCCAGGAACTAGCAGCACAATTAAAGATCACCTGGAAGCTACACACTGTCTATTGCCCTCAGAGCTCAGGAAAGGTAGAACGCATGAACCAGACTCCAAAAGAAACTCTTGCAAAGTTCCATCAGGAGACTGACCTTCCTGGGCCAGACTCGTCACCCCTAGCATTATTCAGGGTACTGAATGCTCCTAATGCCACAGGATATACACCACTTGAGTTAGTCTATGGGAGGCCGCCAGCCATACTACCCCTACCTAGAGAAGAGCTTCGGATTATAGGGGAAGCAGGGCAGACTACGTACCTCCAGAAGCTAGGGGAAACACTTAGCCAGATACAGCAGGCCGGATTAGGCCAAGAACCCTTACCACGAGGGGGACCAACCCACTCACATAAACCAGGGGATTATGTATGGATTAAAGACTGGAAAAAGGAACCCCTTCAACCTACATGGACTGGGCCCCAACTTGTCATACTAACAACCCCTACCACACTTAAGGTTGCAGGAATCACCCCCTGGATCCATCACAGCCGAGCCAAGAGAGCAACAGGCCCAGCAGATTCCAGGAAGATGGACGGGGACCCAGAGGACCAGCCACCACGGTTGCCAACCCTGAAGCTGAAAAGGAAACCAGGCATTGACGGAGGCTCAGAGGTATGGACAATTGCCCAGCATGGTACCTGACTGCAGTGGGAGGTTTTGCTATAATCTTAGGAATTGGACTGATGACTGTAGCCCCAACAGAATGGAATACCTGGGAGTGACTGGCTCGCAGGGGAACATATCTTGGGCTTGTCTGTGCTTTTGAATACTTAGTATGCTTTGCTTAGCACACCCTGCCCCAATTCAAGCTCTTGTATGTAAACATAGCAGGCCTGCCGAAAGGATATGACTTGCAGGAGGAGTAGCAACCTATAAACTACCTGCGATGCCCTTTGCATATGCCACTGCTCTGCCCACAGAATGCCTACCATGCTATCTCCCAGGCAGCGACCAGGGTGGGCCCCCCACATGTGTCTGGGACAATAATTATACATGACGGGGAGATTGGGAGGGACTGTTGGGTACCAGAGTCAAAATTGTCGGGCTTACGGGCACCCAGGTAGACAGGTTTGTTGGAGTACCTAACGGCAATTCAGTGATTTAACCGAGGAAGAACTTGAGATGGTCTGGGAAGAAGCTGTTAGAGAAATAGCCAGACAGCACTATAGAAAATCAGCCACATAGTACAGGTTCAGGAACTAGTACGAACCATGTACTCAGCATACCAGAATACTAGCAACTCCACTTGGGAATGTTGGGTTTGCCTACTGTTCCAGGAGAAAGGACTCCTAGGAATACCTGTTCCACGTACCTGGAGTCATACTGGTCCCAGTCAGATCCTAATCCAAGGGTCCATAACAACCAATGTATTCCTAGACACTGGAGGATCAAATGTAACCTGCTAGAGCCAGAGAAGGCCTCCCCAGAAGAAAACTCAGTAGGGTCTCTTAACCCAGAGCTTTGTACCAGTAACCTCAGTATCTCCAATAATAGCAGTTTATGTACTGAGCCAGGATTATTCCTCCTGTGTGGACAGGAGGCCTATAGGTGCCTCCCCGCCAATTGGACTGGGAGATGTCTAGAGGTCTTTCTTACCCCTAGCCTCAGCATCCAACCCCACCCCCCCACCCCGGAAATATCGACCCTACTCCTACTCTGACTGAGCTGAAAGGGACCTACCCAAATCAAAAGGGGGGTAGGCATAGCAGTTGCAGCCGGAATTGGAACTGCAGCTGGGATAGGGACAGGAGTAGGGGGCCTAGGGTTCTCTGCCTCTACCTACAATAAGTTGTCTGCCCAACTTAATGCAGACATGACTACAGTAGCAGACTCCTTGACCACCATCCAACAACAGATTAATTCACTAGCAGAAGTGACCCTAGGAACCGCCCGGCCCTAGACCTGCTGACAGCAGACAGAGGGGGAACATGCATGTTCTTAGGGGAAGAATGCTGCTACTTTGTAAACCTTCTGGAATTGTAACACAAAAAGTCAGAGAACTCAGAGAAAACATAAAGCCAGAAAATTGTAATTGGGGAATAGACACACAGGCCTGGTTCCTATGGCTGCTCCCACTAATTGGACTATTAGCCATCATTCTCCTAGGGGTAAGCCTTGGACCATGTATAACGCGGACTGTAGTCTAGACTTTAGAGTCCACCGAGACCACGCGAACCACAGCCAAAATATTGTCTGTCCCTCCAGCAATATCAATACAGGTATCAACATCTGTGGGGGTCTGAGGATCCAGACTGTAGCCAATTATATAATGATGAAATTGGCAGCAATAGCAGCTAATAACATCAAAAGGGGGAAAATGATAGAAGAAGTAAGTCGCTTTTTTAGAAAAAGCAAGCACCCAGGAGATAACCAGACCCTTTTGCTTCCTAGAGATAACCAGACCTTTTCGCTTCCTGCTTTTGTAAGCTGCTTACTGCTCTTGCATCTGAAGAATGTCTGCCCAGCCCACTATAAAGCTAGGCGCGCCCTACAACTCGGGGCCCAGAATTTGGAGACTGCCTCCTCTGGGTCCGCATGTGTGAATAAAGGAACCTCTTCGCTTCCTCTGGTGTTTGGTCTGGGTCTTTTCCATAACAGTATTACGTGGGAACTTCACAATAAGATGAAAAATGGGCCCCTAATTTTAACTTCCGTGTGAAATTTCCAAAAACCTATATGTTATCCAGCTTATGTATTTGTTTAAAATAATCAAACTATTGATCCATACAAATCTTGATTGATCCTTGTCCTTGCTGAAGTAATTTAAACACATCTGTGAATTAAAACTTATTGTAAATTATTGATAAGTACTAGTAAAAGTGGAAAAGATTAGTTTTAAACGATGAAATTTGACAGTAAACATGAAAACAAGGTCTGAATTAGTTGTGTGCTACTCTTAAGAACAATAATTGATTTTTATACAGATACAAAATATTTCTGTAATTCAGGCAGTAGATAAATAAGCACCTCTCCCCTTACAAAATGAAGTAGCCCATTTCCCTGACATAAAGTTTGTCTCCCTAGATAAATTCTCCACTGAAGCCGCAGGAATTCACGAGTAAGAAAAATCCAAAACATTCTAATATCAAGTGTAATCCATAAAAAGCAAAAAAAGAAGTCTTTTATCCATCTCTACCAAGTTCTCAGCCTTATTTCATTTCATTTTTTAAAGATTTTTAAATTGATTTTTAGAAAGAGAGGAAAGGAGAGAGAAAGAGAGAGAAACATCAGTAGAGCAGAAATCTGCTGGCTGCCTCCTGCACGCCCCCACGCTAGGGACCGAATTTGCAACCTGGACATGTGCCCTTACCAAGAACGGAACTGGCAACCTTTTGGTGCATGGGATGATGCCCAACCAACTGAGCCATACCAGCCAGGGCCTCAGCCTTATTTTAAAGATTGTAAATAAAACTAAGCAGTAAAAGCTGATTCATGGAATTTCTGTGACTCCCAGTGGCTCCTTTTCTTTGATAATTTAAGCTAGAGTGATATGTATACTGAATAAACTAACCCATATTATTTAAAACTGGGCATAATAATTCCTTTTATATGCTTATATACAAAAAGAATAGGTTGCTTTATAAAAATGCATGGAAAATGATGAAATATTGCTTATTTTTATACTCTTTGACAAGAAGTGAAAAATATCATTTTTTGATACACAAGTAGAGGACTCTTTGTTGTCATCAGCCAGAAGAAAAAGCATCTTTCATAAAACTGAATACCTGCCTATGAATTCTAAATCTGTGTTTACATGGATTTGAGGACCTCAAGTAAACCACTGGAATAGGACGGAAATCTCCTTAGACAAGATCAGGATTATCAAAGCCTAAGCCACACACATCCAACGCATGTCATATTGTGCATGACAGCCCTAGCTCAGAAGTTCTCAAATATTAGCTTATACCAGAGTCACCTCCATGTTAATCATACAAACACAGACTGATGGCCCCACTTGCAGAGTTTCTGATTCAGTAGGTCAATGGTGAGAATTTACACTTGTAATACATTCCCAGATGATGCTAATGCTAGAGACCACAACGAGAACCTGCTCTGGCTTGCATTCCATAAGAGTATTTTTTTTTTTTTGCATAGAATACCCCTATATTTAGGCTTATATTCTTTGGCAGTACTGTATATATTGAATAGCCAGCCATTTAGACCACTTGTTAAAAAATGTGGCCACTGGAATACCACAGGTCACATCTGAAGTCCACTGGGGATGAGGTGGGGCTATTCTTTCTCACAGGATCTGGTTCATTCATGGCCTTCCTGCTGTGTTCCTTTCACCTGCACTGCAAAGATTAATTTCATTTTATTTACCCACTTGTGAGTTGGCTTTGCAGCATGTTAAGAAAGTACCCTTCTGTTTACAGGGAAGCTGAACATTAAGAAACCATGTGGATCCCTATTTTAAGACCACATGTAGAGGACACTGATGTTGGATGAGGCTTTGGGGTGGGGGGTGTCTCCCAAATCAGCCTTGCTTGGGTTCAAATTCCAACTTGGATACTTCCCAGCTGTCACAGCATTTTGAAGGGAGAGAGAAAAATAGACACGATTTACATACTTTCTACTTTTGCACTGTGGGAATGAGAATCACAGAAATAAAGGAGTTGGTGGGAGGATTTATTCAATTGTCTGGTTGGTGAGGTTCAGCACAAGAACCCAAGAGCCACAGCTTTTCTGCATTAGCTATAAGAGCAAGGGGTGGGGGCAAGAATAAATTCTAGATTTTATTTATAATAATGAGTAGCCTTTATTATGTGCTTACTAATCCCGATTTTACAAAGAGAGAGGGAGAGAGACTAACATTCTATATTGTTATCAAGTTTTGTACCTTTAGATGAAAATCAATTACCCATCAATCAGAAGCCTCAAAGTAACTATTACATTTAAAAATCCACTCTCAACTTACACACTAATTGGAAAATTTCTCACTGCTATCATTTTTATGGACCACATGTATCCAAGAAGTGTAGTCTACCTTTCTTCAACTGCTTCTGTCTGCCCAATATCAAGGCTGAAAAACCAGTCAACACACCAGAAATATTTCCAAAGAAGCACAGAACTATTTGATTAATAAATGTGGAGGAAAAAGCATAAAGCTAAAAATAAGTTTCCAACGATTCAATCTCAAGTGAAAACTGAATCATTGAACCACAAAAAAAAAATATGGAGCCCTGTTTCCATTTCTTATGTTGTCTCTGGCCATTTTCTTTAGTTTACTCTTTAGGAAAACTATATGCATAAAACACTATGCTGAGATTCGTCAATTAGGAGATTATAAGCAGGAAATGAGTGATCTAATGCTTAAATGACTTTGGCCAAACCTTTAGAAAATAGGGTCATGAAATGAAAGAAAGTAAAGCCTACATCATCTGTTTGTGTAATAGCATGCTTCAGCACTCTTCCAGTACCACTATGGGTTTCTTTCAGAATTAAGCAATTCTATAAAAATGACTGTTCTTACCCTCATCCTTCCATTCCTTATTGCCGGCCCATCTTCTGCCAATCTCAACACGTACAAGTCCATTTTGTATTCCCTTCCTCCACGAATGCTGAATCCAAAGCCTTTGGCTCCTTTCTCCATGTCCACAGTGAAATAATCAAAATCCTTTGGGGCCAGGGAGAAAATGGAATAAACAATTGTTTAATATCTAAGAAGCTTCTATAGTAGTCCCTCTGTTCTTCTCTCTCATACAATGTGTTCCAAATGACATGGTGTTGTGAGACGTAATCTGACCTCACAGCCCAGCAAAATGCAAGACAAAGTCCCAAAAGTTTGAGTAGATCACACAATTTACTTGGTCATTGGAAGAACTACTGTGTAGCTTGTTTACTTTGGTATTCATCAGTTTATGTGATTAACATGTAATTACTGTATATCGGTCTGGGCAATATTCTCTCTCCATTGAGTTTTCTCATTCATTGCTGTGGAGAGGTATAAATAAATGTACCAGTCCTGCATATGTACGTGTGTGTGTATGTGTGTAAATTAGAGGTTTGTTGATTAGAAAAATAAAATTTAATGGGGTCTTACTACAACTCTCTGTGCACAAACTACTGATATCAAATTAGAGTGCCCCTAATCAACTTGTCTTTTACATAAAATGCAGTATGTTCCAAATTTCCTGACCTTCACTATTCTTAAAATTTTGGGGGATGCGGGAGAATTAAGGTGATCTTTAACACAATTAATTGGCTAGAGTTGAAGTTGTATTTAATTTGTTGGTATCTAGTTGTTAGGTATTGAATATTTATTAGATACCAAGCTCTGGTCTAAATGCTTTTCATAAATGTTGAATCCTCACTATAGCCTGTAAAGAAGACTCTCCCTTTAGGGAACTGAAGCTCAGAGGGGTTATGGAAGTTACCATAAAATGCATCTAATGTGAACAAATAATCGTAAGAACCACTGTTGTGTAGATAGGGACTTGTTTCTGAGATTGCAGGCCTGGCTTTATCCTTAGCCATAGGGGTGTGGCTCTTTACCACCAAATGGGAGGTAGGGAATCATGCAACTAATTATGGATCTAAAATACCTCCATTACCAATATCTGTAAAATTTTCTGCATTAGTAGCACCTTTAGTGGTTCCAGTTAAGAGCATTTTTCCCCCCAACTTTGACAAGACAATGTACTGGGATTTAGCTTGCTAATATTAGCAGGAATGAGTTCATCCCATCACCACTCACCCACTGATTGATTGATTGTCCTGCTTTAGTCTGAAAAAGATTTATTTATTCAGAGCATTTTGAGATGTAGGTGTTACCCAGATGATATCATAACTAGGAATAGAACTTGGGCTGTCTATCTCAGAAGTGTGTTCTTTCCTCTGCCTCCCATTCTATTTCATTTTTTGTACTTCAGGAAGTCTTGGTCCTGGGCCAGCGATGATCTCATTGGCCGAGGTACCTGGGGCTGCCTGTAGTCTGACAGAGGGTACTGCCTGGTGTCGGGGGAGTGCTGCCTGTAGTCCAGCAGTGGAGGTTGCCTGTAATCCAAGGGTGGGGGTTGCTGGTAGTCCCCTCCTGGGGGCTGTCTGCAGTCCAGTGGGGGCTGCCTGTAGTCTGTGAATGGAGGTTGTCGGATGTCCGGTTTCACATCTTGTCTTGCTTTTACTTCTGACCTGTAACTAAAAAAGGAAAATGGGATTTACTTTGATATCTCAGTATTCTAAGAATGTAGAATGACCTCTGGGCATGTATAGGCCACTTCTCTTGATAGTCCTTTTCCATGTTCAGGATTATGAGAAGATTAAACAAATAATAAGTATTATTTTTCAATCTTTAACAAATAGCATATCATATACTTTCCATTTGGCTCCTTAAGATATGAAGGGGAAAATGATGATTCAACCAGAACTTTGTGGAAAAGGACTTATGGCTATCCCTTTTTAACTTTGGTTGTTTAAAAACCATACAAACAGAGCAAATCTAGTGAGTTAAAGACTTAAGTGTACATCCTGAAATATCAGTCTGTCTTAACACCAGTTAACTAACTCTCTCTGTTTCTGTCTCTCTCTCCTCCCCCTCTTCCCCACCCCTCCCAACACACACACCGCTTGGCAGACCATTATTTCATGAAAACACAATTGACATGATCTCTAAATACTCCACAAATACATAATTAAAGGCTATTTTAACCAGTTGGGTTTGGTCTTTTTTAATATCTTAACAGAGGAATGGTAGTAATTTATAATCACCAACTACAAATCAAGTAGAAAGTCACTGTGTCATTGCTAAGAATAGAAACAGATTGTGTAGAGTTTGAATACTGGACTATAGCTATCAGATAAGTATCAGATATTATCATGGTCGTAAAATGGAAAGAAAGGCAAAAATGTTTATGTTCAACATTTGTCTCTTTCTTGTTGTATATATCATGTACTAATAAAATAAATTTAGAAACCAGAACTAGTTATGTAGGCTATTTTGTGAATTCAAGCTGAATTATGGGGTAAACTGAAAAATTATCACCATAGTTTAGAGGAATACTTAATTCTAGCTCATTGCCTATTGCCACAGTAACAGTCTATAATAAGATACTTAGGGATATAGGTAGATTGAAAAAGTACATAAACCAGCCAGAGAAAGGCAAATACCATATGATCTCACTTATATGTGGAAGCTAATGAACAAAATAGAAACAGAGGCATGGATACATGGAACTGACTGACAGCTGTCAGAGGCAAAGGGAGAGGAGGGGACTGGATGAAAGAAGGTGAAGGAATTAGCCAAAGAACATATATGTATAACTCATAGACACAGACGACAGGGTGGTGATGGCCAGAGGGAAGGGGTTGCCTCAGCTGCGCAGAGGTGAACAAAGGGGCGGGTTTGAAGAATTGAGAAATATCATATGTGTCAGGAAAACAAGTTCAAAACCAGTTGAATTTTTACCTTTAAGATTAGGATATTTTGTTGGTTTTACTGAATTATGGTCTTATTGGTGATGCTGATTATACTAAATATTTTAAAAAATCACTCACATGAACAATTGCCATTAGTGTAATCTAATATTTGGTGAGGACATACAGAAAGTATACAACAATAGATGTATTTATTTGGGTTTTTGGAAGGGAGTTACTAATGTAGTTATTTTATTTTTATTTATTTATTTTCTTTATTTATTATTGAATTAATTGAGGTGACATTGGTTAATAAAATTATATAGGTTTCAGATGTACAATTCCATAATACATCATCTGTATATTGTATTGTGTGTTCGCCACTCCAAGTCAAGTCTCCTTCCATTACCATTTATCCCCCCTATACTCTCTCCCACCTCCCTCTACCCTCCTCTCTCTTTGGTAATTACCATACTGTTGTCTATGTCTATGAGGTGTGTGGCTTTTTTTTTTCTTTCTTAATCCCTTTACTCTTTTCACCCAGCCCCCCAATCCCCTTCCCCAAATGACAACTGTCAGTCTGTTCTTTATCAATGAGTCTGTTTCGATTTTGTTTGTTATTTATTTTGTTCATTAGATTCTACATAGGAGTGAAATTACATGATACCAGTACTTCTCTGACTGGATTATTTCATTTAGCATAATGCTCTCCAGGTCCATCCATGCTGTCACAAAAGGTAAGATTTTCTTATTTTTTACAGCTGAGTAGTATTCCATTGTGTGAATGTTCCACAGCTGTTTTATCCACACATCTACTGTGAGCACTTGGGCTACTTCCAAATCTTGCTGCAAAGAACATAGGGGTGCTTATATCCTTTTGAATTAGTGTTTTGGGTTTCTTCAGAAGTAATGTAGTTATTTTAATCAGTGCTTTGAGTAGGTCCCATTTGGTACATAACCTGCAGAAGTGACATTTCTTTTGTGAGTTGCATAATTTAGACTTTGCTTTGTACCTCAGCAAGTTGCCCACTCACCTCCTGAGAGTGTGCACACTGAGAACAGAATTATTTAAAATACGCTTTGAATAAGATGCTTCTCTATGCAAATGCATGAATTACACACAAGAAAAGAACTGGGTGACATCTGTTGGTGTGTGTCAGTGTCTTTCTAGAAATAGTTTGTTGGTGGTTTAGATGTCACACTGTTTTAAGTCAGAGCACAGTCACTTATTTTCATCATCTATGTGGCATTAGTATGAATATCCATCATGAGCTCTATTGCCAACCAGATGTGTCACAAGGTATAGCAAAAGGGGGTCTCCCCAAAGATTACAGAAATACTTAGAAATAGGAACAATTAAAAGTTGCAACAGCTGTCACCCAAGCCTGCAATTCCAACACTCAAACTTTCTTCTACATCAGTGCCTTGTGTCAGGATGTTATGTTGAACTGCATATTGGAGAATTATTTAATTAAAAAAAATACTGTACAAAATTTTTTATCATTGTTGCCAACTTTTAAGTGAACGATAAACTGGCTAGGGCAAAAGTTATGTTACGTTGCTTTGAATTTGTAAAACACTTTAAGAAAAATTCAAGATTATTTTTTAAGTAGCATCTTTAAAGTTACTTATGAAAGAATGTCATTAATATAACTCTACATAGCTATTAATTCCATTACTAAAGAGAATAGAGTTGATAAAACCAGATTGCTAGTGGTAAATTCCAGCAGAATTTTATGGCATGAACAAGTTTCAGAACCACGGTAGGGGATCTTATGGTGGGATATAGCCCCGTGTGAGCCTTTCAAGAATTTCTTCTAGCTTTGAGCATCTAAGGTTCAAAGTCTGTGAAAGAAGTCAATTTCCAATGCTTTTCTCTGATTTTGCTATTTAAAATACTGTCAAACATCAATTGCCCTAGCTGGGGAAGCTCAACTCTGCTATTTATGCTTAGTTTTGGAATATATTTCATAATGGCTCTTTTGTTGTTTTCAAGAAATGCTTCTCCTTGAATAGTGTTTTGCTGATGTTCATATAACAATTATTTTGTGTTTCCTGAGCAAAAACAGAAAGGATATGAAGAAACAGAGAAATGGGTAGAGGTGTATAGGGTGTCAGTTGGGAGCCAATCTAAGAGTAAATAAGACAGGACAAAAAAACAAAAAAACAACACTCACTCTAACTCATAAAACAAAAATTTGCAGATTGTCATTTTATTTGATTCCCACTTTAACATGGGAACTGGCTCAATTTGATATGTAGGTGGGCACTTCTTGTACAAATTAACTAATAGAAAATTCATACTGTGCACTTGGCATGCAAGCTATCTTGGAGATGTCTCCAGCCTAGAAAAAGCAGTTTCACCCCTGATACCACAATCATCTTTAAATGCAGCTAGGGAAATGGTTCTGCTATCTGTAAAATTATTGACTCTCCTCATTCATATGCAAATTAGCCACTCACTAACAATCAGAGCTAAGCCAGGAATCCTGACTGTCAGGATGGGGCCCTACAACAGGAGTGAGCACTTTTCAGGCTTTTAATATTATTCAAGCAAAAACAGCTAAGAACTCTGGGAAAATTTTTGTGATTTGTAAAAATTTGGATCAAGGCAATCTGTTAATCCTAGAGTTAGAAAATATTTTACTCTGCAGTCAAAACCCTTGTGAGCTAGTAGCAGATGGGGACGGAATAGCAGCCTCCCACTGAACTACAACACACCTGGATGAGATTACCCACCCGAAGGCTGGAAGCAAGAGCCCATGTCCAGGGCAGTTTGACTCAGGAGAGTTTAAGAGGGAACTGTGGCTAGGAGGTAAATCAACAGTGGCAGAGCCAAGAAGAGTCTGAATGTGGCCCAGTAACTGGGGAGCACTCAGATCCTTCCTCCTGAGTCTGAACTGAATCCTGGGGAGAGCCAGTACAACCTGTCCAAACCAGGTGGTGAAAGCAAACAGATCTGGGGCTTATTACTGAGGCACCCAGGTCTTCCTCTTTTTCTGGGTTGTCACATTCTTACCTATGTAAGAATATGGGGCTTAGTCTTTTTACTTCTGTGGAATATATTAACAACACCATAAACAGCTGAGGACAACAGACATTTACTTTTCTATGAAAGCAAATGGGGAAAATCAGAATAGAACAGGGCTTCATGGAAATAACACCTGTGGCAGAGGGAAAATATTTGCTTTGCAACAGTGTGAGTGATGAACCTAGAGAGTTCTGGGACTCCAAAACTGGGTCCCACTTCATCTTCACCTACATGGGAGGCAGGAGATGGGAAGCAGATGTTCAGAAAACATTACAATGATGGAAAAGATCTGTGAGGGTTTTGTATTCAGAGATGTTCCTGTAGGCTGTTCTGTTTTTCTCCTCTGAAAGAGGAAAACAATGGGAACATATCTTCAGCTCTCTCTTTAACGGCGCTATCTAACTCAGGCTCCCTGTTACACACAAGTCACAATAAAAAGATATGTGGGGGAGGGGTAAAAAAGGTGAAGGAATTAAGAATAAAGCCGCCCCCCAAAACTCATAAACATAGACAATAGTATGGTGATCACCAGAGAGAAAGGAAAGTGGGGGCAGGTAGAAGAGGGTATAGGGGGGACAAATGATGATGGAAGGAGACTTGACTTGGGGTGATGAACACACAATACAATATACAGATGCTGTATTATAGAATTGTGCACTTGAAACCTATGTAATTTTATTAATTAATGCCACCCCAATAAATTCAATAAAAAATAATAATGTAGGTTTTTATGGCATCCTTTTTTTCTGGAAGCTCAAAGTGCCTTATTCATATTAGTTAGTAATGTGAAATGAAGGAATTAATTAGATCATGGGTAGGAGGATATAAGGTAAAATGCTGTAAAAATGCTAACATTTATTATCCTTATAAATCCTTCAACATGTCCCCTTCTCCACACTGAAAGGGTTAATAATGTTTTAAAGGGTAAAGGTAAAAGCTTGCAAAAGGCAGAAACTGTGAAAAATGCGTTGCTTGCATGACCTTTGTTCAGCCTTCTGTTGCGTACGGATTATCTGGATTATCTGCAAGACCATGAATCACCCAGCAGATGCAGGATGTGCTACCAGATCAGTCCAACTGCAAAGTGGACAATGGGCCACGCAGAGTGGTCAGCAGGAACTACTGGAAGCTAGAAGCAGAGTATACAACCTACACCCCAACTGTTATTCGGGGCTGACTCCCTTTTTGGGAGTCACACAGCCTGCCTGCACCCAGGTGTTTGCAATAAAGCTGCTTTATTCTACATTGGCCCTGAGTTGTGGCTGGGATCTCCCATGGGCTCAGACCTTTTATACACCACCCTTATTCTCTGGGCCACCACCTTTATGGACACTAGCAGCCATCTCTGACCACTTAACCTGCCTTCTCTCTGACCAGACTGTTCTCTGTGGGGCTGACTGAGAGATCTTGAAAGGCAAATCCAGTGATGTCAATCCTCAGCTGAAACCCCTTGTGACTTCTCACTACACTTAAGATCAAAATCTTTAGCATGCCTACAAGACCCTGGAGGGCAGGCCCCTACCACTCTCACTGGTTTCGTCTGAACCACCCTTCCTCCCCTCTGTCTCCTTACATTGGCCTTATTTCTCTCCTTCAAGCCTGCAGGCTCCCTCCTGCCAAAGAACATTTGTATGTGCTCTTCACTCTGCCTGGAATCTCTAATGTGCTCTTCAGCGAGTTAACTCCTACTCATCTGCAATCACTCATTTCTTCAGCAAAAGTTCTTATTGTAAAGGATAGACACTTGCATTTGCTAATAAAACCACACTTAGAACATACACATAATCTCAAAATTACAGAAAGGTCCACACGGCAATTTCTATTTCAATAAATTCTCTCTCCTGCCTGTGTCCTGTCTTGTTGCCAACTCTTCCTCTCCCCACCTCCCTCACGTCTCAGAATCAGAAAAAGCACAGGAAATGGTACCTATTTTCATGTCCTTGCAGTTGAAGTGGCTGAGGAGGAGCTGGCTGGGTAACTGGACTGTTGGGGGTGGCTGGGCTTGGCTGGGCCAGAGGACTCTGCTGGGCCAAGGGGCTGTGCTGCTGAGCCATGGGGCTCT
This sequence comes from Molossus molossus, assembly GCF_014108415.1. Taxonomy (NCBI): domain Eukaryota; kingdom Metazoa; phylum Chordata; class Mammalia; order Chiroptera; family Molossidae; genus Molossus; species Molossus molossus. The sequence continues at coordinate 43,941,957 of NW_023425401.1, forward strand.
GCTTCTCTGAGCTGGGCGCTGAGGCTGGACTGTTGAGCTCTGAAATGGGAACCAAAGCCGAAAATGCGGTCAGGTTGACATTGATAAAGGGCAAGAGGTGGCCAGAGGTGGATACTCTTTGCCTCCTCAGATGACTCGAGGTTTTGGTTAGTTCAGTTTCTGTTAGAGTTGAAGACAGCAACTTAAACTTATCAAGTTCCAATACCACTTCCAGAATTAGTATGCTTTCCTTAATTACAAGAGTTACTGAACAAGGTTATGAACCGTCTCGTGTCATTTTGTCAGAAGAAAGATTATAATAAAAAAATCTGTTAAAACTATGAAAAAAAAATTCAAAAGAGTAAGCTCTAAAATATATTCTATTTTTCTGGGAAGACAGCAAAGGTTTAGCCACTACTTTTTGGCTGTAATGAGAAGTCTTAGCAGTATTCCAAAGTCTGGATAAGGAGCTAACCATAATAAAAGTAAATGCTTTCTACAATCTTCTTTCCTGTTTCTTGTTAGTCTTATTGCTTGATAACCCTCTGCATTCCATGGTTATCCAAAAAGTAAAAAAAAAAACAAAACCACAAAACTAAAACAAACAACCATTGAACAAAGGAAGGGAAATTAAGTTGTTTCTTAACAATGCTTCTTGAAATTTCTTGTACTAGCATCATATTTTTAACTGAAATTATTTTTCTATGTTAGAATAAGAGCAGGACAGACATATTTCAGACTGGGAAAATAGAGAAGTCATATTTTTAGTGAGAAATCTTGCTTAGAATTAATTCCCATCGAATATTTTATACATAATGGTGTCTACAGGTGCGTTAAAATAACCCATGGCCATGTTTTATTCTTTTTTTTTTCAGCTGAGTGATGAAAAAAAGGTGACTGACCTATTAGCATTTTCTTATAAACCACTCTTCCTCTTTCTTTTCTCACAGCCCCAGATTTTAACTTTCTTCTTCACTTGTATCTGAGTTTCCCAACCTTGGCACCATTGACATTTTGGGCCAGATACTTCCTGCTGTGAGGACTGTCCTGTGCACTGTAGGATGTTAACAGCATCCCTGCCCTCTATCCACCAGATGCCAGCAGCATCCCCACCCCAATCTTGACAATCAAAAATGTTTCCACACATTGCTAAAAGTCCCCTGGGGGACAAAATCACCTCAGTTGAGGACATCTGTTTTATATTTAAAGCTGTTTGCTGCCTGCTTGTCAGAGTCCAGAGATGGAATCAGGTGACAGAGTAAATCAGGGGGGACCCAGGTGAGTGAGCCCATCATTACGCTTCACTCTCTGTGTGGGATGTAGTGGTCCATTCACCTGCCAGCTCCAGGGACTGACTTCTTGAATATCAATCATGAGTCAGCAGCTACAAACTAGTAATGAACACATTGTCTCCAGAAAGAGTGACTTTATGGTGGTTTGTGGCCCCTTACGGTATGGCTGTAAGTTGGGGTGCTCACTACCTTTCAAGCCTCAGGGGGGAGTCCTTATACAGAGACATTTAAAAGGCTAAATGGGAATTTAAAATTCTTATCAGATGCAACATTTTCTAAATGAGCTCCCTTTATACCATAAAACTTCCTCAAGCTTTTCAAAACCAATCTGACTTTGGAGAATGCTCCAGAGTTTAACTGTTAACATGAATACATGTTATTATTATTATTATTTATTTTTCCTTCTTCAGATTTGTAACTTTATCATCTCTGTTGAATGGACTCTGGCTAAATCTAACCATAAAAACAGTACTCCTAGGACCACAGGGAATGACTGAAGAACCAAGTGTCATGGGATTCACGCTCCTCATCTTTAATGTCACACAGCTTGATCTTTGAATGAAACTGGTACTGAGTAAACAGGATATGAGTTGCAACAGAATGTGAATTTTTGCCACAGTGGAAATGACTATCAACTTCTGACCCTCTGACACCACACTGATGGCAGCCGGGGACTCCGCGGCCTGGCTCAGGCGCTCACCCTCCTGAGGAATGATGCGAAGGGTGACACTGAGCCCTGCATCCTTGATGAGCTTCACAATGTCTGCATGAGGCATGTTGATGATAGACTGGCTGTTCACTGCTAAGATCCGGTCTCCCACTTTCAGTTTTGCACAGCGATCTGCAGGACTCCCATCAATGATGCGTCCGATTTTGTGGGGCACAGCTGAAAAAAATCCCCAACAGAAAGAGAGATCAGGGGCATTACCAACGCACACTTTAGTTTTGAGTCCCAGTCCTATAGGAAACAATGTAATGTTAGAAGTCCTTCTTTTGTCAGTATTTTTGCCTTTTGAAAGTATACTCACACCTATCAAATGTGGTCCTGTGCATACTACTGAGATCACAGTTTCTAAATTCAAGTCCTTTTCAGGGACAGACCAATTCCAGACATATGAACCAAGGTTCCTCAAACTTCAGGGTGTATCGTATCCACCCTAGAATTAAAAATGTAGCTCTTTGGGCCTCAGCCTGGACTCTGTGAATTGAAATGTCCAGGCAGGAGAAAAAGATCATTAATTTTAAAGAAGCTCCTGAGGAGATTCCAATACATACAAAATTTTGAGAATTATAGGCATAAAACACTGTGCCTACAAAGCTCATACTTGAGAGTCAATGATACACAATTTCAGAAAGATACAATAAATGCTGGGAATTTAATTTTTATCTTTTTCTATTTTACAGAGAGGAGAAAACAGGAAAGGGGAATATGTGTGTGTGTGTGTGTGTGTGTGTGTGTATGTATTTATGTATGTGTGTGTGTGTGTGCATGTATGTGTGTTTCTGTATGCTGTAGCAGACTGGCGAAAAGTTATGACCAACTCATCTATTAATCTTCAATTTAAAGGTTGATGCAGTTTTCAAATCTAACCCCTTTCTTCTTTCTGATTTAATTTATTAAGTGGTGCTGAGACCTTGCTAACATCTGATATACAATGTTTTTCATCAAATCTAAGATGCCATTGATGGTGTGACATACCTTTATTTTATGTGCAAGAAATAAAAAAGAGCCCACTCTGCCAATTAAACAATGACACTCCATTGACACTAAGATGCTTTCTAATTTTTAAGATATTATAATATAAAAATGGGTATTAGAATTAACAAAATATAGTATGTCTCTTGAAAACAATAAAAATTTATTTTATTTTATTTTTTATCCTCACCCGAGGACATTTTCCCATTTTTTGTTCAGATAGAGTGGGAGGGAGAGAGAGGAAGAGAGAGAGAGAGACAGAGAAACATCGACACATCGAGTGGCTGCCACCCACACAACCCAACCAGGGCTGGGGACAAACTGCAACCGAGGTACGCGCCCTTAGCGGAAACCGAACCCGGGCCTCTCTGGACTGCAGGCCGACGCTCTAACTGCTGAGCCAGACTGGCCAGGGCTATTTTATTTTTTAATTACTTATTTACATGTGTGAGGAGAGCCAGTTGCACGAGGACATAGATTTTTCTAGCAGGGTGACTTCTGTTCAGTGTGAATGAGTGCTTACCAGGATAGCTAGCTGGGGTCAGATATCAAGAGTACACAGTGTGCCTGTAACCTCCCTCAAGGAACTTACAATCTAGAAACCTGTTTCTTTTCCTTCTTTCAAGACAGCGAGCCCAGCCATGGTATCACTGTCAATGACTCTGTCACACTGCTCTCCCCATAGACGTCAGGTATTGATTTAACCTGCATAACGAGGCAGATCCACCGCAGCATTCATTATGCTCCAGGGGTGTCTGTCCCTTGAATTCTCAATCTTGCATATGTGTTTCAGTGAAAGGCAAAACATTAGCTAATAATCTTAATAAGAAAGGACAATCAGTGAGCTAATGAAGCAGCACCTTGCTCGTATTTCTGTTGTGAAAGGTGATAGATAGCATACGGAGATATTGGCTGAACCCATGTCCCTGAAGTGAAACCCAGCTTGTTGGAAGCTCAGAGACATTTTTATCTGCCACAGGCATCAGTGGCGTTAGTTCAGGACACCTTTCTTAAAGCATATTCACAACCATCTTAGAACCTTAGCACAATGTATTTCTCAAGGAGAAATGTAATAAGAACTCGTTCATTTGTTTATTTTTAAAAATGATATAGGTATTGCAAAAGTTACCTGACTTCCCGTTTTTCAACACTAAAATTGAGATAATAATATTATAGACCTCACAGGATGGTTCTGAATGAAATACATTATCATATGCAAAGTGACTAGAACAGTGCCTTGACTTATAAGTATTAAGTTTTCTTTCATTCTTTTTATAGCTAGTATACTTTTTTATATTTCTGATATCACTACTGATGTGTCTGCACTTGTGTGTAAACACCAGCTTGAATTCCTTCTACATGGGATAGACCTGTAATACCGCTAAAGCTAAAGCAACATTTGCTTACTGCAGAGCAATAGCCTCTCATATCAACCAGGAAACCGCTTCATGTGGGAAAAAGAGCTATGTTTGGGGGATGATACAGATATTAGATGAGGCAAAGAATACTGTTTGTTTTCCTCTGGTTTCACAAGAATAGATGTTGCAGATCTCTGCAGGAAACACCAACTTGTAAATTAAAGTTTATTATTCAAAGAGAAATCACAGGTCTCTTCATTATGCACATTGAGCCTTCCATGCAAACACTTGTTAATCCTTAACAAATCATGTGCGATACCTGACAGCTCTGCCCCTGCATGTGTGCAGTGGAAACACGACAGAGGCATAAAGTGGTCAGCAATGTGCCCAAGGTCATATAGGCCAAAAGGACTTAGAATCCCGGTCTGTCAGATTCCGTCCCTTTGCCCTTAACCAAGGTACCATACTGCGTTTCTTGACTTGGCCATCCCCTCCCTCCACTAGAGCACTTGTTACATGAGCACCTGGTGCTTTTATTTGGTGACTGCATCTTGCCTCTAAGAGGAGAAAAATAAACACTTCACCAGTGGCCCTGATCCAGGGGAGAGTGGGAGGCAGGAATTCAGCTTGAAGTAGGGTCTTTGCGGCAGCTGTCTTTTAACAGGCAAGTGTGAAGCAGTAAAGAGAGGAGAGAAGGGGAGAGAAGGAGAGGAAGGGACAGGAAAATTGGACAGCTCCTCAGATTCCTTTTAGTTAGGGCTTCACATCATTGTGTCATTCCTTTATTTGAAGTCACTTCTTTGGGTAGTAGAAACACTCACATTTGAAATAAAATTTAAAAATACTGTTTAAAGCACATACAAACAGTATTTGGATGATTTGCTGTTTTGAATTATTCATGCCTCTGCTCTCCTCCATTACTGTAGATCACTTAGAAGCTACTGCAAATAAAACCCCAAATGTTTCAGAACAAAAATTTCACACACACACACACACACACACACACACTCATTCACAATCATACAATCAGTTTTATGTGCTCAACAACAATAAAAACAACAATAAGTTATCGTTTGTTAATTTCCAGGCATTGTGCTAGGCACTTATTTTAAATCCTTAAAGCAACAATGTGAAGTAGCTATAAAAGTGTAATAATCATGCTTATTTTATTGTTAAGAAAACAAATAGGTATCAAAGCCAGATTCAAACCTATGCCTGTGGCTTCAAACCTTGAAGTTACTCTCTTCTTTTTTGGATATGTGGCCAGTAAAGAAAGCAATCTGAACTATGAGCAGTGAGGAAATTGTTTGTGAGACTTAGCTTACAAAAACATGCTGCTGAGATTTTTCAGATGAAAGTTAATTGCAAACAGGCTTATGATGATAACTCTTAGTTTTGATTTTTTTTTTTAGGGTAGGTAGAACAAAAGCCCAAATAAAAGAATGAAAACTGAAATAAATTCTCTGGTAGCTACATAGAATGATTGAGTGCTTACATAACATCTAAGTGAGTACACAGTTTAAAAATGTATGTCCATAATTTAAAGTACCCAATATAGTTTTAATAAAAATGTTTTCTATTGGCATTTACTTTAATAAAAACGGTACTTGAAATTCTTGGCAGCTGAAGACAGCCTCACTTTCCCTTTACCAGCATTTTCCTTACATATGTAAGTACATCGAATGTTGATGTACAACAAATCATTGACAAGGGGTGTACTCAGAGAAGATTCTCTCTGAAAACAAGATGCAGTTCCATTTGCTCAGTTATAAGGTCTAGAGAGCTTATGACCTAAGTGCGTTCTGTGCATCGCTAATGGAATTACAGAGCATGGACAAGGCCCTGATCTTGGTTTCTATTATTGGAATGAAGGGCACTCATTAATTCTCTGAGAATTGATGACTAAGGTAACTGCCCCAGCGCAGTCCATTTAGATGGTAGGCCTTCCAGACATCACCTGTCAGGCAGCAACATAAATCAAGTCTTTGGATCAGGCTTCTTGACACAGTGTGCTTAGGATACACAGATATTTGGGAAAAGTTGCAATCTGTCATACGGCTTTAGACATACTGACATTTTGGAAGCAGACAATATATCTCCAGTTAGAAATTTCCCTATAATCGCAAATCACATAAATTATGGAAAAAGAACCCCATCTTTCTTATTCTTTATTTCTTTCTGGGTAAAACACTGCTGCACATTTATACTACAGTATATTTTATATTTTCCTATAGATGAATTGACTCTTTGTCATTGATCAATACAGCACAGTTGTTTTAGTGGGACTATCAGAGTCACTCAGTTGGACTGGATGCTCTCTAAGTTGGTTTTAAAGGCCTAGATTCTTTGGGTCTCTAGCTACACCATTATAGGAAGAAATGATCCTCATTTCTTGCTGTTGGATTCTCTTTTCAGAGCTTAGTATGGTCTATTCAGGCTCTCCCTGCTGTAGGCAACCAAAGAGTCCTTGGGGAGTTCTATCTTGGGTCAGTTCCCATAAAGAAGACATGATTGCCCACAGGATTTTTCTTGGTTTGGCGATGGATTCTTCCTGAAATTCTTAGCTATACTTGAGGAAAAGAGTAGTTGACCCCCTTTTTGTTCTCATGTTTCACTGTTGTTTTATATGTATTTCATGTCAGAGAAGGGAAAACCTGTGACTCGAGCTTGCATTTAATGATCTTCTCGTTAATAGATCTCACAAAGTAGAGTTGTATATGGAGGAAAGCATTAGACAGGGGAACTGGATTATGTCAAACTTGCAAATGATTAGGTTTTAAAATGAGTGCAACAAAAATAAATACTTCAAGGGCAATGAATAACACAAGCTTTCATTAACTCATACATAAATCCATTAATTTATGAAGGTTACACAACATGCCATAGGCTTAAAAAGGCAAAGGAAGGTCCTGGTGTGTATGGCTCAGTTGGTTGGGCATTATCCAGTGGACCAAAGGGTTGCCAGTTTGATTCCAGGTCAGAACACACGCTTGGGCTGCAGGCCTGATCCCTGGTTGGGGGTGTGCAGGAAGCAGCAGATCTGGGCAGGAGCAAAAGCAGGCAGCCCATCGGGGCGTGATCCAGGCACCAATAGATGTAGAGTGATGTTTCTCTCTCTCACTCCTACCCCCTCCCCCTCTCTCTAAAAATCAATCAACCATTCTTTTGAAAAAGTCTAAAACTGTTAGTTTGGGTTTTGATTCTGTGACATAATATGAAAATATTTTTTTAATTGGATGATTCCATTTGGTTTTCTTAAAATGATTTGTGAAAATTATTTACTGTCTTGTTTGAAAATTGTGGGTTGGGGCAGGAGGATCAATTACTCCATCAATAATACATTTCTGCAAAGCATCTTCTGAGTAACAGGCCCAGTGTGGGGCCCAATGGGGAAGATATCAATAAAATAACACATGGTATTAGCCCTCAAGAATACTTAAAACACAAATGGCAAATCTGTGATAAAGGTCATGTGCAAGAGGAGAGGTGAATTTCTGAGTTCTATTGTGGATTCAGAGAGTGGTAAGAAGAAGAAAGGTCATTCTGGGAAAGAGGGAGCATAGTGTCCCTCAGCTGAGTGGCAGCTCAGTTAGTGAAAAACTCGTGGTGGTAAAGAGGGTTCTATCAAATCCATGGAGGGAGAAACAAGGAGCAGATTCCTTGTAGGTGGGTCCCTCCTGCCCTCACAATGACTGCTTCCCTATCTGAGTTTCCTGATGAAATGCCTTCCCAGCTTGTCTAGATTGACACTGCACAGAGAGGAACAGCAGAAGACATTGTCACTAGTGTTCCTATCTCTTCCATACCTGGCAAAGAATCCTGTTTTTCTGTCCTCAGAAACCCAAGCCAATTTTTAATCTGGCTTATTTTCCATTATTCCTTCCTAGAAGTCCTGAATGAGTATGCTCGATGGTGACAACCCCATTTAGCTTGATGTCCCTTCCTGGAATGTGACACAGTGTCCTTCGAAAGAGAATTTCTTGGTCATCAGGGAGCAAAGATGTGGCATAAAGCTTGTGTTTGGCATTATTTTTTATAATAATTGTGGTAAAATTAAGGAAAAGCAGACAGCATGACGATTTTCCTCTAGAAGTCTGTGAAATCTAGCTTTCTAAAAATGAAATGTCTTTCCTAAAATTCATAGCCAAATGAGTTGCAAGACCTAAAATCAAGCAGCTGGTGTTTTAAGAACTGCATATTCTAAAAGTGCACTTTCCCCCTAGCACCCATGAGTCATTCTTTTGTGGTTGAACAGTTTAGTTACCCTGCGTTTGGTAACAGGCAGACACTCAGAGGGAAGAAACCTAATGTTAGCATATTCTTTGAAATTTGCATTAAAAAATTTAAAACTGCTGCAGACTGGTGCAGCCACTATGGAAAACAATATGGTATTACCTCAAAAAATTAAAAATTGAACTTCCATTTGACCCAGTGATCCCACTTCTAGGAATATACCCTAAGAAGCCTGAAATACCAACCAGGAAGAATATATGTACCCCCATGTTCATAGCAGCACTATTTACAATACCTAAGATCTGGAAACAGCCCAAGTGTCCATCAGTAGATGAATGGATAAAAAAACAGTGGTACATATACACAATGAAGTACTATGCAGCTGTAAGAAAGAAAGTTCTCTTATACTTTGAGACGACATGGAGGGACCTGGAAAGTATTATCCTAAGTGAAATAAGCCAAGCAGAAAAAGACAAATACCACATGATCTCACTTATATACAGAATACAATGAACATAACAGTCTGAGGAATACGGTAGACCCAGAAACATGGAAGTAGGGCACAGACTGACATCCCTCAGAAGAGATAAACCACAGAACTTATATGCATGTATACATAACCAATAGACATGGACAACAAAGCCGGGGATGGGGTGGGGGTGGGGTGGAAAGGGGGGTGCCAATGGTGTAAAAAAGGAAAAACATCTGTAACAAAAAAATAAAGAAATTAAAAAAAAAAAAAAAAGTCAAAACACTCTAAAAAAAAAAAGTAAAACCAAAACCAAGAGAAAACAAAACAAAACAAAACACAAAAGCTTCAAAGTGAATCCAAACATTTTTAAGAGGTCTGGAAGACAAATAGGCCTTGGTTGTGATATACTTGTGGACAGTGAGATTAAGTGGAAGTTTTGGAGTCTGAGTTGAAGGCTCGATCCCCAGTGGGGGGGGGGTGTAAGGAGGCAGCTAATCAATGTTTTTCTCTCACATCAATGTTTCTCTCTCTCTCTCCCCCTAAAAAATTAATAAACACACACACACACACACCCCAAAACAGCAACAACAAGCAGTCCCAGGGTTGAGGTGTGCTATTATACTTCTGTTCCAAATATGCAAATCTACCTTTTAAAGGGTTAGCTGCTCACTTTTGTAATGACAAATTCAGTTCTTGAGTAAGAGGGTTTTTTAAATAAATAATTTATTATAGAAGGCTTATCAAATTATTACTAGAAAATACTAGATTATACTGTAAAATGAGAAAATTGTATAAAAATTTCAAAATTCATGTTATAATGTAAAAGGGGCAAAGTACACAGAATAACTGTACTGTATTCTAGTGATTGGAAATTTCTCGTAAATAAAACAATTTAATTAAAATAATATAAGCACAAATTTAAAAAAAGAGAATCAGAATGCTTATAATGAAAAACCTTAGTTTCTAATTCTCCCCATCCTCTCTAATTCTGTGACCAAAGGCTAACATTTTACATTTTTCAGCTGTTTTTTCTTCACATTTCTAAATTATATTCTCATATGGCCATTTCTCAATTTGTCAACTAGAGTCAATATCTATCTGTCCTGCAAAATGAGTTGCCATGTTTTTTTAATCTTTAAAATGTCTTGCCCATTTCTTTCTTCTTCATTAACTGCCATTTTATTGGTGTGCAAGAACGGGAGGAAATAAGCATGTTATCATATTACCACCACTAAATAGAAACTGAAAATATCTGTTGTAAATTTAAATCAGTTGTTGAAAGCAACATTTTGGTATACCAGTTAGGATTTGGCATCTGTTTCAGGGGAAAAAGATCAATAATTTATGTACTCAAACTTTAAAAGTCCTGTTGTCTACTGTAGCCTTGACAGATACACATATAAAAATCAACTGATTTCAAGAGTTCAGAAAAATGTCATAAAATTGTATTTCATCAGCCCCAGGTATTGGGTTAAAATGTTCAATAAAGCCACATTTCTTCCTTTCCTCTGTATCCCTCAACTGTCTTTTGAGACTTCACTCCCATCGATGTACTTGGCTCTCAGTAATTTCTCAGCAGGCCCCATAGAAATGGTTGATAGTTACAAGCAGGTGTTGCTGACAAGCCATGTTTCTCATTTTTATAGATGCAGTGTATTCTATCTCTGCCATCTCCTATTTCCTTTTATAGCTTCTGAAATTGTGTTTTGTAAAAAGTCACTTGGCTAACTTCACAGTTTCCCTGTTATAATAGGGAAGTGTCAAAAGCCATCAGGTGCAATATCAGCTTTCCATTGTATTCCCTAAGTCCTCTGGTAGATAACAATTTCTTGTAATATTTTCTTAATGTAAATGAAAACAGATACTAACCTAGGCAAACGATCCCTCCCAAGCCAGCTGTCCTTTTCGATATGTTATCCAGGAGATTACACGAATACATATTGGTTCTTCCTTTTCTCAGAGAAACCAAAGTTCCACTAACAGGATATATCATGTTTTAACTTGAAATAATGCAAATTTTGCATGACTGGATAAAACTCAATATTAAAAGGCCCCCAAGCACAGTGTTCACAAGTGAAAAGATCTTGATCATATATTCACTTTGAAACCGACTTGCAGTGTGACCTGTGAATGGCCAAATAAACCATGTTAGAGTTTTCTTACTTGAAAAGTGAGACCACCACTGCATATAGTTTGTCCTATACTTATCTTTCTTATGCAAAACGTATTTGAAAAAGTTTATAGAAGTTTTATTCATAATCATCAAAAATAGGAAACAATCTGAATATTCTTCAATTAGGGGATGGATAAACAAACTATGGTACATCCACACAGTGAAATACTATTCAGCAATTAAGAGGAACCAAATATTGATACATAAAACATGGATCCATCTAAAATGCATTATGCTAAGTGGGAGAAGCCAGACTCATAAGGCTACCTACTGTGTAATTCCATTTCTACAGGAAAAGGCAAAACTAGAGAACAGAAAGCAAAGTCATGGTTGCCAGGACTGGAGGGGTTGACTTCATTGCTACATAACTAAACAAATTTGTCGAAACTCACAGACTAGACCAAAAAGAATAATATTTACTATATTTAATTAAACTTAAAAAATGGGAGAAAAAGTGAAAAGGCAGGGGTTGATAAGGAGGAGGTGATGTGACTTGCAAAGGTACAGAACTGTGGATTAGCAGTTGGTATTGTGTGGAGAACAATGAGCACAAACAGTGAGACCTCGGGTGAAAGTAGCAAGGGACAGATCATGAGAGGCCTTATTGGCTGTGCCAGGGAGCTTGGAATTTTACAGCCAAATGAGAAGTCACTAATGAATCAGGAAAGTTAAGTGATCTTGTTGTTTGTTTCAGAAAGAGTAACATGGTGGCAGGTGAAGGGTGGACTGAAGGATAAGAGGGGAGGAACAAGGTTGGGGGGGCACTTAACGGCCACTATAATGCTCCAGAGCTGTGTAGTCCAACATGGCAGCCACTAGCCACACATGGTTATTTAAAGTAATTGAAATAAAAGACAATTAAAAATTTAATTCTTCAGCCACGCTAGCCTTATTTCAAGTGACCCATTGCCACATGTGGCTAGTGGATACAGTGTTGTATAGTGCAGAATAGAACGTTGCCATTATTGCAGAAAGTGCTACTGCACAGTGCTAACCCAGAACCTTAGCTACAGCATTAGCTGTGGCAGTTGGAAAAAACCTGATGTATTCAAGTTTTAGATCTGGACAGCATGTTTGGTTAAAAACTTGCCTTAGTTTCTCAAGAGTGAAAATGTAGTTGTGTATAAATTCAGCTACAATATGAACTTAGGTACGTAGTGAATGCTTTTGACCATATAAATTGATTGGAGCTAAGAGCCATACCTGTCAGTCTTCTCTTAGCCACTTAGCACCAGGGAGCATCAGTATCAGTGGCCAACTTGGTGCTATAGACTGGATATTTGTGTCACGAGATTTATAATTCCTTCATGGATACAGAGAACAGACTGACCCCTGTCAAAGGGAAAGGGGTTGGGGGCTGGCTGAGAAGGGTGAAGGGGTTAAGCAAAAGAAAAAAAGAAAGACTCCTGGACACAGACAACAGTACGGTGATTGCAGAAGGAAGAGAGTGGAGGGGAGGTAGAAGAAGTGAAGAGGGGCGGTTAATGGTGATGAAGGAGGCTTGACTTGGGGTGATAAATACACAATACATTATGCAGATGATATACTATAGAATTGTATACCTGAAACCTGTATGATTTTATTAACCAATGTCACCCTGATACATTCAATAAAAAAATAAAGTAGAATGAAATTTTAAGAAAGGAAACTAATCTCTAGTGTGATGGTATTCGGAGGTGGTGCCTGGGTAGGTAATTAGGTCATGAAGGTGGACTCCTCATGAATGGGATTAGTACTCTTATAAAAGAGAGCCCAGAGATCTTTGCCCCTCTGCCCTGTGAGAGCATAGCGAGAAGACAGCTAGCTATGAACCAGAAAGCTGGACCTCACCAGACATCGAAACTGCCAGACCCTCGATCTTGGACTTGCCAGCCTCCAGAACAGTGAGGAATAAGTTTCTGTTGTTTACAAGCCACTCCGTTGATAGCAAAGAAGCCTGAACAAACTAAAACACTTGGCCACCAGGTTTTAATGGGTCTTAATTTCATCAAGTGCTATTGGAATGTGAGCAAATTTCCATCTTGCTGTTCAACTAGCAAGTCCAAGAAACATTTGAATGAAGATTTCTAAATCAGAATACTCTTCTACCTCATGTTATCTCAACTGCCTGTGCTAGATAACCACAGGGCAGACCTTCCGAGCTCTGCTCGTCCCTGCTCACTGGACGGTCCTCCTGCCACAGTGAGTCCACAACTGTACATTTTTATGAAGAACAGTTTCCGAAGAGAAGGTTTTGGGCACTTCACCTTTGAAAGCAGATGGGTTCATCAGGTGCCCAACATCTGGGCATGTTTGTGGAGTAAACCCTTGCCTGGCTTACAAGAATAAAATCTGGAAGAAACAAAACTGGAAAATGAAAATGCCAATAGCAGGCCCCACTGTTTAGTTAGTATTTTTGGCATTGTATATATCTTAGAGATACCCACTGAGCATCACCAGGAAGGGCGGCCTGATTACTCTGAAGAAATGATTCCCACCATATACTGTCAATAGTTTGGTTGGCAAAACAATCCAGCTTAAATTTCAAAGTTATTGATGGTCAAATGAACGAATAAAAAGAGATTATACCAGAATATGGTGGAGCAGGAAGGACTGGGTACAGGTACTCCCTACGTACTTGGGGAAAGCTGTGGCTCAGAAAGAAATGCTATTTACCCCCGTCCAAATGGGAGAACTATTCCCTAACAGAACTTTTCAACATAGCTAAAAAATGATGATAAATAACATTACTGTGGCCCTGCTGGTGCAACTCAGTGGATTGAGTGTTGTCCCATGGGCTGAGAGGTCCGGGTTTGATTCATTCAGGGCACATGCCCAGGTTTCGGGCTCGATTCCCAGTAGGGGGTGTGTAGGAGGCAGCCGATATATGTTTCTCTCTCACATCAATGTTTCTCTCTCTCTCTCCCTTCTTCTCGCTCTAAAAAAAAAAAAAAAAAATCAATAAAAACATATTTAAAAAAAAAAAAAAAGCCCTGGCTGGTTTGGCTCAGCAGTTAGAGCATTGGCCCATGGGCCAAGGAGTTTTGGGTTCGATTCCAGTCAAGGGCATGTACCTCATTTGCAGTTCATCCCCAGCCCTGGTGGGTCATGTGGGAGGCAGCCAGTTGATGTGTCACTCACATCAGTGTTTCTCTCTCTCTCTCTCTCTCCCCCTCTTTCTTCCTCTTTCCCTCTTACTCTATCTGAAGATAAATGGAAAAATATCCTCAGGTGAAGGAAAAAAAAGAAATTTCCTCAGGGGGAAAAGAAACATTACTGTGTTCACTTAACAACATGTTTTTAAAGTGATTGTGAATATGGAACCAGATTTTTTATGTGACTAACTATTGGGAAAAAATAAAAAAATAAAATTACAGAGAACTGATTCCAACATGAGGCCCTGAATAGATTATAAAGATAATGTGTCTTCTGCAAAAGTAACCTGTGGGCTTGCAATTTATTTGAACCCCGCGGGAGAGCAATGGGCATTTTCCCCTGGTAAAGGATGACCCTGCATTAAGTCTGGCTGTCTTCCCAATTATGCTCCCTGCACTACCCAGTGAATAACAAGAAGCTGCAGGACACAAGCCCAGAGAACAGCCACTGATCACTCCCTCATGAGCTTTAAGACAACCAGATAGCTGAAGGTAAGAAGACATCTGCACATTCACCTTCTGCTTCTACCTGGAAAGTCTGTGAACACAGTAATAAAAACCCTCCTGAAAAACGATTCCCTGGAGGGGAGAACTCATGATTTATGAGCTCCATTCAAACCATAATAAAAATTGTCTAGAATTCTTAAAAAATGCACCGTGAACACTCACAGATTTTGTTGTTGTTAATCCTCACTTGAGGATATTTTTTCCTTTGATTTTTAGAGAGAGTGGAGGGGAGGGGGGGAGAAAGAGAGAGAAAAACATCGATGTAAGAAACCAGGGCTGGGGATGGAACCTGCAGCCCAGGTACATGCCCTTGACCGGGAATCAAATCCATGACCCTTTGGTCCGAGGGCCAACGCTCCAACCACTGAGCATGACAGCCAGGGCACTCAGAGATTTTTTTGATAGGTTAGATTGCTCCTCTTCTTTTTATTTCTTTCTTTCTTCTTTTTTTATCCTCACCCAAGGACATTTTTTGCATTTATCTTCAGATAGAGCGGGAGGGAGAGAGGGAGAAAGAGAGAGAAACATCGACGTGAAAGAGAGACACATTGAGTGGTTGCCACCCACACAACTCCAACAGGGGCCGGGGACAAACTGCAACTGAGGTATGTGCCCTTAGCGAAACTGAATCCAAGACTCTCTGGTCCGCAGGCCAACTTTCTAACCACTGAGTAAAACTGGCCAGGGTGATTGCTCCTCTTCTTGATAATGAATAAGAATGATGGTGCTTCTCTGTTGATTTATTTTTACAATTTAATGATCTTTAAATTTGTTAGTGTTGAGAGAATGAAATGTTTACCTGTGTCTTTTCATTTTAATAGAGGCTTCAAAGTTCAGATGTCAGAGTACTCAGAGTTTCATGCAAAATCTTTTCTTGTTTGCTTGTCTGCTTACTGATAGGACCTAGGCAGCCAGGTTTAAATTTGGGAACAAAACTAGCCATGCTCAGCATTGAAAAAAATGGAATTTAACCAGTAGGTTTTATTTATCCTGGTTTTAGTTGGGTACGATCCTATGAAGAAATAATGTAGTTCAGAAGTTGTTCACCTGGAACTGAAATGGGCTGCTCTGTTAATAAAGGTGTGAAATGAATAAATAATTTGAAGTAATGCTTTTTTTAAGGAGCTTGGGATGCCATCCAAACCCTCCTGTTCAGGACGATATAATTACTGCTGAGGTGGCGCTCACACAGATGGATGGTGATTCCAGGGACAGTCCGTGCCAGGATGAGGTGGATCAGAGAATATCCTGAGGACAAGGGCTTTGAAAACCAGAGCCTTACGATTTCCGGAGCTGCCCAGAGGCACCGACAAGGCACCCTGGAGCCCAATTTCTTAGAGGGTCCTCTCATCTAAGACTCACCAGGCCCCAGCTGGCCATGGAATAGTTTATTCAGGCTGCAAACAACTGATGAGAAATCTGTATTCTGGAACACTGCTCCAGTTCCACCTTATTATAGTGCAATTTCTCATGCTGGGCAAGGACCAGCTTGCACACGATTCCTCCCAAGTCAGCGATTTTCAACTGGTGTGCCGCAAAAAATTTTAAAACATGCAATACCTGACTATTTAGTCAGGGCCACTGACCTCTTTTCCCTTAGATTGTCAAATTAAAAAATGACAACATCCAGCACAACAACAGATGCCTGGTGTGAATGCCCTGTCTTGAACCATAAATACATAGATCATATAATAGAACTGCACCTTATGGGTCATGTTGCATAATAAGGTTGCGTCTGATTGGTTAATTCTTGGTAAAAGAAATCCTTATATATACGTATAGGCACCTGATTTTTTTAAAAAGTCACTTTGGAGTGATATGGGTAGGTAATTTCTTTCTTTCTCTTTCTCTCTTTCTCTCTTTCTTTCTTTCTCTCTTTCTCTCTTTCTCTCTTTCTTTGGTAAATCAATAAAAATTATACCTATTTTTTGGTCACATTGGCAAAAAATGTAATCTGTTTTTTGTTGTGCTGCAGAATGTTAGTAATTAGTTTATGTGTGCCATGAGATGAAAAAGGTTGAAAACTGCTGCCCTAAGTGATCCTTGCCCATTCTCAGACATACATCTTGCTGCTGTTGAGGGATGGACCAGCTGGTGTAGGTGCAGGGAGAGTTAGAGCACATTTACCCTTTCATCTTCATGAAGACGGTGCGGGATCACTGCATGAGGATCTAATCAATTCCACCAACATAAACCATGTGACAAATCCTTGAAAAGCATGCTACCAGAAACGGAGGGATTCAACAGAAATGTCACTGTTTCTTCCCCTTAAGGAATTTACAATTCATTTAGGGGATGCAAATTACAAAGACATGAAAAGTAGAATGGCAATAATAGATAGTAATAACAGACATAATAACAGATGGGAAGCCAGGGAGCAGTCAACAATTAAGGGGTTTACAGACAAGAAGTCTATAGAAGAATTAATGAAAAGACTTGAGGGAGAATGGTGAAGGGTCAGACAAAGTCTAAGAGATTAAGAGATTTTTGAGCTGCTGGTGAGAGATGCTGACTGGGCAGTAGTCTGCCTCATAGGGTTGCTGTGAAAATTAAATACAAGGTAAAATTCTTAGCACAGTGCCTAGGAGAAGGCTTGGTAAAATTCATTATTAGATAAGAGGAGACATTCCAAGTGGCAGAGGCAAACAGGGACACTGAGACAGGAGAGCAAAGTTGTCTTCAGGGGTAAGTAACGAACCCAGCTCGGGTTGCATGGAACTGTGTTGGTATAAAGTGGCTGTGTCTAGATGACCTAGGGTCTTGGATATGAGAGGTCTGTTTGAACTTTACCCTGTAGCTATTTTTATCAGAGGTGTTATGATCAAGGACTGGTTATAGGAAGATTGAATTGTAGGTAGAAAGGGCCTGCCTCCCTGAAGCACTTTGCATCATTAACAACCGCACTCCACTCTTAGTCTAGCCCCTGGCTACCTCCTGCCACAGAAAGTAAATCACACTCATGAATGCCAAACGATTGATTTGATTTAAAACATATGTATGTCAGTGCAGACTATGAACACAATCTTATCTCTTTTGTATAAGCTGATTTTGCAAAAGATTATGAAGACATTTGCTTATTTTATGGTTTTATGAGTTATATTTAGAAGCCAGATACTGAGGGAAAGCTGGCAATTTATGTAGTGTGTCCACTCCCTCCCCCGTATTTCTTGTGTTATAAAAGCACTCACATTAACAGTGATACCATCATGCCTCCTGAATGAGCTACTAATCTCAGCATAAAAGTCAGAGCAAAAGCACTGTGTCCTTGAAGGATTCCAAAGCAGAGATTCACTTAAAGAGTAAGGGAGTATTACAAAGTGTTACAAAGCTGAAAGGAATTCTGAAAGGAAACTTGCTTTTGAAAACCTATGAGAAACAGAAATCAATGAGACTCACTTCGTAATTCTCATGTTCAACTGCATGCGCGTGACTTAAGTAACTTTCCAGCAATGTCTTTTGGAGATGGAGCATTGATAGGCCAGAGTTTACAGTGACTTAGAAAATGTTAGGGGCATCAGCACCAATTGCACCAATTACCTGTGTTTTGAAGGTGATCAATGAAATGAATAAACCTCAATAGGGAGGTTTGATGAAAACCCAGTGCCACAACCCAAACCAGTAAAATGTAAGATGACGTGTTTATTGATTACTGATATTTAGAGGTTTCACTTTAGGGCAAAACTTTGTAACTCTGGGCCATTAAAAGAAGTGTGCCACTAACTGTTACAAATGTGCCAAGATAGCGATTATGTCCTGAAGGTTGGGCGATGTAGGGGGTAGAACCCCCCTGGGGAAGTTGCCTTTTTGCCTATAGCAGCCTCATTTGTTTTACTGACTTGTTCATAGAGAGAGAAAGGGGAAGGGAGAGAGTGAGAGAAACATCGCTGTGAGAGAGCAGCATCAATAGGCTGCCTCCTGCACGCCCCCTACTGGGGATCCATCCCACAACCTGGGTATGTGCCCTGACTGGGAATCAAACCAGCAACCTCTCGGTGCATGGGATGCCGCTCAACCACTGAACTACACCGGCCAGGGCTGTTTTATTTTTGTGTTATAAAAATGTTATGATATTACAAGTGTGCCAGGAAGTGACAAAAGGAAGAAAACACTGCCTTAAATTTCCTTGAAAGGGGAACATGTTTAATGCAGTTAAGTGCTCGTTTCAGATCATTCTTGACAGAACTTGAGGTGAACAAAAAATTGAAAGTGTTAGGAGTCACCTTCAAAAACAAAATAAAAAGTGAAAGTAATACAAGCTTAAAATAATAGCTTAAGCCAATCAAAAATATAACCCAGGCCTCAAACTTACCCAAAGCTTTTTACACACAGGCAAGACTAAACTAATAGCTTATTTTCCATGTTGATTCATGGCATTAGCTATATTAGAGCTGGAAGAGGCTGTTCAGGCCATTTTCCCTTATACTTTAGATGAGGAAGGGGCACAGGAAGACCAAGTGACTTGCTCAGAGACACTACAGTTAGTGGATAGGCAGGAGAGAACTTAGGCTTATTGTCCAATGCACTTTTATTTCGTTTAAGGCTCCTGTATTAGGGCAAGACTATAGAAACCTTGGCTTTGGTTTTCATCTGTACCTTCCCTAAATTCAAGTGACTATTCATTGGCTGTATGGTTAGTGGCTTGAGTTTTGGTAGAAAAAATATAACCTGCTTCACTGCTTATTCAGTTTTATTTCATCCTTTCTTAAAAGGTCATAATAGACCTGCTAGGTACACTTTTGAATCTCTATTATAACTTTTAACCTCCAGAGCCTATGAACATCATCAAGGATTTTGAGAAAGCCACCAGGATATTTTACCAAAGATGAACTCTTTCCTAGGATACTGGATTGCAGTGGCCCTTATGGAAGTCAGCAGTGACCAAGTCTGCACTCCAACCTTTGTGAAAGAAAACACACACGGAAACAAAGATTTTTCAGCACCAACACAGAGGTGAAAAATTGTGAAAAAGCCAGCAGCATGCTGGCCAGTGATGCGTCTGCAGTAAAGACACAGAAACGAAGTCAGTGTTGTTAGGACAATACGAATGAAGGAAGGAAGGGTTGAAGTGATTTCGCCCCTACAGTTGACTGCTGAGATTGCTACCACAGCTGCTGTCCTGAATATGGTCTACCTCACGGCTTGTTATGGGCATGCATCTACGTTTATAAGTTCCCTCAACAGACTGCCAGCTTCCACCACTCATGTCCAAGCTGCCCATGTATGTCTACCCCATAAATTTCAACATAACTTTCCTGACAAATGATAGAAAAGCAGGTGACTAGGGTCATCATTTGTGCCAAAGCCCTTTTTGGGAACATCTGGTGGGAAAACAGGTTTGGGGGTGAGGGAGAGCAGGGAGCACCTGTAAGGACCAGGCACCTGTGCCATAATATCTGAACATCAGGGCTCAGCCTTGAGCTGGGTAGGCCCAAAGACCTACCTGTTAACCCCACTACACATGGCCACAGTGAGATTTTTATAGAGCAAGCATTCGATCTACTTAGAGTCAGAAGGCTGCCTGAGGCTCTGTCCTGTGTACACAGACCTCTGTGAGAGTGACACACTTCCCAAATATACCAAAGTTTCTAGTTTTTGAGAAGCTTCTAAGATGGCTTCTAGTAATCTGTTTACCAATAATATGGCAATGAACATCTTTAAATATAAATCTTTGAATCTTTTAAAGAATTTACAATGCAATTTCCTGTTACAGGTTAATCTTACCCTAGGCTCCATTCTGCAAATCACTTTCCTTGCCTATGGGTCCAATCTTAAGGTCTGAAAGAAATGCTTAATGTTTTGGATAATGGGACACACACACTCAGGAAGCTTGCCTATTATCACTTTAAATCAAGAAAGATATTTCTGTACCTTGGATAGGAACCTTCTAAGATCTGTCTGTTACCAGACAATGCTTGGACTCCCGAGTCACTGGCTTTGGAAGGTAGTATGCTTTTTATTTATTTATTATGATTTTTAAAAATCCTCACCTGAGGATATTTTTCTATTGATTTTCAGGTAGAGTAGGAGACAGAGGGAGAGAGAGAAACATCGACGTGAGAGGGATACAGTGACTGGTTGCCTCCCAGGGCAGAGGACTAACTGCAACTGAAGTACGTGCCCTTGACCGAAATCGAACCCATGACTCACTGGTCCGCGGGCCAATGCTCTACTGCTCAGCCAAGCTGGCCAGTGCAGGTCATATGCTTTTTAATTACATTTAGTTAATACAAAGGAGATTTCTTCTTTATTTTTTGGGAAAATAATATTTTGAAAAAAAAAAAAGTGAGGCTTTGGTAAAGAGCCCTACAAAATGGTAGGCAATAGTAGACCCAAATCTCACCTTCCAGGTTCTAAACTGGTTAAACTTCTGGCACTGCCCACAAAGTTGGTCTCTGGGCTGAAGAAACTGTGGAAGGTAATTCTCTGTGTGCAGGGTGGGAAGTTTACCTTGGGGTCTTCATCTCTCCTCTCTTCTCTGATGTATTCAATAGAGGTGTCATGTTTGCAGGGACATTCTAATAGGCACAGCTTCGAGCCCGAATTTTGATGTTCCCCATGACTTTTCTAGTTGATTACCTAAGTGAATTCTGGGGAGGCTTCCAGCCTGCAGCCTCAGCAAGGGCATGGTCAGCTGGACTGGTGAAGCTGCCACTGCTCTGTCCCCACTGCAGACCCAGGTGGCAGGGGCTGGGGGTGGGGAAGACTGTGCCCCAGCAGGCCAGCATAATGGGAGGGGGAGCTGGCTCTCAGAGGTGCTCTGCTGTGGCCCAGATCTATGCTCAGGCTCTGACTGAGCTGACAGCCAGTGTGAGCTCTGTGTTATCCAAGAAGAGTAAGCTGATGGGATGGAAGACAATCCCTAGCAGGACGGAGGTCACAATAGCAACAACGACATATTTGTTCAGCCAGTGCTGTTCTAGGCACTTCCATGTGCTAAGTCATTTAACCCTCACAGCAACCCCACCACAGAGATATTAAAAAGATCTTCTCTTTACAACTGAGGCCCAAAGAGGTCATGTATCTTCCTCAAGGTCACACAACTAGTAAATAATGAACCAGGTTTCAAATGCAGACAGTATGATTATAGCACCTGGCTGTTAACCGCACCACTCCCATGCCTAAGAGTGATGGTGCACCCACGGAGGCCAAGCAGCACTCTGCCCACTCAGAGAAAGCCGTGAGAAAACCAGTATGTGTTCAGGATCCTTGGGCTCAGGGAAGACACCAAGAGAAAAATGACACAGACCCTTGGAATGATTTTGACTCCTGTGAGCCTGATAATATCACGCTCTCTGAGTCTCACAGAGCACTGTACAGTGTGATGATGGAGATGTGGCCCAAGGAAGGCCCTTTGCCATTCATGAGGCACTTAGCACTTCTTTTAAAAATCATAAATTCAAAATACTGCAGAAGTATGAAGCAGCATCGGGTGCAGGAAATGTTTAGGTGCATGCTGTAAATTGCATACTGCAAATGCCATATGCCATCAGTGTGATAGCTGCTCTTCCCACAGAACATGGGGCAACCTGCATTTCAAACTCCTTAAATTGAAAAGAAATAACTATATGGAAAAAAGAAGCCAGGAGGCATCATGACCTCCAGAATATATTTTCACTCTTCAGGGTGATGTAAAATGATGCCATTTTGAAAATGGTTAGAATTACTCTTTCGAGGTTTAATGTTACTTGGTCAGAAGGAAAATTCACATGTTGATTGTATTTGCACCTGTTGTTTTCCAAATCTACCCATGTATGGATTTCATTTGCAATAGAAAAAGCATTTGTGGTTTCTTTTTTTTCCCATTGATTTTTTAAATTTCTATTTTTTTAGAGAGAGTGGAAGGGAGGGAGGTGGAGAGAGAGAGAGAGAGAGAGAGGTTGAGAGAGACACATCGATTGGATGTCTTGACCGGAATGGAATCCATGACCCTTCAGTCCACAGGCTGATGCTCTAATTGCAGAGCCAAACCAGCCAAAGCAAACTTTGTGGTTTCTTTATGTAATAAGTGCATGTGTGTACACACACACACACACACTCTTCCCTATACATTTAGCTATAATGCTGTCACACTTCAAATACATGCCATAAATACATGCTTAACACTTTCATTCAGGTAGTACACTTTTTTTTTTTAGTCAATCTTCACCTGAGGATATATTTTTCATTGATTTTTAGAGAGAGAGGGAGGGAGGGAGGGAGGAGGAGGAGGAGGAGGAGGAGAAAGAGAGAGAGATTGAGAAACATCAATGTGAGAGAGACACATCAATTGGTTGCCTCCCTCACACACCTTGACCAGGGCCAGGGATCAAACCTGCACCCAGGTGGGTGCCCTTGACCAGGAATCGAATTCAAGACCCTTCAGTGTGAGAGCTGACACTCTAATCACTGAGCCACACCAGCCAGGGCAGATAGTACACTTTTTATTTTTATTCTACTCCTTTCAGTATCCTTCCCCAATAAACAATTTGAATGACTGGGATAGTTACAAAAGCTCTCTGTGAACATTTCTCCAAGTGTAAATTATTGGAAGACTGTTTATATAATTTATGAAAATCTTTAGTCTTGTGTCCTTTTAATCTTGGTGAATCCATCCTACTGACAGAATTCTGCTTTTGCTCTGCGCTTAAAGGTTGAATTTATTTCTTCAGCTTATCACAGAGAAAAAGAGAAATGAAACTGTACTTTCAGATGGATGTAATTTAGCTTTTGCACATATTCACCAAGGTTTAACACGCCTCAGTTTTCACTCTTGAGTTTGTCGAAGCTAAAGCTAATCAGGGCCATTCTCTCCGTTTAGTTCTGATGGTGTTTTGATAACATTAAGTTTATCATGAAAAGTTCTTATTCCTTTTAATACTTTGATTTCTGGAATATTGTTTGACATACATACCTCCTGCCCCCAACTGTGTGCTGAAATCAACCACAATTTATAAGGATTTTAGGCGTAACGTGACTCAATTATTTTCTCTTAATGCCCTCTATTCTGATGTTTTTATCCACAGCATTTTGGGCTAAATGACTTCAACATGAAGAATGAACAAGTGTTCCTATCGCCTCTCTGACCAACGGCTTGCTGGCTGAGTGGCTTCTGGAGTCTACTCTGAAAGGAAAACCTTCAGGGAACCATCTGCACAGGTGACTGATGAGAAGAAAAATGTGATCTGTGTTACCGGACTCACAGAACCCTGGATTTGGAGGAACCTCAGGAGAAGTCCTCTACTTCTCCCCCACCCACTGCTACTACCCGAGGGGAGGCACCACTGTCTCTGGACCCACAAGGCTGTTCTAATAGTTCTAAACTGCCTTGTATTTCCACTCCCCTCCCCCAACTTCATTTTCCACGAGCAATTGGGCTCATCTTTTAAAAATTAAGTCAGATCTCCGTCATTGATTAAAATTCTCCAGCCCTGGCCAATTTGGCTCAGTGGTTGGAGAGTCGTCCTGCGGACCAGAGAGTCCCAGGTTCGGTTCCTGCTGGGAGTACATACCAAACAAAAACAACAACAACAACAAAACAAAACCAAAACTCTCCAGTGGCTCCAGTGGCTTTAGACTGCAATGCAGACTTCTTCCCATGGGCCTCTGACGCCCTGCGCAGTCCGGCTCCCGCCCGAAGCGCTCCCCGTTCACTGGAAAACCCGCTTTCTGTGCGTCTTCAGCGCTGAGTCCTCCGCACCTCAGGCTCCTGCTGGGACTGCTTCCCCCAGATCCTATGCAGATCCCGTGTCCTTCTATCGCACAGGCGCCACCCTCCCCTCCCACCAACACTCCCACTTCACCCTGCTTTATTTTCTTTCCAGTTCCAAACGAGGAGCTTTTATGGGCGTTTTGGGTTGTGGTCTTGCATTCTTCCTGCAACATTTGGCTAATTCGCGTTAAGGATGCCTTCTTTGCGCCCACAGCCTGTGGTACGCCTGCACCAGGCCTCCCACCACTTGGCAGAGTCCCTCCCACTAGAACAAAGCAAACCAAACCGCTTATTCAAAGTCGGGGGAGGCAGACACTTACTTATGGTGGATCCGGACTCAGGCCTGTTCAGGGAGCTGATGATGACGAAGCCGAAGCCTTCGTTCTCCTTCCGGTGAATGACCACGTCACTGGTCTGCAGGCTGTGGGAGGTGAAGCCTTCAGGGGGGGAGGCGTTGCCACTGGGGACAGCGTGGTTGCTGTCCGTGTAGGCTGCGTAGTCACTGCGTGGAGAGCTGTGGTGGGTTGACACGGAGCCTGGACTCCTCCCGTTCTCTGGGCAGGGCTCCCCTGGAACAACACCGTGGACAGGCACCGGTTATTTAACAAGGTGTTGGTGAGTGTCACCTGTGTCCTAGATACCAGCACTGTTCTAGATACCAGTCTTGTTACCAGACTGGTTGACTGGCTTCTATTCCCCCCCGAGGTGCAGAGCCACAAACCTGTATTATTTAATTTTATGACATTCTGTTACCCAGAAATGTTAATTCATTTTACAAAGGAAACATTCTTAGAGTAGTTTGCTCACGCTGGGCTCTACCAATGCGATCAGTCTAAGGAACAATGAATTTTGAATCATTAAGGGAGGTGTTGGAGGCCTGGCTCGTTTACATTCTGTATTATTAAAAAATACACTCTATGATTAATCAGATAAACCAAATCACTACTTCCATGAGAAAGCTAGCATATTTACAAAGAGAAATGATAGAAAATTGGCAGCCAAGAGAAACTAGTTTTTAAAATGAAAGTTGATCTGTCATCCAGAAAGAATTTTATCATTTTAATTTAATACCTAGCTTATGGTACCTTGATTAAAAGAGCTGAAGTGAGCACCTAGAATACTGTAGTTAGAAAAGAGACTGTTTCATCTCCATCTTAATTGAATTAGTGTAGTCAAAAGATGTTATGCAACAGAGGAAAATTAAGATGGAAAAGAATCATAATTCATGATTTTGAGGGGGGGGGGCGGTTCTAGATGTGGTCTCCTATTTAGAAGTCTGGAAAGTGTCTTGTACAGCAAGTTAAAAATAATTAACAAAAGTTCCAGTGAAGGCTTGTAATTTTATAAGCTGCAATTCCACTCTGAAATGAGTCAGGGAGAGAGAACAGACCACAGGAAAGGTTCTTTACACTGACGGCAGGGGAAGGAGTGGCATTCTTTCATTCATTCATTCACCCAGATTAAAAGTGGCCTTACAAAAATTCATTTATCTCTTGTTTACAATTATCGAATAAGATCCAGGCTGCTGCTTATTATCATTGGCTAAATTAGATTTTTTGGTAAGATTTAATTAGTCAGATTTTAATAACAGAAAACAAATGAATGCTTTTCATCTGTAAGAAATGTACTGAGGTCATAAAAGAACAAAATGTCAAAGCCTTTCCCTCTTTTCTACCAAATTAAAACTGCTTGCAAAATGTACCCTTTCTGCTAGAAAACATTATCCAAAGACATGCTATTATTGTCTTGGTGAAGCACATGTCCTTTATCAGTCCTTCTGCTCATTGGAAACAAAATGACTAGAGATAGTCAGGAAGAAGAAAAACAAACAATTACTATGCTGCAACATTAAATTGAAAATCTCCCCGAGTTATTGGACCAAATCAGTAACTAAATGTCATAGGCAGTGACAAGAGAGATCTCATTTTCTGGCTGTCATATGTTAGGAGGTTGACAGCTTGGTTGTCAGCAAAGCAACAACAAAGAAAAATTATCTGTCTGTGCAATAAATGGCTGGGAGTGGCCACAGTGAGAGAGAGAGAAAATCATCGACTAAGTCCATGTGAGTGGTCCCTAGGTAATTACATTAACAGGATACTGTTGTATTGCTTTAGGACTTCTCTTTCAACCTCTAGAATAAAGTTCTTTAACAGCATGAACACATTTAAAACCAGGGATTTAAGATGATTTCCAATGATTGACTTTGAGGGATTGAGCTGATTGGACCTCATTGTTCTACTCAGCTGGCTGTGTCCAAATGAGACTCTCTTCTCTCCAACAACCCTTCCTGGTGTAGGACATGGACATAATTGTTTTAGAATAATATAATACAATGTCACAAAGTGACTAAATACCATGTGCATTTAAAAAAATTCACTAGCTCTCAGCATCCCTGACTCATCTTTTTGTCTCACATGCAAATGAGTGTATAGAATTCAGTCACTCAAGTCAGATAAAGAATTTTTAGGATTTTTAGGTTAAGCTTCTGTTTGTCCCCACCAGTTATACTGGAAACCATCACTGGCTGACTGGGAGAGGGTTTCCGTTTGGGAAGGCAGGAGTCCTAGACTGTGCCCCCAAGGTGAGATGTTTTGACTAGAATAGTCAGCTCCTGGCCAGGAGCTCCAGCAGAGCCATTTATTCCCACACAGTGCTGGTCCATACAGTTAAAATTGATTGTCAATGCTTTAGAATGGGCAGATTTTACAGAATTATGGATTTCCAGTTTCTCTTGAAATACTTGGTAGTGATTAGTTAGAGCCGGGCAACGGCTGCTCCCTTGAGGGGGCAGGCATGCAGTTTGCAAGTCATCCAAGTCCCAACCATTTCCCAAAGTCTCTTGCAAATTCCCGATTTACTAATTTACCTCTAGAGTGAGGGGTTATAGGACCAAAGGGACTTGTTCAGCTGGAGCCCTTGTTTCCCTTCCAGATCACACACTGGGTGCCAGGACTCCAGGTTTCTGTCACCAAACAGACCTTGCCTGCTTCCAGGGTGTGCCAGGCCTCTTCTCAAGACTTTCCCCAGGAGGGCGACCGCACTGCCGATGCACTCGCCTTGTGTGGAAGCATGGCTGCAGCAGTGGATGTGTGTGTGGACAGAGGTTGGACCTGGGGGCTGGAGTGTTGACATGCATGTGTGCCCTCAGGGTGCCCGATGGAGCAGTGCAGCCCACAGGCTGTGGTCCTGCCGCTAGGGGCTGGCCTGCCTGCAGGCATTTGAGTTGGTGCCTTCCTGGCTTACACTCACCAAGGCAGACAACTTATTTAAATGGGTGACATGCTCGTAGACAAAGAATAAAGAAAGGCATTTTGAGTTGACCAAAAGTGTATTAACCAGGACCAGGGAATCCACCAACTCCCTGAACATTGGCTAAACTTCTCATGCAGCTGTCAGGAAAACCTTCCCTTTCTCGGCATCCGGACAAGAATTGGATGTTCCTTCTTAAGTGTTAGAGAAAAGATGCTAACAGCTTTAAGACGATCGCTAATATGATTTGATTAAGTCATAAAACTTTTCACATCACTTCTAGATTTATACTTCAGGAAATTCCTCAGAGACATCCTTCTCTCAGACAAATGGTATATATTTAAAATAATGTGTCATTAGGGTAAACATCTTACACTGAGCTATTAAACATATAAATATTTATACTTTCAGTTTAATAATTAAAGGCACTCTTCTACTGTCTTTGGGAAAAA
The DNA here is from genome assembly GCF_014108415.1 of Molossus molossus. Lineage (NCBI taxonomy): Eukaryota > Metazoa > Chordata > Mammalia > Chiroptera > Molossidae > Molossus > Molossus molossus. Next base: position 43,970,190 of record NW_023425401.1, read on the forward strand.
CACTAAATAACGGATCTGGTGGCATGAGTAAGACAGCTCTGAAAACTCATTCAAGGAGCAAGATCTGTGCTAAAATTATCTGGTAAATGAAATCGGATGCCCTGCTACACATTTTCTCCCTTTACCCCAGTTTCTCTCTCTCTTTTTTTTTAATCCTCAGCTGAGGACATTTTCCCATTTTTTGTTCAGATAGAGTGGGAGGGAGAGAGAGGAAGAGAAACATCGACGTGAAAGTGACACATTGAGCGGCTGCCACCCGCACAACCAACCCGGGCCGGGGACAAACTGCAACCGAGGTACCTGCCCTTAGCGGTAACTGAACCCGGGTCTCTCCAGACCGCAGGCCGACGTTCTAACCGCTGAGCCAACCCGGCCAGAGCGACAGTTTCTCATTTTTTGAGGATCTAGCTTGCCACTGCCTGATTGAAAATATTGGCCTTATATTGGTATGCGTTTTTGAATTTTAATTTTAATTGTATGCTTTTTTATAGTTCAATATTTGGAGCAGATTTTTGCGTTATTTTCAATTTTGCCCAGTGTAACTCCCCATCCGTATCTCTCATAATGGATGTGTTTCTGTCTTGAGCATTAACCGATGCCTTCTGAGGTGGGCAGGACATTGGCACCGGCTGTGGCAAGCACAAGGCTGCAGGGTATGATGTGTGGGACCTCCCTTCTCTCCTGCTCCTTCTCTGTAATAATGCTCCTTTCAGCACGAAGATGGCAGCGCTGCCCCTCGTCCCTCCCCGCTTCTGTCTCTGCACACTGATTGCTCACTTCCCTTCAATCATCTCGTCATAAGCCAGGCTTGCATCTCCCACTGCCTCTGCTTAAGAAAGCGCAATAATAATGATAGCAACAACCCTTGAAAAGGCATCTCCGCTGTCACATGTATTTGTAGTTGTCCCTTGTCACTGTTAGCGACATGGCAGCTAAGAGGAAAGGCTGTCTTCCTGAGGCTTCTGTTTTTAAAAAATATTTTTTTTACACTATTTCTAGGCATTTGCTTTACTATCAAAGTATCGTTTGCTGAACTTAGTCATTTTCAATAGTGATGAATCTTTCACGGAAGGGTGGGCTGAATTAACTTGGAAACTCTCCTGGTGAGAATGAGCCGTCTGCAGCAGAACATTTTCAAAAATTAAATGCACTTGAAACACACTTCAAAGCCTGAATGAGTAAAATTGGTAAGAACTGCGGCAAAGAGCATCTTTATGGAAGTCATATGATCCAAAAATTGCAAGAGTACATTTTTGCAGCATTTGGCATACACTCCAATAGCTTGGGTTGATTAGAACAAAATTTAATTTGCAATAATCAGCTGTTGGCAAGGGGAGCATGAAATTATGTTGGTGCTCTGGTTTTGCACTTGCAGTGTATTTCCTTGTAAACCAGGTATCTTTTAAATTTATCTTTGGGCTACAGAACATATAGCACAGCAAAATTCTTATTGAAAATCACTCTGTGGGGAGAAAGACAGTGAAATGTTAACTAAGAAAGCACTGTCTTCTTTTTGGCATCTTGCCCAAGAATAAGGATAATTCAAGGTGTTTTACTTTTTTGGGTCAAGTGGTATGGCAGGAATTTCTGAAGATGAATGACACTTAGCAAAACCTCTGTATAATACAAGATATATGGCAATCTCTACTGGTGAGGGCTGACAATTCTGACTTGCCCTTTCAAATGACTGCCCTTGTTCAAAGTCTAGTTCCTAGAAGACTCGAATAGAAAAGAATTTTTTGTTTGACTAATAAACTTGATCCTCTTGAGTCATTCACAGCCTGTGATTAGCCAGTGGCCCTTTTAAAAATTCAAATATGTTATAATAATAGCACATATGAAAAGCTCCATCTCCGTATGTTTGCAAGTGACATTTGCTAAAGGTTGGTTTAAAGTCTTTGCATTCACTGGGGGTGGAGATGGTGACAGAGTGAGGAGGGGACTGAAGGTAGTGTAAAACATAAGCCCTGGCCAGGGAGGTGAGTCTCAGCATCATCGCTGACTCTGCAGACCACGGGGCAAGCTGCTGTGCCCCTGGGCTCAGTTTTCTCGTCTGTAGGAGGCAGCTGGTGTTGCCCAGGGCCCTCCTAATTCCAGCATTCATCATTCCGTACAAGACCCAGTCAGGGGGCGGAGAGGAAAGGCCAGCAGGCCACGGAGGCAGAAGGTGACAAGAGAACATTGTTGGTGCTACTGCTCCCGGGATTCCGAGAGCCAAGTGCAGGCGGTGTGGGACTATCTTCCCAATGTTACCGAGTGCTCGGTTTACGACACACAGTGTGATGTTTGTAACAGACATATTCCTTAAAAAAGAAAGCTTTTGGGGGAGTTGAGATGGTGAAGAGAGAAACTGAATCTTATTATGACTCTGAGGGTTGACTTTTTGAAAGTATGTCTTTGGTGGATTCTTTCATGAAGTTGGGAAAATGGATGTAAAGGGAATAATTACTTCTAATTTATCTGCTTCATAAGTTTGGAGTTATATGAGTGGTACTTCCTCAAAATGACATACAGCCGTATTTCTGTAAATCAGGGTAATAGTTTTATTTTTACCTTTTATCAGTCTCTACAATGAATGCTAAATTTTCCATCCCTGTTGCCTTATTACGGTATCAAAGTGCTGTGGGTCTTGATTTGTAAACATAACGAGAAACATTTTCAAAAGCCACACTTTTCATTATTATAATGTTCTTATAACTAGCATCTAACAAAGAGCAAAGAGCATACACATCTCACATTAGCCCCAGGCTTTGCTGGAAAATTTTAATGACTGCACTGAAAATGGAGCCCTCAAAAACTGCTTGGAATGGCACTAGTGGAGTGAAAATCTGCACTTCCAAAATGAGTTACATTTGGAATGTCTAGGTTACTTTTCCCACTCGTATAATACAGAAACTGACTTACAATTTTGTTTTGAGTGTCTGTAGCATGTCCCACAAAGGCATCTCACCACCGAACCTCCACCCTTGCTGCTGCCTTGAGTGACATACCTCCGCATAGCACCTTTCTTCTCACAGTGAGGTTGACCTGCCCGTTCCGGGCTGCGTGGTGCATGAGGTCGATCACGTAGCGGTGGGTCTTGCCAGCCACTGGAATCCCGTCGACGTAGACGAGCTCGTCTCCTGGGTGTAGGCGGCCATCTCTGTCGGCGGAGCCCATGGCAATGACAGCTCCAATCAAAATCTAGAGAAGCAGTGGAAAGAAAAGCACATTTATGTTTCAAACTTTTAATATACACATAAGTATATAAAAGCTTGGTGGAAGATTTTATTCCCACATTTTATCCTTTGCCCCAAACCTGAGCATGTACTTGAAAAAAATGAGAGACTGGAGGGGTCCCCGTCCAACTCTTATAGGTTGCTACCTTCTTCGAGAGAAATATGGGTTTTGACTTGCTGCTGCCACTGGCCATGAAGTTTGGGGGACACTTGCTACCTGCCTTATAAGTTAACACCCTTAACAAAATTCTAACCCCTAATAGTCTCACAATATTGGCCACTTTGGCTCTGAACTGAAACAAGTTAGGGATTGATTCTCGGCTCCAATTCTTATTTGTGTGGCCTTGGGCAAGGCTTCTCAACCCCGTGAACCTGGTTCTTCACCTGCAAAATATGGAGAATTGAATGAAATAACACATGGGAGGCAGTTAGTTTTTCTAAAGGCACACAGTGCGTGCTCAAAAACTCGGGGAAACCAGCTGCTGCGTGTTATTAAACACCGATAAAGGTTCAAAGTGTGGTGTTTTTTGGTTTTTTTTTGCTTTACTTTGAAAATCTGAAGGTAAACAAAACAAAGCAGAACTCATGATTGGCTTTTCCTGGCTAGTGGACTGACTTAAAAATATCTCAGTCAAATCTTTTCCAGTTATTTGCTTCATTTCTTTAATACTTCCTTTCAGCACCGTCCTGTCCACAAAGGATTCCAGTTCTGCTTGTCCCTTGAAAGGCTCTGCTGTTGAGGTGCTACCATACTGGGAAAGGAGGAGGTACGCATCTGGGAAATGTGCCTTTCAGGGTAATTCCCTGAGCCAGGGGCTGCGATGAAAGGCATAAAATAAGGTTTCCCACTTCCCATTAGAAACACTCAACTTAGTGTCCATTAGTGAGGCATTTATCTTTCTCAGAGGAAAGATAATAGTACTGAGTATTTTAGTTGTGCTGTTTAACCTAAAAACATTTTTTTCTAACTTATGAACAAAAGACACCCCTTTTCTTTCGCTAAGTGGCTTAGCCACACAGCACTGAAAGGCAGCAGTTACAATCAGCCTGATAATACTGCAGAGCCTAGATTCTAGGTTTTATTTTAAATCTTTGTAAAATGATCCCTTGCTTACAGATTGATTTCTTTCAGGTGCAAACATTTCTTTCAAATCCCGGATCTGTGGATTCCAGCTAACGTGTAGAGTTGCTGCAGTGTGACCTCGTGGCTTGCAAGTCTTCAGGCCGGCAGCAGGACTCCTACCTGGTCACACTGCTCAGTGTGGCCTGTCAACATGGCAACCAGATTTAATGCCCAGGACTTCTCAGGTATATGCAAAATTATAGTCTGAAGAGTTTTCTTGGTCCACTAAACAGCGCTTTTAAAAATTCTCCATCACTACAGCTGCTGTTCATGTATGTCTGGCGGGCAGAGAGGGGAGTAAATTTGTTTCTGTGTTGCACATTAGTGCTCTGATGAGTGATTCATTATTTCTCTTGTTGGAAAGACCTTACATGCCCTGCCTTAGATGGGCTGTGCAGTGTGGTTCTGTGCCCACTTGCCATACTCCAGCAATGGGCATGCTTCTGACCATCTCCATTTTCCCTTATTGTCATTCGAACCCGAATTTATCAATTTCTTTCTGAAGGTGTTCCAATCTATTCTTCAAAAGTCTCAACCCACTAAGAGGTTGAGAGGTTTCAAAGATTTGCTAAGTGCTTTGTGCAAAAGCCAGTTAAAATAAATGTTCATGAAAAGCTGCATTTAACTGGGTCACTCAAAGAAAATGCTTCAACGTCCAGATTTCCTGTATGCTGTAGTGGGAGGGTTTATAGGTGGTTACAGGAAAAACTGTGGCTTCCGAACTTCAAACTATAGTTCTGATTCTAACTGATCAAACTGAACCGGAAAAAATGGGTTACAACTGAGGGAGCGACAGCTACCATTGGGCCCTCCGCAAAAGTTGTAACAATGAATTAATTTCACATTGCAAGATTCCTGTTCCTCTCTTGCTAAAAGAAAACAGCAAAGATATATAGAGAACCCTGAAGTTATCTTCGGTGCTATCAATTTAACATCATCTTTTAAAAGGAAAATCCCAGTAAAGCTGCTTTCTACTGTATTGCTATGTATGAGGTACTCTCCTCATTAACTAGTTCATTTATGCAGCAAATACTCATTGAGCCCAGGGACATTCTAGGTGCCAGGAATCCAGCAGCGAACAATAAACAAAAGTCCCTGCCCCACAGAGCTTCTGTTCTAGTGGCAAGACAATAATAAATATGATAAATGTGCAGATATGTTGCATTTAGCAGGCATGAATTATGGAAAAATAGAGCAAGGTGGGATGGTAGGAGGGTGTCAGCCACGTGGCTGAGGTGGTGTTACAGTTGGTTAGAGTAAGCCTTAGTGAGAAGTCGACATTTGAGCAAAGACCAAACCCGTTTTTAAAAACCTTGAAACTTTAATCTTCAACCTTTAGTTTGTTTTATCAAATATTATATATTTACTTCTAAGTAAACTATGTTCAATTAATACTTCAATTGAATATCTAAATAAAGTGTATATATTCAATAGAATACTTCAATATAATTTATTAATAGGATGATATAATTATCAGATGTGTGTATATATATTATATGATTATGTTATATAATCCATAGTCTATCTTGGTGCAGAAAGAGGTTGCCATAGCTATTCAATCAACTTGAATGGAGCTAAGCGTGGGGATTGGAGTAGACATCAGAGTTTCCTGTGCATGTTAGACATGTACTAGTTAAACTTGCTCCGTCCACCAGGAACTGCCGCCTTTGCTGGGAAGATGTGGGCCACGCACCCCATTACTTCCGGCTCTCATGCTCCTCAGCCTTTGGCTCTATGCACCTTCATGCATTACATTTTACTGCTGACACAGAGCCAGCTCCATGTGTCTCTCCATTCAGGAAAAATTCCACAATTTTTTTTATTTTGAATATGCTTTGTATACTCGTCACATTCTATTAGTTTATTTCCTATCTGCCACCGTAAGGAATCTATGATTCCTTTTTGCACTGTAACTCATATTGGTTTCCCAATGTATATACCATGTTCATTTAAGCTTTTGATGACATGCCTTAGGATATCTGATCCCTTGTCAGCAGTTCTGAAACTTTAGGGTGCATGAGAGTCACCTGGTGAGTTCGCTAAAACAGATGTTTGGACCTACCCCCAAGAGTCTGATTGTGTAGGCCTGGGGTGGAACCTGAGCTTCGGTATGTTTAACAAGCTCCCAGGAGATGATGGATGCTTCTGGTCTGTAATCTATCACACTCTGAGTAGCAAGGTTTTGAGTATTCCCACTTGGTCCAATCATGTTCCGAGTCCAATGAAAAACTCTCCCTTCAGTGCCTCGACTCCCTGCCAGTTCACACTGGTCACTTTCCAGGTCTGCCAAGGGATGCCCCCTGAGTGCATGGTAAGGCTACATTTTCCTTCTGGGCTTGTGACCCCTGGCTACACTGGCCAGCAGCCTTCCCAGACAAACTGGCCTCTCTCCTGGCCTCACTGGATTCTTCAGCCTCTGTAGTCCCACTCATTAGCTTTCTCATTGTTCTTGGGGGAACTCTTTATCTTGTCTCTATTGTTTTGACTCTGAAGAAAGTCTTGTGGCAAAACAGATCAAGAAAGACACCCCCTCTCCCTACACATGGTGAAAGAACAACTCACCATTTGCCTTCTCTAAAAAACAAAAGAATTAAAAACAACTCCACAACTCCCCTTTATCTTATAGGTTGTGAGGACAAAAAACAAAGCAGAGTATGTGATATGAAATAAAAGCAATTCACATTCAAGTGTCTGATATCCCAGTAAGCCAAGGGAAAACTAACACACAAAAGAAAACAAAAACAAACAAGTAACAAACAAAATGAAAACCAACTTTGCAGGCCTTTTAATTCCTTTAATTCTTTCTTGCACTGCCTCCTGTTAGTCCAACCCAGCAGACCTTATCTGCAATCATTACAGCCCAGGACAACTTGACGATGCGGCAGGCAGATTTCAGGCTCCTGCCTTCTGAAACTCCCTGACAAGTCTGCACTCGACTCCTGTGCCACAGAGTACGTCTATCATTACCTGGCTCTTTTCTTTAAGTTTCCCCCACCCTGGACTTTCTCCAGTGCAGTTTCCCAAGTCTTTCCATCTTGATGCCTTTCCATCTCTTTTCAGCTCACAGCTGGAAATTTCAGTTTTGTTCCTTTCTAGCAATTTTCCCTTTCTTTCCATTTCTATTGTTACTTAACTGTGAAAAGTATTTCCTCTTGCAGGAAAAATGCCCATATGCTTTGTCTGAGCTGGAGTCCTGCTGTTCATTATTTGCTGTAAGCCATGTTGTCGTGTTTAATGTGCACCCTGAGATGTCAATACCATTTCGTATATATGGAGGCAGAAACCCATTTGAGGTAATTTATGAGGCCCCCTGTGGTTGGGGACCAAGTCACCTCCCGCGCCTCTCCCTTTGTAGTATGCCAGCAATTAAATGAGGCTAGTACATTTTGTTTGCGTGTTATCTCTGGGCTTACAATGGAGAAGGCAGGAAGGAAGGACTAATGAGAGATCTTTATAGTAGACTCGCTCTTCCTGACATGGTCTTTCTGAGGTTCAATATTCTGGTCTTCAAGACATTATTTTCTGGCTTTGCTGCTTGAGGGAGATTTAGGCTTCTACTTTACGGCTGAACTGTCAGAATTTTAACTTGCAGCCCGAGTATGTCTTAAATCATTTGAATGAAAGAATAAACCAGAATAAATCTAAATGGCCACAATGAAGATAACCAGCAATCCATGTAATCTGAGGAGGCTTATTGTAAATACTGGATGTCTGCCCAGTAGAGGGAGAAAGGACTCCGAGGTGCAAAGCCAACGTTCAGAAGGTTGGAACCTGGGAAGCTGGGTACCAATCAGGCAGAAAGGTGTCCTGTGGCTGGGTGGTGACCTGGCTGCATTCACACACCTGAGCTTCATTTTGAACTATATATGCTCCATTAGGGTTCATTTATATTGCACCTGTGCCAGGCAATGTGCAGCCAGAACTCTCCCTTCCTGAGCTAGCTGAGGCTATGCCTTCCCTGTGACTGTCATGCGATCCCTTCTACCTGTGGGGAGGGGCAGACTGAAGATAGTATTTCCCAAGTGGTGCTAGTTTACCCACAAAGCAGACCATAAGCCTATGGGGAGGTCCAGCAAAGTAAGAACTGTGCATTTCAAAGACTGTATTGAAGTAAGCATCTGGTAGATTGGCAACTTTATTATTTTCCCTTTACATTTATTTTATAGCTTAATCTTTCATTTGTATGTATATGTCAGAGAAAGGTCCTGATAATATTTTCAGTGCTAGAGCCTATTAAAACCATGATCTGGTCATGGCTGAAGATTTCTTTGGTGCAAAATATTCATCTTTCCAATTTCTTTCTATCAAACCTTCTGGGAAGGAAGCTTCAAAGACAGTAAACAAAACAAGTAACACAGGCATTAGGGAGTTCTGGGAACTGTGGCCATGTGCAGTCAAAAAGGGGCCACTGCTTAGCTCCAGCCAGCTGTCACAGAGAAAGGCAAGCTCGATGTTGCTAGGTGTATTTTTCAAGAGAAGGTGGAAATTTGAATTTTTAAATATGTGAAATTAGTTGATGCACAGCAATTTTAAAGCACAGTCAGAGCTAAGCAAAGCACGCTGTGGAGCTACCAGGACATATCCCTGCTTCCAGGATTAGATGATTTTGATTCTAGAGAGTCTACAGGGTTAGAAGCCTCAAAATATATATACTCCAGATCATATTTATTCTGAGAAGCTCAGCTGACAGTTTTGGTTTGGCTACGAGGACTCTCTGAAACTCCATTGAACAATTATTTATTGTGCCAGGCTTTATGCTAGGCTTAGAAGACAAAAATACAGTCCTGCCCACAAGGAGCTCACAGATTGGTAAGGGGAAAAAGTATGTTACTGTGTTCTAAAACAAACAGGAACCTCCTCTTTCTGGTGGTGATCCCTTAGTTTGAGGCATTTTGTTCATTTAAGTACAATGGGTTCTATGTGGATTTAACCTTAAATAATCTACAAAAGTCTCAGCTATTCTGCAGTATCCCACAAAATGCTATAAAAAATTACTTTAAAGTGCTATTTTAGTTTGAACATAGTTTTGTTTTTGTTTTTTTTTCATTTAATATCTTTCGGTATTTTTCATTTTCAGCATATGGCTGTGTAATAAAGAGTTTGGCCTCAGCCCAAAGGGAGATCTGGCCTTTCCTGAAAGGTACCTCTACGCCCTTGGAACAGGAGCATCTTTGTTTCCACGGTGAGCCCCTTGGGCCATACCTGAGAGTTATGCTAATGAGCAGGCACATGGTAGGCACTGATAGTTTATGCTAAGGAGATGACTCGGGGTGGAGCCAGCCATACCACTGTCTTAGGATGGGAGCTGATGATGCCAGAACAACCTGCCGTATAATTAGAAGGTTGGGTCTCTGAGCCACGTGATAGCAGTCTGACCTTCCGGAAAGAGAGGGGTCAAGAGGTTGAGCTCAATCATGTAGGTGACGATTCCATCAATCGTGCCCACATAATAAAACCCCAAACTCTGGACACAATAACTTGGGTGAGCATCTTTGGTTGGCAATCCTGAATGGATCGATGCTGGAGGGTAACACTTTCTGGAGGAAGATGGAAGCTTTGCATCTGGAACTCTCCAGACCTTGGGATGGTTCTAATTTGCTCCTACCCATTCACCATAATAAAACTTTAATCCTAAGTATAACACTTGCCTGAGTTCTATGAGTTGTTCTACTGAATTACTGAACCTGAAGGAGGCCAGGAGACCCCCAAATTTGCAGCTGGTGTCAGAAGTGAAGGCAGTATTGTGGAGTTTCTTCTCTTGACTTTGAAGTTTTACAAGGTCACTGCAGCTGGTGTTGGGTGTGTGGGGCAGACTTGGCAGTTTAGAGAACTGAGATCTTAACCTAGAGTTTGGCTAACTCTGATGTCACATTTTTCATCTATGGGGCACTAAAGGATTGAAAAAAAAAAAAAAAGGCGAAGTCCCTGCTTAACAGGAATTTAAAATCCCACTGATTAAACTAAATAGGGAGCATATGAACATGTTATAGAACAATCACGAAGGAAGCTAAGTTAGAAAAGTACTCTGTAGAGGCCAAGAGGTTAAATGTTTAGTATATGAAGGGATTGGATACTATTTTTGGTTCTTTATATATAGACCAAGATAGCTTATAGGACATTATGGTAGTTACCAGAGTGGTAGAGGAAGAAGGAGACTAAACTTTGGGTGGTGAGTACACAATGCAATATACAGATGGTGTATTATAGAATTGTACATCTGAAACTTGTATAATGTTATTAACCAATGTTACCCCAGTAAATTTAAAAAAAAAAAAAAAAAGATGTGGCCCTGGCCGGTTTGGCTCAGCGGTTAGAACGTCGGCCCATGGACCGGAGAGTCCTGGGTAGGTTCCCGCTAAGGGCATGTACCTTGGTTGCAGTTTGTCCCCGGCCCCGGTTGGGGTTGTGTGGGTGGCAACCAGTTGATGTGTCTCTCTCACATCGATGTTTCTCTCTCTCTTCCCTCCCCCTCCCTCCCACTCTATCTGAAGATAAATGCAAAAAATGTCCCTGGGTGAGAATAAAAAAAAAAGAAAGATGTGCTATAGGGAGGAATAATTTCTCTAGAGCCTCCTCAAATTCCCAATATTGTGCCAACTGAAATTGACTTTGTGAACATCTCATAGTAATCTCTTAATTCAAATCTGGTTAAAATTCTGCAGCACTGAGCTTGATTTTGCTTCTGTTTATCACTGTGTTTTCTCTCCCCTATAGTTTTGATTGAAAACACACATAATTCTGTTGTTCCAAATCATCTCTTCACATGTATCTTTTGACATACTGCATGTTGCTTACGTGTGAGCTGCTGCAGGTAAGCAACACTACAGTTCAATAATTGAAATATTCTATCCAATAGAATTAAATAATTAAAATATTCAATAAAATACAAGTGATTCTAAGAAAGAATAGTGTCCTTTCCATAATATAATGTGCATTGATTTCTGATAGTGTGTAGGCATGGAAATACTGGAATATTTTGGGAACTAAAATAGCAAAACAAACAAATAAACCCCCCAAAACAAAAACTCAAACTTTTTCATGTGAGTTCTGAAAAATGTCCTTTTAGATGTCATACACAATGCTGGTTTCTCTGGTGCATAAGTATACGATATAGCCTAAAGTGGACATAAAACAGATTCGACTTACAGGCTGTCCAGGCTCATCTCCTCCAAGGATTCTGAAGCCAAACCCAGACTCCATCCTTCGAAGGTGAACATCCAGCTCCTTATAATCTGGACCTGGCATAAAGGAGATCCCATTGAGCAATGAGTCCTGCCTCCTCCCCACCCGACAGACTGAGCACACCAATGATAAATTAATTTTGTGGATGTGATTAATGAGAGTGCTGTTAGAGTTAATGGACAGCATAGAGAATAAAAAAATTATAGCACCAAAAAGTAGTTATTCCAAAATTAGGTAGTCAGGATTAACCATGACCAGCCAAGGCAGAAAAAGCACACACATTTTCCGGGTGAAAAAAATACCTCTATAATTCTCTATTTTCCTGAGAGTGTTCACATTATCCTTAAGAAGACTGGCTGTCACTTTGAGGATGTCTACTCTGAAGAGAACGATTATTTTAGAAGTATGGAGAACAGGTGGCAACATTTTGAAACTAACTAGTAGAGCATTACTTAGTAATTTACTAATATTTATTTATGACTTGATGCATCCAGTTTAATGTGTGTGTGGAAGATGGGGTAGGGGTACAAGGGAATATAAACTTAAGCCTAGTAAAAGTTGTTTCTTTTAAAATTATAAAAATTAGAAAATATAGAATTTAAACTTTTCTGTATTGAGGTTTGAGTAAAGTTTTTATTTTCTGACTACCTCCTTTAAGTTTTTTTTTTTTTTTCTAATTTATGGGTAGAAATTCGCCTAGGTCTAAGTGAACTCTTAATCCTTAAACATTTTAGAATGTGATGTAGGATCACTGTTAACTTCACTAATGTTTTCAAAGTAAACTAGAAGGAAGAGACTTTTCTGCAGTTAGCTGAAAGAATAGAAATATACTTAAAAATACACTGAGAATCTCTCCTGAATGCCACTTTTTCAATCCTAGAAAAAAATAAACTAAAACTATAAGAAATCTTCTGAGTATTTAAATATAATTTATGCTTACCCTCTGCCCCTGGACCTTTGAGCCTTCCTCAGGAAAAGTCTCATGACCAAGTTGTGCATTCTTTCAAGGCCAGTGTTAGGATGTCAACGGATGAGTAGCAACTTTGGGGAATACTTATTAATGCCATGCTTTGCTTAAGAAGTATTTAGTGATCTCTGGGGTTTAATGGTTTAAAAGAGATATTAGAACTGATAGAAGCAAATATTAGGTTAAATTCTCCTTGCTTAAACAGGATAATTTTAGAAATTGGGATGAGATTTCAGAGAATTCTTAAGGGACAGGAAGCTATGTTTGAACCACTTGGATATATAAATATACCAGTAGTCATAGTTGAGAGACTGACTCAAGGACTGAGAAAAAACTCAAGTAAATTTAACCAATTGGATGTCTACATCCATTAGTCATCCCTTATGAACTGTATAATCATTCATATTTTAAAGATGAGAGAACTGAGAAGAATTCAATTTCTGTTAAATAGTTAGAGTTGGGTGGTAAAAGATAAAAAAAAACTGTTGCCCACACTCTATAATCCACAATTCTGACTTTTGAACTCAGTCTATTCTGAGATCTATAATATCACATACGAAGTCACATATTGCAGTGTGTGCTAAGCCGCTGGGACTCTGGAGGCAGGTAAAGCAGCCCTGCACCGTCATCGCAGGCACCTGTACTTCGCCCAAGGGAGGAAGAAAGGCCAGGGGAGTTGGGAAGAGAATCAATTGTGTCAAATCACTGTTCAAACCTCTAAAAGTTGCTTGTGATGTGACTGCTCACCGAAATCTCCTTTCTAGGTTACATTTAGCTTAGAGGATGCTAGACCATATATACATAAAAAATTCAAAGATAGCATGACATATTTTTGGCACTTAAAATAATAGAGCTAGCACACATTTAACTGGAACATTCCCTCTACTCTCATACATATTCTCATTGTTGCATCGCTGGTGAGTATGATAAATGGGAAATTGTTCCCTCAACAGCTTCAGCACCAATCTGTATTGCACAAGGAACTGTAAGAGTGCAAGGGAGTTTATTGTGCGATCCATTTTATTTGCTAAATAAAACCTTCCCCCAAGTAAGTGCTGAAATTATGACAATCCCAGTAATGGACTGATATGCCAAGTGCAAGGGAGTTGTCTTGTGTTAGAGAGTGCTGTGATTCCTGGGGGGACAGGACAGCTCTTCCTAAATGAATGACTCAGAGCTCTTTTTTTGTTTTTAGTAGAAAAATGTAGAGTTTAGGTAGTTAATTTTATCTAACTCTGAAGAACAGATGTGAGCAGGGTATTTATTCTTTCTCCTCCTCTTATTTTTTGTATGCACTTTGGCGACATTAGGATCTTCTGATTGTTGCTCTGACCGTTTTGATTTCAAACAGAGGGTGCTATGTGCCAACCATGTCATCTTCACCCTCTAGTTTTCCAAACAGAAGAGGGCCAGCTTCATGGTACATGAGCAAGTAGAGAGAAGCAAAGAGAGACCTACTAGAAAAGTGTGCCAGCAGACATGGTTTATTTTTTATTTCTTTGCTAATTTTGAACACAGACTCAGAGGCTGCAGGGTATGGAAACTTTAGAGAAATAGTCAACTGGAAACAAAGTTTAGATGATAGATTATGCCCTGAGGCAGTAGTATTTTTCTTTTTTTTCAAAAAGGGAAAATAAGAACTTTTAGAAAGATAATTTTTCTTCGGTTTATTCCCCCTCCCACCAATTTGAGTCTGGCTTTAGAAAATAACTACAATTATATGCACACAGCTGGGAGACATTACTTTTTCCCCTTCCTGCTTTGTTAGCTCTCTTGAAAGATTATGAAGTTTTTAAATATTTTCCTTTAGCTGCTCTTCTGCCCTGATGTCATGTTTAAAATAATCCTATTATGCTTTAAGTCTTCTGTTAATGTAAGGACTTAAAGCAAAGAAATCCAAGGGCTAATTCTTCACTCCACTGCAACAAAATTTAACAACCACCAACTCTTCCCTTCTGTTGGATTAGAAACCATGTACCTAGAAGGTTGTTAGATGAAGGGGTCTGGTGGACACCTAGTGGGACCTTTGTCACTTTGGATGTCACTCAACCATGCCCCCACCAACATCCTTATTTTTTCTTTTCTCTTTTACTTTCTTGTTTATTCTCCTTCCACGCTCCTTTTTCCTCAGCTCTTTTTGCAGAACTGTCAGGGATACCCGCAAGTATGACTTGGTACAACTCAAGATGAAGCAGTGGTTGTGAAGAAGTGGACAAAGGAGGGACAGAACACTCTTTGGACATTGGTGCTCAATGGTCAGGCATGGCCAATGTTGTTTCTGCCTTAGAAGCTGGGGCCTCGTCCTCAGGCATTATGAAATAAAGCAGCTTAAGATGCTCATCTCAGATGGAACTTGACATGACCACCGTGGCAAGCTACAGGAGTGGAATTTACAAGTCCTGATTTATCCTGGGCTTCCACTAATACTGAAAAAGCTAACACATTTAAAAGTAGCCAATGGCTCCATCCAGGCATCAGGACAACTTTCCTCATAATAATAATAATAATTTAAAAAAGGAGAATTTCAAAACTGATTCTTACTTTACACTAAGATTCCAGGAAGGCTTCACATGTGATATGTATCCTTGGTCTAGATTTTGAAAGACATGGCTTTGTGCATAGTTTTAGGGAAAAAGGATGGATGACTGAACACAACTGATTAATTTTATGAATGATTCAAGCCTCAAAATGCAAAGAACAGCATTTTTTATGGATTAATTTGGCACATGGGATGCTGCTGTAAACATGTCAATTAAATTTTGGTACTTGAATCCCCTTTCGTGCTTTAATTAAAGCATAAGTACCACAAGCTTATTATCAGTTTGGCACAGAGACTGAATTCGTTCCACTTTTCCTGCTGGAAAGAGCATTACTTTTTTGGCATTTCTTTGTAAAGAGGTCTAGGAAAGCCTGCACGAGGATGGAATCAGGAATCATAGGTGGTTATTAAGTGTGTCTCTGGCTTCTGGATTTCCAATGCACTCCAAATGCAGAATGAGCTAAGTCATTTCTATTGCTCAAGTCTAACATTACCAGATAAGTAGCTAGTGCATTTTTTGTCTTAAAAGAATACCTTCTTGTCATTTTTTTTTCTTTTATGCCTTTGGTAATGGGAATGTGGTCAAATATGTTTCAGCTGTAATAGAAGTCATCTCCCACTCTGTTTGGTTCTCTCCCTCGTCCTTCAAATAAACTTAGATTTTCCCACCCTAAAACGCCCTATCTATTTCTCTCTCCGAAGAGTAGTCCCTAAGGGAATCTTCCCTCCCTCATCTTCACTCTCTTTTCTCTGACTTACTCCTGCCAGTCTGGTTTCTGCTCTTTTGACATTACTGACCTGCTCTCTTTAAGGTCATTGATGACATCCTAGTGACCAAATTGAATGGCCATTTTCTCTTTCCTCAATCTGAATGATTTTTGTGCCTTATTTGATACTGTTGGTGCACACTTTAGGAACTGTGATTTTTTAAAATTTTCCTTTACTTGAATTTTTATTACAATTTATTTGAGCCAACTGATGACATGTCGGAAAACAAAATCTCAAATGCTCCCACCCCTGATTTCTTTTATTTCTAAACAAGGAAAGGTCTTCTGGAAATTATTTCTACTCTTGGTTTCAGTGATACTCCATGCCCTGGCTCTCTTGTCTTTGGATGCATTTGTCCATTCAAGGTCCTGGCTATGAACTCATTGTTTCTCACTAACATTCTTAGTGATGGCAAAATAATTTTTGTTTATCTTTAGTATTCCATTGTGCATAGTCTATAGAAGTTGCCAAATAAATATGTTTCTCAAATTCAATTGTTTTAAGATATCAATCTGAGAGACCCTATAAACCACAGTATTATTATACTATGAAGTTATCACTTAGCTTCATAATGACATTATTTATGAATTCCTATTACCAATTTTGCTTCTGTATCTAAGCATCTTATGCAGCTACAGTTAATAAAACACCTTACAATTATGATAAATATATCTGAATCAAAAATCATGACACAGAATTTGATGAAGGACATTTTATAAATGTGAGCAGTACTGTAGGAGATTTGTCTATTTGGGATGCAGTCATGATTTTCCAGAATATTTTGATAACTTGTGTGGACATTTAAAAAAATATTTGGGTTGGTTCTCTTCTTGAAAATCTGTTTACATATTACATAGTAGTATAACATACTCAAACTATATTATAATTCTTCTTTTAAGTAATATGTATCTTTTGAAGTGAAAAATAGTATTTTGCACATACATCAAGATAAGCTAAACTATTAGTTGGTTCTTCCCGTTCTACTTTTGCTTTTAAATAAAGTACTTTCAGAAGCTGAGATATTTTTAAAAAGTGCTTGTTGTGGGTAGTAAACTGAGATTTAGAATCTCAAATTAAGCCCTACTTTCATTTTTCAACTGTAATGACTAGGTCTCATTTCCCCCCTAAGCATAAGATATTCCTAATAATTCTAAGGATTTTACAGTCAGTATATAAGAATAATCATGCTTTAAACATTTTCAGACCAAGATAAGCAAATACTTTAGACATTATTTGAGGACAAAATACTAAGTAATATCTTCTATATTTTCTACATATCCAAAAAAAAAATGACATGGAAACTTACAGAGTGAAATGGTCTCAAGCACATATATTCTCCAGGGGGGTGTTAGGACATGATGAGATGGATAATGAGCTGTCATCATGGAAACACTCTGGAGATGTGTGCAGTGAGCCTACAGACCTGAAATAGTACTATTATTATAAAACACTTTCTGCAGCTGTTTCAGTGTTCTGGCTTTCACTCCAGTGTTCTGATCAGCTGTTCAAAGCACTTCCTAGGAATAAAAAAATCTGAAGCTTCCTTGTCCTCCTTCATTTCCATAATACCATTAAATATTTTAGCCTAAACAAAGACTGCTAAGTAGTTTCAGAATGATTAGGTCAATTTTCTTTCCTTTTAAGTAAATTAATTATTACTAACAGCTCTTAAACCTGAAATAATAATATTCTATTCTAACCTAAAAATTATTAAGATATGGCTTTTATAATTGGCATGGTTGAATAAAATTAATTGATATGGATATTTAATTGATGTGAAAACAATTTCATTCCATTTTAGCAAAATTTATAATAACTTCTTTGGAAATGTCTAAATAGCAAATCTCTTTAAATACTCTAGCTTCTTATTTATATGCATCTAGACCAGGAATGTCCAATATAAATAAAATGTAATCTAAAGTAATTAAAATTTTTCTAATAGCCATATTTTTAAAAAGCAATATAAAACAGGTACAGAAATTTTAATAATATATTTTAAACCTAATATATTAAAAATATAAGCATTTAAGCATTAATCAATATAAAATAATTAACGAGATATCATACATTTCTGTTTTTTGTACTGTATTTGAAATCTAGCATAGACTTTACACATATCTTACAGTATATCGTAAGTCAGAGTAGACACACCTCAAGTGTCCAGAAGCCACATGTGGCTAGAAGCCACTGTACTGAACAGCATGGATCTAGTCAGTCTGGTGGTTTCCTTGTCACCTGGTTTTTAATCTAGTCTTTTACTAAAGCATTTTATGAAAGAAATGAATAAATATGACTGTATCTTTTTTCCTTGGCAGCCATTTAGGCCCACCTTGATGAGACTTGCTTTCTATCTTAAATACATGCATATGCGGATGAATGAAATTAGTGCAGTGATTACATACTCATTCACTGAGACTACTCAGAAGAATGATTTGTTACACAAGATGGAAGACCATTCACAGCACTGTGAGAACTGAAGGATACTTGCCAGAAGAATCCATTCGAAAACTGGTCCTTGGTGGCACTTGTTCTGGATGGAAAAATGGGGAATAATATTGAAATTCATTTATGGAATTTTAAAATTCATCTTTACTATCTTTTTGTTGCTTTTATAATTCACCCCCAATTTATGCTCACGTTTAATGATTATTTGTTTTCTCTGAAATCTATGAAAGTTAGTGGGCAGACTTACTGTTTTTTGTATATGAACATATTTATAAAGGTATCTCTTTCACATGCATGTAAAATAGAAAAATCTGAATTCCTTTAGATCAGACTGAAAAAAAGATCACTATTTCCGCCCTGGCCGGTTTGGCTCAGCGGTTAGAGCTTCGGCCTGCGGTCCGGAGAGACCCGGGTTCGGTTCCCACTAAGGGCATGTACCTCAGTTGCAGTTTGTCCCCGGCCCTGGTCGGTTGTGCGGGTGGCAGCCACTCGATGTGTCCCTTTCACATCGATGTTTCTCTCTCTCTCCCTCCCACTCTACCTGAACAAAAAAATAGAAAGATATCCTGGGTGAGGATAAAAAAAAAAAAAAGAAAAAAAGATCACTATTTCCAAATACTAACCTTTGGTTATCATTTTAAGAATGCTTATTTGAATGTCAAGTCAATCCAGAATCCAAAATATACACAACAAGTACAGGTTTTTAAAAGTCATGTTATGATATTGTGTCATCAAATATGTATTATAATGAAAAGTGAAAAAATTCAATCAATGATTGTATTGATTTATGTACACCAGTTCAAATATTTTGATACTTACTCTAGATAATTGAAGTTATGGATATGCAACAAAGTTAAATTGATTTATTTTATCAATAGAGATCATTCATGAGAATTATGATATAATCTATACTACATATAAATTCATGAACATGAGTATAAAATATTAGAAAGCACTATGAAATATATATATATGAAGCACTAATATTATATCATTAAATTTGAAAAATTAAGACCAAATTCTGATTACTTTCTAATTGAGCTTTGTTTATTTCAGAGTTCTACACTATTCAACAATGAAAATGCAAAGAGAAGCCCTTTGAGGGCGATGATCAGGCATAGGATCGAAGGCCTCTGAGTTCCCCACTGTGCACTGCACAGCCTCACTCACACTCACTGCAGGCAGGATGACCATACCTGCCAGGCAATCATGTTTTCACAGTAAAGGCAAATTAGTTTTCTAGCAGAATTTTTTTTTGTTTTTTTTAAACCTAAATGTTTAGTGTGACTGCTTAGGATTATGAATTGAGAAATATACTTTCATCAAAAAGAGAGCTGTATCAGAAGGAATAGAGACTGCTATCATTAAGTACTTCCATTAGTTGTAAAACTGACATTTTATATTATCATAATCTCACTAGGACCTACTTGTCATTCAGCAATTACACAGAGTTTACTGCAGCCCTGACGGTCTCATATTTATTCATGAAAGTACTTTTGGTTACATCGTCAACTTGTGCTACCAACGAAATGCTTTGACATACTAAATAACTTTCAATCAAGGACTGATTTTAGAGTTTACTTGTCACATTACACCCCCTTCCATTATCCTCTGTCTGATTCCAGGAACATTAAGTTTTAAACACTAAATGAAATAAATTTATAAGCTACTGGATTGGATCTAATTTCTAAAATACATGTGAAAAATGTGTCCCCAACCCAACTTTTATTCCACTACCTATTTATTACTTAGCTCCTATCATGGTAATTTTCTTTATTAAAAGGAACTTGGTAGAAATATAAATATTACCATAGTTATTTATAAAGTTACCTGAAAATATTATTTTTGAAATTAGATTGCCAAATTAAAATCTACATATTAAAAATGGCAAAGACAGCTTAACTGAATTTACTATCTTCTTTATCAATATATTATAACTGTAAAATGACACATAATGTGATATATTTGAAAGGTGATTTTTTTTTCATAGATCTAACCACAATATAAATTATACTAAAGAGAGCAATAATGATTTTCCCATGGAAAAAAGGTACAGGAAATTAACCTTCATAGTATAGTTGAAGACCTTTTAAATGATAATATTATTAGTTTTTTTCTAGTTTTTTTATGATTCTCATGCTAAAGTCACTGGTAAACTGTCTTAGCATTTATATGTCACCTTATTTTAATATTTCTATAGCACTCCAGAGAGCATTTGTGGGTGGTCCTCTAAGGCCATTAGACACCAGCAATGTCTGCGTAGAAGAGGCAGGGCTTGGTCTAGCAGTGTTCAGACGTGAAGATGTTCTCTAGGAAGATCAGGTGGCCTTCCATTATCACTTACTAGTTATGGCATCCATAAACTTATCAACATCTTTCTAAACCTATAGATAAGTCCAGATTGACTGTACTGGGTATTTAATCACAGAGGAAAAGGGGACTGGAGACAGGTCGGCTCAAGCAGAAGCGCTTGAACAGGATTCGGAGCTCTGGTGCTGAACACTGCATCTTGTGCCTCTCTACCTGGTGCCACGAGGCTCCCACCATTAGTTCCCACTTAGCGTTTCCAGTGCTGTGCTGTGGTGGGTAGTATTCTTTTTTTTTTTTAGAGGGGGAGGGTTGTCTGTAGCTTGGCTAAATCTTTTTTTAAAATTTTTTTTCTTTCTTTATTAATTTGAGAGAGAGAGAGAAAGACGAAGAGAGAGATAGAAACATCGATGAGAGAGAGCGATTGGCCACCTCCCACATGCTCCCACATGCTCCCACTGGGGATTTGGCCCACAACCTGGGCATGTGTCCTGACCGGGAATCAAATCAGCAGCCTCTTGGTGCATGGGTTGATGCTCAACCACTAAGCCACACCAGCCATGCAGACAGTATTCGTACACTTACATTTCCAAGTGGTTCTGTTGTTAGTATGAGTTAGAGTGCAAACTGCAACCCTTGCTCAGTAATAACAAGGAAAGGGCGGCAGAAAAACTGATAGTTCAGAAATACAACTATCCATTTGTGATTAGCCATGAATTATATGTGCATTACAATACTGAACAATGTTAGAATTCCACAATGAACAATGAACAACAAAAAATCAGGAAAAAACCATAGCTGTGAAAAGCACAACTGTCCATTTTTGATCAGCTACAAATTATAATTTCATGTCAAGTATAGCAATAAAAAAGTTTGCTCCTCCATTATGCTCTTTAATGGCCTGTGGTTACTTTAGATTGCTACCTTTGGTGTGATACATACTGCCTAGTATGGGGTGTTTCCTAATTTATGGAAAGAAAAAACTAATTGTTTTCTTTTTGAAGAAATTCCAGAGGAATTTCTACTTCAAAGAGGTTATACTATAAGGCACATTATACCATACAGATCCCTGACATTTTTATGATTTACATATGAATGATGTCTTACTGCAGAGGAGTATGGACCTCGTAAATTATTTATAATAATGAAGGTACAATGTGAAGAGAAAAATGTGTGGACAACTTGGATCACAGTTCAGCTTGGGTTCATGCTGAGGTACAGAACCATGAGGGGATAGTTTCAGGGAACAGCGATTGTTCTTTGTCTTTTTTTGTTTTCATCTGCTTGTCTGCTCCAGCTTCTGAGGCTGCAGTGAGGAGTATGCCCGAGAAATGGCCGCAGGAGCTGAGGATGCTAAGACAAACCTTTAGAATAAGTCTGGCTTAAAGAAAACTGAAGCAACTGAACAAGGTCCTTAATCCTAAACCAATTTTGTTAGCATGATCAAAACTTTATTTTGCAAGATTCCAAAGTCATTTTTTTGGCGAGCACTTTGTATTGCTTTACTTGGCAATAAAGAGAGGAGTCATGACAGCTATCTGCAGCTATGTAAGCATGATCTTTCCTACGGTCAGCAAGACAGACAAAATTAACTCCTTTTTGGTCCTGTGATTATTGGGATGTTGAATCTGACTGACTCTCTGTGATAAGAATAAGTTCATGACATAGAACTTGAATGCATGAGCCTTGCTTCCTATTTTTTCTACTTAATTTGCTATGCTCTAGATTTGTACATATGTACAATTTTTTAGATATGGAGGGAGTTGACTGGAAGTTTGGCTACTAAGACAAGCCACTACATAAGTCTTTTACTTCAAAATAGGGATCAAACATGTGTGGGCAAAAATTCAGTCCACCAAATAAAGTAACTTGGAAGAAATTATTTATCTGAGTAGGTATTACAATTTTTATTTATGGTTTATACATTGAGATATATACTTTTCTTAGACAGTAATGATGTCTATTTCTTTAATAGATGATGTGGTAAACAGAAGCCATATCATCTATCATTCAAATGAGGACAACCTGGCGAGTGAAAGGGGAGCTATTAATAATTATGCCAGGACAACACAGGGCAGGACTGTTCCAGGCAAACTGGCCTGTACAGTCACCTCAGGGAGTCTCATGGGTAAGGAGGCCATTATAAAAATGTTTGTCGTATCAGAAACTCGTGGTTGAAGCGATGATGCAATCGCAGAGAGAAAGGACGGCAGGAGGAGGTCGAGGGGAAAGTGGTGAGGGTCTTTAGAAATGGTTTACATAGTCCGACATTCAGAATGTCGGCATACAAACCAAGACAATGAAAGCCCGTCCTCTTGTGATTGTAGAGAAAATTAAAGTCCTTCTTTCATTAGATGCTTGGGGAAAGGACAGAGGAGGTAGAAGTAAAAAATAGCATGGCTTATCCCCTACTCAGAGGGGAGTTTTTTCCTTTGCTTTCAATTTTAAAAAATGTAAGTAATGGGGACAGCAAGAAGTCAATTATCAACAGAGGCTAACCCCAGAGAAAAGTGACGTTTATCTAAAAGCTTGAGTAGAGAAGGGGGTCAGAGATTTTTGTTTTTTTCTGGAAATTGCTGGTAATGACAGAGGGTCACTGCTTAAATAATTAACACAAAATCCCAGAAACCCCATTGGTCAAAACTTCTTTTGGGATTTTTTTGAGGGTACAATTCTTCTTTTATGTATATGGAATTAAATTGGGAGAAAAGAAATTCTTTTTGCACAGAGTTCTCCAATAAGGACTAATTAGATTTTTGATAATTAAAAGATATTTAACACAGACATTCCCTGGATTAAATATCAGTTTTGCACATGGAACGAGAAACTATTGGTCTAATTGTCTAACTGTATTGAAAGCACTGCCTGTATTTACTGCACAATTTCACATGCTAAAATACTGATATTATTTGCTGTGTTGCATAATGAGTCTCATTATAAATTGTTTTCCTTTGTCTCCGTAATTTCACTGTGAGCTTTGTATGAGCAGAGATTCTTTCTCATGGCTTTTCTCCCATGGAGTGCCTAGTAGAGTTTTAGACACACACTGAGTGTTTCATACATTCATGTTGATTGATGTGGAGCCTGGAGGAGTCACCTTTGGGCACTCTGCCTGATACTATGAAATCAGAGGCATGGCCTTCCCTGTCAGGTGGAGAATCTTTCTTCTCCTTCTTCAGTCCTACCTCGCCATAAGAAGGTCTCATGAAGACAGGAGTTATTTCTAGCTTTCCTCTATAAGCATGGACCTGTCATGTCCTGTTTCATGTGATACCAGTATCCTATGGTTGCCTTTGTTTGTTTAAAATCTCTACATTTCCCCCTAGAAATAAATTTTTATTAAGATGTCCTGTGCCTTCACATTAAAATGTCAGCATAATCTAATTATGAGCCAAATGAGGCACAGCAGCATTTACATCACTTGATAAATTTCCATCATTTGCAGGGGACTGGTGACTTGAATCCAAATACTTCTCGGCAGCCGCGATACGACAAACGTTCTGTAGCTCAGCACAGCAGAGGCTTGTGGGTGGAGGCACCTCCTTGCTTCGGTTAATGCAACCTAGTTTTGAATGTGAATACGAAAAGTCCCTTTTGTTTTAGACCGGTTGTGAAGGAGGATCCCGTGAGACTGCTGTAGACCAGGGAAAACCTCAAAGGGCTTAGTTCAGACAGGATGGTCAGGATTCCCTTCCGTTCTCTCCCTGGTCCCACTGCTTTTGCTCTCAGAAGAAAAGTTCAGGGACACGGGAATAAATAGATCCAAACCTAAATATTGTGCATGTGATTCAAAGGAATGACAAGGGGGGTGGTTCACAATAAAAAGTTTGAATATGGGCCTTTTGTTTGGATGCATACATTTCATGATCACTAAAAAAACAAACCTATTTGAATATGGGCCTTTTGTTTGGATGCACACATTTCATGATCACTAAAAACACAAACCAAATAGAATGAGCTTTCCCGTATTCATTAAAAAATATTTTGGGGGTATTTTTCTAAAAATTTAAATGAGAGAATGAAACTTTTTCATAGTTGGAAACCTGAAGTATATGGAGGCCAAAGGGCAGATTTGTTCTTTTAAGACACTCCCACGTCCGTACACGCAGAGCGAGCAGATCAGCTCTCCAGACACTAGAAGTGGCCCCACGCGTTTTCCATTTCCTTCATCTTCAGGGTAAAGATTTCTTACCTGGGCATGATTTCTGTGTTTCAGTCACAATCCATTTAGTGTTTTGAAATAACACGAGAAAAGGATGGGAAAGAAAATGAGCTCACCTTCTTTTGGCTTCCTAAGAATTGTGACCCTGCAAACATTGCCGTGACCTTAGAAACCATTAGAGAGAGCTGATGAAAACAGAAAGGGGGGCATGATCGCAGTGGCAGCAGCAGCGACATGTGAGGAGCGCTGAGGGGGGCGGAGGGGACAGGTGGGGAATCAGGATGTTTGTTGTTGGTGTGGCTGCTGAGCCAAAGGGGATAAAGTGCTCCCAGAGGAAGCTGGAAAAGAAAGTTAGGGCAAGTAAAGGTGGATTGGTTTGCTTGATTTGTTACAGGTGAGAGCGGAAAGGCACTGAACAGAAACAGCTTTGCAGTGGCTAGATAAAGAAATCAGAATTCTTGCTGGGTTGAAGAGAAGGTCATGACAATTCCTGCCCGGAAAATGAGGGCACTTAAAAAGAAGATGGAATGAATACCAACACTGCCCTTGCCCTGAATAATAAAGCTTTGCATTGGTTAGGAAGCTGCAAAGGGATGGGAGCAAATGACTGATGAAGGGACACAAACAGAAGAAGGCATCTCTAAATGCCTCCTAAATGTAATAAAAACCAAACAGCCCTGGCCAGTGTGTCTCAGTTGTGTGGGGCATCATCCTGGTCACCAAAAGGTCATGGGTTTGATGCTCGGTCAGGGCACATACCCAGGTTGTGGGTTCTATCCCTGGACAGGGCGTGTACAGGAGGCAAGCAGTCCATGCTTCTCTCACATCGATTATTATCTCTCTCTCTCCCTCTTCCTTCTTCTCTCCCCAAAATCAATAAAAGAATGTTCTTGTGTGAGGAGTAAAAAAAAACGAAACAAGCTAAGGGTGCGAGGATGAGATTTTAATTCTTCAGTGTGTTTCCATCTTCCATGTTAGAACTTCTACTGTGTCTTGATCTCCTTTTCTTTACCTATATTCTTATATCCACAAATCTGTGAGAGCCAGGCATATTACTCATTTTTTAGATCTCCCCATAGTGCCGAGAGTAAGGTATTCAATGAATACTTGTGGTTATTGAAGCATAAAAGGTATTAAGAACTGTGCTAAAATATTTTCAATTTTTTTCAGTTTAATGAACATTACTATCCTGAATTTATAATATCTAGTTAAAAATGACTACTTTATTCTTATTCTATCACTAGCGAAGTCATTCTAACTATACACCCCTTTAAAGACATTTCAGTTGTTTATCCAAAAGAAGAATGAAATCCATAGTCGATTATTTAAAAAATTTTGATGAAAATAATTTCTCAATGGCCTGCTGTCCTAATTATTTTATCCCCCAAAATTACTTTCACAAAAAGGTGACGAGG
Source organism: Molossus molossus (assembly GCF_014108415.1). Classification (NCBI taxonomy): domain Eukaryota; kingdom Metazoa; phylum Chordata; class Mammalia; order Chiroptera; family Molossidae; genus Molossus; species Molossus molossus. The sequence continues at coordinate 43,996,316 of NW_023425401.1, forward strand.
ATGGGGAAAAGGTATAATTCTGTTTTTCCCCAAACCAGCTGGGTGCATAATTCTCGGCCCCCATGCTCATTAAAGAGAAAGCAGATTTGAGGTCCTCCGAGATTGTACACAATTTAAAACTTGCTATTCATGCTTCAGTGATAAAGTTAGAAAACAGACACTGGTGGGACACCCATCAAAGGAAATCAGTAGACCATAAATGAGAGCGCCAGGGACCAAACCCTTCTCACTAGGCTAGGTTTCTTGATCCATTTACTCAGGCTCATACTCTAGTATGTATTTCCCTCACAGATTATACATTCATGCTGTTCAGATTCCTGTCCTCTAACATTTGGCAGAGATGACCGGCTAGATGGTGGAAAGAGGCACAATGAATATATACGCAATGTTAAAAACTTTTGTTGTCTAGGCCCTGGCCGGTTTGGCTCAGCGGTTGGAGCGTCCACCTGCGGTCCGGAGAGACCCGGGTTCGGTTCCCGCTAAGGGCATGTACCTCGGTTGCAGTTTGTCCCCGGCCCTGGTTGGTCGTGCGGGTGGCAGCCACTCGATGTGTCCCTTTCACATCGATGTTTCTCTCTCTTCCTCTTCCTCTCTTTCCCTCCCACTCTATCTGTACAAAAAATGGAAAAATGTCCTCGGGTGAGGATAAAAAACAAAAACAACAAAAATAATTTTTGTTGTCTAGTATTTATCAAGTTCAATGAAATAATTTTTTTTTTTTATCCTCACCCGAGGACATTTTTCCATTTTTTGTTCAGGTAGAGTGGGAGGGAGAGAGAGGAAGAGAGAGAGAGAGAGAGAGAGAGAGAGAGAGAGAGAGAAACATCGATGTGAAAGGGACACATCGAGTGGCTGCCACCCGCACAACCGACCAGGGCCAGGGACAAACTGCAACTGAGGTACGCGCCCTTAGCGGGAACCGAACCCGGGTCTCTCAGGACTGCAGGCCGACGCTCTAACCGCTGAGCCAAACCGGCCAGGGCTCAATGAAATAATTTTAGAGGACCTTCAAATAGGATGACAGGTACACACATGATATTTTATTTTATGACTAAACTTTTAAATGGTTCCCTCTGCATTAAATGAGAGAAGGAGCTTCTGGTACAAATGACTGGCACTTGGCTCTGGGCTACTTTTGGACCGTTACTTTCATGACTATGCAATGCAATGAAAGGACTTGGCTAACACTCACGCCCAGCCTAAATTCTCAGTGCCTGTGTTCAAGGCTGTAAGAAAAATCTAAACTTTAGACTCAAGATCAGATTTAACAACCCGGCCGGTGTGACTCAGTGGTTGAGCATCGGCCCATGTACCAAGAGGTTGCTGTTTCGATTCCCAGTCCGGGCACATGCCCAGGTTGTGGGCCCAATCCCCAGTGGGGGGCATGCAGGAAGTGGCCAATCGATGTTCTTTCTCTTCAATGTTTCTATCTCTCTCTCCCTTCTTCTCTCTCTAAAATCAATAAAGAAAAAAATTTAAAAATATCAGATTAAACATAAAATTCCAAGCATTTCTTATTATTTGTTGACAGAACTAGCAACCTCCTTTGCCCCCTCCCCCATCCCAAACACATTACTGATTTTCCTCAGGGGCAGTGGGGGAAAAGTAGTAAATAACATTTATAAGCTTTTATTAGAGTTGACAGACTTTCTTTTTGTAAAGAAAAGTTTAGATCAGCTGGCTTCACTTTTGAGACACTTTTTGAATCTCAGAATATAAAATCACACCAGATCATTTCAGCCTTAATATAACTCGTGACAGGACTTCATCTGTTACTAATGTAACCCTTGTTTTATGTGGCTTTCACTTACGCCTACTTTCATAAATGGCTCTAGATTTCTCGTAGAGCTCATATGGGTCAGGCTTCCTTGGGTCAAAGGCCTCTGTTGAGTCAGGAAAGGAACTCCTGTGAAGGGCGGGTGGGAAGGGCAGGTTCTGCGGTATGGCCGGAGCAGATAAACTCGTCTGGGGACTGCCTTGATTCTCCCATCGGTCCATGATCTGGCGAGTGAAAAAGAATAGCGAGAATGACTGACAAGTTATTTCTTGCTGTTTTCTTTGTCACATACCACAGTCCTCACCTTTAAGGTAAACTTTCTTGCCCTGTGGACATTTTTTTTTTTTTTCTCCATGAAACATTTTAAGACTTTGGTGTAAGTGCTTGAGAGAGAGGATTCTATGTTTATATAATAAAGTACCATAGACTGTTATAAATACGAATGGTGACTGAATTTCGAATGTAAACTTAACTTATATAACCTTGTCATCCATAGGCTGAAATTTTTCAGCAAATCACTTAATCTGTCTAACTTTAATTTTTCCCCATAAAATAAAGGTAACATGTTTCTCAAGATAATTCATGTGTAAGTACTTAGAAGCGTATGAAATTATTCCTTTTCTAATATGGTCCCAATACATGACACTGTTTTTACTGAAACAGAGTAAGATGAAGTAGTCTGCACATGCTTTGTTTGACACCAATACGTATCCCAAAAGTCTCTTATACTTGAATATTCAATCACTGTCCTTAGAGTTTGTAAGTAGTGATACAACCATCTGGGATTTACGAATTGTTTAAAGTCTTTTATGAAGCCTCATTTACTGCTGATCCGGTGGTTTCTCCCCCAAAATACTACTGCTGCTGTTGCTACCACCTTAATTTATTAAAAGTCTATGGGACAGTTGCCATTTTACCATGTCCTTTCACATACATTCTCTTCTGTGAGCCTCACTACAGCCTTGTGAGGTAGATAAAGGAGGGACTAACGTCCTTTTATCAAGGAAAAAGCCAGGTTCACAGAGATTACCTATTAGCACCACCAACTTCACCTTCATTCAGTGATCGACGGACTCCTCATTCAAACTTACCTTCTACTTTTCTGCTTTGAATAAATCTGCTTTGTGCAAAAAATAGATTAGGTTACTCTCTTGCCAAAAATTCTGCATTGGGTCAGCATGGTCCTCAGGAGAAAGGCTGAACTCCCTAGTGGGACATCAGGGGCTCCCCATTATCCAGATTCTGCTACTTTTCTTGTATCTGCTGATGGTCTCTCTCATTCCTTAGGATCCATCCAGTTCTCTCCTGCCCGTGAATTTTTGCATATTTTCTTAATTTCTCTTTCTACCTGCAAAGTTTACCCACTTTCTGCTCTTCCATATCCCTTTCTCATTTGACCTGGCTATTAGATTCAGATGAGGCATTTCCTCTTATAGAAGGTGTTCATTGACCATTCCTGATCTGGTTACATGTTTCTCCTGGGTGTTCCCACAGCACCCTCTCCTACCCTCTCACCACTCATTACACCCAACTGTAACTGCAAGTCTCCTCCAACAGATCATGCTGGGGACAGAGGCAGCAGGGGCTGCAGACTGTCTCATTGTATTACCAACACATAGTAAGTCAGAAAATGTTTAGTGAATGAATGAAATCATTTAAAAAAATGGCTACTTGTTCTTTTTTTCTAAAACCAGTCTTCATACACACTATTTTAAGCTTGATAGAATTATACATTTCTGTCTCCTACTGTACAGTCTTGTTTTTATTTTCATGCTGGCTATATTTTGGTCAGGGCTTTGATGCCAGCTCTCAACTATCAGTGATAAATATTTTAAAGATGGAGGGGATATGAGATATCATGTACTGTACAGGTCACTGTGTAATAAAAAGGTCTCTGTGACCTGCTCACCTACCTCAGACTATGGCAGGGGTCAGATGAACTGGCAAATCAGGAAAGAAATGGATGACCGACACGCCTTTAAATAAGATTGGTGCTATGATCTAAATGTTGTGTCTCTTAGTCTGTAGGGACTAAGACAGCTGGCTTCATTTTCATTTGTTTTCTATATGTGCCACTGACAAAGATTTCATTTAAACAAAGGTTCTATAGCTAACATGGATGGAAAACCCTTAGTCAAGTTCAATTCCCTAATATTAAACATAATCTCTAGGAGTGCAAAGAGGTCTAGTAGCTGTCAGTAGCAGATCCCGGGTCAGAACCATATATAATTAAATGCTTTTTAATATAATAATACATTGAGAAGAGTAATTGGTAAGTTTGCTTGGAGTTTTAGCTAATTTTCTGCCTTTTACCCCCATTTAGTGAAAGTCTTTAAATCTATACTTCATGATTCATTTGATAGCTAAATTCATTTAGGAAGCCATTCTGGGTTCCTTCGGTCATCCATTCTGGGTATCTTTGCTATGATTAGAAGCACATTTGTGGCTAAAGGTGTACTCTTTTTTATTTTTCACTTTGACCTTAGGCACTACATGGATGCATTTCTGGCTGTGACTTCACCCACCTAATTCCTAAATATAAGATACTAAATTCTAAAAAGTAAATAAATTAGAAACATGGTCTGAGTAGCTGTTATATCCCACTTGTCATCACAGAGATGCAATAACTCTAGTTATTTCTCCCATATTTCAGTCACAGTTATTTGATACCCACAGAGGTCTTGCTAGTATATGTATTGTTCATGTACAGTCATTGGAGTAAACATGCTTCAGGTGAAATATTAGCACTTGTAAAAAAATTCTTAAAACTACAGAACAAATAATGCTTTAGGCACTGTTTGGGAAAGTTTCTGTGGCAGATTGACAAATTCTACAATTTTGTTAGCACAGAGATGGGGGGATTAGTCAAAAGTCCAGTTCATGCTTAGTAAAGCATTCACAACATCTTACTGTGACATTCATCAACTCTCAAGTCACTCTGCCAGGGTTTCTTAAAAGACTGCAGAGCAGAAAATCACCATGTCCATGAAATTAATGAAACAGCATTCACAGTCCTACAACCCAAGCCCCAAACTGAGTTATTTGTTGGCTCCCACTCAGAAGATCACAAAGCAAGCCACTGCCCTGGGATCAGAGGTCATCTTGTGCTCACTGCGGCTGTGGTGCTGATTGAACAGTACGTTTTGAAGGATTTCTTCTGTTGACTTCTCCCTTCTTTCTTAGATAACCTGGCCTCTGGACTTTCACTTTCCAGATGGGACTCTGTGCTCACTTGTTCCTCTCAACCTTCATGAACTTAGATTCTGATCTGTTCCCTTGTCCAGGTCATGGGCCTCACTTGATCTTCCTGTCAGTGACCTGTCTAGAGTTGTGATATTGGCCAGGTTTCCTCTCAACAAGGCTTCTGAATGGGCCTTGTCCAATCCTCATGGTGTCCATACAAAGGCTGATATTTATAAACATCTCACTAGAGTAAGGAAAAATGGAAACAAATCTGGGAGAAGGCTTTTATCTCTGTTGGCCTTGGTGAATGAATAAATGCCTGACTATGAGAGGGCAGTTACCTAAATATCAGTGAACAGAGTAAACATACAGTCTACAACAGGGCATCAAACAGTAAAACAGAAACACCCAATCATGGTATGGTTAATTTTTTAAGCCCTACCTTCTAATTCTAGGGTGCAAACTGGGAGGAGAGGGCTTGTGAGTAAATGTAGGTCTTCCCTCAAAACCTCATAAAACACTCTCTTTAGAAACTGTTTGCTTCCTATAGAAGCTGGGGTAGTCTAAACATACCTGCTCACTATTTTAGGGCAGGGATGAGAGATGAAGGCATTTGGCTTGATTTTGTACATGAAGAATAAACTTGGATCACTTCCAAATAAAGAGAGTGAGTATTCACTACAGTGAATGTATTACTTGTTCAATGGGAAGTGACTGTCTTGATGTGGATTGGCTTAAGATGTGGGTCAGTAGGGCAGAAGAAGGTCAGGAAGTGACACAGGACCAGGAGGAGGAGAGAATGTATAAATCCATATACTGTGAGTATATATTTATTTGGTTAAATTAATAGTTTAGCAAGCTATGTTTTTTTATAAAGTGATTTATTGAGTTTATACATAAAGAGTCCACTCTCTAGGGTAACAGTAATCATACTTAGAGCTCAACATGTAGAGGCTCTGTTTTAAGCAACCTACATAGATTAACTCATAAAATTCACAACAACTGTATGAATGGGGTATCAGTATTATCCCCATTTTACAGATGTAGAACTTGAGATACTGTGAACTTAAGCAGCACTTTGTAGGTCTGCTAGAAGCAAAATTTGAACCCAGGCAGAATGCCTTTAGGTCCTACACCCTAAATCACATACCATACTACCCGTTACTATAGTCCTTAGTCTAAAGAATTTCTGACAGCTACATGGAGCAGACAAAATCAACAGCCATCTATCTTCATTCAGCCTGGGACTGGAAGTCCAGGCTTTAACTTTTGCATGGGTGCACGGGTTCAGGATTAATTGTAAATTAAGCTCTAAAAAACCTTTTTTTAAAATTATTAACTATGGACACAATTACTTAATGACAGCAAATGCTGTAATTGTGCCAAATGGCATTAATTTGTATAAATGGGGTACATATAAGAAAATCACTAAATTGCATAATTGTCGTACCATGTTGAGGTTACAAATTTCCTTGTTAAATTAGATAAAGGTATGTATAACCACAGAATACAGATTTAAGTTTGGTGATGAAAGGTAGAGATTATTTAGATTCTGGCCAAGATAAAACAAATTTCATTTCAAACGTTTTTAAATACGTCTTTTCAAAATCACATAATCATTAAGAGAGTTACTAAGCCCAATAGGTCTGGTTTTCCCATCTGATATTCTCTGTGGCCCAAATGAGCCATATCCAAAATGAGGACATGCTTGGTGAGGATGTTCTGCAGCCCTGACATGGTCAGTTCCTCCTCTCTGAGAGAAATCTGGATCTCAGGCATATTATGGGGCTCAATAACACTTTATTTTCCCATCTTCAAACCATTTTCAAGACATGTTATTTAATTAAGCCAGTTATTACACTTGAAAGTGTGCAAAATCATATTATCTCCATTTCTAAAATGATAAAATCAAGCAGTTAAATATTCCCTCAGTAAAAGAAATAGGAGAAGCATAAAATTAACTCAAGAATTCCCTACTCACTGGCCACACTACGGGCACTTTCTTCAGAGCTGATTACTGTCAGAGGAAAGAAAAGAAGTAGGTGGAAGATATGATTCCCTGAGTATTTCTGGACTTGAATCACTTTGCTGCAGCTCTCTTCGAGTCACGGGTTTTACACATTCCAGCCAGGGTAGTGTATCCTAACACACCATAAAATCAGATCCTGGAAAACCAGTCCCAGCTCTTGGGACTTAGCCAATTACTAGTTTCAATCTAATGGCAAGTAAATATCATTTCTATTCGCAAAGCCAACTTGGTTAACCAAGCCTTACAAAAAGATTACCAAAGTCCACCAGCCTTCTATACCGGCACCAAAATTACAGGATGATTCATGAAGGAACTAGGCCCAGAGAGGTTAGGTGATGGCAGAGATCACCAATATCTAAAGAAGATTCAGCAGCACCACTTTGAGTGATTGTCTCTATATATACATACATATATACATACATATTATATATATATCTGCGAGCATGTGTGTGTGAAAATATAAAATAAATATATATACACATACATATATTTTCACACACATACATATTTAGCTCTATACACATTGTTATGTGAATATAAATACACAAATATATAGAGCTAAATTTCTTTTGGATCATATCTAATTTGCAGGTGAAACCCTCTGGGCCTATAATTTGCATTGTTTCTAAAAATTCCATGTTATAAAGACTATAGTATTTCTAATACGGGAAAAAAGTGTCTAAAGTATTCTCAGTACACTGTAAATTAATTGTGTTTATGCTTATTTTGTAAGTATACTTATTAAAAAACAGGCAGCAATGCCTTTAGAGGAAAGTAAGATGAGCTATTTGTATTTGTGGGACAAATATAAGGCAAAGGGACAAGGAGATCTGTTGTTTTGACATCACAGAATCTCAGAAGTGGAAGAGATTTAGAGGGCACCCAATTCACCAACTCTTGCTTAATGGGATTGCAATAATAACTAGAAATAAATAAAGAAGCATAATAATTCCAACTTACAGGTTTTGGAGTTTTCCATGGAGAAAAGAAACCTGTAATAAAGAAAACAATATTTGAACTTTGAAAATATATCCTACTACCACTTATAGGTGGCAAGATATTAAAATAACTGTGAGTCACTTTAAATTAGTTAACAGCAAACGATAATAACCACAAAAATTCTGCCTGGCTGTACAATTTTCTTTAAGGAGTCAAATACTTAATGATTCAAAGAACATTCTTTATTTGCAGCTGAGGATTCTGAAGCACAGAGTAGGTGAGTAACTGTGTGGCAATTGGTCATCCTTAGGGATTCTGTGGCACAGCCTCAGCTGGAGAATAAGAGAGGAGAGAAAAGAGAGAAGGCATCCGGGGGAAGGCAGGAAATATAGTACTTTAAATTTTAGGATCTTTGCTTAGTATTCGGTGCCAGGTGGGTACTAGACTTACAGAAATTATATAAATGTCTAAGTACTATGCTGTACACCTGAAACTAATATAAGATAATATTGAATGTCAACTGTAATTGAAAAATAAGTAATTCTGCTTTATGTAGTTAAAAATCAGTTAATAAGCCTTCATTGAAAAATAATGTATATACCTATATTGTGAATCAGATTTTATTCTTTTATGGCACTATTCTTCCAATGAGATCTTCTCTAGAGCAGAAATCTATTTTATTACCCAAACAACTTAGTGCTAGCACAGTGTTTTGCATAAAGAAGCAGCTCAAAGTGTTAGTTAATTGAATGAGTCATATATAATCAAAGCCATGTTTTTCAACTTATTGAGCCTTTTCTATCATTACAAATTGAATGGTAATTGTACTGACTCTGTGATCCAAGTGACCGTTAAGATAAGTAAGAGTAAAGGACAGAATAATTTCCTTTTCTCTTTTTTTTATTACTATTTTATCATATTGTATTTGTTTAAAAAAAAATGGTAGTAAAAAATAAACATAATGGAGGTACATTCTTATCTCTCTTTCCATCTAATGAGAACAAATTTAGTTCAAAATGTTGTTTAATTTAATTATAAGGATTTAATCACATCATTTTTGGAAATATCTCAGAGTAAAAATTACAGATAAATAAATACATTAAGCACCTTTGATTCATTCTATAAAATGAAAATAAAAATGATTTGGCCACTAATTATAAAGTGAAAAAATTGATAACTTATTGGACAATTAACCTTTATTTTCTGTGAAGGATAAAATTTACTTGCTGTTTTGTGGAATTGCCAGCAACCATTCCTTTGAGAAGCGATGTTATGTATACATTCTCACGATGCCAAGCCATTCAATTACTTCCTCCACTTTCTTTGTGTTATCACCTTCCTGGAGTGCCCGGAAGAGATTTTGAGTATTTGCTATTTTACATTTGTTAGGAGCTGGGAGTTTCTTAGACTTTGATACAGATGTATTGAAAATGACACCTCTATTACGGAGCTCTCATCTCCACGTGGGACATTATCTTAAAAGATGATTATTTCTTCTACAGAACATGTGTAATCATCTGACCTCTGCAGTGATGGTGCCAGAACTAAAATGTGCTAACAGGGACATTGGCCAAGATCAGACAAGGAAAGAGGGATGTTTAATTTGACTACCTATCATCACAGGCACTTTGGCTCCCCATTCTTTTAAGGCTGTTTCATTCAGTCCGACCTCAGACCATTGGCATGACTCAGGACTTCCTTACTGCTCCCATTATGGCAGTTTCTGGAACATTTCTAATGCTGAGTTGTGCCACAGATGCTTTTTTCTGAGTCATTGTAAAAAAAAAAAATAATCTGCTTGCTATGGAGCAAGTAATTTTAGGTAGTAAGAAACAGTATCAGAATAGATTTCTTTAAATATAAATAACTTATGTGAGACTTTGTGTTTCTTTGGCAAGTTATCAATCATGCTATAAACATTTAAATTAAGATGAATAGAAAACATTTATTTTGGATATTCTCAATTTGGCCCTATTAAGCCAGAAGGTCAAGTTTTCTACATGATTAAACTTCAATTTTCTGCTCAACTTCATTGGAAGAGCTACAGAAATACTGTAATAGTGTGGGTTAAACTACTATATATTATAAATGTGCAATATTTTTTGTAGGGATGGCTCCTCTAGGAAACCTCGTATATTCCAATTGTCATTAAAACCCCCCAAACAAAATAAAGACTTTAAAATCTTTATTTCTTCTTCTTCTTCTTCTTTTTTTTTTTTCCTGAAATCATTCTGGTTGGAGATAGATCACAGAAGCAAGATAGGCGTGGTTTCCTGGAACTGTTACTTTTGGGCTTCTCACCACCCATCTTCACAGGAAGAGGGATATAGAGATCTTTTTCTTAAGTCTTTCACAGCTGACATTCCTCTTTGTAAAACCAAGTTCATAGAAAAAGAGCTATTTATTTATTTATTTATTTATTTATTTATTTATTTATTTTTTATCCTCACCCGAGGATATTTTTCCATTTTTTGTACAGATAGAGTGGGAGGGAGAGAAAGGAAAGAAGAGAGAGAGAGAGAAACATCGACGTGAAGGGACACATTGAGTGGCTGCCACCCGCACGACCAACCAGGGCCGGGGACAAACTGCAACCGAGGTACGTGCCCTTAGCGGGAACTGAACCCGGGTCTCTCCGGACCGCAGGCCGACGCTCTAACCGCTGAGCCAAACTGGCCAGGGCAAGTTTTTTATTTTTTAAAAAAATATTTTTTCTTTATTGATTATTAGAGAGAGAGGAAAGGAGAGAGAGAGAGAGAAACATCAGTGAGAGAAAACTTTGATTGACCGCCTCCTGCATGCCCCCCATTGGGGATCGGGCCCACAACCTGGGCATGTGCCCTGACCAGGAATTGAACCAGTGACCTCTTGGTGCAGGGGTCAATGCTCAATCACTGAACCATACCAGCTGGGTGAAAAAGAGCTTTTTATATAAATAATAATAACAGTTCCTTTGTTCTAGTTTCTTTCTGGCCTTTGTTTCCCCTACTTCTATAGAAAGAAGTATAATTCCCTTATGGGATTAAAATTTCTGTATAATGGTCCACGTTTTCCATAATGATCATTTATTGGCATGCATACAAATGGAAAAATATTAATCCAGATTCTTGAGACAACAAAAGTTGAAGAGTTTAAGGTACAGTTATAAACTAATTAAATTATGAGTAGAAACATTAAAGAAAAATAAAATAAAAACATTTTGATGCAGCTAATAAGAGAGTTTAGATGCACTTAATAATAATAAAAAAAAGGCACAAAACTGAATCAGATTTCTAAAATCTGTCTTTGTTAGACCCAGGAATAAAACTAAAATATATTTTTAATTTTGCACCTAAAAGCACAGTGAGATGGGTAGAGAAACAGAAGCTCAGTGCAAATAAACAAGAAATTCTGGTATTAAAAATGGAAGCGAGGACAACAACGACTTCATGTTAAAATTTAAATTAATTCTACATGTCAACCGAATATAATTTTTAATAAATTACAGGAATATGGTTACAAGATAAATTATAATATGCCCAGTTAAATTTGAATTTCAGATAAGTAATGAATATTTTTTTCATATAAGTATGTCTTCTATATTGACAAGACATATTGCATAGGAAATACTTAAACTAAAAACTATTTGCTATTCATCTTAAATTAATTTAACTGGAAATTCTGTATTTTCACTTGTTAAATCTAGCCACCCTATCGAGGTAACATTTTATATGTCCTGGGCAACCACTTAAAAATAAAAACACAATAGTAACATCTATTGCAGGTAATGTAATATCCATTCAATTCAGTGAAAAACAAGAAAGTTTCATTTTCTTACATGCCCTCCAATATTTGATTGTCAGGAATCTTGCTTCAGAGAAACCTGAGACCATTCCCTTTGCTGTATACAATACTGGATTGTGTTGGTTGTCTGCTCATCAGTAGCTTTGACTAAGCTCTCACTTCACAAAGGCCCATTTTCAAATTGCTTGATAACTGTTCAGTAACATTGCTTTCTCCCAAGAGGAATGTTCCACAGAGTGCCTCTTTTCATAAGCTTCTTCTGACACATGACATCCAAAATGAACGAATATCAAGAATTTACAGTAGCTCTGAAAGGAGAGCCCCTTTCTAGCATGCATTTGTGAGTTATTTGATAAGAATTTTTATTACTATTATTTACTTTCACCAGGCAACAAGTTAATGAACTTTCTTAAAACCACACCAATTCGAATAAGGGATCAAAATACAATAAAGAGCAATTTAATCAGAGTCCCATCATGATCAATTGGAATAACACTAAGGCAATTTTTTGAGATTTCTAAGAATTTTCCCAAACAAAACTAAGTCTTTCAATATGCCTTCATACTCCATTTGATATATTGAACTCCCACTTGTGGAGGTGAAATTACTTCTTCAACTGAAGTATTTGTTACAACCTATGATTCTAGTTTTGAAGATTATCATTACAGTTTTAAGTATTTCACAGGAGATTCTATAATTATTAAAAATGATACAGATGCCGGGGGATAACTTTCTATTTCTCTTTTTCTTTAAGTAACAGAAAAGAAATAGGAATTGAGAAAAATATAAACAAGTGGAACCATTTCTGTGTTCAAAGATTGGAAGAATTAACATAATTAAAATGTCTATACTACCCAAAGCACTTCATAGATTCAACACAATCCCTATTAAAGTACCAATGACATATTTCACAGATCTAGAACAAATACTCAAAAATTTACATGGAAGCAAAAAAGACCCCAAGTACTGCAGCAATCTTGAGAGGGAAGAAGAAATTAGGAGGGATCACAATACTAGATATCAACTTATACTATAAAGCCATTGTAATCAAAACAGCCTGGTACTGGTACAAGAACAGGCATATAGATCAATGGAACAGAACACAGAACCCAGAAATTTACTCAAGCCATTATGTTCAATTAATATTTGACAGAGGAGGCAAGAGCATACGGTGGAGTAAAGACAGTCTGATTAATAAATGGTGTTGGAAAAATTGCACAGCTAAATGTAAAAAAATGAAACTAGACCACCAACTTATACCATACATAAGAATAAACTCAAAATGGATAAAAGACTTAAATGTAAGTAGTGAAACCATAAAAATACTAGAAGAAAATGTAGACAGCAAAATCTCAGACATCTCACATAGCAGAATTTTCACTGATATATCACCTAGGGCAAGAGAAACAAAGGAAAAATAAAAAAAGGCAAATTGGGACTACATCAAAATAAAAAAGCTTCTGCTCAGCAAACAAAACCATGAACAAAATGAAAAGGGATCCCACTATGTGGCAGAACATATTTGCCAATGTTATATCTGATAAGGGATTAGTTTTCAAAGTAGATAAAGAACTCATACAACTCAACAAAAGGAAGACAAACAATCCAATTAAAAAATGGGCAGAAGATCTGAATAGACACTTTTCCAAAAAGGACATACAGATGGTCAGCAGACATATGAAAATATGCACAATGTCACAATCATCAGAGAGATGCAAATTAAAACAACAATGAGGTATCAACTCACATCTACCAGAATGGCTACCATTAACAAATCAACAAAAAACAAGTGCTGGCAAGGATATGTAGAAAAGGAAACCTTAGTATAGTATACTGCTAATGAGAATACAGACTGGTTCAGCCACTATAAAAAACAGTATGGCATTTTCTAAAAAAAAAAAAAGAGAGAGAGAGAGAGAGAGATGGAGCTGCCATTTGACCCAGTGATCCCACTTTTAGAAATATATTCTAAGAACCCCGAAACACCAATTAGAAAGAATATCTGCACCCCTATGTTTATAGCAGTGCTATTTACAATATCTAAGATGTGGAAACAGCCCAAGTGCCACCAGTAGATAAGTGGATAAAAAAGCTGTGGTACATTTACATACGGAAAACTATATAGATGTAAAAAAGGACCTCTTACCCTTTTCAATAGCATGGAGAGAACTGGAGAATATTATGCTAAGTGAAATAAGCCAGTCAGAGAAAGACAAATATCACATGATCTCACTTATATGTGGAATCTAATGAACAAAATAAACTGACAAAAATAGGTCCAGGGACGTGGAAGCATGGAACAGACTGATGGATCTCAGAGGGAAGTGGTGGGGTGATTAACCACTTTCTCTTTCGTTACATTCTCTTTGATTAAGGGATTAATCAAAGAACTGAAACGCATATATGCATAACCCACAGACAGGGACAAGAGTGAGGTGAAGGCCTCGTGGGAGGGGTGGGAATGGGGTGGAGGAAGTTAATGGGGAAAAAAAGGGGGGACATCTGTAATATTTTCAACAATAAAGGTAAATTAAAAACCAAAAGAAAAGGAATAGGAATCACTTTGAGATAAAGACTTGTTTCACTGAACATATTCATGCCCCGGTTTATTAAAAGCTGTGTGTTCAGCCCTGGCTGGTTTGGCTCAGTGGTAGAGTGTCAGCTCTTGAACCAAAGGGTCTGGGTTCGATTCCTGGTCAAAGCCATGTACCTCTGTTGCAGGTTTGATCCCCAGTACTGGTCAGGGTTGTTCAGGAGGCAACCAATAGATCTCTTTCTCTCCCTCCCTCCTCCCCTCCCTACCTCCGTTCCTCTTTTCCACTCTGTATAGAAATCAATGGAAAAAGTATCCTCTGATGAGGATTTTAAGCAAGATAAATAAAAGCCATGTGTTCTGTTTTGCTTAAAATGGAAAGAAGACAAAATAATGTGAGTGTACTTACCGCTATTGAATTGTACACTAAGTATGGTTAATATGGCAAGTTTTATGTTATATATATTTTACTGTGCTTAAGAAATAAAGCAATAAAAAAGAAGAGGATAAAGAAAAAGGGAAAACAGAAGTACGTGCATATTGTATGAGTGTAAGAGAACATAAGAGAAAGTGAGCAAGAGAGAATTTGTTCGCAGTCCCCGTGGAATCCTGCTGGAGGACAGGACATTAACCTGCACACCCACACAGACCCTTCCACCTCAAGCTATTCTTTCTTATAAAAGACCAGAAGCAAAAAAGGAAACTCATGTTCCTACCACATTTCTGTTAGGGCTAATTTGAGGAAGAAAAATACCCCTAACATGGTTAATCTTTAATTTAAAGATCCTCCCATTTTTCCCACAGCCTGGCAAATTTTCCATAAAAAATTCAGCCTTTGGTAAATGTAAGCCAGCAGGGTAATTTCCATTAAGGCTAGTTCAATGTTAATCACTTTTTTTTTTCCTGGCTTTTGACTGATTCATTTATTTCTTATTAAAATTCATTAAATAGGCTAAACCCTGCAGTTCCTTTAGATAATTTGTTTAAGCTCTTTAAAGTCAGTAAAAAGGCAATTCTTTCTTAATGAAACTGACCTTGGTCAAGAAACGACCTTCCATTAAGCAAGCATGGAAGATGCACTGCTGGTGACCCCCAAACCTCAGATCACCATGTTTCTGCCGAGCGAAAGTGTCAGTGTGCAAAGAAAATGCCGAATTGGCTGCCATCTTTGGCCGCGAGAATCTGTTTTTATATGGCTTTCTCTGCAATGCTTTAACAATGATTCTTTTTGCATCTTTTAAATAAAAGTGTTTTTCTTACAAACACTATAAATAAAGTGTTTTCAAATGGCCATTTCCCCCTGGCTTTGTTCCTTATGGGTAGAATAATCCGACCATTTCAAGTAATCCTGATGAGGATCTAGAAAGGATAAGCCTGCACATGTTGTCTTCTGATAAATGAAGCAGGCCTGGTGGATAGCTCGAACAGGAATAAAAGAATGGATGGAGGAATTGTGTCAGGGAGGCTAAAACGCAGAGTGAGGTGAGGTTTGCAGAAAATATAACTACTAAGGGACTTTCTTTAGGGCCTGAGTAAGACCAGGAGCAATGAAGAAAGAAACAGCTCTGTAAGTTTATGGCACACAGTGAACAGTTGCCAAAGAACAGGTGGAAGGATATCAATGCTCACAAACAGAAAATTCAGATTCTGAGAGTAATATATTTTTTTTACAATAATGAGTGTATAATGATGAAGTATTTCTTTCTTTTGAGAAAAAAAATCTACACATATCTTTATGTAAGACAGGTTAGATGTCTGTTTTGGTACTTTACATCAACATTAAATAAATATCTATTGAGCTGTGAATGTCTCACAAGCACCATGAATTCAATACAGCAAAAGTGAAACCTTTTATCTTTCCTCCCAAATCTTTTCTGTGGTCCCTATTCTGGTAGATTTCACTCATCCCCCACTCCAAGATTTTAAGATAAGGACATGAAGGTCATTCTCAATATCCCACCTCTCTCTACCTTACTTATCACCAAATTCTGTCTATTCTACCTCCAAAATCTACTTCACATCCACCTCTCTCCCTCTCCACAGCTGCCATTGTAATCCACACCCCCTGATCATTTCTTATCTGGACAGAAGCAACAGCAAATTTGCTGATGTCACTGAATCTAATCATGCTTAAAATCCTTCAGTGGATTCCCACTGCATTTAGGGTAGAACACAGAACCTACAAGTCTCTACATAAATTGTTCTCTCACAATTACTTATTCCTCTTTACTCACTCACGTTTCCTGACTAAGCCAGGCTTTCTAACCACAGGGCCTTTGCACAAGCCCATTTCATTTGCCCTCCTTTGTCACTCTTCACACAGCTATCTCCAACTTCTTCTGTATGTATCAGATTAAATACCACTCCTCAGGAAAGATGTCCCTGACCTTTCATTAAATCAAAGTTCTCTATTATAATTTACCATTGCATTCTGCATTTTCCTTGATATAGTACCCATCATTATTTGTAATTATATTTTGAAATCATATTCATATAATTATACTTGTTAATTATTAGTTTAATGTCCGTCTCCCCAATGAGAGTATAAATTCCATTTGGGGAGGGATCATTTCTATTTGTTCACAATGTACTCCCAGTACTTAGCACAATGTTGACACAGTAGATACTGTAATAGACACATTTGAATGAACTAATAATAGTAATAAAGGATGAGGAGAGTAGAAGAGACCAACTCACAAGATACTTAGGAGAACTGATGAGGCATGGTGATTTACTGGGAGTGGAGGAGTAGCATAATGGAGAGATAAAATCTATTATGAACTTCTGTCTTGGAACCTGCATGGATGATGGTGTCATTAGCTGAGATAAGAAATACAGTTAAGAGGCTTTCTGGAGTGGAGTCTAACAAGTTAGGTTATGGGAAAAATGAGTCTGAGGTGCTTTTTGTGAGTTTGTTTCAAATGTAGTTTGAACTACATTATGAAGTTCAAACCAAAGCAAGTTTGGTTTCAGTCATGTAGTAGTGGCTCTATTGTCTGGTAGTTCGTAGAGGTATCAGGTTAGAGATCTAATAAGTCAGGTTAAACTTAAAATAACGCATCCAAGTTGTATAGCATGAGAAGAGAACTCCTTAGGATGTGCAGAAGAATGAATGAAGTATCTGAGAAGTAACAGACAGCCAAGTAAAGAGAAAGTTTCAAGAAGTAGTAAAGTATTCATAAAACAAGGCTTTCAGTGGTTTGTCCAACAGCAGGGTCACCTGTGGCCTTAGTGGAGGCAGTTTATTGCAACAACAGAGGCAGAAATCAGATGTCCGTGGGTTTGAATGAATGGGGAGTGAAGAAATGGAACTGAGAAATGGCGATGAGGTGGAAGGGACAGTGTCATAGTGACTATGGGGGTGTATAATCCCTGTGGAGGGAAGCTTTCTTTTGGTATAAGCATGCTTACATTCAGATGAGAAGGTTCCTGAAGAGAGACAGTGTCTGAAGTTTCAGGAGGAAAGGGGATAATTGCTGAAATTATTTTATGAGGAGACAAGAGAGGATGGCATCTAAGGCATGAGGGAAGAAATGAATCTTAATTGAGAGAGAAGAGCATCCAAGTCCTTACCAAGAGGCTGGCACACATCCATGCAGAAGAACCCTGGGGGTCTAATCTAAGAGCCAGGATGGGACTGGGTAGGACTTACAGTGGTTGAGGGTGGGGAACTCAATGGGGGTTTTAAGAGTTGGTTAGTCAGGGAAACTGGAAGAGAGAAAAAACATCTCCTGTGTGGAAATGTTTGATCCAGAGGAATGAGGCAAAGATGTGAACACAAAAGTCATTTCTGAGACAGTACAGTGAAGTTATGCACACAGCATACAGGGTAAAAATGGCTTGGGTTCCAGTTCCAGCTCCCCCTCTCACTAGGTATGTGGTCTCACATACATAGCAGGGCATGTGCTACCAGGACTAACTCTTGGGCTCTGAGTGAGACCCTGGGTTTGCTTTGTGGCTTGCTTCTGGGTGACTGAGCAAGTCCCCTATTCTCCTTAAGGCTCAGATTCCTTATCTGTAACAAAGTAAAGGTAATAATAGGAGTTATTTTAGTGAGAACTGAATAATAATGCACTTTATATTTTATCAGTATAAAATGGTACACTGTTCCATTTAATGCTTTTGGTGCATTTTTAATTCTTTTTCTAAAATAAAGGCCTGCTTTTCAGAGAGGTGTTCAACAGTTTATTGTCACAACAGGTGCATATTATTTTTTTCACTTAGTTGTGCTTGTTTTTTATTTTATTTTTTCCCTCCTTTAAGCTTCCTTTTAAGTTATTTTAAGCTGCCTTTTGCTATATGAAACATGCCTTCTTTGGATTTGCATAAAACAAAACAAATCAGCCCGGCTGGTGTGGCTCAGTAGTTGAGTGTCAACCCATGCACCAAAAGGTTGCTGATTCGATTCCTGGTCAGGGCTCATGCCTGGGGTGTGGGCTTGATCCCCAGTAGGGGGCATGCAGGAAGCTGCTGATAGATGTTCCTCTCTCATTGATGTTTCTATCTCTCTCTCCCTCTCCATTCCTCTCTCTAAAAATCAATAAAAACATATATTTTTTTAAAAAAACAACCACAAAGCAAATTATTGTTTTCATCCCATTAAGGTTTTCCATTAAGTTACTTCTGATCCTGGTTAGAGGAGCAAGGTAGCCCACTTAACCTCACTTATTAGTCCTTATGCTCTAGCATAAACTGCACTCTCCATTTATAGTGATCATATTATAATTATTCTTTTATGAATTGTTTTTAATTTTGCATTTTTCTGTAACTATACAATGATTACTCAGACTTAACCAAGTAAACTGGTTTTAATGGTTGCCACAATTTCTTTTATACCACTGTTTCCTCATTTTGGGATTTTGAGTTCTGGTTCTCTATTAGTATGCATACTCAAATTTTTTAGTAACAGACTATGTTTGATGTCATAGGTAGAACAGTGGCCTCCTGAAGATATCTACAGTCCAATCCTTGGAACCAGTGCATATGCTACCGTACATGACAAAAGGGATTTTGTGGACATGGTTAAGGTTAAGGACCGTGAGATGGGGAGAGTGTCTTAGATTATCCAGGTGGGCCCAATC
Source organism: Molossus molossus (assembly GCF_014108415.1). NCBI lineage: Eukaryota > Metazoa > Chordata > Mammalia > Chiroptera > Molossidae > Molossus > Molossus molossus. The sequence continues at coordinate 44,015,641 of NW_023425401.1, forward strand.
CAATCACACAGGTCCTTCAAAGTGGAGAACTGTTTTCCGGCTGGTGTGGCTCAGTGGTTGAGCGTCAACCCATGCACCAAGAGGTCACCGGTTTGATTCCCAGTCAGGGCACATGCCCAGGTTGTGGGCCCGATCCCCAGTGGGGGGCATGCAGGAGGCGGCCAATCAATGTTCTTTTTCATTGATGTTTCTATCTCTCTCTCCCTCTCACTCTGTCTCTCTCTAAAATTAATGAAGGGGGAAAAAAAAGAAAGAAAGAAAGGAAAAGGTGGAGAGCTGTTCCTGGCTGCAGACAGAGAGAGATGACAGTGTAGAAGGAATCACTTTGCCATTGCTGGCTTTGATGACAGAGGACAAAGGTCAAAAGCCATGGGTTATGGGAGGCCTCCAGAAACTAAAAGGCAGATAAAAGAACATTGCTCTGTTGACATGTTGATTTTAGCCCCGTGAGACTGGATTGGATTTCTGATCTACAGCACTGAAAAATAATAAATCTGTGTTGTTTTATACGAAGTTTGTAGTAAGTTATTATGGCAGCGGTAGAAAACCTAAACACGTGGTATCTTTTCCAACATATGAATTCTAGTTTCATTAATGAATTCTTAGGTCACAATTTCTTTCAAACTCCATGGGATTTTTCTGTGGTCCCCTGACATTTAGTAATGTAAAGGAGAAGCCAGGATCCAGTCAATTTTTGTTTATTAGCAAGTGACCTTTCATTTTCCTCCCTGAATAATTGTATCATATCTTCTTTAACCTTTTAGATGCTTTACACATTGCCAGAATATGCCTAGGTGTGAATCTCTTTCAACTAATTCTTCCAGGAATACGGTGAACACATTTGCCTCAGGTTTTCTTTGAAGTCTTTCTGCTTAAGATGTGGTCTGAGCCCCTTCCTGCAGCTCATCTTTACCCGGGGCTTATAGCCATCCCAAATCCCAGACTCCAGAGCTATGAATCAGATCAGTAATTTAACAAGATCCCCAGGAGACTCACATGTGCGGGTGAGAAATACTGCTCAAAGGATATTCTGTCATCTGTAGATCTTATCTTGACTGCTTCTTTTTTCAGTTTCTCTGTTTAACTTCTTTGACTTTTTAATTTCTTCAACCATCAGTGTTTATCAAAAGTGGGCCATGCCTCTCCCTCTCTGCCAAAGGGTTATAATCAAAGCTCTGGGTTCACACACCATTCCCTTTCCCCTCCTATAGTGACTGTGACAGCAGTCTGTCCAGCCTGTCCTCATATTTGAGGCGCCGTGTGACGCACAGACAGTATTACTGGTAGAAGGGGGTGTGCATGGGACTGCTGTTGCGGGGGACCGCGCTCGCGACCCGCTGCTCTGGAGCTGCAAGTTCATCTCCGCTTCATCAATTCCTGGTCGTGTTAGTTTCACCTCTCACTGATTCCAGCGAACATTTACATTTTCTGAGGTAACTCCAAACCCCCAGATGTGTTTATTACGGCCTTTTTACGTCATCAAATATCACTTTGCCTCGTGTTTGCATTTCAGTCTGCTCTGCCCATTTCTGTGTTTTAAATGTTAGATCTTCTGTCATCTGAGGATTCTGCGCGCGTTTTCCCAGTTTCCTCTGTTTTCTGCAGTAAATCTGTTTCCCAATCATGTGCTTCCTCCTAATCTTCAAGGCTGATTGCAATTGTGCCTTTCCTACATGCTTAACTATTTTGTTATAGGCTCTATGCTTGCCATTCGACTTTTTCCATTCATCTAAAAAGGGAATATTCATTCAGAGTCAGGCTCACGGCCTCCACAACTGCCCATTTGTGTGACTGAGAGATAACACCCATTTTGGATTTCACACAACAGTGAACACGTGCACAGCCTGGAGCCAGACTTGCATGGGCAATGGTGTCTGCAGCTTTGCTGGACAGTGGGAGACCTTCTCTTAACACAACTCCCTAATTTCGTTGGCTTGTTTTGGGGAGAAAAAGTTGTGCTGTAAAACTCTGACATGGTTTTTACATACGACCCCAAGGCTTCTTTCTCATAGCTCCGCCTCCATCCTCGGTGCCCCATGTTATTGTGCCACCTGTCCAGGGGACAATTTGTCACCACCATCTCCTCTATACTTTCTGCTGTGCTGTGGTCTGGCATCTGAGATTCCAATTGGTTGAAAGACAGTAGTTATGGGGAAAAAAGTGACTGGTTATTCAGCAGGGAGGAGGTGAAACACAACTCTCACTGCCTATAAAGCAGTCCCCAAGCAGCCTCATTGCTAGGATGGGTGAATCCCTGACATTTTCCTTTCTACGTCTTCTCGGCCCTTTACTGGGTTGTTGCCAGAAAGCATATAGGAGGTTTTTAGGCCTGATGTCATTTTATTTATTTATTTATTTTTTTTATCCTCACCCGAGGATATTTTTCCATTTTTTTTTTTTTTTGTACAGATAGAGTGGGAGGGAGAGGGAGGAAGGGAGAGAGAGAGAGAGAAACATCGACGTGAAGGGACACGTCGAGTGGCTGCCACCTGCACGACCAACCAGGGCCGGGGACAAACTGCAACCGAAGTACGTGCCCTTAGCGGGAACCGAACCCAGGTCTCTCCAGACCGCAGGCCGACGTTCTAACCGCTGAGCCAAACTGGCCAGGGCCTGATGTCATTTTAAATAGAACTTCTTAGTTGCATAATCTGTTACTGTAAAGAATAATTTTATCTCTATTTGTCAATACGTTTTATATATATTATATACACAGTATTTATAAACTAAGGTCTGAAATATAGGCAGAACTGATACTTGTTTATTTCCTGTTTTGACTAACTTAACCAGCTAAGGCTTGAAATAATAAATCTTCATTAAGGTTCTGGCATCCCTGATTAGCATCATTTAGGGGAGAGAAAGTATCATCATAGGTTTGCCCTTTAAATGTATTTTTCATGATCAAACTCACAAGACAGAGATAAAAATACATTTGTTTGCTTTGTGGGAATCTCGGTGTAATTTAGTTTGTTTCTTTCTCTTTTTCCCTTTTCTTATTTCCCAGGTTTTCCTGTGGGGCTTCCTGGAAAGGAAGGAAAGACGTTTTCGTGGGTCTGCTGTGGATAGAGAGTCAGAGCCCACACCTCAGTTGGTGGGTCATCAGAAGGAAGTTCACTGATTGCAGTTTGAGAATCGATGTTTCAGATAACATAAAAGATGCCAGTTTAGTTTTGGATTCTCCCAGAAGCAGACCGTTAGATGAGGACTTGGGTGACCCCAGGAAGCTCAAATGAAGAATGAGGGGAGTGAATCTGGGAAGCGAAACCGGCTAATGAGTAGATAATCACTATAAGCACCTGGGACTCAGTCCCCCTGTGGATCTCCTGGGAAACCACGGGGAAAACAGATCAGAGCCTTCCTACTGAGGAATGGCGAGGCCAGGGCATCTGTCCTCCTCCATGGAGGGTAAGGAATATTGCTCACTGAGGAGTGCTCTCCCAGAGTGTCAACCGGCCCAGCTTTCTGGGTTGTCCCTGCTTAAGGCCGAGGCAGCCGTGCAGGGAGAGGACCTTCTCAGGCAGAGATGAGAGTCTGGTGCTTGAGGAAGGGCTCTCAGTTTGCTGAGAATGTCCACAGTTGCCTGTGAATTCAGGTGGGCTCAGAAGATGTTTTATTGATGAAAACAGGCCAGCCATGTCTGTGGTGGGAAGAAAACCTAAATAAGTATGCACTTAAAGTGGTTATTCTGGGGAACGAAGGATTTACATAGTGTTAAAATGGGATGACAAGTGAGTTTCAACTCTCATGTCAGCTTTGATCAGCCGGCTGCCTGGAGTTCGTGTTGAGGAGAATTCTCAAAAGGCTCAGCAGGAAATGGTATCTGTCTCAGTTAGCCTCCCAGACACGGGAATGGGAGGACAGAAGGTGGCGTGGGAGCCACGTACGTGCCACCCTGCCTTAAAGTGGAGACTCTTTTTTATTTGTATAAGAGCTGAGACATCTTTAATGAAATATAGTAAATTATTCCACAGACCTGACCTTTAGGAATGCACAGCATGTGGAGTATCTTTGGCTAATGGGAGAATTCTCCAATTATTCACATTATGGATCAGGCTGGGGTAATCTTCACAGGCGCAGCAGTTACAAAAGGCGTTAGCTTTGTCATTCTGCTATGTTTCAAGTAAACATGCTAGTTTTTTTTCTCACTGATATGTAAAAAAATGAAGTAGTCATAGAATTCACTGGAAAATATAAAAGAAATCAAAGGCAGACAATGTGCAGTAGTGTCAGCGCCTGATCACAGTGTCAGTGTTGAGATAAGTATAATTCATTTCGGGGGGAGGGTGTAGGGTGAGAATATTTACTTTATTCTTTCAGAAAATTTCAGTTATACAATCTAGCGTTAGAAACTATAGATGTGTTAATTAACTAGATGGAAGGAATCCTTTTACAATGTATGATATTAAATCATCATTATGTAACATTTTTGTCAATTATACCTCAATAAAACTGAAAGAAAGAAAAAAACCTTGGAGGAAAAAAAATAAAGTCATTAAATCAAGTGGGAAAAAGGTATAATTCATCTGTCATAACATCTCAATAAGGAAGGTATCACCATTTATTTACCCTGGGACATGATTTGAACTGCTGAATCCAAGAATAAGAACAACATTAAATATATCTCAATAACTTGCAATTCAAATGGACTTCAAGTCCTGTGGTCATTGCGTCCTAAACATTCCTCAGTTCTCATCGCCAGTGATTCCTCTGAGTCCAAACTACCGCCAGGTCCTGCCTGAACCACGGCACCCAGTCCACCTACATCTGCTTGCATCTGTTCTTCACACTGCAGTCACAGTAATCTCTTCCAAGCAAAGATTTGATCATGATGCTTTTCCTATACTTAAAACCCTGAAATCAGCTTTCCAATGCTTGGGAAAATCCTTTATAGATCCTTTGTCTGTTCTCCACCCATCTTCCAACCTCCACTTGCTCTGGATTCCAACCCCCTTTTTTTTATCTACTCCAGCATCAGCGACCTGATTTAAGTCCCCTCGCCCTTCAGATTCCCTCTCACCATCAGGTCTTTGAACCTGCTTCCTTGCCCTCATTTCCTGGTTAACTCCTATTTATTATTTAGATCTTGGTGCCACGGTCACATTCAGGGAAGACATCCTGGACTTTTCTAAACCAAATTTCATGATCAGAGGTTCTCATTGCTCCAGGAACCTCTCCTCAACACTCCTCTTTCCTCCTATTTGCATGACTAAGGTCACCATGGTAAAGGGACAACTTCTTTTAATGACTTTTTCTCTCCCTCATGAGTCTAAAAGTTCTCTAACGGCAGGGGTTGATTTATATTTTTGTTCATTATCGATTCTTCAACTCCTGGTATAGTACCCAGTATAAAGCAAGTGCTCACTAAATATTTGTTGAATAAAAGAAATATTGAAATGCATTTTTACCAATACTCAGAATTTTAATTTCTCTCTGAGAAAAGTATCTTATTTATTTAGCAGTTTATCATGTAAGTGGCATTTTGGGGTATATTGTCATATATACTTCATGAAATCTCTGAGGAGGAAGGGGAGGTATGATTACACACATCTTACAGGTTTTGACAGTGTCCCACCTGTAGGCATGCAAGAGGGAGGAGGCAGAACCAGGGATCAGCCCACATCTTCTCTGACTCCAATTCTAGAGTTCATTTCCCACAAACTGTGTCATAGTAAGATGATAGGTTATTATGCAATTAGCAGACTAGTTAATCACTATGATCTTGTCTTAAGATCTTTTAGATCAGCATATAGACCTGCAAGATCTATTTGGTGTTGCCTGTTGGCTTTACATTCAGTGGAACAGAAATGGCCAGCAGCAGTGACCCCCTGGCCTATGACACTGGGGGCTGTAGTGGTGGAGGATGCGTTACTAGGTGCATCATGACCTACTATGTATTTATTTGCTCCTTAGAGATACCACCAGAAGGGGTATCATTCCAAGATGCCATTCTACTTAGGAAGAAAATTAACTCTTAATTAGAGACCTTGTGAGGTCCTACACAAGCAGACTGGATAATTGCAAAGGCAGGACAGACACACACCTGGGACTGAAGGAGCCAGATGCTGGGCAGAGAACAGAGCCCTCCACAATGCTGCAGTTTTCCCAAATGTCATGCTATCATCCTATTTTATAGATGATAGAATGAAGGGAGGTCTCCTGGGCTATCAGCAATATGCCATGCCTGGGCCCTGATACACGTAAAAATTGATGGCACATTGCAGCCAGAGTCACTCAATTCCTCATTTCACAGATGTAGACACAGAGTGTGTCTCACAGAGCTGATTGCTTAACCACGAGGTGTGCATGAGCATTAGAGGTCATGTAAATCAGGGAAGGGGGCAAATCAGCTCTTAAACTCCCCTCCCACTAGTTGACTTCTAACCTAAAAAAACCCTAACAAAACAAAACATGTTTTGTTTGGGTTTTAATCTTAAGAAAATTAGTGAAAGCAGGGCCCACATTTTGCACCAACAGAACAAACTTTACTGTTGACAATTAACTCTTAGTGACCCCACTGTAAATATTTTTCCTTTAAATTGAATTCCATTAAGTTGTCAGCACAGTTTTGAGTAATTTCCCATTATCTTTAAGCCACTTAAAAAAAAAAAAAAAGAAGAAGAAGCCTACCAAAAAATGCAGGCTTTCAGATTTCTAGCAACTTCACTGACTATCTAAAGACAAACAGGGTTCGAAAAAGCATGGCCACCTTCTGTCACCTGTACACGAGAAAGCATGTTTGTGTCAGGTGGACCCACCAAGGAACTCTGTGGGTCTGGTTTGCTTTCTGAAGCCACATTAGTTCTCTGGGGCTCATTCTCACCTTGGTTTCTACACACAGCTTTCATGGGGACTGGGTAGGCTGCAGCGAGCTATTTTCCTAATGGAATTAACCAGTCGAGAACCGTGATTTACGGTAAGAGCCAGTGGATTACAGCCCAACAGGCGCCTCTCCACAGCTGGCACCCGGCTCCTACTGAATCTGGTACTTTATCACAGCTGACATTTCATGCCTCCTCTGTCCTCATCCACCACCCACATGAAGGGGAACTGGAACATTATCTTCCCTCCGTATGGATGAAGGTCAAATTGTAACTCCAGCCGCTGCTTCTGCTGACGGGCTGCTCTGACTAATGATGACTAATGTTTTACGGAGGAGCATGGAGAACCTGCCTCGGCTACCTCTTTAATGAGATCAGGGTTCACTCCTAAGTTCTTATTTTCTCACTTTACACTCGTTCCCTTGGGGTCTCCTTCACTCTCATGGCTTTAGTTTCTGTCGGCATGAGAATCTGTGGTGTTGTCTTTCTAATTCTGACCTTTACTATTTATACTCAGCTCCAAGTGCTCCTTACTTCTCGCTCAATCATTCACTCGCTCGTTCATCTATTTTTTCATCATGAAACAAATAGCTATCGAATGACCACTGCAGGCCCGCCAATATGTATCTGGACAGCTTACCTGCTAAGACAAAGGAAATACCTGATTTTGCTGAATCTGCTACACCTGCTTTCTCTGTCCTTACCTCCTTTTCTCCTCTCAATGACACATGCCTGTGGGGTGAACTTATTTATCTCCAGGGCTTCTCCTATCGTTTAAGGCTTCTAAATCTGTTTCTAAATCAGTCCATCCTTCCTCCAAGGTCTACCCCAAGCATCCATCTGTAACTACACTGACCATTCAATCTCTTTCCCCTAAAACCTGTTTCACCTTAAACAGTCTTTTGGCTCTGTAAATGGCACTAGGAACCACCCACTCATTTTAGCCAAAAATTTGAGACTCATCCTAAATTTGTCTCCTTCACCCCCTCCACATTCCATCAGTCCTGTAGGTTCTAGTGCCTTGATATCTCTTGTACTGATGTTTCCTCTCAATCCTTGCTCCTACCATTAGATTCGGAACTTCAGAACCTTAGAATTTATTGTCTGCACTACTGTAAATGACCTCTATTCTCCTTTCTTCTATTCTTGCCCTCTCTAATCATTCTTGCTATTGATGCTAGGCAAAGTTTTCAAGGCATTCATTTGAACACATCATGTCTCTTTTCTTCTATACTGGTGTCCCATTTGCTGCAGAATGAAATCCAAACTCCTTAGCATAGAAGCTTCTTCATGATCTGGCTGCCAGCATCTCCAGCCTTGTTGTTTATGAAGTCCCACCTCACATTCTTCTCGCCATCTCTGTCCACTCCACATACAGTTCTCAGAATACCTGGGATGTTAGAAGACTCGATCTTTGCCCTGTCATGCCCATTTCTACCAGGAATACCTTTCCCATCCTGTCTTTCTGACAACAATTTACTGCTTTTGAAGTCTTAGCCCAAGTACCACCTTCTCTATGAAATGATTTCACTACTTCTACTCTTCATAGAACTGACAAGTCTTGTGTCTGTGTCCCCCACAGTATCCTGACTACCCCCTTATCACAGTGCCTAGAATACATCAGGGCTCTCTTTTTAAAAATTAAAGATTCTAGAATTGTGTTTTTGTAAAAGCATTTCAAGAATATCCAGTTAAAAGCTTATCCCAGTGCTATTCAATACATCCAAGAGGCAGTTAACCACTTTTATACTGGGGACAAGGACATAAAACAAGAAAGACCACATTAAAGCCATGATTCAACTGAGAAGCAAAAAAAGGATTCTTTGGTCTCCTTCGATAAGATCAGAATACTATGTCTCGTGCACCACATTCTGGTCTGTGCTGACTAGAATATAAGTCTCTTGAGGGCAGGGGTCATATTCTGTCTCTGCATTCAAAGTGCCTACCAAAGTGACAGGTATTTAATGGATACCTTCAAGCATTTAATGAATGCTTACCAAATACATAAACAACAGAAATATTTATTATTACAGATGATTCTATAGTTTGATATTTGTCTTTTTAAAAATTATTTTTATTATTAGTATGACTAATGCACTGATTTCTCTTCAATGGAAAATCAGAACAAGGGAAGCCAGCTTATATTTCAGTGTGAGACATACATTAGCTTAAATAACTTGACTTTAAGACTGTAAAAGAATAGAATTGCAAAACTTTAGAACTAGAATGGACTGAAGCAAACATTTTATTTAACTCTTTAATTTTACAGATGTATCATGAGGTCACATAATAGCAGAATTGGGAAAAGATCTTTTTAAGATGCATTTATTGCCCATATTATTGAAGTAACCTTTATTAAGCTTCAATTATCTGCCAGGCACTGCTCTGGGTCATATAGAGATGTTTTACTCATGATCTCAGTAGACAGGTGCAGCTGCCAAGGTTATAACCTGTATCATGTATTTGGTCTGCTCACCTCTCTAGTGCCACCACATATGTGTTGCCCACATCTCTTTCTTGGGTCACTGTGACACGTTGCCACGTTACTTCCCTGATCTTAAATGTCTTCTGAATTGTGTTGCAAGCCCTCCTTGGTTCTTGGCCTTGACTACATCAACTCTCCTCAAAATTGTCCTCTGCCCCATCAATGGCTCCATCAGATAAAAATTTCTAAGACAGGCCGACGGTCCCCTATTTCTCCTTGCTAGTCTATTTTTTTGGCCTCTTCCATGACTTGCTTGTCAGGCTGACTGCAGCCTACTTGGCTGACCTTAGCCCTACTCTGCCCATTATCCAACTTCCTCATTTACTCATGAAACATCATTACAACCCAGACACCTCTTTCTCATTCTTTCAAATCAACCAAAGGGTTTATTGTCTCAAAATTACTTAGATTGTGAGATCTCACAAGTGTTTAATTAAAGAACTTGATTAATTTCATTGTTTAGAATAAAAAGAGTTATTTAGAAGAATGCTGTTGGAAGCTGAGTGTGGCTAGAATGTGGAACATAGTATATGATTACAAATAATTGATAGTTGATATAAATTTAATGAAAAAATAAAAAAATATAAAGCATTGCTCTTTCAAAAAGGCTTGGATATTCAGGAGAGGGAAGAGGTTACTGCTGGGTGTTTGCATGTTAACACATCTTATGCCCTCTTATACAAGTAAATTTATCTGAAATGCACCCAAATCCTGTATGGTTTATCAAACACACCATGTGTTTTATGGAATGGCAAATAATTGTTGTTGATTTTCTTTTCTTTTTGCAGCTGTTTCAACTCATATACACAATCTATCAGTAAGTTTCCTAGCTTGGCAGCCTCACTAGCTCTATAAAGAGAAATAACACAAAATAAGGAAAAGCAGAAAACTACAAACAAGTCACATTTCCTGAGTTCTTACTCTGTGCTAGACAATATGCTGAGCATTTCACATTTTGCCATTTAACCTTCACTGCAACAAATAAAGTAAAAGCAGATTTAGAGAGACGAAAAATAACACCCAAAGTCCCAAGTTTACTAATTAGTAGAACTAGAATTTTAAACCCAATACTCTTAATCAGTTTGTTTTATTGTCTACAACCACATCATAGTTGAAAATGGCTAAGATAATACCACATCTCTATTTGGATGTTGAAAGAAAACTAATAGAAGTTTGATGTGGAGTCCAACTTTTGCTATTTCATACTTCCTAATATGTAAGGCTTATTTTGTTGTAGGGCACTTAATCAGCCAGCATATGAAAAGGAAGAAAAGAGAATCTCCTTGGATTAGGTATGAATTGATACTCAAAGAGTGGATATACCTCAAACCATAAGGAAATCTGAATAATTAACATTAGTTGAAAAGTACAAAAAATCAAACCCAATTCAACTCAGAAAGCCTACCTGAAGAAATAACCAGAAGAAAAAAAACTTAAGCCATGAAACACAATCATGGGGAGATACCCAGAACAATACAAATATCTATGTTTCTGGGGATCATAAATAACCTCATTATTGCCTGGACAGTCAAGGAGGCAAAGTAGATGGACCTCTCCCTCTCTGCCTACTCCACGGCCGTCTCTGGCTGTTCAGGGGCCACATCTGGGGGCTTTCATCTTTTTGGACTTTCGAGTCTTAAACCTATGTATTTTTTCCATGACCTCATCTTCCTTAAGGACGAGTGGAAAAACATGTATGTTTCTCACTCTGTTCCCTAGACCATTGGTTCTTTCACCTTTGGTAAAATGCTCTTCACTTTCAAGAGCCTTTTGTACTTTAAAAAAGAAAAAGAAAAAAGAGACTCCCATATACTTGATCTATCGGTCCAGAGCAGCGGTTCTCCACCTTCCTAATGCCGTGAACCTTTACTACAGTTCCTCATACTGTGGTGACCCCCAACCATAAAATTATTTTTGTTGCTACTTCATAACTGCAATTTTGCTACTGTTATGTCTTAGGTGACCCCTGTGAAAGGGTCATTCGACCCCCAAAGGGGTCGCGACCCACAGGTTGAGAACCACTAGTCTAGAGACCCATTCAGAGGCGTGTTTTTTAAGTCAGCTTTGAGATTTCTGGAAATAAAAATTGTTTTCTGAAAATACTTATAGAGGGAAGTCATAAGTGGTATCACAACCCAATTTTGAGAAAAGGATAACTTTGAAAAGTTCTGAAACTTTAAAAAAATGTTAACAAAGGATTTGAAGAATAAGTTATCAAATAGTTTAAAAATGTATTAACTAATAATTTAAAAACAATATTAAAATATTGACAAATATGCTAAATAATCAAAGATCACCATTAAAATGTTGATAAGGACCCAATGAGATAATTTGCTTCCCCAAACCATTCAATGTTAATGTCATAGTCTCTCTTTTTGATATAATTCATGGCCATATTTTATATTGTCCCTCTTTTTTTTTTTGCATTATGATGAGAATAGAGACATTTATGGCATAAAAGCCAGTAGAAACCTAGCATTAAAGTTGTGCATTTTTGAATCCATAACTAGAAAGGAACCAGATGAATATAAAATAACACTGTTACATTCATCATCATTATTAAGTCTATTCTTATCAGAGCCACTGCTTTTTCCAGGCACTTAGGACACTATTTTAAAACAAAATTGCTCCCACATCTTTTAAGCTTAGAAAGAGTACAATCGACTTGCAGAAGCAATTGCTCTCCAGTACATTTAATATTCCTTGGATTAAAATCATGTAAAGCCCCAGATTGCCTGAGTCAAATCCAAGTTTTACATGAACACTTTCTCACTCTCAGTTACTGCAGGGTACATAGATTTCATTGCAAAAAGAAAAGTTTGTTCAGGTGGTATCTGTATGGTCGTGGATTGATCTGCTTCATTGGGAGGTTGGGGTACCAGAGCAGTGAATGGTGTAGTTTGTGCAGGAACAAAAGAAATGATTACTCTTCCCTTAGAATAGTTAAAAGGAGAATTTTTACCTATAGAAGACTTCTGAGGTGAGTCATTGTGTCGTGTGGGCTAGAAAGAAAGCTCTCCACTCATTATTCTTCATAATCATTTACATTTTACAAAGTGAGCCATACATTCTCTTTTTGGTTTTTGTCATCAACCATGTTTTGGAGGAGAAAGCATATCTGAAAATAATATACATAGTTTTCCTACTTTGCCTTATTTCAAGAGTGTCCATTCAAAAGACAAAAAGCATCACGGTGAGTGAGAGTTTCTGGAAATTTACTACCTCTCTGCCTGTCATTCAGGTCCAAGTCACTACAGCTGCCAGTCATGGTTCACATGTTCTTGGAACTCCAGTCTGTCATCCCTGGCTGTGTAAAAGGTCCTGCAGGTCTGACTCCTCCCCTCCTCCTTTTCTCTGCCCACTTCCAATGTACTCAGAACCGGCTCAGCTGGATCAGACCCAGCTGATACCTGAAAGCGAATTACCTGTCGGCTCACACTTCTCACACTGCTCCCCTGCAGTCTGTTTGGGGGATATTTCACTACTCTGATGCCCAGTGCTGACTGTTTGCCCGGAGAACAGTTGTCAGGCTGTGGTAGCCTTTCAGCTTGAATTCTTAGTTTCTTATTTTCCGAGATTTCAAGTTTTCATTTACCCCCATGAGCTGGCAGGCCTGCCAATCTGTTGCTAAGGACCACTGTGCCTCTATTTGTTATCATCTGTGGAATCAACCTGGATGGCCATGAGGCGAAGGGCCTTTCCTCACTCTATTTTCTTACCATTTACAAAAACCATACTCATTAAAAATATTTTTTGAGCCCTGGCCAGTTTGGCTCAGCGGTTAGAGCGTCGGCCTGCGGTCCTGAGAGACCCGGGTTCGGTTCCCGCTAAGGGCACGTACTTCGGTTGCAGTTTGTCCCCGGCCCTGGTTGGTCGTGCGGGTGGCAGCCACTCGATGTGTCCCTTCACGTCGATGTTTCTCACTCTCTCTCCCTTCCTCTCTCTCTCTCCCACTCTATCTGTACAAAAAATGGAAAAATATCCTCGGGTGAGGATAAAAAAAAAAAATATTTTTTGAGCACTTACTATGTGTCTGGTTCAAATGTTCATCTTTTTGCAACTAAGAATTTTAGAAGTAAAACTATTTTAGGGCACAATTCCAAAAGGGTAATAGCCTGAATATTGGTTGGGGTAAGACTGATTCAACCAATGTCACCCCAATAAATTCAATTAAAAATAAAAATAAAAAATAAATTGGAAAAAAATCGAATTTCTGTTTGATGAAGGCCAGAGTGAGGCCAGTTTCTTCCTGTACAACGCAATCTATGAAGCATTCGGGGAGAAGCTTCATTTCACTATAATCCACTTCTCTCCATGTGATTAAAATATTGTTAGGTAAGTTAAAAGTCTTCTTTTAGCCCTTTGAGCGTCTAATGCACATCCTGGTTTCCATAGCTCTTTGCACCCGCAGTCACAATGCACAACGTCAGGGGGCACTGTTCACAGGATAAATAGTCTAGGACAAAATAGTGCTTCTTAAATTATCTCTGGCAAAAAACAGTTTTTTTTTTTTTTAAAGTTTAATCCATCAAGAGCCACCACATTGGAAAAAAAATATTAGAAAATAAAAATAAAAATACTAGTCCCATTTAAAAAATTATTTGATTCAACGGAAATAAAAATCACTGGAATTAGTTTGCTATAACAGTCCTGAGTGCTTATCCTTAATTTCTTACGTCTTTTTTTGAGCACTGGTGACAACAGTTTTTGGATGAGAATGAACCATGGGTCACCCTCCCAGTAGCACCCACAGGTCTAGAACATGGATTCATTGTGAATGGTGCCCCCTAGTGTTGTTAAGTGCTGAGTTCCTGCCCGATCCTCAGGCATTTTGACCATTTATGCCAGAGAATAACTGGAAGTGTACACATGTACATATAAAAAAGACCTCACAGAGACTTGGGTATGATGGGCAAATTAACTGGTTACAGACAAAATACAAGACATTGCTGTCCTTATTTAAACTCGATACCTGAGCCTTACACCATCTTGGACTTGGACTTGGAGCTTCACATCCAAGCTTATTAGTGATCTCTGGCGGCAAATGAGACCTTTTCCTTAACTCGGATTTTCTGGCCACAGTCCAATTTGGGTAATTGCCTCGGCCTAGATGAATGCTTCCCACCACTGGAATTACACTTCCCTTCTTAAAGAACTGTGTAATAGCACAGTCTACCTTTGAATAACTGCCATTATAAACTTTAGAGGTAACAACCTTTTTCCTCAAGATAAAATAATTTAAAAAAAAAAAAGTTTGCCTGTGTGTATGTGTCTGTGTGTGTATTCCTGAGGGAGGTTTATGAACATGCGAAAAGCTTCTTAAGGAAAAAAAACTGTTAGCTGAAAGTATTAGTATGTTACTTTTATCAATACATATTTACACAAGAAGGCCATGGGACCATACAACTGAGCCTTCTGCAAAGAAGATGCAAATGCCAATAATTGCAGGGCCTGGAAAGGCGTGATTAAATGCATGGGTTTTAAAGTCAGACTTTAGTCCGATTACACATATTCTGTGGGACAGCTTTATTAAAAAGAGGGACTTAAAAAGTCTTTAGCAAAGTTTAGGGCAGAAGTCTATTTAAGGCCCCCACCTCTCCACATAATTTTGGTGTTTCTATTCTTTTCTGGTGTAAAAAAGGCTGTAAAAGTGTAACTCTGAATATGCATTTTAAAATAAAATTAGACTTCAGAGCTCCTTTTTATCCCTTATTCTGAATCTAATTCCACATTGTTGCCAGAGTTATTTTTCTAACACATGTTCATCATATAGTCCCTATGAAGCATCTACATTTGTTCCTCATTTCCTATCAGAACAAGTCTTATCCCTCCTGCTGGGCATGGAAGGCCCTATAAGATCTGTCTCTATCTTACTAACCCAACATTAGGTTTGATTACTTCTCAGCATGAACTTACATTATGATACTGCTGTAATTAACTGGTTATTAATAAAATGAAAGGAGCAAACAGGGAAGCCAGACATTATAGGCATGTCATTTGGGCAGCTTCATCAGGAAGCTGCAACTCTGCACTCCTCAGGGGACCACTGGGCTGTATCCTGCAGATCACTGGTGAACGGGGATCAAACAAAGGGGATGCATACCCAGTGAAGTTGGGGTGACATAGTGAAGGTGCTTGCCCATCAGTCAAACCTGGGGAGAGAGATGGTTGGCCAGAATGGGTGGGGCAACTGCAAGGCCATGACAATTTGGGAATACATAATCCCCTAAACACAGGCTTTTTTTCTCTCTTGTGCTCTTGGCTCAATCTTGGCTTCCCTGCATTAGCCTGTGTGGCCCACAGCCATAAGGACCCCACACGCAAAGGACTAATGGACTGCAGCTGGTAACATAAGCTAAGCTAGCCTGATGCTGGATTGGACTATGCCCTAACATGGAATAGAAATTCTGGACACTGGCTCTAATTTTAGCCCTGCTGAAGGCAAAAACGGGACTTCTTCCTTGGCAGGACTGAGGGAAAAGAAACCTTGGAAACTCAGGCATTTGATTCCACAAAAATAAGGCTTTCTACAATATCGCATCCTCTCGTGTAAGTCTCAGAAATAATTCTTTTCCTTGGGATATTGCAAGAAATCCACCCCCTAGCAATTAGGGGGGGATGAGGCTCTCTTCTCTCCCTTAACAAGCAGAGTTGGGCTACTCTCTAAAGAATTTTTCTGACTGGCCCTGGGCCTTCTCATCACTAAGCTATTCAAAGTGGGAAGTCCTTTCCCCCTTTCTCCTCTCTTTTAACCTAAAATCCTTGTCCAGCTTGAGTGTAACCTTCAGATAAGTCTTTTCCTATAGTCCTCTCACTTCTATCTGTCTCACAGGATTTATACTTTAAGAATATCCTCTCTTCCAGTGTTTCTTGGTTTTTCTGTGTGCATTCAGCTATATGAAATGATGTACTCTTCATAGATAGATAGCATCTTCTCCTTCATGCTGTGGAAACCTGGCTAATCCTCCCCCCATATCCCATTTGGAACTTCCCCTTTCTCCCTGTCCCCTAGGGAAGGTGTGCCCATGAAGCACTGTCACAATTTCTCAGGTGCTGTTAAAAATGCTTAAGAAGAAGCATCATTGGTCATTATGAATACCTAGATCAGAGGCTGGCCAACCTTCTTGGTAAAGGGCAAGATAGTAAATATCTTAGGGTTTGAGGTTGTGTGGTCTCTGTTGCAATGACTCATCTCTGCTACTGTAACATGAAAATAGCCCTAGACCGCGCATAAATGAATGAGTGTGAGTGTGTTCCAATAAAATTTTATGGACATTGAAATTTGAATTTCATATAATTCTCACATATCAAAATAGTATTCTTTTTTTGACATTTTTAAACATTTAAAGACGCAAAATGGATAACTAACCTATTGTACTAATCACTTTGCAATATATACACATATAAAATAACAGTGTATACTTTAAACATACATAATATTAAATGCTACACTGTACACCTTAAACTTAAACAATGGTATACGTCAATTATATCTCAATAAAGCTGAAAAAAGTTGAAAAGCTATTCTTAGCTCAAAAGACATACAAAAGCACATGAGGGACAGAATTTGGTTGGTGGGTCATAGTTTGCTGACCCCTGACCTCTATCATTGTTCCTAAAATTGTGGTCCCTAGACCACCTACATCAGAATCAGCTGGAGTCAGGGGTTTATAAAAAATATAAATTCTGGATCCAGTGAAGCCGAATTTCTGAGCACATTAAGGATATTATCAGACAGCTGTGAACTACCACCTCTAGAAAGGCCATGGTGTTTTAGCTTTTCGAGTTAGTTCTTGTGAGCCAGTGAGCAGGTTTCTAACAGGCAGGGACAATGACAGAGCTGGCTCCTCAGGAATCTATTCCATAAGACTTAGAACCTAAGTGAGGAACATCAACAACAGGGACTCCATGCTTTCAATCAGCATTTTAGAATCCTTTAAAGGCATAAAATTTGAGACCTGGGAATTCCAAGTGTTTGCATTTAAAATACATATTATTCAGAATATCATGAGATGTGGCAAATCTTTAACTTAAACTCAGTAAAAATAAATATGTATTCATGGGGAAGGAAAGAAACTCACATTCCTTATTGAATATATTGTGTATGAGACTGAAATATAAAAAGAAACAATCTTTATATTTCTGACTCAAATGAAAATGTCTAGCTGAGGCCTTTGTCACTCATGGCAAATTCAGGAGAAATGGTTTATTTCATTTTGAGCAAACAGTTCTGAAGGGCAGATATAATGTATTTCTCAAGGCTCTGCATATACTCATTAACTCATACACTGAATTACAAAAAAGCACTTTCTAGGAAGAAGGGCCATCTGGAATGCTGTACCCATGGGGGCACTTTGACCAATGCATATGAATTGAGGCTAGATTACGACCCACCTGAGTAGAATAGGTTTGGTAGTTTCTGATCCACAGACCATCATTACCTGCATTCTGGAAATTATTCCCAAGCTCTGAAGGAAAGGAGTGTGCCAGGGGAACAAAGGGGCTCAAATTAACTTGCAACACTAGCCAAGATTCATCAAGCACCTCTTTTATGTCAGGCACTGTGATAAGTACATTATGTGGTCTTTTTTTGGTGTTTAGTCCTCACGAAAAACATAGGAGTAGCTACATTTTACAGGTGAGAAAAACGAGTTTTGGAGAATTTAAGGAACATGTCCAAGATCACACAGGTCAAGTCAGGACCCAGATTTGAGCTCAGGGCCTGTGCTCCTAACGACTGTCCTGGATCACCTCCCAACACCATCACACTGAAAATGTGATGGGCTTTGGTGAGCTTCCTTTCACTTTAGCTAGGGAAGAAACCAGACACTGGGCTGTGTGTAGCATCTGGACAAATGTACTAGGCCTCATGTCAAAGAGGGCAGTGCTCTGGTGTGGTATTGTGCTAGGTCACCCCTATTGCCCTGCTAGGGCCCTGAGCCTGCCATGGTCAGCTCTGGATCACCCTTACCAAGACAGAAGATGATAGTTTTTGTTTTATGGTATTGTCTGTTTGAGAACCAGTGATCCAGGTTCCTAATAGGAAGGGACAATGACAGAGCAGGCTCCTTAGGAATAAACTATCTTTCAAGACCTCCACTCAAAGAGGGGGTCATCAACAGGAGCCACTGCAGACTTCATTAGAGAGGAAGCCTAGATTCTGGCAGAAGTGGACAAGGACGTCACATGAAAGTTGAAATTTTAGACACAGATTTACAGGACACCATTCTGGGCCAGGGGATCCAATACTTCGTGAACGGGAACTGGTCATCCCCAGAAAAACCATTATTTGAACATGGCTGTGTTTAATGCACCTAAAAACTTCTAGCAAACTGTATTTATTAGAATTACCACATTCTTTTTTTTTGTTCCTTATTAATTTTTCAAGTTAAAGCATGTCTTCAAGTATAACTCAGGGGAATAACACTGGGACTAATTAGAACAAACACTGTGCTCATCTCCTAATGCCTGATGAGGGAGAACAGATAAGTTCTCCTTAACACTTGAGAACAGTTTTGAATTAAATTAAAGTGCTTTCAGACATTTTGGAGTTAGAGTACAATGCTACTTTTATGATATAACAATGTCAATTTAAGTCTAACTTTGTGTAGTATACAGACCATTTTTATAGCATAAGAATTTTTAAAGGGCAGGAGTGGTAAGCACAGTTTATGATCATTTCCTTTGGGAACAAGGCTTTATTTCTCTGTTAAAAATAATGTTTAGGCCTTTTAAAAGAGGTGGATATACATTTTTATAATGTTTATTTTGCTAGTACTTTTTTGTAACTATGCAATTTATAAACAACATTTATATTATGTATGTGGACCTGAAGTTCACATTTTCCATCTATCATTCTGATTACCATTTTTAATAAATAATTTTACAAATTTCTAAATCAGGAATAAATTGAAATTCTAGGTTCTCAAGCACAAATATCAAAAGGGTCTCCCTATTCATTGAGACTTTCAGGGGCAGCTTGGGTAAGTCAATCCTCTGAAGGGAAAAAGGAGAAACAATTGGGAAGCTCCAGATCCCGTCTTCTGGTGCTAGCTCAGATTCTGGGCACCTTCTGGTTTCTGTGAAAACACTGCTTCCTGTTTCTTTTTGTGACTCCCCCAGGGAGTCTGCAGTGTGTTAAGACACAGACCTCAAAAGGGTCATTAATTGATTTTCATAAACCCTGCCATTTAGAGCCCTTTGTCTAAGTGAGCTTCCTGAGGCACCTTAGGGGAGGTCTTTATGAATTTGGTATAAGTCCCTTCTATTAAATTAGGAGATTTTGTCACTAGGCCAGCATCAAACGGCATGTCTGAATATACAAACTTAAATTTGAATATGAATTACCAAGGATGTATTGCTAAAATGCAAATTATGATTTAGTAGGTCTGATGGGGAATGCAAAATTACCAGGTCTCACAGGTTCTTTAGTACACCTTGAGGAGCAAGGTGCTGCTTTTAGGTTATCAGAGAAGGCATCAAGCTTTGCCAGTGGCAGAAAGAAAAGAAACCAGGGCAAAAAGTATAGAGAAGATCCTTGGTAATGAGAGTCAGAATATTTTTCAATAAAAACACAACTGCTTGGAATTTTTGGATGGAATTTTTGGACACTGTACCTGTCCCTCAAAGCAGGATGTTTTGGCATATTTGGCCCTGGGGCACTATAAGCCAGTTAATAACCCAGTTGCTATGACAGCTGATGAAGAAAGTAGCCTTAAAAACAAACAGAAATTCAAGTCATGCAATCTTTAAGTTAAAATAACAACTAAGGACTTTAAAAGAAAGAAACATGGCAGTGGGCAAGACCAGGTTGAAGGTGAGTGGGTGAATGGGTGAGTGGGTGAGTGTGTGCGAGAGAAAGTGTGAGTGAGAGTGAGTAAGCATCTACACAGCAATGCGGGAACCTAGGGTAAATGATCCAGTGCTACAGACTGGGGAGCGACCGGCTAGCACTGGGCGAAGCTTGGCAAGGCGCTTCTCTCCACTTGGGGCTGGAAAGCACCACCATTTTGGAAGATCCACTGGGTCCTCCTTGGGAGGAGTCAGTGGGGAGTGGCTAGGGCCCAGGGCCCTGAGGCCATGGGGATGCCTGGCCCCACGGGACCAGTGGCCTCCGCTGCTCCCATGCCAGCCCACACATGGTAGCTACATGGTTACAACAACTGTGCATGGCAGCAGCAAAACCATGGGAGCTGAGCATGGCAACAGAACCACCACCATGGGAGCCAGGCATGGCAGCAGCACCACTGCTGTGGGAGCCATGCATGTTAGCCCTACCCCACGTGGGACCCAGGAATGCCAGCACTGCCCCCTGAGGGAGTCACGCACTCCAGCCATGCCCTCACCAGTCTAGTGGAGTACCCCCACTGGGCTCCTGCACCCCAGCAGTGCCCCTGCTGGACCTAAACACCCCAGAAGCACCTCCAATGACATACAGACATTAGTCACCAGCTGTCAGTCCTCCAGGATCTGCAGCAGGCAACTGGCAGTGGCCCCACCGGCTGTGCCCAGAGCCACTGACCCCACAGGTCCCACTGCAGCCAAGAGCTGCCAGCACTCCTTGATGACCAGACTAGATCCAGAGAGCAGGCCTCACCATGATCAATTCACCTGGACACACTGACCTACATATGCTACCTGGTATACCTTACCTGGCCCTAAACTACCAGACTGCTAAAATGTTGAGGCAAAGAAACAACCCTTAAATAAAATAAAATGAGGCATCACCAGCAAAGGAACTAAATGAAATGGAAGCAACCAGTTTGTCAGATAAAGAATTCAAAGAATTGGTTGTAAGGGTACTCAAACAACTTAGTGAGAATTACAAGCAACTTAATGAGAATTATAAAGAACTCAGTGTGGAAAAAGAGGTAGAAGCTATGCATAAAAATCTAGTGGTAATGAAGAATATGTCATAGCTGAAATAAAGAATACCCTGGAAAGATTCAATAGTAGATTAGAAAAAGCTGAGGACCGAATAAATGAGTTAGAATACATAGTAGAAAAAAAACACCTGATTAGAGTAGCAAATAACAAAAAAAAATTAAAAAGCAGGAGGAGAGTTTAAGGGATCTTTGAGACAATATGAAATGTAACAACATTTATATCATAGGGATACCAGAAGGAGAAGAATTGGAGAAAGGAATAGAGAACCTGTTTGAAACAATAATGATAGAAAACTTCCCTAATTGGTGAAGGAAACAGTCACACAAATATAGGAAACACAGACAGTCCCGATCAAGATTAACCCCCCAAAACTCACACCTATTAAAATGGCAAATGTTAAAGACAAAAAAAGAATCTGAAAGGCAGCAAGAGAGAGACAGAAAGTTACCTTCAAGGGAGCTTCCATTCCAGTGGTTTTCAACCTTCCTAATGCCGCAACCCTTTAATACAGTTCCTCATGTTGTGGTGACCCCCAACCATAAAATTATTTTTGTTGCTACTTCATAACTGTAATTTTGTTTTCTGATGGTCTTAGGCAACCCCTGTGAAAGGGTCCTTTGACCCCCCCCCCCAAAGGGGTCATGACCCACAGGTTGAGAACTGCTGCATTAGACTGTCAGCTGACTTCTCAATAGAAATACTTCGGGACAGAAGGTAGTGACATGGATTATACAAAGTAATGAAAGGACTACTCTATCCTGCAAGGCCATCATTCAAAATTAAAGGTGGGATAAAGGGCTTCATAGTTAAACACAAACAAACAAAAAAGGGCTAAAGGAGTTTATTATCAACAGACCAAAATTGCAAAAGATCCTAAAGGAATTGTTGTAAGAAGAAATATATCTATATATAGAGAAGAACAGGGCATAAAAAATAAAAATGGCAAACATAAGTACCTACCAATAATGACCTTAAAGGTAAATGGCTTAAATGCTCCAGTCAAAAGACATAGGGTAGCTGATTGGATAAGAAAACATGACCAATAGATATGCTGTCTACAAGAGACCCACCTCAGAACAAAATAATCCACACAGGATGAAAGTGAAGGGATAGAAAAATATTTTCTATGCAAATGGAAAAGAAAATAAAGCTGGCATTGCAATACTCATATCTGATAAAAACAGACTTCAAAATGTGGACCATAACAAGAGACAAAGAAGGCCACTACATAATATTAAATAGATCAATAAAAAAAGAGAATATAACCTTGGTAAACATATATGCACCCAAAATAAAAGCACCAAAATATATTTAAAAAACTGTTAGAGGACTTTAAGGGAGAGATTGACAGCAATACAATATGGTAGGAGAATTTAACACCCCACTGACATCACTGGATATATCTTCTAGATAAAGACTCAATAAGGAAACAGAGAACCTAAATGACACATTGGATCAGATGGATTTAATTAATATTTACAGAACATTTTACCCTAAAGTTGCAGAATATAAATTCTTCTCAAGTGCACTTAGGACATTCTCAAAGATAGACCACATTTTAGGACACAAACTGAGTCTTTACAAGTTCAAGAAGATTGAAATCATATCAAGTATCTTTTTTGATCACAATGGTATGAAATTAGAAATAAAACAATAAAAAACACTCTAAAACATTCAAACACATGGAGGCTAAATAGCATATTATTAAACAATGAATGGGTTACCAAGGAGATCAAGGAAGAAATAAAAAACTTACTGGAAATAAATGAAAATGAACACAAAACAACACAAAATCTATGGCACACAGAAAAAGCAGTACTGAGAGGGAAGTTCATGGCATTATAGGCCTATCTCAACAAACAAGAAACATTTATAATAAACTATCTAGTTCTATAACTTAAAGAATTAGAAATAGAACAGAAAGAAAAAGAAAAATCTAGAGTAAGTAGAAGGAAGGAAATAATAAAGATCAGCATGGAAATAAATGACATAGAGACTAAAAAACAATTCAAAAGATCAATGAAACCAAGACCTGGTTCTTTGAAATGATAAACAGGATTGATGAATTTTTAGCCAGACCCTCCAAGAAACAAAAAAAGAGGTCCCAAATAATTAAAATCAGAAACAAAAGAGTTGAAGTAACAACTGACACCAAAAAACCACAAAGGATTGTAATAGAATACTATGAATAATTCTATGCCAAAAATTGGACAATCTAGGCAAAATGACAAATTCCCACTATCATACAAGCTTCCAAAACTCAACCAGGAAGAGTCAGAAAACCTGAACAGACCAATAACAACTGAAGAAATTGAAGCAGTAATAAATTCCCGGCAAACAAATGCCCTCATCTGGAGGGCTTCACAGGGGAGTTTTACCAAACATTAAAAGAAGAACTAACTCCCATTTCCATCAAACTATTCCAAAAATTCAAGAAGAAGGAAAAATTCCAAGCTCTTTTTTATGAGGCCAGAATAATCCTAATTCCAAAACCAGATAAAGACACTACAAAGAAAGAGAATTACGGGTCTATATCACTGATGAACATAGATGCTAAAATCCTCAACAAAATATCAGCAAATAGGATACAGCAATATATAAAAAAAAATATTTATCATGATCAAGTGGGATTTTTCCCAGGGATGCAAGGCTGGTACAGTATTCACAAATCAATAAATGTGGTACACCATTTAAACAAGATGAAATGTAGAAATCATATGATCATATCTAGAGATACTGAAAAAGCATTAGACAAAATCCAGCACCCATTTTTTATTAAAAACTCGCAGCAAAGTACGAATAGAGGGATCATACTTCAACATAATAAAGTCCATATTTGACAAACCTACAGCCAACATCATATTCAATGGGCAAAAACTAAAAGAATTTCCCTTAAATACAGGAATAAGACAGAGATATCTGCTTTCACTACTTCTATTCAACATAGTACTGGAAGTCTTAGTCACAGTGATCAAACAAGAAAAAATGAAAGGCATCCAAATTGGAATGGAGGAAGTGAAATTCATTATTTACAGATGACATAATATTGTTCATAGAAAACCCTAAAGACTCTACCAAAAAACTATTAGATTTAATAAATGAATTCGGCAAAATACCACGATACAAAACATCCAGAAACCGATGGCATTTTTATACACCAATAATGAACACTCAAAAAGAGAAACTAAAACAAAAAACAATTTCATTTACAATTGCAACAAAAAACTAAGATACCTAGGAATAAACTTAATCAAGGAGGTAAAAGACCAGTTCTCAGAAATCTATATGACATTGAAAAAAGAAATAGAGAAAGATATAAAATAGTGGAAGTATATATCTTGTTCATGGATTGGAAGAATCAACATCATTAAAATGTCCATACTACCCAAACCAATCTAGAAATTCAATGCAATCCCCATTAAAATACCAATGGCATATTTCACAGATCTAGAACAAAATCTCCAGAAGTTTATATGGAACCAAAAGAGACCCCAAATAGCCACAGTAATCTTGAATAAGAAGAACAAAGTTGGAGGAATCACAATAACAGATATCAGGGTACACTACAAAGCCATTGTAATCAAAACAGCCTAGTACTGGCATAAGAACAGGCATATAGATCAATGGAACAGAACAGAGAACCAAGAAATCGACCCAAGAAATTATGCTCAATTAATATTTGATAAAGAGGCAAGAGCATACAAAGGAGTAAAGACATTCTGTTCAATAAAGGGTGTTAGAAAAATTGGACAGGTACATGCAGAAAAATAAAACTAGACAACCAACTTACACCACACACAAGAATAAACTCAAAATCATAGAAGAAAATACAGGTAGCAAAATCTCAGACATCACATGTAGCAGAATTTTCATTGATACATAATCTAGGACTAGAAAACAAAGGGAAATAGTAATAAATGAGACTACATCAAACTAAAAAGCTTCTGCACAGTAAAAGAAACTAGCATCAAAATGAAAAGGGAACCCACTATATGGGATAACATGTTTGCAAATGATACATTGGATAAGGGGTTGATTTCCAAAATATATCAAGTACTCATATAACTCAACAAAAGGAAGACCAACAATCCAATTTAAAAATGGGCAGAGGACCTGCATAAACACTTTTCCAAACAGGACATACAAATGGACAAGAGGTGCATGAAAAAATGCTCAACATTACTAATCATCAGAGAGATGCAAATTAAAAGGACACCATACACAAGAATAAACTCAAAATAGATAAAAGACTTAAATGTGACTCATGAATCCATAAAAATCCTAGAAGAAAATGTAGGCAACAAAATTTCAGACATCACATGCAGCAGAATTTTCACTGATACAATGCCTAAGGCAAGAGAAAGAGAGAAAAATTAATATATGGGACTACATCAAACCAAAAACCTTCTGTACAGGAAAAGAAACAACCATCAAAATGGAAAGGGAACCTACTATATGGGAGAGCATAATTGCCAATGATACATCAGATAGGCATTACTTTCCAAAACATACAGAGTACTCACACAACTCAACAAAAGGAAGAGAAAGACCCCAATTTAAAAATGAGCAGAGGACACCTCTCCAACAGAACATAGAAATGGCGAAGAGACATATGAAAAAATGTTCAATGTCACTAATCATCAAAGAAATGCAAATTAAAACAACTATGAGGTAGCTCCTTACATCTGCCATAATGGCTTCCATCAACAAATCATCAAACAAGTGCTGGCGAGGGTGAGGAGAAAAGGGAACTCTAGTACACTGCTGGTGGGAATGCAGACTGGTGCAGCCACTATGGAAAACAATATGGTGTTTCCTCAAAAAATTAAAAATGGAATTGCCATTTGACCCAGTGATCCCACTTCTTGAAATATCCTGAGAATACTGAAACACCAATCAGAAAGAATATAGGTACCTCTATGTTCATACCAGCGCTATTTACAATAGCTAAGTTCTGGAAACAGCCCAAGTGTCCATCAGTATATGAGTAATTAAAAAAGCAGTGGTACATTTACACAATGGAATACTATGCAGCTATAAAAAGAAAGCTCTCTTACCCTTTGAGATGGCATTGAGGGACCTGGAGAGCACCATGTTAAATTAAATAAGCCAGTCACAGCAAGACAAGGATTACATGATCTCACTTATTTGTGGAATATAATGAACAAAATAAGCTGACAAACAAAATAGATCCAGAGACATGGAAGTAGGGATCAGATTGACAGACCTCAGAGGGAAGAACTTATATGCATATATGCATAACCAATGGACAGAGACAACAGTGTGGTGAAGGCATGGAGGGACAGGAGCAGGGAGAAAGGTGTCCACAGGGGAAAAATAGATGAAAATCTGTAATACTTTCATTAATAAAAATAATTAAAAACATAAAAGTACAATTACTAAGAACAGATTCCTAACATTTTATTCCATCAGACAAGCACTGTAATACTTTTATGTATCTTAAAGTTTTACCAGACAAATATGATGACTGGTTCTACTGTATATTACTGACACTCGCTTCAAATAGCCTTCCTTAACTTATGACAACAAAGTCCTCCTTCCTTCTGCTCCCCTGAAGGAATCACAGGGTCTCCTTTCCCTGATTTTTTCCCCTTTATTGAACACAGAGCAATTTTTCGAAGGTCCTTAGGCTGAAGAAACTCTGTCATTTGCCTTATATTGAGAACCTGAGTGTGGCAGAAGTCCAGTGACTGTCTAATAATCACTCGCCTCCTTTGAGCCTGCAATGCAGTTCTTAAAAAAAAAAAAAAAAATGTTTTTATTGGTTTCAGAGAGCGGAAGGGAGAGGGAGAGAGAGATGGAAACATCGATTGGCTGCCTCCTGCATGCCCCTTATTGAAAATTGAGCATGCAAACTGGGCATGTGCCCTGACCAGTAATCAAACCGACAACCTCCTGGTGCATGGGACAGTGCTCAACCAACTGAGCCACAGTGGCCTGGCAACAATGTAGTTATTATGAATAAAAATGGAAAGATTTTATTTCAAACTCTAATTCTGAGGTCTTTTTTTAAAATAATATAAACCAAAATGACCATGTACAGTTATCAGTACCCTTTGGAGTGGGGGAGGATGAGACAGACTTCAGTCAGGAACCATTGCTGGAAGATGTTCCACAGGAGAAAATCCACATAGAAGAAAAAAAGGAAAAAAATAAATCATATATTTTTAAGGTATATTGTTCAAAGTATGTAGCTTCAAACAATTTTGGTTAGCAAACTCATGAATTTAATAGGCTTTTCTGACAAGAGGAATAGCTAGACACTATCTGCTAAACACTAAAATGTATAGATGTAGAAGTAATGTAATCTTGCTTATATCGTCTGTTATGGATGAATAGAAGTTAAAAGTAAAATGTGATTGTGTTGCTGGATTTGTATTCATTTTCAGAACTGTATTATAATTAGGATAATAGCATAGTTTTAATGCATAAGAACAGTATACTAAATTTATTCGTTTTTCACAATATATGTGAGCAATGCTGTTTGGAGCAATAAATTGTCCTCTTGACTATACAAGAAAATTGTTGCATAAACTCTTAACAATCAGAGGATCAACTGACTACTTGGTCCATTTAAAGTTTAGTAAAGGGCCAGGGATCTTTTAGTCTGAAAGGTCCAATGTGTGTTTTTGGAACTCCCTTGATAAATTCTGAAGGGGAAAAATGGCAACGCCAATGCTATGACTTAACAGAAATCTTGACCTGAAGAAATGGCAAAAGTATTCTTAGTGCTTTCCTGGGAAAATGTGGGGTGCTGGGAGAGTCTTACTGGAAGAAGTCACATCTGATCTGAATTCTGAAGGGGAAATAAGAATTTGCTAAAAAATATGGAAAAGAAGGAATTTTTTACATAGGAAGAAGTAATTTGCTATGACAATGAGGTATAAAACAACAGTTGCTTGTTACTAGGAGAATATAAAGTCCCTGAAGGCAGAGATTTTTAATCTGTTTTGTTCACTACTATATTATATAACTTCAAATGGTGTCGGAAACATGAGGTGCTTAATGAATATCATGGAATGAAGATGGTGACACAGGGTGAAGTTGGTATGGACCGGATGATGAGGGATTTGGATGTAAGATAAAGAGTTTGTCTTGGTTCTCTAGGGGCCACTGAGAAGCACAGAGGGTATTAGAAAGGGAAATAAAACCATACAAGTCGACAAGGTGGCCATGGTAGTGGTGGTGAGGCTATAGAGTCTAACAAAAAAGTCACAATCTGGAAAATCTCAGTTGTTTTTTTTTTAATCCTCACCCGAGGAAATTTTTCCATTTTTTGTTCAGATAGAATGGGAGGGAGAGAGAGAGAGAGAAACATCAACGTGAAAGGGACACATCGAGTGGCTGCCACCCACACGACCCAACCTGGGCCGGGTACATGCTATTAGCGGTAACCGAACCCGGGTCTCTCCGGACCACAGACCGATGCTCTAACCCCTGAGAACACCGGCCAGGGCGGAAATCTGTTTTTGAGTAATGGACAAAGGAACATAATTCACTAAAGGAGTCTGAGAAGACACAGAGAACTGGAAGGCTACCCAAGACTGGTGTCCTAGAAGCCAAGAGAGGAGAGATTCTGGGAGAAATGAGAAGCATTAATTTGACAAGTAGGAAACTATTGTTAACATCAGAGAGAGCATTTTCAGTAGTGTGATGGAGACAGAAACTAGATAGCAGTGGGTTGAGGGGTACAATGCAGGTAAGAAAGCACAGATGTTAAGAGTAACAGTCTTAAATTATTTATGAAGTGAGGTGGGATATATGTAGAGACATATATGAATGATATTTCAAGAAAGTTGTCTGAGAATGAAAGAAAAGAGACAGAGCCATGGCTGGAGGGTAATGCAAAACCAGGAAAATATTCTTAAAGTATAAGATAAATTCCAGCAGGTTTATAGGCTAAGGTGATCCAAAAAAAAAAAAGTTATAATTCTCACGATAAAAAGGATATTGATGGAGCCATTCCCTGAGTGGTCAGGAGTAACTTCCTTCCAGAGCAAGGTGAAGTTGGTGTCTTTGAGAAGAGTACCTACAAGTTTCCTTTGAATCCAGAGGGAAAGAGGAAAGGACGAGTCTAGATACAAGCTTACTTCTAAGGCATAAGGGAGAGCCCTGGCCGGTTTGGCTCAGTGGTTAGAGCATCGGCCTGCGGTCTGGAGAGACCGGGGTTCGGTTCCCGCTAAGGGCACGTACCTCGGTTGCAGTTTGTCCCCGGCCCTGGTTGGTCGTGCGGGTGGCAGCCACTCGATGTGTCCCCTTAACATCGATGTTTCTCTCTCTCTCTCTTCCTCTCTCTCCCTCCCACTCTAAATGGAAAAAAATGTCCTCGGGTGAGGATAAATAAATAAATAAATAAGGCAAAAGGGAGAGGAACTAATTCATAAGCACTAGGGATAACGGATATTGAATTAGCTTCAGCTAAATGTAGATCCGATGAATGTATTTTAATGGTCATTATTATGTATGTTATGTATTGTAATTTTATTTTCTTTATATAGGAGTGGGGATTTATAAGGCAAATGGCAAGTATTGTATTTGGGATTTAGCAGGCTGCCCAAACTCACATTAGATTGCTGGCATATGTGGTTTGGGTAGTTTTTTAACACATGAAAGAAATAAATAGCTAAAATGTAATATATTCATCTTAAATTTATAACCATATAACTAAAATGGATTTATCTATGCCTCCTTCACTAAATTTCATTCCAAATTTAAGTGGAAGTGTCATTTTGATGCAACTTTTTTCAATCTACCAGTAGAAGATGTTTTGTAACATAAAACTGTATCTGAACTGAAATGCATTATAATGCTCATTAATCCTGGAAATGTAAAACTGATTTATCTAATGCACTACAAAATTCTCCATAAATGTACCACACACACATTGTGAAATAATGTTAATTAGGAGGACAGGCAAAACATACATTTTCTTTAAATTTTAGAGCAATTGGCGTAACATATTAATATGGTATAATAATTGTAATTATTTTCATTGCACTTTTGGTAGAATTTACATTTATTAAAAGTGCATGGTTTTGTATTCTATAATATGAAAACATGAATATGACTATAATTTTTTATAGCAAGATAATGCTAGGGGTGATTTCATTCATTTATTCAGTAAATAATGGCATATATGCAGGTGCTATGATTCAAAAGTCTTCATGGCAAGATTTTCTGAGTATGCCATTTGGAATTCTCTTGTACATAACTTTAATTATACTTAGTCCACTTAACTTTCTACTCTCATGCAAAAGCAACTAGCATTTTAGAGGCAGAGCCTGTTTTTGATACCAGCATAATTTCCTAAATATAATTTTTTTTTTTAATCCTCACCCGAGGACATTTTTCCATTCCTTGTTCAGATAGAGTGGGAGGGAGAGAGAGAGAGAGAGGGACACATTGAATGGTTGCCACCCACACGACCCAACCAGGGCCGGGGACAAACTGCAACCGAGGTACATGCCCTTAGCGGGAACTAAACCTGGGTCTCTCTGTACCCCAGGCCGATGCTCTAACCGCTGAGCCAAACTGGCCAGGGCTCCTAAATATAATTTATTACACTATAGTGGCAGATAGTGAGAACGTGACTTATTTTTTGGCTATTTAAGTTTTAACATTTATAGAACCAGGGGAATTTGACACTTACTTGGTAAATATATCATACATTGGTCATTGTTAGATTTGAGTTCATAACTTTTGGGGCGGGGGTTGTGGAAAGCTTTATTGATGATGTAAAATTAAGGGGGTTCCCCTCCAAGGTCCTATCTATGTCCATCTTGCCATGGAGAAGTCCAATCGTGTCTTCATCAGGGCCAGAATTAAGGCCACTGCCCAGAATTTCTGCTCCATGTTAAAGTACCGTCCAGTCCAACATCTGGCTAGCTTAGCTTGTGTTCCCAGCTGCAGTGCATTGCTTGCGGGATCCACACGGCCATGGGCCATGTGGCTGCTTAAGGCCACATGGCTCTCCGCTCCACAGTGGCCTGGAAGCAGCAGGGCCAAGACAGGAAATGCCTGAAACACTCCCAGGGTGGAGGAAGCCTCAACTTTTTAAAGTCAATGAAAAGACACTAAGATTCTCTCCCATCACATAGAAATAATTTGCATAAACTGAACATAGTTTATGTAATGTAAATTTCATCATCTTCCTTGCTGGCTAGAGCCATTATTGCTTCTTTTCTTCTTCCCTTTGACATTTCTTGTTATCTCAGATTCTGCCAAATTTTGTTTAAGGTTAATAAACGTTTGGGCTGTGAGCTCAAGGACATTACCACTGTGGATTTGAAGGGGGCAAGAAATGTATTTGTAGATAGTACAGGAACAACAAAGTACTCTTTCTGACTCCTTTCTCCAGGGGTCAACTAATGTGCGATTATAATGAAATAAGCCCATAATTCAGAAACATTAAGAACCGTAGAGTTTTTGAGACGATATAAACATTACAGATTATTCTCAGTTTAGAAATGGGAAGCTGGTAACCAGACAATTTAAGTGACATGCTCAAAACAGCCATGTGGATTAGTAGCACCGATACCAGAAACTTGGTGCGCTAATCCTAGTTAAATGAGTTTTTTGTCTAAGCCTGCATGTTTTTCCTAAATGAAGTCATTATTGTTTGGCAGATTTTACAGCTATATAACAAGTACAGTTAATAGATTACTTTACAGGTTTAATCTGTTATTACCCATTGTATTTAAAGAGACCTCCACAAGAGCAAGGATATCTTTTGTTCATTGATGTCCCCATGTTTAGAATGGCACCTGGCACATTTGTGGAACAGACAAAAAGGAAGAAGCAATTTAGGCAAATATTTGGTACATGACTAACAGAAAGGAGGGATGCTAAGCTTGCTTCAAAAGCCCAGACAGAAGAAAATCAGTAGAAACATCATTTTGTCCATTTTTGTACACTCAACTGCATTATTTGTCTCACACATACATCTTCCTGACTTTTGTGTGTTACTTCCCTCCTTTTCCTAATGTCATAACACAATAACATAAGCTTGCATCCCAAGCTCTGAGGGTAAAATGGTAAATAAAACACAGTCCTTGTTTTTGAGGGAAATTAGCTAGTATTTTTAAAACAAGTAGTTTCTCTGAATTGGTACTCCTACATATCTCCACTGGAGTGATTATTTATATGTATACTGGTGACTATGGAAATGTAAATCATAACATGTCCCTTCTTTGCACTCAAGGTGTCTTCAAATTAGTAAGTGGGGTAAACAAAAGGTAAATACCAAATCAAGAATTAACAGCTACATCTTGTTACATATATACTGTACTTACAATTTATAAAAAAAGTCCTGTCCATTCTTCCATTTATATGTAGAAATGGCTAACAGATATATTTTTAAATAAAATAATTGATGAGTTGATCTATTTAATTGATGAATGGGGGGATGGGGTGGGATAGGGTATTCTTTGGATTAAATTTTTTATTTTATGGCACTTGAATTTTATGACAAAGAGTTGAAAAAGTAATTTGTCTCTAGGGTAATTATGAAAGGAGAATCCAGAGTAATTAAGAAAGGAGAAGGATGGTACTTTCCTCCTTCAGAATATATAAAATCATAGTGTATGTAAATAAATGCACTCTATTGATTAACATATAAAAGAAACTTTGTTTTCAAGTGACCAAAACACTGATGTTGACTTCTCCCCAATTAGTAATTCAAGTAAAAAAAAAAATTGAGTTATTTTTAATCGACTTGAATGATCACATTAACTCAAAACATGTGATCTTGTTGCTAAATTCAATGTTAAATTCTCAGTCCTCTCTTACTCAGCAAATGCAACAATTATACACACCTTTCACTTTGAAACATTTCCCTTCATAAAGCTATCAGTTATCCCTCTCTTTGTTTCTCCTCCTTTCTCACAAGTCATGCTTTCTTAGTCTCTTGCTGGTCACTCTTCCTGACCTCTACAATTGGAGGGTCCCAGTCCTCAGTCCTCAGAATGTTTATCTTCTTTATTTACACTTGCTCTCTACATGTTCCCCTACAGTCTCTAGATTTAAGTCCCATCCACAAGCCAGCCATCTCCACTTGGATAGCTGAAGATGTCTCAAGCTTCGTATGTCCCAAGATGGATTCTTGATTCCAGCCTGAAGCCCCCGATGACTGTTTCCATCCATCATATGCATCATCTCAGTAAATGGCAACTCTGTTAGGCAAAAATTTTTTCAGTCTTGGATTCCTTTCTTTCTCATATACCCCACATCCTATCCATCAGCAAATCTTATGGCTCTTCTGTTGAAATATACTCAGAATCCACTTCCCACTGCCTCCATTTCAACCTTCCTTTTCCAGTCTCTCTTCATCTCTTACTTGGATTGCTGTGAAAGCCACTCACTTGTCTGTCTGTTTCCAGACTTGCCTGCTAAGAGTTTATTCTCCACACAGCAGCTATAGAGAGCCTTTTAAAATGTTACATCATATCATTCCTATGTTTAAAAACTCCAAAGGCTTCCCATTTCACTCAAAAGAATAAAATCTAAAGTCCTTCCTGTGGCCCATGGCCTCACCTGCCTCCCTACAGCCCCAGCAATCTCTCTGACTCATTTACCATTCCATCTCTTCCCCACTCAGCCTCAGCCACAGGAGCTCCTTGATGTTACTTGACTACATCAAGCACAGTCCTGCCTCAGGGCCTTCCCTCTGCCTGAAATACTCTTTCTTGGATTCCCACACAGCGTGCTCCCTTACTTTCCTTAGATCTCTGCACAGGTGTCTTTCCTGAGTACTCTTTTTATAAGAGAACTATCTTCCATGCCCATCACTCTTCTTTCTTTTATGCTGTTTCTCAGTTTTCCTCATTCTCAACTGTAAGATGTATTTCTTTGTTCATTATCTAGTATCCTACTAGCAGATAAGCTTCTTGAGGCAGAACTTTGTTTTGACTACTGTCATACTTCCAGCATCTAGAGCAGTGCTGAGCACAGTAGATTCTCCACAAATATTTATTAAGTCAATGAGAATGGATGAAAAAATCCTGTATGTCCAAGCAAAATCCATCAAGTCTTTCTGGTACAATGTAAAACTCACTGATATTACAATCAGAAAAAATAGATTTCAGTTCTGTTTATGCTACTTTTAATTGTGAGAAAACAACTCTACATGTTATTTCTAGCATTCTGTCTCTCTCACCTTAAGGGTCATCGTGCATCAATTTCTCCTTTTGTGTATGTCCTGTGAGATCAATAGCATTTTCCATGCTTAGGATCATGCACATTGTCATTAATATTTATTCATATTTCTTATGGGAGAACCATAAATTGCCTATCCATGTGCCAAGACACACATTCATTGAACTTAGACCAATTACTTAACTCTGAGTCTAAGTTTCTTTATCCCTAAAAGTTGGATTGAGAAGTGAAATGTGAGTAGACACTGTGAATTTTAAAACATATACCAGTGGCTTGGATGCACCTCAAAAGCTTAAAATAAATGACATTAAAATGCTGTATTATAAAAAAGATTTTATATCATGCTTTGACATAATCAATAGTCGTATGTCATATCAAGGGTAGAATATCTACTACATGTTTAAGACCCCAAACCATTCCTTATTCCTGGGCACAAAGGAATACTACATTTCCCAGACTCTTATAATGGGTAAGAGCTAGAACTGAGTTCTGGCTAATGAAATGATGAGGGAGGAAGTGATGTATAAAGTTAGATTACAGCCCTGGCCGGTTGGGCTCAGCGGCTAGAGCGTTGGCCTGCGATCAGGGAGATCCGGGTTCAGTTCCTGCTAAGGGCATGTACCTTGGTTGCGGTTTGTCCCCGGCCCTGGTTGGGTCGTGCGAGTGGCAACCACTTGATGTGTCCCTTTCATGTGGATGCTTTTCTCTCTCTCTCTCTCCCTCCCACTCTATCTGAACAAAAAAAAAAAAAAAGTTAGATTACATAATATTGATTTTGGGCTATCCATTTTGATTTTAACCTAATCTCTCTGGAGAGTACTCATTTAATATAACCAAGGCTATTTTCTCTCAGAAATATTTTTGTATCAGATCTTGGTGATTATTGACTCTCTTTGTTATTTATTTATTTTTGGCTAAAATCTCTTTTGACTAATTCCTTAAGGCTTTTGTTATTGTGGTAATGGTAGTTTTAAAATTCAAAGTTCTTTTTTAAAAGTATTATTTATAACTTTAACTAACTGGCTACTTACACATTTTTTCAAACCAGCAGTAACATAAAATGATCACTAAAATCTTTGGGGTAAAGTTGCATAATGTATGCAACTTAGAGTTAAATGGTTATGAAACACACACATGCACACACACACACACACACACACTATTAAACAAATGAGGCAAAGTAGTAACAGCAACATGGATAAATGGTATATGGTGTTCTGTGTACTACACTAGTTATTTTTATGTAAATTTGAAACTATTTTGATTGATTGATTGATTTTAGAGAGATGATGACAAAGAGGAAGAGGAAGAGGAAGGGGAAGCAGGAGAAGCAGGAGAAGCAGAAGAAGAAGAAGAAGAAGAAGAAGAAGAAGAAGTAGAAGAAGAAGAAGAGGAGGAGGAGGAAGAGGAGGAGGAGGGGGAGGAGGAAGAAGAAGAAGAGGAAAGAAGAAGAAGAAAAAGAAGAGAGATTTGTTGTTTCACTTATGTATACCTTTATTGGCTGATTCTTGTATGTACCCTGACCAGGATCAAACCTTCAACCTTGGCATATTGGTACAGCGCTCCAACCAACTGAGCTACCTGACCAGGGCTGAAACTATTTCTAAACAAATTTGTTTTTAGAAAAACATTTGCATTATGAAAAATAAATGCTTTTATTTTTTTGCAGTTTAAAACTTGTGATACAATGTTTTTGTCTGAAAATATGCTTTTTGAAAATTCAAAGAAGAATTTTCCACATAGACACAATTCTCTGTGTCCATAATTTTATGTTTTGCCCTCAAACACAGCTCTGATATAATTTATGCTGCCTCTCAAATACTTTACATTTTATTTAATGTACTTAATGTAAAAGAAAGAGATGTACATTACTAATGCAAGTTAATTATTATATTGTCAGCATGAGAAAGAAATATTCTGATCCAGTAAAAACGTTTAATAACACATATTCTAGAAACATAAAAGAAGATTTAAAATACTGATCAACTAACTGTAACTTACAGAAGGTTCACAAATTAAGTAGAGGGCTTTATTGAATTTTAATATGAATAAGAGTGCAATACCTGACAAGAATTAGTTACAGTAATCACTCTGAAGTTGCTTTATTCCAGACATCAAAAACATCCCCCTTGGACAGAAAGTGTAATAATTTTTTATTCTATACTAGGTTGAACAACAGCCAACAAACTACTTATAAATAAACTTTTAGGTTTCTTGAACCATTAAAATATGAAAACAATTAGCAAACCTAGTCAAGAAAATAGCACCAATAAGAAGTGAGAATAATAGAAATACTCTAAGGTAAAGTGGAAAAGAGGGAACATGCCTTAATGTAATAAAGACCATATCTGACAAATCCACAGCCAACATCGTATTCAGTAGGAAAAACAGTATTCCCCTTAGGATCGAGAGCAAGTCAGGATTATCCACTTTAGCCACTTTTATTCAACATATTCCTGGAAGTCCTAGCCATAGCAATCAGACAAGAAGAAGAAGAAAAAGCATCCAAATTGGAAAGGAAAACGTAAAACTGTCATTATTTGCAGATGATATGATACTGTATAAAGGAAAACCTAAAGATTCCACCAAAAAATTACTAGAATTTATAAATGAATTTAGTAAAGCAGCAGGACACAAAATAAATCCAGAAATCAGTTGCATTTTATTTATTTATTTATTTATTTATTTATTTATTTATTTATTTATTTATTACGTGCCCCTAGCGGGAACTGAACCCAGGACTCTGGTCTGCAGGGTGATGCTCCGACTGCTGAGCCAAACTGGCCAGGCCATCAGTCGCATTTTAATACACTAATAATAAACTATCAGAAAGGGAAACTAAGAAAACAATCCCATTCACAATTGCTTCAAAAAAAAATTATCTAGGAATAAATTTAACCAAGTGTAAAAGACTTACAATTAGAAAATTATAAGATACTGAAGAAAGAAATTGAAGAAGATACAAATAAGTGGAAGTATATACCATATTCATGGATAGAAAAAAATTATCATTAAGTCCATGCTACCCAAAGCAATCTACAGATTCAGTGCAATTTCTATCAAGATACCAATAACAAATTTCACAGAATTAGAAAAATATTCCAATAATGTATATGGAACCACAAAAGATTTTGAGTAGCAACAGAGGTCTTGAGAAAGAAGAACAAAGTTGGAGGAATCACACTACCTAATATCAAACTATACTACAAGGCCATAGTAATCAAAACAGCATGACACTGGCATAAAAAGAAACATATAGATCAATGGAACAGAATAGAGAACCCAGAAATAAACCCACACCTTTATAGTCAATTAATATTTGACAAAAGAGGCAAGAGCATACTACGGGCTAAAGATAGTTTACTCAATAAATTGTGTTGGGAAAACTGGACAGATATATGCAAAAAATTGAAATTAGACCACCTTACACCATACACAAGAATAGACTAAAAATGGACTAAAGACTTAAATGTTAGACTTGAAACCATAAAAACTGTAGAAGAAAACATAGGCAATACAATCTCGTACATTTCTCGTTCCTTGGGCAAGGGAAACAAAAGAAAAAATGCCCTGGACTACATCAAACTAAAAAGTTTTTGCACAGCAAAGGAAACCATTAGCAAAATGAAAAGATAACCCACTGAATGGGAGAACACATTCGCCAATGATACATCTGATAAGGGCTTAATAGCCAAAATTTATAGAGGACTTACACAACTCAACACCAAAAAAACAAAAAACAATTTAATTTAAAAATGGGCCAAGGGCCATAATAGATAATTCTCCAAAGAGGACATACAGATGGCCAATACACATATGAAAAGATGCTCAATGTCACTAATCATCAGATAAATGCAAATTAAAACCACAATGAGATATCACCTCACACCTGTCAGAGGGCTATCATCAACAAATCAACAAACAACAAATGTTGGTGAGAATGTGGAGAAAAGAGATTCCTTGTGCACTGTTCATGAGAATGCAGATTGGTGCAGCCACTGTGGAAAGCAGTATAGAGTTACTTCAAAAAATTAAAATGATACTGCCTTATGACCCAGTGATTCCACTTCTGGGACTTTATCTGAAGAAACATAAAACACTAACTGGAAAAAATATATGCAGCCCTAGGTTCATTGCAGTGTTATTTATAATAGCCAAGATTTGAGGCAGCCCCATTGTCCATCAGTAGATGAATAGACAAAACAGTTGTGGAGGGACTGAGCAAAAAATAAGAAAAAATTTTAAAAAAGGGAAAGAACTGACTGACACAGAAAAATGGACAACACTGTGGTGATTGCATGGTAGAGGGGAGTGAGTGGAGGGCGCAGAAGTTATGGGGTGGGGTGGGGTAAATGGTGCTGGAAAAAAATAAAATAAAAAAAAGAAAGAAAAACAATTAGCCAATCTAATCACGAAAACAGTATTAATGAGAAGTGAGAATAATAGGAATGCTGTAAGATTGAGTGGAAAATAAAAGAAAAAATAGAGAATGCTTGATTTAATTCTATTTAAATACATTCAGAATCATTAATAAAAGAACATTTTGTAAGGTAAAATAAATTATAAAAATTGAGCTTAGGCAAGACAGAAGCTCTAAGAAGATTCATTACTATGAAAAAAATTGAGAAAAGTTGTAAAATGGTATCTCTCACCCACCAACCAAATCCCAAACCCAATCCAACCCACCAGAACTAGATAATTTCAAAGGTGTATTCTATTGTACTTCCAAGGAATAGATAACTTCAATGTTACTTAAAATATTTTAAAGCAGACAGAGAAGGAAAATTATTGATTGCTTTTATGACATCTACTATAACTTCAATAGTAAAATCTGATAGTAAAAAATCAAAACAGAATCTGAAAAAGAAAAACTTCAACATCAAATATTAATTTTGATGCAAAATTATATTGCAAAATAGAATATAGGAGAACTCTATAAGCATAATGTAGTTTATTTCACGAAAGAAAGGGTAGTTCAATAATAAATCTCTTAATGCAATTCATCAATGTGATAAGTCAAAGTAGAAAATGATTATCTCTATAGATACCTTTTTTTTTGTCTTTTGATAAAATTCATTATCCATTTTGACAAAGATCCTTAATGAAATAAGCATTGAGGGATATTTCCTTAACATGATGAATATTCATGTCAAATAAAAAGCCAGTATTATGTTTAACTGTGTAAAATAAAATGGTTTAACCAGGAATAAGATAGAAATTTCTATATTCCTTACTATTAATCAACATTTAAGCAATCGTCAAATGTATTAGGTAAGACAAATCAGAGCTATGCAGCTAGGAAGGGGGAAGGCAAAGTGATTGTTATTTATAGTTGGTATGATTGTATGCCCCCAAATTCCATGAAATGAAATGAAAAAATATGAGAAACAATAAGATAACCAGTAATGCAACTGGTTATAAGGTTAATATTCAAGAATAAATTCCAGCGGGATAGGAAATATGTAAAATGGACATATTTGTATTGGCATTTATTTGTTGTCTCTCTTGAATGGAATATCAACTCCATGAAAAAAAGAATATCGTTGGTTTTGTTTATTGCTTTATCTCCATTGTCCAAATATGCCTAGTACATAATAGGCACTCAAGAGATATTTGTTGAAAAAATAATGAATCTATGCTATACATCTACTCTCTTATCCAGAGATAGATAAAGGTGCAAAGATCATCATTCTTTGTTAATAGAAAGGAATGAAAACAACCAAAATGTCCATTACTAGGAATCTGATTAAATAGACTATTAAAAATAATGAGGACACCTATATTCTGAACTAATATATATAAAGCCCTCTAAGATAAATTAAGTAAAAAAAAAAAAGTAAGGCACTAGGTCATAACACAAGTCTCAATACATTTAAAAGGACTGAAATAATAAATAAAAATCATGTTTTCCTACACAGATAAATTGTTAGAAATCAACTACAACAAAAAATAGGAAAGTCCCAAATGTTTGCTAGATAACACATTTCCAAGTAACCTATGGGTCAGAAAGGAGATCACAAGGGTAAATAAGAAAATATCTTGCACTGAATGAAAAAGAAAAAACAGCATATCAGAATTTATGGAATTTAGCTAATGAAGTGCTTATAGTAAAATTTGTGGCTTTAATGTTTTCAAAGAGAAAGAGAGACTTAGAATCACTGATATAAGCTTCTACCTCAAGTAGACAGAAGAGCAAAGAAAATCAAACACAAAGTAAGTAGAAGAGAGAAAATTATGAAGATCAATGTGGAAAACATTGAAATAGAAAAATGAAAATCAATGAATCCAAAAGTTGGTTCTTTTAAAAACATTATCATTATTATTTATTTTAGTTTGGCTCAGCGGTTAGAGCATCAGCCTGTGGTCCAGAAAGATCCGGGTTTGGTTCCCACTAAGGGCACGTACCTCAGTTGCAGTTTGTCCCCGGCCCTGGTTGGTCATGTGGGTGACAACTACTTGATGTGTCCCTTTCATGTCGATGTCTCTCTCTCTCTCTCTCTCTCTCACACACACACACACACACTCTATCTGAACAAAAAATAGAAAAATATCCTCAGGTAAGGATAAAAACAACAACAACAAAAAACCCCACTATCATTATTATTTATTTTAGAGAGAGAAGAAAAGAGAGAGAAATAGAGAAACATCTATTTGTTGTTCTACTTATTTATGAATTCATTGGTTGATTCCTGTATGTTCCCTAACCAGGATTGAACTTGGCATATTGGGATGACACTCTAATCAACTGAGCTACCCAGCCAGGACCAGAAGTTGGTTCTTAAAAGAGAATTATATAAAATTTTGTTTAAAAATTTATACTAAGGAATTTCACAACTCAGAGAAATTGAAAACTTTCTAAGAGTATATAAATTATCAAAACCAATTCAAGAAGAAATAAAAAATTGGAGTAGGCCAATGTCAAGAAAAGAAATTTCATCAGTGACTAAAAATATTTCTACAAATAAAAGCCTAGACCAGATAGCTTCACTGGTGAATTCTATCAGACTTTTAAGGAAAAAATAGTATTAACCCTACACAAACTTGTTCAGAAAATAGAGGGAGAAGGAATACATTCCAACACATTTTATGAGGCTGGCATCATCCTGACATAAAAGCCAGAAACTATAGAAAATCTCGCCCCCATATAGGTTTAAATATTAGCAAAATATAAGGAAACAGAATCCAGCAATATACAAAGAAGATAAATTGGACTTTGTTAAAATTAAACATTTTTTTTGCTTCAAAACATACCATTAAGAAAATGAAAAGAGAATCACGGTTTCCAGTCAAGATGGTGGCGCAGGTAAATGTGTTACTTACATTCTCCCACAACCATATCAAAATTACTGCTAAACTACAGAACAACCATCATTCAGAACCACCTGAAGTCTAGATACTAGTAGGAGAAGAGATGTGGAACCAGCTGATGCCACACCCATATGTGGTAGATAAAAATTGGAAGAGATATCTCCACAGTGGAGGTCTCTCTTGAGGAGCCAGAGGTCCCGGCCCCATACCAGGCTCCCAGCCTAGGGTTCCAGTGCCAGGAAGTGAAGTCTGCATAACTTCTGGCTATAAAAAACCAGTGGTGATTGTGGCTAAGTGAGATGGAGGGCTTCTAGAGTCCCAGGTTTTCCTCTTAAAGGGCCCACACATGGACTTACTTGGTCTCATTCCCTCTGAACTCCAGTGCAGGGGCAGCACTAGAAAGGCTCCAGTGACATACAGAGAGGATCTAAATTGTTGGGCATCAGAGCTAGAGCTGGAGGGGCAGCTTTCCTCAGACAGATGTGCAGGCAGAGGTCATTGTTCCCATTCTGAGCCATCCCCTCATAGAGTCAGCAAACAGGCACCACATCTGAGCCTCCATCAACCTGGCTCACAGCTCGATTTACATCTCTGTCCCTCCTACTAGTATCTAGACTTCAGGTGGTTCTGAATGATGGTTGTTCTGTAGTTTAGTAGTAATTTTGATATGATTGTGGGAGAATGCAAGTCATAAATTTAACCCGCTTTAGTGATTCCGAGACCCTGCCCCACCCAATTTTCAAGCCCACTCAATCTGTTTCCAGTGGCTTTTCCATACAAATGGCTTGTATTGGCTCATGCTTCAGACTTTTCTAAAATCTCTCAAACAAGCAACATCTGGCCTAGGCATACCCCATACCTCTCATTAAGTGGCTCTAAGGTCTGGCACTAGCAGTAGCCTGTCTTGGTGTACAACTTGGCCTCTCCTGGGCACCTCCAAGCCCAACACAAGTAGCAGCCATCTGCCTATTACCTTGTAGCTCATGCAGGAGGACCTGGGCAGAACATAAGCAGTGGCTTACCTTGGTCTACCACCCATGGAGACCCCAGAGCCAGTGCACAAAGTGGACACCTTTAGACTACACTGAAGCACTGCCGAACCACCTCCACTAGTGACACACTCAAGGGGCAGACACAGTGGGTACCAGAGTCCCACTGAAGTAAGTCCTACTCTGTGGGGTGTTCCCCTGCACACTGATCCTCCACATTGGTCCCAGCCAGTCTTTGTAGCCATTTGGTCTGGGGGTAAGTCTTTCCCATTGTGTTGCCAACAGCAATCAAGGCTCAACTACAACTGGAGGGTGTACACAGTCCACACTGGGGTGATGCACCTAGAATCCCCAGCTTGGGTGAATAAAAAGGCTGTACCACTGAACCCTATACAGCACCTACTACATTAGATCACACTACCAAGACCAGAAAATGTAGCAGCTCTTTTTAGTACATAGAACAAATACAGTGAAGCAGCCAAAATGAGAAGACAAAGAAACATGTCCCAAATGAAAAAAACAGAACTCCAGGAAAAGCACCAAACAAAATGGAGACAAGCAATCTACTAGATGCAGAGTTAAAACTGGTTATAAGGATGTTTAATAAACTTAGGGAAAGAATAGATGAACTAAGTGAGAACTTCAACAGAATAAAAAAAGATATGAAAACCATAAAAAAGAAGCTGGAGGATACACTAACTGAAATAAAAAATAATTTATAGGGAATCAACAGTAGAGAAGATGAAGCCAAGAAACCAATTAGTGATTTGAAATAAGGAAGCAAAAGATACCCAATCAGAACAGTAAAAATAAAAAAAGAATCCAAAAAAAATTAGGGTAGTGTAAGGAGCCTTGGGACAATGTCAGGTATACTAACATTTGCAATTTTAGGTGTGCCAGAAGGAGAAGAGGGAGAGAAAGAAATGGAAAATCTATTTGAAAAAAAAATGATGACAGAAAATTTCCCTAACCTGGTGAAGGAAATAGACATACAAGTACAAAAGCACAGAGAATCCCAAACAAGATGAATCCAAAGAGGTGCACACCAAGACACATCACAATTAAAATGTCAAAGGTTACAGACAAACAGAGAATCTTGAAGCAGTAAGAGAAAAGCAGTTAGTTACCTACAGGGGAGCTCCCATAAGACTGTCAGCTGCTTCTCAACAGAAATTTTACAGGCCAGAAGAAATTGCCAAGAAATATTCAAACTGATGAAAAGCAAGGGCCTACAACTAAGATTACTCTACCCAGTAATTCTATCATTTAGAATCAGAAGACATATAAGGATCTTCCCAGACCAAAAAAAAGCTGAAGGAGTTCATCACCACCAAACCAGTATTACATGAAATGTTAAAGGGTCTTCTGGAAGAAAGGAAACGGAGATAGAGGAGGAGGAGGAAAGGGAGGGGGAGGGGGAGGGGGAGGAGGGGAGTAGAAGGAGAAGAAAACAAAAAATGATTTAAAATATGAACATAAAATGATAATAAATACATATCTATCAACAATTGACTCTAAAAAACAAAATAAACAAACAAGCAGAAAGGAACAGACCCACAGATACAGACAATATTTTGAGGGTTGCCAGATGGGATGGGG
This sequence comes from Molossus molossus, assembly GCF_014108415.1. Taxonomy (NCBI): domain Eukaryota; kingdom Metazoa; phylum Chordata; class Mammalia; order Chiroptera; family Molossidae; genus Molossus; species Molossus molossus. The sequence continues at coordinate 44,059,899 of NW_023425401.1, forward strand.
ATTAGGAGGATGGTTGAAAAATGTGAAGGGATTAAGAAGTATAAATTGGTAGTTACAGAATAGTCATGAGGATGTAAAGTATAACTCAAGAAATATAATCAATAATATTGTAATAACTCTGTGTGGTGTCAGATGGGTATGAGATTTTTTGGGTTGATCATTTAGTAAGTTATGTAACATCTAATCACTGAGGTATACACCTGAAACTAATATAGTACTGTATGTCAACTGTAATTGAAAAAAAAAAAAAAAGAAAAGAAAAAGATAAGCCACGGACCTGGAGAAAATATTTGTAAATTATATATCTTATATAGAACTTGTACTCAGACTATATAAAGAATTTTTACAACTTTATAAGACAGATACCTCAATAAATATACAAATGGGTAAAATACTAAATAGGCATGTCACCAAAGATATATAAATGTCAATAAACAGAGAAAAGGTTAGAGCAATATAAATTAAAACAAAAAAAAAGTATCACTATATACCCACCAGAATGACAATAATCAAAAAGACTGTTGATACCATGTATGGGCAACAATGGAAAGAAATTAGAAATCTCATAACTTGCTAGTGGATATATAGAAAGCTATAACTATTTTAAAAAATATTCTGAAAATTTCTTAACAATTTAAGTACATACTTGTCATATAACCCAGCAGTACCACTTCTAGGTATCTACCCAGAAAAAAATGCAAATATATGCACACAAACACTTCTATCCAAATGATCATAGCAACATTATTTATAAATGCCAAAAACGTAAAATAATTCATGTCCATCCACTGGTGAATGGATTTAAAAAAGTGGTATATCCATACAATGTAATACTACTTGGCAATAAAAAGAAATAAAGTAATAATGAATGTACCAACATGGGTAAATGTCAACGGCATTATGCTAAGTAAAGGACTGAATACTATATGATTCCATTTATAAAAAAATTTGTACAAAGGCAAAACTGTTCAGAAAGCATATTAGTGATAATCTGCGACTAAGGGAATTTGGGGTGATGGATGTGCTAAGGATTATAGTGATTGTTAAACTATATTATTTTAGCAAAATTTACTATAGCATGCAATTACAATTGGTGAATTTTATGGTATATAAATTGTACCACAAAGGTGTATGTTAAAAGTAGAATACAACTTAATAACCAAGATTTTAGAGTAAGACATATGTATGTATAATATTATCCCATTTAAAATAAACATACTACATATATTCAAGTATGTGCTAGTTATGAGTACCAAATTTTTGTATATATATATGAAAAACATGTTAGTCTTTGGGGGAAAAACTGAAGTCTGGGACAGGAAAGAATTACTTTTCACTATATATCTTCTGACACTATTTGCTTAAAAAATTAAACCATGTACTTATTACTTTTTAAATAAAAACATTCTAGTAAGTAATTAAAACAAACAAACAAACAACCAAACAAACAACCATGATCCCATTATAAGGACCCAGGCCCATGAACCCGCTCTTGAAGATCTATACTTCTCTGAATGAGGCCATAAACACTTATGAGTAACCTCTATGTAATATAATCAAAGTAAATGTTATCACAAAACCATGGTGTTAATTCCTATTAATTTCAGAGAGATGGGTGTAAATTGTGGGAATTTGGGGAAACACAAGAGATTTTTGACCACAAGTACTTTAAGCATCACACTGTACTACATTCTGTAATTCTACTCTAGCCACAGAATAAAAACCAATTCCTCATCCCCAAACACAAACAAAATACAAACAAAATTGAATATTTGAGGATTAATGCTGGGAGGGATAGAGAAAAAGAACAAGCACAAATAAGGTAGTCTAGTTGATAGCAGGCACACAATAAATGTTTTCAGAAAAGGTCCTAATTTTCAAAAATATAAATAAATACATATTCTATAATATTTAAAAATAACAAGTATATATAAACATACAAACTTCAAAATACTTTTTTTCTGCTATCTATGGCTTTAAAAAAGTCATTATATATAAAATGTTTCCAAACTTGTTTCTATGAATCATATAGTGGATACTGAATATTGATTTTCAGTTATACCTTTTAATATCAAGAATTTGTTAGAAAGATTTGATTTTCAATTGCATATTATTAAAGTATGATTATTTAATTAAGAATATTTATTTATCTTAAATAAGCAATGAGAGAAATTAAAATGCACTGTCAACATTTAATTATGAAGATTCAAGAGCTATTTTGTAACAATGTCTTAAGAAGGTAAAATTTAAGATTTAGGATTGTTCTATTATCATATCATTTTCCCTTTTTAATATAGGAACATAATACTTTGCATGGTGTTGCTCACAGACTTGGTGTCCCTTTTCACATAAGGAAGCAACAATGTAAATACTTCCTTGAAGGGAACCACCTGCAAAGAAGGCCAAATAAATCATAAAAGGTGCTTTTTTCAGCTTCACTACTTCATTTGCATTTCAAACTGTTAGGGCTTTCATGCTGTTTTCAGTGCTTCGAATAGGCAATCACATATGTTTGCCACACGTGTGTTCTTCACGCATGAGTTCCTCACAGTATTGCTCCTTCTGACCCATTCCTGCTGTAGCTTCGGTGCTAACTTAGAATCAACAGACATTTAATGAGCACCTATTGTGGGCCATCCAATACTAAAAATACTACCATCAGGTTAGGTAGTATCATCCCAATATAACAGATGAGACATCCGGTTAAGTGGAAAACCAAGTCTTAGACTGAGTGCTTTCATTTATATCACCTAGAATATGCAGCCCAGAACTTCAGCCCTAGCCTTGTTCCATAAGTTTCTTCTCAGGTCCTGGAAGGCACTCTGCATAATTATTACTGGAGCAGCCCCTACAGTAGTGGAAGAAGTGTCCTGAGCAGTCCTATTCACAACTCTGAAAGATGCTTCTATGGTGATACAGCTCTCAGTGATCTTTATGGGGTTTATCAAGACTAGATTTGGGCCTGGAAGGGGTTGAACCAGGTTCCACTTGCTAGCCTGGAATCCTAAACACATTGGATTCCATTGGAACAATTCATTTTTAAAAAGTAAGCCAATGGGAAACCAGTTTGAGATCTCTACAACTGATACATTGGCAGACTTTTGGACTATAATCCACTCATACTTGGTAATTCAGTGTTTACCCTCCAAGTTCATAGCACTATAAATTTGTGAGATTGAAAGCACTATTTTTGTTGTGCTTAAAATAAAATAGGAAAATATATATTTTCAAAAATTTAAAAACACAGCTTTCTGGACTCATGATTTCCTCTTACTCTTATGTTTATTTTTTAAAGTATGATTTCAAGAGACTCCAGAGAAACTTCCATTTTTGCAATATTATTGTAAAGGTTCTACTATTTTACCTGCATATTTAATTGCTGAGCCAGTTTTATCTTACCTCCTCGATGGATAATCAAAGAAGTCTCGCTTCCAACGGGACAGTCCTTAAGTATATCCACTACTTCTGTATGGCTCAGGTTCTGTACATTCTGCTGGTTGATCTCAACAATGAGGTCGCCTTCACACAGGCCAGGGCATCCCTGAATGTCAAGTATTTGTTTCACCCGCTGTCCTGTAGGACTGTCGGCAATAGTGAAGCCAAAGCCCTGGGCACCTTTCACAATAGTTAAGGTCATGAGTTCAGCTTGGGTGGCCCCAGACGAAGCCATAGACACATTGTCGTCATGGACAGGTGGTGGATACATGCCATCTAGCTGACCATCTGCTGGCATTGAGTGCAAAGAATGAGGCGGCCGATCTGTTATATCTGGAACAGACTGTGAGGTCCGAGAAATGTATTCCAAATATGTTTCATAGTTATGTCTTCCATTGACCATCACTGGAGGTGGCCTCTCCATTATTGCAAGGGGTGGCACCATACTGTTAGCAGGGTCTTCAGGATCAAAGGGCAAAGGGTAGCCACGACACAACACCAGGCTGACACTCTGACCAATAGGAACAGACTGGAAAAGTTTGACTACATCTGCATGAGTGTGTCCAAGGACACAAACTTCATTAATATAGACAATGACATCACCTGCAAGGAAAAAAGAAAGAGATTGACAGTGTGAGGTAAATTCAATTAACGTTGACATAGAGAAATGGGATTATTTATGAGACTAGTGAAAGTAGTGCTGTTTCTCAGTAAGCAGTGAGGAAATCAGAATAATATTTAAATTTACTGTAGGTGACTCAAGGTTACAACAGGTCTGCTAACAAATATACTGATCAAATGTCCCCCCCCCCCAAAAAAAAAGAAAATGCTATATGGTTATTTTTAAAGTTCAGAAACAACTTCATATTCAGAAAAGGTAGGAAAGAAGTTTAGAATAATTTGTACCTTGAAGAAGCACTCATTCTGTGCTTCTTTTTCATGTACATTTCCATCTTCACTGCATGGCAGTGAATAAAAATTTCAAGTTATTGAGAAGTGGTGGGCATAAGTTTGGGACAGAAACTTTGGTGCCCCGGTACAGGGTTTCATTTTTGGTATCACTTGTCTGAGTCAAGTGTCTTTTCTCCTTTTCATAGAAGAGGAAAATATTTTGCCCATTTATATATTTTTATCTATAGCAAGGTGTAATTGCAAAGGTTCCAGGTATACACAAGTAAAGGTCAAGTGGAGTTATTGGGATCAGGGATCTGGGTCCATATTCTGGCTCTACTACTTAGCAGATATGTAATATTGGGCAAATGACTTACCTGCTTTGAGCCACATTTCCTCATTTGCAAAGTTGTGAGGATAAAATGAGATAATGCAGGAAAAGTGCCTGATGCATTGTGAGTACTTAATAAATGTAGAACATTATTAATGTTATTACTGCTAAAAATAGGCTGAAGGAGATATGGGACTCTGGTTTCAGCCAGGGAGCTGCCATAGACTCATACTCTCCTCTTACATAAGTTGATATATCTGTAGGTCTTTTCAAAAAAGGCATTTGTCCTCTCTCCCAGTGAATTATCAGAGTTATAGAAGTCACATGGTTAGAAGTTAACTTTATGATATTAAAAATACTCCAAATGCAAATTATTTATTATAAAATGTAAGACAAATAGTATTTCTTCCTTAATTGCAAGAAAATATGTTTGAGATAATTGTTTTTAAAAATTTAATTATGTCTAAATTTTATTTTTGGTGAACTGTTCTATCATGGATTAATATTTGAGAATTGAATGTGAAACTTCAATTTTTGAGAATCGAATGTTTGAGAGTTGAATGTGAAACTTGAGATTGTGCCTGACTATGCTGAGTAGGATGTGAGGAATGAAAAGCCGTGTTTTCACAGATTGTCACATAAATAACTCAACGGGCATCAATTTATCAGTATCATTCTGAAATGGGTAGTGTGAATGCCCAGGGATTTCATTCTAAGGCATGCCTGCCCATAAAAACTGCAAACACCAAAAAATGAAAAAGAGTTGAACTTTCAGAGTTAAATACTTTCCTGGCCTTTCTTAGGTGTCTGTTATAAAATAATTTCTCTAATAAATGCACTTAAAAATAAATAATTCTATGAATAAAACACTCTTGAGTAAAATGCCCTCAACAATATAGATTTGGTTAACGCACACTCTTTCCAAATGCTAGAGAATTGCTTAAAAAACCCTAAAGATTAGGAGACAGAAAAGTCAAACAAACATGTTCAGGGATCCAGGTTAGGTCTGATTCTAGAAAATGTCACAGACTATGTGACTAATCACATGCAACTTCACTCTTCATTATGTCTATCAGAAAGGGTGCTGGTGCAGTGGCTGGGACACTGAACCAGGTCTCAGGACTGCACTGGGATGGACAACTTCCATGGTGGTCTCTCACTAGCCTGGGGCAGCTGGGATTTTTGGCATCATTTTTAACTGGTTCCGGTCATCCTGGAGAAGTATGGATCCAGACAAATTTTTTCCTTCTTCTGCTGCCTCTTCTATTTTAAACGTTATCATATATTTTATACATATAAAGTTGAAAGAAGCATAAATACATGTGTGTGACCTTTCTACCATCTAGGTTAATGATTAGAACATTGCTCATATTAGTTGAAGAGCCCTGGGTAGCACTTGTATCCCCCGCTCTGCTCTTTCCAAAGGTAACCATTGTCCTGGATTTGAGGTTTGTTATTTACACGTAATCTATATTTTTATGATATACCTAGGTACCCATAAATCATATGACTAAATAATATTTAATCTCTGAATAATAATATTCCTAAAATGTGTTCTTGCATACTTTAAATATTTTGTAAATGATATACATATTAATCTTCTATAATTTCCCTAAAAATATATTTGTGATATTTATCCATTTTGATACCTGTACCTCAAATTCATTAACTTTCATTGCAAAGAAAGTAACTAACTATTGGATGACTAAATCACTATTAATATTCATTCATTCTTCTACCAATGGACACTGGGGTTTTTGTGAATTTTTGGTTGAAGATAACTCGCTATGAACCTCTTTCCATGGCCCTTGTGCACATATGGGGAGTTTTTTGAGGTATGAACTTTGGCACAGAACTGCTGGGCATAAGCCATGTGCATCTTCACCTTTGTGAGATAATGGCAAAGGGCTGACAAAATAGGTCAAATCGATTTACACTCCCATCAGTAACGTATCAGAATTTTCATTGCTTCCCATCTGACATGGTACTTGGCATTTAAGACCTTTATTTTTGATAGTCTAATGGATGTGATCATGGTTTCAGTTTACATCTCCCACATTGCTAGTGAGGATGAGCAGCTTTTCATATGTTTATTGGTCATTTGGGTTTTGATTGCAGTACATCTCATTTCCCCATGTTTCCTATTTAAATATTTTATTTTATTTTATTTTTTACCATGGTGATTATTTTTCTGCCTATGTCCATTCTTGATCTGACATTTTTCTGTAGGTTTGGGAGGCTGCATGGTGTGGCAAACCTTACATGGTTAGGGAGTCTAACAACTTTGGTCTGATTTCCAGCTACACACTTGCTAACTGTGTGACTTTCAAAACTCTTAAATCCTCTGTGACCCAGGTTCTTCAGAAGTAATGAGGAACAGTAATAATAGCAACTTACTGATCTAAGGAAAACAAATGAGATCATGCAGGTGAACAGGTTTGTAAACTATAAATTATATGCAAAGGATGATTGCTATTTCAGTAATTATTATCTACCCTTGATTATATCCTTCTATAAAATCAGGACAATCACATCAAAATATTCCCACCACAGTCATAATCAAGGATAAGTACTGGTTTCTGAGTGGGCAAGTCAAAGGCAGGAAGGTAACAAATGATATTTTCCTCTAAGGTTCTCCTTAACTTTAATTACCATTAACAAACTCCCTAACCCCCAAGCATGCTTTAAACTCCCCTTTGTTTTGCCAGAAATTCATGGGGAAAAAAATTAGATAATGTTCAAAGTTCTCAAGGTTTTCCGCTAGGTCTAAAGAGTAGTTATTTAAATTATAGTGATTAATGTTATCTATTTCTGAGTTTTCATGTGATCTTGCTATTTAGAAACAGAATGAGAGAACTACTTATGGTTCTTAGTAAGAATGCCTTTTATAATTTATGGTTATTTTCCACTTGGAGCAATTTTTCAAGTCATCAAGCAAGGAAGTGATAAAGGACCCTACAACAGTATCTTTGTGGAGCTACACAGATTTCTGAATGTAAAAGATGAGTGGTTAGTTATCAGAGTTAAACCTATCTAACAACTTGACAGTATTCAACTGCTCACTTTAAAAAACATATCGATGCCTACACATGCGTCAGGACAAAATTGTTGTAGGTAGAGATGAAAGCAAACATTTGCTTGTAAAAATAGAACTGATTGGGGAGGATATTTATAGATCACGCTGTATAAATGTCATTTACATGTTGTGAAATAAAAATATGAGCCACCTGGTATATGTCATCTGATGGTGCCATACCAAGTCCTGGGACAGACTGGCCTTAAGAGCACAAAAAGGGACATCATTAGGAAAATTGGCACTAGTCCCAACCCTGCTGGCCTACTTAAGAGGGAGAATTGGAAAAGAGTCATTTGATCTCTTTATCTCTCAATTTATTCTTTTATAAAATGGGAATTAAAATATCTCTGCTATTGTCTCTTTCACAGGGCTACGGTGAGAATGAGATCATGTTTGTGAAAACTTTCAATTTTACCAAAGAAAGGTTCTCCACTAAAATAAAATAATGCATTTCTTTTGAAAGCCAAGCACACATTTTCATTGCCACATTGCATGCAAGGTTACATTGTTTCCTACATGGCCATTCTTTCAGGCCATATTGGGGCCAGATGGTTCTAGGGCTACTGACCTCAAGCCTATTGGTTAAATTTGGTGTGACTGTTGAGCTTGGTATCTCCATAGGGCTGGTCTCATAATGACCTGATTCCCAATTATGGGAAGGAGCAAGTGAAGGAGAGTGAAGCTGATGAAACAGAAGGTTTAAAACTGCTGGACTCTATGGGAAAATAATTCATTTCTTTCTTAGTCATGGAAATCAAAATATAATATTGGATACCTCTTGGGTACTTCATCATATCAGATGAAATGATTGTTTAAAATGGGTTTATTTTTATGCCTGTTTTCTCTGCTTCCACGTATTTGAGTCACTGTGGCCTGCAGAATCTTTTCATTAGACTCTCTCTCTTATCACTTGCTCTCTACCTTCCTCAACCACCACCTTGGACCAGACAAGAATAATTTAATTCACACTCTATTCTCATCCTACCGTCTCTATTCAGTTCACACTACTCAGTCTTTAGACCAACTGTTTAACACTCTTTTCCAAAAGTCTTTCCAACTTCTTTTTGTCTTCACCACCCAACAAGTTACCATTCTTGTAAAGATTGTATCTTTACTTTCCACAATTTACAACTTGTTAACTTGCTTTTTAGTTGAATCCTGCGATTCCTCCACCCTCAATTGCACATCTTTTCTATGTGTAACTTGATTCCCAAATAGATCCTTTCTTTCCTTACCTCTTCAAAGATATATTCCATTATTTCTACTCAGACTGTCCCTATTTCATGTCTATGACCACATCACACCTTATTCCTTTGTGAGAGTTTTCTACCTGTTCCAAGTTTTCTCCACAAAATATACAGAATATCATTACTATGTTGAGGACTCTTTAGGTATTTAGGATAAATTCTTATTGCATAAAGGATTGATTTAGTGAGAGGAAAACTGGAATACATTTTATAGCTAAATTTACTGCCTTTAGTGTTCCCAACTTCTATTTTTGCCAAGTCATATAAACTTTTGCTAAAAGAAAGAAAATTCTCACTATTTCCATCCTACCAATCACATGCACTCAACATTTTTCAATTGCTATTTTTAAATTTTCTCTCCAGCTAGTGATAGTTGATTGACCTTTATTTTCTGAAGCTTGTATTAGTTTTTTTTAAAATAATATATAATTTTATTATAATAGGCAATTTTATGATAATATTGAATATTCATTTCACTGTATTCCACAACCCCCATAAACATAATAAAATTTGACATTTACTTTTTGGGGATGTGCTATGCATCACTTCAATTAAATTGAAAATAACTGCTCTTAATAAAATTTATTTTTCAAAGTGAAGAATTGTAGTATGTCAGACAGAGAAACAGAATTGAAGCTGGGTCTCCTTGTGTTGCTCTCTGAACAAAGTCATGCAACATCAGTTTCCTCATCTATAAGAAGGAGATAATAACAGCTTTTCTACCTACCTTATAGAAAAGAGATGTCTGTGAAAATGTTCTGTAAATGGTACAGCACTATGGTAATGCTTGCTACACATATAAATATATGTTTTAAAATTTTAACAAATGACTAACAATGATTGGAAAGTAAATATGTCCTAAGGATGACAGAGAATAAATAGTTGAAATTTTAAATATCTGAGAAGAAACGGCTGAATTTTATTAAAGTATTTGGTAGTTTAATTGCAGAAATTTGAGAGAACAGTAATGTTCATCCTTGCAACTAAATACCCTTTTCCCAAAAAGAAAGACTAGTGTCTTATGAAAGTATCCTTGAATTATTTATTCCTTTCTAGAATAGAAACACAATGTGGTTAGGGTGGAAGGGTCAGATAGACAAAAACACATCTAAACTATGGGTCAGCGGCAGTGGGGTAATGGGGAGAAGTTAGAACATCCAAAGTGCAGGTTTTTCTTGGCATAGTCTCAATTATTTCACACAATGAGAAAGGTCTCCAGATAAGCACCCAAAGGAATAGGTGGGCTCTTGTTTTATTTTCTCAGGTTCCCTGATGGATCTATTACAGGGTTCTATGTCTCACATTGTCCAAAAGTTTTTCCTTATACCTAAATCTAATTTCTTTTACTAAAAATCAAGTCTATATCTGTCTTGCAGATAGCATTATTGCAGACATCCACCAAATTGTGCAAAAACGCAAAAACTAATATTTAGGTTATGGAGAGGATAAGAGACAGGACAAAATGTCTTCATCAGAAGAATTTCAGTCTGTTAATTCTTATGTGCTACATTATAAATGACATTGTGAAGGAAAATGAGGTGAATCGAGCTGTAGCACTAAAATAAGGTTCAGATAATGTTTTAACCTTTTTCTCCTACATTCTGAGACAAGCTGTGGTGTAAAGGAGAGAGCAATGATTTAGATGTCGGGAGGTTTAGGTTCTTATGCGAAGTATGCTGATAATTAGTGCTGTCAACACATCTCTGGGTCTTATCCCTCATTTATTTATTAATTTATTCATTTAAGATTTATTATACTCAACTACTACTGTGAGTCAGGCACCATGGTATAAAAAGAGCGGCTTGAACCAGATATCTCTAAGGTATTTTCTTCACTCTGACATTCTAAGGTAAAGGCTCTTAGATTCCATCTCTTCCCTTGGTTCCTTTCTTTCTTTTCCTACCTCCACCACTTGAGGACAGGACCTGACCATCTATTGTCTGCACATCTGCAACAGTCTCTTAGATTGTCTTCCTGATGTCACAGCAGAAAAGACTGGAGAAGGAGGAGAGGGGAGCCTAGCATATGGCATAAATCAGGCATAAATCAATGATCTCATGGGACTGTGGGGTTCTCTAGTCTCATCCCATTTTGACCTCTAGGGGTACATGAGAATGCGAGTAATTCCCCTTTCCTGGTTAGAACTGGCTGAGGGACCAGGAACATGTCAAGGACATCAGTGCCAGTGGCTGTGAAGCACTGGGCATTGCCTTACACCTGCTTCCTTGTCAAGTCATCTTCCATACTACACTCTTTGATGTTCTTTCTACTTAACATCTTTTAGTGTTCACAGAGGGGGAAGCCAGTCAAAATTCTCTAACACAGCAGAGAAAACCTCTCCCCAACCTACTCTGCTTTAGTTGGTCTAAGCTCTGGACCGTGCCCCTAACACATGCTATGTTCTTTCCAGCCTCCTGTATTTCCTTTTCCTTTGTCCCAACTAACAAACTAAAGACCCCATTAAAGTCACCCTCTGAAGCCAGCTTCACATTTTTGACCATCGTTTCGAACCCCTCCTATTGTTGAATGTTAATTGCTTCTTACTGTGTGTTACTCTTCCTGACAGCTTAATCCTTCAATCCATTTAACCACATTAACAGCACCAGGAATTTCTCTGACACTAGTGACTACCATTTTGGATATTTATCTGGCATTTACAAACTCCATCTCCCTAATCCTTACAAAATCCATATGAGACGGGCATTGCTAACTGTACGTTATACATATGAAAACTGAGCCAAGGAGAAGCAAAATAACTTCTCTAGAGTCATGATAATTAGGTGAGATTCAGGCAGTGCAAACCTCAAACACTCCAGGTCTTATTTGGGCTTGGGGCCTCTTTTGTGTCCCTTAAATTATATGAGTCAGAATTCTGGGTAAAATGTCTTTAATTCCTGAATATGAATACTGAGAGATGCACTGCAATATTTTTTAAAATTAGCTACCTTAATGGAGGGAAGCAGTGAAGCACATAATTGCAGACAGGGGAGTCCGTTGCAATGGCGCAGCCCACTTTCTGCAGTCCTCCGAAATGTGCTGTTTGGAAGAGGGCTGCCAGAACGCTGAGGTAGAGCGATGACACTGCACTGTGACCCACAAAACTAACGATCGTGAAACATCAGCTCTGGTGTAAATTATTCCAGTTGTGTAATCTTGGGTAAGCAATTTAACTTTTCTTGGTCTAGTTCCCTTTCATGTAAAATGGAGAAGTCTGAAAAGATTATTTCTAAGGTGTAGCTTTAAGTGTTCCTGCATCTGGTGGGAAAGTGGAAAGCTCTGCATTCATATGAGGCATTGGGGAATTTCAGTGATGCAATTAAACCTGTTAGTGATGGGACTCTGGGCCCTCACCCCAAGGTTCTTTGATTTTCTGCAAAAGCTGCCATTACTCCAACACTAGCTATAGGCAGAAGGCACCAAGATCTTGGCATAGTTACATATTTCTCAAAAGAATGACAGACTTCTTAATCACATTTTATAATTTCATCTTTGTGACCCAGTACAGATGACTAATTAAAAGCCTGGTTAAAAAAAAAATTATGCTTTATCAGCAAGCATCCAACAATTACTCCCTGGCAGATGTGAATTAGTCTGAGGGTCTATTTACATTTCTTTTGTGTTTGGCACTGAGTGGTGAGATATATTTAAACACTTGCATTTTACTTTGTGGAAAAGGAGAAAGAAAATGCATTCTGAGAGAATCGAAAGGCACTGATTATTTGCTGATCTGGCGAAGATGAAACAACACTTCAAATCGAAACTAAAGCCACAGAAGACTGTTTCTTGCAAAGCTCCAGAGCAGAGGTCTTCTAAATAGCTTGCTCACTTTAGGAATTCAATAGGATAAAATGGTCAGCAAATTTTTCATTTCTCTAAAACAATCTAATGAATTTTAAACACCAAAAAATGACTAATAGGTTTTCAAAGAGACTCTATAAAATGAAAATATTTCTGTATCTAAACAGAATTTATGATTGTACTAGAAGAAAATAAAAATGAGAGACTTAAAAAAATATATATCTTAAAGCCCTTGGCAGGATATGATAGCTTATAAGAGCAAAATAGAAATGTTGTAGAGTTCTCTTGTCCTCTCCTGTGTGTTAGGGACACATATGAGGGCAGATGTATCACAGAAATATTCTCTACCACACATAGCTCCCCATAAAAACTTGAGCTATGGAGGTACCTTGCAGAACAGAGATGTCATTTTACATAAACATTAAGCAACGTGCATGCTTATTTTTGAACAGCAGTAACTGTATTCCTGAACAAAAATTATTATTATTTTTTTCATAAATGGTTCCTAGAGGACAGTGTAGCATGACCCAGCACCATCTTCTGACCTTACTCCAGTACCTGAAATGCAGGTGGACAGCTGGCTGGGGTGGAGGAGGAATTTTCCACAGACATGCTTTCCAACAGTTTATTCTACTCTACTCACAACTGTCAATTTCCAGACATTCTGAGTGAGAAAGAAAAATAAATAACAAGTAGAAAGAGAGATGGGGGGGGGGGTGGGGAGAGAGAGAGAGAGGATTGGTGCATTCATTTCATTTCTGACTGTTGCCCTCTGCCAAATGGTTCAAAGTGTTTGTAACTCTGAGTGTGTTTGCCACCTGATCTACCTACCTACACACACTTTTAAGACAGATAGAAGCAGTGTTTTTAGTCAGAGGAAAGGAGAATTTAATTTTTGATACTGTGAAATTGATTTGAAAAAGGGGGAAAATCCCATTTCAAGACTCCAGATGAGATTCTGCAAAGTTGTTCCCTTGAATTGCATTTGAAAAAAATATATACTATTTGCTTCAATGTGAGGGGAGTGTTAGTCTTGAGTATCTGGACTGGTTGGGAGATGTCTATATTGGTGGGGCCTCTTGGCCAGGAAAGCTCTCGCCTCTAGATTTCTATCACCCTATGTGGTATTTCTGGAAAGGGTTTTGGCTAGTGCTTCCATTGCACGCCAATCAACCATCCTTAACTGGCAGTGTAACATATTAGATTAGGTTGAGCCCCTCCTTCCCTCCCTTTGTGTGAAAAATTACAGAGCCCCTGCTGCTAGCTGAAACAAGAGCTGCCAGAACATTTCTCCCATATGGGTTTCTGAACTGGAGCAGCAATAAGTTGCTGAGCTCCATAAAATAGCTGGCAGAAGGAACAAATGTGCAGAGCTAAAAATGTGACTACATATTTGTATATTGCGCACACACTGGTCCAAGGTTTGACAAGAGAGCCCTTCTGACTTGTTAAGAGGGAAAAAGACTTGGCAGATGTGAAGCTTCACCAACAGACTTTGAACATTCAGATTTGGATGCGTTTATTTCCAATTTCGGTTTCTGAAGGAGCAATATTTTACACAAGTATCAAGAAGTCAGTCTTCCCATCGAGCCATATACACCAAAGATTGCCAATTAAAATATCCCTCAAACATACATAAAAGGAAAGTAAAATTTTTCTTTGGCTGTACTAAAATTTTGGAATCCAAAGACGGTTATTATTTCTTTGACTTATGAGGAGAAAAAGGGAAATCAGTACATATCTTATAATACCAGACATCCAGAACATCTTCCATAGGAGATGTGTAGATATCTCATCACTACCCCCTCTTTGCTAGATAGATACGGTACACCGATCCTCATGGGGATGAATATTTCAGGAAAATATGCAGTGATTTCCTTGTAGACAATGGGAGATTATTCTGTTCTCAGATACAACAGACAAATGGCACAGAGAAAAACAATCTAATTCCCTGCTGTTCCTAATGTTACAATTATTAAACTGTACTGAAGCTGATTGGAATAAGTTAGCAAAGAATCATCATTACATTTTTTAAGTTGTCTCATTGTACCACCACTATTGAACATGTATCTATGTGAATATAGATGTAATATATCCACATTTATATATTAATTTTCTCACTTAAGGGTTATGCTACATTTTATATTTCAGCCAAATATAATTAATGACAGTCAGAAAACAATAAAAATTTTTTGCTTTCAAACTTAAATTTAATAGTAATTTTTAAATTACAGTATTAGTACTTTATTTTACTTTAAGTTCCTGCAAGTCATAGTAAAATGCAAAACTCATATAACCATATAGATTCAGATGAATCAACTGAAAAGTGAAAGTTTTACATAGTCTCTTGATTTTTTTGCGTGGGGTCTAGATAATGTAAAAACCATCCAATAAATCCTTTCTACCTAGTAAACTGATTGTTAAGGGTCACAAAGCAATCAGTAAATTGGCTAATAATAACAATAGCTACTATTTATATATTAACAATGATAAACTGTGTGCCAAGAATTCTGCCAAGTGCTCTAGAGACTTAATCTTATTTAATCCTTGAAATAACCTAATGAAGAATATACTATTCCTGCTTAATAGAAGTGATCATGGCTTAGAGAACCCACGTACCACAAATAAAAAGTGGGAGAGCTACCTTATGTCTGCCGTGTTTGGGGTTACTGCTGTGTTTGGTGTTCTAACTATACGGATATTTGGTTCTATATATTTACAAAATTTCAAGATTCATTTCATCTATTTATTCGGCACTTAAGAATCAGACTACATTAATCATTTGAAATTTTATTTATCCGATTTCACATTTTTGACTGCCTGAGTTGAACAGATACTTCAACATAATGTAAACATACATGATACTTTATTATGACAAACCAGTCTTGTTTTTATCCACAAGTTCTAGCTCACATGAAGAAAGTACCCAATGGCAGAATTTAAATGGGCTAGTCAGCTTGCCCAAGCAAATCAAAACACAATGAAAACAAAAAACATGCTACCAAAGAGGACTGCTGGGGATACAACTTCGAGGTCATAAACATCTAATTAGTACAGCAAAGAAAGAATGAAGATTATTTCAGGTATGTTATGAGCTTCAGCTGAAATTCTGGCTTTTGTGCATACTAAAAGACAGAAGAATTATCAGTAACTGTGCATTCCAATTAAATGAAATCAGAGTGAATAATTTTAAGGGACCTGAATATAGAAGGGGCAATTAGCTCATTAGCTAACTGTAAAGGAATCAGTTTCCTGGAGTCTAGAACATATAAAACAGATATACTGGATTTTAAAAAATATATACTGTATTTCCAATCTGAGCTACACAGACGTGCTAACTTTTCTATATAAATAGTAACCAGTGATGGCTGAAGGCATGTGAGTGTTACCCATTTCCGTTTTGAATTCTACTCATGAAACCGACACAGAGAAAGTATCAAGTCATACTTCACATGCCTAATTACTGGCCTTTGGAAGCAAGAGATCTAAGAATCTGTCAATGAATAATATAAAAATACACTCAGCAGATCATAAATATTTATAACTACATCAAAAGTCTGCTAGTCAATCTTTCAATAATTTCTTCAACATAAAATACTTGAGTCAGGATACTAAAAAAATATTAATTGAAATTCAGACCTAGCTCTGAAATGATAGGAAATAGAAGCAATATGAGATATTTTCTGCTATGAAATGTCTTAAGTTTTCGTCTTAGTGTCATTTTTCCCTGTGGGTTTGGTTGCAGGTTCTTAAATTTATTCACCTACTAAACATGCAATTATCTACCTGCTTTGTGGAGAACGATTAGAGCTAAAAGGCTGAATTTTTACTTTTTATTTTGGCAAAGGCAGAGAGAATACTAAAAATAAACTTCAGTATCTCTTTCACTTAAATATATTTCTCTGTTCAGTCAAAATTTTCTCATAGAATCTTTCTTAATTTTTTGAAACAGGAAGAATGCATTAACATTTGCTATTTTAACAATAACTTAAATTACTAACAGGTTATTTGAATCAATACATGCAGAAGGTAAATGTAGTTATGACATATCATATACATCCTAAATTTATGAAACATACAATTTCTTTATCTCCAATATCTTATAAATTAAAGAACTATTTAAAATGTTAATCTCGTTAACTGTGAGAATGGTCACATCATTGCTGTGTGTGGAAATTCACGGTAGGAGAGCAGACAAGTGATGACCGTGCTTGAGAAATCCCAGTGGAAACTGAAGTGGAGTTGCAGAGGTGAAGGGCTAGAGGTACACCTTTTGGTGTCAGGAGTATAGAGATCCAGGTCTGAAGTTTTCACTTCCAGAAATCTTTTGTTATTTCTCTATGGGTTTTATATTTAAAATGATTTTTCAACCTCAACTTTTTTATTAAGTAGTAATTAATTAGTTCTTCTTTCTTCACGAAGTTAACTACTAATCAGAGTTTTTAATCAGCCTGAAATCAACCAGGGTAACTCAATTAGGTTGATGAACTTTTTAGTCATAATACAATAATTTAATGTTTTAGTATCCATTCAATATGTATTTATGGGGTCCCTACCATATATTCTGGGAAGGGCCCAGCAGACACAGATGAATAAGATATAATACCAGACCTTATATACTATGAACTATAAGTCAAGCTAGCAAAGAAAACTAACATAGATTCATCATGGGTAAATGCATGACTCCTTTTAGTATTTTAGTGAAATAAGGTGCAGAGAGGTTTGGGCAATGGTGTTAACTCCAAAGGTTACTCCCAGGAAAGAGAGCCAGTGGAGGAGACAGGGAAAGTAGATGTTTGGGGAGAGCCACAACTGTCAGGTGCCAGAGGAGGATGGCGTTTGAAGACAGGCTCGTCACCTGTTTCCATGTGGCACAAATAGAACATTAGATTGGAAAGTGGCCCTTGATTTCACCTGTGGGTGGACTTCAGGGACATTCTTAGTTTTAGGAGGCTTTTGAAGGTAGAGATAATAGTACAGGAAACTAGAGAGGGAGCAAGTAGTGAGAAAGTGGGCACAGTGGTTGCCTACCCACTACATCTAGGAATTCTGGTAAGGAAAGAGAGGCAATAAACAGAAAAGAACTCAATGAGCAGGCAGAGAGGAGAGAGAAGAGGAGGAGGACGTGGGAAAGAAACTTAAATACTGGCTAAAGTTCAGAGAATATGAACTTGAAAGTTTAGCTAGAATTTTAGCTTCAGAATGAAGAAGGTCATTTTTTCCCCCGTACTCTAGAAGGGAAAACAAAAGTACAATAGGAGCAATAATAAAATTTTACCTTCACCTTGGTTTATTAAAAAACTGAATTCATTAACTCAGCAAAGTTGGGTGAGAAGTAATTATCCTGGGGAGTGGGGCAGTGACAGAAAATTCCAGCTCTCTCCCCCCCAAAATCTTGCATTTAAATATTTTTCAGGGTTCCATGACATCATAGAGAGTACCATTAATTAGCTGGTGATTTCATGGCTCTGCTTTTCCTTAGGACCAGGTTTGGGAATAGGAGAGAAATGGTGTCTAATGAATTGAGATTATCTGTCCTACTAATTCAGATAAGCAAAATCTTATCATTTAAATATTTCACCTTGTGTTTTGTAGGTCAGGATCTATATGGCTTTTACAAAGTCTCTTAGGAAATACAAATTAGAGAAGAGATTACTACTTAAACACAGATATGAAAAATTTTTTTTTTTTAAAGGAGACGATGATGGTTAGTTTTATGTTTCAATTTGGCTAGACTACAGCTATTCGATTAAACATTTTTGTTTTGTTGTTGTTGTTTTTTTGGTACATGCCCCTAGCGGAAACCAAACCCGGAACTCTCTGGTCCGCAGGCCTACGCTCCAACCGCTGAGCAAAACCACCAGGGCTATGCAATTAAACATTAATCTCAGCATTGCTGTGATGGTATTTTGTGGATGTGACTTTAAGTAAAGTAGATTATACCTGATAATCTGGGTGGACCTCATCCAATCAATAGAAAGGCCTTAAGAGCAAAATTGAGGTTTCCATGAGGAGGAAGACATTCTGCTGCAAGACAAGGTTGGCCAGGAGTTTCCGGCCTGCCCAACTGCCCTATGGGTTTTGAACTTGTCCCATCCCAGTTTTCATAAGCCAATTCCTACCGATTCTGTTCCTCCGAAGAACACTGACTCAGAGAGAGACCAAAGCTCAAAAGCTACTAAAAGGAGTAGCTCTGGTCTCCCATTTCTGGCACTCCACAGTGTTAGCTATTTCAAGTCACTCCTTAAACTTTTTGAAGGAAAATAAAGATTGGGGTGACAGTCAGTGACTAGGGCAGGGAATATGTGTCAGGAAGTGGTTTCACACTACTTCATTTTAGTGACTTCCACTCTTTTACTGACTTAATACAGGATAACTTGCATCAAGTCACTTTGTTTGGATTTAATCACAATTTTCAGTCTTGGGATTATATCTCTTATTGACTCAAATTGTGGCATTGGACCCCTCAGTTAAGCACAGAGAGATACAGCTTAGGTCTGATTAATTTGGATTAGATATATTCTGAAAACATTTGCCTAGGGAATGGTTTAAGACATTCCAAGTAAATAAACTGGTTTGTCTAAGTCTACTGCTTTGTAGGTAAATTATGACAAACCGTGTCATATACTATATGTGTATGTATTTATACTAGAATTGTTCTCTTGTATTCTCTCACTGTCTTAGATACTATCTTAATTTACTCATCTGTTAAATGTTATACATTATCACACTGTGGTATTGATTATCTCTAGGAAAAAAATGAAAAATAACTATCCCTGAATTTTAGCATACAGAAAAGTTTATCTTTTTCACCAATTTCATCTATTTATGGTCTACTAAGATGAATAAAATAGAATAAATAGCCATTGGCTTTTAAAAAATCACATTAACTGAGGACTTTTGGGTTACTTTGCTGAAACAGATTTATTGCTTTCAGGCCAATTACAGATGCTATGAACTATAGCAATAACCACTTTGGAATAGACATGTAGTCTATAGAAGATGTTAATCTATAATTTAATCATTTATGTGATTAAAACTCAAGCTAGATCATGATTTTATAAAATAATTTTATAGCCATTTTTTTCCCATGCAATTTGGAGGGTACTGCTTTTATGAAATGTAAAATACCCTTTCAGAGAAACACAAAATTTAAAGTCATGTATTATAGATGTGAAATGTTAATAAAACATTTAAAAACAGTGGTCTGGTAACTCAGCCACCACACACTTCAAACTCTATAGGTATATTTTATTTATTCAGGTTAATAAAGGATGTGTTTAAAATATTACCAGACTGACCTTGTTTCCTGGCAAATCCTAGCTTGAAGTCTCTAGAGCTAATTCCATTGTTAGCCATTCTTTTCAAGTACGGCTTGTTATTATTCTCTTGAAAACAATTAACAGACTGTCCTACAGAATAACATGTACTTTGTCCTGAAATTCTTCATTGAAAAGGGCCCAGAAAACAAAGTGGTTTCAAACTTTGAGTCTCAAGACTCTTAATTTTACAAAAACTTTTTCTCTGTACTTAAATTTTAGAATATTCAAATATTAGGATGACACATTGAGTAGGAAAATTATTTTAAAAAAAAATTCAGTGCCTATCTTAAAGTTAAAGCTAGGATTCAGCCTCACCTTCTACATTATTTCTATTGATACCTACTTTGAGGGACAATGGGATCTGATGCTCAGTTTGACATGAGCATCAGTCAAATCATGATCAAAGGTGCATTTTTGTTTAACATTTGGGACTTTTAAGGTTGAAAATCAATCCAGCATTATGGATTTTTCTTTTTATTTTTTAACCAACAAGGCTTGAAATCAATAGGATTTTCTAACTAAATATCCTAATTGAGCCAGCTTTATCAAATCAATTTCCACTATTGTATTTGAGAATAAGATTTCATTTGGGTCACAAAATCCTGTTAAAGAAATTTTTATAAAACAAATTTACTACGTAATCAAGCACAGGTCTGGATTAGGAGTGTGTATAGAAAATTACAATTCTACAAAGTTCACAAGCTTTTCTAAAGCTTGTAGTGTAAGACAAGGGTCAGCAAACTTTTTCTGAAAAAAGGTCAGATAGCAAATATTTTAAGCTTTATAAGCTATATGGTCTCTGTAGCAACTACTCAACTCTGCTATCATAGCACAAAACTTACCTATGACTTTATGTAAATGAATGAATTCAGCTGTTCCAATAAACCTTTATTTACAAAAGAAGCAGTGGGCCAGATGTGCCCATGTGTCATAGTTTGCCAATCTTAGTCCTAAGGGAAGGTCATGGCAAGGTAAATAGCACTGCTTTATTGGCCTTTCAAAAGAATATGATATGGGGACTCCACGTGGTATGAAAACCAGGACAGAAGAAATTAAAGTAAGAGAGCATCAACTGCTAGATGAGTTTGTCTCCTCATACACTTATTATATTTTAAAGTTGTTCTAGTACCATCAATAGTACTGGAAATACTTCGTGAAATTTCCACATACCGTCTCTTATCAGGAAGATTATTATATCTTTTAGAGAATAGATAAAGTGATTATTGCTCAAAGCAATTAAATGGTACTAGATCCTTTTCTTCTGATCCAAGTTTATTTATTTATTTTTAAAAAATACTCACAGTGAGAATTCTTTAAGAAATGAGAGAGAATGGAAGAAATCCTAGAACATGTAAACCAGGCAAGTGGACCATTTTTAAAAGGGAAACAATATTTTTAGAAACTACAAACAGGTAAGTAAGACTTGCCACTATTTTAGAATATTAGAAAAAATGGTCATGAGCACTTTGAAAAGAAATGGATAATTACTACAAGCCAGAATGGATTGACTGAAAATTAATCATTCTTAGTTAACTTTATTTCCTCTATGATATAAGGTTATTAGGACAGTTCCATAGACATAGAGTATTGTGAATTTAGCAAGATAATTAACAAAAAATCCTTGATGGAATTAAGTTGGAGAAATATGGCCTGGAAAATACCTCAGGATAATTTATAGTTTATAAAAATTTTAAAAAATCAATAGATTGTACTTTAGTAAATAACAAGAAAGCATGCCCATTAAATATGTAAATTATGAGTCTGGAAGAAATGATTCAGAATTAGAAAGGATCTCAGACTGAAAATGCAGACTAAAGCCAGCAGATAACATTTTATGGTAAAAATATAAAGGGTTGAGATTAGATTTTTAAAACAATGAAAAGAAATAGAGAAAAAAAATGACACTTAATGATTCCCTGAGGATGGCGGGTAAAGGTTACGAGGAAGATTTTGACTCTATTTACTCAAGAAGGTTGACAGGGCTCTGCCAGAATGGGAGGAACCGTCTCACCGAGTGGATTGGCGGGAAGACAAGGAGCGTCAGAGCTTGAGAGAGGTGCTTCTCCCCTTTAAGGTTCACACTCATCACCTGGAGATCTTGCTCAGAAGCAATTCCTGATCCAGTCGGTCTGAGGTGGGACTTGAGAGTCTGTTTTTCTAACAAGCGCCAGAGATGACACTGTGGTCCATGACTGTCTACACTGCATAGCAAGGCTCTAATGCATGGGCTTAGGAGTCCTACACACCTGACTCCACCACTTACTGCTGAGTGTCCTCAGAACTTATTTAATTTCTTAGTCAAATCCTTGTAACCTATTTAAATGGAGATAATACCCGGATCTCACAGGACACAGGTTTAACAAGATTATGCATGTTGGCACAGAGTGAGCACTCAATAATATTTACTTCCTTTCCTGCTTCACTTTCTCACCATACTTGAACTGAGATGGGATATCACCTATCAAAAGGTCTGAAAAGAGATTCCTGTGTTTTTCAGGTCTCTTATAGAAAAGATACTACAGGTGAAAAAGCTGATATTCAGTGGCTCATCTCTATCTTTTCCTGGCTTTAACTCTAACGTAGGTAGATACAAATTTAATATCCACCATTAACCACCACCTCTCTCTCTACCCCCTAAACTTTGTCTTTGTAATGCAGGTATTTGCTGACTGATCATAGGGCAATGGGCCTTGGCTTTAACTAAATGAGCTATTTTCTTCTCTTCTAAGCAGACAGCTGCCCCAAGTCACATCAGCCATGCGGAGCACTTCCAAATCTTCCAATCATCTTGGGCTTTGCTATACTTTACCCTCTCCCAGATCAAATTCCCAGCAGCCACTCTGAAACCTGCAAACTCACCATTTTTCAGCTGGTGTTTTGGACTGCTGTTGAGTTTGATGACTCCTTCAGGTGTCCCGTGTGAGGTGAGTCTCAAGCTTTTTAGTTTTTAATCTCCCTATTGACAGTAGTTAAGTACTGTCTCTTATAGTACCTCCCATTGGAGCAAATAGAGCAAGAATTTTCTCTGCATTGTCTGTGCTCACTTAATCTACAACCGAGCTTCAGTGGGAGGGAACACTCTGGACACACACACACACACACACACACACACACACACACCACTGACTTTCTCTCCACTCAGAGGGATCTACTTAAGGGACCACAGGTCAGGCTGCCTTCTGCAATTGGGTGCATCAGTTCCTACCTGGCTTCTCTCTTCTTCCTTTCCCAGCTGCAGCCAAGATGTCCCGAGGGTCACTTAATTTAGGATATAATTCACCTGCTTGCTGTAGTTTTAAGTCTGATGTTCAGCCTAGACTCTCTTGCTGACTAAATGTACTTTTTTAAGAGCCAATTTTTAGTTTTCCTTTGACATTTTACAGCTGAAAAAATAGCCAATTCTATTTTAAAGTAGAGAACTGTGCAGTTTTATTCTTCAGTTGCTCTCTAATCTCGGCTGCTCTATCCCTGGGAACTTTTGACAAACTCACCTTTATTCATTTGCCCACTCCTCTCTGCTCCACCCATCAGTGTTTGGGCTAAGGAAAGTACAGCTCATCTTTTTCTGAGAATCCTTCACTTTTTGAATGTCTACCTACTATTTGCCAGTCATTTTGCTGATACTGGGGGTGATAAAAATAGATCCTTGTTATATGGCAGGCTATGTACCAGGAGTTGTGCAAAACCTTTCATATGAATTATCCGATTTGACCCACACAGGAACCCTGTGGAGAGAAGACTGCTACTGTTACTGAAAATGACACTGTTATGTCCTTCTTTGGGAAATGGGGAAACTGAACGTTAGTAAGAGGTGAGTAACTTGCCCACCTTTAACTTTCTCCAGTGCTCTAAGCTCAGTGGTGCTTCTTAAACTTTATGTGCTTGCAAATCACCTGGTTACCTTGTTAAAATGCAGTTTATATTCCTTTTATTTTTACATGAGTAAGAATGTTTATAGCCGCTTTATTCATAACAGACAAATTATGGCATAGTCGCACAATGGAATGTTACTCAGTAATATAAAATAATAAACTCCTGATACATAAGCCAACATATCTTTTATTTATATATTTAAATTCCATTGATATGGAGTTCCAGACCAGGCAATGTAATCTATGGCAATAAAAACCAGAGCAGGAATTGCCTGTGTGAGCTGTAGATTGACTAGAAGGCGTCACAAGAATGCTTTCTAGGGGAAGGAAAATATTTTAATATCTTGACTTACGTGGTCTAATATGGGGTATGTATTTCTCTAGACTGATTAAATTATACATTTAAGTTATAGACATTGATTCTATGTAAATTGTACCAATTGAAAAATAAATTGGGAAAATTGAGCATTTTAAAAGGTAAAAAGTTCCTTTTAAATCTCAAATTATGTTATTACTATTAGTCAAAAATATATCAAGCCCAAAATGAGCTTTTTCCTTATGCCACACTGTCAAATCAAAAGTATGTGGTTTTTATTGTTAAAATATGCACCATCTCCAGAGTCTTCACACTTGAGTCAAATTTTAACATTGAATTTTAAGTACTTTTAAAAAATACTGAAAATTATAAGCAACAACCACAGAAAAGAGGTAACTAACTATGTGATGAGAGGAAATGTTAATTATTAATTAGCTGGACTATAGTAATCATTTTACTATGTATCTAAAACAAAACATCCTATCGTACACCATAAATATGTACCATTTTAATAAAAAATAATTTTTATGAGATTTACAAGGTAAAAATGCAGTATCTGATCAGGACACCTGGAGTAAGGCCCAAGATTCTGCATTTCTGGCACCCTCTCGGGTGACGTCTTTGCCCCAGGTCATGGGTCGCACTCTGAGTGCAA
This sequence comes from Molossus molossus, assembly GCF_014108415.1. Classification (NCBI taxonomy): domain Eukaryota; kingdom Metazoa; phylum Chordata; class Mammalia; order Chiroptera; family Molossidae; genus Molossus; species Molossus molossus. The sequence continues at coordinate 44,084,842 of NW_023425401.1, forward strand.
GGCACCAGACCCGCAGCTCACATCCCAGCGTGCACGCTGAAAACACCTGGGCAGCTCTGAACATTTTCTATGACTAAGCTACATCTCATGCCAATTAAATCAGAATCTCTGGGGCTGGAACTCAGGCATGATTACATATTTTAAAAATTCCCTAAGTAGTTCCAGTGTACCACTGCTCTAGAAATCAATTTAGTAGCTCAATATTAGTGTTAAAAATAATAGAATTTAGTGCACTGCATTAGTAAGCTAAGTACTATCCTGTGAAATTTTTATATCAGAGTTGTGTGTGTGTGTGTGTGTGTGTGTATGTACTGAGTTCATGGTGTAAATGTACTCTTTTATTGTAGGTCAAGATAAAAAATATATATGTATATATATATTTGAAAGCCACTCTCTAAACTCAAAGGAATGCAATTTCTTCTTTTTTTCTTTCTCTTTCTTTCTCTCCTCCTACCCATATTTTGTCTTATTCTTAAAAGAATTTAAAAGAGATTACAAATATCTATAATTCATTGAAATATTATTCTTGTCCATAAGAAGTTCAATATCTATTAGGGGCGTCAGATATGTCACAAATCCCTATTCTGTCCCAGCATATAATGAGGGAAGAAACGATGGATGCCCTGAACCTTGCCAAAGGCAGGATCTGAGAAGGGAGAAGAGGATTTCTGAAGAGGAATTGTCGAAGCTTGCGGAATATGAAGTTAAGAGAGGAGAAGTTTTGGAAACCAGTGTTTAGGTTCTAATTGGGAAATGGGGTGAATAAATAAGCTGTTAGTCCAGACTAACAATTCAGAAAGCAGAGAAGTTGTGGAGAGGGGCAGGCTAAGTGTAAGGTGTTTGTAAGCAGGATTGTCTAGTACATGGTAGGAACTACTGGGTCTAGTGGAGGAGGAGCATATCAAGTAAACTATGAAAGAATGAGGGGAATGGGAACAGACAATTTCTAAGACTTGAGCTCAAATCTACCCTATTAGACAGGAAACATGAAAGAGTGTGGTTAAAAACAGCAACGAGAAGTTTTAGCTTTAAAAATCTGTATTCCTAAGTCATACAGGGAACTTGCATATGACTACTAATTAATTATTTAGTTCTTAAAGTCACCTGAATGATTTTTCACCAATATATTTTCTAAGGATATAAGACAGGATTGTAATATAGACTATAGCCATATAGTTTCTTCCTGTAATCATATTTCAGGCTAGAATAGTAATTTTGGTCTCATAGCAATCAATTAAAAGTGTTGTGTTTTTTTTTTTTAAAGATAATTTAAAAAAATCCTCACCTGAGGATACTTTTCCATTTATTTTCAGATAGAGTAGGAAGGAGGGAGGAAGGGAAAAAGAGAGAGAGAGAGAGAGAGAGAGAGAGAGATCACATGAGAGAGACACATCGACTGGTTGCCTCCCACACATCCCTGACCAGGGCTGGGACCGAATTGCAACTGAGTATGTGCCCTTGACTAGAATCAAACCCTTGACTCTTTGGTCCATGGGCCAAGGCTCTAACCACTGAGCAACTGGCCAGGTCAGAGAGGATGTTTCTTTGTCTGTGTGCTAAATGTTTTGTTATATAAGAAGCTAGTCTCTTTTGAGTAGAGTGGATGTGAGTACAAATGGACAACTTTGATAGATTCAGCATCAAAATAGCATCAGTTTATCTACTCTATTTTCACAAGTTGGGAACTTGAGAGATGAGGTGTCTAACACATCTTCCTATCAGGATATACTCTACACTTAACAAAAACAAAGTTACCCAAATTATTATTCAGACAACAGGAAGGGAAAAACTACTATAAATACCATTATCTTCCTTTCCCTGAAACAAATGTGCAAGATAAATCCAAGTGGCTGAATTCTGAATGTGAGTCTATTGTCCAAAATGCATGAAACTGTTAAATAAACCAAAGAGGGAACTTTGGGAGAATTATAAATCCAGCAATGCTTTGCTCATTTCATGAGATGGGTCATTTCAGTGGGAATTTGTCTACCACGAGCAGGTAGATTCAGTACATAAATTTAACATTACAATGTAATTATAGGCTACAAAAAATAATGTTTAACAAAATTATTCTTTGTTCCATATTTAATCTATTATTTTTACCTTCCCACTAAACATCAATGTAAACAGAATAATAATGTCAATTTAAAATTATAGTAATTATGTACTGTTTAAGTTCTATTAGCTAATACACACATCTCTTTTATTCAATTCTTTCACTTTTCCCCTAGTTTCTTATTTTAATTCTCTAGGCAATATTTGCCATTTTATCTATTTTTTTTAGTACTTTGTAAATATTTTAATTATGTGTCATTCTTATCACACTGTAGTTTAATTTTACTAGAAGATTCTGAATTAACCAATGGACTAAGCATAGCATCTTGGACATAATATTTGGAGAGAAAAAAATAATTTTTAGTATATTTCAAGAAAGCGGGGGCATGGGGCGTCAAAATAGGCATCCAAGAAAAAATAGAAACTCTGTTAGGTGTTCTCATCCTGGTTTCATTATTTAGCATGATTTCTATTTTGATTTCCATATCAGGCCCATTATCTTTTCAATGCCTAGGAACTCTAAAGGTCTTAATTCTGGTCCGTGCTTCTTATTTATTTTTGTGTCAGAGTCTAACACTATAAGGGATTTATAATGTTTGTTGGATAAATAAACTTCACATTTGGAAATCTTTTCTGCCTAAAGCAGATCTTTACACAAGTTTGAAAACACTGAGCAAATGCAATCTTTCTCTTTTTAACTTCTTAGCAACGCACTGAAATCTTGCCCCAGTGCCATCAATCAGCCAACCAATTAACTCATAGGTATTTATCAAGCCTCTGCTATGTGCTCAGCACTATGCTAAGTACTAAGAGGGGTATAAGGCATGGTTACCCCCATTAAGAAACTTACACTCTTTGGTTATATAGAGGTCAAACTTAAAAGATTGAATTGAATTTAATAACGTTTTTTGGAGGGGTACTTTAATTATTGAGACTAATTGGGTAGCTATTTTGTTCCAAACACTGCTCTGTAATAAACAAGGTACTAGAATAATGCTTCTGCATGAGATATATGCATTTTCAACTATTCTCGCTCATCAGAATAGAACATTTTAAAAGACAGGCATCACCCATTTTATCTCTGTTGAATATCTTTCATGTCAAAGACAAAATAATAACTCTCATGTTACTTTATCTTTCTACCTATACTCTTTCTTCTCTATGACTTTTTGTTTTTGTACAGTATTTTAACATTTTCGTAAGTATAGTTGATCAAGCTATTTGATAATGCAAAAACTGGGTCGAGTGGTATCCATGCTATTGGTTTGGAGAAAGTGAGAGTAGCAGGAAGATCATGTTGATAAATCTGATGTTATTTTTTATTTTTCAGCTGCTTCTACCTTTGCTCTGTTTGTCCTTGTCTGCTTTTGCTGTAACCATAAGATTGACTAGTCTATGTGAATACACCCTACCTGTACCTGTATTTGTCTCTTAGGCCAATGTGGGGAAAAAAACTCTAAATTTGGTATCTGATTGTTCATCCACTGAAGGCAAGATACTCTCTGTCCAAGTTAAGAGAATCACGCATGACCATTGAGGGTATGAGGTATTATTCAATGTTAGCATCATCTCATGGTTAACTGCTATCTCCTCAAGCAGTTTCATCACTTGATTTCCAGGACACCACATTCTCCTGGTTTCCTATCTCTGAATGCTTTGTCTAGTCTCCTCTTTTGTATCCCTTTTCTGAGACTTTTTCTCTTGTCTGTGATACTTATTCCATACACGATCTCATCCAATATCATGGATTTCAATATCATTCACATATCAATGACTTTCTCTCAATCTATATCTCCAGAAATAACCTCTTCTGTAAACGTCAGGTTCAACTTAATACCAGAATGTCCCATAAGTCATCTCAGACTTACTGTGTACAAAACTGCTTCTTCCTGAGTCTTCTCTGTCTCAGAAATTGCAATTACCATTCAGGACAAAAACTTCAACATCATTTTTGATTTCTCCCCCTTTCTTACTCCCAGTCTCTCAAAATCCATCAGCTAGTTCATGGATTCCTCCAAAATACATACTTAACCTACCCACTTCTCACCATTACCAATGCTACTACCCTAGTTCCAGCTAGCATGATCCTTCTCCTGGACTGCTCTAATAGTGCCCTATTTGGTCTCTCTTGCTTCTCCTTTTCCCCTAATAGTCTATTCTCAACACAGGGATCTTAGCAATGTTTTAAAAAAGCAAATCTTACCACTTTATTCCTCTGCTAAATGATTACCTATTATTTGTAGAACAAAATTCAGAAGATTTACTGGCTCACAAGGTCTTCCACGACCACCCTCAGCTCTCTTCCCAATCTTTTAACCTTCGTTTATGTCCCCAGCTACATGCTGGCTGCCTTGCTGTTGTTCTTCCATCAGAACTAGCATAGTGCACCTTGAAGCCCTTGGGCGTTTTTTCTCTCTCTGCCTGGTATGCTTTGCCTCGTATGATTTAGGTCTCTTCAAATGTCCCACCCTCAGAAAGGCTTCCATGGTATAATATTCCCTTTTTTCTGCTTAATTTTTCTTTACAGCATTTGTAACTGACATATTATTAAGGATGGATTTGTTTACTTATATTCTCTCTCCCCCACTAAAATATTCCATGAAGCAGAGACTTCATTTACTGTGGTATGATGTATGCTTATAATTAGCATTTGATACATATAGATACATATTTTTTTTCAGTCAATAAATGATATAAGCAGAATGTTATTTGTAAATGTAGGAATTAGTTCAGTCCCCTTTCTCTGCCTCATCCTTCTCCAAAATTGAATAACTTCTAGTGGTTTTGGAAATGCCTGCTTAGACATCAGAACGAACCTGATATTTGCAAATGAACACATATTTGCAGAATGAATACCTATCTCCTGAAATGGGCAATATAGGGGTTGTTCCTGAGAAGCCACAAACAGCTCAGGGAAGGGCAAGGCACAGATTGGTATATTTGTGTCAGGAGCACTTTCCTACACAGCACTGTAAAGGGAGAGGTTGTGAGCTACTGCAGTTGAAAGCATAGAACGATAAGCAATGTGGGCTAGTTCCTTAATCTCTCTAAACCGTACTTTTCTCATCCATTAAAGGACAGAGACATGAAAGGCAAAATTCCTCTCTTTAAGAACCCACTGAGCCACAGACAAGCAAACAGGCAGTCCTGAGTGTGCACTGGAAGCTGTGATGAGACAGGAAGAGCCTAACTCAGAACAAGGAGGCTGGGGGGAGGAGACTTCCTGGCAGAAGTGATGTTTGAAGTGAGTCTTGAAGGAGAAATAGGGCCTGGCCTTGAGAAAATGCTCCCTCCTCCTCCTCCCCCATCATCTGGTTTCCACAATGCTCCAGAAACTCACCATGTTCAAAATAATAGTTATCATAATCTCTCTTTATGTTCCCTCCCCACCCCCACATATTTATTGTCCCTCCAAATGAAATAATCGAACTGTTTTTAACAACCTCATCTTCCAAATCCAATCATTTGTAAAGCACCGTGCAGTCAGCATTCTCTCTCATATTACTCTTAGTCTTTCAATCACTTTTATTTTTCAAGTCGAACTTAGATTTTTAATTTTAACTCCTACAGTTTCCTAGTAGATATGGAAGTGCTTGGGTAACTGGTAGAACATTATGCAAATGGTAGTGGGTTTTGTTCTAATTAACACTAATTCCCTTGGTGATCTGATCTACTCCCATGGTTTTAAATATCATCTATACACTAATAAATTCCAAATTTATATTTCTAGCTCTGATCTTTTTCTAGAGATTGAGACTAAAATATTCTACTGCCTATTCAATCTCCAATTGGATCTCTAAAAAGTGTGTCAGATTTATCACCCCCAAAACGAACTCTTAATTCCTCCCCTTCCTTCCCTTGTCGAATCTGCCACTTTTATAGTCTTCTCCATCTAAGTTATGACAGCTCCATTTATATAGTAGCTCTGATCTGAATTCTTGAATTCTTCCTTAGCATCTCTCTCTCTTTTTTTTTTTTTTACCACATCCATCTATTCCTTTAACAAATTCTGTTAATTCTATCTTCAAAAACTAACCCAAATCTCTCTTTAGAATCTTTTTAATTTATTTATTTTTGTTGCAGATGCTTCTCCTTTTCCCCCCACTGATTCCCCCTCTCCTCCCTCCCCACCCTGTCCCCAGCTTTGTTGTCCATGTCCATTGTTCATGTACACATGCATATAAATTCTGTGGTTTATCTCTCCCCCACCACCCTCTCTTCTGGGGATTGTCAGTCTGTACCCCACTTCCACATCTCTGGGACTACCTCATTCCTCAGACTGTTATGTTCATTATATTCCACAAATAAGTGAGATCATATGACTATCCCAAATCTTATATCCTCATGGTTCTCACACCAGTCTAAACACTGGGACTATTGTCTACCTACCTGTCTATCTGTTTCTGCTTTGCTACTGTCTGTTCTCCACATTGTAGCCTGGTGATGCAAAAGTCAAATTATGTTACTGCTCTGCTAAAAAGAAATCAATCAATCAATCAATCAATCAATCAAACAACCTAACCTTCTGTAGCTTCCGTTTTCACCCAGAAGAAAATCCTGAGCCTTTGCAGGGCTCATACTATGTCCCTGAAAATTTCTACCCCTTTCCTTTTAGTTCCTTTCACTCCAGGCAAGGATGCTTCTGCCTTTGACCCCGCTGATTTTTCTGCCTGGAAAGCGCCCCCCCCGCCCCCCACCTAGTTGTATGGCTTGCTCCTTCCCTTTATTCAGGTTTTATTCAAATGTTGCCTCCTTAGAGAGGTCTTCCCCAGCCTCTACATAAAACAGCAACAAATCATTTTTAACTACCATAACCCCACTTTATTTTTCATTATATTTCTTCTTACTACAAATATTTATTGAATGTGCTAAACACTGTCCGAGGTGCTGAGATAGCAATAAACGAAACAGGTAAAATTCCCTTCCTTTCATGGTGCTTACTTTCCACTGGGGACAGAAACAATAAGTGCAGAAATTGGATAGTATGCCAGATGAAAATAGCTTTTACAATGAAAATCAAAGCAGAAAAGGAGGATAGGATGCATGAGGGGAGAGTGGTGATTGTCATTTAATAAGGAAGACTTCCCTGATAGGGGGCTATCTACACAGAGATCTGAGGAGGCGAGGGAAGTGAGACTTGGGAATGTCTTGAAAATGAGTGTTCCAGGCAGAGGGACCAGCAAATGCAAAGCCCTGAAGCAAGATCACACTTGATGAGTTCCAGGAGGGCATTAGTGAGAGAACAGCATGGCTGGACCAGAGTTAGCACCTCTCACTGCATGTCATTGTGTTATAATTCTTTTTAATTTTCTTGTTGCCTATCTCTTTCCATCAGAATGTGGGCTCCATCAGGGTAGGAATTAACACTGTTTTTAACTAATTTATCTCGAGTCTGGGACTGAACCTTGTTCATGATAGGGACTCAATAAATACTTATTGAATGAAGTGTGAAGCACTATAGACAAACCTGACTATTCACAATCTTTTTACATATTTCATGCCTTTCTTGTGTATTGTACTTTCTCCACTGGGAATGCATCTCTGTCTTTCAAAAGCCTATCCCTGAGACATAATGCCAATGATACTGCTTCAATGAAAGCTTGCCTGGTTGGCTATCAGCTAAATGTCATTTCTTTCTACTCTGATGACTTCTTGTACTGTCACTGCTGTTGAACCTAGAACTCCAGGGACAGTGAGCACAGCTCTTTGATTCTCCAGGATAGAGCACTGTGTGTAGCCTGATGTCTGATCACATGTGCCAGGTGCTCAGAAAATAATGAAATAAATGTCTGTTGAAGGAAGTGAGTTGCTTCATGATTTGTCTTGTGCATTCAAACTGCTACTATGTCCTATGGTAGTTTACAGAGTTGGTAAGCATCTTAGAAATTGAAACCCCATTTTGGAATAGGTAGTAAACATGAGCTCCAACCTCCTTTGCAGAGGGAAATCAGAGCAAGGGGAATCCTTCTGAAGGGCACCCCCTTTCCATTCTCCATGGTGCTATATACATGGGAGAGAAACCTGTTCCTTTTCTTTGCCATCCAGTCCATTTTTTTCTTCTTCATTGTTTAGCCTTCCAGATTGGTAATGCAGTCATTTCAAAACTAAAAAAAATTGTGAGCCTTAAGCCAAAACACTGATGTAAATCTCTAATACATTTCTGATTATTTACAAATAAATATAATATAAAAGAATAACCAATACCAGTTGGTCTCAGAAACAATATGGCCTAACTTTTGCTAACCAGTCATACCTGAAAAGACCTGTCTTTCTGAGAACTAACAATTCAGGCAGAAAAATCACATTTTGGACAAACAATACTGTAATAAACTCAAACTGCCTTAAATGGCATTAGCCCAGTAGAAGACTTTAAATGGTAACTTAGGAGAGCCATATGCAATGTCCTCAGAATGAATATTATTGCTATAAGTATTTTGTTATATAACATACTAATAGAACATAGAGCAAATTAAGTATTTACTAATGCCTCTTTATTACTTTTTCATGACTTCTATGGATATCAAGCTGATGCAGTACAGCTCTCTAGAAGAAGTTAAAGGAAAAAATATATATTATGAGATTAAGAAGGCAGACTTAGGTGGCATGCTCATTTTCTATAAAAATAATTTATGTCTTGGCATTGGTGTAGGACTCAACTATCAAAATAAGAAATACTGTGAAAGTAGCAACTCTGATTTATCATATATGTTTATGTGCTGATGATGGACATAGAAAAAGAGCAAAACTCTATAGGACAGAGAATTTGCTGAGGAACGATATAATACGATCAAGAAAGGAAGCTGCCACAGACAAAGAAGGCCGAGTATGAAAATGGACTTCAGTTATAATACAACTCGCCCACAGGTAGCTCTGGGAAGCAATGATCCATAACTTTGGTGGTTTAGAACTGGCTTTAGTTGTAACAGTACATCAGTGTTAACAAGGGGCACATGGCTTCCTGGCCTCTGAGTTGACTGCTTTTCAGTCTATTGTCTATTGCCTTTTGCTTGGTAACTATCATTCTTTGCGAATGAATTACAGTGATTGTGTAGTATGTCCAAGTCATGCCCCAGGATAATTAAACATTTTTATGCCATTGTTTTTTGTCAATGTGGTTTCCTGTGTATATATTCATGAGAAATCATAAAATTAACTGACTGCGCCTTTGCTGGTGTTTATGTTGTGATTCTATTAGATTGTATTCAACTTTTGGCTGTTTTGTTTAGAGGATAAGGCACTGATTCCCAGAGTTCATTGCTGGCCTTTACCCAGTTTGCTAATTGGGGCATGCTATTTAAAGTCCATAGTTTTATGCTATTAATGTAATTTTATTGTTCACAATTGGTCATTTATATGATTTTAGAGTTAGAGAGGACATATGACATAATTTAACCTACCATCATAATGTTGGGCAGAAGATACCGAGGGAAGAAAGTAAGAAGTTACTTTCCCCAGTTTCCAAGTCAACTGTTCTGGTTACCACTTTGTGTTGTCTCCCACAGGAAATTGTGTTTTGCATTTTTATTTCACACAACTAAGTAAAATCTCTAAGTAACATGACCTTGTTTTAAGAGAGAGAAATCATCTGGGCTCTGTACATCTGTGGGTAGAAGGTTAACTCATGTCCAAAATGAATTACATTAATTGGCATATACTTGGCAGGGCTACATATTTTGTCATTTTCCCAGAAATGAATTGATGATAGAGTTCTGTTATTCCTTTTGTTTCTTTTTCTTGCTTTTTTTTAGAGAGAGAGGAAGGGAGAGGGAGATAGAAACATCAATCAGCTGTCTCCTGCATGCCCCCTACTGGTGATCAAGCCTGAAATTGGGGCATGTGTCCTGAAAAGGAATTTAACTACTGACCTCTTGGTGCATGGGACCATGCTCAACCAACTAAGCCACACGGGCTAGGTGTCCCTTTGTTTCTTACTAGCACTGCTGTCTGTAGAATTTAGTCATGCTATTCAGATTGGGTTCTTCCTTGGAGAGTTTCAAACATTGATCAAGGGAATTATTACTGGCCCATTGAGTCCAACTGAATTACACAATTCCTTGCTCATATACACATATCAGTAATAATAGGCCTAGAGAAGACTGGACATTATGCCAGAAGCTCATTTTAAAGCATATTATCATTCTCAGTCAATTAGCTCAGACTCTATTATATTCAAATTCAAACTATTCAAATAAGCATTACATTATTAAGATGTTAAGAAGTCTTCAAAATTACAGCTTTTTTTTTTTTTTTCTATTCTGCTCTTAAATTAGTTCTGTCTTTAGTCACTTTATTTTAGGAAGTTTCCAACTTTAGAATTAGTTTACAGGTTTACATACATGTTCTTCACTTCCTGGAAGAAGTTGTCATCATCTCTCTCTCCTTGTTTCTTTCTTTCTTTCTCAATATTGATTTTGCTTTGCTTCAACAATTTGCTATACTTTCTTTGGCTCACTACAAAACATATTCTTCTTTGGAACCTTTTCCATAATGAGAGATTTACTATTTCCACAATCAATCAGAGAGATATTTGTTGCATGAGAAGTGTTTGGTTTTAGGCACTTCCACGGATATGTCCCAGGGTGTCCACCAGAAAGTTTCTTAGTTGTCCATCTCTGTTTGAGCGACAAAGAAGTATCTACAATACTAAAATGGACCCAAGGCAATATGCTCAATTAATATTTGACAAAGGTGGCAAGAGCATACAGTGGAGTAAAGACAGCCTCTTTAATAAATGGTGTTGGGAAAATTGGACAGCTACATGCAAAAAAATGAAACTAGACCATCAACTTACACCATACACAAAAATAAACTCAACATGGATAAAAACTTAAATGTGACTCATGAATCCATAAAAATCCTAGAAGAAAAGGTAGGCAACAAAATTTCAGACATCATACGCAGCAGAATTTTCACTGATACATCACCTAAGGCAACAGAAACTAAGGAGAAAATGAACACATGGGATTATATCAAACTCAAAAGCTTCTGCACAGCAAAAGATACAATCATCAAAATGGAAAGGCAACCCACTGTATGGGAGAGCATAATCGCCAATGATATATCAGATAAGGGGTTACTTTCCAATATATATACAGTACTCATACAACTCAACAAAAGAAAGACAAAGAACCCAATTAAAAAATGGGCAGAGGAACTAAATAGACACCTCTCCAAACAGGACATACAAATGGCTAAGAGACATATGAAGAAATGCTCAACATCACTAATCATCAGAGAGATGCAAATTAAAACAACAATGAGGTATCATGGCACACCTGTCAGAATGGCTGCCATCAACAAATCATCAAACAACAAGTGTTGGTGAGGGTGTGGAGAAAAGGGGACTCTAGTACACTGCTGGTGGGAATGCAGACTGGTGCAGCCACTATGGAAAACACTATGGTGTTACCTCAAAAAAATAAAAATTGAACTTCCATTTGTCCCAGTGATCCCACTTCTAGGAATATATCCTAAGAAGCCTGAAACACCAATCAGAAAGAATATATATACCCCCATGTTCATAGCAGCACTATTTATAATAGCTAAGATTTGGAAACAGCCCAAATGTCCATCAGTGGACAAATGGATAAAAAAGCTGTGGTACATATACACAATGGAGTACTATGCAGAACTTATATGCATGTATGCATGAACAATGGACATGGACAACAAAGCTGGGCACAGGGCAGGGATGGAGGGGGAGGAGGGAATCAGTGGGGGAAAAAGGAGTAACATCTGTAACAAAAATAAATTAATAAAAAAAGGAGAAACATCTGTAACAAAAATAAAAAAATTATTAAAAAAAAAAGTATCTACAATACTATACTATTTTAATTAGTTTTCAAAATCAAAATTTATTATGAAAGTTTTATAGTTGCATTAATTCGTACACATACATAATTCAATTAATATAATAAGAATCATTTCTCTAGAACATTTTACCATATTTAAAAATAGATATTCAGAAACTGACAACAAATGCAGATTATATTTCTTGTTCATATTACTAACAGATAAATCTCTTACAAAGCGTTCCTTTGTCTCATATAGCTGTTACTTTGGAGAAAAGTGCTTTAGGATACAAAGTTGTCTCTCTTTCCTTACATTTTTTTAAGGTTCATTATGTGCAATAAATAAAATGAATGTATTCCTTTCTGTTTCATTAAATTTTATCCCAGTAAAGAAAGTGGGAGCATAAAAGGAAGAATTCATCATTTATATTGAATTTCAGTATTGATACAGATGCAGAGTTTCTGCCATTTCTTCCCCTTTACATCGAGGGGATTATAGAATAAGCTCTTTAAACACTCTGATATACTTCAAATGATTTCTACACAAACTCCAAGTGGTGTTAATGATATTTTCAGAAAGAATGCTTTACGTAACTGGCAAGAAAAAGAATTCTGTAACCTTTTGCACATATATCATAAAACAGAGTTGCTAAAAGAATTTTCTCCCATTAAGCTATCAATAAGCTCTTACAAAATCCACCTGTCAATACGAAATGGATAATTTTGTTTTCTCTGTCTCTGCTTCAGCAGATACTGTCAATTAAGCTAACTAAAGCTCCAGAAGGAGTTATGATAAACTTGGTTGCAAGCCAAGAGGGATTCAACTAAAAGAAGAAGAAAATGTGAAACTCTTTTTATTAAAGATTTGAGCAGAAATTATATTCTAACTCCAGAATAAGTAGACACCGCAAAATCCCTACAGATTTAACAAACTATATAAGACAGTATATGCACAATCAGGGATTCTGACCTCAGAATTGATAACTGAATCCTGGAGTTTTTTGAGTGTTTTTTCTCTTTATTTATCAACTAGGTGAGTTAGTACTTTCCCTACTCTTGCTTCACCCATGATTCTCCAAAGAATACCGAGTTAGCTTTCCTTAAGCAGTTTTGAGACACTCATAAAAGTTCCACATGTGAATTATTTGCTTTACTTTTTCCCCAAATGGCATAACACATCATTTTTGTTTGTTTGTTTTCTTTCTAAAAACTATCATCTCCTTTCGAATTGAACAGTGCTGTATAAAACGACTATTGTATATTGATTTTTTTCTCCTATATTTATTCAGGCTGATTTTCCATCCTGTAGGTTATTGGCTTAGCTACTATACTCTCATAAAAAGAAGAACTCTTTGAGTGTTAAATAAAAGTTCATCTGTCCTTCTGGTCGTCTTTTCACCCTCTGCAGGGGAATGTTCAATCCAGTGAGCTTTCAGAAGATGCGCTGTTAGACGCTGCTAAGCCAGAACAGGAGACTGTCGATGATTAAATACCAACAGGGTACTGTTTCTCTACTAAACAGAGAATTAGCCATTGGCCTCCACCTAATGAGCCTATAATCTAATTAGACAGACTGACAACACCCAGAAGGCAAAGACGCATAGTAAGTTATAATGGAGAAAGTGGCATATTAAAATGTTTAAATATATAAAACTACTACACTAGCTTGTCACTGAAGCATGTTTTGCAGTTTTCAAAATATTTGCATAGTCTGTCTTCTTTATCCTGTATGGTACTATGACCCTAAAGGTTTACTGGGTAAAATACTTTGTCTTAGACAAAAACAGAGTATGATGCAAATCTCAGTATTCAACTGTAATGCACCTCTTCCTGTAATTAATTTTAGTCTGAGGACCTCATTTCAGCATCTGAGCTGTGTGAGCAGAGGACATGCAGAGGTTTTCCTTAAGTAAAAGAGATAAAATATGATTGAATTGGTATAAAAATTTCAAAGACATTACAACCTATGTTGTTTTGAGAAAACATCATCTCTCTTGGAATTTCTTCTAAGGTAACACTACATTCCTTCATCTGTTCCACACTTGAAACTAAAAATTACTTATCTGGGGGAGGTAGTGTGGAATTAGGAGTCTCAGAGACCTGCCCTGGAATCCTACTTTATTACACCTTAGTCTAACTACTTGGTCTATTTTATGTGTTCATAGATTTCTTTTTACAGATAATAGTTTCACTTGGATCTCAATAATCATGTGAAATCTTAGGACTCTAAGTTCTGTGTTTAGATAACTTGGTTATCTATATGACATACTTAAAAAATTACCACATAGGTCTTTTTCCAGGACATTTTTGAAACATCTTTAATTCAGTACTTCTCAATTACAAAAAGATACTATTTATTGATTTTAAAAAAATGGCTTCTAGGAATATTTGCTGGTTCCCCCTCTCCCCAAATCAATGAAGGTTGGGAGGAAAAAACTAGGGTAGATGGCAAACAAAAAAAATCCATGCTATTATAAAATATTATGCATTCTGTGTAAGATAAGCAGACAGCGATTGTAAGTTAGTAAAAAGGAAACAGACATTTTTCTTCTATCTAGAACTTTCCCTTGATATCTTTCTCCATTAATAAAAATATGGAATTTGTTTTACAAAATAAACTTGACACATACATAGTGCTCATTAGCCGTCTGGGGTGGTGGGGTGGAAGAGAAGGCAAGTAGTAAAGAAGCATCATGATATCACACCTTAGGGAAGGTGACTTTACAAGTCAACTTCCAACAAGAACAAACATACCTGAGGAGTGATTATTCAGACTGCTCAAACCTCCATTTCTGGGGAGCTAACTATTCTCCTAAAAGACAGTAGCATAGTGGTCAAGATGGGTTTGAATCTCAGTCTTACCATAAGCTGGTGGTGCAAGCTTGGGTTGCTTTCTTCGCTTTTCTGAACTTAAATTTCCTTACTTATAAAATAATAATTACATTTATCTCACAGGTGACTGTAGAATTAAATCAGATGCTATATGTTTAAGAGTTTGGCACAATGCCACTGAACTTTCAAAGAATGTGTAGTATTATTAGTTAGACAACCCACTCTGTTGAAGGGTAGTTTTTTCATTAAACTATTTTTTAAGTCATGAATCAAAATCGGTCTCTGTATAATTTTTGCCAACTGTGGCTATCCTATTTGGAAAGACCTGAAAGAATCTGATGGAAAATAAGGTTGCTTCTTCTTTCTTTAGGCAGTGATTCAATGTCTCAAGCACTTTGCATTCCCTATGCCGGAGGCTTTGGCAACTAACTTTTCCCTTTCCCATCCGACTGAGTTGTTAACAGTATAGACTTTACCAGCAATATAAAATAAATTCTATTGCTACCACTTCCTTGTGAAAAGGAATAAAAAAGGGAATCATAGTATAAAACACTCAACAAGAAAACATAAATTATGGAATTGAGAACTTGTCTTCGATGGGAGATAGTTTAGAGATGTTTAATCTTATGAACATAAAACTTTATATAAGCCTCGTTCATGTATTAACCTAATAGCCTCATACCTTATGACTTGAGTTATTAAAACATTTTAATTATGTTAAAACATTCCCAACTTGCTTTTCCTTCTGGATTAAAAGCATCACAGTCCATCTAGTTAGTTAAGCATGAAGTCCAAACAAACAAACATACGTGACTCTTCACTGATCTCATCCACTCAGACAGGAAGGACCACTGGTCTCACTGTCCAGATGTTGGCCATTCGTTTCCCTTTTCTCCTCCTGTAGTTCTCAGAGCTGAGACTTCCAGCAGTGGACGCCCAGCACACAGCAACCTGGCAACGAAAGGACCACGGCCCTCACGC
The DNA here is from genome assembly GCF_014108415.1 of Molossus molossus. NCBI lineage: Eukaryota > Metazoa > Chordata > Mammalia > Chiroptera > Molossidae > Molossus > Molossus molossus. Next base: position 44,100,501 of record NW_023425401.1, read on the forward strand.
TCTTCCCGCCCTCTGACCTCTGAGCTGCTTCTTTCCACTCACCAAGTTCAGCGGAACGCTCTGGGGCAAGGGAGCGCACTGGTGGAGTCCACAACAGAAACCAGAGGAGTGGGATTGCAGAGGAAAATGGAAGAGATCTTGCGCATTTCTTAACTTCTCTTTCGACTCTTATCTGTTTCTCTGCCAATGTGTATTTTATACTGACTCCAGAGTTATCTTTGCAAAATGCACACTTAATCAGGTTGCCCTCTGCTTATAACCAGCGCCTCTATGCCTCCTGAGCATGTTTTACACTCGCCTTCCACCTCAACTTCTGTTTCCATCTTCCTTCTCTGTTGCCTCCTAGGTTTCAGGCATAATAATCCATGGTTTTCCATGTCCCCCAGATGTGGACCCTTGCAAGGACCATATTGTTTTCATCTTATAAGCCAAGACCCTACCTGGAATAGCTCCTGGCTCCTAATAAAAGCTCCCACACGTGCCCTGCTGAGTGAATAGATATCTGCACTTTTGCACACAATATTCCCACATCTGAAATGCTTAATAAATTCATCATTTCCCTTCTGGTCTCCAAATCACACTTCCTCTGTGAAATCTCACCCGACCTCTCCCCACATCTCTTCCTCTTGTGAGAGACCCATTTCTCTGTCCTTTCACCAACCTGTACACATCCTTCATCATACTTATCTCCAGGGGCCATTTCAAGTTGTTCACAGACCTCTGCTTTACCAGACCCCTAGATTCCTTAATGGCATAGACTATGTTATTCATCCATAGCAGCACCCTAGGGCCCGAGAGGATGGCTGCTGCACAGTGGGTGCTCAATGCACACACAACCTGTTTACTGTGCAGTCTCATCTAGGGGTAAGGAATAAAATAGGAAATCATGTTTACCCCCCACTGTTATTATTTTCATCTCCTTTTCCCACTCCTTAATGATAGATAACTTGGGAAAATTCTTAGCTCTTAAGTCACTTTTAGCTCTAATATGTCCACCTTGTAAAACTACAACTTCAAACTTGATTTAAATCTCTTTTCCTCCTACCCTCTGCAGGACTGATACTAGGTCCCTGGCAGCTTTGAGGTGAGTGAGGCATGGTCTGACTCTGAGTCACTGATTCTTTCCTCCTTTACTCTTCAAGGTCTAGTTCTTCCAGTGTGTTGTGTGCAGAGAGAAAAACCTTTTTATTTAACTGGCTTTTTAATTTGATTGCTTTTCATATTGGTTGTGGCTCTTGTCCAGTGAATGATAAGTGGACATGCAGGGGCAGGTGTCCAGTGGTCAGGGCTCTCGTAGGATAGATCTTTGCATCTACCCCAGGGTCAGTGCAGTATTTGGCTTAAGCTTAACCTCTTTCATCTCTGTTAGCTCCTGCCACACTGGACCATCACTCAGCCTCTTGATGCTGTGTTATCCTCGCCCAGCAAGCAGCTCTTTGGAGTGGTATATGAAAGATATCTGGCTCAAGTCACGCTTTATTTCCATGGTCACTTCAAACGTGCACTCACATAGCCTTGCCGTGCCCACTACTAGACTGTTGGGGTTTCATTGCCATGTCTTCTCTCTCTTGCCATCTCTTTCCAATTCACTTTTTTTCCTACTCTGATTGGCAAAGGAAGCAAGTCCACTGCCTACACAGATGTCCAATTAGGAAACCAAACCACCATCCCCCTCTGCATTGGTGCAACTCCAATTTCAAGGATTGATTCCCTTAGAGCCTTTTCCCTCACTTGGATTAAGAAGCACCCCTTCTTTCTTATGGGAACATTGGATTACCTCTCAACACAAGCACTGTATCCCACATAAGGAAAAGATTCTCCTTTCTCCTCTCCAGCTTCTGTTTATATAGACTAGGCTGAGAGTAGGGGAGTTGATAGTTCCACAGTAGCCCTGAGGGAAGTTTATGAGCCCTAGGGCCATTCTATAAAAAGTAGCACTCAACATCCCATCATAAAATGTGTTGAAGAGATGAATGAGCAAATGGATATATCTATTCTGAATAATTATTAATAGATGAGACTACTGATACTGTGCAATGAGGTGATAGGTGGATTGTGGAACAGAACACCGACAGTTCATGATAGAAATCCAACAGACAGCCTGGGACTTTTGTCACAGGGCTCTGTTTCCCACCTACCATCTTCATATGACCTCCCCTGTCTCAGCAGGGTGTGTATTTGTAACATTAATTAGTAATGCCACTGCACACATCAATAAGAGAACAGGATAATTACCATGGGAAAAGCAGTTTTGTATTTTTTAGAATTGCAACTCTGAATAGAGAGGAAAATGTCATTTCTGCCACAAGCACAGCACCCTGCTCTGGTCTTCCGTAAACTCATTGTCAGACAATCCCAGAAACTGCCTCTGTTAGCCTCAGGGCAAAATGTTTCCTTTTCACAAAAAATGTCACCTTTTCTCTAGGAAATGGCAGGTGCTTATTTTTTTCCAAAGGAAAAATGACCTTTGCATTTTTGTTTTAAAAAATCCTCAAGGACTCAGCCTTGATAAAATACATGGAAAACAATTCCATATCTATTAGTTTGTACTTGAAGTTTTACTTTGTAAATTATGAGATTACACCTGTCACCACTGATATAGCCTGGAGGTGAATGTCAATGACCAGAAAATCCTGGCACCCTGTTTTCCAAAAATGTCCACTGCACACAGGTTAGATTCTTGTAACTCCAGCCCTTGCTGCATCTAGCCCCAACACACACACACACACACTTTCACTCATTACTAACACCTCAAACTATTTATGTTCTAATCCAGGACCACAATCTTACACAAATCCATTAGAAACTGTTCTGAAAAAAACAAAACAAAAAACCAAAAACATCAGTTCTGTTACATAGTGTGTCTATAACCTTGCTTAAAGTATGTGAAGTGCTTCATCTTAAATTCAGAATTATGGTGATCTAAGGTTTTGTTTTTTTTTCCATGCAGAATTTTTTATTTTCTTATGAGAAAATAAGTCCTGTATTTTTTTTTCTAGTTGAGTGAGAAAATAGGAAGAAAAAAACAAACAATGAAGCAAGAGGGGTGACAATTTCAGGACCCAAGACTTTCAAACAGAGAAGGAATACAAAGGTGGTGATATGGAGAGAGAGACAGATCTAGGTTGTTAATCTTGGTTTCGCAAAACAAAGTTCCCACTTCTTTTGTCAATACCTCATACACGTGAAGTCTTTTCCTTTCTGACAATAGTCTTCACCATTTAGAAATGCCCAATTCACCTCACAGTGCTAGATTTTCGAACAAAGTAGTAAATTAGATGATGACACAAGATTCACCATATGCACTATTGTCAGTTCATGCAAGTCCTCAGCTGGAGCATGTGAGAGGCACATTAATGACACTGGATACGGGAATGATGCTTCTGCATCTGCAGCAGCTGTGGTTTTTGCAGACTCCGGCATATTCCACCTCTAACTTCACTGGCAGTTTGCAAAAACCAGCAGAATTATACTTATAAACAAAGGTCTGTATGGTAATTTATCTCCTATTGACTTCAGAAGAGTCTTCTCATTTAGAATGCGAAGAGATTTATAATGATGAACTGAGATCTAAGACTTAGCTGATGAAACAAAGGCAAGTTTCTTGCCTCTTTTTCTGACTTACGTTGCATGTGTCTGACTTACACTGATATATATGCACATGTATATATGCAGTTAAACTATTCATTGAGCACTTACAAGGTCACATGATGATCTATCTGTAGGACTATGCACCGGCACCGTATACAGCTATTTCATTCAGGGAGCATTATTTCTCTTAACAGAAACATTTACCTTGACTCATACATTTTCCAACTATCTTACCCTCCTTAGACTTTATTTTTGTTTGTTATGATTCAGGGTTAACAACATTTTATTTTTGGAATTATAATATAAAAAATTAGAAACCATCAAACAAATGAAGATTAAGATACACACCTCTCTAAAGTGTGTCTAGAAAACAAGAATTAAGATCCTATGGCATGCCTAAATAGCACCCAGACCAATTTTCAGTGGTATATGCACCCCAAAGACATCAAATGTCCTCTTTGAGCTACCAGTCTACCAACAGAATAAGAGTCGTCCACGTGGCATCACAATTCTAAAAATTTTCTGATCATCTCCTTTAAACAAAAAACTATTTAAAGAAGTAGAAGTTGTTTTGTCATCAAATGCTCAGTGTAGAATTATCTCATTTCATGGTCCAAAGGGCAAACATCCTAAGCTGTTCATACATCTTTTCATGTATCCATCACTCTCAGAATATTAAAGCTTCCTTCAATTTATTGAAAGATAGACTTATAAATACTAATAATGGCTACCAATTATTAGTGATTCCATGTGTCATGTCCTATTCTAAGTACTTTATATGCAATAACTCGTCTGATAAAATGTTTGGTTAAACTAGACAAAGAAAAGCTAAAATAATTCTCTAAAGAGAACATAAAGAATCAGAGGAATCTAAGATTATTACAACAAATCTTATACCTCCAGAGTAGGCCATGTAAGCAAATCAGTGCTGCACAGAAAGATTTGTTCAACTGTTTAATCAATCAACCAGTTGAATATTTGCCATATATCAGGTAATGATCAAGTGTCACATGCAGGCCCTGACCTCAGAGAGCTTATAGTCAGGTGTGGGGTGGGGGATGGCATAAAAAAATAGCAAGAGTTTATAATTCAACTGAAGGAGGAAGCAGATAACAATAAGCACCTGCTATAAAAAGTAGATTGTTTCCTGATGAACCAAAGGCTCATTTTCATTAGTTAATGAAAGAGAATAGTAGGAACTGAACGAATCTGACATGGTTTATAAGAACACATATGCCAACACAGACACCAGAATATCTAAATCTTTGTATCTATCTAAATCTTTGGTTCATTAATAAGCAAAAGAATTGGTGATCCTGGCCCCAGACCTAAACGTTAAAATAATAAGAACTTTTAAAATGTATTTAGATAATATCTTTATTTCAAATATATCTAAATTAATCTGATCGCCTTTTACTAATATACTGAAAAGTAGGTATAAAAAGATAACTTTAACCCAATAATTTTGAATACATTTCCATTAAACTTAAAAAATGAGCTTTCAGACTTTTAAAATGCCAACTTCAAACCTAGTAAAGGTACCCTGATGAGATCCCTGGAGCAATAATATTTAGCACTATTCTGAGTTCTGCTCTTATCCTGGTTGGATGCTCCACCCAGTTTCTCCTTTAGCTCCTAGGAGGGCCAGTGAACCTGTACTGCAAATTACTATAAAGCTTTTGTGCAAAATAACTTAAAAATACTACTGATGAAAGTACATTTAAGTGCATTGATTTCCATTACATTGATAGGTACAATGGTCATGAACATTGTAACTCAATTACTGTGTGACATATTCACATGGATGTCAATAATAAAACTAGGGGAAAAAATGAATGCAACAAACTTTGCTATCTCTGCACTACAGTGAGAATAGAGTTCTTAATTCTGGGGCAGAGATGAGAACTAAGATTGGACTTGTATAGTAGTTATCCTTTCTCCTGTGAGCAGTTAGCTAGACTCTGTTTTTAAATGAAGAGGGCATCAAGAGCATCGTACAAGGTATTTACAGGAAGAGAAAATACACATATGTACAAAGAGGTACTGCAATAGCACTTATTTGGGTTACAAAGACCTCTTTTGAAAAACTGAGTTATTGATGAAGCATAACATGATTTTTAAAATTGGCGTGATGCATTTTTAAAATCCTATCAAGTGGTTTGTTTTGTAGCTGAAAGTGGTTTTGCCAACCATGTCACCTGTGTCACTTGTCATCATAAAAGGAGGACAGTGGGTATAAAGTGCTCAGGGTGGCACTCTCTCTTGCTGTGAGATGCCATAACAGGCATCTTGTTATTGATCACTAGCAGAGGAGATATTAAGTATTTGAACAAAATGAAGTGAGATTTTGAAACAGGTGTGTTTAGAAACATTCAAGAGTAAATATATTGACAAACTAAACAAGCACAGTTTATTTCTTCTCCACTAGAGATATTAGTATTGGTCAGCTGGTTAGAAATGCAGTACTATTTTCTGGCTTTCATAGAGCACAAGATGTTTTCTTGTAGAATTCAAAGTTCATAAATGTCTAAAAAGCAAAAATGATGTTACAATCAAAGGATTATTTAGAGAATTATCTAACATGAATCTGAGTCTGAATATTTACTGCTCATCATCTTTGGATGTGGTATTATAATTCACTATTATTTATTCATAGCATGATAAGAGAACTGAAAGGCAAAAATTCATCAGCACTTCTGTTCCAGAAGATTGTGAGAGGTGGAAATTCCATGAGAGTTAATTTTCTCAGGGAAGTTTGAACAAACTCAAGGAATTCAGAAACAAAGAAGCAACAGGAAGGGTACTGTGGTAGATGAAACATTATGTGAAATTTGTGCCACTTTTCCCACTAAAACATGGCTCCTAGTTTCCCTGCCTCTGACTCCGGACTGACCCAGGGCTTGCTTTGATCAACAGAAGGGTGGAAGAGATGCTGTACTAGTTCTAGGCTAGGCCTTAACATTCTTGACATCTTTCCCTTTTGCTTTCTTGGAGATGTTTAATTAAAACCATGAAATTTTATTAGACTGCTAAGGAGCTAATACTGGTTAGGAAGGACCCCAAACCTTGAGGAGGGGTGAGGTGGAAAACCACTGGATGGCCATTAACTAGAAAATCAGTGCTGAAGGGCCGGCCTTAAGAGGGACAGTAACTTTCACACTGAGAACACAGCAGGCATCTGCCCACATAGCACTTATGGCCTCGAGTTCATCTTTGCTGTTCCCTAGAGAGCAAAAGGGCAACTATGATTTTAGATATGTAATGCCATTATGAAAAAGAATATCCCAAAACAGTGTTAAAATCCCCAAAGAATGAAAAGTTGCTCATGCTTCCATGTTCTAGACAAATAGGAAAGATGAACATAAGGATTGATTAGTTTGTTCTATTTGGCCGATGGCCATAGTCTCCACCCCTAAGGTCAGTCCCCAGGAATATCCATAAACACTTCTTCAAAGCAGTTCTGAGCAAAGGGTTGATTGAGACAAGATCAGGAAAGGATGGAGAATGTTTGCTAGGCTGTAGTAGGTGGGAAAAGTGTCTTCTTGCTATCACTACACACCATGGTTCTAAGTTCAGTGGGCCTAATAGTGCAGATTCTAGGACTTCTAGTTCAAGATGACAGACTAAACACACATGGCTATCCACTTTAACAAGGACTTTAAAATGAATAAACCCACAGCAATGAAGAGAACCTGAGAGAAGCAATTATCCGACAGAGGCTGATAGAAGACAAGAGAATTACAGAATATGGAACGTCAGTAAAAACATGACCACTGATGTATCATGGCATTGGAAGGTATATTCTAGAGCAGGTATTAGCAAACTGTGGTCCATGGAGCAAACCTGTGGCTGTCTGGATTTGTAAACATAGTTTTATTGGAACAAAGACATACCCATTTATTTATGCATTGTCTGTGGCTGTTTTTATGACAACAGAGTTAAATAGTTGTGGCAGACCACTGGGCCCACAAAGCCTGAAGTATTTACTATTCGACCCTGTCCTAGTGTGTTCTAGGAGGCGAGGGAAACATGGACAAGAAGGACTCTCAGTTGCTCTGCAGAATCCCAGAAAGGCTTGAGATTGGGAGAAGTTGATGCAAGTACATAGAGCTTGTCCTGCTGTACCTGTGTGCAGAATACCCACCACCTACCCCGAGTTAGAGGGGAAGGGTGTCTCCAAATAATCGCCCCCTTTAACAGACTTTCATATTCCGTCCCTGCCTGAAAACCCCTGGTAAAATCTGACCGGTCTTCAAACTCTGCCACAAATGTAGAACTCCCAAGCAAATTTCAGTGCTTCACTTTGAAATATGGACAACTGAGGATCACAAGGCAGGTGAGGACTGTGCTCTAGTGAAACGAGCATCCAGAAAAAAAGAGACTGTGGATATGAATAACGGTGGACTCTGTTTGGGAGAGACATAATGGACAATTCCATGTGTCAGCTGTACAACAGGCCCGGATAGGAGTAGGAGGGCAAAAGATGCCCAGAAAAAAAGAGACCCTCTCAAGATCCTATAATGTCGGTGCTTTGAGGTTACTTTCAAAAGATATTGCAAAAAAGAAAGAAAAGGTGAAACTCCATAAAGGTGTGTAAGGGGAAAATGTATTAACGGTATACCACTGGGGTCAGACAAATTTACAAAGCCATGGTAATGCAAAGAAAAAAAAAAAAAATATATATATATATATATATATATATAAATAAAACTAAAATTAGTTTAAAACTCTATCGGGAGAATGTGGGAGGGCAGTTGAGGAATAAGAGAACTAAAGCTTCATCTCTTTCTAAAAGAAAGTACTATAAATATATCATATTTAAAAACTGTTAAATCAAGACAACAAACAGTATAAACACATTAATTAGAGGTGTGAAAATAGTTACCAAAAAACAACAACATCTAAAAGAATACAAACTGATCAGTGCCTCTGGGATATGAGGGTAGGGAGGGGCAGGACAGAAAATAGTGTATGCATTATAAATATTTTGATGCTCCCCCCTCAATGTGCATGTATTGATTTGACAATTTTTAAAAGTGTATAAATGCACATGTCCCCAAAACCAGTTCCAGAAATTTGGAATCAGTACATGTAGAGGCATAGGAATACACATCTTAAAAAATCTCCCCCATGCCCAGCCAAAGTTGCTTAGGGGTTGAGCATCGACCCATGCACCAAGAGGTTGCTGGTTCGATTCCTGGTCAGGGCACATGCCCAGGTTGTGGGTCTGATCCCCAGTGGGGGGCATGCTGGAGACAGCCAGTCAATGTTCTCTTTCATCAATGTTTCTATCTCTCTCTCCTTCTCTCTTCTGCTCTCTAAGTCAATAAAGAAAAAAAAAAAGTTAAAAAAATCTCTTCCAGTGATTCTGACAAATTTATTCATGTGCCTTTGCTTTTGGAAACACAAATAAAGAGGTAGCAACCAATAAAAGAGCCATAAAATCGATCTGCCAAATGGAGAAATGCCAGGAGCTATAGGAAGTCAGAATGGTCTCCCAGACAGCTTCTTGCCATTTTACTAATAAAATGAATAAATATTAGAAGGCACATAAAAACTAATAGGTTGTGAATGACCTCATAATTCTATAGGAGAATTTTATGGGTACGTCAGCTTTTCTCTCTCTTATATTTGTTAAAACCAAAAGCCTTGATTCAAAAATTAGCCTGGGGGAAAACATGAAACATCACATCATGAGGGAAGCTTTTTAACTGAAGCATGTTAGATCAACTCTTTCAGACTCTCTGGTTTCTATGTAAATAGTGTTACCTCAATCTTGAGTTTTAGCATAGTTTAAAAAAATGTTGTCAGGATCTATGATGCCTACAAATACTTGCTGGGATGTGCAGAATACTTGACAATCAGGAGTAGGAGGGTTTCTGGGCACTATACCAACTGCTAGGAAAGCCCGATGCGACCACTGGGATTGGCTCAGTTAGCTGTCACAAAGCAGGCACAGTGTCCTTATTTTCTCTGTTCTCTACCCCTTCCCAGGACTCAGCGCTGACTGAGAAAGACAAATTTCCACCCTACCCTGTTTCTGTTCTGCAGGATCCTAGGTGAACTTTTTAGTAGAGTGGAGTCTTCTTAATGACCACACAACTACTGACATCTTTTTGCCTAAATTAGAGATCACCTAGAACTAGAGAAGTTGATTAAAATATTTTCATGTTTATTTCAATGTCAAATGAGGTTCCCCACCTTTTAAATATCAATGCTTTATTGTTTACATCTGTAGTGTCTATTAGTTTTGTTATTTTTGAGGTTCATTTACAGATAAGTCAATAAAAAAAGGAAAATTTGTCCCTAACATGTATTGTCTTTTTAATTTCAACCAAAAATTTATTAAATTATTTTCTGATTAGAGAAATTCTCAACCTTACAAAAGCTTAAATTATATAGATAGGAACGCACTTTTCCTTTAAAAAATTTCTGTTGCTCGCTCCCCCCACCCACTCTCCTGACTTTGTGCCAACATCATGGCTATTATAGACTGTGCTAGTCATATGTTACAATTACTTGTTTATGTATCCAACGCCCCTCCTAGATATGAACTTCTGGAGAGCGGAGACCTTGTCATATCCATTTTTTTAGTCCTGGTGTACTGCAATGACTAGGAAAGGGAAGAGCTTAGCAGGTCCTTGTTGAATTAATAAATAGGAAAAAAAAAAAAGAGACAGTAAATATAATTAAATCCTAGGTTCTTCTTTCTCTATTAGAACTGTTTTGTGATTATCTTAAAGAAAAGTTTCATAAACTCTACATAAAACATTGACTTTGTTGTTGAATAGGGCTAGCTTAGACTGTGTGGGTGTGGCAAACTAGGAAAACGAGTAGGAAGGAGAAAAGCTTAGTTGTAAAAATATGTTTATTTTATTTTGTCTTTTAAATTTACACTGAAAGAGATCTTTTCTGGTTTTAAAATATGGAATAGTGGGTTGGATCAGAGGGGAAAAAAACCACTGGATCCTTTATTATGAAAAGAAATATGTTTAGGAGATATTTAACTGACGTTCAAAAGCTTTGGAGATCTTTTCCTCTGTGCTAAGATGGCATTATTTTCATTATTTTCTCTTTTTCTAACTGTAGGAATTAGGATGATTTTTAGTTGAGTCATTTGATGTTTCTCTGTGATTTTTTGGCAACATAAAGGTGTGGATGCCAAGTAAAATATCACCAGATGAACAGTACAGTTGGATACTCTCTGGTTTACTTTTGCAGAAAATTAGGTACACAATTTTTTACAACAGTACTGTTTGAAAAATGTATCTAGTTAGTTTTGAAACTTCACTCAACTTTTAAGGAGATGTAACATCTATTAAATGTATTATTATTCATTAGTGAGTGGGAGTGACAAATATACTCATTAGGTGACCTCGAAAAGAAGTAATTTCTACAGAAATCATTTACTAATGGGCAATGAAACATTGGTCATTTTTAAAATTAAAAATCCAGATATCTAGATAAATATATCAACTTTATGTTGTTTCTTTATATACAAAGCACTTTAAAATCCATGGAATAACAATAGACCATACAAAAGACGTAACTTTTCTTCAAAAGTAATTTTCTAATTTGTGTATCTACTAGAACCCATTGACTTTCTGTAAATTGATATAATAAATTAATCAATTAAATCAATCTTGTGAAAAATGTGAAATGGTGATATAGTTCTTTAGAGTATAGTTACTACTACATTTCAGCATTACAAAATTCTCAAATCAGTATTTTAAATACACAAGATCGAATTTAGCTTCTTTTTTTCACATAAGTATTTACAAATTATGGGACTAATCCAAGGTCATGGGCCAGGAGAAGAATTTAAAATTAGACTGCAAAATCAGATGTACTTCATTACTTTTTTCATATTTTATATTTTTTAGCCTTAATGATTTGCCTCTGCATTTCCACACTAAATTAATTTTGGTTATAATTTGATAGACATCCAAGGAACTGCATATGAAAATTAATTCCTAAGAACTAGAGCAAAAAACCTATATAAAACATATGAGGACATATAAAGATGAATACCATGAATTTTTTCTATGAGATAAGCATGAATATTTAAATATCTAACCTGGGCAATTTAGCATAAAAATATTACAAGGTTAATGCAGATTAAAAATATCAACTGCTGAATACAAACTAGAAAAGTATAAAATGTTAATCACATCCCTAAGAAGAAACTCTAGAATTAAATTAGAAAAGTGTCCATTTCAAGAGGCAATCTAATCCAGCAAATAGAAGGGCAAGTCTGAAAAATGCAACCAAAATGATATTTCATGTTGTTTCCAAAATACTTTAATTTGTACTCTTAAACTTAGGAAAAACAATTTGTGTTTTCCTTAAATGAAATGACCTTTGACCTTCAAATGAAAAACACAGAAAGAGGCCCCTAACATTTGCTGTAGAAAAAAAGATGTGGCAAAAACAATTTTCTAAAAAACCACTTAGGAACTTACCTGTTTCCATTTTTCCATCCTGTGCTGCAGGCCCATCCGGAATCACACTTTTCACTTGCAGGAACTCATCGGGCTCATCTCCACCAATGATGGTAAATCCAAAACCCATGTTGCTCTTTTTTAGGGTAGTGCTGAGGAATGTTCCCTTCAACTGGGATGCATCCCGGGTAAAGAGTGGTTTTTCTACATTGGACAATATAAGTCAGAAAAGAAAAAGCACATTAAGGCAAGTTCTCACACAGGGAAAGCCAGCCACTGAGCAGCCATCCCGGGGTAAATGTAGAGGTTTTCTACAGTAAGTGCAAGCTGGGGGGACTGCAGGAGCAAAGCTCTTAGTACTTCCTACAAACAGAGCAGTTCAAGCATCCAGGGAAGGGTGGCAAAGTTGCTTGGTTTGGAGAGACATTTTTTTGGTCAAGTCAATGTTTCTATTCACTAAAGCAGCCCTTCTTGTGCTTAAAAAGGGTTGAATCAACATGCCATCAGTGCCTTCAGATACAGAGGAGCCCAAATCATCCAGAGGATTCTGGGTATGTTCCTCTTGTTCTAAAAGTGTCTAGGTAGGAGATATGTTGAGTGGCTGGTGCTGCACAAAACCTTGAAGGGAGGGACTAGAAAACCGAAATGGACTATTTTGTTTTAAAAAGAATAGAAGCTATGGAATGTTGCCACCAATTCACCTATGTAAATTGTTTAGAAAGAATTTCTGGATGCAGGACTGAGTTAACTTTTGCTTATATTGTGAAATGCTATAAAGATAACCAGATACATAAATTTCTACGGACCAGATAGTGTTTTAGTACACTCTAAAATGTGAGCAAAAAGCAAGCCAATATTTTTAGATATAATTATGAATGTAAAGGTAACACATTTTGGAATATGTTGACACATTCAAATCGTATACCTAAATAATCTGAACAGAACTTGAATCCACTCATACAGGTTTGACCATTCATTTGTTATATAGTATGCTTTTGCAGCTCTGATCTGTAATAAATATTTTCCTAATAATACATTAAATGGTTTAAAAATAATAATCACACTAGGAAACAGAATTGATATCTTTTCAATGCTATCACAGTCAAATATTTTATATATCTTTTCAGTTGTTACAGTTTGGTTGATATGATTTGATATTTAGAACAGCAAAACTATACATGGTAACTTAGTTAAGTATTTTGTATGATACTTTTGCTGTTACATTTTTGGTGATATGCAATGGACAAACTATAAAATAATAAATTATATTAGAATTTTACCTTGTGTATTTACATATCATATATATCTTTATTAGAGAAAGCTTCTTTAAAATACAAAACACACATATAATCTTGTCACCTAGGTTTCCTTTATGGAAGTAACATTTATAATTGGAGAGAAGTTCAACGCGAGACCTTTACATTCATTGTAATTGCAGTGTGTGGTGTGCAAACCATCAGCAGGCACATCTAGGCCTCCCGCCTACAAAAGCCTCCTTGCTTTCGTGATGAGCAAGAACCCATGAAAGATGTGACAAGTTTGTGCAGCATCTCATCCCACTGCGTGGCTCCAAAGTGTAGTCAGGTGCAGCAGGCAGCCCCAGACATACCGATCAGCCAGGGCCTCCGGGCACGCGGATAACATGACAAGTCACTCACGCTGCGCGACTTCCCTGGGGCAGCGCGGGGGCGGAGGGATTTGGGCCTAGGTATTGTCGATGAGGAGCTGTCTACCGTCACAAAGAAGAACAAGCCTCATTCTGGTGCTTGGGTCTTTTGAGGACAAACTTATGATTCTTTATGTACCTCTGCAGTTTAAAGTACCATTGTCAAACCCATAATCTCCACCTGGCAACCTGCTGTAAATTCCTGTAACTATTGCCCTAGGTTTTATCTTAATCTGTGGTTGCTAGATGCATTAGTTTAGAAATAGCAAACGCCCAGCTAAAGCCAATGGAGGGGTTTCGGGAAAGCAAATAAATTATTTGAATGGGTCCAAGCTAAAGGCACGTATGTTGGAAGAGCAGGCAGTTTGATAAACAGTTTTTCCCTTGGAAACATTGCATGGTGACAGGTACCAACCTCGGAAACCTGGGGCCTGCAGGGGCTTGGTTCCAAGTTCTGTGTGGGGCATGTTATGCTGCTGTAGCTTCCTTTTTGCTTCTAGGACAGGGTTTTCAAACTGTGTTCTTCTATTTATGTGGCTGAAAAGTAAAAGTTCAAATTAGGATAACAGTGGGGCAAAGTCATTTAAGAGAACATATGTACAGCGCTGCAGAGAGGAGGTGATTAGGAGACATCTTATGTGATTATAGTCAAGAGCCCACCAGGCATGAAGTCAGCCTCTGCTGGGGCTGGCCTGGGCACAACATACATTTCTGTGACAAGAGCAGAGTTCTCAATGGCTCCATCATATGTCATTATATTTAAATTATGTATGATTCAGCCAGAAGAACTAGAATGTGCACTTGCTTTCTGATTTACTGTGATTGTTTGAGATCGGTTTTGATGCATTAAAACAAATGGTCACCAAATAAAATTTATACCAAATGGTGTTGAAGAGAAGAGTATCATCTAAGCTTTGAAAAACCCCAGTGTAAGGTAATTCACTGATTACTCTTATAGCAACCAAAGTCTACACTTTTTAGAGTAAAAAGATCTGGACTAAAGGGCTGGGCTATAGGAAAAAAGACTCCCAGGGATGTTATGGGAGTTGTAGACTACCTGTAGGATGGTTGATGCTGGCATCAATCAAAAGTAGAATATTTACTTCCTATACAGTGAGATGATAAATTCATAGATATTAGACACAAAGTGGCTGGAAGCAACTGTGGATCAGTTACACCATATAATGAATTCTTCTATGAAATTTAGAGTTCTCTGTTCGCAGAAAGGGTGGAATCCAATGACCTAGTAGTAATGCCACGTAGCTCTTTCTCTAGGATATGAACACACGACGGGAAGTCTGGCATATACACTGATTTTGGATCATCGTATAAATAGAAGTAGGGTTATGGATTGAAAGCATGAAGAATAGACAGGGGTTAGAAGAGGAATGAACAGTTACTGAGTACTTAACTCTGTGCCAGCTACTATATATAAATTCCCTTAGTTAAGCCTGATGGCAGCAGTCTTGAATTGTAATGATCCCATTTTTTATTTTGTATTTATTTATTTTTATCCTCACCCGAGGACACTTTTCCATTTTTTGTACAGATAGAGTGGGAGGGAGAGGAAGAGAGAGAGAGAGAAACATCGATGTGAAAGGAACACATCGAGTGGCTGCCACCCGCACGACCAACCAGGTCTGGGGACAAACTGCAACCGAGGTACATGCCCTTAGCGGGAACCGAACCCGGGTCTCTCCAGACCGCAGGCTGATGCTCTAACCGCTGAGCCAAACCGGCCAGGGCTGTAATGATCCCATTTTAAGGTGATGAGACTAACACACTGGAGGCCGAATAACTTGCCCTAAAACACATGCCCAGCAAATGAAGAGATGGGGTCTGACCATGTCTATCTCTAAAATGCATTTCCCATCACACACCTTCTCTTTTCTGGGTATGATTTCACAATGGCAAGTGTACACATATTTAATGTGCACGCATACACACAGACACATGAACACACAGTCCTCTCATTTTATGTCTTTTAAAACTACACCTCAAAAAGCAAAGGAGGTAAAAGAAGCAAAATCCCAACAACTAATTTTATATTAATATAAGTCATATAATTCCTGGTGAGAGAGAAAATCGATGGCCAGAAACATGGTAAGACAGTTGCAATATCTAATTACTTCCGCAGGTGGGACAGGGTGGGGTGGCTGTCACCACACAGGCTCTGCTGTCAATTAGTCCTGGATTCAAACCCAGCACTACTGCTTGATTAGCTGTGTGGCCTTGGGCAAGTTATTAAACCTGAACCTTAGTGTCTTCATCTATAATATGAGCATAATATTCCCTTTCTACTGGGGTGGTTGTGAGGATTCAATGAAATAACGAATATTATTGGCACAGGGTTTCAAGCAGAGACACACCCAATAACACGATTATTATCGTGGCCACCAACATCATCACCTTATCATCACAATCACTATCATCTTTGTGAGTCCATTCAAAAGGCTTTGAGGACTTTAATAGCACTAATTCTCTAATATAGCCTCTGGTATAGGCTATGGTGCTGTTTAGGATGGGGATTTTTCTAACAATGTTCTTTGGTGTTGGAACTCACCAGCATGGGGTTCAATGTAAACTAAACTTTTTTCCACTAGAAGTAAATGCTACTGTAATGCTCTTGTATACGAAGGAGTCACCATGATCTGTATAGTGTGTAGTGAATTATGGCATTTGAGCTTTCAACGCTTCTTTGCCCCATAAACTCAGACAATGCTAGTCTATTTCACAAGGGTCGGAGTTCAAAGCCTCTCTTCCCTTGACTCCACTTTCCTTTACTAAAATCCTTGACATCTTTCTATTATCTAAAACACTATTATTCCTGACTTTGCCCTTACTTATCTCTGTAGCTTCACCTTTGGCCACATCACCACAAGCACCCTTTGTTTTGGACATACTTGGAGCTATGGTCATCAGCAACATCTTACCAAGCCTCTTGTCACATGAGATTCAGGGTATCAGTGGTGAGGTGCTTGAAACAAGACAGACTGGGTTTGAGGTGGCATCTTGGGCAAATTGCTAAACTCTCTAAGCATCAATATCCTAATCCATAAAATGGGACATTAATATCTACTTCTAGGGGTTGCTGTGAAGATAAGAGAAATAATGTTTGCAAAGCCACAGATATATAGGGAGGACCCTGCAATTGTAAGGTATAGTTATTCTTTATTCTTCAAGGTGTAACTTACTCTTCAAAAACAACTTATTCTTTGTTACTATTATTAATGATTGCAGCTGCTGTTATTGTAATTATTATCACAATGTTTTCCCCATCTGCCCCATAGCTCTTTCTCTAACCTCTGCCAGCAACATCTCCAGCTATGCTCTTCCCCGTGGCTCTCGGTTTATTTTCTTACACACTGCCTCATCATTAAAAGGATTTGAATCACTTTTAAAGAACAACAATGAAAAGTAAATAAAATCAGGGTGAAATCAGTTGAATCTGAGTGGAAGATCAATAGACAAAATTGATAATACAGTGTCCTACTTGTTTACTGGAGTTACATTGGAAATTAGCTTTGAGTTTCCTAGCTGCTAATTCAATGGGAGAAACCGTTTATATTCTTCAGAGTATTTAAGATAAACCAAGGCAGTTGTTCAGAAGGATATAGCATTCTTGTTCCCGAGTCTTATTAGATCATTCTTTTCAAGTCTTCAATAAAGAGGTTTCTGTGATGTAGTATACACCATCCTAAATGATAATTCACAATAATGAATTTAAAGGCTACAGTAACCAAGGATTGATTTTCATTTTGATTTCCTTCTTTAGATTGTGTACACTTGTGTACAGGGGCCATCTTTGTGTACTGAGCATTGGACATAGTGAAAGACAGTAATTTTTTCTTAAATATCTAAATGATGAGTGTGTGTTTTAAGACTTTTGTTTACAAATATTTGGTAGTGATTTCAAGAAACCAATAAACAATTTTGAAGTGCACCAAAGTATCAGCTTTCCTCATTTCCTATCTGTTCTATTTCTCTTTTGTTAGGTTACTGTTCATCATATGCATAATTTTATCTTTAGAACTAACACGTTACAAGAACTTTCTGTGGTACATTTACATATACTATTACGTTCCTCCAACTTGCCACCTGCATGTAATTATTTCCTTAGTAAAGTCAGTATGTAGCCCTGGCCGGTTTAGCTCAGCGGTTGGAGGGTCAGCCTGCGGTCCAGAGAGACCCAGGTTCAGTTTCCACTAAGGGCACGTACCTTGGTTGCAGTTTGTCCCCAGCCCTGGTTGGTCGTGTGGGTGGCAGCCACTTGATGTGTCTTTCACGTCGATGTTTCTCTCTCTCTCTCTCTCTCTCTCTCTTCCTCTTTCTCCCGCCCACTCTATCTGAACAAAAAATAGAAAAATGTCCTCGAGTGAGGATAAAAAAAGGAGAAAAAAAAAGAAAAGTCAATATGTAGCCACATGCTTTATGGACACAATGCTGAAAATATTCCACTCACTATCAAAATGAGTTTTTAGACTTAACAGACAATGAAAATATCAATGAACTAGTCTGGCATGCCTTGCACCTCACAAATAGTGAAAGGTGGGTGTGGCTTTAGTCTCCCGGAGCTAATTGCTACAGATCATTTACATTGTCACAAATGAAGTCATTCATTTATAACTTAAAATGCTCCAGCCTGGCCAGTGTGGCTCAGTGTTGAGCACTGACCCATGCACCAAGAGGTCACTGGTTCGATTCCCAGTGAGGGCACATGCCCAGTTTGTGGGCCCGATCTCCAGTAAGGGACATGCAGGAGGTGGCCAGTCGATGTTCTCCCTCATCGATGTTTCTATCTCTCCTTTCTTCTCTCTCTAAAATCAATAAAAGAAAAAAAATTTAAATTTAAAATGCTTCAAAGCTTTAAAACACTTATCACAAAGAAATGTGATTGCAGTTGGACAGGGATGCCTCATCTTCCTTGTCCTTCCAAAATGAATAGTTTCAGGTCCCTTTAGCAAAGACATGGGGTCTTACAATGTGTACAAAGAATGTGAATGACAAATGCCATCTTCCTCTTTACTGTTTAGGCTCTGTAAGATAATAACTAGCTATTTCATATAGCTTCCATACAGAACAGGAACCTGGGAAGCTACCAAGAGTTAACTCTTTAATTATATCTAGTTTATTGCCAGATTTTACTAATAGATTCTTTAGGGGTTAAGGGCTTAGGGGTAAGAGACATATTCTGAAGTGGGTTTATCTTGACAACACCATTTTTCCTTTACAAAATGGAAAGGCTACTGATACTTTCATGTTAGAATGGCAAAGTGATCAGGGTATTCAAGGGTGAGCTCTATCCTTGAACATCCTATATG
Source organism: Molossus molossus (assembly GCF_014108415.1). NCBI lineage: Eukaryota > Metazoa > Chordata > Mammalia > Chiroptera > Molossidae > Molossus > Molossus molossus. The sequence goes on from NW_023425401.1 coordinate 44,119,520, forward strand.
TGGCAGTACTTTGTAGGTCAGGATGATCCTGAGGAGCTTAAAAAAGAAACAAAAACAAAAACAGAGAAGACTCCGGCCCACCCTAAATCAGCTGAGCCATAATCTCCAAATTGGGTACAGGCACTGGCATTTGAAAATGCCAGGTAATTCTAATGTGCAGCTAGGGTTGTAATCTCCTGAGTTGGAAGATCAGAAAGCCCTGGCTGGTGTGGCTCAGTTGGCTGAGCTTTGTCCTGTGCACCAAAAGGTTGCTGGTTCAATTCCCCGTGAAAACACATATCCAGAATGTGGGCTTGATCCCAGTCTTCCCAATCGATGTTTCTCTCTCTCTCTCTCCCTTCCTCTCTCTCTAAAATCAATTTAAAAAAAAAAGACTCTGAAAAGCATTAAAAGTAGTTGAATAAGGATTTTCTAGTCTGATAAAATTTATGTGGAAGTTTCATTTTCTGTATGCAGCCTTGGGGAGTACTAGAAAATACTATTTTGCTACAGAATAGAGGGCTTGTGCCATCAGAAGTTTCAGAAATGCACAGAGTGAAGAAAATATTTGCAGCTGCCAAAGGTAGTCCCAGGTCAGCATCCTGTTTGAGAGCTACTCCCTTCACTGTGGGGAGGGCGTGGAAGAAACAGGAGGACAGGTGTACATCCTGGGCCCATCAGTCCACACAGGACAGGTCTGCTAGGGTTGTGAAGGCCATCACACTCCCATTGTTCCCTCCACATTCCAGGCTGTTCAACCCACCTTGCTTCTCCTGGGTTTTTGGAGAGGGACACTTTCAGTGCATAGTCAAGAATGATCTTTTATACCCACTGGTCACCATCTTGACTTCAGTTGACAATTTAGGAATGGATCTTTGGGTCAATGTGAGAGAGAGAAGAGAGCAACTTTCAAATGGAGGTTGTACCACTAATATTTCAAAGGGTAGTCAAAGAGGCTTTGCTAATTTCTTCAAGGCATGGGGTAACCAGTGCTTAATATATATTTGTTGGATAAATGCATAGATGGAAGCAGACAGGCATGAAAGGTGATAGATCTCACTGTTTTCTAGTTTAATTCTATCATAAAATATATGTTATGACAGTCAGGACTCTATGTGATGCTTAGGACCAGCTTATATGATTTAACCAACCTGCATTTGGGTAAGACCCATGGGATCCTTCAAAACAGAGAAACTTTCAAATTGTTCTTGTGACAGGTGAAAAAGTCATCCCACTTTGGTGACGAAAGGTTTGGATGTGAGGAGCTGATAACTAGCAGCTGCTGTCCTGCATTAGAGCAGAAATATAGCCATATAAAAAAGCATTATGTTAGGGACAAAATGTGGGAGCACCAGGGAGGCTGCCTCAGCACTGGGAGTGGGAGATGGGCTTGGGGTTTGGGGTTTGCAGCTCGGTGTGTCATCTTTTCTATGCAAAGTTGTTCTTTTGGAGGCTTCCCCAAATCTAATTTACTTGAATTTCCTCCCTCCTGCCCTCCGTCCCTTCCTTCTTTCCTTCCTTCCTTTTCAAAACAAAGTAATTCCTAAACGGAATCTGAGTGTGTGAATTTCCTGGTTTCTAGGCATTCCCTAGGTTTTCTTTGACCCCAGTTCTGAGGCCCACACCACTGGGTGGTCAGCACAGCCTGTATATCACCTCCTCACATCTGAACCCCTGGACTGTACCTACACCAACAGCCAAACGCAGGTATTGCACCTTCCCTTGTCTACACATTACTCATTTTAATACAAGTCTTGAGAAGTCCCTACTAAGTTTTTTCTACTATCAAGTTTGGATAAATGGAATAAAAACTCACGCTTTAGAGACTTAGAGAGGATAACCCTACAGGGCGCTTGTGGCACCGTCTTCACAGAAGGCAGGACAGTGTATGAAGAGCTTGGTTACTGCGGTTACATTGCTGGCATTCATATCCAAGCCCCACTGTGTCCCAGATGGGGGATCATTTGCTCTCTCTGTACTTCAAAATTTTTCATTGTAAAATTGGGAGAAAAGTAATATCCACTTTACAAAGTTGTTGTGAATATTACATGAATTAAAGTGAGTAAATCACTTGAGACCAGTGCCTGGATTAAGTACACAATAAATACCACCATGACACATCAAATATTTGTTTCTCAAATACTTTTTGATAAGCACAATAATAGGGAGTTTAAAGAAGGGCAAGGTCAATTAGTTTAGTGGTGGAGAGAAAACAGAAATAAAAAGAATTATAGTCCGGCTGGTGTGGTTCAGTGGTTGAGCATCAACCCATGCACTAAGAGGTTGCGGGTCCGATTCCCGGTCAGGACACATACCCAGGTTGTGGGCCCAATCCTCAGTGAGGGGCGTACAGGAGACGCCCAACAGATATTCTCTCTCATCAATGTTTCTATCTCTCTCTCACTTCCTCTCTCTCTAAAATCAATAAAGGGGGAAAATTATATAATAGAGTTTGCATAATACAATGTATACCTTACAGTGTTTTGAAAACTCAAATTTTAAAAGTACTAATGACTAATATTTTAAATATGTTTTATTTTAATATATGAATTTTGCATAAATGAAAGATTGAATCTGTTTTAGTTGGAGCATTAAAAATACAACAACAGAATAATTGAATCCTGCTTCTTGAAAGAATTCTTCCCAAATCTACTAATTAAGTGAGGATTTTCTTTCTATAAATGGCCATTCGTTGCTCCCTGCATGCCCTGAGGGCAATGTGGGAGGGAAGATTGAATCAGTCATGTGTTACTTTCTCCAGCTCTTCCTGGACAAGGTGGTGTCTGGTCTGGGGATACAGTGTCAAGGTGGGAAGCGGAATCATGGCTGACTGAGAAGAGTATCCATATATTGGCGCTGAAACTCTTACAGCTGAGAAGTCTGTCCTCCACTCTCCATGAGCCCGAGCTTTCAAAATGTGGATATATTTTCAGACAAATTAACTTTCTCCCCTCTGCTCCCACAGTAGTAGTACTAAGTTATTTAGTTAAGACATTAACCTGTAATATGTACTTTATGTGCATTTTATGTATAAGGGGGATTCATCACTTAGCCATTACTATTTACCAATTACATAGGAAACTTGATATTTTTACTCCCAGCAGATATGGCAATGTGTACTGTCAACCATTTCATAAAGACCCAAGATCTACAAGATACAGTCATTTAAAACATTTTCAGAGCATACATTTAAAAATGTTTTCTACTCTTCCCTTCTTATTGTCATAAAATGTCTCTCCTAAATGTTGTTGCTGGTACAGGAGGAGGTTGTTGTTATCAAAGTTATTTCTAACCTTTTGCTTCTTCTATATTGAGTGAAAGTAGTGAGTTATCAGTGTAGAGGTCAGATAGAGCTCAACTAGAGGGAAACAAAAATATTCCACTATTTCAAGGTCTTTCTGTACTAAGAGACAAGGCTTGTAAGTCCTCTTCCACGGTGTTTGCCAACCCTGACTGAATGGCTTAAGTCCTTTAAGTCTCAAATACAAGTTCATTAATTCATCAGTGTGCTAGGCACTGGAGACACAAAGATAACTATGACACAAACCCTTCACCAAGGGGGCCCATACTCCGATGGGGAGACAAATAAGTTGAGTGACCAACCAGTTAGCTTAGGACTAAAGGGTTTCCCATGGTGTGGAACTTTCGGTTTTAAAACCTGCACAGTCCTGGGTAAATTGGAATGAGCTGGTCATTTCACAAGCGGCCAGAAAAATATAACACAAGATATAAAGTGCTGACATTTGTATACACAAAGTGAATACTGAAAAAAGTCTGATAGTTTCAGGGAAAGCCTCACAAAGAAAGTGACAGATTCTAGAGGGATGGATATATTTGGAAGAAAAGGGCCATTTTAGGAAGAGAGTAGTGGATGCAAAGGTGTTCAGAACATTCAGTTCTGCTTAGCCAGAGTATAGGGCCTGTGAATACACACATGCATATAATTGCTTGTGGGCAGCGGCGTGGGAGGAGGGCGGAGGGGAGGGGATGAAAGCTACGAGACTGGAAGGATACTTCCAAGTCATGGTGTGAGGTTTTATGATGTTTCAAAGTCTCCCTACTTCCATTATGGCTTAGTGTAATGGACAACCGTAGCTTTGAAAGTCTCCAAGGATGTGCCTTGTTTTTGATTGTAAGGATAAGCTTCACTGTATCAACCACAGAGGAAAGTTGTGGTGCTCCCTGGAACTCCATCATTTCAGCATCATTTACCAGCGATGTACAATGTACTAATTGCTATTTTTACCTGGTGCTATGAGGCTGAATAAGAGGTGCTTCATGACTACGAAGAATCACATTTTCCAGGAAACTAGACATTACAGTGTGCTAGGAGGGGTGAGAACAGTCTGACTTGTACTATATTCTATGTTGAACTGGACTGTTATTTCTTAATGCATTATTTATGAGTGGTTAAAATGTAAAGTCACAATAGATCCTAAGTCTATGAACTCCAAAAAATATGATTAAGGGTTATACACCTGCGCATACATACCACTCATAGATAATGATAGATATACACAGCCATGGATACAGGAATGCTTTGGGGCCTGACTCCAAAGAGAATCAAAGAATTACTAAGGACACTGAGAGCAGTGAGGAATCATGAATACAACATCACTGATGTTAGGGATTATCCAGGAAGGAGGCAGTCAGGGAAAGAGTGCTAATGAAGGGAGATGGACAAGACTTGACTGGGGCAGATTCTGAGTCAACAGGACATGAAAATAATTCCAATTCTATTTAATACCCCAAGTCCCCAGGTTTCCAAGTCCAATCATCAGAGTGAGAAAAAGTTTTTTAAAAGTATTATTCTTGACTACTGTGTCTTTATTATTGCCCAGACCAGGAGGAAATAAAATACATAGCTATTGCTTTTATATGCTAGAATGTAATGCAAGAGGAATCAGAAAACCAAAATTTAAAAATACTTTAGATGAGTCTTAAAGAGAAAAGGATTTACTTGTCACTTATAAGAGGCCATGGGGCCTGAGAGCAGGTAGGAGGCTCTCATTATAGAAAGATAAGGACCCAGGAAAAAAGTCATGGAAAAACGGTAGTGGGCATAGAGAATAAAGGTTCAGCAGAACCAAGAGCAAAGAAAGGTAGCAATAAGTTATTTCACTGTTGTTCCTAATAGATTGCTTTTTGAGGGACAAGTATTATTGCAGAGTTTTATATAATTAATACACTATGTGTAAAATCATGCTTAAGCTTCATACAAGACTAGATCAGTGATTTTCAACTGGTGTGCGCAAGAAATTTTAAAACATGCAATATTTGACTGTTTTGTTGGGGGCACTGACCTCTTTTCCCTTAGACTGTCAAATAAAATAGTGACAAGAGCCAACACAATAGCTGTCCAGTGAAAATGAAAAAAATTATACCTGTATTTTTGCCAGATGGAAAAAAATGTAATATATATTTTGGTGTGCTGTGGAATTTTAGCAATTAGTTTATGTGTGCCTGGGATGGAAAAGGTTGAAAATCACAGAGCTAGATGACAGTATCACTTAACTGTAATGGGGGCGGAGGGTGCTTTCACAAAACTTTTTGTTCCTTTCCATAATATACATGCAAGTTTGGTGAATTTAGACCTTCACATGGGCTAAGTTTGTATTTTTTTTTATTCCAAATCTCTATATAAAGAAGATGTAAGGTGCAATGTTGGATATTTCAGAAGAATATACCATTTTGCAAACTTTTAAAGTTACATAGTTGCAGTTCAGATTTAAATTCTATTTAATAGATACCATAATTTGTGGAAAGAAACTGAAGAATGAGTGTCAGCCTTGTAAATAAAGGAGAGAATAAGGGGGAATGCTGGATGGTAGGGATGGGAACTAACATTCGTCAAGCAAGTACGGTGTGCCTCAGCTAAATGGGTCTCATGCTTGTAATTCATCAGCTCCTCAGAGAGGGTAAGCAATTTTCTGAAGATCTTACAGTACGTGGGCAGATGCACAAATCAAATCCAGCTGTGTGTAAAGCCAAATCCAACAACTTTGATTTATGTGGATCTGACACAAATATATGCTTATTTTTCAAGTGATATTACTTATATATATGCAGGCATGGGCCATATGTTTGGTGATTTGTAATATACTTGGGACAGGTGATTCTCAATTTATTTTTAGAAGTGTTTATTGTAAAACTTTCACAGCACTGTAAAATGCCTGCTGATTTTCTGAAGACAAAAATGTGAAAATATAGCATAGTATTTTGATTATTAAATGATTTTTTAAAAGAATCCAATGATTATGTGCGTAGAAAAAGGGACTGACCACGTTTTCACAAGAAAACATGTGGGTATGTTTTGCATTTTGTGGAAAGTGAGAAATGAAATGGTAATGATAGTATGAATGCCTAAGCCAGAAAACCTGGCTTAGGGTAACATGGTTTTCAAGCCAGAAGGGTCTCCTCCAAGGGTTGCCTTTCAGCTTCCCCTAGAGCTTGTCCTAACTCGCATTTTCTTGTGTTCTGCCCTTGTCAGCACTGGAAGTTGCACCTGGGCCATGCCTTTGTTAATTATAATAATGATAAGATGATTCTGCACTAATATTTAATGAATATGTTTAAAGTTGTGTGTGAGTGAGCATGGAGGTAGTCAATGACACAGCTATGCATGCCTTGTCTCAAACTCTGTGAAGGACTTGTTAGGTCTTGTTGAAGGCCATGATGTAATAAGAAATGAAAAAATAATACTTATGTAGCAAGAAATTCTTTCTATGCTAACATGACAGAACCTCAAGTGCTGGTGGGAACCCTTCCCCTGACACTCATATAAAAGTCACCTGTAAGTGTTAGGTCAGGTCATGAAGAACAACAGAGGCGATGGAATCCACCTCACTCTCGGGTACTGTCAATCACACGTGTGCCTCTTGGGTTTCACCAGAGTGAAAGCCACTTACAGTTGACTCTGAGTTGTTGTTCTCTCCTGTCTTTGGGACCAAAGCAGCACTGGGGTTTAAGCAACGTTTGAAGAGCCTACCACATACTGCCTTTTGAAATTCCCCTTATCTATCTGAACCGCAACTGCTTCATGTATACCTATCTTATCCACTTCAGAGGACTCTTTTAAGGAGCACACAGATACAATGTGTGAAAGTTTTCAAAATAATGCATTGTATAAATTTAAGTTGATTTTAACATTGTTTTTATGTTTAGAGTCTGGGAGTCAAGTGTAATTTAAATATGGACAGCATACAGTCTCGTAACTCCTGTGCTGGGCTGCAGCTCTGTTGCTCCCACCTACTAGGTCCATGGCCTGGCTTCTCTAAGTGTATGTTTCTTTGTCTGTAAAACAGGTATCATAGTAGCTGACGTATAGTTTGAAGTGATGATTAAATGAATTACATAAAATGCGTACTAGATAGCATGTGCTTAACAGATGATAGCTATTATTTCTCTGGGTTGACTAATAATTACGTATTAAGTCAATGCTCCAAACTAAATACTAATACCACAGAAAAAAGAAAGATAATCATTCCTATCATTTTATCTATCTGAAAATATATTCATGTCTTTTTATAATGCTTAATTAAAACTAAAGAAAATGACGAAGAATAGAATGAAGGGATTCGGTCATCCTCCATATGTGAGTGTTGTGCTGAATGGAAATCGGAACTAAGATCTTTACATGATGACAGAGTCAACAAATGGTACTTAATAACCTTTCAGAAACCAAACTTCTATCAGTGAGTTTCTTCCAGACTAAATTAATGCCAAACTAATTTTACTGGTATTGCTTATAGAAAATCCAGTCAACCTTCTCAGCCACAGAACAGATTTTTTGTTGTTGTTGTTGTTGACAATTTTAAAGTTCATCTTACTTAGTTAGATTGAATTTAAACATGTGAAATTTGATAATAAAATTTGTTGTGATTCACCCACTTTTATTATACAATTAGCTGAGTCTATTGTTGTATAACTTCATCTGGTTAAATATGAAGTCATCTGTTAAACACTGGTAATAAATAATGTTTAACAATGCTACTTTGTATTATAGAAAAAACAGGCGAACAATATCCCTTCAGATATATTTAGCTGGGATAGTGGTGAAAAATATAGTAGTTCTTACCCCGACCTTTTGTTTATAAGCTTATAGTTATCTTTATGCCATTTCAGTGATAATCCTAACATCAGTCTCCTGTCTATAGGTATCAAATACATTTAAATTTTTTCTATAGCTATGTAAGGAGATTCTACTATAATGACCCACCCATTTTGGAAGCTTTCTTTCCATAACAGGCGTATGATGGGATTATTAACATCATTTAAATAAAATAAAATAGCAAAATAAAATAAAATAAAAGAATAGCTATGTACAAGGGTGGGCAAAAGTAGGTTTACAGTCAATATAACAGTAATTATACAATAATACAATAATTAATTAATAAATAAGAATACAAGAATAAACAGTTTTGTGTACTCACAACTATAAACCTACTTTTGCCCACCCCTGTATATTATTGTTTAGCTAAATAACAAGTAGAAATGAAAAGAAAATGCTTTTAAATTTTAAGTATTCTTTGAGCAGCCATCAGATGAGAAAGTAACGAGGCTTAATACAGGAAAACAGCCAAATTTATTCTTAAAACACAAGGTGAAGCAGAAATGCCTTGAACTAAAAAGACGTAATCCAAAGGACTCATTTGACAGGTAAAAGCCAGGGAGGGTAAGTATAATTTTGTAATAGCCTGTAAATTTAAAATCATGGATGCAAACTAAGAAAAACTATTAACTAACAACATGTTCTGTGACACTAAAGGAATTCTGAAAAACATTAACTGTATATTGAAAAAGAGATGAAATTCTAGTTCTCAGGTTGGGGAGGAGGGTGCTACATTTTACCTAGTACAGGTGACCGTCCTCTGTTTTATGTAATAGTAGGATGCCCCAAAATAGACATCAGTCTGCTGCTTCCGTAGTTTGATTAAGCTCCCTTATTCCTCTGGTCAGCATCTCTCTGAGGATCAATATCTCTCTGAGCTGAATGTGGTTCCAGTTATGTGTGTATTAAAGCTCACCTTAGCATAGAAAGTCACTGAGCAACTTCACCAACACTGCCACTTCCGATTAGCATCTTCTAGTACACACATTTGTGGGGAGGAAATTTTGGGGGGAAAGAATTTCTTTGTTAAATAATTGTTTAAATAGCATCAAAACAAGTTTTCTAGTGTTTGAAGATTGAAAAAAAACCAAAACCCTCAGAATCTAAAAAATTAACTTTCAGAATAGGAAAAATATTCTCTAAGAACAAGCAAGATTTTAAAAGGCTATTCTGTTTATTCTAGTTGGAAATGTTTTACAGTCATGTTGACTTAAAACTATCAAGTTATAAAGGTTTTTTTTTTTTTCTTAGAAAATTTAGAAAATCTCTCAAAGGCATGATGTGGAGAAACATATTTAGGACATGATATTGAGTTAAAATCCTCTCTCACCACTTTCCAAGTTGCTACATCATGACGAATACTCACTATTCACCATGAAATGAATGTGATTTTCCTTTTACATTTGATGTGATACTGAAGATATTTTGCAGTGTTTTTCATACTTTCTGGAATTGCACACAAATACTGTTTTATAGTAGCAGATGTGTGACATCATATAAAAAACCTAGAAAACTCTGACATGAAAACCACGTCTGCCAGTCCCCACTGTCATTTTCACTGTGGTTCTTCGCTTGCCTCTGCGTCTGAGCCAAGGAGGCGGCTTGGCGTGAAAGCTGTTCCAGGAAATTGTGTCTTCCGGACTAGCTAGTTAAGCAAATTGTGTAGCTGCCATTGAAACCAAAATGTACCCAGCAGACATAATTTCACAAAAGAGGAGGAAAAAACCACTTTTGTACAAAAGTCACAGCTGTTCAACTCTACATTTTGCACTTTTTTTTTCATTAAACATTTTTTCCCTTTCTTTATGAACAGTGACAGTTACATTTCTGGTTAGCAACTTAGGACATTTTAAGACATTGCTAAGTGCTGTACTATCATGGATTTGGTGTCTGTCAGGAAAAATTGGGCTAACTTCTCTTTGCTGGTACATACAGGAGGAACCTGGTCCGTCTGCTCTGTCTATAAATGTAATAGGATAAGATGTAAATGTAATAGTTGAGTAGGGCCTATTGTTCTCTGACACACAGAGCTGTGCGGATGCCTCTACGGCTTCAAACTAGTGTCGACATCCCTATGTTAAGGTTCACACAATACGAACTCTTCCTCTCTCAAATCTGGCAAGTCTTGCTTCCAGTGGCCATGCTGTCTAGAGCCCTCTGAGGTGGTGGGCAGTGGAGCTGGCGGCTCAGAATGCTTGGGCCGGAAGCCGGTCTCACAGGCTGTTCACAGCACAACCATCTATGTTGAACATCCTGCTGTGACATGTGTCAGAGGGGAACCAGGGAGGACACTTTCTCTAGCGACCCATCATTCTTCTCCAGTAATGGGACTGAGGCTTTTTTGGACCATTATAGACCGTGAGCACCACATCCTGTGGGAGGCGTTTTGAATAGAGTTTAGAATCTGGGCTCTGCAGTCAGACTGTGTGGGTGCAAATTTTAACCATTCCTATCTATACTGTGTGATACTGGTTACGTTCCTTAACTTCTTCAGCCAGTTTCCTCAATGTACATTCGGGACAATTTACCTCACTATCACTATAGAAAGGATTATAAATACGGTAGACAGTTGAGCCCTAGCCCAGTTCATGGCACATACTAAGTATTCAGTAAATGTTAACTATTTTGATGATATGGTGATAATGATATTTTTTCTGAATTTTAAATCTGTAACTTTAAAATTGACTTTGCACAGGAAAAAATTATGGCTCAGTAAGATAAAGTCAGTAACTAGTGGTCAAAAGCTATTCAATCTCGATTTTTCAGTTTCAAGTTATATAAACACTTTCCTGCTATTGATTGCTGGAATTCCTACCTGCGGTCTGTGGCTGACTGGAAAACGAGTGTTTGTGCAGCTGTGCCAGAGGTACAGACTGATTACAATCTGACATGCCCTGCAGATGGCACGGAGCCCACTCGGCAACCTCTACTCCAGCTGTGGGTTTATTCGAAGAGAGTGACTGACTGCAAATCTGACTTCTAATGTCCTTGTACAGGTTTTTTGTCACTGAGTGGGGAGGTGAACCCACCTCCCCACTAGCACCTCCAATTGCATAAATGGATGTATAATTAAATATAAAAAATGATAGCTCTTCAGAGAATCCATTGTCCCTCATCATCAATACAATTAGTAAATCAACATTTTCTTGATTACAGATTTATCATAAAGACCACCTTGCTGCATATAACTAAATATTAAAATGGCAAATTAAAATGTATAATTCTTTAAGGTATTAAAATTAATGTTATCACTTCAATTATAAACTGTCTTAATCTAGGCATACTATATTTTATATTTTTTATATCTACACTATAAAGTTGGGATAGCAACTTAAAGTTGATAGTTACTGTTTTATTTTTTTCTATATATGTTAACTATAAGAAATTAGGTGACTTTTTTCACCAACAAAAATATTCTATTTACTGAAAGTGATAAATAACTATAATGTTTACATATCTATTCATATGCATTTCATGAACTAAACTAGTATTCAGAACCAATACATACTTTGTGAAAATGATAGTGTCATGGACATGAGATTCACAATTTTGAACAATTAAATAGGTCATGTAAACAGACATACTCCAATTCTAAAGAACAAGTTGTCTTTGTTGTGATGGAAAATATCCCTCATTTCAAGTAATATTATATTGGATAAAATAAATTGAAGTATTTGAAACAGTCTGATAATTTTTTTCCAAAAAATGTTTCCAAGAAATATTGGAGTGTAATTCTACTTAAAATTTTCTTTAGGTTTGAATGACCTATCTTGATTTTCTGCTTGGCCTGATAACACCCACACAGGTATTGGTATACCTGCGGTATAATATAATTGGGAAAAGCCAGGACAAGTAATAGAACTGGATGTAACTTGAAGGACGTTAAACTATTTGGGTCACCTGTATCAAGACCTCAGCCATTATTTGAGATCTAAAACTATTAAATGTCAGTCTGATTTATCATAAGACATGACTGATTAAATTATAAATGATTTTCTGATTATGGTGGTGATACACAAAAAATGAAGTGGAGAAAGGTAGAGATATATAATTGAAGTAAAAACAAATAAAAGGATAACCATTTGAAGTATAATAATAATGAGGACAACTATAACTCTTAGAGTTATAGTCAATGTCCAATTCAGTAATTAACTACAAACCAGCAGCATATCTTTACTTGAAGAACAGACAGCTCAATGATCAAGAAAGTAGGAAGCACTGCTACACAGAAGTGGGTGTCAGACTTCTATGACAGATAATTAGAACAGAGAAGAAAATTTTGAATTAAATATCGTTTCCCACATTGGATGTCAGCTCAAAATAAGTTAAGGAGGGCATGGAAGAACAATCTACAGAATTAGAATAAACCCTGGCCAGTTTGGCTCAGTGGTTAGAGTGTCGGCCAACCGACAAGAGAGACCTGGGTTGGTTCCCGCTAAGGGCACATAACTCGGTTGTAATTTGTCCCCGGCCCCGGTTGGGGTCGTATGGGTAGTAACCAGTAGATGTCTCTCTCACATCGATGTTTCTCTCTCTCTCTCTCTCTCTCCCTTCATCTCTCCCTCCCGCTCTATCTGAAGATGAATGTGAAAATGTCCTCGGGTGAGGATAAAAAAATTTAAAAAAGAATTAGGATAAGTCAGTAAACTGTGTTCTGCAGGTCAAATTCAGCCAGCTGGCTGCTTTTGTAAATAAAGTTTTATTAAAACATAGCTATGCCCATTCATTTAAGTGATATCTGTGGTTGCTTTTAAGCTGCAATGGCTGAAATGAGTAATTGTGACAGAGGCCATATGCCCCCCGTCCCCTGCCCAAATATGTGTTATCTGTTTTTTATGGAGTTTGCCAATATCTGAACTAAGGAAAAGGTTCTATTCTATGACTTCTGCAAGAAAGTCTATTAAAGATGATATCTGGCCTCTCAGATATCTCAGTTCTCTTTCCCTACTTTCTGCCTTGGATTTCAAATGCAATAAGCTTTGGCACAGTACAGTCTGATTCAGTGAATTAAGATAAGCTAGCATTTTTTGGAAACGTTTAAAGCTGATAAATTTTTCCAGGAACTGCAGGTACATTATTATTAAAATATTTGTATATTTTAATTGGTTAGCAATGTAGTGGGATTTCAGGGTGTTATAACTCTTTAGATGTAATTTCCCTTCATTTTTGCAATTAGAGATAGTTTCATGTATTTATCTTACTTTGTGCATCTGTTGAGTGTCCACATGACATTAGAACATTATACTGCGATAGAAGATTGCATGTGAAAAAATGAGGTAAATTCACTTTGACTGGAAATGACTGACTGTGGTGCCAAAATTAGTTTTTTTCCAAATGAAAGTGGTGGGTCAAAGTACATAAGAAAAGCAGCACTGAGGAAGATGCTCAAGGGCAGGGAGCACACAGGTCCTCTTCATCCATACATCCCCAGCACAAAGAAGGGTTTGATGACTATTAAAAACTCAGTAAATGTTTGAGTGTTGTTGTAAAAACAAATTAGCAATAATACCATCAATTTGTAACCCTTGACGATCTAGTTTATTATTATAAAATAGATATGGTTGGAGAAAACAGAGTTTGATGTTGATAAATAATGTGAATGTCTTTTGTTTTCCAACCTCTGCACTTGGGAACTATACTTCCCACAAGGAAAATGCACACTTTGTTATTCACCCTAATAACATAAACATTACACAATAGATAATAGAAACACTTTCTATCAGAAAAGGGAATTCTGGAAAAATAAGTCACATATTTAACTTTTGAAAATTATGAATATTACTTGATTTTCCTAAGAAAAACATGTTTGTAATTTAATCCTTAACAGGGGTTTTATTTTGAATGAAAGGGTTCATAGAGGGGATAACTCATATTATGCTAAGATACATAAGACAATGCAACCTCCAATAATATAGAAATCCAATCTACAGAAAGAATACTGTTGATTTGAAATAGGATCTTAAAAGTAACAAAATATCTAAAATTTATTTCATCCTTTGACTGGGAAGTATGGCTGCTGCTTCATTTAATTGACTATGAAATCTGGTTTAATAGAACATCTCTTTTACACCCCCAGTCAGCTCCCAACGTTTTGATTGCAAAATGAAGGGCATTTACTTTGATATCTTTAATTATCACTCATTTAGAGGATTAGGTGAAACACACTTTTCCAATTGGTGTTTTAGAATCTTGAGTCAAAGGAAAAGAATGACAAATTAGCCAGCTGGAAGAGGCTTTGTGGATACTTTAAAGTAAGATGAAAGGGAAATAAAGGGACTGTTAGCCACACATCCTCAGTAAATGAAATGCTAACACAATTTCATGACATATTAATACGTTAATAGCATCCTTAGAGACTTACTCAACATAATAAGTGCCATATATGGGGTCATCGATTTTTTCCCAGCCATATGGAAGCTCTGAAAAATAAAAAAGTTATTTATTTTAGTAAATAAGTAACAGATATCACAATTTCTAATAAAAAGTAATATAATTTAATTGTGGATTTCAGAAATAGTCTACCAATGTGGAATAAAACGTTCAATTCAGATTCAGCACCAGATTATAGACACATATTGTAGGAACTATTAGAAGCACCAACTTGAAAACTGGCAGTTAAAACACAGAGCTCTCTTCTCTACAGATATACTGCTGGGTCTAGCTGTTTATCCCATGCCAAGCAGTAGGATGGCAAGTCATCGTGTTATCACCACTCAAGGCAATACGAAAGGCAAACTGCTTTCCTGAAAGTGAATACAGCTTTCTTATTTATGTGTATTGTTAAAAGAATAGTTTCAGGATAAAGATCATATTTCCAAAATATATTTCTGAAGATAGCAACTTTTTTTCTGGTGGATGTAACGAAGACATTATAAATTCTCAATTGACATCCCACTATTCAATATGGTTAGCTTGCTGTTCTCTCCACATGGGTCAGGTTTTGAATACTGCCAGTATACTTCTGGGCATATTTTTTATAAAGTCTAAAATTCGGCACACATTTTCCTTGACAATATGGTTTATAGTTCCAATTCTCCATGGATAATTTTAATACACACACATTTAAAATGTCAACAAGGCTATAAATGCTACTATAGGCAAAAACAGGCTGTTTGTAAGCCAGGCTTTGCTTCATAATACACTGAGCCTTTATAATTATTAATTCCTAAATATAAAGAATATTATATTTTTCTGGATAGATATTCATTTTATGTATATAGAATTTGAGATCTAAGAATAATATATTTAAATAAAATGTAAAAGTTTTATTATTATAGCAGTAATACATGTTCAATGCAAAATATAGTTATAAAAATATTACAATCACCTGCAATTTCTCCATCCAGAGAAAGCCACCATTAATATTTGATGAATATCATATATATATATGTATATATACACACACACACACACACACACACACACACACACACAAATAATATTTTTAAGTCATTAGGTTCTATGGTGCACATTATTTTTATAGCCTATGTCTACTTAAAATATCAAGGGCATTTTTCAAACTGAATAAGAGTTACTGAAGAACATCACTTTTATTTCTTTATTTTCATTTTTTTATATTATTTCTCATTTTATAATTGATGTACAATTGACATACAATATCCTTTGTTTCAGGTTTATATTGTAGTAATTTGATATTTATATACATTATGAAATGATTCCCATGGTAAATCTAGTTACTATCTGTAATCATTTTAAGTTATTACAATATTATTGACTATGTTCCCTATGCTGTACATTATATCTCATGACTTATTTATTTTTAAATTTATCTTTATCGTTGAATGTATTACAGATGTCTCTCCTTCTTTCCCCATTGACACCCTCCTCCTCTCACCCACATACCTTGCCTTCACCCTTCACTGCACTCTTGTCTGTGTCCATTGGTTCTGCATACATGCATATCAGTTCTTTGGTTTATCTCTTCTTGTCCCCCTCACCACCCTTCCCTCTGAGGTTTGTCAGTCTGTTCTCTACTTCCATGTCTCTGGGTATATTTTGTTCATTAGATTCTACAAATAAGTGAGATCATGTGATACTAGTCTTTCTCTGACTGGCTTATTTTGTTTAGCATACTACTCTCCATGTCCCTCCATGTCATCTTAAAGGGTAAGAGATCTTTCTTTCTTACAGCTGCATAGGATTCCATTGTGTAATGTACCACAGCTTTTTTATCCATTTGTCTACTGATGGACACTTGGGCTGTTGTCAGACCATAGCTATTGTAAATAGCTATGGACATAGGGGCTGCTATGAACATAGGGGTTCATATATTCTTTCTGATTGGGGTTTCAGGATTCTTAGGATATATTCTTAGAAGTGTGATCACTGGGTCAAATGGCAGTTCTATTTTTAATTTTCTGAGGAAACATCATATTTTTTTCCACAGTGGCTGCACCAGTCTGCATTCCCAAGAGCAGTGTACTAGAGTTCCCTTTTCTCTACATCCTTGCCAGCACATGTTGTTTGATGATTTGTTGATGGCAGCCATTCTGGTAGGTGTGCAGAGATACCACATAGTTTTTTAAATTTGTAACTCTCTGATGATTAGTGACAATGAGGATTTTTTCATATATCTTTTGGCCAATTGTATGTCCTCTTTGAGGAAGGGTCTATTCAGGTTCTCTGCCTGTTTTTTAATTGGATTGTTTGTCTTCCTTTTGTTGAGTTGTATGATTACTTTATGTAATTTGGAAATTAACCCCTTATCCACTATATCATTGGAAAATATGTTCTCCAATACAGTGGGTTCCCTTTTCATTTTGATGCTTGTTTCTTTTGCTGTGCAGAAGTCTTTTAGTTTAATGTAGCCCCATTTATTAATTTTTTCCATTGTTTCTCATGCCCTTGGCAAGGTATCAGTGAAAATTCTGGTGTGTATGCTGTCTGGGATTTTGCTGCCTACATTTTCTTCTAGGATTTTTTTATGGCTTCATAAGTTATATTTAAGCCTTTTATTCATTTTTAGTTTATTATCATGTATGATATAAATTGGTGTACTAGTTTCATTTTTTACATATACCTGTACAATCTTCCCAACACCATTTATTGAAGAGACTGTTTTTTCTTCATTATATGCTCTTGCCTTCTTTAACAAATATTAATTGAGCATAATTTTTTAGGTTGATTTCTAGGTTCTCTGTCCTGTTTCATAGATCAATATGCCTATTCTTTGTGCCAGTACCAGGCTGTTTTGATTACACTAGCTTTGTAGTATAACCTGATACCTGGTATTATGATCCCTCCAATTTTGTTTTTCTTTTTCAAGATTGCTGTGGCTATTTGGGGTCTTTTTTGGTTCCATATAAATGTTTGCAGTATTTGTTCTAGATCTTTGAAATATACCATTAGTGTTTTAATAGGGATTGCATTGAATCTATAGATTGCTTTGGGTAGTATGAACATTTTAACGATGTTGATTCTTCCAATCCATGAACATGGTATATGCTTCCACTTTTTAATATCTTCCTCTACTTGTTTTTTAAAAGTCCTGTAGTTTTCTGAGAATGGATCTTTTACCTCCTTCATTAAGTTTATTCCTAGGTATCTTATTTTGTTGTTGCAATGGTAAATGGGATTGCTTTTTAAATTTCTCTTTCTGAGTGTTCATAGTTGGTATATAAAAATGCCATCAACTTCTGGATATTAATTTTTTATGCTACTATTTTGTCAAATTTATTTATTAAATCTAGCAATTTTTTGTTAGAGTCTTTAGTGTTTTCTATGTACAATATTATGCCATCTGCAAATAATGATAATTTCACTTCCTCCATTCCAATTTGGATGCCTTTTATTTTTCCTCCTTGTTTGATCATTATGACTAAGACTTCCAGTACTTTGTTCAATAAGAGTGGCAAAAGCAGACATCCCTGTCTTGTTCCTGGTCTTAAGGGAAATGATTTTAGTTTTTGCTCATTGAATATGATGTTGTTGTAGGTTTTTCATATATGGCCTTTATTTTGTTGAGGTATCATCCCTCTATTCCACTTTGCTGAGAGTTTTCATCAAAAATGTGTGCTGAATTTTGTTGAATACTTTTTCAGCATCTATTGATATGATCACATGATTTTTATCTTTCATTTTGTGTATGTGGTGTATCACATTTATTTATTTGTAAATATTGTACCAGCCTTGCATCCCTGGGATAAATCCCACTTGGTCGTAGTGAAAAATTTTCTGATATATTGCTGGATTTGATTTGCTAATATTTTGTTGAGGATTTTGGTGTCTATGTTCATCAGGGATATAGGCCTGTAATTTTCTTTCTTTTTATGTCTTTATCTGGTTTTGGAATTAGGATTATGCTGAACCCATAAAAAAAACTTGGAAGTCTTCCTTCCTCTTGAATTTTTTGGAATAGTTTGAGGACAAGAGGTGTTAGTTTTTCTTTGAATGTTTTGTAAAACTCTCCTGTGAAGCCATCTGGTCCAGGGTTTTTGTTTGCTGGAAGTTTTAGTTGTAATTGGTCTGTTCAGGTTTTCTGACTCTTTCCTGTTAAGTTTTGGAAGCTTGTATGATTCTGGGAATTTGTCCATTTTGCCTTGGTAGTCCAATTTTTTGGCGTATAATTGTTTGTAAGAAAATACAACTGTGGTGTCAGTTGTTACTTCACTTCTTTTGTTTCTGATTTTGTTTATTTGTGTCCTCACTCTTTGTTTCCTGGTGAGTCTGGCTAATTGCTCATCAACTTTGTTTATCTTTTCAAAGAACCAGCTACCATTTTTATTGATTTTTTTGTTTCTTAGTCTCTATGCCATTTATTTCCACTCTGATCTTCATTTCCTTCCTTCTGCTTACTCTGGGTCTTTCTTTTTCTTTTTGTTCTCTTTCTAATTCTTTGACTTGTAGGGTTAGTTTATTAGACATTTTTCTTGTTTCTTGAGGTGGGCTTGTAGTACTATGAACTTCTCTCTCACCATTGCTTTCACTGTGTCTGATAGATTTTGTGTTATTGTGTGTTCATTTTAATTAGTTTCCAGAAAACTTTTTATTTCTTCCTTGATCTTATTGTTAAGCCATTCATTGTTTAATAGTATGCTATTTAACTTGCATGTGTTAGAAAATTTTTGAGAGTTTTTGTTGTAATTGATTTCTAGCTTCATGTCATTGTGTTCTGAGAAGATGCTTGATATGATTTAAATCTTCTTGAACTTATAGAGACTTACTTTGTGTCCTAATATGTGGTCTATCTTTGAGAATGTTCCATGTGTACTTGAGAAGAATGTATATTCTGTAGCTTTGGGGTGAAATGTTCTATAAAAGTCAGTTAAATTAATCTGATCTAGTGCATCGTTTAGGGTTTGTTTTCTTGTTAATTTTTTTGTCTAGAAGATCTATTCAGTGATGTCATTGGTGTTAAAGTCCCGTACTATGATTGTATTGCTGTCAATCTCTCCCTTAAAGTTTTCCATAAGTTTTAAAATATCGTGCTCCTATATTGGGCGCATTTGTGTTTGCCAGGGTTATATTAGTTTGTTGGATTGATACTTTTAATATTATGTAGTGACCTTCTTTGTCTCTTGTTATGGCCTTCATTTTGAAGTCTATTTTATCAGATACGAGTATTGCTACCTGCTTTGTTTCCATTTGCATAAAATAATTTTTTCCTTCCCTTCACTTTCAGCCTGTGTGAGTCTTTTGTTCTGAGGTGAGTCTCTTGTAGATAGCATATATATGGGTCATGCTTCCTTATCCATTGAGCTACCCTATGTCTTTTGATTGGAGCATTTAATCCATTTACATTTAGTGTTATTATTGATATGTACTTATTTACTGACATTTTTTCTTTATGCCAATATTCCTTTCTCTCTCTATTTCTTCTTCTTCTTAAAGCAGTACCTTTAGCATTTCTTGCAATGCAGGTTTGGTGGTATTGAACTCCTGTAGCTTTCTGTTGTCTGGGAAGCTCTTTATTTTGCCTTCAATGTTAAATGACAGCTTTGTTGGATAGAGCAGTTTCTTGCATTTTCTCGGTTTTCTTTACTTTGAATACTTCATGCCACTTCTTTTTGGCCTGAACTGTTTCTGTTGAGAAATCCACTGACAGCCTTATGTGGGCTCCCTGGTAGGTAACTAACTGTCTCTTTTGTGCTGTCTTTAAGATTTTCTCTTTATCTTTACCCTTGGCCATTTTAACTATGATGTGTCTAGTTGAGAGAGTTTTTGGGTTCAACTTGATTGAGACTCTCTGTGATTCCTGAACTTGTGTAACATTTTCTTTCACCAGGTTAGAAAAGTTTTCTGTGATTATTTATTTATTTATTTTTATTAATTTATTTTTGTTACAGATGTTTCTCCTTTTTCCCCCATTGACACCCTCCTCCCAATACCCCCTCACCCTGCCCTGTCCCCAGCATTGTTGTCTATGTCCATTGGTTACACATACATGCATATAAGTTCAGTAGTTTATCTCTTCCCTCCCCCCAATTCCCTCTTCTGAAGTTTGTCAGTCTGTATCCTACTTCTATGTCTCTGGGACTATTTTGTTCATCAGTCTGTTTTATTCATTATATTACACAAATAAGTGAGATCATATGATATTTGTCTTTCTCTGATTGGCTTGTTTCACTTAAGATAATACTCTCCAGTTTCCTCCATGTTGTCTCAAAAGATAAGAGATCTTTCTTTTTTACAGGTGGATGGTATTCCATTGTGTATATATATGTACCACAGCTTTTTTATCCACTCATCTATTGAAGGACACTTGGGCTGTTTCCAGATCTTAGCGATTGTAAATATATATAAATAAGGGTACATATATTCTTTCTGATTGGTGTTTCAATCTTCTTAGGGTATATTCCTAGGAGTGGGATCACTGGGTCAAATGGCAGTTCAATTTTGAATTTTTGGAGGTAACACCATATTGTTTTCTGTAGTGAATGTACCAGTCTGCATTCCCACCAGCAGTGTACGAGTGTCCCCTTTTCTCCACACCTTCGCCAGCACTTGTTGTTTGATGATTTGTTGATGGCAGCCATTCTTACAGGTGTGCGGTGATACCTCATTGTCATTTTAATTTGTATCTCTCTGATGATTAGTGATGTTGAACATTTCTTCATATGTCTCTTGTCCATTTGTATGTTCTGTTTGGAGAGGTGTCTCTTTAGGTTCTCTGCCCATTTTTTAAGTTGGGTTCTTTGTCTTCCTCTTGTTGAGTTGCATGAGTACTCTATATATTTTGGAAATTAACCCCTTATCTGATGTATCGTTGGCAATTATGCTCTCCCATATAGCGCGTTCGCTTTCCATTTTGATGGTTGTTTCTTTTGCAGTGCAGAAGCATTTTAGTTTGATGTAGTCCCTTGTGTCTGTGATTGTTTTTTACACAGGTTCTCTATCCCTTGCTCAGTTTCTTCTCCTGGTACCCACAGGATGTGTATGTTGTTACATTTCATATTGTCACAGTGTTCCTTTAAACTACCCTCATTCTTTAAAAAATTTTTTTTTTCTTTTTGTTGCTCTGTTTGGGTGTTTTTTCCAGCCATGTCTTCCAAATCACTGTTTCTATCCTCTGCTTTGTCCAGCCTATCTGTAATTTTTTCCAGTGTGTTCTCTATGTCAAATATGCTATTCTTCATTTTCTTTCATTTGGGGGTTATTTATTTGTTGCCCCATTTTAGCTGTCTCTTTGTATTGTTTCTCTGTGTTAGATAGAACTACTATGATTCCAAGTCTTCATGTGGTAGCCTTATGTTTTAAATGTCCTGTGGAACACAGTAGTGAAGTCTCCTTGGTCTCTTGAGCTGAATGCTTGAGGAATGTTCCTTGTGTGGGTTATGTGGACCCTCCTGTTGTAATTGGGAACTGATTGCTGTTGACCCATTTGTGGATGGGATCAACTTTTACCCTTTGGAAATGAGTTTAGCAGGATGGGGCCAACAGGATTAGGAATGCAAATCCAATCAGCCCTTTGGGGTGACACAGGCTCTTGGCCCTTGAGAGGGGAGCTAGATGCTTGCCTTCTAGCTCAGCAGTGCTTTGTCAGAGACCCTGAGGGAATCTTCAAGGGCCTCAAACCAGATACTCCAGTTCTGAGTTGTGTCCCCTTTTACCTGTGAGGCTGTACCAGCAGGGATGTGGTGGTGGAGTTTGGAGGAAGAGAGCAAGGCTGCTTCCTTCACTTGGGGTGGTGCTGGCCATTGGAGTGGCGGGGAGTGGGGCATGGAGAGCTGTTTGCCTCCTTCTACCTCTGCAGTGCACTGCCAGAGGCTCTGGTGGAGTGCTCCAAGGAATTCACATCCAATGTCCAAGCTCTGACTTCCCCAGCAAATATGATAAACAGTGTCACTTTTAAAGTGGCACAGCAGTAGTCTGTGGTATGGCTAGGGCCTTTGTAATCCCAACAGTCTTCTATTATTGAACACAGCGACTTTCCAATTTTTTCTTTTACTTATTATCTGTGTTAGATTTACTAAAACCTAAATCTTCCATCATCTTCCTAGTAGTTCAGTAATGATAAATTCCTAGAGGTGGGGTTTTAGATTAAAGGGCACGCACCCTTTAATGACCCTGGATGTACAGTCAGATTATTACCTTCACACCCACAAAAGAGAACCAACTTAAAAATCTAATCGAGTGATTTTGTTTCTCTGTACTATCAAATTAAACACAAGTCTGCAATTTCCCATCCAAAACTTTTAGGTACAGATAGGTTTTGGAATTCAGTATTTTTCTAATTTTAGGAAGTTAACATTATGTAAATGCTTTCTAACCTGTAACACTCCAAGCAGAATCTGGGAAGCACTTTATAATCAAATACATGAGTATTTATGCAGCCAAAATTATGTGATTCACACTAATGGGCATAAATAAGGACCACTTCCTATCAGTTAGCACGGGTTTGCTGCCTGTGCTATTTAGAACAGGTTATATTTTACTGCCAAATGAGATACAAAAGGCAGTTATTAGAGCTTTTGAATTCTGGATATGCAGATAAAATATATATCATTATTTTGAAAATCAATCAAGTTGATTTTTAAATGACAGCTCATAGCTGTTTTAATTTATCTTTTTTGGATTTCTAGTTAGTTTGAACAATATTTTTTATTACTCCATCCTTGGGCAATTATTTTTTCTTTTGTGAATTTCTCATTAATTTTTATTAATTCATAAGAGCTCTTTACTTATTATGGATATTAAATCTTTATCAGATATGTTATATATATTTTAAGAGTTTGTATAGATTTTAATTTTGTTGAAGTTTTTTTTAACACATAGAAGTTTTAAATTTTATTTGGTAAGTCTCTCATTGTTTTTGTCTATGGCTTCTATCACTGGAGCTTAGTTTAAATACTGAAGAAATTTCTGTAGTGTTTCTTTTTTAAAATATAAAGTCTATGACTTTGTTTAATAATTCTTAGATTACTTATATATTAAAAAATTTATAACACCAACTTGTGGAGTACCCTAGGAAATTTTTCTTTCAATATGACAATGAGAGCAAATTTTATGGGTATTTACTATGGTTCAAGTACTGATGTATTTCCATAAACTAACTCATTTTACCCTAACAGCAACTCAGAATTTAAAATCCCTGTACTCTGGTTCTAGCAATCTTAACCAATTTAGATATCAATTTAGACACTGTGTTTAACACAGTATAAATAGCACTTAATTAAGATTAAGTAGAATAATTATTCAGATGGTTTTCACCAAATACTTCAAGCTACTGGAGAATCTGGCTATTAAAATGAAGAATCCTTTTGACAAATGTTTATTGGGTGCCTTTTACTAACGTAAAAGAATATACAGAGCACAGCAATCAATATTATGTATATTTATTATTAATCTTGCTGCATATATAGATTTATATTTAAATAAGTTTAATATAATTTCATGAATGCCATGCATAAAATAATCATATTAAATATAGAATAAAAGTCAAATATGGTTAATATTATGGTTACTAGTCTCCTTATTGGCATTATTATATGGAAGCATTTCATGGTTCAGTTTTTTAAATTGTATTTTATAATGTAAACTATTCCTTATCTCTGGCTCTTTTTAAAATAAACTACTAATTCTAAGTAATGTATCTCAGAAGTACAGATTTCATTGATTCTTTATCTTTGCAGATTGACAGCAGCAAAGGTTCTGCAAACATTTATTTGTTATCCTTTCCCCTTACCATCATGAAGTATCATAAAAATTTATAGAGAATCTGTTGCTTTTGTTTTTTTTAAAATTCTCACCCAAGGATATTGTTCCATTTATCTTCAGATACAGTGGGAGGGAGAGAGAGAGAAACACTGATGTGAGAAGGACACAGTGACTGTTTGCCTTCCGCACAACCCCGACCAGGGCCAGGGATGAACCTCAACTGAGGTACCGCAACCAAGGCACGTGCCCTTGACCGGAATCGAACCCATGACTCACTGGTCTGTGGGCCAACACTCTGACCACTGAGAAAATCTGCCAGGGCATGAATCTGTTTTTTAAAAAAATAAAATATTAATATATTGTGTTTGTTCGCCTGTTTGTTTTATATTTCCAAAATTAATTATTAATTTGTTGCCCCCTCCAAATTATGTTATAAACACTTGTACTTTAAAATAAACTATTAGTGGTCCTTAACTCACACTTTGAGACAAAATGATATCCTATAGTTCTGAATATCTGTTATAAAGAGCTGTCATTTATTTCATTTTAAATATTTGCAAGAGATTGATAGATGAATGTTACAAGAAACCAGTAACACATACATACATAACTTCATTTGCAAATGTGGCAGAATGGCTATCCAAATTTACAACCAATATTTTAAAAGTTGTGTGTATATTGTTTATAAATGGATGTACATTTATATGTATGTACATGTATATATGAATGTGCATGTGTGTACATACACATGTGTTTATCTGCATGTGCATGTGAACATGCAAGGGTATTTGTGTGTATTCCCTTTAATGACATTTTTCTTGAGCAGCAAAAAAAGGTCTAGGTTAGAATGGTAATAAAAAAACACAAGTTTTTCTTCACTCATAAAAAGACGTTATAAATTAAACTTTTTAAGACTATAAACTGAAGTATATGTATGTTTAAGTAATGAAAAGTTGAGAATCATCTTTCACTGTGAAAAGTGAGCTATTTGGATTTGAATTAATTTTTAAAAACCAATTGATGCTTTTTGTAATAAAGCTAACAAATGAAAAAATAAATTCCAGTTTTATAGTATTTGCTTATCAGACAAGCATGTAGCTTAGAGCTCTTGGATCCTGGGTTACTTAGAATGCTTTATTCAACAATACCTGACAAATTTACAGATGATTAAGGTCACAGTGATGAGAGAATAACATACTATGCAACAAGAAAAATAAACACTTAAGATCAGCAAAGTTAATGCTGCATTAAGAACTGTTTTAATTGAGATTTTTTTTTTTCAGGCCATGGAACCATGGAGCAAATTCAGTGATTAGTTATTCCTACAGTGATCCCTTCTGCAGAAGTCTGTGTAAATGTCTAGATTAATTTCTGGTCACTCATATAAGTTTTGTAGACTGCAATAGTATCAAAAGATTAAGTAGGCATCCTGTTTGGACTGGATTCTGCCACAGCTCCTATGCTGTATTTTGTATTTACTTGCTCTTTCCAAATTTTATTTATTTGTTTGTTTGTTAGTTAGGTCCACTTTCATTGCAGGAAATAGAGTCTCCTTTATACTAACTCACAAAAAACAGTTTTCAGGCTGCAACTGAAAAACTTGTAGAATATAAGGTCAGTATTTCTTATGAAAATGGATCCAAATACAGGGAAGCTGTAAGGAACCTAGGGTACACTAACTCAGGATATCTCAGAAGGATCCCTTTCATCTGTCTTACTTTGTCTTTTAAACTATGCCCTTACCTCTGCGTCTGTGTTTCTTTCTTACTGGCTGGCTACTTCTGCCACTCACCTTGCATATGTCCTGCAATGGCTACCCCAAACTTGACTCTATGTTACTTTTTATCTCAAACACTGCTATTACTACTTTGCTCTCTGTTTCCCAATTCTGTACCCCAACCCCCCAAAGAATTCATTAATCCAGCTCATTTTCCTCAAAATAGGTCCAAATGGTTGGCCTGGCAGATCAGCGTAATGACTGCCCTCAGGTTAAGGACACTCCAACAGAATAATTAGGTGGGTGGAGGTTGTGCCCTTAGGTAAATATATAGCCACATCTATGACAATCTATAAAATAACTGACCAGTCCTCTTCAAAAGAGTAAAGGTCACAAAATAGAAAGACTGAGGTACTGTCACAATGTGGAGACGACAATGGAGACAGAAAGACTACATTCACTGTAGGATCCTGAATTGGGTCTTGGACCAGAAAAGGGACATTAGTGACACTGTTGGCAAAATTCAAGTAAGACTGTACATTAGTTAATAGTCTATATGAATGTTAATTTCCTGTTTTCAGTAAGTATATTTATAAAAGATGTTAACATTAGGGGAAACTAGGTGAAAAGTATGTAAAAACACTTTATACTATGTTTGTAATTTTCTTGAAATCTAAAATAATTTCAAATTGAAAAAGTTTTTATCAACTCTCACTATCAATTAGATCACTTCTACTCATACTTTATTACTATTCAATCACATACATATAACACTGAATTCATTTGGATAGTGTTTTTAAACAAAATGAGAATGCTGAATTTTTGCATTTATATTCTTTTATATTATGCTGATTTTTTTCTATAGACTTTTCCAAGAAAGTGACTTTCAATTTTGCTATTTTCCCCCTTGCTGTCTATCTTTCTGCTGGAAAAACTAGGTAAATACCTAAATACCACATTCATGTTTAAGAGTCACTGCATCTTAAATCCTAGAAAATACGGATTCAATAATATGAGTTCAAAAATCTGCAGCCCGGCTTTGTCCCATTTCTGGGAGGCAGTAGTATCTTGTATAGGCCATGGCACAGATTACGTTCATTCACATAAGGTTGTGTGGGGCCTATCCTGGTGGGCAGCTTACAATTCTCTTCAAAGCCAGGAAAGCAGACCAATTTAGGAAGCATACAAAGTACTACAGTATTGGAGAAGAACAGGGACCAGAAGAGGAGATAATTTCCTTTAACTCTATATTATTTTATTTAGACTAGTTTTAATTTTTAATTGAGGCTCTTGCTATTACTTTTTTTTTTTTAGAGGTAATGATATTACAACAGAACACAAGAAACATATACTGTTTTCCTAGGTCGAAAAATATAGTGTACAGTATACTAGTATACATTATGGTAATAGCTAATACTCATTTAAACTGTTTTCCTCCAGTCTTTATTGAAAAATAGATCTAAATTTTCCTGGAAAAGTTATATAACTCTAACTACCAAGTAGTCCCGAGGAGTGTGAGTTTTTACAAGCAACACCTTTTTAGGATGAAAGAAAAAAAAAAGGAAGAAAAGAGTACTGTGCAAGAATAAGAAATGCAAAAGAGTACTTTTTTCTTATTAATAAACTTTATTGTATCTGTCTCTCACTTCTTTTATTCAAATTGCAATTGTAATTAGAAAATTCTGTAAATTCTGGATACATTCTTGTTTGTAACAAAATAGATGCAATAATGATAAGCTAACCACAGTCCTATTCCCCTACATAAAGTTGAGAGTACAGCCCCACTTATTTATTTTTTTATTTGTTTCTCTTTCTCTAAGTGATGTATCGGTGAAAGTTCTGCTACATGAGATGTCTGAGATTTTCCTGCCCTATGGTTTCTTCCAGAATTTTTATGACTTCATAACTTACATTTAAGTCTTTTTTTCCCCCTCTTCCACTTTTATCATTTATTTATTTATTTATAACATCTTTATTGTGTTTTTGTTTTTTTTTCATTTTCTTTATTGATTTGAGAGAGAGAGGAAGGGAGAGAGCGAGAGAGAGAAAGAGAAATATCGATGAGAGAGAGCATCGACTGGCCGCCTCCTGCATGCTCCTCACTGGGGACTGGGCCCACAACCTGGGCATGTGTCCTGACTGGGAATTGAACTGGTGACCTCTTGGTGCATGGGTCAGTGCTCAACCACTGAGCCACACTAGCCGGGTGTATTGTTGAATGTATTACAGATGTTCCTCCTTTATTTCCCCATTGACCCCTCTCCTCACTGCTCCCCCACCCGCTTCGGCACATTTAAATCTTTTATTCATTTTAAATTTATTCTTATGTAAGTTGGTGGTCTAGTTTCATTTTTGGGGGCTTGTGCCTGTCCAATTTTCCCAACTAAAAGCTTCTGCACAGCAAAAAAATCAGCATCAAAGTGAAAAGGAAACCTATGTGTGAGAGAACCTATTTGCCAGTGATACACTGGATAAAGGGTCAATTTCCAAAGTGTAGAAAATACTCAAACAACTCAACAAAGGAAGATAAACAATCTAATTAAAAAATGGACTGAAGACCTGAATAGGCACTTCTCTAAAGAGGACATACAAATGGTCAAGAGACATATAAAAAAATGCTCATTGTCACTAATCATCAGAGAGATGCAAATAAAAACGACTATGAGATATCATCTCACACCTGCCAGAATGGCTGCCATTAATAAATCAACAAATAACAAGTGCTGGTGAGGATGTGGAGAAAAGGGAACCCTAGTACACTGTTGCAGCCACTGTGGAAAGCAGTACGGGGATTCCTCAAAAAATTAAAAATTGATCTGCCATTTGACCCAGTGATCCTACTTCTAAGAATATATTCTAAGAATCCTGAAACACTAAACAGAAAGAATATATGCACCTTTATGTTCATAGCAGCACTATTTACATTAGATAAGATGTGGAAACAGCCTAAGTGTCCATCAGTATATGAGTGGATAAAAAAGGTTTAATACATTTACACAGTGGAACATCATGCAGTTATAAAAAAGAAGGATCTTGCCTGGCCAGTGTGATTCAATGGTTGAGTGTTGACCCATGCCCAGGTTGTGGGCCAAATCCCCAGTAGGGGGCATGCGGGAGACGGCCAATTGATGTTCTCATTCATTGATGTTTTTATCTCTCTCTCCCTATCCCTTCCTCTCTCTTTGAAATCAATAAAGAAAAAAAAGTAAAAAAAAAAAAAAAAAGAAGAATCTCCTACTCTTTGAGACAGAATGGAGAGACCTGGAGAGTATTATGCTAAGGGAAATAAGCCAGTCAGAGAAAGACGAGTATCATATCATCTCACTTATTTGTGGAATCTAATGAACAAAATAGATCCAAAGACATGGAAGTAGAGACCAGATTGATGAATCTCGGGGTGGAGGAGGGTGGCAGGAAGAGATATACCAAATAACTTATATCTATATATGTATAACCAATAGACACAAACAATAGTGCAGTGAAGGTGGAGGGTGGGGAGGAGGGGTGTCAATGGGAATAAAGGAGGGACATCTGTAACACTTTCAACAATAAAGATACATTTTTTTTTTAAGTTGAGAGTGTATCCGTCCATCCCGACCTTTTTCTGTGTATCAAGACTCAAATTTGCTCCTCTTTACCAGAGAACTTTATTTCATTCAATCAGGAAAATAATCAAACAAAAAACTATGCAACCTAAAATAGAAAATAGAAAACGTTCTTCATTTATGTTCTCTTCTTCAGAGAGGGCCTACACAAAAGAGCACAAACCCATTTGATTTCATTGAAATACAGGCTATGAGGTCTTCCTTAATGGGCATATAGGAGCTTTACTATTTTTACAGTGGCTAGAACTAGCTGAGCTATATTTTATAGTACTAACATTTAATTCATGTTATCATGTTTTCAGCCTGAGTATTTTATCACTACAGTATTATAATTCATTTTTAAATTATTGACCATGATTTCATGGACTTGTTCTTAATAAAAAAAATACAACTGCACAAAAAACACCAAATACATTTATTCCTTAATATATCTTACCAAACTTGAGTAGAGAATGTATAAGATTATCTTGGCAGATATTGGTACACAAAGAAATGTGTACTCAATAATGTTTTGAGTACTCAGGGGCCCTTTTCTCCCTGAAAAAACAAACAAACTGTGAAATATAGATGTGAACTTTTGGAACACAAACTTGAACGTGGTAGAGTAGTCTATTTGAGATGGTGACAAGAAGTGGTGGTAGGAAGGCATGGCTCAATGAAGGATGTGGTCTGCTAACGACTCAGAGAATCATATTTGTTTTATGTTTTCAAGCTGCATCAGAAGGTCAAAGGTGATTAACTTAGTAGGGTTTTTTGTTTTGTTTGTTTTTTAATATTCCTAGAGTTCTTGATCTAAAGAAAGATTTGGGAAACAATTATATGTTTAGAATTTCAAAATATGCATCTCCAGTTTCTCTTAACTTTTATGAGTTTATGTTAATCCATCCATTGATCTATTTATTATCATCTACTTAAAATTATTTATTGAAACATACTGAGCTTCTACTGACATTTAAATTTTAACCTCTTCACTTACCCTGAAAAACCATAACAAAACCACCTGTAACCCACACCTACAACATAATTAAGAGAAAGAAAATACTGTGAACTTCAAATGTTATATATAAGCAAAGACATAAATGCCCTAATCCAGCAGGGCCCACTCAGGGGCCCGCTGTGGATCAGAAATGAGCGTGAGGATGCAGAAAACAGAAGCGGGAGCCAGGAGCCTGGAGTGGGCAAACAAACAAAATCACCCTCAGAAAGATAAAGTCCCATCCTGAGTGGGAGAAAACGTTGATAATGTTCAAATTGATCTGAACACAACTACTACTGGGAAACTGAAAAAAAAGCTTGGAAGTGAGCAGAGGGGTAGGTAGAGTATTGAGAAAGCACTGCTCAATAAGAAGATGATGTTGATGGAGAAAATGGCCCTTGGAAATTTAAATTTTTGGTTATGACAGAGAAGAAGCATGAGGTAGAAATTCAATATCTGCAGAAACGAAAGAGAATCTGCAAGATCATAAGACATACCAACTACTCCCTCTGCAAAAAAAAGATGTCATCCATTAAATAATCAGTAATTCACAAAAGAAACAGAAGAGGGTGCTCATGACTAAGAATGTAGTAGTATAGCAAAATCCTTTATTTTTGCTTATATAAAATTGTCATTGCTGGTCTAGAAAATTTTTTTTTTCAAAATTAATAGAAAATAGGAAACAATATTCATAGACTATTACTATAAGAAATCAGAACTAAAGTCAAAACAATACAAATAATAAAAAACAACACTTGGAATCAGAAATTTAAAAGCTCTGAACAGAAATGAACAAAGAACAGAAAGATAGTTAAGGAGAGTTGACCAAAACAAAACAAAAAATCTTTAAAATTAAAACTAAATTACAAAGTACTCAAGGGAGAATAGATTCAATTGGAAATAAAACAAGGACCACTGAGAAAAGACATGGTAATAGTCAATAGAACAAAATGAAATGTAAAAAGAATCAGAAAAAATGTTATTAGTAATAGAAGACAGGCAAAGATAATCCAGTATATGTATAATTGGGATATATGAAGAAGAAAATAAAATAACTGATACTTAAAACTATAATCCAAAATTTTTCCCCCAGAAATAAATTTACTACATCTGTATACTGAGGAGGTTTTCCACGTACCTGGAACATTATCTCAGAACAGTCAAGGTATATACCAATTAGCCATTAGACTTAAAAGATAGGAAAAGCACTGGCTAGAAGATAAATTCCTTACAATAGAAAAAACACACTAAGTTGATGTTGTTACAGTAGGCAGTTGGTTAGTTATTAACAAAAGGAAGAAAGCAAATGAAACCTGCCTGATGAAACTAGGAAGAGGTAGCTTTAGAGTCACTGGGAGGAGTCTGCCCAATTAATTTGGGGGGGGGGGCGTGGCACAGAGGGGGGTCCTTTTCCTAGTCCTGTTTCCCAACTATTAGGCTTTGGCAGAAGGAGCCCAAATGGCAACCATAAAGGAGGCAGAGACTACCCTGGGAAAATCTGGGGAAAAGACCAGATAGGACAAGGGCAGGAAACCATGGAAAATCCAGGAAATAAATTGGATTAGGGGAAGGCACCACAAACACAGCCTTGGGAAAAGTCAGGAAAGAGATTGGATAGTTTGAAAGAAAGCCTGCCCCTTCCCAAATCCAAGAAAATATAATTAAAGCTTAACAAAGGCCTCATGGCCCAGGCTCACCATTGAACCATGGTGGCAGATGTGCAGATAGGGAAATGAGGCACAGATAAGTTAAGTAACTTGCCCAAGGTCACACAGCTAAGAATTTTAATGGCAGCTGGGAGCAGAGACTGAGCTGTACTGCTCTGAGTCCTGACCCTCCTGGGCCTGGTGGGCACAAGTAAGGGCCTGCAGCTCTGGAAGCTGGACTTCTTCCACAGGGAGATGGAGCTGAACCACCTGGTCATGGATGAGGCATTGGGCATGATGTTACCTGGGGTCAGACCAGCAGTGTCAACCAGCGACTACTGCTGGACCTGCCAGGGAAACACCTCATGGAGGGCAGTAGTCTTTCAAGAACATCTATGCCCTCTGGCGGTACTTTTGCTTTCTTTTCTCCTAAACTCTAAGGGCCCCCACAAGATTTGTGAACAGGGCAGCAGTGGGCTTTAAGGACTCTTCTTTTGCCATTGTAACTTTCTTTTCTGAATCTTGGCAGCCCAGCCTAGCTTACTCCATTGCTGTGATCTGGCCTCTTCTATACTAAGCCCTTTGTTTTTGCTTTAATAAATCTTGTCACTGTTGTTCAAATTCTCCTACATTAGTGTGCCTGAAATTCCTTTCCCATGAAACCACAAGAACTATTTCCTCTGGTAACAGTTTCACATCTCAGGAACAACATACATTGCTCGACAACAGTGAAGTAGTATTTTAAAGAATCTCAAAGAAAGATTGAGCCAAGGATTTTATATCCAGCCAATCTGTCATTCAAGTATCAATAAACAGACACATACTTACCCCCAACCTCCCAGAGTTTATATTATGCAAGAACTCTGGAAATACAGTATACAAGGACACTTCCTGAGGTATCTACTTCATTAAACCAACCTAATATAAGAAATGACTGGAGCTAGGACTAATAGTATCACTCAACACACTTAATTTTAGATCTAAGTGTAGAGCAGAAGTGGAAGCAAAGGTTGGAGTAATAATGAAAACAGTATATGTTTAAACACTGTTAGAATGCCCTGGCCGGTTTGGCTCAGCGGTTAGAGCGCCGGCCTGCGGTCCTGAGAGACCCGGGTTCGGTTCCCGCTAAGGGCGCGTACCTCAGTTGCAGTTTGTCCCCGGCCCTGGTCGGTTGTGCGGGTGGCAGCCACTTAATGTGTTCCTTTCACATCGATGTTTCTCTCTCTCTCTCTCTCTCTCTCTCTCTCTGTTCCTCTCTCTCCCTCCCACTCTACTGAACAAAAAATGGAAAAATGTCCTCGGGTGAGGATAAAAAAAAAAAAAAAAAAAAAAGTAAACACTGTTAGAATAATGCAGTTAAAAAAGAGAGGAGAAAAATAAAAGGGAAGGGCCAATAATCTCATTAACTGTTGCTTAGGTTAATAGATGGGCATCACAGAATATTATTTAAAGCTAATACCTGAATAAGGGTCTTATAAAAGATATCAGTATAAAGGTAAACATTAGAACACAAATATATACTGTTCTAAATACCAAAAACAAACAGCCCCAAAGAGAAGAGTACACAGAGAAAGAAACAGGCAATATAACATTATATGTTTAATAAACATAACCTACAATACTATGACAGAGTTAAAACAAAACATAAATGCATAATATTTACTAATTAGCTCACGAAGAAAAACCTAACTCCATGCTATAAAGAAGAGACACATTTCAGCAAAGTGATTCAGAAAGGCTGAAAATAAAGGGTTGGACAAAGCTACATGTGACATATAGAAAAAATAAAAGGAAATGGGGATTATCATCTTGCTATCAAACTGCAACATTCAGTTCAAAAGCATTAACCAGGCAAAATATATTACTTTATAACAATAAAGGTCATGAAATGTAACTGATCAATATCTGTATATCAAATAATACAAACCATCTTTATAAAACAGAAACTACAGGAGTTGCAAGGTGAAATAGAGATACACTATTTAAATAGATATTTAAGACTGCTCTCAGTTAAAGATAGGTCAAATTGACAAAGTTACAGATACAGAAGAACTAAAATAGCATGATTAATTAGGCAAATTTTTCTGTTCTTCCCCCTACCTCCACCTCTTTTTCGTTTCACATTCCAATAATAGAAAATATATATTCTTCTGAAGTACAAATGGAACAGTCTCCAAAATTGCCTATATATTAGATTATAAAAAGGTCTCAATAAATTCCACAAAGCAGAAATAATACAAACAATAATATCTGACCACAATGCAATAAAATCTAGACATTAATAACAAAGTCACCATCAAAGGAACTTTCATCTAGAAATTACAAATTCTAAACAATTATCATGTTAAAGAGGAAATGTAAACTGAAATTGCCGAATTTCTAAAAGTAATGAATGAAAACACTAAGTAGCAAAATCTGTAAGGTACAATTAAAACAGTGCTCAGAGGAAATTTTATAGCCTGTATACGGGTGGAAGAATAGCAATAATGAAAGTGAATTCCCAACTCAAAAAGGTGGGAAGGGAACAACAGAGGAATCCCTCTGGAAACCCACACATGCACTTGCACACATACCCACCAGAAATACAAACAATAAAAGCAAAAATTCATGTGGTGGAAAATAACATTAATCAAACTGCTGTTTTTTAAATCAGCAAAATAAATACTAATGTAAGATTAAAAAGAGATAAGTTACATAACAAAGTAAGAAATGACAAAGCAGCAGCAAAAGTAGTGAAATACTTTGTGCCAAGTTAAGCTAGCAAAACTGAAAATCAAAATGAAATGGATAATTTCTGAGAAAAATATAATTGATAAAAATTGGTCTCAGTGGAGATAGAAAGCCTTTTTAGTCAATTTACCAAAGCAAACTCTAAATAGAAAAGGAACAAATAAAACAGTATGAGTCTTAGGAATAAATTCTTTTATAAAATGGGTTTGAGGAAAGGCTTTCATATCATGACTCAAACTTGACAAATGTGACTATATTAAAGCAAAAAAGATTTTTTTTGAGCTAATCAGTAAATATTAATCAATGTTAAATGAAAAATGACAAACTGAGAGAAAATATTTGTAACATAATAATAAAGGGCTGCTCTACTCTCCTTCATAAAAAACTTAAAAAAATTTTTTTTCTATTGATGTTAGAGAGGAAAGAAGAAGGAGAGAGAGACAGAAACATTGATGAGAGAGAACACTGACTGGCTGTCTCCTGCATGCCCCACACTGGGGATCAGGCCCACAACCTGGCATCGAACTGGTGACCTCTCATGGCTCAGTGGTTGAGCGTGGACCCATGCACCAAGGAGTCACCAGCTCAATTCCCAATCAGGGACATGCAGGAGGCGGGCAATTGATGTTCTCCCTCATCGTTGTTTCTGTCTCTCTCTCTCCCTCTCCTTTCCTCTCTCTAAAAAAAAAATCAATAAATGAAAAAAAAAAAAAAGTAAAGAGGAACCAAAACAAGACTAAAAACTTGATAGAAAAAAATGTAAGAGGCAAGAATAAAAAGTTCACAAAAAGTATACACAAATGTCCTTTAAACACGAAAAAATGTCTAACTTCCTTTATCATAAGTGCAAATTGGAACAACATCGGAATACCTTGCCTCACCCTTCAGATTGGCAAAAATTCAAAAGGCTGACAACACACTCCTTTGGCAAGGTTGTGGGGAAACTGGCCCCTTCATACAAAGCTGGTGGTGGATGGCTGACATAATGCAACTCATATTGAGGGGAGTTTGGCAATAACTAACACCACCAGCCATACTTTATCCTTTGATTCAACAATCTATCCTCTGGGAAATTTCTGTAAAGTTTAATTTCCAGCAACACAAAAAGCAAATGCACAGGGTCATTCGCTGTAGCATTATTTTAATAGAAAACCATGGAAGCAGCCGAAACATCAAACCAGAGATGGCTGGTCAAGTGAATACGTTATGTGCACTGGGTGCAGTACTGAGTAGCTGCAGAACTCATGGAGAAAACCTATAGGACCAGGTATACAGTGATTTGTGCGATATACTGCTAAACAAAAACAGTCACATGCCTATTTTTGAAAAGAAGGAGAAGGAGATGGAGAGCCAGGTAGGTTTGAACAGTGAAGTGGAAGAGATAGGAAAGGGAATGAGACCTCTTTGAGAACTTTCATAGACCATATCCATGTTCTTCTGTTCACAAACACAAAATTAAATAAAAAAGGGTGGGGGAAAAATTCTAAAGTTGAATACCAACAAAAGCAAATGATCTTAACTATATTAAATTTCTAACCATTCAGAAAAAAAAAAAAAATCAAGTACTACATTAGAGATATTACAGATTTAGGGACTAGGATTTCATTGTACAAAGATGTAGAAGGTAAAAGCATTGAAAAAAATATCATTGGGGTTCAAAAGGGGAATAGCTGTATAATGCTGTACAATTTGGGATCCTTTCCTGACAGTTAGTGTCAGGGTACTGGCTTCCAGAGCTGGGGGTCAATTTGCGCCCGTTCTTATACCTTCTACACTAGGAAAGTCTGCAGGTCCGTGGAGTTTAAGACCCTCATAAACACAAAGCTTTCAGGGTCTGGGGTGAGGCAAACATTAATTTTAGTGATAAGACTAAGGTCAGACTAGAATTTAATAATTTAGAAGGGAAGACACAGATCTCTAGAGAGGACAGGATTGATGAAAGTCTCCCTAGTGGACACTTGTTCTTCAGCTGACAGGACCTTAGAGAGCTAATTTCTGAGGCTTCTGTGAAAAGAAACTATGGATGTTATGGAGGCTGTGGAGGTGAATTCCATTCATTCTGGGCATCTGCCATTCCAGGTAATTATAACAATCTCAGAGCTAATGTAGACTCTGGGCATTTGTCTTGGTCAAGAGAACGTAAGGAGAGAAGGCACTGCAACAGGACCCGACAAAATCCTGGGCACCAGAAACAGGTTATTTCTTCAAGGACAGTATCAGAGTTTTGCTGCCTTTGCAGACCAGGAGTGCACTTTGGCTTCAGGATGCAAGGTCTTCTTTAGAGCTAAAGTAGTAGATGAATCTTGGCCTATAGGCTTGTAAGAAGGAAAGCTTGTGCAAAAGGTCAGGTCCAGAGTAGGAGAATGGAGACCGAAATCCTTCTACCTCCTTAAATTGTCGTATTTTCCCCTACAAGGATGCCAGTTTATTCTAGTGGTTGCTAAGTGGATCACAAAGCTCCTACTGGTCAAATGGGTTCAAGGACTGAGAACTAAATTGCTCATAATATGCTTTTTAAAATACTGAAACTGTCTCTGTATTTTAACTACAGATTACTAACTCAAATTGAATATTGACAAAACTGGAAGCTTTAAAAATTATTTAGCCACCATTTTCCAGCAAGTTTAGATGAAGATCTGGATAGGTTATGAGAAAGAAAAAAAAAAAAAAATTCAAATTTTGTTTTAATTTTCCACTTTGGCTTATCAATGAAGATTTTAAAGATTTGGGGAAAATAGCTGAGGGCTATGGTCTCATTTTGCCATGGTTTTGGTGGTTGCTGTGATTGCTGTTTTCTTTTTATGCCTCTGAAGTGATTGGCTTTTAAAAGGATATTCTATAGTTTTGTGATTCAAAGTGTTCTTGATGAGATCGATCTGGTTAGATTAGTCTAAGTGAAATTTGCAATTCTTGGTTGATGGCATTACTTAATGTATCTCTCATAATGTAGTTAGTGTATTTTGTGAGCCCCTTTTTCATTCAAGAAATATTTATTGCTCATCTACTTTGAGGGAGGCAGTGAAGGATTAGGGATAAGTCTCACATCCATGGAGCTGACGATTTCAGGCAGAGCCAACTTTTAAACAAAAAATTTCACCAATTTAGTTCATTATAATTTATGAGGTAGACTACAAGGAGAAATACATGCATAGTTTACTCTACCTAAACCCTCAGGTAATTTTTGAAGAGCCTGGAATTGAAGGCTGTTATATTTCACAGGTATAATTAATTAAGATTGATTTAAATAATCCTAATGCAATAAGTCAGCAACACATTTGTCAATTGGGGTGAATTCACACAACGAATGTCATTTTTCTAGTGGAGCAGTCTTTTTAAATTTAATTAATTGAATATATACAAGAAAACCATACTGTTTAAAATCTCTGGGGCCAACTAAATATTGGACATCAATACTGTTAGGACTTAGAAAAATGAAATTTAAAATCTACCTTTGTTTATTATAATAGACGAGCTGAATTCTACTTAGGAATATGCCCTAATTTCATTTTCTAATTAATATGGAGCCTCAGAGCACTGTTTAATTAAAATGCCTCTCAGACCAGTGAAACAGATCAGACTGAGCACGGACCTAGAGCTGTGGACTAAATGTGCAGAGATGAGCCAACTCTCCGCGATGGTGCTGTCTGAGGCACCTCCCGTAGCACTGGCTAGAGCATCGTGGCAACTCTACATGCCATTAAATGCTGACATCAGTTTTCACTTTTGATATGAAAAACATGGATTCCAAGAGACTTGCATGCTTTGTAGACTAACTGGACATTTGTCAATATGGGGTGACATGGAGTGTCATAAGTCTCTATCTGGTCTTCAGAGCTCTGTGTTTTCCTGTCAGAACAATGAAGAAATTCATACGCATTTTTGAAAAAGACACACAAAAAGGAAAAATCAATGAAGTATGAATTGTCAACATCATTTGGGGAGAGAAAGGAAGAAAGGAGAGCTTCTGTAATTACCATCTGTGTTGTGGAATGTTTTTAAACGTTAACAGAATAGACAAGCTGACCAAGCTCACAGTTCTCTGTTTTAGATGTGTTCTAGGTGGAGAAAATGTATAATTCTCAGCAGGACCTATCACAGACAGAATACAAAGTGTCAAAGGTAATGAGAGTTGCGAGGAAGCCTGGGAAATGCGTTTCTCATGGCCTGAAAGGAGAAGGCTGACTACTCAGAGTGTCGCTGTAACAGTGAGGTTTCTGAGTCCCTATTTGGTATTTATCTATGGTCATTACTGCTGCCTATTAAATGTTAATGACAGAAATGCCTAAACACAGACATTAAATCGTATTAATATAGCTAGATGTGTGTGTAGGATTGTCCAAATGTTCTTTACCACAATCGTTTCCTGCCCAGATTATTTTAGCTAGGTCCCTGGTTAGAGATAGTGGAACCGCAATCTCCCCCATTTTGGCAACACAGAGCAGGGCATGGCGTTGAGAGGGCATGAGCAGCTCTGAATCCGAGGAATGTGAATAGTGTAAATGTTACAGATACACCTTCAGTTAGGCTGTAATTAATCTTGCATCATTTTTTTTTTTAATCCTCATCCTAGGACATTTTCCATTTTTTGTTCAGATAGAGTGGGAGAGAGAGAGAGAGACAGAGACAGAGACAGAGAGGGAGACAGAGAAACATCGACGTGAAAAGAACACAAGTGGCTGCCTCCTGCACAACCCAACCAGGCCCAGGGACAAACTGCAGCCAAAGTACATGCCCTTAGCGGGAACCGAAACCAGGTCTCTGGACCGCAGGCCAATGCTCTAACTGCTGAGCCAAACCGGCCAGGGCAATCTTGCATCTTCTTAATACAAGCCAGTGTCAAAAAGCAACCAGGGTTTATCAATACACATTGTACTGACATCTGCCTTATATGAGCATCCACTTCATGTGTGATATTTTGCTCAAAGAAGGAAATGGTACCATTTTAATACAAACCCTGTTTCCTGACCTATGAACGTAAAAGAGGGCGCAATATATTTTCCAGTGACCTGACCACTGTGATTTATACAGTCTTTGCCTGTTGAGCTCTGTCACATGTCTGCATTCTCAGACCAAAAGACTGGATCAGATGTCAGGAATAGGAAAATGAAATCTCTTCCTGATAAAATGCAAAATCCTTTTTGATAAAATTATGAAATGTGGTAGCGAGGTATGATACAGTAATATAAAAACTTGGAGGATTTAAATGTAACAGCATGTTCTGTTTTGCTGCTTTGCTTCCTGGTAGAAGGAAACAAAGAAACACACAAAAAGCAGAGGGTGGGATTTACTAATGTTGTTCACAGTAAGTCAGTCTGTAAAGTGAAAAAGAGGCTTGGAATACAAAACATGATGCCTGCTGTGTCTGAAAGGTATCCCAATGCCTAAAATGTTGGAGAAATTCGTGGAGAGCACTTCACCCCAGTGGAAACATGACCCATAGAAAGCTGTCAGAGTCCATCTCGGCTTGGGATATCTGGGATGTAAAGAGCCAGTCAGTCCCGCAAATTAGGCTGCCCTGTAGGTTGTCTTACATGCCAGGCTTTCAGGAAACGTTAAAGGCCCAAGTGGAGCTTGGATTTGTACCAGGGGTAACAACTGGGCTGAGTGTAAATCATGAAGCAGTGACAGTGTGATAAGATGTATGACTCAGGGGCTGTGCAAGACTCGACATATATAAATAAATTCAAATTATTCAACAGCAGTGGTATCGGGCAGACAAAGCACAGAGTTTAGAGGACCACATGGTCTGAGGCAATCACATCACTTTGGACTGGTAATGGCCTATCGAGGCGAAAATATTGATTTGTACCCAGACATCACTAGCTAAAATATTATTGATATGACAATTGCGGTCAAGGACTTTGGTTACATTTTAAATGTAGTTTCATGTTCTTCTAAGTTTGCATTTTCAGAATTAAGTCTGACACACACAAGGACATATAGACCAGAGTGCAAGTAAGTGCAATGACGAATGTTTAAAAACGTATTAACATACTTCCTTCCTCTCACACTTCTTTATGTGGGAATCTTCCTTTACTTAGGCAGGCACCTTCTTTAGGCCTGCTCAAGTGGGAATATAAAGAGGGAGAGTCAAGAATCAATGTGTAACTTTCATGTGCCTTGGCTTGTAGTAGGACTTGGAGATGCAAAGTCCTGGGAGAGGGGACACATGGTATGTTCTTACAACTCTAAAATTTATTTTTTCTTTATTGGTTTTAGAGAGGAAGGAAGGGAGAAGGAGAATAAGATAGAAACATTGATGAGAGAGAACATTAATTGGCCACCTCCTGCATGCCCCCCACCAGGCATGGGGCCCAAAACCTGGGCATGTGCCCTGACTGGGAATCGAACTGCGACCTCTTGGTGCATGGGTCAATACTTGAGCAGGTGTAAACCATATCACAGCAGAGACCAGCAACGTCAGAGAATAATGGGCTGACCAGAGACGCTCTCTCATTACCATAAGTATACCTGTTTATCAATTACCTGAAAATGTCTTAGATGGAAGAGAAGAGGAGAGATCCATTCGGGAAAAATGTGATAAGGAAATTGAGCTTTAATATTGACAGGCTATTAGCACCACCACAGCTCCCCTCCCCCACCAGCCCCTGTACCATTGTTTTAAACTAAAATGTTAAAAAATGGCTTTTAATGGGAAAGTTTTTTGCTCACCTTCCATCAACAGTAAAAAAGACTCCAAAGCAAATGTGGTTAGTTATATAATATAAATTTTTTTTCTTACATGAGCTATAATTTGCAGATACCAACCTTGCTATATCAGCATAAATGAAAATACAGTTAAGTATATATGTAAACATATTTGACAAAAACATTACAGGCTTTTGAGTCAGAGCTGACTTGAATTTGGGGTATTGTTGGGTAAGCCTCAGTTTCTTCAGCTTGCACGATGTGAGGAATAGAACTACGTATGGAGAAACTTATGTGCCTGGTGCTCATTAAATGTTAGATGCTAATATTACTCCCACTACTGTTGGTGTTGCTCTATCACTGTTACTGTCATCATCATCATCAACTTCATCATCATCTTCATTAGCATCCTCAGTAGTACCTGTACTGGTAGCAATAGTAGGACTTGATGGAGTAATGAGTGATGAAGGAACTTGTCTATACTTAGAGTGTGTGATGTAAAAATCATTAGTGTATTTGCCTTATAATTTTTGAAAGAAGAGGGTTTTCTGAAATTATCTGAAATATAAAAAGTGCTGTTAAAACTGGGTGTGGAAAAATTAGTAAGAGGATCATTTTTATTTTTTCCTTCCTGGGCAAACTTGATTTGAAGGCTTAAGAATAAGAAGACTGATGGTTAGTTGGCAGTCTAGCTTCAGAACTGGGAG
Source organism: Molossus molossus (assembly GCF_014108415.1). NCBI lineage: Eukaryota > Metazoa > Chordata > Mammalia > Chiroptera > Molossidae > Molossus > Molossus molossus. The sequence continues at coordinate 44,161,754 of NW_023425401.1, forward strand.
AAGGGGCCTGATTCATAAGGAGGAAACCATGACTAGCACAAAAGGATGACATTAATGCTCATAAAAAGACTATCTGAATAAAAAATTACACTTCCGGTCAAGATAGTGAAATAAGTAAATGCAGTACTGGCATCCTCCCAAGAGCACATCAAAATTACAACAAAACTATGGAACAACCATCATTAAGAACCACTTGAAATCTTGCTGAATAGAAATCCTATAACTAAGGATATGCAGAAGGGACAGATGTGGAACTGGCTGGCCCCATAGTCTCTCATGGTGATTAAAAATCAGGAGGGATATCTTGGCTGTGGAGGCCCACCCTGAGAAGTGAGGGGTCCTAGCCCTCAGTTCCAGTAGTAGAAGTTCCTATAACTTCTAGCTGTAAAGACCAGTGAGAATTGTGGGTGAGTGAGACAGTGGGCTGCTGGAGTCCGAAGTATTCCTTTATTCCCACCCCCAATTAATTTTTTTAAATTTTCATATTTTTTCTAATTACAGTTTATGTTCAATATTATTAAGTGTTAGTTTCAAGTCTATAGCTTAGTGGTTAGACAATTATGTATTTTACAAAGTGTTCCTTCTGCCCTCAATATTTCTAGTACCCACCTGTCACAATACATAGTTATTACGGTATTATTGACTGTGTTTCCTATACTGTACTTTACATCCCTGTGACTGTTTTGTAACTACCAATGTGTATTTCTCAATCCTTCACCTTTTTCACCCAGTCCCCCAACCCTCCTGCTCTCTGTCAACCATCAATCTGTTCTTTGTATTTATGAGTCTGTTTATGTTTTGTTAATTTGTTATATTGTTCTTTAGATCCAGGCATTTCTCTTAAAAGACTGGCACATGGTCTTACTTGGACTCACTCTTTCTAAGCTCCATCACTGGGCAGCAGCTTGAAAGGCTCTAGATATACACAGGAAGGAAATGAATTGTTTGGCTTTGGGAGAAAGCTGGAGTGGCAACTTTCTCCCAGACAGAAGTGCTTCAGAAGCCTCTGTTCCTTTGACGAGCCCTCCTGCTGCAGGCGTAGGCAGGTACCATCTGAGTATTAACCTGACAAACACTGTTCTTCCCACATTGGTAATTCCCTAGGACGCCACCTGACCCCACCCAACTTTCAGACCCACCCAAGCCACTTCCAGTGGCTTTTCCATATAAGCAGCCTGTCTTGGCTCATGTTGCGGACTTTCCTAAATTCTCTCAAAGGTTTAAAAATTGCAAACAAGCAGCGTCTGGCTTTGGCATGCTCTGTACCTCTTGCTAAGTGGCCTCAGGTCCAGCAATAGTGACAGCTGGACTTGTCCAGCAGCTTGGCCTCTGCTGAGCATCTCCAAGTCCAGCACAAGTAGCAGCCATCTACAGATTGCTTTGTAGCTCATGCCAGGTGGCCCAAGCAGGGCACAGGAGGTGGCTAACCTTGGCCTGCACCTCCCAGAAGGCCCCAGAGCCAGCACAGCCAGTGGATAGTTTCAGTCCATGTGAGAGCACCATCCAAACACCTCTAAGAGTGACATACTCAAGGGGGAAATCAGTGGGCATCTGAGACCTGCTATGTTCTGCTCCATGGGGATGGCTCCTGCATAACAACTCTTCTGCTCTAGTCTCAGTGGGTCCTCATAGCAAACTGGCCAGGGGGTCAATCACTCCCATTGGTATGTCAATAGCATCAAGTTCCAACTACAACAGAAGGGTGCACACAGTTTACATGGGGGGCAATGTCTCACCTGGAATGCCTAGCTTGGGTAATCAAGAAGGCTGTGCCACTGGACCTTATAGGACACCTACTACATAAGACTAAGTGACACAGTAGATCTACCTAATACATAGAAACAAACACAGAAAAGCAACCAAAAAGGGAAATGTGTCCCAAATAAAGAAAAGTAGAAAACTCCAGAAAAAGAATGAAGTGAAATGGGGTAAGCAAACTACTAGACAGAGTTCAGAACAATGGTTATAAGGATGCTCAAGGAACGTAGTGAGAACCTTAACAGCATAAAAAAGGATGTAGAAACCATGAAAAAGAACCAGTCAGAAATGAAGAATACAATATCTGAAATGAAGGATACATGAGAAAGAATGAACAGCAAACTAGATCAAGCAAATAACTGAATCAGTACTTTGAAAGACAAAGTAGCATAAAACATCCAATCAGAGCAGCAAAAAGAAAAAAAATTAAAATCAACATGAAGATAGTTTAAAGGGCCTCTGGAACCACATCCAGTGTAACAAGATCCGCATGATAGGAATACTAGAAGGAGAAGAGAGAGGGCAAGGGATTGAGAACCTATTTGAATAAATAATGGCTGAAGACTTCCCTAACCTGATGAAGAAAAAATACACACAAATCCAGAAAACATAGAGAGTCTCACACAAAAGAGACCCACACCAAGACACATCATAATTAAAATGCCAAAGGTTAAAGACAAAGAAAAAATATCAAACACAGCAAGAGAAAAGCAGTTAGTTACCTACAAGGGAGTTCCCATAAGACTGTCAGCTGTTTTCTCAACAGAATCTTAGCAGGTCAGAAGGGATTGCCATAAAGTATTAAAGTGATGAAAACCAAGGACCTACAACCAACCAAATTTACTTAACCAGAAAAGCTATCATTAAGAATCAAAGGGCAGATAAAGAGCTTCCCAGACAAGAAAAAGCTAAAGAACTTCATCACTATAAAATCAGTATTGCAAGAAATGTTAAAGGGTCTAATTTAAGAAGAAAAAGTAAAATAAATAAATAATTATGAATAATAAAATGGCAATAAGTACATATTTATCAAAAATTACTTTGAATGCAAATGAATTAAATGCTCCAATAAAAAAACAGGGTGGCTGAATGAATAACAAAAAAAGACCCTAACATTTGCAGTCTACAACCGGCTCACTTCACACTGAAAGACTGAAAGTGAAGAGATGGAAATAAATATTTCATAAAAATGTAAACAAAACAAAATAAAAGGCTAGGGTAGCAATAGTTATACCAAACAAAATAGACTTTAAAACAAAGGTTATAATAAGAGATTAAGAATAATTCAGCAGTTCTACTTCTGAATATTTATCAGTGCACATACATACTAAGGTGCAGGTTCGATCCCAGCTCAGGGCAAGTACAGGAGGCAACGGATCGATGTTTCTCTCTCATATCACTCTCTCTCTCTCTCTTTCTTCTCTCACTTCCTCTCTCTTTCAAATCAATAAAAAAAATATCCTCAGATGAGGATTGAAAAAAAGATACATACATTCATATGTTCATTGGAGAATAATTTACAGCAGCCAAGATATGGAAGTGACCTAAATATCCATCAATAGATGATGGATAAAGAAGAAATGGTGCGTGTATACAATGGGATATGACTCAGCCATAAAAAAGAGTAAAATCTTGTCATCTGCAACAGCATGGATGGACCTAGAGGGTATTGTGTTGAGTGAAATAAGTCAGACAAATAAAGACAAATGCCATATAATTTTGCTTATATGTGGAATCTAAAAAACAAAATACATGAGCAAGTAGAATTGAAATAGGCTCATGGATAGAGAGAACATTTTGACAATTGCCAGATGAGAGGGGGGTTGGGCAGATGGGTAACAAAGGGAAGGGATTAAGAAGTACAAATTGGTAGTTACAGACAGTCATAGGAATTTAAAGTATAGCATAGGGAATATAGTAAAAAATGTAATAATTATGTATGGTGTCAGATGTGTTCTAGTTTTATAGGGGTAATCACTTTTAAAAAAAATCTTCATCTGAGGACATTTTTGCATTTATCTTCAGATAGAGCAGGAGGGAGAGAAGGAAGAAGAGAGAAAGAGAAACATCAATGTAAGACAGACACATTGCCACCCACACAACCCCAACCGGGGCTGGGGACAAACTACAACCGAGGTACGTGCCCTTAGTGGGAACTGAACCTGGGTCTCTCCAGCCCTCGGGCAACGCTCTAACTGCTGAGCCAAACTGGCCAGGGTGAGGGTGATCACTTTTTAAGTTATAAATGTATAATCGCTTGGTTACATACCTGAAACTAATATAATGTATGTAAATTGTAATTTAAAAGTAAAAAATATTAAAAAGAACAAATATAATTATGTTGGACTATAATTCTACTTAATATATAACTAAATGAGTCTTTACAAAAATATTATGGTACAGAATTTTTAATAAAAAAACTAAAGTAACAAGCATATTTAAAATTATTTTGTTAGGTCACAAATCAAAATCTCATCAGTACTACAAATATAGGCCTTGAAATAAAACTATGATTAAGATAACAATGATATTTTCATTAGAATATTTTCTTTGATCTGCTAAAATTTATCTTTTAGTAAAAGTTTATGTGATTAAAAAAACCTACACTCAAAGATCAATAATTATTGTCACGCAAAGATAATATTTGAAAGTAAAAGATAAAATCTGTGTTTTAGAATCACAGTGTTAAAAAAAGGATATTTTTTTAAAGTTTGGAAAATAGAAGTTGAAGATTCTGAAAAAAACTGCATTATTGGTGTTAAAAAAGACTAGTGTATTATACTCAACAAGGTTGTTTTAAAACTGCTGTGATTTAGGGAAGTTTCATAGTAAGAGGAGAGTTGGAGACCACAGTAAGACCAGATGTCCTAAGACAGACTGAAAGGACTCTATGGACAGCAGACAAACATGCAACCCAGGTGACAGAAGGGATCTGGTACACCTTTGAGAAAAGGGACTTCTAGAGAGTTGTGAAGACCACCATAATCATCTGTTTTGTTTTCCTCATGGTGAGAAGCTTGAAGACAGGGAGCATGTCTTACTTCTCTTTGTATCCCCAAAACCTGATATTGGGTGCTCAGCACAGTCATTAGATAAAGGAATGAATAAGATCATGTGCCTACTGTGGCCCTGGAAAAGCTTTAAAAAAAATGTCTTGTACCTCAGCTGAAGAGCAACCTCAGATAGAGATTTGGTAGCATTAGGAATTTTGGCTTCCTATGCTATTACTACATTAGCTGTTATTTTATGAGTTTATAAAAAAAATTAACAAATGTTCACGATTTTTAGTTAGGCATGTGTTTGCCAAATATTTCAAATAGTTACAGGTGTGCTGATTTGAGGTGGAGAGAAAGAAAAAAACACAAAGTTGATACCGGCTATGTTCCATAAAGCTACCTTCTGTGTCAATGCCCTAGCACACTGCTAGAGAAGCACATGCAGATAAAAGAAAATGTTCTAGTAAAGAAAAAAATGGCATTCAAGTTTTAGTTACATTGCTTTCGGGAACATAGATTTTTGGTAGCTTTTATTTTCCCATTATGGATATTGTGTGCTTTTAACAACCAGGCTGATAATACTATATTTTATTACATTTTACAATAACTTGAATAAGGTAATACTTTGCAAAATTTCCCTTTTGTTTTTTGTGTTTTCTTTTTTTTAAGTTTAATTTTGCAAACAACATCACATTGTAGATTTTCAAATTCATTCTTTTATTTTTAAAATCAAGAAAATACCATTTAATGAAACATATCTTAAATTTCTCTCAAACTCTTTTTCAAAGAGCAATATATTTTAAACTCTCATTAGATGTCAAATTTATTGTAAACAAAGGCATCCAATATCATGTTTTCAGCAAAATACATAAAAATCAATTAGAATATTTAAGAGAATCATAGAAATCGTAGGAAGAAATTTTCTGATGTTATTGGGTTTATTTTCATTTCTTCAATTGGGCTTTATGTTGGTCATAGTGGAGAGAGATAGGATCAATGTTCTTTATTTTATTCAGTGATTACTGCATCTTTGAACAACATGAAATTTTTATTCATCTATTCAAGATTTATTGAATGCTCTGCTAAGGGCTAGAAATTAAAAATTGTCTGTGTAAAGGGGCTCACTGAATATATGGAGAGACATGTAAAAAAGAAATTCAATAAGTTGGGATGTATCATGGTCGAAATATGCAAAGGTGCAGAAATAAAAGAAAGGCTATTTATGGTGGGGATTGGAGAGGACAGTAAGTGTTTTATAGAGAAATTTCCCTTGAGTTATGTTGTAAAATAAGACTCAATATTGTAGCAACTCTTCTTACTGATGGGAACTTACATTGAAAAAATTTGGCACTCAACTTTAATTAATGCTATTTATGTTCCTATCACAACACACCCAGGATGTTATCTTTTAAATTTTTCATAGCCAAAGTTATAAAAGTGATACCCCATCCTGCCTCACTTCCATTACTGAGCACCATAGAAGTACTGCAGTTAGTTATAATTTTTTGATACTGTGTATCAGACACTGTGCAGTCTTACATAAATCATCTCATTTGATCCTCATAATAACTCTATGAAGAGTAATATTACTTGACCAATGCCAGAAGTTGCACTATTTTTGACGCGGTTGGGAGATGGTGGTGCTGGAATTTGTTTAGATGAAGGATTCCTTTCCGGGCTGTCCTTTCTTAGGATTCCCAGTGATCTAAACATTGGTAAGAAAACTGTAGAGACACATGCAGAGAAGACCTGGCCACCCGTGGCTCTATCCTTTACGAGGAATGCTCCCAGAAATTTGAAATAACTTTCACATTGCTCTTTAGGAGTCCAAGTTCATTCATCTTCAGATCCTTTTGTATTGCATAGATATAGTTAATATCTACTTTGGAAAAATATTTCAGCTAATATTCAAGTCATAATATAATCTTTATTATTTATTCAATAACAGGTTATATTTATGAGGACATTCAGATATATTACAAACTTTAAAAATTCTTGTGGCATTCACAGGGAAAGATAATATGGATGCACTTGGAAGCCTATTTCATTTTATTTGAATTATAATGCCATCTGCCCAAACTCAGTCTCTGAAAAAGTACTGCTCTGACAGCATCAGAAAGGAACTTTCTGTGAGAAATAGGCATCTGTTTTTTCATTAATTTACAAAGGACACATTTGTTTGCACTCACAAAGACATTTCGCAAATTTAGTACCCAATTAATATGTCGTTCTGTGACAATGACAAAATAATCATATTCTTAAATTAAACCCATTTTTTCCATCTTTATTTTGCAAAGCATAAAACCATTATATGATGTAGTACAGAAATTAACTCTTCCAATTTTTTTTTTTAATCCTCACCCAAGGACATTTTTCCATTTTTTGTTCAGATAGAGCGGGAGGGAGAGAGAGAAAGAGAGAGAGAGAAACATTGACGTGAAAGGGACACATCGTGTGGCTGCCACCCACACGACCCAACCAGGGACGGGGACAAACTGCAACCGAGGTACCTTAGTGGGAACCGAACCCAGATCTCTCCAGACTGCAGGCCGACGTTCTAACTGCTGAGCCAAACCAGCTAGGGCAACTCTTTCAATTTTTAATAACATCATTTTTCCTCTATGAAGATGACACTATTGGTATCACCTGGACATTTGCTTCTGGTAATTTCCAATAATGACAGTGAATTTGTTGTGCCCAATCATCCTTGCCTGGTTGCCCCAGTAATATGAAGTTAGTACATCTGTGGAATGATGAATAGGATTTACCTGGCATTAGAGACTGTGGGAGAGAATGACACAAAGTAAGTTTCAGAAGAATGGGCTCCAGGATCCCCAATTCTTTGAAAGTGTGTGGTGAGAGTTGAACCTGGTCAGGCATCTGCTCAGCTATTCCTGGGACACATGGAGCAGCCTCAGCATTTAACATGCTAGATATGGCAGAGGAGATACACTGGCAGGTAAGATCCTTGACTAATTCACAACCCAGTTGGAGAGGTAAACACATCTATTTTAAAAACAGAAATAGATCCATAAGGAGTGTTTATGAATAAAGGTGCAGGTATGACTTAGTATACAGAAATGTTGTATGATTTTGTAGTAAGTATGCCTTTAATGTGCAATAACTTCATGACTCTCATTGATTCTCAGTTGGAATCATGGAGGAAGCAAAGGATAGGAGTGGGGTGCTACTTGGAGAAACGATAAAATGGATTTAGGTATGGGAGAGGGAGAAATAGGTGGTTGGATGAGTAGTTCTGTACAGAATGAGCATAGTAATACATGTAAATTGGAAAATAATTATTCTAGTTGGAGAAGAGAATTTATGTTTAAAAAAATGAGTGAAAAGGCTGTATATGTAAGATAGATCAGTAGAATGTTTTGAATACTATGTTGAAGAGTCTTAAGTTATTGCAAACTATTAGCATGTCAAAGAAGAGGAACAATATAATAGATATATTTTGGGAAAGCCTTACTCAGGTACTTGCATTCTTGATATTTGTACCATAAGTACATAGCACATGCCCAGAACAATGCTTAAAATAAAATAGAAAAATGAATGATTAGAACCAGGGATAATTATTCAGGGGTACTCCTGAATTTCTGTGGCTGCACTGATTGGGACCCTCTTTCCTATTGTTGGAGAATTCTCCACAACTGGAGTCTTACTGGGAGGGTGCTACATCCAACTACAGAAGTGGAAAAGCCCAGGAATATGCCTTCCCTGGAAACTAGGGCATGGACCTACTTTCAAACTGGTATTGGGCAATCTGGCCCAACCACCTGGGACTTTGAATCTGGGGTTAGTGAGGTAAAGCAGCAGCGACAGTGAAGAATTTATTCCAGTGGTGGAAGAGACTGCAGAGAGAGCAGTGAGTGTCTTCTTTGATCTGTCCTTGCAGGATGACCCCGTCTGGAGTTCTGGTTATGAAACTCACTCCCTTTGGTTTTTCTTATTTTTTAAGCTTGTTTCCTGCCCCCTCCTCCAATGTGATTCTTTAAACTATCCAATAGCCTTTTAATAAATGTATTTTCTGCATAAGTCAAGCAGAATCAGTTTCTGTTGTAGGTACTCAAGAACTCTGATAAAGGTGTCCCAGCTTAAGAAGCCACCAGGACCCTATTTTGGGACAATGTTGATAGAGTGAGGAGAGGACAAACATAAGAAATACTGACAAGGAAGAATTTGCAGATTTGATAACTAGCATGATAGTGCTATTCCATTATTTTCTTCTTATTCTTTTTAAAATCCTCACCCAAAGAATATGTTTGTGGATTTTAGAGAGAGAGGAAGGGGGGGGGGAGAGAAACTCTGATGTGAGAGAGCAACATCTAGTGGCTGCCTCCCATACACATCTAGCCAGGGATCAAACCCACAACCTGGATATGTGCCCTGATCAGATATTAAACCCGCAGCCTAGGTATGTCCCCTGACCTGGAATCAAACCAGCAACCTTTGGTGTAAGGGACGACACTTCACCCAACTGAACCATCTGGCCAGGGCCTGCCGTTCCATTCTAGCTTCACTACTCTGTTCACAGTAATGTGTTCATGGCATTGAATAAGGGGTGACACAGAGAGAAACAAAATATTTACAAGTATATACCCTAAAGGATTCATAATAAAGTGTTTGTGGAACATGTGAGTATAATGTCTGTAAGTATGACATATCTTCAGAGAATAGACTAAACCGGGGAAGTGGTAGTAAACATGAATAATGTTTTATTTTCACACACACACACACACACACACACACACACACACACACACGCCACATCTTCAATATCCGTTCATCCATCGATGGACACTTAGGTTGTTTCCATATCTTGGTTATTGTGAATAAAGCTATAGCGACCATAGGGGTACATATATCTCTTTGAGTTAGTGTTTTCATATTGTTTGGATAAATACCCAAAAGAGGCATTGATGAGTCATATGGTAATTCTATTCTTCTTCTTTTTTTTTTTTTTAAGAAAATTTTTTTCTTTATTGATTTTAGAGAGAAAGAGATAGAAACATTGGTGAGAGAGAACATCAATTAGCTGCCTCATGCATGCTTCCCACTGGAGATTTGGCCCACAACCTGGGCATGTGCCCTGACTGGGAATTGAACCAGCAACATTTTGGTGCGTTGGTTGATGCTCAACCACTGAGCCACACCAGCCAGGCTATTCTTAATTTTTAAAGAAACCTCCATACTGTTTTCCGTAGCAGCCACTTCATTAATTTATAATCTGACCCACAGTGCACAAGTGTTCCCTTTTCTCCACATCATCACCAATGCTTGTTATTTCTTGTCTTTCTGATAATAGCCATTCTAACAGGTGTGAGGTGATATCTCAATTGTGGTTTTGATCTGCATTTATCTAATAACTAGTGATATTAATCATCTTTTCGTGTGCCTGTTGACCATCTGTATGTCTTCCTTAGAAACATATTTATGCAGGTCCTTTGCCCATATTTTACTTGGGTTGTTTCTTTCACCATACACAAAAATTAATTCAAAATGAATTAAAGACTGGAATGTAAGACCTGAAACAATGAAATACATAAAAGAAAGCAAAGACACTAATCTTCTGGGACATCGGTCTTACTGCTGTTTTGTGAATTTGATTCCAAAGGCAAGGGCAATAAAACAAACAAACAAACAAACAAACAAGCAAACCACCCAGAACTTACAAACTTCTGCACAGCAAAAGAAACCATTGACAAAACAAAAAGGCAACTGACCAAATGGCAGAAGGTATTTACAAATGACGTATTTCTGATAAGGGGTTAATATTCAAAATTATATAAAGAACTCATGAAATTCAACAACAAAAAACAAACAACATAAATGATATTTTAAAATAAAAATATTTTTATATAGAGGAAAAGAGTGAACCTTTCATGAGTTCATATAATTTCTAACTCTATATGAGAACCACATTAATCGTCAGTTTCATTGATTTTTTTTTTCTTTTCTTTAAAAAAATTTTTTTTTCTTTATTGGTTTTTAGAGAGATCGGAAGTGAGAGGGTGAGAGAGACAGAAACATCCATGAGAGAGAACATCGATTGGCTGCCTCCTGCATGCCTCACAGTGGGGATCAGGCTCACAACCTGGGCATGTGTCTTGACCAGGAATAGAACTGGCAACCTCTTGGTGCATGGTTCGATGCTCAACCACTAATCTACACCAGCTGGACTTTCATTGACTTTTTTAAACTAAAAAAGTTGACAATTTTATTTTTAAATTTCACAATACAAATGAAAATGGCTCTTTTTGGGTCCCACTACTTCCCTCTAAAACTGTTCCCTCTTTAATAGGAGGAAGAAGTGAGTCTTCCTTGTCATGTTGTTAGGCAGTACCCAGAGTTGCAGCATCATGATCTTCTGGTGAAGTAGAACAAATAATATAAAACTGATAGAAAGTGAGTTCCCCCTCTCCCTTATCTGACCTGGCTGAGTGACCATTATGGGATGGGTGGGAACTCTCATCATGGAAGGCCCAGGCATCATTGGCATGTGCCCTCCCATAGGTGGCCTCATTCCAGGAGCAGGTCCCAGGGGCATTGTCCCAGGGGCATCATCCCAGGAGGAGGGGGGCCCATCATTAGCATCATGGGACAGGCCACTATACTGGTGCTGGCATCATACCAGGGCAATGAGGACCCAGAAGACTGGGGAGAGGTGGGATCATTGCCCCCGCAGGAGGAGGAGCAGAGAATGGAGTAGAGGGTGTCTTTCCTGCTGAGGTGCTACAGTTGTTTTGCCAATCAGGCTATGAGCCTGCTCTTCCATGCATGTCTGACAGCAGTCTTTCACCTTCTCTTTGTGTTTCCTACCACTGCTGTGTGTCTTTCTCACATATGGAGAGTCATCGGTAAGGTATGTATCACAGTAGTCACAATAAAACTTGGGCATGTTGCTTTGCAGGCCATTGGCCACACCGTTCCTATTTTCATTGGCTTTGTAGCCTTATAATCAGCACCTCAGTATCAACATGGCTGAGACTAACTCATAGTCTTTTCATCCATTCGTTCTCTCTCAATGACTAGCATTGGAGCTGCGAGATGCCCAAACTGGAAATCTGACAGCCACCAAGAATTTCTTCCTCCCTCTTCTAATTATTCAAAAAGTCCTGTGTTCCTCCCCTTAGTCATCTCTCAAATAATTCCTCTCTATTCCTATGACTGCAGCCAAAATCTCATCACTTCTTTACTGGAGTTTTGCAATTATTTCCTAGTTATTCCCTTTACCTTTTCCCTTCCAACCCATCCCATTTCCTACTATCAGAATAAATATTCAACAAATGCAAATCCATTCATTCATTTCCCCTACTGAAAGTCCTTTGGTGCCTTTCCCTTTGCTTTCAATCAAAGTAAACCCCTTAGAATGACAAACATGATCTACCATGATCACATCTTACCAAGTGCATCTCTTTTCCCATATAAACCTTCTGTGCTCAGGCTTTTGTTCATGTTCAGACTTTACTGCAGTCCTTGACTCTTGCCTTTTCCATATACTATTTCTTCTGCCTGGAACCTGCGTCTCACTTCCCTTTCCTGGCTAAATTCTGTCTGTCCCTATGACTCAGTTAAGTGTCACCCATCTTGAAAGGGTCTCCTGACCATAGTTCTTAGCAAGGAAATCATGGCTATACTTCCATAACCCCTGGTTCAGACATCACAACCTTTATCATTTGTAGTATAACAGTTGATTTTCTCATCTTTCTTCACCATTAGACAGGAAAAATTATGGGGACTTGGGCTTTGCTTAAAATCAGTCTTTGATATACACTGCTGTAGGAATGAAAGGAGTACATATTCCTTATGAAATCTGAAGGATTTCTATAACCACACCTTATAATCAATACACAGTTCTTTTTACAAGGGTGAGAGAACGTCTAAGATATTTCCATTAACCAGCACTTGGTCTATGAAGAAGCTGGATTTGTAAGACACAATATACAACTGTTTCCAAAATGTTAATTATTTTTTGAAGGAGAACAATTTTTTGAGCAGCATTTTGGCCCCAAGAGAAAAAAGAATGTTCAGAAAGCTGCCTTTTCCTACAACTTCAAAATATGTTTTTCACAGACCCAGACCTTTAGTGACTCTTGTTTAATGCATGCATCTCTTGTATTATAGGAAACATAGAATAGAAAACAAACAATAAAAGTACAGATAACGTAGAGGGCACAAGAGGGCGTGAGATAGACTGAGAAATCTGTAAAATGTTAAAGTCCAGTGTGAAGAGACAGGAAGATGGGAAGCAAGACAGATGGTCAAAAGTGCAGAGAAAGTCCCAGCTTTGTGCATACTCAGATTTAATCTCAACAGAATTGGTGTTTCCCTGAGCTTTTGGTTTTCTTTCTTTCTTTCTTTCTTTCTTTCTTTCTTTCTTTCTTTCTTTCTTTCTTTCTTTCTTTCTTTCTTTCTTTCTTTCTTCTTTCTCTCTCTCTCTCTCTCTCTCTTTTGTTTCGTTTTTTGGCTTCTTTCCCAGTATTCTACCCAAAGAATTCCCTCATGTTCATCACTCAGCTCTTCAAGGTCAAAAACATTCACAAATACTCAGGCATTTGACCAGCAGTCTGTGGGGTAATTTGTACTCTCTCCATTTTTGCAGTTCAGTGCTGGGAGGAGAGAGAAAGGACCTAACAGAGAAACTCTGTTTTATGATCTGGCATTGAACATATTTTCCTAGTTTAATTAATATATAGCCAACCTTGAATTAACTTGGAATACCACTCTACAGAAAAAAGTTTTATATAGGTGCTATTATTTTTCTACTCCATACTATGAACTCAGTTTTCCTACAAAAAAGAATTTGGATGACTTATCATGAAATTGAAAAGAATTCCAAGAATATTATGAAAATGCAAACAACATTCTTAAACCTTTCTTTTGTATAAAGTGGATGGAGGAATATAGTTTTAGGAATAAAAATCTAAGATCCAGAAAAGAAGGTTATGGAAGGTCATATTGATTCTAATAAAGAATGTGGAAAATATTAGCCATCTACAGAAAACAGAACAAAATCTTTTTCTATGAGGCTGTGTGTCCTTGGGTATGGGAATCACGTCCTTGTCACTGTTCAATCTCCAGGTCTAGCCCAGTGACAGAAGCACAGTACATACTCAAAATACATTACATTAATAAATTAGTCTAAAAGACAATTTGGGGAGAGGGCCCCATAGTTTTAGGATGACTCTTTAAAGTAAGTTTTAAGATAATCATTAGAAAATATAATCTCCACACATTAAAGTGATTTTTAAAAAAAGGACAAGTTGGATAAAATCATACACATTTGAAAATACCCTCCAGTATGATTTAGAAAAAACCCAAATTCTATATCAGGATCTATATCAGGATTCTATATCACTCCTGCCAACCTCTCGGACTTCATGTCCCACCATTTTCTTCTCTGTTCTCTATATTCTAGCCACACTGTTTTGTTGTATTTTTTTTTCCCCTTTCTAGTCCCTGAATGTTTCAACTCAAGTTCCACTTTAGGACTGTTACCTCTGCACTTTCCTTTACCTAGTATATTCTTCCTTAGATGCTTTCCTAGCTGGCTATTATCATTTAGGTCTCCTCAAACTATTCCATGATTCTAGAGGGCTCGACCATGCCATCTAAAAGACCTATACCTTCCCTCCATTCTGCCTAATGCCCTACTTTATTTTATTAGCATTTTGTATCACACTTTCTTGTTTACTTGATCTAAGCTGTGCTTGAGCTCTATGTTATATTGATACAAAGTAAATGGTCTCTTATCGAATGAAGGAAGGAATGAATGAATGTGAGAAATATAAAATGTTATGAAACTATGTGAAGTGAAAGAATGATGTGATGCTGATAGGATTGTGGCATGTAGAATCCAGAAAAAAAAAAAGAACATAGGGTTAAATCTCTGTTCTTGGCCCTAAGAGAGAGAATGCTATTAATTACATTTCTTGGTGAGCTCAATATTGGGCAAAGAGATACCCTAAATAGATGACAAATATTTTTCCTTAGTTTTCTACTAAGCAATTCAACTTTTGGGCACAATTAATTTAATGTGAGCTTGGAGGATGTTGAGTAAAATATTCCAGATCCTGATAACTCTAGGATATAAAATGGTAGAGAGAGATATAAATGGTTATTCTAGTCCTGGCCGGTTTGGCTCAGCGGTTAGAGCGTCGGCCTGTGGTCTGGGGAGACCTGGGTTCGGTTCCCACTAAGGGCACGTACCTCGGTTGCAGTTTGTCCCCGGCCCTGATTGGGTCTTGTGGGTGGCAACCACTCGATGTGTCCCTTTCACGTCGATGTTTCTCTCTCTCTCCCTTCCACTCTATCTGAACAAAATATCAAAAAATGTCCTCGGGTGAGGATAAAAAAAAAAAAGAAATGGTTATTCTAACAACTGGCAATGGATTTTCATGAGAATGTTTATATTCAAAACATACCTTGATAATTCTGTTTGGCTGTAAAAAGTAAGGTCTTAGAAGCTTTACCTTTTAAAAAGAAGACCATATTAAAAAAAAAAAAAAAAAGGAAAACTACAACTGCTTTGCATGAGTAATTAACATAAATTTAAGGAAGGAAAAAGAAGGAGCAAAGGAGGATGGAGCCTATGAAAACAAACTGATGTCAAGGTCACCAAAGTAATTAAAAATAAAAATGTTTAATTTTGTTTTTTATATTTCTGCACCAACCCCCACACACATTGCCCAAACCATTAATAAATTCTGTTAACTTTTTGCCTGGTAATTTCTGTTGTGAGCGGTTTCTAGGACAATCGAAGAATAAGGGTTGAGTTCCATATCTGGGTTCGCCTGGAGAGAATTGCCGTTGAATGTGAAACGTGAGTGAGATCAAGAGTCAGTGGACAGGGATTTAGAGCTAAACTTGACGTTAAGAATATAATCCCAGGAGCCCACAGAAAACTTGCATAGGTCTCGGGCTTTAGAACGAGACTAAAGTTTTTTTAAAAAATGTTTTTATTGAATTTTAGATAGAGAGGAAGGGAGAGGGAGAGACAGAAACATTGATGAGAGATAAACAGTGACTGGTTGCCTCCTGCACATCCCCTGCTGGGGACTGAGCCCACAACCTGGACATGTTCCCTGACCGGGAATCAAACTGGTGACTTTTGGTACATGGGACAATGCTCAATCCACTGAGCCACACTGGCTGAGCAAGACTAACATTTTTTTTTTTTTTTGAACGTTTACCCACTTCAAAGGTCGTGATATAAAAATCAATAAGATAAGTACTCAGTTTCACCTATCACATGACTTCAGGTCTGCAAAAGGCTAACAATGGTCAAACTTCTATTTTGTACCAGGAAGGGGGTTCCCTCCAGGTCCAGATTAGTTTCCAAATATTAAGAAGCCTTAAAAAATAAGTAGAGGGTAAATACAGGGTGGGGCAAAAATAAGTTTACAGTTGAGAATACACAAAACAGTTATTCTTGTATTATTATTTATTAATTATTATATTATTTACTATAGGAACAACTGTAAACCTACTTTTGCCCAACTCTGTATATTTTTCTATCATCTTTTATTTCTAATTTCTAGAGGACCAGATTTATTATATTCACCTGTGGTAACAATATAAGCTAAAAGTTAAATATTCTCTACAAAATGTAAGGGTCTAGTTACATGTCAGAGAAAAAAAAGGAAGGTGTAAATTCTCCATGAAGCTGAATTGTATGCATAAGTGTGCTGTGTGAAAACAGAAATTGGCTATCCACATGCTACAATTAAGTACAAGATTTTTCAAAAAAATGTCAAACTGAATCAAGTAAACCATGATCAAAGAGTCCAGCTGAAGTGCAGTGTTGACTCCATTGGCTCAGGCATTATGAGAATACTTGACACCTTGACACGACTTAGTGCTGCTGATTTCACGTCTGGTCTGGCGGGTGCTTATCAACGCCACGCGTCCGGACCTGAGTTCACTCTCCATGTAACTACCTCATAGGAACTGTCCATAAAGTTTCTGGTTAATTATTAGTTTATAATCTCTTGTTTGATTATCTGGAATTTATACTATCATGGTGACAGAGATGACCTTGACATTTCCTTCAGCTTGACTACCTTTTAGAAAGGTTTCTTCCTGACTATGGGCCCCTGACCTTGTTTTTCATAAAACATTTATTTTAGAAATTTGCAAATGTGAACTCTTTCTCTGCCTCTTTGAGATCTAAATCTTCCCCAACCCAGGAATGTCTTTCTCAAGGTTCCCGGAGTTACCTTTTGAAATGCGATCATCAGGAAAGATGCCACCCATATTCCCCAGTCTCTGCGGGAGGGTAGGAGCCTAACTTTGACAAGTGCCAATTAGCAAACAGAAATGGTCTAATTACTTTGACCAAACTTCCTCCTTCCCCCAACCCCAAAGTCTTCCAGTATTTTTCATTAGTTTACCCCAGCATTTAAAAATCCTCCTGCATTTTGCTTCAGGGGAGTTGAATTCAGTTTCTCTCCCCTATTGCAACAGTCTTGAATAAAGTCTTCCTTGCCTGTTAACTGTTAACTCTGCCAGATGCAATTTTTATTTGATAATAGACTGATCTGTTTTTTCATTTTTCCAAATCATTTACTCTCGATATCAGGCAGTACTACTCCAGTGACTTTTAAATCAGCGAACAATTTTTAAAATAAATATGAGATTTAGAATAAATGTAACTGAAATGGGTATTCATGACAGAGGTAGTGAATGATAGATACACTGAAGAATAAAACATAGTTAGAATGTAGAATATGAAAATTCAGATAATTGGATAATACAAAGGAATAATTCAATGGAAATATTCTCCATTTTTCACCCTGAAACACACACACAAACACAGACACACACAGAGTGAAATATTAAGAACTTTTTAACGTAATGCCACACACACAAAATGCTGAAGTTTGAAAAATTTGTTAAATTCTTCTGCCAAGTGGAGAAATCTTCCTGATATATGCTGTGGAATGCACGAGAATGTTTTTGAGCACAGCAAGATTTCAGCTACAGAATGCTAAGTATTGATAGTCTGGAAAGAAGCACCGCCATTGAGCTTACAAAAACAAACAAAAAACAACAACATGATTTACAATGGATAAAAACAGAAACACATGAACAAATTTCGAATGTTGTTAATTAGTAAGTAGGTGTTGAAATCTAGAACTTTTAAAGGGGAGGGGGACAACCCAAAACAACACACACACACACACACACACACACACACACACACACACACATCATTTAGGAACACATTTGGTTTGTCAGTTTTTCTTTCAAGTAAAAAAAGAAAAAACGTACCATCCACATTTTGTTCATAAAGAAACGCCTGACAGCCTTTGGTTTGCTCAGTGTTCTGACACTGTTCTTCTGATGATAAAACCTAACTTGTTAATCTAAAACATATTGACCGATATCATTTAGCTGATTTGAAAACAGCAGGATGTCTAAGATTCTCTGGAGAAAATTTTTTGCTCCTCTTTCTTCTGTTAATAAGGGCAATTAGAAACATAATGGTCCGTTGTGACTGGAGGCTTCCTAGTTAAAACTTCTCAGCAGCAGCTGAGGGCCTCCCCACCTAGCTTTCTCTACCAACAAAGATAAACACTCCATTATCTACTTCAGGCATTTTGACTAAATTCAGCCCAAATCATCTCTCATAAAATAGATTATAATATGTTTTCAGTCCTATTGAAGTGAAATTAGTTATTTGGTGTTCAGATCTGATGTTTTAATCCGTTGTTATCGGGGCTGTAAAAATGAATGGAGTGGAATAAAAAACAATCTCAAATCAGACCTTGTGTTTTCACTCACACTTTCTTAATAAGAAAAAAAACGCTCTAGAGATGATTAGGTTCATGGACATGGATTAATTAAATCACTCAGACTATATTAAAACTCTGTGGGCAATGTTTGATAATGAGTAGCTTTAGTTTGAGGTACATTTAGTCTATTGGTGAGATCTGGGTAGATAATGCTGTATTTAGGTTGGAAATGACACATGACATCATCATCCATATGTAATTGAGAGAAATATGTTTTTTTGATAGCAGTAATCAATTATCGGGAATTTATGTCTAAAAAGTCTTCCGGGCATTCCTCTGGTTTTAGTAAAACAAAATTTAAGTTGATGTATGTTGTTTCCTTCACTCTCCCAAATAACATGCTCATCAATCTCCTTGATGTCCTATTGCCTGACATGATGTGAGCCATTTCTTCCTAAGGGCCTTATTTTCATTACTGTCACAGTCAAATGTAAGCCAGAGCATGAGACCAAGAACAGCAGACTTCTTCTGTTTTCCTGTATATTTATCTTATAACTATAAAATCTTACATGGCAATTCCCGTCAGCTTCCATCTAGAGTGGTTTCTAATTGCCATTCGTTTAAAAAATAACATTTCTAACTCTAAGGAGCCTTATATTGTGAAGCCCTAGGTGCTTTCAGTCTCTTCAAGGAATAGTAACATTTCCTAGGGACTAAAAAGCAAAGACAAAAACCAGTATATTTTAGGATGGATTTCTATACGGGAAAATAACAAGGAAGGATAGATGGATCTCCAAGCAGTCGGAATCATCAATATGCACCTGCAACCTTGACCTTGCCATAAGGTATTGAAAATTGCAATTTTTGACTCTTAGCAGATTAAAATGAAATCTCTCAGTATTTTAGTTTATAAAATATATTTTTATTTATTTATTTTTTAGAGAGAAAGGAAGGAAGAGAGATAGAAACATAGATATGAGACAGAAACATGGATCAACTGCCTCCTGGGGATTGAGCCCACAACCCAAGCATGTGCCCTGACCAGAAATTGAACCGGGACCTCTCAGTCCATGGGATGATGCTCAATCCTCTGAGTCACACTGGCTGGGCTCTCAGTATTTTGATTTACATTTCTTTGATAATAGCTCCCTTAAATTTTTAATGTGTTTATTAGGTATTTAAATTCTCCTTTTTTGTTGTTGTTGAATGAACTGTCATATCCTTTGCCCATTTATCTTAGTGTTCTTTATCTTTTTTAGTCTTTCTATGCACATATTTCTATGCTTTCTTTGTGTTGTAATATACATTCAGAAGTTTGGTTAATCTCTTATTTTTATCCTTTCAAATTTCTTTTTTTAAAAAAAATATTTTTCTTTATTGATTTTAGAGAGTGAGGAAGGGGGAGAGAGAGAGAAAGAGAGAGAGAGAGAGAGAGAGAGATAGAAACATCAATGAGAGAGAACATCTATTGGCCGCCTCCTGCATGCCCCCTCCTGGGGATGAGGTCCACAACCTGGGCACCTGCCCTGACCAGGATTGAACTGGCGACCTCTTGGTGCATGGGTCGACACTCAACCACTGAGCCACACCAGCCAGGCCCTTTCAAATTTTTTGCTTCACTTTTAACTAAAAGAAGATATTGTTCATTCACTTACACTTACTTCTACTTCTTTTAATAGGTAAAATTTATTACAGAATAAATCAATGAAAGAAACAGATGTTACAGTCATTTATTTCTAATTTTATAGAATTTAATTTTATGAATAATTACTCATCTGCAAAAATGGGAACAAAAATACCAACGGCACGGGTCTAAGGAAAGTATAACTCATAGTATAGTGTGCAAGTAGAGGTAAGTAGTTATAATATATCCCTTCCCTTCACTTTCTTCACCCTCCTTCCTAGATAACATGTTCTAAAGAGTGCCATTTTCATTATGCTTCCAGCCGAGTCTTGTTGAATTCTGTACATCCCGTAGACTACAAGTGTTCCCTCCTTCTCTTCCATATCCTGATTCCAGTCTTCCCATATTCCACAGAATTATTGTCTCTGCTCCTATGACATGTTTTATTATGAAGATTCTATTCTATAAGATATTTGTTCATATACCTGTCTTTACCACTACTGTGCATTCGTTGAAAAGTTAGCACAGTATTGGACAGTTATATGTGTGTATGTGTGTGTGTGTGTGTGTGTGTCCTATTCTTTCCTCCAATTTATGTGTTTGGAATTTTCAACTAACATTGGGCTATCTAGTTTTAACCCCTATGGTGTTACAAAGTTTGCAATGATAGTATGTATTTGGTTGCAAGGTTAACATTTCAGTAGTGGTTGGTTTCTTCCTAGACTCTTAATGTGTAACACTGATGCCAGATAAGTAAATCTGAAAAAATAGGTTAAAATTAGGTCCATCAAATAATTTTAACTCCTTGTCAAATTAAATAGCAAGTTATTTAGTAATTACAAATGTATATTTGTAGCTGTATGTGTTAATAATGATTAAGCATATAGATTTACTAGTCATATATTTATATATAAACATATACCTATGTAAATATAATATACACAATATATGTGATAATATGCATGTATGTATATTTTATATAAATATAAAAATATTATTAAATTAAGTTTCAAAAATACCTTAGTATAGCTTAATATATTATTTATTAAATTTGACTTTATTGTCATTTAATTTGACTCTATGTATAATTTTTTGAAAAATCAAATTAACATGTAAGTGATTTTCTCCTTGGGAATTTTTAAAGAACTGGAGTTCTGCTCAGCTGGTGTGGCTTTGTAGTTGAACATCAACACATGCACCACAAAGCCACCGGTTCAATTCCCGGTCAGGGCACATGCCCAGGTTGTGGGCCTCATCCCCAGTGGGGGTCATGCAAGAGGTGGCCAATCGATGTCCTCTCTCATTGATATTTCTCTCTCTCCCCTCCTCTCCCTCTCTGTAACATCAATAAAGGGGGGGGAAGCAGTGTCATCTCTTTAAAAAAAAGAATTGGAGTTCTTTGGCCACTGAGGACATGTTCTACAGAAATAGCACTTTTTCCTAAGATTTTAAGTAATTTCAGACCATAACTTTGCATCAGTTTTCAGAAGTGAAATATAGATTTAAGGGTAGCAGAATAGGCCACACCAAAAAATGCCACTTTGGCATGAGGATTATTTGAGCTGAAGAGGATTAAGAAACAAGAAAAGTTCTCTGCTCTCAGCCCTCTCCCTACTAGCCTAAACACAGAACCTATCTGTACATGTGCCCAGTGAAGACAGTGCAAGACCCTAGTCAGTCCAGAGACCAGAAGAATCTACGTATCAAACCTTGCTAAAACTAGCCCTTTTCTACCATTAGTATCCCCATATATCTGCCTTCGTACAATTCGCCACCCCTCCAAGCTCAAAGGCCTTTCTCTGTCACATATTTATAAAATTATTGTTTACTAAAATGCTATATAAGCTCAAGTTTGAACTGCCCATTTGAGTAACCCATCACTAAGCACTCTCAAGTGTATATATGATGTGCCTGTTCATAAACTTGTTTGTTTTTCTCTTGTTAATCTGTCTTTTGTCCTCGTAATTTGCAGAGCCCAGTCAATGAACCTAAGATGAAGAAAGGAAAAAGCATATTTTTTCCTTCACTACAGATTCAACTTTTTAAAAAAACACTATATTTTAATCTTTGCCGGAGGACATGCTTAGAGAGAAGTAGGAAGAGGGAAAGGGAGTGAAACATGATGTGAGACAGAAACATAGATGGGTGATTCTTTAAGTACCCAGACCAGGGATCGAACCCAGTATGTGCCCTGACTAGGAATCGAACAGGCAACCTTTAGGTTAACACGATGATGCTCAACCAACTGAGCCACTTTTCATTTATACAAGCTTTCACCGAAGTATTCCTGTCCTCTTCAGTATCAAAAGTTGTATTAGATACTTTCTGACAAAAAAACCTAAAATAATTTTATTCTGAAAGAAAATTGTTTCCTGTTCCAATAGTGATTTCAATGGGAACAAAATTAGTCAATTAAGTACATATCTCAAAATATAAAAAAATGAATATATAGTTTATAAGATAGCAGTGTCCTGTTTTTTGATCAATTTCCCTATGAAATCAAGTTTGTTCTATTTTGTTTTATATTGACTTTCTATTCAGAGCTCATCCCAGCATATTTCAAGATATAAAAGGTAACTCTCATTCAAAGCTACATGACTTTAGCTGCCTTTTTAAAATTGTGTACTAAATGTGCCCAAAGTAGTTATATAATATTAGAAAAACCTAACAATTATAGAAAATATTTCAACATTACCTATTAGAGTTTATCTTAACACAAAACTATTTTATCCTTTTGAATGCAAATATACTTGCTGTTTAAAAACATTAATCACCTTAACATGCTGTTTAAAATAGTTGACTATAACTTCATAAATCCATATTTTCACACATTTGAAATATTAACAATTGTAAATAAGTCTTGAAAATGGACTTCTTTATGTTAAAAACAGTAAGTAGACAATTGTCTACAAAAGACAATAGCCTTATTTTAACTTAATATTTGTACAATATACCTAGAAAATATTTATATCTTTTTTATAAGAAATATATAGTAATACACAGAGAAACTGGGAATTGGTGAATAGTTTCATAAAGCATCAGATTTTAATTTAGAATTACCTTCTGTCAGAGGATCATAGGTAAAAAGTACTTGTCTATTCCCTTGTTATATGTAAAAGTTTGAAAAATAATTCTATAAGTCTTAAATTATCTTTGTTAAAAATGGCTATCTCAACCCAGAGATAGAGAGTGAAATATATCAAAAGACAGCAAGTTACAGATATATTTATGAACAAGTAAAAACTGAGATTTTTTCAAATATGTACTTAATTCTCATGTAGTATCAAAAGAGTTCATGACCCAGCCTCTGGCATTTTCCTACCTCCGGTTCTATTCTAACACAGATGGTAGCAACGTTCTCCAAAGAAAAAAGGGGATTTAAATTCTTCCTCCATGGTATTTTCCACCTTGATTCACAGTTTATATGTGAATTTGAGTACAAATATTTGTAAAACTTTAAACACACACACAGAACTCACATTTTTCTTTTAAAATGTGAACATACATTTAATTCTTTTTTTTTTTTGGAATAGCAAAGCAACTTCTTTTGGAAAAAAATATGATTTCAAACTGACACTGCTGGCTGATACAGTGATTTGTGAGTTTCTTATGAGGATGAAAGATAGACTGATATTAACCCTTCCCATAGATTGTTACATGTTTATATTATAACAATGAGCATTTCTTTCATTTTCTACATTATACAAAACTAGACTTTACATTAAGTACTATAACAAATTCATCTTATTTTTCTCTCAGGAGAACCATTTTCTCACATGACAAACACTTTGTATTGCTGTGAAATCGTTATAACTATGGCAAGGATAAAACTGTGAGCTCTAAACATTTTTAAAAGTAAAAGAGATATGCAGTGTCCACTTACATATGACATTACACAACTTCTCACATTCATGACCAAGTTATAATAATCATTGCCTTTCTGTAAAATTACTACTACAGGATCTTTTAAATGCTTGTTTTATCATGCTGTAATGTCATGGACATAACAGCCCAGGAAAATGCTCATAAAATCCCCTTCAAAAGAAGCCATAATGACTTCCTAAATATTCTGACCTGGCAACATTTTATATATTACTTATACAAATATTCTTTAAGAAGCAATAGTTAAGGTAAAATAATAGTGTGAGTTTATTTGGAAATGAGTCTTCCACAAACTAAGGTAAGAATTCTGAGCTCTTGGGATGAGGAAGGATCTAGAGAAGCCGTCCAGCCCCTCATTGCCCTTTGGGCTAAAGCGGTCTTGGGTTTTGTTCACGGATGCTCTACTCACTAAGTTCAGTAGATAGGCATTTGTCAAAGCACAGTGTTCTGGAGTGAAAATAGTGGATGGTGTACATTTTTGAACAATAAGTCAGCTTTTGTTGAAAGGTATATTTATATCCCTGAGTCTAAGTTATTTTAGAATATGAGTAAAATATCTTTAATGTTTTATTTGATGGACTTCACAGAATCCTCCTCATGTCTTTGGGTCACATTATGAGGTTAAGGAACTCAATGTAGATCTTCTTGATGTAGATTTTCAAAAGCTTTCCAGACTAGTGAAGTAGAGAGTGAAGTTACCAACAGTAAACAGGTTTTGGGTTGGCAAGAAATTGAGCTATTGTCTCCAATCATCCTTTGAAGAAATATTTATATATTAAGAAAAATACAGGACAAGTACATTGGAGCTCATTCGACCAGGGAGGCAATAAAAGGAAGTGCAGCTGTGTCTTTTACTGAGGTACACTGGTGTTTTTCTGTCTAATCACAGCAGCCTGAGAGCTGGTCTTCCTCCAGCATGCCATGGACCACCAGTGTTACCAGAGAGCCCCCCCACCCCCCCCACCCCCACCCCACCCCCGCCAAACCCCTGGGAACCTTGCACTTTGTTTCCAGAAATGAGCTAAAAGAGCATGTTCTTTACTGAAGCAGGGGAGCCTGATGTGGGTGAGATAGTGTGACTTTTCTCCCTTAAGTGCTTGGTGCAGACCAGTGCAGATGTCTCCAGGTAACTGGTGACTCTCTCCTCTGTTCTTTTAGCCTATTTTTATAGACATTTTATCTCTTTTTAGAGATTATAAGGTATTGTGAAGTATCTACCCATTGGTTTCTCTCCCTCACTGGATGGGAAGTTGGGGACTGAAGTGGAGTCAAGATTCACAGCTTCTAATTTGTCTTTGATATCTTCTGCCTAAGCAGAGGAGAGAGGGAGAATGGGTGGAAATGATGCTGGTTTATCAATTAAAGACCTACTATGTGCTTACTACTTACAGTGCACTGCCTCTCAAGAAGTGTGATCCTGGTCAATTAGAAAGCATAGACCCCTGTCATATAATTTGGTAGCCAATATGGTCACCGAGCACTTGAAATGTGGCTGGTTCAAACTGAGATGTGCTGCAAATGTAAAATATACACACGGGATTTTGAAGACAGAAAAAAATATATACTGTAAAACTATAAAAATAATCGTTATGTTGATTCTTTGTTGAGATGACAATATTTTGGATATACTGAATTAAACTAAATATATTATCACACCTATTTCATATTTCTTTTCACTCTAATGTGGCTTTTAGAAAATTTAAAATTATATATGTAACTCATGTTATAGTTCTGTCTGACATTCATACTATAGAACATGAATTTACTTTGTAGTTGGAAAGGGTAGAAGATGAAGGTAAAATATTAACAGCAAGGTGAAAGGCAATACTATTGCGGAGTACCTACTAAGGCACTGCTAGGCAGTCTGTATGAATTATTTTATTTAATTCTCACAACTGTTTACCTTTCCAAGGTATTTTCATAGCACCTCTCAATAATACTTATCATGATGTATTACAATTTGTATGTCTATATCCTTAACTAGTTTACAGATACCATTAAGGCTGGGATCCTGGATTATGTTTTTTCCTTGTTCTTGGTGTCATAACCTTATAATAGCATGATCTCTAGTACATAGCATGTTCAATAAATTTCAGATACCTGAAATGAATAGATACCTAATAGGATGAGGGAAAAAGCACTCTTGTTTTATAGATGAGGAAGCTAAGATTCTGGTTAAACTCAAAGCAGTAATTTAAATCTAAGACTATCAGATTCACAACCTGTTCTTTGCCAATGTATTTCAGGAGAGTAATAATAATTAAAAAAATCAATTAACTCAAAGTTAATTAGCTTTGAAGAGCCA
Organism: Molossus molossus; assembly: GCF_014108415.1. Lineage (NCBI taxonomy): Eukaryota > Metazoa > Chordata > Mammalia > Chiroptera > Molossidae > Molossus > Molossus molossus. The sequence continues at coordinate 44,188,061 of NW_023425401.1, forward strand.
AGAGGTAGGGTCAGTAAAGAAAATAAAACCATAAAGCCTAATCCATTTACTTTTGAAAATATAATTTTACTACATGTAAGTGGTTCTCAACTTTTTGGGGCACCAGAATTATTTTTTAGGATCAAATACTGTGTTAACATCCATGTTTACAAGCTTTTTTATTTTATTTTATTTTTTTATTCTCACCTGAGGATATTTTTTTTGCATTTATCTTCAGATAGAACGGGAGGGAGGGAGGGAGGGAAGGGGGGAGAGAGAGAGAGAGAGAGAGAGAGAGAGAGAGAGAGAAACATCAACTGAGAGAGACACATCAATGGTTGCCACCCACACCACTCCAACCGGAGCCTGGGACGAACTGCATCCGAGGTATGTGCCCTTAGCAGGAACCAAACCTGGGACTTCCTGGTCCACGGACCGAAGCTCTAACAGCTGAGACAAACTGGCCAGGGCACAAGCTTTATTTTTAACGTCACGACACAGGAGAATGTATAAGCAAAAGCGATCACTGAAAAGAGTAGAATCTATATGGAAGAGATATAGCTACCTACTTCAAAAGAATTCTCTTGCAGGTATATGCTCTCAGTCCTTTTCTGACCCCAGTCTGTGGCCCATTACTACTGAAAGAACAAAGTTTTAAGTTTACAAATTGTTATCCCCATTGCACTGGGATTCTGGAAGGAGAATCACCAGTTAACTGAAGAACATGTATGACATGTGGAGGAGAAGCAGATGGACTGAGTCTAGGATCCTAGCACAGCAAAAAAACCACCACCAACAAAAACTGGTAAGGAGAGCCAGCGATGCTTTCATCTTTCATTTATGTTCTCACATCCTGCCAATTCCACAATTTAAAAACAAAAATTTATGTGATGTGGGTATAAATGCAATGAGAGTTGAAATATAACAAAGAATAGTTGGAAAGACTATAAAATAAGTAATATTAAAACTGGACCTTGTTAAATAACCTGCTGTTAGAGTCAGTAGTAGAATTATGATATAAAAATTTTAATCTACAATGCAAAGCCGCCAGACTGAATGACTTGGGTGTCTTTGGCACTACTTACATTTGTCAACATGACATTCTCCTCCCTTGGATGGAAAGACCCTGGAAGGCAGGATTGTATTTTTGTCATCTTTGTTCCTTTGACAGCATTTAGCATGTCTCCTCCTCCCGCCAAGTGTGAATTCTAAATATGTTTGATTAAAAAATTAGTCTCATTCAGTAATCATGGATATTCCTCTGTTTGATTGCTGCCACCTGCCTGGTACATAACGGATATTCAATATGTATTTGTTGAATGAAAAAAAAAAATCCAGAATAAGTAAATGATGGATGGATAGATGGCTGGCTGGCTGGTTGGATGAACTGCCCTTCTGTGAAGTGGACAGGATGCAAAGCTCAGGGAAAGAAGAAGTTTGAAAGGGAATTTTTACCTGAGGAAAATAGAAATGAATGGATTATGGCAGATTCTATGGAAGGGAAAACATGTAGAATGATGACCAGGCAGTATTTGATCAAAAGTGCAGCAATAAGAAAACTTAGTATACAAGGATACCTTGAGCTCTAGAAATTGCAGGGGAGGGAAATTATAAGTATAAATGGTATTATTATTATATTGGTATAACTAAACATGGTAATGTTGATAATCAGTAACATTCATTAGATAGAAACATAACACTGGGGAAACATAAATCATCCAGAATAACATATTCTTCAAAAAGTATACATTATTGTTATAGAACAGCATGCTAAATAAAATGAACAAAAACATTTCATCAGAGATTTTAGCTATTTATTCACTATGAGAAGGGATTTTATTTTTTGTAGCCATGAAGAAACAAGCACTACCTAATAGCCCCTTTCTAAAGCCTATCAAATGAAGGTTGAGTGATGTTTTAAGAAACTTCACTGGCATAGCACAATATTTCACATGAACTTATGCCCTAAAATAACATCTATTGTATAAATTGAATTCACTTTAAAAAGACACAACCTGGTAAACCTGGGGCATTGAGCTTCTTGTTATCTTTGAATTGTCTAGTGTTAAAAAACATGGCACAGCCCTGGCCGGTTTTGCTCAGTGGTTGGAGCGTCAGCCTGCAGACCAGAGAGTCCTGGGTTCGGTTTCCGCTAGGGGCACATACCCCACCCCCCCAAAAAAGAAGAAAAAAGGCACAATAAAATCCAAGAATCAACTTTTTTTGATACGTATAAGTTTTTAAGTTTTTCTTAGTGTACCGACACTAAGACAATACACATGTTATAGCTACAGATTGACCGTAAGCTAATAACTAACAATGGGTGGCAGATGAACTGGAATTCAACTGTACATCACAACTCAAGGAAAAAAATCAGTTAAAACATAAGCATTTTTGTAAGTATGTATTTTCTGACTGAAGTGCCATCTTATCATTTGGGAGGGTGATTTTTATGTTGGGTTTATGTGGAATAACAAATAGGTTCATTCTTAATTAGTAGTTTCCTGTGGGGTTTTAGCTGAAATATGTTAGAACATAGATAAATTTAAATGTATTTTGGGCATTTGAAAGTCCTATAAGGGACTTTTTAAGGTATATATACAAAACTTTTTGTATGTAATTATGCACATAACCCTAATTCTTGGCTTTATATAAATGAAAATGGAAAAAGAGCCTCCTCTATCCTAGGTAAGACCAGGCTGAGTCATGATAGACATTTCAATTATTGCACAGGGCTGCAAATTATAGTATTATATTTTTAAAATTATAATATATTTTGGTTTTAAGGCTTTAGAATATTGAAACTATTTTCTATAATGTAATAAAAACTTAAATATATGCAGTTCAGCTCTGTATATATTGACATGAGATGCCATTAGTTGAAATGCCTACTAAGCAGTTAGAAGTATGAGTCTGAAGTTCAAAAGGGATTTTTCTCTGGAAGCAAACTTGGGACTCACTGTAAAGGGGTAGCTGAGTCAGCAATGGCTGGGAAACCTTGGGGCGAAATGTATAGCTTTAAAGAGAAGGCAAGGGAGGTTGAACCAGCAAAAGAAGATGAGACCGTTCAGAGGTACAAGAAACACAAGGAGACTGTCAGTAGAAACTCAGAAGTAAGGTGTTAGTCACAGGATCAGAATTGTCACATGCTATACACAGGGCAAGGAAGGAAAGAAATCTTTGGATGCTGCAACTCCAGAAGGCCAGTTATAACCTTATAAAAGTTTTAGTGGATTGCAGAAGGATGAGAATTTATTTTACCTTTTACTCAGAATCTCTTTTGTGCTTAAGCACAACTAGAAATTGTCTGGCTCTTATAAATAGTGAATTTATACACCACTGTTTAAAGTCAGTGGGAACATATTCACAGACTTTTAATAAGAAGCTACAAAAATCATAGTGAGACACTTCCCAGAGGTGCAAATTGGGGCATCTTTCCCCTCAGTGTTCTACTCTCTCTCTCTCTATAATTTATTGGGATAATATTGGTTAATAAAATTATATAGGTTTCAGGTATACAATTATATAATACATCATCTATATATTATATTGTGTGTTCACCACCCCAAGTCAAGTCTCTTTCCATCACCATTTATCTCCCCTGTATCCTTTTCTACCTCCCCACACCCTTTTTTTCTATCTGGTAATCACCATACTGTTGTCTGTGTCTATCAGTTTTTGTGTATTTTTTAAAAATCCTTTCACCTTTTCACCCAGCCCCAATTCCCCTTCCCCTCTGACAGCTGTCAGTCTGTTCTTTGTGTCTATAAGTATGTTTCTGTTTTGTTTGTTAGCTTATTTTATTCATAAAATTCTACATATAGATGAAATCATGTGATACTTGCCTTTCTCTGGCTGACTTATTTCACTTAGCATAATACTCTCCAGGTCTACCTATGCTGTCATAAGGGGTAAGATATTTTTCTTTTCTTTTTTTATAGCTGAGTAGTATTCTACTGTGTAAATGTAACACAGCTTTTTTATTTTTATATTTATTTATTTTTTTACCACAGCATTTTTATTCACTCATCTACTGATGGGCACTTGGGCTGCTTCCAAATCTTGGCTATTGTAAATAATACTGCAACGAATACAGGGGTGCATATACACTTTCAAATGGGTATTTTGAGTTTTTTCAGATATAATACCAGAAGTGGAATCACTGGGTCATAAGGTACTTACAGTTTTAATTTTTTAAGGTAACTCCATATATCTTCCCACAGTGGCTACACCATTCTGCATTCCCACCAACATTGCACCAGGGTTCCCTTTTCTCCTCCCCACCCCTTGCCGATATTTGTTTTTTGCTGATTTATTAATGATAGCCATTCTGACAGGTGTGAGGTGACATATAATTGCGGTTTTAATTTGCATTTCTCTGATGATTACTGATGTTGAACATGTTTTCATATGTCTGTTGGCCAGCTGTATGTCTGACTTGGAGAAGTGTCTATTCAGGTCCTTTTCCCCATTTTTCATTTAGATTGTTTATTTTGGTGTTGAGTTATATAAGTTGTTTTTTTTTTTTTTTTTTATAAATTTTGTATATTAATCCCTATCAGATGTATCATTGGAAAATATGTTCTTCCATTCAGTGGGTTGTTTTTCATTTTGTTGATGGCTTTCTTTGCTGTAAAAAAACTTTTTGGATTGATGTAGCCCCATTTGTTTATTTTTTCCTTTGTTTCTCTTGCCTGAGAATGAATATCTATCTATCTATCATCTCTCCATCTATCTATTATCTATCTATCTATCTACACATACATATATATACATAAATAATATTGCTATGAAAAAATGTCTGAGGTTTTACCACCTATGTTCTAGGATTTTCATGGTTTTGAGGCTAACATTTAAGTCTTTAATCCATTTTGAGTTTATTTGTGTGTATGGTGTAAGAAGGTGGTCTAGTTTCATTTTTTTTTTTGCATGTATCTAGCCAATTTTCCCAATACCATTTATTGAATAGACTGTTTTAAACTCATTGTATGTTCTTGCCTCCTTTCTCAAATATTAATTGATCATAAAGGTGTAATTTTATTTCTGGTCTCTCTATTCTGTTCCAGTGACATATGTTTCTTTTTATGCCATTACCATACTGTTTTGATTACTATGACCCTGTAGTATAGTTTAATATCAGGTAGTGTGATTCCTACACCTTTGTTCTTTATCAAGATTGCTGTGGTGTTTGTGGTCTTTTGTGGTTCCATATAAAAATTTGAAATATTTGTTCTAGTTCTGTGAAATAATACCATTAGTATCTTGATAGGAATTTTGTTGAATCTATATATTGCTTGGGTAGTATGGACATTTCAATGATGATAATTTCCTTTATCCATGAACATGGTATCACATTTATTGATTTGTGAATATTGTACTAACATTGCATCCCTGGAACAAATCCCACTTGATCACGGTGTACAGTCTTTTTAACATACAGTTGGCCTTTGTTTATTGTGGTTAATCAGTTCCAGACTCTACCGCAATAAATGAATTTCTGTGAAGTAGGATTCTTTATTTATATACTATACTATATTTGAAAAAACTGTCATAGAGTAAAGCTGCAACAGTCGAAGTGCGAAGTGGTAAGGGACGACAGTATTGCTGGATCTGGTTTGCTATTATGTTGAAGATTTTTTTGCATCTATGTTCATTGGAGATATTGGCCTATAACTTTCTTTCTTTGTAGTTTCTTTATTTGGTTTTGAAATTAGGATAATGCTGGCAATAAAATGGCAATTAATACATATCTATCAAAAATTGAATCCACAAACTAAATGAGCAAGCAGAACAGAAACAGACCACTTTTTGTTGCTTGCCAGATGGGTGGGTGCTAGAACGGTGGGTGAAAAAGACAAAAGTATTAAGAAATACAAATTGGTTGTTAGACTGATGAACCCGAAAGGGAAAGGGGGAGGAGAGATGGGATGAGATAAACCAAAGAACTTCTATGCATATATGCACAACCAATGGACACCGACAATAGTGTGGGGAAGGCAGGAGGGGGCAGGAATGGGGAAGAGGGGAGTCAATGGGGAAAAAAAAACAAAGAAACATCTGTAATACATTCAATAATAAAGATGAGTTTTTAAAAAAATGAACTTAGGAGTCTTCCCTTCCTTTGAATTTTTTGAAATAGTTTGAGAAGGAAAAGTGTTAGTTCTCCTATGAAGCCATCCAGTCCAGGACTTTTGTTTGTTGGTTTTTTTTTTTATTACTGTTTTGATTTCATTAATAGTTATTATTATGTTCAGATTTTCTGTTTATTTCTAGAAATTTATCCATTTTTTCCATGTTGTCTAATTTGTTGGTAAATACATTTTCTAGTATTTTCTTATAATCCTTTGTATTTCGTTTTTGTATTTGTATTCAGTTGTCACTTCTCTTTTCTTTCTGATTATATTTATTTGGGTCCTATTTTTATTTTTCTGGATGAGTCTGGTTAAAGGTTTGTCAATAGTGTTTACCTTTTCAAAGTATCAGCTCTTGGTTTCATTGATCTTTTGTATTGTTTTTGTAGACTCTATTTTGTTTATTTCTGGTATGATCCTTATTCTGTTCTTTCTTCTATTCACTTTGAGCTTTGTTTCTTGTTTTTTTTTTTTCCCCCAAGTTTCTTTAAGTATACTTAGATTGTTCATTTAAGATTTTTCTTTCTTCTTGAGATGGGCCTATAACATTATGGATTTCCCCCTTAGGACTGCTTTTACTGTGTGTCATAGATTTTGGTTTGTTGTGTTCACATTTTCATTTGTTTCAAGGTGTCTTTTGATTTTTTCTTTGATATCATTGTTAATTTATTCATTGTTTAGTAATATGTAATTTAGCGTCCATGTTTTTGTTTTTCATATTTTTTTTCTTGTAACTGATTCATCATTTCATACCATTATGATCAGAGATGCTTGATGTAATTTCAATCTTCTTAAATTTATTTAGGTTCATTTTGTATCCTAACATGTGGTCTATCCTAGAAAATGATCCATGTGCACTTGAAAAAAATGTATATTCTGCTTCTTTGCGATGAAGTGCTCTGAAGATCTGTATTAAATTAATCTGATCTTAGATGTATCATTTAAGGCCACTGTTTCCTTGTTGATTTTCTATCTGGAAGAACTATCCATTAATGTCACTCAGGTGTTAAAATCCCCTACTGTGACTGTATTACTGTTGAATCTCTCCCTTTATATCCATCAAGATTTGCTTTATATATTTAGGTCCTCCTATGTTGGGTACATAAATGTTTACAAGGATTATATACTCTTGTTGGATTGCTTCCTTTATCATTATGTAGTGTCCTACTTTGTCTCTTACTATAGCCTTTGTTTTAAAGTCTATTTTGTCATATATAAGTATTGCTTACCCAGCATTTTTTCCCTTTTCATTTGCATAAAATATCATTTTTCATCACTTTATTTTTAGTCTTGGTATCTCTTTCATTTTGAGGTGGGTCACTTATAGACTGCATATATATGGGTTTTGTTTTCTTATCCATTCAGCTGCCTTATGTCTTTTGTTGAAGTAGTTAAGTCACTTACATTTAAAGTAATTATTGATAGGTACATATTTATTGCCATTTTATTCTTTTAACTATGTTCCTCTTTTTTAAAAAGGCCCTTTAACATTTCCTGTAATACTGGCTTGGTGGTATCGAACTCGTTTAGCTTTTTCTTGTCTAGGAAGCTCTTTATTTCTCCTTCAATTAAAAATTTGTTCTAATATGTTTTTATGGATTTTTTTTTTTTTTAGAAAGAAAGAAAGGGAGAGATAGATAAAAACATCGATGTGAGAGAGACACATCGATTGGCTGCCTCCTGCACATCCCCCACTGGAGATCAAGCCCGAAACCTGGGAATGTGCCCTGACCAGGAATCAAACTGAGACCACTCAGTCCATGGGGCAATGCTCAATCCACTGAGCCACACTGGCCAGGCTCTTCTTCAATTTTAAATGATGGGCTTGCTCAGTAAAGTAGACTTGGTTGTAGGTCTTTGCTTTTCATGACTTTGAATATTTCATGCCAATCCACTCTGGTCTGAAGTGTTTCTGTTGAAATTCAGTTGACAGTCTTAAGAGGGCTTCCTTTTAGGTAACTAACTGCCTTCCTTTTACAACTTTTTTTTTAATCCTTACCCGAGGACATTTTTCCATACTTTGTTCATATAGAGTATAAGGGAGAGAGAGAGAGAGAAACACTGACGTGAAAGGAACACATCGAGTGGTTGCCACCCACACGACCCAATCAGGGCTGGAGACAAACTGCAACTGAGGTATGTGCCCTTAGCGGGAACCGAACCTGGGTCTCTCTGGACCACAAGCTGACGCTCTAACTGCTGAGCCAAATTGGTCAGGGCTTTTTTTTCTTTACTTTTGCAACTTTTAAGGTTGTTTCTTTATCTTTAACATTTAGCATTTTGATTATGATTTTGATTATGATGGGCCTCTTGGGTTCATCTTAATTGGGACTCTCTGCACTTCCTGGACTTTTTTTTTTTTCATGACTAGGTTAGGGAAGTTTTCAGTCATTATTTCTTCAAACAGGTTCTTAATCCCTTGCTTTTACTCCCCCTTCTTGTATCCATGTGACATGGATGTTGTTACGCTTCATATTGTCCCAAAGGTCTCTTAAATTATCCTCATTTTTAAAAAATTATTTTTTATTTTTGCTGCTCTAATTGGGTTATTTTTCTACCTTGTCTTCCAAATTGCTTGTTTGATCTTTTACTTCATCCAACCTACTGATTTTTCCTTTCATTGTATACTTCATTTTAGATATTGTATTTTTTACTTCTGAGAGTTTTTTTTTAAGGTTTCTATGTCTATTTTCATGTTGTTGTTGTTCTCAGTAAGTTTCTTGAGCATCCTTATAACCATTTTTTTGAGCTCTGATTCTGGTAAATTACTTGCCTCCGTTTCATTTAGCTCTTTTTCTGGACATTTCTTCTGTTTTTTTTTTTTTTTTTTTTTTTTTAATTTAGGGATTTTTTTCCTCCTCATTTTGACTGCCTTTTTGTGTTTATTTCTATGCATTAGATAGATCTGCTGTGACGTCCAGTCTTGGTAGGGTGGCCTTATGTAGTAACTATTCTATGGAACTTAATGACACAATCTTCCTGACCACCTGAGCTGGGTCCTCTAGGAATGTCCCTTGTGTGAGTTATGTGGGCCTGCCTGTTTTAATTAAGTCTTGATTGCCATTGGCCCTTTTATGCATGGGGTCAACCTTCAGGCTCGCTGACTGTCAGAATCAACCTCAACCACAGTGTATGAGCTGCTGTCCAGGTGCTGACCACATGAAGCAGAATTCACCTCATCAGGGTTTAGAACCTGCCAAGATCTCCTTTTGTATATGTTGCTCATCAGGCTAAAAAGATCCTGCTCTGATATTGTCTGAAGCTGGCCTCTGGGTTTGTTGGTTCTGGGGCCTCCAGGGAGAGACTATGGGGCAGGCCAATATTAGACACTGCCTGTGATTGGCCCTGGACAACCTGTTAGGAGCCACAAAGTGATCCATAGTTTGAGGCTGACTCTGCTGGGCCTGGTGTACAAAGGAAGGACCAAGCTGCACACCAAGGCTGGCTTTTATCAGGACTGGGCTCAAGGGCAGGTGAGAAAAAGTTCCAAGACACCCTGAGATCCTCCTCAGCCAGCCTCTGCCTTCCAGCTCCCTGTTAGGCTCAGTCACTGAAAGAGCCTCTGGCAGTATTCAAGTTGCCTGAGATGTGTTCTCAGTGAGTCACTCTATAGGGGCAAGTGGTGTTCACCATACTGCCACAAATTCAGTCTCAATGCCACTGCTGAGTCTGAGGCCACTAAACATATATCCCAGGGTATACAAAGTCTAGTTGCCACTTGCTGGGTGCCTGTAGACCTTTCTGGTGGGGCAGGAACTCAGAGAGTCATCAGGGTGAGACAGCAGAGTTTATCAGGCCCAAACAGATCAAGAGTTTATCAGACCAAACAGGCCATGTACAGCAGGGCTCTGCACTGCTTGTGCATGCAAAGGAAAATTGTCCCCTGTCCTAGAGCCACACAACTTGGTCTGTTCCAGATTCTGTCCAGAGCTCAATTTCAGCAGGGTGTGTCAGCCAGGAGTTGGGAGGGTGGGGTTAGTATATCTCCCATGAAGGGGAGGGGGAGGTGCCAGTCAGGCATGAGGGAAGGTGGGGGGAGTGTCCTAAATTCTGACAGACCTTGGCAGGGCAGATACACCAGGAATAGAGTGTGGGAATGCTGGGAGCCCAGAGAGTGAGGCTAGTAGGTCTCCTGTGAGAGGAGGCATCAGTCTGGTTCACACGGTAGTGGGGGAAATGGTCCCCACTCCAAAGCCACACAACTCATTCACTGATGCTCCAAGTCTGCCCAGATCTTCACACCCTGTCCCAGGCAATTGACTCCTTAGCAGGGTGCAACTTCTGCAGAGAGGGGTGGCAGGGAGTCCAGAGGTGGGGTGTTGCATTCCCCCAGGTTGATGCCATGTGCAGGGGAATGCTCCACCCAAGAAAGATGGTGTCTGCAGTGTGGGTGGAGAACTCAGCTCAGGGATCCTTGTGGCTGTCCCTTCAGCTCTCTCCCCAGAATAACAAACTCTAGTTTCTACTCATGCAACTCTAGTCTGCTCCATTCTCCCTCCACCAGAGTCCAGGGTGGGTGGTTATGAATGAGATTTTATGCACTGGCCCTTTAAGAGTACACCTGTGTCTCTAGCAGACTCTCACTTCTTCCTGGTGGAGAGAAGTCCCGCTGATTTTCACAGCCAGATGTTATGTGGGCACCTCTTCCTGGCTCTGGTTCTGTGGGCTCAGGAACCTGGCTTGCGATTGAAATCCTATGCTTCTTGAAGGGAACCCCCACAGTTGAGATATCTCTCTAGAATCTCACTCGCAGCCCATGGGAGTGCGACCAGCCTTTTCACAACTCTGCTCTTCCTACCGGTCTCATTGTGTTTCCTTCTGTAAATCCTTGTTTATAAGCCTTCTTTCAGCTAGTCTTCAGTTGATTATTCAGGTTGACTGTTCTATAATTTAGTTGTAATTCCAGTGTGGTCCTGGGAGGAAGTGAGTGTAGTTTGCACCTACTCTGCTGCCATCTTGAATCTCAGTATTTTACCTTTAGAAGGCAATCGATGTATGTATGGAAAGACTGATGTCCAAGGGTGAAACGTTATTTTAATAAGTTGGAAACTACACAAATGTCCATAAGTAAGGGAAATATTGAACTGAAAATATGATTTACATTATCTAAACTATTAAGTGGCATGGAAGAATAAATAAAAAATATGTAAATACATGTTATTATGTCAGTAAAGTAGAATATTAAGCAGAATATCCAGAATAATTATCTAATTTTGTTTAGTTAAAAAACCAAAAAGTACATGTGCAAAGACTGAAGGAAATATACTAAAATTTAAGAGTAATTTTACATAAGCTATGTATTACTTTTATGCAAAAAAAATCCATTAACCTCTAATTTGAAAAGACTAAAAGAAAGAGCAAAAAAAATAATAGTTTTTCTCCTGAAAACATATGCATTTATCCACTCATACCTATGTATGAGGGTTTGCACATAACACACACACACTTTTTTTTCTTCCTTTAGCATAGAAAAGGTGGACATGTATTCTACTTGCAGTTATGGAATTTGAGTATCCCCAGCCCTGCAGCCCACATTTGACAAGACAGTGACCTGCACACGACTTCAGAACAAAAGGTTAAATAGGTTTAATAATTGTTTAAAACTAATGTTGTTTAAGTATTCATTTAATAGTACTCAAGTGAAAAACATACAAAATAGGTTAATACTAGGAGTTGGTAAGATATCTCTTCAGAATTTCCAACTGATAATTATTTTAGACATTTAAATAATAAAATTCCATGGATTCTATTATCTGAAAAATACATGCCCTGATTTAACCTAAGTAAGACTAGGATAGAGCTATATAATAACAGATTTTATTAAAAAGTCCACTTTAGGAAAACATGAACCTACCTATCAATGTTTTAAAAATTATTTAAAACCTTTATTCATATACATCTAGAAATTATTTTAAGGCTTCATTTAAAGCCCATACTCATCTTCAACCTTTCAGCTAAGGATACAAAAGAATAATATTAAATTATACCTTCATGCTGTTAGTAAGCAAGAAATTTAAGATCTGCAGAACTGTATAAATTCCCACTGACCTTAATTTCATTTAAATGAACTGCTGATGGAACACTGAGGTCAGAGCAAAGGCATCAGAATACGATGCAGCCTTCAAAAGCAGGTAGACTGTATTTTAAAAGGTGCATAAATCCCTGGCTGGGTGGCTCAGTTGGTCGGAGTATCATCTCATACACCAAAAGGTTGAGGGTTAGATTCCTGGACAGGGCACATACCTAGGTTTCAGGTTCACTCTCCAGTCAGGGCACATATGAGAAACAACTGATTGATACATTTCTCTCACATTGATGCCCCCCCTCCCCACCCTTCCTCTTTCTCTAAAAATCAATAGAAACATATCCTCATGTGAGGATTAAAAAGTTTTTAAAATATTAAAAAATGAAATAAAGACTTTATTATGCTAGTTCTGAATACAGAATATATTAAGTAGAGGAGTTTTAAGAACAATTCTTTCTATAAGAAGTAAATCTATGCACTAAATGCTAAAGTATAATGCCTCAAATTCAAAGTAATAAGGCTAGTTCTATGGAAGGATAATATTATGTAATTTAGCATGAAATATATTTCCTCTGGTCCCATTTTCTGATTCTAAGTTATAAAATGAAAGGAAACACATCTTGGTCTGAAGGACCCCCAAAGCAGCACCATCCACCGTAAGAAGACATTCTCAGCCCCACAAATAGGAGCAAGCAGATCTGTCGGCGGTGGTGGTAATGGTTTTACATATCTGAAAACATTTAGCCAGTGTTCTGTAAGACCTTGAACATGAACCACAATTACTTTTAAATGATAAAGTGATTTTAAGTGTTGTTAGCGTTAATATTTAAACGTTTAATCTCATGGTCCAACACGTTGCATGAAGATGAAGTATTGAGGTTCCAAGAAGGGCAGGGATTTCTGGAAGGCTGGGATATTGATGGGTGCTGAAGTGTGGGTGGGAAGTTGGCCTCCCAGCCCTGAGGAGAATAGACAAAAATGGAAGTCTGCCTTTTGGGTAAGAGTGAGCATGAATTCCCACAATGGCATCATGTGGGAAGGAGGCACTGATGTGGTAGACCAGGGTTGAGCCCAAGATAACACACACAATAAGTATAAATGCTTTTAATTAAATGCTTCAGACACTATAAATTATTTATATCAAATCATTTTATCCTAGGGCTTGCATGGTCAAAAAGAGTGCTTTATTCTTTGTAGGTTTCTCAAGTTACATTAGGCATTGTTCAGAGTGGCATATTCTAAATACTTTTTTGTTTCCTTTTTTAATTTTTTAATTGATTTTAGAGAGAGAAGAAAGGAGAGAGAGAGAGAGAGAGAGAGAGAGAGAGAGAGAGAGAGAGAGACATTGATGAGAAAGAACATCGATCGGCCATCTCTTGCATGCCCGGCACAGTGACCTCTTGGTGCATGGGTCAATGCTCAACCACTGAGCCACACTGGCTGGGCTGTTTCCTAAAATAACTTTAAACTTGTGAGGATAAATGAGATAATTGATATAAAGCATTTGATGATGGTTATTGAAAACCTACCAATACATCCTCATTTTACTTGCAAAGAAAGACAAAATCTTAGTAAAAAGAAGTGATAGGATCAGGAAACATAAATCCATTCTTTTTTATTTCAGGTAAGTAATTAAATATAGTTGGTCTGTGAGAAGGGTGAAGATTTTGCTATCCACTGTTCCATTTCCTGAGTAATATACTCAGGAAAAGGTGGTTCTTTTCTTTTGAAGCCAACTGAGATGATATATTCTTGCTCCTGACAATCCATAAAATTAAACAAATCTCCTAACAAAATCATACATGAACTATTCTCTGATGCATTCACACATGGTTGAAAGAGGGGGAAAGAAAATCACATTCACACCTCTTGGATAATCTCCCCCAACTGCCTTTATCTCCATCTTCAAAAGTTTATCAATTACTCTTTCCACACCTTCAGTTTACTTAGTCACTATAATACTTATTATTCTATATAGTATATTATTTATTTTATTTTCTGTGGTTTTTTTTCCCCATCCTAGACTGTAAATTATTTGAGAGTAGACTATTTACATGTATCCTTTCATCTGGATAATATAATTATCCTGTGGGGAGGACATTACTGTGCTTATTTTATTAACAGGAAACAGGCTGGAAGGGGTTGGATACATTGTCTACAGTCACACAGACTTCAGTGGTAGAGTTTAGATGCAAAGCTTTTACATTTTATTAATTCTAACATGATTTTTCTTTTCACAGTTGAAAAGCTCTGAATTTGGGATGTGTTTCACCATATATGGCAAATTCTAATCATGGTCACCTAGGTGGCAGGGGTCACTTTTGTGTGTTTAAGGAACTTTGAATTAGGGGCATGGCTGGTACAACACATGGTGAGCTTAACTTCTGTTTAAAATGTCCTCTGAAAGATTACATGACAATTGACCCTGAAATAAAATTTATTGAAAATGAATAAAGAAAGAGCAATAGAACAACAGAGCATGAATGGAATACTCCTGAAGCAACTGAAAGAATGGTTAAAATTCCCTATTTTCTTGCTAAGCAATAACCAAAACATTATGGAACTTATCAAAAGAAGAGATACTCCCAAATAGATAAAGCCATGTTTCCATTTGTTTGGATCAGTCAGCTGGATGGAAGGGCACTGGAAGGTGAATGTGGCAGGAAAACTCAGCACATTGATGCTTTCAACTGACAGGAGAACAGCTACAGCAATTATGAGAGACAACAACCTTGCTGTTCAATGGAATGTTCTATGATGATGGAAGTGTTCTGTAATCTGTACAGTTCAATATAATAGCTGTCAACACGTGTGGTTATTGAGCATGTGAAATATGGCCAGTGCAACTGAGAAAATGAGTTATTTTATTTTAATTAATTTAAATATAGACACATGTTCCTAGTGGCTACCATTATTGGTCAGCATAGAACTAGGTGGTGATATGTAAACCAACCTGTCTCTTTAGGAAAGCTGGTCATTGTTAAGTTGAATGGTACACTGAGTTTTCCTATTCTCACCTGGAAAGTGCAAATATCTATTTCAAATGTGTGGCTTTAATGATGCTATAGCAGATTGTGCTTAGCATAAATCCTTACACATGGCAAATGAGCAGAAATAAAGGTAGTAGTAATAGTGAGAGTGGACTAGTAGTAGTTAATGAATGATACCCTTTTTAAAAAAAATTTTTTTTCTTTATTGATGTTAGAGAGAGAGAGGAAGGGAGAGGGAGAGATAGGAACACCGATGAAAGAGAACATTGATTGGCCACCTCCTGCATGCCCCCTACTGGGGATCGGGCCCACAACCTGGGCATGTGCCCTGACTGGGAATCGAACCAGAGAGCTCTTGGTGCATGGGTCAACACTCAACCAGTGAGCCACATCAGCCGGGCATAATGATATCATCTTTATCTTCACTGACAAACAGCATGTAAGGCTTGAAAATTGCAATAGGTGATAGATCGTAAAAGGACACCCTCTTCATATCCACCCCAAATGGCAAGTTGCCTAAAAATAAGAAAGTTCATTACACATAGTAATTAAGTTATGCATAATCTCAGTAAATATTGATCAGCCTGGAATTTCCAGAAGCTGAATTAGTGCACATACAATATTTCCAGGTATATATTTGCATATTGAAAATCCAAGTGTTAGTGTCTTGGGTCTACCTTCTAATTCTTAAAGAGATGTCAGATTATTTCTAGCATTAATGAGAGCAATAGACTCTTTTTTATTAACTACAAAGAGGAATATTGTGTTTGCCAAGGGGAACCTTGGTGAAATGCTAATGAGATGTCTTTGCTGAGCCGATGCAGAGATCTAGGCTGTTCTAAAAACAGTTGGGTAACCCTTCTGGGAATCTTTTGGTTTATGATCATTAGTTTATATACTGTAGGTCTATTTCTGTGTGTGTGTAAGTAGAATGGAAGGTGTATATATGTGAGAGTGTATCTGTATGTGCGTGTATGGAGAACCAGGCTAATCAGGACAATAGATATTGGAATGGGGGGGGGAGAGTTAAAAAGAGAAGCTGAAAGAAGCTGAATTTTAGGGAAAATGTCATTCTGTGGAATTGAGAATTCCTGCCTTTTTGAGGAAGAAGGTCCAAGAGATCTAACCATATTCTCAATCTTTAGAGAGAATACAAGTAAACGTTAACTTCCAGGAGACTGGCAGCTTTGAGAACAGTGAAAGAAATGAATAGTGTGGTATACACCAACAGAAAAGGTTGTGGTGAAGATGCCCCAAGGAACTTGTCGAGCGGAGGACATTGATAATGGGGCACTCAAGAAGAACTGAAAACACTGGGCAGAACTTGTACAGGGACAATCACTGAGAGACCATATTGTATACAGCATCTCAGAAACACTTGTGGAAAGGTTTCAGAAAGGAGGTTGGGTCCTACCAATCACACAGTCATATATAAGCAGGCATCAATGTTGAGGTGACCTAATTTGTCCTTACTGGATGGTGATGCCAGAGGACACTGGGGTACACTAGCTGCTTTGTTATTTTGGAGTTCCTTTATTATTTAAACCTTTTTGAGTTTCTATAGTTGTATGCCACAGCAATTTAGGGTGGAGTTAGTCCAGTGTAGTTTGGGCTCCAATAAAGGACTGTTTGTTGAAAGCCGGCTCATCACTTGCCTTTTTATTGCTACCAGAACAACAGTAACTAGAATCACTAAATCTAACTCTTGAATAAAGGTCCTTCAGAGAGCTTAACAGTGGCAATTACCAAACAGTACACACCAACGGTTCTTGGCAGGAAGTGAGGAACAAGAAGTAAAGAATTACTCCATGAACAGAAAAATTGGGGGAGTGTTTCAAATAAAAAATATGTAAATTTAAAAAATGGCAGGGCCATTAGCACAAACAGCTGCTCTCTTGAGAAATAAAAACCAGTAAAGTTTAAGAACATACTCAGGAGTACTCCATTCAAAATGAAACCTGAAGCCACACCGGGAGATAACAAACCCTTCTGAGTGCCTTGTTTAACATAACCTACAAAAGTTAGAGTGAAAGTATTTCACTTTTCCTGCAAAAGTCATATTGATTGAGTTCTGTTTCATTGGCCTTTTACTATTCTCTAGGAATAATTACTTATCACGACATAAGGATAGACTGGAGGACATTTATGTCCTTCCATCCTTTCAATCTGATGGCTTAGTTCCAACTATTACTTATACCAAAATTTACTTAGCAGTGCTATTCATATCTTTGCTAAGTGTAACTTGAGTAACAAAAACAAAATACTGAGCTTGTCCATGTACAGTCACAAAAATGAAATACGACTTTACACAGTATTAAGCAAAGTTCTTGAAGTTTGAGCAATGAAAAAATTGGAAAAGAGAACAATAGGAAGGACGAAAGTTGGAATTATATATGTCAGAGGTAATAGATCAAAAGGTGAGGAGTACATAAAGTGTTCCAAGTCTAGTCGACAAATTTGACATAAATAAATCACTAGGACCAGATGGCAATCACCCAAGAGTTTTGAAGGAACTCAAGGGTGAAATTGTGGAACTGTTGGCCAAATGTGTAAACTGTTACTGCAAACAGTCACCTTGCCAGAGGACTGGGCAGTTGCTGATGTGATTCCCATATAAACAAGGACTCCTGAGAAAACCTTGGAAGCAAGATATAGATTAGCAAGACTGGCTTTCCAAGTATGGAAAAAATGGGGAGAATAATAGAGTCAATTACACTGCATATATATATATTTTTTAAATCCTCACCTGAGGATATTTTCCCATTTATCCTCAGGTAGAGTGGGAGGGAGGGAGGGAGATTGATTGACTGTCTCCAGCTGCCTCCCACATGACTTTGACCAGGACCCGGACCAGAACCAAACTACAACTGAGGTACATGCCCTTGCGGGGAATCAAGCCTGCGACTCCTTGGCCCCCAAACAGACACTCTAACCATTGAGCCAAACCAACCTGGATTACACTGTATATCTTTCTGTATCTAGCTTACTGGAGTAAAAACTGCACAGTTTTGGAGAGAGGAAATCACACTTTATGGTCTCCTTGGGTTTTCTGAGGTTTTAAGTGGTAATTGTGTTGCCAATAGAGGCATCATTTACTCTTTTTTTTTTTTTTTTTAAGGGTCTTTTAAAAGATTTACTTAACACACCCAAGTTAGCATGGGATTGGGGACATCTTCCTGTCACATATTAAAAACTAACAATGAAGAAAACACACGGCTCACTAGGAGCACTTTTCTTTCTTTTTTCCCCCTTCATTCTTTTATTTCTCACAACAGGTTGATTTTATGTTATTCATCTCCATGGGTATACCCGGTCGGAGCTGGTTCCGTCTCTGAGCAGCTGGCCAGTTCTCAGCGGCAGGCCTCGGGGATCTCACAGGGCGCCTGGCCTCCTCATAAGGTCCAGCTGCCCCAGTAGTCATTGGATGTACTGGGCCTCTCCACACGTTCTTGACCTTCCTCTGGCTCATTGTCGTATCGATTCAGTCTCTCCTGCAGCCTGTGATAATGGCCATATAGTATGGGACGTCGGGATTTCTTCGACTTGGCTGAAGGACTGGGAGTTTTTGGAGAGGCTCTTTTCCTTGACCTGCCTTGAAGGGGTCTTTTAGCCTTCGTGGTTGTCATGGGCTCGTTTTTGCTTCGATTCAGCATCCCACTCGGCCTGTGAACATGGCTGTCTAGGACAGGACGTCTCGATTTCTTAGACTTGACTGAAGGACTGGGAGATTTGGGAGAGGGTTTTTTCTTTGAACACCCTGGAAGGGGTCTTCTCACCTTCGTTGTCTTGGGTACCTTGCTCTCGCCTCTGGACCCCAGTGGATTGGTGGCCTTCCTCTTATGCCTCCCTTTGGTGCTTAGGGTTGGATTTTCCATGACTGCTAAGCGCTTGTGGGTTTCTTGGTCACCTCTGCCATGTCAGTGTCTCCCCGTGGTCTAACCCAGAACTCCTCAACTCACTCTGCTCCCAGGACAATGAGGGCCACGCCCTCTGCTTTGTTTGCTCAGCGAGGCCCTCCTCTAGCCAATAGGAGCAGGGGAGGGGCTTAGACCACCTGGAGCACCAGCTGACCTGTCCGAGGGGGCGGGGAGATGCTGGCAAGGCTGAGATGCTCTTCCTGGAGGGACACTGGTGGAATTCTTCTTTATGAACAGCTGTAACAAGCTTCCAGCTTCTCGGTGGAGATTCTTTGTGATCAACTTCAGTCTATTTCCCTCAGATGAGGCTCTCTCATCAGGGTTTTGTCCCCTGTGCCTGAGTACTTTTTCTGTTGCCAGCTGTAACTGGGCGACGATTCCAGGGATAGGGTGGAGGCATTAGACAATTAGATGTTCTGATTTTTCTAAAAAATCAACTTGATTGATTTGATATCCCAGTGTCAGTCTCGACAGGGCTTCGTCTTTATGGCCTTAGTTATAAGACTTCTGTTCAGCTAATCTTTAGTGGTTCTCATTGATGGTTGTTCTGTGAGTTATTTGATGTGGTTGTGGGAGGAGGCAGGCACAGTGTTCAGGCACTCTGCTATATATATATATATATATATATATATAATTTTTTTCCTATTGCTTGATTTTATTTATTTTTTCATTTATTTGTTTTTGTTACAGATGTTTTTCATTTCCCCCCCCATTGACACCCTCCTCCCCTTCCTCCCTGCCCCATCCCCAGCTTTGTTGTCTATGTTCATTGGTCATGCATGCATGCATGTAAGTTCTGTGGTTTATCTCTTCACTCTGCCATCTTGACCAGAAATCTCCCCAGGTTCTTTTAAAATTCATTTAATATGACTTAAAAACAACTTTACAATAAAAGAACAATATGACATTCTTAACAGAAGAACATAAAATGGTTTAGCAAATGAACAGTTCCATTACTACCAGTTTCTTTCCTTTTTTAATCTTTATTGTTGTATTACAGATGTTCACCTCCCCCACTCCCTACTCTCTTCCCCCTCCTACCTTCCCCACACTGTTGTCTGTGTCCATTGGTTATGCATATATGCATATAAATCCTTTGGTTTATCTCTTCCTCCCCATCCCCCACCCCCTTCCATCTGAGGTTTGTCAGTCTGTTCCCTACTTCCATGTCTCTGGATGTATTTTGATCTTCAAGCCAAGAAGACAAAAGTGAGAAATTTCAAAAAGATATCTGAATAAGAAAAAATATGTTAGGTCAATTTCACTGTATTTCAAGAGTGTACTTTTATTATAACTTGACTCCCAAGCAGGTTTTAGAGGTCACCATAGCTTTAAACACTAGCAGAATGGGGTCCATCAGAGACAAAGCCTTAAGCAAATCAGAGCATCTGCTGTAGACCACCGGGCCTTGGGCACTGTGAGGGGCAGCAATTAACCCACAGAACCCCCCCCCCCCAATGTACAGTTGCTGTGTATGTGTATTCTCATGTATCACAATGACTCAGTAAAGTAGATAACACTATAAAATTTTGCAGCCTATAGTTAATACTGTATTGTATACTTAAAAAATTATGAGAGTTGATCTCAAGTGTTCTTATAACAATAAAAAAATCCTTAGTGTTTTAAAATAACATATATAATTCTACAGAAACAGGCAGAATATAATATTAACCTTGTTATGTGAAAGTGCTTTTCATGACATCATGGATTTTGGCATAATTCCTTTTTTCACTTATCAGTTGACCTCATTATTTTCTCACTGTTTAGGATACTTTTCTATTTCCTATTTCTACAAGGTGAATATAATATGTAAAGACATGAGAAAAATGCACTTTTGGCTGACATACATTTTCTTTTGTTACATATATAAAAGAACTAATGTGAAGAAATGAACTTAATTAAATTTAGAGCGCATTGAGGGGAAGAACTAAGTTGAAACACTATGACAGTTTTGTTACCACTGCAATTAACTAGTTATTAATAATAGAAGCAAAGGGGAGGCCAGAATTTATAAGCATGATCATCTGGGCAGCTCCACCAGGAAGCTGCAACTTCATCTCCACAGGGAACCACCAGTTCGTTCCCTGCAAATCACTGGGGAAAGGGACTAGACCAAGGGAAAGATGGGCCAATGTGCAGTGAAGTCGGGGTGATATAGAGAAGGGGCTTGCCTGTCAGTCCTACCTGGTAACAAAGATAATTAGCTGTGGGCACACTGTAAACACACTAAATCTTACATGGTTAGAATCCCCAGAGACAATTCTCTCTTTCTTTCTTACTTCTGCTTCTTTGCACTTGCTCATGCTCCTTCCATAGCCCTGTGGCCCTAGAAGCTGTATGGCCCCCAGCCATGCAGATCCCACACACAATGGACTGCAGCTGGGAACACAAGCTAAGCTAGCCAGACGCTGGACTGGACTGAAAACATGGAATGGCAGCTCTGCACAGTGGCTTTGATTCTAGCTCTGCTGAAGACACAATGGGACTTTTCCCACGGCAGGACAGAGGAGATGCGACCTCGCACATTCAGGGGTTTAATTCCACAGAAATAAAATTTTCCATGACAACTCATCCTCCCATGGGGTCCTCAGGAAATTTTTAATCCCATGGTACCCCAAGAGTTCCATTTCCACCAGCAAAAGGGGGGGACAAAAAGGTCACCTCACTGATAGTTTTATACTAAATTCTGTGTTCCTGAAAGGTGGTTATTAATAACTAGTTACTCAAATTAAATTACTCTTTTAAAAGAAAATGTGGTCATGCCCTGGCTGGGTGGCTCAGTTGCTTGGAGTGTTGACCCATACACCAAAGGTTATGGGTTCGATTCAGGGCACATACCGAGGTTATGGTTCAATTCCCAGTTGGGGCATGTATAGGAGGCAACTGATCAATGTTTCTCTCTCTTTCTCCCTTCTTCTCTCTCTAAAATCAATATAAAACATATCTTAGGGAGAAGCTAAAGAAAAAATGTGGTCATGCACTGCGAACAAACTCCTGATTCTAATCGTACTATTTCAGCTGTTACTTCTCAGTCATCTTGTTCTTCTAGTCCCTTTTCTCCCAAAGTATCACTAATTATTTTCCAGTTAGGCTTCCTTTCCATCTATTTTAAGAGCTGAGAATGTAAATAGGTTCAAGAAAGATTTAAAAAATTACTTTAAAAAAAAATCAATTGCTACTATTTATTAAAATACCTTGAAAACATATTTTTGTTTTCATTTGTTTTGAATCAGAATTGAATTTTAGAAAAATTAAAAGATGTCAAATGAAGTCACAAAGAAAATGTATTTGCTTGATGACACAGAATTGACATGTGTTGGAGTTGGGGATGGTGGGAGGCGGTAAAAATCTGTGTATGCAGAAATTTCAGGTCCTTTCCTAAGGATGGTCTGCTCATACACAGGAAGGCATAGCAGAGGTCACCTGCTCACAGGGCTGAGAGCTGAATAGTGATATCAGGCGTGCAATGCTAGAAGGAGAGACCTTCTTTCCTTAGGCCCATCTATTGGACAAAGACTCAGCAATACTGTAGGTCACTCCTTAGACTGCCAGGCTACTACAGCCCTTCACCAAGCGATAAGTGATTCAAGCTTCAGAGATACAGTAGCCCAGTTCAGACTCTGTATTCTATGTCTCTAGGATGGAGTCACACAGACACATACACACGCTCACCATTACAGTATAATGGCAGATATAATGCTGCTTGGGTTGATACAGAGAGAGACCTGAGTTTGCCACCCCAAAATATTTGAAGGTGGTTATTTTTAAGAAAGAAAAGACTCAAAAGAACATTTGAACCTCCCCCTTCTCCTACTTGAAAGAATTCAGAGAGCAAAACCTCTTTGGGAAGGGAACCTTAACATATTCACCTTAGCATATAGGAATTAAGGTGGCAGGCAGGGAGAAATCTAGTAAAGCCTATTTGTTGGACTCCCTTCTGTGTCCTGTGGTTTCTGGGTGGCCCAGCAAGAATTGGTTTATCACATTTTCTCTTCCTCATTTACCTGTGAATTGCCTACTGTCCTTTGAAATCCTAGACACCTGTCTCCTCTCCTTTGTCTAGAATGGCATATAACCCTCAACTTCTCAATTGGTCCTGGGGTCCTATATTGTTAGGGAACCCCTCTATGATCGTATTGTAACAAGCATTTTCCTGTTAATCTGTCTCATGTTAATTTGATTACCAGTTCAACCAGAAGAATTTAGAAAGGTGGGAGAAAAAATTATTTTGCCCCCCCACTAACAAAATGCTTAGAAATCTCTTAGAAAAAGTGGGTAAAGTATAGAAACCTTAAGGTAGCAATTTGAAGCACAATTATAAATATAAAATATTCATAGAATGCACTCCAAATAAAAGACATGGACTTTATTATGTTTTAAACTCATAGTCAAATCTGATATGTAATTTGGTTTTTATAATGAGTACTGAAGTAGTAGGTCATTCTGTTCCGAAATACAAATTGATAAAAGGTACTTTTAAAAGGCAGGTGGTGCAACATTGCTGATAAATGACCACCATACATTTTTCTAACGGACCTAAACATCATCAGAACATTCCACCACTCCCACCCACTCCTCATCTGGTCCTCCTATGGTGCTGTGCTCGACAGGTTTTTGTTTCTTTAAAAATTTTTTCTCACCCTGGCCGGTTTGGCTCAGTGGTTAGAGTGTTGTTGGCCTGCAGTCCAGAGAGACCTGGGTTTGGTTCCCGCTGGGGGTACGCACCTCGGTTGCAGTTTGTCCCTGGCTCTGGTTGGGTCATGCAGGAGGCAGCCACTCGATCTGTCCCTTTCACGTTGGTGTTTCTCTCTCTCTTCCTCTCTCTCCCTCCCACTCTATCTGAACAAAAAATAGAAAAGTGTCCTCGGGGAAGGATTAAAAAAAATTTTTTTTTTTCTGATATGTACTTTAAGCAATGCCACACATTTGTGAGATGGTCCCTGGGGTTAAGAGGTAGACTGAGAAGGCTTACAAGTAGGGGTTTCAGTAGGAGGTGGGGTGAGGTGACTTCTCTGCTGAAAACTCCACTGCAAAAATGGATTTTCTTCTTTGTTTGATTGTTTTTCTATAAGAAGCTAATGGATTGACAAGGGGATTAAACCCACAGCCTTGGCCTCATTAGCACCACCACGCAATTAAGAAAAGAATAGAATAAATATGTACTGTTGTTCTCAAACTACTGCTATTTTCTTAGCAATTTAGATGTTTATTCAAGACATTTTTAACAAAATGACAAAAAAGGATTTCCCTTGTTAATAATAGTGACAGTAATTATTATATTTAATTGCAATAACATGTATAAAGAAAATATAATAATATTTAATATGAAGTGACTAAAACTTATACAGCAGTTGTTATGTGCCAAAACTTTTGTGTTTGACCTGGCTAGTGTGGCTCAGTGGGTTGAGTATCATCCTATGCAATGAGAGGTCACTGGTTTATTCTCAGTCAGGACACAAGCTTTGGTTGTGGGTTTGATCTCTAGTAGGGAGCATGAAAGAGGCAGCCAATCAATGTTTCTCTATCATCAAAGTTTCTCTCTCTCTCAACTCAATAAAAACATATTAAAACAAAACCAAACCAAAATTTTTGTGTTTTATACAGACTTGTTTTATTCTGACAAAAATGCAAAGTTGAAGATACTATAAGTATTCCCATTTTTATAGAATAAGAAATTGAGGTATTGAAAGTTCAATATGTTGCCCAAGGCCACATGGCTAATAAATGATGGAGGTGGGATTTAAATCAGGCATTTCAGATACAGAATCTTCCTAGCCATCATGTTACACTGCCTTTCTAAAAGCATGTTCCAGAACATTTCCAAAACTTTCATATGCACACAAATTATCTGGTAATCCTGTAAAAATGCAGATTCTGATTCAGTAATCCTGGAATAAGGAGGCCTGGTATTCTGCATTTTTAACAAGTTCCCAGGTGATTCTGATCTTTGAGACACACTTTGAATAAAATATAATGCTCAAGCCTTTTTGGAAATGCATTTTTTTGAGGGGGGCTAGTGTTACCAGTGTAATTAGCTAGTTATTTATAATAGACAAAGAGCAAAAGGAAGACCAGACATTATAAGGATGGTCATTTGGGAAGCTTCACCAGGAAGCTATAACTTTGCATTCCCCAGGGAACCATCAGTCCGTTCCCTGAAAAGCTCTGGGGGAAAGGACTGGACAAAGAAGAAGATGAGCACCTATGCAGTGAGTTGGGCTGACTTAAGAAAGGTACCTGCTGCCAGTCAAACCCGGGAACAGAGATAATTGACCAGCGTGGGTGTGGCCACTGCAAGCCTATGAAAATTTGGATATACTTAACCCCCAGACAAAGGAGCTCACTTGTTTGGCACTCTCCTGTGGCTCGTAGCTCTGTTGGCTCTTGGCTCAAGTGGCTCTCGGCTCAAGTGGCTCTCTTGTTCCTCTGGCTTTACTACTGCCTGTGTTCCCTCCATGGCCATGTGGCCCTGTGTATCCCACACACAATGGACTGCAGCTTGGAACACAAACTTACCTAGCCTAATGCTGGATTATACTGTGCAAATATAGAATGGGAACTCTGGGCAATGGCTTTAATCTTATCCCTTCTAATGGCACACTGGACTTCTTCCTTAGTGAAAGGGAATTGGGAACTTGGAAACTCAGTGATTTAACTCTAAGCAAATAAATTCCACTCATTCTTCTGTGTGAGTCTCAAAAGATTCTTTTTCTCATGACATGGAAAGAAATCCACATCCCCCAGCAACAGGTGGGGCCAAGGAGAGCTCCAATTGATAACACTAGGACTGATGAGAAAAGAAATACAGAGCATGTAAATGCGCGTAAAGATTCTACAGCTAAAATATTGTACAGAGAGTGGATTTCATTTTGTTATGGGCTAAATACAGTAATAAAATTACCTTAGGTGTTTGAGTATAGTACTACTTATACAGGTAAACAGTATGACAGGAAACTTGTAAAATTTTGAATAAAACACACTTGCATTTTGTATTATATTTAGTTTTCAGATTTTAAGCTATTTCTGTTTCTTAAGAAATTCTGATATTTCTTACCTTATCTCATATTATGAGGAAAGTAATAAAATCCTTGAACATCCCCTAAACAGTTACAAATCTGGAAAATCCAGGAATAAGGCAGAAAAAGGAAACTTTCCAACTTTCTGAAACACAGTTGAAGAGACAGGCCAAGAGCAGGCAGAGAAGCTCCCTCCAAAGTGCTGCAACTGGTCTGTCTCCTGAGATTCTCCCAACAGACCACCAGTCCTTCAGGTCTTAAAATCTTTTAGATTAGAGCTCTCTGTCAGAACACAAACACATGTAGCATAGTAAATGGTAATGGGTTCATGACAGACATTCCAAAGGAGATGACTTTCTTTTTACTTTTTTAATTTTTAAAAATTAATTTATTTTTGTCACAGAAGTTTCTTCTTTTCCCCCACTGACATCCTCCTCCCAGTCCCCTCCCCTCTGCCCTGTCCCCAGCGGGAATGGCTTTCTAACCAGGATCCCTAATTGACTAAGCAAGGTCTCTCAAGTCCAATAGGAGGGATTACTAAGGAAGGGCAAGGCAGAAATCCCACAGAGAAGACTCCAGCAAGTTCTATGTGATGGAGTCACAATTTTGCCTGGGTTTGCTTGAGCATATATTATTTTTGACTTTCCTCACAGGGCCAGGTATATAGATTCACAGCTTCTCTATGAGCTGAATTTTCACCTTAAACTAGGTGAAGTATGCAGTTTTATTTTTTAAAGCAAAGGAAAACATCATTTAGATTATGAATACTGTTCTTATACTCCCTGTTGATTCAATAAACTGTTGATTAGCCTCCATGATTACTAACTTTATTTAGAGGAATAAGTATGTGAGAGGTTTGGTAATTATTTGAGACACTTGCAAACAGGAGGACTTTCAAAAGCCAACTCAAGGTGAGAAGGCAGATCAACAGTTTGCCTATTTTCTTTTGACTCTCTCTAGATGCTAATTACTGCTAATTAGAGAGAGCAAGGAAGGCAGAGGTTGGTAGTGCACTTTTAAATTCAATCTCATAATATGGAAGTTTACTGACTGTTCCTTCTCAAAAGGTAAACGAATGCAGTTCTATTTATCAGGTATTTTATTGGTTTTGCAAATCATATTTATAGTTTTACATGTAGGTGTTTAACCAGAAGCTTCCCCCCCCAACCCCATGTTATTTATGCAACTGACCAGTCAAAGAAGGAAAAAAAATCTTGAAAGTGAAAGAATGGCAAGTGGTTGATGATAAAGGTGATCCCAGACTCTATGGCAAATACAGATTCCACGATCTTCATCTATAAGTACACAGCTTGGCATTTTATCACTTAAAACATTAAGTATATGTATTAAGGGGCATTTTTATGATTTAAATCTGATCATTTAAGTGCAGTTACTCAAATTCTTAAACAGACTATCTCTTTTGAAGGTGTGTGAAAAATATAGCTGAGGGACAAACAGACTTAGGTAAATGCTAAAATTTACAAGGAAATTATCAAAGATTTAAGAAAATAATCATTTGGCTTCGTGTAGATAAAATGTTAAAATAGCTAAGTGAACTTTTACATTTTCCGTGTGACACTGTTATGATAACCTGGTTATTATTTAACAGGAAAGGACTGAAGGGGAGCCTAGATAATATAGGCATGCCATTTATACAGCTTCGCCAGGAAGCTGCAATTAATACTCTCCAGGTCTATATTCCTCAAAGATCGATGGGGGAAGGGACTGGTCAAAGGCAGTTGAGACACATGCTCAGTAAGGTTTGGGTGATGTGAGGAGATGTTTACCTATCAGTCACACCTGGGAACAAGTAATTGGCCAGAATAGGCATGGCCATTGCAAGGGCGTGATATCTGAGATATTTAAACTCCTGAACAAAAGGAAGTTCGTTCTCTTGGGTCTTGGCCCTCTTGCTCTCTTGAGACTCCTGTTGAAGGAGACATGCTCCCCTGCACTTACCCACATGGCTCACGGCCATGTGGGGCCCCGCAAGGGGCTGATGGACTGAATCTAGCCTGATGCTCTAGTGGACTCAGCTTACCATGGAATGAAAACTCTGGACACTGGCCCTGCTTCTAGCTCTACTGGACCCGTAGCTGCATGTCATTTAAGGAAACTGGGACTTTGTAAATCAAGGGATATAAATTTCACACCAAGAGATATCACTCATTTTCCCATCTGAATCTTAGAAAATTCTTTTTCTCAAGATATCGCAAGAAGCCCACTCCCACTACAGACAAAGAAATCTCACCCACTCACTTCTTCAGCAACAGCTGTACTGCAGCCAATTTTTAAGAATCATGAAATCAGAATTGTCTTAATTAAATCTTTAAAGTTCCCAATTTAAAGAAAAACATAAATAAAATAAAACTGGTTTAATAAAACCAAATAACTTATTCAAACTCATGTAAAATAATAAGTTTAAATATTAAATTGTAAATTTATTGACATTAATAGTAAAACACTAAATTGTGGACCAAAAGGGGTCAAACACTAAACCCGACTAGCACAGGGAGGCCTGTGTGCAGGCCTCACAAACTCAGAGACCCAAAGTAACCACATAGGATGGTCTGAAATAAAAACTTTTTAGCTAAAAGCAGTTTATAGTGGGTAGTCATGTCCCAGAGTAGAATCTTCCCTGACAAAGGTCAATCTTTACCTTAACTGAGCCTGTCTGTTGTCTTTTTGCATCTACCTGACAAACATGCCATTGCAAAAACAAAGTAATTTCTCCTTTTCCAGACCCCTCAAAGCACAGGCACTGAACTAGAACAAAACCCACAACACTCCTCATTGCTATTGTTATGTTAATTATTGACAATTAACTTTCCCCTAACAGAAAAATGTGTCTATCAGTTGACTTTTTTAGCCAGTCCCAGAAATCCCCTTCTTTAGCTTTCTCCTGCTTCCCTAATCTATCACAGTGGATTTCATGTAACCCACTTGAGTCTCTTTTTATTGTAATGTATAAAGCAGGGTGCAAAACTGCCATTTGCTGGAGCATTTTCTCAATCCATAGAGGCTTTGCTTCTCGGCACTGTCATCAGTTTGGCTTAAATAAACTAAAAAATTCTCTACGAGTTTGAATGTTGCTTTATGTTGACAAAGTTAATTCTTATCTGATTCTTAGCAATTAGTCTGAATTCTAATTTAGTAGAAAAAATATCCAGTATAGATCTTGCAAAAAATTTCAGGTAAAGTAGCTTTTTCTTTTGCCAGAAACAATTTATCCTTGACCTCACAGAAATAGAAGCAAGATACTTTTGAAATTAACAAATGTTATTAACTCCTCTAATAGTTAGATGGTAATAAATGCAATGCTGTATAATTAAAACATTTGTTAGATTCTAATTCTAACCATGCTTAAATACAGAAGTAAACAAACTCTTTCCATATTTTATTTCTAGTCAGTAAAACCCAGGACAAGAGGCTTGTACAATGATCGTGGTTCTTCAGAATACAGACTTGGTGTAATTTATTTGAATGTCCTGAAATACATATTTCTTTACAGTTGATTTGCATAATCATTATGCTTTGTTGACTGTTTTAAAGAGAAAGTATTAATACTGTGTATCTAATAGACTTAGTAATTAATCACATTTAGTGCAATTACTCAGTATCTTTCAAAGGATAACATTTAGTGTATAAATAGACACAATCTGTTAAATTTGTTCCAACCATTTGAAGTGTAGTTTGCTAGTCTCCTTTGTTATTTACTGTATTATGCCATATAGTTTAAAATATCAAGTAATATAACAAACAACGAGTGCTGGCAAGGATGTGGAGAAAAAAGAACCCTCGTACACTTCTGGTGGGAATGAAGACTGGTGCAGCCACTGTGGAAAGCAGTAAGGAGTTGCCTCAAAAAATTAAAAATGGAATTGCCATTTGACTCAGTGATCCCACTTCTAGAATATTTCTTAGGAATATCAAAACACCAATCAGAAAGAATATATAAACATTCAGAAAGAATATATGCACCCATATGTTCATAGCAGTGTTATTTACAATAGCTAAGATCTGGAAACAGCCCAAATGCCCATCATTAGATGAACAGAAAAAAGCTGTAGTATGATTACACAATGGAATACTATGTAGCTGTAGAAAAGAGGGATCTATTACCCTTTGAGACAGCATGGAGGGGCCTGGAGATGATTATGCTAAGTGAAATAAGCCAGTCAGAGAAAAGACAAATATTACACGATCTCACTTATATGTGGAATGTAATGAACAAAATAAACTGATGAATAAAATAGAACCAGAGGCATAGAAATATGGAACAGATTGATGAATCTTGGGGTGGGTGGCTGGGGGAGCAAAAACAGATTAACCAAAGAACTTATATACATATATGCATTGTCTTTGGGCGCAGACAATGGGGCGGTGAAGGCCTGGGGAAAAGTGAGAATCGGGTGGGGGGGGGGGCAGCAGGGGAACAAAAGAGGGCCCATTTGTAATACTCTCAACAGTAAAGATTAAAAAAAAACACCAAAAAATAAAAAATAAAATATGTAATAAAATAAACCGAATATTTATTCTACATTATGAAGTAAAAGAATGAATAATCTATTTAATGCATATATAAAATATACATTTCCATTATGAATGGTACTAGTAATGGGTTAAGTATGAACATGTTGTGACAAATATTTAATATCAGATAATGTTAACATCTCTTCTTAGTGAGAAATTTTAACTCTTCCCTGGAGACCTTACTAACTGTAACAAATTAATTATGTAATAAAATAACCTGGTTAGTGTTTTATGCTTTTAATTCCCATCTTCACTCTTTACTGGAGTTGCTCGTGAATAATACAAAGGTCCAAGGATATAAAAGGTCAAAACAAGAATTACCGTTATATATCCCAAAGTTCATCTCTCTCACAAAGGCATCAAATATCAAGCCTTTTCTCCTTGCTATTAAAATCACAGATCTGAGACCTGTCTATGTCCTTCTTTTCCTTAGTTTCCCAAATTCAGCTTAAATGCTTGGTTAAGTGCTTTTAATTGACACAGCGTCAGATAGCTTTTGGAGAATTGAATTGCTATAACGTGTGTTTACTACTCTTCATTTGGTTAAAATCTAGCTTTCTAGCATTAAAGAACAACCTCTAATTGTTGTATCTTGGGATTTGATGATTCACTAGTTCTTCACCTTATCTATATCCGCTTTGGTTTTATAGGTTTCAATGAATTTTCTCTCAACCTTTAAACCTCTGGACTGATTTTTTTTTTAATTAAGTAACTTTTCTATTCCTTTGGTCATTCAAAAAAATTTTCTTCTCTGAACTTTCTCCATTTCTGTTTATTCTAGCAAAGTGTGTCCTAATCAGAATAGCATAAAGTGGTCTCTCTTGGTGAGAGCATTGGTGGTTTTGCAGCGAAGTGTTTTCTGTCTTATTTTTAGTACCTTTCTGGATGATGTCAGCATTGATGGGTTTTTTCAGCTGCAGCAGCACCTGGGTTGAGTTAATAGGGCAAGGTGTAGAAAAGCACAGAACCCTACTTGAAAGATAGATAAAATTTTTCTGTTTTAAAATCTGATTCTCTTTACACCCATTTTAGAGCCAGAATATAATTAAGACTCCCTCTACACATTTTGCTACCATGTAAAATTTGAGGATTTTTTACATTATATTTTTACAAAGGGCCAAATTTAACACAGTTTATTCAGCAGTAATTGAATAAATGATTGAAACATTTGTATCACAGTCTCATCCAGGCAAATACTATGATCAAATTATTATGATATTGCAGGAGGAAAACATAGATTTATATAAATATTCCTCTCAGAAGTCAGTTGTATTCAAATACTTGTATTCAAAGATTAGACTATGCCAAGACCACAGCCTAGGTATCAGGTCTTTATTTTTATTTTATTTATTCATTTATTTTGGTACGTGCCCGTAGTGGGAACCGAACCCAGGACTCTCTGGTGTGCAGGCTGACACTCCAACTGCTGAGCCAAACTGGCCAGGGCAGTATTAGCTCTTTAAAACTTTAGAAAATTTGGCAGAATCCAGGTAGATATTTTGTGCATTGGTAGAAAAAATAACACTGGATCAGTCAAGTGGAACAAAATTTGTCACCCCCAAATATGCCTCTTTGGCACAGGATTACTTTATGCTGATTAATTTAAGAAACAACAGACATAAACGAAGCTCTGAAAACCCAAAAGTTCCCCTTTTGTAAGAGACATTTACATTTATAATAAGAGAAATCTTTGCTTGTAAGGGTATCTCCTTCTCTGTACCAGGCAGAGGAGAATGACTGTATCTCTAGAAACTATCAATGGAGAAAGCCCTTTGGAGCTATTTACCTTTTGCTATGTGGGATGCTGCCTGATTCATAAA
This sequence comes from Molossus molossus, assembly GCF_014108415.1. Classification (NCBI taxonomy): domain Eukaryota; kingdom Metazoa; phylum Chordata; class Mammalia; order Chiroptera; family Molossidae; genus Molossus; species Molossus molossus. Next base: position 44,220,472 of record NW_023425401.1, read on the forward strand.
TTGTTCATTAAAGTCAATTAGATCTTAAAATTTGCTCAGTTGAGTTTTTGTTATTCAACAGAATGAATTTAGCTCATTCTATCTCCAATAGTATCCCTTTTCCTCCACATATAATGAGAGGCTGGGTTTCAGAGCCGGACAATGGGTAGCACTAAGACAGTGGGATATAAAAGGGTAAAAGCTTAGCATCTGGAAATGTAAAACAACCTGGGGAAACAAATGGAAGAAAAGATATATCATCTCTTGCAGGAGGAGGAAGAAACAAAAATACGAAAGACAAGAAAAACAATCTTTAAAGCAAAATGGAAATGCAAGGGTAACTGGCTGAAAACTCACTCTCTCTTACCAAGAAGCTGCTGACTGGCGGTATGATTTTCACTAATTCCCTAGTGGTCCTCAGCCTCTGATCCCCCAACCTGGACCTGCCTAAGACCTAAACTCAATCATCAAATGCCTCAGCAGTGTTAGAGCTTAAATTCTGGGTTTTCATCCCAGCTCTGCCTCTTTGCTACCTATGTCATTTCAGGTTAATTTATTCAACCTTCCTATACTTGTTTCCTGTCTATAAATGGGGTAATTAAAGTGCTTAGCACCGAAGGACTGTTGCAAAAATTAGAATGAGATAATATGTTAATGGAGCTTAGCACAGTTTCTGGCTTATAATAAATGCTCAATAAACGCCAGCTAGTATCATTATGTTTGTTCTTCATTTAATAGATACACTTGATGAATGGTTATTCCCACACACCTTGAAATATTTGTGGAAGAGTTATTGGTCTGAAATTCAAGTTGTTCACCTTCCTATTTAACTGCTCAGAAGGTCAATGCTTTACTTCACAGAAGACCCACAAAATTTCAGTTGTGCCTGTCTCTCTTCAATGGACCACACTCTGCCAGTTTCCCCAAGATTTTCTTTTAGTCGCCTCCATCGGAGCCTATCCTGGTACATTCTGTACTTTTAAAACTCTGTGAGCCAAGAAAACAAAACACACATAAGTGGGCTCACAAGCTGAGAACTGCAAGCAGAAGCAACAGGAACCCACAAGCCTGCAGGCACTAAAGCTGCAAACTCCACCTTGTTCTCACGTTGTGCTGGAGGTCACAGAGAACGCCCTGAAATGGTTCTGTTTCAGCTATAAAGCACCCAGCACTCTCACCCTCAGATACTAGAGATGCATTTGCCTTAATCACACAGTGAAACTCTGGAGCCCAGAAAACAAAGAGCTCCCTGCTAAAGACAAATACATTTCCATCGGAAAGGAGACCTTCTCTTGGATCTCTCTGCTATTACCGTAGAGTTTACTTTTCTCTTGTCTAAAACCACATTCAAGTTGTTAAGTCCCATGTACATATGTAAACATACTTTCCTCAAGCATTTTGCACATTCTCGAAGCAGAAGACCAGGTCAAACAGGAAGCAGAGACATGACATTTTAAACAAAGTCCTTTACAATAAGAAGGTCCCCTAAGATTTTTCAGGAAAAGATCCTGGGGCAAGCTCATCAATCTTTTCAGTCCAAGAGGGTTCCTATTTTTAAAAAGTATACAGGTAAAGAATCTGGCCCAGGATCATGTTTATGTTTATACAAAGGGTTGGACTGGCCAAGGGGCTGCATTTGCTTAGTAAGCTCACTCAGGTTTGGAGAGGAAGACTCTGTTTTAGAAATGAGTCCCTTTTGTAGGTTCCTACCCATGAGACAATGGTAACCCAAGTAAACAATTCCCATAAAAGGCAAGAGCAATGAAGTGAAAACCAATGAGGTAAAAGCCACTTGGATCCTTTTTAGCTGAGGCTGCCAAATCACAGAGAACCCTGTAGAGGAGAAATTTTAATGAGGAGAAAGTCCTTGCAACAGACCTCCTCTTCAACTCTCAATTCTACCTGGAGTCATCACAAAGCAAGTGGGCTAATAGCTTATGAAATTTAAGGACTTCAAAGCTCCCTATGTGGGGACTCACACCAAGCTTTCATGTTTATGGCTAAGAAAAACAAAACCCCTAGACAAACAAACAAGCAAACAAATAACAAAACCCCAAAAAGCTTTCTGTCTCTCCCACTTAGCTTTCACAATTTGATTTTTCCTAGTGGTGCCCATCTGGCACTCGGGTTGATGTGCCTTATCCCTCTTCTCTGCTCACAGACCCGACTACATGCAATGCTTCTGTGCAAACTACTGTGTTCCCCTGGTAATCACACATTATAACTCCCAGCCACATTCCTGAGCTGGCCAGTCCTCAGAAGCCATCCAGATGCCCTTCAATGCCCACACCCAAATATTTGAGACATACATGGGACCTACACATTTAGACTGGTTCATAGCTGGGGGAGTTGGAAACAACATTCAGTCACCATCTATGATATTGCTGCAGTACAGATGCACAGAGATCCCAACAGCTTCTCCAGGGCTGACCTATACCAAAGGCACAGTAGACTCAGGGTGAAACAACAGGATTTCTCGGGAAGGATGTTTGACTGAGCAGGAGCCTGGAGAATACAGAAAAATTCCCCATCATACTTTAAAACATGAAACCTCCTGCTAATGACAACAGGAGTAGTTATTTCTCTGTGCCAGTGAGAATATTCAGATGCCCACGGTGTAGAGAGCAACCCACAAAGCATCATGGCTGCCTTCCAGAAGGTTCTGCAAACCTCGCTCAGAGGCAAGGCAGATTATAGGTTAGCAGCAGCTCCTGGAAATACACAACACAATCCTTTCAACAGGCAAGGTCCTGCCCTTTCCACTATCTACAGATTGATTCATAAAAGCATTTTTGAACTTGGAGAGGAAGTCATGCAAAAGGAATTTGTACTTTGCAATCGTTTCTTCTCCCAGGGCATTACAGGTTCTGAACAGAAAGTGATGTACAAAGCAGGACAAAGGCTGCTTACCCGAAAAGACACAGTTTAAAAATAAAGTTTGGCTTCTACTCACATGCTGAAAATATGTCATGCTATTTCATTCACCTTTTCATCCAGCCTCATGAAAAGTTTCAGAATGTCAAACTCAGTAATAACATGCCAAAATGACTCAGGAGCAAATATATAAACCAACAGTTTAGTTATTGATTGCTGTCTATGTCATTCCATTGACCCTTGCTGGCACTAAACATATGCTATGGAACACAAGATAAGGTGTCAACTGATGAGAATAAAGCAAACAGATAAACTATATAACACTTTTTGAGACTCTCTGACATTTATATATATTCCTCTGCATAAGGGTCCTTTTCTAAAAGCTTAACCATATCATTAAAAAGTGAATTCATGCTACATTCAAAGCCATGGTTTTCTGATATTTATATCTTATTCTTCTTTATCCTAATAGACTCTATTCAATGATCCTTTTCTAAAAGCATAAATTAGTCACAGGAAAGTGAAATCATGTGATAAGTTACAAAACGAAATAGCCCTAGCTAGGTGGCTCTGTTGGTTGGAGCGTCATCCTGAACAGCAAGGTTGCAGGTTGAATCCCAGTCAGGAGGCAACTGATCCATGTTTCTCTCTCACATAGATTTTTTTTCTCTCTCTCTCCCTTCCTCTCTATCTCTCAAATCAATAAACATATCCTCAGGTGATTATTAAAAACATCAATCCATTCACCTGTCTGGACTATGACCTTTTTAAAGAATTTATGATATAAATTCATTTTTTTGGTGACTCGTTTATACTTTTACACACTCTACATAATACCCCAAACCAGCCACTAAAGCTTTGATATGTGAATCTGGCAGGAATTTCCTGGTTAAGTTGACAGTGCCTTCCCGGACATTATTACGAAATAACTTCACCAGAACGTGGGCAGAAACGAGCTCTGACATCTAGCCTTTGTATGCTGCGTGCCCTCTGTGAGTGCCCTGCTCTGTGGTGGAGATGCTGCAACAGGGGCCAAAGTCATGACAGTTTCGCTGTCTTCTCTATGTGATTCCGTATGCCTCCAAAACTGGGTTTGGTCTTTAATTTCTCTTTAAAGTACCGTAGCCAAGGAGCAGCTGGCACTGTTGACTCGCTTGCTGCACCTGTAGTTCTGCTTTGCAAGGCATAGAAATGGATTTTTTCCATGACACATGCATTTCTGGAGCTGGAGTTTACCCCATCATTCATGGGGACACAGTACATCAAGAGCAGGAAATGGGAAAATGGCATCATTAGTGGATTGTTTAGGCTCTTCTCTTTTGCTTGCCTTTTAAATTAATTACATCCTGTCATGACTCAGTGATGAAACATTTTCCTGTGAAGATGAATTAACTGAAAAGTGCTTTGAGAAATTTAAGGTTTGTAACATAAGCACCTTGAACCCTCTGTTCCTAGTGAACCTGAAGAATAGTTGTCAGTGGAAATGGTACATTCCTGGTTACCCGATTTATGTCAAAAGTGATTTCAGAGCCTGCCATTCAGGAAGCAGTTTGACCATTAGCACTCAGTAAAAAAAAAAAAAACAATGTTCTTGAATTTTTCATTCCCTGGATGTGCCCTGATCATTGTAGGAGCTGAAGCTTGTATACTGTCCCATTTGTAATTAAAGAAGGGCCTGTGATTTGTTTATAGCTCTATTTACCTTCTTGCTAATGTGGTCAGTCTCTCTTTTATATTAGTTAACCAGTCATGGGATTCAGCCCTCTTCTTTAATTTCAAGGGGGTAGGAAATCCAACAACAAAGTCAAACCAAACCAAAACAGAAATACCAGAACCACATAAACCCCACCCCACCAGAAATTTGTTGGTAGAAATGAAATACAGAAGTCTGGGAGAGGTTAGAACCTACTCTGTAGGAATGAAATAACATTTTGTGTTAGATAGTCCTGCTGCAGAAAGTCTTTCAGTTTCAGATTTTGCCTCTTACTTTTATTTTTTAACCCTCACCCAAGGTCATGCTTAGAGAGAAGAAGGAAGAGAGAGAGAGATCAATTGCCATGTATTTGTGCCCTGACTGGGATGGGACCCACAATCTAGGTATGTGCCCTAGGAGTCAAATTGGCAACCTTTCGGTGCTCAGGACTACCCTCAACCAACTGAGCCATTGTGGCTGGGCAGCTTTTGCCTCTCTTTTCACCTTTTCTCTTTCCTTCCTTTCCCCTCATCCTCTTATAGCAAACCTCAGACCTCCCATTTTCTTAAGAGTCTGTTGACTCTCCCCATGGCAGTGTTAGGGCTCCCTCTTCATATCTCCGCTTATCAAGATCCTCAGCAGAAAGGAAGGAGCCTCCTCCCTTGGCTGGCAAATGTGGCTGTGGTCCGTAGTTATACAAATTTTCTTCCAAAAGGAGGGACATGTGTAATACTTTCAACAGTACAGATAAATTGAAAAGAAACAAACAAACAAACAAAGACTCAATTCAATCAAAGAAAGCAGGATGGCAGTGTTCTCTTCTCATCTAAACACATTCTCTCCCCTCACAGTTCTCATACTGCTAATGGTCACCTTCTCTGCAGTAGAGTTTTGTGCACTTATTTTATATGCTTCCTATTGACTGCAGTTTATTTGTGGATAAGTGTCCTGTGGCTCACACCAGTCATCTTCTTGGTACAAACTGGTTAAATTGACTTCCAAATCTGTACACATGAAAAAAATTAGTAAAAACCTGATATACTCTTCTCTTGTTTCATTTTGGGTAAATATACAAGGTGATTCTTAGAATGACCTTGTTTGGAAATTAAAATGGTGAATCAGTAATTCTCCTGTAATTACATATCTGAAATCCCATCTATACCCTGTTATGCCTCATAAGTGGATTTTAGATTTGCATGGGAAACAGATTGTGCTTTGCTGCTGCATTTACCCAGTGGATTTGCCAATAATTTAGGAAGTTTGGCAAATACAATGCAGTGTAACTTGTAATATTTATTTGCTCTCTCATCTGATGATTTTAATCCCCCAAATAACAAGCTCCGACAACAAATTATTGATATGCTTTGTGCTGTTTATCAATCTTTACTTAGACTTATTTTGAAAAAATATCCATCTGGGGACTGCTTAACATAATTGAGCATTGAAACTGTTTGATTTGGTATTTACTGTTTTTTTAAACATACATATTAAACACAGAAGTTATTGATACAAACCTGTCTGTTGTTGCCTACAACAGGATATTATAAAGGGTAGTTTATTCTTTCAGAAAAAAGCAAGTTAGGTGATATATGCATATGTTTTGCTTTTTTTATTTGAAAGTTCATTTTAAACAAGCCAAATAGATACCATATGGGCTGGCTGTCAGTTACCTTGACATTGAAGATCACAATACATGGTGTGCCTATTTCCAGTATGGAACAGTGAGTGTGTGGCCTTGTATCTCCCTCTTTGTGACAATTAAAAAAAAATTCAGCTTTAGAACACTACTAAGCAGAGCTATATTAATGAAAATATACTATATAGATTAATCACGAGCTCTGTAAAATATGTTTGGGAAGGACATTTTGAAATGTTTCAAAATCCCTGTGGACTTATAACAGATGACTAAAGATCAAAGTAGTGATATGATTTACATTTGACAAAAATAGGTTGGGGGCTAGTGCTGGAGGAGTGGAAAGTTTAAAATCCTCCTTCCAGGTTAGGCACACCGGTCTTTCTTCTCACCTATAAGAACCACAAAAGCAAAGCCTAAATCATTTAAAATATGTTCTTATTGACTTTTTTTTTTTGAGAGAGAGATAAAAACATTGATGTGAAAGAGGAACATCAATTGGCTGCTTCCTGCATGCTCCCTACTGGGGATCGAGCCTGCAACCCAGGCATGTGCCCTGACCAGGAATCAAACCGGGACTTCAGTCCATGGGATGATGCTCAATCCACTGGCTGAGCAAAGCCTAATCATTTAAATAAATATTTTTAATACTCAGCTGATGATATGTTTTTCATTGATTTTAGAAAGAGGAAGGTGGGGGGGGGGGTAGGGAGAGAGAGAAAGAGAGAGATTGATTGGTTGCCTCCCTATTTACCCCAACTGGGGGTCAAACCCAAAACATGGGTATGTACCCTGAAACTGAACCTGCCTCCTTTCAGTGTATGGGATGATGCTCTAACCAATTGAGCCACACTGGCCAGGGCAGCCTAATCAAATTACTTTACTGTTGTATCCTTAGTCTCTAGTACAGTGTCTGGAATATGATAGATTCTTCATACATATTCTCTGAATGTTGAAATCCAATAAATGCATTCCATTATTATTCTTTGACTATTCTGTTATTGTAACATATGACTAATTCTTTATTATTATTATTATTGTTAATCCTCACCCAAGGACATTTTTTCATTGATTTTTTAGATAGAGTGGAAGGGAGGGAGGGAGAGAGGGAAGGAGAAAGAGAGAGAGAGAGAGAGAGGGAGAGAGAGAGAGAGAGAGAGAGAGAGACATCTGTGTGAAAGAGACACATGGATTGGTTGCCTTCCACATGACCCCCACTGGGACCGAGGATCGAACCTACAACCCAGTTACGTGCCCTTGACTGGAAATTAAACCTGTGACCCTTCAGCCTACAAGCCAAGCTCTAAAAGCTGAGCCAAATAGGCCAAGGCTAATCCTTTATTATTAAAGACATTTTGATACCTTTTCCTCTTTTCTAATGAAAATCATTCAATATCTTCTGATCTTTATTCATTTATAATAATACTCCATAAGGATTTCTAGAACATTCAATAATTTTCTTCCTATTCATATATTTGACTAATCTGTATACCAGGATCATGAATTCAAAAAAATGAGTTAATTTGAATTGGCTTCGAATTAGAGACAGCGAGGTTGCCTCAAAGTTAGAGTCTTGCTCTTCAGTTGGACCCGAAGGAGAACATGGCCCTTTGTTTCTCTCTTTGTTTCCTTAAGAGTTGATGGATGTAGAAGAAGTGGTGGTGAGAAGATGTGATTTTTCCAAGGAGAGTTTAAAAAAGCTTTTTAATATTCTTCCATTAAAGGGAGATGCTATTTACTTGAACTCTACCCAAGTGGAACCTCTCAAATGTTTCTGACTAAGGCCATTTAGGCGAGGTAAAAAAAAGTGGCCTACCTCCTATTTCAGCTATTTGCCTAGAGAACTTCAAATTTTAACTCTGTGTCCCAGAGTTGAGCTGTAGTCAGATCACTGAATTTAAATCATCACTAAACTGTGGTAATGTGCAAATATTAGTTTACATATTAGTAATCATTACCAATTTATTTAGTTGTCTATCAGTACAGAAATATAGGTCATAAATGAAAACTGAAGGTTATGAAATAGTGAGCTAGCCACTCAGGAAAGCCAGGAGAAAAAGGACTTCCCAATTTTGAAGCATTTTTTGGTATATCAGTAGGACCCCTCATGAATCACCGATGGGCTGTAGGCCACCTTTTTTTTTTCCTCACCTGAGGACATTTTTCCATTTTTTTTTTGTTCAGATAGAGTGGGAGGGAGAGAGAGAAAGAGAGAAAGAAACATCACATGAAAGGGACACACAGAGTGGCTGCCACCTGCACGACCCAACCAGGGCCAGGGACAAACTGCAGCCGAGGTTCATGCCCTTAGTGGGAACCGAACCTGGGTCCCTCTGGACCGCAGACCGATTTACTGCTGAGCCAAATTGGCCAGGGCGGTAGGCCACCTTTTAAGAATCCCAGCTCCAGAGGAGACAAATCCAAATTTGTATCCAGCAATCTCTTCCTGTTGCTCTGGCTGGGCAGAGAAAGAGGAAGTGATACTTCTTAATTATATTTCTCATTAAGTATAAATGCTTCACTGGCCTAAGGATTTAGATTAATCAAAAAAATTGATTAACTCCTTGTATTGGGGAGGTAGCACTGCTTCAGATAAAGCCTGGCTAAAAGAGGATAAGAAATTGTTCCATAATATAATCCTTATGTACTTACTTTAAATGAAGTGCCTAGCCCTTAAAATTTTAACTTCAGTCTTTCTACTGTTCTGTCTTCTGGTTCTCGCTCAGTTTACACACACACACACACAATAGTGTATCTATGTAGTATATTATATATAATACTGTGTATGTATATGTGTATGTGCTTATACATATTACTAAATCCGGTCCTTTCCTTTATCTTCCTTTTAGCTCTCATTTGCATGGGTCTGCACTTTCTTTTATTTTATTTTTCTTTACTGATTTGAGACAGAGAGAGAGGAAAGGAGAGGGAGAGAGAGATGGAAACATCCATGAGAGAGAACATCCACTGGCCGCCTCCTGCATGTCCTCCACCGGGGATTGTGCCCTGACGGGGACTCCAACCGGGACCTCTTGGGGCACGAGTCTACGCTCAACCACTGAGCCACACAGGCGGGTCTGCACTTTCCGTCCTACCAAACTTAGATTTCATGGTCTCCACTCTCATGAACATTCTTTTACTCCATAGTCATCCTATCCCACGGAGGTGGCAAAATTGGCAACTATGGGTTAATTTAAATGTCTGCTCTTAGATTTACCCTTGGGCTACTGATCAACACTGGTAATAAGCCAAAAAAACAAAACACAGTTGCACAGACTAAAACCACGATATATTTGTGGTATTTAACTTGAACTTGACTTTCAAACGTGTCGTGAAATCTTTGCCTAAAGTTGGGTTTCCCCAAAGTACGGATGACAGGAATTTTTGCGTAAGGGTTTATTGAGGGGGTGCGCTCCGGGAAATGCAGTGAGAAACGCAGGACAGGGCAGGGGCACCAGCTACGCAAAGTCTTAGCTGACAAGTAACATCTGCCTGTTCCATGGAAGCTCTAGGCAGCACTTTTGAACTCTCATGCCAGCCGGTCATTAACTGTGGGCCTTTGCCCTGCCCCCAACCTAGGGGTGAAGGTGGGGATTCTGGAGTGAAGACTTCAGGGGAAGCAGTTCTCAACCCCCAGGAGGGGACAGCCCCCGCCTTAGCAGCCAATATGTACAGCAGCACCAGCACAGGGAGGGATCTGGCCAGGAAGTCGACTACAAGTTCTAAGCTTTGCAGTTTCTCTAGCAGGCTTTCTCTGTTATTCTTTATACAAATATTCTACACCTCCTTCTTTTTCTTACTTCTCACCCATATCAACCTCATTTCTTTTAGCAGAAGACCTTGCCTTGTTTTCTCAGAAAACACAGAAGCTCATTTTGAAGCCTACCATGGCTTCCCACTGCTCTTAGGAAATTGTCTGAATTTCTTACCCTGGTTTAAAAGCCAGAGTAATTTGACCTTTGGTTAAGTCTCTAGCTTCCACTTTTAGTCATGTCTGCCCAGTGCTCTAGCCATAAAAAACCTCTTTCAGTGCTTTGGAAGCATACATCTTTTGACCACTGGCTGTCCTCTGCCCAGATATTTTTGTATGATTTAAATTTTCATGAAATTATCAGGTGTTATTGTTTACATACTCTTTTTTCATCATAATTTCCACAAAGTTGAAATTAATCAATGATCACAATCATGGATTTTCCATCCTGAATTCTTTATATTGATTCCTTTTTCAATTGGCTTAACTGTGAAATCCAGTCAGATTTTTAAAGAAGGGAATCAGTGTTATATAATTGCTTGCTTGAGAATGTCTACTGGTTGACATAATTCTTTACATGGCTAAAAATTTCAGAAAGTTTTCTTCCATTATATTTATTGATGTATTTTCCTCTTTAAAAACATCACTTATACAAATGTGAGGTTTACCATGTCTCTCTTTCATATGTATCATCTTCTGTATACAATACTCTTTTTTTTTTTATCCTCACCTGAGGACTTTTTATTTATCTTCAGATAGACTGGGAGGGAGAGAAGGAGGGAGAGAAACATCAATGTGAGAGAGACACATGGAGTGGTTGCCACCTGCATGACCCCAACCAGGGCCGGGGACAAACTGCAACTGAGGTACATGCCCCTAGTGGTAACCGAACCCACGACCCTCTGGTCCATGGGAAGATGCTCTAACTGCTGAGCCAAACCAGCCAGGGCTGTTGACTCTTTTTAATATTCCTTTCAAGTCTATCTTCTCTTTCTTGATTTTTAAAAATCATGTTTATACAATTTTTGTTGCTTTAATGTGGCTTTCCTATTGTTAATACTTTCTTTTTCTTTTTCAAGCCCCTCCAGTTTCTATTTCACATTTCTTTTGTCTAAGCCTTTTAATTTCTTCTTTAATATCTAATATGTGTTTTAAAATATTTTAAAATTATGTTCTTCTGGATTTTTGAAATTTAAAAAATTGTATAGGTTTGACTTCCAGTGATAATGATACTTTTCTCTTTTGTATAAAATTATTTCTGGTAATTTTTTGTGGGATACAAAGCAGGAGAGTGGATTAAAAGTATTTTTAATCTGGCATATTTAAACAGATGCTCTCAAGACTTAATGTTTATAGTTTTTAAAATTTTCTACCAGGGAAGTGATCCAATTTCTACCAGGGAAGGGATAAATACAATGTAGGACTCTCAAGATAATCAAAAGATACTTGTGCCCTGGACGGTTTGGCTCAGCGGTTAGAGCGTCAGCCTGCGGTCCAGAGAGACCCAGGTTCGGTTCCCACTAAGGGCATGTACCTTGGTTGCAGTCCCCAGCCATGGTTAGTCGTGTGGGTGGCGGCCACTCGATGTGTCCCTTTCACATCAATGTTTCTCTCTCTCTCTCTCTCTCTCCCTCCCACTCTATCTGAACAAAAATGGAAAAAAATGTCCTTGGGTGAGGATAAAAAAAAAAAAAGATACTGATAGCTCTGATCGGTGTGGATCAGTTGGTTGAAGCATCGTGTCATGGGTTTGATTCCTGGTCAGGGCACATACTTAGTTTGTGGTTTCAAGCCCTAGCCCCAGTCAGGGTGCGTGTGGGAGGCAACCAATTGATGTTTCTCTCTCCATCAATGTTTCTGTTTCTCTCTCCCTTCCCCTCTCTCTAAAAATCCATGAACATGTCTCACATGGGTGAGAATTTTTCAAAAAGATACCCGATGAACATATAAAAATAAGAAGTCTGAACTGAACAGAGAAGTCTGAGCTGACTAAGAGTTTCACCAGTTCCTCATGCAAAAGGAACTGGACATAATACCAGTGAGTCATTGATGCAAATAATTATGAGTTACCTCAAAGCAAAATGGATACATCCAGGTAATCTTTTAGTTGTCTTCATATTGTATAAATTAAAGATGCCATTTCATATTTTGTTACTGATAGAGACCTGGGCCAGATGGATCCTGTGGTCCTTTGAAGTCAAGTTCTGGTGCTCAGAGTGGGCAACCAGAGAAGCAGCACTCTTTATAGAAACATTTTAACAAGGCTCATTATAGACTCACACATGAATTAGAAATGCTAAGTTGTTAATAGTTTTCTCAGGGTTTCGCTCTTGAAATGAAGCTTCAGCAATTTCATCTTATTTTAGGAATCCCAATTATGCTCATAAACATGAAACAACCAGGCTGTGACTATATACTTAGCAGCAGAAGAGTTACAAAACCCATCTAAGTTGTGACTATTATACCGAACTTCAGGTCAAACCAATCAACTGTGGCCCATTATAGAAAGCACAGTTGGCAGTCTTTCAGAAGAATCAGTCATTTTGATTATCCTATGTGGAAGACAGCTCATCAGTTACAACAAATTTGTCATCAGAATGATTCTGGAAAGATTTTGGCACTACCCAGAGAGACACTATCTATATATTCAAATATAGGACAATATTTGGTGTTATAATGCCGATACATGTTATAAAAAAAATGCAGCTAGGGCCCTGGTAAGGTAGCTCAGTTGGTTAGAACATCATCTCAATATACAAGGTTGTGGGTTCAATCCCCAGTTAGAGTACATACAAGAATCAACCAATGAATACATAAATAAATGGAATAACAAATTGATATTGAAATTTTTCTCTCTCCTTTCTTCTCTTTCTCTAAAATCAATCAATACAAAAACATTTTTTATGTAGCTAAGGAAACTGATTTATTAGTAGGCATCTGGAAAATGAGTACCTTTGCGCATGAATGTACCAAGTCTGAACTTAGTATACTACAGTGATACCTCGGTTCTCGAACATAATTCGTTCCAGGAGGACGGTCGAGAACCAAATTGTTCGAGAACCGAAGCAATGAAACCCAATAGGAAATAATGGAAACTGGATTAATTCGTTCCAAGCCCCAGAAAATGCCTATTTACTGGCCTAATTTGTATATAATATGTAGAAAAACATAAGTCTCAACAAGAAATAAAAGTGTACAGTATGTCTAAGGGTTAAATTCAGTGTAAAGCGTGACTCTCTCCACAAAGCGTGACTCTCTCTCTGCACTCACACTGATGACGCAAGCAAGGCGCGCTGGGCCGAATGAACGCCATTCGGCTCCACTCGGCTCATCTCGGAAGTTCGAGTTCCAAATATTTGTTCGGATTCCGAGACAAAAGTTTCTCGAATCTCCTGGTCGAATACCGATTTGGTCGAAAACCGAGGCGTTCGAGAACCGAGGTATCATTGTATTACAAATTCCACTGCTAACACTGCCATTGTGCAGGCCCACTTTCAAATAGGTTGTGCCATATTATGACCTAGCTTTTATTTTTGTTTTCCTTATTTTATTTTTTATTAATTAATTTATTTTTGTTACAGATGTTCCCCCCACCCCGATTCTCCACTCCCTCTCCCTCCCCGCCCTGTCCTCAGTTTTGTTGTCCATGTCCATTGTTCATGCATACATGCATATAAGTTCTGTGGTTTATCTCTCCCCCACTATCCTCTCTCCTGGGGATTGTCAGTCTGTACTCCACTTCCACGTCTGTGGGACTACACCATTCCTCAGACTGTTATGTTCATTATATTCCACAAATAAGTGAGATCATATGATACTTGTTTTTCTCTGTTTGGCTTGTTTCGCTTAGGATAATACTTTCCAAGTCCTAGCTTTTTAAAACAAGGTGCTGCCTGGCCAATGTGGTTCCATACACCAAGAGGTTGCTGGTTCGATTCCCGGTCAGGGTACATGCCCAGGTTGTGGGCCAAATCCCCAATGGGGGATGGGGGGACATGCAGGAGGTGGCCAATTAATGTTCTCTCTCATCGATGTTTCTCTCTCTCTCTCAAATTAATAAAGAGAAAAAAATTTTTTTAAATAAAAAAATAAAAACAAGGTGCCATTGTAAAAAATTCTCTGCTGTAGGATAAAAAGTGGGTCATCAAAATGAGACTATGTCATGCTGGCCACATAATTCATATTTTATTTCATTTTTAATACTTAAGAAGATATATATGTGTATGTGTGTGCATATATATATATATATATATATATTTCTTTTTTTAGAGAGAGAGAGGAAGAGAGCAAGAGAGAGAAACATTGGTGCCAGAGAGAAGCATTGATCAGTTGCCTCTGCTATGTGCCCTGACCAGGGATCAAACCCACAGCCTGGGTATGAGTCTTTACCAGGAATTGAACTGTGACCCTTCTATGCAAGGGATGATGCTCCAACCAACTGAGCCACACCAGCCAGGGTCATAATTTATATTTTAAACAATAATTTAACCATGCATATGCACGTGTATATATTTATGTGTATGTATATGTGTGCATACTAAAACACACACACACCCATACTGACCTCTGCTAGCAAATTGATGATCATATATAATGCTGAGAATTAAATATATGAAAAGAAGTTGGGACAAGATAACTAAAGACAAGCTTTATCAAAGAGTCAGTGACTCACAAAGAAATAATGTACAGTTTCTTGTAAATTGAAATCTTTTATCATGCTATTTAACAGTGTGAGTGGTTCAGTAGGTAAAGATAATAGGTCAAAGGACAGCTGATTTGGCTTAAAAACAGGCACTCAACCCTGTGATTACTGGACAATATTAAAAATAAATGTTGTTCTTTTTTAACTTTTTTCCCAATTTTGTGATTTCATTCCGCTGCTCTGCCATTCCCTCCTATCACTATCATTGGCAAGTTGTTTCCATGGCAAATGGCCGTGAGGAGCGCTAAGGAAACATATGCAGTGAGTTAGAAGAAAGACTGTATGTTTGAACTTGGGAGAACAATATTTTCCAATCTTTGGTCACTAATATGCCATTGTCAGAAATTTTGGTTCATCTGTGTGCCATTAGTACTATTGTTTACTTAATATTTTTCCTTAAATTGATACACAATTAAACTTACAAAATAGAAACAGACGATTTTGTACCACTACATAAAATAAAATAAAAAAAACACAGTATGCCTTAAAGTAAATAAAAAGCAACAATAAATGTAAAAAAAAATGGGGATAGCTTTGGCCAGTTTGGCTCAGCAGTTGGAGTGTCGGCCTGCAGACCAGAGTCCCGGGTTTGGTTCCCACTAGGGGCACGTGCCAAAAAAAATAAAATAAAATAAAAATGGGGACAAAACCAGTTACACTAGATTTTGTCTAGATCCCATTGTTTTCAGAAAGTTATGAGTAGGACCCCTCTCCATGAGTTCAGTTTGCACTTGTGGCTTATAAGCACCTATATTTATGGCCTTTCTGTTCTTCACATCAAATATGTGCTTCAGAAATTTTTTGAGGAATTTACTGCCTTAAAAAATATACATTTCTAATACTGCATTAGAATAAAGGGGTTGATATGCTATAAACAGCCCTTAATATGTGTTTATTGGGTCTTCTTGAAGAAGAAAAAGAAAAAAATTTGAACAATAAAATAGCAATAAATACATATCTATCAACAAAGGACTCTACAAACAAAATGAGCAAGCAGAACAGAAACAGACTCATAGATACAGAGAACTGTTTCTTGGTTGCCAGGTGGGAGTGGGATTGGGGAATGGGTGAAAAAGGTGAAGGGATTAAGAAGTACAAATTGGGCCCTGGCTGGTTTGGCTCAGTGGTTAGAGCATCGGCCTGCGGTCCAGAGATACTTGGCTTCGGTTTCTGCTAAAGGCATGTACCTTGGTTGCAGTTTGTCCCTGGCCCTGGTTGGGTCATGCGGGTGGCAGCCACTCAATGTGTCCCTTTCACGTCGATGTTTCTCTCTCTCTCTCTCTCTCTCTCTCTCTCTCTCTCTCTCTCTCTCTCCCTCCTACTGTACCTGAACAACAACAAAAAAGAAGTACAAATTGGTTGTTAGACTGATGAACTTGAAAGAAAAGCAGGGAGGTGGGGTGGGAAGAGATAAATCAAAGAACTTATATGCATATATGCATAACCAATGGACACAGATAATAGTGTGGGGAAGGCAGGAGTGGGTTGGGAGAGGGGAGGAAGGGGCCAAATGGGGAAAAAGGAGGCACGTCTGTAATACCTTCAACAATGAAGATAGTTCAAAAAGGAAAAAAAAATAAAATAAATAAAAGGCGATATAGATATGTTATCCCCAAATTTGGATTTTCAGACTTGAGTTTTAGTATTAGTCGGTAATCAGAAGATAGTAAAAGTAATTTTCTCACTTGTGATTTTATTTAATCTGAATCTGCATCTGCTTCACAATTAAAATTATAGCTTATAGTAGATTCTCCATACTTTGGATAACATGGAATTAGGGGGTTATGGCTATAGCAGTTGCCACACAAATGAATCTTAATATCTTTCTTGAATAACTATGAACATATCTGATTCATTCAGGAACACATTCTTTATGGAAGTCAGAGAAAAAATTTTTTTGAAAAAATGTGAGATAGTCCCTTAATTTCAACTTTCCCATGCTTTTTTCATATTATATTTATGATGTATTATTGTTCCCTCCTCCTATATTATCAAATTGTACTAGTATAAAGACTTCATTTTCATGATGTCTACCATTCGTACCATTTAAACAATACTAAACTCCTTTTGGTATTCAATCTTGGAGATACATTAAAAAGCAAGACATTTTAGGGAATATTCTTTAAATTATTTATAAACTTTACATACTCTTGGGGCAGACTAAAGGAGAAAAATGTCTAGTTAGAAATATAAAGGATAAAAAGTTATTCATATCTTGAAATTGACCCATTTAGGGATAATTTAATCAACTCAAATAAATGTTCTACAATTTCACTTTCATAAATGAGATGACTAAGTTGGATACAGCATGTAAAAAGCACATGCTTCATTGTGATGAAAGTGCTTTCCAGACAGGATGCTGAAGCTTCTATGAGTTGAAAAAGAAACATTCTTAGGGAGAGTGTGTCTGTGTGATTAAAACAGGCCTTATTAACTTGAGGGTGACAAGAACATTTCTCATTTTCCTCACCTAATTTTTTCTTTTTTGTACTTTTGTTGGCGCAGATGGCAAACAGAGTTTCAGAGTTGGAAGGGGAGTAATTTCTACAAGATGACAAAGGATTAGTGATGTAGCAAGGACAGAAACTAAGGTCACCTCAACTTTCCATCTACTGTGCTTTCTACTCTAGTTGGACATTCATTCATTCAATCATTCAGCACTGGGTCTGGCACAGTGACAGGTTTAGGCAATGAATAAGTGGGCTGGAGCTTCATGCTGTGATCACTGTATTATGATAAATGTAATAGTGATACAATTTTCACATAATGATAGAGTATGACAAGAGACAAACAAAATGTCATTATTTCAGTGGTGAGCAGTAGTGGTGTAATGTTGACATTCATGTCATTTCTAGAAGTATTTCTGCATTGGTCACAGTGAAACACATTCAGAATTTCAGTAAAATTATCATTTTGGTGGAATTCTCACCATTAGTTTAGTTACCACCAGTGACTTGGATTAATTCTAGTGTTAAATATTGATTTCGAGCAAAATAAGCACCTATTTTTGTGGGATTCTTGTTCTTCATATTTGAATGCATGTGACTCCAGAAATTTTTTGAGGAGCCTACTATCCTAAGAACATACATTTCTTTTTTTTTTTTTATCCTCACCCGAGGATATTTTTCCATTTTTTGTACAGATGGAGTGGGAGGGAGAGAGAGAAAGGGAGAGAAAGAGAGAGAAACATCGACATGAAGGGACACATCGAGTGGCTGCCACCCGCACGACCAACCAGGGCCGGGGACAAACTGCAACCGAAGTACGTGCCCTTAGCGGGAACCGAACCCGGGTCTCTCCGGACCGCAGGCCCACGCTCTAACCGCTGAGCCAAACTGGCCAGGGCAGAACATACATTTCTAATATTGCATTTGAATGAAGGGCTTCCTCTTAATATTCAGAATGCAGAGGGAAAATTAAAAGGGATTTGTTTCATAATCTACTTAAAAAACATTTATTGAGGGCAATAAAAAGAATACAGTGTCAGTCACCAAAGGACCTTGCAGTTTTTGATAGTAGGCATTGAGTAAGAAACTAGTTGATCGCAAAGTGTCCTGTGAGGACGATACAGACAGTACCTGTGGTGGGTAGGAGAGTACCGGCTAGAGCATGACTTCATTCTAATCCTGATTTTGCTTCTTAAGTAGTTAAGGGATCTTGGGCATGTTATAATCTACCTGTACAATGGGGATAATAATAGCATCTGCCTCCTAGGCTTGTTGTGAGAATTAAATGAATTTCTATGTAAAGAGCTCAGAACAGTCTGGTATAGAAAAGCATTTTGGGCAGGGTTGGCAGTGATTATGGTAAAGTGTCTTTCCTGAATTGGGTTTTTGATACACTAATGCACATTGTGAATAATCAAGAAGGTGACATGCTGTAGAATTTCCACGTTATTTGGCCTTTTGCTGAGGATCATCATTATAAGACTAATGAATGTTCCCTTAGGATATGTGCTTAGGAAATACAAGGCACTTAAAAATGTTTTGCATAATTAACGGAGTCATATTTGTCAGAGGATCTTGAGGTGAGGGTTTTTGCTCTGTTTCCAAGATTTTAGATCTGGTTGAATATTTAGGGTAATTGATATAACAAAACCTTTATGACATGATGGTGTTAATAATGATGATAGCAATAACTAACATTGTTTAGTATCTACCTGGGCCAGGTATTGTGCTGAGTGTAGAATGTGTACTATCTCGTTTATTCCTTACAGCAACTCTATGAGGTTTCATTAAAAATAAAAAAAACCTGAGATTTATACGGTTAAATAAGTTGTTGAAGCTCACAAGTTGCAGAATCAGGATGTAAATCCAGTTCTATCTGGTTCCCCAGCCCATGAAGCGGTATTATCTCCTGGATTTTGATAATAATTACCATGACTTGGGGGGATAAGACTAACATGCACCAAAGAGCTTTGAAAACTCTTCAGCGCACAGTATGAAGATCAGGTATCAATAATAGCATTAAAATTATGCTAACATAATTTTTGGTTTAGTTCTGGAATTAAAACATTATACAATTTATATGCTAGTGGTTTTGAAAGGCCCTCAAATAAATAGTAGACAATATGAAACCACAAAGATTCAAAATATAAAAATTTGTTTTTCTGGGAAAACAACCAAATTAAATCTTTGATTAATTTTGATAAGGAAGATATAATCTTTAAAAGGACACTATGCAGAACAAGTAAAGCCACAAGTCCTTTAAGAAATATGGAGAAAAACTTAAACACATACACAAGGGTACAAGGTAGCAGAAACAGTACAAAGACATCTAGTACCATGAAAGTGATTTTTAAAAATTATATTTACTTTTTAATCCTCACCCAAGGATATTTTCCCATTTATCTTCAGTAGATTGGGAGAGAGGGAGGGAGGAAGAGAGAGAGAAACATCAATGTGAGAGAGACACATCAATTGGTTGCCTCCCGCACGACCCCTTCCAAGGCCAGGGATGAACCACAATCAAGGTACGTGCCCTTGACTGGTATCAAACCTGAGACTCTTTGGTCCACAAGCTGATGCTCTAACTGCTGAGCCAAACTGGCCAGAGCCATGAAAATGACTTTTAAATCAATACTAAAATTAGTAAAGATAAAACCAAAACTATATAAATTTAATGTGAATATTCAAATGTAGACTGCTGTGACTGTTTATTATATTTAAAAATTTTATAAAATCGGATCATTTTGTTCCATTGCATATCAATAACTAATTGCATTTCTCCTGAAAAAAATAAATCACATTGATTTTAACATAAAAACTACAGAAATAACTTCTAAAATTATTTTTTATTTGTAATATAAACATGTCATCATGTTCACATTAGGCTGAACATTAATAGCCTGTTTCCTCTGTTCTTTGTATTCTGTGAGGTTTTACTTTTCATTTTGAATAGATAATCTTACAATGTCTCAGCTCTCCTGACTGCCACATCCAGACCTAAGTCTGCCAGATCTCTTTTGTATAATAAACACATGTGAACCTTTCTCTACAAGTATAGCAAATAAACACCCAGGTACTGAGGTGACAGGTGCAACGAAAATACACAGATGGAGGAACTGAAAGACTTCAATAACACCCTATAATCTCACTAATGATTTACTCTTTAAGGGTGCAGGGACTCTTTCTTCAGGGATAAAAGGAAATAAATCAGTTGAAGCTAATCTGTATGAAGAAATCACTGTTTCCCTAGGTATCTGAAGCCAAAAACCACAAAAGCTCTGTATCTGTTCATTTCTTTCTTACAATATTGTCTTTGGGATACAGTTCCTCTTTTTCCTGGTCTTTTCAGACAACATCTTGTGCCATTTCTCTTTTGCTCTATATGCATCCCTGGTGAGCTAGTTAACTCACTCAAATGTCACTTAACTTCAAACAGCAGTTATGTGCTTCTCAGCCAAGACCCTCCTCCTGACCAAGGTCCCCATTGGGTATCCGACGCAGTGATGAATACATCATGTGTCAGGGAATATGCTAAGTCCTTTGCAGACATTATTCCATATAATCTATAAAAAAATCTCTGGGCATTAGTAAAGTTAACCCCACTTTACATTTGAGAATAGGGAGGTTTTTTTTTTTTTTAGCAATCTGGAAACACACACAAATGTAATCCTATAACATGACATTTGTTCAAATATTTTGATAAGTTTGATATTTCTCCTTGTCCTATTCTTCTCTTTCACCACTTTTTGACTGACACCATATCCACAACCTCCACATTCTGGATCATCATGTCTGAGCTGTCAATACACCATGTACCTCAACTGATCTGTCCACCATTCTCTCTGTGTGCTCTGACCAGCAGAGCACAGCCAATCTGAAAAGGCTACACACTGTATGACTCCTACTATATGACATTCTGGAAAAGGCAAAACTATGAAGACAATAAAAAGAATAAATTGAATCAAACACCTCATGATCTTGGTGAAACCATCATATAGCAATGTCTTCAACACAACAGGCGATCACAAAGTAAAACTACTAATTTCTATTATTTGCATATGAATGAAAACACTGCTTTATAAATGCCCTTTTTATTCTGAAAAATATATGTGTCTTTATATGCATATGTTTTTATGTGTGCATATAAATATGGGTTGTGTATATATATATATATATACATGTATACAGTCGGCTCTCCTTTATCGCGGTTAACCAGTTCCAGACTCTACTGCGATAAATGAATTTCCATGAAGTAGGATTCTTTATTCATAGTATAGTATTTGAAAAAACTGCAATAGAGTGAAGCCGGGACAGTCGAAGTGCGAAGTGGTGAGGGACCACTGCGTACATACACATATATAGTATCCCCTTTCTCATTTTCCTTCTTATACAAGTAATGACTGAATAATATTAAAGGTAAAAGGTAAATCTGTTCAGAATGTTCGTATTTGTATTTGTATTTATATTTATATCTCTCTTGAACAGCAAGCTATTTATTAGTTTTTTCAGTGGTATATTTTGTTTTTCTCAGGAATGGGAAAGAAACTGCTGGTCAGTGGTTTGTTCTTTGTTCTGGTTTGTGTTTAAAAGGAAAAAAAAAAACCTAAAAATTAAAATATGAGAGCAATGGAAGTTTTAATTTTCTTTTTAATGTGAAAGATATTGATTGATAATAGATACTCAGTTTGATGAAAGAGCATGCAAAATACTTTCACAATTTTTAAATAGTAAAATTATAATTAAGAGTATTTTTATATTTTATAAGTGAAAATAGAAACTGCTTTCCACTTCCACCAATCTGCCATGTTTTAAAAATATATACCAGATTGATAATTAAAATTCTTGAGATATGGCAAGACAACTTTTGAACTTGATCGATAGGAAATATTTCATTAGGAGTTGCATAATAACCTGCAGAGTAAAGTAAACCAATTAGATGCAGAATCCTTGACTTCCTGTGATTACCCAGTTGCACTTTGTGTAATGAGCAGATAGTCCTGAGCAAAAGGTAGTATTAGCACAGTTATGGCTCATTTCCCTCTTTAGTCACATCTATGAGAGTTCTAAAAATTGAAGTCTTGAAATTAATTATAAATGCAGAGGCCAAATATTTAAAACCTCTTAAGAGCAAAGTTATTTTCAATTACTTCACACTTACACATTTTAGAAAATATATTGATATGAGACATAGTCTACTAATTTAATATTCCTCTATTTCCTGTTAAATGAGCACTGTGAGCAATAGAGTTAAAGATTACTTTAATTAAGTGTGCAATGAATCCAATAAAACTTAATTCAGTACTTTATTTTCACGTGTATATTTTCTCTTAGTCAAATGCTTTTCAGCCATGCTGTAAGTATCTTAAAGCTAATACTTCAAAGAATAAGCAAAGACTTTAGGACAAATCGGTGCTTTCAAATTCTCTAAGGGATTTGGGACTGACCTTTAGATTTTGAAAAGGTGAATGTTTTACATTTCTTTTAGTTGACAAAATAAATATATAAGTATTTTTAAACAAAGTTAGTGTTTAGCTACAACTCTCTTGGTAAATGCAGAAATAATGATTGCTACCGATTTTGCAAACAATGACTTTTCACAAATGGACATCAACTGGGTTGCTTCCTAGGGCATCTGATTTTGCCTAAATTCTCTGTTTTCAGAGAGACAACAAAAAATAACTATTTGCTATCCAATCCCTAAAAACAGTTGGCATTCACTCTATTATTTTGATATGGCATCATGTGATTATATTACTCATTCAAATAACTTATTCAGTCACTCCCAGAGTTATCTGAGAGTTGGTTGGCTAGCACAAAGTTTTACTGGCATATCATAGAAAGACTCTGAGTGTATGAGTCAGTGAAGAGAAGTAACCATTGTAGTCATTGTGGAACTGCCCTTTAGCTTCATATCTTCTTCCTCAGGCTTTGAAATTAGAAGAATTCTGTACTGAAATGATATTTATTACATCCAGATGAACATAAAGTACTGGTTCACAAAGTGTCATTTTAAACTGATGGTTAGTTATTCTGAAAATTCTAAAGGAATGTTTATGTTGTTAATGTTATCATTTAATTTACCAATACATGGCACAGATGGAACACACATACTACACACATGTGCACACACTGCACAGCTACCTAAATTTTCTTCCTTTTTTATTTTTTCTATTAAAGTTGACATTTAATATTATATTAGTTTCAGGTGTATGGCATAGTGGTTAGATACTTTACAAAGTGATCCCTCAAAGTGTGCCCACCTGGCACCATACATAGTTATTGGAATATTATTGACTATAGTCCCTATGCTGTACTTTCCATCCCCGTGGCTATTTTGTAACTGCCAATTCGTACTTCTTGATGCCTTCCCTTTTTTAACTAACCCTAAGTCTACCTCCCATTGGCAACCATCAATTTGTTCTCTGTATCTGCAAATCTGTTTTGTGGTACATATGTGTTGTGAAATATTATTAGGCCATAAAAAGAATGAAATCTTATTATTTGTGACAACATGGATGAACCTAGAAGGTATTATGCTAAGTGAAGTAAGTCAGACAAATACAAATATCATCTAGTTTCACTTATATATTGAATCTAAAAAACAAACAAAACAGAAACAGATTCAAAGATATCTTGTTTCTTTATCTTTTTTGTCTCTTAATTTTTTCTAACAACCTTTCAATCAACCTTTCTTCTTGTAATCTCCTGTTCAATTTTTCTCTCTCTTTTACCATCTTTGCACTTATCTTTCTTTCTACCTACTGTCCTACATTCAATACATATTTGAGCATTTACTCTTTGCTAAGAAGTGTATATATTACTTGTGATATGTCACCGAAGAAATAGTTTTTATTCTTTAAATAGCTTTGTAAATAAAAGTCACTCTAAGAGAGGCTTTAGTTTACATTTGAGTGACTAGTACAAGTGACTGAGGAGACATTAGAAATACAAGGGGAAAGAAGGAAATTAGACTCGAAGACACTTTTTGTGTTGGGTCATCTATTCCCCTTAGTTGGAAGGATCATATTTATTCAGTTTTTCTGTATTTTAATATTTTGTTTATGTAACATTAATTTCTAAATTAACTAGTTTAGAATACAATAAGAATGTGTTGCTGGTACAGCTTGAAACAAAGGTTTTTTCTAATTTTGGATTTATTTCTTTTCAAAATCTCAATGAAACAAAATAATATAAAAATAAAATAAAAATTTAAATTATTATAATACACAATTAAATGATTATACTATCAGGTGTGATCTGACCCTGATTCCCAAGCACCTATGATTCAAATTTTTGAAGATAAAAGTCCTTCTGGCACAATCTTCACAATATTTTTCTTGAGAGACTTTTGCTTGTGTGACAAATCTGGTTTAAATGAAATGTGTGACTCCGTGGTGCAGTGAGTATCCATGGTATATTTTTATTTAAAAATCAATTTTTGAAAAAAATATACTTGAACAAATCATATATTATTTTACCTGGTCTACATGAATTTGCATGGATTCATTTTTCATTCTTTCTCACTTACAATTTTTTTCCTGTATCCCCCTGCTCATTTATTAGTCTAAACCTAGAAAGACTATACTTATCAGACAAAAACCAGTATAAAAAAATTTGAGTTATGGAAACCAAAAGTGAAAGTGGCAAAGATGGATAGAATATTGAAATTAAATAGCAGAATTAAGGCATAAAAATAAAGACAATAGAAAATATATTGTTATTTTTAGATAAACTTCAAGTTCTCTTGATATAAGGGGACCCTGGAAACAAAACTTTATAACATCAGAAAAGCCAAGAATATATATGCATAGCCCATGGGCATAGATAACAGTGTGGTGACGGCCTAGGGAAGGGAGGGCAGGGGCTGGGGGGAGATGGGCAAAGGGAGGTAAAATGAGGAACAATAACAAGAAAATAAATAATGATGAGAAAAACCTCAAGGCATTTTAATATTGCAAATTTATTGCCACATCTAGGAGAATTGTAATAGATATGTTAAAATTGCTGTATATTCTATTAAATTGGAGGGAAAAAGTCTCAAATTTCAATACTTGATTTAGTAGGAGAAAATCAATGGCCATAATTTTAGCAGAATTGTTTTCCAAAATGTAATCTAAAACCCTTACCAATTTGTTTATTAAATAAATGATGGATGGTTTCCAAAACATGCAAAATCTAAATCTTCCTTGAATATTTGCATAAAACTGTAAAGCTGCTGCATGAAGTCTGTATTCAAAGTCACAGCATGCAGGGGTGAGGGAGCAAAACCGTCTCCTGCCTCGAGGCAGCATGGTTCCTGAAAACTTAGCCTTTGGTGTGCTGAAGGCAGGTTTTCAAACATAACACTCATATTCCGCCATCACTCAGCACACAAAAAATGATGCTTGGCTAAATGTTTTCATAAGTTTCCTAAAATTAAGAAACAGGTGCATTTAAAATCAGAGATGGAGTCGATAAAGTGTAGAAAATTAAGAGGACTATGGATAAAGTTAAATGGCTGCTCATTAAAAAAAGTTATCTGGGGCCCACTTTGGACCTTTGAAAAAAATAAAAATAAAAGACTGGGACTTATTGTAATTTATCCTTGCCCTTGAAGTCTGCTGTGACCGGGAGGGGCTGTGTCCAAAGAGATGTATAGAGAAGGGCTGCTGGTGGCCGAGGTGACGTAGGGTGGGAAGGCTGTTGAAAGCAGGGCAGAGAGCAACAAAGCATTTGCAACATCTGTCTGCTGAGGGCTGTTTGTGACAGAAAGAACAGATTATGGAGGAAATATATACATGAACGTAAGAAGACTTAAGAAAAGATTTCACAGATTAAAGATAGTAATATTTAAAGAAGTTTTTAAAGTTCCTCGGCTGAGATGTTAGAGGAACCATTCCAAAAAGCAAAAACAGCTCTGTCTTCACCACCTTCATCCAGATGTGTCCTAATCAGAGACACTGGAGGCCTTGTACATAAACACAGCAACTTTCATTGATAAGTACAAAGATGTGCTAACTTATGGCCTTCAAAGAAAATTAAATATGTGGGAGCCGAGGCTACTCTGCACGGTCCTGCCCTGTAAGAGGGAAAGAAAAGACTTAAGAACAGCATTTGGGGAAATTCCCACTGGCAGACGGAGGTAGTCTGATGTGGAGAAAGTGATGAGTTATGAGAAATGGAAAGTAAAGTAGAAAATGTTTTTGCTCAGGAAGCAAAAACAAAAAAAAAATAAAGACTACCATTATATTTTCATGTCTGCTATGCATAATAAGTAGTATTTTAGTCACTATGGTATTTCTTGCATATAACAAAATACCAAGATTCTAGAAAGAGTTAAATAAATGTTTGTTAGAAAATATAAGAAAGAAGAAAATAAAGCAAGGAACAAAGGTAGGCTGGGGGGGGCAATAAGGGCAGAAACAGATGAACAAGATCGAGTTAATCTACTCATGTCTCATGTATAAATCAAATGGGAATTGTGAAGTTTATGCGCGATAAGTCAAGTGCTTATTGCAGTATCTGGTATACTGGAAGCATTCAAGAAATACTAAAAATCATCAACATCATCATCATCTTTGTCTTTGTCATCATCGTCATCATTACCTTGAAACGTTTTTAACAAGGGTATGTCAAAAATGCTTTGGTTTGCCATAACCCACGAATGTTTTGAAAATCCTCCTTCTCCTGTGTCAACCCACTTCAGTGTAGCTTCTAACCACCAACACTCCAAAAATCAACTCCCTCCAGATTTACTATTAACTTCTTTGTTGCAAAATCCATTGGAAATGGTTTCATTCACTCTTTCTGCTTTGCTGCAGCATTGATCACTGTTCCTGAAGCTTACTTTTGGAAGCACCTCCCTCTCTGGCTCCTGTTTTAACACCTCTGCCAGTATTCCTCCTGTGCCTTCAGGCGTTTCTAAGTCTCCTTTCTGAGCTTCTTGTCCTGGCCCCACAATTAGAAGGTTGGAATTCTTCAGGGTTCAAGAACAAAATATTCAACATAATTTATGTTCAACAGAATAGAGAAAATGATATAATAGCCTATATTAGTCTGCAGATCAGATTCTAGAAAAAATTATTCTGCATATGTTAATGATCCCCACAAAATGCATAGCATATATTTCCATCCTCGATCAAATATATTTTTCACAAATTAAAATGATAAGAATTTGATTTTTTCACAAGTGATACATCAAAGAAATAGCTTCCTCAGTCAGGTACAGACAATCAGACAGTCCTTCTGGATGGTACTTGAACTTTTCAAATGACCATACTATTCTTTACAATTTTCAGAAATACTTGATAATGAGCTGGAGGCAGTATGTATCTTTTATTCTAAGAGTTTTAATCTCATTACTACCAACCCTCAGGAATAGTTTTATAAATTCTATAATACTCTCATAGTGTATAGTATAACTTTGTTTTATGGTCAGTTTCCCCAAGTTATTATTTCAGAATATTAATTGAAAAAATTACCTAATATAAAATATCCAAAAGGATTATAGTTAACCCAGAGAAAATGCAAGAAATTCATCACACAAATATGTTTTCAGTGTCTTCACTATTAATCCAATGGAGTTCAGCAAATCTAGGCTTCAAATGCTACACATATGGCGTTAGTGAACTAACCCAATTTGTACAGACATGAGCAGGTGTCTGAGGTAGGTCATTGAAAGTCATCATAAACCAGAGCAGGTTTCGTAGCATATGAATCTTAATTTGTAGACACTTGTATTACATGATGGCAATAGGCACACATAGACTATATGTATAGAGGGGGGATTTGTGCCATGTTCCTGAACTACAGCACATGAAACTCACCCTGCACAGTATGGTTTATCAAGAGGTTAACAGATGCATTTCATTATGAGGAATTCTTATGGTATTCTGTGGAGAAATCTGTTTCAAACATGTATAGGTGTCCCATATGGCATAGGTAAGGAGATAATTATGAAAAGATGTAGACTCTCATAGAAAAAACTCTTCTAAGTAATTTTGCCCAAATCTAGAAAATCTAAGGTTACTTTCAGACCACCAGGGCCTGAAAACTATAGTTTGTTTTTTGAAAGAGAAATTAAATAACTCCTTATGAAAAGGGCCTTAAATGTAAGGCATAAAAGAAAAGAAAAATGTATGTCATCCCTTGGTTATGATTTCTCTGCTTAACTTTCACAGTTAAAATGTCAGCCAGCCCCATTATCATCCAGTCGGATCTTTAAACCACACTAACCACACCACTTCCTCTTTTATAATATCTCTCATTTCAGGTTCCTTATCTTTTGAATGGCCTGCTGCCAGTATTTCTCTGCTCCAACTTAGTCTATACAACTCAGCCATACAATTATACCCTAACATACAGTTTCAGATAGGTGAACATTCAGCATAAATTATTTAAACGTCTCTCTCTTACTTATATGATTCACTTCTAAGAATTTATTCTGACCTCTTTTGTGATCCATCCCAATCTGGTTTCAACATCTCTCTTAGCCTCCTCCTTCCTATTCAAAGCCTCAGACCTAGTGGAATGGAATTGGTTGACCCCTCTATGCCTTTGACCAGCTAGAACTTATCTTTTCTTGATTTTTCCTTCTCCTTAGCTTTTGAAACAACTTTGGCATCTCATCTTACAGAAATCTTTCCTGAACCATGGTCTAATCAGCCCCTACTCTGTGCTCTGTTTTCATTCAGAGGCTAAAATGCATCATGCTGAACTGTAAACACTGATTTTATTTCTCTAGAAATAGATCCGAGTCTATGTCCCATTCCACTCTGCATTGGAAGTGCCTCGCTGAGATCCAATTATGAATATAAAGTAAGTACATGTTTTAAAATGAGTGATTGGGTCAATCTAACTTGCCCCAAAGGAGGAAAAAGTGAGCACACCTACATGATTTAATTAAGTTATTTGGATTACATCAGATATAAGTAGTCTTACAAATAATTAAAATGGGTAGAGACTATAGAAAACAAGGCATTAGAAAAAGCTCTCTAGTTGCATTTTGGGTTGCAATCGGTAGTTAGTGGGGAAACCTGGCTGGGAAATAAATTGTGAGAAGGACTAGGCTAGAAAACAGATAGTACTTACAGGGCTGAACATAGTTCTAAGCTTTTATTTTATTTAATTTATCTTTATTGTTGAGTCTTTTTTAGGAATTTACTCATTTAATGAACACAATAATCCTACAATGGAGATGTGATCATGGTGTATGGTTGAACTACTGGATTTCACAGAGGCACATGTGGAAAGTGAGGATGTACAGAAATCTTGCCCTATTCAGTGTGACCCGTCCCGCAACGAGGACTCTAGAGGGGGAGTGAGGATGAGGAGGGACAAGAGACAGAGAAATGGAGACAAGACAGGGCTCTGATCAAGTTTCTTTATTCTGGGGAGATCCACACTATATATAGGGCAGAAGCAGAAAAACAAGAACATTTGTTGCCAAGCAATGTTTGTGGTAACCACCCCCAAGCAATTTCAGGTAAATATCATGTAAATATCCCGGGTGGAACAAAAGATAAACAGAGCATAACTGGCTGAGTAAATGGTTACTTAAAGGAATGCAGAAACATTGTATACAGAGGTATCCTGCCTTGGGGCAAGAGATGGCAGAGCAGATTGTAACAAAATGGATGCCATGCAAACAGTCTCCCACACAGTGCATCTTGCCCTTATCCTTGCCTAGGAATGAAGGAGCTCCAATGTCTCCACACAAGGAACCCTTTAGGTTGCAAAACTAATTGACATCTGTCTTTTTCCAAATTCACACAAAGGCACAGAATAAGCCAGTGGCACTCCTGGAGGTAGGCTCTATTATAATTTCCATTTTACAGATGAGAAAATCAAGGCACAAACATGTTAAGAAATCTGCCGAAGTTTACACACCTAACAGGTGACAGGAACGAGATACAAACTCAGGCTCTTGGCTCCAGGGTCTGCACACTAAACACTGTGCAGCTTCTCTGTTATATGTGTGGAGTGCTTTCTCCATGCTAGTTGACATCTCTTGAATTTTACATTATTAACTCAGTCTTCACAATAACTCACAAGGAATTAGCCCCTCAGGACACACAGTGAAGCCTCAGTCGGTAATCCTAAGAGACGGTCCTTTGTGAGCATGGCTGTGCCCTGGTGGAAACAGAGCCAAAGAGATACTTCACTGATCAGAACTAATTGGCTAATTAATATGCTTCAGACATCTTGCCAAGCAAAAGAGAGTTTTAATTCAAACAAAATATTATCTGTAACACCGGAAGTTAAACTGGCGGGAACTGAGAAATGTAAATTAGAAATGAAATTAATAGATATCCAGCCCCGCTGGTGTGGCTCAGTGGAATGAGTGTCGTCCCATGGACTGAGAGGTCCTGGTTTGATTCCCAGTCAGGGCACATGCCTGGGGTTCAGGCTTGGTCACCAGTAGTGAACGAGCAGGAGGTAGGCGATTGATGTTTCTCTCTCACATCGATTTTTCTCTCTTTCCCTTTCTCTCTCTCTAAAAAAATCAATGAAAACATATGTAAAAAAATAGATATCTAGAAAGCTCCAACAATATATTTATAGAGTATTATTATTGGTAGAGAAGGATACTATACAAAACAGAGTCAGAAAGAGTTGAATTCAAAAATACTAAATTCACCTTAATCTATGATTATGCAGCATTTCATGTGAGAAAGGAAACAATGGATTTCTTAAATAAAATTGAGACAGCTTTATTGGTGCTTGGAAAAATAATAAAGTTCAATTCTCATATATATGTGAAATGACATATACTAGATTACTCACTGCAGTAAAATTTTTAATAACAGAAGTTGGATGGAGCTTAAATAAGCAAATAAAGTATTCTAGAATATTAGAATAAACACTTTTATTTAAAATACTGTTTTATTTATTTATTTGCATATAAAAACAGCATTTTTCTAGCTTTATTGAGACATAACTGACAAATAAAAATTGCATAAACTTAAGGCCACAATATGATGATTTGATATGTGAACACACCAAAAACAGTATGTTTTATTTAAAAACAAATTCAAAAGAAAAACTGAGAAAGCTCTATATAAATTGATGTGGGATTTTTTTCTTTTGTTTGTTTATGAATAAAACATCTGTAGAATAATATATGATGCCAACCAGTTTGTTTTTTTCTGGGGAAGGGAACTCGGTAGCAGAGGGACAGAGGGGTAAAAAATTTTTTTGATTTTTAATTTTTTTGTTAATCTTCATGGGAGGATATATTTTTCCATAGTTTTTAGATAGAGTATAAGGGAGGGAGTGAGAAAGGGAGGGAGGGAAAGAGAGAGAGAGAGATAAACATTAATGTGAGAGCGACATATCCATTGGTTGCTCCCACATGACTCCAACCAGGGCCTCAATCAAACCTGCAAACCAGGTACATGCCCTTGACTGGGAATCAAACCCGCAACCCTATGGTCTGTGAGCCAACGCTCTAACCCCTGAGCAATACTGGCTAGGGCAGAGTGGTGGAAATTTTACTGCTTACCCATTTTAGGCCATGTCCTATATTACCTAGTCAAACAATTAAACTAAATACACAAAACAAACGAATGAAGATTTGGTTGGACTCTCAGAGCTCTTTCTTGGTGAGACTTTGGGCCAGTTTATTAAACTCTCAGAGACTCATTTTCTTATCTGTAAAATATTGATTATAGTTCCTGCCTCACAGAGGTTCATGAGATTTAAATAAGATAATATGTAGAAGTTCCTACTACAGACATTGACACAGTAGAAAAATGCTAGATCTCCATCTCTCTTTCTCTCACTACACAAACTCCAATGGCTGCTGGCCCCGGCAGGTAACAGGAACATGTGACATAGGTTGGATGTAGGAACTGTGACAGACTAGGGAGTGGTAGGGACTGTGACAAGTGGAAGGTATGCAAATTATTAAATTTGTGTATATCAAAGTATAAATTATGCATGTTTATGAAGTCTGCTCCTTTGTCACACTTGCTGTATACAGGGATCTGCATTTTAGAAAATTATGTCACGTACAATGTCTGTTTGAAACCACTGAAAAGCCATTTCAACTATATCATACTAATGTTAAAATTAAAATAATCACTTCTTTTCAAATAGGCCTCTTTATATCTTTCTCTAAGTTGAGTTATTTAATCTTATAGGCTTTGCTTTTTCATAGAAAACGAAACATTCACAGAAGTATATAGTTACTGATTTGCCAGACCACATTTGGGAGGTTAAAAGTGAAGGATGACTCTAAGATCTTGGCTATTGCTCTCTGTGACAGGCTTGATGAAGAGAGTGCTGCCTGCAGCTAATAAATCTGATTGAGGTAGGAGTCAGGCAGAGGTGACACAGTGAAGCCAAGTCAGAGGCTAATAATAGCAGTCACACATGGGCGGGCAGGATAATGGTTGAAAGCCACAGAGAGAAAAACTTCAGGTACCCGTTTAGATTTAGGATAGTGATGATTCAAGACTCCTTGCCAAACAAACTTCCTGTTTTGAATAACGTCAAGGTTAAATAAACAGTAAAGTAGTAAAAATAATAACACAAGTTCTCAATTCTTTGGGGAACTGCAGATTCTTAGGGGCCAAGTGTAGATACAATTCATAATATATATCCACTTATTGTATTACACAAACATGTATGCCCTCTGAAAACCAGGCACGTTATTCATTAATTTCTTTATAAAACAAAATGAAGGCTTGTTTGGACTAAAGTAACTGACCAATATTTGTGAAATAGCCCAGGACTTGAATCACTAAAGATTTGGACCAAATGGGAAATATTTTGATTATTTATTCTCTGCAAATACCCTCCTAAATTCTAGAAAGTAGAGTCTTACAAATGATATAAGGTGAAGTAACCTTTCTTTGGTGATGCACTGAGGAACTTGTGATACATAAATGTGTACATGCTCAACTGAACGCTGCCCGAAGCCCGTAACAGAGGAAGGGCATTTCTTTTCTCTCCTTGGAGGCAGGCCAGGTAAAGGAAGTCTGATCATGCCACATGCAAAAGCTCTCACCTCCCTCATTTAAAGACGTCCCCTTAAGAAATAGTTGATTTTGTTTCTCCCAATTACCATTTTAGAGATGTTCTATTTTTTAAAAGGTGCACAACCATTTTTATTTATTTTTTAATTTTTTTTTTTATCCTCACCCAAGGACATTTTTTCCATTTGTTTGTTCAGATAGAGTGAGAGGGAGAAGGGGAGAGGGAGGGGGAGGGGGAGAGGGAGAGGGAGAGAGACATCGACGTGAAAGGGACACATCGAGTGGCTGCCACCCGCACAACCCAACCAGGGCTGGGGACAAACTGCAACCGAGGTACATGCCCTTAGCGGGAACAGAACCCGGGTCTCTCTGGACTGCAGGCCGACGCTCTAACCACTTAGCAAACCAGCCAGGGCTTTTTTAATTTTATTTTTTAAATCCTCACCTGAGGACATGCTTAGAAAGAGAGAGGATTGGTTGCCTTCCTTCTGTACATGGGGATTAAACCTGCAACCCAGGTATATGCCCTGACCAGAAATCGAACCAGCAACCCCTCAGTACACAGGACAATGTTCAACCAACAGAACCACTCCAGCTAGGCTAGAGATGTTCTATTTTTAATAGTAGTATTAGTCTGGGGCTTATTAATTTGCCTCCTATCTGGAAAAATTGCTTTATATTGACTTTGCCTCTTGGATGGAATTCCCAGTTTCCCATTTGGAGTCCAGGGGATACTGAATCTTGGCTCACTCTAAAATATTTCTGATTTCCCAATCCCTCATTCTTCCTGGAACTACCCTCTTTGAGATTTTTGCCTGCACATTTTCCTCTATCCTGTGCCTAGCATGGTGCCCTTATATCTAGGAGCAGTCAATAAAAGTCAGGCAGAAAAGACAAAATGCCCTGGATGCATTCAGTCTTCTCCCTCTGTGTTGTTCTCTAAGCCCCTTGTGGAAACCAGCCTCTACTATTTTGCATTAAAAAGCTCCCAACATTTGTTTGTCTCATTATCAGGATGTAAAACCACCTTGAGGACCACTTTTTTTCATCTCTCTAGCCCAAGCCTCTACCTTTGTGCCTGGTGTGACACAGCTGCAGAAATTATTATGGACACAAAGGGAACTGAACTTAAGGAGAGATGAATATTTGTTCTTAAAAAAAATTCTACATATTCTTTTTTTTTACTCTACCACTGTATAACTTGTCATTTAGATCTTAAACATTCATTAAACAATAGGAACTAGGTTCAGCACTGATAACTTAGTTAAAACTAACAGAAAATTGGTGCAGATATAATAATGACAAATAGGCTGGAACATGTTAGTATGAATTAACTATTGTTTCTCCTTTATTTAGTGGTAGAGATTATGGATGACTGGCTATAAAGAGATATTTAAAGGACCCTGTGCTTTTTGTTTCTTAATGGGATAAAGTTGATCAACATAATTTACCTTTTTTTTTTTTCCTCACAATTTGCTTTTGATGCTCTAGATCAATTCGAACTCATGATGATCAAGAAACAATATGAGTTTTCTGCTTTTAGGAATTCATAACATAGACATGGACTTGTGAAGCAATTTGAGCTAGCCACTACACTTACTGCTTTCATAGAACATAGAGAGACATAGAAAAATAATAATTTGTTTATGTTTACAGGAGCAAACTTTTATATAAAGAAAATCCTGATCTATGGGCGGAACACAATGGGTCTGTAAGGTTGGGTTGGTATAAATGAAGCACACAGCTGTCACTTTTATGGGATAAAAGACTTCACAGTAAAGTCATATTTACTGTCAAGCTCAGAATACATAAAATCAGCAAAAGAATATGTTAACATGTTTTTGAGGAAAGCCTTAAAATATGAAAAGTTCAATATCTAAGGAAAAATGAAACAATTCTCAGCAAAATTAAACAATCAAGTTTTCTTTGTAATGTTTCTAACATTCATTAAATAATCTTTTGTGAAAATTAAGATTCCTGTGTTCTGTGGCAGCAGTAAATTTTAGTGGCTGATCAAATTTTTTCATAAGGCAACTCATATCTTGTACTCGCCTAAGAAGAAAAATTTATATTGCTTTTTAATCATCTCATGTCCAAAGTAAACCAGATTACTTATATTTCATCAGAAGTAAATAATTTTTTAAAAAGGTGAATTGTGTTTACCAACTTTATTTCATTAAGAAGACCCCATGTAGGACGATATCATCTGTTGCTCTTTTGTAAAAGGAAGTACCTTGTGCAATTTCAGTGCTACTATCAAAATAATTAAAATGGAGTGGGAATTGAAAACACTGATATAAATGGAGCTACATTTGCCTAGATTTTATTTTCTAATGCTTCTTTTCTAAGTCTACTATAAGAATGAACTGATCACAAGTTTCCTTCTCTGAAAAATGGAGATATTATATGTATACGGGGCTGTTGCTGCTATTAAATGAGATAATATATATAACACTTAGCACAAATTAATTACTCAATACTTAGTAGTGATTAATATTAAAAAATAATAACATAAGAGAAACAGTGAAGTAGATAATGAGGGTGTATTGAAGTCAACTCTATGGGTTTCATTTATGATTAAATATATGTTTTTAGAAAATTTCACAGTGTTTTCTCCATATTGGAATCTGAGAAAACATTTTCGGAAGAAAAATGATATATTTTACTCAATAATAACATTAAGAGGAATTACTTATATAGTTTTTATTATATATCAGGAACTGTTCTAAGTACTTTAAATATAATAATTCATTAAATCTTCACAGTAACCTATGAAGAAGATTAATTTTTAATTCTATTTATGGATGTTAAAACCAAGGTACCCAGAGATTCAGAAAATTGCTCAAGCTCATACAGCCAGTAAATGGCAGAATAAAGGTTTGAACCCAGGTGGTGTGGCTTCAGAGAGATTCAATATTTTTATTGATTATTATCCTAGGTTTCCTCTTGGTAGTCACATGACTCACAGCTATCTAGACAGTGTTAAATTATTACAATAACTAGGCTTGAAGATGATCGTCTCTTTAACCTTTCAAATATTGCATCACCATTTTTGCTGCTACAATGAATTTGCTTTCTTGGAAAAATTTAGTTCCCCAATCTATAATAATATCTTAAAAGAGCTACCTCAAACTTAATTTTTAAAAATTAATAGTTCTTTGCTAGATCTGTCTATGAATGCATATACATATACCACACGTAGCATTCAAGCATTCTTTGAATAAAGGCAACAACTTTCAAGACAATACATACACAGACGACAAGGACTTGAGAATCAAGGAGAAGCAGATAATATTTACTACATCTGTCTGCCTTGTGGGGGCTAAGGAGTGTCAAGAAACACCTTTTTTAATAGAAAGAAAACCTTTTTTCTTGGAAGGACTGAATATTGCCTTAGCAAGGTAAGCATTTAATACGTTTAAGACAGCTTTACCATTCGTTAGGGAACACTGTATTTCTTTTTTTTTTTTTTTTTTTATTAATTAATTTTTGTTACAGATGTTTCTCCTTTTCCCCCCACTGATTCCCCCTCCCTCTCCCTCCCTGCCCTGTCCCCAGTTTGTTGTCCATGTCCACTGTTCATGCATACATGCATATAAGTTCTGTGGTTTATCTCTCCCCCACCACCCCGTCTTCTGGGGATTGTCAGTCTGTACCCCACTTCCACGTCTCTGGGACTACCCCATTCCTCAGACTGTTATGTTCATTATATTCCACAAATAAGTGAAATCATATGATACTTGTCTTTCTCTGTTTGGCTTGTTTCACTTAGGATGATACTTTCCAGGTCCCTCCATGTAGTCTCAAAAGATAAGAGATCTTTCTTTCTTACAGCTGCGTAGGGAACACTGGATTTCTAAGAATGGCAGGTATAATGTGTACTGAATGATGCTAGCAAATGGTAACCACAATACCATTTCATTAATGGGATTTTAAAAACCCAGTGGAATGTTGGGAGAGTACTCAAGCATTTTTCTAAGCATAAATTCTCAAGTTGTACGATAATGTTAAATAGCATCATCCTAAACATGCAGTTCTTGTTCTCAGTTTCTGCTTATGATAGCTACAATGGCAGTGATGCTTAGCATCTTCTGGGAAAGGAAGTAGTGAGCATCATAAATTCCAGGGACTCTTAACGGATGTTTACCCTTGGTCTCTGCCACATACATAGTGGTAGTGTAGTATGAGAAAAGGTCACTAACAGGAATCATGAGTGAAGGATGTTAATTGCAGGTCTACTAGCAACTCATTTGGTCTAGTACAAATCACTGTACCTTTCTAGACCTTGGTCTCTTAACGTGAATATTATTATTATTATTATTATTTTTAAAATACGTTTTTATTGATTTTTTTTTTTTTTTTTTTTTTAGAAAGAGAAAAAAAGGGAGAGATAGAAACATTGATTTGAGAAACATCAATCAGTTGCCTCCTGCACGCCCCCTACTGGGGAGCGAGCCCACAACCTAGGCATGTGCCCTGACCAGGAATTAAACCAGGACCTCTCAGTCCATGGGACAACGCTCAATCCACTGAGCCACACTGGTTGGGCATGAATATTATTTTTTACTATTTTATTGAATGCTTATTAGGATAAAAGTTAACATCTGTAAAAATGCTTCAGAAAATAAATATGTTTTGTTAACAAAAAATATCCACAAAAGCAGCTAAAGTATAAAATCACATGTAAAGGTTTTTGGATTGTTACCATCTTGTCCACCTAATTATACCTCAAGTAACCTGTAAGCTTCTTAGTTGGAGTCAGCACTACATTTTCTATGGCTTAAAGCCATCATACATAGGATAATGAAATTTATCTGTTGACTTTTTTATGTCATGCAAGTACTTGCTCCTGATTGCCTACAACTTTATAACATTTATGCCATTTATCTCACTATGCTCACCTACTTTATACTTGTATGACTATATTTACTTTAATCTCAACTTTTGTTAGGAAAACTGACTTATTTTCTTCCACCCAAAATCTTCCTTAAGTCAATTGACATGTATAACACATTTGTTTTGTTTTTCCTCTCTGTTCTGACATACCTCTTGATTCTTTTTTAAAACTTAGCACAAAAATCCATCTTGTAAAATAGTGTTCTGCAGTTAACCCAGACACATGACTCATGTCATAATATTTCACTGTGACCAATGATACATAACAAACACAGACACATGTACATACACTTACTACATTAATTTCTTAGGCAATAATACATGGGTGTAATGGTTTCGCTCTGGGGATCTAAAGACAGTATTTCATCTAGCGTTCTCATTCCAAACAAACTCAATAATAGAAAACTCTAAGTTAGAAGCCATTAAAGGAAAGAGCCCAAAAGTGGAAGGAAAGAAGAAAAGGAGTGAGGACACGTGTTAAATGAGCTATTTGATCAGATACATACAAAAGGTGAAGTAGCCATAAAACAGTTACAACCTCATCAAACTCAATGCTTTGTTGTTGTTTTTTTAATATGCCTTTATTGACTTTTTAGAGAGAGAGGAAGGGAGAGAAACATCGATTGGCTGCCTCCTGCACACCCCCTACTGGGGATTGAGCCTGCAACTTGGGTATGTGCCCTGACCGGGAATTGAACCAGGACCTCTCAGTTCATGGGACAATGTTCAATATACTGAGCCACACTGGCTGGGCAATGCTTTGATTTTTATTACCATCTTAGCCCTTCTAATCAAGAGGAATGGTCTCTAGCATGTATCAATTTACATACCCTTTATCACTTAATAGCAATATCAACGTACATGCTTTCATGCCTTCCAGTTTACAAAGGTTTTCTCAGATATTAATATTACTGTGAGAATAAACCAATAGGAACGCTATTCTACTTGAGAAAAAATATAGACTATTATATGTATCTTCTTATTTTCCTTCAAATTAGGATTTCGCTCAATACATTTTGTAAAGGCATCATTGCTTTTATGGTTTCTGGTATCTCCTGAATTGTGACTTATGAGTTGTGTGAAGATGATCTTTAAAAAACCTGTATGATAGTACATCAGCTTAGGAAATGGAATGATCATTCAGTTATGTTCTGAAGAAAACTCACTAAGTAGAGTTTTAGACTGTTGGAAAAGGCAATTTGAAAAGTATGCTAGAAGAGCTAATATGATATAGCTCTAATATAGCTCCAGGCACTAGGATTCTAATTAAATTAAATATGCACAGTGATTGAAAATTGCTAGGCCCTGTTTTTAGACAAAGCAAGAGGGAACACAGATTCAACATTTGGGGTGAGATTTATAAAGTTTATTTTATTAAAATATGCTTTTATTAATTTTTAGAGAGAGAAAGAGAGAGATAGAAACATTGATATGAGAGACATCTAGCAGCTGCCTCCTTCATGCTCCCTACTGGGGATTGAGTCCGCAACCTGGGCATGTGCCCTGAGCAGGAATTGAACTGGCACCTCTCAGTCCATGGGACGGCACTCAATCCACTGAGCCACACCGGCTGGGCTGAGATGTATAAATTTAAATAAGCCTCAACTAAACTTCCATTTCCATGGAAGCCAGATTCTTGTACAAAACAATTCATGTTGTCAGTGGAAACAGAATGGCAAGTGGACAAATAAAACTAAGGGAATATTAATACCCATGCAGATACTAATAAAGACATATAATATTCTACCTATAAAAATTAATAGTAATTTCTCCAATTAAGGGAGAGAAACATATGTAACAGTTTTTTGGAAAATACAGATTTATTAAACTTAAAAAGTGTTTAAACAGACAAACAAAACTAAACTCAAGGGAGAATACCTTGATGTTCTTGTTTAAACTACTAGATGCTGATTTTTTGGTTGTAAAATAAAAAATACTATGAAGCCCAAGATGATCATGTTACTTCAAGTTATAGGTTCTTCTTTCTCTTTCATGGGCCCTAATTTTGTCAAGAGGTCCTTTAGCACTTAGAGATCAATTCCATGTTTTTTTCAATATACCAATTCGATATTTGGACCTCTTTTAACTTTAAAGGTAGACTGAATAATGCTTATAGCTGAATCTTTAAAAAAAATTAAACATGAGCAATCAGAGTAAAATACAGAAAACAATAACAACAGGTGGCAGTGTTGAAATAAAATGTAGTGAGACAGAAATCATGCAGAATCTGAAATATAATGATACAAACCCTAGATTTCTGTTGAATATGAAAAGCAAGGATTGAAAGAGTAGCTGGATAATCTATTATTGTGACTAGTGAAAAGGGCATATCCACTTGGAAAGAGACATCTTTAGACAAAGGGATTTCTTAATGTTTAAGAAATATTTTCTTTCATTATGAATTTAATAGAGAAAAATGTAGGCTAAAGATTAAAAAACACATGTATGAATAACAGTTTAGTAATAAAAAGGATAGGTTTCATAAGTCTATTTTAAAAGAACTTGAAAGGAAAGATAATATAACAAATATAGACCTGGTTGGAGTAGGAGTGGAGGATGAAGCTATCTAAAATTACCTAAGCAATAAAAACATAATAAAACAAAATGTAATGGAGTAATCAGGAATGGATATAGTGTTTGTGCCTATTACCAAAGGCAGACAATTAATCAAATTTGCAGGGAAAAACAGAATCATCAGCATATACATAGTAGGTCAAGCTATAGGAATGGGAGCAACAACTAGAGAGAAAGAGTAGAGAGAAAAGAGGAAATTGCCAAATGAAGCAATTCAGCAGAAGCTGAACATTAAAAACAACTATAAATCCAATCATCTTTAAAATCCTGCTCAGATTTCATGTCTTTCCTCTAGCCTTCCCTGAACATTCCTGTTCAAAACCACTTGTCATTTATTTTCTCCTAGTGTGATGGATGTTCCTCAAACCATTATTACACTTTCCTCATTATACTGGAGAGGTTAGCATATTGTCTTTTCAACTACACAACTCTTTGAAAAATGTGTTCAGGTGTTGCATTTATTTGCATTTTTCAAGGGTTTTGTCACTTTTATTAGCCGAATGGCTATCCAATAAATATTTGTCATATGGAAGAGTAGATCAACTTACATTGTTTGCAGGTAGATAATCTATCTTAAAAGGAGTAAAGTGACTTATGATGTATAAGTAATAAGTGCAATAATAAGAGGGAAAAAAGCTACTTTTTTGAAGCTTCCTAACATGGCAAAAGTGAGTACAACAGCCTCGAAAAAAAGAAAAAAAAAGATTTGGTTAAGCAAAAAAGAATGAATGTAAAGAAAAAGAATATGTTAAAATCAGTTAAAAAGACAACATGGAGATGAAGAGCTAAGACCTTATTTAAAGTGAAAACAAATTTGGAGAAACTAATATGAAATGTCAAGATTTAGTTTTATGAGTCAAAATCTGATAACAGGGAAAATAATACAGGAACATGGCAGTGGGCAGGATTGGAGGAAGGGTGAGTGTATAAAAAGGTGAGTGAATGCAGGAGTGGGTGTGAGTGTGGATAAACATTTGTGTAGCAGTGCAGAAATGTGGGGCAGACAAATCTGGTGCTCTGAATTGGAGAGCAGCAGGCTACCATTGTGTGCTGCTTGACAAGGAGCTTCTCCCCACTTGGGGTTGGAAGGGCCAGCTTTTTTGGAATCCATGACTACTCTATCCAACAAGGCTATTATTAAAAATTGAAGGTGATAAAAGAGCTTCACAGAAAAAAAAAAAAGTGAAAGGAGTTTATTACCAGCAAACAAACATTACAAGAACCACTAAAGGGCCCTGGCCAGTTTGGCTCAGCAGTTGGAGCATCGGCCTGCAGTCCAGAGAGACCCTGGTTTGGTTCCCACTAAGGGCATGTACCTTGGTTGCAGTTTGTCCCGGGCCCTGTGGGTGGCAACCACTCGATGTGTCCCTTTCATGTCGATGTTTCTCTCCCTCCCTCCCTCTCTCTCTCTCCCACTCTATCTGAACAAAATATCGAGAAAAAAAAAGAACTACTAAAGGGACTGTTATAAGAAGAAGAAATAGAAAGAAAAAGGAACACAGGCATAAAAGTAAAAATGGCAACAAATAAGTACCTATCAGTAATAACCTTAAATGTAAATGGCTTACCTGCTCCAATCAAAACACACAGGGTAGCTGATTGAATGAGAAAACATAACCCATACATATACTATCTACAAGAGACTCACCTCAGAATAAAATAACTCACACAGGATGAAAGTGAAAGGATGAAAAAATTTTTTTATGCAAATGGAAAAAAAAGGTGGCATAGCAATACTCA
This sequence comes from Molossus molossus, assembly GCF_014108415.1. Classification (NCBI taxonomy): domain Eukaryota; kingdom Metazoa; phylum Chordata; class Mammalia; order Chiroptera; family Molossidae; genus Molossus; species Molossus molossus. The sequence goes on from NW_023425401.1 coordinate 44,262,720, forward strand.
TATAAAATAAAATAGACTCCAAAATGAGGGCAATAACTAAAGACAAAGAAGACCACTACATAATATTAAAGGTATTGTTCCACCAAGAAGATTTGGTAAACATATATGCACCCAATAAAGGAGGATCAAAATATATTTAAAAACTTTGAAGAACTTTAAAGGATAGATTGACAGCAATGCAATCATAGTAGGGGACTTTAACACTCCACTGAACATCACTGGATAGATCTTCTAGACAAAGAATTAACAAGGAAATGGAAAGCCTAAAACATACTAGATCAGATGGATTTAATGAATATTTACAGGACATTTCATCCCAAAGTAGCAGAATATACATTTTCTCAAGTGCACTTAGGACATTCTCAAAGATAGAACAACACATATTAGGAAACGCACTAAGTTTCACAAGTTCAAGAAGATTGAAATCATATTAACCAACTTTTTGGATCACAATGGCATGAAACTAGAAATCAATTACAATGAAAACACTCAAAAACCTTCAAATATATGGAGGATAAATAGCAAGTTATTAAAGAATTAATGGGTTACTGAGGAGATAAAGGAAGAAAGAAAAGAAAACAAACACACAACAACACAAAACTTATGGCACACAGCAAAAGCAGTACTGAAAGAGAAATTCATAGCATTATAAGCCTACCTCAAGAAACAAAAAACTTCTAATAAACAATTTAACCCTACATCTTATAGAATTAAAAAGAGAATAAAAAGAAAAACCCAAAGCAAAAAGAAGGAAGAAAATAATAAGATCAGAGCAGACATAAATGACATAAAGACTAAAAAAAAAAAGAACAAAAAACAAAAGATCAATGAAACCAAGAGTAGGTTCTCTGAGAAGGTAAAAAAGATTGATAAACCTTGAACCAGACTCACCAAGAAACAAAGAGAGAGGACCCAATTAAATAAAATCAGAAACTAAAGAGATGAAGTAACAACTGATACCACATAAATACAAAGGATTGTAACAGAATACACAATAAAATGGAAAAATTACTACAATGATACAAGCTTCCAAAATTCAAACAAGAAGCGTCAGAGAACTTGAACAGACCAATAAGAACTAAGAAAATTAAAGCAGTAATCAATAGAAGTGCCAGCAAATAAAAACCCTGGTCTGGACAATTTAATGAGAGAGTTTTACCAAATTTTCAAAGAAGAACTAACACCCATTCTCCTCAGACAATTCCAAAAATTTCTAGAGGAAGAAAGAATTCCAAACTCTTTTTATGAGGTCAGCATAATCCTAATTCCAAAACCAGATAAAGATACTACAAAAAAAAAAAAAAGTTATAGGCCTATATCCCTGATAAACACAGATGCCAAAATCCTCAATAAAATATTAGCAAATTGGATCCAGTAATACATTAAAAAATATTCACACTATCAAGTGGGATTTATCCTAGGGATGCAAGGCTGGTACAATATTAGCAAATCAATAAATGGGATACACCACATAAACAAAATGAAAGATAGAAATCTTATGATTATATCAATAGATGCTAAAAAAGCATTTGACAAAGTCCAGTACTTATTTTTGATAAAAACTCTCAGCAGAGTGGGAAAAGAGAGATCATACCTCAACATAATAAAGGCAATATATGATAAACCTACATCCCACATGACACTCAAAGGGCAAAAACAAAAAGAATTTTTCTTAAAAACAGGAACAAGAAAGGGATATTGGCTTTTGCTACTTTTATTCAACATAGTACTGAAAGTCTTAGCCACAGCAATCAGACAAGAAGAAAATATAAAAGGCATCCATATTGGAGTGTACGAGGTGAAACTCATTATTTGCAGATGACATAATATTGTACATAGAAAACCCTAAAGACTCCATCAAAAATCTCCTATATTTAATAAATGAATTTTGCAAAGTAGCAGGATACAAACTTAACATCCAGATATTGATGGCATTTTTTATACACCCATAATGAACACTCAAAAAAAGACACCACAAAATCCCATTTACCATTGCAAAGAAAACTAAGATACCTAGGAATAAACTTAACCAAAGACCTATACTCAGAAAATTATGTGACATTGAAAAAAGAAACAGAAGAAGATATAAAAAAGTGGAAGCATATACCATGTTCATGAATTGGAAGAATCAACATTGTTAAAATGTTCATACTACACAAAGCAATCTATAGATTCATTTTAATTTCTATTAAATTACCAACAGCATATTTCACAGATCTAGAACAAAAACTCTATAAGTTTATATGGAACCAAAAAAGACCTCGAGTAGCCACAGCAATCTTGAAAAAGAAAAAGTTGTAGGGATCATAATACCAGATATCAGGTTATACTACAAAGACATTGTAATCAAAACAGCCTGATGCTGGCACAGGAACAAGCACAAAGATCAGTGGAACATAACAGAGAACTCAGAAATCAATCCAAAACATTATGCTCAATGAATATTTTACAAAGAAGGCAAGACCATACAATGGAGTAAAGACAGTCTCTTCAATAAATGCCGTTGGGATAATTGGAAAAGTACATGCAAGGAAATAAAACTAGACCATCAACTTACATCATACACAAGAATAAACTCAAAACAGATAAAAGACTTAAATGTAAATCATGAAACCATAAAATTCCTAGAAGAAAATGTAGGTGGGCAAAATCTCAGACATCACACGTAGCAGAATTTTCACCAATATATAGCATAAGACAAGGGAAAAAAAAGAAAAAAATTAATAAATGGGACTACATCAAACTAAAAAGCTTCTGCACAGTAAAAGAAACCAGCATTAAAATGAAAAAAGGGAACCCACTGTATTAAAGAATTTATTTGCCAACAATACAGCAGATAAGGGGTTAATTTTCAAAATACTCATACAACTCAACAAAAGAAGATAAACAACTCAATTAAAAAATAGGCAGCTCGGCTGTTTTGGCTCAGCGGTTAGAGCTTCCACTCACAGACCTAAGACTTGTGAAGGGCATGTACCTCGGTTGCGGTTGGGTCCCCAACCCCAGTCAGGGTCATGCAAGAGGCAACCAATTGATGTGTCTCTCTCACATCGATGTTTCTCTCTCTCTCTCCCGCCTCCTACTCTATCTGAAGATAAATGGAAAAATATCCTCAGGTGAGGATTAAAAAAAAAAAATGGGTAGAAGACCTGAATAGGCACTTCTCCGAACAGGACATACAAGTAGCCAATACACATGAAAAGATGCTCAACATGACTAACCATCAGAGAGATGCAAATTAAAATGACTATGAGGTATCACCTCCCAGCTGCCAGAATGGCTACCATCAACAAATCATCGAACAACAAGTGTGGAGAAGTGGGGACTCTAGTACACTGTTGGTGGGAATGCAAAATGGTGCAGCCACTATGGAAAACAATATGGTGTTTCCTCCAAAAATTACAAATAGAACTGCCATTTGATCCAGTGATCCCACCTTGAGGAATACATTCTAAGAAGTCTGAAACTCCAATCAGAAAAAAATGTATGTACCCCTAAGTTCATAGTAGCGCTATGTACAATATCTAAGATCTGGAAACAGCCCAAGTGTCCATCAGTAGATTAGTGGATAAAAAAGTTTGGGTACGTTTACACAATGCAAAGATATGCAGCTGTAAGAAAGATGTGTTAGCCTTTGAGAGGACATGGAGGGACCTGGGGGGTATTATGCTAAGTGAAATAAGCCAGTCAGAGAAAGACAACTATTAGATGATCTCACTTATTTGTGGAATACAATGAACAAAATTAGCTGACTAACAAAACAGAGCCAGTGACAGGGAAGTGGGGAACAGATGGACAAACCTTAGACAGAAGGGGCGTGGGGGAAGAGATAAACCAAAGAACTTATGTGAATATATGTATAACCAATAGACACAGACAATAGTGAGATGAAGTTGGGGGAGGGGAGGGAATGGGGAGGAGGGTGTCAGAGGAGAGAAAAAGAGAGACATCTGTAATACATTCAACAATAATAATACATATTTTAAAAACTGATAATAATATAATATCCATGATTTATCTTTACTAATAAGAATGTCAAGAACAAATAACAATAAAATTTCACATTGATTTTAGTTTGCTGATGCGAAGTGATAGTTCTAAATCTATTTGGGTTCCTTACATAATTTTAAGATCAAAACAACAAATAATGTTTGCCCCTTTTTGTCTGAAAGCAATTTTTTAAGCTCAAGGTTTTTCTATAAAAAGCACATAAAATCTTGAGCTCTTGAAAATATAATTCCTTGAGACATGAATTTTTAATAACTACATGAATAGCCCCTTAACTCTAAGTGTGAGTGTCCTCATTGAATATATATGTGTGTGTGTGTATACACACACATATATGTATATGTATACATATATACATATATATGTATATGTATGTATATATCAGACAGTTTGAGATGCTTGGTGGTTAGGCCACAATCATACATTAGATTGTGTCATAAAATGTTTTTTTACATGGTCATCAGCTTCAGAAAGCAGTGTTTTGTGATGCATAATAATTAGAAAACCTTAAAATTGTACCAATAGGGAAATCAAATCATCTCACCTCAGCAACAGAAATTAAGCCTTTTTTTTAAGTACAAGCCATAGTTAATGTTCAATTACTTGGCTTAGGGTTGACGATTTGGATCTGTTTCTCCCAATTCTGAAAGAACTTGTCTATAATATTCAGATCAGTGCTTCACCTTTCTGTTTTCTTTCTGCTCTGGTGAACAGATCTAACCACTGAGGGATACATTATGCTTGGCCTCACAGTATGATTGATAGAAACTCACATTTAGCTTTTAGAGAAATTGTTCCAACATTATGTGAACTGTAGTGAACATTTTAAGCAATTGTGAAGGCATAAAAAACAACCAAAGCTCATTTGTTTTTTTAAATCGAGGAACACAGATCATAAATCAATATACATTTTAAAACATCTTTCATAGTTAAATTCACTTTATAAATTTAAAAACATAAATCACATGGCATTAAAATTTTTTTGGTCATAAAATTATACTGATTGGTCTATTTACAAATATGATGGCCTAGGAAAAATATTGAGAATATATTTTAGAATTTCCTTTTTAATTTATATTAAACACAAAATTGTAACATATCAATATTTTTCACCATTTAAAATATATATTTTTAAATTTTAATGTCTCTAGCTAAAGCATCTTGTTGTATTGCACAAGTCATAACACTGAGATCCATCTTAAACTCATGTTGCCTGCGTTCAAGCCTCATATTATACTTCACTTGTTAAACAAAGCCCTTAAAATTTTGTACTATAGCCTCATTACCTAAAAAATGGGAATGAAAAATTTCTACCCACTTCAAAAAGTATTGGTAGATACATTTAATAGAGAGAGTGTAGAGGAAAATACTCTTTAGCTTTAAAGTGTTGTAATTATTTAGTATCAGTCATGTTTAGACACATGGTCCTAGACAAGATGGTATAAATTTACTTTTCCCTGTTTCTCTGCTTTAAATACCCGGGAGATAATGCAATAGACAATCACAAAGATTGGAAAGCTGAAAAGAAGAAAGTAGATTGGCTATGGACCTCGTGACTTGGAGAGTTATATCACTATGAGTTCCAAGCATTTGCTTTTTGTCTCTTAGATATATTAGACTTGGTGGTCTTTTGCTTGGAACACCAACAGGCATATACAAATGAAGTAGCAAGAAAACAAATGAGAAGGCTTATTCTTTCTGCCCAAAGGACAAGGACAAGGGAAGACTAGCAGGGACATAGGGCAGCTTTATCCCCCCATCCATACACAACCATAGTGGTGGGCCCCTTTTACCTACATTCGTCACTCGCCACTTCGTGCTTCGACTTGCGCAGCTTCATTCTACCGTGGTTTTTTCAAATACATTTGTTAAAAAGTTGATGGAGACAGTGAAAATGATACAGTGCATGCTCGGTTGTCTGAGTCAATTATACATCCCTGTATTACAGTTAAAATTACAATTAATATATATATATATATATATATATATATATATATATATATATACTATAGGCCTATGTATTCGAGCACCACCGCAAATCCTTCAACGCCAGGTGCAACTGCTGGACCACTCCTTATGTGTGGGCAATAACTTTTTTCTAAAATATCAGGTGTGGTGAAACCAAGCCAATCAGAGTGTGCTGTTCACTGATTGGCTATTCTAGCCTCTTCCTATCATGGCCACTGATTGGCTCAGTCCACACAAGTTTGTTTCTCTCATACACGCTTCTATATCGCTACGCATCAGAAGCATCTTTGCTCTTGTAAGTGTTTGTGATTTCTGAGAACTTTTATCCAAGCCCCACAATGGCTCCTAAATGTGCTGCTTCTTTTAAACCTTCTGACAATGAAACTAAGTGCCGGAGGTAAATGCTTACCATCCAGGAGAAGTTGAAACTCTTGGATATGATCAACAATGGCAAGAAAATCATGGAGGTTGCCTGCCACTACAACTTGAATGAGTCTATCATTTGCTCCATCCGTAAAGATGTAAAGAATGTCGTGCAACAGCTACTGCCTTTTTCAACAAGGAAGCAAAGTGCGTCATGACAAGTTGTAATAAGTTCATAGTGAAAATGGAGTCAGCCCTAGCCATTTGAATTAGCGACAGCCCCAAGAAAAACATTCCATTGGATTCTCTGGTCATCCGGGAGAAGGCAAGGCAGCTCTATCAGCACTTTACAGCAGACAAACCTTAACCAGGACCCTCTTCTGCAATGTCCATTGTTCATGGGTTTCACGGTGAGCAAGGGTTGGTTCGAGAAATTCCAGAAGAGGTATCATCTGAAGAGTCATTCTCCATGGAGAAGCTCCCTCTGCTGACAAAGCCTGCAGCAGAGGACTATGTGAACAACACGTTCCAGAAGATCCTTGAGGAGGATGAGTATCTTCCAGAACAGGTGCTTAATATGGATGAAACAGGATTGTTCTGGAAAAAAATGCCTTCCCGAACATTCGTTTTCAAGGATGAAGCCAAGGTTCATGGCTTCAAGGTGTTTAAGGACCGCATGACTATCATTATGTGTGGAAATGCTGAGGAATTTTTGCTTAAGACTGCCCTTATCTACAAGGCCAAGAATCCTAGGGCCCTGAAGAATAAGTACAAGAACCTGCTGCCAGTGCGTGAGATGCACAACAACAAGGGCTGGATCACAAAGCAGCTGTCATCAGACAGGTTTCATGAGTGCTGCATCCCCCAAGTCAAGCTGTATCTCATGGAGAAGGGACTCAAGTTTAATGTCCTTCTCCTCATGCACAATGCTGGAGGTCATGTGCAAGACCTACCCAACAATGATCTGTGGATTGAGTTCCTTCCTCCCAACTTCACTTCACTGATCCAGCCTGTGGACCAAGGCATTATTCATGCGTTCAAGGCCCTCTACATGCAAAACACCCTGCAGCACCTCATCAAGGGCGTGGACCTTGAGGAGAACTTCTTGCTGAAGGAGTACTGGTGGCAGTATCCCATCGCGACCTGTCTGAAGAACTTCCAGGCCGTGTTGAAGGACATAAAGACAGAGACTGTGAAGGCAGCTGGAAGATGTTGTGGCCTGAAATTGTCCACAACTACAGAGGATTCGCCCCAGAAGATATAAGCAACTTGGCAGTGGATAAGGCAGTTAGGCTAACCTGGTTGCTAGGAGGAGAAGGTTTTGTGGATATAACTCGAGATGACGTGGATGAGCTGCTGGAGACACATTTGGATCTGTTAACTGACAAGAATCTGGTGGAGACGACTAAGTCTGCGAGTGAGGAGGAGGAAGAGCAGCCAGAGGTTCCTGGGAGTCAGGAGGAAGAAACTGGCCTTACACTTGAGAATCTCTCACAAGTCATGAGAACTATTAAGGTAGTACAGGACATGATTGGCGAAAGGGACCCACAAATGATGCGTGCATTGCAGTTCCAGAATGCACTTGACGGAGCAATAGAACCATACAAAAGCCTCCTCATGCATATGAAAAGATAGCACCAGCATCTGCCTATCATGGTATTCTTCAGCCACGCACCCAGACACCCATGGCCTATTCCTAGTACTCCTTCAGTGGAAGAAGATGACAATGCACCTGCTGAAGATACTACACCACCTGAAGACTCTCCTACTGAAGTCATGCCTTCAGAGGAGCAGTAACCTTGCTCTTCTTTGCTGTGCAGTACATCTCTTTATCTTCATTGCTTCATCATCGAACAAGTTGCACTATTATCATATGTTAGTGGTTGTGTGTAAGAATTGTGTGTGTGTAATTAAATGTACAATAATAATAATATGATATTTGTAACATTGAATATGTCTTATTTTCTCTTATTTTATCTAATGTACTGGGTAATATAAGTGTAATGGTGACTAAATGGTGTTATTTCATGTCTAGAGGGCTCTAATAATGTTACAAACCATATTTAGAAGGTCATAAACAGGTTTTCTATGCTCTTTGAAAATATTCAATTTATAAATAAAGAATCCTACTTCACGAAAATTCATTTATTGCGGTAGTCTGGAACTGATTAACAATGATAAACGAGGGCTGACTGTACAGTGATGCATCAGTAGAGTTCAGAATAGTCAATAAATCCTCCATCATGAGTGGTGGCTTGATATATATATACAGTGGTGGCATCAACAGATCCCAAACAAGTGATCCATCTCCTGCCCTACACTTGCCAGCACCAGGTAGTCAGAGAACATAAGCAAGGGAAATTATTTTCTATCCCATAAATCCACATTCTCTCATTCCTACTAGGGATGGGCTTCGCAGGAAAGAGTCTTTCACACTTTGAAGGTGGCACCACCAGGGATTTATCAGGAACTCCAAAGTAAGAAGAAAACTGGCCAAAATAGTACCAAAAGTTCTCTGAAAACAATATTGCATTTGGAAACACAGCCTACAAAATAGGCCAAAATCTACATATCAAACCTAAACAGGGACACTGCTTATAAAAATAAAATATTTTATTTTAAGTGTTCATTTCAAAAAGTCCAAAAGGAGAGAAGAGGTAGTTACACTTAGACAAATTAGACTTTAAGTAAAAAACTTTAACAAGAAACAAAGAAGGTCATTATATAATGACAAAGGGGTAGATTAATCAAGAGAATGTGACAATCGTAAGTATAGATGCACCTAACATCAGAGAACATAAATATATTCAGCAAATACTCATAGGTCTGAAGGAAGAAAGAAACAATAATATAATAATAGTACATAATTTTAATAACCCACTTTCAACAATGGTTAGGTTCTCCAGACAGAATATCAATAAGAAAATATTGGACTTGAGTTATAGTGTAGAATAAATGAACTTAGACACACACAGAACATTCAATCTTTTGCAGCAGAATACACATTCTTCTCAAGTACACATGGACTATTTTCCTGGATAAATCATGTTAAGTCACAAAATAAATCTTAGATTATGTAAAAATACTGAAATCATGTCTCATATGTTTTCTGACCACAGTGGAATAAAACTAGAAATCAGTAAGAGGAGGAAAACTGGAAAATTCACAAATATGTGGAAATTAACACAATCCTGAAAAAACAATTGATCAAAGAAGAAATCAAAAGGTAAATGAAAAATATCTTAGAAGAATTGAAAATGGAAACACAACATACTAAATTTATGGGAGACAGCAAAATAAGCACCAAGAGGAATTTATAGCAATAAATACCTATATTAAGAAAAAAAAATCTCAAATAAACAACCTAGCCCTGGTTTGTGTGGCTTAGTTGGTTGGGCATCGTCCCATGCACTGAAAGCTTGCAGGTTGGATTCCAGGTCAGGACATATGCCTCAGTTGTGGGTTCAATTCCCAATAGGGGGCCTGCAGGAGGCAGCCAATTAATGTTTCTCTCTCTCTGTCTCTAAAAATCAATTAAAAATCTTTAAAAACAAAAGTCAAACAAATAAAGCAACCTAACGTTATACCTCAAAGAACTAGAAAAAGAGCAACAAACTAAGCCCAAAGTTAGCAGAGGGACAGAAATAACAAAGGTCAGATTAGAAATAACTAAAATAGCAACTGGAAAAAATATCAATAGAAAAATCAAGAAAACTAAGAGCAGGTTTTATGAAAAGAAAGATAAAATTGACAAACACTTAGCTAGACTAACTAAAGTAAAAAGGAGAGAATACTCAAAATTTGAAAAACAAGTTAGTATAATTGATAATACAGAAATACAAAAGTTCATAAAAGACTACCAAGAACAATTATACACAAGTAAATGTAATAACTTAGAAGAAACGAGATAATTTCTAGAAACCTATAACCTACCAAGACTGAATCATATAGAAATAGACATGAAAAGTAAGGAGATTGAATCAGTGAACAAAACCCTCTAAACAAAGAAAAGCTCAGAATCAGAAGGATTCTTGAGTAAACTCTTACAAACATTTAAGAAGAATTAATGTCAATCCTCCTTCAATTCTTCCAAAAATGGAAGAGTAGGGAACACTCCCATTTTGTTGTAGAAAATTACAAGAAGAAAATTACAGGCCATCCCTTATAAAGAGATTAAAAACTTCTCAACAAAATACTAGCAAATTGATTTCTACAGCATTTTTTTTTTCTTTTTTTCAACAGCATTTTTAAAGGATCACTCATCACGATCAAGTGGGACTTATCAGTGGGATGTAAGGATGGTTTAACATATGTAAATCAATAAATGTGATACACCACATTAATGGAATGAAAAATAAAAATTATGTAATTATCCTAATAGATGCCCAAAAAGCATTTGAGAAAATTCAACATCCTTTCATAATAAAAGTTCTCAACAAATTGTATAGAAGGAATATACCTCAAAATAATAAATGTCATAGTTGACAAGCTCACAGCTAACTTTATATTCAATGGAGAAAATTGTAAGTTTTTTTTCCTAAGATTAGGAACAAGACAAGGGTATCCATCACACTATTTTATGTAACATAGTCCTAGAAGTCCTAGCCAGAGTAAGTAGACAAGAAAAAAAAGTAAAAGGCATCCAAATCAGAAAGAAGTAAAATTGTTTCTATTTGCAGATGATATAATCTTATGTATAGAAGATCTAACACACACCATCAAAAAACTGTTAGAATGAATCAACAAATTCAGTAAATTTGCAGGATAGAAATATTATATATAAAAATCAGTTGCATTTCTATACACTAATAAGAAATTATCTGTAAAACTAGAAAACATTCCCATTTACAGTAGTATCAAAACAATAAAATATTAAAAAATAAACTAAGGAGGTGAAAGAACAGTGCGGCAAAAACTGTAAACTATAGATAAAAGCTATTAAATATGACCCATATTATGTAAAGATATCCCATGTTTATGCATTGAATGAATTAATAGTTAAAATGTCCATGCTACCTAAAGCCATCTACAGATTCAATGCAATCTGTATTAAAATGTCAGTGGTATTTTTCACAGAATATAGAAAAAAATCCTAGAATTCATGTAGAACCATAAAAGATCCCAAAGAGCCAAAGCAATTCAGCAGAAAAACAAGAACAATAACGCTGGAAGCATTACACTTTCTGATTTAAAAATATATTACAAAGCTCAAAACCATAGGTACTGGCATGATAAAAAGACACAGACAAATGGAATAGAATAAAGAGCCCAAAATAAATCCATGGATTTAGGGTCAACTACTATTTGACAAGGGAGTCAAGAATATGTAATAGGGAAAGAATAGTTCCTTCAACAATTGGTATTGGGAAAACTGGATGTTAACATTCAGAAACACTAAATTGGATTCCCATCTTACACCACTCTTAAAAATTAACTTGAACCCTAGCCAGTTTGGCGCAGCAGCTAGTGTCAGCCCGTGGAGCAAAGAGTTGTGGGTTCGATTTTGGTCAAGGGCATGTACCTTGGTTATGGTTAGGTCCCCAGCCCTGGTTGGGGTCATGCAGGAGGCAGCAGATTGATGTGTCTCTCTCACATCACTGTTTCTCTTCCCCCTCCCCCCATCTAAAGAAAAATGGAAAAATATCCTCGGGAGAGGATTATAAAAAAAAGAAATTATCTTGAGTCATGGCTGGTATGACTCAGTTAGTTCAGCATTGTCTCGTGCATTGAAAGGTTGCCAGTTCAATTCCCAGTCAGGGCTACATGCCCAGGTTTTGGGCTGGATCTCCAGCCAGCATGTGTGCAGGAGGCAGCTGATTGATGTTTCTCTCTCACATTGATGTTTCTCTCTCTCTAATCAATAAAGACATATTTACAAAAAAAAAAATAACTTGAAATAGATTCAAGATTTACACGTAAGACCTGAAACCATTAAAGTCCTAGATAAAAACATATGGGAAAAGCTCCTTGACATTGATGTTAGCAATGATTTTCAGGATATAACACCATAGTAAAAGCAAACATAAACAAGTGGGACTTTGGGACTTCACCAAATTATAAAGCTTTTGCACAGCTAAAAATAAATCAACAAAACAAAAAGATAATTTATGGAATGGCAAAAAACATTTGCAAACTATTTATTATGGTTTATGGTTTGAGCCCCATCATCAGAAGAGGGGCTCAAAATTAATATTCAAAATATATAAAGAACTCAAAATCTCAAAAGCAAAAACCACACACAAATAATACAATTAAAAAATGGGCCAAGGACTTGATTAAACATTTTTTTCCAAAAGAAGACATACAAATGATTAACAGGTACATGAAAAGGTGCTCAACATCAGTAATCATGAGGGAAATGCAAATCAAACCACAAGGAGATATCACCTCCCACCTTCTAGAATGGCTATTAACAAAATACAAGAGATATCCAGTATTGGTGAGGATGTAAAAAAATGAAAACATTTAGGCAGTGTTTTTGGGAATGTAATTTGGTACAGCCACTTATGGAAAACAGTATGGACATTTCTCAAAAAATTAAAAATAGAATTGCCATATGATCCAACACTCCCACTTCTGGGTATATATCTAAAGAAATTAAATCATTACCTTGAAGAAAACTCTGCATTCCTATTTTTATTGTGGCTTGACTCACAATAACCAAGACATGGAAACAACCCAAGTGTCCAATGATGGATAAAAAATATAGTGATAAATTATTCGGCCAGAATAGACACCTCTCCAAACAGGACATACAAATGGCCAAGAGACATATGAAGAAATGCTAAACATCACTAATCATCAGAGAGATGCAAATTAAAACAACAATGAGGTATCACCTCACACCTGTCAGAATGGCCGCCATCAACAAATCATCAAACAACAAGTGTTGGCGAGGGTGTGGAGAAAAGGGGACTCTAATACACTGCTGGTGGGAATGCAGACTGGTGCAGCCGCTATGGAAAACAATATGGTGCTACCTCAAAAAATTAAAAATTGGCCCTGGCCGGTTTGGCTCAGCGGTTAGAGCGTCGGCCTGCGGTCCTGAGAGACCCGGGTTCGGTTCCCGCTAAGGGCACGTACCTCGGTTGCAGTTTGTCCCCGGCCCTGGTCGGTTGTGCGGGTGGCGACCACTCGATGTGTCCCTTCACATCGATGTTTCTCTCTCTCTGTTCCTCTCTCGCCCTCCCACTCTACCTGAACAAAAAAAATGGGAAAATGTCCTCGGGTGAGGATTAAAAAAAAAAAAAAATTAAAAATTGAACTTCCATTTGACCCAGTGATCCCACTGCTGGGAATATACCCTAAGAAGCCTGAAACACCAATCAGGAAGAATATATGTACCCCCATGTTCATAGCAGCACTATTTACAATAGCTAAGATCTGGAAACAGCCTAAGTGTCCACCAGTTGACGAATGGATAAAAAAGCTGTGGTACATATACACAATGGAGTACTATGCAGCGGTAAGAAAGAAAGATCTCTTATCCTTTGAGACGACATGGAGGGACCTGGAAAGTATTATCCTAAGTGAAAGAAGCCAAGCAGAAAAAGACAAATACCACATGATCTCACTTATATACGGAATATAATGAACATAACAGTCTGAGGAATACAGTAGACCCAGACACATGGAAGTAGGGCACAGACTGACATCCCTCAGAAGCGGGGATGGGGGGTGGGGGGGTGGGAAGAGATAAACCACAGAACTTATATGCATGTATGAATGACCAATGGACATGGACAACTAAGCCCGGGACAGGGTGAGGGGGGGTGCCAATGGGGTAAAGAGAGAAAATATCTGTAACAAAAAAATAAATAAAAATTCATAAAAAAAAAAAATTATTCAGCCATAAAAAGAGAAGGAAATCCTACCATTTGTACAAAACATGAATGGACCTTGCTAAGTATAAAAGTCAGACAGAGAAAGACAAATACTATATGATCTTACAAATATGTAGATCTAAAAAATTGAACTTATAAAAACAAAGAGTAGAATAGTGATTACTAGGGGGTGGGGGTGGGGGGAAATGGGAGATGTTGGTCAAAAGGTAAAAACTTCTAGTTGTAAGATGAATAATTTCTGGAGAACTAATGTACAGCACAATGTATAGTTAATAGTACTGTATTATATACTTGAAAGTTGCTAAGAGAGTAAATCTTAAATGTTCTAATACACAAACACAAAAAGGTAATTATGTGAGTTGATGGATATATTATCTAATCTTACTGTGTTAATCATTTCACAATATATGTGTGTAAAAAAATTATCCCACTGCATACCTTAAGCTGACACAATTTTATCAATTATTTATTAATAAAGTTGGGAAAAAAAGAAATATGTTTATAAATTTCCAAGTATGGAGAGTATTTTAGTTATCTTTTCAGAGATATATAATTAAAGTTTTCTGTAATATAGTAATGTAATTTTTTAATTGCTGAGACTTGTTCTATGGACTATTATGAATTCATTGTTTGTAACATGCTATGTGTTCTTGAGAGTATATCAAGTTTTTTATTTTTCTGTTTAATGTATTGCATACTAAGAGAGGTGCATTAAATCACATATTCTGATAGTAAAATTTTCATACTCTTTTTATAGACAATGTATTTTTTTCTCTATATATAGCTTGAGGTTATATTAAGTACACAGAAGTTTAGAATTATTATATCTTTCTGATTAATTAAAACATATATCTATTTCAAATAAATAACTACGAAATAGCAGTCTACATAATACTAGTGCTTACTATATAGCTAAAGTAATCAGGATAGGGTCGTACTAGCACACAGACAGACACAGATCAATGGAACTCAACTGGTTTATGACAAAGGTGCACACATAATTTAATGGAGAAAACATGGCCTTTTCAACAAATAGGGCTGGAGCAATTAGATATCCATAGGAGAAAAAAATTGAACTTCAACCTAAACCTTACACTTTATATAAAAATTAATTCAAAATAGATCACAAAATTAAATGTCACATGTAAAACTACACAGCTTATAAATATATGAGAAATATTTGGCATCTAGAACTAGGGGAAGAGTTCTCATGCCTGGCTAGTGTGGCTTAGCTGGTTGAGCATCATCCCATGCACCAAGAAGTCACCAGTTCGATTCTGGTTGGGGCACATGTCTGGGTTGCAGACTCTATCCCCAGTAGGGGGTGTACAGGAGGGATCCAATAGATGGTTCTCTCTCATCAATGTTTCTCTGTCTCTTCATTCCTCTCTCTCTCTAAAGTCAATAAAAACATATTTAAAAAAAAAAAAGGTTCTTAGACTTGACATCAAAAGCATAATTCATAAAAAAAAAACCCATAAATTGAACTTCATCAAAATTAAAACATTTTCTTTGCAAAAGACCTTGTTAATATAATGAAAAACCTAATTACAGACTGGGAGATAATGTTTGTGAACAAAATATCCGATAAAGGAACTTATATCTAGAATGTGTAAAGAACTCGCAAAACTCAATTTAAATAGTCTAATTAAAAATTGGGCAGACATGATCAGATATGCTACTCAGCAGGATATACAAATGGCAATAAGCACATGAAAAGATGTTCAATATTATTAGCTTTTAGGGAAATACAAATTCAAAGCACAATATCATTACACCATACCTATCAGAATGGCTAAAGTAGAAAAGTGATCATAACACTAAATGCAAGGATGCCAAAAAACTGGAGCACTCATTCATTGCTGGTGGAAGTGTAAAAGGCTATGGCCAGCATGGAAAATAGTCTGGAAGTTTATTCTAAAACTAAAAATGTACTTTCTATTTTACCTAGCAAGAGTACTCTTGGGCACTTATCATTAATGAATAAAATCTTTATTCATCATAAAACTTGCATACAAATGTCTGTAGCAGTTTTATTTGTAGTAGCTAAAAATGGAAGACAATCCAGGGTAAATGTTTAAACAAACAGTGGTTATAAAAAGTAGCAAATCATTGATATATACACTTGAATAAATGTCAATGTAATCAAATTGAGTGGAAAGTGCAATCTCAAAAGTGTAGATACTATACAGGATAGGGCAAAAGTAGGTTTACCGTTGTGAACACATGAAACAGAGCTTATTCTTGTATTATTATTTATTAATTATTGTATTATTTTCCTTATGAACAACTTTTGCCTCACCCTGTATAACTGAATTTATATAACATTTTAAAAATAGCAAATTAATTGAAATGGGGAACAGATTAGTGGTTGTTAAAGGTTAGGCGCTGTGCAGAGGGAGGAGATGCTTATGGCAATAAAATGGCAGCATGAAAAAGCCTTCTGGTGATGGAACAGTTCTGAATCTTGATTGTAGTCTTAGTTATGTGGAACTATACATGTGATATAATTTCATGGAACTACATACACACATACATAAACACACAGGTACTGGTAAGACTAGGAAATCTGAATAAAGTCTTCGAATTGTATCAATGTCAATTTCTTGATTTTGATATTGTATCATATTTATTTAAGATGTTAACATTGAGGGAGGTTTCATGAGGGGTGTTTGGGACCTCGCTGTACATTTCTTTATTTCCTGAGAATATGTAATTCTTTAAAAATAAAATTAATAAGTCATATTTGAAACATTTTAAAATCATTTTGCTACTGTGCAGAAGAGTCAAAGATGTCAATATTATTTGTAAACTTGTATGTATTAAAGAGTAAGAACAAGACAAACTCTTTCCTAAATGTAAATGTAATTTGAGCAACCAAGAACTAAAGGACAGAATTTCATAATCCTTAGAGGCACTACTTTATAGCCACTGTAAATATTAAGAGGTAGAAAGGAAGACTACATAAATAATGAGTGCAGGAAAGATATTCTTAATATTTAACAGCTTTTATGGTTTGGACACCAATCAATTTGAGCAGATGCCAACCATAAGCAATTCAGAATTTGTTAGTAGTATACAACAATGGAATATCCATCCTATATGAATTTTACTATCTTCTTCACAAAAGATTTATATTCCTAAAGTGTTGGTATTTCTTAGTACTCTTGAGCCGAAAATACTGGAAGAGTGCTGTATTATAGGATTAAGTGTACCAAAAAGTGCTGCTATAGAAAATCATGACTAATAATTGTTACTTAGTGAAATAAGAACTGCTTCTGTTCAAATATATAAAATTTTCTTTTTTTTTAATAAAAACACCCAAAATATCAGTATATAAACAACATAGCATTCAAATGTTTTTGTTCGTAATACTTAAACACAGGAGATTGATAATAGCTTATAAATGGATCTTTGAAATTTTAAAGTTTTAGTACTCGAATAGTACATATTTTTAGTGATTTTATGAATTCTGCCTAGTGAAAAATTTTAGGGTTCTTCACAAACATTATCTTAGCAAGTTTATTATATTAGAAAAACAAACATTCCAAGGTGAAAATAATTTGGCCATATTTAATCTCAAGATAATAGGTTATCAACACTATATAATTATCAATATAAATTTAATGAGAAAACAGGCCAAAGTCCCTATTTAAGGGTAAATACACTAAGCCCCACAAACGGAATCTGAACTATAAAAATAAAAGTGTGTATTTTCAAATGTGTGTGTTGTTGAAGAAAGAAATAGAAAAAGACACAAATAAGTAGAAGCATATTATGTTCATAGAAAGGAAGGATTAACATTATTAAAATGTCCATCCATACTACCTAAAGCAATCTATAGATTCAATGCAATTCTTATCAAAATGCCAATGGCATATTTCAAAGAACTAGAACAAACATTCCAAAAATTTATATAGAACCACAAAAGACCCCCAAATAATCTTAGCAATCTTAAGAAGAACAAAGTTGGAAGAATCATGCTACCTTATACACTACAAGACCCATAGTAATCAAAACAACACGGTAATGGCATGAAAATAGACATATAGTATTGGAACAGAATAGAGAGCCCAGAAATAAGTCCATGCCTTTATGATTAATTAATATTTGACAAAGGAGACAAGCATACAAATGGGGTAAAGATAGCCTAGTTAATACATAATGTTGAAAAAAAATTGGACAGATATGTGCAAAAACAAAGAAACTAACTTACACCATATACAAGAATAAACCAAAAATAGATTAAAGACTTAAATGTAAGTTTCAAAATCATAAAAATCTTAGAAGAAAACATAGCTAATAAAATCTTGAACATTTCTCATTTTTTCTGACATATGTGCCTGGGCAAGGGAAACAAGGAAAAAAATAAATAAACAAATGGGACTACATCAAACTGCAAAGTTTTTACATACAAAAGGAAACCATCAACAAAATAAAGACAACCCACTGAATGGGAGAACATAGTTGCCAATGACACATCTGATAGATTTTTTATAAAGAACTTATTTATAAAAAATTTATACAACTCAACACAAAACAGACAATCTAATTAAAAATGGGCAAATGGCCCTGGCTGCTTTGGCTCAGTGGTTAGAGCGTCGGCCTGGGTCCAGAGAGACCCAGGTTCAGATCCTACTAAAGGCACGTACCTCGGTTACAGTTTGTCCCCAGCCCTGGTAGGGTCGTGTGGGTGGCAACCACTCCATCACGTCAATGTTTCTCTTTCTCTCTCTCTCTCTCTCTCTCTCTCTCCCACTCTATCTGAACAAAAAATGGAAAAATGTCCTCCAGTGAGGATAAAAAAAAAAGGGCAACTGTTCTGAATAGGCACTTCTTCAAAGAGCACATACAGATGGCCAATGGATGTATGAAAAGATGCTCAGTGTCACTAACCATCAGAGAAACGTAAATTAAAACCACAATGAGATATTACCTCACAACCTGTCAGAATGGCTATCATCAATAAATCAATGAACACGTATTGGCAAGGAGAAAAAGGAACCCTCATGCATTCCACATTGTTGGTGGACATGCAGACTGGTGCAGCCACCTTTCCTCAAAAAAATAAAAATGAAACTGCCTCTTGATACAATAATTCCACTTCTGGGAATATATCCAAAGAAACCCAATACACAGATTCGAAAGAATATATACAACCCTACATTCACTGCAGCATTATTTATAATAGCCAAGATCTGGAAGCAGTCCCAGTGCCCATCAGTAGATGACTGGATAAAGAAGCTGTGGTACATTTACAAAATGGAATACTACTAGGCCATAAAAAAAACTTACATTATGCTAAATGAAATAAGCTAGTCAGAGAAAGACAAATACTATATGATTTCACTTATATGTGGAATCGAACAAACAAAATATCCAAACAAACTTATATGTGGAATCAAACAAACAAAATATCCAAACAAACCAAAGAGAAACAGATGTATAGGTACAGAGAACAGACTGACACCTATCAGAAGGCAGGGGGGTAGGGATGCTGGGTGAAAAAGGTGAAGGATTATGTAACAAAACAAAACAAACAAAAATATCAAAACTCACAGACACAGACAAAAGTATGGTGATTATCAGAGGGAAGGGGGGGTGGGAGGAGGTAACAGAGGGTAAAGGGGAAATAAATGGTGATGGAAAGAGAGTAGACTTAGGGTGAAAACACAATACAGTGTACAGATGATGTGTTGTGGAATTGTGCACTTGAAACAGATATAATTTTGTTAACTAGTGTCACCCCAATAAGTTTAACAAAAAAGAAACAACCTAAAACTAATTAGTGTTTTCTATTAAAAAATTAGTGTTTTCTATTATAAAACTAATTAGTGTTTTCTCTTGAAAAAAATCCATTTAATAAACATAGCTTATACTGTCTTTGTTCATGTTCATTTTGGACACGGTTATTTTTTGGTGAATGGGATGCTGCTCAACCAACTGAGTCACACCAGCCAGGGCTGGCCACAGTTATTTTCAATAATAGATTAAGAAATGGTTCAAAGCTTTCATTAAGTTCAGTTGAATACAATTTTCATGTAGGTAAATGGATTAAGATCGCATAACTTTCTCCGTAGTAACATAAAAAAACTGTTGTAATTTATATAAAATACAGAGATGAAGCCAACTACTTTGTATAGCTGTAATTATTAACTTTATGAAAATTCAGAGCCAGTTTAACAAAATGAAGGGGGGAAATCTCCAATTTTAACATTAGGCTGGAATTAGCTAGCTGGATAATTTTAGCCTACATGGGCTTGTTCTTTTCCATCTGTCCAGGACACTGTATAGTAATTCAAGGCTGTAGGCCAACTATAAGGTAGGCCAACTATTCTGAAGTTCTTCCTTCTTGTCTTCTGCGAGGTTAATTTGTTGGGTCAGAACATACCGGAAGGAAAGGAAAAGAACAGTTAAAGCCAATGGTGCAACATGAAAAAGATATTATTCCCATTTTACAGGCAGGGAAACCTAGGCTCCCAGAGATTAGCTACCTTGCCTGAGAGCCCACAGGTTTGGGTTTGGAATAAAGTTTTCCCTGACTACAAATCCTTCACAATTTTCTCTCCCGAGTACAACACTGTGATCCTACTGATTTTAATTACATTTAAACTTTAAGAAAATGTTAATCATACTAAGTTTGAATCAATTTTGATATTAACCCAAACTTTGTGGTTTTTGTGGGGGCTTATGACTGGAAATGTCTGAAACAAACCCATGGTACTGAATCTGAGAGCTGGACAAATATGATGGAGCTTTACACAGTTCAACCAAATTTGCATCCTAATTATTTAATAGTTAAGTGCTATTTCTGTGGCATTTTGTAAAAGATTATATTGGCTTGCCAAGCAGCAATCCCCCAAATATTAGTATTAGAATCCAGTAGTGGGTAGAGACATTTTTTTCTGCCATGTAGACTGGTACTAAAATCCCCCAAATGCACAGAGCTATGACAAATGTATAGAACACAATGACTTCAGTATTTTCAACCATATTGTAAGAGAAGGAAGTATGTTTTTATGTTTAATAGCCATATTATCCTTCAAATGAAAAGGCAAAATAAGTGTTTTAGTGTTAGTAGAATATGAGGTTGTTTAATATGTATTTGTACTGAGCCATCCATGTTCCCTTTCCTGCCTTAGTACCAATGAGAAAACATCTGCTAGTTATTTTCTCTAGCCCAAGAATAATTTAAATCACTTGATACCTCCTTCCATCTCTTTTTCCTTTGTCTCCTCTTATTAGTTGACCAAGCAGTTAACTTTGTGCACCCATGTAAACATATCTAAAGCATAAATTTACAGATCAATATCTATATATACACATGTGTGCATGTGCCTTCATAATAGTAGATACACATATATTATATAAGGTATCTCTTAGTACTTAGAAGTTTAATCTTGAGAGATTAATTTATAAAATATAAATTATAACAATAATAAAGAATTTATGGCATGCAACCCAGTAATGCTTAAAATGTGCAATTTAAAAATTGTTGTACTAACATTTCTGCTTCCAGAGAGAGTGGAGTGAGCAGGTTAAAACCTATGGGAACTCATAGAAAATCTGCATAAAATATAAAAAGTGAGCTATTAAAGGTATCCGAAAATCAATGAAATAAAAGGTGTAGATTGTCAAGATTCGGAGTCGGAAAGAAACCTGGAGAGGTGAGGGAAGATTTTGTAGCTGGTTTTGTTGATTCTGGGCTCTGGGAAGAGTCCAGATTTGGCCTGTGAAGGCCACTGCTAGGGGTTAGAGAAACCACCACTGAGTTGAGGAGTCTTGAGGAATTAAAGTAGCAAATATAGACTTGAGAGATCTCAAACACATGGCCAATTACCCCATAATGATCTTTATCAAATTCTGAAGCTACAAGATCTAGAGGCCAAAAGCTAAGGTAAAACTCCTGAAAAAACACTAAAAAATTTTTGCAGCCCTGTCCGGTTTGGCTCAGTGGTTAGAGCGTCCGCCTGCGGTCTGGAGAGACCCGGGTTCGGTTCCCGCTAAGGGCATGTACCTCGGTTGCAGTTTGTCCCCAGCCCTGGTTGGTCGTGCGGGTGGCAGCCACTCGATGTGTCCCTTTCACATCAATGTTTCCCTCTCTCTCTCTTCCTCTGTCTCCCTCCCACTCTGTCTGTACAAAAAATGGAAAAATGTCCTCGGATGAGGATTAAAAATAATAATAATAATAATAATAATAATAATAATAAAATTTTTGCAGTCTTGCACTACTGAGAAGAAAAACAGTTTAAAAGTATTGGTGTTCAAGACCTGCCACAGGCAGCCTCCACATGAACATGCTAGGCAGAACTTGTCCTGCGTGCCAAACCCAGTCTGCCACTATTTTCTGTATGGCCCACAAGCTAACAACAGTTTATACATTTTTACAGGGTTGAGAAAAAAATAAAATAAATATTTTGTTACGTAAAAGTACATTAAACTGAAATTTCTGTGTCCATAAACAAAGTTTTATCAGAATACATCCAAGCCCTTTATGTACACATTGACTTTGGCCACTTTTACATAACAGTAAGTTGTTGCAGAGAGACTGGATGACCTGCAAAGCTTAATATATTCACTACCTGACTCTTTACAGAAAATATTTGCCAAACTACAACAGACTTTTAGTTAAAAACCTGGGTGGGTGGGCAAACACCGCAAGATCAGGAACAAACCAGAGATAGATTGAGTCTTACCAAAACTCAACCCAATTTCATCTTGTCTCAGTATCGAATAGGAGTATACTTAGCATTCTACCCCATTTCCCTAGCAAAATAAAGATAAATCTTTCCCAGAGAAAGACATTGTTATCTTGAGCTTTTACAAAATCTTAATATATGTTTTACACACATCTCAGCATTCAGAAAATTATTCTACTAACTTTGTTGGATCTGAGTGGAACCGTGATACTTCTAAAGAAGGCTGACTTAGCTAGCAGGCTTAACATTAATCTATTCATATCCAACATTTTAAACAAGCAGTTTAAACCTATGTTATTTAAAGGAAAAACAAAACAAAACAAAACAACAACAACAACAACAAACAGAAGTAATAGTATTACCTAAAAGTACATTTCTTGGCAAGAAAACTTAAAATATATGTTTAGAATAATAGCATTCTAACTACCTAGATGTTAGCATCCATTGTAAAACATTCCAATAATAAAAGGAACAAAATCTATAAATTATTTATTTTGTAGTAAATGAAAACAAATAGCAGTTGACCAGTTGTGAATCATTCTGAGCTATAAGACTGTATTCTGAAACTCGTTTCTCAGTTACATGTGACTCACAGACACTGGCTTCATATATCAGGCATCTACCATCCTGAGAAGACAGACAAATTCAAATGTGGGAAAAACTGATAACATTGAAATATTATAATTATACCATATGTTATGCCTACTTCTCCTCCAGGATTCTAAAATTTGACTTTAATCGGTTTTTATAATGAAAAGAACAACTCAAAGGAACAAGACAGCAGAGAAGCTCAATATGTCACTAAACTGCAAAATAATTAAATTTATCTTAATTAGTATATACTAAGGTTTTACACCTGTGGCACAAGTAAATTGTACCTCACAGATGTAATAGATCAGGTCATTTTTGATTTATAACCTATCACAATTTACAACATGTCTTTATATTGCCAATGAAATATAACCTAATTGTGCTCAAAAGTATAGGCCACATAATAACTTTATGAAATTCAAGCTCATATACTTGTACCATTATATGGAAGGCATGTAGATGTAGTTATGAATATGCAATTTTATATAGATCGTGTTTAAAAACTGGACAATTGTACATTCAAATATGTACATGTAAATTGTGTATTCCCATTTAAAAAATTTAACTCAGTATAACTAGTTTGTGAACAGTCCCCTAATAACACAGAAATAAATAATATTTTCTAGATACTAATTGAGAAAGC
The DNA here is from genome assembly GCF_014108415.1 of Molossus molossus. Taxonomy (NCBI): domain Eukaryota; kingdom Metazoa; phylum Chordata; class Mammalia; order Chiroptera; family Molossidae; genus Molossus; species Molossus molossus. Next base: position 44,286,836 of record NW_023425401.1, read on the forward strand.
CAGAATTCCTATTAAAAGAAAAGGATTTTTGGAATTAAAGACTTTTTAAAAGTTGGCTTTCAAGTTTAAATACCTCTCATCACTTTTTTCACTTTTAAGAATTCTTCAATGATAGGTGCCTCTGAATAAGGCTCTAATAATGTTATCAGAGAAAGGCTGTGAATGTAGTCAAATAATAAATCATTAGGAGAGCATGCTATTTATCATTTTAGATAAGTTGTAACTACTCATAACATTACATTCTATATTTTTAAAAAAATTATAAGTATCTTCAGTAACGTACTTCATCTGTATAATTTCCTAATTTGGAAACATGGTTTACACTCATCTAATCCTCAAAATTGTTTGTAAAAATTCTTCACATACATGAAAACAGTAGATTTTTAAGCAAATTAATGGGAACTGAAAAACACTAAGGATAACCCAGCACATTCATGAAATTAATTATTTTATTTAAATGTCTGATTAAAAGAAAGTAGCCATATGTATAGATTGTCATTTCACCGATTCCTAGATAAGTAGCAGATACTATGTTTCAAAACACAAGCATCAAATATTATTTATAGTTTTGCAATACTGTTTCTCTACATATCACTGAATTCCAATGAAAAGATTAGAGTCCTCAGAGAGACATACTGCAAACAAAAGTCCTTAGTAGGTGGTGGAAAGTCAGGCCAGGACTCAAACAGAACCAACAGAGATGACAGAGATGTGAGATCCAGCACACCTCCTCTGAGAGAAAAAGGAAAACCACATGGCAATGCTGAAACGCCGAGTTCATTCTCTCTCCTCTCTGAGCATTAATATTACATCTTTAAAACTGTTTCAACTAGATTATTGCTTCTTTTAGGTGAAACCTTATATTAAGAAACACAAACATTCTCAAAGTGCAATGCTGAAACACCATAAAAACTTAATAACCTACCATTTTCTTTGCACTCTTCTGGAGGTTTAGCCTTTTTCGCAAGTCGTGGATCCAGCCATGATGTTGTCTTTGTGTTATGGCTGAAAAGAAAAGAGATCACTCTGAACAGGCACATACTGAAAGGAATCAAGTTTATTCCCTAAGAAAAAAAGGGGAGGTTAGTCCAACAAAATTGCAATCGATACACTTAATTTGCTTACTGGTTCTAAGTAGCCCTGAAGGAGGTGTAAGAGTAATTGTGCAAGGCAGCTGTAAATTTGGCAACCTCAGCTCCCTGTCCTCAAAGCAGCTATTTTTATTAAAATCAACTAGAATGTTGCCAAGTTAACCTCATTGAAAATGCAGAACTCATCCAGAGCAAAAGGAATTTATTACAAATACAGGATTCTCCAGTTGGAAGAGCACAGTCCACAGGCTCTGATACTGTTTCCTGAGTTTTGCAAAAGAATTATTTCCATCTTAAACCTGTCCTTTTCAGAAGTAGTTGTTTTGGTACTCTTTAACTACAGAGCTTGCAGAGACAGTACAGAAGTGATGCAAATTATACCATGTTCTTGGGATTCCTGCATTTTCTCCAAAAGTGATGAATAATACCAATTTCATTAACCCACATTTAGCTATCTTCCATCTAAATACTTTCAATCCAGCTAGGAGGGTAGAGGGTAAACATGTCTGTCATAGAATACTTCTGGAATAAAATTTCTGAGATTTAACAATAACTTTAATGACATTTTTGTTTTGAAAAATGTTTTCTAGAATGTCTTTTACCAGAAATTTAAAAAAACAAAGGGAGAAGTTGTTGGAGCAGTTTTTCTCAGAGGTCATGGATTCACCTGTGTGAGAATCACCTGATGGATTTACCAACACTGCATATTCTGGGTTGTTAAAGAACTACCAAACCCGAATCTTTGGGGAAAGGTCCACAAAGTCTCCATTATTGGCAAGGTGATTCTTATGCATATTACAACTTTAATGCTGCTTAGTGGCTCATAACTGCTCCTTGGAGCCAAAAATCTTCACTGTGTATAGCTGCCTTAAGCAATCTCATGTAACAATGGACAAATTATCAAGGATGTGACATTTGTGAGTGCTTCAGAAAGAGAATGAGCAAAGTCACAGGTGTGGAAATGTGTCAGGTTTATACAAGGAAGAGCAAGAAGGCCACTGAATGGAACATGAAAAGAAAGAGTGGAAAACATATTGGACACGTAAATTAGAACCAGAGGATGGGGATATTGGAACACAATTTTAAGAACGTTAAAATGATACTGATGATATCAATTTCACATGTATTTACTCTTTCTTCAATGAAATTTAACTATGTTTTTTCATATCAAAGCCACAAGTGTTAGCTAAATAATCTGATCAACCAATCTGCCCTTAAAGCAAAAGTCAGAAAAATCTCCCAGGCAATGTACTTAATAGCAAACTTCTTCTAGAGACTAAGTGCCTACCTATGAAAGAGAATTTCAAGGCATGGCAGAGGAAAGAGGGAGGCAAGGTGGGCAGTAGGGAAGCAATTCCAAACATTTTTTAAATAATGTTTTCTGGATGATCATCTTGTCTACCTATATGTAGAGCCATCTCTGATTTGAGAACTGAGACATTAAGATCCTTGGGTCATGAAATCTCTGCTCCTGAAGAAGATTTACTTTTATTTCTGACTTTCATGTGCGATAAAGAGAAAGCTCTTTCCATCACTTTTTTTTTTAACTTATGGACTCCTCAGTGATTTATGCCTGTGAGTGGGGGTTCAAATAATTTGATCAGATAAAGACTGTGAATTTAGTCAAATTATAAATCATGAAGAGAGTATGCTAGCTTTAATTTTCTCTTGGTTTGGCCTTTGTAAAGTCTAATGGTGCATCATTATCAAGTTTCAGAAGGATGTGAAGTATTGTGGACACTTTGATCTCATTCTGGTCTTCATTTGTAGTCATGTCAATATCATCTAGTTTTTTTCTTCTGAACAAAAGGTTTCACACCCATTAATAGAGGTTATGACTACCCCGAGTATGAGAATAGTAGTACTGGGTCCAGTGTTTGATGCTCACATTTTGGAAAAAAAGTCACTTTACAGACTTTTTATGCTCTTCATAGACATGCCTCAGTTCAAAGTGTGTGCATGTGCATGCGTGTTGATGTCTATGTTTTTATATGTTAGGAGAAATGTTGGGAGGTGGGGCAAGGAAAAGAAATTTCCCTTCTTTTTACTCATATCTTCTTTTAAACCCTTCTTCCATTTTGAAGAAATGTCATTTCTAGGTCTCTAAGACACGCTCACAAAAGCAAACACATCTATGAATAAGTATTAAGGGGCCATTACTAAGCCATTGCAGGGAGTCAAATGACCATTTCTATATCACACCACCGTGGGTCTCACATACTGGCTCACAGTAGAAGAGAACTGTGAATTTCCTACCTTTCCCAAGTTTACATAAAGCATTTCATTACAGGATGATTTTTTTCAGGTTGAACTAGCATTAACGGTATGTCACTTTAATGCATTTTGACAGATTGAGTCTCTTAGAGTTAACAGCATTTTTAGCTGATCCTCTGAAATGATTCTAAAAGAAATGTGGGTAGTAAGTTACTTCCAGTAATTGTCTTAAACATCACATGAAGATAGAGCATAGTATTTTTCAATAGCAGCTTTCGCCAGCCTTGCAATTTACAGGCTTCTTCAAGGTGCCTCACAAAAGGAATATTTTTAATGCATTTGGGAGACAACAGACCAGGTGGCTTTCCCACTTCCTTAAAAATATATATTTTTAATGTCAACAATTCCATTTGAAAATAGGATTAAACACTGGGAAGAAAGCTATGTACAAAATGGGACCATCGAGGAATTTTTCACAGTCTGTACACTACCTCTCTTCAGATCTGATGAGGGTTTTTCTTTCACTTTTATTGCTAGAGTCGGAAGCAGGACAACAGGTTTTGTTTTTCTTGTGTGCTTTTTTTCTAATCTGCCCAACTTGTGTGGAGCACAAATGACAGAAAGGCATAATACAAATTTATAAAACCTTATATTTCAAACCTAGTTTCTTTAACAGACACATGCACACTCATGTATGCCGCATTCATAAAGAAACCTTTATTTTCTAGCTGGGGAATGGAACAAATATCTTCCAGAAAAATATGAATCATAGTATGATAGCACTCTATGTATTGTTATGGATAAAGTTAAAGTGATGATCACGAAGAGTGAGAGAGAAAGTGAACTCAAGTCGGTAGCTATTCAGGTTCAATCCATGTCATATTAAAAAATCCGGATGAAAACTGTAAAATGGCTTACCCAGAATGTCTCTACTGTTAAAGTCTATACTGAGTCTAACTGGAAGCCTGGAACAAACAGGAAGTGAAATTTCATTCAACTCTGAAATTCTAGTTTAAATTCATAACAGAATGTCCCTACAGACATGTAATATGCTGACTTGTAATAAATCAGACATTTGTGTATACTTTGTAAGTTCAACCTTTTCCAAACAGTCAAAGAAGCAGGGTAACTGATAACATCTTATTTTCTGAGGGAGCATTCTGTCACAGGGGAATGCTTCCCTCCCACGGGGAAGGCTGCTGACGTCTCAGCACGCCTCTGCCAGTTATCCTTACTGTGTCCCGAGTGTCCCCACTGCCTGATCCCTCAGGGAGTGCACTAGGACCCTCCCATCACCCTATTGTGATTGTGGCTGCACAGTTTTAATTCCATTTTACAGACAGAGAAACAAAGGCTGAGAGAAGCTGCCCAGCTTGCTCAGGGCTACACAGCGAGTGTGTGAAAGTGAAAGAGAGAGTGAAGGGAAACACAAAGCTGCCGCCCTGGAGTTGCCCTCAAAACAAGAGGGTTTTAAGCTGTTTACTAAGAAACAAGACTCAGAACCTTTGACCCTCCTTCTTTCCTGCCCAAGAGATTCAGACAAAGAAACCTGCTTCAGGAAAGAAGGTTTAGCGTGTCTCCTTAGCCTAAATTGAAATAAACATGGTAAACAAGAGTGCTTCAGGCTGGTGCCTGATGGCTAGATACCACCTGTGGCCCATTGTTTCTGTCACCTAAAATTATTTGCCTGCCAGGTATGTTCCCTTCTTCCTCAAATGCCTATAAATCACCCACTCTCACTTCTGAAATCAACTACGCCATCCCCCTTTCTCCTTTGTCCAAAATGTCTTATATACCTAATGCTGCCTCACTGTCTTTGAAATGTTCATGCCTATGCGAATTCCCCATGCACATGTATTAAAAGTTTGATTTTCTCCCGTTAACCTCTGTTAATTTGTTTATTAGCCCAGCCAGAAGAACTTAGAAGGTAGGAGAAAAGATATTAATATTTTTTTTAGCCCTCACTTTAGCATTAAACCCAGATATATGTGATTCTCAAGTCCAAAGGTTTTTATAATCTGAAACCAGAGGCATATTAAACCTAACAATTTGCTTTTTGTACTGAGGGGCTTTATTTCACAACCACAAAGGGTAATCAGTTCCTTTGTCAATGGTTTAGAAACGAAGACCTTTATGTCCTATTTGAAGATAGTAGTCACTAAATGAAATCCCTGCATGTTAGATGCCTTGTACTTAGTAGGTATTACATTAAATTGCACATACATAGAGATGCAAGAGAAAACATTGTGATTGAGGAGGCACAGATAATATCACTGGGAACATTTTTTTTCTTATAAACTTGAATTCTCTATCCAAGTCACACTCAAATCAAATTTTCTTCATTCAAATCTGAATATTTTTTCAAAATAAAGTCTGAAAAATCTTGATTTATAGAATCTATATATAAATATTAAATCTTAGAAGCTATACTAAAGAATTAGGTTAATAAAAATGTTATCAAATGGGTTGAATACTTACTAGGATTAAAACGAAACATTTTCATATAGGTCATGCCACATTCAATCCTCTGTTCCCTTTTCCCCCCATTTCTCTATGTTTTTCCAGGCAGGGTACATATTGCTTATCAGTTACATAGGTATACACAAGTGGATCCTCAAGGGCGACCCAGTTCAGACTAATTTTGAGACACGTCTTCTTTCCTTCCTCTTTATATTTTCTTTTCCTCTCTCCTTTCCTACCTTTATATTGCTACCCAGATCAAGGCAATGTTTTCACTACTACACAAATATTGAATGATATTTCATCAACTGTAATTTCATGAGTGGAATAAGAAACTTTTATTATCAAGTACATTCTTTTCATTTGCTCCATCTTCTCTAAAAACAGTAATAGACTTCACAAAATGACAAATACATTGAATTTTTAAAATCCTCCTAAAAAGCCATCTCTAAATTTCAGTCTCTAATTGATAGGTAAACTGTATTTTCATCCTGGGAAATATTGCATCAGAGGAATAATAAGAGATTAAAGTAAATGATATTTGACTGCATGAAGCATACTCTTTTGAACAAGGTAAACAAGGTTCAGGTAAATATTTTAGAGTTTACTGAGCAATTCAAGATGTGTGTAATGTTCAAGTTACAATAGTAATAGTCATATCAGTTTAAGGACAACAATAATATAGAGATTACTGATGATATTTTATATAATTTTAAAAATAAAAAACTGATTATACTTTTCTCTCCGATAAATTTTCCATTTTGTCTTTTATTTAATAAATGCAAGTTTTAAATTTGTTTAAAATGAAAATTGATTCATTTAACACTTAAGAAGATATAGAAATAGCAACACAAGAAGAAACAGACTAATTTTGTACCTTGTTTAGAATGTAAAAGCAAATTCAGCCCTGACAAAGATTTACAAAACCAAGTACTTCCATGACATTTTTCACAGATGTAAGTTTCCATTTTAAAAGCCTATTTAAAAAATCTATTCTCTAAGAGGACATAGCATTCACTACCATTCAGGGAGATGGTAGTAAACAAACAGGTTCTTGTTGCTGTTGTTTTCTGCCAAAGTAATAGCAGTCTCCTTTAAATCACTAACTAAACTGACTCCCAAACAAAGAAGTAATTAATGGGATTCCCAAAGCATGTCAATCCAGATTAACCCTGTGGCAGCTCTTTTTTATGGAACATTTAACCTCCCGGGCAGTAAATTTCTGTCCAAGAAACTCATAAAATGATGCTAATTATAACATAAATGTTTACTTTTATTTTATCCAATGTCTGTTTATATATTGGAGGTAATATGGGATAATAGCAATGGCTTTGCAGGGTGAGAGAACTATGAGAATTGGGAATGTTAAATTGTCCAAAGGTGCCTCACAATCTCATCTATAGAATGGGGATTTCATCAGATGCTTATAGGGTGGTTATACTATAACATATATAAAGTAAGCACCAAAGCAAAATGGTTAAGAGCAAGGACCCTGGAGGAAGACTATGTCCCATGAAAGGTACGGATCTGGTCAGTTTTGTTGACTACTGTATTTCTTAGGTTTAAAATAGTTCCTAGCACATAGTATGTGCCCTATAAATATCTGTCGAATAAATGGAATCAAAGCATCCTAGCTTTGTCAATTCTGGTTCTATGACTACAAACATGTCACCTCTGTAAGCCTGTTTCTTTTATTTATTTATTGTTAATCCTCACCTGAAGATATTTTTTTCCATTGATTTTTTTTAAGAGTGTGGAAGGGAGAGAGGGAGGAGGGAAGAGGGGGGGGAGGGAGAGAGAGAGAGAGAGAGAGAGAGAGAGAGAGAGAGAGAGATGCATGTTAGAGAGACACATCAATTGGTTGCTTCCCACACGCACCCCAACCAGGGCCTGGTATTGAACCTGCCACCCAGGTATGTACACTTGACCGGTATCGAACCTAAGAACCTTTGGTGGGTAGGCCAATGCTCTAACCACTGAGAAACACTGGCCAGGGATGTAAGTCTGTTTCCTAAAGTGAGAATTAAATAAGAACAATGTAAATGCTTAATATATTAGCTATGATTGTTCAGGTAACCTGAATACCGTCTGAAAAAACTAGGCACTCAATATGTGGTAATAGTTATTACTAATTTAAATTCATAATTAATATACACTGTCTATTTTAGAAGATAATGTTAACAAGGATGATCTTATGAGTTAAGAAAACTGGTTTTAAGTAATTATGCATTTGAAAGTCTTTTGAAAATTGCTAAATATAATATATTACTGATGCTTTAAAGTGTATTTGAAAGAGTGCATTCACTCGCAGGTTAAAATTCTGTTATTTAAATATAGTTTCTGAGATATTTACTTTTTCCCATTAAATATGTTTATAAATGATAAAAGGAATCTGCTTTTATTATTCATCAAAGGAAGCAATCCCAAAGAGTTCGGGAAATGTAGATGGCCTGTGCGTTCAGTATTGAGAACAATAAAGAAAATCCTCATTTTATACATGTATAACTCGTAAGGGACTCAGACATATAAACTATTTTGCAACACTGAGTCAATCAATTATTATTTTGTAACACTGCATAGAAGACAAAACAATGACATTACTTATTACCTTAATTTGAAATCCAATATGTATTTTAAAAATACATATTTAACATTTCAGCGTCAGCAGAGTTCACTTCTTCTACTCAGAAATAAATGATATATACACAAATTGTTATACACAGAACCACAGGGGCCTCTTCTTTTGTTTTATTTTTCAGTTTTATTATGACCTTCCTTTCAGTGAAGTGTAATGAGGGAGTGTTACCTACACGAGGAGACTCCTTACGCTAAGACTCAACAGTATTCGCACCAGAGGAGAGTTTTCACTGATGTCAGCTTTCTTTACCTCACAGATCTAATTTTCCTTCTCTTCCCTCATTCATTCTGTCCATTTGAGCTTCCTCTTAACTTACATTACCTTTCCTTTTTATCTTCTTTCTTTACTATGACTTTGACTCCGGACTGCAAACTTTTATATTACAAATAGTATTTGTGTATAAGATTCTTGCCCAGAATTTCTAAGACACCTCATGGCTTAGCCCCTAAGAAAGTCCGACCAGGCTCCCTCTTCTCTCTCCCAGATAGTTCCAAGGAACTTTCGCAATATAGAGCTGACTCACATAAGAATTAATTGTGATATCAATAGCAAAGGTTCTCACAGATCAAGGACAGTGGGTTCCAATGTTGATTTTGTCAAATGTAGTGAGGAAGGGAAGGGGCATTCTAGAGCAAAGAGGGAAAGCAGTCAAGAGAAAATCAGCAACAACAAAGGAAAAAATAAAGCAGAGTGAAATGTAGGCAGAGAGAAAGGAAACTGCAGGGCAGGTTGTCATGGTGTAGAAATGAGAGACCAGATGAATAAGACATTGAGCCCTCCCTGGTCTGTGCTACTTGAGCTCATCACACTGAGCCTTGAGATTCAAAGTAAACTTTAGAAGAAAGGAAAGATGGAGCTCAAACTGGTCTAGGATGCAGGGCAGGGTGGCAGATGCCTCCATTCTGTATAATAACCCCGTTAAGCAGGCCATTTGCTCCTGCCTGCAACATTGATCACCTTCCCATCACACTGACTTCAGTCTTTACTCCAGGCCTCCCCCAGCATCAATTTTCTCACCACAAATAAAATTGTCCCCTTCTTTTGTCTTAATTTTCCAACTCAGCCTATCATTGCTCCTAATACTATCCATTCATCCTTTCTTGCAGTAACATGAAGATAAATAAACAAACACAACTCTGCTTGTCTTTCAAAAACACCATTGATTTAGCTAAACGAAAACTAAGCAATTGTTGCCCGGCTGGTGTAGCTCAATGGCTAAGCGTCGACCCATGCACCAGGAGGTTGCCGGTTCGATTCCCGGTCAGGGCACATGCCAGTTTGTGGGTCAAATCCCCAGTGAGGGCATGCAGGAGGTGGCCAGTCGATGTTCTTGCTCATTGATGTTTCCATCTCTCTCTCCCTCTCTCTCTAAAATCAATAAAGAAAAAAAATTAAAAAAACAAAAACAAAACTAAGCAATTGTTTCTCAGGATTCACCAACTAACCTACTTTCCTAGTAGGGTCAGGGGGCTTCTCACTATTTATCATACACCCAGGGAGTGAATCTTTGTAATAACAGTTCTTACACATGAAATATCCTACCTATCTGTTTTCCACTGTATGCTATTATACCTTATCTGTGATACCTCCTTTTACTACTTAAGTCTATGCTAAGCATATCCTTCTCTGAATAGTATCACAAAATTCAGAAATTGTTGACTAAAACTTTATAACTATTTTTCTCTCTTTCCCAATTTTACAATAAATTTGGGAGCAAAACTAAAATTTTTGAGTCTTTGAATTCTGACACTGGATGACTGACTAGGGTATTAATGGAATAATTTGGGTAGATTCCCCCAAGTCCTGACAAAGTCTCATCACTTACTATATATCATTAGCACAATTTCTGTCTTCCAAAATCTTTTTCTCCACAATCCCAAACCTGACACTATTCAAAGAAAAAAATGTTTATAATCCCAAAGAAAGAACATTTTCATAAATGCATTACTGGAAACCTTGTTAGGAACCAGTTCTTTAATCGACTTGTCATGTTGGTTTTCTTTGATTATTTCCACATAGCCTTACACCCCATGTTTTATATAACAAAAATGCATATATTATCAGTCTTCTTGTTCTGAATATTGTTCTGAAAATAAATGTGTGACCTCACATCTAGGGTTTATATTTTGACTTCTGGTCTACAGTGGTTCCATGTTGTGCTTATCAATAATAATAATTTAAAAAGTATGTTTTTAGATATAAATATTTATGTGCATTGAAAAAAATCTTTATGACTTTCTGTTTTCTAATTAATTGATAGAAGATGACTTTGGGTTATTGATTGTAACCAAAAAGTAATATAAGAGATTTTTAATTTTTAAAAACTTATAAGATTTGTCAAAAGGTGAATGACAGTAATTCATTTTCCACAAAACACTGCATTTCTCATTCATATAGGAGTCAAGCAGAGCGCGAAGTAATTACGATTATGTATTCCCTTGGCCACATGTATCAAAGTTTCCACCTTCATGTGAGAATTAAATATTGGCATGTGGTAACATTTCAATTTCACAACTGAGTACTGCCTATGGAGATTTAAGTCTCAAATCACTCCAGGTTGGGAAAAGGAATCCAGTTTTAATATTTTTCTTGAATAATCAGAGTTTACATATTTTTATCTACTGTCAGCACTGAAAACTTCCATTTCTATTAATTTTTATTTTTGAGGCTTATACAATTTTGAGGCAATAGGGTTGTGTTCATTTATATTTGTTTTTATTCTTTCTAATGAACACTGTGACTACTTCATGCACATCAACAATTTAATTTTGTGCTAAGATTGTCAATTTAGTAGTTCAATTTTAAAAAGTTATTCTACTGCCTGGCCAGTGTTGCTCAGTGGATTGAGTGTCCTCCCATGGACTGAAAGGTCCTGGTTCGATTCCCGGTTAGGGCACATGCCGGGGTTGTGGGCTCGATCCCCAGTTGGGGGTGTGCAGGAGGCGGCCGATCAATGTTTCTCTCTCACATTGATGTTTGTATCTCTCTCTCCTTTCCTCTTTCTCTAAAAAAAAATTAATAAAAACATATTTTTTAAAAAAGTTTTTCAACTTCTAGGAGATAAAAGATAAGTTAGACAATATTAATAAAATATATTAGAAATTTCAGTTTGGAAAAAAAGTCCCAAAGGAAAGAAAAGATTAGGTTGGGTAAAGTATCACCAAGGAGTTCAGGATTAGCATTTTAGTCTCCTTGGCAAGTCATAAAAATGGTAAGCAAGAAATAAAATGGATTTTTTTTTAAAAAGTATGATTAGTTATATAAAAACAAATGATTTTACTGACTGCTGAACCCAGGGTCAAATGCGTCAAATGTTTTCTTTTATGACCACCAAGAATTTGCTCAAAATAGCTGCCTCCGGTTAAGTCATGGAACATGATGGTGGAAGTTTCCAGCAATCTTACTTAAAATTTGAACTATATGGGTATCTTGGAAGAATAGAGTAAGCGTTTCCCAATTATTGCAATAAATTTTACAGTGAAGTTGTTTAAAATAGCCTTTAATTTATAGCTATAATTTAGGATCCTTAACTGTATTTAGGCACTACCCCATTATTCTCTAACAAAGAAAGAAACTAATGCCAGAAACAATAAAGTTCATTACTTTATTTTCACCACATCTCCATTTGCGAATTAATTTATAAACCGCTATGATCTTTATGGTGATGTTCAAATAAATGCGTGAAACTCACTCAATGAAGTAGACTTCACCCTTCTCTGTATAGGCCATTTCCCAGTTATCAGGCAATGGGTCTGATTCCTCATTGTCTTCAGGTTTAGTTGGTTTTGCATCATCCATTTGCTCTTTCAACTCCTCAGGCTGACTGTACACTGGTGCAGGATAAGGCTGGGAGGGTGTCTCCCCTGAGGCACCTGCACTCTTGTCTTCATGTTCACTGGATTCTACGAGAAAACAAGAGCATGTGGTTATTCTCCAGCCTTAGCAACTTCTGAATGAGTGTGGAGTATGCTGCATCAGGGAACAAGCTCTGTGAAAGCTAATAGAAAAAGCATAATTATAAACAGCTCTGAAAATTATCACTAGGCCTATTGGAGTCCCCTTTCATGCATCGTTCTTACCTATCCTTCAAGTATTTGTTTCTCATTACTGAATTGGAGGACCATCATTTCACAACACAGATAGAATAATAACCCGCTAAGAATGCCCATGTCCTACTCCCTGGAGCACGGCAAAAGATTGCTGATCTGATCAAATTAATGATTTAATTTGAGATTGGGAGATTAATTATTCAGGTGGGCTCAATGTAATCACAAGGATTTTTTTAAAAGTGTAAGAGGAAGGCAGAAGAAGTGGACTAGAGGGAGATGTGACTACTAAAGAATGACCAAACAGATGCACTGTTGCAGGCTTTGGAGACAGAAGGGGATCAACCACAAGCCAAGAAATGTGGGTGCCCTCAGAAGCTGGCAAGACAAGGGAATTGATTCTCTCCTAAAGCCTCCAAAAGGAACACAGTCCTGCCCACACCTTGATTTTAGCCCAGTGAGACCCATGTCAGACTTCTAACCTACAGAATAGTAAGATGATAAATTTGCATTGCTTTAAGCTATTACATTTGCGGTAATTTGTTACAGCAGCAATAGAAAACTAATCTAACAGAGCAAAACCTAAATGATATATATAACAAGAGAAATAATAGCAGGGTTAGAGGACAGATTCAAGAATCCCAACATGTAAATAGTACACACTCCAGAATGAACACAAGGGGAAGAAATAATAACGCAATAAAAAAAAAAAAAGGAAGAAAATTTAGCTAACATTCAGTCTGCATATGGATGGTTCTCTGAATCTGAGGACAGATTCACACTTAGGTGAAATTTCCAAACTCTACTCTTAAAAAAGCAACTTTAGCAGCTTCTACACTGAAGAAACACAATTACTTACAAAGAAAAGAGGAACAGAAGAGCCTCAGACCTTTCATCTGTGATACACTAAGCTCAACGATAATAAGGTAACATATGTAGTAACATTAGAAAAAAAAACACAGCAACCCAAGACTTCTCCTCCGCCAAAGTATTATTCATCTATCCAGGCAAAAAAAAGTTTCTTTTAAATATGCAAAAAAAAGTCCTGAATGCATACTACTCACATATCTCAGGACAACATTTGAGGAATTATTCTAACCATGCATGATGATTGAATCAGAGCAGAGATCTCAAAATAGGGAGAGTACTAAAGAAAATAAAAATTAAAAAAATAAATAAATCCTGCAAATAGAGTTCAATGTAATTGGAGGATAGTCACATTTTTGGAAATCTGTAGTGCGTTAAAGACAGATTCTTGAAAAGAAAACATATGAGTTTTGTTTTAAACCTTATCTTGGGAAAGTTCACAGTCTAGAGGGTAGAGACATAAACACATTTTAAAGGTTTCATCAGGAGGCGTATCAGAGGATGAGTAAACAAGATAATTTTAAAGGCCATTAACTCATTGGATGGGCAAACATTTTGGTCAAAGTGTAGACGTTGTTGTATAAAGGAGATATTTAAAAAATATCTTATAATGTATATTCTCTCTCTCTGAGCTACTCAGGTTCTTTTCATTTCCATTTCACTTTTCTGCAATTAAAGACAGATTATAAATTTTATTTTTCAGGGAAGAGTAGAGCAAGTATCATCTAGGAAGAAAACATTCTTGTGATAAATAAGAAGATATAATGTGGAGCGATTTCCTGCAAGGTAAGATGGTGACTAGAAAAGAAATTCAAAGAAATGTTTAGATATCCCTGTTTCATTCAGGGATTCGACATCAATATCTTTAGGTTTTCGTCTGGGGTATGGTGTGGTGGTGGTGGTAAGAAGAGGAAAACCACAGAAAAGGTCAAGGGAGCCAAAAGCAGATGGTCTAAGTTCAGACTTAGGAGGAATATTTCCTGCAGAGTGGCTTCACATGTCCATTAGGAGATCAAACCAGAAAAATGATGGAGTGAAAACATTTGGCAAATACTACTCCCAAAACTTCCTTGTGTTATTGATGTCATCCAGAAGTCCAAATGTGCTCCAGTGAGAAACTTGGAAAGTAGCTAAGAGTAGAGAACCAATCCAGCCGGCCTGCAGTGAGGGTCACTATGGCTTTCTAATAGCAGAAATGAGATGGAGACAGCTTAACCCAGAAACTAGAAGGAGGGCACAACTGGTATGTAATGTTAATGTGAAGATAAATTAGCCATCTTGGAAATAAGAAATTCTACAATTTTTTGGGAACTTAATCAGTAGTCATTAACATTAAGAGATATACATATGCAAATATAAACATACTTAGACTTCATAATCCCACTTTGAGAATATATCCTCTAGAAATAAAGGTGGTAGTGTATAAGTATACCTATATAATAATATTTATTACAGCATTGTTTGCAGTAGCAAAGCTCTAAAAATGTTTTGATTGCCCATCAATGAGAACGTGATTAAATAAATTGTGGTTATCATTACCATGAAAAACTACATAGTGTAAAAACAATAAATCAAATCTGTAAAAACAACAAATTAGATTTGTATCTATTGACCTGGAAAATTATTACTATTCGAAGAGTAATTCAAGTTGCGGAGTAATATATATTGTTAAGGCTATTTTTTTAAAAATCCAGCAAACATAAAGCTAGATATATGCATATAATTTTGTATTTGATTATATGAGCATGAAAACTAGATGGAGGAATGTACAACAGATTTTCAACTTTACCTAAGTAAAGTAAATTTGGATGGGGACAGGAAAAGTTTTCTTTCCATACCATTATGCTCATTATTAAAATGAGTAAATTTAAGTAGAATATCATCTTTGTATCAGTAAAATTTTTGGATCAATTTTCTGCATATGTATCAATCTCCAAAAGCGATATTAAAGTTATCTTTATGAAATACAAAGTTCAAGAACACTTTACAGTCCTTCATTGTTTTGCCCTTAAAATGAAGACTTTATGAAAAAAAATATGGCCTTAGTGATGCAGTCTACCAGATGATTCCTCATACAGATTTGACTTTTGCAAATTGTACAGGAAAGAAGCAGCAAGAAAAGGGCACAATTACTTCCTTTAAATCATCTTAGCTGTGCTTTATTACAACATTTAATTACCAATACATGAAATGAACCATTTTCAGGTATTTTCAAATGTCATGTTGCATTTGAAAGTTAAAATGCAAAGTCATACTGTGAACATATTCATTTATTCAGTATTCACTTAATCAATATTTGTTAAGCACTCAATTCATGTCAGACACCGAGGACAGAAGACTGAACAAGAGAGGCACAATCCCTGCGCTCATCGAACTCAAGATACATCAAGATGTGTAGTCTTTAAACAACTTTAAGTGTAATGATGGCCACCAAAGGACAAGATGAGGTTTTATGTATGTGCATATGCCTAATCTCATTTAAAGAGTCAAGAAAAGCATTTTTTAAATGTGCTATCAAGTGTGAAACTTGAAAAGAGAGTTCAGAGATTTCTTTCAGAGGAAGGTAAAGAAGAAAAAAATAGATTAAAAAAAAAGGAGTGGGTCTTGGGAGGCATACTCAGAATTTGAGAGTGTATCCTGGGAGCAATGAGAAGGTATTTATGTGTCTTAATCAAGGGAATGACAATTCGATTTTCATTCTGCACAAAGGTCACCTTAACTATTCTGGGGGCTTGAGAGTGACAAGTATAGATATGTAAAGACCAATGGGGAGCTAATTTATGTTCCAGACAAGAGATGATGGTGTCATGGGCATGGAACAAAGTGAACTGAAAAAATATTTAGAGTGTAGATTTGGTATGATTTTTAAAACAACTGGACAGATGAGGAAAAATGAGAAATCATGTTAAAACCAGTTAGTGGCAAAGCTAGTCACTGAGATAAGAGAATAGGAGGAGCAGTACTCTGAGGAGAGTAGGGGAGACTGTGGGTATAGCTTCTGGCACACTGAGATAGAGGTCCATGCCAAATTCACAATGGAGATGTCATATCAGAGAGATCTTGGCTGGAGAGAATCAACTTGAAAGATAACAGCGTATGGCTAGATTGTATTATAATATAAGCCACAGGAGGGAATGAAATTGCCTAGAGATAGTGGGTATGTGGAAACAAGAATCCCTAGAGCAGCTGTCTGAGGAACTCTAACATTTTGTAGTCAGTGGGAGAATGATCAAGAAAGAGGAGCCAGCCCTGGCCAGTTTGGCTCAGCGGTTAAAGTGTGGGCCCATGAACCAGAGAGGCCCGGGTTCGGTTCCCGCTAAGGGCACGTACCTCGGTTGCAGTTTGTCCCCGGCCCCGGTTGGGGTCACGTGGGTGGCAACCATTCAATGTGTCTCTTTCACATCGATGTTTCTCTCTCTCTCTTCTGCCCTCTCTCCCTCCCACTGTATCTGGAGATAGATAAATGCAAAAATGTCCTCGGGTGAGGATAAAAAGGAAAAAAAAAAAAAGAGGAGCCAGGGAACTAACAGGAGAAACAGTTGGTCTTCATGTCATTGAAGACAAACAGAAGGAAATGATGAAACACTTTACTGTGGGCAAAGCTTCTAAACAGTCCAGCAAGATAAGGACAAAACATCTCTTTAAACTAATGACATGAAGGTCACTGGTGACATTAGCTACCAGTTAGGGAGTAGTTATAGTGGAGTGGTGGGTGAGGAAGCCAAGTTGGACTGGACTAGAGAATGAATAAAAAGAAAATATAGAATATACTGACAGAGAACTCATTCAAGATACTTAGCTATAAACAAACAAACTTTTTTCTTTGAATATATAATACTATTATATTTTCAAGAGAAATGTAAACGTAAGACACATCTTGTGAAAAAAAGTGTAGAGTCTTTGGAGATGTCTAATTATATGTATTACCATGCCAGAGATTATTGAGCCACATTCTTCCAGTTTATCTAACTCATTTGTGTATTCATTCATGACTTTTTTCTAATTTAGCTGATCAATCATTACGTTATCAGACATGAATTTAACACCTACAGTGCACAAGATACTGGACAAAAGCTTAATGAGAGAGAGAAAAAGAACTGTTTAACAAGCTATTGTGAATTGGTCTGAAAGGGAAATAAGTGGTTTCTGCCTTCTCTGTCTTAACAAAATAAGAGAAAAAAATGAGTAAGGCAAATAGAGAACCATAACATTTTCACATTTACTGTTCATAAAAGCTAATCTAGGGATGTAGTTCATGAGGAGAATCAAGGGCTTCTGGTGAGACCCAGAATCAGGTCAATGCACCCACAGGCAGCCCTGAAGCAGGCAGTCTTCCCATTAGGGACAGAGCCTATTCCAGGAAGAGTCATGTTCCCTGCCCCCACACATGAATAGTCTCGCCCATTATTAATATCCCCCACCAGATTGGTACATTTGTTATAACCAAGGAACCCACACTGACAAATCATTGTCACCCCCAAACCATAGTTTACATTATGTTTCACTCTTGGTGATATATAAGTTTTGACAAATGTATAATGACATGTATCTAACATAATATCACACAAAGTAGTTTCACTACCCTAAAAAATCCTTTGTGCTCTGCCTATTCATCCTTCTCTCCCCTCTAATTCCTGGCAACCACTGATGCTTCTACTGTCTCCATACAGTTGCCTTTTCCAGAATGTCATGTAGTACAGAGCCTGATTGGCTTCTTTCACTTAGTAATGTGCATTTAAGTTCACTTGGTGTCTCTTAATGGCTTTATGGGTCATCTCTTTTTAGCATTGACTACCATTCCATTGTCTGGATGTACCACCAGAACAGACTGTTAGTGACAAAGAACGGGAAAGAACAGATCTTACATGCTGACCAAAGGTGCATGTGTAGCCATTCTTGCCAGTACTCCCCTCCTCCCATGAAGTTCAGCCTTGAAGTATGAGTGCCATGTGCCCTCACGTAAATCTCCGGTATGTCAGATCTGTGGTTTGAGAAGCCCTAGATTATTTAATTCTGTCTATGGAGAAGGAGCCAAATAACCCATGAATACGTTCCACTGTTATAATGATACAAAGCTGTTTCTGAATTAGGAAGTGGTCATGTAAAATTCTCATTTTTTTTCTTCCAAGAGACAGTTCTCAGAGAGTTTTATTGTTAAATCTAAACATCCCTTTTTCAGTGTATATAAATGTAATTTGTCCCTAAGATGCTTGCTGCTAAAGTGAACAGACTTTATCAAACACTGGCATTTTTTGTTTGTTTGTTTTGAGCCGTGCATTTTGCATTCTAGGTTGTTTAGATGTATTGCTAAGCAGAGCGATGTTCCTCCCCACCCCCACTAACAATAAAAACAAAATTAATTTCAAGAGGGAAGGAAGCTCTTTTTAAAGAATGGTAATGATGGAAAAATGTCCCCTTTGACCAGAATTCTTGAATTTCCTAGTAATTTTATAGAAATATTGAAACACAAAACAGACATATAATATACAGCCTTATAAATGTTGACCAATAAAAACCTTTTATGTTTTGTCCTGGCTGGATTGCTCAGTGGTTAGAGTGTTGGCCTGCGGTCCAGAGAGACCTGGACTTGGTTCCCGGTAAGGGCATGTACCTTGGTTGCGGTTTGTCCCTGGCCCTGGTTGGGTCGTGCAGGTGGCAGCCACTCGTGTCCCTTTCACGTCGATGTTTCTCTCTCTCTCCCTCCCACTCTATCTGAACAAGAAAATGGAAAAATGTCCTCAGGTGAGGATAAAAATAAAACAAAAAACATTCTATGTATTGCTCTTGCCCATGTGGCTTAGTTGGTTGGGTATCAACCAATGCACAGAAATGTTGTCAGCTGGATTCCTGGTCAGGGCACATGCCTGGGTTGTGGGCTGGGATCCCCAAAAGGGGGTGAGCATGAGGCAGCTGATCAACGTTTCACTCTCACACTGATGTTTTTCTCTCTCTCCCTCTTCCTTCTTCTCACTCTAAAAGTAAAAAAATCTTGCCCTGGCCGGTTTGGCTCAGCGGTTAGAGTATCAGCCTGTGGTCTGGAGAGGCTCGGGTTTGGTTCCCACTAAGGGCATGTACCTCAGTTGCAGTTTGCCCCCAGCCCTGGTTGGGTCATGTGGGTGGTAACCACTCGATATGTCCCTTTCACGTCGATGTTTCTCTCTTTCTCCCTCCCGCTCTATCTGAACAAAATATAGAAACATGTCCTCGGGTGAGGATAAAAAAAAAAAAAGTAAAAAATCTTAAAAAGTAAACATTTTATGTATACTTTTATTGTTGCAGAGAATTGAGAAATATAATTTCTTTCATGTTTCCTAACCCAGTGGTTTTGATGATTTTCTTCTTCCCATAAGAAATTCAGAAGACCTCCAAGATTCTCAGAGAACAGTGGGACCGAAAGCCATTTACTTGGAAGATATTTAAATGTATGTATTTTTGTATTCAGTCCAGTTCACTTAATTCTATAGCTGTGGTCTAGTCTAAGGTTTGGATATTACAACAATATATATAGTAGCCATGCCATTTGCTTACATGTTTATTGCCCCAGCAGTATCTAACACATTGATTTGGGATGCAAATCTAATGATAAATCAGTATGCTGAGGTTTTGAATGTCCCTACCTGGTTTCATTAAAGAATAATCAGAAACCAAGGTAAAACCATTTCAAGAAGAATGTCTATTTTATACCTTATCCATATTTTTATTTGACATAGTCAAGGCATATAGTTGATATTCAGCTTTCTGAAATTGCCATCCTTTAAAATGAGGAAGTATAATGTTTTGAAGCTAGATAGAAAATTGTTGCTTTTATTTCTTTGAAAAGTCATAACATTTACATTTTTAAAAGAAGTCAATTAGGAGGAAAAAGGTAAGTGTGCTACTCCCAGCAATGGAGCTATGTAGAAAGAATGAGTGTGCAGACAGACCTTATCAAGAGACCTCTTTTCAGAGATGAAGGTCAGCCAGAAATAACCACAGCAGTCTGAGATTTCACCCCAAAATTATAATCACCTCTATGAGGAGAAATATGAGGTAAGAAAATAGAACACAGGGTGAAGATTAGACCTAGAGAAAATGGATGGCTATAATTAGAAATAAGCTTGGACTCAACTAGTCCACTGGCTTTCTGTAAGTGCTGCTCAAACCTCAATGCCATCCTGGCTGTCCTTGTTCTGCATTCCTCGTTCATGTTTCAGATCTCTCTCCCACACATCATATAAACTCTCAAAGTAGGAAGTCATTCTCCACAAAATTTGAGTGCAAGATCCCCAAAATGCTGAATCAGTTTTGAAAGCAAGAAGGGGTTTAAATAATGCATTGTTTTCAGTTTACTTGCAAAGTGAGAATGCCTTGATTTAAAGGGACATTCCTGCAACTGGTAGTGATTTCATTTTCTCACAGTCGTGTAGTTATAATTACTACTATGGTTCATAACCACAAATTTAACATGATTATCTTGTTACTTTATAGTCACACTTGTATAATAAGAACATTTTACAATTAGGGCAGTTTTAACTTTCAAATAGTTCTTTTAAGAAATGATAGAATATCTCCCATTTAAAAATGGAATAGCTAATTTACAATAGCACCAGAATTTGCCTCTCCAATGGAGAGATAAAACCCGGTATTGTGTTTGGGAATAAGATCATAAAATTAAGTTTCCTCAAAAAAAAAAAAATCTATCTATATAAATCTGAGTGGATACACACATCACAGTCTCTGTGAACCCACACAAAAGTGAGCAGGGGATAGGCATTGGGTGGTTTCAGAGTGGGCTATTATTCACAGGAAAACAGCGAGATTCACTACGGAGGACATAATTCTCTTGACAGTGACAGGGCCTCATTCACAGACCCAGGACTGATGGTACATGCACAGTCAGCGTGCCAAGCGGCACAGGACCTGGACACAGGTCCCTAATGGTGAACTGAGATCATTGCTGAGGATACTCGGTGATCACATAAGGGACACTCTGTTTGCTCTCTGGGAGATGCAGTTCATTTGCACTAATTGCAGGCTTGGGGGCCTGGAGAAGGCAGCTCTGTGTACACATACTGTATTCCCTTTGTTGGCGAAGGTAGCTCTCACGGGCCCTGTTCCTCCCGGTATTGTGTGTGTGTGTATTAACAGAAAGATTTAGCTGCCTTTAAAATATATGTGCATTTCTAATTCTTTGCACTAGGCTTACTAATAGCTGATGAGGGGAAGCTACAATATAATAGTGAATTACTTTCCGGAAAAGTTGAGCAGATAATTCATGAAATAAAAGAAATCCAAGAAAGCTTAACCCAATTACTGTGGTTTATAGGATTTGCTTTTCTTCAGAAAAATTCAATCTTATAGAAAATTCTTTTCATCTATTAACCACTGATCTATTTTGGTATTTTTACAGAGAGATTGAATACTTTTCAACTCTAAGAATATATTTTGAAAAATATACTTCTGCATAACATTCTTGAGTTTTAAAATAACATTTGAAGAAATGTAAGATAAGAATTTTTATGTTTCAAACTTAGAAACTCTGCATGTTGAAGACATGGAATAGCATAAAATGAGGGTGAAATACATCTAATCATGTTAATATAGTACAACTTTGACTTTCTCTAGAGGTATGGTTGACTAAAAAATAAATATTTACTAAGAGCTTTAAATATTTAAAGATATTGACTAATCACTGAGATAGGTAAACAGAGAAGGAGAAGTGGTCCTTGTCCTAACAATGTTTACAGTATGTGTGGGGATGCCAGACATGCACATTATGAAAAGTTACCTACAAGAACCAGGTTAACCAATACCTTCCACATGAATAAAAATTGTAATCTGTACTTCAATAATTCAGAGATGAACAGTCTCAACGTTTCATTATGGGAAGTCAACAAATGATTTTGAGAGAATATAAAAAATTGAATTGAATTTGAATAAAAGAATATGAGGTTCAAATTGGTGACCAAGGCCTTATCAGACAGGAGCAGGTGTTTTACGAGTATGGAATGTAGAGAAGAGAGTGGGGCAGTAGGGGACCCAAAACTAACAGAGATATTGCAGTCAAATGTGGGAGGACCCGAGTGGTTGTCCAAAAAGTTTGAATCAGCAGGAATAGAAGCTTACTGAAGTTTTGAGAAGGATAAATACTTTACCAAGTGCATATTCAACAAATCTTTAATGAATCAAAGAATAACAGGTAATTTGATAGAGATGGATCCTGGAAGAAGGTAGGTTAGGAGACTGTGATGTACAAATGAGGTGATAATTTAGGATGGGCAGGAAAATTTGGAAGGAAGAGACAAAAACTGAAGAACTAGTGATCTTTTATATTCCTTAATAAATATTAAGCGGGGGGTAGGGAGGAGAGAAGAATCAAACATAACTCTCAGCTATCTGGGTAAAAAGAGAAATTTAAAAAATTAGGTAAAGGACTTTGTGAGTTGGTTTGCTTGTCTGTTTTATGGGAGAAGAGTTTAAGTGGAATATTGCATTTAAACTGAAGAGATGCTTAGGTGGGGCAGTTCAGTGAGCAGTAGTAAGAAATATGGCCCTGGAACATACGAGGAAGTGAAGGCTGCAGGCAAATCTATTTGAAGCCATGGGGCTGGATGTCAACTCTAACAAGATAAAGATGTCTAAATATAGGTAAGGTTAATATCAAGGGAAGGTTTTCTGGGCATATGAATTTTAACTATCAGTTTAAAGACAGATTTTCTAAGATGATGTAGTATATATCATCCTTGTAAGCATTAGATCTAACACCACTGCTATGAACCCAGTGAAGGATGAATATAATGGAATACAATGTAGATGAAATACACTGAGCTGCACAGTCATGATTTACCTTATGGAGGCCAGGAGTCATTCTGTCCTTAGCATGGTTAACAGCCCAGAATAGCTTCAGCTTTTCGGGTGTCCAGATCTCAACTACGCTACTAAATGAAATATTACCTTATTTAAGCACCTTAAGCTAAATTTCAGCATCTCATTCATTAAGTAAATATGATGATAATGAGATTAGAAATAATACATGTCACAGAGAGAAACATTCTGATTTGAGACACTGAAAGATCACTGTATGTCTTTTCTAGGTGATATGGGCTAAATCCACGTGTCTGATGTAATTCTGAGCAAAAAGGAGGAACCCAGCATAAAATGAATATTCACATGTTATGTGAATTTTCATTGAATATGTTAGTAGAACTTCATGCGGAAAATACATATTTAAAAGTGGTCATTGACTTTACATAGATACGGTCTGAGAAAAAAAGAAATATATAGTTCTAGCTATAAACTACAGTTCAAAGGAGAAATGATGACTAAAATGAGTGACAGAGGTAAATTGAGGACCCCTCTAAAACCTTTATTTACCTAAAAAAACACAGTTATTTATTTATTTATTTATTTATTTATTTATGTTTTCTTTATTGATTTTAAAGAGAGAGGAAGGGAGAGGGAGAGAGATAGAAACATTGATGAGAGAGAACATCATTTGGTTGCCTCCTGCATGCCCCCTACTGAGGATTTAGCCCACAACCTGGGCATGAGCCCTGACCAGGAATCGAACTGGCAAACCTCTTGATGCATGGGTCGATGCTCAACCACTGAGCCACACCGGCAGGGCAACAGTTCTTTTTGGTAAAGAATACAAAGAGTTAAAGATCAGTAGGTTTTGTGGTTTTATATGTATATATATATATATAAATATATATATTATAAAAATATATAGATATTATAAAAAATATATATATTATAAAAATATATATTTTATAAAATATATATATTATAAAATAAGGAATTTTTATATTTATAGAGGGAAATAAGTTCACTTATACATGATTTTGTAGGTAGAAATTTAAAGTGTCACTTTAAAAGATGTATAGTAAAATAGTGGTCATGTGTTTACTGTTGTTAACAAATATGTTTGTGCTTCTCTTTGATGATATTAGATTTAGGATAGCATAACAGCTAAGAACATGGGTTCTAGATTCAGATTTCCTATATAAGAATTACAGTTATTGAGAAAATTATTTAACTATAGTGCACCTCAGTGTCCTAATGTGTAAAATACTACCTAGAGCCCTGGCTGGTTTGGCTCAGCGGTTAGAGCATCCGCCCATGGACCAGAGAGGCCTGGGTTTGGTTCCCGTACCTCGGTTTCAGTTTGTCCCCGGCCCTGGTTGGGGTCGCATGGGTGGCAACCACTCAATGTATCTCACATTGATGTTTTTCTCTCTCTCTTCCTCCCTCTTTCCCTCCCGCTCTAGCTGAAGATAAATGCAAAATGTCCTCGGGTGACGATAAAAAATAAAAAAAGTACCTAGAGATTAAGACTGTTAGGAGAATTAAATAAACTAATACATATAATGAGGTTAGGGAGTTCATAGCACATGGTAAGCATCTACGGAAGTTAATTTTTATATTACCATTATAAAATTCTTTTTTTGTAATAAAAGTTACTTCAGTAGGCTTTTCCCTTCAAATTTGCCTTACTGTTTACAGTACTTATGATCTTGAATTTATGTCTGATATTAATTGCTATTATAGGCTCTTAGTTGATATAGGGCAGTGCTAACTAAAATGTAAGCAGCCATTTTTCAGTATTGTTTGAAGAGTACTATGCTTGGTGAATGTGTAAGGGAAGAGAACAGAGGCAGGACAAATATCTTGTTTTGGAAAAACGTGATAAGTCTCAAAAGGTGAAACATTGGGTGAATGTATATGAAAGAAGAACAAAGAAAATCCTGAAGTTTACAATGAATAAACATAAAGAAAAACTAAGACATTTCAAAGACAGGAGTCATCAAAAGATTTCAAATAAAGGCTGACGGACCAATTTTCTGGTGTGGGGCTGTTTCCTCCATATTTGAACACTGGGTGAAGAGATGCATAATTTACATATCTCTCACCTCCCAAATGGGAAAGAAAAAGACATATTAAGGCCACTTGCCCAGCCGGGCTCTCAGAGCCACTCACTGCTTGTGGCATCTGTTGACTGTCTAGAAATCTCAGAGTTGTCTCTAACAGTTGTTCTCTAGCACCTTCAGGCCGACAGGTTCAGTGACCGTCATACAGCTAGGGCTGGTCAAGAAGAGTTTAGGCCAGTGTATTTTCCTTGGGGCCCTTATAGAGTTTCTAGCCATAAAAATATTCTAGGCCTCATGTCTAAGGTATGAATAGAAGGGAATGGTGCTTTCTTGATTTACTATGCCTCCCAATTAAATAAATTTCTAGTTTAAGGATCTGGGGATCAAGAATGCTTCATTTGATTTGCGCTATACATAGTAGAAATGAAATAAAAATCAATAATTCAGGCCTAACCAAGTCCAGATATTTTACATTGTTAACTCTTAGATGCTAATCAGGAAGACATTTTGTAACTGTTCTTCAATGCCCAACTTCCTTTTTTGTGAACAGTGTTTTCTCTCAACTGAGTTGTGTTTCTTACATGAAAGATCAACTTAGAAAACTGTATACTGTGAACTTAATTTAAATCTAGTACACGATGAAAGTAAATATTTCGACAAAGGTATTTCAGAATCAAAAACAGAGAAGGTATCTAATCCCATGAAAATTACTAGATCATTTAATAATGAACAAGTTACATTTGTTAATAACTGCTAGGGTAAGAGAATACGTTTTTAACCAGTATATTAATGGATGAAGTTATGTTGCTCTGAATAATCAAGATAAAACCACTTTTTAAGGTTTTATACTTTGATTGGCACAGATTAGACTTTGTTCTCCTTATGTTCCATGAAGAACATTTTACAGGTACTATGAACAAAAGAAGGTAAAAAATAAGCTTATGAAAGTTTTCTTTGATAAAAATAATTGAGCATGAAAATTCAAGTACTATGTCACTGTAGTACCAGTATAATTACAAACAAAAATACAGATATCAAAGTAGTTGTAGGAAATATCTTAAGAATAACATGTATGCAAGGTGAATGTATTAACATTTTCAAGAGCTTTAACTTAGTCCTTAGATTTTCAATGCCCACTGAAATGTCATTATTTTAAAAAATAAATAAAACAAAACTTTGGAAACTTACTCCAAGCTAAGAGGCTTAGAGAATGCCATAGTTTTGTTTTGGTAACATTTATTATCAATGATATTATGAAAGAAATATTTTATGAATAAAAACTTAGCATTCTATTAGTAATAAACATAAGAAAACAGCAAACTAATACCTTGCACAAACACATTTTATATCTATTTAATATTCTTTATATATGTGACATGAATGATCATAAATTAGAGATATAACAAGTCTTTTCCTTTTCAAGTGTAGGTGCCTTAAAAGTATCAATGTATAAAAATGCATTCTCTACAATGAGAGAATGAGTAGTAAGGGTAGTCAGAGAAATATATGGGCATTATATGGCTGTAGTCATCTTGAAGACTATTCATTGAAGTTGATAACTAAATCATATGATACCACCTCTACTTACAAATTTGCGAGTATAGTAAGATTTCTAAGTATAGATTTTTATCTAATATAATTAATGACCTCAGAACTTTACAAAATGATATTCATATTATTAAAAATAATAATACCTTCTAAGAGGTTCAAATCATTCAATATATTGCTATTAATATTGTAAAAGTGAAACAAAAAATTGAGGAAGTTCATGAATTGCTTGATATGTCAAAATTAAAACCAATAAACTGGAGAGGGGAATTCCAAAATGGCGGCAGAGTAAATGGAAGCTACACAGACCATCTCCCAGGACCAAACTGGAATTACAACAAAAAGACAAATCATCAGGAAAAAGCAACAGAAAAGCAGTTTGGACGACCACATAACCAGGGACACTGACTCAATCCAGGTAGGCTCGCAGAGATGCAAGAGGGGGGCGGGGATCCCACGGTCTGCAGTGGCCTTAGCTGTGAGCAGCGGCCTTAGCTGTGAGCAGCGGCCTAAGCTGTGAGCATCACCCTCGGGTTATACTTCCAAGTGGCTCCACAGCGCAGAGCTGGGACAGAGGCTAAAATAGCCACAGCTACTCACCATGGGCTCCAGCAGAGGGAGGGAAGACTGGACTGGAACTGTGGGGGAAACTCGGGATTTGGAGAGTGCTCAGAGCTATTGCTGAGTTGTAGCCATGCAGCACTGTGGTCATCTTACTCCTTCCCAGGGCTCTGGGGATAGGCTGCAGCACCTCCCTCTGAGATTCAATCACACCTGGTGGCCATTGAAATACAAATTGGGGCCCAATAACAACCAGCACCTGCCCCACCCTTGGGAAATTCCCTTATGCTGAGCACAAGAGGGAGTTTTTAATTCAACTGAGAAGCCAAGGCTCTTCAGGTAACCACTACTGATAGCCTCCAGGCAAAAAGCTAGAGGATAACTGTACCATCCCTGGGCTAGCAACTCTAACCAGTAAGTAAGACATGACAGTCGTGTTTAACTTGGGTCCTCCATGGCTCATCCAAACACAGGAGAGGGAGCCACAAACAGCAGAACACCAACACCCACAGGGAAAATTTGGCAAGCTCCAAAGCCCACTGTGATAGCTAAAATGGTGAAACACAGAAACAAAAGCCAAATGAAAGAACAAGAGACCTCCACCGAAGATGAGATAAATGAGGTGCAGTTAAGCAAGTTAACAGAACTAGAATTCAGAGCCACGATCTTGAGGAAGCTCAACGGCATGTGTAAGGACATGAGCACCATGAGTAAACACATAGAAATGTTGAAAATCAACCAGTTAGAAATTAAAAACCACCGAGAAGAAATGAAGAATGAAATAGCAGAAATAAAGAACATTGCAAAGTTTAAATAGCAGAGTAGAGGAAGCTGAGGACCGGATAAGTGAATTAGAAGACAGGGTAGAAAAAGTCAAACAATCAGAAAACCAAAAGGAAAAAAAAAATTAAAAAACAGGAAGACAGCTTAAGAGAACTGTGGGACAACTGGAAACACTCACAATGGCTTGGGAGTGTAACCTGAGGGTGCTGCTCCCAGCTCTTAGGAGTCCGCGAAGAGGAAGAAAGTGAGCAAGGGTTAGAGAATATATTTGAAGAAATAGTGACAGAAAACTTCCCTAATTTGGTGAAGGAACAAGGCATTCAAATTCAAGTAGCACAGAGAACCCAAGTAAAAAGAACCCAAACATGCCCATACCAAGACACATAGTAATCAAAATGCCAAAAATTAAAGACAAAGAGAGAATCCTAAAAGCAGCAAGAGATAAGCAACAGGTTACCTACAAAGGAAACCCCATAAGGCTCTCAGCTGACTTCTCAACAGAAACACTAAAGGCCAGAAGGGAATGGCATGAGGTAATCAAGGTCATAAAAAACAAGGATCTGAATCCAAGACTACTCTACCCAGCAAGGCTATCATTCAAAGTAGAAGGTCAAATAAAGAGCTTCCCAGACAAAAAATGGCTAAGGGAATACATTAGCACCAAACCAGCACTGCAAAAAATGTTAAAAGGACTGCTATAATTGGCAGGAGAAATAGGAAGAAAAACAGAACCACACTAAATAGGCAATAAATAAATACATACCAATAATCACATTAAATATAAATGGTTTGAATGCGCCAATAAAAAGACACCGAGTAGATGATTGGATAAGAAAGCATGACTCATCTATATTTTGTTTACAAGAGACCCACCTCACAACAAAAGACTCACATAGGATGAAAGTGAAGGGATGGAAAAAAACTCTTCCAAGCAAACAGAAAGGAAAAAAAAGGTGGGGTAGCAATACTCATTACTGATGAAATAGATTTCAAAATGAAGAACTAGAGACAAAGAAGGCCACTACATAATATTGAAAGAATCTATCCAACAGAAAGATATAACCTTGATAAACATATATGCACCCAATATAGGAGCACCAAAATATATTAAAAATCTTCTGGAAGACTTCAAAGGAGAAATCAATAGCAATTCAAACATAGCAGGGGACTTCAACACCACGCTGACATCACTGGATAGATCCTTTTGATAAAAAATTAGCAAGGAAACAGAGACTCTAAATGAAGCACTAGACCAAATGAATTTAATAGATATCTACAGAGAATTACACTCCAAAACTACAGAATTCACATTCTTCTCAAGTGCACATGGGACATTCTCAAAGACAGACCACATGTTAGGGCACAAACTAAGTCTCTACAAGTTCAAGAAGATTGAAAGCATATCAAGCATCTTCTCAGATCGCAATGGCTTGAAACTAGAAATCAATTGCAACAAGAACATGCAAAGACATTTCAACAAATGGAGGCTAAATAGCATGTTATTAAACAACGAGTGGGTTACCGAGGAGATCAAGGAAGAAATGAAAAATTTCTGGAAACCAATAAAAATGAACAGACAACAACACAAAATCTATGGGATGCAGCAAAAGCAGTTCTGAGAGGGAAGTTCATAGCACTACAGGCCTATCTCAAGAAATAAGAAAAATTTCTAATAGACTATCTAACTTCACAACTTAAAGAACTAGAAAGCAAACAAAAAGAAAACCCCAGAGCAACTAGAAGGAAGGAAATAGTAAAGATCAGAGCAGAAATAAATGTCATAGAGTCCAAAAAAAAAAAAAAATTTCAAAGGATTAATGAAACAGAGCTGGTTGTTCAAAAAGATAAACAAGATTGATGGAACATTAGCTAGATTCACCAAGAAACAAAGAGAGAACCTAAATACACAAAATGAGAAATGAAAGAGGAGAAGTAACAACTGACACCACAGAAATACAAAAGATTGTTAACAACTACTATGAACAATAATATGGCAACAAATTCGACAATCTAAGTGAAATGGACAAATTTCTAGAAACACATAGTCTCCCAAAACTGGACCAAGAAGAGAGAAAACTTGAAGGGACCAATAACAACTAAAAAAATTGAGGATGTAATCAAGACTCTTCCAGCAAACAAAAGCCCAGGCCTGGATGGCTTCACTGGGAAGTTTTACCAAACATTCAAAGAAGAACTAACACCCATTCTCCTCAAACTATTTCAAAACATTCAAGAAGAGGGAAGACTTTCCAACTTGTTTTATGAAGCCAGCATAATTCTAATTCCAAAACCAGAAAAAGACACTACAAAAAAAGAAAACTACAGGCCAATATTCCTGATGAACATAGACACCAAAATCCTGAACAAAATACTAGAAATCGAATCCAGCAATACATCAAAAAAATTATTCACCATGACCAAGTGGGATTCACCCCAGGGAAACAAGGCTGGTACAATATTCGCAAATCAATAAATGTGATACATCACATAAATAAAATGAAGAATAAAAACCACATGATCATATCAATAAATGCTGAAAAAGCCTTCAACAAAATCCAGCATCTAATTCTGATAAAGACGCTCAGCAATGTGGGAATAAAGAGATCATATCTTGACATAATAAAGGCCATATATGAAAGACCTATAGCCAACACCATACTCAATGGGCAAAAATTAAAAGCATTTCCCTTAAGAACAGGAACAAGACAGGGATGCCCACTTTCGCCCCTCTTATTTAACATAGTACTGGAAGTCTTCGCCACAGCAATCAGACAGGAAGAAAAAACAAAAGGGATCCAAATTGGAAAGGAGGAAGTGAAACTGTCATTATTTGCAGATGACATGATGCTATATGTAGAAAACCCCAAAGACTCCATAAAAAATTTACTAGAATTAAAAAATGAATTTGGCAAAGTAGCAGGATACAACATTAACATGAATAAATCGATGGCATCCTTATACACCAATGATGAACTCACAGATAGAGAAACTAAGAAAACAATCCCATTTACCATTGCAGCATAAAAATTAAGATACCTAGGAATAAACTTAATCAAAGAGGTAAAGGACCTATTTGCAGAAAACTACAGGTCATTGAAAAACGAAATAGAGGAAGATATAAAAAAGTGGAAGCACATATCCTGTTCATGGATTGGGAGAATTAACATCATTAAAATGTCCATACTACTTAAAGCAATCTAAATGTAATCCCCATCAAAATACCAAAGATATACTTAATAGAACTAGAACAAATACTTCAAAATTTCATATGAAACCAAAAAAGACCTCGAATAGCCACAGCAATCTTTAAAAAGAAGAACAAAGTAGGAGGGGTCACATTACCAGATATCAGGTTATACCACAAAGTGACTGTGATCAATACAGCCTGGTACTGGGACAAGAACAGGCATGTAGACCAGTGGAACAGGAAAGAGAACCCAGAAATGGATCCAAGGCAATATGCTCAATAAATATTTGACAAAGGTGGCAAGAGCATACAGTGGAGTAAAGACAGCCTTTTTAATAAATGGCGTTGGAAAAATTGGACAGCTACATGCAAAAAAAGAAACTAAACCATCAACTTACACCATACACAAGAATAAACTCAAAATGGGTAAAAGACTTAAATGTGACTCATGAATCCATAAAAGTCTTAGAAGAAACTGTAGGCAACAAAATTTCAGACATCATACGCAGCAGAATTTTCACTGATATATCCCAAGGCAACAGAAACAAAGGAGAAAATGAACACATGGGACTACATCAAACTCCAAAGCTTCTGCATGGCAAAAGATATAATCATCAAAATGGAAAGGCAACCCACTGTATGGGAGAGCATAATTACCAATGATATATCAGATAAGGGGTTCATTTCCAATATATATAGAGTGCTAATACAACTCAAGCAAAGGAAGACAAAGAACCCAATTAAAAAATGGGCAGAGGAGCTAAATAGACATCTCTCCAAACAGGACATACAAATGGCCAAGAGACATATGAAGTCATGCTCAACATCACTAATTGTCGGAGAGATGCAAATTAAAACAACAATGAGGTATCACTTCACACCTGTCAGAATGGCCGCCATCAACAAATCATCAAACAACAGTGTTGGTGAGGGTGTGGAGAAAAGGGGACACTAGTACACTGCTGGTGGGAATGCAGACTGGTGCAGCCACTATGGAAAACAGTATGGTGTTAACTCACAAAATTAAAAATTGAATTGCCATTTGACCCAGTGATCCCACTTCTAGGAATATACCCTGAGAAGCCTGAAACACCAATCAGAAAGAATATATATACCCCGATGTTTGTAGCAGCACTATTTACAATAGCTAAGATCTGGAAACAGCCCAAAGGTCCATAAGTAGATGAATGGATAAAAAAGCAGCGGTAAATATACACAATGGAGGACTATGTAACGGTAAGAAAGAAAGATCTCTTATCCTTTGAGACAACATGGAGGGACCCGGAGAGTGTCATCCTAAGCGAAACAAGCCAAAAAGAGAAAGACAAGTATCACATGACCTCACTTATTTATGGAATATAATGAACATCACAGTCTGAGGAATGGGGTAGTCCCAGAGATGTGGAAGTGGGGTACAGACTGACAATCCCCAGAAGAGGGGGTGTGGGGGAGAGATAAACCACAGAACTTATATGCATGAACAATGGACATGGACAACAAATCTGGGGACAGGGTGGTGAGGGAGGGGGAGGAGGAATCAGTGGGGGCAAAAGGAGAAACATCTCTAACAAAAATAAACAAAGTAATTAAATTAAAAAAACCCAATAAACTGGATGTAAGAATCATGTCTTTTCCACTTGCTATAATCCTTACCTGAAGATCTCTCTCTCTCTATATATGTGTATATATATATATACATATACATATATATATAAATACATGCACACATGTGCATATATATACACACACACACACGATTATATATATGTGAAAGAAAAAAATGTATAATTGAACATACAGATATAAGATATATTTAATGACATCTGAAGAGCTGACGAACCTATAACAAATGCAAAGGACTAACCTGGTGTGACTACTACTCCATTTCCATTGACCACAGGCCTCTCTTCCTCTTCCTCTTCAGGAGGCTCTATACTTGCTTTCTCCATGTTGCTCACTGACTTATTCCTCTTCCGTTTTCCTTCAGCACTTGCAGTGGCTCCTGGAAGTATCTGGTCTGTTACATTTAATAATAGTGGTGCTGGTTCTGCTGGAGGCTTTGGGGTACCGTAGTAATTGTCTGCAAATAATACCAAAATATTATGGAATTAAACATTTTTCCTACTATGCACATAACCTGTAAAGAATGACAAATTTGTACCTTATTTTATACATATATGTGCATTTTACACACCCACACACATATCTATACATATGTTTTTTTAAAAAATCTTTTTCTATCTTTTTGCTGCTATTTTATTGACCTTTAGGGCTTAAAGATATAGATCTCTCTTCATTCTCACCCTTTTTCCAAACCAAAATATAGTCTTGTGTATTAGTCTCACATGGCACAGCACAATTTCAAAATTATTTTAAAAGTTTTAATATCAAGCATCGATTACAATCTTCTTAAAAATAATGACATCTGCCTGCCTGAAGTGGCTCAGCTGGTGAGCGTCATCCTGTGCACCGAAGAGTTGCTGGTTCAATTCCAGTCAGTGCACATGCCTATGTGTGGGTTCGATCCCTGGTTGGGACATGTACAGAGGTCTATGGGCTGATGTTTCTCTCTCTCTCTCCCCCCCGCATGTCTTTGGGTGAAGATACAAAAAAGAAGAATAAAAACAATTATGTCTAAATAAGGGTATAAACATCATTTACTTTTTAGCAAATATCACAGCATTCTGGAAAGACAAAGCACACTGTGCTTTTCTACAGCTTTCAAAGGGCTCTGGCTGTTGTCCTTGAAGTGCATGGCATCTTGCTGTATCTCCACGCCAGTTTCGTGGTTTCCATGGCTGCTGACAGTGGGCCTGCTGCTCTCATCATTCTTCAGATGATGGCAGCTCTTCTTCCCACAGCTCCATGATGTGAGCTATGAAATCATTTGTTTCTCCCATTAATCTAAGAGACTTTTTGAAGGAGACTAATTCTTATTTCTCTCTGTAGTACATAGTAGGCATAGAATCAATGCTTACTAAGTGAACATTTTTATATATTTAAGAAATTATTTAAAATAGTCTAACATTTTCATTGGTAAAGAACATAGTGGGTTTTTTTTTAAAAAAAATTAATGGTATACTTTTATCAATTTCAAACTCATATTGGTGTTCTAGTTAATAAATTGAATAATATTTTGCATTCATTTCCTCACTTGCTCATTAAAATATTTATTTAGCACTATATACCCAGGCACTCCAGTATGTTTGAGAGAAAATGAAATGATAAATATAATCCAATCCTTGTCTTCTAGAGCTCAAAGGTGTGGTGCGGAGGTCAGGTACATTTGACATCAAGCACATAAGCCTTAGAACGGAAAACAGGATTAAGCACTGCAGTCAAGAGGCATGGAGGAGGAAGCCAGCCTGTCTTCAGAGGCCGCTGAAGGCAACTGGGAAAACTGTGCTGGACAGAAACACTTAACTAGAAGTCATGAGTTCTAGAGTCAGCTTTTCTGTACAACTACAATTTAAGCAAGTTACTTAACTGTTTAAATTTTATTTTTATTTATTTTTAATATGTTTTCATCTTTTTCTTTTTTTAGAGAGAGAGGAAGGGAAAGAGATTTAGAAACATCGATGTGTGAGCAGGGGGGAGAGGAGGAGGTGTGCCACAGCCAGTAATCCAACCGGGACCTCTCACTTCATGGAAAGACGTTCAATCCACTGGGCCATACCAGCCCGCACAACTTACTTAGTCAAGCTCAACTTCTTTATCTATAAATTGAGAATAGTAATACTTGTTATAATCACCTGTATTCTGGGTTGCAAACAACCAAAACCTAGTCTAGTTAAGTTAAAATAAGGATGTACTGAAAAGATATGAGATCGTTCGTTGAGGGAAGAGGCTGAAAAGCCTTGGGAAAATGGGCAGAAACAAAGCAGTCCAGTTGGGGCACCCCAGTGGCCTCGCTGGCTCTGGACTCTGAGAGCTCTGCTGGTCCACTGCCAGGTGCAGCCAGGAGAATGGGCCTCAAGCTATTCCGAGGGCTCTCATTCACTCATTTCCAGAAAACTCTCAGGTGGGGTCTCTCATTGGCTGAGCCAAAGTCAGGTGAGAGCCTGGGAGCTGCCAAGTCAGGGAAAGATAATGGATGCTCTCCTTTGATTTAAGGAGACAGAGGCGGAGCCCTGCCCCTATCCATTTATCTCAGGATGCCCCCCAGGCAGAAGGGTCTTGGGATACTGCACAAGCGGATATGATACACATCCATCACACTTGCCTTCCTCACTGGGGGGTTGTGAAGATGAATGTATGAGGAAGCCTTTCATAAACTGAAATTGCAGTGGTTTTAATGGCAGTGTAAACTGCATGATGGCACGAAGTAAGCTAATATTCTGACGGCCACCTGTGCCACTCCTAGTCAACAGTTGTAAGAGTACTACAAGGAAAACATAGTGTTACCATGTAAAGCAATTCTTACACAGGTAGGACATTTATACAGAAGTCTGCAAAATGAATGATATACATTTTGCTAAAGGCTACTTTTAAATTTGATTTAGAGCATTTAAAATGAATCAGACCTTTACATGTAATGAACAAATTTTGAGCCAACAAAAACTGCTAGTTGCTCCCCAGAAGTCTATTTCTATAGCTCAGCATCCATAAGGGCTAGCACCATTGCCAGTAGTACTGCTACGCTTGTGAAGCTTTCTATTGAATCTCATTACTGCTTATCTAACAAACACATGTTAAACTAGTACATAATCTTGCATGGTCCAATAAATAGTATAATTTTAAGTAGCATTCTGAAACTTTTAATGTTTTTAACATATATAGTCCTAAGAAAAATGGATCATACTTTAGTATTTTTTTTTCTGATTTGTCTTTTATGGTTAAAATTTCCCTAAAGTACAGAAAGAACCTTTTACTAATTAGAAATAAATGCGTAGCTCAGACTAAACATAAATATTAAATAATATATCTTGTTGAATTTATATTGCTAAATAATCACATCTATTGGCAAGTCATGTGATTATAAATTACATAGCAATATCGTATTTCTAAAATTTTATTTATAAAATTAATACTTCAGATCAAATTTTAGATGTAAAACAGCATGAATCATTAGTTAAGATTATCTTTATTAGCAATAGAAATAACAATTTAAAAAGAGGCACCGAAATAACTCATATAGTTACTACATTTGAGAAATATAGTTCATGGAGAATAGGGTTTTACCCCAAACACAATGCTTAGAACAAGGAGACTACAGATACCTACACCAACTTGAAGAATCAGCCAGGTAATCAGGTAGTTAAGTCACTGCATGTAACTCTATACAAATCCATGTACTAAGGCAGTGTGCCCTTTTCACCCACAAAAACAAATAAACACCAAAACTATTTAAAATTATAATTTGGAAACACTGTTCCATTAAGAATGTAGTGCTAGCATTTAGCAAACATAAATCTCAGTATACCATAATAATATGATGTAAATTTTAACAGCACAGATCATTATGAGATAAGCCATTTTGCTTTCTTTGTTTCCTAATCTGGCTGCCACTTCATATCCTTAAATTGATTGAGTTAAAGTGGGAATGTGGGGCTATAAGATGACTACAGTCACAAAAGCAACTCGACGACCACTATTATTACCATTATCACTGAGCTGGACTCTGTAATGGGCATTTTAATGATGCACAAATGAGGATTAAAGTAACTCTTACCCACAGTGCTATTATAAGATTAATGATAATGAAGGCATCAGAAGAGGTGCTCAATATATGTTTGTTAATTTCAGCATTTATTCATCACAACACAAGATGAAGTCATTCTGCCTCTGCAGTCAAATAAAAATGGAGGCTTTAAAAAATCAAACTATTGCCCTGGTTGGCTGGCTCAATTGGTTGGAGCTTTGTCCCCTGCACCAAAAAGGTTGTTCAACTCCAGTCTCGGCACCTAAGTAGGTTGCGGATTCCATCCCTGGTCAGGGCATGTACAGGAGGCAACTGATCGCTGTTTCTCTCTCCCATTAATGTTTCTCTCTCTCCCCCTTCCTCTCTCTCTAAAATTAATAAAAACAAATCCTCAGGTGAGGATTACAAAAAAACCAAACTACTTCCCAATATTACACAGGAAGCAAGTGGAAAACCTATATCTGACTTAAGAACCTCATCCCTTTTCAAAATACTATATTGCCTTGCAATAGACAAGTGCAAAGAGCTAATGCTAGAGGACATCAAAGCCACAACCAGTGAGCACAAACATCACTTTCAAGAGGGAAAGGCAATAATTGCTATCAGGTCATAAAGAAGGGACATTTTAGGTGAATTGCCCCCTCTTCCAAAAATAAGTGTGTGTGTGTGTGTGTGTGTTTGTTAGGGTTTAGGGTGAGGATATAGGATTTTCTAGCTCACTTTTCACTGAATAGATTTCTATTTAAAAAGAATGACCTATTCATTAGTAATTTTTATGTAAATTTAATATAAAATTCACTCACTTTGTTGTTAAATATGTTGGGAAAATAGAAATGATACATAAAATTATTCATTTACTTCTTTTATAATTAGGATAAACTTATTTTTGATTAATGCCTGTAAAATTAAAAAAAACAATTATTTGAGTTACTTGATTTATTCTTCAGCTTTCTAAGTATTTACAAGAATGAATTTAAAAATAAATAAATATATAGTCATTGCAAAGAGTAAAACAGGGTGCATAAACCCATTTCTGACATTATAAATATAGAAAAGCTTTCCAGAAATTTAGTCTATAATATATCAATACTTGATTTTATAATCATAAAAAAAATAGTAAATGCCTATTTATACTAGACACTGTTACACTAATTTCTTGCAAAGGGAGAGAAACTAGAACGGCTTACATTGTTATAAATTAAACTTGCCTAGAGAGTCCTTGGAAAATCTAAGCCATTACCTACTTTTATGCAGACCCATTTCTAAATCATCCAGAAGAGATTAAAATAGTTTTCTAAGTAACTTTTCATGTTCCACACTTGCAGACTATCCTAGAACTATTCCTCTGCTTGCTCCACACTTGTTAGATCACATAACGTTTTCAGAAAGTCTTAGCCTAAGTTTTAAACATGTTTTTGTCTTTTCTGACTCTTCTAAGCACCCCTCCCACATTGTTTTTAACAATGAAGCCAAAAGGAACAGGAAACTATTTTAATGAATTATAATAAATGGTTTTTTTGGTACCACTACTCTTTGTTAAAGGGTAATAAATACCAAAAAGAGTGTTTTCTAAGATGCAACATATTCTTTATGCCTTAAAGTTCTGATATTATGAAAATAAGGAAAAACAATAAAAACTAATTTATGTATGAAGATATGTAAAAATTCTAGTAATAAGCTGAAATATGTTTACTTATTTACAACACTTTTTTTCCCTTTAAACATGATTAGTTTTCAAAATGGAAACATGGTTTATTATTTAGTTAATTTGGCTTTAAAGTAGTAGACTCAGATGCTGACTGTTTCTTCAGTCCTTTGGGGGTATAATAACAACATGTGTAGATTTTACATCAAATAACCATAGATCTTTCTATGTGGCACACAGGTGGAGATGGGTTTTAGAAAAGTAATATTTTTGTCTTCAATATAACTTACAGATTAAGGTCTTGACCCACATTTCTCCCAATCTCAATGTTTTTATTCCCATTTTGGTAACTAGAAAGAAGCAATTTTGGAAACGGTTAAGTGGAAGAGAGACGATTGCCTACAGGGACTCTGGGCATGCAGACAACACAGCCCATCACTGGGATCTCCGGAGAGCTTGAGAAAATGTCCTCGTGTTGGAAACAATGTGCGGCAAAATTTAGGAGACTGAAAATCTCATTATTTGTTTTTTAACAGTTTTATAAATTGAGCAAATCCATTGATACTTGGCCTTCTTAATGGAAAACGGACTGAAATTAAACAGAGAGAAGTGATTCAGAGTCCAAACCCCTAATTATGTTAGAAAAGCTGACAGATCACAAGTAAACCATCATTTTTATCCATATCAGAGATTTAAATTTGTATTAATAAAAACTCATGGTAAATCACAAGAGGATTCTAAATTCAAACACTAACACATGTTAATATATTACACAAAGGATAGTAGTGAGTTAAAATTAGTACCAAAATAATCATAACTCTTGTCATCCATGGCAAGAATCAGTCATATGGCTACAGAGTTAGTGAGTTAGCGATAAATTCTGTAAATCCAAAACAAAGTTGGTAAATGTAACCCAGAAAATATTTTATTTTTCTAAAATTATACTTCCTACAAGAAAATAAGACTCAGAGTCTCACTTTAGAATATTTTTGTCCAACCAATTGAAGTTATTTTTGTAAACAATTCTGATGCTTAAATTTGGTCTCCCTCAAAAATTTCCTCATCATGTCCGGCTGGTGTGGCTCAGTGGTTGAGCATCGACCCATGCACCAAGAAGTAGCCAGTTCAATTCCAGTCAGGACACATGCCCAGGTTGTGGGCCCAGTCCCCAATGGGGGGCATGCAGGAGGCAGCCAATCGATGTTCTCTCTCATTGATGTTTTTCTCTCTCTCTCCCTCTCCCTCTCCCTTCTTCTGTCTCTAAGATCAATAAAGAAAAAAAAAAAATTAAAACAAAAATATTTCCTCATCATGTCATAGGTAGGTAGTGACTTGAAACCAAGCTTCAAAAACTCTCTGATCTCAGAAAGACAATGTGTTTTTCTCTTATGGTGAAAGGCATTAATCTAATATGTGTCAGGAATAGAAAAAACAGCCAATGTGACATTTTGTCACTGATATCTGTACTAAAGAACAAATTGCTAAATTTTGTGAAAATTAATTGTCGAATGTGACTTTCCCAAAGTGTGCACAATTATAAGTTTCCGTTTTTTTTCCATGAAGAATTGAATTATTCTGCAACAAAACACCTAAGAATTTTAAGTTTATTTTAAATTAAATGAATGCTGGTTTCACAATATAATCCCAATAACCTACATTCTGAATTTTACTATCTACATCCTAAATTTTCTTTTAATATCTCACTAATATTCTCCAGAAATCACATAGATAGTTTAATCTGACTAACATTTTCTGAAGCTTGTTTGCAAGTTCTCAGTAGGTTACTTGTGGTTATTATCACCAAATTTTCATTCATTCATGTTTGTAAATGTGGACAGGCACAGGTCAAATCTTTGCTGAATATAACTTCCACAAACTGGCTGGGGCAAGTAGTTTGCTTATTTAAAGGAAATTAGATACCCTTTCTTTTAGTGAGCATTTCCTTCAGGCATTATTCCAAAGAGTTCAGAACATTTCCCATCTCTGCAAAATAACATGCTTTAAAGAAATTATGCAAGAAAATCCTTAACAGAAAAGAAAAAAGATACATACGATTTTCAATGTCAAATATACACCTGCTTTCAAAGTACAGCACTTGAACATTATAATTATAGTAACATAAAAATTTTACAAGCCCAATTCATAAGCATATCATATTTAAATAATATTACATCCCCTGGAGCTGCACTTTCTAGTAAAAATGTAATGTGAGCCACAAATACAAGCCACATATGTAATTTTGAAACTTTCCAGTTAGCTTCACTATAAAAGGGAAAAGGTAAAAGCTATTGTAATAATGTTTTACCTTATACAACATACCCAAAATATTATCATTTCAATACATGATCAATAGCCCTGGCCGGTTTGGCTCAGCGGTTAGATCGTCGCCCTGTGGTCCAGAGAGACCCGGGTTCAGTTCCTGCTAAGGGCACGTACCTCGGTTGCAGTTTGTCCCCAGCCCTGGTTGGGTCGTGCAGGTGGCAGCCACTTGATGTGTCCCTTTCACATCAATGTTTCTCTCTCTCTCTCTCCCTCCCACTCTATCTGAACAAAAAATGGAAAAGAATGTCCTCGAGTGAGGATTAAAAAATAAAATGCAATATTTTAAATATTTTGCTTACTAAGTCTTCAGAACTCAGTGTATAGTTTACACTTAAACACATCTTAATTTGGATCAGACCCGTTTCAAGTCCATTTCAAGTGCTAAATGGACATATGTGACTAGTGGCTATTATGCTGGACAGCACAGTCTTAGATAGTCACTTTTATCAAATGACATTTTAGGTCATCATATTATCACCTGAGCAACACATTTTTCTCATAGACCATAAAGTGAAAATCTGTGCTTAAATGGCTGAGAAAACAGTAAACACCAAACCACGGTAACAATTTAAGTTGCCCTTGTGTCAATGACTTTTCTCTTATTTAGTTGTTTTGCTGCACTGAGTATGTGTAAAATATTATTTATCACCCAACAGATGTACATTCCTTAGCAAAGCTCTTTCATTCTGCTTCCTAATCATCCAGTTTATCACTTATCTTGTCTTTACTCGAAAAATTTACTTTTGACTTTATTATCAAGTTATAGGTTAGAAGGTGAAAAAGCAAACAAATGTTTCAAGTAAATAATATGAATATAAACTTGTGTGAGTAACCCATTCTTATGTTCAGTAGAGAGAGAAACTGTTGACTCATGGTGATAGTGTAAAAACAGAAAAATTATTCATATTTTTTGTCTTCCCTCTTATCTGAGAACACACTCTGATTTTGAGTATTCATAATGCTTAGTACCCAGTGCCTCATAATTCTCTCATTAGGCTCCTAATTTCATACCTTATGCTAATAACAATTACAATTTTCTTTTTTCTTGTACACAGTATATGTGTCCCATTTCTAATTTCCTTTGAGTCTTGTTAAGTGACTGGCTCACAGTCTCATTAACTAATTTAAACTAAGATGCCAGTGACTAAAATTGGCTTACTATCTCTCATGTAATGCCTGTATTTTAACATAGTATTTAAAACTCTAATCCAAAAGTTTAATCATGAAATTTGGGCTATAAGTGGTCCATTTGGTGGGGAACATATTTTTCAGAGGAGCCTTTGGTGTTCTCTTATCACAGTGGAGATGTTTTCCTGGATAGTCTGGTGTGGTACATATAATGACACTTGGGGAACCTAAGCAAAAAGTTAATGCAAAGGTTTTTGGAAAACAAAACTGAGACTAAAATAATTTATATTATAATCACAGGTAGTAAAATATTTACATGTCTACTTTTCTGAGTGGACATCACTTACAATTGTGTTATCAACGCAAGGAACTGTTTAAGTTTTTCAGTGTCTAGTGAATTAAGTGCTTAAGAGATAGTCCCTTCATGGCTCAGTAAATAAGAAAGTGGAAGTAAATTTTTGATCATTTTTAAAATGAGCATTTATACAAAGCTCAGTGGATTCCTGTGATAGTCATCTTGATTAAATAAGCTTCTTCAAAAACTTATAAAAGAAACTGAACTTTTCAAGGACAATATTATTTTTCTCACATAATATTTATGGTTCATCATATAACTTCCTTCTCTCAGTGGTGTTATTAACTGTGATACTATAAAATTACAAAGAAATTAGGAGATCTATAAGACTCTTGTCAATGTCTTCCAAGTACAATACCCAGAAAAATTCTGATTAATCTTAATTTGACTGTTCGTTAATGACTAAATAAATTTGCCAAATATCTAATTTCTAATTTTCAGTTGTTAATAAAAGTAAAAAAAAAATAATATGAAAGAGTTTTACTTCTACTTAATTTGTCTGCTGGATTTCTACAAACTTGTCCTATTGGAAAGAGCTCTGTACATAGTCAGAGGATCTGAGTTCTAATCCAGATTCTACCACTAACTTCCTAAAAGACCTTGGATTAGACATTAAACTCTTTGAACCTTAGTTTCCTCATTTGTGAATTGACAGAATTGAGTTAGAGTTCCAAAATTATGCAATAAAATTTTTTAAAGAATGTAATGACAACAGGTTATATTTCCTTGTTATTATAGTAGAAACTTCTGAATGGACAATGAATGAAGAATGATAAACTGTAGTCAATTTCAATTAATTGAGAGCCTGGATTCATTTGCTTTCTTAATGCAAATGTGGAGAGCCCATTTCTTCTTTTTTTATATTTCTTTGCGAATTCCTTCTCAGG
This sequence comes from Molossus molossus, assembly GCF_014108415.1. Classification (NCBI taxonomy): domain Eukaryota; kingdom Metazoa; phylum Chordata; class Mammalia; order Chiroptera; family Molossidae; genus Molossus; species Molossus molossus. The sequence goes on from NW_023425401.1 coordinate 44,330,058, forward strand.
AAAGTTGTGGTTGCACAGTATTTCTTTTTTTGTTGCAAGTCTTTCATTTACATCCATCCCTGTTGGTGAGTTAGTCCCTAAGTATATCCTCCACATGATGTGAACTATGATTACTCTGTGGAAGACCATATATGAAGCACTTAAATTTTATATTTTAGTACATGTGACATTTCAAAGTTTTGATTGTTATAAAGAGTCAACATTTTCATTGTGATCATCTTATAATCTGTGAGACATAAACATAAATCCTAAATGATAGAGTATGCAGGTAGCAGCAATTTAGATATAAACAGAACAAATTTATAAGCTTGGAAGACAATGAACAAACCAAAAGGCTTTGTCTGTATAATGCTAGCAAATCTTGGACAATGCAGACTTTTTTCCTCGGAATCAATACACTCACAACTTATTAAAATCAACCACATGATGACAACAACAACAACAACAACAAGAAACCTGTCAGAACTATTGGAATTTTATATTTAAAACTCTAGAGACCAACCATTAATTCTTTAAAGATGTATGTTCTATTGAGGTGCAACTCCCCTATTTCCCAAATGTTTACATTATAATTTTGTCATTCATAACATCCTTCTTATTCTGTAGTAAATCATGAAAGTACCAGAAATAACACGTCATGGTAGAAAAATTATTATATTAATGAAGAAAGAGAAAAGTGGAGCGAGAAAATGTGTAGGTCAAAACACAATCAGAAAAGAAATGGCAATTATCTAAGAAGAATAAGGAGAATGAGAAAGAAAAGAAGAAAGAGTGAGAGTAAAAGCTAGAAAGGGAAGAAGACAAGAAGGCGTAGAATGAGGATGAGAAGGAGGACTGTGATGTGTCCTTCATGACGTTGTAGAGTTCCAGCATGATTCCTCAGGTGGCATTCTGGCTCAAAGCCATGTATATGTGGCCATTTGTACCACCTAATAGCTGATGAAGTACTAACATACACTGTCCAATATGACAGGCACTTGCTATATCTGGCTATTGAGGACTTGAAATGTAGCTAGTTTGAATTGAGATGTAAAATCTATACTGGCCCTGGCCAGTTTGGCTCAGCGGTTAGAGCGTCGGCCTGCGGTCTGGAGAGACCCGGGTTCAGTTCCCGCTAAGGGCATGTACTTTGGTTGCAGTTTGTCCCCGGCCCTGGTTGGTCATGCGGGTGGCAGCCACTCGATGTGTCCCTTTCACGTCGATGTTTCTCTCTCTCTTCCTCTCTCTCCCTCCCACTCTATCTGTACAAAAAAATGGAAAAATATCCTCGGGTGAGGATAAAAAAAAAGAAAAAATCTACACTGGATTTTTAAGACTTACTACAGAAAAACCCCAAAACATAAAGCATCCCAGTTATCATTTTTATGTTGATTACATGTCAAAATAATAATGTTTAGAGTTCATAATGTTGCAATTCCTAGACCAATTTTTTCTGAAAAAAGTTAAGGCTCAATAAGTAGTCATTTGCAGGTACCAAGTTATGACATCCACAACTAAAACGAGTGGGTAAAGGTGAGGATTAAGAATCAATTTAAAAGTCCAGGACAGTAATAGACACTTGATGGACAAGAAAATAAGTCACAAAGGGGGTTCAGACCTTCATTAGTTGACTAAACTAATAATAGGTGAGTGATGGAGAAGGGAGAAGTTATTATATATCCAGTTACTCTTCCATTCATTCAGCAAATGTTAATTGAGAACCTACTATGTACCCAGCATGGATTATCTGAAAGCAAAATAGTGAACAAAACAAGTAATTCTCTTTGAAGCTTACCTTCCACTGGGGAGACATATATTAATCAAATAATCACACAAATATAAAACTGCACATTGATATAAAGGTCAAGAAGTGTTTTGAAAACTGAGAAGAATTCAAGTTAGGCTTCTTAAGGGGAAAAAATGGAATTGTGATGGAACACCCGCTACCCTTTCTCCATCTGGTCCAAAATATTTCTTGATCAATATAGATTTTTAGGAAATGCATGTGGCTTTTCTAATAATAAAAAAAAAGCTTTTTCTATTGATCCTGAAAATTGTTCAAAGGAGTTCTCCGAAGGTCAAATGGCTGAACTAAATGAAAGTTGGGGTGTGTGTGTGTGTGTGTGTGTGTTTTCTCCCAAAATAAAAATCAAATTGCTTGTAAAGGCTATTGCAAAATTTCTGCTAACTAGTTAGCCAGATCAGTTCTGCTTTTCTCAGTTTAACTCAAGACATAGTCTATGTTGTAAAATGCTTCAAACATTTCTTGAACTTAAGGACTATGTGGTTTAAAGCCTGAAGTTTGTTTTTTTATGACATAAAACTAACTTAAGTTAGATTTGATGGCAGGTATACTGTGAGAATTGACCGTCTTCCCTGTTGGTACTATAGCAACATGGCTTTTGTTTTCACAGTGATCACCAGTGTAGACTAGTCATACCTTGTTTTTGACAGTGGGGATTGGGGTGGAGTCAGTGAATAAACAACTTCTCCATGGCATTGAAGTTGAAATGGAGATTAGAAAGGTGAGTAGAATCAAATGAAGGTTCAAGGGATACAGGGAGGAAGAGCATTCTAGGCTGGTGGAATACATTTGTAAAAGCTCTGACTGTGGAGGAAGACTAGATCCTTGGAAGAACTAAAAGGACGACAAGGTTGTGCTGACAACAAAGGCGGAACCCCGAGGCTTGAGATCATATGAGAGCTAAAAGGTTTGTTAAAGATTTGGGTTACTTTTGAAAGTAAAGGGAATATATTATAGGTTTTAAAAGCCAACTATACTTAAATAAAATATATATTAAAATGTAAAAAACATTCAGATTTGTTTTTAAAGCAGATTGGCAGGTTGAAGTATGTAGCATGATCTGGAAATAGCAAGAGGAAAAGTCTTGAGGTCAATGAAGATTCTAGCACAAGAGTGCCGTGATGGGAGCGTGGGCTAGTGGGAGGTGGTGGACGTGGGGACAACAATGCGACTCAGGATTCAAATGAAGAAAATAGGAGCTAATATTAGCAACTTGTTTGAAGAACCATAAGCCTTTTCAAGATGATCTTCTTTTCTTTTTCTTAGAAATAAGAATCATTGAATAGAACATCTAAATTTTCTCCTGATACTCAGGATTTCTTTTTTTTAAGATATGTTTTTATGGATTTTAGAGAGAGGGGAAAGGAGAGGGAGAGATAAACATTGATCGGCAGCCTTCCACAAGCCCTCTACTGGGGATCAAGCCTACAACCCCGATATGTGCCCTCACCTGGAATTGAACCAGCAACTCTTTGATGCATGGGACGAGGCTCAACCAACTGCACCACTCTGGCCAGGCCTAGGATTTCTTTATGAGATGCCATGGGCTGCCATTGCTAAGCTGCAGGCTGGACTTTATCATGAAACATTGCAAAATTCTGTAAGTCTTAATTTGCCTTCAAAACGTCTTCACAGATGTGCAGGCATTGATTGGTGTCCCTATCAGAGTTTGTTTATACCTCTTGTTAAAGCCTTCATGTTTTATTATAATTATTTATTCATTGCCTGCATAACATTAAATTCTGGCTTCTTAGAGTAGCCATTTATCATTTAGTTTTGTTTTCCCAGCATCTAGAATAACACTGGCACACTGTCGATACTGACTAAATGAATTCTTACACTGATAGATCCACATCCTGAAAAGAAGGATGCAACCCTGGCCATTATTTCTTGACTTGGGATCTTGCTAGAAATGCAAATTCTCAGGCCCCCTCCCTATCTCCTAATCAGAACCTCTGGGCTTGGGTCACTTCAGGTCATTCTAATACACCTTAATATCTGAGAACCACTGCTTTTGAGGATTGCCCCAATGGGAAGTAGACCAATCAAGTGAGGTGAACAGATTCATAGATACAGAGAACAAACTGGCAGCTGTCAGAGAGGAGGGGAGAGGGAGGCTAAATGAAAAAGGTAAAGAGATTAAGCAAAAAGCAAAAACAACAACAACAACAAACCTCATAGACAAACAACAATACGGTGATTACCAGAGGGGAAGGAGAGTGGGGAAAGTAGGAGAAGGTAAAGGGAATATAAATGGTGATGGCAGGAGACAACTTGGAGTGTTGAACACACAATGCAATATACAGATAATGTATTTTAGAATTGTACCCCTGAAACCTATATAATTTTATTAACTAATGTCACCCCAATAAATCCAGTAAAAACAAATTAAACAAATAAATAAATAACACTTTAAAAAAGTTGGGCCAGCATAAAAAGGATTCAAGTAGCCTATTTTAAAATCGCCTATCATTCCTTCTTCCAAATTTTTATAAAAAGCTTCAGAATTGTGTAGGAGTTTTTTGGTGTCAAAATTCTGATATGCAAACCAGCCTATGTTAGGGGTCAGAAAACTCTTTTTGTAAAGACCCAGAGAGTAAACATCTCAGATTTTTTGGGACATATGGTTTCTGTCATAAATACTCAATTCTGCCATTGAGACCTGCAAGCAGCCATGTATAGCATATAAAGATGTGGCTGTGCTTCAATAAAACTTTATTTCTGGATATCAAAATTTGAATTTCATATGGTTTTCATGACACAAAATAGTCGTCTTTTGATTTTTTTATATGGTTTTGAATGTAAAAGCCATTTTTACTTTGTTAGCGGTACAAAAATTGGTGTTGGAGTAGATTTGGCCCACAAATGTAGATTGGTACCACCTGGTCTATGTAATAATCAATTAGCAACACACAATTTTCCAGGCATAGATACTGACTCATTAATTGAGCATTTAATATGTACCCAGCAAAAAAGCAATACAGATGAGAACTTAAGAAGTTTCGATAACTTAAGTGTTCAGAGGAGCAAAGCTATTAACATTAATCTAATAAATAAAGTAAAGGACATATCAGAGTTCTGGAAGAGAGTATAATAGGGAAATCTACTTTTAGGTAGGGTTGATCAGAAACCTACTTTCATCTGAAGAGGTACTATTTAAACTGAGACCAAAAGGATGAAAATGCTCCTATTGTGTGAAAAGCTAGGAGAAGAGGGTTACAGGCCAAAGAACAATAAGCATAAAGTCTTTGGAACAGGAAGAGCTTGGGGTGTGTTTAGAATTAACAAACATTAACAGGATTAAAGTAAAATGAGCAAGGAAAAGAGGGGCAGGAATCGGCTGGAAAGGCAGACAGGAAGTAGATCCTACAGGGCCTTGTCAGCCAAATCAAGGGATTTTGGAAAGGTTTTACAAAGGGGAAACATGATTTTATTTAAAGGTTTAAAAGGTTACTCATTCTTGTTGCTATGTGAAAATAGCTTTGGAGGGGAACATGGGAGATGGTTTGGAGATTGAATGAGGAGACTGTGTGTGTGTGTGTGTGTGTGTGTGTGTGTGTGTATTTCACAAAAAGATGTCAGATACCATTAAAACTGAAATACTAATAACAGAAACCTCAGTAAAACAAAATAATTTTCCAAGCCCAAACTAATAATCCCACGACTGCAGAATTTAATAAAACATTCAGCATTAGAGAACCTGAGCAATCCTTTGGAGGTCAATGGAATGGGATTTGATTTCAATACAGAAGAAAATTTTCTAGGAAGAGAATAGAAAGTTCATTCAGTATTTTCCATCATAAAGAATGATATTGTTTATATGAATGTGGACAAAAAAAGGAACTCTGAATAAGTAGGTAGGTCTTATGAATGAATGAGCTTTGATAGTTTACTGTTTATCACAGTGAACAGTTATTTAATCCAGCTCAGTAATGACATTTCTTTTCTATTACCAGAAGCATTTATCTAATAACACAATCCTATTAGTAGATCTGTCTAAATTGATATTGAAAGGACAATTAAAACTAGCACTCAGGCTACAACGACTATTCAATGTGGTAGGTTGGAATGTATTGAATGTCATATTTTCAAAAGGTATACTGTTAACATTGGGGCATAAACGTTAATTAGAGTAATGACTTCATTCAGCAATTTCCTTTTTATGGGTCCATTTGGATCATGCTCTCTCCTCCATATAAAAGGGCAAATTCTTATTAATTTAGATGATTACCTCATAGGAATAATACTAAGTGAAAGCAATACCACAGGCCAGGCATACCACTTCTTCCCCATTAATCCACGTCATTGTTTCAGTGACAACAAGATGAGAACATTTAAATTTTCTCTTCCAATGGTTCACACATCTCTACTAATCTTTTGAAACAACTTTATTTTGCTGGGAAAAAAGCTAATGTCATAGTTTGCAGTTCCATTTAAAATAAAAAGTGTATTGATGAAGAATATGGATGATGGGCTTCCACTGACATTTTTACTTAGAGATACTAGGAATGCATTCTGGTAACTAAGGTAAATAATTGCCCATTTAATTTTTATACTAATCAATTGAAACACTGTTTAGAAAAAATATTCTTACACCATTCTCTTACATTTATGTCAGGAGCAACCAGCAGCCTAAGTGTATGAGTTTCAAGAAACAATCTCTGGTTTAAGCTGGAGGCAGCATGCTGAATTCCATGAATTACAACTCTTTTGACAAGAATCTTTGATGGCTCCAGGGACTGGAAATGGAATATGAAACTTTTCACCCAAAGGTCATTGGCTCCAATTTGGCCTAAACTCGTAGTGGCTGAAAGTTATTATCTCTAGATAGCTGTTCAGCAATAGCTGCAAAATAAATTGGCGGTTTCAGTGTAATTTCTAAAAGACAGCTATCTGTGTCAGGAACTCATGATTACCTCATGCTCCAAGGTGGATGGTTTTAGACAGGAGTCAAGACATTGACTGAAAGGAGATAGATATCCCACCACCTTCTAGACGTTACAAGTGGTCTTTTTATATGGAAACAGCCAAAAGACTTGGGGCAACTGGCAAGAATGTTAACTGAAAGTGTATCATTTGTAAGGAGGGGATACATTTACATCTCACTGCAGTCTCACCAAATATCTATGTGTTTAAATAAGATGTCTCAGATTTTAATGAATGCTAAGGAGAAGATTTTATTAAAATAACTTGGACATTTGGTACTCAAAGTGTGACCTGCAGACCTGCAGCATCAGCCTCACCCGGGAATTTGTTAGAATTGTAAACTTTCAAGCTCACCCAAGACATATTGAATCAGAATCTACATTTTAACAAGATGCACAATAAAGTTTGAGGAGTGTAATGTGTCTTGAGGACACAGCTGCTCAATGAACACAAAGTGCATGCAGTAAACTTATGTTGATGACAAAAACAAAGACCTGAATACTGTTTCTGTATATTAACTTCATAATCTAGGGTCCTCAGCTGCTTGTATTACTTATGTTGCCACTTAAAAAACCATTGGCCTATTTATTGTCTTACCATCACTAATATACTTCAAGCTCCTAGAGGGTAAAAATCCAACTTGGCATTTCTTTTGAGTCCAATTTAGGTTTTATTAATTGAATTATGGAACTTGAAATTATGGTGTCACACCTTAAGTCATACTAAATAATCTTATTCTCATTGTGTTTACCTGAGAGATCTGAAGAACTATCATGATATTCTGGATCATTAACCAGCAATAAATTGCTAAACCACCATTGAATGACACTGATGTTCTAGTACGTGATAAGAGTCCTTTGTCCACTCTGCTAAATCTGTAATGCCATAAAATTAAACACGCAGACTAATTTTTTAATGACTTTATATAGAACATATTGTTATTTAGTACATTTCATTTAATTTGGTCAGCATGATATTGGGATATATTATCTGGGATATATTTAACATTTGGGTTATTTTATTTCTATGAATGTTTATAATCACTATCTCCCAAACAAAGCCTGAAATAAATTAACTTTATGGTACAAATACATCTTTTAGTCTGAAGTTCAGCTGCTCCATAGGGTCTAAAGTTTCTGTTCTAAAAAAAATTGAGAATTTATTAAACATTTTCTCCAACACACATTTTCTTGCCCTATTCAAATTATACAAATAAAAAGTTTATACATTTCGGTATCAAGATTTTTCATAAGTCTCTCGAGTCTGCTGAATATGGCACATGGACAAGTTTCCTAAATTCTCTGAACTGGCATTTCAACATTTGTTTTTTGTTTAGTACTACTACTACTGCTATTGCTGCTGCTGCTGCTGCTTCAGTACAATATTTGCTTTGAGATCACTGGGTTGTTTACAAGATTTTAAAATAATTGAACATATAATATCTACTCCCACATGGTTCACCAGGTAACATCAAAACATTATGCTTCAAATTAAAGAAAAACTTAAAATATATAAGCCTGCAGATATAATTATCTTTTCTAATAGTGCTAAACATTTTCAATTATGGTTTAATTTGATCTTTTCTTTAGGCTTGGAAAATTAAACATCGGATTGTGATGATTAGAATATTGCCAACAGCTGTTGTCTTCTATTCTCTTTCCCTTCACAGAAATGATGATCATTTGATCATAACAGTTGTAGTAGAGCCTCAACTCTGTCTTACCTAGAAGCAGTATAACCCAGAATAAAGAGCTTGACCCATGGATTCAAACAAACATGGGTTTAAATCTGGGCTCTGCCACATGGCAGGTACGTAATCCTGAGCCTGTTATAACATTTATGAAACAGGGATAATAATAATACCATCCACACAGGGTTGTTGTGAAGATATTAAATATGTTGCATGCATTTCATAGCACTCAACATGTGCAATGGTCACAGCTAAGTAACTGATACATACTGTTATGGTTTTCTAGACCTAAAATATTAAAAGGGGAGGAAGTTTCTGCCCAGGGGTCATGTTCATTTAATTGTATGCTCAATAGAGGACACCTTTCAATAGTCTGACTTTAGGAACTGGTGAACAGAGACGGCCTCAACAACCCTTTAGGTTTCCTGTTTTCTCACCTCTAGGATTGGGTTTCTGGAGGGATCTAATACAATGCTTTTAACTTGTCCTAGATCATAGTAACCAAATGACCTCCTACTTCTTTTCTCAAGCTTGTTAAGTTTGCCTTCAGATTTATAAAGGCTCTTGACTGACAACTAATCCAAACTCTCATTCCAGACATTCTAGTTATGTCTGCGTTTCCAGAGTTCATTCAGCTTCTGTTTTTAATGCTTCCAGTTTGGGAAAGTTCACTATGTAATTAAGCACTCCATTCCCTTTCTGGATAGCCCTTAATTATGAAACACTTCTTCCTTGTGCTGAACAGAAATCTTTGTTCCCTGTTACATAAAACTAATGACACTGATTTTGGCTTTTGGAGCAGAATAGAATAAGTCTAAAGGCTATATTCCACATGATGGAGCTTTAGATATTTCAAGATTGCTGTCATGTCTGATTCATGTCAAACTGTAATGTTAAACAGAATTTAAGACTGTGCTGGAGATATTGTGTTATCAGTACTGAAAACAGTGAGACTATTATTTTCACCTTTGATTAGAAAATTATTGAATCATTAAATAAAACTTGACTATCTTGGGTTAGGTAGAAATAATTCATTTTTGGTCAACTTGTAATATAAGATTGCTAAGAAAAATAGAATATTTTCAAAATTTACAAGCCCCTTTACTATCCATGGGTTTTTTAAACTTCAACTAAATCAAGAAAAGGGTTTCTCCTCTCATTTTCGATAGATTGCTAATAACTTTAATATTATTTTATTAGTATTTTGTCTTACAGAAGCAGGCTTCCCTTTTAGAGGCCCAGTTTGACAAAAACTATTGGTAAACAAAAATTCCTGGACTTTGAGAAAGAAAAAAGCTGACAGATGAGAGCTACCCTGGAAGTATCAATTAGATCTTGTTGCTAGGAGCTGGCCTGGCACTCACAACTGGGCCTTGGTGTTCTCCTGTCAAACACCAACAATTTTATAGAACACTGACTTCAGACAAGGCCACTGTGACTGTGATAGATCAAGAGAATAGCCAGACCACTCTCTGTTGCATCTCTCCCAGTTAACAGCATTAGCCTTACTTCATCCTTCCAGCTCCCAGGTAAGAATTACCTAGATACCCAGTCAGAAAATATCCCTGCTCCTTCACATTCAATCCAGAAAAATGTCCCACTTCCTTGAGCCCTCCTCATTATCACCTCATGCAAGGCCAAATCTTGAATCTTCCATGATCTGTGCTCTCCCTAATTGCAATGAGTCAATAACCCACCTAGTTCAACTACAAGTGTGTTCCGGGTATCCCAGCCTCCCAATGCTAATATCTTGTTACTGAGATGACATGTAAAATTAAAAAGACTACCTGAAATTTTACCAAATGTAAACCTCACTATAACTTTCTTATGGCCTATAAAACACAAGTATAATTAATCTATAAACAATGATGTCAATTTGGACACTAAATCCTTTAATAAGGGCCTATTTGTGTGTTTATAACCATGAACTGAAAAAATTTCCAGACAGGAATCTTGCTTTTGTCCTATCTACAGATTCACTCTTGACTTCCCTCAGAATAGAAGTTAAGTGACCTTTGACACAGGCAGCTGTCTTCTGACACATCACTTTTCATAGGAAAATCTATCCTACGTTCCACTCAGCTGTTAAAGAATTTGATGCTCCACTTGACTGGCAACTGGGCACCAATACATCAGGTGCACATCAGAGGGGATGACCTTGGACTTAGGGCTGTTCAAAGCATCTCCAAAGCTCAGCCAAGAAAAATATTTGTGAAGATTTACCAGAAAGATACACCGTCCATATATTCTTCTAACTACTCTAAAATCTTCTCCTAAAATAAGTAAGAACAGAAAACTGTTAATACCTGGATTTCATGATATTGATCCCTTACATAAGAGCTTTTATCCAGCTGTACTTTCATGTGATTCCACAGGACTACAATGAGGAAAATTTTCAGTGACAGCTTTGTGATCCTTGACACTGATGTTGCTCATTACAATATACTATGTCCCCTTTTTACAAATACATGAGAAAAAACTGTTAGTGTCTGGCATCTCCTGAGTAATCAGCATGCTTTTACTCATGAACATCATCCTTTCTTCATGTGTAATTTTCATAGAGACAGGTTAATGGTTTAATCCTAGGAATTTATAGACCACATATTACAATTACACAGACTTCTAAGCATGCGTTTAGGGAGTCACTTTGTATTATTTTTTAAAATTGATTTTTTTATGTTGTAAGCTATCTTAATTTATTTTAGATTTAAATAGGAGAATAAACAAATTAAATGATTACTAGAAAGTGAATTTAATGAGTTGATGGAAGCTCAGATATCTGTCAAAATATGCAAAGCTCACCAGTCTTGACATTCTACATGAAGTTCATCTGACTCTAAATTCACTTTCTCACTGTATCTAAACAATGCTTCTTTGTATTATATATACCTTTATCATTCAATTAGCCAAATAAATACATATGTATATATTTAAAAAAATTTTTAATCGATTTTTAGAGAGAGAGAAAGAGAGAGGGAGAGAGAGATAGAAACATCAATGAAAGAGAACATCCATTGGCTGCCTCCTGCATGCCCCCCACTGGGGATTGGGCCCACAAACTGGGCATGTGCTCTGACTGGAAACCGAACCAGTTACCTCTGGGTACATGGGTCAATGCTCAACCACTGAGACACATGGGCTGGGCCAAATGAGTATATTTCTTATCTACTTTGGAATGTTCATTAGGAAGTTATATTTGTAATTACTTTAGTAGGTTGTATAAAGGGTCAAAGTGGTTATTTGAAAACAGAGTCTTTAAATTTTTCAAGACTAATGCACATGAAGATTATCTTTTTTTTCCAAAGTAGTACCATTGTATAAGCTCCTAGATCATGTAAATTGAGCCTCTCCCACAAGATCTGTTGTCAAGCCAGATGTCTTGCTTTCACATTATTTTACAGAGTCTTATTGCTTGTTTCCCTAGTTAAAATGTTCCTCTTTACACCTACTTTGCATTTGAATTATATTTCCAGCATGTATAATCTGACATCCACATTTATAAGAAGTACTCCTACTGTTAACCTCCAAGGGAAACAGCTCTGCAGAAACTGTCCTGGAAAGAACCTTCCAGGATCTCATGAGGCAACTAGAAGGGCAACTCCCCATTTAACCATCGTGCTTCAAGTGAATTATATGACAGTTTAAAACACATTCCAAAGCCAAGAAGAAGTAATTTTTGGACATATGAGTTTACACTGTCAATGGAATAAAGGGCCAGTTTTGCTTTGAGAATTTGATTTGTCAATTTGAGTTGAAGAAAAAGATATCTAAAAGTATAAAAAATACATAGATATTTAGATAGACATTTTTCTTTGAACTAGAAATACACTACATTAAAGCAAGCAGGCCAGCATGACAGTAAAAACAAACTATTATAAGGTGTAAAGGTTAAAATGAGACACTACAGAGGTACTATGTGGTCGTCTGGTTGACAAAAAGGGTGTCTGTGGCTGTCATACTGTAACTGCTTATTTTTAGAATTGTGGGCCTATGATTCATTCCAGCTACAATGAGGCAGACACAGATTACTTGCATTTGAAAGATTACAGAAGGTGGGGGAATATCAAGATCAATTCAGCTGAGGTGTCCTGAGACAAAGTGGAACATGAAGCCATAACCTGTTGGCAGAAAAAGATTCAAATCCTGGGCATTGTAAATACAAGCAACAAATCCAAAGGGCCAGAAGTAGGTTCAAAGGCAAAGTGACAGGGCCAAAGGTCTAAAATAGAGTAAAATGGCAGAGCAAAAACAAATTGCCCACACAAGAGCAACAAGCTCTGGGGAATTTCCTTGAACAGCAGTCGGTGTTTGCAGTTGGTTTGTAAGAGTTGTGGCTACCATGGCATGGAAAAGGGTAAGATGGTTTTGCAAACTAAAAGAGGCAGAGGAGGAAAATTAGAAGTTGGCTGTAAAATTGACTTTAAATGTAACAAATGACAAAGTGCATTCCAGAACTCAGGTTTGTCTTTTCATAAAAGGGTGACAACTCAGGCTTTAGAAAGTAGCAAAATGCCCTGGCCGGTTTGGCTCAGCGGTTAGAGCGTCGGCCTGCAGTCTAGAGACACCCGGGTTTGGTTTCCACTAAGGGCACGTACCTCGGTTGTAGTTTGTCCCCGGCCCTGGTTGGGTTGTGTGGGTGGCAACCACTCGATGTGTCCCTTTAACGTCGATGTTTCTCTCTCTCTCCCTCCTACTCTATCTGAACAAAATATGGAAAAATGTCCTCGGGTGAGGATTAAAAAAAAAAAGAAAGAAAGTAGCAAAATGTTTTACACATCCATTTGTTAGCAATCAATCTTGCAATTATTATTATTTTATTGACTTTATTAGGGTGAGATCAGTTAATAAAATTATATAGGTTTCAGGTATACAATTCTATAACATATCATCTGTACATTGCATACTGTGTTCACCGCCCCAAGTCAGGTTTCCTTCCATTACCATTTATCCACCCTTTAACCGCTTCTACCTCCTCACACCTCCCTTTCCCTCTGGTAATCACCATACCGTTCTCTGTGTCTATAAGATTTTTTTGTTTGTTTAGTCCCTTTACTTTTTTCACCCAGCACCCCAACCTCCTTCCCCTCTGTTCTCTGTATTTATGAGTCTGTTTCCATTTTGTTTGTTAGCTTATTTAATTAATTAGATTCCACATATAAATGAAATCATATGATACTTATCTTTCTCTGACTGGCTTATTTCACTTAGCATAATACTCTTCAGGTCCATCCATGCTGTTGCAAAAGGTAAGATTTCTTTTTTTTTTTATGGCTGAGTAGTATTTAATTGTGTAAATGTACCACAGCTTTTCTCCACTCATATACTGGTAGACACTTGGGACGCTTCCAAATCTTGGCTATTGTAATAATGCTGCAATGAACATATGGGTGCATATATTTTTTCAAATCAGTGTTTTGGATTTCTTTGGATATATTCCCAGAAGTGGAATTGCTGGGACAGTCTTGCAATTATGATAAGCTTGGACTGTATAATCATTTCTATAGCTTTATTTTAATAATCACAACATAATCATTAAAAAGTATTCCGTATTACTATCTACACTATGCTAAATTTTCCCATCAATGAAATAAATATGTCTATGGCAAACTATGTAAATTATTTGAGGTCACCTTGAAAATGCAACTGAGTTGATGCCAGAACTGATTTCAAAAGAAAAATCAGTAAGTTAAGGTAAATGTAATTGTCCTTCTAATAAATATATGATTTGGAGCTCTCTGTCATTACTGTGCTACTGGTGGAAGAAAAACTTATACTTATACAAAAAAAATAAAACTTTCTTTTTCACGTAAAATTTTTAAATTAAATTTATTGGGACGACATTGGTTAATGGGATTATATGGGTTTCAAGTATACATTTTTATGATACATGATCTGTATATAGCATTGTGTGCCCACCACTGAAAGTCAAATCATCTTCTGTCACCATATATTTGGCCCTCTTCACCATTTATTACTCTTCAACCCTTCCCTCTGGCAACTGCCATACTGTTGTCTATGTCAATGAGTTTCAGTTTTATATCCCACATCTGAGTGAAATCATATGGTTCTTAGCTTTTTTCTGACTGGTTTATTTCACTTTGGATAATATTCCCAAGGTCTGTCCACATTGCCACAAATGGCAGTATTTCATCTTTTCTTATGGCTGACTAGTATTCCATAGTATACATATACCACCTCTTTACCCAATGCTCTAGGGCACTTTGCAAACCTTTTTTTTTTTTTTTTTAAACTCTGTTCCAGTTCTAACAAATCAGATAAAACAACCCCAAAATAAGTTGTATGATTATTTCATTATAACTACTGAGTATTAAGCCTCTACAATGTTCTAGACACTGTTCTGTGTGCTTGTCATCCATTAATACACCCTGTAGTTCCATGACAAAGATATGTTTACAGGCAAGTAAACCAAACTCAGAGAAGTTAATTATATCACCCCATATCGCACAGTTACCAAGAGACAGAAATAAGATTTGGATCCTGAATAAATCTGAAGTCCTTATTTCATCTCCTATGAGACATTTATTCCTATTGTGTGTCTTGGTGCTACCCCTAGGAAAATGAAAGGCAGTGGAGGAGACTCCCACAGGAAGCAGAGGTATGATTTCAAGCCTCAACATAAGTCTAATCTCAGTCCTGAAGTGGTGTTTCTATTGGATTGTGAACACTATGCAAAATCTGCTGGTGATATGTTCTTTCCATTGTTTCCCTTCTGTTAAAAACAATGATGAAAACATTAAGTTATCATTGGTAGTAAATGCATTCTGAGATGCTCTCCAGGGAGTGGAGAGAGATTGGTATTGAATCACTGACCCAAAGATGGCCTTTTAGGTGCTTCCAGTTTGTTGAAAGAAAAGAATTTGAGGCACACTGCCATGATCGCACAGAGCAAAGCTAGTTGTCTGTGAAGAGAAGATTAAGAGACCTCCAAGGCTTGGTCAGCCCTTGTGAGAGTGCTCCACGAGGCCTCGGGACCATCTTGATCTTGGTCATACTTTTGAGCTAACTAGGCTTTAGTCCCAGCTTCATGAACCAGAATAAATTCACAGCCCACATGCAGCTCCTCATTCTGGTTGACACACCCCAAAAGAACAGATTTCTTTACATGACAAATTGAAAAAGAACTCAAAGTTTTCTACTATTGTACAGGCCCAACTGCAGAACATAGTTTCACAAAATTAATATTTTTAATTAAGTGGATAGCTTAAACTTGCTATATAGTTATTTTTAATATATTTTGATAAAATACATTGTTTTAGAGAGGGTATCAACTTTTAGCTATAGTAGAAAATATCCTCAGATATTTTATTTATCTAAATTTATTAATTATTAAATATTTGCCCTCTCTTTAAACATAAAAGTAAAAGCAAAAATTTTAATAAGAACATTTTTCCGTAGCTGTTTATCCAATACAGTATAACAGGTTGATCTAAATCACCAAGTAATATAACTTGGATCTGAAATAAAGCATTCTTATCCATTAGATAAAACCATAAAATCTCCATTTTTATATGTATTAAACAATCAAATATTAGAAATTTCACATGAATACCTGCATATATGTATATATATGAATACATTCAATGAATATATTCATTTTGTATGAATGTATGTATATGAATACATATATGTATATACACATACATAAAATTAACCACTCTGGCTGAAAAACACTTTGTGTACATGAAACTGCAATAAGAAATGTGATAACGTTATTAAGAAGTTAAATGGCTGAATTTACCTAATTAAAAGCACAACTATAGTGATGTTGATAAAATGGTTTTTGAAGGCTTACTGTGTACATTTGGGAAGTGAGTTTATAGTACCTATTTGTGTTGCTATCTACTGATAAAAGCACAGTACATTATTATTTATTGGATGTTAAAGAAAGAAAAATGCTTACTAGGACCACATTTGAGGAAGTCAATAAACATTTTTCATAGATGGATTTTAAGTCAATAACTGCTCTTAGATCTAGCATTTTATAGTACTCAGTCCCAGATACATTTATCTAAACACTCATTTCTACCTACATGTTTCTACCGCATTATTTTATATTTTTTATGACCTCTACCTCTACTCTAACTGCTAACCATGGTGGGTAGGCAGAGCTTCAATGTAATAAGAACACATAATAATGCAAAATGTTTAAGGAAGAGTATTGCAATAAAATCAGCAAAGTTATTACCATGTGGAAAGCTCTTGAATCATAACAATGCTTTACATTTGCTTTGCACTTCATATTTTTTCAAAAAGTTTTTACATATATTAAATAGCTTGTATTATGCCTCACAAGGACACCCTGTAAGAGTCAGGGAAGAGAATATTGTCACATGAGGTATGGAGAAACTGAATCTCAGGGAACTAAATGACTTATTGAAGGGCAATTTGTGGTTAGGGGCAAACCTAGATGAGACCTAAATATAGGTCTTCTGATTCCTTTTCCAGGGCCACGTACACTTTGCTGACAAACTTGACCCCAAACGTCACTGAAGAGGTACTGGTCTGGGACACGTGTGAAGCTGGCAACAACATGGACTGATTTCATGGGCTTCAGTTCTCGATTCCTTCATTTCCTTGGGGTTACTGCTTCTTTTCATATCCCGAAGTTATGATAACCACCCTAGAATATTTGGATCGAAAGTTTGTAATTGTCCAGAGATGCAGACTGAAATAAAAACATGTGTGGGAGTGAGGAGACTAAGAGCAGGCAATGTCCTTGAGTTGTAATTGTGAAGCTATTTGGCAAACAGCTCAGGGGGGTCAAGGTATATATTCAAAGCTGAGGACGGACTGCTTTGCTCTGTCTGCCCCAAATAAATACACATTTCCATTTCCCTGCCTTTCTCAAGCCTTCCCCCCTATAGAATCACACTCCCTTCTTCTTTCTGCCAGAGATGCCATCCTTCCTCTGCTGGAAGCTCCCCACTTCAAGAATGTGAACTTGGAAGACTGTCTAATCTAAGCCTCTTATTTTACAGATGAGGAAATGGGATCTTGATGATTTTGACTTGCCCAGGTACACACAAAGTGAGATCTGGTTTGCCCTCTGTATTGAATTGCTAATTTGCACATCCATCTTTTCTTTTACAATTAGTTATATTTCCATATGCACTTCACATGTCTTGCCAGAACAAGATTGCAAGTTCCCCAAAGAAGCTACTTGACACGTCCTAGCATCATTTCTCTTCCAGGACCTGGCATAGTGTTCTGCTCATAACATGGTGAATTAAAATTCTAGCAAATGGATATCTTTCTTCTAGAATAATTTTAGAGGGAAGAAATATTTTGGATATACCCTCCTCATCCCATGTAGAATTGTTCCCTTGTCTTTTGTGTCTCTGGCCCTGCAGCTAAGTGACAGCTATGCATCTGGAGGTTCCTAAGGCTTCTCCATCTGCCAGCAAGGCCCCACTCACCATTGTGAAACCATGCACTGGGGCTGGGTTCTGAAAACTAGAAATAAAAGAAGATAGGTATTTCTACTTTTAAAGTATTTCAAAAAAGTCAGTTACAGCCATATAAACATAAAAAGAATTTTCCTGACTACAGCCCTCTCTGGAAGAAAACAATAATAAAAATTGTGCCTTTGACCACCTTCATCCATTTTCTCGAAGCTCCTGCCCCAGCAACCATCAATCTACTCTCTGTTCTATGTTTCCACATATAAGTGAGATCATATATTATTTGTCCTTCTGTCTGACATATTTCACTTAGCATAATGCTCTCAATGTCTATCCATGCTGTTTCAAATGGATGAATTATGGCTTTCTTATGGCTGAATAGTATTCCGTTGTTATCTATGCCTTTAACTATTCATGCTTTGATGGATACTTAGGTTGTATCCAGGTCTTATCATAAATAATGCTGCAATAAACATGGAGGTAGATATATCTCTTTGAGATAGTGACTTCATTTCCTTAAGATAGACATCCAAAAGTGAAGTTCTGGATCATGTGGTAGTTCTATTTTTAATTTTTTGAGGAACTGCCATACTGTTTTCCATATCGGTTGTACCAATTTTTATTTTCACTAACAGATCACAAGAATTTCCTTTCTCCACCTTCTTGTCAGCACGTATGCTTATTTATTTAAAAATAACAACACATTTCTTTTCTTTTATTGATTTTTAGAGAGAGGGAGAGAGCAATATCAATGAAAGAGAACATCGACTGGCTGCCTCCATTATGTCCTTCACTGGGGATTTGGCCACAACCCGGGCATGTGCCCTGACCGGGAATCAAACTGGCGACCTCTTGGTGCATGGGTCGATACTCAACCACTGAGCCACACTGGCCAGGCTCTCATATCTTTTTAAAATTTTTTTCTTTATTGATTTAAGAGCGAGAAGAAGGGAGAGGGAGAGGGAGAGAGAGAGAGAAACATCGATGAGAAAGAACATGGATTGGCTGCCTCCTGCATGCCCCTCACTGGGGACCTGGCCCACAACCTGGGCATGTGCCCTGAACGGGAATTGAACCAGCGACCTCTTGGTGCATGGGTTGATGCTCAACCACTGAGCCACACAAGTTGGGCTCTCTTATCTTTTAAAAAATATATTTTTATTGATTTTTAGAGAGAGAGGAAGGACAAAGGAGGGAGAGAGAGAAACATCAATGTGAGAGCAAAACATCAATCAGCTGCCTCCAACACGGCCCCTACCAGGGATCTAGACTGCAACCTGAGCATGTACTCTGACCACAAATCAAACCAGAAACCTTTTGGTTCATGGGATGATGCCCAACCAACGGAGCCATACCAGACAGGGCTCTCTTATCTTTTTGATAACAGCCATTCAAACAGTGTGAGGTGATATCTCATTGTGGTTCTGATTTTCATTTCCCTGATGATCAGTGATGTTGAGCACCTTTTATTGTACTTGTTTGCCATTTGTATATCTTCTTTGGAAAAATGTCTATTCAGGTCCTTCACCCATTTTTCAGATTATTTGGGATTTTTTTTTTTGCTATTGAGTTGTATGAGTTTCTTATATATATTGAATATTCAGTCTTTATCAGAAATATGATTTGCAAATACTTAGTCCCATTCACTAGGTTGCCTTTTCATTTTGTTGATCATTTCTTTTGCTGTGCAGAAGCTTCTCATTTTGATGTAGTCCCACTTGTTTGTTTCTACTTCTGTTGCTTACAATTTTGGTGTCATATTAAAAAAAAAATCATTGCTAAGATCAATGTCAAGAAGTTTTTCCCTAATGTTTTCTTCCAAGGTTTTTACATTTTGGGTCATTCAAGTACTTTTTTTAGCATCATTTACAATGATAATACCTTCCCTAAAGAATTCACAATTGCCAAAATGACACATGATCTTTAAGGCTTACTTTTAAAGTTATTTGTTTTTGATGTGCTTTCACCAAAGAGACAGTAAATTGGTTACTTTGACTGTGCAAGATGTTGGAAGCATTGAAATCATCCTAAAACCCTATTCTAGGAGTCCAAAGTATAGCTCTGCGAAAATTTACAACACCTCTTCCTTCAGCTCCTCCACTGCCTTTTTGAATCCTTATTATCACATAAGAGGTCATATAATAAATTACATTCTCACAAGTCTGACAGTAATTGTAATAGTCTCAGCTGTGACCTGGTCTTAATAGCTACCTACTTGGTCCACTTGAGGGTGAGCATACAGAGCTTTTATAGCTGTTATAACAATAGATTTTCTGGGACATCTTTCTTGTCTGCAAAACCTTGTTGTCAACATACCAAGGTGACTTTAAAGTGTCATTCATTTAATGAAATCAAGCACAGGGTGCTATTATGTAATCACTTAAATATACATGATAGTAATTTTAATTTCCAAGAACCAGATTTCATTTTGCAGCTTAACAAAGTATATATATATATTATATATATATATAAAAGTAAAAATATATATATATATTTTTTTTCTGGTAATAAAGGAAAGGCTTCTGTAAGTGTCCCCAAGTTATTACAGAAAATGTTTGTATGATTAAAATGTTGCTTTTAGGAGCTTACAATCTGAATAAAACAAAAATCAAAAGCTAAAGAAATATGGTAAGGTCCAAGAGAGATTTATTGCTTTCATTTCTTTTTTTTCTGTTGTAAGATTTATAAATATATTTTGGAGTTTCTTCTCTCTACCCATAGGTTGACTTACTCATTAGAGAGTGTATTATAAGACTAATTTGAGACCACCCTTTAACAAATTCTACACACTTCAGGAAGTAAAAGGAACACAGAAGGAGGTTGGTAATAGGTGTATAGTTCAGAAAAGCTCAAATTTTTAAAGAAATAATGGTGTTTTCAGTATTGCTAATGGGGCTTATTTAAGGCAGTTAGTGATTTTTAAATCTTGATATTTATAAACATGATGAACTGTCAAAATGCATGCACTATTTGTTCTGATATTAAATAATTTCCCATGCTAGTACTCACTTATATTAAGGACAGCTTAAGCCTGTCCTGCTTAAAGGATCAAAGGTACTAGACCATTTGAGCACTGGCTTAAAGTGCTACATTAACCTCTCACTGAGTGTTTATACTGATTCATCTCTTTGCCTCAATTTCTTCACCTGTAAACCACATGGAACTTCATACTTACTGTCACATTTCAGTTTGAGAAGTATTTATTTTTAATAAAATTGATGGAGAAATATATTTATAGTAGTTATCTATATTCACCCCTGAGCAATTTCAGTAATATTGGAAAATGGTGCTATA
Organism: Molossus molossus; assembly: GCF_014108415.1. NCBI lineage: Eukaryota > Metazoa > Chordata > Mammalia > Chiroptera > Molossidae > Molossus > Molossus molossus. The sequence goes on from NW_023425401.1 coordinate 44,351,173, forward strand.
AGTTAAAAAAGTGATGGAAAGAAAGTGATAAGAAAAAGTTGGGGTTAAAGTAGACCTGTAAACAATGAATAAGTAAAGATATCTACATTAAGACTTACTGACTAAAGGAAATAATCACCAAAGGTTTGCGGCTTGAAGGATAAAAAGAGAAATGATTATGTGCCATTCTCCACACAAATCAATAATAAACAAGAAAATTGTGATTGCAAGAGAAGTGAGGTTGAGAGAAAAAAAAATCCTTGGGAGAGGAACAAAGGAAAATGAAGATTAGCATCAATGATTGAGCTTTGGATATAGTATGTATTATAGAAATATGGAAGTCAGCAGACTGATTTGGAGGGAATAGGAAGGCAAATTAGTTTCAACATAATGATTTTGAAGTGACAGCAGAATATCCATGCACAGATTTCCAAATGACATTTAGATAGATGAGACTGAAGTTCCAAAGAGCGGTGAGATAAACCAGTCAGAGAAAGACAAGTATTACATGATCTCACTTATTTGTGGAATATAATGAACAATATAAGGTGATGAACAAAACAGACCCAGAGACATAAAAGTAGGGAACAGACTGACAAACCTCAGAGGAGGGGGGCGCGGAGAGAGAAACCAAGGAACGTATGCATATAACCATAACTAACAGACATAGACAACAATGCTGTGAGAGGTGGGGATGGGAATGTGAAGAGGGTGTCAATGGGGGGAAAAGGAGTAACATCTGTAACAAAAATGAATGAATTAAAAAAAAAAAAGAAATGGGGGGGGGGAGAGCAGTGAGAGTCACAGATTGGCTTTGAGGAGTATTCTGGGGGTGATAATTGAAGCCATGAAAGTGAATAGGGTTTTCAAGGGAGAATAAATAAAATGACATGAAAAAAATGTCATATTTAATGTGACAAAATAGAATCACTGGAATACTTAAATGGTCATGTTATAAAATAATTTGCGATTTGTGTTCATCTAGATATATATATATATTTTTTAATTAATTAATTAATTTTTTTTATCCTCACCCGAGGACATTTTTCCATTTTTTGTTCAGGTAGAGTGGGAGGGAGAGAGAGGAACAGAGAGAGAGAGAGAAACATCGATGTGAAAGGAACACATCGAGTGGCTGCCACCCACACAACCAACCAGGGCCGGGGACAAACTGCAACCGAGGTACGCGCCCTTAGCAGGAACCGAACCCGGGTCTCTCTGGACCGCAGGCCGACGCTCTAACCGCTGAGCCAAACCGGCCAGGGCCATCTAGATATTTTTAAAATAAAATTTGTGAGGGTGTGAAAAGAAATATATGCAAATTATTTTGCCATTTCAAAAGGAAGGTGTTCTAAAAAACAAACCTTTACGTTTATGTCAGTATCAATAATAATATACAACCAGAAATTCTTCCGGGGCTACAGGCATAACAGATATGCATTTGAATTCCTGTTCTTGCATTTGTTAGCTTTTGTTTGCTTCCTAATCCTTTGCTCTGAACCATCACACAATCATCCTGCTTCTTATGAATCTGGATTACTGATGAGAGGGTCAGAAATTGTCACCTAGCCAAGTGCCCATCAGTAGACGAATGGATCAAAAAGCTGTGGTACATATACACAATGGAGTACTACGCAGCGGTAAGAAAGAAAGATCTCTTATCCTTTGAGATTACATGGAGGGACCTGGAAAGTATCATCCTAAGTGAAACAAGCCAAACAGAGAAAGACAAATTTCATATGATCTCACTTATTTGTGGAATATAATGAACATAACAGTTTGAGGAATGGGGTAGTCCCAGAGACGCGGAAGCGGGGTACAGACTGAAATCCCCTAAGGAGTGGGGAGGTGGGGGAAGGATGAACCGCAGAACTTATACGCATGTATGCATGAACAGTAGACATGGACAACAATCTGGGGGAGGGGAGGGAGAGGGGGGAATCAGTGGGGGAAAAAAGGAGAATCATCTGTAACAAAAATTAATCAATAAAAAAAAAAGAAAAATAAATTGTCGCCTAGGAGAATGCTAAAGAAGCCTGACCAAGGATAATGTGATGGGGGAAACAAGCTCAGGATGAAGATCTTGGATCATAAAGGGTAAAATTGCAACAGTTTATAACTTTCTCAGGAATTATACACTCAGCTGTCCCTGGGAAAAATAGAGGAGGCCAACTACAGCATGAACTTAAGGCTGAGGATCTTGGGAAGCTGCTGCAGAAATACAGAGGACCAAGGTTGATACAGGGGTTCATAAAGTTTTTGTATAAAATCTTTGGAATAGGTAGAGGAACCAGGTAGAAAAAACAAGACACAAGAGGAGATGCTAGGAAGATCTGGAGATCTAGAGCTAGAAGTTGCTGAGAGGTGAGAAAGGATGTGGTAGGAATGAGGTCATGGGAGAAAAGGACTCATGTTTACACTTTTGAAGTTCTAACAAGTCCAAGATCCTAGGCAGGTGAGTGGATGGCTGAAATTGAATGGTCAGCAGAATTAAAAAGTTTAGTGACTGTGAGAATAGGCTATTCATTGGGTCACTTACATGAATGTTGAACTCTCTTAGTTTTGTATGAAGACTGCAATTCTGCCTCCAATGTCTTTGATTAATAAAGGGAGTCCTCAGGAGGCACATAAACTATCAGAGGTAGAGATCAGTGACAAGAAGGGGTATAGAGATGAGGAGAGAAGATTTTAGACCAGGATGGAGGGGATGCAGAAGACCAGCTCTTTTTCCTCGGAGCTCTGGGTTGTGAGGTCTGAAACAGTGGGCAGCTTCCTAATCAAGCAACTGTAGAAGCAGCAGCATCCTCAGGGTATAGTCAGATTTCAATCAAGGTAGGAGGCAAAGAGATAACTGTATTATTATTATTATTATTATTATAAACATGTTTTTATTGATTTCAGAGAGAGAGAGGAAGGGAAAGGGGAGAGACAGACAGAGAGAAACACTGATGTGAGAGAGGAACATTGATCAGTTGCCTCCCCCTCACACCCCAACCTGGGCACGTGCCCTGACAGGGAAACAAACCAGTGACCTTTCAGTGCATTGGGTGACTCTCAACCGACGGAGCCACACCAGCCAGGGCTAATTATTAACTATTAAACACATATTCCAGAGAGGACAGGGAAAGGTTGTGGAGGATAGTCTAAAGTAGGAATAAAGAAACTTAGAAACGTAAGGTCATAAAGATAGTCGAGAGGATAGGAGAAGAAAAGGATGTGGACAGAGTAGGGCATGAGGATGATAAAAGACTACAGGGGTGAGATGCGTGCTGCCCCAAACAAACCCACGCCCTGCTCTGTGAAATAATGGCCAAGATGAGGTTTGTAAAAGATTGGCAAGGGCTCTATTAGGGCAAGTGCCTCCAGGGGTTTCACTGAGGGAAAACAGGAAACCCAGTCCAAAAGTGGCAGTGATGAACATAAGATAGCCCATGCTACTGAGAATTACACATACAATCTTACTTCTTTTCTAATATTAAAAATATCACCATGAGAGGTGTTATTTAAAAGGGGTTACACTTGTATTACTTTTTCTATTCTGTTCAATGATGTTCCTTCCTCCTTCACTTCTTATTCCTGATGCTATATGTCCTTCTTTAGAAGACTCAATGTGGCACAGATGTCCTATAAATGGCAGGGGGGGGGGGGATGGTTTCCTTAGCACCAATAACCATATAAAAGCCTAAAGAATTTTCTTTGCTATTCATGTGACATTTTAGTCGTTTAAGGAATCCAAACAGTAGGAAAGAATAATAAACATCTGAGGGGAACATATTGCAATGAAAACATATAGAATGAATGCAAAAGGACATCTGCCATTCATACACAACTGACAGAGTGATTTTAAGTGATCTGAACTTTAGAATCCTTTTTTTTTTGGTCAGTGAAACAGGTAAATCCATACTACTGTGTCTATTTAAGTGGGGTGAAATATATTCCGTCACTTGAATCTAATGATCATAAACAATGAGTTTGAATGATCATAATTGGGCAATAATGAGATATATGCTAGACAGAGAAAGATTTGGAAGAGAGATTTTTGTTGTTGTTTAAAGAAATTGTTTATGACTTTATTGCTCCTTATCACATTCCCCAGAAAGGATTCTTGAAATTTTTATCTCTTCTAGGCCTCTGCTACCAAATTTCTGCTTTGCAGTTTCTCATTTTAGCAATTCTGATGTAAAATTTGGAGTCATCATAATTATGTCTGAGAATACATCCTCTCCCCCTCTGTCTCTCTTTTTTTGGAGAGATTTTCTTTTCAATTAGTTTACTTTCAATATTATTCTGTAGTAGTTTCATGTGTACAGCATAGTGATATGTGGTCCTCCTGATATAATAAGGATCCACCCTGGCCCCATACATAGTTATTGCAGTGAGACTTTTTAAAAAAAAAAGAATGATTATTTGATTGTAATTTCTTGCCAAAACATTCACCCGCTGGCAATATGGTAGTAGTGGTAATAAGAATGTGGGAAAGAAAATTTGCAAATATGTGAAATTATTTTAATTTGATAAGATGTTTTTAAGTTCTCTATTAAAATCTTAACATCCTTCTGAGACACCCTGGCAAGATGATGGAGACTGTACTAAACAGGTTTCGTGTTTTGACAGGGGAAAAGTTTAAGATGCCTTACTAAACATGCAAGACTCGTTTAGGGGAAATTTCATTCAGGCTACTGGAAAGACTGCTGCCCAGAGACCATTAGTACTCTGTTCAGGGCTCAAAGGCCACATGGGCATCATGCACCTTCCTGAGCCTGGCCACTGTGACAATTAGTGGAGTGTCCTCAAGCATTTGGCCATTAGGTTTATGGTGCAAAGCACACTGATTCTAGGATTATGAGTTTTGGGAAACTAAGAGCATGAAAAAACGATAAACTAGAGCCATTCAAGAGAGACAGGAAATGAGCCAGAGCTGAGGTCCCAAATAAAAATTAACTTAGTGCCATATGATCTCAGTCATCCAAGCCATGTTTTAAATCCCCAGGCAGGTGGTTTTTTTCAGAGGCAGTTCTGATAATCATGATAAATTCTGTTGTAGAAGTAGTAAGTGCTCCTTCAAAGACAGAAAACTCACATTCTTTTACAGATCACACTTATCAAATCAAAATACCCAATGTCAGGTTTGATCTCCACAGAGACAGTCATTGGAAAGAGGATGTGTGAAGTTGCTGCAATGACCAGGATTATAGTTAAATTTCAAGCAGTAATGTATTGAAAGAAATCCATAGTATCTTACTGCAAATATAGTGTTTGGGACTGCAAGCAAGTCTAAGTCTATAAAACTATTTAAAATTTTATTTAATTAATTGAATTTGGGGTCTAAATTAAATGTGATGAGGTCAAAGTAATATTTACATAAGTAGGTTTTCCTTAATTGGTACCACGTATTAGCAGAACATGATTGATTTGTATGATAAAAGAGAAACTGTAAGATATATCAACTCTAGAAGATTACCACTAAACATGTTGTGCCATATGCAAGGCTAGTTGGGTTGGGTAACGCTCACCTCGCAATTTGACTAGATACTCTTCTAAGGAAACACCAGGCTTACAGAGACTAGCTCTGCTTTTATTCGGCCCAATGTGTCAATATTTTAGGAATTAATCCTATTTAATCTGTGGACTTAGTTAACCTTGAAAATCAACATCTTACATTTTATTATAATATAAGGGAAAACTTCTGCTTTGGATAAAATTTAATTACAACTAAATACTTGGAAGTGTTTGTGGCGATAACAGGAATCTTAATTCTACTCAATGATCCAGTAATTTATCAATTTGAATGCTGATGTAGTTTCAGTTTAGCAAAGGAATTTGAATAATTTTTGAAGGCCTTTGCAAGTTATTCTTCTTTTTATAAGGGATTTCTAATGTAAACCATTAGGAAACATGGTATATATTGTCACCAAAAGTCTTAGCGATCTCCACTTATATAGGCGGAGATATAAGTGAACTTAAAATATGTTATCCTCTGTCTCCACAAAAACTTTAACATTTAATTAAATCAGTGAGAGCACAGGCAGCTGTCAGTTTTCTCTGAATTCAATTATAACACTAATGGTTAACCAACGACAAGTCACTTTATCCCTTTGGCCACCTTTCCTTTGACTATCAAATGGGTGTGGCAATATTTATCTTGCAGAACTGGTATAATGCTAAATAAAAAGTTAATATATGAAAAATGTCCAAAAATATGTGCCACATACTAAGCACTTAATAACTATTCTTCTAGGTTATTTCCAGATATTTTTTTTACATTGATCATTAAAACATGTACATAACAGTTTAAAACATTTGCTTATCATTCTACTATCTTGTCACAGTCAACAAAGACACTGTTTTTTCATTTTTCAGCTCATGTCACTAATAATCTACTTTGTTCTAGTCCTGTAAGACTTAGTGACAGAGAAGCACCACTTAGTACTTCCTAATTTTAAATCAAGAAAAATTGAGAATGACAAATTCATTTACTTCTTCCTTCAATCAAAGAACATTTAGAAAGCAGCTGAGTGTCCTAAAACAGCATGGTGTTGGCATCCCAGGCTGCTACACATTAGATCTGTGGTGCAGAGAGATCATTAAACCTCCCTGAGCCTTGACACTTGGGCTGGGCACTGTGGAGAACACTCTGCAAAGGCAGCAATTCTAGGAAGGGTCTGAAAATGACCTGACATTTGGGATGGTCCTTCAAGGATCAGGGGAGTTTAGAAAGTCATAAATATGGAAATAGCTCTCTAGATAAAATAAGTAGGAAAACGTCCCTTAGATCCAACTTGTGGTTCACAGAACAGTGTGAGTAAAGGCACAGAAGTAGGAAAGATGAGAGCATATTCAGGTAGTGGTAAGGGGTAAAGACCAATGTTCTTGGATCTACAAGGTGAATCAGGGAATGCAGTGAGAAGAAGCTGGAACATCAGGTAGAGTACAGATCCTGGCCTTGAAATTCAGATAATTCTGACTGTTTTTTGGAAAGTTTGAGAAAAGGCACTAAGGTGAGAATGGTAAAAAGAATAAATGTGTGAAAAATACACCAACAGATTGATCCTAACCTAATAAATATCCAAATTTCACTGGTGACAGAGGGCTAACAAAGTTTTCCAGCCAGGATGACTGAGAGGATAGGGCTGTTACCAACAACCATAGCAGAAAAAAGAGGTGGGCAATCAAAGTTCAAATGATTTGTCCTACAGGTATATCCAAAGGTCAGGAGAAAGAAGACTCCTGAATTATCAAGCTATCCATAATAGAATCCATATAAATATCATGGACATTTTAAATGTCCCAACACTGTTGAGAAGTTTTATCACATACCATACTTTTTTACATTTTTATATATTTTTATAATTTAAGTGACACGCCTATTTTAGAATAGTTTTTCTCATGGATAATAATATATAAAACTATTATTTTAGTATCAAGGCATAGAAAAAATATACAATCAAGCAAAATAATCTTTTTATTCTTAAATGTTATTTTATTTCAGTTTTAGTAATCAGATTTTAGAAGTTTGACATTAAAATATACAATTGTCAGCAATTTGATTTATCTTTCTTTTTTTAATTTATTAATTTGTTTTTTTTACAGATGTTTCTCATTTTCCCCCATTGACACCCTCCTCCCCTTCCCCCGGCCCCATCCCCAGCTTTGTTGTCTAGGTTCATTGGTCATGCATACAAGCATGTAAGTTCTGTGGTTTGTCTCCCCCCCCCCCAAGCCCCCCTCCTCTGAGGCTTGTCAGTCTGGAACCCACCTCTATGTCTCTGGGTTAATTTTGTTCAGCAGTTTGTTCATTATATTCCACAGATAAGTGAGATCATGTGATATTTGTCTTTCTCTGCTTGGTTTGTTTTGCTTAGCATAATACTCTCCAGGTCCTTCCATGCCATCTCAAAGGATAAGAGATCTTTCTTTCTTACAGCTGCATAGTATTCCATTGTGTACATGTACCACAGCTTTTTGATCCACTCATCTACTGATGGACACTTGGGCTGTTTCCAGATCTTAGCTATTGTAAATAGTGCTGCTACAAACATATATTCTTTCTGATTGGTGTTTCAAGTTTCTTAGGATATATTCCTAGAAGTGGCTCAACATCACTAATCATCAGAGAGATGCAAATTAAAACAACAATGAGGTATCACCTCACACCTGTCAGAATGGCCGCCATCAACAAATCATCAAACAAGAAGTGTTGGCAAGGGTGTGGAGAAAAGGGGACTCTAGTGCACTGCTGGTGGGAATGGAAAACACTATAGTGTTACCTCAAAAAGTTAAATTGAACTGCCATTTGACCCAGTGAAGCAAAATAATCTTTTTTTTTTTCTTTATTGATTTTAGAGAGAGAGAAAGGGATAAAGAGAGAAACGCTGATGAGAGAGAACATTGATCGGTTACCTTCTGCATGCCCCTACTGAGCATCGGGCCCACAACTTGGGCAAATGCCCTGATCCGAAATCAAACTGGCGACCTCTTGGTGCATGGGTCAATGTTCAACCACTGAGCCACATTTGCTGGGGAACCAAAAAATCTTAAAAATAAAGTCTAATGCCTAAACCACAAGACTAAGATTTTATTCTACTGTCACAGATTCCTTATGTTAAATATAGAGAGGAACCTACTCTTATTTGGAGATCATTTCTCCTTTTTACAAGATGACCTTTTAAAATCTGACTTACTATTCTACATGTTTAGAATATTATTGAAATGATATTGATAGAAAATATGAGAAAACATGTAGTTTACAAAAATAAAGGGACCCTGGACAGTGCGGCTCAGTTGGTTGGAGCTCCATTTCATGAACCGAAGGGTTGTGGGTATGATTCTCAGTCAGGGCATATACCCAGGTTGAGGGTTCGATTCATGGTTGGGACTTGTGTTGGAGTCAATTGATCAATTTTTCTCTCTCATTGATTTTTTCTCTCTCTTTCCCTCTCCCTTCCTCTCTCTCTAAAATTAATTAAATAAAAAATATTGAAAAGGTTTTTCACTGTGACACATCCTTTATTCTAGCATTTCTAAATAATTAACTCCTTTGTAAAAGTAATTCATAATTGATAGGCAACCTTGACTTTCAAGCTTTTATTTTCTTTATTTTTTCTTCTATTTTTTTTTTTTTTTATTGACCATTTCAGAAGTGAGAAATATAAAACAGGCTCTTGAATATCAGAACGCCAATGGAAATGCTTTATTCTAGGTAATATGTGAATGCTATACAGAAATGGATGTGGTCATATTTTCTGAATGCCTTGAAATTCTGAATACCAACCAAGAGCCTGTCAGTATACCTACAGCCAACCAGATGAGTGGTTAGAGTAACTTTTTTCCCCTTTTTCACAGAACGTTCTGGATTAATTGTTAGCTTATACATCCAATGAGAAATTTAGACTTAAAGGGAAAGATATTGCAGAAAATCAATCTTTTAATTAGTATTAAATTATAAATAAATTTTATCAATGTTGTACTTACATTTATAAGGGTGAACATTGTGTAGATGTTCCTGACATGCAGCTTTCTTCTCCCTCTAACCTGCTCAAGAACATCACTCCTCTAGTTGCTTCTATTTCTCCTAAATCATGTTTCCTTCTCATTACTCTTTACTGGATCAATCATTTTAATTATATATACAAATGCTAGAATATCTTAAATCATCTTTAAAAATTCTACTTTTACCCCACATGCTCTCTAATCACCTAATCTCTGTTTCCCTTATAACAAACAAACACCTTAAGAGTATTCATACTCAGTTTTCTCTAGTTCCTCTCCTTGGGTCGTTTCTGAAACACATTTCCAACCAGGCTTTTGATGACACCATTACAATAAAATTCCTCTCATTCTGGTTACTAAGACATCTATCTACATTACAAATCCAATGGTCCTTTTCCAGCCTCCATCTCATTTGAACTTTTAGTGGCATTTGAGACAATCAAGAAGTCTCTTCCTGAAACACTTTCTTCAGTTAACTTCTAGAAACTCACACACTCCTGGTTCTCTTATTTGACTCACTACTGCTTTTTATTCTCTTTTTCTGTTCCTTCATATTTCCCCAACCTTTAAATGTTTAAGGTCCCCAAGAACTAATCTTCAGACTATTTATTTCATATTTTAATCTCATTTCTTGTATTAAATACCATCTAGAATCTAACACTTCCTGCATGCCCCTTACTGGGGATCAGGCCCACAACCTGGGCATGTGCTCTGAACGGGAGTCGAATTGGTATGGTGCATTGGTCGACACTCAATCACTAAGCCACACCAGCTGGGCTAAAGTCATCTTTGATTTTTTTCTTGTATGTCTCATATCCAATATATTACCAATTCTGTCATCATACCTTTGAAATACATACTGAAAATGACCATTTTTCCTCTATTTGACAACCACTCACCTGAGCTAAATTATCAAGCACCTGTACTCACCAATGTCCCTGCTTCTATCCTTGTTTCCACCCCCTGATCTGGTCTCCACACAGAAACAAGAGTGACCCTTGCAAAATCCAGGTCACATTCTGTCATTACTCTGTTCAAAACTCTCCAGTGCTAGCCCCCTTCTCCCTTGCTCATGTTGCCTCAGTCACCCAGTTTTGCTTGTTATTCCAGGAACAGTCAGCACATACTCTGTTTTCAGGCCTTTTCACTTGCTGTTTGCCCTGTCTAAACTTAACCTTCCTCCAGATATGTCTGGTCAGCCCTGCATGTTATTCAGGATTCTGCTCAGATTTCTCATCAGAGATATCTCCCTGACCATGTACCTTCACCATAGTAAATGAAGCCTTAATACACACACGTACACACAAACACATACTCACAGTCACTATACCCTTACTCCTCTTTATTTCCTTAATAGCCTTTAATCCTATCTGGTTTTATTGTTTTTGTTCATTTATCCATTTATTTACTTATATGGTGTTTCATTTCTGTCTCATATCTCTAAAATGCAAACTCATGATATTTGGGATTTATTCTGTTCTGTTCATACATAAAATCCCAGTGCCTAGAACACTGTTAACTAAATGAGCAAATAAATGAATAATACTATCACATGTTCGCACGTTTTACATGAACTTGTTTGTTACTCCCACACACACACATGCACCCATACCCAAACACACACTCATGGCAAGTCATTGTTAGCTCTAAAGTGCATATTAAATGTCTAGACATGGAACGTCAGACTTTTTGGGGAAGAGTTATCTTTTAAGTTATATCCAACATCACTTGCATTTAAAAAAAAACAATTTATCAGGCAAAAAGAAAAAAAATTAAAACATCAAATCACTCTGACAGCAATATAAAAAATGTTTATTTATCACCAATAATTCATTTTAAACTGTTTTGTGTGCTTACAGAAAATTACACAATCATTAAGTGTAAAGTTTGATGAATTTTCACAAAGCCAAACACCAAATGAAGACCCAGAATTTTGTCAGAATTCAGAAGTCTCCCTCTGACACTTCACCAGTCACTAGCCATTATGCTCTGCCCAAAGCAAACACTACTCTGATATCTACCATCATTGATTATTTTTGTCCTCTTTTAAAAACACACACACCACCAAAAAATTTATGTAAATGGAATTATACACTATATATTCTTTTTTTTTTATTTATTTTTTTAGTCTGTCCTTTTTTGCTCAGCAACTTGGTTTTGAGATTCTTATATGTTTATGGGTAGTAATACTTCCATTGATCTCATTGTTACATAATATGTATTCTATTGCATGCATATCTCACAATTCATTTTTTAAATTCTTTTGGCCATGATATTTGTCTTATTTCCAGTTCAAGTCTATTAAGAGTGGCTATGTCCATTACTGTTCTTTAAACATGCATGTGCACATTCCAACAGGATAGAATAGCTGGGTCATGGTGTAGCTATATATTCAATTTTAGGAGGTATTGGCAAAAAATTTCTCAAAGAGTATGTACAATTTGTTTTCCTTGTAATTATTTCTCACCCAATTCACTAAAATCTAGACTTTGTTACCTCTAAGTCAGTAGATCTTGTAAATATTTTTGAACATTAATAATATTCTATACCTTCGAAATTTCAAATCATCTATATATAATAGTGTTCCTAAAGTATAGGCAGAGAACAATAATTCTGAAGATAATAAATAGAAATCTAGTGGGGGAAGAAAAGAAAAAAAAAGGTTTGTAGCCATAGAAAATAGGGAGACAGGATTAACCAAATGAAACAAAAATTTTTAGGGCAAGAGTTCTTAGATCTACCAGCACCTAATGTGCGCTGACAACTAGAGGGATGGACTGCAGTCCACAACACTGAAATAGAAATTTTATGTATGACAGAAATCCTTTTTATCCCTATAGAATATCTTGTAGGGCTACAGTTCGACAGACTACACTGCGAGAAACACCAGACAATACTATTTGCTGAGTAATTACCAGAAATACCCATAATCCTTAATGACTGCTTTGAATCAAGCACTGGCAACATATAAAATGCAATGCAATGCTTTGTTCCATATTATTTACATATCTTTGTACTTCTTTATTTTGACTTAATCCACCTTTGAGTTCCTTTTTGCGTTGTTCTGTATCTTAAATCCATTCACAAATTCAATGTCTATGATAACTCTTAGATCCTTACTTTATATGTCTAGTTGCAACAATTCAATATTGAACTGTTTTGTTTTGTTTTTAATAAGAAAGACTACGGGGCTGAAGCAAAATTAGGTGATTTAAGATTGCACATATTTTAGCTTGAGTAAATAAAAATTGCTCAAGTTTCTATCATGTATCCATTTATAGGCTAGTCTTGTAATCAGTGTTATCTTCTTAAAGTAAAATGCTCCTAGTCATGTTGATTAGTTTAAATAAATTTGTCACCCTGGTGTGCATTGGAATTATTACCTTTACTCTCCAATGTGTAAATTATAAAGAAGCCTCCTAATTTTTTGCAGAAGTTACATCACAATTGAGAGAGAATACAATCTAATCAAGTGGGATCTCCTAGATCTAATTTTTATTATAAATACTGGCATGACTGAGGGAATGAGGCCTTTCTGGCTAATGTTCTCAGTTAACTTGAATTCAATGTAATATAGTTTGGAATGAGTATTGGATTTCAATAAAGAACATTTGGAAAATTTGAAACCCAGAAAGCAAGGAAGGTATCCAAATTTATGATGGCTCAAAAATGCTTAAAATAGCCCTATATGCCAGATCAAATACCATTTAAATGGGTTGTTACCCATTTACTGGGAAACAGTGTTTATAGAGCATCTTATATTTGCAAAGTGCTTTCAGTCATTTTTAATAGTCATGCTTGGTGAACAGTTATAGTTGCAGCTGACAAGGGCAACAAACATAACTGACATTCAAGATTTTATGGAAAATAGTTATTCTAAGGTGTCTTATTTGATCATAGAAAGAATAACAAAAAAGATAGAAGGGGGTAAAGAATAAAAAGTGGAGGCAATATACATATGGGAAAGCAATGACTTTAATTTTTTATATTGAATTTTCTAATAATCTTTGTCTGATGAGTCAGCTCCTCTCTTCAAACAAACATCTGGTAGCAAAAACAAGGCTAGGCCCTGGCTGGTTTTGCTCAGTAGTTAGAGCATTGGCCTATGCCCCAAAGGGTCACAAGTTCTATCCCTGGCCCCGGTTTGGGTGGTGCAGGAGGTGGCCAGTCAATATGTCTCTCTCAAACTGATGTTTCTCTCTCTCTCTCTCCTTCCTTCCCTTCCATTCTATCCAAAAATCAATTGAAAAATATGCTCAGGTGAGGATTAAGCCCTTTCCCCCAATAAAAACACCAAGGCTAGGAAGTTTTAGTAATTATATAATATATATTTTAATAATATTTTTATTTTGTAGGTCTGTGATGTTTCCAGAGCATTCTAATGTTCAATTTCTTATCTAAGAAAATCCTGGTATATAATTAATGTCTGATATATATTAGTTATTATCACTATTAGTACATGATTCTTTAAAAATTTTGGATATATATTATATTATATATATTATATTATATGTTATATTATAAATATATATTATATATATATTATATATGTATTTATTATATATATATATAAATTACAAATTTAAAAGACAGAAATGTTGTAACAAATGGTTTCCAATACAACAAATCATAAGAAAATGACAGGCATACTTCTAACACTAAATAAGACATAGTAACAAATAATCAACTGGGAAAATAAATCTATTTTGCTGCTTATAAGTCATTAGTGAGATTTTTGGTGCCTTTCATGTTGTCTCTTGCTGAGATCCTCAGAGTTTATGACTCCTCTAATGCTATATAACTGGTTATGGAGGGAATCAAGGAATTGGTGTCCTTTAAATTACATCAACTATAAAGAATATTTACATAAATCAAAGATGGGAAGTGGTTTAACAGTTTCACTGGTTAAGTCTAAGTTTAATCCTTAGTAAAGTTGATAAAACATATTAGGCTTAAGCAAAAATCCAAAGTCCTATGGACTTTCTTTACATCTATTCTTTACATAGATGGCTGCCAATAAGCCATGCCTCCCAGTATATGTCCTTCTCTAGAACTTTCCCACACTAACTCCAGTTCGGCCATGCAACTTATGTTGGTCAATAAGACACTGGCAGGCATCTTACAAGCAGGGGATTAATAAATTCTTGCATATTGAGGCATGACTTCTTTTTTATTTTTTAAGATTTGTTATTTATTTATTTTTTAGAAAGAGAGGAAGGGAGAGGGGGAGAGAGAGAAACGTGCATGAGAGCCAAACATTAATCGGCTGCATCCTAGATGTCCCCTGTCTGGGGATTGAGTCCACAACCCAGGCACGTGCCCCGACTGAGAGTTGAACCAGCAACCTTTTGGTGCATGTTAAGATGCCCAACTGGCCCTGGCCGGTTTGGCTCAGCGGTTAGAGCATCAGCCTGCGGTCCTGAGAGACCGGGGTTCGGTTCCCGCTAAGGGCACTGTACCTCGGTTGCAGTTTGTCCCTGGCCCTGGTCGGTCGTGCGGGTGGCAGCCACTCGATGTGTTCCTTTCACGTCGATGTTTCTCTCTCTCTCTCTGTTCCTCTCTCTCCCTCCCACTCTACCTGAACAAAAAAAAAAAAAAAAAAAGATGCCCAACTGACTGAGCACACCAGTCAGGATGGGGCATGCCTTCTTAGAGTGCTCCCTCTTAGAACTCAGCTTTCATGACAAATGAATTCCAAAATATTTTGCTAGACTGGAAGGAGGTATGTATGACTCAGTGTGCAGAGAACAACCACTTGGAGGAAAACTAGGCTCCCCAGAAAATCTTCCCTGGTAGGTGATCTTATGAGTCCCTCCAGCAAAACAATATTGAGCAGAAGTGTCCAACTGAGTCCAGGCAATCTACAGGATCATGGGGTGGGGGGGATCAATGCTCTTTTAAGCCACTGGGTTTTTGGTTGGTTTTATTTATAGCAGTAGGCAGCTGAAACAATACATACATCAGGGAAATCATAAAATTAATGTATCCCTATACATGATTAATTTCTTTTTTTCTGAAAGTAAGATATTAACATTATTTAAACAGTGAAATTGTCTTACAAGGCTTATAAAGGTGTCCCCTAACTTATTTCCCTGGAAGCAATCATTATGTATTCTGATTTTGTTTCTGTTATTTACATTGATATTTATTTCCATTTCTTATACTATTCTTGATTTATCCATTTTAGTTATTACTTATTGACATCATATTACTGCAGAAGAGTCTTCATTTCTCACACAATTCCTCAGCATTCCAATTTCTTATTATATTAATATTCTTTATAGGTATGAGCATGTAAATATTGTTCACTACTGAGTAGTTATACATTTCTTATTTATGTTTTGTTTTCCCTTTATTTGTTTTGTCATAGTTATTACTAATTGTTTATTCTTTCCTCATTCTTTAACAATACCTTTCAATTATTTTCCACATTCTCAAACTCATCAGGTAGTTCAGCAGTTCCCCTTTTCCTCTTGGAGACTGTCTTTCTAGAGCCCTCCATTCTCTCCTTCTCCTCTGAAGTGTTAGTTCTCTTGATTTGCTACACAGCTGAAACCTTAGAACTTCTGTTTCCCATTAGCAGGACATTTTCTGGTCTCATTCCCTTATTAAAACCTCCATTTCCTGAAACTCCTGGTTCTACTTTTTTTTTGGTATCAAATCTTGTTTGGAAGAGTCAATCTTCCAGTAGTTTCTTAGGAAGTGGTGTTTGCAAGGCATATGTATACAGATACATTCTTGTATATCTGAAAATTTCTTCCTGTTTGGTGCAATGTTTCTAGGTAGAAAATTGATTATTTAAAGTAACAGTTTAAAAGGTCTTACTCCATTGTCTTCTTGTTTCTAACATTGTTCAGCAGTGAGATGTCATTTTTATTCTGATTTCTTTTATATGGTCAATGTTTGCCATTCTGGAAACTTTTTATTCTTTACTTTTCCCTGCTGTTCTGAAATTTCATGATGATGAAAGTGTATGTGTATGTGTATGTATGTTTTATTTTTTTGGATGGTCAGTGAATTTGAGGTAACTGAACTTAAGTTATTTCTTCCTCCTGGATTTCTCTCTGGTCTCTGAAACTTCAAAGTCAGATTTCGGCTTCCTGAATTATCCACTCAGTTTTTACTTTTTGGTAAATGGTCTTACCATTAATCTCACAATCATGAATTTTAAAAAAATGTTAACTCTAAAATGCTTAATTTCTAAAATCTTTCATATTCTAAAGTTATTGAATTTATTTAATAACATTAATTATTATGTTCTAAAATTTCTTCAAAACTCATCATTTGATTCAAATTTGTCTGAGTTTCTGTCTTTCAGATTTGAGATTCCATCATATATTTGGTGGTCCTTGCTGTGAGTTTAAATTTCAAATTAGATTAGATAAAAAGTTGATTGTACAATCCATGGGATTTGGTGGGTCTTGTCCACTGGTGGCTTTCAGTGTACATTGTTTGGGTAGTGAACTGACGTTTATCTGGAGCTACTTGCTTTCTCCATAGAAAAAGCCTAGTTTCCTGCATGGAGGGTTTAAGTCTAGCTGGACCTTTCCTTAAACCTCGTATTTTCCACCTGGCACAAAGCGCCTGCCCATAGTTATGCTTGTCCCTAGGCTCCAGTTTTTCAATTGAGATTTCTCCAGAAAGTAACCAGCTTGTATTGGCTAGATTGAGGAAACAGTAAAAGGCAGGTGATTAACTCTATGTGGTAGAGATGGAGACTTGGGATCAAATGACCTATTTTCGAACTTTTAACCATTACTCCTGTTTTGAACTTGAGGTTTCACCCCACCTTCAGCAAGCCCTGAGCCTCCAGTTTAAATGAATGTTTACTAACTTGGTTTTCTAGAGGTTATTCCAAAAGCTTTTGTTTTCACTGCAGGTCTACTTCCTGGGACATCCTCAGGAGTAGTCTTATATGTAGGCTTCTGCTTACACATTAAGTCTCATTTCTGTGAGCAACTCTGAAACTTTCCACAGGTCCAGTCATGAATATGTCCAACCTTCCTGACGGACTTTAAGCTCCATGAAAACTGCAATAATGCAGGTCTTCACAGCTATTTTCCCAGTGGCTGACACTGACTAACACAAAGAAGCTGCTTAATACTGATTGAATATATGAATGAATGGCAAGACGGGTGGATGTTTGGATTAGTATTTTAAAGTCCACATGTCAACCAGATTTTAAGATACTTGAATGCAGGGACCAACTGCTTATCTATTATTTTCCAATGCCAAATATTGCACATTTGACATATAATTAAGATTTCAAAAGAGTGAATGAATTCATAGAATTACCACAAATATTCTCAACAAAATAATTCATAAAATATAATTAGGATAAATATTACTTGTAATACAGTGGCTGTATATGTGTGTTTGAATGTATATGTATCTTTTGAGATGCTTCTCAAAAATTTTAAAATGGCTTGGTTCAGCGGTTAGAGTGTAGGCAGGCAGTCTGGAGAGACCCAGGTTTCGGTTCCCACTGAGGGCATGTACCTAAGTTGCAGTTTGTCCCCAACCCTGGTTGGGTCGTGTGGGTGGCAACCACTCGATGTGTTCCTTTCACATTGATGTTTTTTTTTCTCTCTCTCTCTCTCACACTCTATCTGAACAAAATATCAAAAAATGTCCTCGGGTTAGGATAAAAAACAAAAACAAAAAACAAAACAAAACACAAAACAAAAAAAACCTTTAAAATGATTAAAATTATTTTTTCTTTTGAATTTTAAAATATAAAATCGATATATGATGATATCAGAAACTTGAATATCACCTTTAAAAACCATGTATAGGCCTTAGCAATATTGTCATGTAACTATTTAGCGATGGAAATATATTAACTTAAAAATAAGGGTAATAATGATTGCTGGCTCTTTGTATTATAGGGCTTAAGTAGGTTATTCAAAACAAGGTAATGGTTTGCATGTTTAGCCTCATGTTACTCATAGAAAAATCTACAAATGTTATTTGACGATTATTTTCTGTTGGTGAATATAATGCATTCTAGACAGACTGTCATGACACAAGAATACGATTCAAGATACTTCATCCCAACTGTGGCATGGGCAAGGTTCAGAACATCAAATCTTAGCATAATCTACAGATAAAAAATTGGGAATGGTCTAGCATTCTCATGATCATCTTCAGCTGCCAAATCTGGTTAGAAAACTTTAACTGGTTTAACAAATGACTCTCAAAATGCCATATAGAAATCTTAAGTGTATTCCGATGCCTACAAATAGTGTATTCAGATCAGGGAGACCAAAGAGATTGAGATTTATTTATTTTTATCAAATACTTAATGAAGATACACTTTAGTAATATGATTTATTCTTGATTTAAAATGATTTTAATTCAAAAACATAAAAAAATTCAATCTGGCCTACTTAGTAGATAAACTAACATTCCACTTTTCCCATCCCAACCAAGGTAATGACAATAAGAGTGCAGATAATAACAGTTCACTGCAAATTTCAATGGGATTCCCAATTTATTGCCAAATAAAAAAATTCATTCACAGATAATAGTCTTTTAAATCTGGCTAAGGCTGCATAATTTCAACTTTTACTTTCCATTAAAATGATCAAGAAAACACATAAAGAGATGAGGTTATACCTGCTAAAAATTCAGCATTAGTTAATACTTGGTGAAATCCAGGAGAAATATCTACTAAGAGATGCAGAGCAGAGCTGTAGGCCCAGGTTTAAGAATGGGAAGAGATGTACAAGCACCTTGACTACAACTATGACCTCAGGGGTACCTAGCCTCCAACTAGAGAAATCACAAGACAATGTCTTGTGTCCCTCAATTTATAAGAGAGTTGCTTCCTGATGCTGTCAGGGCCAGTGTACATACACACAATCACTGTCATTAGTATCCTTTCCTATCCATTCAAGATTCATGCTTCCCAGTGATGTAATACCACTAGCAGGGTGTATAGATGCATAGCCAGTACAGGTTAGAACTTTGGCTGCAAGTTAGCAGTAGGAAGGGTAATATGTGTAAAAACATAAAAAGGAGTGACTTTTCCCTTAACTATTTTTCAAGAGAAAAATTATAAACTAAATTATGTATTCATGAATTTCCTTCTCAATATTTACGTGATTCGGCAGCAAAAGACAGAGCATTCTTGCTCAGTTCAGCAAAGTAAACCAAATTTTTAAAATGGCTTGACATTAGAAATGTAGTATGTTACATGCCCCTCAAATAGTCTTTAGGCATAAGTGTGGAAGGGTTCTAACAGCAACCAGGCAGAAAGAGAAGGAGAACAGCAGCATTCGTGGTAGACAAGCATTAGATCTGGATACACCTCTCCTCCTCACTAACAGAGAGTCTCCAGTGTGGGATCTATAAATGGCTCTGCAGTATGAAGGGAGACTATTGCAGCTTGGCTGTAGAGAAAAAACAAAAGCATATTTTCTAATGAAATGTGGATGAAAGTAATGTATGCTACTTCCAGGCCTGATCCTTAATGACTTGCTGGGCAGTCCTTGACTTCCCCCTGACAAGTCAAATGGAGATAACTCCAGATCAAGAGCTCGAGCTGCCAATGACAGAAATGGGAGATGGAAGGAGTCTGAGCCCTGTGTGAACACTTGAAAGAGAGTGGTCAAGCCAGGAACATCTGCATTGTATTGTTGCCTGAACAAGAAATAACATTTTATTGTGTTAAGCTACTGAGATTCTAGCTAGTGCATTATTTAGTATAGCAGCTAGCATTATGTTAACTATAATACACATATAAAATCCTTGTGGAAAATGGAGGTTGGTGATGTAGTTTGATTTTAAAGAGGAGTAGATGGCAAAATTCACCTTATATAATACTTTAGAAAGACCTGTGTTTCTGAACATGGCTCTGCCATTACTTCACAAGAGTTTGAATAACTCACTTAAAATCTAAAAGTCTCAATTTCCTTCTTTGTCAAATAGTGTGTGTGTAAGAAGTTGCCCCTCAGTTAGTGGCTGCTTACCTTTATCCAGACTTAAAATTCTATGATTCCTTTACTGTAAGTGAAAAATCTAAGTTAATGTCAGATACCACTAAAATCTGCAATTAAAAAGTGTAAGTATAGAGAAGAGGGGTTACTTCTTAATGACCCACCTTGAGATGACTTGTTAAAAAGCTTTATACCAAAAGACATGCAAAACAGAACTCAGCTTTCTCAGAGTAAAGATAAGCCTCTCTTGTCCCTAAAAGTTATGAGAAATATAAGCATTTTTTTAAATGGTAAAAACAAAATTTCCCCCAAATATATGAATAAACTAAAAATACATCTCCTGAAAACAGTGTCAACCAGGAAACTGGGATAAAAGACAGTATTAGATTCAAGCTGAGTACTTTAAGAAAGAGCCAAAAATATCTGAAAGTACTGACATAATCTCCTTGGGAGGAGTTGGAAATGAAGACTTATCACTTGAGTCATTTATAATTAGAATCAGTAATATTCTGGACAGTATTGAAGAGCACAATCATATATTGGCATGAGAGAATTAGATGATAACCTAAAGGTCAGTTTCATTTCTCATGTCTATGATAATTGAGTCCTTATGATGGAGAATTCAAGGGGAGCTAAATGGAGACAATTACACCTTCTCTCATGATCCCAAATGCCCTTATAGAATGAATTATAAAAGTGCTTCTAAATAGCAGAAGTCACTAATCACAGTTTTATGATAGACAGTTTACATAACCTGCATCTGAATGGAAAAAAACAAAAACACATATAATCCTATAAAAAATTTAAACATGAGAGTCTCATCTCATTTGAATAGCTTTGGAATAAGCTCAGCCCTAGAGATCATTTGGTTCCTTCTGATTAAAAATGGAGGTTTTTCAATTAGAGCGGGAGTCAACTTTAAGAATGAGATGTTAGACTAATAAATGTGGGAGGATTCTGCTAGTCAGCACTCATAAAAGGAAATACTATTTTACCACATAAAATATGGAAGGTCTGAAAAGCCCTTTGCACAGCGTCACTGTGGGGCAGGGTGCAAGAGACATACACATGTGATAAGGATGCAATGTAGACCTAATGCAGTTGTAATTTAGGGGTAGGAATAGCCATCACTAGAGATGTGCTGCTGAGCTGTGTGACTGAGGCAGGAGCTGGCACTTTATAAGTACTGCACAGCACTTGGGAGGAGAGGCAGTGTGGTGATAAAGTGCCTGGCATTGGATGTCAACCAGACCTTGGCTCCAGATTTGATTCTGCCAATAACTAGCTGTTATGCTGTTTCATATTAATGGCTTAGCTGTTTCATGGCAAGTTACTTAGACATTCAAATTTCTTATCCATAAAATAAAAATAATAATGCATACCTTACTGGGTTTCTGTGAGATTTTAAATGAGCCTGAAAGTGTGTAGTGGGATATCCAGGCTGAGTCTTAGCTCTGCCTTCTACTAAGATTTAACTGTATTTGGAAAAATCTGATGACATGGTGAAGTAGCCTACCCAGGACACTACTGGCATGAAGAATAAAGAAGCCTTGAGAAAAAGACCTTCTGAGGGAAGAGCTATCTAGAGCTAGTAATGGTCTCAAAGTCAGTGGGGAGAAGTGATATTGCACATAGCTAGAAGTCTGCTGTTCAAATCTATCAGAGGCTAGCCCTTAGGTTCATGTTTATAACTATGGGAGACAGAAGGCTGTGAGTATAACCTGAGATGGCTCTTTTACTAAAACCCTATTAGACTTTAGAACACAGGCAAGCTCAGGTTGGTATTCATCTAAAGGGTTACTCAGAAAGAAAGAGAGGGTTTTTCTCCTTCAATAGGCACTGAATATCCAAAGGTTTCAGTGCAGTGGCGACTGGACACAAGAAAACTGTGCTGCCCGATAAAAGAAGGTGTTACCTCTTGCCAGGGGTCCTTGGCTGAGAATGTGGTTAAAAGTAGAAGTGGCAGCAGTACAGGTATACAGGGGTGATTGTGGCACCTGGTGAAGGGAGAAGAGGTGTTCACAACCAGTGTCCGTGTGAGCAGGCAGAGCAGCACCTGTGAAAGGTGGCTGGTGGCTGGTGGTATACAGCAGCTGGCAAACAAAGAGTAAAGGCACTGCAAATGATGACAAGAGTCACCCAGGGGAAGTCACAGAATCATGTGGAGTGGATACCATGTAACTGACTGCAGTGCTTTGTGAGCATTTATGTGATACTGTCTCAGTACCACCAGAAATACTTTGGGAGGTCAATGGGAATATATGGAGGAGAAAAGACAGATTGAGTTTAGTTTACCATCTGGCATCCATCTGGCATGATCAGGTAACATCTGATGTTACCATTAACATTATTTGGATCCAGAAAATGGTGGATACAGAAAATCTGGATATGAGATTAATATATCTTAGGCATCCAGTTAATGATAATCTTCTGCCCCTTTTACCCTGTTGTTTTTTCATTTTATGGGGATGACCAGGATTCATAACTGGACTCCATCATCAAATCATGTCTGACTGTAGAAAAATGAACAATCTTGGTCAAATTACTTATTCTTTCTTGGCT
Organism: Molossus molossus; assembly: GCF_014108415.1. Classification (NCBI taxonomy): domain Eukaryota; kingdom Metazoa; phylum Chordata; class Mammalia; order Chiroptera; family Molossidae; genus Molossus; species Molossus molossus. Next base: position 44,374,143 of record NW_023425401.1, read on the forward strand.
TGTTACTCTCTTAACAAAATTGGAATAGTGTAACCTGTTTTGCAGTCAAGAGATAGCATGTGTAGAACATTGTCTCAACACCTGCACCTAGTAAGTACTCAGCAATGTTAGTTTCCTCCAACTTTGAACAACCAAAGAATTCTATGCACATGGCATTTCAGAATTGACCTGGGAAAGAACTTAGCCAGCTGAGCTGTGGTAACTGGAAGGTAGAAAAGGCTGCAAACTCATTGAAGGAGTTCCAGGTGAGAGGTGTTTTCCCTCTGCGTGTCCAATAATGCATTTGATTCTTTCAAACAATTGCAAATCTGGCACTATCATTAACATTTTATTTTATTTACATATTTAAAAAATTTTTAATTACAGTTAACATACAATATTAGGTTAGTTTCAGGCATACAACCCAAGTTCATCGACATTTTATATATAAAGAAACCAAGGCTCAATGTTTTCATAAGGGTAAATTCTGATTTCGTCACCAAGGATGCTGGTAATCCCTTATGCTCTTTTCTCCTGACCAGCTTCCACTTTTTAAAAATTGTGGCAAATATATATATAATGTAAAATTTACCATTTTAACCACTTTAAAGTATATAGTTCAGTGGCATTAGGTATGCAACTCACACATTGTTGCCAACCAGCACCAGCATCTACCTTCAGAAGTCTTCCATCTTCCCAAATTAAAACTCTGTTCCCATTAAACCATAACTCTCTATTTTCCCTTCCTCCCAGGACCTGGCAACCACCATTCTGCTTTCTGTCTATAAGCTTGATTCCCCTAAGTACTTCATGTAAGTGGAATCATACAGTATCTGTCCTTTTGTGACTGGCTTATTTTACTTAGCATAATGTCTTCAAGGTTCATCCATGTTGTAGTATATGTCAGACTTTTTCTCCTTTGAAAGGCTGAATAATACTTCATTGTGTCCACACACCTAATTTTTTGATCCATTTATCTGTGGAGGGACACTTGGGTTGCTCTCCCTTTTTGGCTATTGTGAATAATGTTATTTTAAACATGGGTAGACAAATGTCTATTCAAGTTTTTTTAGTTCTTTGGGGTATATCAAGAAGTGGTACTGCTTGGGGGAGGGAGGTATCAGTGGGGGGAAAAGGAGAAACATCTGTAACAAAATTAATTAATTAATTAAATAAAAAATACTAAAAAAAAAAAAAAGAACCGTTGACTAGTTAATTAAAAAAAAAAAAAAAGAAGTGGTATTGATGAATCATATGGTAATACTATTTATAATTTTTTGAGGAAGTGCCATATTCTCTCATAGTAGCTGCACCATTTTACATTCCTATAATCAGTGCATAGTTTACCCACATCCTAATTTCCCCACATTCTTGCTAACACGTATATCTTTACTTTTTTTTAAAAAAAATAATATTTATATATTTTTTAAAATAATGGGTGTTCTGTTCTGGCTAAGAGCCTTTACCAGTGCTTGATGAGAACAATGGTGGGAAGCTAAAAAAGAATCATGTAGCATTTATATCTGTGTGTTATTTGTAAATTGCTTATGATATTTAACTTTCTGATCTAAATGCAATTCATTTTAAAAAATGTGGTTCACTCCTTACTACCTAGCACTGTCTGTAATTTCCAGTTAAATCCATTTCAGTTATTGTTTTTTCAAAAGCGTCTGAAGTGGATGTGATTTCTGGAATGCATGTGCAAATAAAATTCAGCACCTTTATAAAATCCAACTGAATTTTTGTTGGGTGGGAGGATTCAATCAGTAGATTAAGCTCTAGCCATCTGATTACATTTTACGTACTTAACTGGTATTATGTATCACTCTCCACATTTTGCCGGATTTCAACTGTAGGAAGCAAATATTTGGCAGTAACACAAAAGAATCTTTCCCAAAATCCAAATCATAAGGATATGGTAAATTCAAAATTAATTTCTCAATAAATAAGATAATTCCTTTTTAAAGTTAAAGGTCCAGAATTCATAACCTTATTGATCCATAAAAATATAAATTTGCATATTAAAATGGGGTTTAATTATATTGGTTGCAGATGAACAAAGTGTGTGTGTGTGTGTGTGTACAATCTCCAGAATACAGAATGAAGTTTCTTCTGGTGATGTTGCATTCTAGTGTTCCAGTAGTTACTGACTGTGGGGGGACTCTGGGCAAGAAATCTCTGTGGAACTTCTTTTTAAAGTAAATTAGGGAATGCAATGCTTATCTTCTAGAGATAAAATGAAACATTACTGAGAAACATCTAACATTAGGGGCCTCCCAGAATAGGTGCTTATTCAGTTAGTTTTCTTTTATCCCCTTCCTATACTTTAATTATCATCTTTGTTATGTGACAATTATCCAGAGAAACATTTTATCTCAATTATTATATTTCTTCCCTTTTCATTTTCTTTGACACAGAAGAATTAAATGTTTACTTTCAAAGCATGAATTGGTGTGTATGTGTATGAGTTTTCCCCCAAAGAGTGCATTTAATTTAATTAATAACTTCAAAATCCCTTGGGTGATATGAAATATACATAGTTATTACAAGCCAATGTGTGTGTAGGAGGGGAAGATGACTCAGTAGGAGGTAGAGGCAGATAACATATGTGCAAATGGAAGTTAGAATCCAGGCAGCACTCCAGGAGAGAAGAAGGATGCTAAGTTAGTCTCCAACAACTTGCATCACCCAGGTGTACTCATATCTTGCCAAGAGAGGGCTGCAAGCTTGCTGTAGAGGACTGGTCCAGCTTGTATCAGAGCATCTACTTTCCTGTTTCAGGCATTTGTGGGATAGCAACAGGGGTGTGCTGGCTGTAAATAACTTGTTTTGAACAGCCACATTCATAAGCCAGAATCAACAGGGAGGATTTGCCATAACAAAGGACTTTCCAGACACCACAGTATTCTCTTTTAAGTGGAAAATTTTCCTGGTGCACTCAAAATATGATTTCATTTACAAATCATATATTGATTAAAAAAATAGGACTTTAGAACTGAGAAGTATCTCTGAATTTATCTGGTACAACATCTTATTTTACAAATAAAAAAATGAGGCTGACAGGGGATAAATGACTTGCCTAACATCAGGAAGCTGAAGAAGCTGGAATTCCCAGGCCTCCTGACTACCAGGACAGGGCTTATCCTATGAGGCCACATCACCAGTGATCTCTCATAGCAAGATTTCCACGCACTTAACTCAAAAAGAATTGTTATTTCTTGCAACCCACATCATAGCTGTTTTTTGGTCATTTTACAGGGTCTGACCCAGAGTTTTTTGAAGTGAACCCTCAAAATTTTACCACGTAAGTATTTTTCTAACCTTAATGATAATGATAATGATGATAATAGTAATAATGTTTCACAATTGTACGGTACTTACTTATTATGTACCAGGCACAATCCAGACATTTTACATCAATTAACTCTCAAAAACCCTGATGATGGATGGACTATTATAGCCATTTTACAGAAGAACAAATTGAAGATAGAATGGTTAAACAAATTGTTGAGAATATACCTGGTTGACAAGTGATGGATTTGGGATTTGGACATAGCCAACATGGTTCTAGAGTCTGTGCACTTAACAACTATGCTAACTTTCCTCTCAAAATCCTGCTACCCTACACCACCACTTCCCTATGATAAGGATGAGAAGATTTTCCTGGTGGCCACATTAAAATAATTTATTGACTCTAATCCCTGACCCTTCCCGATAGTGGGAGGTCTGGCAGGAAAGAATGGAGAGCAAAAAGACGCCAGGTGATCTAAACTCCACTGCAAGTGCTCCACAAATGGGCCACTCGGAGAAGGCATATGTTAGAGGTTCTGCAGTTTTATTATACTTCAAAAAATGTAGCATTCTTTGATTGCTTTAATTATAGGTCTTCAATATGGAAAGAGCAAGGCAGGCTAAGTAAAACTGGACAGTTACTTAAAGTCAGGTAAAACAAGCAGGCTGTTATTTTATAAATGACATTTTAATTATCACCAGGAAGTCATTAAAAATATATCATGGCAGTTTGCTTCATTGCTTTTGGAAAGATAATATTGACAAACTGTTATGAAACTGCAGTTCAGAAAACAGTGTAAATTGAGATTGGTAATAAAACACAAATTCACTTGTGTACCCTAAAGCAATGATTTGAAGAGAGAAGAAAAAGTTAAAAATCTACTTTTCTTTTTTAGGGCAAGTCAAAAGAGAAAGTCATTTGCAGGAAGACTGTTAGGTCTATAGGTTGATTGCCTATGTGAATTATGAATTACTTGATGTGTTTAGCACAGTAATTTGAAGTTTCAGCCATCTAAGCACAAGCCCCTGAGTTGCCAAATGCTCCTAAATGCCAATGTTGCCCCCCTTCCTACTCCAGAGGACTGTCTTCCTAGTGACCTCTGGGCTAGAGGATTGAGACCATAACCTGCTCCCAGAGATGATAGCGGGTTTCATCAAGGGAGACTGCTTAGCTCTAGCACCTTTAGTCATCTTTATGAAGTCCACAGCTTCCTCCCTCGGAGATCACAGGACAGTAGGAAAGGTTTTCACATTTAGTTTTCCCCTAAAAATTGAAGTTCCTATTGCTTATCATGACTGATTTTCCTTATAATTAAAACTGATGCAAATACTCTTTGCCAGTGATGTGGGTTTTCACTCTAGAGACCACAGAAAAACCATTCAGACCAAACCACTACCTTTTATCTCTTTCTTCTAGGAAATACTTTACATATTGGTATCTTTGGTTATTACACTAAAACGGAAAACTTGTGCTGACTGATTCAATTATACATTAAGCATATAAAATAAAGAAAATACTTGAGATATCATTTAAGGGCAATACAATTTACTTTACTTTCTCTAGAATTTTCCAAAGGTGGGGATATTGCTAAGACCTAGGGATCATTTGTATCTCTAGGGGAAAAGATAAAGATAAATGGTGCTTAGATCACAACACTCTAGCCAAATAACAGTTTATATCTTTTCTTCAAGATACTTCCCCCTCAGTTCTTCATATTCATTAATTTATTTGCTCAATGAATATGATTAAAGAGACACTCTATGTGTCTCAATTCATAAGACATGAAAAAGAAAGAAATGCCATGAGAGCAGTCTATAGAAAATGCTTTTAGAGATTTTACATGATATCAATGAGAGACACAGCTACTCTATTCCAAGAAGGTTTATTGGACATGCATTTACCTTGTCTCTCTCTCTCTAAACAAACCTTATGGAAAGCTTGCAAAAGATTTAAACAGGTTTTAATCTACAACAATAAAGACAAAAATAAGCAAGAGATCTCATTAAATTTTTGGAAGGCACAATGGATAGAGTGATAGTTAATATAGTCACATATAGCCACAAAGTAGAATATATTGAGAAAGAACTGCACCCAAGTGGGAAAGTGGCATCTTGGCCCCACAGAACTCCAAAGAGGCTTGGGTCTAAGAAGACACTGGGTAAATGAGATCAGGATGATATATGAAGCTAAAGGTAGAACCCTACCAACCATTTAGCTTCTAGCCAAAGAAATAATTAAACAGATCTCTCTCATATGAATTAGGAAGGCAATATAGGAGTTGGAGCATGGGTAAATCTCTCTTAAACAAAGCATCTGGGACCCGAAAAAATTAAGGCTGGCTGCCTATCTATTCACTCTAAAATGAAGCTATAAATGTGTGCACAGAGATCACAGTCAGCTTCTCTATTGTCTCATTCTTACGTATAAACAGGCTATAAAGAATGAGCTTTCTTTTCAGAAAATTCTAAAACATAAAATGTAAAGAACAATGATAAGAACATAAGAATTACCTGGCTGGTGTGGTTCAGTGGTTGGGCATTGACCCAAGCAACAAGAGGGTGCTGGTTTGATTTCCCATCAGGGCACAGCCTGGGTTTTGAACCAGATCCTTAGATCCAATCGATGTTCTCTCTCATTGATAGGTTTCTATCTCTCTCTCCCCCCTCCCTTCCTCTCTCTCTAAAATCAATAAAGAAAAAAGTAGTTTTTTAAAAATAATTTAAAAACACTGAAAAAAAAAATAGAATCAGCCAGGAAATGTAACAAGAAAGATGTTGCAAACAATAAAAATCAGAGAATAAGAAAAGACTCTTGAAAATTAAAATAATATGATGAATACAATTTTAAATATTTAATTGAAGATCTGGGTGATAAGAACAAAAAAAATTCCTCACATCAGAGAGCAGAGGGACAAAGATAGAGAAAAGAAGGAAAGACATGATTCAGAGGATCAAGCCAGGATGACCACATCTGATTAATAGGGGTTGCAGACAGAATAGGAAACATGAGGAAGGAAATATGCAAAGAAGCATAACAAAAGTATTTTCCAGAGCTGAAAAGCATATCTTCAAATGTAAAAGATCCACTGCAGGCCCGGCACAGATACATTTTTAAAAGGTAATATATTTGGACCTACGGTTGTGAAATTTTAGAACACCAGAACCAGGGGTCAACAAACTTTTTCTTTTAAAGACCAGAGAGTAAATATGTAAGCCTTTGTAGACCATACTGTGTGTGTTTCCACTACTCTACTCTCCTGTTGTAGCACAAAAACAGCCATAAAGAATATGTGAGTGCCCTGGCCAGTTTGGCTCAGCGGTTAGAGCGTCGGCCTGCGGTCCAGAGAGACCCGGGTTCGGTTCCCGCTAAGGGCACGTACCTCGGTTGCAGTTTGTCCCCGGCCCTGGTTGGTCGTGCGGGTGGCAGCCATTCGATGTGTCCCTTCACGTCGATGTTTCTCTCTCTCTCTCCCTTCCTCTCTCTCCCTCCCTCTCTCTCCCTCCCACTCTATCTGTACAAAAAAAAAAAAAAAAAAAAAAAAAAAAAAAAGAATATGTGAGTAAATCTCTGTGTTCAAAAAAACCTTTATGTACAACACAGCATGTAGGCTGAGTTTGGCCCATGGGCCATAATTTACTGACCTCTGATCAAATGCAAAGAGAAAATGCTAAAAACATGAAGAAGAAGAAGAAGAAGAAGAAAACAACAACAAATAAACAGACAACCTAAGAGAAGAAAAAAAGTATCACAATGGTATGAGCAACACCTACCGATAAGGTAGTGCGACAGTGATTCAAAGTTCTGGGGAAAATATTTAGAATCCTCTACCTGGCAAAACTATCAAGTGTAAGAGTAACAATTCATATTAGGACTCAGAAATTTTACCTTGCAAATATCTCTTATTAAGAGCTCACTTCAAGACAGTAAGACCAAAGAGAACCCTCCACAAAAGCTAAAATAAAAAACACAGAATCTAGAAAGCATATATCTAACCCAGAAGTCATAGTGATAACTGTGTAACAGGTCTAGAGTCAGCAACCCTGACTAAAGTAAGAGGACAGAGGCCCTGCAAAGCTGGTATTTGGAAAAATAAGGAACTTGATTGAATATATGACATGATAGAGCATTTGAAAGAAAAAAATAAAGATACAACAAAGGCAAATAGTGACAGTAGAAAAAATTAATTAGAAAGAAGAGAAAAAATTAAAACCCAAAGAGGCAAGGGCATACATTCATAGCACTCTACTTGTCTAAGCAATGACCAGCTGAGTATTTGCATGGAGTGTCAGGAGAGAAAATTCTGGTTCACGCTTTGGAGACCTGAGAAAGTGGCCATGCTGAGGGGAATTAGAATTACTTTTATAATGGCCACAGCACATGATGCCACATTGGAAGAGGTTGCACACATTGCAAGGGCCTTGTGTGTCATGCTAATAATTTCTGATTTTGATTTTTGAAAAGAAACACTATGGTGTTACCTCAAAAAGCTAAAAATTGAACTGCCATTTGACCCAGTGATCCCACTTCTAAGAATACACCCTATGAAGCCTGAAACACCAATCAGAAAGAATATATGTACTCCCATGTTCAAAGCAGCACTATTTACAATAGATAAGATCTGGAAACAGCCCAAATGTCCATCAGTAGATGAATGCATAAAAAAGCTGTGGTATATATACACACAATGGAGTACTATGCACCTGTAAGAAAGAAAGATTTCTTATCCTTTGAGATGACATGGAGGGACCTGGAAAGTATTATCCTAAGTGAAAGAAGCCAAACAGAGAAAGACACGTTTCATATGATCTCACTTATTTGTGGAATATAATGAACATAACAGTCTGAGGAATGGGGTAGTCCCAGAGACGTGGAAGTGGGGTACAGACGGACAATCCCTAGAAAAGGGGGTTGGTGGGGGAGAGATAAACCACAGAACTTATATGCATGTATGCATGAACAATGGACATGGACAACAAAGCTGGGGACAGGGCGGGGAAAAAGGAGAAACATCTGTAACATAAATAAAAGTAAAAAAATGAATAAATAAAAGCAATTTGAAATTACTGAGAGCTTTAAATGCAGAAATCACAAATTTGGAGCTGCATCAGTCTGGAGGTGGTAGTAGACCGGAAGTAGATGAGACTGGAGGCAGGGAGAATGTACATAGGGACATGCCACCGGGAAATTCTTTTGTTGCTTTGTAAAATAGCATGGTAACCAAAAGGACACATAGATACTGTGAATCTTATAGCTCTTCCATGAGCTTTCTTTTGAAGATGACTAATTCTTTTTTTTTCTTTCAGATGAAGAGAGGAATGCAGAAGACATTACATTGGGCTTGATGTCTCTAAGAACAACTCCAAACAGAAGGTTCTTGCAATGGAATAAACAAAAGACAATTTTCAAAACTGAAATTCTTATTATATAGTTTCCAAACTTCCACACTTTCACTAGATTAAACATTGTCCAAGGTCTGAGAACTTCTGTTCTTTACTCTAACTCATTATAGCTTTAGAATAAACGTGTTAAAATTGTGGTACTGAAATGATAGTTGAAGGTAGCTGCTTTTGTTAAAGATATAAATTCTCCATTTCAAACTCCAGAGAACATACCAGATTCAAGGGTTTGGGTGGGTGGACATTAGGAATCTGCATTTTTAACATGTTCACAGCTTAAACTATACTACTAGGATTGTATGTACTTAGCTTACATCCTCTCTGTTAATCCACTTTTGTTCCTCTGGTATATACTAGAATTCTTGCCGCTGCTATTAGTGTGTGTGCTAAACCAGGAAGTTCAAATATAAAATTGTCATTTTTAATATAATGTCCTCAAATTTTACAGTATAATTTCGACCCTCTACTGTCCTGTGCTATTTAATTTCTCTCAAGACTTTGGACAACATTTCCTACAATTTTCTCTACCAATTTATTGCCATGCTACTTGGAGTCAGAGTGAAAACAAATTACCTTAATGTGAAACTATATATAACCTGTGGAAAGGCAAATATTTAATTGTGCCTAAATTTAAAGTGGTATTTGATTTCAGTATAAAATTAGGTTCAAGAAACTTTACTGCTTTCTGAAATTACCTTTCTTTTTAAACCATCTATGCCAAGATTAGTTTACTCTCTCATTTAACAAGTTTAGTTACTGCTTTAAAAAAGCAAAGATCATCATGTTTTGCACTCTGCTACCTAAGCTGCTAAGAACAAGTTTCAGAGAGCTTATATCAAATGTGAGTTTGACCTCAGAATGTAGAAATTCATTTGATTTCTATGTTTTTCTCCTCAAAAGAAAAGTATGCAAGCAGTTGAAATATATTTTAGCCCTGAAATCAGTTTAATAAGAATTATTTTTATTTTTATTCACTGTATAGCAATAACATTCATTAGAGAATTTAAATGCAAATAGAAGGATCTGTGATGAGGTACTCAAAGCATGATGATGGATTCGGAAAGACTGAAATCTTGGGAAGCAGAGGATAACTTGACTATGTGTCCTGACTATGTTCGCAGGCTCTCATACAAGAGTACATAAGGTTACAGATACCAAGATATTTTCAAGTACAGTGACTGATGAGAGAGTTTATTTGTCCCTCAGACTCTTCAAATCTAGAGGAATTATAACCCCAGAGTGTCTTTGTAATTCAGCTTTCCTTTGGTGGACTGATAGAGATAAAAAAGAATGTATGTGAATCAGGGTCAAAACCAAGAATGTTTCCCTATTAGAAATAAGCTCCATAAGGACAGGGACTTTCTCTAGTTCACTGTTGGAACCTCAGTTAATAGAACAGAACAATTGTTGGAAAAAAAATATCTGTAGAAGGAAGGAAGGAAGGAAGGAAGGAAGGAAGGAAGGAAGGAAGGAAGGAAGGAAGGAAGGAAGGAAGGGAGGAAGGGAGGGAGGAAGGGAGGGTGAGAGGGTGAGAGGGAGGAGGGAGGGAGGAAGGGAGGGTGAGAGGGTGAGAGGGAGGAGGGAGGGAGGAGGGAGGGAGGGAGGAAACTATAAGGGAGGGAGAAACTGAAAAGATACTACACCAGTGATTTAAGATATTAGAGAAAAAGAATAGAGTTCAGGGAATAAAGTATAGTTCCTTTCATTTAGGCATTGACTGCCAACTCAGTAGTAGATTCTGGAGATAGAAGACCATCATTGGTCCTCTGGCCCCAGGAGCTTCAATCCTGAAGGGAAAAAACAGATACAATACAATGGTGGTGAGGGCTGTTTCAGGGATGTTGGCTAAGAATTATAGGAACAGAGCAAAAGAAGATTTGAGAGTTAGTAATGGGTTAAACTGAAATAAAAATCCAAGTTTTCTAACTTTGAATCACATTCTCTTTACATGAAGGGTCTGTATTCCTTAGGTCCACCTTGGTAGGAGGGCTCTTGGTTTTAGTAGTTTTGACTCTCAACTGCTTTAAGTTTTAAAGCCATATTGCAGTTGATGTTTTAGCAAGTTACTGGGACAGCCTATTGAGGAAGAATAATAAACTAGCATTCTTTCTTCTTATTTACCAATTACTTCCAAAGTTCTGATATTCATCCATATGTCATCACAAAATTCTGACCTTTACCTGATGTCCAATATTATAACACTATTCAACTGAGGCATCACAACAGCTACATGGGTGGGTGTATCACATAGAAGGGAGTTAGAGTGGAGTAAAATCTAGTCCTCAGAGGATTGTACACAGCCTATTTTAAGCTATGTCACAGCCAGAAATTGAAGTGTCCATGAGTATAGCCTTGTAAAATATACCTCTTTCATACGTAGAAGTGAAAAAAAGGTTGGAAAACTACCATATTACGAAAATGTCTATTTAAGATGCAGTAAATCTTAGAGAAAATTCTTTAAGTAGAATTGGTCCTGAGTCAATGGTAGAGGAGAGGCAAATCAAAGACACAAACCTAAAAACTGTACTAGAAGGAGAGGAAATATGATTTTAATTAGTTATATAAAACCCAACAAATTTATTCTATAGCACTGAGTAATTCTTGGGCATATGTCAGTTTGAGAAGCACATATTTTGCTACTTTTATTTAATATTATGGTATATATTAAGATTATTGATAATTTGATATGTTTTTGTAATGTTTTACATAAAATAGCTAAATTGAGTTCCTCTGGGGTATCATGATTAATTTTAGATTTGAATCACACTACTGAGTTCTAATTTGAAATACAGTCATAAGAATAATGTCGCAAACCAACTCAACTCCACATGCAGAAAGCTAAAAATTTGTACTTTTCCCAAGTCATAGAATTGCAAAGAACCAAGGCAATGACATAAGGAATAGAGAAATAAAAGGTGAAGATCATTCACATATCATTAAATGGTTTATATATTGGTAGACTCTTGAGATACATAAACTGTCCTTACATTTCCCATCTGTATTTAATTGCAAATGCAATTGATCTTGGACAACTTTGTTCCTTAATGGTTAAATTAACATTTATTGCAGTAGGGATTTGAGAACAAGCTATTTTGGTTTCGCTTAAATATATCTTTGCAGTGTTGCTTCTAGAATCTTCAATCTGATGTTCTTAAAATATTTGTGGCATCTGACACTGTTTTTTTCCCCCATATAGAATCATCCACTTGGTAAAATTTTTATGTTTCTTTAATAACAAAAGAAAAATAGATATGTGATATTTCTTTTTTTTTTTTTATTGAATTTTCACCATATTAACAGACACGGAATACAAAAAACAGTATGTTCTAAAAGCCACTTCTAAATATTAACTTATTTTGGACTTAATAGTCTTTCTGGAATTGTCTTCAGAGAAGAATTATTAAACATTAAGTGGTTAAATGTGCTCATGCATTAATTTAAAACATATTCACTGAATATCTTTTATGAAAAAGGTATATTAAACTAGGAATATTGTGGCAAGTCAAACAAACTCTATGCTTTCAGACTGGATTGTCTAGGGGCCATGGACATAACTTAAGAGCTGCAACAGGTGCAGTGAATGCAATGAGAAGGTCTAGGATAGGGAGCTCCAGAAGTATACTGGGCTGCTGGGTGAAGTGGCCTCAAAGGTAGAATAAGTTAGTTTGATAAAGAAAGATGATAAGGAGATGATTGTGTGAGAAGAGTCTAGGCAGAGAGAATACTGAGTCAAGAGATCGCATGTCCCATCTAGGGAAATATGGTGGATTCCAACTTGGTATCTGAAGAAAAAGTGGTGGAGGAGAGGACATGACACCACAGAGGATAGACAGGCCAAATAAACTTTATCAATCAGTTTGAACTTCATTTGGAAAGCAAGAAGAAACCCTAAAGGATTTTAAACAAGGCAGTGACTCATTAGATTAGTAGTAGAGAAATGTCATTCTGGTTACAGTGTAGAGAACAAATTACAAAGTGGCAAGTCTGGAAACAGGGAAACCAGTTGGCAGTTGTTACTTTTGATTTAGATAATGATTCCAATCAAGTAAATTAGGCAAGCTATTGGATAGCGAGATTGGAAAAGAAGAACTGTTAGAAGAATAATTTAGGAATTAGACTGTGCCAGGATATAGTGTTTGATTATTTGTAGTAAAGGAGAAGTAAAATCAAAGTCAATAAAGACATTTCTAGCTTGGGAAACTAGGCACTATTTACAGGAAGGGTATGTATTCCCGGAGAGGTTTGGAGGTAGTTTCAAACATATGGAGCTGAATTCTTATGGGACATTCAAGTAGAAATTGCAGGAAGGCACTGGATTTATAGATCTGGAATTTAGAAGAGATCTGAACTGGAAATGTAGATTTGGTATAATTAAGTGAATACAAACTATATGTAACAGTTAAAATATTGTATTAGTGTTGTATGCACTTTTAAGTGATGAACTTGCACTTGAAAACCACTAAAAACTATTCATATAAAAACTGAATTCTGGAAATACAGGCTTACATATGGCTATTCTTCTTGAGATTTATATAAAATATAATTTCCTACCTTTTCATTACCTATTTCTACTTTTGTATACTTTGAGTGCACATTTTTACCTTCATCAAAATTATTTCAGTATCTGTATAAAAAGCAATTAAAGCTCTTGCAAGTGACACCAGAGGAATAGTGTTATGAGATCCCTTTGTCTCTCCCCTTGAAGTCTCAACAATTTGAAACACTATAATTCAACAATGGATTACCTGCTCAATGCACAAACACATTTGAGGGATCTGGGCATTGAAATATCTAAAGGTGGACAAGTAGGAGTGAGCCAGGGAGGCAAGAAGCAAGAATAGCTGAGATGAACCATGAACGCAGACCTGCAGCTGGGAGCTCATGGGTAGCTCAGCTCGGAGACGGAAGAAATCAAGTTGTGGCTGGCTGGTGCTTCCTTCAGATAGGAGGAGCAAGAAATTCAGGGGACATTCCTGCAGAAGTGGGAAGTAGGAGCTACAGCTGAGCCCAGTGACCTTGTCAGGGATGAAGCATAGACAATACGACAATTGGCATTCCAAACCGAGAAAAAAAGCCATGAAGTCTGGCTGCTTTTAACTTCACAAAGCTTGCCTCCTTTCACCCTTTGTATTGAGTTGCAGAGCACACTACTGGCAAACCCAGCAACTGGTACTACACAATCACCTTCTTCCTGAGTAAAAAATGTATTCTATGACTAATCCCAGGTTTAAGTGGAGGTGCAGGGGAAATACCATGGAGGTCAACTATCCACTATTGCCTGGAGGGCAAGGTAACAAAAAAGGTGGCCAGGTTCTCTCGGAACCCCACCAACACGTATTGTGGCTACACTGCCAATGTAGACTGGCTGCAGGAGACAGTAGTGGGATTTCACAGATTTGAAGCCATATTGCCCAATGTGTCCCCATTTAGAGTTGGTCCCCTGGGATGGGGTGACCAAATCACAGGGGAGGTACCCACTTTCCCAGGGAGCACAGGCCATTTTCCACCATCCCATGGAGATCTGAAAAGCCAGAGAACTGCAAGTGAGCTAAAAAATTTATGATTCAGTGCCACCTACTAGAAAAAATAAAAAGACTCCTTCTTAGCAATCTACTAGAGATGTGCCACTCATACAGAGATGCCTAGACAGAGAAGAAATCCATCAAATACCATGAATAACCAAGGTAATGATGCAGCTCAGAAAGAAAATAAAAAATCTTCAGGAAAAAAAAAAGCATAAAGACATGAAAATGTGTGGCTTAAATGACAGAGGATTCAAGACTGCAGTGCTGAAAAAACTCTACAATATGCAAGAAAACACAGAAAGGCAAATTAAGAGCTTATAAAACAAATGAGTACTTTACCAAAGAGATTTAAACTTTAAAACAAACAAACAAACAAAAAAAACCAGAAATTTTAGAAGTAAAGAACTCAATCAAAGAGATCAAGAATGAACTAGCAAGCATAGGAAATAGAGCTGACCAGATGGAGGGAAGAATTAGTGATATCAAAGATAGAAATCTAGAAAAGACACAGAGGGAAGAGAGAGAGACTTGAGCATAAAAATATATGAAAGAGTTCTACAAGAACTATCTGACTCCATCAGAAAGAGCAATATAGAATAACAGGCATACCCACGGAAGAAGGGAGGGAGAATGGAATGAAGAGCCTATATAAACAAGTAGTTGATGAGAACTTCCCAAACCTATGAAGAGAGCTACATCCTCGAATCCAAGAAGCAAATCGAACACTTAATTACCTCAGTCTAAAAAGGCCTTCTTCAAGGCACATTACATTAAAACTGTCAAAAATTGATGACAAAGAAAAATTTCTTAAGGCAGCCAGGAAAAAGAAGAAAGAAAGCTATAAAAAAGAAATCCCACTAGGTTACCAAGGGACTTCTCAGAAGTAGCTCCACAACCTAGAAGGAAATGGAATAAAATTTTCAAACTACTGAAAGAGAGAAATTACCACCAAAAGTAATATATCCAACAATGGTATTCTTTAGATATGAAGGAGAAATAAAGACTTTTCCAGACAAAATGAAGTTGAGGAAATTTATCAACAGAAGACCTCTATTGCAGGAAATACTCAAGGGGGTTATTCTACTTGAAACAAAGAACACAGGTCATAAAACGATGAGTAAGATAACCAGCAAAAATACACCATAAACAGGCATAATTTGTGATGACAAAAACATAAAAGAAGAGGAGGGGGTAAAGGTCTGAATTTGAAAAGGATGATAGTGATTGGATGCATTCAAAAGAAAAAGGACTATTGCATACATGAAACTTTCTTTTTCATAAACCTCATAGCAACCACATACAAAAACCCCCAACTGAGACACTTAACGTAGAAAAAGAGGACACAGAAGAAAGAAGTTTGGAATACCACCAAACAAAAACAACAGATAACAATACAAAGGGAAAGAACCAGTGAAGGCACAGAGCTACTAGGAAACAAAAGATAAAATAGCTATAAAAAAATCTTCATACATCAATAATCACCCTAAATGCAAATGGACTGAACTGACCAATAAAAGCACACAGAGTAGCAGATTGGATAAAAAAACAAAACAACAACAAAAGAAACCCAACTATATGCTGCCTTCAGGAGACACATCTAAGCTGCAAAAACAAAGATAGACTCAAAGTGAAAGGGTGGAAAATGATTGTCCAAGCAAATAGCATCCACTGAAAAGCAGGTATAACAAGAGACAAAGATGGACATTTTAAAATGATAAATGGGACACTACATTAAGAAGACATAACACTTCTCAATGTATATGCACCCAATCAGGAAGCACTGAAATATATAAAGCAACTACTAACAGGACTAATGGGAGAAACTGACAAAAAGACAATCATAATAGGGGAACTAAATATGCCACTGACAGCTCTAGATAGATCATCCAAACAGAAAATCAATGAAGAAATATCAGCTTTAATTAACACATTCAACCAATTGGACATAATTGATATTTACAGAGCCTTTCATCCCAGAATATCAGATTATACATTCTTCTCTAGCATACATGAAACATTCTCAAGGATAGACCATATATTAGGTCACAAAACTCACCTTAACAAATTTATGATTAAAATCACACCACACATAACTCTGACCACAATGCTTTAAAATTAGAAATCGTCTTCAAAAAGAAAGTAGAGAAATCCACAAATATGTAGAAATTAAACAATATACTACTAAAAAAAGACTAGATCAAAAAAGAAATAAAAGGTGAGATAAGAAGCTATATAGAGACAAATGAGAATGGCAATATAACACATCAAAACTTTTAGGATGCAGCAGAAGGAGTAATAAGAGGAAAGTTTATTTCATTATAAGACTATCATTTCAAGAAGCAAGAGAAATCCCAAAGAAAAAACCTAACATTACATCTTAAAGAACTACATTACATAAAAAAAAAATAACAAATGCAACCCAAAGTCAGTAGAAGAAAGGAAATAAAAAGTAGAAAAGAATTGAATGAAATAGAGAATGAAATAACTATACAAAAAATTAATACAACAAGAAGTTGGTTCTTTGAAAAGATTAATAAAATTGACAAACCCCTGGCTAGACTCACTAAAGAGAAAAGAGAAAAGACTCATGTAAACAAAATGAAGAGGAGAAGTTGCCACAGGCATCACAGATATACAAAGGATCATACTAGAATACTATGCAAGATTACATGCCACTGAATTCAATAATCTAGAAGAAATGGGTAAATTCCAAGAAATATATAACCTTCTTAGACTGAATCATGAAGAATTGGAAAATCTCAGCAGGCTGATCAACAGTAAGGAAATTGAAAGAACCTTCAAAAACCTCCCCCAAAATAAAAGTCCAGGACCAGATGGCTTCAGCACTGAATTTTACCAAACTTCAAAGACTCACTACCTATTTTTCTCAAACTCTTCCAAAAAACTAAATAAGAGGCAATACTTTCTAACATATTTTATGAGGCCCAAATAACCCTGATACCAAAACCTGGCAAGGATAACACAAATAAACAAAACTACTAACCAATATATCTCATGCATACAGATACATAAATCCTAAGCAAAATACTAGCAAATCAAAGACAATACACTAAAAAAAAAAAAAGTGTCATGATCAATTGGGGTTCATTTCAGGGACACAGGGATGGTATTAATTATGCAAATCTTATCAGTGTAATATACCACATTATCAAAACAAAGGGTAAAAATTATATGATCTTAGCAACAGATGCAGAAAAACCATTTGATAAAATACATCCATTTATAAGTAAAACACTCAATAAAATGGGTATAGAAGAAAAGTACCTCAATATAATAAAGGCCATACATGACAAACACTCAGCTTATATACTCAATGGTGAAAAACTGAATGAAATCTTTTCCTCCAAAATCAGGAACAAGACAAGGATGTCTACTGTCATCACTCTTATTTACCATAGTTCTGGAAGTTCCAGCCAGAGCAATCAGGCAAGAGAAAGAAATAAAAGGTAATCAAATTGGGAATGAAGTAGTTAACATGTCACTTTTTGCAAATGACATGATTCTACATGTAGAAAATACTAAAGACTTTACCAAAAAACTATTAGAAACAATAAACAAATACAGTAAAGATATAGAATACAAAAATCAATATACAAAAATCTACTTCATTCTGTATATTAATAATAACATTTCAGAAAAAGAAGTGAAAATAGCACCTCCTTTTACAATTGCAGCAGAAAGAATAAAATATCTAGGAATAAAATTAAAGGATGTGAAGGACCTATACACTGAAAACTACAAAACATTATGAAAAGAGATTGAAAAAAACAATGAAATGAAAATATATTCTGTGTTCATGGATTGGAAGAATCAACACAGTTAAAATGTGCATATTACCCAAAGCAATATACACAGTTAATGCCATCCTCATCAAAATCCCAATGTCATTTTTTAAAGAAATAGAACAAAAAAATAGTCAGATTTGTATAGAATTACAAAAGACCCCAAATAGCCAAAACAATCTTGAGAAAAAAGAACAAAGCTGGAGGTATCACATTACCTGACTTTCAAATATACTACAGAGCAATGATAATAAAAAAACAGATGGTATTGGCAAGGAAACAGACACTCAGAACAATGAAACATAATTGAGAACTCAGAAATAAAACCACATGTATATGGGCAATTTTTTATGAAGGAGCCAAAAACATACACTGGAACAAAGAAAGCCTCTTCAGTAAATGGTACTGGGAAAATTGAGAGGTCACATGCAAAAAATGAAACTAGGCTATAGTTCGTCCCCATGTACAAAAATTAATTAAAAATGGATCAAAGACCTAAATATAAGATCTGAAACAGTAAGTTAAATAAAACATGGTACTAACCTCATGGACACTGGTCTTAGAGAAGATCTTATAAATTTGACCCCAAAGGCAAGGAAAATAATGGCAAAAATAAATGAATGGAACTATATCAAACTAAAAAGCTTCTGCACAGCAAAAGAAACCACCAACAAAACAAAAAAGCAACCAATTGAATGAGAGATGATATTTGCTAACAACAGCTCTGACAAGGGGTTAATATTCAAAATGTATAAAGAAATCATACAACTCAATACCAAACAATCCAATTAATAAATGGGAAAAGGCCCTGAACAGACACGTCTCCCAAGAAGACATACAAATGGCCAACAGATATATGAAAAGATGCTCACTCACTAGCTATTTGGGAAATGCAAATCAAAACTACGAGATACCACCTCATACCTGTTAGAATGGCCATTATCAACAAGACAGGTAATGATAAGTGCTGTAGAGGTTGTGGAGGAAAAGAAACTCCCATTCACTGTTTGTGTAATGTAAACTTGTACAGCCACTATGGAAAATAATCTTTAAGTTCCTCAAAAAAACTAAGACCAGAGTTATCATATGACCCAGCAATCAATCTTCAGGGCATCTACCCCCAAAACTCAAAACATTTATTTGCAAAGATATGTGCACTCCTATGTTCATTACGGCATTACTCATGGTGGCCAAGATATGGAGACAACCAAAGTGTCCTTCAATAGATTATTGGATATAGAAGATATGGTACATATACACAATGGAATACTACTCAGCCATAAGAAAAGGTGAAATACTGCCATTTGTCACAACATGCATGGACCTTGAGAATATTATGCTAAGTGAAATAAGTCAGTCAGAAAAAGCTAAGAACTATATGATTTTATTTATATGTGGAATATAAAACTGAAACTCACAGACATAGACAACAGTATGGTGGTTACAAAAGGGAAGTGGGTAGGGAATAGTAAAGGGTAGGGGGCCAAATATATGGTGACAGAAGATGATTTGACTTTGGGTGGTGGACACATAGTGCAATATACAGATCATGTACCATAGAAATCTACACATGAAACCTATATAATCTTATTATCCAATGTTACCCCAATAAACTTAATTTAAAATGTGAAAAAAAAGCGCCATTTATAGTCTAGCTTGTGAAGTAAACCAGAGCCTCCCTCATCTATTGAAATGATTACCATTTCAACCTTCTTCTTAGTACCTGTGACAATAGTCAACATCCAGAAGCTAAGAATGGCCAGAATAAATAAAACAGACAAGTCAAACTAACATAAGATTTTTATTAAGCCAAAAATACTGATTTTAACATTTTAATTGCTATCAAAACAGTGGAACTATTTCTTTCACTCAACTCTTCCAGTGAACAATAACACCTGTACAGAGTTGTGGAACCTCTGGATTTGAAATGGATACTGAAATAAACCCTGTCTGGCTCTCAGTAAGTCCAGTATTCAGGTCTCAGGTTATCCTTTAATTTGGTATCTCGAGTTCTTACCCAGTGTTACGTTGAAGACTTGCACACACAAGCCAGGTTATCCACACCTACTAGAAGCTTGAAAATTCACTCCCCTGTTTGCTTTTCCTGTCTGGGGAAGTCACAGAAAATTTTCTCTCTGAGCCCTGCATTTCCTTCCCAGAGAAACCTTTTTATATAATCTTTGGACTTGTGCTTCTTCTTATACAGAACTCAAAATTATCCTTAGAACTAGAGGAATGAATCAGAAACCTTTAAGTACAATATTTATAGGTCCAAGATTGTATCCTAACTTCTCAATACCAAGGACTTGATGTTTTAAAATGTTTGTCTTTGGTCTTCTTTCTTAACCCCCAGTGAAATAGAATATCTTTTTTTCTGAATATCTGAGCAACTCCTTCGAAAGAGGTTATTATCTTTTAAATTTACCTAGGTAAATACATGAAAAAGTATACACAACTGTACCCCCTCTTTTATGATCAAGGCCCTACTACAATAATAATAGAGGAATAAAGAAACAGTAAAATAATGGTAAGGAGAGAAGAGCAGATTAAGGATGACAGCACAATTTTGGAAGGAAAACGCTTAGATGGAGGAGAGGTACTAACCTTAGCAGAAATGAGAAGCAGAAATCTGGAGCTTGCATAGAGTAACCAAAGAGGATCAGCTAATTCATACTGTGGAACCCCAGAAGGAGCCTGGGCTAAAGTGCAAAGCAGAAAACAGGGCAGTTAAAAGGCAATTTGCTCACTGAAACTCTGGACTTGTCAGCTACTTTTTCTTCCTCTTCTCCCTGAATCCATGCATTAGGTATGCCCCACCTCCCACCCCAGCAGGAGACTAGAATACTCTCCTCCAGAGAAATGAATGGTCCTAGGGAAGGACCTACTAACACTGAAGTTTGGAGATGCTCTCCTCCTTCTCTGAAGAGTGCCAGGCTGCTGGTCAGTCGTGCTGGATGAAGCCCATCAATCAACAGTGTTCTTCCTTAACATGGACAGGTATTAAGTCCTCTAAATATACCTCACTGCCTCATGCTGGAATATGCACAGCAAAACTCACCTGACCTCTGTAGAAACCCCCAACATCCAGAAACCTAAACAACCAAACAAACAGACACTAGGGAAAGCAAATACTGTTATGTTTTAAAATGATGTTTAGTCATGAAATAAAAACATGATGCTGTACAAAAAAATGATCAATGGATAAAGCGGGGGAGTGGGGCTAGAGGGGGCAGGGAGAAACTTATAAATTATCCTATGTGTATGTGTTGAAAATAGTATTCACCAGCATTTTTAAAAATTATTGGTGCATTGGCAATGCATAATTAGAAAATTAAGCAAATGTTAAAATAAAGAATTATTAATTTATTAGAGAAAGAATATATAAAATCATAGTACATCATTTGTCTCAGAAGTGAATAGTATTTACATAATCATCATAAAATAAATGATGGGTAAATTTAATGAAAAATTGTGATTACCCATGAGCAGAAGAGGGACAAATGTGAGTGTGCATATGAAAAAGTTAAAAAATTCATATACTAGATTAGGAATCAAATTGTAACTTCTAAAATTGATAAAGCAACAAATAGCAATACAAGAATATTATTTTTACGTATGTAGTCACATAGCAGATTGAATTACCAAAGAAGTTGAAAGTGATTCCTTCAAAGGAGGAGGATGTGGGTTGGTGACAGGTGTAACAAAATATTCTTGTTATTAAACATTGGCCTTTTCATGCTACTTGACTTTTTAAATATGTTCATATATTACTTTAAAGGAAAATATGTTTATCTGGCTTTACTTTAAAGAAAGATGAAAGTTTAATTCTTGGATCTGATTCATCTCTCTTGTATTTTAGTGTAGAGCAAATGTGCATTTTAATAACTTAAATATTCCTCTCAGTGGTCTCA
Organism: Molossus molossus; assembly: GCF_014108415.1. Taxonomy (NCBI): domain Eukaryota; kingdom Metazoa; phylum Chordata; class Mammalia; order Chiroptera; family Molossidae; genus Molossus; species Molossus molossus. The sequence goes on from NW_023425401.1 coordinate 44,396,049, forward strand.
AGATTTGAAAATGTGGGTTGTGTGGCAATCATTATCAATATATATATTTTTTTCACAAGAATATCATTGGCATTCTTTTGAAATTCACCTACTGAGAAATAGCACGCTATATGTTTTACATAAAATGTCTTAGAAGTCCTATTTACCTCATCTCAGGAAATTTTGGTTGTTTACTTTGAGATATTATAAAAATTCTGTTTTCTTTCACTATTTAGGAGCATTTATAAGAAGTATTCAAATTCTGAATCATTATTGGTGGCTAAAGTAATTTAAACTTCTTAAATTTTAATGTCTGAATGTTGTGGACAATGATATCCTTCCCCAAAATTATTTTCCCCAAATTTCCTTTTCCAAAGGAAAGATCAAAGCTTTACACTTTGCAATGTAACCTATGAGACACAGTAACACATTTTGAAGGATTTACATGAGGGAAAAAAAAATTAATACAAGTAGAAAATATGAAGCTTTGATAGACCATGTGTCATTTGGGCTTTTTCCTATGCACATACAATATAATGGGCACAAAACATGCCTTCTCCTGGCATTAGAAGGCAGGCAAGCCGGATTCTTACTTAGCTGAATCTCCTTAGATGTGAACACCAGGAACCATCAGTAGAATCTATCCCACAATCCAAAGCTCCATAGATAGCTCCATAGGTAGCTCCACTGCCTAAACAATTATAGGATTTGAAAGATAACTCTGCAACTAAATAGACACCTCTCCAAACAGGACATACAAATGGCTAAGAAACGTATGAAGAAATCCTCATCATCACTAATCATCAGAGAGATGCAAATTAAAACAACAATGAGGTATCACCTCACACCTGTCAGAATGGCCGCCATCAACAAATCATCAAACAACAAGTGTTGGTGAGGGTGTGGAGAAAAGGGGACTCTAGTGCACTGCTGGTGGGAATGCAGACTGCGCAGCCACTATGGAAAACAATATGGTGTTACCTCAAAAAATTAAAAATTGAACTTCCATTTGACTCAGTGATTCCACTTCTAGGAATATACCCTAAGAAGCCTAAAACACCAATCAGAAAGAATATATGTACCCCCATGTTTCTAGCAGCACTATTTACAATAGCTAAGATCTGGAAACAGCCCAAGTGTCCATCAGTAGACGAATGGATAAAAAAGCTGTGGTACATATACACAATGGAGTACTATGCAGCTGTAAGAAAGAAAGATCTCTTATCCTTTGAAACTACATGGAGGGACCTGGAAAGTATCATCCTAAGTGAAACAAGCCAAACAGAGAAAGACAAGTTTCATATGATCTCACCTATTTGTGGAATATAATGAACATAACAGTCTGAGGAATGGGGTAGTCCCAGAGACGTGGAAGTGGGGTACAGATGGACAATCCCCAGAAAAGGGGGGTTGTGGGGGAGGGATAAACCACAGAACTTACATGCATGTATGCATGAACAGTGGACATGGACAACAAACTGGGGAAAGGGCAGGGAGGGAGAGGGAGGAGGGAATGAGTGGGGGAAAAAGGAGAAACATCTGTAATAAAAATTAATAAAAAAATAAAATAAAATAAAATAAAAAAAGAAAAGAAAGATACCTCTGCCATACTTCTGCTTTTCTAACCCACACTCCAGAAAAATACCACCTTTTCCTTCTCTCACTCCCTCTTCTCCATGTATTCTAATTCCCAGATTAAATATTCTTTCTCTCCTTTTGGAAGATTTATTTTCTAAGATACTTTTAAGTCAAGTTTTTGTGACTATTTGATTTAGTCTTCCCACTCAAAACTGACTGGGAATCCTATGTCCTTTTATTTAAGGGCATATTTTGTTTGGTTTTGTTTAAATCTAAGAGCATTTCACAAGAATAAAAAAAGGAAAGGGATGGGAAGTGCAGGCAGAGTGCCTGTAAGATTAGCCAGGAGTCATGTATTACGATTATGTAAAACAGGAAAAAATATCTCCCCAGAGAATGTTTATTATGCCTATTTTGATCATTTTGGATAGATAAACCTTTTCTATCAAGTACATTATTAGAAAAAAAAGCTACATATAGGTTAAAAACATCATTTTGAAAAGGAAACTCATATTATTACATAGTTTTTCTTCATCAGACTTCATTGATTCTTTGCGTTCAGCTTTAGAAAAGGAGTAGCAGTTAATTGATTAAATAATAATTACTATAATAGGGAAAGTTAATGGTGATTTTAAGAGCAATCTGATCAAAACTTTAGCTCTCTGACACTGAGCCAGATCTCTTTATAATAAACAAGGCTAAGCACTGGCTGTTAGGTTAGGGACTCCGTTCTTTCAGTCATCAAAGACCTCCTGTATTTTTCTAATTAAAGTGACAGAAATAGTGAAGAGTGCCAAGAAAACTGATAATAAAAAGTACTAAATCTTTCACAAAATTTTAAGCTGAACAAGGTACAGAATCTAGCTCAAAGGCAAAATAAATATTAATTTTCTTGTATATAATTAAATATTTTTCTTAAAGGAGTAATGACAAGAGACGCTCTAATACAGATTCCTCTCAATTAAAAAATGATCTTGTTACTTTCCAGTTCTATTAAGATGACTGTGATAAGAAAATCTTATCTAGGTTGGTGACCTTGATGTCATTTCTGATGAGACAATGAGACCTGTATGAAGACCATTTTGAAAGAAAAATGACCTTAAAATGGACTAAAAAATTAAAAGGATGAAGCTTTCTTGACTTGATGAATTCTGAAATTCTTAAAAGGCTATAAATAAAAGTATAAGAAAAGACTCATTCATTCAAATGGTTAATATTTATTGAATAACTACTGTGTGCCAGGTAGTATGTTAGGCACCGGAAGTGTATAGTAATAATCAAAACCAGAAACAGTCCCTGAAAGGGTGGAGCTTATTGACAGGCGAGGTAGGTTGGTAGTAAAAAAAAAAGAACGTAAAATCGAATGTGTAACTACATTTGACATGTAGATATACAAGTACCCAGAAGAAATGGGATTACCGGATTCCATTGCAGCATTATAGATTAAAGAAAGACTAGGCTTCTTGCTTCTTGCTTCTTGCTTGAGTTGGTGTTTAAAGGATGAGCAGACTTGAACTAGACAAATTATCAAGGAGAGGGAAGTATGGATAGGAAAAGTTGTTGTAACAAAAAGAAGGATAGGCATGATGATCCTGAGGTATCAAAGAACAGGGTGCATTTCAAAAACTGGGAGTAGGTAGCAGAAATATATTAATGGGAGCAATGGGAGAGATGATGTTCCAGAGATAGATATAAACTAGAACCTGAATGGTTCTGAAGATAATGTCAAGGATTTTGGTCCATTCGTTTATTGTTTACTTTATTTATTTATTTATTTATTTATTTATTTATTTATTTTTATCCTCACCCGAGGACATTTTTCCATTTTTTGTTCAGGTAGAGTGGGAGAGAGAGAGAGGAACAGAGAGAAAGAAACATCGATGTGAAGGGACACATCGAGTGGTTGCCACCCGCACAACCGACCAGGGCCGGGGACAAACTGCAACCGAGGTACGTGCCCTGAGCAGGAATTGAACCCGGGTCTCTCAGGACCGCAGGCCGACACTCTAACCGCTGAGCCAAACCGGCCAGGGCTATTTATTTATTTTTATATCTTTTATTTTATCCTCACCTGAAGGCATTTTTGATAGAGTGAGAGGGAGAGTGGGGAAGAGAGAAAGAGAAACATCGACATGAGAGAGACACATCGACCCCAACTGGGGCCAGGGACAAACTGCAACGGAGGCATGTGCCCTTAGCAGGAACTGAACTCAGGACTCTTTGGTCTGCCAGCCGATGCTCTAACTGCTGAGGCAAACTGGCCAGGGCAATTGTTTACTTTTTTGATTGATTAATTAATGGATTGCTTTTAATCCTCACACTAAACCTTATTATCCCATACATATGCCATAGACAAATATTCTAATGTACCTAATGAAAATTCATTCAGTTAGACTAATATTTATTGAGCACCTTCTACTTTACTTTAGGAATTGGGAAAATAACTGTGAACCAAATAGACTTAAATCTCTTATGGAACATATTTATGCTGAGGAAGACAGATAAGTAATGACAAATATGTAAAACGTAAGTTGATTAGATGTTAAGTGCTAAGAAAAAAATGCAACAGGAAATGGGAGCAGGCAGTACAATAAACACACATTTGAGTTTGAATATATTCTTGTTGATATTAATTATTTTGAATAAATACATTTGAATTCATGTAAATGGCATTGTGCTGTAGGTCTATCTAGTTTCTTTTTAAATTTATTTTATTCATTCTGCTTTTTAAAAAAATATTTTAAGTAGAGTTGATATACAGTAAGTATTATGTCAGTTGCAAGGGGACAGCAACGTGATTTTATGTTTATATACCTTACAAAATACCACAGTAGGTCTACTAACTATCTGTCACTGCATATAGTTATTATAATGTTATTGACTCTATTCCCCATGGTGTACATTCTATCCCCGTGACTTATTTTACAGCTAGAAGTTTGTACTTCTTAATCCCCTTCTCCTTGTCTGCCCATTCCCCCACTTCCCTCTGGCTATCATTAGTTTGTTCTCTAAATTTATGAGTTTTTTCTTCTTTTTTTTCTATTTAGAACCATATTCTTAAGATCCATTCATGTTATTAAGAATACATGTAATCTGTTGCCTCTAGATGTTGCATAGTATTCCATGTGATGTGTTCCCATCACAGTTCATGTACTTATACTCCCAATAAGAAAAAAAAAACAATTCCTTATTCTCAATAGCAAAGCTATTCCCTGGATCCACCAATTTTTGCATGTGTGCACAATGGGGGGGGAGGGGGGAGTTGGGTGGATGACAGTGGGAAAGAAGTGGGTTTGGCTTTGCATTTTGAAAAAAATAACTCTGTACATATTGTGAAAACTGGGAGTAGAAAGAATCCAGAATATATGTAAGTAAGCTATTTAGGAGACTTATTGCAGCAATCCAGGAAGAAATAATGCATCTTAGACTAGCTTGATAGCTATGGTGAAATTAAGGAGAAATGGTAAGATTCAAATGATGTTCAGAAATTAATGTTGATTGGCCTTGGTGATAGAATGGATGTGAAGGTAAAGGAGAAAGATGTTAAGAGTGACTCTTAACATTCTAACTAGGCATATGGATGAAAAAAAGTTTATTCACTAAGATAGTCAACCCGGAACATAATTCTTTAAAGATAAAGATTACAGGGACCTAAAACTAGTTAACATATAAAATTATGCAGTGAAATATTCTTTAATCTAACCATTCTAAGCAGCAAAGATTCAATGAATAGCTACTATATCTTATTAACTGTACTAGAAATGTAAAAGTCTGGCAGGGAGACAAAACACACACAACCAAAATATTATAATTTTAGAATTACTATGATGACTATAAGGGGCACAGAGCACAAAGCATACTGAAGTCTATTTGGAAATTAATTGAATTTCAGCAGCAGACCTTGGAGGAGAGCACAGGGAAATTTAAATCACTTAGGTATGTTGGTGTGGATGAATATAACATTTCAGGGAAACTTCAAGTAATTTGTTTGCTGGAGAGGAATTAGTGACTGGAGAGGAATGAGATTGTGAGGAATGAAAAAGGCCATATAATTTTATGGCATAAGAAAAATTTATTGCAGAAGTTGTTGGAAGTTATTTTTAGAAAAGAAGTAACATGACTAAATTTGGGTATTAGATTACTTTAGCATCAAGAAAAGTCAGGAAGGTCACTTTTGGTGTTCTCTGAGATGGTGAAAATATGAACAATGAAAGGGGCATTGGGAATAGACCAAAGGGGACACATTAAGGAGATATTGTTTAGAATTAGACTTGGAAGAACCTGATGATTGCATAAATGTTGTGGAATCAAGGATGACTCCTAGGTTTCTGACCTAGGCAAGCTATGATATTCACTGCTGTTGGGACTACAAGTGGGAGAGAAGTTTTGAAGAGATGTGCTCAATTTAGGAGAATTTTACTTTATGTCATTTAGAAGAATAATACAGATGAAGGCTATATAAAGGTTCAGACCCATGAAGCAGGTCTGAATTGGCACTATTTTTTCTTAATTGTTTTTATTTGTGGACTAGTTTTGATATGTTTTCTAAAATGAGATTTATGCAAACATTCTCCAAAATGTTACTCTGGTTTACCTCTGATTTCTCTTTTACATTCAAATAAAATTTATTTTGCATGTGATGGCCTACTTTTTACAAATAATCCAGGTTTATAGTGTTTAGATTTTATGACATCAATATAGTTTTAAAATATAGTTAAAATGACTGTGCTATACAATATCCCCCTTTTTTGTAGTTTCCATGCCCTTATGTGCGGCTTAAGATACTCCTCCCACAATTTCCTTTACAATTTGCTTTGTTGGCTTTTGCTTTTCATATATGTGGGCTCTTTCTTATATGAAAAAGATTTCACCATTTCTAATTTAAAAATTTTACTCAGTTTGTTCATTAGATTCCACAAATAGTCAAACAAAATAGAAACAGACTCTTAGATACAGAGAACAGACACCTGACAGAGGGGAAAGGTTTGGGAGGCTGGTTGTAAAAGGTAAAGAGATTAGGGGGGGAAAAAAGAACAAAACCTCATAGACTCAGACAACAGTATAATTATTACCAGAGGGAAAGGGGGTAGAAGTTAAAGTGGAGAATAAATGGTAATGGAAAGAGATATGACTTTGGGTGGTGAATACACTATACAATATACAGATGATATATTACAGAATTGTACACTTAATACCTGTATCATTTTAATAACTAATGTTACCTCAAGTGCCCATCAGTAGATGAGTGGATAAAAAAGCTTTGGCACATTGACACAATGGAATACTACGCAGGTCTGAAAAAGAAGGGTCTCTTACCCTTTGAAACAGCATGCAGGGACCTGAAGAGTATTATGTCAATTGAAATAAGCCCATCAGAGAAAGACAAGTATCACATGATCTCACTTGTATGTCAAATCTAACGAACAAAAATAAACTGATGAACAAAATAGATCCAGAGACATGGAAGCATGGAATAGACTGACGAATCTCAGTGGGAAGGGGTTGGTGGGAAGAGATTAACCAAAGAACTTACGTGCATATATGCATAACCCATGGACACAGACAATAGTGTGGTTAAGGGGAGGTTGAAAGCAGGGTGGAGGGAGTCAATGGGGGAAAAAGAGGGAATATCTGTAATACTTTCAACAATAAAGATAAATTTTAAAAAAATTAAAAAAAAAAACATATTCCCTTTCCCATCTTTTATACATATTTTTAAATGTACCACAAAATTTACAAGATTTGGCAAGCCCCTGGATACTAATGAAATTATATTAACAATAATAACCCAAATGTCATTGCTTTTTGAACATACCTTCTCCAAGGACCTTTCTCCTCTGTCTGCCCAACAGTAACACCTTCTCTCTGTCTGAGAAATCCACTGTTGTGTGAGCATTTTGAGAAAAAGGATCCCATCTCCCACTGCAGAGATGTTAAAAAAAGTACCACCCTGAACCCTGGCAGCCAGGGTGCAGTCTGAGAGCTACTCTCAGTCAATCACACTCAGTGAAGACTTTGAATCTGAAGTGACTGACCTGAAAAAGCACAGAAAACTGAGAATAGACACTAGTGTCCAGGGCATTGGCCCATGGTAAGGTTCAGCTTCCAGGGCTGGCAGTGCGAGCAGTTGTCAGAAGTTGGAGATACTCAACAGAGTTCTTCCTTTGTATTAAACTTCCTTTGTAGGAAAACTGCATCTAACATTTCATCTCATGACTAGTCAGACAAATCCTTGATGACTAGTTGTATTTAGCAATTTTGTATACCTTTTGACTATTATATGTTTTATTTGGAGAAATTTCTATTTACGTCCGTAGCCCATTTTAAATTGGATTATTAGATTTCTTTTTTCTTTTTGTTTGAGTTATAAGAGTTATTTATATATCTCGAAGATTAACCTTTTTTTTTTATTTCAATAGCTATTTATTGATTACCAAATGCCAGCTACTGTGGATTCTAGGGCTGGAAATATAAATAAATTCCCCATAAATCAAAGGGCTTAAGTCCAGTTGGAAAGGCTTATAAATAAATGATTGATAGAATTTGATAAAAATCAATAAACCTTTGTTCTCTCCTTCCTTCACTCATTTCTGTTTTTCAGAAATACTTATTGTTCACAATATGTTTTAAAATATTTTTATTCTTTTTTATTTTTTACTCATTTCTCCCACCCCCACTCCCACAACCACCAATCTGTTCTCTGTATTCATGAATTTGTGTTTTGTTGTTGTTTGTTTTAGATTTTGCATACAAGAGCTATTATACATTATTTGTCTTTCTCTGATTAATTTTACTTAGCATAATGTTTTGGAGGGCCATCCATGTTGTCGCAAATAGCAAGAGTTCTCATTCCACTGTATGTATATATAGCACAATTTCTTTATGTATTCATCCATGAATAGACAGGTGGTTGACCCGTCCAGCAGGTCGAGCAACAAGGACTCTAGAGGGGGAGTGAGGATGAGGAGGGACAAGAGACAGGAGAAATGGAGACAAGACAGGGCTCTGATCAAGTCTCCTTTATTTTGGGGAGATCCACAGTATAGATAGGGCAAGAAGCAGAAAAACAAGAACATTTGTTGCCAAGCGATAAGTTTGTGGTAACCACCCTGAAGCAATTTCAAGTAAATATCATGTAAATCACAGGTGGAACAAAAGATAAACAGAGCATAACTGGCTGAGTAATGGTTACTTAAAGGAATGCAGAAACATTGTAGACAGAGGTATCCTGCCTTGGGGCAGGACATGACAGAGCAGATTTTAGCAAAATGGATGCCATGCAAACAGTCTCCCACAGGTGGTTTCCATATCTTGGCTATTTTAAATAATGCTGCAATAAATATGAGGGTGTAAATATTTTTTTACGTTGGTGTTTCTATTTTCTTTGAATGAATACCCAGAAGTGAAATTGCTGGATGATAAGGGGGTTTTATTTTTAATTTTTGAGGACCCTCCATACTGTTTTCCATAGTGGCTGCACAAATTTACATTCTTACCAACAGTGCATAGGGTTCTCTTTTCTCCACATTCTCGCCAACACTTGTTATTTGTTATCTTTTTAATGATAGCCATTCTAACAGGTATGAGGTTATATATCACTATGGTCTTGATTTGCATCTCTATGATAATCATAGCTGCTGGGAATTTTTTCATGTACCTATTGGCCACTTGTACATGTTTTATAAGATGTCTATTCAGTTTTTTAATCCATTTTAAAATAAAATTGTTTGTGTTTGCTATTTATTGATAATTTATTTGTTGAGTTGTGTAAGTTCATTATATATTTTAGATATTAGCACTTGATCAGATATATGATTTGCATTCAGTAGGTTGCCTTTTCACTCTGTTGATAATATCCTTTGCTGTGCAGAAGCTTTTTAATTTGATGTTGTCCCACTTATTTGTGTTTATGTTGCCTGGGCTTTCTTTTGGCATCATATCCATGAAATTATTGCCAAGAATAAGGTCATAAAACTTTCCCCTAAGTTTTCTTCTGATAGTTTTATGGTTATGGGTCTTATGTTTAAATATTTAATCCATTTTGAGTTGAGTTTGTGTATGGTATAAGATAGTGGTCAATTTTATTTGTTTGCATGTGGCTATCCAGTGTTCCCAGCACCATTTCTTGACAAAACTATCCTTTTGCCATTGCATATTCTTGGCACCCTTGTTGAACATTGGTTGACTATATATGTGTAGATTTATTCTAGGCTCTTTCTTCAGTTCCATTGGTCTATATGTCTGCCTTTATGCCAGTACCATGCTCCTTGATTATTATAGTTCTGTAATATATTTTGAAATCAGAAAGTGTGATAACTCTAACTTTGCTATTTCTAAGGATTGATTTGGCTACTTATGGCCTTGTGTGATTTATCATAAATTATAAAATTATTTTTTACTCTATTTTTATAAAATTTCTCTTAGAATTTTGATAGGAATTACATTGAATGTGTAGACCTTTGGGTACTACGACTGTTTTAACAACATTAAATCTTCTAATTCATAAATAAGGAATGTTTTTTTATTTGTTCACTTTATTTTAAAATCCTCACCTGAGAATATGTCTTTTTTTTTTTTTTTTCATTTCATTTTTAGAGATAGAGGAAGAGGAAGAGAGAGAGAGAGAGAAGAAATATTGATTGGTTGCATACCCACACCCCGACCAGGGGTCAAACTTTCAACCTGGGTATGTACCCTGACTGGGAATTGAACTCTCAACCTTTTGGTGTATCTATGATGATCCAACAAACTGAGACACCTGGCCAGGATGGTTCATGTTATCTTTAAATGATTACATCAGTGTTTTATAGTTTTCAGTATACAAGTCTTTCACTTCCTTAGTTCAGTTTATTCCTAAGTTATCCTTTGTAGTGCTATTGAAAATAAAATTATTTTTTTTATTTTCTTTTCAGATAGTTTTTTGTTAGCATATAAAAACAACTGACTTTTGACTTCTGATCAAGATGACGGCGTAGGTAAATGCGGTATTCCCTCCTCCTACAACCACATCAAAATTACAACAAAACTACAACACAACCATCATTCAGAACCACCTGAAACTGAGCTGAATGGAAATCCTATAACTACAAAATTAAAGCAGTCACCACATCAAGACTGGTAGGAGGGGCGAGATTTTTATCTACATATGATGGATAAAAATCAGGAGGGACACCTCGGCTTAGAAGGTCTTCCTTGAAGAGTCAGGGGTCACTGTCCCATACCAGGCACCCAGCTCAGGGTCCCAGTGCCAGGAAGAAAAGTCCCCATAACTTCTGGCTGTAAAACCAGCGGGAACTGAGGCAGAGGGAAGCTGAGGCTGCGGAAGCCCAAGCAGCTCCTCTTAAAGGCCCTGTGCACAGACATACTTACATACTTGGACTTGCTCCCTCTGTGCTTGGAGGGGAGGCAGCTTGAGGGGCACCAGAGACATACAGGGAAGAACTGAGCTGTTTGGCCTTGGGACGATGGCTGGAGAGGCGGCTTTCTCCTGGACAGACTTGCTGGTGGAGGTTGTTGTTCCTTTGTTGAGCCCTTCCCCCACAGGGCAGGCAGACAGACACCATATCTGGGACTCCAGCAACCTGGCTCACACTGTTGGCCCTGCCCTAGTGATTCCCTGAGGCCCTGCCCCACCCAACGTTCGGGCCCCACCTAAGCTGTTTCCAAAGGCTTTACCATAGGATTGGCCTGTCTTGAATCCTGCTTCAGAGTTTCTTAAAATCTCTCAAATAAGCAGCATGTGGTCTCTGCGAGCTCCATACCTCTTATTAAGTGGCCCCAGGCCTGGCACTAGAAGCAGTCAGCCTTGGTTCACAACTTGGCTTTGCCTGGACACCTTTAAGCCCAGCACAAGAAGCAGCCATTTGCAGATCACTTTGTAGCTTATGCCAGGTGGCCTTGGATAGAACACAGACAGTGACTGACCTTGCCCCAGAGCCAGCATACCCAGTGGATAGCTTCAGGCCACATAGAAACACTACCACCCAACCACCTCTACAAGTGACACACTCAATGTGTGGATTCACTGGGTACTAGAGCCCTGCTGAAACAAGTCTTGCTCTGTGTAGTGGGCCCCTACACAGCAGATCCTCCAAGGTAGTCAGAGGCCAGTGGCTAGTGGACACAGCCAGTCCTTTCAGCTGATGAGCCTGAGTACATCCCTCTAATGACATGCCAACAGCAATCAAGACTCAAATACAACAGGAGGGTACACAGTCCACACTAGGGGTGCACCTTGAGGACCTAGCTGGGGTGATCAGGGAGACTGTGCCACCAGATCCTACAGGACACCTACAACAGTAGGCCTCCTGCGAAGCCTAGGAGACATAGCAACTCTGTCTAATACATAGAAATAATCACATGGAAGCAGCCAAAATGAGGAGACAAAGAAACATGTCCCAAATGAAAGAACAGAATAAAACTCCAGGAAAAGAACTAAACAAAATGAAGATAAGCAATTAATTAGATGCAGAGTTCAAAACACAGGTTATAAGGTTGCTCAAGGAACTTAGTGAGACATTCAGGGGACTTAGTGAGATCTTCAAGGAACTTAAAGAGACCTCTGAGGAACTTAATGAGAACAACAACAACATAGAAAAGGACCAGTCAGAAATTAAGGATGCACTAACTGAAATAAAGAATAATTTACAGGGAATCAATAGTAGAGTAAGTTAAGCCAAGAAGCAAACCATTGATTTAGAATATAAGGAAGCAGAAAACACCCAACCAGAACAGCAAAAAGAAAAAAGAATCCAAGAAAATGAGGATAGTGTAAGGAGACTCTGGGACAACTTCAAGCGTGCCAACATTTGCATGATAGGGATGCCTGAAGGAGAAGAGAGAGAGCAAGAAATTGAAAACCTATTTGAAAATAATGACAGAAAACTTCCCTAACTTGGTGAAGTAAATAGACGTACAAGTCCAGGAAGCACAGAGAGTCCCAAACAAGTTGAACCCAAAGAGGTCCACACCAAGACACATTATCATCAAAATGCCAAAGGTTAAAGACAAAGAGAGAATCTTAAAAGCAGTGAGAGAAAAGCAGTCCATTACCTATAAAGGAGCTCCCATAAGAATGTCAGCTGATTTCTCAAAAGAAACTTTCTAGGCCAGAAAGAAGTGGCAAGAGATATTCAAGGTGACAAAAAGCAATGACCTTCAACCAAGATTACTCTATCCTGCAAAGCTGTCATTTAGAATCAATGGACATATCAAGAGTTTCTCAGACAAGAAAAAGCTAAAGGAATTCATCACCACCAAACTAGTATTATTTGAAATGTTAAAGTGTCTTCTTGAAGGCAAAGAAGAACAAAAATATGAACAATAAAATGGCAATTAATACATATCTATCAACAACTGAATCTACAAACAAAATGAGCAAGCAGAACAGAAACAGACTCATAGTTACAGATAACTATTTGTTGCTTGACAGATGGGGGCTGGGGTGTGTGTGAAAAAGATGAAGGAGTTAAGAAGTACAAATTTGTTGTTAAACTGACAAACCTCAAAGAGAAGGAAGGGAGGGTGGGATGAGATAAACCAAAGGACTTTTATGAATATAAGCATAACCAGAGGACATTGACAGTAGTGTGGGGAAGTCACAAAGGGGGAGGGATTAGGGAGAAGAGGGTCAATGGGGAAAAAAGGGAAAAACATCTGTTTTCCAACATTCAACAATAAAGATGAGTTAGAAAAAACAAACACAAAAACTGACTTTTGGATGTTGATTTTGTATCCTACAACTTTACTGAATTAATTGACTAGCTCACATAGTGTTTTATGAAAAATTTAGAATTTTCTACATATAACATGTTATCTTCAAACAAGAACAAGTTTACCTCTCCCTTTTCAATTTAGATGAATAGGCTTTTGATTTCTTAAGCTCATCACATATCAGTTTATTGGGTTTCCCAAACTGCAGGAGACACAAATTAAGACCCTCTCTTGACTTGGGGTAAAGGGGTAATCACTCATCATCTCTCCACTTTGGCAATGGTGAAATCATAGCATAACTTTATCTAAATCAATTGTCTTCATCAATACTTTATTCCCATTTCACAAACTCCTACTCTTCCATGCTACCTCCCTGCCACTTATCAGATTTGGGATTCAGTTACTTTGGGACAAGAGTAAAGACTTGGAGTCAGCCATCCTGTCATGAAAGGGGATAAGGGCAAAATTAGGTCTTACACTGACTGAATACTTTCCCAATGTGAACATGTTCTTCCAAGTTAAGACTTTGTGTTAAATCAGTCTGGAAGCAATTACAATTTTGCCTCTTAACTACCTGAGAGTCTTTATGCAAGTTACTAAATATCTCTGAGCTTCAGATTCCTCTTTTGTAAAAAGCATTAAAATAATACTTTCATTAAAAACAAAAAAACAAAAAAAACAGTGAAATTATAGATAGTGTATGAAAAATATTAAGCCTACTGTATTACTCAGGGTTCTCCAGAGAAACAGAAAAAGAGGATACATAGGCTTGAGAATCAGGAGCACCAAGGGTTCGAATATCAATGTCCCAGCTGAAATAGGCAGGCAGTGATCAAATTCAACCTTCCTCTACCTTTTTGCTCTCAATAAATTGGGTAATGCCCACTCACATTGGGGAGGGCCATTTGCTTTTTCTTAATTCACTAATCCAGTGCTAGTTACTTCTACAAATATGCTCCAGCCATCCCATAGTCCAATCAAGTTGGCACATAAAATTAACCATAATGTCTAGGATTCTTTTTGATGTTCTCGTGTTGTAGTTATTTCAGTCCAATATTTAACCATTTGTGTATATCATTAGATTAACCCTGCCAAAAGAGCTCTTAGCCCATGTTTGGCAACGCTACCAACTGTTTATTATTTCATTATCCCTGACTTTTAGAAAGCAATTCTTTATATCAGGCCACAGTCTTAGACTCTCTACTTAATTTTTGTCCTAATTCCACTTCTTAATGTCACTCAGAATAAGCCTCATTCCTCTGTCACATAAAACTTATTAGCCATTTAAATGCAGTGCTTGTCTTCTCCTAGAGCTCCACAGTAAAGGTCCAACACCAAGTGCAAAGCAAGTCCAAGACTAGCATTTGTATTTGAAATTCCAAGGCCTCAATTGCATACTTGGACAAATAATGTTGGCATCCTCTAAGTCACAGTGGTTCACCAACAATGCCTTGGTTCATTGGAGAACTGCAACCCTTTATTACCTACTCATTACATTTTTAAAATTTTCATTGTTTATTGTTGACACTATTACAGATGTCCCCCATTTTTTTGCCCTTTGCCCATCTCTATGTAGCCCCCACCCAGACTACCCTGGCCTTTACCAAACTGTTGTGTATGTCCATGAGCTATGCATATATTTTTTTTGGCTAGTCTCTTCACCTTCTTTAATCGCCCCCCCCTCCCCTGCAACTGCTTCCTCTCTGACATTTGCCAGTCTGTTCCATGTATCCATGCTTCTGGTTCTCTTCTGTTTGTCAGTTTATTTTCTTCATTAGATTTTACATATGAGTTAGATCATATGGTATTTGTCTTTCTCTGTCTGGCATTATGTCACATAGCATGATAATCTCCAGGTCCATTCATACTGTTGCAAAGGATGAGAATTCCTCCTCCTCCTCCTCCTCCTCCTCCTCCTCCTTTTCTTCTTTCTTCTTCTTTCTTCTTCTTTCTTCTTCTTTCTTCTTCTTCTTTTTTTATAGCCACACAGTATTTCATTGTGTAAATGTACCACAACTTTTTATCCATTCATACACCTATGGGTACTTGGGCTGTTTCTAGATCTTGGCTACTATAAATAATGCTGCTATGAACATAGGGGTGCACATATTCTTTCTGATTGGTGTTTTGAGTTTGTTAGAATATATTCCCAGAAGTGGGGTCACTGGGTCAAATGGAAGTTCCATTTTTAATTTTTTGAGGAAACTTCATACTGTTTTCCATAATGAATGCACCAGTCTGCATTCCCACCAGCAGTGTATTAAGGTTCCCTTTTCTTCAGATCCTTACTAGCTAGCACTCATTGTTTGTTGATTTATTAATGGTAGCCATTCTGGCAGGTATAAGATGATATCTCATTGTAATTTTGATTTGCATCACTCTGATGATTAGTGACTTTTAGCATTTTTTCATGTCCCTTGACCATTTGTATGTCCTCTTTGGAGAAGTGTCTATTCGGGTATTTTGCCCTGCCCCTTTTTAAATACTCACCCTAGGATATATTTAGAGAAAGGAAGAGAGGGAGAGAGAGAGTAACATCAATGTGATAGATAAACATTGATTGGTTCCCTCCAAGACACACCCCAACCTGGATCGAAACTGTAACCTAGGTATGTGCCCTGACTGGGAATCAGACCTGCAACCTTTTGGTGTATGTGATGATGCTCTAACCAACACAGCTACCCAGCCAGGGCTGCCCATTTTTCAATTGGAGTGTTTGTCTTCCTGGTGTTGAGTTGTATAAGTTTATTATATATTTTGGAAATTAACTCCTTGTCAGATATATTAGTGGCATATATGTTCTCCCATGTAGTGGGTTTCCTTTTCATTGTGTTGATAGTTTCTTATGCTGTGCAGAAGCTTCTAAATTTCATGTAGTTCCATTTGGTTTTTCCTTTATTTCCCTTGCCCTAGGAGATATGTAAGCAAAGATATTGCTATGATAGATGTCTGAGATTTTACTGCCTATGTTTTCTTCTAGGATTTTTATGATTCTATGACTTATCTTTAAGTTTTTAATCCATTTTGAGTTGATTCTTGTAATGGTATAAGTTGATATAGTCTAGTTTCATTTTTTTTAATGTACCTGTCCAATTCTCCCAACACCATTTATGGAAGACACTGTCTTTCCCTCATTGTATGCTCTTACTTCCTTTGTTAAATATTAATTGACCATAATGACATGGGTTGACTTTGGGGCTCTCTGTCCTGTTCCATTGATATGTTCTTGTGAGAATATCAGACTGTTTTGATTATATTGGCTTTGTATTATAACTTGATATCTAGTATTATGATCTTTCCACTTTTGTTCTTCTCTTTCAAGATTGATGAGGCTACTTGGATTCATTTTTAGTTCCATATAAATTTTTGGAATGTTTGTTCTAGATCTGTGAAGTATGCCATTGGCATTTTAATAAGAATTGCATTGAATTTATAGATTGCTTTGGTTAGTATGGACTTTTTAAAAATGTTAATTCCTCCAATCCATGAGCATTGTACCTGCTTCCACTTGTTTATATTCTCCTCAGTTTCTTTCCCCAATGTCCTATTGATTTCCAAGTACAGATCTTTTATCTCCTTGGTTAAATTTATTCTTAGGTAACTTATATTTTTGTTGCAATAGAAAATGGGATAGTTTGCCTAGTTTCTATTTCTGATAGTACATTGTTGGTGTATAGAAATGCCACCAATTTATGGATATTATTTTTGTATCCTGCTACTTTGCAAAATTTATTTATTAGGTTTAGTAGTTTTTTAGTGGAGTCTTTAGGGTTTTCTATATACAGTATCATGCCATGAGCAAATAATGACAGTTTACTTCCTCCCTTTCAATTTGGATGCCTTTTATTTCTTCTTGTCTAATTGCTGTGGCTAGGACTTCCAGTACTATGTTAAATAAGAGTGGTGAAAGCAAGCACTCCTGTCTTGTTTCTGACTTTAAGCAAAATGCTTTTATTCTCTACTCATTGATTATGATGTTGGCTGTAGGTTTTTCATATATGGCCTTTATTTTATTGAGTTATGATCCCACTATCCCACTTTGCTGAGAGTTTTTATCATAAATTGGTGCTAGATTTTATTAAATCCCTTTTTTGCATCTACTGATATGATTATATGATTTTTATCTTTCATTTATTTGTGTGATTTATTGATTTGTGAATACTGTTGCAATCTTGCATCCCTGGAATAAATCCCACTTGGTCATGGTGTATGCTTTTTAAAATTTATTGCTGGATCTGATATGCTAATGTTTTGTTGAAGATTTTAACATCAATTTTCATCAGAGATATTGGCCTATAATTTTCTTTATTTCTAGTGTCTTTATCTGGTTTCAAAATTATGATAATGCTGCTCTTGTAAAAAGAGCTTGGAAGTCTTCCCTCCTGTTGACTTTTTTGGAATGGTTTGAGGAGAATAGGTGTTCTTCTTTGAATGTTTGGTAAAATTTTCTGGTCCAAGACTTTTGTTTGCTGGGAATTTATTGATTACTGCTTTTATATCCTTAGTTGTTATCAGTCTATTCATGTTTTCTGACTCTTTCTGATTAAATTTTGGAAGACTGTATGTTTCTAGGAACTTTCAATTTCTCCCAGGTTGTCCAATTGGCTGGCATATTGTTGTTCATAGTTTTTTTCTTACAATCCGTTGTATTTCTGTGATGTCAGCTGTTACTTCTCCTCTTTCATTTATGATTTTATTTATTTAGATCTTCTCTCTTTGTTTATTGTAGAGTGCGGTTAAAGGTTCATCCATCTTCTTTATCCTTTCAAAGAACCAGCTCTTGGTTTCATTAATTTTTTGTATTTTAATAAATTTTTAGAAGTTATGTTTTTACTGAAAATGAGGATAGAATCTGTTCCAGTATTGTTTGTCAGAAAATATGATGGAAACAGTGGTACAGTTTAGTTGAAATCAAAGAGATAAAACATTCTAGAACACATGGTGCAGCCTGGTATACAAACAACTCCATAAGACATTTACCAGCTCTGAACGTAGAATTTTAGCTCTATTTAATTACTTCAAGTACTCTACCAACAATTCTTGTACTTGAAATTCGATGTCAAGGTTTCAAATGACTGTTCTAAGAATTGAATCCACTCTGCCTCAGTAAGGACTGGCATAGTCCCTCCTCTCTCTAGCAATCTGAATGTCCCCTCCCCCAAGAGCTTCCCTTTATAATCCATACTCTAGTTTCTCAACCTGCTGTATTAATATTTTCATGCTCATATTGAATGCATGTTATTACCCTAGACAAGATCTTGATCAATATTTTGTTATTCAGAGGCAGTTGTAATATATTTTCAGTCACTCTTGGGAATGTGTCTCTACTCTCCTGATCTCTACTCTCATTACTGTTTCTGAAAAGTAGATCCATGAGTATCCATTCTGTTTATTAATAGCAGAGTTATACAAAATTAAAACATAAAAAGCATAAACACATATTGAGTAACGAAACCCATGTTGAAGAAATGTAAAGAATTTTATAAAATAATATTTATGAGTTCAAATCTGTAATTGGAAGTTGTAGGAGTTGATCAAGAAGCAAGTATAATCTCAAATTGTATATTATAGAATTAAGCCAATGATAATTTAAAAGATACTCAAGAATAGAAAGTAATAAGGAAAAAATACAGAATATGTAATTAGTTTAGATGAGACTGAATATTTTAAATTAAAGAATAAAATAAAAAAATAATAAATAAAAATAAATTAATTTCTTTCTTTGTTAGGTCAATATCTTTATACTCGGAGACAAACATGTTTATTCCTCCCAAAAGCTTTCTAATTACTACTAAGAAGGCCTGTTTAAATAAAAGGATAAGTATTTGAATATTTAAAGAATAATAATGAAAGAGTAAAATATTATATTTTCTAATTTATAGGGATATGATATAATTTAGTAAATGTGGATGGAAAAATGAGGTGAAATATCAATTAAAATGATTAGTTTCATTCAGGCAAATATTAAGTATGTAGGGCCCATTTGCCAAGAGGGTGGATTCCAATATACCATTGAGCTTAATGCATAACATGGAAAATGTGGCAATCAAGATAAATTACAGGTTTTGAGTATGTGCCATGCCAAACCACACAACTTTCGGTTGAACAAAACACTATGGGCATGCCCATTTCCAAGACAGCGTTGCTTCTTATAGAGGACAGAAGAGTCATTTAAGTTAAATTTCTGCTCTGGGAACATACCAGTTAAGAAAATGTATTAAATGTAAGAGCTTGAACCAAGAAATAAGACCACTTGAAGTACAAAATGTAGCATATCTGAACAGGAGAAGATTTTTAGGATATAAAGTAGGACTGTAGTAGAGAATCAACAACACAAACGTCTCAATTTTCAGGAGAAATCAAAGGATAAATAAAGCAAGAATAAAGAAAGCATATAATTTCAGTGAGCTTTGGGTAGAAAAGAAAAACAAAAAAAACCACTTGAAAGATAACTAAAAAGGAAATATAAATTGTGAGAGAAGGAAAGTATGACAGGAGCTACCCAGTGAAAGGGAAACAAACAAGAAGTAGAATACTAACATGAAGGTTAGTGCAAAATTAGGACCATGAACACAAAGGGAAATTGTGATAATATGATGGGGCAAGAAAGCTTCCCACTGTAAAATATATTTAACTTCTCATTAATATGATTTTCCTAAGATAAATATAGATAACACTTTAACGTAGACTTTTCAAGAAAATAAGTCAAGATGATGATGTATTATTTCCTCTCCTATTATAAACACCAGCTTTGAAAAGTGGCTGCAGCTATCTATCCTTGATATCCCTGAGGAACAGGTGAATGTCTCAAAAATGTAAAAAAAAAAAAAAAAAAAATCAACATGCTATTATAGTAATATTAAAAGAATGGATAAACTAATTATTTATATTTGTATTTTATTAAAACATTAATTTTAACAATTTAGTAATACACTAATAGTATTATAGATCCATTTTAAATGTAGCACATTTATTAACTACTTTGCAAATATAAAAAGTACAGGATTTCTGACTAAAAATGACAAACATCAGGGCCAAATAATATGAAGTTTGTAAGTTTATTATAATTTGAAACTAACTAGTCATTTTTCTTAAGTACATTTATGTATGCTTAGAATGTCTGGGGCATATAAGAACATTAGGTCTTTTTGCATTTACGGAATGCATTTATAAATTAATTGGTGAGGCAATTTAAGTAAGCATTAATTTGAATCTGAATACATACCATGAAAATATTCTGGACAGAAGATAGTTAAAATAATCTATACCAAGAAATGCATCTCATTTGCTTGGCATTTTCAAGGAATGTGGTATTTTATTTAGGCGACTATTTTAGCTTTTCCCCTTCAGAAGTTTAAACTTTTACATTTGAATCATTGAAAGAAATGCATCTTAAATATTACCTTTCTGCATATAATTTAACCTTTTCTGGATAGCTCAGGGTCATTATTAGGAAAATCAATAGCCGTGCTGGATTGCAATACTCTGCTGTCCCCTGGGAGACTGATGAGTGCTTCCACTATTTCAAATGACCCTGCATGAGTCTGTTTTTAAAATTTCTTCTGTATATTGTTTGTACTTTTCCCTGTCCTCAATCACTGTCAGGCTCTCAGTGGGCCTGCCTCCAGGAGTTTCCATCCCCACCCCTGCTTCCCTCACAACCATTGCATGTGTCCTCTAATTTGCAGCTACATTTCACCATAAATAAGATTTATTATATTCATAGAGGATTAGGGAGGGGAGAAGGGAGTAGTTAAAGTTACCAAAACTGTAAATGCTG
The DNA here is from genome assembly GCF_014108415.1 of Molossus molossus. NCBI lineage: Eukaryota > Metazoa > Chordata > Mammalia > Chiroptera > Molossidae > Molossus > Molossus molossus. Next base: position 44,417,098 of record NW_023425401.1, read on the forward strand.
AAACCTGTAAACTCTAAATCTGCAAATATTTGGAAGAGAATATTCCTGGACATCCTTGAAGGTAGAAATTAGAAGGAATTGCCCTTGTTGCAATGAATTATACTTCACTCCAAGTATAATAGTCGTTTCATCTCCAGGGAATCCGCATAGCTGCATGAGAAGTTTTTTCTCTGAAAGTTTAATGGAGACAATTGACTCTCAGCCTCAGAGAGCAGGAAAAGAAACTGGAAATATCTAATCCTCATGAAAATGATCCTGAGGGACTTGACCTGGTAAAACCTTTTTATTCTTGTGGGTTAGCCCAGAGGGAACAGACACCTTTGGGAAATAGCACCCTCTATGAGAGGTCACAGGGCCAAAGGGCAAGTTTTTCTAGCCAAATACATGCTCCTTTCTGTAATATCTTTAGCTATGGCAAGGAGATAGGGGAGAAACACAAAGAAAATTCATTGGAAAAATTTAAATAAATTTTTCCTGTTATTTGCTCATAATCATAAGGTTCATCTCAGTTTGAGTTTCCTATATATTGCTTAAAACTTTCTGTTTATTGATGCTTTATGTTGTAGTCAGTATCTGGGTTGCCTTCAGTATTCAAATTAAAATATGAGTTTTTCAGATTTATCATTTTAGCCATTAACTACTTAGTAAAAGCAATCAAAACTTTCACACATTATTAAAAAATTTAAAACCACCTTAATGGAAAAAGGAAAAAAAAAAAAGGATAGGTGGTAGTAGAAATCTTATTAACAGTATATAATTAATACTTAAATAAAACTTTATTTTCATTAATTTCCCAAGAATATAAGAATAATAAACAAACTCATATAACATATAACAAACTTCCCTTATAGTTTATTGAAAACCAGCCAGAAAATGTTAGTGAAATACCCAATAAATTCCAAGTAACACATGTTCATTTTAATTATAATGCCTTGACCTTTCTTCAGTGACAGACCACATATACTAGTTCCTTTGTTTTAAAATAACTACCTATGCCCTGGCTGGTTTGGCTCAGTGGTTGGAGCATCAGCCTGCAGACCAGAGAGTCCCAGGTTCAGTTCCCAATAGGGGCACGTACCAAAAAAATAAAAATAAAATAACTACCTGAATTTGCATATTTTGCAACATATCTCAGGAGCTTTCTATCTCTCTTATAGGTTTGGCCTCATTACTTGTGTTTTCCAGCTCTCCACTGACTTTCTGTCCTAGATGTAGAGAAATCAAGAAATTGGGGGAGGGGGGTAACAGGAAAAGGTAATTATCATTAATCCAAGAAGTATTTAGGGAGTATAATCAATAAAAATTGGGCGGGGAGGGAGGTTAGTGGGATATATGGTTTTGTTGACAAAATCTACTAGGTTTTAAGTTTGATTAAGTTGACACACCATGAATTACTATATTAGATATGGAATGGCTATAGCAAGATAAGCACTATATTCTGTTACAGTCTGTGGAGTACTGAGAGAGAAACAAGAATAAGAACTCAGAATAGGGACTCATTAATCAGGAGAATTGTTTGAAAAAAAAGTTGTAAATCAATGGGAATAAGAGAAAATTAATGCAAGAACAAAATTATTGCAACTATGATATGAAGTTAATCTAGGGAAAGATTCTGAGACCAAATTAATGCCGCAGCATCAAAACATTGACCTACAACATTTTGAATTAGGAAGTGGATGTGTCCCAGGGTCTCAGGCTAGGCTGAACTTCAATGTGGGTATTAAGGTTTTGAGAAAAGAACCTAATACATTCATTTCTTCAGTCAACTCATATTCATTGAGTGCTTCCTACTTACCAGAGACAATTCTAAACTCAAGAATTAGCAGTGATCCAAACAAATTATCTGGCCTCTTGAAGTTTACATTTGAGTAAGTGGATATTGAACTGAATAAACAAATGGACATAGAATATATTTTCAGTTATAGTAATTACAGTAAAAAAAAAAATAAAGCAAGGGAAGGGGATGGATAATGTCAGCAGGTGCAAATTTGGATATAGTTGTCAGGTAAGAGTTTCCTAACGACTCTTAGATGAATATCTCAAAGTGAGAGAAAGGAACATTGGTTATTTGGAAGACAAGTGGTCCAGGAAAATGAAATGAGGAATTCAAGATCCTAGGTGGGTCGGAATGCTTGTTCTGTTCGAGGATCAGAAAGGAGGCCAGCGTAGCTAATTAAATAGGCTGAAGACAGTGTAAGCCAAACTTACCATTTTCTTACAACTAATAAATAATACCAATTTGTGTTTTTATGAGTTCCTAAAAGTTCACATTTGCAGTACCTTTAACAATGAACTTTCATAAAAATAGACCCATGTTGACCACTTGGTCTTAATTTTATCTGTTTGTTACATATATATACAGCCTCTAACAGATCTAAGAGATATGCTTATCATATCAGGAGGGACTGATTACTTAAGAATATTACATTTTAACCTAATGTTATAAATGAATTTCCATAATTGACAGATTTCCAAGCCTTCAAGAAGGAAGAGTTCTCATATAGTGAAAATCTTCTAAACATGTTGCCTTTAAAGAAGGCAGCAGGATACTCTGAGAACTATTACTTTATAATTTTTAGTAAAAGCACTCTGTCTACTCTGCAGCATGATCAATGGAGGCCTCAAAGTTTCAGATATTGTTTTTGTACGTAGTCTGAATGAAAGTTGCAGTTTATAAAAATAATTCATAAAACCATCTACACCTATTACAACTTAGTTGGAAATGGCTGTGTTCTGAAATAAAATACTTAGCAATAAAATTAGACACTGCTCTTTCTATTTTTGATGATTTCTATTCTCACTGAGAAAAATAACAGATCCATGGACCATCAAATTCTATACTCCTCTGTATAGAAGATATAAGAAAAAATGTCTTAGAAATTTTTATTTTTCAGATACAAAATGACTTTTGTAGAATAGATGTTAGGTTATAGTTTTCAAATCATTGATGTGTAAAACAAGTCTCTGAAAAACTTCTACAGAAAGGGCACCACTGAGAATAGCTGAAGTACATAAAACTTCCCCTCTACGAAGGTCTATATGTCTAATCTAAGACTAATGTCATGAGCCACTGATCATTACTATGTTGATGTCATTTCAGAGAAACATGGACTCTCAATAGAAGACAGTTGTAATCAATTTGATCAAGGCTCTCTTGTGTGGCAGCTATGAAATGAGTAATTTTACTGTCTTTGAAAGTTATAGAATTGTAAAATCTCATGAAGATATCTCAATATATATTCACAATTGCACAATATACAAAAAATATGAAATATTTATTATCAGTATTGTTATTTATTTTTTGTCCACTCAGAAAAACAACTCAAAGGATTTGAAAATATTCACCAATCAGTAGAGAGATGTATAAGTAAATGTTAAAAATCATCTATTTTTCTTCCCTCTAAATAAGAACATGGTTTATTTTTCAGGTGAAGTCTTAATTTGTTTCAGATAAAAACACATAAGAACGTGCACAGGAGTTAGAAAATCATTATAATTAAAGACATGAGCTTGAGGGAAATTAATTAAACACCAAATATCACAGTTTTAAAACACTAGGCTTTACCTAATTTTATCATGGATTGTAAAAAAGTCAAAGAAGTGAGTCTTATGCTGATTAATATTGATTTAATGTTAATAACATACTCCAAAAAAGTTGTTCTTGTTCTTTTCAGCTATAACTGAACAAAAACTTATAGAACTAATAGTAAATTGGCTGATGTTGTACTTTAGGTAATAGCAAAAAAGTTATTTTATATTTCTTGACTTTAGTCTTTAAGTTATAATTTATATGATAATAAATCAGTTAATTAAATGATTCATTCCCTCTAGTCTCTTTTGAGAGAAAAAGAAAACCCAAAAACTTATAAACAGGTATTTGCATTACATATCTTGAAAATGGCTGGGCTTACAAAAGTCCCAAGCCAAAAGAGAATTTTGTCACATTTTTATATACAATAACACTTCCAGTCTTAGTGCCTTACACAAGGAGCAAAGCAGCATGCAAAAACCATGTACTCTGTCAGTGGTTCTGAACACAACTGAATCACTTACCAAAACAGTGGCATTATAAGATCTCAAAGGGGTGTAAAACTTCACTAAATGTTTTTTCTCTATAGGTAAAATAAACATTTAGTGAGCTTTATGTGTAAATGTTTAGTGTTCCTAAAATAAATATCCAAATGCATGGATTAGAATCTTCCACAATAGGAATATTGCCAAAAGAAAGAAAAAGAAGCGAGTATAAAAGAAAAAAAATTCAATCGGGACTCTTTTTATCTGCAAACGTCAGTAATCTACTGTTATTGAGGTTATTACTTACATGGTAAAATTCTTACCTTCTAATAGGATATAAGGAAAAGAAAATTTCATTTCATATTGGCTTCCTGCAATGACAACAACATCTTAACATCTGTGTAATCACTGATCTGCCCTTCAGGAAATAGTATTTACATTTCAGTGGGTAGAAACATGGACTGATAGAAGAATGATTCTTCTCAAGACTATTTATAGTACCAATAATGATTTTTCTTTGGGTTGAGTATCTCTTTATCACTCAATGTTATCTTGATTGGGAGTATTCAAAATTTCTATAATAAATGTGTGATGGTCATGTTGAAAAAAAAAAGCTGATGTTAAATTTAGTTATTAAAATAAAATAATTATTTGTAAAATTTGTCATCTCTTTTCTCTTATAAAAATTTTTGGCTAGTTTTTCTAAAATTTTTTTTTTACTTAATACTTAAATTTTTGTAAAAATATATGTGCTATATCAGGAGGAACAGCATTTTTGTATGTACAGATGTGAGAAAACTCGAAACTCACAGTCCTCGTAATAAAATTGTTTAAGACACTAGGTATGATGTTTGCAGTAGGCTTGACTCCATATATATTAGGGTCCATGATTAGGAGAAACCACAGCAATTAAGGTGAAGGTGAGTGCCATATTTTCACTATTTTCTGTGAGAGGATTAAATAACATGCTGGTCTTGATTTGGTTCTCTTAAAAGTTGGGACAGTTTTATAACTGAGCTTATATCCCTTTAAAGAAAACATTTAACTTTAGGGTCAATAACTTCTGTAATAAATAAAAAAAATTACAGAAGTACTACTCCGAAGGATGACTCTGGATGATCTTAGTATATGCATTAAATGAAATGAGAGACCAGGCACAACTCCCGGTATATGGCATTAGTTAATGACAACATTCAGAACACAGGCTGAGGCACACATCTGGTCTGAGTGGTCAGTGAAACCATGAATTAGCATTCCAGATAACTGGAAGAAATAGGTCAGGCAGGACTCATTGATTTAAAGCCCTAGGCAATTCAGCACTTTGGACAGTTCTCAAAGACACTGCTTCCTTCCAGGTACTTGAAGTACTTAACATTTAGATTACCAGACCTACTCATTAAATGCTACCTCTTGGTGTCTCACTAATAACTGCATGTAACCTTAAGCCCAAAGGAATTATCTGCATTCATCCAAATAACTCTGTGGTCTGTGTTTCACATGAAGCTTAAACCTTCAGTCCTGGTATGAAGGTTCATTACTAGTGTTATGACAGGCTTGCCACTGGGCCTTGCTCTATCAACTTAATTTTAAACTCAAGTGAATACAAAAAGGTGAAAAAGCAATTATCCAAGTTACAGAAAACAGTCTCTTTACCAGCACCTGATGGTCCCCCAGAGTCCAGTCCTCTTTACCATTTACATGCAAGGCCATTCAGCAGCTGTTTTATAGTAAATTGAAATGAGGTGTTCAGCCTGGGTCAGGGGTTGGTGATGCATTAAAAGGCTTTAGGAATCTGCTAAAGTTCTGCCTATGGCCATGTGGCATAACTGTAGCTGGTAACTCAAGCACATTAAAGCCTTCCTTGCAGCCTATGGTAAGTAACAAAATTGCTCTTTTTGGAGCAAGGATTTTGAGCCAATTTCTAAGAGGGAGAACTGCAATTCAGGACAGTCCATCTGATTTCGAAGCAATGTCCAAATTCTATTTTAGCTTCATTTACTCACCAAGATAAAAATTAGAATTGTACACAATGAGACAAAAATGTATGCATATGAGAAATGCTTAAAAGACTATATTTTTCTTCATAACTACTTTTCAGATGAGTGTTTCCTGTTCTGAAACAGAGTGGTGGGGTGAAGCACAGAAGCACTGTAAGAATGGTTTTCTCAGTCCTGAACAACTTAACCAGATATTTTATACAGGTGTTCCTTGATCTTTGCTGATAAATAAAGAAATGGGTGTTCAGTTCCTGAAAAAAAAAAATGCTCCAAGCTGGGAAGCATTATAGGCAAGAAGAAGCAGGGGATACCTTTCTACCTCCAGTTGCATTAGTAGCTTTGCTGTTTTGGTTTATGGGTTGGAATCAGTCTTAAGGTTCTGAAATGGTTCACAAGTCTGTAACCTTAATGCTTATCTTCTTAATTTATTTACTGGATTCACAGGTATTGGAAATTAACTTTTTAGTCTTCTTGGAAACTTTATAAAATAGAGAAGGCATCAGAATGTTTTAGCCAGAGGAAGGAAGGGAGCAATGGCCCTAACACTGAAGAAGGAAGAATATATAACATAGAACAACTGGGATTTTGTTAAAGTAATCTTATGAAAGATTGTTATCATGATGGTGCAACAGCTGTAAAAGTTCTTGGGTATTAGTCTAGTTGAGTAGTACACGATTGTTACTCTTTATATTCTGAAAGCACCAAAGCAGGAAAGGCATTCGCTAGGTTTCTTGACAATAATAAATTAAGGGTTAGCCCTGAATCTAGAGCCCAGGATCGATTCTAAAGGAAAAGCAGTAATTTTTATTAGAATGTCAGTTCTACTGGGTCTCAGATGTAATTGTAGGAATGTGTGAAGATCCTGAGATTGGAGGATGCACCCCTAGTGTCCATCCACATAATCGTGACCTGAGAAGACAGCTTTTTATTTATCCAAGTACACAATGTGTATTTGTAAGCAATGATATTGATTCCCCAAAGTCATACATGTAAATCAGCTGTATTATCCAATAATCAGCTCTATGCATGCTATGTGATTAACAAATTGGCACCAAACTGAGCAAACTAATCTGTTGATACTAAAAATAAATCTGAAGAAGATTTAGGACAATTCACTCTGGCTTACAAAATTTGGTTATGTTTGTAAGGTTTTAGGACATTTCTCTTAAAATTCAACTGAAACCTAAAATTTAAGCTAGATTATATTTTAAAATATATTAATATTAAATTTCATAGCATCTAGTTTATCATGAGAATATTAAAAATTTAATGTGAACATTTGGTTTAATATTTTCCCCTTTTATACAGTTAATACAGTCTTTATTTTTAAAATCAGAGAAAAGGTTATATTGTTAATCATCCTACTCTTGGTATGTTCCTGTTTGTTAAGACATTGTTTCTTTGCTATATAAATAGTATATTTAAATAAGATAATCAAATATAACACATTGTTATTGCAAACATGCAAACTAATGAATGCCACTAAATAACATCGAAAAAACCCATAGGAAAACATACTAGTAAACTTACTGTTTACTTACTGGCTTCTTTCATATAATTATTTTTTATGATTTAGACAGTTATTTTTTATACATAATTTATGGTACCTTATATGATTAACAATTTCTTTATTTAAAATATTTTCAATCAGTCTCCACTATGATTTATTTTTGACAATCTGAAGAAGAAACAAGACTCATGTATAAAACCATTTTCTTTCCTGGGTATTTTTGCGTACATTTTGTAATTTGGCAATAAACAACTAAATGTCTCAACCATAACTTAGGGATGTGTCTCATCATAAATTGCCTGAAGAATGTGAAGTAAAAAAAGGAGATTTTAATAATTAACTTCTAACAACTTAAAAATATTGAGTTCTTAAATACTATAGTCTACTGGAAATCAGCACGTAAATGAAGGAGGTAGTGGAGAGCCTGTTAACAAACCCAGCTTATTTGCTGATGGTAGACCTCAGATATTTTGTGGACTAAGCAGCAATATACCTATTATGAGTTTTGTTTATAATATCACTCACTATTAATTGCAGTTCAGTAAACTAGATTCATCTTTGGACTTAATAATACATATAAATACAATTTACACTTAAGAACTGTAAAGATGGAATAAAAGTTTTTTCCATTGTTTACTTTTCATTATTTTAAAATCTCATTATTCATTAGACATAAACTACATGCATGCAGATGTTACTTAAACATATAAATAAGATCACATCAACATGCTATTTATTTGTATTTTTTAATGTTATCATCCCCCTTTTGCATCTAAGACTACTGAGGTTCAGAGATACCAGCTGGGTTACATATTTATAGTGGGTAAATAATAAGGCAGATTGTGGTTCATATTACAGTGCTCTTTCTATAGAAACCTACTTCCCACATTCAAGGTTTTAATTTCATCTGTTGTTCGTGTTTGACTCGGCTACACAAGGAGACTTGCTATTGTGCTAGAGCTTTAGCACCATGAAGTGAAGTAACTGGGGAGATAATGACAGGATTTTGAACCCAAGCCCTGTGCTATTTTAGTTATTACCTAGAGATGAAGATACCTTATCTGCAAGATCACAGCTTAGCCTCAGGAGGAAAAAGCACAAAGATACTTCAGTGGATATGTACATACACATTTCTCTTAGATTCTTAGGAGTAAAATGAACACAGATCTATTTTAACCTTCCTTTAGGAAATATGTTTCAATCCCAAAATAGTAGCACATTGGTAACCTGATGTCTTAATACATTTCAGAGGAAAAACTGTGATGCAACAAGGAACAGACATAGTAGTCAAGTTGTGCTTACCTTCATAAGTCCCACTTTCTAGTAGAGCACCACTTTTCTCCAATTCCATAAAATCTTCGACGGTAATGAAGATATAGTCCACTCCGGGCACCTCACCCTCCTTATGTGGTCTTGTAGTGCCTGAATAAGGAAAATTTTAAATGAAAGAAAGACTTTGAGTGGTTTATTGTTGAACTTTAGAAATACCAGCATACTTCTGAATATTCAAGAGCACTTGTTTGTACGCCCTGCTAGTTGGCAGTTTACATTTGTCCTTCTGTTTGTTTGAAAACAGAAAAGAGAAGCGGGTAAAGATTAAAGTAAATATACAAAGCATTTTTCTTCATCACACTTATAAAGAGTTCATTGCCTTGGAATGTGGCTGCATAGATTTTTTCCAGTGAAAAATGCAGACCTTTGTGACTTTTTTGAAGAGGTGGTCTGAATACTGACTGGGCCAGGAGCCTGCTAGCTCAGGAATTTTCATCTCATTTCAATGAATGGACCTCTATTGTTCTATAGAGTGCTTTGCTATGACATAAAATACAATGGAAAATAGAGATGTTCGTAAAATGTCAATTCATTTGTATATTTTTATGAAATGAAACTGTTTTCACTTGTTAATTTTGCAACAAATAACTTAGATGTGATTTAAAGAATCACAAATTATTATTACCTAAAATTAAATAATAATTAGAATTGAGTAATGCTTACAATTGTGTTAGTATTATAATGCTCAAATACAATTTCCTTCCTCCCTTCCTTCCTTCATTAATGCCTTTAATTCTAATTGAATTGACAGGTGACATGCTCCCAGGTTACTGCAGGGGTCCACCAATCCTGTTTCCTGTATCACCTATAAAGTGAATGGAGCATATGTGGCCAGAGTGACAGAATCTTCATCCCATGACCCAGTACAGCTCTACTGAACCTTCTGTCCAGTTCATGAACAGGAAACAAAATACAGACATATGAAAGACTGTGGGTTTGTTTCCTGGTATACTTTGTTCCATAGACATTCCCTAAGCTTCTTTTCTTTTTCCATGCCACCTACATAAGACATTTGAATGGTCAGATTAGAATTTGGGTAATACATACATGAGAATAGTATGCAGAAGGTAAATATGTAAGCAAAGTAATAGTACACTGGCAGACTTTTACATATTTAAACTCTCCTCAATATTCTTTATATACAAAACAAACAAAAAATACATCAAACCCTTAACTTTTATTTTCACTCTCTAAAATCTTTATCAACTAAGCAATGAAAATGGCCAGTAAGTTCTCCTTTTGCTCTATTAGAATCAAATCTGAGCTGCAAATGAGAGGCAAGAACTAATGTCAGAATATATAATGTGTCAGGGAAAACTGATTCTTGGTAAAAATGAGTAATTTTCATTGAAAACACTTTTTAAGATTTAAAGAGGTTATTTTCTCTTTTCCATAATCATGTTTAACGACTTTCTCCTGAATTTGTTATTTTATTTTGTTTAACTGAGTCACATTTTGCAATATTTCCTACTGTTTTTATACTATTAAATATAAACCTCCCACACTGAGTATGCATAATGTTGTCAAATTAATGTTTCTATGAAAACCTTAACTTCTAATATTCTGACTTTTATGTTCTTAAACCTTGTGAATTAAAAGTGCATTATCATGGTTTTTGGCAATCAATTTGTTTTCCTCTTTATTTAGAACACACTCTAATCATTAAGAAAAATCACATAACAAAGTTTCAATTTTCCGTCCTAATTTATCTACATATTTCAGAAGCTACACGCCTTGATTAATTAACTTCTTGCAATGTGGTGATGTATTCCCAGCACAACTTGCCACAGGACCACAAGCCTGAGGTTAATTTCCAGGGCTCCTGACTTGACTAGAGTTACTACTGGGGCCAAATTTGTGGTTGTGCTCTTTTTGGAAGAACTATCAGTACTTTGGTTCACTGGGTGGTTTTCCATCTATACTTTGTATCTCAGGCAAAAGTGACTGAGTCCTTGCAATGGACATACAGGCTCCCAGTGGCTAGTTGCATCAGTATCACCTGTGACTGTTGACCTGTTTGATATTGGCTATCTATTTGGACTGGGGGCTGACATATTTCTCTCTCTCTCTCTTTTTTTTTTCTTTATTGATTTTGGAGAAAGAGGAAGGGAGAGGAAGAGAGAGAGATAGAAACATCCATGAGAGAGAACGTAGATTGGTCACCTCCTGCATGCCCCCCACTGGGATTTGGTCCACAACCTGGACATGTTCCTTGACTGGGAATCGAACCGGCGACCTCTTGGAGCATGGGTTGATGCTCAACCACTGACCCACACCACCTGGCAAGGGCTGGCCAATTTTACTGTTGCTTGAGAACTTTTACACTATAATCTCAAATGCCGCAATTACTAGCTTAAACATTGATCGTCCATCCTCTTTTCTCATTCTTTTCTTTCTAATTATAACCTCCAATCTCTTGATCTCTCCTACTTTCCCTGATATTTCCCAAATTTGGCTTCATTTGCCCCTCTAACTATTAAGGGTCTGGGAACAACTTAGAATCTCTTCTATTAGTTCACATTCACCATTTCCTGACTCTTAATAAACCCACAAGTTCACTATTAGTTATTTCTTTCATAGACTGCAGTTGTTACAGAAAACCATAAACTTTCACTGGCAAAGTACCCTACAAATTCAGATTATCTAATGTCAGTTTGAGTTTACTGATGCTTGGCAATCCTATTATACACATCTGTTTCCTCTGTGTCACAACTCCAACCATTTTCTAATACTCAATTGCTTTGACTTTTAGCAGAAGATATTAGTTCATTCTCTTTTTGGTAAAGGGGAAAATAATTTGAAACCAAATTCCCTGAAGTTTCCTAATTTTTACCTCCACTGTCTGTATTATCTCACCAGTAATTGAAAACGTACATTCATCTTGCTAAGACAAATCCCTTCTCCTCTGCCTCCTTTCAACATTTATTTTTTATCCAAGTTATATATACGAATATTTTCAAGATTCTACAATTCTACAAGTTTATTTATTTAAAAAAATTTTTTTCCTTTATTAGTTTTTAGTGAGAAAGGAAGGGAGACAGAGAGAGAGATAGAAGCATTGATGAGAGAGACCACTGATTGGCTGCCTCCTGCATGCCCCCCCGTTGGGGATCAGGCCCACAACCTGGGCATGTGCCCTGACCGGGAATCGAACTGGTGACCTCTTGGTGCATGGGTCGACACTCAACCACTGAGCCATACTGGCCGGGCAGCTTAGTTATTTAAAAACAAAAACGTAGACTGTCATCATCTCCCCACACACAACTTTCCATTTATCCAGAGGCAAACATTTTCAACTCTTACAATAGATTCTTTTTTGCTTTACCTTCACACCTTTAAATGATTTATTTATGATGTCTATTGTTTTCTTACTTTATTCATTATTCCTTGACTTCTTGGTAAATAAAATGAGGATTTACTGTTGTGTGTGTGTGTGTGTGTGTGTGTGTGTGTGTTTTGCCGACACTTCTGTGCATTACTTTCTCTTTCTCTCCTCCTCCTATACTCTCAATAGAACAAATATATTCTTAGGTTACTATTTAATGTTTACAGTAAGAATACCATGTAAATCTATTCCCAGGTGATACTTACAGTGTACTAATTTTCTTTTCTTGTATAGAATTTTGTTTTCTCTAGATTTAATGTTCTTATTTCCAGTTTTCCAGGTGTTAATCAATTGTCATACTTAACTCTATCCTAACTAGATCAATAGCTTCTAAAATATACCAGTATATTTAATATCCCATCAAATTTACCCTATTGAGGAAATCTCTCCTGGAGCCCTTGACCTGCTCCCATATGGACTACACTGGCCTACCACTCCGCTGCCTTCCTGGGGTCACCTTTTGCCATCATCCTGGGGAATTCACTTTACCTCTTTGTCATATCCTCTTTTTCCCAGACCCTATGTCTCTTTTTGTGGTCTCTTATCTCATTTTGGCAGAGCACATTTATTAGAAGCTTTATGTCAAAGGTTGTATGAGAGCTACATATGTGACACTTTGCATATCTGAAAATTTCTTCATTCCACCGTCACAGGTGCCAGATTAGACTCAGCATTTCAGAAAAGTAGCATAATGAAAACGTATTTTCTCCATCATGCTGCTCTGTTAATGTCTCCCTCACTCTTTTATTCCATCTCCAAGTACTTGGCAAATTCTATGCCCTGTCATCATTCCTTTCTGTACTCTCTCCACTCAAAAACTGCCCTCCTGGACCAGGCAATGTCTATATCAATGGTGTGCCTGCTGTCCCCTCTTGGTTTACCACTGCACTCCTGGGTTACGGCTGGTAAAGCAGGAGGCTGATCACATACCCTCTCCAAAGGGCTTATCTACCCAATCTGGAGTCAAGAGACTTAGTGGTAAAAGGTAAGAAGAGGAAAATATGGAGAGTTAAAAAAAATGACAGAAAAAGCTCATATTCTATTACTGTATTGACAATGAAAGGCAATTCTCTTGATGTGCTGTTTGTAGAATCTCTTTAGATGAACTTGTCTTGATGGAACATGTGGGAGGAGGTAAGTAAAAATATTTTGTTTAACAAATATCTTCCTGCCCTGGCCAGCGTGACCCAGTGGTTAGAGCGTGGGCCTGCAGACCCAAGAATCTCGGGTTTGATTCCCAATCAAGGGCATTATTTTGGTTGCAGGTTTGATCCCTGGCATTGATATGGGTCATGCAGGAGGTCAAGCAATTGATGTGTTTCTCTCACATAGATGTTTCTCTCTCTCTCTGTCCCTCCTTCCCTCCCAATCTATCTGAAAAAAAATGTCAATGGAAAAAGTATCCCAGGTGAGGATTTAAAAGAAAGAAATATCTTCCTTTCTGGCCTGTCACGTATTATTCTCCTTTCATTTAGCCTAAATTTTCCACCATCAGAATTACTCTTTGGTTTAGAGAAAACATAAACTACCTTTAAAACATATGCTATAGCAGATAAGTGAGCCATGGAATCAAACAACTTGGTCTTGGAGCTCTGCTATTTGCTGTCAGCATTACTTTGAGCAAGGTCCTTTACCTTGATTAACTCCAGTTTTCTTATCAGTAAAATGGAAGTAATACTAATAGCATCTTTAAAGGGTTGATTTGAAGAACAAGTGAGATAATCCATATAAGTTAGTAAAAACAATATTGAGATCATATTGAACACTCAAGTATTATGTTAAGTATTACTGTCTGGAAAAGCAGAAGTGACATCATCACTAGTTTCCCCCCCATGAATTCTTGCCACAAATATTAATTGAGCACTTACTATATGCCAAGCATTATTCAAGATATGAGATATTTCTTTGAATAATACAGAATAGGATCCCTTCCCTCATAGAATTTATATTCTAATAAGGAGAGACAAAGCATAAAAAAATTACAATTAAAAAGTAAGTTATGCCCTGGCTGGATTGGCTCAGTGGTTAGAGTGTTGGACTGTGGACCAGGGAGTCACCGGTTAGATTCCAGACAAGGACACGTACCTCAGTTGTAATTCAATCCCCAGCCCTGGTTAGGGTCGTGCAGGAGGCAACCAATTGAAATGTCTCTCATATCAATGTTTCTCTCTCTCACTCCTTCCTTTTCTCCTGCTCTATCTGAAAATCAATGGAAAAATATTCTCAGGTGAGTATTTTTTAAAAAGTAAGTTATAAAATATGCTGCAAAGAGTTAAATCCTATTAAAGGACCATAAATAAAATCATGAGCACATATGGGCTATTTAGTGGTTGAGTTGCTTAGATTATATAGGGTTAGCTTAGCCAAAGTGAAAGTTTGAAGAGGAGAGAGACTGCAAAGGACCTGAAGGGAGTCAGAGATCTGTAACACTTGTGGGCTGCAGGCTTTCCAAAGGTGAATGTCAGCTTGGCTAGAGACCTCTAGGAGGCAAAAGGTGACCCACAAAGTGCCTGGTTATATTTTGGAAAGAATCACTAAACCCCTAAAGAGAAAAAAACATTACTTGGCTTATACATTAGTACCCAATACAGAGATTTTTGAACTTTCAAGATAATTTTCATAAGATTGATACAGTAGCACATGGTGGGTTCTAATGACTGGTTGAGGCATGTGAGTACGTGCGCGCGTGTGCACACACACACACACACACACACACACACCCTCATTTTTAAAGAAAGAAGGTATGGCAGAAAGATTCTTAGAATTGAAATTCAGAATATCTGCATTCTCTTTGATTTAACATTTTAGGTATGTGGTCATGAATTTAGTTGATTACCAGTTTTCTTATGCAATGAAATAAATAATATATATGAAATGGTTTTATAAAAAGTAAAAGCATGAATACTATGTCTTTATCTCCTGTTGCTTCATTCCTCTTTAATAATATTAATACCACTAAGAATAATACAATTCTAACAAACATTGTTCATGGTATCTTATTTTGAGATCTATTATAATCAAAGTTTTAAATGAATTCATTTCACTTAGGCTAATATTTCTTTTGTAAAGATATGTTTTTATTGATTTGAGAAAGAGAGAGAGAGAGAGAGAGAGATCAATGAGAGAGAGACAAACATCGATTGGCTGCTGCCTGCACGCCCCCTACTGGGGATCAAATGCACAACCTAGGCATATGCCCAGACGGAATCAAACCAGCATCCTCTCAGTTCATGGGAGGATATTCAACCACTGACCCACACTGGACAGGCAAGGCTAACACTTTTTAAAATGAAAAATTTCTGATGACCAAGGATACAGATTGCCCCTTTTATTGTCAGGATACAAAGAAATATGATTTAAACCCTGGCCGGGTTGGCTCAGTGGTTAGATCGTCAACCTACAGTCCAGAAAGACCCGGGTTCAGTTCCCACTAAGGGCATGTATCTCGGTTGCAGTTTGTCCCCAGCTCTGGTTGAGTCATGTGGGTGGCAACCACTCAATGTGTCCCTTTCACTTCGATGTTTCTCTCTCTCTCTCTTCCTCTCTCTCCCTCCCACTCTATCTGAACAAAAAATGAAAAAATGTCCTTGGGTAAGGATAAAAAAAAAGAAAGAAATGAGTTGAGGTATAAATTTATTCACTATTCCCTTTAATTACATGCTCAAATGTGGGATACAATGGTTTATACTTAGGAGGGTTCTCTGTGTTTTGTTAGACAGATACTTAAGACCAGGTGGGCCTATGGACTAGGTTGCAAGAAGTTTTTACCATTTGTTGAGTCATTTGAAAAGTATGAAAGGCTCACAAAACCTGATTAGTGGGTTAATTTTATCCACAGGCATAAGACCTTCAACAGCAAAAGTCAAAAAGCATAATTTTAGATCTATGTGTCCAAATATATATATATATATGTTGGTATTAATTCAATTGGCACCAGAAAGAGAATGCAATTGATGGTCTATGAACATCCCTTTGGAAAGAAATATGATTCTAAAAACAAGGCAAATAATCTGAAATGCAATGAAGTGCTGCACAGTGGTAACATGTAGCTAAAGGTAATTAATATATAGACTGCAGAAACTGTTTAGCTGAATTTCCTGAAGCAGGTGCTTACCTTAGTTTTATGTTGAAACAAATATAGTTACTTTCTCAATTCAAAGATTATGAATAGAGAGGCGACAGTGAAGTAAGACTCAACAGTGATAGCAAGTATTCACCCAGCACTAGGGAAAGGGTGGAAGCTAGGGAGCATAGAAAGAAACATGGATGATTCATCACACAGCTAAAGTCAAAGCTCGCCTTCTTTTATATCTCTTCTATATTTGGCTGGGACTTTCCTGAGTGGTGCTTAGAAAAGTCCGATAAATTTTATTATCCAAATTATGGTTTATATATTTCATTCTTTGTGTCTTCTGGACCACTTTTCCAAAGGAACACTAAATAGAACGGAAATAGAGGAAATGCTACTAAATTGAGACTTAGCTTTATCTCCTATTGCTTTATTTCTTAAAAAAAAAAAATCAACTTCCTTAATAATTGTTACATTAAGTACTGCATGAATACCACCTCCTCCATGAGTTAATGAATGCATACAATATTTCTGCTCAAGGGACATGTCTGAAGAGAATGAATTTGCTCCCAAATGGTTACCGTATTATTGATACATTGTGAAAGCACACGAAGGCCACTTGTCATTCTGTTACCATGGCAACTGAGGATGCCAATGAAATTTTTTTATTCTACTTTTTAAATGGAGGAACATTGCTTCTTTTGCCTTAGGAAGAAAACAATGACATTTGTGGTAAATGTGATTCTAAGCACATTTCCCTTCAGCCTTCTAATATTTCTTAATTTTAGTAAAATCTTAAAAAAACAGTCATTGAGTGACAAGAAAGTATTACTCCCTAGACGATGGTCAGTTCAATCACCTATTGTGATCTGTGTTGATGTGCTGGAAGTTCTACAGTGCCCACTGCTTTGCATATTTGCTGAGGCAATGGAATGGGAATCGCTTGTTAATAATTAATGTGTTCTAAGCAGATGGATCATTGTTTGAAAATCTGAGAAACTGCATTTTTTCCTTATGCATGTTTCTGAATATATTCTCTTTTTATTCCTATTCTTTCTGTGCTGCAAGCTGGAGAAAATAAATCTTGACAGCTACAGTGACTTCCTCTGGATTTGACCTTTAATTAACTTACTCTTAGTTTCCTGAAGACACTTCTTTAGTTTGTCACTCACTCATTAGCAAGTGTGATCATCACCAGATTTCTGTGCATGCTTCTAATAAAAGTAGTGAGGAGACTTGTTGGCAAATGCCTCTAATCAATATTTACATAATCAGCCTAAGCCTTGGGTTTTATTACATTTATTTTCAATCATATAATATCCAGAAATACAATTTTATAGAGAAAGCTAAAGCAAGCAAAGCAAATAATATAGTTTGGGCTATTGAATCATATGTGATAGATTATAAAGCAATCTGAGCTTTATAGATTTCGTATCAGCTGATGAAGTGGATTGGGTTAAGGTCAGAAAGTAAAACCTTAAATTAGGTATAAGAATTATTTATTGCCACAATAGAACCTATGGAAGTTCTATGAAACACTGAAAATTTTATAAGTTCATTTGTAAAATACCACTAGGAACTTTGACTTATGTTCCTTTTCTTTCTTTTTCTTTTAAACCCTCACCTGAGATATATTTTTATTGACTTTAGAGAGAGAGGAAGGGAGAGAGAGAGAAAGAGAAACATTAATGTGTGAGAGAAACATCAATCAGTTGTCTCTCATATGCACCAGGGCCAGGCATCAAACCTGCAACCTGAGTATGCGCCCTGACCAGGAATCAAACCCGCAACCTTTTGGTGTAAGGGATGACATATCAACCAACTGAGGCACCTGGCCACGGCTTAACTTATTAACAGTGTATTGCTATAAACCTTTGTAGGTGTTTAAAAACTCTCTCATCCCCTAAAAGAATGTTCTGTCAATTATTGTGGAAAGGTACATTGACATATACCAGAGATTTTCAACCAGTGTGCCTGAAGAATTTTTAAAACATGCAATGCTTGACTATTTAGCCAGGGGCACTGACCTCTTTTCCCTTAGATTGTCAAATAAAAAAATGACAACAGCTAACATAACAATAGCCATCTGGTGTGAATGAATCAAAATTATACATTTTTTTTTGTCAGATTGGCAAAAAATATATTTTTTGGTGTGTCACAGAATTTTAGTAATTAATTTATGTGTGCCATCAGATTTTTAAAAAGGTGAAAAATAGCTGACATATCCAAATAATGTTATATATCTTTCAGACACAGAGAATTTTTGAAGAAAAAAACAACCTCTTCTTGAATATCTCTGGATATAAAAGTTCAGACTAATGCCCCATATGGCACCCATTGCCACTCCGCATCTTCGCAGTTTGGATTGAGGCAGCATCATACCCAAGGCAGTTGCTCTGAAAAGGTGGGATGCATCAAAATCACATGGGGGACTCGTTTGCTGGTGTCACACCCAGAGCGTCTGATTCAATAAGTCTTGGGTAGGGCCTGAGAATCTGCATTTCTAATAATTTCCCAAGTGATGTTAATGCTGCTAGTCCTGAGTCAGTAATTTGAGAACCACTGCTCTAACCTTATTCAAGAGAGCAAACTAAAAGCAGTGTTAAGTTTCATCATTCTTGTAACTAAAGCAACATATAAAGCATGTAGTGCATGACCTTGGCATTGGCCCTAAAGTAATCTATAGCTCTGTACTGGGTTCCGAGGAAACAAGCCATTCTTCATTTGCTGGTATCCAGGTGAACAGTCAGGAGAGGTACTGAACACCACAGTGCTCTGTTATGGTGCCACACATCGCTCTTTCATCATTTCCTTAAAAGTTCATTTAATTTGGAAAATAATGGACTGATCTCCATTTATGTTTGCTTAAAAATAACCTTCCTGATTATTTGAAGTAATTCAGACTATCCTGGTCCTATATGTGCAACAATATAACTTAAATTCTGAAAGACAAAAAAGGCTTGAATATAGCTTGCCAGGAGTGATAAATGATAGTATAGCAAGACAAAACAAGTGTCTAAAGCAGAAGATCTCTTGCATTGGGAACAACAAAATATGGTGAATGCCAAAAAATAGAAGACACAAATGAAAAATTTGTGCATACTCAACAAGCAAAAAAAAATTGCATCTCATTATTTCCCTATGCCAAGGTATATATGTTAAATTATAGTTTGTCTACAATTGTTCTAAACAGACTAAATCGGCATGGGCTGTATGCATTGTGGAATTAGTACCCACAAGCTCTCTGTTGGTACAAATTATTTAGACAAACGTATCTTTTGATCAATTGCATGATTGCGCTTATACAATTATGTCCCTGGCGAGGGATAGAGGTGAGAATTGACATTCACAAGTCCTTTGTCACTCGATTTCAAAAGCCATGATACTAAGTAAGAAAGACAGGCAATGTTTGGGGTGATCATTTTTGAAGTTGATGCATAGATATACATTTTCAATTTTAAGGTCCACACTAAATAATCATAATTTTTGACAATATCACAACATTGTTGACTGCTGACAACGAGCACCCACACACAGAAAAAGCTAAGGCAAAGTGATTGATTTCATAATTGTATAGCATCTAAATCATCACTACTTTGGTGACAAAGAATTAGTAACCTAAATCTTATCCATTCCTTCACACCAAAGTCCATCTCCTCTATTCATCAGATTTCTGAGGAAACCGTTAGCTGTACATATTTCTTTTCTCATGAAAATGCACAGTTCAAGATAATCCATTGCTCATGGATACAGGGACATGATAAAATGACTCACCCAAGTGAAATCAGATTCCTAGATAGCTATATTATTGGCTTTTTGATCCATTGTCACAATATATAATAAACCTAACTCCAGGATAAAGGAACACTATACTTTTACTGATAAAATAGGGTAGCAAACCATAATCTCAAGGTTCTCGAGTTGACTATTAATTTCCTGATGTTTTTAAGAGAATGGAAGATGAATGCCCCTTTTGTTGCCAATTTATTCAGTTTTAAACTTTTGATTTTAATTCATCATATTTAGTTTATATATGTCCTATATCTGGCATTCTATAGGATGAATAAAAACAAGTTTGGATTCACTAATTTATTAACAGATAATGTTTCAAGATTACATGCTGAGTTAAAAAAAAAAAGGAAAGATCAGTAACTTTTTATAGATACCATATATATTTAGTTTGAAGCTTTTACATTCTCCTCATGTAAACTTAACCTGGGACAGAACTAAACCGCACAGACACCACCAGCCCACTGAGCAATGCAGAGCCTCTACTCCTTGACCTTCATTGCATAGAGAAGATTTAGTGGATCATAACCTTACCATTTCATCTCTATTAGAATCTTGCAATGACATTAACTTTTAGTATCAGCATATGTCTCTATGGTATTCTATATTCTGAAATGTCCAAGGTAGATCACAGAATACAGAGGTTACAGAATACCAGAAAGTCCCGATGAAGATAAAAAGGCAGTTAACTATTCAAGGATTTCAAAATACTGAAATACTTGTCATTTCATATGGCACAAATCATCTATTTAGTGACCAATTTGTATTTATTGAAGTTCTCAAGTATACACATGCCAAGCTATCATGGAGGAAGGCAAAGAAGGAAGAAGAGTTGGGAAAGAGTACTAATGGGTACCCATTGGGTGCCCTGGGTGAGTTGCTTTTATGTTTAAAATCTTGAGTTGGACAACCCTCTGCATATCTGGTATATCTTAGGTTCACAATATTTGGTATTGTATTAATTAAAGGTTTATCACACTATTTTTTATTGACGAAAAACAGAACACAAATTTGCAGCTCAACTTCCCTATTTTGAAAAAAAATACTGAGAAACTGGGGACTATTACAGCAGATATATATTCAGCTGTAGCTGATAGACCCTTAATTCCAAGTCATGTGCAGAAAATATCTGCTTATATTTTGGAACAAATCCCTCCACTGAGACCAGTGCAATGGTGGGCCAGCCATTAAATGTTGTGTTGTATGGCCTGGCTCCTCCTTAAGAAACCGAAGCAAAATGGAGAAAGGCTACTTGATCAAATAAAAGAATCAGCATTCTGAGAAACAAAATAAAACAGAACTAAAGTACCAAGAATTTTTTTTTTCATCCAATAGACAATGTTATGACACTGGAGGTTTAAAAGGGGGATGGGGTAGAAAATACTATATTTTCCTTTTTAAGACTTAAACTTAAAACATGCAACCACTATCCCCATACCCTAGATCCACATGACCTTTCAGGCTTGAAGGAACACCAGGCTCAGTTTCTGTGCAATTGTCATAACCACCAGGACCCTGTGTCCTTCTTTCCAGGCCATTGTGCTCCCTTCCTGATTAAGCAACAAATTGATAGTGATACAGGGAAGAGGAATGAGCACTGTGAGCTGTCAAATATGCATTTGTGACCTTTGTTGGATACTTTTACACAAAAATATCATAATGAAACCAAACACCTTTGGCTTCCATTGACCCTTAGATCAGTGTTTCTGAGAACTGCAATTATCATGAGTGATTATGAAAACTTTTATGAATTAAAAGTACAAAAAGAAAAATTTAAGGGAATTTTCAAAGAATGCTAATTAAGATACTTCTGGCATTAAATATTGAGTTAATAATGAATTATCAAAATAAGTATTAGATTCTTTGGAGAAAATATTTTAAGATAAATTCTTATTTTCTTTATAAAGAATAAGAAAACATGGTGACCTGCCAGGATTAAATTGAACAATGAACAAAAGAGAGATAAGAATACTGTCAGTCCAGCAGTTGACTCAAAAACCTCCCTGAAGCAGAATGAGTGTCTGGAGAGCTAATACCTGATAGGTTGATGATAGGCCTCTGACTTTCAAACCCAAGGTACTAAGCACTCTCTTCCAATAAAGAGCTCAAGAGTTTGACATTTGATAAAACTGGAAAGGTAAACTAGACCACAGGGCATGAATGAACCATATCAAAATCAACAATGTCTGCATTAACATCCTGGAACAAAGTTAAGTAGCTTTTTATCTCTCCAAACATTTAAATTCCAACTGTTCCTTTGGACTAAGTGTCTGTAAACTTCTTCTGAAAGGGTCAGACAGGAATTTTCTAGGCTTTGACAGCTATATCCTGTGGCAACCACTAAACTCTGTCATTGTAGGTGAAAGCAGCCACAGATAATACGTTAACAAATAAACACGTCTCTTTCCCAATAACACTTTATTCCCAAGACCATGGGCTGGATTTAACCCAAAAGCAGTAGTTTTCAAAAAACCTGTCCTGCATCAAATCTTTTGAGCTTTTGAGTCTTGGTGCTCTTGCTTCTACATCTGTACTTGGAAACCAACACGATGCAACTGAACTGCTGGCATTGGTTGCACCCCCTCAGTGCAGAGAAAAATATGACAATTTCTGATGGTGTGGCCAGTATTAAGTGTAACATTTCATATACATGTCCCTTTTAAAATGTGTTAAGACCTGGTGAACCAGGTAACTTTCTAATACACAGAAACAAAATAGGGGACAAAATCCCTGAGAAAGGAATATAGATATTTGGTACTCAAGAAGCTAGACAGGCCCTTGTATTGAGGTCATTGCATTGTTGTGCAGTAAATAATTATATCTTGCTGAACTTATTGTCATGACATCAAAACTGCTTCTGTAGCCAATGGAATTTAGTAGATATTTAATCCAGAGATGAAGTATTGAGCCTCTGAGTGTGAAGTTCACATGTAAATTTTATTATGCTATATCTGTAACACCCTGTATGTATGCTACACATCTACCATGGGACTCAAGCTACATATCATTTGTAAGAGAAAGTGATAGTTACAGTCAGATTATACAAGTTTGGACTTTTCATTGTAAAAATATCTCTTCTTTGTGTTTCCCAGTTACATTTTTGATAGTCCTGAGTTATGTTCCTGGATATCTCTACCCTAACTCAACAACAGTTTAGATAATGGCTTAGTTCTCCCTACTTCTCCCTGGGATATTTGACTCCTGGTTTTATTCTCTCAGGGCAGAACACTTGATCTGAATAAACTCTGAATGCATTTGAAACCTATCTGGGATTACCTTAAATCACCAGATAAATTTCTAACAAATACAAATAATTTCACAGGTGAGAATTAGACCATTCATTCTCAAACAGTCCATATGTATTTGAACAAAGAATAAATTTGGTTAAAATAGTAGAAGTTTCAAAAGAATAGAAGTTTCAAAAAATGTATTACCGAACATATTAAAAATTAGCAGATGATTTCAGCAAGAAAAAGCCCCCCCTCCCCCAGGCCTTGAATGCACTATTCTCTGTGTTCATAGGTTATGCTTATGTAAATATAAATTTTTTAGTTAATCTCTTCCCGACTAACACCCACTTCCCTCTGAGATCTGTAGTCTGTTACATGCATCCATGCTTTGGAACCTATTTTTTTTTGTCAGTTTATCTTTTACTCATGCATAGCACTTCTATTTCTCTTAATAATTCCATAAAGTGGGTAGCATTTTACAGCTTGAGTAACTTGCCCAAATCACAGGACTAGTAGATGGCAGAAGTCAGGATCAAATCCCAGTCAGGCTGGCTGCAGAGGCCAGGCTCCTAAGTAGAGGGTACTCCACTCTCACACAAGAACTGCTCTATATAAATTTTGTTGAGAGATGGATAGGCGCAGTGGGTGGGAGTGGTAGCTAAATGAGAGGTGAGAAACCACCATTCAGAGCATATTCAGATCAAGTGTTCTGCTCTAAGAGAATAATAAAACCAGTAGTCAAATATCCCATGGAGAAGTAGGAAGAACTAAGCCATTATCTAAACTGTTGCTGAGTTAGGAAAGAGATATCCAGGACCATAACTCAGCACTATCAAGAACATTGCTGGGAAACACAAAGGAGAGGCAGTTTTGCAATGAAAAGCCCAAACTTGTAAAATTGCGAAGCTACAAACATTTTAAAAATATATAAGAGCTCTGAGCAACAGAAAAGTAATTTCCTCACAAATATTAAGAATCAGATGAAGTTTTATTTATTCAGAATGAATTTCCCTTTTACAAGTCACATTATAGAAATATGACTTCTAGAAATATCAACAAATATTTATTTGGTGTTTACACTGTCTACTAGAAAGAAAAAATACTGAAAATACTTTAAAAATTATTCTATTATCAAGGAGACTTCAAGTTATTAAGGTACAGACAACTGCAGCCATCTGTATAATTATCTCAAAACAGTTCTAAATTGGTAAATATAAAATATTTTTTAAAATATCTTTAAAGGATAAAAGATGGTTTAAAGAAAAAGTAACAATATATAATAGGGTTTATAACATACCATGAATTAAAATGTATGACAATAGCACAAAGGCTGGGGGAGGGGAATGGAGGTGTACTATGGTAAACTTCTGATATTGCAAGTGAAGTGCTATATCATTTCATGGCTGACATGGTAAGTTTAAGATGCATAATATAAAGCCTAAAGCAACCTTTAAAAAACACAATTTAACAAATATCATCAGATTAGAATAAAAAAGCAGGTCCTAACTCCATGCTGCCTATAAGAAATACATTTCAAATACAACAACATCAAAAATAAGGTAAAAGTGAAAGGATAGAAAAAAATATGTCACACTATGATTAAATGAAAGCTGGAATGCTGTGCTAGCATTAGAGAAAGTAGACTTTACAGCAAAGAATATTGATGGAGATAGAGGGTCATTTCATAATAATAAAGGAGTTAATTCATCGAGGACATACAAAGCTTAAATGTTTATATACCTATAACAGAGATTCAAAATACATGAATCAAAAAACATAACTTCAAAGAGAAATTGACAAGTCCACAATTACATTCAGATACTGCAACATCCCTTTCAATAACTGATAAAGCAAGCAGACAGAAAATCAGTAAAGATACAGACCTAAACAACACTATCTACCAACTTAACATGACATTTATAGATACTCCACTCTACAGCAGCATGATATACATTTTTTTAAGTGCATATAGAAGATCTACCAAGATAGACCATACCTGGATCATAATATAAGTTTCAATACTTTAGTTTGGCTGAAATACAAGAATTATGTTTTCTCACCACAATAACATTAAATTAGTAACCAATAAAAGAGAGACATCTAGAAAAGCCACAAATATTTGGGAACTACACAACACACTGCACAATAGTCCATAGGTCAAAGAAGAAATAAAAAATGTAGTTAGAAATTATTTTGAACTAAGTAGAAATAAAAACACAGACTATCAAAATGTATGAGATAGTAATAAATCAGGAATTACACAGTTGTAATCCATTATATCTATATTAGAAATAACAAAGTTCTCAAATCTGGAACTAGAAAAAGAAAAGCAAATGTCAGTTTGCAAACTGGACACCTACAGCAGGAAGAGATGTCAGAAAGAGGCAAACCACTCCGAATTGGTAGGTGGCAGGTTTAATAAGCAAGTAACTTTACAAATGAGGCTCGTCTTGCATGGTCCCAAGATGAGCAGATCTCCATGCATGCCCGCCACAATCTTAGAAGTTTATATAGAGGCTTTATACCATCCAGATGGTCTCAGCAACAAATTGCTGGCTCAAGGCAGCATCCTAGGAAATGGCTCCTTTGGTGGAAAGGGTGTGCAGAACATACATCACAAGGACAGGTGAATTGGGGAGGAGGAAAGGAGCCTCTGAGTAGGGTTTGCAGGTCAACAAGTAGTCATATCCTCTCCATGACCTCAACCAACAGCAAATTAAACCCAAAGTAAGAACAAAGGTAATAAAAAAGATCAGAGTAGCAGTCAATAAAATAAAGAGTAAGCAATAGAGAAACAATAAAACCAACAGCTGGTTCTTTGAAAAGATCAATAAAATTGATAAATCTAGCCCAACTGATCTCAAGAAACAAGAATAGATGCAAATTACCAACATTAGCAATGAAAGAAGTAAAATCACTACAAATTTAACAGATATTAAAATCTTATTAATGGGATAGTATTGATAAATTGATGCCAATACATTTGACAACTTAGATAAAATTAACAAATTTCCTGACACAATTAAAGCACATTTAAGAACACATGCATAGCCTGAATAGTATAAATACATATATGCATGCACATGTGTGTGTGTGTGTGTGTGTGTGTGTGTGTTCAAGTTTGTAACTAAAAATTATCCCTGCAAGAAAACTCCAGAGCCAGATAGCATTGCTGGTAAATTTTGTCAAACATTTAAGGAAGGAATAATATCAATTCTACACAAACTCCTTTAGCAAACTAAGGAAGAGGCAATAATATTCAATTCATTTTAGCAGACCAGTATTACCTTAATACCAAAACAAGGCCAAGATTACAAAAAAAAAAATTATAGATTATTATTTCTCATCAACACACATATGAAAATGCTTACAATATTTTAGCAAATAAATACAGCTATAAGTAAAAAAAGATCATTCATAATGACCAAGTGATGTTTATACTAGACATACAAAGTTGCTTTAACCAACCAATATATTTCACCAGATTAACAAACTAAAAAGCATATATACACATTTATATACCATTTAATCAGAAACATATGAAAAGGATATTTGACAAAAATAAAAATCTGCTACTGATAAAAACTTAGCAAACTAGGTTGCAAACATATATATGTTAAAATACCATTTACTTAGTATTTTTTAAAATTTCTCATGAATGTTGAAAGTATTACAGATGACCCTAATTTTCCCACATTGACCTTCTGCCCTCTGACTCCCACTCCCCCCAAGGCCTTCACTGTACTATTGTCTATGCCCATTGGTTATAAATATATGCATACTGGGACTACATCAAATTAAAAAGCTTCTACACAGCAAAAGAAACCAGCTTCAAAGCAAAAGGGAACCCACTGTATGAGAGAATATATTTTCCAATGACACATCTGATAAGGGGTTAATTTCCAAAATATATAAGGTACTAACACAACTTAACAAAAGGAAGACAAACAATCCAATTAAATATGGCAGAGGACCTGAATAGACACTTCTCCAAAGAGGACATACAAATGGCCAAGAGACATATGAAAAAATGCTCAACATCACCAATCATTAGAGGTGATACCTCATTAGTGTCACCTCACACCAGCCAGAATGGCTGTCATTAACAAATCAATAAACAACTAGTGCTGGTGAGGATATGGAGAAAAGGGAACCCTAGTACACTACTAGTGGGAATGCAGACTGGCACAGCTACCGTGGAAAACAGTATGGCATTTCCACTGAAAATTAAAAATAAAACTGCCATTTGACTTAGTGATCCCACTTTTAGGAATATATCCTAAGAAACCTGAAACACCAATCAGAAAGAATATATGCACTCCTATGTTCATAGCAGCATTATTTACAATAACTAAGATCTGAAAACAGCCATAGTGTCCATCAGTAGATGTGTGCATAGAAAAACTGTGCTACATGCATTCAGTGGAATACTATGCAACTGTTAAAAAGGATATCTTACCTTTTGAGACAGCATGGAGGGACCTGGAGAGTATTATGCTAAGCAAAATAAGGCAGTCAGAGAAAGACAAGTACTGAATGATCTCACTTTATATGGAATTTAAGGAACAAAATAAACTGACAAACAAAATAGATTCAGAGATAGGGAAGCAGAAAGCTGACTGACGAATCTCAGAGGAAAAGGGGGAAGAGGGGTGGGAAGAGATTAACCAGTTACATAGTTTTTAAATGTGCACAACTTGTTCACAGATACAAACACATACAACAAAATTATGGGGAAAAAAGTACAATTATTAATACAAAATCTAGTACAGTTGTATTTTTGAAGGATAAGAGAGGAAAATGGGGTCAAGAAGGAAATTTGAAGAAGGGTTAATGGAGGAGATTCAACTGTATCTGCAATGTTTTATTAAAAAATAAAAAGAGCTGAGCAAAGATAGAAAAATATTAAAATTAATTAAGTCTTAGGATATAGTCAAGTGATTGTGATTGTTTTAATCTTTCTCCATTCTGAAGCCTTAAAGTAAATAATGGTACATAGGGGACTTCCGGTCAAGATGGCAGCGTAGGTAAACGCGGTATCGCGTCCTCCCACAACCACATCAAAGTTACAACTAAACTACAGAACAACCATCATTCAAAACCGCCTGAAATCAAGCTGAATGGAAGTCCTACAACTACGGAATTAAATCAGCAGCCACATCCAGACTGGTAGGAGGGGCGGGAGGGGCGGCGGCGGCGGCGGCAGTGGCAGTGGCGTGAAGGGCTGGTCCCACACCCAAGTGTGGCAGATAAAAATCAGGAGGCTCCCGCGGCTGGGAAGGTCCTTCCTGAGAACTGAGGGGTCCCCGCCCCACACCAGGTGCACCGCTCAGGGTTCCAGTGCCAGGAAGAGAAGTCCCCATAACTTCTGGCTGGAAAAACCAGCGGGAACTGAGGCTCAGGGAAGCTGAAGCGGCTGGAGCCCCAGGCACCTCCCTAAAGGGCCCGCACACGGACTTATCAGACTCTTTCCCTCTAAGCTCGGAGGGGAGGCAGCTCGAGGGGCACCAGAGACACACCAGGAAGAACTGAGCTGTTTGGCACTGGAGCGAGGGCTGGAGAGGGGGCTTTCTCCGGGGCAAACTTGCTATCAGAGGCCTTTGTTCCTTTGGTGAGCCCTTCCCGGGGGCGGCAGACAGTCTCCATATCTGGGACTCCAGCAACCTGGCTCACACTGGTAGCCCCACCCTGCTGACTCCCTGAGGCCCCGCCCCGCCCCACCCAACTTTCAAGCCCACCCAAGCTGTTGCCACTTGCTTAACCATGGAATTGGCCGGTCTTGGATCCTGCTTCAGGTTTTTCCTAAGTTCTTTCAAACGAGCAGCATCTGGTCTCAGTGAGCCCCATACCTCTCATTAAGTAATACACTGAAACAAACACAGGGAAGCAGCCAAAATGAGGAGACAAAGAAACAGGTCCCAAATGAAAGAACAGAACAAAACCCCCCAAAAAGAACTAAGCGAAATGGAGATAAGCAACATAACAGATACTGAGTACAAAATACTGCTTATAAGGATGCTCAATGAACTCAGTGAGAACCTCAGTGAACTTAGGGAGGGCCTCAAGAGCATAAAAAAGGACCAGTTAGAAATCATGGATACACAGTTAGAATTGAAGGAGGCATTAAGTGAAATAAAGAATAATGTACACAGCTTCAATAATAGAGTATGTAAATCCAAGGAGTAAACCATTGATTTGGAATATAAGGAAGCAAAAAATGCCCAATCAGAACAGCAAAAAGAAAAAAGAATCTAAAAAAATGAGGATAGTGTAAGGAGCCTCTGGGACAACTTCAAGCGTGCCAACATTCGCATCTTGGGGGTGCCAGAAGGAGAAGAGCGAGAACAAGAAATCGAAAACCTGTTTGAAACAATAATGGCAGAAAACTTTCCTAACTTGGTGAAGGAAACAGACATACAAGTCTAGGAAGCACAGAGAGTCCCAAACAAGATGAACCCCAAGAGGCCCACACCAAGACACATCATCATCAAAATGCAAAAGGTTCAAGACAAAGAGAGAATCTTAAAAGCAGCAAGAGAAAGGCAGCTAGTTACCTACAAGGGAGTTCCCATTAGGCTGTCAGCCAACTTCTCAAAAGAAACTTTGCAGGCCAGAAGGGAGTGGCAAGAAATATTCAGAGTGATGAAAAGCAAGAACCTACAACCAAGATTACTCTATCCTGCAAAGCTGTCATTTAGAATCGATGGACATATAAAAACTTTCCCAGACAAGAAAAAGTTAAAGAAGTTCATCACTACCAAACCGTTATTATATGAAATGATGAAGGATCTTTTTGAAGAAAAAGATAAAATGTATGAACAAACAAAATGGCAATGAATACATATCTATCAACAATGGAATCTACAAACAAAATGAACAGGTAGAACAGAAACATTCTCATAGATACAGAGAACATTTTGTTGGTTGCCAGTTGGGAGGGGGGTTGGGGGAATGGGTGAAAAAGGTGAAGGGATTAAGAAGCACAAATTCATTGCTAGACTGACAAACCTCAAAGGGCAAGGGGTTGGGGGGGTGGGTGGGAAGAAATAAACCAAAGAACTTATATGCATAACCAATGGACACAGACAATAGTGTGGGAAAAGGTGGGAGGGGGGCGGGAATGGGGAGGAAGGGGTCAATGGGGGAAAAATGTGGAACATCTGTAATACATTTTACATCCAACAATAAAGATTTGAAAAAAAAATAATGGTACATAAATAAAATGAAATACTAAGCACCATTAAAATAACATTTATAATTATATTATGATGTGAAAATGCTTATGATGAGTAATGTTACATTAACAGAAGACAAATTATGTAGGAAGACAGCAATTTTGTATATATACATGTGCATAACAGTCTACCACATATATTTATCACAATCTATTTATCTCCTACTAATTGAGAATCAATCACATTTTGTTGTTTCCAAATTTTAACTATTACAAAGAATGCTACAAAAATATTTTTATATGTCTCCTGTGTACATGTTTTTCTATTGAATATACTTAGCAATATAATCATTACTATATCAATAGTTTGCCTTTATAAAGTTATGGGAAAGTATAATGGAAGATCCCAAAGATAATGTTGAAAAATGATAGCAAACAAAACTCTTTTTCCTTGCCTACACAAAACAGCCAACTGTTATCTAAAAGACAATTTGACAGTTTATGACAGGCTCAAACTGACCTGTAGCACTGCCCAATGATCACACTTACATTAACTCACTTCCTCTCTTGCTACATTTTTTTCAAAACTATTGCTCTTTAAATCTTCTTTCTTCTTTAAATTTTTTTTTTTTTTCTGTATAGATTTTAGAGAGAGGAAAGGAGAGGGAGAAAGAAACATTGATGAGAAAGAACATCAATTGGCCACCTCCTGCATGCCCCCTACTGGAGATTTGGCCTACAACCTGGGCATGTGCCCTGACCAGGAATCAAAATGGTGACCTCTTGGTGCATGGGTCAACACTCAATCACTGAGCCACACCGGCCAGGCTTCTTCCTTCTTCTAAAAGTCATATACTCTTGGTTATTCTCTGTCTCTGTTGTATATTCAATCCCATCCTTAAAATTAACACAGGTTGAAATTGATGCTACTTAGATACAAATTACTATAACCTCATTGATGGGCAGTTGGCAATAAATACATATTAACATTTAAAATGTATAAATATTTTGATCAAATAATTCCACTTCTATGATTTTATCATACAAATATACTCATGGACCCATATATGTATATACAATGTTGTTCACAGCAGCATCCTTATAAGAGTAAAACCTAAACATAAAACATCACAGCTGTAGGAAAAGAAGAGGCCTTTGTATGTCCATGCTTGCATTCAAAGTCTCGTTAGCCTTTCTTAAAGATACACTAGCTATTACCTGAAATATGCTCAAACCTTAAGATTTTTTTCTTTTTTTTTTCATCCTCACCCGAGGACATTTTTCCATTTTTTTTTTGTTCAGATAGAGCGCGAGGGAGAGAGAGGAAGAGAGAGAGAGAGAAACATCGACGTGAAGGGACACATCGAGTGGCTGCCACCCGTACGACCAACCAGGGCTGGGGACAAACTGCAACCAAGGTACGAGCCCTTAGCGGGAACCGAACCCGGGTCTCTCTGTACCGCAGGCCGACGCTCTAACCGCTGAGCCAAACCGGCCAGGGCTTAAGATTTTTTTCAACAACTTATTTCTTTACTAATCTTTCACTCATTTTAGCATCATGTAGGATAGGAGCTCTCAATTCTGGCTGCACATTAGAATCGCCTGGAGAGATTACACCATCAGTGGCTCTGCCTCAATAAATGAAATCAGGGTTTGAGGGTTAGTGCCCAGTTATTGCTTCCCAGACGATTTTAATGTCCATCAAGCAGGCGTCGTACTACTTATTTCTGGATGTAATCAGCAATTTGGTTTATCATTAGAAAGTGTAACACTTTCATTGATTTCCAATAGATCCCTGTCTACTCTGAAAATTTAGGAAGATAGTAAAATTTGTTTTGTTTCCAGGAATCCTGATGCTTGCCTCTTCTGTTTGCTATATAGTTTTAAGTCTGTTGATGTCAGTCAAAATATTTTGCTATAGAAATTTGATACATTGCAGGTTTACACAATTTTACCCTGGGTGACAGGTCTCATGACTCCAAGAGTTCGGCAAGCTCATGCTCTTACACCTTTCAACATTCTACATAATAGGCTGTCAGGTCAGCCCCAGTGTGGTGATTAATTTCCCTTAACTGGAGCATTCTGACTGGTTGCCCTTTGTTGATCTTGAGCGCCTTGTTAAAGTTTGTGTCTGTTAGGTAGGCACTTGTTTTATTTCCCACAATGACTTGTTGAAAGAAACATTAATCTCTACTGTTTCATGCCTGGTCCTTTCTCTTGGGATGTATGAATTATGATCAAAAAAGTAAAAAGACACTTTTAGAAATTCTTGCATTTTTTAAAAAAGATTTTAAAAATAAAACTGTCAGACTTGAACACGAAAATGAGTGTTTACATCATAGAAGTCAATGCACTAATTCCAACATATACTAAAGTGAAATTTTCTTTTATAACTCTGCTCTTGGAACTGCTTTTGGATTCAGTGGCACCTTTTTGGAACATCTACTACATAGCCAAATTTCAGTGTCTGAGGCTGAATGTGTCTTGTGAAAATAGCTGCTAAAAGTTATTCAGATCAAAATCTGAGTGAATTCTTCGAATTGCAAATTAAAGAAGTTAATACCATTTGGTTCAAAATAGTGGTGTGACTAAAAATAATGAAACTATTTTCTTTGTTACGACACCTGGCTATGAGAATAATTAACAAACAAACAAAATTTTTTGTCACAGCAATTCAAAACTATCCAAGCTGTCAAATTATCCTGAGGTTAATAAAGCCCTGTATTTTGGCAGGGTCTTCATTATTGGTATTGGGATAAAGTCATACTGATGGGGACAGTTGGTATTCAGGAGAGAAGTTAGCCTCTGGGTTGGAGTAAATTATTTATTCTCCCTAATCCTAGTAGTCCTCATTTGTAATGTAATTAATGCCAACCATGTGATTATACTGTAAGGAGTAAATGAGAAAATATTTTAAAATGCTTTCTTTCAATACTTTTTTTTTTTTTTTTCATTCTGATGTGTACAGGAGTTTCTTTAGGATCTCATTAAGATGAAGTCTCTGATCAGTAGGTGTGGACATAGCCTAAAGTTGTGTAGTTCTAACAAGCTCACAGGTGATGCTGATGCTCCTAATCCATGGACCACACACAGATTTGGAAGGCTATACAAGTAAGTTGGTAACTCAGCAAGGGTTAAATTTCCTTCCTTCTTGTACAGCCATGTCTCTGTCTTTGTAGCTTTGGGGACTTGAATTTTGACCAACAATTGTAATCACTAATACTATTGCATGAGAGATCTTGAGTATTAGCACAAGAAAAGTAACTCAGAGTGACCATACTAAACATAAGATGAGCCTCCATGTTTCTGGGCTTAATATATTCACTCAATAATAAAAATGACTTTTGTTCCTATTGTCTGAACTATCATTTCAGAGAAGGGGCTACAAGCAAGAACCATAACCTCATTTTGAAATGGTCTCCAAAGGCAAATGTCCCATGTGTCATTTCCATGGAGGTGGGCAAAGAAAGTGAACTGGAACAAAAAGAACTGAAACCAGGCAAAATAGGCTTCCAGGCTCAGGAAGTTGGATCTGGGAATATCTCTTGAGTATATAGTAAAAGGAGGAAGAGCCTTTAATAAATACCTATAGGGGAGTACATGGGCAGAGAGGAAGTTTTGTTTTTTGTTGTTTGAAAATGTGTGGGCAGTTATAATGAAAATATATCTTTATCATTCCAAGTCAATAATAATGTTCAGCAGTAGTCTTTGTGCTCCCTTCACTAAGGACTGCTCCTGGCTATTAATCATGTCAAACATAATAAAAAGATATAACCAATATAGGCATACTAAAATAAAATTAAATCCTGCTCAGCTCTAAATACCATTTTGTTCTGGGTGACATGATGATATCTGGCTAACAAGCACAGTACACAAACAGCCACTTTGTTTCTTTGTACCCAGATAGTACCACCTCACACTGCCAAGCAGCTACTTCAAAACAATCAAGAAACAGGTGCATTCTCAGTGGTGATTCAGGCAGTTCTTGCAAGAAGGCTTTTAGCAATCCTTGACAAGGCACCTTCATCATAGTTCACGAAGTCTGAGAAACACTCTGTCATCTTTTAAAATTCTTAGTGGCATCTCTCCTACCATGTTATTTCAAATATCATTACATATCCTGAAAACAGCACCTTCCTGAGGCTTTGCAGTAGTTTTGATCCCATAGTAGCATTTTTACCCTTATATAGACTGATGATGCAGACCCTCCAGACTCTTGCTGAGCATGTTAAGTTGCTTTTAGATAATTCAAGCAACAAAACACAAAAATAAACCCAGAGACACACACACATATAAACTTTCTGCCTTTGCACTTAGCTCACTTAAGTAACAGAAACAAAATACTATTTTTTTCTTGCTGACTAATTCCTTCAATGCCTGTGTTGTTCTGGTTCATTGGATATGCCTTCAGTCTCCTATTTCACATTGCCCACTGTAGACAATCTACGTGCTTCCTTTTTAACTCTCTTTTTGTTAATACAGTCTGGGTATGTATTGTTATTTTAAAGTATTGCCAATGATGACTTCCCGTTAAATACATTTATAATACACTTCAGAACCACTGATTTTAAAGTCAAGCAAAAGTCTGGGTTCTTTTACCTTTTGATATTTGCATCAATGAAATGTCACAACAATGATAAAATAAAAAAAGGAGACTACTTTTGCTAACTAGATAAGGAAACTCATTATTTTATTAACCCCCACAAACATGAGCTTGTATGCAAGAATACTTATAGGAGTATATAAGTGGAATTCCAAACATAGAATGCTTAATTAATATACACATTGCTTTTGTGGTCTATTTTGCAAAGTAGAGAACTCACAAATCTGAGCGTTATTATTGGAAACCCAACCAAGAAGAGTAACTCCCATTAATATAATTCTTTCAGTAATTA
This sequence comes from Molossus molossus, assembly GCF_014108415.1. Classification (NCBI taxonomy): domain Eukaryota; kingdom Metazoa; phylum Chordata; class Mammalia; order Chiroptera; family Molossidae; genus Molossus; species Molossus molossus. The sequence continues at coordinate 44,452,493 of NW_023425401.1, forward strand.
GAAATATAAAAGAATTGGGTTTTTATCCCCAAAACGGAATAGATTATGTTTACTTTATATATGTACATTTATTGTATTTAGTTAGGATAAAATAATGACTTGAGCAATGTGAGATATCCTGAAATACCCTATCAAGGCAATGTTATAATTGTTCTGTGTATTTTAAGGTCAAATTTACCTTACATTTTAAGGTTCTTTTAAAAGTGATCATTTATATATGGAGCATATTCCAGCTTTGTGGTAACAAGTGCCCTGCTGCGAAATGTAATAGAGAAGAAAATGACAAGAGCTCAGAGCCCAAAAGATAAAACAAAACTTGTGCTCTGACTAGACCAGACACTAATCACTACTGGATGAGGGTTTTGCCAAGTAAGGACCTTCTGAATTATCAGAACTATATGCTCTATGCAGTTTGTGTATGCATACACTTTTTTATATGAAGAGTAGTTAGAAAAGTTGTATTTCATTTCATAATGATTACAAATATTAATACAAATTTTGAGTTGTCTTTATAAAATCTCTTTCAACAAACAGCTATTCATTTATAAGACAGTCATTGTTTCAAGGTAATGGGGAGATACCTACCCTCAACCAATGGGAAAAACAGGCAAACAAATAGACATTTCTGCAGGTTAGCATCCATGACCTTCCACAGTGGAATTTTTCCTAGAGATCCCTAGTCTCAGCTGATCTCTTAACTTGGACTGATTGCAACAACTAAACTTTTTCCCCTCGCATAACTTTAAATTCCCTTAATACCCACCATCTGATATACTCTGTCCCCCATGTTCCCATTAGAGAAACATGGACATGGGTGAAGAAACATCCATTGATTGCTTCCTGATGGGCCTCAATGGGCAATCAAACCCACAACCTTTTTAGTGTAGAGGACTGAGTTCCAACCAACTGAGCCACCCAGCCAAGGCTGCCCAAATTTATCAACTTCTTTACAATTTATAAATACCCATCATGAATTTGTCTTCATTCTTAGCCAATGTGTGCTATGATAATTATTGTTTCACTGAAATTCTCAATTAACCTTTTTATTTTTTTAACATCACGTTTGACTTTCAGGTGGCAAATAGTAAGACCAAAATGTATTTAATGGATTATTGTCAAAGATACAGACTGTCCAATCCAGCTCAATCTCTGAATCTCTTCCAACTCCTGTCTATTCTCATAAGATTCTTTGCACTTTGAGGTCAAATGTTTCTTTTTATTTATTTTTGTACCCCCAGCATCTAACAAAAGGCATGTTCAATAAATAGTTACAAAATAAATGAGGACGTACTAGATAATGAGTATTTTTCCTCACAATGATACCTTGAAAATTACAAGAAACTATTCAGGTGAGAAAGTAGACTAATAGCTTTTAGCAACAAGGCCAAAACCAGAAAGAACTAATCGGTTAACCAGAAAGTTTAAAATCATTTTAAATCTCTACCATTAGGATCAATAGTAGTTACTTTGCATGTCATCACAGAGTGAAGAGAATGAAGTCTTGAGCCAAATTGCCTGGTTACAAATCCTGGCTTTGCCAGTTATTATTTCAGTGACCTTGGAAAATTACTTAATCTTTCTGTGCTTCAGTTCCTTGACTTGCAAAACTGTCAAAACAAAATATCACCATCCTTATAGTTTTATTGTTATTGGGAAAATTGGGTTATCCTCTTCCCCACTGGATTCTGAGGGTAGGGTCCTTACACTATCTCAAGAAAAATAATTTTGGAGACTTGCAAGGGAGGATGAGTGATTTTTAGATCCCTGGATTTCCAAAGACCCATTCTAGTCACAGCAGAAGTGTAACTGAGCTAAAAGCAAAGCCAGTGTCCAGACTTTCCATTCCATGTTGCAGCTGAGTCCAGTTCAGCATCAGGTTAGCTGCAGTACATTAGTCCACTGTATGTGGGATTCACGTGGCATCAGAAAACACAAGCCAGAGCCCTGAAAGCCAGGAGTCAAGTGCAACACATCAAGAGCAACGAAAAGAGTGAACTCCTTTGTTTAGGGGATTAAATATCCAAATCTTTGTGTACTTGCAGTGACCATGCCCATTCTGGCCAGTGACCAGTTCCCAGGTGTGACTGTGTTATCCCAACTTTACTGGGCATGTGTCTGTTTTCCTCCCTGTTCAGTCCCTTTCCCCAGTGATCTGCAAGGAATAGACTGGCGGCTCCCTGGGGAGTGTTAAACTGAAGCTTCTTGGCAAAGCTGTCTCAATGACAAGCCTATAATATTTAACCTTCCCTTTGTTCCTTTCCTGTTATTAATAACTAGGTCAATTACAACAGTATCATTATGAGGATTAAATAGGATAATATTTTTAAATTGCCTAAAATAATATCAGGCACATATTAAACACTCTATAGTATTGTTAAATAAATAGATAATATTGACATCTCATAATCTGATGTCTTGAATAATCTGGTCCTACAACATGCTTCATGCAATTACATATCAAATAGGTTTTGGGAATGTTGTGTTTTCTGAAGTCAGTCATAATATAAACTTGTCAACTCAAAGCTTTGAAAAATTTTATAGCCAAAATTCTTTTAAAAATATATTTATACTAACATTTTCCAAGTGTATTTCAGTAACTTCTCTTCCCCTATACAGCAGATGTTATTACCCCATTGCACTAGTTCTAGTTAACACATTTTGGGAAACTCTAAATGTGTGCCTATCGCTGCTTTGATTTCTAATCATTTGTAGGTATTCATATTTGTATAAACATGTACTCACATGTATATATTTTAAGTCACAACTATAATGAGGATATGTATTTTGGTTTTAATATTATTTCTATAGATTTTCCTAGTGCTCCCTTTTAAGACAATGAACAATAAGGATACCCCTGCTTTGACATATGGACTCCAATATGTATTAGAATTTAAACAAAAGAAAGAGAGCACAACTATGCCCAATTGATTTATGACACAGGTGCAGATGTAATTAAATGGAAGAAAGATAGCTTTTTCAACAGGTGGTGCTTGAGCAATAAGATATATGTATAGGCAATAATAATAATAATGATAATGAAATGAACCTCAACCTAAACTTCACACATTTTATAAAAACTAACTCAAAATGGATTATAGGCTTAAATGTAAAGTGAAACTATAAACCTGGTAGGGCTGGCCAAAGAGGTCTTAGACTTGGCACCAAAAGCACAGCCCATAGCAGGAGAAAATGATAATTTAGACTTCAAAAATTAGAACCATTTGCTCCATGAAAAACCCTGTTAAGAGGATCAAAAGTCAAAGTACAGACTGAGAAAAATATTTACAAACCACATATATGACAAAGTACTAGCATCTAGAAAAATAACTCATGATTCATAGGTAAAAAAAATAAATAAATAGCCTGGCTGGTATGGCTCAGTGGTTAATCACTCATATTAAAATGGTACAGCCACTCTGGAAAATAATTTGGCAGTTTCTTTAAGAACAAAACATACAACTACTATATAACCCAACAATTGTAATCCTGGGCATTTATCCCAGAGAAATGAAAAGTTGTGTTCACTCGGAAGCCTGCACATGAATGTTGATAGCAGCTTAATTTGTAATTGTCTCAAACTAGAAGCAACCCTGGTGTCTGTTCTTAAACAGTGAATGGTTAAACAAACAATGGGGCATCCATATTATGAAATACTAATTGGCAATAAAAAGAACAAGCTACTAAAACATGCCGCAAACTAGATGAATTGCCAAAGAATTATGCTAAGTGAAAAAAGTCCATCCCAAGAGGTTATATACTCTGATTCCATTTATATAACATTATTGAAATGACAACATAATAGAAATGGAGAACAGATTATTGGTTGTCAATGGTAAAGGGGATATAGATGGGAGATAAATGTGGCAGCTACAAAACGAATCTCTGTGGTGAAGGGAATGTCTGTATCTTGACTCTGCCAATATGAATATCTTGGTTGTGATGTTGTACTACCATTTTAACAGATGTTCTCTTTGTGGGACTGAGTATAGGGTAAATGAAAGCTCTCTGTATTTTGTCTTAAAACTGCATGTGAATCTAAATGATCTCAAATGGAAAGTTTAATTGAAAAATGTTAATTTTCTTTCAACAACTATTCTTTTCATATGTGTCAAGTATACCTCTTCAATTTGCCAATATTGACATAATTTAAAATATTATTTTTAAGAAAATGGGAATCACTCCTGTACTCATTTAAACTGATTATTTTATAGTGCTTCTCATGAAAATATCAACTTGCATTATAGAAGATTTTAAAAGGAAAGTAACTCATATCAGAAAAAAATGGAATGCTAAACCTGAATTAAATTGAGTATTACGTAATGTTCACAGAGGACTATGAATTCCAAAGTAACCAACTGTCTCAGACCGAAGAAAACAAAAATGAAAGAAAGGAGTTTAAGCAGTAATGAGATAATGTGAACAAATGATGACAATATTGGAAGCATTTTTTTAACCTACCTAACAAAAATAATTGTATTCAATGTCCAAATGTTGTGTGAACTTGAATAGTCTAGTTATCTAAGATATTTTCCATAATCTTCCTTAAAATATGTTAATTTCTACATCCTCCACTGCAATTCTCTCTCTCATCATATGAATATATGCATATATATATATATATTTAAACATCAACTATTTCCATTTTCTAATTGCCTGATCTTTTTTTTTCAACCTGACATCTAGATAACCGAGTTCAGTGTTTATTAAAGTAGCACTCTCACAGGAGACCAACCATTTTCCAATTTAACACCAAAGGTGCTGACACTAATTTCTTGAGACTCTTTTCTTATGGAGTCTGTGACAGTGTCCAAATCTTTCTCCTCTCTCTTCCTTTACTTCTGATCTCACTTACTGGATAGTCTTCTTCCTTCTTCTTCTCAATATCAACAACAACAACATTTATATTTTACTAATTATTTCATTTGTATTTGTGAAGAAAGTTTACCATCATTACATTTTTTTACAAGTGTGGAAAAGAAGACACAGATAAGTGATCTGCCCAAGATTCTACTCAGAGTCAAATAAATCCTGTCCTATAACTCTTTTCTTGTTATTTCTGTTCTTCCACCAATCTAATCTACTTTTGTGGCTTTTGGTATCACCTTATGGAGATATCTTTAAACTATATCAAGGAAATAGTTATTTTACCTGCAATGTAGATGATATAGGTATTTTCTAAGGCCCACATTTTCTACTGCTTGTGACACAGCTTGGCACAAATGTTTCTTGGCATGAATCTCATCAGGTTCCAAATGGCACTGCCCACAGGAATCAGCAACTTTTCTTAATTTCAATGAATTGACCATTTCTCTGGTCCCCTAGACATAAAGTTTGAGGGTTAACTCTTTCCTTCTTCACATCTAGTCCATTGTCAAGTCTATGGATTCCATGTCTCTCAACTTTTATTCTTTCTATCTCAACTCTCTGCACTTCAGGACAGATCCTCACCACTCCCTCACCTAGACCATCATGATGCCCTAATTACATTTTGATCTTAGATCACTGTCACATTAAGATTCTTCATTTGTAGCCTTCTGCTTAAAAGTAGGAACTCCAACTACCTGTTCTCCTGCTGCCCACTCTTTCTGCCAACACATATGTGCTTGATGTCAAAAGTCAAAGGAAAATTCAAAGTGAGTCACAAGTATTTTTACATGCAATCTTTTCAAGGGAACCTATACTTCAGAAGAACTAGGCTTTCTGTATAAAAGACAGAGCAGGTATTTAAAGAAAAGAAACAACAACACAAGGTCACCAAGTTAGAGCTAGGCTGTTTTGGGCTAAGAAGGCCCACATCACTAGTTTATCTGCCAAAGTCATCACAAACCTGTATACATTAGTATCACAAAAAGTCTGAGGTAAAGTTTTTTTCTTTAAGCATTTATCAACTTAAAGGATCCAAGGCTTTATTTATTTTAGGAATTATAAAGCACATTTTTAATGATATGCATAGTGCACACAGATATAAGGTAGCAAGGCAAGATATTGGTGTTGCTTTCTCATCTTCAACATTGACCCCTTCTACCTTTCCATTCTTATCTACAACTTTTTTCTTTTACAGTCAAACTAGTAACTAGGCAGCTTAGTGTGGTCCATAAACAAAACAAAAATCTTATGCTTTCTTGTTTTTGTGTTGCTTCTGCCTCAAATACTTTATCAGCAATAAAAACACTAGCAATTCTTTATGGTGCTTATAAATTTTATCTTAATTTTTCTGATACTTTTCTACCCAAATAAGTATCATCATTATTTTAAATAAAATCTCTCAATCTTTTTTCTACCTTTTCCAGACATGTGCATTTCACCTTGCATTGTATTGTATATTATTATTTAGAGTATATGAAATGCACTGTATCTGTCTTTAAGAAACATATAATAATGATAATAAGTGCTTAATAAAAGTCTATAATACTACTTAATACTACTACCTACCACTAATATATGCTTACATTTACTAAAAGCCTACTAGGTACCAGGTATGCATTGAGAAATTTAATTCCCAAAACCACCCTACAGATTAGCACTTTAGACACAAAATAGTGACTGACTGGCAAATGTTACAGATACAGAATTAGAAAACCTGCTTATCTGGCTCAGGAGCTTTAACTGTTAAGTGATACTACACATTTGAATGGAACTAAATAAGCACACGTTCTGAACATACTTGTATACAATATTTAGTCTCTTTTTACTTTCTTACATGGTGACTGCCATTCGACCATGCAAGATCATGGATACCTCTTCTGCCTTCAATAAAAGCCAAACTTTTTATTGTACTTAACTCTTTCTGCTTTCACATAATGCCAGAGTTCTTTGCTTAAGTGGGAACCATGGTTAAAAGACATAACTGAGAAGACCATACACTATCTCCTAACAAAAATTTATGCTTTATTTCACTGAGACTTCACTGTTAAATAACTAACAAAGAGACCTTATGACAATCACCAAATTTATAGAACACTACTTAGTAAGCTGATTTAGTTGTTGGAGTTTACTGATTCAATGGAAGGAAAGTGTTAACACTATTACCAACAGAATCAGTGGATAACTTAATTACAGAAAGAAATAGTGTCAGTGTTTCTAAAAGCTACATAATGTGAATGAACCATACACTTTACTGAAATCGAAGGAATCATGACTAATTTCATTTTTAATGCTTATTACACTATAAAATTTCCTCTGACATTCTTCAGGTTTCTTTTGAAATGAGTGCAAAACATTTATCATGGCAAAGCTATGAATAGCACATAAAATAAACACATTTTAACATTTTTCTGACACATTCATGAAACTGCTATGGCAGTAGTGATCAGGAGTTACCTTAAGATGAGCAGTGTATTTCAGGGATTATATTTTATAATCTTCAATTTATAACACATGGAGAACAAAATATGGCATGGCTACCTCAAAGTGTCTATTTAACCATTTAGTCTACCAGCTCATTGTCCCTCATTCCAAACCATAAATATTGATATATTACTGAGAAGCCACACTTACATACTCATTATGTGGATGCACACATGTCAATACACATGTACGCACATCACCAACCATTCTTTTTTTCTTTATCAGCAGTTGCCAACAGCTAGTATACATTACTGACACTTAATGTGATACATCTTAATTTTCTCATTTTCTTTTTATCTTTGCCTATGCATAAACTTTATAGAATTATAATATTGATTCATATAAATTAAAATTGAATTTTTAAAGTAAACATTATAATGAAAACATTTTCCATATTTTTAGTAGCCATAACTGCCATTGTCATTGAGTATGTATGAATTTTATTTTAGATATTCATCCATAATTTAAAGGATTGTTACTTTTGGAGATAATTCTAAGATAAAGAATTTCATGAACTCATTTTTCTCTACATCTGAATAATTTTCTTGGCATATATATTGAGAATGGCATTTTTAAATTATTTTGAAATAGTATACATACCATTAAAATAAATCTTTTGAATCTTTTGATCTGAATTATTAGTGTTAGTCCCCTAATGTCTACATTTTTTCACCCAAGGATATTTTTCTATTTATCTTCAGATCAAGTGGGAGGGGGGGAGAGAGAGAGAGAGAAGGAAGGAGGTAGAGAGAGCGAGCAAAACATCGATGTGAGAGGGACACATTGACTGGTTGCCTCCCTCATGACCCTGACCAGGGCCGGGACTGAACTGCAATTGAGGTACGTGCCCTTGACTAGAATCGAACCCGCAACTCATTGTTCTACAGGCAGACGGTCTAACCACTGAGCAAAACATTTTTTATGAGACATATTAGCAGTTTCTTCTATTTTACTCTTACTAACAATTGTCAATAAATGCCTAAGTAAAAAAAAAATAATAATAATAAGTGTATAAAGGAAAGGAAGGTGTACTGAATTTCGCTATGCTCAAAACTTAAAGCATTTTTTATTTAAAGTAATTTTTATAATTTGAAAACTACAATGCCTCATAATAACAAATATTAAGAGGGATGTGATCCTCCATGATTCACTCTTCCACACTTCATTCTATGAAAATAATTTCATATTTAGATATGATAAAACTATATGTAAATTCCTCTGAGGCATAAAATCTTTTCATAAGCATAATTTGAGCACTGCACACTACTAAATATATCGTACTTAATCATTTCCCTCTTAGTGTTCATTTTTGTATAGTGTTACAATGACCATGGTAAAATTTGTGTCCACTTTTCTGATTATTTCCTTAAATTTCTAGAAGTGAAACTAGTGATTATAAGTAGTTGTAAGGTTTTTAATATATAGTATCAAATTACCTTTTTATAAAACTGTATTAAAGCTTGAAAGAAAACACAATTTTCAAATATGAAAAAAAAACCATGACTTGGAATGGTGTCACAAATAGCCTGTTGACATTATACGTATGTGAGATAGTTATTCTTTAACAGTGGATAACAAAGTCCAGAAACAGAAAAGAAGTCAAAGGCAGCAAAGCAGGGAAAGAAGGCAGGTGGGACAGAGGGTGAAGAAACAGTTCAAGCTCTAATATGCTTCATGCTATTCCATTGCACGCTGCTGACCTGGCCGGGGAATGGAGCCAGAGTGGTTCAAGCTTTTCATAACCTTATGGACATCTAAAGAAAGGTAGGCTTGGAGTTTAAGGATTACTTGAAAACTATGCTGTTTTGCTTGTATGGAGAATATCAGCTCTTGAAAACAAATTGCAAAATCTGCTTGAGAATTTGAGTAATCTTAGAACAATCTTAACATCAAAATAATAGGAGAGGAAAAAAGGAATCCCATCTCTAGAGTTAAATACCAAGAAATATATGCAAAGAATCACTTTGTTTTACTAATTCATATATTCATTCATTCATTTATTCCTTCAACCAATATTTATTAAGCACCTATCATATGCCAAGCACTGCTCTAAATGCTGGGAAAATAATAATGAAATACAGAGATATGGTCCACATCCTGTTGGAGCTCACAGTTCAGTGAGAGAGGCTGACAACCAGGCAGTTACATCAGAGGGATAGAGATGACAAGCTCAGTGGGATAGAGACAACATATCAGGGTCAACCAATTCTGTTAGGGTGATTTTAGAAAGAATCTGAGACTGGTTTTCAGTTGAAACTAAAAGCTAATTGATGCAACTAGGTGGGTTAAAGATTCAATAAAATGCCTTGTCTAGGGTCACCCATCTAAAAACTATGCCATGGCTAGGAGTGAGGTCTTCAGAGTGCACTCACATTAGTGATATTCTACTAACATTAGTTCCCTTAACACTTTTGGACTGTCATTCTTTATGGAATGTGAATGATCAGACAGATCCACTATATACGGAATAAACTCTTGAAGACCATGGAGACTTTTTTTTTTATACCACAGTATATTTTAGGGAAATAGCTGGATCTTTAAGACAAGTTTGAAAAAACAAAATATGCTTTATCTGCTATCTAACCTTTCAGTAAGACTTATCAAATAGCAAAAAGTCTGTGAACATTCCAGTCCATCATTAAAAACTTCATCAAATGCTTACTTAGGTCAGTGGAGATCCAAATATGTATTCAACTATTTTAAGTATCAAGAATGAATGAAGCCAAACAGAAAGTACTTTCTTTTTTATTTCTATGACACCAGCACATTGTAATAAATTTTAATGTTGATCAATTAATTCTGACTACATTTAGGGAACATTACAAGGAAAAAACAAAGGATAGGGCATTTTTAGAGAATGTGTATCAAGTGTATTACCAATGTCATTCTCATGCATTTGAACAATTTGTTTTCTGTTGTAATAATTTCCTAATTTGCTTACTATGTTCCATCTCCAGAAATTGCACAGCACTTTCTTATCTATGTTTTACTTCTTCCATAGGCTTATACAACAATATTTATGTCTCTTTTCTTTGAAAATAGTTAATAACTTGACTTTTTTTTCACTCCGAGGGTATATTCTGCATCTGAGCAACAAGAAAAAAATTTAAGTGTGGCCCTGGCCGGTTTGGCTCAGCGGTTAGAGCGTCCGCCTGCGGTCCGGAGAGGCCCGGGTTCGGTTCCCGCTAAGGGCATGTACCTCGGTTGCAGTTTGTCCCCGGCCCTGGTTTGTCGTGCGGGTGGCAGCCACTCGATGTGTCCCTTCACGTCGATGTTTCCCTCTCTCTCTCTTCCTCTCTCTCCCTCCCACTCTGTCTGTACAAAACATGGAAAAATGTCCTCAGATGAGGATTAAAAAAAAAAAAAATTTAAGTGTGTACTGCCTAAAATAATTACAATCAACTCTTACTTTTCTATGCTAGAAAAAGGCAGAGATAACATGTATGACTGAAATCCATGGACATGACCCAAATATCATTTCAATAAGCAATTTCAACTTCTCATTTAACAAACTTGTTATGAGCTTTGCTTTTTTTTTTTTTTTTTTTTTTTTTAATTTTTAATTTTGTAGCCAGCCAGGAGTTAAAGGAGGGAACAAACAAAGAAATACCCTTAAACTCAATGATCAATCTCCAAAGAAATGAATGTTAACAAAACTCATTTGGCATTGCATAAAGAACAAATCTACAGGAAATGTAAGTACAGCTAAAACCTCTGTTGCTTATTGTTTTTGGATTTTAAATGCCCTGTTTAGAACTAATATATAAAAAGAATGATTGGATTTTCTTCACCAAGTCTGTGATTATTTAAAACCACATTGTGAAACTACCCATTTAGAAGTACCTCTAGGAGACATAAAAATGAAGACATCATGCTTTACCTCTGTATTTCTATATGATGACATTAATTGGGAGGCTAAACTAAAGTTGTGCATAAAAAACAGCTTCTCTGTTTATGAGCAAATTACAAAAAGTGATTTATAATTCTAATTATTTTTAAGTGCAAAGTGACTAAGCTTGCAATTCCCAAATGCATTTTCAGTATGTAGAAATATCTGAATAGTAGGCAGTTAGACAGACATAAACAGGATATGAACAATAGGCCAGATACAGAAAGTCACCAGGGCAGAAAGCCTCTGATGCCTAGCAAAAGGCAAAACTGAACTGGGACCTCACCCATAGGGTGACCTTCCTTCCCCTAGCATATCATTGATCATGCAGTTTAAATCACCTGATCTTTCATATCTCTGGTCATGCCTTTCGCATGCTCCTCTGACCTTTCCTCTCTTGGCATATTGCTAGTCATATGGTAGACCCCCTCAGAACACAAATAGAAGGGCCAGCAAACAGCCTCATATGACTCCCATACAAGCCCTTGAACAACCACTCACATAAGCATTAAGCCCTTGAGAATAATCTTAAGAAGAAAGCCTTGGGTTTGGGTCTGTTGACCACAGACACAGAATATTGGTCAAACTAGAGATAATATTTGGTCTCAATAATGTTTCAGCTCCAGGCCCAGAAAAGCAGCAAAACCAGGCAGGGCAACAACATGGCAGACCATCTGCAATGATTAATGATCCCCTGCCCAGATGTTGACCAATCAGTGGAGACCACAATCCTGTGGAGACACATCTGAAAGCTGATAAATATTCCATTGAGATCCTCCCTTGAGACCTCCAGATAAAAGCCCTCTCTCTGTGAGCACACCTGCACCCTCCCCCCTGCCCCTTTCCCTTAGGCACATTTACTTTGTCTTTCTTTCTCCTAAGCTCCAGGGCCATTCTTTTGTCTCTGTGACTTGTTTCCTGAGTCCATGCAGCCCAGCTGGCTCCCTTCTTCTACCTCTGACTTTCTAAGTTCACTTTCACTTCTATTTGAATTTTGCCTTTGAATTCTTTCTCATCCAAAACTCAAGCACCGAGGTCTAACATCTGGCACCATTTCACCATTAACAATATCCATTGTTCTTTCAAATCTTTATATAGTTAAAGAAGTCAAGGAGAAAGAAGAGAGCAAGTTCTTTCTGTTGATACCATTCAACCTACTACCTTTTTCCAAAATAGTTATTTTCATCTCTCTGAATACAACCTGTTGAAGCATGTAACAACCATGATTGATGAGAAAGTTATATTAGAAACACTTTAGATTAAACAATATTTTTCAATTGTGGCTCTCATAGGCCAGATGTGCAAAATGTTAGGTCCTACCCTAGCACTACTGAATCAGAACTCAAACTGCACTTTAAAAATTTATTCAGGTGATCCCGATATATACTAAAGTTTGTGAACCACTCCCTTAGAAAGTCTAACCCCTCACCACTGAATAAACATTGTGAGAGTCTAACAAACCCAGAACTCCTAGAAAGGTGTGAAAGTTTGTAACAACTTTCATCAATGATTTTTACCATGATTAGCATATGAAAGTTTGAAATATTTAGTCTTCTTCTAAATTAGATTACTAAACATCTATTGTCAAAACTAATCTTTGAAAGTTTTCCTTTTTAACTTTTACCAATCACTTTGCTTCACTATTATCACCATCAGTTATACAGAGTACAAATTTCAAATTTCACATATTGTGTTTCTTTCTTTCTTTTTTTTTTGGTATGTGCCCCTAGTGGGAACTGAACCCAGGACTCTCTGGTCTGCAGCCCGCTGCTCCAACTGCTGAGCCAAACCGGCCAGGGCTTGTGTTTCATTTTTGATCTTTCATAGAATCAACCTACAGCTGACATCATATTCAATAGGCAGAAACTAAAAGCATTTTCCTTAAGAATGGGAATAAGACAGGGATGCAGACTGGTACAGACAGTATGGAAAACAATATGATGTTACCACAAAAAATTAAAAATTGAACTGCCATTTGACCCAGTGATCCCACTGCTAGAAATATATCCTAAGAAGCCTGAAACACCAATCAGAAAGAATATATGCACCCCTATGTTCATAGCAGCACTATTTACAATTGCTAAGATCTGGAAACAGCCCAAGTGTCCATCAATAGATGAGTGGATAAAAAAGCTGTGTTACATATACACAATGGAATACTATGCAGCTGTAAGAAAGATCTCTTATCCTTTGAGAGGACATGGAGGGATCTAAAGAGCATTATGCTATGTGAAATAAGCCAATCAGAAAAAGACAAATAACACAAGATCTCACTTATTTGTAGAATATAATGAACAAAATAAGCTGAACAAAATAGACCCAAAGACATAGAAAGGAGTACAGTTCAGACTGACAAACCTTAGAGAAGGGGGTCAGGGAAGAGGGGATGGACGAGATAAACCAAAGAACTGATATGCATGTATGCATAACCAATGGATATAGATAACAATGCTGAGGGTGGGGGGAGGGATCAGGAGGAGGGTGTCTATGGCGGGGAAAAGGAGAAACATTTGTAACAAAAATAAATTAATAAAAATTGCAAGAACAAAAAAGAAACTATTACAATTAGAGAATTAATTGATTAATTTGTTTATTTATTATAAAGAATAAGTTCACATGACTATGGAGGTTGAGAGGTTCCAAAATCTTCAGTTGGCAAGCTGGAGCCCAGTAGAGACAATGTGTAATTTTTGTCCAAACTGGTGAACTAGGAGAACCAAGTATAAGTTCTGGTCTGACAGTCAACAGACTTGAGACCCAAGAAGTTCTGATATTATAGCTCAGGTTTAAAGGTAGGAAAAGACTGATGTCCCCACGTAAAGCAGTCGGGCAGAAGGAATTGTCTCTTACTCAAGAGAGAGTTAGCCTTTCTTATTCTTTTTAGATATTTAACTGATTGGATGAAGTCCACCCACATTAGGGAGGACAATCTGATTTACTCAATCTACCAATTCAAATGTTAATCTTATCTAAAACACCCTCACAGACACACACAGAATACTATTTGACCAAATATCTAGATACCCCATAGCCCAGTCAAGTTGACACATAAAATTAACCATCATAGTTGAAATTTATACTTTGATTATCCACCAGAATTGCATAAATATTCTTGCAAATAGTTTCAAATGCTCATCATTTAGTTTTTGCTGGACATATGTGGTAAATACTATCCATAAAACAACTATAAATGAACTACTAACATAGTACATTGGAGACACTTAGAAATTACTTGCTAGTTTAAATTAATATAGTCAATCATTACCATATATTGGTCAATGATCTTTTGTTGTACTGTGTACATTTTATTCACTTATTTATTCTATTTTAAACAACTAAGTGATGGTAAATATGTGGAGAAATTGGAACCCATGTGCACTATTTATTATTATTATTATTGATTTTAGAGAGGGAGAGAGAGAGATACATCGATGTGACAGAGATACATCAATAAGGTTGCCTCCCCTACTTGCCCTGACCAAAAGGTCAAACCCACAACCTAGGTATGGGCCCTGACAGGGATCAGCCCACGAGGCTCCAACCAACTGAGCCACACCAGCCAGGACTGTACCTTTTCCATATCAACAAAAATGTGTAAGTTAAAAGTTAATAACGAGAGTATTTGTTTTTTGCATAGTACTAATTCAACTGGAAATAAAGGAAAATCCGTCCAAACAGTAAACACTTTTATTATACATAGTAGTGCAGCAGAGTGTTTAGTGAATAGACTTTCTTGGCATCAAGTAGCAAGATCCTAAATCAAAAGAAAACAGGGTTTTCTCTAGGGGAAAGGAATTTCAATTAATCAATAGCAAAACAAATATTTATGGCATGTCTGTTGTGTATAAGGTGCTAAGGTTAGGCCCCAGATTTTCTCAAACTAATGCTATAAAACTAAACATTCCAAAGTTTATAGCTAAAAACATGGTAAATGTATGTAGTTTATACCTTAAAATGTGTCTGTCTCATCAGTTTTTAATCAACGTAAATCAAAAATCCTCTTGTTTTAATTTGCAATTTATGTCTCTGGGATGATGAGGAGAGGTTAGAAGTACTCATAACAAGAAAAAGGCTGGAGTGTGTCTATGTTTTTATACAATACCATATTACAGTAATATAAAACACATACATAGTTATGTGCCAGGCTTAAAGCACTGTGCTGTATGTTAGACACTTTAAAGTTAACTCCTTTATCTTCACAACAAGCTTAAAAGGGGCGTTGTGATATTATTCCAGTGCACAGATGCAGCAACTGTGGCACAGAGTTGGGCTACGTTTTCTGAGGTCACAGAGCTAGAAAGCAATGGAAGAATTTGTACCCTGCAACCTGGCTCCAGACTCATGGTACTGTAGCAAATCTTGGCCAGTGACTTGGTGAACTGAAGTATAAGTGCTATACTTCACACATAAACAAACAATTTTTCATTTTTCTAAAGAAATAAAATTAAATTTGAGCTAGAAAACCAAATCTTTCTATTATACTAAATCACAATGATTTTTTAATTTGTTTTGTTTCACACATATAAAAACTTATGAGTCTTGCAATAGCAATTGATTTTTATGAGTGCACCTTTACAAAATGTCTTTATCTACTTAATATAATTAAATTATGGCAACAATTCTGTGAAGTACTCCACCCATTTTAGGGTGAGAAAACATGCTTAGATAAGTTAAAAAAACAAACAAACAAACAAAAAAACTAACTAAGATGGGAGTTATATCTCTCTCTGCCTAAAATAACCACAATTCCTTCTACCACACTGCCTCACCAGTAAGTATTTACTGTTGGGTCACATTGCATGCAGAATTTTATATTCAATATCCAGAAAGACAAACATATTTAATGAACTACCTAAATTATCAAATATAGATATAGATATAAAATATAGACATAGATATAAAAATCAATAAGATCAGAAAAGAGATTATATGTAACCACGTGATGCTCAAGTCCAAGAGAAAATTTTTAAAAAGATCACAGACATTTAAGAGAGCTTATCCAATGTACTAATTATATAAGTTTAAGGCTGAAGGGGCTAAAATGGCATTATTATTTAGAACTGTATTTTGAATATGTACATAAAAAGGTTTGGAGGAATAAATGATTTGGCGTGTTCCTGAAAATGAATAGCTTCTTAGGAAAGAAAGTAATCATGTCTACAACTTGAATATAGAAGGAAAAAATTAGGATAAAGTTTGTTGTCTCCAATTAGAGTGAACTGACACATTATCTTAATCTTTTGTACTAATTTGTTTTTAGTAGTATCCAAGTCTTGGTCAAAAAGCTCTAAAACTTTAGATGGCTGTCAGTCATCTAGTAGTTAAATTCAGTGTTGCTAGGGATTACCTCAAAGAAGCAAAGACACACCCATTATTTTTGTAATTAATTCCCTCAACCCAAATTTAACAATGAAATTGATTCCATTTCCAGATTATGAAAATGGCCAGTATCATTTTGATGCCCAAGGAAAAGTTAGAGCTACGGGGAGTTTCTTGAGGATACGTGATTCTGCGTAGTAAAAAACAATGAGCAAGTAAAAAAGTGAATGACCAAGAGACGGCAAGTACAAGCTAATGTAGGCAACAGAAAAAAGGAAGAAAAAAGGAAGGAGGGAGATAGGGAAGGCTATAGGCCAGATTTTATAGCTGTTTATTTCATCAAGATGCAGAATTTTAAAACATCAAAGAAAACTAAGAGTAGACTTAGCTCCATATATATATAATCTGAATCTTACCTAAGAATTCCTACATTGCCTCCCCACAAATGAGGTAATACATGTGAAATCCCTTGATAAACTGTAAGGACATGTAGGACAAGCAATAAATCATGACCTCAATAGGTTGTAAACAACCCTGGGTTTACAACCATCATTCTGGTTAACCAAATGGAAATGAAGTTTAATTAGAGGTGCAGAATATGTCAACAATGTCCCTGAGGACAGGAGGACAGGAGGACAGGATTCATCCATAAGTCAAGTAGTATTATATACATATTGACCTAGTTCCCTTTGCAAACTATAGATTTTATAGACCTCATTCATAATCAAAGATATGGTGCATTTTAGAACACCAGACAGTAGTTTTAAGTATACTATTCTCACTGATTCTAAGCCACCAGTGACCTGCTTTTCATGGGCAAGGGCAATGTCACTATCAATGCTATATATTTAGAAGTAAGAAATATATGCAATAGAATTAAAAAATTAGAAAACAAAAGTAATATTCTCCCAAAATCCCATTATAAAGAATGAGGTAATTTCTCCTCCAAATGATCCTGTGGTCCCAAAAGATAGAATGCCATTATAGAAACACATTTAAACAAACATAAAGCTAAATGAACTTCATAATATGCTGCTTCTGCTAAGGCAGAATGGTATAAAAGGAGAATAAAAACAAGACAAAACAAAATAAAACCAATGTTCAAGACTTGAACAAATAAGATTGTTTAGATTCTCACACTCCTTTCTTGGTGATTCAGGCCTTTTCGAATTCAAGAAGCCACCTCATATATAGAGTGCTTGTTATTCTGTACACTCCAGGAATTACTCTTTTGATTTTGAAGTACTGTTTTATTGGAAAAGCCAACTTACCAAATTAATTATTCTTTAAGACCATTTTATTTTATAAAGTGTGTTTCTTTATGGTCATTGTTGTTAAATGCTAAAGAAACAAGATTTGAAGGGAAATAACAGAGATTACTTTGTCTCAATCCAATGTCACAATTTAGTTTAACACACAGGTCATGTTTTACCTGTGTATTTAAAAAATATATATTTTTGGGGTTGTTTTTTTTTACAAGGCAGGCATATTACATTCTCCTTAATCATGATGCCTGTAAGTATGCATGATAGTAAGTATCTTTAGGAAAATGTGGTTCTGTGATGAACATGCATATTATATGAGTGCCAGAGTCTATGCATTTAAATTTTTTTATTTATTAATTTTAGAGAGAGGAAAACATCAATTTGTTGTTCTACTTACTTATGCATTCAATGGTTGCTTCTTGTATGTGCCCCAACCGGAGATCACACACACAAACTAGGCATGTTCGGACAATGAACTAACCAAGTGAGCTACTCCGCCAGGGTAAAGTCAGTGCATTTTAATTTTGTGTTAGACTGTTTAGAATAATGACAACCACAATAATAATGAATATGCAATTAATAGCTGCTTTCTTGCCAAATACATTGAGGCATTTTCTTACTGAACAAATTATCTTGCTTCAAAATTGTATGTATTACGATTTCCAGTCAAGAGCACCTACCTGGGTTGCAGGTTCAATCCCTGACCCTGGCTGAAGTCATGCAGGAGGCAACCAATTGACGTGCCTCTCTCACATTAATGTCCCCGCCCCCTCCCTCCCTTCTGCTCTATCTAAAAATCAATGGAAAAGTATCCTTGGGTGAGAATAAACAATAAATAAATAAACAAACAAACAAATAAATAAAGTGACTTTTATATGCTTTCTAACTTTTCAATTAAAAAGATTTTAAAACGAAAGTATCATTTAATAAGCAAGGTGTTTAAGAAAATTAGTTTAAATGAGTTAAACATAGAGTTATATGGAGTTTGGCATCTTGTCACTCAAGAATCAATAGAAAAAATTCAAGCACCTGCTATGTGCCATAGTTGGTATAATAAGTTATATTTGTTTCATCAATAAAATAAGCATTTATCACCCAGCTGGTGAGTCTCAGTAGTTGAGCGTTGACCCATGTACCAAGAGGTTGCCAGTTCCATTCCCAGTCAGGGCACATGCCCAGGCTGAGGGCCAAATCACTAGTGGGGGCATGCAGGAGGCGGCCAATCGATGTTCTTTCTCATCAATGTCTGTCTCTCTCTCCCTCTCCCTTCCTCTCTCTCTTCCTCTCTCTCTAGAATCAATAAAGAAAAAAAAAATTAAAAAAAAAAACCAACCCACAAGCACTTATCAACCAATTACTATGTCTAACACATTACATGCAAGACTGTATGTTTAATGGTTACCACTTATAAACTCACATGGTTTTGTTTGAGAAATGGAAATATTTTCATAGGAGTTATAGTGGATTTCCTGGGATTTTTCTATTAGAAAGTGAGAATATTGTCATGTATGACATCATCTACTCCAATTTTCCTTTTCTACAAATGACAAATATGACACTCAGAGATGTTAACTGAGTTGCCTAAATTTAACACTGTCAGATTGTCCCTCACAGTCAAACCTGGTACAGAGTCAAGGGACCTGGGGGTATATTATGAGGCAGGGCTGTTCTATGACATCAGGACACAGGCCTCAAAGACAAAAAACAAAGTCTGAGTCCTGCCCATGGCCAGACTGGAAGCATGGGAAACTTCCAAGAAAGGAACAAAAGAAAAAGTCATATTCAAGTTCAGGTATTAGAAAGCTGGAACTGATCTAATGCAGCCTGGGGAGGCCATATTGACCATGTTTTTGCTCATGATACCACTCATGCATGAATAGTTTCCTCATCTTAGCCAATCAACATTTTGCCTAGTCTATATTCAGTGATTGTTCCTTTTTCCCCAAAGGAAAGATCATTCATTTGTAGGGGGACCAAATATTATATGATGAGGTTTGCGTAAGATAGCATTGGATTATTCCTGTTGTCTTTGTGTAATTATTAATATACCCTCTCCTTCTCCTCCCAAATGCCATGGTTTAGAAAATAAATTACATGGTCACCCAATTTGTGTGGAATCTCTTCTTTATTGCCTTGCCCTTCATGTCTATACCAAATAATGGCCAATGTAACATAAACTCCCTGAAGAGAGTGACATGAGTAGCATGATCAGGTTAGGTTAGTTAGAGCTGTGCTCACTTAAGATTTTAACTTCTTTTATATATGAAATATATGTATAACCTAAGTTAACCCATATCTGTTTCAGTACCTAGACACTGATTGCATACAGTGAATGCTTGGATCTTTTTTCTACTGATTTTTGAGTGATAAGATGCTAAAGGCCTCATCAGTATAGAGTCCTAGCCAATCTCAAAATTGAAGTGTTTACATGGACTCACTGCATGGATTTTAACTACCTTACCAGAATGACTATAGGAATAATAATTAAATGGCTGAAGCATTTTATTTATCTCCTTGTTATGTTTCTGGAATGTATAATTCTAAATTATGGAGAACATTGCAAAAAATACAAAGGGGGGACTTTATTCCACTTTTAAAAATAATCCTCTCCCTCCCACCAAAATAAATACTCCAAGTGAGTAATTTTTCCAATCAAATAAAACAACTGCTAAATTTTCAAGCTAAAGTAGTTGATATTGAACAACACCATTTCATCCACTATTCCTGCTTAATATTTTTTTTTATCCTCAACTGAGGACATTTTTGCATTTATCTTCAGATACAGTGGGAGGGATAGAGGGGAAGAGAGAGAGAGTGAAACATTGATGCAAGCGAGACACATCAAGTGGTTGCCACCCACATGATCCCAACCGGGGTGGGGGACAAACTACCCCTAGCTGGAACCAAACCTGAGACTCTCTGGTTCGAAAGCCAACGCTCTAACTGTTGAGCCAAACCGGCCAGGGCATCCTGCTTAATTTTTGTTAATTAGTTTTATTTATTGATTTGAGAGAGAGAGAGAGAGAGAGAGAGATCAAGGTAATTTTTATCTTCCACTTATATAGGCATTTATTGGCTGCTTCTTGTATATTCCCTGAAGGAATATAGAACCCACAACTTTGGCATATTGGAACAATGCTCTAAACAACTGAGCTACCCAGCCAGGGCTCCTGCTTAATTTCTAAACGAAAGCATGGTTAGACTAATAATGAGAAATTAAATACATCTACATTGACCTTACCCTATGAAATTCTACGCTTCAAATTTTAGTTGAGACTTCACCTCCAGTATGCACCCTTCCCTCTTGATTCTTTCCTCTTCTCCACTCCCCTCCCCAGGATAGTCAGGGTCCTTACTTCTGTATTCTATAGCACCTTTTACAATTTGATATAATAGTACTTACCACACTGTACTATAATTGTTTACATGCCTCTCTGCCCATTAGACTGATCTCTTAGGATTCAGGGACCCAATCTTTCTTATCTGTCAATTCCCAGCATCCAGCCCAATGCCTAGAACACACCATGCTTTTAGTAAATATTTGTTAGATGAATGAATCAGTGATTCATACATTATACAGTTTAAATCTGAATATTAAGTTCTACATATAAAAGAAATTACAACCTTAAATGAGCACGGCACTGACCTAACAAACACACACAGTTTTTACAGTTTGTATTAAAGAGAGATCCTGTCAAATGCACAGAGTGCTCATAATCACAAACTCGTTATGATAAAGTGAAGGGCGAATAATTTCCAAACAGAAAAATCTATTTTTTTATTAACACTTACAAAAGACAAGCAGGAAGAAGCACGGGGAGCAATTTGAAGCAATGCAGTAGAGGCATTAAATTTGGGTAGTGCCTGGCCGGTTTGGCTCAGTGGATTGAACGTCTTCCCATGGACTGAAAAGTTCCGGTTCGATTCCCGGTCAGGGCACATGCCCAGGTTGCGGGCTTGATCCCTAGTAGGGGGCATGTAGGAGGCAGCTGATCGATGTATCTCTCTCACATGGATGTTTCTATCTCTCTCTCCTGTCCTCTCTCTCTAAAAAAAACTCAATAAAAACATGTCTATTAAAAAGTTGGGAAGCAATAGCGATGATGAGAAACTGTGCTCAGAGATAAGGTGCTTTCATTTTAATAAAGCCATTAGGAAGTTGGATGCTGGATGAGGGCCCAGATGTGTCAGTTCTGACCCCAGAAGCAATCAACCAAACAGATAACTCAACAATGTCAGCATGGTCAGTTTAGTTAAGCAACAGTGAGAAAAATCAATCAAACTGGTGATTAGACATTAAACAAACCAAATCAAAAGAAAACTTTGGATGAGACTTTCTTTCATCTATCTTTGTATTTCATGCAAACAGAGACATAAAGCAAAACATCCTAGAATGTGTATTGGGTTGCTTTTTAAAACCGTAAGTTATCACAGTCCTCTCTGGAAAACTGTGCCATACCACTTGAAAAACAATGAGGTGATTACAGTTCCCAGGGGCCTTTCAACAGACAGAAATAGCCTAGGAACCATTAACATGGATTAATGTTTATGTACATAATCTTCTATGTATACATAATCTGTGATAGTGTTTGGGTATATAACAACATGTACTGAAACGTAATGAGTTACTATTATGTTCTTTCTCAATAATTGAAGCTAGGGTTCTTTAGGGGAAGTACATAATAAGTGTGGTCATCCTCAAGAGCAAAGTGGGCTTTCTTAGATCTGTGGCTTGTAAAGGGAGAGGTGGGAGTGATAAAGGAACAATAGCAAGAGGGAGATGATATTTTTTCCAAAATGCTTGCTAGCCCCTTGGTGTTCATATATCAGCACTAGAAGGGGCCATTTGAGACCACCTTCCTGCTTCTAGACAGGATTATATCCACAACATTTCCAATATGTGGGGTAATCTTGTACTTAATATCCTCCAAAGGAGATTTAACGTTTTCATTTGTAACCTATGCCTGAGTTTTGACAACATTCATAATCAAGTCATTCTTTGTAGAGCTGACCTAAATCCCTCTTAACCCAATAGGAATTTATTTCCTCTGTGTGCTCCTTAGAAAATCGAGCTTATCACGTTCTTCCATATATTCTTTCAGACACTTGGCTAATAAGTCTTGGGTCTAGAGAAGGCCTGAGAGGGCTGGGATAAGCACTCAGCTCAATTGATCTTGATGCAAGCCTATGCTTAGAGGGTGGTCCTAAAAGTCACTCTTAATTCTCTGGGCCCTCACACTGACAAACAATGACGGAGGGACTGGGACATCATGAGATTATTTCATTGGAAGTGTTATTGGTATTATGGGCAGAAAAATTCTTAGTTGGTGAGATTATCCTGCTCATTGCAAGATATGCTTTTGCCCACTCCTAGACCGTCCTCATTAAACACTGGTCGCACACACTCTCAGTCACTGTGGCAACCAGAAATGCATTCTCTATTTCCACATTTCCAGGTGTCTCATACTGAAGTGAAACTGTCTCTGTTGGGGACTTAGAAATCAATCACCCCTAAGATTCATACTAATCAATTGGGCCAGAATCAAACAATTTGTAGATACAGAAAAAGAAGTCAATAGCTTTCTTTGGTAAGTTTCAAATAGACTCCTTATTTCTCTTTTTATTTTAGGTCTATTATAAGCCATAAAGAATAAAGTTAATAATTACAATCACTGTCACTCATTAATTATCTATTATCCATCAGATTTTCTGTTTGCCAATTCTCATATGTTACATTATTTAATATGTAACATAACCATATTTAGGTAAGAAATAACATCCTCTTTTTAAATATGTAGAAAATAATGAGAGAGCATGAACCTGTTTCAAGTAACCCTGATTAGAACTGATAGAATGAAACAAACATCTTCCTAACTCCAAACCCTTTTTATTTTCAGAATTACAGTCAGTCATATATGTTGTCACATAGTTACATACAGGGGTCCCAGGCCCAGGAAGGAGATCTGCGTGGAAGATGAAAGTACACATGTGACAGGGGATGTAACAAACATGGACAAGGTCACTCAGACTTCCCAGAGGGAGGGAGAAGGGAGCCAGCGACAGTGCCCCAGAAAAACAGCAAAAAGAGTGGCGTCATGGAAAGAAGGAGAGGAGAAATTTTCATAAATGTATTTCTTGGAACAACTTTAGGTATTTATCGAGAAACCTCAGAATCACAACCTTCATAGGACTGCCGGATGACACTAACATCCTAACGCAGTACTAAAGATGTTTGAAGAGACAGTCTGTAGGGAAGGACAAAAATGTATTGACCAAGTAAATGTTTAAAAAAAAAAATCTCTGTAACCAGAATTACTTCTTGACTCAAAATTTAACATTTGAGGAAAGAGGCAAGATGGCCAAAGCCAAAGAAAGTTCTATCGGCTTGCTCCTAGCACAGGACCAGACATGAGAGTAAATTGCAGAGCATTTGACATGAAAAAAAACCTGGAAATAGCTGACTGGAAACACTGTGAGCAAGGAGCATGCAGCGGGGACAGAAGACATGAAGTGGGGAAGCCAACTCATGCAGCTGCCAACATGGCTGGGAAGACAGACAGAAGGTGTAGCAGTGCAACTCCTGGCCCTTCGGAGCAGGGGGACTCAGCCTCACAGAGATCTCCAAATGAGAAGATAGCCCACACAGCATTGGACAGTGAGAATCAGAGGTAGTTTGGCCCACTGGGGGGACACGGACAGCACTGTCCCAAGCCAAAAGTGAGTGCTTGGTTACACCACCAGCTTGGGAGGCTCATCCTGATTGTGGTGGGCAGGAGGACCATAGGGCAGAGCAGTGGTCTGAGGAGGGGTCTGGGGAGATTGTACAGTGGTGGCTGTATTGCTGGATCCAATTTGCTAGTATTTTGTTCAGGATTTTGGCATCTATGTTCATCAGGGATATTGGCCTGTAGTTTTCTTTCTTTGTAGTGTCTTTTTATTTGTAGTCAATTTTTCTTTGTAGTCAATTTTTCACAGAAAAAAACTTTGACCGGGGCTAGTCAGAGTGCCTGGGGAGAGAGGTGCAATCCTCCCCAACTTGGTGAAGAGGAGGTGTCCCTTCCCTACTTGTGGAACAGCTCTGAGCTGGAAATTGGCACCCCAGTGGCTAGGCCTGGTGGTGCTGGGGATTCGGATGTCTGGCAGGGTGGGAGGCTGGGCAGAAGCTCCACGCAGTGAGAGAAGGCAATGCTGAAAGATCAGAGAGCCAAGCAGGGTGGTTGTTTATTTGTTTGTATGTTTTTTGTTATTGTTGTTTTCTCCTTTTGTTTTATGTTTTGTTTTGTTTTGTTTTCTATCCTCCCCTGCTTGTGGTGGAGACCAGGGGGTAACAGCAACTCAGGCAGAGCTAACACATTAGAAGAAAAGAAAGGCACTGCTGACCCCTCCTGCAAGCTACAGGTACTGCCCACAACATAAATCTGTTTAAACCATCCTGACTGGACCTGATACCCTGCAGAGCCTAGTGTTGTGGGAGAAGAAAAAGAAGCCTAGAACAAGTACTTTCAAGAGGCGAGGCCCAAAACAGACCTAGGCTCTGGCCTAGGTAAGCCCTGCCCACCAGACTACCTGGGGTCCCACCCAGCAGGCTTCAGCCTGGAGACCCAGGGCCAGGCAGGGACAGCAGTTCACAAAGGCCTGAACCAGAGAGCTGACCAAGACAGGGAATGACACACAAAAGAACCAGGTTCAATAATATCACAGCGATATCCAGTGAGCTTATCCAAGTTGTTTCTGTTGTGGTGGTGGTTCTTTTGTGTGTGAGTTTAATTTTAATTTTCAATTTTGTCTTCTTTTCTTCTCCCATTTCTTACTTTCCTATTCTATATTTTATTTAATTTAACATTATTACTTTCTAAAATTATTATTTTATTCAGTATTTTCTACTTTTTATTTGTTATACTTACCCTATTTTGGGTCTCTGCATTCTTTGATTTAATATTCTTTTTTTTTTTACCTTCTTTTCCTTCTAGTAATTATTTTGGTCACCCACCTTCTAGTATTCTTTTTGTGTGTGTTCTCTGTTTGATTGTTTGCTTTTAATCTTTTTATGAAGGCTGTTGCTTTAATTATTGTTTCTGCTGATAGTATTTTCAGGGTTTTTTTTGTTTGGTCTTGTTTTGCTCTACCTTATTCACTTTCCATTTTTTCCTGCCTCTTCTAACTCTTTTAGTCTCATGCCGCCTTGTGTGTGTGTGTGCGTGTGTGTACATTTTGTTTCTTTCTTTGTCTTTTACTCTTTTTGTTGACACTATTGCTTTCATTATTGTTGATACTGATGTTTTAGTGGGGGTTCTTTTTAGTTTGGTCTGGTTTTGCTTTGTTTTGTTCTGTCAGTACCTATATAACAGTTGGCTCAATATGGTTGAGTAGAGATTCACAGTCAACAACCCTGAGTGCTGAGCCCGCCAACAAATAAACAACAGCAATCAAGACCCAAACTCAATAGGAGCGGCCACATACCCCATACAAGGATCATTCCTAGAGTGCTCATCTCAGAAGATCAAGGAGACAACTCCACTGGATCCCACAAGAAGGTCACCTGATGAAGACTGGGAGGTATACCAGTCTTATCTGACACACATCAACCTGCCTATGCATCCCAGTGTGCCTCACCTGGCTCTGAACTACCAGACTACTGAAATGCTGGGACAAAGAAACAACCCCCAAATGAAAAAAAATGAAGGACTCAACAGAAAAGAAACTAAATACAATGGAAACAAAAAGTATATCAGTTAAAAAATTCAAAGTAATGGTTTTAAGGGTGCTCAAAACAACAGTGAGAATTAGAAGCAACTTAATGAGAATTATAAAAAAAAACTCAGTGGGAACTACACAAACATAAAAACAGAGGTAGTAGTTATGAATAAATATCAAGTGACGAGATGAAAGAGAAGTAACAACCGATACCACAGAGATACAAATAATTATTAATGAATACTATAAACAATTATATGGCAACAAATTCAACAATCTAAGTGAAATGGACAAATTTCTAGAAATACATAGTCTCCCAAAACTAGACTGGGAAGAGATAGAAAATTTGAACAGACCAATAACAACTAAGGAAATTGAAGAGGTAATCAAGACTCTCCAGGAAACAAAAGCCCAGGCCAAGATGGCTTCACCAGGGAGTTTTACCAAACATTCAAAGAAGAACTAACACCCATTCTCCTCAAACTATTTCAAAAAATTCAACAAGAAGGAAGACTTCCAAACTCATTTTATGAGGCCAGCATAATTCTAATTTCAAAACCAGAAAAATACATTACAAAGAAAGAAAACTACTGGCCAAATCCCTGATGAACATAGATGCCAAAATCCTGAAGTAAATACTAGCAAAATGGATCCAGCAATACATCAAGGAAATTATTCACCATGATAAAGTGGGATTCATCCCTGGGATGCAAGGCTGGTGCAATATTCAGAAATCTATAAATGTGATACACCACATAAACAAAATGAAGAATAAACACCACATGATCATATCACTAAATGCTGAAAAAACATTTGACAAACTCCAGCATCCATTTCTGATAAAAACGCTCAGTAGTGTGGGAATAGAGGGATCATATCTCAACATAATAAAGGCCATATAGGAAAGACCTACAGCCAACATCATACTCAATGGGCAAAACCTAAAAGCATTTCCCTTAAGAACAGGAACAAGACAGGGATGCCCACTATTGCCACTCTTATTTAACGTAGTACGGGAAGTCTTAGCCACAGCAATTAGAAATGAAGAAAAAATATAAGGGATCCAAATTGGAAAGCAGCATTGTTGTATACCATTGATGAAGTCACAGAAAGAGAAATTAAAAAAAAAAAAAAAAAAAAAAAAAAAAAAAAAAAAAAAAACAACAACCCCAATTTTACCATTGTGGCAAAAAAATTAAGATACCTAGGAATAAACTTAACCAAAGAAATAAAGGACCTATTCACAGAAAACTACAAGACATTGAAAAAAGAAATAGAGGAAGATATTAAAAAGTAGAAGCACATACCTTGTTCAGAGATTGGAAGAATTCACATCATTAAAATGTCCATACTACCCAAAGCAATCTATAGATTCAATGCAATCCCCATCAAAATACCAATGACATACTTCACAGAACAAGAACAAATACTTCAAAAGTTTATATGGAACCCAAAAAAGACCCCGAATAGCCACAGCAATCTTGAAAAAGAAGGACAAAGTAGGTGAGATCACAATACCAGATATCAGGTTATACGACAAAGCTACTGGAATTAAAACAGCCTGGTACTGGCACAAGAACAGGCATATAAACCAGTGGAACAGACCAGAGGACTCAGAAATGGACCCAAGGCAATATGCTCAATTAATATTTGACAAAGGAGGCAAGAGCATAAAATGGAGTAAAGACAGCCTCTTTACTAAATGGTGTTGAGAAAATTGGACAGCTACATGCAAAAAAATGAAACCAGACCATCAACTTACACCACACACAAGAATAAACTCAAAATAGATGAAATACTTAAATGTGACCCTGTGAATTCATGAAAATCCTACTAGAAAATATAGGCAACAAAATTTCAGACATCATATGCAGTAGAATCTTCACTGATACATCACCTAACGCAACGGAAACAAAGGAGAGAATGAACATATGGGATTACATCAAACTCAAAGCTTCTGCACAGCAAAAAACACAATAATCAAAAATGGAAAGGCAATCCACTGTATGGAAGAGCACAATTGCCAATGATATATCAGATAAGGGGTTAATTTCCAATATATATAGAGTACTCATACAACTCAACAAAAGGAAGACAAAGAACCCCATTAAAAAATGGGCAGAGGAGCTAAATAAACACCTCTCCAAACAGGATATACAAATGGCCAAGAGACATATGAAGCCATGCTCAACATCAGTAATCATCAGAGAGATGCAAATTAAAACAACAATGAGGTATCACCTCACACCTGTCAGAATGGCCGCCATCAACAAATCATCAAACAACAAGTGTTGGTGAGGGTCTGCAGAAAAGGGGACTCTAGTACACTGCTAGGGGGAATGCAGACAGGTGCAGCCACTATGGAAAACAATATGGTGTTACCTCAAAAATTAAAAATTGAATTGCCATTTGATCCAGTGATCCCACTTCTAGGAATATACCCTAAGAAGCCTGAAAGACCAATCAAAAAGAATATATGTACCCCCATGTTTGTAGCAGCACTATTCACAATAGCTAAGATCTAGAAACAGCCCAAATGTCCATCAGTAAATGAAATAGATAAAAAAAGCTGTGGTACATATTCACAATGGAGTACTATGCAGCTGTAAGAAAGAAAGATTTCTTATCCTTTGAGATGACATGGAGAGACCTGAAAAGTATCATCCTAAGCGAAACAAGCCAAACAGAGGACAAGTATCATATGATCTCACTTATTTGTGGAATATAATGAACATAACAGTCTGTGGAATGCTGTAGTCCCAGAGACGTGGAAGTAGGGTACAGACTGACAATCCCAAGAAGAGGAGGAGGTGGGGAAGAGATAAAACACAGAACTTATATGCCTGTTTGCATAAACAATGGACATGAAAACAAAGCTGGGGACAGCAAGGAGAGGAAAATGGAGGGGGGAATCAGTGGGGAAAAAAAGGAGAAATATCTGTAACAAAAATAAATTAATTAATTAAAGAAAAAGATATAGAGGAAGATAGAAAAAAAGTAGAAACACATACCTTGTTCATTGATTAGAAGAATTCACATCATTAAAATGTTCATACTACCCAGAGAAATCTATAGATTCAATGCAATCTCCATCAAAATACCAATGACATACTTCACAGAATTAGAACAAATACTTCAAAAGTTTATATGGAACCGAAAAAAGACCCCGAATAGCCACAGCAATCTTGAAAAAGAAGGACAAAGTAGGTGGGATCACAATACCAGATTTCAGGTTATACTACAAAGCTACTGGAATTAAAACAGCCTGGTACTGGCACAATAACAGGCATATAAACCAGTGGAACAGAACAGAGAACTCAGAAATGGACCCAAGACATTATGCTCAATTAATATTTGACAAAGGAGGCAAGAGCATAAAATGGAGTAAAGACAGCCTCTTTAATAAATGGTGTTGAGAAAATTGGACAGCTACATGCAAAAAAATAAAACCAGACCATCAACTTATACCACACACAAGAATAAACTGAAAATAGATAAAATACTTAAATGTGACCCTGTGAATTCATGAAAATCCTAGAGGAAAATGTAGGCAACAAAATTTCAGACATCAGAATTTTCACTGATACATCACCTAAGGCAACAGAAACAAAGAAAAAATGAACACATGGGACAACATCAAACCCAAAGCTTCTGCACAGCAAAAAACACAATAATCAAAAATGGAAAGGTAGCCCACTGTATGGGAGAGCATAATTGTCAATGATATATCAGATAAGGGGTTAATTTCCAAAATATATAGAGTACTCATTCAACTCAACAAAAGGAAGACAAAGAACCCCATTAAAAAATGGGCAGAGGAGCCCTGGCCAGTTTGGCTCAGCAGTTAGAGCATCGGCCTGCGGTCCTGAGAGACCCGGGTTCGGTGTCCGCTAAGGGCACGTACCTCGGTTGCAGTTTGTCCCCGGCCCTGGTTGGGTTGTGCGGGTGGCAGCCCCTCGATGTGTTCCTTTCACATTGATGTTTCTCTCTCTCTCTGTTCCTCTCTCTCCCTCCCACTCTACCTGAACAAAAAATGGAAAAATGTCCCCGGGTGAGGATAAAAAAAAAAAAAAAAAATGGGCAGAGGAGCTAAATAGACATCTCTCCAAACAGGATATACAAATGGCCAAGAGACATATGAAGCCATGCTCAACATCAGTAATCATCAGAAGATGTAAATTAAAACAACAATGAGGTATTACCTCACACCTGTCAGAATGGCCGCCATCAACAAATCATCAAACAACAAGTGTTGGCGAGGGTGTGGAGAAAAGGGGACTCTAGTACACTGCTGGTGGGAATGCAGACTGGTGCAGCCACTATGGAAAACAATATGGTGTTACCTCAAAAAATTAAAAATTGAATTACCGTTTGACCTAGTGATCCCATTTCTAGGAATATGCTCTAAGAATCCTGAAACACCAATCAGAAAGAATATATTACCTTCGTTTTTATAGCAGCACTAGTTATAATAGCTAAGATTTGGAAACAACCCAAGTGTCCATCAGTAGACAAATGGATAAAAAAAAGTATTGTTACATATACACAATGGAGTACTATGCAGCTGTAAGAAAGAAAGATCTCTTATCCATTGACACGACATGGAGGGACCTGGAAAGTATTATCCTCAGCAAAACAAGCTAAGCAGAGAAAGACAAATATTACATAATCTCAATTACTTGTGGAATATAATGAACATAAATGTCTGAGGAATAGGGTAAACCCAGAGACGTGGAAGTAGGGTACAAACTGACAACCCTCAGCAGAGAGAGTGGTAGAGTGATGGAAGAGATAAACCACAGTACCTATATGCATGTATGCATAACCGATAGACATAGACAACAAAGCTGGTTATGGGGTGGGAGGATGCAGAGGAGGTTGTCAATGGGTAAAAAAAGGAGAAACATCTGTAACAAAAATAAATTAATAAAAATTTTTTTTTAAATCAAGTGACAATAAAAAATAACAAAGCTGAAATAAAAAATATCCTGGAAGGATTCAATAGTAGATGAGAAGCTAAAGATTGAATAAGAGAGTAAGAAGACAAGGTAGAAAAAAACACCCAATTAGAACAGCAAATGGGAAAAAAAATTAAAAAGCAGGAGGAGAGTTTAAGGGAGCTTTGGGAAAATACAAAGTACAACAACATGCACATCATAGGGGTGCCAGAGGAGAAGAATCAGATAAAGGAATAGAGAAATTATTTGAGGGAAAAAAAATAATAGAAAACTACTCTATCTGGTCAAGTAAAAAGTAACACCAGTCCAAAAAGCACAGAGATTCTCTATCAAGATGAACCCAAAAAGACCCACACCTAGACATATCATAATTAAAATGACAAATGTTACAGGCAAATAAACAATCTTCAAGGCAGAAAGAGAGAAACAGAAAGTTACCTACAAGGAAGTTCCCATTAGAATGTCAGCTTATTTCTCAATAGAATCACTACAGGCCAGAAGGGAGTGACATGAAATATACGTCATTAAAAGCAAGGGCCTGGCCCTGGCCAGTTTGGTTCAGCGGTTAGAGCATCGGCCTGCGGTCCGGAGAGACCAGGGTTCGGTTCCCGCTAAGGGCGCGTACCTCGGTTGCAGTTTGTCCCCGGCCGTGGTCGGTCGTGCGGGTGGCAGCCACTCGATGTGTCCCTTTCACATCGATGTTTCTCTCTCTCTCTCTGTTCCTCTCTCTCCCTCCCACTCTACCTGAACAAAAAAATGGAAAAATGTCCTCAGGTGAGGTTAAAAAAAAAAAAAAAAAAAAAAAAAAGCAAGGGCCTGAATCCATGACTACTCTATCCACCAAGGCTATCATTGAAATTGAAAGTTAAATAAAGAACTCCACAGACCAGGAAAAAACTAAATAAATAAAAAGTCTAGAGGAGTTTACTACCAACAAACCAGCACTGCAATAAATGCTAAAGGTACTGTTGTAAGAAGAAAAAGAAGTAGAGACAGAGAGAGAAACACAGGAATAAAAAATAAAAATGGCAACAAATAAGTACCTATCAATATAACCATAAATATAAATGATTTAAATGCTATAATAAAAATACATAAGGTAACTGAATGGATAAGAAAACATGATCTATATGTATATGGTCTCTACAAGAGACCCACAGAAGAATAGATTCACACACGATGAAAGTGAATAAATGGAGAAAAATTTTCCATGAAAATGGGAATGAGTCAAAAACTGGGGTAGCAATGCTCATATCTGATAAAATAGACTTCACATTAAAGACCATAATAAGAGACAAAGTTGGTTAATACATGATATAAAGAGATTGTTTCACAAGAGATATAACCTTGGTAAACTTATATGAACCCAATAGAGGAGCACCAAAATATATTTAAAAACTTCATGAGGACTTCAAGGGAGAGACTGACAGCAATACAATCATACTAGGGGACTTTAACATCCCAATAACATCACTGGATAGATCTTTTAGACAAAAAATTAACAAGAAAATAGAGACCCTAAACAATGCACCAGATCAGATGAATTTAATTAACATTTACAGAACATTTCACCCCAAATTTACAGAATATACATTCTTCTTAAGGCACATGGGACATTCTCAAAGGTAGACCAGATATTATGACTCAAACTAAGTCTCCACAAATTCAAGAAAATTAAAATCACATCAAGCATCTTCTTGGATCATAATGGCATGAAACTAGAAATCAATTATAATAAAAATACTCAATTATTTGAACACATAGAGGCTAAACAGCATGTTATTAAACAAGGAATGAGTTAACAGTGAGATCAAGAAAGAAACAAAAAACTTATTGGAAACTAATGAA
Source organism: Molossus molossus (assembly GCF_014108415.1). Taxonomy (NCBI): domain Eukaryota; kingdom Metazoa; phylum Chordata; class Mammalia; order Chiroptera; family Molossidae; genus Molossus; species Molossus molossus. The sequence continues at coordinate 44,485,813 of NW_023425401.1, forward strand.
AATGAACACACAAAGCCACAAAATCTATGGGACATAGCAAAAGCAGTCCTGAGAGGGAAGTTCATGGCATCACAGGCCTATCTCAAGAAAAACTAAAAATTTCTAATAAACTATCTAATTCTACAACTTAAAGAATTAGAAAGAAAACAAAAAGAAAACTCAGAATAAGTAGAAGAAAGGAAATAATAAAGAAATAAATGACAGAGACTAAAAAAACAACAGTACAATAGAGCAAGGAAACCAAGAGCTGGTTCTTTGAAAAGATAAACAAGATTCATAAACCTTTAGCCAGACTCACCAAGAAACAGAGAGGACCCAAATTAATAAAATTATAAATTAAAAAGATGAAATAACTGACACCACAGAAATACAAAGGATTGAAAGAAAATAGTATGAACAATTATATGCCAACAAATTTGACAACCAGGAGAAATGGACAAATTCCTAGAATCTTACAGTCTTTCAAAACTCAACCAAGAAGAGTCAGAAAACCTGAACAGACCAATAATAATTAAGGAAATTGAAGCAATAAACTCCTAAAAAACCAAAATCCTGGTCCAGACAACTTCACAGGGAGATTTTACCAAATATTCAAAGAAGAACAAACATCTATTCTCCTTAAATTATTCCAAAAATTTCAAGAGGATAGGAACTACTAAGGTTTTTATGAGGCCAGCATAACACTAATTACAAAACCAGATAAAGGTATACAAAGAAGGAAACAATAAAGGCCAATAAAATGGATGAACATAGTTCCCAAAATCCTCAACAAAATATTAGCAAATTGGACCACACAATATGTTTAAAAAAATTATTCACCATCACCAAGTGGAATTTATCCCAGGGATGCAAGGCTGGTACAATATTCACAAATCATTAAGTGTGAAACACAACATAAACACAATGAAGATAAAAATACTATGATTATGTCAATAGATGCTGGAAAAACATTTGACAAAACCCAGCACCCATTTTTGATAAAAACTCTCAGCAAAGTAGAAATAGAAGAATCATACCTCAAAATAATAAATGTCATATATTACCAACCTACAGGCAACATCACACTCAATGCACAAAAACAAAGTATTTCCCTGGTGAACAGAAACTATACAAGGAAGTCCACTTTTACCAGTCTAATTCAACATAGTAATAGAAGTTTCTGCCACAGTAATCAGACAAGAAGAAAAAATAAAATATATCCAAACTGGAAAGGAGGAAGTGAAACTGTTATTTGCAGATGACCTGATATTGTACATAGAAACCCTAAGTACTCCACCAAAAAACTACTAGATTTAATTAATAAATTTAGCAAACTAGGAGAATACAAAATTAACATCCAGAAATCAAAGGCATTTCTATATGCCAATAATGAACACTCAGAAGGAGAAAATTTTTTTAAAATCTTATTTACAATACAGTGGGTTGCCTTTCCATTTTAATGGTTGTTTGTTTTGCTGTGCAGAAGAAGCTTTTTAGTTTGATGTAGTCCCATGTGTTCATTTGTTCATTTTTCCTTTGTTTCTATTGCTTTAGGTGATGTATCAGTGAAAATTCTGCTGTGTATGATGTCCAAAACTTTGTTGCCTACATTTTCCTAGGATTGTTATGGATTCATGAGTCACATTTAAGTCTTTTATCCATTTTGAGTTTATTTTTATGTATGGTGTAAATTGATGGTCTAGTTTCATTTTTAAGCATGTAGCTGTCCAATTTTCTCAACATCATTTATTAAAGAGGCTGTCTTTGCTCCATTGTATACTCTTGCCTCCTTTGTCAAATATTAATTGAGCATAATGTCTTAGGTCCATTTCTGAGTTCTCTGTTCTGTTCCACTGGTCTATATGCCTGTTCTTGTACTAGTACCAGGCTGTTTTGATTACAGTAGCTTTGTAGTATAACCTGATATCTGGTATTGTGATCCCACCTACTTTGTCCTTCTTTTTCAAGATTGCTGTGGCTATTCGCGGTCTTTTTTGGTTCCATATGAACTTTTGAAGTATTTGTTCTTGTTCTCTAAAATATGTCGTTGGTATTTTGAAGGGAACTTATAGGCATGTACGCATAACCAATGGACATGGACAACAAAGCCGGGAATGGGGTGGGGGGGATGGCGAGGAGGGTGTCAAAGGGTTAACAAAGGAGAAACATCTATAAAAAAATAAAATTAAAAAAAAATTAGCCACTTCAGAAGCAAGGAAAAAATTTTTTTCATTTATCTTTCATAGATGTTAATGAATTTGTATGCCATATATATATATATATATATATATATATATATATATATATATATATAAATAAATCTCATTTACCATTGCAACAAAAAATGTAAGATACTTAGGAATAAACTTAACCAAGGAGGTAAAATACCTGTTCTCAGAAAACTACAGGACACTGAAGAAAGAAATAGAAGATGATATAGAAAAGTGAATGAATGCTGTTTATGGACTGGAAGAGTAAATGTCAGTAAAATGTCTATATTCCCCAAAGCAATCTGTAGAGTCAATGTAATTCTTATTAAAATAATAATGGCATATTTCATAAATCTAGTACAAATTCTCAAAATTTTTATATAAAACTGAAAAGACCCCATATTGCCCCAACAATCTTAAAGAAGAAGAACAATGTTGGAGGGATCACAGTTCCGGAAATCAGAGTATACTAAAAAGTCATTGTAATCAAAATAGCCTGACACTGTCACAAGAACAGGCATATAGATCAATGGAACAGAACAGAGACCCAGAAATCAATCCAAGACATTATACTCAATAAATATTTGACAAGAGAGGCAAGAGTACACAATGGAGTAAAGGCAGTTTTTTTCAATAAATGGTGTTGAAAAAATTGGACACATACATGCAAACAAACAACAACTACAAAAAAGGAAAATAGACAACCAACCTATACCATACATAAAAATAAACTCAAAATAGATAGAAGACTTAAATAAAAATCCTAGAGGAAAATGTAGACAGCAAAATCTCATACATCACACATAGAATTTTCACCTATACATCACCTAAGGCAACAGAAACAAAGGGAAAAATGAACACATGGGACTACATCAAATAAAAAAGCTTCTGCACAGCAAAAGAAACCAGCATCAAAATGAAAAGGGAACCCACTGTATGGGAGAACATAATTTCCAAAATATATAAAGTAAACAACTCAACAAGAGAAAGACAAACAATTCAATTAAAAAGTGGGCAGAGATGCTGGCCAATGTGGCTCAGCGGTTGAGTGTCGACCCATGCACCAAAAAGTTGCAAAATCATTTCCTAGTCAGGGCTAAGAGACATATGAAGACATGCTCAACATCACTAATCATCAGAGAGACGCAAATTAAAACAACAATGAGGTATCACTTCACACCTGTCAGAATGGCCACCATCAACAAATCATCAAACAAGTGTTGGCGAGGGTGTGGAGAAAAGGGGACTCTAGTACACTGCTGGTAGGAATGCAGACTGGTGCAGCCACTATGGAAAACAATATGGTGTTACCTCAAAAAATTAAAAATTGAACTTCCATTTGACCCAGTGATTCCACTTCTAGGAATATACCCTAAGAAGTCTGAAACACCAATCAGAAAAAATATATGCACCCCCATGTTTGTAGCAGCCTTGTTTACAATAGCTAAGATCTGGAAACAGCCCAAATGTTCATCAGTAGATGAATGGATAACAAAGCTGTGGTACATATACACAATGGAGTACTATGCAGCTGTAAGAAAGAAAGATCTCTTATCATTTGAGACGACATGGAGGGACCTGAAGAGTATCATCCCAAGCGAAACAAGCCACGCAGAGAAAGACAAATATCACATGGTATCACTTATTTGTAGAATATAAGGAACATAATAGTCTGAGGAATGGGGTAGTCCCAGAGACGTGGAAGTAGGGTACAGACTGACAATACCCAGAAGAGGGGGTGGTGGGGAAGAGATAAACCACAGAACTTACATGCATGTTTGTATGAACAATGGACATGGAGACAGAGTGGGAAGGGAGGGGGAGGAGGGAATCAGTGGGAAGAAAAGGAGAAACATCTGTAACAAAAATAAATTAATTAATTAAAAAGAAAAAAATCTATAAGGAAAAAATGGACAGAGGACCTGAATAGATACTTCTCCAAAGAGGACATACGAATGGCCAAGAGACATATGAAAAAAATGCTCAACATCACTAAACATCAGAGAGATGCAAATTAAAATACTATGAGGTATCACCTCATTCCTACCAGAATAGCTACCATCAGTAAATTTTCAAACAAGTATAGGAGAAGATGAGAAGAAAAGGGGGACTCTAGTACACTGCTGGTGGGAAAGCCGACTGGTGCAGCTGCTATGGAAAACAATATGGTGTTTCCTTAAAAAACTAAAAATGGGTCTGCCATTTGACCTAGTGATCACACTTCTAGGGATATATCCTAGGAAGCATGAAACACCAATCAGAAAGAATACGTGCACCCCTATGTTCATAGCAGCACTATTTATCATAGCTAAGATCTGAAAATAGCCCATGTGTCCATCAGTATATGAGTGGATAAAAAGCTGTGGTACATATACACAATGGAATACTATACAGCTGTAAGAAAGAAAGAGCTCTTATCTTTTGAGGTGACATGGAGAAATCTGGAAAGTACTGTGCTAACCAAAATAAGCCAGTCAGAAAAAGACAAATATCATATGATATTACTTATTTGTAAAATATAATGAACAAAATAAGCTGATGAAGAAAACAGATCCAGAGACATAGAAGTAGGTTACAGAATGACAAACCTTAGAGGGAAGGGATGTGTGGTGTGCAGAAAGAGATAAACTAAAGAACATATATGCATAATCAATAGACACAGGCAATAGTACAGTGAAGGGGTAAGGGCAGCAGTGAGGAGGGTGTCAATGGGGGAAAAAGGACATCTGTAATACATTCAACAATAAAGATAATTTTTAAAAAAAGATATAACATTTGATTACTAAAACAATATTAATATATTAATTGTAAAATGTAGATAGGCATTGTATTCACTATGAAAGCTAGTAGTAGTCTGTACTTCTGTGTCCCAAGAAATAAATATTTTGTTTTAGGAAATAAAATTTTAGGTCAACATATGCATGAAACTATGATTGTCATAACCAGCTAGCTAATATTAATAATAGGAAGGGAGAAAAGGAAGGCTAGATATTATAAGCATGGCCATCTGGGAAGCTTCACCAGGAAGCTTCAACTTGATGCTCCAGAGGGAACCACTGGCCCATGCCCTACATGTCACTGGGGGAAGGGAAATGGACACATTCAGTGAAGTTGAGGTGTTCTGTGGAAGGTGCATGCCTGTCAGTCTAGCCTAGGGAACCATGAATTAGTAGGAGGGTGGAACCACTGCAAGTGCATAAAACCCTGAAGGATTCATTGCAGAAACTCCTAGTCAAAATCCCTAAACAAAGAATTCTCTCTGCTTTTCCTCTTGCTTGCATGCTGTTGCACTCACTTGCTTCGTGACCTGTGCTAGCCTGCCATGTGGCCCTGGAGGCAGCATAGCCCATGGCCATGTGGACCCCACAAGCAATGGACTAAAATTAGGAACATAACATTACCTAGCCAAATGCTGGACTGGACCTTAATATGAAGCAGAAACGCTGGGCAGTGGCTTTAATTCTAACCTTCCTGAAGACAAAATAGAACTTTCCATGGTGGGAAGGAGGGAGATGAGACCCTAAAGGGGAACTCCCTTAATGTTATTTCATCAATAAAGCTTTCCACAATACCTCACATTCCTGTGGGGTCCTCAGGAAATTTTTATCCCAAAGGCACGCCAAGAAGCCCACTTCCACCAGCAACGGGTGGAAACACAGAGGACACCCCACTAATAACAAAACTATTCAGTGTTTTAGATTTGTAAACATGAAAGTTTAATCTTTCTTTATTTGGAAAAACTGTGGTCTTTGAGTTTATTTCATTGATGAACTCTCAAAAAGGGGATTTTACTTTTCCACATGCAAAATGAGAAAGATAAAAATTAACCCAGACTTTTAAATTTTGAAACTTTTGTTTTATTGTATAATTAGTACTGTTTCCACCCCTAAATTCTTTGTGGCTGAAAAGTATAAGTAAATTAAGAAAGAAAAATAATAAATAAATTATTGGGATAATATTGGTAAAATTTGAAAGAACTAACATGGTAAATTTAGAAGTGAATATGTGAAAGAAAATATGGACAGAAAGTACCCATCAATTTGGGTAGGCAAGAATTCCTGGAAAAGAAAAAAAAAGGTGTTAAAGTTGGTTATGGAGGACTTAACATCTGAGACCTGAACCCTTACAGGAGGGCCATTGAAGCTTTCTGAGCAAGTAGAGACTCCTGATGGTCTGGCCCATAGTAAAGGCTATACCAATCAGGAGGACTATTTGGGGGCTACTGTAAAAGTGCTAAGGGAGGACAAAAGGGTGGAAAAAGCTGATAAAAAGGAGAGTCTGCATAAGAATCAGGATACCCAGTTCCTCCCACAGAGAAGGAGAGCATCTTTGAATGAAGCTGCCAGGAGTGAAGTAGGAGCAGATCAGAAGTGGCAGAGGAAAAGTCACGGGTTATTGACCAGGGGGACCAATAGTGAGCTCTGAGAAATCTTGTAAGGACTTTGAGAAATGGAGTTAGAAAAGAGATACAACTTTAAATCATTGTCCTTGGTGTCCTAATGTTGTTTTAATGAACTTAGCATTGATTCTAAAATCTGCAAGAGTGGGATGTTCTACAAATAATAGTTGTTCCTCATTGTCCTCATGTTTTCCTTGTCCTACATTGCAGGCACTAAGGTTATTTCCAACTCTTTGTCTACTAAAAATCCATTATCTCATCCTTACTCATGAGATCACTCATTTTTAACATAAGCCTATTACTTTGCAAACAGTGTCCTTGATGGGCCTGTTGCTGAATACTAATATTTCATTCTCTTACTTTAAAACTAATACAGCAACCAACAGTATACCAGTTATTACTTGGCTCTTATTCTGGAAAAAAATATTTAAGATCTTCAAAAGTTAGACTTACCAATAATTTTAAATGCTTCATAAGAGTAACAGAGCTTTTCCCAATGATATAATAGAAGGGCAGAGTTCAGTGCTTTGAATCCCCTAATCAGGTAAGAGTTTGTTTTTCACAGCCTTCATGTCAGATGCTCTCTGGGCTAGCTAATTTCAATACAGTGCTTGTATAATAAGAATTCATTATGTCATCCTTGGAATTCTAAACGATGGCAAAAAACAGCACAACACCAACAACAAAAAGGCAAACATAAAAACCGAAGATAAACGAGTGTTTTACTCATCAACCGATATTCTCTGAATACATTTCATCCCATGAATTGGACCTTGTATTTTTTTAAAGAATGTTAATTATCATAACCCTTCTAGGAAAGCATCAAATAAGAATAAATTGTGACTTTTAGGCTTTCTCTGAGAAGTTAGGGATCACAGCCCATGATCTTTCAAATAACACTCACTTGCAGTGTATAAACTCAAAATATAAAACAGTGACTACTTTGGGTCATGACAAATTTCCTTTGAGGACTAAATGGGAAGCAGGTGCCCAGATCTCTACAAAGAGCCAATTACATATCCTAAATAAGGGCTCTTTTGGGAACCATTGATTTTCATAGTTTTACTTAAATTGTCTAGGTCTTTAAAAGAAACACTTATGCACCCAATGTGTTTGCTAGTGACAAGGTAAAACTGAGATTATTCTGGAAAAGGTAAAATGCAAGTTACCCTGAGGTTTCTGGTTTATATTTACTTCTGTATTATGAAACTGAAGAGAGACTTCCAGTCAAGATGGCAGTGTAGATGAACATGGTATCACATCCTCCCACAACCACATCAAGGTTACAGTGAAACTACAGAACAATCATCATTCAGAACAGCCTGACACTGAGCTGAATGGAAGTCCTACAACGAAATTAAAGAAGCAGCCACACCGAGACTGGTAGGAGAGCCAGAGGTGCAGACGGGTTAGTCCCACACCCATGTGTGGTAGATATAAATCAGGAGGGCCCTAGCTAGTTTGGCTCAGCAGTTAGGGCGTTGGCCCAAGGACTGGAGAGTCCCGGGTTTTGTTCCTGCTAAGGGCACATACATCAGTTGTAGTTTGTCCCCGGCCCTGGTTGGGGTCGTGTGGGTGGCAACCACTCGATGTGTCTCTTTCACACTGATGTTTCTCTCTCTCTGTTCCTCCCTCTCCCTCCCACTCTATATGAAGATACATGCAAGAATGTCCTTGGGTGAGGATTAAAAAAAAAATCAAGAGGGACACCTCGACTGGGACGGTTCTCCCTGAAGAGTGAGGGGTCCCCGCCCCACACCAGGAGCCCAGCTCAGGGTTCCAGTCCAAGGAAGAGAATTTCCATCACTTCTGGTAGGGACTGAGGCTCAGGGAGGCTGAGGCTGCTGGAGCCCCCAGGCAGCTCCTCTTAAAGGGCCCACACACGGACTAGCTTGGACTTACTCCCCCTTCAGGCTTCAGCATGGGGGAAGCAGCTTGAAAGACACCGGAGTCATATGAGGAAGAACTGAGTTGTTTGGCATTGGAGCGAGGGCTGGAGAGGCAGCTTTCTCCTGGATAGACTTGCTGTCAGAGCCTTTGTTCCTTTGGTGAGCCCTTCCCTGGGGCAGCAGACAGCCACCATATCTAGGACTCCAGCAACCTGGCTCACACTGTTTGCACCACCCTGGTGATTCCCCGAGGTCCTGCCGCACCCAACGTTCAGGCCCACCCTAGCTGTTTCCAGTTGCTTTAGTATAGGAATCACCTGTCTTGGATCCTGCTTCAGGTTTTCCTCAGCTCTTTCAAATAAGCAGCATCTGGTCTCAGCTAGCCCCATAACTCTCTTTAAGTAATACATAAAAACAAACACAGGGAGGCAGCCAAAATGAAGAGACAAAGAAACAGGTCCCAAATGAAAGAACAGAACAAAACTCCAGGAAAAGAACTAAGTGAAATGGAGATAAACAACCTAACAGATGCAGAGTTCAAAACACTGCTTATAAGGATGCTCAATGAACTTAGTGAGAACTTAAATGAACTTACTGAGGGCCTCAAGAGCATAAAAAGGATCAGTCAGAAATGAAGGATGCACAGTCAGAAAAAAAAAAAAAAAGCACTAATGGAAATAAAGAATAATTTACACAGATTTAATAGTAGAGTAGGTAAAGCCAAGAAGCAAACCATTGATTTGGAATATAAGGAAGCAAAGAACACTCGATCAGAACAACAAACATAAAAAATACAAAAAAATGAGGATAGTGTAAGGAGCTTCTAGGACAACTTCAAGTGTACCAATATTCGCATCTTGGGGGTGCCAGAAGAAGAGAGAGAACAAGAAATCAAAAACCTATTTGAAACAATAATGGCAAAAAACTTCCCTAACTTGGTGAAGGAAACAGACATACAAGTCCAGAAAGCACAGAGAGTCCCAAACAAGATGATCCCCAAGAGGCCCACACCAAGACACATCATCATCAAAATGAAATAGATTCAAGACAAAGAGAGAATCTTAAAAGCAGCTAGAGAAAAGCAGTTAGTTACCTACAAGGGAGTTCCCAAAAGACTGTCAGCTGATTTCTCAAAAGAAACTTTGCAGGCCAGACGGGAGTGGCAAGAAATATTCAGAGTGATGAAAAGCAAGAACCTACAACCAAGATTACTCTATCCTGCAAAGCTGTCATTTAGAATCAATGGCCATATAAAGAGTTTACCAAGCAAGATAAAGGAGTTCATCACCACCAAACCATTATTATATAAAATGTTAAAGGGTCTTCTTGAAGAAAAAGATAAAAAATATGAACAAAAAATATGGCAATGAATACATATCTATCGTCAATTGAATCTACAAACAAAGTGAACAAGCAGAACAGAAACATTCTCATAGATACAGAGAACATTTTGTTGGTTGTCAGATGAGAGGGGGGTTGGGGAAATGGGTGAAAAAGGTGAAGGGATTAAGAAGTAAAAATTGGTTGCTAGACTGACAAACCTCAAATGGAAGGGGAATTGGAGGGTGGGAAGAAATAAACCAAAGAACTTATAAGCATATATGCATAACCAATGGACACAGACAATAGTGTGGGGAAAGGTAGGAGGGGGATGGGAGTGGGGAGGAGGGGATCAATGGGGGAAGAATGAGGAACATCTGTAATACATTCAACAATAAAAATAAGTTAAAAGAAAGAAAATGAAGAGAATGGTTAGCCAGGAGACAGAATGAAAATAAATAGAAATGTATAAAGAGTCAGCTTTCCAGTTACTTTCAGAAAAAACAAAAAGATTTTTTGTTTGTATTTTGCTGAAACTTGATGTAGCTATGATACACTGTGCATAACTGTGTCCAGTATCTATGTTCCACACACATGTAGAATTACTGAGAAATTCTACCTTGGGTGGACATAAAAATTTCAGAATGATGGCAAATTATGCTTATGAATGCAGGCAGACAATTAGTGCAAACAGAAATCATTAACAGTGTCACATTTTCAACATACAGAAGAATCTTTAGTACTGATAACAGCCATAATTTATATTAACATGCTTCCTCATACTACATTTATAAGACTGCATATAGCAGGATTGATTTCATATATAAAGCATCATATCAGCTGGACATATGTCCCATCTCAGTCTTGAATATTTCTGCAAAGAGGTTTTCACAATGATGTCCCTTAACATCGGTTTTTAATAACTTCTCCTACCTGCTTTTCTTATAGAGCAGATTAAAAAAAATGTAAAGCCTTTTCTAATGTTGAATTTCACATCACATATTTCTGGTACTTTAAATCTGTCACCCAAAACCTGTCTTTTTTTGTTAATGAGAATAACTGATTTGTGTCCCAAGGTATATCTATCTCATGTGTATTTTGAATCATTTTCAACTGCCCCTTAGGTTTCTTTCTTTTCCTTCAGACTGAACATATCTAGTTAGTTTCACCTTTTCTGACAAACCTTGTTTTCTGCACACTTTATCACTTTGTTTCTCTGCCCTCTCTTCAATTTGTCATTGTCCTATTTTTTTTTTAACATCCCCACATGAGTGAGCAGCCTCCAGAAGGCATTTTAGCAAGAGCTAGAGAAGTACAAGAACACAATTTTTAAACACAGTCCCAATTTTTCTGCTCAAACAACCAAACAGAAGCACACATTTGCTTTAGAAGTGAAAGCTGTGGTATACAGGGCCTATCACATAGCACGTGCTCAACCAAGGGTTTGCTTTGAATGATACTATTTCAACTGATAGTTGAGAGGGACACAAAGGCGATTTATATGGGCAGAAGAGAGAGAGATCGGGCTAAATCGGTGGTTTCCAAATGTTGGTAATCAGCTGCACCGTATCACCTAGGTGCTTAGTTAGGAAATAAATACTGAATACCCCTCACCCCAACCACCCTCCAACTACTACTCTGAACCCCTGAACATGAGCATAGAGAAATGGATATTTAACACGTCCCCCTGATGAATCCCAGAGCACAGCCACATTTGCGCCTCACTCTTAGGTAGAGAGGACTTCTGAGGCTCCGTCTAACCAGAGCTTCTGCGTTAGTCAGATTGCACTGCTAGGAGCTGAGAGCAGTATTTGATGCACTTCTGCTTTGATTCTTGTTATGCCACCTATCTTGGTCCCAATTCCCCTCATGTTAAGGAGCTAAACATATGGTTTAAATTACATGTGTGAAAAACGGTTGGAGAATTCTTAACTTCCTAATGAAAATGTTAATTCCTGAAAATTAGAAATTCTAGGCATAATTTTTAAACACATGGAAAACGGAACTCACAAGGGAAACTCAGATCCGCAGGACCGGGCCCATACCCACATCATTCACCAGCGTCTTACCCAATGTGTAGCATGAAGGTGTTCTGCCCAATAAATATGTGGAACACATTAATAAACAATTTAATTTTAAAGGTTACTATTATACCCATGTACTTTGGATGAGTACAGAAGTAAAAACTGTGAACACCTAAAGTGCAAAATGGACTGATATTCACATAATAAAACAAGTGTGGGACTTACAAATAAAAATGGGCTCAATACATTTAGCAACTAGAGAGCATGTAGCTCTGAAAAACTTCATATTTATTCAGCCTCTTGTGGATTGATTTATATCCAACCCCTTTTAATAAAGGCTTTGAGGCAACTATAAAATTTTCCTAATATAATGATATAATGAGTATCAACTATTTTTTAGCCTCTGGCCAGATTCAAGGTGTCATTTAAAAATATATTACTGCCCTGACCTGTGGGACTTGGTTGAGCAAAGTTCCAATCCGAGAGGTAGCCAGTTAGCAGGCTCAATCCTGGGTAGGGGGCATGCAGGAGGCACCTGATCAGTGCTTCTCTTTCATATCGACGAGCTGGTCCCACACCCACATGTGGTGGATAAAAATCAGGATGACTCCTTGGCTGTGAAGGTCCTCTTTGAGGAAGGAGGGGTACCCTTCCCACACCAGGCCCCCTAACTCAGGGTTCCAGTGCCAGGAAGAGAAGTCCCCATAACTTCTGGCTGTAAAAACCAGCAGGGATTGAGGCTGAGGAAGGCTGAGGCTTCTCGAGTCCCAGGTAGTTTCTCTTAAAGGGCCTACGCATGGACTTACCTGGAATGCACCCTCCAGGCTCCAGCATGTGGGAGGCATCTTGAAAGGCACCAGAGACATCTGGGGAAGAACTGAGATGTTTGGCACCAGGGTGAAAGCAGGAGAGGCAGCTTTCTCCCAGACACATGAGCTGGCAGAGGATGTTGTTCCTTTGGTGAGCCTTTCCCCCACGAGGCTAGCAGACGGCCACCATAGCTGGGAGTCCAGGAACCTTGCTCACACTGTTTGCCCCACCCTCATGATTCCTTGAGGCCCTGACACACCCAACTTTCAGATTTTACCATAGGATTGGCATGTATTGGCTCCTGCTTCTGATTTTCCTAAATTCTCTCTAACAAGCAGTATCTGGCCTCAGTAAACCCCACATCTCTCTCTAAGAGGCCCCAACCCTGGCACTAGAAGCAGCCAGCCATGGTTCACAACTTGGCTTTGCCTGGGCACCTCCAAGCCTAGCAGATCACTTTGTTACTTATGCCTCTGGCCCCAGATTGAACACAGGCAGTGGCTGACCTTGCCCCAGAGCCAGCACACCCAGTGGACAGCTTCAGACCACATCAATACACCACCACCCAACCACCTCCACAAGTGACACACTCAATGAGTGGACTCAGTGGGCACTAAACCCCTAATGAAGTAAGTCTTGCTCTGTGCTGGGCCCCTACACAGCTGATTCTCCAAGGTAGTCAGAGGTCAATGGTCAGTGGGCAGAGCCAATCCTTCCAATTGATCATCCGATGTGCCAACAGCAATCAAGACTCAATTACAATAGAAGGGTGTACACACGAGGGGTGCATCTTGAGGACCCAGCTGGGGTGACCAGGGAGGCTTTGCCACTGGACCCTACATGACACCTACTATAATCAGCCACCCTAAGAAACCTAGGACATAGCAACTCTACTTAATACATAGAAACAAACACAGGGAGGCAGCCAAAATGAGGAGACAAAGAAACATCCTAAATAAAAGAATCAAACAAAACTCCAGGAAAAGGAAGATAAGCAATCTAACAGATTCAGAGTTCAAAACACCAGCCATGAGGATGCTCAAGGAACTTAGTGAGGACCTCAAGAGCATAAAAGATAACCAGTCAGAAAGAAAGGATGCACAAACTGAAATAAAGAATAATTTACAGGGAATCAATAGTAGAGTAGGTAAAGCCAAGAAGCAAACCATCATGTGGAATATAAGTAACCAAAAAACACCCAATCAGAACAGCAAAAATAAATAAATAAATAATAATAATAATAATAATAATAAATAAGGACAGTATAAGGAGCCTGTGGTATAACTTCAAGCATACCAACATTCACATCATGGGGGTGCCAGAAGGAGAAGAGAGAGAAAAAATAAAATAAAAACCTATTTGAAAAAGTATTGACAGAAAACTTTTCTAACTTAGTGAAGGAAACAGACATAAAAATCCAGGAAGCACAGAGGGTCCCAAACAAAATGAACCCAAAGAGGTCCACACCAAGACACATCATCATCAAAATGCCAAAGGTTAATGACAAAGAGAGAATCTTAAAAGCAGCAAGGGAAAAGCAGTTAGTTATCTACAAAGGAGCTCCCATAAAACTGTTAGCTGATTTCTCAAAAGAAACTTTTCAGGCCAGAAGGGAGTGGCAAGAAATATTCAAAGTGATGAAAAGCAAGAACCTAGAATCAAGATTACTCTATCCTGCAAAGCTATGATTTAGAATTGATGGACATATAAAGAGTTTCCCAGACAAGAAAAATGCTACAGGAGTTCATCACCACCAAACTAGTATTATATGAAATGTTGGAGGGTCTTCATGAAGAAAAAGATAAAAATTATGAACAGTAAAATGACAATAAATACAAATCTACCAACAATTGAATCTACAAAGTAAATGAACAAGCTGGACAGAAACAGACTCATAGATAAGAGAGCTTTTTGATGGTTGCCAGATGGGAGGGAGGTTGGGAAGATTGGCGGAAAAGGTAGAGGGATTAAGAAGTACAAATTGGGCCCAGCTGGTGTGACTCAGTGGTTGAGTGTCGACCCATGCACCAAGAGGTTGCTGGTTCCAGAAGCATGGAAGTAGGGCACAGAGTGACATCCCTCAGAAGAGGGGGTGGGGGGTGGGAGGAGCTAAACCACAGAACTTATATGCATGTATGCATGACCAATGGACATGGACAACAAAGCCAGGGAAGGGGCAGGGGTGGGGTGGGGAGAGGGGTGCCAATGGGGTAAAAAAGGAGAAACATCTGTAACAAAAGAATAAATTAATTAATTAAATAAATAAATAAAAATAAAAGAAAGAAAGAAAAAAAAGAGGTCGCTGGTTCCATTCTCACTCAGGACACATGCCCAGGTTGTGGGCCCAATCCTCAGTGAGGGGCATGCAGGAGGTGGTCAATTGATGGTCTCTCACTGATGTTTCTTTCTCTTCTTCCCCCTTCCTCTCTCTCTAAAATCAATAAAAAAAATTTTTTTAATAAAAGAAGTACAAATTGGTTGTTAGACTGATGAGCTGCAAAGAGAAGGGGGGAGGGGGCAGGAAGAGATAAACCAAAGAACTTGTATGCATATCTGTATACCAATGGACACAGACAATAGTGTGGGGAAGGCAGGAGGGGGACAGGAGTTGGGAGGAGGGGTTCAATGTGGAGAAAAGGGGGGACAGCTGTAATAGATTCAACAATGAAGATAAGTTTAAAAAATAATGATTTCTTTCTTTCTTATGAAAAAAAAAAAACTGATCCTAGATAATATTTCTGAAATATGTTGCAAGGCTTTTAAAAGAAAAAGAAATACATGTTAGAAGATGGGCCCATAAATCCTTGACCTTTCATCTCTACTGGAAGAATCATTTAAATTCACTTAATCCTCGTGGTTCACAGAGGTATAAGAATATACAACTAAAAGTTGAATATACAACTCGGTGAGAAGAAGAACAGAACATGAAGAATAGGCACAGACTCCTTTGAAATGAGAGGTGAAGCATCATTTCATATCTTTAACATCTCTGTTTCTAAGAAAAAGTTTGAATAGAAATAAATGCTAGTTTGAGATATATAAGATCTTCTGCAACACAATTTATGAAACTGTAAAATACAACTGACAAATATGTCAAATACAGATAAAATATAAAAAGAAAGAAGTAATGATGTCACTAGTTTATTGTGATGATTTCCTGTTTTTGTAATATGCTTAGGGTTTGCCATGGGTAGCTTATAAATATGGTCTAGGAAAGTTAGAACTGTTTTCCAGTGTTCTCTTTAAAAGGAAGTGAAAAACAAGCCAAGCAGAGAAAGATAAATATCACATGATCTCACTTACTTCTGGAATATAATGAACTAAACAAACTGATGAACAAAATAGACCCAGAGTCATAGAAGTAGGGTACAGACTGACAATCCTCAGAAGCGGGGCAAGGGAAGGTATAAACCACAGAACTTACACGCATGTATGCATAACCGACGGACATAGACAACAAATCTGGGGATGGAGTGGGGGGGTGGGCAGGAGGGTGTCAATGGGGAGAAAAAGGAGAAACATCTATAACAAGAATAAATTAATTAATTAAATTAAAGTGAAAAGATAAAAATTGCTTTGACACTATCAGTCAGAGTTTTCTATCTAGAAATGTCTTTGGAATTAAGCCAGTGTTCTTTGACTTTGGTCTTTCACAATATAGAACAATAACAACCCTCTTCATGGAATTAAGAATTGAAGTTGAGCCCTGGCCAGTTTGGCTCAGTGGTAGAGTGTTGGCGTGCAGACCAATGAGTCTCGGGTTTGATTCTGGCCAAAGGCATGTACCTGGCAACCAATTGATTTGTCCCTCTCACATCGATATTTCTCTCTCTCCTCCTTTCTCTCCCTCTCTCTCCCTCCCAATCTGTCTGAATATAAATGAAAAATATCCTTGGGTGAGGATTAAAAAAAAAATTGAAGTTGAAATAGGGCATTAAACTGTGAAAAAATTTAAAGACATTTATATATTACGGTTTAGTAAATCTACCGTTTTAAATATGTTTTATTTATTTTTTAGAGAGAGAGAGAAACATCGATCAACTGCCTCCTGGACACGCCCTGCTGGGGATCAAGCCTGCAACCCAGGCATGTGTCCTGACTGGAAATCGAACCCAGACCTCTCAGTCCATGGGATGATGCTCAATCCACTGAGCCATACTGGCCAGGCCATATTAGTAAATCTTTTAAATTCCTTATTTTATTGCAATTTGTCCACTGTAGTTAACAGGTTATAGCCAGACTATAATCTAATAATCCCCAAATCTTGCAATATTATCAAAATTGTTACCTTAAATAATTTTTTCTGAAAGGCTGTCTTTTATAATTATCATTCCAAATGCTATCAGCTGATGTTATCAGAAGGAATATTAATGATGTATTACTTAATATGTAAAATCAAGGTACGATTTAAATATATTAAAATGCTCCAAGTTTGATAACTTTTTAAAAAAATGTATACATCAATATAACATCATTCTAATAAATTTATAAAACTTCTGCCACCCCAAACATTCCATGTCCCTCCCCATCACTCAGCTCTTATGTACCACACTCAAGCAACTACTCATCTGCTTTCTGTTAGTACAGATCAGTGTATCTGCTCCACGATCTCACAGAAATGATTTACACTGTGTGTATCCCCTTTTGGGTCTGTTTTTATTTGTTTTATGAGCATAATATTTTAATATTTATACATGCTGTTGAGTCATATCAGTAATTCATTCCATTTTATTGCCAAATAGCATTCCATTATAAGATACACAATTTATGTGTTTGTTTCCCTGTTGCATTTGGTTTGTTTCCAGTGTTTGGCTCTTATGATTATGGTTGTTAGGAACATTATGTATAAGCCCTATTGTATTTCTCTTGGTTAAACCAGTTATACAATCTTAACTATATGTTTATCTTTCTAATAATTCAAAAGATATGCATGCAGTATATAGATTTCACATGCAAGTAATATAATAGGGTATAAGATAATTTTTGCAAGAGTTATTAAAGAAAAAAATTTTCCTCTCATGACCTTTTATTTGGTGTTAGACTTTCAAAGTTTTCTTTTAAAAATTCCCAAATATTTAAATACCTTAAATTATCTTGAATTCCTACATTTTGTAATTTGTATTCTCTTATCCTTTCATTGTTGACAATTTTCTGTACAATTTGAAGATACATTAAAACATATAATTTATTCCCAGGCACATTTAATATATGTGCTAACCTAACCACATGGTTCATAATTTGGTGAACTTGAAAGAAGCATGGTGCTTTACATATAAATCACAGGGAGCAAATGAATTTTCCATAATATCAAGACTATTTTATAACAGGGAAGGCTGTCATTTTCAGCAATATCCCATTCCTTTCTGATCACTGTCCCCTCCCTAACTCCCACTATGGTAATAAAGAAGCAAGAACATTTATAACATTGGAAGATAGTATACCTTAGCTTGGGAATGTGCTAACCACTATGTAAATTTTTGTCTTTCTTTAAACATTCTAATATATGTCTTAGTGATAGAGAATCCTTATGTCACTACATTGGGTCAACTGTATTTGTTTATGTTGGTATAAGAGAGAACATACACGCCCTGGCTAGTTTGCTCAGTGCTTAGAGTGTCTGACTGCAGACCAAGGAGTCGCAGGTTTGATGCCAACCAATAGCACGTACCTCGGTTGTGGTTCATCCCCAGCGCTGGTGGAGGTCATGTGGGAGGCAGACAGTCGATGTCTCTTTCACATCAATGTTTCTCTCTCTTCCTTCCTCCCTCCAACTCTCTGAAGATTAAATAGAAAAAAAAGAGAGAGAGAGAGAGAGAGAGAGAGAGAGAGCCCGGCTGGTGTGGCTCAGTGGTTGAGCATCAACCCATGCACCAAGAGGTTGCCAGTTTGATTCCTGGTCAGGGTACATGCCCAGGTTGTGTGCCTGATCCTCAGTGGTGTGCATGCAGGAGGCAGCCAATTGATGTTTTCTCTCATCAATATTCTCTCTCATCGATGTTCTATTTGTCTCTCATTCTCCTTTCCTCTCTCTAAATCAATAAAGAAAAAAATTTAAAAAAAAACAAAGAGAACACACACAAGAAACTGAATTTAGGAATCACTCATGTTTTTTTTTTTTTTTTTTTTTTTATCCTCACCCGAGGATTTTTTGTACAGATAGAGTGGGAGGGAGAGAGAGGAAGGGAGAGAGAGAGAAACATCGACGTGAAGGGACACATCGAGTGGCTGCCACCCGCACGACCAACCAGGGCCGGGGACAAACTGCAACCGAAGTACATGCCCTTAGCGGGAACTGAACCCGGGTCTCTCTGTACTGCAGGCCGACGCTCTAACTGCTGAGCCAAACTGGCCAGGGCAGGAATCACTCATGTTTTATATCAGTGCCTCAGATTTAAACTCTGTCTTATAAAAATCTCATTATTTCTTTGACCACAAAAAAGATTTCTACAGTCCTCTTAGGAAAGTAGAGAAGAGGATAAAACCTTTAATGATTGGTTAAACACAGGTCAGTCAAAACATTTCTTGAATAACCATTTCAAATGGAGCATTGACCATATAAGCAATTAAAATAGACTAGAACACAGTCTCTGAATTCCTCTTGGACCTTAAATTCTGTGGTCACATAACTGTAAAACGATCACACATACAAAGCTGCAATAAGCATGTGCAAATTAACAGAGCACAACACTTTACCATAGCTTGCAAGTCTCTTTATGATGGCCCTCACTTTTCTTAATCATATCCTTTGTAAATCATGAACTCATGTTCTGCCTTCCATTCATTTTAAATGATTCTTAAATCCTTTCCTCTGTGAATCTACACAAGCTGTTCTCTGCCTAGAACTCATTTCTACCTTGCTAACCTTTATTTCCTTTTTGAGACTCTGTATAGACTCCATCTTATCCAAGAAGCCTTATTTGAAGTCCTGAGTCTGGTCGAGTACCCCTCTTATATACTTCTGTAAGCCCTCTCTGGCTGCTGTTTACTGTATTATCATTGCTCTTGACTTCTTAACATTTCCCACTACTTGCAAGCTCTGGGGATGCAAGAAGCATGCATATCTCAATCTCTCTTTATTCCTGGGGTTTATTATAGGACTTGGCACATAGAGAATAACTCATAAATATTTGTGAGAGAATGAATGAATAAACAAGGTTGAATACAAACTGCTGAAGAAATGGAAATAACAGAGTGATACTTAGCTTAGATAAATTAAGCAGGTTTCTTAAAATAGGTGAGCCTTGGTCCAGATATTGAAGAGAATTAAATCTAATAGCTGTCAGAGAACACATTTGTGTACCAGGTTGTATAAAAGGTAGGTACAAAAGTCATATTTTAGAAATTAAAAATAGATTAGCTTTACCAAAGATAGAGAGAGAAAGAGAGAGAGAGACTGTAAGTGGAAAACTAATGAGAAATGGAGTTAAACATAAAAATCAGTGGTCATTAATAAATAATTTTAAGAACTACAAGCTAAATATTTATACTGAAAACAATCAGTAAGCTTATCTTAGAGATGGATATCATGCTGAAAATAACATTGGAAAAATATTGGTATTTATTCATGTTTGTAAAAGAAAATGTTAATGGTAGAAAAACAGAAGTGTATGTATCAACTGGAGGTCATAGGAAAAAGAGAGTGGACGACATTTACGCTGCAGAAGGGAGAGAATTATTAAGCCCTGTTTTCCACAGTTTATCTTTAGCTGAAAGTGTGTGAAGCTTTGGGGAGCATACTTTGGGAGCCACTAAGATGCTCATAGAAACGCAGTGTCAATTTAAATGGACACCAGTAAAGCATGGGCTAGTGGTCTGGAAAGAAACATTCTGTTCATTCAATAAACCTGCTCTCATCTCATTTTCTTAAGGCTTTAGGATTCGATTAAGTGTTAAGAGCTGCACAGGGAGAAACCTGGGTTCTGATGAGACAATAACCAGGTCATTAAATTTTTATATTTACATTGATGTTTCTCATACTACAAAATTAGTTTTCAAAGGCTCTGAAAAACATAATGTATTCAAGTATCACACAGTGTATCCCCGATTTATCCTTTGTGATCAAATAAGTCTGAAATACAGAAATGCACGTCCTAACCAATGAATTAAATAACACATGTATGAAGTGTGTGGCTGTGATGTCTAAATAATTAACTACTACTCAATGATTATGCTAACTGGGCATACTGGAGTGGATAGATGAAGGAAGACTTTGCTTACAATTTGAAAGCTTCCTTATCAACAGTTTCTTTTGTTGATTTTTAAAAAAGGACCTTTGCAACTTTTACATTAACGATCTCAATTAGGAAACATCTGGACCTTCTGTGACACTGATGCTTGTAAAGGATCAATATCTGGTGAGCATGACGCGCAGAGAACATAGGCGAGGACAGCAAACCAAGCACACCAGGGAGACAGCGTGCTGTGGTAGAAGAGCGGTCACTGTGGAGAACTAAAGGGCTGGGTGTTTGCCTCATCTTTGCTATTTGCTGACTGTGTAGTTTGGACAAGATCTCTAACTTCAGTGAATCTCAATCTTCTTATCTGAAAAGGATGGAGGATAATACTTATCTCAAAATGCTCTGTGTAAAGTCCTGGGAACAAAGTAGGTGCTCAATTAATAATTACTATTACATATTAGTAGCATTTGGATTATTATTAAGTATACTTTTTCACTAGTCCCTTTGAACAAAAATGTACCTTGGAACTTTGCATTATGCTTGTATAAAGCATTCCTATGAGACATCATGCAACCCATTAGCATGTCTGCATTATGGACTGCTTAGAATCAAAAAGTTCTAGAGTTGGGAGAAAGCAACAAGAACATTTGTTTCTCTCCTTTGGAATCACAAAGGTGAAGTTTTTCTTCCAGTCTAGAATTATTTCCAACTCTCTATTACTTGCTCCTTCCCAAATACAAACTTTCAGAGGCTTAGAAAGGAAAAGTAGCAAAATATTACTCCCATTTCAGTAATGAGATCTGCTCAATCTGCCTTTGGGTTGTTTCCCCAAATAATCAGCTGGCCAGGCTGCAGTAGTGCTCCAGTGGGCTGACCACACTCGTCCCTAAGGTGATTCGTTCTCCAGTTACACACTTAAAAAAATTTTTTTTTCTTTATTGATTGTAGAAAGAGAGGAAGGGAGAGAGAGAGATAGAAACATTGATGAGAGAGAACATTGACTGGCTGCCTTCTGCATGCCTCCCACTGGGGATTTGGCCCACAACCTGGGCATGTGCCCTGACTGGGAATCAAACCAGTGACCTCTTGGTACATGAGTCAATGCTCAACCACTGAGCCACACCAGCCAGACTTCAGTTGCAGTCTTTCTTTATCTAATTACACTCATTACCACTTACCCCTCCATCTCTTCAGGGAGTTGGGCACTGCCCCATCCTCTGCTGGCTCTGTGTTAAATTGCTTGCTTGCTACCTCTCCTACCTCGTATATTCTTGGGAAAATGTCCTGCTGTCATGATTCTGCTGGCAAGGACCAAGGTTGTCTTATTTCCAAAGACAAATGTTTATTGAAAGGAAAAGACTGAATACAGAGGAAGAGCTTTTGATCCAGACAGACTGAAGTATTCTCTGACATACTGGCTGCGTGACCATGGACAGCACCCTGGAGTCTTGGTTCCATCCTCTAACAGAACTACTTTGCAGCATTGTCATGAGGAATCATTAAAATCACAAACCCTAAAACCTAGCATCAAACTATTTTTCTCCTTGTTCTCACACACCCAGTTTCTCCAAAAATAATTTTTAGTTTTTTGTTAGCAAATTCATAAAGTCCCTTTAAATCTCCCTGCCTTCTCTCTCTCTCTCTCTCTCTCTCTCTCTCTCTCTCTCTCTTTTCACACACACACACACACACACACACACACACACACACACACACACACAATTGTGGAAAGGTAAATCATCCTAATGTTTTAAACTTTTTGTGCTAAACCTAATAGAATCATTCAGTAAAAAAAAGCTCTCTTGAGTCATTCTATTTCTCAATAAAACAGTTCTAGAGTTAGAGTTAAGGATTTTCTTTCCCCCTAATTAAGAAACACAGTCTAAAACCTTTTTGAAATGACAAGTCAGAGAAATTGAGTTAGCAGTACACACACACACACTCATACACATGCAGGATTTGAGCTCCCCCAGTCCCCGCGCTTAACTAGGAGTGCCCACAATTGACTTCAAAGACTTTCATCTCTAAAGTGTACATTTTAATGGAGAACTCCCTTCCTAAAAATGGAGGCAACATAATAAGTATAAAAAATTGAATCACTTATACCTGATTTTAAATCCCTGATGATTTACTAATTGTGAGATTTTGAGATATAGCTAGTAAATGTCAAAAACATTTTATATGTAAAAAGGAGGTAATATCTACCTGTTGCTACATATAATTGGTTCTTCATGAATCATATAACACAGTGCCTTGAACACAGTAGGTGCTCAATGCATGGTAGATATTTATTATTATTATTTTTTTGTAATTATCAGTAGGAAGCCTAGTGCCCTTAAATAGTGTCCTAAATTATTCATAAATACATATAGCCTGTTCTCCCCATGCCCTTTTCTACAGATGAGCAGACAATCATATATGCAGTGCTTCCAGGACACAACTGTATTAAACTAAAATCTCCCTCCTTGTTCTGTATCTGATGTCCAGCAGAGCACAGGGAAGCATTTCCAGCATTCAAAGGCAGCCTTCATCTACACCCTACAGCTTTTCTCCAGGCTAAATATACTCAGCTCTTTCAATAGTACTCATATTTCAGGCTTTCTAGACATTTCACCACTCGTCATCTTTCTATGTAGGTGTTACTGGATCCAGATAGAGTGTAATTTCTAAATAGTTAGTAAAATGTTATTGGGACAAAGAAAAATCATCTAGGAAGAAGAGAATTTAATGGAGAAAAATAATCCCCAACCATGCTAATTATATGCAGTCTTTTATTGCAGGAATGATTTTAGTGAACAATTTTTAAAACGGAGACTTGGAACATTTAAAGCCCTGTTGGCTTGTGTCTGCTGCCCTCCTGCTGCCCCATCAGGCTGCTGCCAGGAGCAAGGTTTTCGCATCCTCCTGTCCTAGTTTTTAAAATACTTTTTGGTCTTCTCAATGTACGCTGCGTGATATTTCTTTTCTCTTTGGTGTCATGTAATCACTCACTTTGTGCAACTTAATTCTCTTAGCAAGATGACTTCTTAAAAGCAAATTTAAGCTCAACAGAATTAATGTTGCTCATCTTAACTAGTTTGGAAATGATTAAATGCAGCTTAACTCTCCTACTGTGACAACATTTAATATCCTTGGTTGAACTATGAATAAGGAGTACTATATTAATCCTAAATTACTATCCCTTTGTATAGATAGAGTTATATATTTGGGTTAACTAACAAGTATGTGCCACAATTGCTTTTTTTTCTTCCTCTTTACGCAAAGAACAAATATGCTAGTTAGCTCAGGTTAAATGACATGGACCTTGCAAAACTTTTCCTAAGGCTTTATCATTATACACATTTTAACAAAAAGTAAAAGGTATTTTTTAGGACAATTACAGTTTCTTAGCATGCACATTGGTGAAAACAAAGAAAAGATCTTCAGATTTTCAATAGTTAGACTGATCAATATAATTTTTTATGAGTTAATACTTTTTTTAGATATGATTTTTTTTGTTTTTTTTTACTGATTTGAGAGAGAGAGCGAGAGAGAGACAGATAGAGAGAAACATTGATCAGCTGCCTCCGGCATGTCCCCTACTGGGGATTGAGCCTGCAACACCGGGCACATGGATTGGGATCCAACCAGCAACCTCTGGGTGCATGAATGATGCTCAACTAACTGAGCCACATCAGCCAGGGCAAGAGTTAAGACTTTCGTAACCACTTTAAAAGCCATACAACCTTCCATTCATGATGTGTTGAGTGATATGATGTTCCTACTACTTTATTCTTTTTTAAGATTTGTTTTCATCTCATTTAGATACCGATTGGACCAAAAAGATCAGTATTAGATGTTGTACGTAGGAGAACAATGAAGCTCTAGAGACAGCAGTGCACAATTCGTCTTTAGCTGACAGCACTGCAATCCACCTAGACCTATTTTGCGTTGTCATTCAATGCTTTTCAGTTTACCCACTACAATGTGCACCACATGGATCATGTATTTTTAATACCATATCCCAAAATTAAACTTTTACTGGCCAACTGAATCTCTACTCTTTCCCTGGACATGTTAATCTCTTCAACATTTTTGACATTTAATGTTTAATTTCATTTAACATTTCTTTTCCTTTACTTTCATGAAGAGCTTTGGATATTTACCCTCTACACTATCAAGTTGATAAGTCTGTCCCTTATTATATCCATGGAAATATAAGTCTGTTATTTATTTATCTTAGAGTCTGCTTATTGAGGTTTAATCCATTTTCACTTCATCTTGCCTTCAGTCTGCTTTCTCATTCTGATAGGAAGCAGTGTAAAATAGGTTTTAAGGGTTTAGACATTTGACATTTGAGTGCCAGAACTTCGATACTAGCTATGCTACTTACAATTTTTTTCTCTAGGCCAAATTATTAAATTTCTGAAAGCCTCAGTTTTCTCATCTTTAAAATGGGATACCACTAATATTTATCCAATGGCTATTATAAAAATTAAATGACATTGTATATCTATTGTATTTAGATGCTTAAACATAATAATATCAAAAAAGACTTTCATGAATGTATATAAATCCCCATTCTCATCTCATAATGTCCCTTTAAACCTCACTGTAACAATAAAATAAACATTTTCTGAAATGTTCTGCCATTTCCTATAATGAATAACTCTGTGAGCTTTGCTTTTTTTTTTAAGGTTTTTAAGGTACTACTTTTCTCTTTTTTACTATGTCTGCATTGCCCTTCTCCTGTCCTCGTATCCTTAAATGATGAATGAATATTTTGAACTGTGAGATACAATTATTTTTATCTAGCTGTAGAAAAATCTATACCTATACACTGCCCCCTCTCCCCTGCATAGGACTGGTCAAGAATTTCATGTCATCTGCATGTGTGAGTTTATTTCATTAGGAGTTTAGGAGAGGAACTATTAACTCACTATCAGCCTGCCTTAATCAGTTTAATTCAGAAATGCTGTCCATGATTAACAAGTGCCTTTAACTTTATCTTCAGAGAATCTTAGGATTTATATATATTAGGAATGTCTTCCACTACAGTGAAGGGACAGGAAATTACTTTCATGTTTCTAATAAACTTCATTAGTGAAACGAAGTAAGTTTGTCAGAAACATGATGACATAATAAAATCTTCCTTTGATATTTGTATATTGAGTTCGTTCTTGTATTTGGAGTCTTACTTTGCATGTTGTTACTTTATTCAGCCAATATGTATTGGGGTTTCTCATGGAACAGGAAGTCAGTATCCTATATTATTTCTAATATATAACACTTAGCATCTTTTTTGTTAAATTTCTTAAACTTTTTCTCTGAATGTCAAAAAATCCTCTATAATGAGGCCATTAAAGACTAGAGTCCCAAGAAATTAATTAAACTTATTAAAATAGCCCCATAACTGTTATATAAAAATAGTTAAAGTTGAGAAATTAGGCCACATGGAAACAAAAGGATATAAGGCCCCTATTCGAGAAGAGAAATTATAAAAATAAAAATTATTAATTTCTTTCTAAACAAAGAATTAATTTTAGTTAAGTAGAAATTATATGAGATATCACCTCACACCTGTCAGAATGGCTATCATTAAAATATTAACAAGTAACAAGTGCTGGCAAGGATATGGAGAAAAGGGAACCCTTATGCCCTGTTGGTGGGAATGGAGAGTGATACAGCCATTATTGAAAACAGTATAAAGGTTTCTCGAAAATTAAAAACAGAGCTGCTATATGACCCAGCAATTCCACTTCTGGGTACGTATATAAAGAAAACAATAACACTAATTTGAAAAGTAATACGCACTCTTATGTTCACTGCAGCATTATTTACAATAGCCAAGATATGGAAACAACCTAGGTGTTCACTGATAATGACTGGGTAAAGATGTGATATACACACACATATACACACTAGAATACTACTCAGCTATAAAAAAGGATAAAAAAAATCTTGTCATTTGTAACACCTTGAATGGACATAGAAAGTATATGTTAAGTAAAATAAGTCAGACAGAAATGTGCAAGTACTGTATAATTTCACTTACATTTGGAATCTAACAAAACAAAGGAACAAGAAAACAAAACAGACCCATAGATATAGAGACAAAGCTGATGGTTGCCAAAGGGGAGGGTTGTGGGAGACAAGGAAAATATAAAAATAAAAGACTACATGATTTAAAAAAGTTATCATGTATTGTACATTGAAAAAAAAGTATGAAGCAAATCATTTAGACCTAAAATTATTTCATTTATATACTGTGCTATAAATTGCCTTCTTTTGCTGAGAATAAAAGCCAAGCAATAAAAGATATTTATGACTCAGTGAGCTAAGCAAAGAACCTATTTGTTCTGCCATCCAATGCAGTTGACAGAACAGTTTCAAGTCAGATTAAGTTCAACTATGCTATGTTTTTATTACATTTCTATCACATTTGCTACTTAATGTAAAGAGGTAAAGATTCTCTTACTGATAAATTGTTTCACCCTTGAGTCTGTGTTTGCCCATCTGAATTGTTATGAAACATACCTGGTATTTGTGGAAAGTCATAAAATGTGGTCAGTGTAGGAGATGGTTCACAAATTATACTTATTATTAATCAGTTCAGATATAAATCAAATAAAATGAATTTAGAGACTTCTTATTCATTTTCTTCCTGCCTAGAACTAAGCTCTTTATTTTCTAAGTCCATGAAAATCTTAGGAAAGTCACTGGCGTTTGAAAGAGAAGGTCAATCTGCTAACTATCTTTTATTAAGGTTTTTGTTAAAGTGCAGCTGACAGTGTCTTAAACCTAAAGTAGGATTCAAAACATTGCTTTTTCCAGTCAATTCTGCTCTACTAATATGTATAAATCAGCACACTTACTAATAATATATATTGACCATATACTGTTAGATCAAATGATTAAAGCTATCTAATTATTAGGATATATATGTATAGTAATGGAACAAACAAACTAAAAATATATAAGATAATTATGAAAGGAGTTGCAGTCACTCTAAAGTCACATCACTAATACGAAATTTACATTTCTTTTCCTGGCTTTTTTCTGTACATTCCGATAATACATTTGTATAGACTTCATTTTCTCTCAGATCCACTTTGTTTGTCAAATGGGTATGGCTTTAACTTAAATAAATGAAAAAAAAATTAAGTTTTAAAAATAATCCTCAATGAAGTATACAATATATTTTGTTTATAATGCACTACAACATAAACTGTTAAATATACAAAT
The DNA here is from genome assembly GCF_014108415.1 of Molossus molossus. Classification (NCBI taxonomy): domain Eukaryota; kingdom Metazoa; phylum Chordata; class Mammalia; order Chiroptera; family Molossidae; genus Molossus; species Molossus molossus. The sequence continues at coordinate 44,513,845 of NW_023425401.1, forward strand.
GTCTTAATTTTATCAGTTTTTCCTTCACAAAAGTTTATGGTAAGAAAGATTGAACACTAATTATAAATTAGAGTTTAGAAGTAGAGGCTGACTCTATTTTCACTTAATGATATCTATTTCTGGGGCCTTAATTGGTATGTATGTCCGTTGTATAATATCTGGTTGGTTTGATCAGTATTTTGCCATTTTGATTGAAAACAAGACTTAAGGAGATGAATTATTGCAATGGGTATATTTGGTGTGGGTTGCCCTTTTGGAGAAAAATATGGAAAATTTAAAAATAATACTGTTTTTAAAAATATGGAACAAATAAGTGGTTTACATTTGCAATAAAAAAGTTACCTTGGACTACTTATAGGACCAAAGGTCTTCAGATATTTTGACGATGATTCTCTTTCCTTTCCTCTTTGGAATCCAGGGATGTTTAACTCATGTTTGTAATCTTAAACAGGGTGTGAGCACATTGTCTGAAGTCAGAAATAAAATGATACTAGTGCCTAGAATTTCTTTGACCAAAGTCAGTTAAAGAAGATCAAAAATATATATTATTTTGGGTAGAAGACTGAATCAGGAATTTTCAAATAATAAAATGACAATTGTGTTGAAACAAACAAAGAAAAAAGGTGTTTTTCCCTTCCTTCCTTCCTTCCTTCCTTCCTTCCTTCCTTCCTTCCTTCCTTCCTTCCTTCCTTCCTTCCTTCCTCCCTTCCTCCCTCCCTCCCTTCCTCCCTCCCTCCTTTCCTCCCTTCCATCCATCTTTCCATCCTTCTTTTCTTCATAAACCTTACTTTTTCTGAATTGACCTGTGCCTCATATAGGTTCATAAAATGTCAATTTAAAAATAACTATGCTTTTTGCCCTGGCCAGGTGGCTCAGTTGGTAAGAACATTGCCCCATACACCAAAACGTTGTGAGTTCAATCCCCGATCAGGGCACATACCTAAGTTGTGGGTTCAATCCCCAATTGGGGCACATATGGAAGGTAACCAATCAGTGTTTCTTTTTCACATTGATGCCTCTCTCTCCCTCTCTTTTAAAATCAATAAAAACATGTCCTTCGCTGAGGATTTAAGTAAATAAATTTTTAAAAATAGCTATTCTTTCTTTATTGCTCCAAACATCTCCAATTAAAAGGCTTTCTCACAATCATGTATTAGCTTTTCCTTAAAATATACTAAATTTTATCACTTATTATACTCAATAAGACACTAGCCTTTTGGAATTTCCCTGAAGTTTACATGAACGATAAAAGCCATCAAGAGAACATGATGTACACTGTCTACTTTTAGCATCCCAAGACTCCCCTGCTCTCCTGAATGTGTATAAAACATTAATCAAAATTAATGGAAGGAAAAAATTCCCCTTGAGAAAATAAATGTGGCGAAGCCACCTGAACACAAGTGGCTTGGTGCTCCAGTGCAGTTAGTCTGAAGGACTCTATTGGATAGCAGAACTACATCTGTCATTTGGCATTCCAAAACAACTGACAGTCTCCATGGTTATTTTGAGGGGAAATAAATTATTCATTTTACCACTTGAAATAATACTAAAAAATCACCTATGTGTACTGAAGGTAAGAGCAAGCAAGAGAACAAGGTAAAAATGCAAGATTAATTTTTATTTAAAAATAATTTATGCTGTTCCTTGTGACTTGAATGATACCTCTCAAGATCAATACTTTATTAACATGTTAGTAAAACTTTATTCCACAATTTACTTAGTTAAAAGTTATTCTTCTCTTAGTCATTAACACTAAATTGAGTAGCATTCCAGATTCCTTAATTATGAAATAGTGATAATAATAGCACCTAGCCCTGGCCGGTTTGGCTCAGTGGTTGGAGCATCAGTCTACGACCAGAGAGTCCCAGATTCGGTTCCCGCTAGGGGCATGTACCAAAATAATAATAATAATAATGGTAATAACACCTAGTTTGTTATGAAAATTAAGTTATTTAATACATGTAAAATACGTAGAATCATCCCGGACATATTAACTACTTGGTAAATAAAAACAATAAAAATATTATTACCTGATATGATCATTAAGGCTGTTCATAAAAACCCAATTCTCTATTCTTTCCCAACAAGATAGACTGTATTTCCCAATCTCTAGACATTAGGTGATCAGATTTGGAGGTGGGAAAGAAGCACCAATCATAAATTCTTAGATGGCAGCGTGGATTACAAAAACCTGTTTTCTGACTGTGAACAACCAGGTGGGAATATCTATCATGAAACTGGATAAATAAGTCTGGGGCAGGAGACAGACTTGGAGTCACCAGTTTGTAAGTGACTATTGCAATCCTGGGGCTGAAGGATTCATCCAGGAAAAGTTTATAGAAACATCCTAATTGAGAATGTGTTAGGATCAAAGTCTGAGAACTTCAGAACTTGAAAGTAAACTAGGAAAGAATGAGAAAAAAGACTGAGAAGACTGAGAAACATTTTTGACACAGCCAAAGAAAGTCAGGGAGAAAACCAGAAGACAGGGATACCACATAGGTCAGTATAGAAAATAAAGTGTTAAAAAAAAAATCCCTCAGCCATAGAAAACCTTCAGTTACTGCCTGGAAAAACAGTGTCTTTCAATAAATATGCCTACTGTTCATTTTATTCTTGTAAAAGATTCTATATTGTAAATTCATCCATAAGAAGACACTGTGATAGTTTTGAATATTTTGCTCTTTAGCACATCAACCACTAGCTGGATTACACTTCCAACTTGATTCTGGTTGTAGAAACAGACAGTGACACAAGTAAGAAGGTTAAAGAAAGAAATGAATGGTGCAGGTTTTGCTGCAGACATTTTGAAACTGATTCTGTGAAGCTCTTAGATCTCTCCTGTTTCCCAAAGAGGCTCAATCATCTTGTGTTGAATGAGTACAGATGCAGTTTTTCATCTGCATAACTCTGATGGTAAACATGGTGTGACTGTTCTAGATGCAACAGTGGGTTGTCCATGAACCTGTGCTCCAAAGAGCACTTCTCTTAAGTACAAATCAAGCACCTCAAATATGAGGAATATGGTAAAACTGTGCATTGATTTTGCCATTTGAGAGTCATTTATACCTCTTGTATTTTGTTGCCTGAAACCTATTTTATTTGCCTTGAGTTCATCCTTTCATTCAAACAAAATGGAACATCTGGTTTTCAAGATACTGAATGAATATATATATGTAAATACATGAATATATATATTCATATATACATATACACACACACTTTTTCTTTAATAGCTGGGAACAAGAGAAGCAAAATTAATTAATGAATTATATTCTGTTTATAAATGTACTTAATTGCTTATCTCACTGGCTAACGTATATTAATTAGAGTAACACACTAGTGTTTCCTGATATATGAAACTGTGCAAGTATAGGATTCCATGTGCAAGTATATGTTAGAAATGTTAAAGGCATGAAATTATGATCAGACTGACCCCAATTGCTAGGACTGAGACCAGAAACTGGGTTTAGTGACTTCTAGTTTTATAGTTTAAAAAATGAGACTTATGTTAGGCAACTGTCCAAATTCATCTCACTGAGAAACCCTGGAGCAAAGACACCAAGACTGGAAACTACGCGATTGATTAAAAAAGAGATATTTTAAAATGCTTTGTCCACATTTTCAATAATAACTTATTTCATAAAATTATCATGGATGCTGTTTTTTTTAAAGTGTGACAAATGGGTTATGAAATAATCCACTCATTTAATTAACATGTTTGAGATTATACATGTGCTAAGCATCGGGCTACAAAGATGAAAACAATAGAAATCTTATTCTCAGTGAGGAGATGAAGATAGCTGGATTAACAAAGGAGCCAATGAGACCAGTGATAAGAATTGTACACAATAAAAACTGTTTTTTTACTTTCCATATGTTCAAAGTCATTTTTCTTTTTGAGTCACGGTTATTTAATCTAACCTAATAGTATGGATCGAGAAGAGAATAAAATACTTCTGGTTTTTACTAAAGCTCTTGGCAAACTTTTCAAACTTGTTCAGTAATCATAGCTCTAGTGGTAAGCTTAAAGTGGGTTTGAACTGGTTTGTGAGACAACTGTTACATATGCAGGAATTTTGCAAATTGGATATTAAAACCAGTGGCGGCTTGAAATCAGACATCGTGAGCATGTTTACACCACAGGAATTGCAAAAACTGCAAATTGGAGCTTTCTTTTATCTTTTGGAGGAGAGAGAACACTGGTTTACCAATACACCACAGCTTCCAATACACAAATAAAGCTGAAGTCAGACAACCACTAGTTTTCTTCTCCTAAACAATTTGTAAGGACTTTTCACATGATGATGACAAGCTCCTCTGCAGTGGAATGTGAATAAGTTGATTTTCATTCTGTTTGTAAACCTGGTGCTTGGGTGAGTACTGGCTGGCCATGTGAGCCAACATTTTCTGGAACAATGAGGGAGACAATTAAAACAAGGTAATTTTTTTTTTCCATGTGAAAACAAAGCTGATTCCAAAATGGTGGCATAGTGAATGGAAGCTACATAGACCATCTCCAAGGACCAATTTGGAATTACAACTAAAATAAAGACAAATTGTCGGTAAAACACAACAGAAAAGCAGTTTGCTAGAACCATATAACCAGGGACACCGATTGATTTTGGTAGGATTGCAGAAGTGCCAGAGAGGGTCTGGGACACAAAGGAACAGCAGCAGTCATAGCTGTGAGCAGTGCCCTCGGGTTAAACTCCCAAGTGGCTCCACAGCCTAGAGATGGGAAAGAGCACTAAAATAGCCACAGCCACTCACTTGGGGACTGGAACTCTGTGGGGACACTCGGGATTTGGAGGGCACTCAGAGCTTTTGCTGAGTTGCCCCCACGAAGGACAGTAGGAATTTTACTCCTTCCTAGGGCTCTGGGGAGAGGCAGTGGCGCCTCCCTCAGAAATTCAACCCCACCTGCTGGCCATTGAAATGCAAATTGAGGCCCATTAACAATAAGAATCTGCCCCACTCCTGGGAAATCCCCTTCCACTGACCACCAGAGAAACTTTTGTATTCAACTGAGAAACCAAGGGTCTTCAAGTAATCATAACTAATAGCCTCAAGTCAAAAAGCTAGAGGATAACTGAACCATTCCTGGGCTTGCAACTCTACCAAGGAAAGTAACACTTGACAGTGGTGTTGAACGTGGGTCTCCCACACTCATCCAAACCCAGTAGAGGGAGCCACAAACAGTAGAAGACCAACACCTACAGGAAAAATTTGGCAGTCTCCAAAACCCACTGAGATAGCCAAAATGATGAAACAAAGAAACAAATCCCAAATGAAAGAACAAGAGACCTCAACCGAAGATGGGAGAAATGAAACGCAGTTAAGCAAGTTAACAGAGCTAGAATTCAGAGCCATGATCTTGTGGAAGCTCAATAGCATGTGTAAGGACATGAGCACTATGAGTAAAGACAGAAACATTGAAAATCAACCAACTGGAAATTAAAAACCACCAAGAACAAATGAAGAATGAAATATCAGATATTAAGAACACATTGGAAGGACTAAACAGCAGAGTAGAGGAAGCTGAGGACCAGATCAGTAAATTAGAAGACAGGGTAGAATAAAATCAACCACTCAGAAAACTAAAAGAAAAAAACGATTAAAAAACAGGAAGACAGCTTAAGAGAACTGTGGGACAACTGGAAATGTAATACCATTTGCATCATAGGAGTCCCCGAAGAAGAACAAAATGAGCAAGGGTTAGAGAATATATTTGAAGAAATAGTGACAGAAAACTTCCCTAATTTGGTGAAGGAAGAAGGCATTCAAGTTCAAGAAGCACAGAGTCCCAAGGAAGAAGAACCCAAACAGGCCCACACCAAGACACATAGTAACTAATATGCCAAAAATTAAAGACAAAGAGAGAATCCTAAAGGCAGTAAGAGATAAGCAACAGGTTACCTACAAAGGAAACCCCATAAAGCTCTCCGCTGACTTCTCAACAGAAACACCACAGGCCACAAGGGAATTGCATGAGGTAATCAAGGTCATGAAAAACAAGGATCTGAATTCAAGATTACTCTACACAGCAAGGCTATCATTCAAAATAGAAGGGCAAATAAAGAGCTTTCCAGACGAAAAAGGCTAAGGGAATATATTACACCAAACCAGCACTGCAAGATGTGCTAAAAGGAATGCTGTAATTAGTAGGAGAAATGGAAAGAAAAATATAACTACACTAACAAAAATGGCAATAAATAAGTATATACAAATTATCACCTTAAATGTTAATGAATTGAATGCTCTGATAAAAAGACACAGAGTAGCTAATTGGGTAAGAAAGCATGACTCTTATCTGATAAAACAGATTTCAAAATGAAGGCCATAACTAGAGACAAAGAAGGCCAGTACATAATATTGAAAATATCTGTCCAACAGAAAGATATAACTTTGATAAACATATATGCACCCAATATAGGAGCACTAAAATATATTGAAAATCTTCTGGAGGACTTCAAAGGAGAAATTGATAGCAATACAATCATAGCAAGGGACTTCAACACTCTACTGTCATCAGTGGATAGATCCTCTAGACAAAAAATTAGCAAGGAAACAGAGACTCTAAATGAAGCACTAGATGAAATGGATTTAATAGATATCTACAGAGAATTATACCGCCAAACTAGTGAATTTACATTCTTCTCAAATGCACATGGGACATTCTCAAGGATAGACCACATGTTAAGAGACAAACTAAGTCTCTACAAGTTCAAGAATATTGAAATCATATCAAGCATCTTGTCAGATCACAATGGCATGAAACTAGAAATCAGTTGCAACAAGAACAGGCAAAGACATTGGAACACATGGAGGCTAAATAGCATGTTATTAAACAATGAATGGGTTACCAAGGAGATCAAGGAAGCAACTAAAAACTTCCTGGAAACCAATGAAAATGAACACACAACAACACAAAATCTATGGGATGCAGGGAAAGCAGTTCTGAGAGGGAAGTTCATAGCACTACAGGCCTACCTCAAGAAACAAGAAAAATCCCTAATAGACTATCTAACCTCACAACTTAAAGAAGTAGAGAGCAAACAAAAAGAAAACCCCAGAGCAAGCAGAAGGAAGAAAATAGTAAAGATCAGAGCAAAAATAAATGACATTAGTCCAAAAAAAACAATTCAAAGGATCAATGAAACAAAGAGCTGGTTTTTCGAAAATATAAACAAGATTGATGGACCCTTAGCTAGACTCACCAAGAAAGAAAGAGGGAGAACTCAAATACACAAAATCAGAAATGAAAGAGGAAAAGTAACAACTGACACCACACAAATACAAAAGATCATTAACAACTACTGTGAACAATTATATGGCAAAAAATTCAACAATGTAAGCAAAATGGACAAATTTCTAGAAACACAGTCTCCAAAACTGGACCAGGAAGAGCTAGAAAATTTGAACAGACCAATGACAACTAAGGAAATTGAAGAGGTAATCAAGACTCTCCAGCAAACAAAAGCCCAGGCCCGGATGGCTTCAAGGGGGAGTTTTACCGAACATTCAAAGAAGAATTAACATCCATTCTCCTCAAACTATTTCAAAAAATTCAAGAAGAAGGAAGTCTTCCAAACTCGTTCTATGAGGCCAGCATAATTCTAAATCCAAAACCAGAAAAAGACACTACAAAGAAAGAAAACTACAGGCCAATATCCCTGATGAACATAGATGCCAAAATCCTGGACAAAATACTAGGAAATCAAACCCAGCAATATTATTCACCAGGATCAAGTGGGATTCATCCCAGGAATACACGGATGGTACAATATTTTCAAATCAATAAATGTGATACACCACATAAACAAAATGAAGAATAAAAACCACATGATGATATCAATAAATGCTGAAAAAGCATTCGACAAAATGCAGCACCCACTTCTGATAAAAACACTCAGCAATCTGGGAATAGAGGGATCATATCTCAAGGTAATAAAAGTCATATGGGAAACACCTACATCCAATATCATACTCAATGGGCAAAAACTAAAAGCATTTCCTTTAAGAACAGGAACAAGACAGGAATGCTCACTTTTGCCACTCTTATTTAACATAGTACTGGAAGTCTTAGCCACAGCAAACAGACATGAAGAAAAATTAAAAGAGATCTAAATTGGAAAGGAGAAAGTGTAACTGTTGTTATTTGCAGATGACATGACACTGTACATAGAAAATCCTAAAGACTCCATTAAAAATCTACTAGACTTAATAAATAAATTTGTCAAACTAGCAGAATACAAAATTAATGTCAAGAAATCAATGGCATTCTTATACACCAAAGATGAACTCACAGAAAGAGAAACTAAAAAAATAATCCCATTTACCATCACAGCAAAAAAATTAAGATACCTAGGCATAAACTTAACCAAAGAAGTAAAGGACCTATTTGCAGAGAAGTGCAGCACATTGAACAAAGAAATAGAGGAAGATATTAAAAAGTGGAAACACATACCTTGCTCATGGATTGGAAGAATTAAAATAATTAAAATGTCCATATTACCCAATGCAATCTATAGATTCAATGCAATCCCCATCAAAATACCAATGATATATTTTACAGAACCAGAACAAATACTTCAAAAGTTCATATGGAACCAAAAAAGACCCCAAATAGCCACAGCAATCTTGAAAAAGAAGGACAAAGTAGGTGGGATCACAATACCAGATATCAGATTATACTACAACGATACTGTAATCAAAACAGCCTAGTACAAGCACAAGAACAGGCATATAGACCAGTGGAACAGAACAGAGAACCCAGCCATGGACCCAAGACATTATGCTGAATTAATATTCAACAAAGGAGGCAAGAGCATAGAATGAAGTAAAGATAGCCTCTTTAATAAATGGTGTTGTGAAAATTGGACAGCTACATGAAAAGAAAAATGAAACTAAACCATCAACTTACATCATATACAAAAATAAACTCAAAATAGATAAAGACTTAAATATGACCCATGAATCCATAAAAGTCCTGAAAGAAAATGTAGGTAACAAAATTTCAGACATCATACATAGCAGAATTTTCACTGATACATCACCTAAGGCAACAGAAACAAAGAAAAAAATAAACACGTGGGACTATATCAAACTAAAAATCTTCTGCACAGCAAAAGATACAGTCATCAAAATGAAAAGGCAACCCACTGTATGGGAGACCATCATTGCCAATGATTCATCAGATAGGAGTTAATTTCCAAAATATATAGAGTACTCATACAACTCCACAAAAGGAAGACAAAGAACCTAATTAAAAAATGGGCAGAGGAGCTAAATTGACAGCTCTCCAAACAGGACATACAAATGGCCGAGAGACATATGAAGACATGCTCAACATCACTAATCATCAGAGAGATGCAAATTAAAACAACAATGAGGTATCACCTCACACCTGTCAGAATGGCCGCCATCAACAAATCATCAAACAACAAGTATTGGTGAGTGTGTGGAGAAAAGGGAACTCTAGTACATTGCTGGTGGGAATGCAGACTGATGCAGCCACTATGGAAAACAATATGGTGTTACCTCAAAAAATAAAAAATTGAATTGCCATTTGATCCAGTGATCCCACTTCTAGGAATATGCCCTAAGAATCCTGAAACACCATTACCTTCATTTTTATAGCAGCACTAGTTACAATAGCTAAGATCTGGAAACAACCCAAGTGTCCATCAGTAGATGAATGGATAAAAAATCTTGTGTTACATATACACGATGGAGTACTATGCAGCTGTAAGAAAGATCTCTTATCCTTTGAGATGACATGGAGGGACCTGGAAAGTATTTTCTTCAGAGAAACAAGCTAAGCAAAGAAAGACAAATGTTATATGATCTTACTTATTTGTGGAATATAATGAACATAACAGTCTGAGGAATGGGGTAGACCCAGAGATGTGGAAGTAGGGTGCAGACTGACAACCCTCAGAAGAGGGGTTGGTGGGGGGAGCAAAGAGATAAACCACAGAACTTGTATGCATGTATGCACAACCAATGGACACGAACAACAAAGCCGGAAATGGGGTACGAGGGTGGGGAGGAGGGTGTCAATGGGGAAAAGAAAAGGAGAAACATCTGTAACAAAAATAAATTAATAAAAAATTTAAAAAGGAAAGAAAAGGAAACAAAGCTAACTGAATTAACCTCCCTTTATTTCAACAGGTCCAGGCAGTGCGAAGTGCCTGAAAACCCAATTTTTCAAGTAAATGCTTATAATAATGCCCTAAAAGGTTTGCTTCTGGTTTTTAATAAATTAGTTTCTTACTTCTGTTCTCTTTGGTAGATACTGCCAAGCTTAGCATGTAACATCCAGTAATTTTTCAAATGGTGAACAAGCACAAATGGCTGAGTTCTAGTTGAAACTTAGCAGTGAGTCACCATGTGATGTTAAGAAATGAATTTAAAGTTCCATTTTAAGCTTTAAACCCAGTAATTTCAAGTAATTTAAAAAGATTAAAAATTGTACTGCCATTTGCGACAACATAAATGGGCCTTGGGGGGCATTATGCTTATTAAAACGTCAGACAGAAAGACAAATACTTCATGATCTCACTTATATGTGGAATTTAAAATAAAAAAATCAAGCTAATAGATACTGATAACAAATTGGTGGTTGTCAGAGGTGGGAGGTTTGGGGGAGGGCAAGATAGGTGAAGGTGGTCAAAAGGTACAAATTTCCATTTATAACATGAAAAGATCATGGCATGCAATATACAGCATGGTGACTATAGTTAATAATACTATATTGAATATTTGGAAATTGCTCAGAGTAAATCTTAAGAGTCCTCATTATAAGAAAAACATTTTTTGTAACTGTATGGTGACAGATGTCAACTAGACTTATTACAATGATCACTTTGCAATATATACATATAGCCCATCATTACGTTGTACATATTAAATTAATATAATATATGTCAATTTACCTCAATACAAATTTTAAGGAGATTAAAATTATCTACCTTTTTCTTGTAAAAGAAGATTTATAGCCATACTAAATAATGCTTATCCTTAAGGAATTTATATTGACTTGGGAAGGCAAAGACTAGAGAGCACAGAACAATTAGGCAACAATATCAGTCAACATACACTCATACATTGAAGTAACAGATCAATATAAGATGCAAATGTGGGTGACAGGAGACAGCTTGGTGAAGGTAAATCTAGCTGAATGGGAGTCCTAAAGGATATAAAGAAGAAGCCACAGCGAGTCTGGTAGGAGGAGCAGAGATGCGGAATGGGCTAGTGCCACACTTACACGTGGTGGATAAAAATCAGGAGAGATGTCTCAGCTGCTGATGTACTCTTGAGGAGTGAGGGGTCCTAGCCCCACACCAGGCCCTGCAGTCCTGGGTTCCAGAGCCAGGAAAAGAAGTGCCCATTATTCTGGTTGTAAAACCCAGCAAGAATAGAGGCTGAGTAAGACAGAGGGCAGCTAGAGTCCCAGGCAGTTCTTTTTTTTTTTTTTTTTTAAGGTCCCAGGCACAGAGTCACTCCCTCTGAACTCCGGTGCTGGAACAGCAGCTCAAATGGCACTATGGACATACAGGGAGGAACTGGTCTGGCATCAGGGCAAGAGCTGGGGAGTCATCTTTTTCCCAGACAGAAGTGTTGGCAGAGGCCACTATTTCTTTTCTGAGCCTTTCCCCCATAGAGCCAGCAGGTGGGCACCATATCTGAGTCTCCATCAACCTGGCTATCATTGTTCACCCTGCCCTTGTGATCCCCTGAGACCCTGCTCCAACCAACTTGTGAGCCCACTCAAGCTGTTTCCTGTGGCTTCTCCATAGAAATAGCCTGTCTTGGTTCATGTTTCAGACTGCCCTAACATCTCTCAAACAAGGAGCATCTGGCCTCGGCATACCCCATACCTCTCACTAACTGGCCCCAGACCCAGCACTAGTGGCAGCCGCCTGGGCAGCATGACCTTTCTTGGGGACCTCCAAACCCAGCACAAGTAGCAGCCATGTGCAGATTACTTTGTAGCTCATGCCTGGAGGCTCAGGGAAGAACACAGGCAATTGCTGACCTTGGCCTGCACCACCCAGAAGGACCCATAGCCAGCACACTTGGTGGACAACTTCATGTAACACCATCCAACCACCTCTACAAGAGACAAAATCAAGAGGCAAAATCAGTGAGCATTAGAACCCCATTAAAGTAAATCTTGCTTCGTGGGGTGGACCCCTGAACAGCTGATTCTCCACAGTGGTGCCAGCCAGTCCTCACAGCCAATTGGCCTGGGGGTCAGTTCCTTCTATCAATTTTCCGACAGCAATCAAGGCTGAACTACAATAGGACAGTGTACGCAGCATTTACAGAGGGTGGGGGGTGCTACTAGAGTGCCCAGTTTAAATGAACTGGGTGCCACAGACCTTAAAGGACACACTACATATGGGCATTCTACCAAACCTGGGAGATATAACAGCTCTACCCAATACATAGAAACAAACACAGGAAAGCAGCCAAAATGAGACAAAGAAACATGTCCCAAATGAAAGAACAGAAGAACTCTCTAGAAAAAGAAATGAAATGAAGGCAACCAAAACTACCAGATGTAGAGTTCAAAACAATTGTTATAAGAGTGCTCCAGGAGAAAGACACTTCCTTTTTGCACATTTACTGTGAGGATGAAGACTGTTCTCAGCAATCAGACTGTCAACATCCCAGAAAATGTGAACATCACTCTGAAGGGACACACAGTTATTGTGAAGGGCCCCAGAGGCACCCTGTGGAGGGACTTCAACCACATCAATGTAGAACTCAGTCTCCTTGAGAAAAAAAAGAAGGGGCTCCAGGCTGACAAATGGTGGGGAAATAAAAAGGAACTGGCCACGGTTCACACTATCTGCAGTCACATACAGAACATGACCAAGGGTGTTACACTGGGCTTCCATTACAAGGTGAGGTCTGTGTACGCTCACTTCTCCATGAACGTAATTATTCAGGAGAATGGTTCTCTTGTTGAAATCAGAAATTTCTTGGGTGAAAAATACATCTGCAGAGTTAGGATGAGGTCAGGTATTACTTGCTCAGTATCTCAAGCCCAGAAAGGTGAGTTGATTCTTGAAGGAAATGACATTTAAGCCACAACAGTTTTAAAAAAAGGATATCTGAAAATTTTTGGATGGTGTCTATGTTTCTGAAAAAGGAACAGTTCAGTAGGCTGAGGAATAAGATCTAAGTTGTCCAGCTATGAAAACACCAAGATGCCAAATGATTTTCACACTTATTTGCGATATTTTAAAGATGCAATAAAAGCCTCATATTGGAAAAAAAAAAAAGAATGCTCAAGAAACTTAGTGAGAACTTCAAGAACATGGAAACCATAAAAACAGAACCAGTCAGGATACACTAACTGAAATGAAGAATAATTTATAGGGAATCAACAGTAGAGAAAGTGAAGCTGAAAATTAAATCAACAATTTTGAATATAAGAAAGAAAAAAAAATCCCAATCAGGACAGAAAAAAAAAAAGAATTTAAAAAATTAAGATAGTGTAAGGAATCTGAATCAACTTCAAGCATACCAACATGTGCATCATGGGGCTGTTGGAAGGAGAAGAGAGAGAGAGAGAGAGAGAGAGAGAGAGAGAGAGAGAGAGAGAGAGAGAGAGAGAGAGAAATTGAAAACCTATGTGAAAAAATGACAGAAACACCTAACCTGGTAAAAGAAATAGACATACAAGTCCAGGAAGCACATAGAGCCTCAAACAAGATGAATGCAAACAGGCCCACAGCAAGACACATGATAATTAAAATGCAAATAGTTAAAGACAAAGAGAATCTTAAAAGCAGCAAGAAAAAAGGAGTTAGTTACCTGCAAGGGAGCTCCCATAAGATTATCCATTGTTTTCTCAACAGAAACTTTGCAGGCCAGAAGGGATTGGTAAGAAGTATTCAAAGTGATGAAAAACAAGAACCTACAACCAAAATTACTCTACCTAGCAAAGCTATCCTTTAGAATTGAAGGACATATAAAGAGCTTCCTAGAGAAGAAAAAGCTCAAGGAGTTCATCACCACCAAACTAGCATGACATAAAAGGTTAAAGAGTCTTCTTTAAGAAGAGAAAAACAAAGATTAAAAAATATAAATAAATTGGAAATAAGTACATATCTATCAACAATTGAATCTAAGAAACAAAATAAATGAATAAACAAAATAGAAACCAACTCATAGATACAGAGAACATTTTCACGGTTGCTAGCCAGATCTTAGGGAGTATGGATGAAAGAGGTGAAAGAATTATGAAATACAAATTGGTAGTTACAGAATAGTTATGGGAATGTAAAGTACAACATAGAAAATATAACCAATAATAAACTAATAACTATGTATGGTGTCAGATGTGTATGAGATTTATCAGAATAATCACTTAGTAAGTTACATAATATCTAATTACTGGGGTGTACCCTTGAAACTAATATAATATTATATGTCAACTGTAATTGAAAAACAAAAAATGACTAAAATAAAAGGTAAAGAAGGGACACCTACATGAGCAAACAGACTCAGGGTCAATGTCACATGTCAGGCATAACCACGGTCAATGTCACACATCAGGCCTAACCAGGCCCTGGAGAACAATGAACCCAATGGAAATGACTGTGCCTGTCCAGAAGTATGTTTTAGACTTTTTTGCATGGAATCCTCACATCTAGTTCTGGAATGTATCTTCTGAGATGATCAAAGAAATTAGGAGTCACTGACATCCCCACTTACATCTGAACACAGCTGGATTTACCACATCAAAGAGCCACCCAGCCAAAGAGTTCAGGGCTATAGGAAAGCAAGTGCTTGGATAACTGGTGGTGAAAGAGATATCAAAATTAAAGAAGTAAACTAGTACAACAACAAAAACAAAACAAAAAAGAAAACAAGGACAACATAGGACTAAGTGAAGGGAAAATAGAACCTTTCCCCAAAATAAGCTGGAAAGGTGAATTTGAAATTATACTTACTGAATCTCTCTGAATATGACTTTTAGTATAATTATAACCTTACTCTAAAATATGTGAAGTCATACCAGATAATACTTGAAACTTTTTACTTAATACTTATTCTAAATGTAACAATAATACCTGAAGACAGTGTTTCTCAAGTACATACTGTGGTTTCTCTACTTAAAAATCCTTATGATTCAAATACATAAAGTTTAACAGATTGTATTTTACGTATGTCTTTTTATGAACAAGCAACTACATTTAAATGTGCAAAAACTCTTCCTTGTGTGATTTGCATTCTTATATCCCATTTTAGAGTCTCTTATTTGAATTTCCATCTGGCCTTTAATATCCTTTTGTGTTTATTATTGTTATAATGAGATAATCTTATTTTTACATACCTAGATTTCATTACTATTTGGCAAAAGCAATCTCTACCTTGATTTTACTCCCGTAAACACTTTAGCCTTCACCTTGGAGCTTAATGCAATCTAGTATAAGGTACTTCTAAAGTAGCAAAATGGAAAGAAAAACTATTTAAAAGTAAAATGTAAGTAATGGCTAGTCCATTATCTCTTAAAATCATAACAGATAGACTGTTTCTACTTGGATTAATCTATATCCATCTATATAATGCTTCTTTAAAACTTTATCAAGATGCAGTAATATGTTCATATATCTTGGACTGAAACAAAATTTGAAATAATTAAATAATTTCTATGCAGACTTTCTACTGATGAAGACTGACAGGACTGAAAATTGATAACTCAGTTTTTATTTAATAGTTATAATAAATGTAATCTTCAATCCAGGGTATCAATTAAAATTTTGTTCTCAAATGAGTTCATACCCATGGCTTTCTTTGGACAAACTGAAAACCATTTCTAAAACTTAGACAAAAAGCACTCAATAAAAAGAAATCTTATAGCCCAGGATAGTTTGGCTCAGCAGTTAGAGCCCAGTTAAGGGTGCATGCCTGGGTTGCAGGTTCGATACCTGGCCCCAGTAAGGTGGTTTGGGAGGCAACTGATCACATCGATGTTTCTCTCTCTCCCTCCTTCCCTTCTAATCTATAAAAAAGACAAAGAAAATAAAGAAATGTTATAGTCCACATCCATTTTAAGGTTTATTTCCTGATAAGCCAACCTTACAATAGGTTTAGGTTGCCAATAAAATTATTTCTAATTTTGGAGCCAATATCTTTCAAGAACAATCAGAGCCTTTTCTGACTTCTCAGCATGACAGAGTAACTGGCAGTATGCAATAAGTAACTCAATATTTTTTCACTTAGTTATTTAAGTTAATGAGCTTATTGTAGGCCAAACATAGTGGTTATTGTAGGCCAAACATTTTTTTAAGTGTTTCACATGTTAAAATTCATTTTGCTTACAAAACACATAACCCCCTTGGGACATAATGGGAGCATATGTTTGGAAAAGATATTTAATGAAGTGTCTCTTAATGTGTATTTTAAGTACATTTTAATAATACTAACAGTATCTGCTATTTATTGAGTGCTTGTTCATTGGTGAACCATATTTATATGTGTTTGCTCACCTTCACATCAGCCCTTTAAGACTGGTATTATTAACTTTACTTCATGAATGAGTAAACCCTAAGTCTCATACAGAGTAATTACCAGAGCCAGGATAAAAACTCAGATGTAGATGTATCCACAGCATGTACATACAATTTACTCTCTTCTAATACTCATTCTTGAAAAGTATTTTTTCTTTTTCTTTTCTTTTTTTGGTTCCATGTTCTACTTTTCATGAAATTACTGGGTCAAACTCTTTCCTGTTATAAATCTCTCTCCCACCTGTCTCTTGCTCTCTTTCCCTGCTATCAGTTTATCTGGTAAGCCCTCATCACATTTCACTCACACTTATGTAAAAGACTACCAGGAGGTTGCTCTTCATCATGTTGCTACACTGTTTAACACCTCTCAAAAGTTCCTTATTGCTTTCAGACTAAAATCTCACATCTTAACCATAATATACAAAGCCTTCAATGGGATGGCCTCTATGGGTCACTGCAGCTTCATTTCTTCCGATAATACCCCAGGCTCCTTTTCCCCACCTGCAACACACACACACACACACACACACACACACACACACACACATGCATGCACACACACGCATGTACACACAGCCCATGCTTCAGGTAGATTAATTTCTCCCCATTTTGCTTAGTAGATGAATTTCTTTGTGTCTGTGCAACATGCCATTTCTGTGCTAGAATGCCCTTTATTCCCTTGTTTCCTAAGCTCCCACATGTTCAACACTTACCTCAGATGTCATCTTCCGCAGGATGTCTCCTCACACATCCCTGAGCCTGGGTCGGTTGTTTCCCTACTTTCCCCATACTCTCCTCATTCCTCATATTCTCCCCATGTCTGTGGCTACCACTTCTGTTCACATTTATTTTCCAACTATTTTGACCTCACAACAAGCTACCACACACAGTACAAATTACATTTAGTATTTCAGTCCTCAATGAATTTTATGTTCTCAAGTGCTGAGCTAAAAATAGGCCTGGGAAAAGATGGTTATCCAGCTGAATTCACATAGGTTTATACCTTAGCTATTTCCTGATTCCTCACCTTTAGATGCTATTTTCAATGATGTATGCCCTGGTATCGACTGTGCTTGGCTTCCAGCACTTACACAAGACCTTTTGGTGTGGATTTTTTGCCTCCAGTGTTAGTATCTTGGATCACAGACACTGACTGCCTTGTTCACGCATTACTTCCCAGTGATGACCCTGCACCACACGCTTCTATTACATCAAATCTCTATCCAGCAAGATGAACACAGTGCGTACATAACTCTTTCTTGGATTACAAACCAAGAAATCATCATGACTTTAGATAGAACTTTATAAGTTATTAACATCTCCAGGAGAGTGAATTTAGACCTCTAAAGAAGGAAGGGGTCTTTCATGAGAGTGACCTTATGCTAAATTATCATGCTAATAGAATGGTTATTTCTGCTAATAAGTCCATATTACTATACACTAAGTACATATTATTTAATCCTGACGGGAGATAAGATCACACACACAAAGTTAGATAACTATCAAAATCAGGATTCTGGCTAATTTTAAATCCTATTCCTGCTCCAAATAATCCTCTTTGAATGCAGGTTCCCTGGGGGTTTTCGAGTCCTAGTACAAAGTGTGCATAGGACCCTGTGTTTAGGGAGGAGGAATAGGTAATGAATACGAAATCAAGCTATATTACCCACATCAAAGACTCTGGCACTTGGCCCATTTTTAGAGACATGAATTATGATGTAACAAGGAGGAAGCAAATTTAATCTCTGGGTGAATATGGAGTTTTATCTATAAGTGATTAGCTAATGTCCACCATCCTCCTTAAGGATGCATTGCAAGAGGGTTACAACATCATATTGATAAACCATAGTGATCAAAGTATGATGGGAGTTGGGAGCAAGAATAAAGCTTACTCAGCAGAGAGAAATGCTCATAAACTATAGAATATTGCCAGAATAACTAGTGCCACTTGACTCAAAAACATGTGTCACTCTTGAAAGTCAAGAAAGAGCAAAATTTTAGCAAGAAAAACTTCTGTACCTGTAATTTCAAAGAGTCTAATCTATGCTATGCAAAATTGATGGAATCTGGGTCTAAGCCTGGAAACTAAATCAAAAGATAATACTGTTATCATATAGAAAGTAGTTACACCAAGGCTGTAAAACTAAATCAATAAATGTTTCACAGGTAAGCTCTGAGGATATAATTAATTCAGCAATTGAAATTCCAGCTAAATCTTTATAAGTTCTCTCTATGTGATCTAATGTGATGATAATAATATCAGACAAGTATAAAACTTTGCACTACATAAAGGACCAAGCTCATGATTACATTTGGTAGTATCAAGTTTAAAAGAAATATATGTATTTAACTTTCATTCTATTAAAGGTTATGCATGTAATTCAATTAGACTCAAAACTAGGAATCATTCATTTTCTATTGTGTGCCAGGACTGTGCTAGTGCAAAGGCTAATCAGAATAAGTCCTGCCTGGTCTTCGACAACAAGAGGTGTCAGAGATTAACTGATAGTTACAGAAGAGTGCAAATATCAGCAATATTAGAAATACAAACAAGGCATGGAGGTCACCGAGAGGCGGGTTGTTACTACCAAGGAAGGGTGTCTTATGATGTCTTAATTTCATTTGTAAAAATGAGGGTTGGAGTGGAATGGGTGTATTGTATTATCTTTATAGTCTGCTTCTGCCTTAAAGTTTTGTCATGTCTATGTATTTCCAAATTATTTTTATTTTGTTCATTTTTTCCTCTAAGGCTATATTTTCTGATATGACCTTTGGAAATGTTCACTTGAAAACTTCCACTATCAAGAACTGGTATGCAAGCTTCATTATTCAGGTACCCAGCTTCTTTTCTTCCCCCTTCCTAAGTGCTTTGTAGGATATTATTGCTTTTGAATATCTACACCAGAGACTGAGTAGGGAAAGAAGGTAGAATTATAATCAGTCAGCTTTACTTATTAAAGTTCTTGTGAAAGTTTGATAGAGAGGAGAATCAGCATTTAAGGGAATACTTTTTCATATCAGAAAGCTCTTAATTACCTGCAGTAATGGGAGCAGTGGTGTGTATAATCCAAAATAGTGGATAATCCAAACACCATTTATATTTGACTTTGAAATGTATTTTTGAACTTGCATTTGAATAGAAATATGGGACCTGCAGACTTGAACAGTCCTAAGCTTTCTATCATTCTTATACATGCCCATCGTTAGAGAGAATAAGCAAGTGCATGTTTAAATTTTAAAACCTTCCTCCACTGGATTGCAAGTCAAATTAGAGGCAGGAGAAACAGAAATGAGACAATGTGAACCAAAATGGCTAAGCAGGGCACCCCCAAACTAAATCAAAACAAGATTTCTTAGATAACAGAGAATATGGGTAGATGTTGCTGATTTCTATGGACCATATTTTCACTTACAGTGGACATCGTTGAAGTTGGATGTGATACACATCATTTCAGGCTGATGGGAAGATGACTAGCTAAAGGTGCTCAAAGTGTCTGACTCCTCCACTGAATTCCAACCCCAGCACTCTGGGAAAGCCACAGCACAGTGTCTTTAGAAGACATTTCCAAACAAATTTAGACTTGTCTTATACATGATGAGAGCTATTTATAAAGATTGTATAACAAATAGCTTATAATAGACACCGCTGTCAATTGCATTTATAATGAAAAGATCTAACACAAGAAGGCGTTGATTCCCAGTGCAAGCGAAGGCTGCAATACCTTTCCTTTTCATCAGCTGTGAAAACTGGGGAGAGGAGTCAGTGACAACACTCAGTGCTTCAGTTCATTTTAATTTTACTTGAGACCTTAATAAGAATTATAGATTTCATCAAGATATACAAAAGAGTAATAGAAAATACATACACTTTAGCCAGTAAATCCAAATCCAGAAATTGATTGAATGACAAGATCTACATTAAAAAATAATGGAAATTATTACACAGAATCTTTAATAGTTTCTACTGTAATCTGTGTAATTGATAAACAAAAGACAAAAAGAGCTATTTAAAGAATTGAACAAAAAGCAAAGGGAAATGTATAAAACAACAAAACTAAAAAGAGAATTTAAATTCTTCCATCTCCTCTAAGACAAATAGGAGGCAAAAATAAATAAATGACAAAACAAAACAAAATCTAAACAAGTTCAGTATTAGGGCTTTAAAATCTATCAGCAATGTTCTACCTGTACTGGCCTAAAGAAGATGGGTCATAAAAAGGAATACAAACTAGGCCATATCCTCAGGGCAGGTGAAATTAGCATGTGGTAATTGTGCAGGCAGAGAGAGATTTTAGCATTGCAGCAAAGAAAGACCAGAGTTCACAGAGGAAAAGAAACACATTAGACTAGAATCAGAAATAATTGAAAAGAAAAGAAAAATAATTTTCTTGACATTTTTTCCAAATATTTTTTTTCCAATTTTAAAACATGATTTTCTGATTTCATACTTTTTCTCTTTTTTCAGTATTGCCATATTTTATTTTTAGAATTTCTAAAAATGTGAAATGTGTTCAGTGATTACTGTGACAAGCAAGGCACTTCAAAACCTTGAATTTTATCTCCTAATGTATTCCAGTTTGTTATGTTGTGCATAATGGTTATTCCTTTGGGCTAAAGGTTTGCTGGGCTAAAGTTTTGCTTCATTCATTGATTCTTTTTCAGTGAACATTTTGTGGACGAAGAAGTGGCCAGATACTAAACGTGGTGGCCTTACGAACTCAGGACCTAAACTACCATACAGGATGGGTGAAATCAAAACTTTATAGCTAAAAGTCAGCCATGCCAGGTAGCCCTGTCCTAGGCTAGCATCTTCCCTGACAAAGGTCAATTTTTACCTAACTGAGCCTGTCTACTGTCCTTTTGCATCTATGGTAACACTGGAATGTCAGGGTAATTTCCTTTTCCAGATCCCCAGGGCACAATCTCTGCACCAGAGCAGAGACCACCAGGGAATCCCTCATTGTTATTGTTATCATGTTAATTAACTGTTAACTATCCTGTATTCACCAATGTAAAAGAGGTAGGTGTCTATCCATTTTACTTTTACCCAATCCTAGAGATTTCCCTCTCCCCCTTCCCTATTCCTGCTTTCCTTTCTCCCACCTCCCTAATCTACCACCAATGGATTTCTTGTCAGCCCTAACATCTTCTCATTTGATTCCAATGTATAAAATAAAGTACAAACCTGCCATTTTTCTGGAGCATTTTTCTCAACCCATTGAGATTCTGCTTCTTAGCAATTGTCGTCAGTTTGGCTCAAATAAATTTCTTACAGGTTTGAACATTTCTTACCTCGACAATTTCTTGTGTACTTATTATGCTCAGGCACTGTGCTTGGCACAAGACATATTGTTAGTGTAGGTAATTAGAAACTAATAAAGGAAGGCAGAAAAGGGAGTCAGGCTTTAAGGAGCCTAATTCACGGAGGGAGCTGAATCTGATCATAAGCCTGCTTCACTAGGAAGCTGCAGCATTCTTAGGTCCCCTAGGGGACTGCTGCATCCTCTACACTTAAGACCTAATCCCCAAAGCAGGCAGGAAGGATCATTACTGGTCATTAGCCTGGGTTACCCAGGGGGAGAGATAAAAACAATAAAGAAAAAATTCCTTTGCTGGGCACATGCCCAGTAGAAATCAACAGGGCACCACGTAAGGAAGAAGTGTCTACCCTGGGAAAAGAATTGGATTGGATAAGGGACACAACAACCCAGAAGATCTATAACATGGATTGGTTAGGCGGAGGGTCCACCACAAGCCTAGGAAGGATTGGGAAGTTGATTGGTTAGTTTGAAAGAACATGTGGTCCTTCCCAAATCCGAGATAATATAATCAGAGCCTAACAAAGGCAAATCGACCCCCCCACATGTACTTACCCCTCAGTTTACTAGTTCCCTCTCTAGGGCAGCCATGGGCGCCCCAAGTGCCGGCCAAGCACGAGCCTGAGTACAGTGGCACAGTACCAGCTGAAGCACAGCCAGGAACAGAGGCTAAGCTATCCAGATGGAGACAGAGGCTGGACTAAGCTTTGGCATGAACTAAGAACCAATAGCACAGAATTTCTGGACCCTAGTTCTTCTGGGCTTGATGAAGACAAGGTCGGACTTCTTCCACAGCAAGACAGAGCTGAACCTGAGGACAGTCTTTTGTTTGCTCCAGCTTCCATAAATCTTAGCACCACACTTCATCCTCCCAGGTGTGGTCCCTGAAATGCTTTTCTCCCAACACCGCAACCACCCCATTTCCACTCTCAGCAATATGACTTAAAATGGCATGGACACTGTGATTAAAACATTGTACAAGTGGAGACAGTACACACGGAGAATGTCATTTCTACACAGGGTGAGACATATCAAGGAATTCATTAATGAACACTCAGTCTTACAAAACCTCTACATAGCAAGGATCTTTTTTCATTCTCTCTCTACCAAAAAGACAAGAAGTTTAAAAAATTCCTTATTAACACCTTTGTAGGCAAAAAGGGGCCACACGCTAACATGACAAACTCAGGAAAGGCCTACATGACAGCCCTGCAAACTCAAAGATCTAATGTAACCACAAAGGATGGTCTGAAATTTAAACTTTGTAATTAAAAGCAGTTTATGGTGGGTAGACATCCTAGACTTGCATCTTCCCTAAGGTCAATTTTCACCTTCATTGACCTATTATCTTTACTTTTTTGCATCTAAGATAACACAACTTTTGGAGTGTTTGGAAACCACACATCCCCTCAATGTTGTTATCATGTTAATTGTTGGCTGTTAATCATCCTGCACCCACATATGTAGAAGAAGGATGTCTATCATTTTACTTGTTATCCAATCCCAGATTTCCCTGCTTTGCTTCCTCCCACCTCCCTAATCTGTCACCAGTGGGTTTCGTGTAACCTACCTGCATCTTCTCTGTTGATTATAATGTATAAATTAAGGTGCAAAACTGTCATTCTCTGGAGCATCACCTCAATCCCTTGAGGTTTTGCTTCCCAGCATCTGTCAATAGTTTGGCTCCAATAGACTCACAAAAGTCTTCACAGATTTGAACGTTTCTTACATTGACACCTTTAATACAGTAAGTTTAAAATAAAAATATATGAAAATAAAATAATTGAAAATAAATCTTCCAAAATATAAAATAGCTCTTTTCAGAGCTGTTATAAATAAATAAATAAATAAATAAATAAATAAATAAATTTGATTAGTGTTACTACTTGCTCTTCTTACATAGTATCAGAGATAAAATCAGCATATGCTTTGTGGGAAAATGTATGGGGAACTGAGTGTTCAGAACATTTTAGTTCAGATTTTCTTACATTCATGCTTAGAAATCATCCTTCATCAAAAAGATCCAACTGTTATATAAACAAGTCTAGAATTCATAAACAAGTGTAGAATTCAGTTTGTACTCTCCTGTGCTTCATCAATTTCTGTCCCTTCTTTTGGCTTTGTTGAGCAAACTGTTATTGCCATAGTTATCCCCTCCCCCCACCGCCCGAGAAAAGTTGCCTATGTGTTAAACACGGCAGGGTTGTGTGGTGCAATGTGTTTGTGTGGGGGGTGGGGAGAGAGGGCATCAAGAGCATTAGTGTATAACTATGCATCTGTATAATATATATAAACATATATGAAATTGTGGTCTTCTAGACAGAAGCAGACAAAGAAATAGAAATCAACATGAGGCATAGAAACACCTGTATAATCAGATGGATCAGCCATCTTAGGGACAAGGTGTTTCAAAGCCCAGTCTACAAAACCATCTAATTAAAAGAACATTTTAATTCTGCTTTTCTTTATAAGCATTTTCTCCCTTCTGTTTGTTTTCTTTACTAAAGTCTCTGCAAGGGCTGCACTGAGCCTCCAGTTGATCTAAGTTGCTCAGTGCATGCCCAGACAGCAAGAAAATGGTTTCTCTGGCAACAGAAATTATGTGAAATCTCTGTGTGTCCTCCCCCACCCTCCATCTGATTCCTATTCACTTAAGCTGTTCACATATAGGCAACAATGAGGCATTGGAACTCTAATGAGCAATTCAAATTTATTGAGCTAACTCATGGAGGCAGGCACTGCGAGCATCCTCATTTCCTGTGTACCAAGAAGCAGGGCACATTTGTTGTATATTATCTGTGTTATTCAAGAACCATGCTCTGTCAGCAAATAGCCCAAACCAGATAAAATCAGATAAATATCTAAAACATGAAGCATGTATGAAAGTTATTTCCATCACGCAAGAAGGTGAATACAAAGGTTTCCAGGAGCTAAACACTCAGCTTCAAATTTTCCAAAGATGCTGAGGCACAGGGGGTCATAGTGATTTAAAACAGCCTCACATTATGTCTGGAACCCAGGAGGAAATGGCAAGAGCTTTGATTAAATTGCTTTAAATGTCAGCTTTTTTTTATTTCTAGGAAATCATACTGTCTCTCCAGGACTAAACTCTAGAGTTTTGAATTTAGGTTTTGTTAATATTCTCTGATAATGGTTCATGATTAGACCTCCTCTACATGCTTCGTTTTCTCTGTAGCCTTTGTTTAGGAAAGAGTCCTACATCCAGCGATGGTGCTAAGGTTGGTGTTCACTAGGAGAGTTTAATCAAAAGGGAATTGATTCACTTGGAGAAATAAAGGTTGAGAAGCAAACTAGCCTGGTCTTTAGGCATTGGGAGAATGTCGGGGGAGGTGAGGAAATCCATTTTTCTTCCAATAAGGATAAAATAGTAGCAAATAATATACGCAGTAACTTAAATCAGAAAACATAGTGAATATGAAATGAACCCCTGAACAGGTTTTAGAATCATTGTCTTAAAATTTTGTTAGAAAAAAAATAGCTTCTTAGCTGTCTGAAATATCTTAGTACAATTTACCCAGAATGGGGAGGATTCTCAACACTTTCGGCATTATGATCATATATTTAACCTACTCAAAATTAAAGACTTTCTGCCACCAAAAGCGATAGGAAATGCCTCTTTACAACCCACTGAAGACTTGTTTAAAATATTTAAACTTTAACTTCCAGCTAAAGCTTTGAGAAAACAATGAGCTGAATGATTAGCTTAATGACAAAAATATAATGATTACTTGCCCCCAAACATAGGAGAGTGATGATGCTAAAAAGACAAAGATGATGGGGGGTGGGGAGGAGGGAAGAGATAAACTAAAGAATTTACATGCATAAACAATGGACACAGACAATGGTGTGGGGAAGGCAGGAACAGGTGGGAGTGGGAAGGAGAGGGTCAATGGGGGTGGAAAGAGGGGACATCTATAATACATTCAATAGCAAAGATAAAAAAAGAGACAAATGTGAAAGTGAAATATAAGTAGTAATAACAATTACTTCATTTTAACAGTTAATCTTTAAATAATACATCTTATCTTATATAATAAGATCGTTAAAAATCTATAATAACCACCATTTTTCTAGGACATATATTTAGCCAATAAGTACAGCCAAAATTTGGAGAATAAAACAAAATATAAGCCCTACACAGAATAAATTCTTATTGAAGCCATAACATTTGGAATTTTGAAACCTGTCAGAGCACTTTCAGGAACTGAACATTTTGAAATAAAAATTTTATTGCAATTGGAGCATAGAAAACCAACACTTTTACATAAAAACAAATTGCCCTTTACCTGATGACTCTAATAATCTGAGACTAGGGCTTTGTATATTTAACAACTGCTTGCTTCAAGAAGAAAAACATTGTTCCTGTGTTTCTAACTGTGGCTCCCTCTGGGAGCAGCATGTAGGGTAATAAATACATCAGGAGTTATGCATGCTTTCAAAGAACTTTGAGCCTTGATTTGGAGCTCTTTTGCCACAGAAGCACTTTTTTTTGGGGGGGGGGGATATTTTGTTTTGTTTTCTTAATTTTATTTGTTTAATTCCACACCTCATTACTACAAGAAGAGTTGAAGATGGCTTGCAGTTAGGGTTTTAATCCTGATAACAGTGTTGCTTTTAAAGAGAAACTGTCTAAAATTTGGAAAATATCTTGATAAGGTGCTTGTGGTGGAACAGAAGCTAAGAACATGTGTCAGTAGGAGAGAAAGCAGTAGAAGACAGCAAAATTGTTCCTTAACTAGAAGTTAATGCATATCTAGTGGATGGTGGGGAATAAAGAAGAAAGTTAAAGAATGGCCTTTAAGATAGATACAGCCCGGCCAGTGTGGCTCAATAATTGAGCATCGACCCATGCACCAGGAGGTCACCAGTTTGATTCCTGGTCAGGGCACATGCCCAGGCTGTGGGCCCGATCCCCAGTGTGGGGCATGCAGGAGGCGGCCAGTTGATGTTCTCTCTCACTGATGTTTCTATCTCTCTCTCCCTCTCCCTTCTTCTCTCTCTAAAATCAATAAAGAAAAAAATTTTATTATTAAAATAGATGACAAAATGTAAAACCAGGACATCTGATGTTCTATTTTAAGTTGTTGGTGTTTCTGTATCTTCCCCAATATTTAGGAAAGTGTGCTACATTCACGTTGCTGAACACATTTATTTTTATGGAATGGTGCAGGTAGTATATGCTTAAGAAAGAGATTGACTTCCCCCATTTGGGTATATATCACAGCAGAGAGACAAAGCAGAGAATAAAATATTTGTGGAGTTGTCGGAGATAAAGGCGAACATAAGAATGCAAGACCCATTGAGAGT
The DNA here is from genome assembly GCF_014108415.1 of Molossus molossus. NCBI lineage: Eukaryota > Metazoa > Chordata > Mammalia > Chiroptera > Molossidae > Molossus > Molossus molossus. The sequence goes on from NW_023425401.1 coordinate 44,541,026, forward strand.
TTAGAGAAATCTTGACAAGAGTATTGGGTTTTTCATTGGGGCATTGGACTAGGAGTCTAAGCCAATCTTGTTTAGCACTTAATGGGCAAGAATACTTCAGGGTTATACCACAACACACACACACACACACACACACACACACACACACACACAATATGCAATGGTAAAATATTACAAATTTAAAAATCAAAAATAGGAAAAATACACAATTGAACAGGTGTTTGAGATCTGGGGAAAGCAAAATGCCATACATATCAATGTACTTTGGACATTTGAGCAATAAGGTTAGTTAGTGGACAAGCTCAGGTCTGTAATCTTTTCAAAATCACTTTGATGTGAATCATGTATTTCCTGAAACTTTCCACATACTATCTGTGCATGACTTTAGTAGTCTCAGGGGAGAAGCTATTGGATCCCAGTATTCTCCTTCTTTCCTAAAAATAAGAATAGTAGTATTTATTTCAAACATAAATAATAATAGCTAACTTTTATGCAGTGCATACTATATGTCAAGCCCAATTTAACTGCTATTATTTAGTTTAATTCTTAATATAATTATTTGAGATGTTTTTCCTCTCATTGTACGAGGCAGGAAATTAAGGCTAAATAACTTTGCTGAGCACAATAAAGGTAAACACCTTTTCTGAGTAGAAGCTTATGAGAAGTGGAGCCATTAGCATAATCCAATGGTGGTAACATTGGCAAATAGAGTGGAAGTTGGTATTAACTCTAAATTTTCTATTACTGACTTGCTATTCCACCATGAGAAAGTCCAAGATAAGTCTGTAATAATGAATACTCTATAAAAGTGTATTCTAGTCATTCTGAGTATTTTTTTCAAAACTTCCTTATTTCACTTGACAAGGGCAGAATGCTTTGTTCATTTACCATCATTACTTTAATCCTTAATCAGAGCACCAGTTAATGCATGCTTGTTGATGAAGAGCAATGAGAACCTGATTCCCAACCAGGCATCAGCCTATTCCTAAAACAAACACTTTTAAACATTGTTTCAGATGGATTATGGACTCACAAGAAGAAATCTCACTGTCTATGCCCAGTTTGAGGTGAGATTATGTTTCCAGTTTAATTAGCCACACCAAGAAGTTAGCAGTGCATGCAGCCAGTCTTAGCACGTTGGGCCCTGTAGCGCCCGGCGACACTGTCCAAGGATGGTAGGATTTCACCAAGCCTGGAAAACTCAACCCTTGCTATGCCACTCTCCATTTATACTCTGAGTTTATGTCACCATTTGATGAAGTGTAAACTAACCATTTAATTAAGGATATTTTCATGTACTAGGAAGCCGACTCAGCATCAGATAGACCATATCTTTGTTTCTGTGAAGAAAGCAGAATAAATGTCTAGATTTACCTGAAAAATATCTCTGCTTCCAGTTTTCCAATATTCTGGTGAGTTGATTTCCATACACCTACTACATGAACCAATTAATAAGAAAAGTCTAAAACCAAAGGTAAGATTTTGCATAAATTCATGAATCTGACATACTATTCGTTGAGTTCTATATTCTAATATATTAAACACTTAAAGTCTTGTAATTACTTTATGTCTAAATAGAATAATACCAAAGTATGTTTTCTAGCATAGTTACCTCAAGCTTAATTGCTTTTATTAAGTTTGGATGAAAAAAATAAAGAAAAGAGAAATAAGTATAACTGATTTTCAAATAAGATAAGCAGCGCATTGTCAGGCATTGTGTGACCTTGCTCTCCAAAGGCTTATGAAAGCTAAATTGTCATTAGTGATCCATTATGGAAAATAAGGAGTAAGTGATAGAAAGCATTAAGTTAAACAAAATCATTTAAATAGAATTAATACAGTGTATTGTGTTTCTCACAGGATTTTGCATCAGGAAAATAACCAAGGTGCAACATTCCTTTTTTTTTAACGCTCAAAGACAAAGGTTGTGCCAAGGACTTGGAATCATTTCTGCTAACAGCTCTTACTATGCATTAAACTTGTCTCACCAAAGCAGGTGTTTGACATATGAGGCCTGTCTAGAGTACTATCAATAGTTCCATTATAGGGGACTTATTCTCCAAAGACACCTCTCTTGTGAACAGAATTAATTGGAAGGTTTTTCTAGATAGTAGATATTTGTGACTATCGTCTCAAAATAAATAAAACTGTTAAACAAAAATGATAAAAAAATTCCAATTTAATATATGCATTATAAATTCACTTTATATCATTTCAGTTATAATTTTAATTATTATAAACATCTTGTTAAGCCTATTCAGTTATCTGTTAATAATTAATAACCCATAATCTTTAAAAAATACATCAAGTGGTTTCATTTCCACATTTCAAGAATCATATGTCATCATAGTACTGTGGTTAGATTAGATTGCTTAAAAAGGAGGTAAGTTCTTATGTCAATATGTCAAAATATATCTAATTAACTACTAAAGTCGTGAATAAATTACACCTTCCTTAGTGAGATACAGTGATGGAGACCACATTTGGAGAAACACAGTATGAGAGCTGATGACTTTATTTTTCCTAGTAAATGATAAACTATAATAGTTAACATTGATTGGGTACTTCGTGTATGCCAGTCACAGACAGTTTATGCGTATTAACTCATTTAATCCTTACAAAAAAACCAGTGACATTGGAACTATTACTGTCTTTATTTTATGTGTGAGGAACAGAAAGATTTAGTAACTTGCTCCTGGACATGGCTAGTAAGTGCTGAATCTGGGATTTAAATCTGGACAGTCCAGTTCCAGAATCAGTCCTTTTAACCACTATTCATATCAGTTATTTAGATTTATAATTTATAGAATATTATTAATATATATCAGAATAATATTTTCCTTTTAAATAATGGAGACCATGGAAAATGCTCCAGTTTGTGAACAGGACACTAAATGCAAAGCAGCTCACAAATGTGCCCTGTGCTGGAAAAACATGTTTCTGAATCACCTGTGCTCTCGGGAAACTACATGCTATTTTATTCAAAGTCCAAGGAGCTTAATTTCTAAATAATAAGCTGGGGGAGGGGAGAGATCATCTTTTCCCTCATCAGAAAACCAGTCAACTTCTATTTCTCAAAGGTAAGGAAGATTAAATAGAAACCCCTTGGATATAACCTGTGATTCTAGAAAGAATAGAAAATCAGCAAGTGTGATGATTAGATCACTAAATTGCTCTTTCTGGAAAAACTGCTATACTGCAAGACATGTAAAGTATGTTTGCTGGCTGAAAATCTGAAATTGAGATGTAGGGTCTGACTATTTTTCTATTAGAATTTAACTAAAATTCTTTGGAAGAAAGAGTTGGGTCTAATGTTTAAAAGGCTAACATTTGACATTACCCCTTATTAAGTAATTATATTATTGCTTAAACCAATATTGCATTCACAAAAAGAATATAAAATCTACATATTCTATTTACATTTCTACTCTTGTCCACATTTGCTCCCCATTGCCCCCATTGCTGAGTTCTCTCCGATAATAAAATGAGTTTTTGTATAATCTCTTTTAGATCCCCTAAGCAGTGATGCACAAAACTGTTTACCCATGGCCAAGAGAAATAATGTCCCTCAGTATCTATCTGGCTATGAGACAATAACAAAGTTTCTATAAGAATTAATCTCAACTCATCCTAATAATATTTGTGAATCCTTGTTTAAAAAATTACTAATTACCTACACCTTTAGTTACCTTCTTAAGAGGATATTTGCCACATATTTGAGTTAGCTGGTATTTTAATTTTTAGAAGAAATAAAAAGATAAATATCCCTTTATTATAGGTAGGTCTCAACTAGATGTAGGATTTGAAATGAACATTTTGAAATATTGAAATGAAATATATTCAGTCTTCCATTCATTCCCATTTTTACAACTTCTTGAATTATGAGAAATCTATAAAGCATTTACAAAGAAGATGCTCTAAGGGAGTCAGTAACATGATAGCCTTTACTAAAGAACTGATTTTACTACGACTATAGAGTTAGACTTGTCCTAGATAAGTTTTCTTAACTGACACACCATGAGCATTAGAATTTTCACATCTAACTCATAAATATATATTTGGACAGATGGATATATATATATATTTTAAATTCAAAACGAGAAAAATGAGGAAGATTAAATTAATAATATTCTAAAATCAGAATCAAGAAATTTAACATGAATAGGTGACATCAAAAAAGCCACAAGGTGAGGGAGCTGAAGGTGGCTGAGGATAGGCAAAAGCAACACACACCTCCCAGGGCTGGACTGGAGTCACAGCTGAAATATAGAGCAATTAACCTGAATCCACAAGAAAAGAACACCTGAACTGCAGTATTATATCCAAGGATTGATAAAAAGAAGCTACACAAGGACTAGTAAGAAGGGCAGAGATGTGGAAAGGGCTGATCCCTGCTCCCAGAGGCAGCTGCTGTGAAGCCAGAGACATACTGTGGCTGCAAAAGGTCCCCCACCCCCAGAAGAAAGTGAGGTCTATACCCCACACTGGGACCCCCAACCCAGAACTCCAGGGCCTGAAAGAAGACCCTGTATAACATTTGGCAGTGAAAATAACTGAGGGTGATCTCCTTAAGGGCCCCGCTCTCAGGCACTCACCCAGGGCTCTGGTAGAGGGAAGGAGACTCAGGGCATATTGAAGCTATAGGAAAAGATCTGGGTGGCATGGTCTGGAGATTGGGAAGGCAGGCTTCTGAGGTCCCAGTCCTGAGCCAACATCCCACACTGCCTTCAGATGTCATCTCCCAGGGTCCAGCATTCCTATTCCTACAGCACTAGCTGGAGAAAGTGTGCTAACCCTCTCTTCCCAACACAGTGAACACCACCCTGCCAAGCTCAAGTCCAGCATAAAGAACTGTTGACTGTACCCAAAAGGGACCCAAAGTGCATTTTTTTCAGGAGAAACTAAAAATACTCTCTGATGAACATTGAGGTAAGTGGCTTGGAACAGGAGACAATCCCCCCATCCCCCTCCACAGGTTAGGCAGGTGCCATCCCCAAGGGAAGATGCCCTGGTCAGGGCCTTAAGCAGCAGGCAGCTGTGGAGCTAGGGGGAAGCATGTACTTTCAAGCCTCCCTTCAGTGTTCCTGGCAGGTGCCACCAAACTAGAAAGAGAGGCTAACTGCCAAGTGTAGGGCCTGTATCATCCCTCCAAAAGAACTACATAGATTTGCACCACCAGCCAAATGCAGCTCCACAAAGGGAGGAAGTGCAAATGAGAATTGGGGCAATTGGAGCCTCCCCCTCTGGAGGCCTCTATCATGTCCTCTGGCAGTGAGCTGCAGAGACAAAAGGGGGCAACAAGCTCTTTCTCCCCAAGAGCCAATGCCACCCTAAGCAGTGGGTGGCAAACACTCAGTGTGTCTCTCTCACATCAATGTTTCTCTCTCTCTCTCTCTCTCTCTCTCTCTCTCTCTCTCTCTCTCTTCCTTCCACTCTACCTGAAGATAAATGCAAAAATGTCCTCGGGTGAGGATAATAATAATAATAATAAAAAAAAAATCACAGAAAACTTTCCTAACCTGGTGAAAGAAAAAGTTATACAGTTTAAGAAGCACAAAGAATTCTAATCAAGATGAACTCCAAAAAAAAAAAACCAAAAAAAACAAATGACACGACTCATCATAATAAAAAAAAAGAGGCCAAGACTAAAAATAAACAGAGAATCTTAAAGGAAGCATTAGAGAGACAGTTAGTTACCTACAAGGGAGCCCCCATAAGGCGGCCAGATAATTTCTCAACAGAAACAATTCAGGCCAGAAGGGAATGGCACAAAGTATTCAAAGTAATGAAAAGCAATACTATACAAGAGACTGCTCTATCCAGCAAGGCTATCATTTAAAATTGAATGTGAGCCCGGATGATGTGGCTCAGTGGTTGAGCATCAACCCATGTACCATCAGGTCACTGGTTTGAGTCCCAGTCAGGGCACATGCCCAGGTTGTGGGCCTGATCCCCAGGGGGGGAGCATGCAAGAGGTGGCCAATCAATGTTCTCGCTCATCAATGTTTCTATCTCTCTTCCACTCCCTTCATCTGTCTCTAAAATTAATGATGAAAAAAAAAATTTTTTTTAATAATAAAAAATAAAATTGAACATGAAACTACAAACTGTTCAGACAAAAGAAGGCTAAAAGAGTTCAGTACCACCAAACCAGCATTGCAAGAAATGCTAAAGGGACTGCTTTAAGACAAAGGAGAAATATATAGAGAAAGGAACACAGGCATAAAGAAAAAAATGGCATTAAATAAGTACATATCAATAATAACCTTAAATGTAAATGGATTAAATTCTCCAATCAAAAGACATAGGGTAGGCTTCCGGTCAAGGTGGCGGTGTAGGTAAACGCGGTATCGCGTCCTCCCACAACCACATCAAAGTTACAACTACAGAACAACCATCATTCAAAACCGCCTGAAATCAAGCTGAATGGAAGTCCTACAACTACGGAATTAAAGCAGCAGCCACATCCAGACTGGTAGGAGGGGGGCAGAGGCTCGAGGGGCGGCGGCACAACGGGCTGGTCCCACACCCACGTGTGGCGGATAAAAATCAGGAGAATACCTCGGCTGGGAAGGTCCTCCCTGAGGATTGAGCTGTCCCCATCCCACACCAGGTGCCCTGCTCAGGGTACCAGTGCCAGGAGAGAAGTCCCCATAACTTCTGGCTGGAAAAACCAGCAGGCAGCAGGAACTGAGGCTCAGGGAAGCTGACTCGGCTAGAGCCCTAGGCAGCTCCTTAAAGGGCCCGCACACAGACTTATCAGACTCACTCCCAGCTTAGAGGGGAGGCAGCTAGAGGGGCACCAGAGACATACAGGGAAGAACTGAGCTGTTTGGCACTGGAGCGAGGGCTAGAGAGGGGGCTTTCTCCGGGACAAATGTGCTGTCAGAGGCCTTTGTTCCTTTGGTAAGCTCTTTCCTGGGGTGGCAGTCAGTTGCCATATCTGGGACTCCAGCAACCAGGCTCACACTGGTGGCCCCACCCTACCCAACTTTCAGGCCCACCCAAGCTTTGTCAGTTGCTTAACCATAGGATTGGCCTGTCTTGGATCCTGCTTCAGGTTTTTCCTAAATTCTTTCAAACAAGCAGCATCTGGTCTCAACTAGCTCCATACTGCTCGTTAAATAATACACAGAAACAAACACAGGGAGGCAGCCAAAATGAGGAGACAAAGAAACAGGTCCCAAATGAAAGAACAGAACAAAACCCCAAGAAAAGAACTAAGCAAAATGGAGATAAGCAACCTAACAGATGCTGAGTTCAAAATACTGCTTATAAGGATGCTCAATGAACTTAGTGAGAGCCTCAGAGAACTCAGTGAGGGACTCAAGAGCATAAAAAAGGACCAGTCAGAAATGATGGATGCACAGTCAGAATTGAAGGAGGCATTAACTGAAATAAAGAATAATTTACACAGATTCAATAGTAGAGTATGTAAATCCAAGAAGCAAACCATCGATTTGGTATATAAGGAAGCAAAAAACGCCCAATCAGAACAGCAAAAAGAAAAAAGAATTTAAAAAAATGAGGATAGTGTAAGGAGCCTCTGGAACAACTTCAAGCATACCAACATTCGCATCTTGGGGGTGCCCGAAGGAGAAGAGCGAGAACAAGAAATTGAAAACCTGTTTGAAACAATAATGGCAGAAAACTTTTCTAACTTGGTGAAGGAAACAGACATACAAGTCCAGGAAGCACAGAGTCCCAAACAAGATGAACCCCAAGAGGCCCACACCAAGACACATCATCATCAAAATGCAAAAGGTTCAAGACAAAGAGAGAATCTTAAAAGCAGCAAGAGAAAGGCAACTACTTGCCTACAAGGATGTTCCCATAAGGCTGTCAGCTGATTTCTCAAAAGAAACTTTGCAGGCCAGAAGGGAGTGGCAAGAAATATTCAGAGTGATGAAAAGCAAGAACCTACAACCAAGATTACTCTATCCTGCAAAGCTGTCATTTAGAATTGATGGCCATATAAAGACTTTCCCAGACAAGAAAAAGTTAAAGGAGTTCATCATCACCAAACCATTATTATATGAAATGATGAAGGGTCTTTTTGAAGAAAAAGATAAAAAATATGTACAAACAAAATGGCAATGAATACATATCTATCAACAATGGGATCTACAAACAAAATGAACAGGTGGAACAGAAACATTCTCATAGATACAGAGAAAATTTTGTTGGTTGCCAGTTGGGACGGGGTTTGGGGGAATGGATGAAATAGGTGAAGGGATTAAGAAGTACAAATTCATTGCTAGACTGACAAACCTCAAAGGGAAAGGGGTTGGGAGGTGGGGAGAAATAAACCAAAGAACTTATACGCATAACCAATGAACATAGACAATAGTGTGGGAAAAGGCGGGAGTGCGGAGGAGGGGGTCAATGGGGGAAAAATGTGGAATATCTGTAATGCATTCTACATTCAACAATAAAGATTTTTTTTAAAAAGAGACATAGGATAGCTGAGTGAATAAGAAGACATGACCCATATATATGCTATCTACAAGAGACCCACATCAGAACAAAATATTCACACAGGCTGAAAGTGAAGGGATGGAAAAAAATATTTCATGCAAACGGAAACAAAAACAAAGCAGGGGTAGCAATGCTCATATCTAATAAAATAGACTTCAAAATGAAGGCCACAACAATAGACAAAGAAGGTTACAACATAATATTAAAAGGATTGATCCAACAAGAGGATATAACCCTGGCAGACATATATGCACCCAAAATAGGAGCACCAAAATATATTTAAAAACTTCTGGATGACTTTAAGGGAGAGATGGACAACAATACAATCATAGTACCTAACTTGAACACCCCAGTGATATTACTGAATAGATCTTCTAGACAAAAAATTAACAAGGAAACAGAAATCCTAAATGACGCACTAGATCAGATTAATTTAATTAAAATTTACAGAACATTTCACCCCAAAGCTGCAGAATATACATTCTTCTCAAGTACACATGGGACATTCTGAAAGAAAGACCACATGTTAGGATACAAACTAAGTGTCTACAAGTTTGAGAAGATTAAAATCACATCAAACATTTTGTTGGATCACAATGGCTTGAAACTAGAAATCAATTACAATAAGAACACTCAAAAATATTGAAACACATGGAGGCTAAATAGCAGGTTATTAGACAATTAATGGTTTAACAGTGAGATCAAGGAAGAAATAGAAAAACTTCCTGGAAACAAATAAAAATGAACGCACAACATCACAAAATCTATGGGACATAATGAAAGCAGTCCGAAGAGGGAAGTTCATAGCATTACAGGCCTACCTTAAGAAACAAGAAAAAGTTCAAATAAACAATCTAACCCTACAACTAAAATAATTAGACAGAGAAGAGCAAGAAAAGCCCAGAGTAAGTAAAAGGAAAGAACTAAGAAAGATTAGAGTGGAAGTAAATCACTTAGAGACTAAAATCAACACAAAAGGTCAATGAAACCAAGAGCCGGTTCTATGAAAAGATAAACAAGATTGATGAACCTTTAGCCAAACTCACCTAGAAACAAAGAGAGAGGACTTAAATAAATTAATTTAAAAAAATCATAACTGGAAGAGGTGATATAACAATAGATACCACAGAAATACAAACAATTATAAGAAAGTACTGTGAGCATCTACATGCCAAAATTTGAAAAACCTGGGTGAAATGGAAAAATTCCTAGATACATACACTGCTCCAAAACTCAGTCAGGAAGAATCAGAAAACCCAGATAGGCCCATAATAACTAATGAAATTGAAACAGTAATAAAAACAACAATAACAACAAAACTCTCATCAAAGAAAAGTCTTGGACCAGATAGATTACAGAGAGTTTTATCAAACATTCAAAGAAGAATTAACACCTAGTCTCTTGAAACTATTCCAGAAAATTCAAGAGGAGGGATGACTCCTAAACTTTTTACAAAGCCAGCACTATCCTAATCCCAAAACCAGATAAAGACATTACAAAGAAAGAAAATTACAGGCCAGTATCCCCGATGAACATAGATGCTGAAATCCTCAACAAAATATTAGCAAGTTGAATCCAGCAATACATTAAAAAGATCATATACTATGACAATGTGGGATTCATTCTGAGGATGCAAGGCTGGAATAATATTCTCAAATTGATCAATGTGATACATCACATAAACAAAATAAAGTATGAAAGGCACATGATAATATCAATAGATGCAGAAAAAATATTCAACAAAATCCAGCACTCATTTTTGATAAAAACTCTCAGCAAAGTGGGAATAGAAGGAATATACCTCAACATAAAAAAAGCCATATATGACAAACCTACAGGCAACATCATACTCAATGGGCAAAAACTAAAAGTGTTTTTCTTAAGAACAGCAATAAGACAGGGCTGTCTGCTTTCACCGTTCTTAACATAGTACTGGAAGTTCCTCCCACAGTGATCAGACAAGTAAAATTAAAAAGGCATCCAAATTGGAAAGGAGGAAGTAAAACTCATTATTTGCAGATGACATGATATGATACATAGAAAAACCCAAAGACTCCACCAAAAAACTATAGACTTAATAAATGAATTCAGCAACATAGCAGGATACAAAATTAAGATCCAAAAAGCGACAGCATTTTTATACACCAATTATGAACTCACAGAGATAAACTAAAAGAACAATACCATTTACCATCGCAACAACAACAAAAAATAAGATAACCAGGAATAAACATAACCAAGGTGGTAAAAGACCTGTACTTGGAAAATTACTAGATACTGAAAAACAAAAAAATAGAGTAAGATACAAACAAGTGGAATACAATGTTCAGGGACTGGAAAAATTAACATAATTAAAATGTCTATAGTACCCAAAACAATCTACAGATTCAACACAATTCCTATTAAAATATTCACAGAATCCTGGCTGGTGTGGTTTAGTGACTGAGCATTGAGCCATGCACCAAAAGGTCACCAGTTCAATTCCTGGTCCAGGTACATGCCCAGTTGTGGACCAATCCCCAGTAGGGGGCATATAGGAGGTGGCCAGTAGGTGTCTCTCTCATAAATGTTTCTATCTCTCTTCTTCCCCCTTCCTCTCTCTTTAAAAAAAGTCAATAAAGAAATTTTATTTTAAAAAATAAAATAAAATATTTATGGCATAATTCACAGAACTCAATTCTCCAAAAATGTATATGAAACCAAAAGACCCCAAATAGCCACAGCAATCTTGAGAAAGAACACAGTTGGAGGAATCACAATACCACATAGGAAACTATACCACAAAGAGGTTGTAATCAAAACAGCCTAGTACAGGCACAAGAATAAACATATAGATCAGTGGAACAGAACAGAGAGTCCAGAAATCGACCCAAGACATTATACTCAATAAATATTTGACAAAGGAGGTAAGAACATACAGTAGAGTAAAGACAGTCTCTTCAATAAATGGTGTTCGAAAAACTAAACAGATACATGCAAAAAAAAAAAGAAGAAAAAGAAAGAAAGAAACTAGATCACCAGCTTACACCATACACAAGAATAAACTCAAAATGGATAAAAATCCTACAATAATATATAGGCAGTAAAATCTCAGACATCTCACATAGCAGAATTTTCAGTGCTACAATTCCTAGGATAAGAGAAACAAAAGAAAAAAATAAACAAATGGGACGACATCAAACTAAAAAGCTTCTGCACAGCAAAATAAGTCATCCTCAAAATGCAAAGGCAACCCACGGCATGGGAGAATATATTTGCCAGTGATACAGCTGATAAAGGGTATTTCCAAAATATACAAAGAACTCATACAATTCAATAAGAGGAAAACAAAAAAATCCAATGAAAAACGGGTAAATGACCTGAATAGACACTTCTCCAAAGAGGACATACAGATGGCCCACAGACATAAAAAAAAATGCTCAGTGTCACTAATCACCAGAGATGCAAATTAAAATCACAATGAGGTATCACCTCATACCTGTCAGAATGCCTACCATCAATAAATCAACAAACAACAAGTGCTGGAGAGGATGAGAAAAAAAGGGTATTCTAGTACACTGCTGGTAGGAATGCAGACTGGTACAGCCACTATGGAAAACAATACAGAGTTTCCTCAAAAAAAATGGAACTGTCATTTGACCCGGTGATTCCACTTCTAGGAATATATCCTAAAAAGTCTGAAACACCAATCAGAAAGAATATATGCACCCCTATGTTCATAGCAGCATTATTTACAATAGCTAAGATCTGGAAACCTCCCAAGTGCTTGTTAGTAGATGAGTAAATAAAAAAGCTGTGGTACATTTACACAGTGGAACACTATACAGCTATAAAAAAAAGAAAGATTTCTTCCCCTTTGAGACAACATGAATGGGCCTGCAGAGTATTATGCTAAGCAAAGTAAGCCAGTTAGAGGAAGACAAATATCACATGATCTCACTAATACATGGAATCAAAGGAACATAATAAACTAATGAACAAAACAGGACCACAGACATGGAAGCATGGAACAGATTGACATATCTCAGAGGCAAGGTGGGAAGGAGGATGGAAAGAGATTAATCAAAGAACTTATATGCATATATGAATAGCCCATAGACACAGATAATATACAGGTTTAGACCTGGGGCGATGAGGGAGATGGCTGGACAGGGGCAAATGTGGGAAAATGGGGGACATCTGTAATATTCTCCAGATAAAATAAATTTAAAAAACAAACAACAAAGCTAGATCACTTATATTTTAATAAAATGTATTATATAATACATTGTTACTTTTAGATAAGAAAATCCTTTAGAGAAACTTTATTTTATTTCTAAAATAAATCTTGGCCTAAGAAAATATTTATATGTAGTTAACTCACTACCAAGTACAACTCTTTAATGTTTCCAATAAAGATTTTGAATAGCTCATTCTGCTCCTAAAATATGTAATTTATTACCTCATTTGAATGTATTACTTAATCTAGTAAATGTATAATAGCTAATAGTAATGATATAGGAATAAGGCAATGTGATTTTACTATCATAACTAATTATTCACCAGTAACTCTAAAATTTGAACTGTATTCAGGTGACATGTCTTGTCACGACAATGTCAGGAGGGGACAGCCCAGCATTGTTAACCCATTGTCATGTTTCCGAGTGGAAATATGGTGGACCTAATATATAAAGGCAACAATTTTACAAACAATTTTAAGAGTATATTCAAAGTTGCCTTTCTGTGTTCAAATGGTGCAAAATAAAGAACTTGTGTCAAAGATTATTTTAATCCTCACTGGAGTTATTTAGCTAAAACTATGATGATAGAAATGTGTATCTTAGTCCCAGCATCAGAAAAGCATAGAATTCTGGCTTAATTTGCAGGTACAAAACACTATCACAATGGCAAAACATTAGTCTCAATGTCAATTTAGTTTATTGGTTAACAATGTAGGCAATAACACATGGCCTAAATTTAACACATACTTAAGAAAGCCTCTGTTAAATGATTTTAGTTAACAAGAATAATATATATAAAAAAAATTTAAATACATTTTTTTTCTTACACAATTTTTCTAACAGTTTTGAACTTTTGTTTTTTGAGAATCCCGGGGGGGGGAATTAAAAGCAGATGCTTTTGTTTAATAAGACTAACCAAGGGTAGTCTGAAATCAGAAGTTGTGGCCCTGGTTAAGCCACATAGCTTAATTATAGAACATAATCATAGAATTACTTATCATTGGCTTATCTAGTTGAGTCATCTTATACTAAAGGAAAGAAAGACCCAGAAACATGGAAGGAGTTACCAAAGTCACTCAGTAAAGTAGCGAGAGAACATTTTAAATAAAGCCCAGGCTTCCTGACTAGCAGGTTTCTATTAAGCACTGCAGTGATGGAGGAAGTAGCTATACTTAGAAATGCATAATTAATCTTGTAAATGATTTCCTATATTATTTCTACCTACCTCACATTTTTCTCATTTTGAAAAAAATAAAGTTATTTCCATCTGTCAATATATATTTATGGGTTACACATAAATTCTAATCCTCATTAAATGCTAGCTAATAAAATGCACTTATTTTCTTTTAATCAACCAATATTGAGAATTTAATAAATTCAAGGAACATTTGTGATGCAGAAGCATTTATTTAGAATTTAAAGTCATATATCTACCCAGAGAAGGCTCACGTGAGGTATATAGACAAATAATGATGATGCAAAGGAGCAATTAGATATACCTAAAGAAAAGAAACATTAAGTGTAACTTGTAAATTCAGAACACAGGGTTGTAGTTTAAAAGCTCGATATGCAGCCTGGCCAATTTGGCTCAGCGGTTAGAGCATCCACCCACGAACCAGACAGTCCCAGGTTCAGTTCCCGCTAAGGGCACATACCTCAGTTGCAGTTTGTCCCCCACCCTGATTGGGTTTGTGCGGGTGGCAACCAGTCGATGTGTCTCTCTCACATTGATATTTCTCTCTCTTCCTCCCTCTCTCCCTCCCACTCTATCTGAAGATGAATGCAAAAATGTCCTCAGGGGAGGGTTAAAAAAACCAAAAAGTAAAAGCTCAATATGCGTAAGATTTATGTACCAAGTTTGTTAAAAATGTAGATATGTTGTCTTCATCTTTAGTAAATTAGATATAGTAAACCTGGGCTGAGGCTTGGGTATGTGCATATTTAAGTAGAACCAAAATCGATTTTGTCACTGGTAAGCTTCTGAAAACATAAATGTTGGTAAGGGACTGCTTCAAAGTAGGAGAAGCAGTGACAGTATCCTAAAGGATGTAGGATTTGAGATGTTTATAGAAAAATGAATAAAACTGGGGTAAGTGGAGAAGAGTGAAGGGCAATCAAGGAGAAAGAGAATGAGTAAAGGCACAAGAGCTAGAAGATGCAGAGGGAATTAGAAAATAGTTGCTTGAACTGGCTAACACTAGGAATGTGAGAGCATAATGTAGGAGATGACTGTAGGTCAGGAGGAAATGGATTAGGGTCAGGAGTGTCAAACGAAGGAGTATTGATTCTTTCTAGTAAGTGATAGAAAGTTCCTAAAGGTTTTGAGCAGGTGACAGCTTAATTTAAACTGAAAAAATCATTTCACTCTGTATATGTGTATGAAACACATATTGTATACCGTAAATATATACAAGTTTTATTAAAAATTAAATTAAATTTTTAAAAAAGTGTGCATGGGGGAGTAGATGGAGGAAATGGAGTTAAAGCCAAGGGAGGAGATAAGGTGGCTAAGGAATGCAAAGTAGAACAAGGTAAGGAGGGACAGGAAGAGAACACTGAGGAGTGTCTATGTTTTACCTCCAGAAGAAGAGACAAAGAAAGGAAAACAGCCCAGCCCAGTGATGAGATAATTGGAAGGATAATGAGGGAGAAGTAGATCAAAGAACAAAAGTCTGGGTCAGGGTGTGGCGTAGCAGCCTGCAGGAAAGGAAGGTGAAGCCTCATTACATTGTCCAGGGGCATCACTCCAGGCCATGGTTATAGGTTCAAAAAAAAAAGATGCATTATTGCCATATGACTATTCTGCACAGACTGAAGACTGAAAAAAGCAATGAGGTTTCACTGAAGAATGGTTGCTCAATGACAGTCAGACAAAAGAGCATGAGGATAACGACCACCTGTGATCGTATCATAATTGCAGATGTCAGGACGGATAGCAGTGGAAGATTTCAAGTACAGTGCCTGTCATGTTAGAAATGAGAAGGGGCAGGAAACGGATGAAGGAGCTTACAGAACTCAAGAATCAGAATTTGTATAGAAAATATGGGGGCCCTCGTTTAGTTTTTCAGTCCCCCTTCTGATTCTTGGTTCTGTTGCTCCTGTTGGGGAGGAGTAAGAAGAAAGTTAGCCTGCTCAGGTGAGCCTTTATGAGGTGCTGGGTGACTGCTCGGAAATGTTTTCCTAGCACATAAGTGTCTCGTAAAGCAATTCCAGCATTTTGACATTTACCAACACACTCCCAGCTGGTCCAGGGCAGGTCACTAAGCTTTCGATGTTCATCTTACACACCTGTGTGAAATATGGATCATAGCACTTGTCACTGTGCCATCGTACTTCAGGAGTACTTCACAGGAATCAGAGAGAGTAACTCTAGAGAACCTTGAGCAACGGGGGGAAAGTGATCTAAGTGTCAAATAATTTCTTGCTTTTAAAATTCAAGTAGGTTTCTTAAAATGTTTAAAGAAAAAAATCAGAGAATTAAGGAATAAAAAATGACCTTTATTGGGATAAAAGAAGATAATAAAATTAATTTCTCAATTATATTCTTTATATAAAAACAATTTTTTTTTTTTTGCTTTACAGTACAGATAAAATGTCTAGTTAGTTAAAAATTCACAGGTTTTTAGACTGTTAATTGTTGTGCCTCTTGGGCCCCAAGTTAGTAAATTTATCTGTATGTGAATCCAAAGATGAATTAAGAGAAGTAAAAATAGCTCGTGCTTGGATATAGGTTACTGAGCAGTAAAATTTACTTTAGGACCATTCTGACCTTAACTTTTGCACAAATCAGGATTATATATCAGTCCCTATTTAGACCTCTCATTGCTCGTTCTTAAAAAGTACCTCTCATGCACTTATAACATTCATTCCACAACTGTCTATTGGTCACTATGTGCCTGGCACTATGCTGAATGTTGGAGATAAAAGGTTAAACAAAACACTGTCTTCTTGTGGAGGTTTATGATATAGCCTCTTGATTCGCTGTGGCCCTTACTGGACAGCTTGTTAGACTCCAAGCCCTCATGACAGGATTCTGTCAATGTCTTTACATGTTTATATCCCAGGCTTTTAATATTGGTATTAAAAGTAATAATTTGAATTCATGCTACTATTACAGGTGGAAGATAATTTGAATAGAGATGTGCCTTTTCATCTTCACCTTTGTGTAATGTAGAAAAACGATATATTTTCTTATTATCTAATTTAATTTTTGTTTATGTTGGTTGATTGTTAGATTATGATAATTTGCTGCTAATAGCAGTTAACTGCTTCATCAGTGTACAAAACAGTCACTTTACTTTTCAAACAGGCCATCTTATCAAGATATAACTTATGAACTGGGCAAATTCTGATTTCACAGTGGACCTTAGGAATGATTCCACAGCAAGCTATCTAATCTTTCAAAGAAATAACAGAAGGAACTACTGATAGTTTATAGTACTATTTCATGTTTTCTGTTGTGAGTTCAGTGTTTTTAGTGTTTGTTAAACTAAATGTTACCAAAAGGTTTGGAATGGGTTTAAAACATTTGAGTATTATCCACTTATCATATCCATAAATGCTACATTAAAATATATCTTTGTCTCCATCTGATTTGAGCTGAAAAATTAGAAGTGGTTAGATTCTTAAATCTCTCCTATAGTACCTATATTTGACAAAACAATAATTCAAATGAAAATAAGAGGTACAATAAAAACCTAAGCCAAATTAGTAACAACTCAGTATCATCTAACCGCTGGGCCAAACTGACCAGAGCAGAAGTGTATCTTTCTAGGCAGCCTTTTAAAAATTTCAGTTTTTATTTTAACCTTTCATAGGTAATTTTTTTTAAAGTATGTGTTAACTTTAAAATAATTCCTTTATCTTAAACAAATGAAGGGTTTGTTTTGTTTTTTTCCCCCCTCATAATCCATGAGACATAGTCACTGCTTTCTGTATTGGCATTGCTAGGTGTACTCATGTATCAGCATCTTTTTTCTTTTCAGCCTGACATTGACTTACCTTGGCTCAGATAAATTAATGTTCTGACTAATCTGGCAGAAATAGCAGTTTGACAAGCTAGTGGGACTAGAGGAGACAAAGCAATAGGAGGAAATATAAGAAAATGGAATGCATTTTATAGTTTATAAAGATAGGAGTTGCCTGATTCTGTGTGTTTATACATGTGTGTGGGAGGGAGGTGGGTGAGTGTCATGTGTCATAAGCTCTATGATGGGGCTGGGACTATATCTTGTGCTGCAACATTTAAGTGATCTTCAGCATATGCAAATTTATAATACTTGAGAGCAGACTTTACTACATACAAGTACCCATAGAGATACCACAAAATATAGTATGGTCTTATTCATTACGGTTTGCTGTGACTATAAGATCTTTTGAGGCGATTATATAGTTCTTTAATAACAAAGAATTTTCATGAATGGAATTTCACAAATCACAGTCTATAAAAAAAAGTAAACTGGTTTCTTATTTTAAGATGCAGTTATAGTATATATAGAAAATATGGAAGTCATAATATAAATGATATTGTGGGGTTCTGCCTTTGACTTTAAATATGAATGTTAACATTTGGTCAAATGCTATAGAGTAGAAGATTGAAAGCAGATCAAATCACACTTGCTGTTAAATAGTGATACTCAGTGGAATTGTCTGTCTTCAGTAGATTCTACACATCTGTTATTGTTGAGTTCATTCATTTGGTTATTCCACATATATCTATTGTGATCTAAACATGGACCAGCCACTATTTAATGCTCTGGCAATATAGCTGAGAATAAAACAAAGTCTCTGACCACAAAGTGCTTATTGTCTAGTGACTAAGAGTGAAAAAGTATAAAATATAACACCAGGTTGGGATAAGTGCTAAAAAAGCCCAACAACACAAAGCAGAAAAACAAAGTCGTATGGATATAAGCAAGGATTGTGATACTGCTGTGGTGCTATAATTAGATAGGGTAGTTAGAAAAAGCCTAAGAAGGTGACAGTTACAATTGAATAAAGTTATAATTAGATTAGATCTTACTTGGTTTCTGTGCTCAAAATACTCTTAAACATGTGTAAGTATAGATCACTTGAGTCTGTACTGATATTAATTTACTGCAAAGTTATGGTACCAGCAGTTGATCCATTAAACAATTTAAATATTAAATACAAAGTAAATCTCAGAGATATAAAAATGATTTTAAGATTATAAAATTAATATTAAATAGGCAGCTTCATTTTTAAAATTTGCTATTTAGTATTTATAAGTTTATTTAAAAGCATTTTTTTAGTATCTACCAACAGGGCAGTAAAACAGGCAGTGAAATTAAGACCTAATGATTCCTCCTGCGGAACTCCAATTCTATTCATATAGCTGAGATACAGCCATCAAACACTCTTTGCCTGGTGCCACTGTAGATTGAGTTAAAGATATCAATATTGGTTATCCACATATCTCTGACCTCTTTTATATATGACAAAAAATCACCTCTTTCTTTTTGTGGCACTGGTACTAGGACTTTTTTTCAAAGTACAACTAGTTCATAGGCTTCCACTTACTGGAAAGAAGTATAGAATAAGAGAATATTACAGATGCAGAGTTTTGTAGCTATACCAGTATTGGTTACTTGTAACAATAATAGAAAATATCTGTAATGATATAATACATTTATTAAGTCTTTATTGTGTGTTAGCTACCCTGTAACTCTATACATGTTGTACTATTTAACTTATGCCATAACTATGTTGATCATATTTTATAGATGAGTAAAATGAAGCTCAAAGAGATAAAATAGCTTGTTCAAGGTCATATGATTCACAAGAAAGAAGTGTGAATTCAAGGTCAGACTGGTCTAATACCAATGCCCAAATCACAGGGATACAATTTAAAAAGAAAAAAAAAAAAAGATTTATTTTCAAGAATCTGGGAAGTTAAGATAAATTACAAAACTGACAGATTTAGGGTTTGGCAAATTTCCTCAAAGGGTTAGATTGGTTCTTAGACAGGAGGAAATTCAAACAATAGACATTCATCTGTCTAATTAAACAAAAGGTTAATGAGGATGGAGTTGGATTAACAATAAAAGAATTCCAAGAACATATGTTGGTATACACACTCAAAGAATAAGAGGGAAGGCATCTTGGTAACAGACTCAGAATACTACAGTTCTATGCATTCATTCATTAATATGTTTGAGTGCCTACTATATCCTAGATGCCATACCAATTACTAAGGACACAGCAATAAACAAGATCTACATTGGCACACAGCTCTCAAAGAGCTTCTATCTAGCAGACATTTCTGTGCAGAGAATTCTAGATGTAGGTTTCAAATTAGCATTATTTTATGTCAGTGAGTATTTGAGTTACAGGGCTTCTCTTAATCTGAACATATGTTGACCTGCTGACCTGAATATAACTGCATTTCTATGTAGTAGATATTTATAGAAGACTATGATGTTTTTACCAACCTAAAAATCCTGATCTACATCAAAATGATCTATCTGGGGAAAATAAACAAACAGTTTGGTTTATATGTCACAAAATCTATCTACTATGGTCAAACTAAAAGAAAGAAAGAAAGAAAGAAAGATTAGAACTTTTGAGGTTGGGAAACAGATTTAGGCTCATAGTAAATTCATTAAGAGACTGCCACCCTGTGAAGCCTCCTATAGAATACTTAGCCAAGCAGGATTCCCAACATTACATTTGAACATTGTACTATTGTCTTTTAACTAAATTAAACCCAACTGAAATTAGAAAATAAGCATATGCTCCATGACATGATGACAAAATAACTGAAATGAAGAATATAATAGAAGGAATACATAGTATACATAGTTGGATGAAGTAGAGGACTGAATCAGAGATTTGAAAGACAAGGAAGCAGAAAACTCCCTATCAGAACAGCAAAATGAAAAAAGGAAAAAAATTAAATAAGGATAGTTTATGGGACCTTTGAGACAATATGAAGTGTAATAAAATCTGCATCACAGAGGTACTAGAGAACAGAGAGAGCAAGGGATCGAGAACCTATTTGGAGGAATAATGACTGAAAGCTTGCCTAACCTCATAAAGGAAAAGGCACACAAGTCCAGGAAGCACAGAGAGTCCCAAATAAGATAAACCCAAAAAGCCTATATCAAGACACATCATAATTAAAATGGCAAAGGTGAAAAACAAAGAGAGAATCTTTAAAGCAGCAAGAAAAAGACAGTTAGCCTTGGCCAAGTTGGCTCAGCAGTTAGAGTGTCGGCCTGTGGTCCAGAGAGACCCAGGTTCGGTTCCTGCTAAGGGCGCGTATCTCGGTTGCAGTTTGTCCCCTGCCCTGGTTGGTCATGCAGGTGGCAGCCACTCGATGTGTCCCTTTCACATTGATGTTTCTCTCTCTCTCCCACCCACTCTGTCTGAAAAAAAAAAAGGAAAAATGTCCTTGGGTGAGGATAAAAAAAAAGAAAGAAAAAGACAGTTAGCTACAAGGGAGCTCCCATAACACTGTCAGCAGACTTCTCAACAGAAGAAATTGGCATGATATATTAAAAGTGATGAAAAGCAAGGACCTACAACCAAGTAGCCTTCCCCAGCACAGCTATCATTTAAAAATAATGATTTTTTTTCTTTATTGATTTTTTTTTTTTTTAGAGAGAGTGAAAGGGAAGGGAGAGATAGAAACATCAGTGAGAGAGAACATCACTTGGCCACATCCTTCATGCCCCCCACTGGGGATTTGGCCCACAACCTGAGCATCTGCCCTGACCAAGAACCAAACCAATGACCTCTTGTTGCATGAGTCAATGCTCCACAGCAAAGCCACACCAGCTAGGCACTATTATTTTAAATTAAAGAAGAAATAAAGAGTTTCCCAGACAAGAAATAGGTTCATTATCATCAAACCAGTATTATAAGAAGAAGAAGAAGAAAACAAAATCAGAGGAACATAGTTAAAAAGATAAAATAGCAATAAATACACACTTATCAATAATCACTTTACTTGTAAATGGCTTAATGCACCAATCAAATGGATGGATAGGAAAACAAAACCCATATATATATATATTGTCTTCAAGAGACCCAACTCAGAATGAAACAAACAGACTAGAAGTAAAAGGATGAAAAAAGATGTTTCATGCAAATGATAATTTTAAAAAAGTTGAGGTAGCAATACTTGTACAGACAAAATAGACTTTAAAACAGGCTAAAGAGATAAAGAAGTACACTGCATAATGATAAAGGGACCAATCCAACAAGAGGAAATAACCCTTGTAAACATATATGCATCCGACATAGGAGAACCTAATATATATAAAGCTAATCTTGATGGACAAAAGGCAAGATTGACAGTAATAGTAGGGGATTTTAACACCCTACTGACATCAATGGATAGATTGCCACACAGAAAATCAACAAAGAAACAGCAGCCTGAAATGGCACACTACATCAGATGGATTTAATTGATATATTCAGGGCATTTTACCACAAAGGAGCAGAATATAATTCTTTTCAAGTACACAGAAAATGTTTTCTAGGATAAACCACATGTTTGAACACAAAACAAGTCTCAGTAAATTTAAGAAGACTGAAATCACATCAAGCATCTTCTCTGACCATAATGTTATGAAACTAGAAATCAATCACAGAAAAAAATTCAGAAAAATACACAAAGACATGTAAGCTAAATACATGTTACTAAACAATGAATGGGTTAACAATAAGATTAAGGAAGAAATCAAAAGATACCTTGAAACAAATAAAAATAAGAACACAACAACCCAAAAGCTAGGGGACGCAGTGAAAGCAGACCTAAGAAGGAAAGTTATATATTACAGGCCTATTTCAAAAAGCAATAAAAATATTAAATAAACATTCTAACTTTACACTTAAAGGAACTAGAAAAAGAACAACAAACAAATTTCAAAATGAGTAGAAGATAAAGAAAAAAAGATCATACTGAAAATAAATGAGTCTAAAAAAATACAAAAGTTCAGTGAAACCAAGAACTGGTTCCTTAAAAAGGTAAAAAAGATTGACAAACATTTGACCGGACACATCAAGAAAAAAAGAGAGAGGACCTAAATAAATAAAATCAGAAATGAAAGGGGAGAACTAACGTCTGTCTCCACAGAAATACAAAGGGATGCAATAAAATATTACAAACAACTACATACCAACAAATTGAACAATTTGGATGAAATGGATAAATTTCTAGAAATACACACTCTTCTGAAAATGAGCAGAAAAAAAAATCAGAAAATTTGAATGAAAGGTTATAACTAATGAAATTAAAGCAAAAAAAACAACAACAACAACAACAAAAAAAAACTCTCAAAAAACAAAAAGTCCTGAACTGGATGGGTTCACAGATTAATTTTACCACAACTTCATACAAGAACTAACCTATCCTTCTCAAACTCTTCCAGAGAATTCAAAAGGAGGGAAGACTCTCAAACTATTTTGCAAGGTCAGCATTATAATAATTCCAAAACCAGATAAGGACACCAGAAAGAAAGAAAATTATTGGCCAATATCCCCTATGAACATAGACACCAGAATCTTCAACAAAATATTAGCAAATTGGATCCAGCATTACATTAAAAAGATTATACACCATGATCAAGTGGGATTTCTTTCAGGGATGCAAGATTGGTACAATGTACTCAAATCAATAAATGTAATACACCACATAAACAAAATGAAGGATAAAATTCACATGATCAAATCAATATATACAGAAAAAGCATTTGTAAAATGAGCACCCATTTATGATAAAAACTCTCAGCAAAGTGGGACTAGAAGAATCATATTTGTACATAATAAAAGTCATGTATGAAACACCCACATTATACTCAATGGGCAAAACTATAAGTGTTTCCCTTGAGATCAGGAAAAAGACAGAAATGTCTATTTTCACCACTATTAATCACATAGTACTCAAAGTCCTAGTCACAGCAATCAGACAAGAAGAAATAAGAGGCATCCAAATTGGAAAGGAAGAAATAAAACTTCATTATTTGCAGATGACATTATACAAACACTTACTCTGTATAAAGAGAACTGTAAAGATTCTACCACAAAACTACTAGAAATGATAAAAGAATTCAGTAAAGTAGCAGGATACAAAATAAATATCCATAAGTCAGTTGTATTTTTATATACCAATAATGAACTATCAGAAAGGGAAACTATGGAAACAATCCCATTTGCAATTGTATTAAAAAATAGCCAGAAATAAATGTAACTAAGGATGTAAAAGACTTGTACTCAGAAAATTATGATACTAAATAAAGAAGTTGAAAAATATACAAATAAGTGGAAGCATATACCATGTTCATAGAGTAAGAATTAACATAATTAAATTATCATACTACCCAAAGCAATATAGATTCAATGCAATTCCTATCAAAATGCCAATGGTGTATTTCACAGAACTAGAACATATATTCCAAAAATTTAAATAGAATTACAAAAGACTCCAAATAAACACAGCAGTCTTGAGAAAGAAGAACAAAGTTGGAAACATTATGTTACCTGATATCAAACTATACTACAAGGCCATAGTAATCAAAAGAGCACTGATGGTACTGAAGTAAGAATAGACATATAGATCAATGGAAAAGAATAGAGATCCCAGAAATAAACCCTGTCTTTATGGACAATTAATATTTGACAAATGAGGCAAGAACATACATTGGGGTAAAGATAGTCTATTCAACAAATGGTGTGAGGAAAATTGGACAGATATGTGCAAAAAAAAGAAAAAAGAAATTAGATGACCTTCTTACACCATACACAATTATAAACTCAAGATGGATTAAAGACCTAAATGTTAGACTCAAAACCATAAAAATCCTAGAAGAAAACATGAAATCTTAGACATTTCTTGCAACAATTTTTTTTTCTGATATATTTTCATGGGAAAGGGAAATAAAATAAAAAATAAACATGGGATTACATCAAATTAAACATTTTTGCATGTTAAAATAAATCATGCCCGGCTGGTGTGGCTCAGTGGTTGAGCATCGACCCA
Source organism: Molossus molossus (assembly GCF_014108415.1). Taxonomy (NCBI): domain Eukaryota; kingdom Metazoa; phylum Chordata; class Mammalia; order Chiroptera; family Molossidae; genus Molossus; species Molossus molossus. The sequence goes on from NW_023425401.1 coordinate 44,565,728, forward strand.
TATGGCAAGAGGTTGCTGGTTTGATTCCCAGTCAGGGCACATGTCCAGGTTGTGGGCCTGACCTCTAGTGGGGGGCTTCCAGGAGGCAGCCAATCAATGTTCTCTCTCATCCATGTCTCTCTCTCTCTTCCTCTCTCTTTGTCTCTCTCTAAAAATCAGTAAAGAAAAATTATTTTAAAAAAGAAATCATCAAAAAAATGAAAAGAAAACCCACTGAATGGAAGAACATATTTGCCAATGATACAGCTGATAAGGGGTTAATATTCAAAATTTATAAAGAACTTATACAACTCAACACCCCAAAATAAGCCAATTAAAAAATAGTAAAGGACCTGAATAGCCACTTCTCCAAATAGATATGCGGATGGCCAGTAAACATATGAAAACATGTTAAGAGTCACTAATCATCAGAGAAATGCAAATTAAAACTACAATGAGATACCACCTTACACCTGTCAGAATGGCTATCATTAAGAAATCAACAAACAAGTGTTGTCAGGGATGGGGAGAAAAGGGAAACCTCAGGTACTGTTGTTGGGAATGTAGATTGGTATAGTCATTGTGGAAAACAGTATGGAGTGTTCTCTAAAAAAATTAAAAAATGGAACTGCCTTATGACCCAGTGACTCCACATCTGGAAATATCCAAAGAACCCAAAATACTTATTGGAAAGAATATTTGCACCCCCATGTTCGTTTCAACATCATTTACAGTAGCCAAAATTTGCAAGCAGCCCAAGCACCCATCAGTAGATGAGTAGATAAAAAAGCTGTAGGACATTTACAGTATAGAATAGTACTTGTCATAAAAAGGAAGGAAGTCTTGCCTGGACAGTGTGATTCAGTTTGTTGAGAGTTGTCCCATCCACCAGGAGGTCTCTGGTTTGATTCCAGGTCAGGGCATATGCCTGGTTGCAGGCTTGATCCCCATGAGGGGTTGTGTAGGAGGCAGCCAATGGATGTTTCTATCTCTCTCTCCCTCTCCCTCTCCCTTCCTCTCTCTGAAATCAATTAAAAAACACATCAAAGCCCGGCCGGTGTGGTTCACTAGTTGAGCATTCACCCATGCACCAAGAGGCCACTGGTTTGATTCCCAGTCAGGGCACATGCCCAGGTTGTACGCCCAGTCCCCGGGGGGGGGGGGGCATCCAGGAGGCGGCCAATTAATGTTCTCTTTCACCAGTGTTTCTATCTCTTTCTCCCTCTCCCTTCCTCTATCTAAAAATATCAATAAAGAAAAAATATTAATAAAAAATATTTTTAAAAAAAGGAAATCTTATGTTTTCTGAGAGCATGGATGGTCCTAGAGAGTATTATACCAAGTGAAACAAGCCAGTCAGAGAAAAACAAATATCATAAGATCTCACCTATATGTGGAATCTAATAAAGAAAACAAATGTAAAACAAAATAGAAACAGACTCATAGATATAGAAAACAGACTGAGAGCTGTTAAGGGAATTAGGGTTGTGGGACTGAGTGAAAAATGTGAAGGGATTTTTTAAAAAAAACCCTCAAAGGCACAAACAATAGTATGGTGACTATCAGGGGGAAAGATGTGAGGGGTGAGGGTAAAAGAATAAATGGTGATGATGGAAGGAGACTTGACTTTGGGTGGTGAATACACAATACAATATACACATGATGTATTATAGAATTGTACCCTTAAAACCTATATAATTTTATTAACCAATATCATGCCAATAAATTCAATAAAAGAAAACAAATAATAATAAATTAAAATAAGCATGAAAGTTTAGAGATTTAAAATGTTTATTATTATTAAAAATAATTTGTAATTATCTGATTGGAGATATTCATAACCTCCTATTTATTCATTTATTTTCCCCTCAAATATACTTTTTTATTAAATCAAATTTTCTTTTCTTCTTTTCTTTTTTTAATTAATTTATTTTTGTTACAGATGTTTCTCCTTTTTCCCCCATTGATACTCTCCTCCCCATCCCCCTATCCCATCCCCAACTTTGTTGTTTATGTCCATCGCATAACCTCCTATTTAATAAGAGTATTCTGTGCAGTCAAACTAATTTTTAATGTATAGCTAGGGTTTTTATCCCCATAGGTACCATTTTATGTAATATGAACCATGCTAAATATATTTCTTCTTGTTTTGATATCCTCAAATAACAAAGTAAATAAATACTTTCTTAGCTAAAGTGCTCAAAAGGAACTAATTTCACAAATCTGTAATATTGAATGGGCTCTAAACACCTTTCTTCCAAGCCACTAATACTAAACCACACACATACACAAAAATGGCTTAACTGAAATAATAATCAAGATGCTTTACAGAAGGAGGGCATTGGTATTTATTATTTATTAATAATCTACCTATAACTGCATCTATTTTTAGTGCTACACAACTGAAAAAGGAAACTTTCAATATGTCAACATTTAGAAATCATTGAGATAGTCAAGATGTGTACTACAAGGGCATACTAAGTTCAATAACAAAAGGCGACACAAATGAAATCTCATGTATTCCACAGTAGAGTCAATTTTTTAAACTTTTTTATAGAATTTTTTGGGTGACACTGTGAATAAAATTAATTGAATTTCAGTTGTACAATTCTATAACACATCATCTGTCCACTGCATTGTGTGCTCACCACCTCCAGTCAAGTCTCCTTCCATAGCCAGGCATCTCCCTCATACCCTCTTCTACTCCCCCCCCGCCCTTTAAATGCATACTTTTAAACAGACATAATTATGTAGTGCCAGTTTGTTTTATGTAGTGCTCTCTGTACTGAAATACAGACAAATATAAATATACATTAAATAGTGTTGAGTGAGATTCAGAAGTAATAAGTAAATGAACTAAAAATAAGATAACAAAAAAAATTTAACTTTCTGTTTGTCTTCCTCCTTGTCTAGGTAGTAAAAACATGCAATCTGTTGAAGCTTTTAAATATACTAAGTTTTATAAATCCCCACTGAATACAACCTCAAAATCTTTACTTACACCTCAGCGTCGTTAGCAAAATAGCTTTCTATTTAATAAATGTCTCCTTAAATTTTCATAAGGCAGCCAATTTTTCTCTGTAAGAAAAAATTCTTTCTTAAAAAGCTTTTTACAATGTTCTACGATCCATTTTCTCCTTCAAGTCAACCTCCCAATTCATAACAAATTACTTCCTTTTAGTGAATCAGAAGTGCTGTTGTAATCTTTTTATGTGGCTTATTTTTTTGAGCACTTACAAATAAAATAAGAGTGTATTTATAGAGAATGAATAATAAGAGGAATAATTAGTTCAGGTAAACATAACATTAGAAACAGTAAAGGAATTAGAATTGCTTTTGAAAACTACTGCTATATCCTACACCATCTGTGTCTACTTTGTTGATCATCAAAACCTTATCTCTATTTAGTTTCTCTACTCTGGAATGCAGCCTGAGAATAATTTTGAATAAGAAAGCAAGCTCTGAAAACAAATAAAAGTTTATATTCATTACCAAACATTTGAACGACGGAATGAAATGGTGGCACAAAATTGACTAGAGTCCGAACAACATTATAACCTCCAAATCCCTAATATATACTAGTTGGATGAAGGAATAAGAGGATCCCATTAAAATCATATTTTCAGTGAAAGTACTTTCTAACTATCTGGCATTAACAGACTATGGAGGACATGCATTTTTTTTTTTTTAGCTTTCATATCAAAGATTGTATTTCAGAAATCATCAAAAACACAGCTCTTGTGTCCTTATTCCTTGTTATTACCCCTTCAATGTTTGCTCCCAGAAAAATGTCAAGAAGACCACAGTGTACCTCTAAATACTGGCTGTATTTTATTTGATTCTCTGTATACCTAATTGTGCCTTTCATGTGGTTATGGATGTGAGTAAGTTGTTTTCCCAGTCTTTGGGCTAGGTACTCTTTATGATTTGGTAGAAACCAAGCATCTTCTCATCCATACACATATTCACACACAAAGGTTGTCATAACATTTTAGGGGATTCGCTGCTCTCTGCTAATCCATGCCCTCCAGGTCAAGAGTGCTTTCTTGAAGTAAAAAGGTAAAGGAGCAATAGGTATTTTGTATTGCTGAATTGAAAAATAAATGAAAAGGCAAGCAATAAAACAAACAGGCAAAAAAAAAAAAAATCTTGAAACTCCTGTTTTCTAGGAAGAGCACGGCAGTCATCTTATTCTCACTGTCACTTATGTTGTCATCGCCTAAGGGTAGGTGGATCAGCGCTTATTTCTCTAGGATCCAGATTGACTCAAAGAATGGCCTACATTCCATCACCTAGCTTTTAAACACTCTGAGTCTCAGCTATATCCTCTGGGGACTGATTTCTAAACTAAAACTTAGGACATGTAGCCTGACACTTGAACTATTTTTGGAAACATTAGTACTGTCTAGGAAAGCAAGTGATGTTGGTTAGATGTGTGCCTTCTCTGATGGGTTTCCTCATTTCTTCTAAAACTCCTAACCCATAACCATTCTGCAGTTATGGGTGCTAATGTCTAAAATTTATTTGGAAAAGTATCAAGAATAATGAATTGATGGATGAATACAGGAGAGATGGGTTTTAGATATGTGATGAAGCAAATAGAGTCAAATGTTAATGGAAGGAATCAGATATATCGATGGTTCACTGTAAAATTCTTCCAACTTTTCAAGATGGTAAAAAATTTTTATAACAAAAATTTAGGAAAACTACAATGAAAAAGGAAGAAATAAAAACATCACAAAAGAAATAATACAAATCATTAACAGTGGTTATAGCTGAATGACAGAATTATGGATGATATTAATTTTTTATTTTGGAATTTTAATTTATCTGTATTCTTTAATTTTCTACAAATTAAATTTTTCTTCATAAATAATAACATGTTTTATTAAGGACTTAGAAATCACACTGCGATAGATTAGCCTGCTGGAGCCCAGGTGTTTTGTTGGGTACTGAAACTGGATACACTTTGCAGAGTAGTTGTGGGGCTGTATCATTCCAGGGATTAGATTTATCTTTGGAGGTAAATGGGTTGAAGAGGAGAATGAGCTTAAAGGGGCTGTGCAAAGAAATGGTATAATAATATTATAATGTTTGTTTTTATGAATTCTAAAAACAAAAGAATGTATTGGAATGGAAGAAGAGATACAGAGTGTATATGAGGACGATGAAGAAAACCAGTAACCTATGTGCCAAAACCTTCAGTAACTTGGGTCAATTATATAACACAAGCCCATAGTGCACACACACACACAGCCAGAGTAGCTTCATTTGAGCTGTTTAAACACACATTAACAGGGAAATTTCAGTAATAGAATCATCCTAGCAATTATTTTGCTTCCTGAGTTTCATGTCACTTTTCTATTAAGCAAATCCAGTAAAAGTCATTTTTCCAGAAAAAAAATACAAAGCATTGGCTTTAGAAAATTATATATATACATACATATAATTATTGCATTACAGTAAAAATTTTGCCCTTATGATATTGTGATATACTTGTTTGGAGACAAGAAGACAAAATAGTTATAATGTCAAGCCACCATCAAGACAGTGATCACTTGTCATGCTTTGAGTAGTAGACTCTTAGTATATGTAACTATAAGATCAATTTTTTAATACTAAATAAGAAAAGTTATTTCTTTACTAATAAAGTACAAATATTGAGGAACATCTTTAAAACATGAAGAAATGACATTTTTATTTAATATAATATTTCAACTATTGGAGTCATGTGTCCTAAAATGGTAATTGACTGATAAGCAATGTAAGAGCAACAAACAATAGTATTTGTGGTCTAAATTCATATACTGTTTCAGTAAAGTAAAATGCACAATAAATTGTAAGTATAACCACATAATTGGATTGGGCCTATTTTCCTCTTATCATCTAAGAAAAACAATAGATGATATCATCTATTGCTTGTGAATGAGAATTTGGACACAGTAATCAGAAGCAATAAGATAAAGACAACAAAATATGTTTGACAGATTATGATCTCTTTACGGCAACAAAGCAACATGTGATCACTAGCTGCACAGAGGCAAATGGAAGTTGTTGCCATCATCTGAATCTATTTTCCTTTGTCTTTACATTAAGTAAAGTATATGTAGACATTCAAATACCACCAGAAAAACCTGATTGGATCAAGTTACAAAGAACACTAAAACTTGTCTAAGGAACCAGGAAGAAAGCAGTTGTCTAAAGAGGCCTATGTTTTTTACCTACCTCAGCGAGCCATTATTGGTAGCAACAAGGCAAAATAATGTGGCATATTAATTTCATTTATGGCCTCAATTATTCATTTTCTCTGCATTTATTACCCTTGTTAAGAGAACTGGGAGTTCTTCTTGTCATGGTGAAGTGCACTTGACCATCCTATGTAACTTGCTTTGGACAACAGAATGAATCAGCAGGTGACAGCTGCAAACCTAGTCTCAAAGGGTTTTGTGTGTTCCTACTTTCCTTCTAGCACTTTTGCCATAGCCATGAGGACATGCCCAGATTAGACTGCTGATTCTAAACAAAGGATGAAAAACATGTAGGAAAGAGCCCTCTCAGCTAAAGTATGTCAGCCAAGCCCAGTGAAGAACAGGGCCCATGGTCAACCTGCAATTAGGTGAGTACTCCTGGAAGATATCAGCAGAGCCAATGAACCAAGCCCAGCCTAGTTCAACAGAACCCTTCACATGTGTAAGAAATAAATGTTCTTTGTTGTATGCCACAGAAGTTTCATGATTGTTACACAGCAAAATCTGATACATAACTTAACGTCTGTTTTTAGTTTATTTTCGTAAGTTGGTGGTGATTTTAAAAAATTCCCTTAATAAAAGCTATACAAATCTGTAATTCATAAAACATCCCAAACTTAGGCTGCCTATTTCAAAATAATTGGCAAACACATTCTTATCCTTTGACTTTTATAAATTGTCTACCAGTTCGGTTTTGTTTTGTTTTATCTTCACCTGAGGACATTTTTGCACTTATCTTCAGACAGAGTGGGAGTGAGGGGGGGTGGGGGGAGAGAAAGAGAGAAACATTGATGTGAGAGAGACACATCGGCTGGATGCCACCCACACGACCCCAACCGGGGCTGGGGACAAACTGCAACCAAAATACATGCCCTTAGCGGGAACTGAACCTGGGACTCTGTGGTTCATGGGCCAAAGCTCTAACCGCTAAGCAAGATCAGCGAGGGCAGCGGTTGTATGATTTTTTTGTTGTTGTTGTTCATATTTTAAATGTTGTATAAATTACATTGTAATGTAGATCAAAAGAACTTATATTTCATTGTTAGAGAAAGTCAAGCCTCTACATTATGGCATCACATATAAACAATTTTGAGAAGAACTTTAATAAAAGTAAATGTCTGGCCAGTGTGGCTTAGCTGTTTGAGTGTTGTCCTATACACAGAAGGTCACTAGTTTGAATCCTAGTCAGGGCACATGCTTGGGTTGCAGGCTTGATCCTTAGTAGGGGACATGCAGGAGGCAGATAGATGATGGATGTGTCTCTCTCATGGATGTTTCTATCTCTTCTTCTCCCTTCCACTTTCTTTAAAATCAATAAAAAATCATATTTATAAAAAAGTAAATGTCTACTGAACTCCCCTGAAGTTTTATGTTCTTTTCAAGTAAATAATAGCAACAACTAACTGAACCATGATATAAGAGAAGAAAAGAACTCTGTAGCCCTGGCCAGTTTGGCTCAGCAGTTAGAGGGTCAGCCTGCGATCCAGAGAGACCCGGGTTCAGTTCCCACTAAGGGCATGTACCTCGGTTGCAGTTTGTCCCCAGCCCTGGTTGGTCGTGTGGGTGGTTGCCACTCAATGTGTCCCTTACACGTCGATGTTTCTCTCTCTCTCTCTCTTCCTCTCTCTCCCTCCCACTCTATCTGAACAAAAAATGGAAAAAAGTCCTGAGGAATTTTTTTATACAGTCAACACATTGCAGGAAAAAGTGGACCAAATTGTGTGAGGAAGCAGGGAGAAGATAGGTTCTGTTTAAATATAGCAGAGCGGTACAAAGAGAGGTAAGATTATACATTGATATGCCATTCCATATACCCAAGGTATGTCAAATGTACTAATACCTAAATAATATCACATAGAGAGTTAAATTTATATTATGAATACACTCCCTGAAATTCTTTGAAAGTGAGAAAATATATCAGTTTTCCAATGAGCATCTAAGAATATTTTCTTTTCTGTAAAAGAAACGTGGAGATATATTTTGCAATTGGTTAGATATTTATTCCAAAAGTAAAAATAACTAACATTATTTCAGAGGGGTAATACTTGAACAAAGGTTAATATTAGCAGAAAAAAGAGAACAGAAACTTAAATATTTGAAAACATTGCTTAACTAGATTTAAATGTCAAAACAATCTGCAATGCATACATTATTCTCACATTTACTACTGAGGAAATTATCTCAGAGGTTATATAACCTTTTGTACAGAAGTTCTCAACATTTGGTCCACAGGCCCCTGGGGATCTTCAAGAACCTTTTAGGGAGCCAATGAGATCAAAATGATTTTCATAAAAGTTTTCATACATCATTTCCTTTTTTCTCTGTGTTGACTTTTGCATTCTGGTACAAAATAATGGTGTGTATAAGTTCTTCTATCCTATCACAAATCAAGGTAGTGGCACCAAACTATACTAATAGTCATTGTATTCGTCACCACCAAACTCTCAGGGAAAAAATGCAGTCATTTAAGCATGTCCTTGATTAAACAGTGAATATTTTGATACATCACAATTCTTGAGTAAGCATCTTTTAAATATCCTGGGTGACATAATGGGAAATGCACATAACTCTCTCCATCTCTTATCAAAGTATGATGGTTGTCTCAATGAAATCTTCTGTGCAGTTGCTTGAGTTGCAAGCTGAAGTAGCCACTTTTTTGTAGATGACTATTTTTACTTGAAAGAATGACTGACAGATAAACTATGATCACTCAGACTTGGGTATTTGGCAGACATTTTCTTGAACATAACCAATGTATACCTGTCACTTCAGAGAAAACAACTGACAGTGATTGTTGCCAATGACAAAATTTGAGTTTTTGAGCTAAAATTCAAATTTTGAGAAGCTTCTATCAACCCCCATCAATATGAAAGCTTCCCAGTACATAGAGTCTCTTCTGATGAGATTGGTGGTGAAATTAATGATGTGATTTGTATAATGAAAAGTACGAACATTTGAAAGATGAGAATAATTCAGTAAAACGAGTAGTACATGATGTTACAAACTTATGTATGTATAGGAGATCATTTAAAGTGCAACTTACAGCACTTTACAGCAATGGAATTAAATGTAAGTGCGGTAAGTTCATTGATATAGTTTCACTGCAACTACCCTTGATATGATTTCACTGCAACTAACCTTTAAGACACTGCTGCTTAGCAAGTGTTGGTATAGCATTTTTGAAGAATATTGACAATTATCTGAAAAGGTATTAAAATACTCCTTCCGTTTCCAACTACATATCTGTGTCAGGACAGATTTTCTTCATATACTTCAACACTATATTGTAACAGATTAAATCAAGATAAGAAAATCCAGGTATCTTCTATTATGTCTGACAATAAAGAGGTTTGCAAATATGTAAAAAAAAACAAACATTCTTTTCACTGGTATTTTTGTTGTTGTTGTGAAAACTGTAGCTATTTTTTATGAAAAATTTTGTATTTATGTTAGAAAGTAATGAGCTTATTGTTATTTTAATGAATTAATAAATATTTCTAAAATAATTTATTTTTAGTTTCAATTTATAAATATTTATATAAGTCACATTTTAAAAGCCTCTTTGGGGGTCCTTAATAATTTTTAATAGTGTACATGAGTCCTGAGACCAAAGCTTCTAAGAACTGCTATCTTAGTTGTAATAGAAAATGTACTAAAGCTCTACTTAGTCTGACCCAAATTCAAGAGTCAAATTTGCAGCCCATTCTTGGTAAGAGCATATAACATATACTATCTATCTCAATTACTAGCTTTATTCTGTGGTATATTTCATTACCTTTTCTTCGTAATAGCTTTACTTCCTCTTTGCCATTTAATTATAATCTATATTCTCTTGTTATTATATATATTTATAAAATTCCTAAATTATTTTTAGAACTAAGTAGGATATCAATAAATGGACACTATTTTAATCTTGTTTTCTAAATAGTAACAGTAAAGGTATATATATTCTAAAGCAGTTTTTAAATTCTGAAACATTCAAAATCTTTAACCATAGCATTATCTTCCATCATATAAAAAAAGTGATAGTACTTATAAATCACTTCAGACCCTTTACTCTGCCCTGTTGCCTCATATAAATAATAGAACACATATGTGGAGTCACTGTCCACGATGAAGTGGGGAATCTGTGGCCCTACAGAAGGGTAAAACCAACTCGTTTGTAAAGAATTATGCTCAGAAATATGGCTTAGAATTTTGGCATCACTGACACCCATAATTGAATAAATCAACCTAGAGTCTTTTAGCTCAGTTATTAAAGTATACTTAATTATGATCTTTATCTGATAAAATGACTATCTTAAAGTTATTTAAAAGTACAATGAAATAGGGATAGTAAATGTAAACAGAGAAAGAATTTCCAAATGTTTTTAATAATTGTATCTTATATTTACATCAAAAACATGTATCATAATTCTTATAATCATATTTGAAACCTAAGTGAATAAATATCTGTTCTTATGAACAGATCTTGGAAATAGAAATTAAGGCAATAATTCTACTCAAAACAGAAAGATATTATTTATTTATTATTATTTACATCCAATATTATTCTACGTTAGTTTGAGGTGTATAACATAGTGATTAGACTATAATATACTTTATAAATTATTCCCCCTGATATTTTCAGTACCCTACAGGCACCATACATAGTTATTACAATATTATTGACTCTATTTCCTATGCTGTACTTTACATCCACATGACTATTTTTAACTATTAGTCTATTATTTCTCAATCCCTTCACCATTTTATGTAGTCCTCCAACACCCCTCACCTCTGGTAACCATCAGTTTGTTCTCTGTATCTATGACTCTGTTTCTGTTTGTCTTGTTTGCTTGTTTATGTTGTCCTGTAGGTACTACATATAAGTGAATCCTATGGTATTTCTCTTTCTCTGACTAACTTATTTCACTTAGCATAACATCTTTAGGTCCATCCCTACAGTTGCAAACAGTAAGATTTTGTTCTTTTTTATGGCCATTTATTATTTGTATATTTGACCTTTTTCTTCTTCTTCTTAAAGAAGACCCTTTAACATTTCTTGTAATGCTGGTTTGGTATTAATAAACTTTAGCTTTTTTTTGCCTAGGAAGCTCTTTATATGTCCTATTTTATTTTTATCTTATTTTCTATATTTATTTTAGAGAAAGAGGAAGGAGGAGGGAGAGATAGATCTACGAGAGAGAACATAAATTGGCCGTCTCCTGCATGCCCCCCACTGGGGATTTGGCCTACAACCTGGGCATGTGCCCTGGCTGGGAATCGAACTGGTGACCTCTTGGTGCGTGGGTCAATGCTCAACCACGGAGCCACACTGGCCGGGTTGTCCTATTTTAAATGATAGCTTACTCATAGAGTAATCTTGGTTGTAAATACTTTATTTTCATCACTTAAAATATTTCTTGCCAATTCCTACTGGCCTGCTAAGTTTCTGTTGAGAAATCAGCTGACAGTCTTATGGAAGCTCCCTTGAAGGTAACTAACTGCCCTTCTCTTGTTGGTTTTAAGATTATCGCTGTGTCATGAACTTTTGGCTTTTTTTTTTTTTTTTAATCCTCACGTGAGGATACTTTTTTTACATTTATCTTCAGATAGAGTGGGAGAGAGAGAGAAACAACATGAGAGAGACACATCAACTGATTGCCTAACTGGGGCAGGGGACCAAACCACAACCGAGGTACATGCCCTTGACTAGAATTGAACATGCAACCCTTTGGTCCACAGGCTGACACTCTAGTGGCTGAGCCAAACCAGCCAGGGTGAACTTTTGGCATTTTAATTATGATGCGTCTTGGTGTGGGCATCTTTTCCATGCTTCCTGGACTTCTATGTTTATTTTGTTTACCAGGATAGGAATGTTTTCTCTCGTTATTTTTTCACATAGGTTTTCAATTCCTTACTCTCTCTCTCTTCTTCTTTTGGCACCTCCATTATGCAAATGTTGTTGTTGAAGTTGTCCCAGAGGCTCCTTACACTATTATCATTTTTTAAATTCTTTTTTTTTTCTTTTTGTTCTTCTGATTGGGTGTTGCTGCTTCCTTATTTATATTCTAAATCATTGATGTGATTCTCTGCTTCATCTACTCCACTGTTGATTCCCTATATTCTTCATTTCAGTTCATGTATCTTTCATGTCTAACTGATTCTTTTTATGGTTTTCATATTCTTTTCTATGTTGTTCAAATTCTCACTAAGTTCCTTGAACATCCTTATAACCATTGTTTTAAACTCTGTACTTGGTAGTTTGCTTGCCTCCATTTCATTTAGTTCTTTTTCTGGATATTTCTCCTGTTCTTTCATTTGGGACCTGTTTCTTTTCTTCATTTGTCATGCTTTCCTATGCTTGTTTCTATGTATTAGTTGGAGTTTCTATATATCCTGGACTTGGTAGAGTGGTCTTATGTAGTAGGTGTCCTGTAGGGCCTGGTGGTGCAGCCTCTCCAGTCACTAGAGCTGGGTGCTACAGTTGCACCTCCTGTATGTGCTCTGTGCACTGTCCTGTTGTAGTCGAGCCTTGATTGCTCCTGGCATGTCACTGGGGGGTATTGAACCCCAGGCTAATCAGCTGCAAGGACCGGTTGTGACTACAGAGGAGAAGCTGATGTACAGGGGCTGAGCCAAAGAATCGGGGCTAACTTAAGTGGTCCTTTGGTGCCTGCTGAGTTCATCCCTTGGGAGCGTAGCTCATGGAAGTGGTAGGATGGTAATTCAGCATGGTCTGCAGCTGTCCACCTGGTGCACAGGTTCTGGGGCCTCCCAGGAGGTACAATGTCAGCCACCACCTGTGTCCTACCTGGGGCCTCCTAGCACAAAATAGAGAACAATCTGCAGATGACTGCTACTTGCGCTGGGCTTGGAGGTGCCCAGGAGAGACAAAACTGCCAATTAATGTCATCTGCCACTAGTGGCAGGTCTGGGGCCATGTAGCATGTGATACAGGATATGCAGAGGCCAGATGCTACTTGTTGAGAAACTTTAGGAAAGTCTGAAGCATGCGGCAAGAGATGCCATTTGCCTAGAAAAGCCATTGAAAATTCCTCGAGTGGACCCGCAAGTTTGGTGGGGTAGGGTCTCAGGGAATCTCCAGGGTACAGTGAAGAATGATAGCCAGGTTGATGGAGACTCAGATATGGTACCTTCCTGCTGGCTCTGTGGGGAAGAGCTCAGCCAAGGAACAACGGCTTCTGCCAGAACTTCTATCTAGTAGAAAACTTCCCCTCCAGCTCTCACCCTGAAGCTGGACAATTCAGTTCCTACCTTTTGTCTGTTGCCTTTTGAGCTGCTGCCCCAGCACTGGAGCTCAGAGCAAGTGAGTCTGAATAAGTCCATGCAAAGGCCTTAAGAGGAATTGCCTGGGACTCCAGCAGCCCTCTATCCTACCCAGCCACAACCCTGCCGGTTTTTACAGACAGAATTATGGGGACTTCTCATCTCAGCACTGGAATCCTGGGCTGGGGCAGCCGGGTGAAGTGCTGCAACCCCACATTCCTTAGGGGGACCTTCACAGCTGAGATATCCCTCCCCGTTTTTTACTGCCACACATTGGTGTGCGACCGGCCAGTTCTGTGTCTCTGCCTCTCATACCAGTATTGATATGGCTTCGTCTTTATATCCTTAGCTGTAGGACTTATGTTCAGCTAGATTTCAGGTAGTATTGAATAATGGTTGTTCTATCATTTAGATGTAATTTTGGTGTGGTTGTGGCATTTACTTATGCTGTCAATTGAACAGGAAATCCATACAGGAAGTTGGGCTACTTAACTAACATTGAAAAAATACAATTTGTGACATATTGGCTCCGGGTTTGAAGATAGAAAAAGGCAATGAATGTGGACATTTCCATCCAAGACTTGTAATTTGATTGAGAGGGATGCTATACATATAAAAAGTACTTATAGAATGACCAATCTCTCACAGTCATAGAGAAAATAAGAGTTATTAAAATTCAGGTGAGATTTCTTCTTGTTGGGTGATCTCAGAAGCTTTATTGAAGAGGCAGATTTTGAATGAATTGAAACAATAGAAAGAATTGGATGGGTGTGGGGTGCCAATTTCACGTAAAAGAAACAGTTTTTCACAAAGGCATGGGAATTGCCTATTTTGGCTAGAGAAAAGGTATCTTTTGGAAGAACAGGAGAAATAAGTTAAAGTAATAAAAATACTACTAATAAAATGAGGCCAGATTATAAAAAGTCTTGCAGGCCAGATAAAAGAGCATGTGGGCTATAGTTTAATGACATTGAAAGACCCTGATTTATAAAGTCCAGACTGTGTATTTATCCACAAATACAGTCTAAATTTTAAAAAGATAGTGACCAGTCATTTCATTGCCATTTACTAATAAACTATATAGAACCTCGTTAATTAGTAAGGCTCCAGTTAACAGAAATAAGTTCAAATCTTAGTTTTGCTTCCTAACCTCAGAAAAGTTGCTTAACTTCTATGTACCTCACTTTCATCGTCTCTAAAATAGAAATACTAATTGTACACTAGAGTTGTTTAGAATTAAATCAAATAATGCAGGTAAGGCAAAATACTTGGCACCACACAAGTTCTCTATGTATATACATATGTTGACACCAACACACTTATTAACACAAAATATTTCCTATAATTTGTTACTTATCTTGACAGCCATGCCTAACAAAGAATCACAAATTTTACCTTATCACAAAGTATTTTTTCCTAATTCCTAGTAAGTAGTAGTACTAGTGAGTAGTACTTGGGAAACATCTGTGGTAAATGCAATGATGAGAAAAACATATGTAGAAATTGGAATGCTTTTTATGAGACACAGAACTCAAAATGAATGAATGATTAATAAATAAAATAAAACAATCCATTTCATTGAGCAAAAAAATTTCAAGGTTACCCAGACAATTTCTCTATGCCCTATCAGTTAGTGAATACGGAAGTCACTAAAAGAAGTCTAAAATAGGCTACCCAATTCATCTCTCTCCTCCAGCTAGATCCACACTGACACAAGAGAGGCTCACGGAATTCCTCTACCATCAATTTTTAAAACCTACAAAGAAATTGATTTTTCAATTTTCTGTGTAAACTTTTCAAGGTTCAATGGCCTGCTGTGTCAGAAAATCCTCATTGCCGATTAATCCCTCTTATCTGTCCTATCATGTTTTGATCTTAGTGCCATCAGAAAGTGTCAAGAACTGAAATTTTAAAAACCAATTTAACAAACATTAGGAGAGATTCAGTAATTCTGAATAAATTTCTGATAAGATTCCAATAAGATTCTGATAAAAATAATTTGCTTACTCAAAGATTGAATGAAAATGCAGTTAAAGACCGTACTTTCCAAAGATGGCCACAAAAGTATCTCTCATCTCAGATGTTCTAGAATCTTCCCTCTCATCCATAAAGAGATTAAATCTAATTCCCTTCCTTTTAAATTTGTAGCTTTTTTGTAAAGGATGCAGTGTGACTTCCAAAGTAAGGTCAGAAAAAGCCATTCAGCATCCACCTTGCGGGTAACGGACCCTGAGCCAGCATGTAAGGAAGTAATGTGAGTGTCCGGAAGCTCCCACGCTATGAGGATGCCCGGGCTAGCCCATGTAATGAGACCACACGAAGCAGCCCCAGGACTGCCTGGAGAGAGGCCCAGCCAGTCCCCTGCTATTCTAGCTCCAGTCACCTTGGGGCTGCAACTGCATCAACCACCCCAAGTCTAATTCCCTAGCCAAGCTTTTCTCAAAATCTTGAGAAACAGAAAAAAAAGAGTATTGTTATTTGAAACCACTGTTTTGTGATGTTTATGCATAACAATACTTAGAACATTGCCTTTATTAGAATACTATAGAGATATACATATGAGTCAGTGATTTTCAACAGGTGTATCGCAAGAATTTTTAAAACACCTGATTACTTAGTCAGGGGCACTGATCTCTTTTCCCTTAGATCGTCAAGTAAAAAAAAAATGGCAACAGCCAACACAACAACAGATGTATAAAAATTATACCTCTATTTGTTTTGTCAGATTGGCCAAAAATAAAACATTATTTTGGTGCTGTAGAATTTTAGTAATTAAATTATGTGCACTGGAAAATGAAAAAAGGTTGAAAAATCACTGCTCTAAGCTATAGGTCCAGTACTTGTAAAGATAAAGTTGATAAGCTACAGCCAACATGCAGAAAGGGGCCCTACTATTTTGTTTCATTTTATTTTTAATGGAATTTATTGGGGTGACACTGGTTAACAAAATCATACAGGTTTCAGGTGTGTAATTCTGTAACACACCTGTACAGTTATTGTGTGTTCACCACCCCAAGTCAAGTCTCCATCCATAGCCATTTATTCCCCCTATACCTTCCTCTATCACCCAACCCCCCTCTCTTGTGGCAATCTCAACCACACTGCTGTCCTCGTTCTTGGGCTTTTTATCTTTTTCCTTTTTTGCTTAATCCCTCCACCTCTCAATCAGCCCTCACTCCCAACAGCTGTCAGCCTGCTCTCTATCAATGAGTCTGTCTCTATTTTGCTTGTTTGTTCATTTTGTTAATAGATTTCACATATGAATGAAATAATATGGTACTTGTCTTTCTCTTGCTGGTTTATTTCACTTAGCATGATGCTCTCCAGGTCCATCCATGCTGTCAGAAAGGGCAAGATTTCCTTCTTTTTACAGCTAACTAGTATTTCATTGTATAAACATACTACAGCTTCTTTATCCACTCATTTAATGATGGACACTTAGGGTGATTCCAAATCTTGGCTATTGTAAACAACACTGCAATGAACATAGGGGTGCATATATTCTTTTGAATTAATGTTTTGGGGTCTTCGAATATATTCCCAGAAGTAAAATGCTGGGTCATAAGGCAGTTCCATTTTTAATTTTTTGAGGAACCTCTATACTGTTTCCTCAGTGGCTGCACCAACCTGCATTCCCAACAGTACACAAGGATTCCCTTTTCTTCATGTCCTCACCAACACTTGTTGTTTGTTGATTTACTGGTGATAGCCATTCTGACAGGTGTGAGGTGACATCTGATTGTGGTTTCAGTTGGCATTTTTCTGATGATTAGTGATGTTGAGCATCTTTTTATACACCTATTGGCCATCTGTATGTTCTCTTTTGAGAAGTGTCTCTTTAGGTTCTCTGTCAATTTTAATTGGATTATTTGGTTCTTTGGTGTCGAGTTTCATAAGGTCTTTATAAATTTGGGATATAAATTCATATCAGATGTATCATTAGTGAATATGTTCTCCCATTCAGTCTGTTTGTTTTGTTAATGGTTTCCTTTGCTGTCCAAAAACTTGTTTATTTTTTCTTTTGTTTCCCTTGCCCAAGGAGATATATCAGAAAACATACTGCTACTAGAAATGTTCAAGATTTCCCTGCCTATGTTTTCTTCCAGGGTCTTTATGGCTTTGGGTCTAACATTTAAGTCTTTCATCTATGTGGAGTTTATTCTTGTGTATGGTGTAAGAAGGTGGTCTAATTTCACTTTTTTTTTTTTTTTTGCATGTATCTGTCCAATGTTCCCAACACCATTTAGGGTTCTACTATTTTAAAAATGTACTTGATGAATCATAAAGCATCTGAAGGTGATTTGTAATCTGTAAAGCACTACACAGATGCTAGATGGTTTGGCTAAATGGTATGATGAATTCTATAATATAAGTGCAGAGCCTCTAAAAAAATAATTTCATCATGCCCAGCCGATGTGGCTCAGTGGTAGAGCATAAATCCATGCACCAAGAGGTCACCAGTTCCATTCCTGGTCAAGACACATGCCCAGGTTGTGGGTGATCCCCAGTGGGGGCGTGCGGGAGGCAGCTGATCGATGTTCTCTCTCATTGATGTTTCTATGTCTCTCCCTCTCCTTTCCTCCTAAAACCAATAAAGAAAAACATTTTTTAAAAAAAAGAAAGAAATTTCCTCATTCTTCAAGACTTGGGGCAAATATCTCCATCTGATGGCTTCCCTGATACTTCCAGAAAGTGTTAACTATTCCCTCTTCTGTGCCTGTTGTACATTTTGCACTTCTATAATTTTTGGTTTATTTTTTTATGTCTATCTTCCCTACTTAACCACCACTTTCTTAAAGACAGTTCTAGGCATTATTTATCTTTCTGATCCAGATTAAAACCCAATGCTGTCACATAGTAAGCACTAATACACGTGTGGCGATGAACAAATGAATAAATACTTTCTGGTAATGTATTTGGGTATGGCCATACACCAAAAACTCTTCAAGCATAGGTAAACAATAGAATTTCAGTTTTCAAAAGACTCATCATCCTCTAAAAGACAATGAGATGGAAATCTGCCTTCCCATTTTAATGTCCACACTGAGTATTTCATCCCAATGAATCGTTTCTGGGAAGTATTTTCTCGATATTCAATTGCTTTTTTTCTTCTACCTGAAAAATCTCTGAAACTCTGACCTTCTTTTGATGACACAATATTCTTTACCTATATCTGTTTTTTGTGTACATGTTTATTTTTTGTCAATTCAAAATTTGGAATATTATAAAATTATTTCATTTATATACAAGAATAAAGAAATGACAAAGCCTAATGTTCTTTTTAATTTCTTTTAAATCACCAAAATTTTATGTACATATATATTTTTTGTTAATCTTCACTCGAGGATACTTTTTCCATTGATTATTAGAGAGATTGAGAGGGAGTGGAGGGGGCAAGAGAGAGGGGGAGAGGGAGAGAAAGAGAGAGAGAGAGAGAGAGAGAGAGAGACATCGATATAAGAGAGACACATAAATTGGTTGCGTCCCACACATGTCCGTCGGGGCTGGGCCAGGGAATCAAACCTGCAGCTCAGGTATGTGCCCTTGACCAGAATCAAACCTGTGACCCTTGGGTGAGTGGACCAGTGCTCTAACTACTTAACCACACTAGCCAGGGCTGTACATATTTTAACATGAGTAAAACAAACAATAATTAAAATGTGTTTTCAACAGGTCATGAAATCTACTAATATCCTTTTTTTGTTAGGAAATTTCTTTACAAGTAAGTCAAATTGTCTCCCATGGCAACTTTTTAAAGGGAAAATATCGTTACCAAATTTTCTCTTATTTGAATAGCAGTCACATCCTTGTTTAATATCTTTCATTTAAATCCCATTTGAATTGCATTGTCTTATTTCCTCTTTTTATTCTAACCTCACAGGCTAATTCTTGTTTATAGTGGCATTTCACAGGCATTGCATACTTAGTGTCATTTGCAAATTATCTTGTTAATCTGGATGATTCATCTTGCAGAATGTAAATTAAGATGTGATACTGGTCCCAGCTATCATAGGGGATATTCCCATTAATTTGGTATTTTGTTCACTGTGATATATATATAAAATTATGGCTGCTAGTAATTATGGCTGTATGAGTCT
The DNA here is from genome assembly GCF_014108415.1 of Molossus molossus. NCBI lineage: Eukaryota > Metazoa > Chordata > Mammalia > Chiroptera > Molossidae > Molossus > Molossus molossus. The sequence continues at coordinate 44,585,325 of NW_023425401.1, forward strand.
AATTCTATGATAAAAAAAAAAACCTCTTCCATCATGAATTTGTGCTTAATGAATAAAATGTGTTATAATAAAAGTAATTTTTGGATCTGCAAGGAGAAAATGCCCCTCCCTGTACTTTTTAAAACTTGGGAGTGAACTGGATTTAAAACTCTAAAACAATTGAGTGATATAAGCAGTCTACCTGGATAGAAACTGAAAAAAAAAAACACAAAAAAAACCACTCATAATAATAAATAGTAGCCTCCTTTTATTGCGAACTTACAATGTGTTAAGTATGTTCCCAGGCATTTTCATACTGACAGAGTTAATATAGCAATGTACCAGGACCACTCTGGTGCTTAACATACATTAACATATTTAATCATCACTGCACCTCAGAAGCCAGATACTTACATTGTTCACATGTTACCCAGGAGGAAACAAAGCACAGTCAACTACCTTGCAAGCAGTTGAGCCAAGATTAAAACCCAGACTCTCACCCTAGCTGGGTGGATCAGTTGGTTAGAGCATCACCCCTTACACCAAAAGACTGCGGGTTCAATTCCCAGTCAGGGCACAAAACTAGATTGCGGGTTCAATCCCAGGTTGGGGTGTGTACGGGAGGCAACAAATAGATGTTTCTCTCTCTCTACCTTCCTTTCTCTCTAAAAAAAGAAAAAAGAAAAAAAAGTCCAGGCTCTCTGACCCCAGGGTTTTAACTACTAGTTTTTTGTTTGTTTGTTTATTTTAATTTCAGCCCCATTTTACCCATAGTAAAATGAGAATAGCATAAAGATTACTCCAGAATACCCATGGCTGCTGAGTACTGGAGCTCAGACTTGAACCTCTACCTGTATGATTGCAAAGTCTATGTATTCCCCATAGTACCACTGAAAAGATCCAATGATGAAAGGTTAGAGGGGAGGGCTAACTCTCTGGCCCTTGTAGATGAGACCAGCCTTTTGTTTCATTTTCTACTCTCCTCTTCTGTGGCACAACTTCTTGAAACCTATGTGACACATTCTCCACACCACACAGCAGTCAAAATGTGTGTTTCCTATTAATTAACATATAGCTGATCTTGATATAAAGAAACTTTTATTTCCACATGGTTTGGAAATCTGTGTCTCATTTCATATTCTGCTCCTAAAGCCTGTACGCTTAAGAGTTAATGTCAAGCTCAGGAATTGGCAGTTAATCATAATCAATCAGAACACTGGTAATAAGAGCAAGTTGTCCATTTAATTGATGCTTTCTCTCCCTGTTTATATTCATTTTATTATTAATAACCACTTCCTAACTCCCTCATTTTAAGAAGTGACTACCAATATTACTTTGATATCCAAAAAATTGTTTGTTTGGTATTTTACTCTTCTGTCATTTTTAAATACTATTTTATTCTCCTTATTCTACTTTATTAGTGCATAATTCCATCATTTAACATGATTTCCAATGTCTCTCTTCTGATATCACCTGTTGAACAAAAAGAAAATACTTTCTTGTCAACAGTTAATTCCTTGTAACTCCAAAGTTCATATCTATTTTATCAGCAATACTTCCTCCACATACCATCTGGGCTGAGCTAGCCTGTAGAAACCAACTATCATCTCAACCCTGTCACGTCAATCAGGTCTGTCAAAGCAATTTTAAAAACTGTGAGCTTCACTCTGTCATGGTTAAATGAACCCTTTTATCCACTACTAAAAATATTACATGCCTTCTGACTTTGTTTAATTGTTCTCAAAGAGCAATTTTGTAGACTGTCATTGTCACTTAAAGTTTTTGAACAGCCAGCTCTCAAGCAGAAACTGAAATAATGAAGCTCAAAAGATTAGCATACAACCCCAAAGAGGGTAATTCTAATATAATCAAAGCCCCATGGTGTTATTGGTTTCATATCCAGCTGTGAGATTCAAACTCTAAGCTCCCCCTGCCCCCAAGCTCCAGACTTTCTGAGAATCTTCTTCCAGGACAAAATATCGACTTTTTATATGCCCAGTTATAGGAGCTTATAGACCCTGAAGTTAATTTCTGCCTGGATCACACTCCATGGTTTTACTCAGTCTGAAATTTGGTGCCAAAGAATGCTTAATGAGCTCCAAAGAGGTGATCGCCAGCACAGAAGTGAATTTAAATTTCACACTAATGCCAGCTAGTGCTCCATGGGCAGAACTGCAGCCAACCAACCTACATTTTATAGCTGTCTTTTCTGCATTTGCATTTGGATTTTCTTCTATACAACTAGCACCTCAATTTGTTTTTGACATACGATGTTTTTGACATACAGGTTTTAATGTTCCATACAGATATTTTGTTTTAATTTAGTCTGATGGTTTTCTGATTTTATATAAGGCACATTAATTCTCTGCCTTTTTTCTCTGAACTCCCCATTCTCCCCCCTTTTACTACGGAATAAAAAAAAAAAGACACAATTGCATAAATTATAATCTGGCGTGAAACAATCTAATTTTTCCTGATAACAATAAAAGACAAAGAATCATATATCATTGTGTTTTATTTTACCACTGGTGATCATGATCATCTAAAGACACTAATCAATTTCTAAGACCTTCCAAATGTCAAAAAGGGAATCCAAATGATAGAGGAAATGTACCAAAGCACTTAAGTCTCACAGCCACTCATGTTGGCAGCAGGTTGATGATAATGTTCACGTGCTTAAGCTGGGGCAGTTTTCCTATTTTTTTTAGAAAAAATTCTCCTGGCTTATACATGGCATGTACCACGGGCAATGTGGTAGTAATGCAAAAAAAAAAAAAAAAACCCCACCTTTTAATCGTCACCTGGTACTATTGATTTCTCTCTAAGAGAACCAAATAATGAGATTTTATGCAGTGATTTCCGAAGGCCCAAGCTAAACTGGAAAATAGTACCATTTTACTACTAGATATTTAGTTGGGATCTAAAATAGTACAAGGAGTCATATAGGAAATTAATCATTTGAATCATGTATTCATGATTATTCATACACCCAATAAATATTTATTGAAAACCACTGTATGCTAGTCATTATGAGAATCAGATGAGGTGATTAAAAACCCTTAGGAGGAAGTCCATTAACAAGGGATTGACAATGGCAGGGAAACAGGGCTAACCCAGAGGGGAAAAAAAATTCTCCAATAAAGGGTAGTTAGGAATATCTAGTTTTCTGCTTGTAAAATATTTTAATACTGGTCCTCAGTCAGCTTGGGAATGAAGGAGTCCACAATCCTAGGAACAGCTCTGCCTGGCAGTCTCTCCACATCATACCCACACCCACCCTGATCTCACTAGTTGGAATGGTCTGCTCTAAGCATAGCTGCATCTGTGGTGGCTGAGCTAGGCTGGGCACAGCGCTGAAGGAAGCAAGAAGGAGTATGTGTCACTGAAAGTTAGCACAGGGCCTGGTTTCCTGCCAAAGGCTTTCAGCAACATGGGAACAGGTGGAAAGGCAGTAAACTGTTGTTCTAAGCCAAGATTTTAACTTTTTACATGAAAAGTTTGAAAAGTACATTTTACGGCGTCTCACCATATGGCTACTCAACTGGCACACTTTAGAATTTCATGATATGTTCGATATCAATCATTTCTCCGAGACACATTCATTTAAGACTTTGAGCATAATTCCATCAGTTACAAGTTCTTTTAACATTAGCTTTCATCTAGCCTCAAGAAATAGAATATACCAGCTATTAGTTTTCCAGTGAGTGAGTCCCAGTTTTAATTACTTCATTTTGAAAATACTCATCCTTGAATATTTAGAGGAGGAGAAGAAAAAAAGAAAGAAGGGGAAGGAGGAGGGGAAGGAGGAAATGGTGGTGGAGGAAGGGGAGGAGGAGGCGAAGGAGAAAGTGGAGAAGAAGGAGAGAGGGGAGGGGAGAAAATACTTTCTTCAAAGCAAGTATTAAAAATCATCCCTCCTTAATGCCCGGATAGCAAATATTGAACTTTTGAATTATGAAATTTTCATATACAAGGTGGAGAGTCTTTCTTAGTTCATTGAAGCATATGTAAGACAAATGACTGTAAAAGAAAGTTTTGAAATCAAATATAATCCAGTAATTGAGGCTTTTGTCTGGAATTTGAGAATAAAGAGAGGTAAGGACTTCCTCAAATTTGCTTTCAGTCCTATGATCTTTTGTAGGACTGCCTTAGTATTCCTCCCAATCCTTTCGTATATAAAGTAATCAATTAATGCCAAACACATTATAGAAAAGTAAAGCACTCAAATGATAGTAAATCTACATATATTGTATGATTTCAATCCCATGTTCTTTGTGTCTTTAATCATATTTTATTCATTCTATTATAAATTATATTATGAATCTTAATTCTATTCCAAGTAACTTGACTGGGCATTGGTTTGTGAATAAACAGTTTGTAAGGCATGAATGCTTAAAAGACGGAAATTTCTGTGAAGTGAAAAAGCCAATGACAAAACTTAGTTTAGGCTCTGATTATGAAATAAAAGATATCAAATACATTTTTTCTTATTGGATATTTTCAGTATATTGAGTCTAAGACATTATTTAATCCCTTCCTCCCCCCGTAATCAAGGTTTAAATAAAAATCCCTTTCATAGGGGTTTTGCCTAATTCAAAAACCTTGTTTCTATATTTGGGTAGAAAGTGCTCTGATAAGCATATTCATATGGATACTTCCTCAACATATATTTATCAAGCATTTTCCATGTACACAGAACAGGCACTACTGAGATTGTAAATATGTCAGTGATGAAACCTGTTCTTAAGACACAGTTGTAGAAAAAAATAAGACACACACAAAAATACAAAAATAACCAAAATGCAAGCAATAAAACATTTTGTTCAGTGATATAAAATTGTTTTTGTTGTTGTTGTTGTTGTTAAATGCTATCCATGTTCAGAGGAAAGATCATCTTCGGCTGAGTTCAGGAGAGCAGGGAAGTTTTTCAGAAGAGTTGGCCTTGGCAAACAGGTAGAATTTAGATACATGAAGTTCAGGGAAGGAAAATCTCAGTGGAGGGGGAAAGATGGCCATGTTATGAAGTTAGGACACAATAATAACTGGTGATATTGCAAAGAACTTAACAAGCACGAACCTTTGTTCTTACGGAACTTCTGGGGAGAAAACAAAAAATAAATATAGCAAGTAGGTAAATAATACAGTATACTGGAAGGTGAGAAGTGCAATGGAGAAAAAGAAGCTGAGTAAGGAGGGTGGGGAATGTGGTCCCATGTTAAATGAGGTAATCAGGATAGGCCACAGCACAAAGGAGACATTTAAATGAAGTGATGAGAAAGCCTGCCCAAGATCACATCTGAAAAGCTGAAGCACAGAGGGAATGTTGATTGATGAAGTTGTTGGCAGAATAAGGATAGATTGCGGAAGGCCTCAAATGCCAAGTTAGGGGTTTGGATTTCATTTTAAAGACACTGGGGATATGTTAACAATTTTTGAAGAAAGATTAAAAAGATCTGGGCTGTGCTTTATGGAGATGACTCTGGCAGACAGTTTAAGTGGAAGGGACAGAAGGAGGCAGGGAGATCTCCTATTACATCCTCCAAATTAGGATGAAGACTACATCAATAGTACAGAAATATTTGGATTATATAAACTATTTATTTTTACTCATTCATTTACTATATAAAGAGGAACTTGTACATGTCAAATACTACTTTAGACACACGAGATGACTTTAGTGAGCAAAACAGGCAAAAATCCCTACCCTTGTGGACCCTGTATTCTAATAGAAATCAGACAATACACATAATAAGCATAAAATAAATAATAAGTATAAGTAAATACAGTATAAATATACAGTATGGGCGAAGGTAATATGTCTTCTGAAAAAGGGATAGAGTAGGCTAAGGGGACCATGCGAGTACTGGGGGGCAGGCAGGAGGGCTGGAGCGTAGGTGTAGTATTAATTATTGACCCTTACCACAGGCAATATTCACACTTCTAAAAAAAAGTTATAAAAATGTCTATGCTGACATGAGGCAGATATAACAAAAATCATTTAAATTCTAAAACACATCAATATAACGCAATGGCTAGAAAAACACAAAAGTATTTCTAGATCTCATGTCTTAATCTACATGAATAATAATGTATGTTACCCATAAATTAAACTAAGAGAGATTCTAAAAGTAAGTAATGTTAAAGCTTTGTCTTTACAGACAGAACCCAGACAAATATGTCCCACAGAAGGAACACGTCGGACTTTAAGTGATAAAGAAAAAGAATGTGCTTCTAGAGGCCTTGATTCCCATTAGAAATAATACGGTGACTTTTCTCCTGATATATAACAGTTAAGTACAAAGCTTTGTAAAAAGTTTGAGAAAATTAATGCCCACTTCAAGTTCAATTCCAAAATATCATTTTGTTCCAGTGACAAGTTATTTTCCCAGAAGCACAGGCTGCAAGTTTTTCCAGTAGTATTTTCTAACAACATATTTGTGGGTCATATCAATATACTTATTATAATGCTCTCTGTTCATGCTACTTTTTTTTTGTCCTCACCCGAGGACATTTTTCCATTTTTTGTTCAGATAGAGTGGGGGAGAGAGAGAGAGAGAGAGAGAGAGAGAAATATCGACGTGAAAGGGACACATCGAGTGGTTGACACCTACATGACCCAACCAGGACCGGGACAAACTGCAACCAAGGTACATGCCCTTAGCGGGAACCGAACCCAGGTCTCTCTGGACCATAGGCTGACGCTCTAACCACTGAGAAAAACCGGCCAGGGCTGTCCATGATAATTTTAAATAATTCTAAAATTAGACCTGGAAATGGACAAACTTTTGGAATTGTACTGTTTGAATAAGTCTTTTGATTCCTACCCAACAGAGGAATGATAAAAGTCCAGCAAGTCTCACACTAACTGATCTAGTTGGTCCTGTCAAGTTTGAAATTTAGATTACTTTACTTATTTAGCAACTATAACTCTATGCCTACTCAAAGAAGTATAATGGGCACTACTAAGCTGTGATATCATAACAACATTGTCCAATGTAGGACTAGATTACAAGACACAAAGTTATATTTTCTAACAACAAAAAAGAAAGAATTTCTTCTTTGATAAAGGTATGGTTCATATCAGAACAACTTCTTGGAGATAACAATTATAAATTCTGGAAAAACTACAGTAAAAGACTTTCTGAAAGTCCTGGAAACCAACCACAAGTAGGAAGAAGCCAGAAAAAAAAGAATACCAGGAGTATCATTCCCAGGATTCTTATTGAAAGAAAAACTTCTGCGCCATTACCCTCTAACCAAAGATCAAGGAGAGCATGGAGCTGGGTTTACTGACTCAGAATGAGAACACCTCCATGAGGAACCATGGGCTATCATTTCACATATTCCAGAATTGGGGTTTATGTTATATTCTTTTGGAGACTTCAAGGAATCTGGGTTTGGCTCCAGATTTGATGCTGTTAGGAAGAAGTAGAGGTAATGCAGTGTTTGAGAATCTTAACCTTAACCTCACTTATTTAGCCACAGAGGGGTGTTTAGTCATTTTTATGGATTGGAAAATTTTCTTGTTTTTGTCTGTTTTTAGATATGATTAAAGAGTGATCTTGTTTTTGTCATAATTCATTTTGGTCACAGAACAGCCCGAAGCAGTAGAATACTACCGCCTGCTATGAGGGCCTGGGTAACTCCTAGTCACACAAAATCAACCTGTTACTTGCAAGCTAGCTCCTGCCTGTCAAGGCTTCCTTTCCTCTTTCTCATCGGGCTACTTTGTGAACAACCTGGATACAGGCAGTCCATGCAGCCTGGTTAAAGCTAGAAAGGTTAAACGTTTCAGCAGCTGTCCACTGTACACATGACAGAGTATGAACAAGTCTGGTTTTGAACACAGTTTGAAATTTCAGCACAATTAACCTTCTAAAACAAAAATAAACACTTCAGTAGAATGTAGCAGAAAGCAATGTTCAGTATACAGTTAGAGATATAAAGAAACAAGAAAATGTCACCCATATTCAAGAATAAAGTAAATCAATGAACATCACCGCAAAATGGCCCATATGATGGAATTAGCTAATACTTACTTTCAAGCGGCCATTATACTTATGTTTAAAGACATAAAGTAAAATAATCATCATCAGTGAACACATAGAAAATCTCAGCAGAGGAATGGAAACTAAAATTTTTTTTAAAAATTAAAAAATTCACTGGCTGGGCTTTACAGCAGATTAGAGAAAACCGACGAAAGAATCAGTACCAGTAAACCTGAAATGAATGAAATTATTTGATTTGAAGTCACAGAATAAAAATAGTAAAAGAAATAAACATAAAAAAGAAGTAAACAGAACCTCTGTGATTTGTGGTACAACATTAAAAGGTGTAACACATTTATCATTAGATATAGGAGGAAAAAGAAAGGTGAAAAAATATTTTAAATATTAAAATAATGACCAAAATTTCCCCAAATATGGTGAAACATAAATTTACAGGTTTAAGCAGTTGAGAAAACATCAAGATGATTTTTTAAAATTCAAAGCATACTCAAACAATTGAACGCCTGAAATAAGAGAAAAAACTTGAAAGCAGTCAGATAAAACAACACAATACATAATAGAATGTAGTTACAAATGACAGCCAACTTCTCTTTAGAAACAATGGAGGCTACAAATTAAATGATGCTAAAGAAAAAAACTGTCCAGCCCTGGCCAGTTTGGCTCAGCGGTTAGAGCGTCGGCCTGCGGTCTGGAGAGACCCGGGTTCGGTTCCCGCTAAGGGCACGTACTTCGGTTGCAGTTTGTCCCCGGCCCTGGTTGGTCGTGGGGGTGGCAGCCACTCGATGTGTCCCTTCATGTCGATGTTTCTCTCTCTCTCTCCCTTCCTCTCTCTCCCTCCCACTCTATCTGTACAAAAAATGGAAAAATGTCCTCGGGTGAGGATAAAAAAAAAAAGAAAAAAAAAAAAAAAAGAAAAAAACTGTCCAATGAGAATTTTATATTTAATAAAAGTATTCTTTAAGACTTTTGGTGAAAAAAGATGTTTTCAGAGAAACAAAAACAAAGTGAAACCATTACTTCTGGTATGCAGATCCATACTACAAGAAATGGTAAAAAGTTCCTCACCAAAGAAAACTGATGAAAATTTAGATATTTAGAAAAAGATGAAGAGTACACAAAATAGTGAAAACAGATGAATAAAAAGATAAAATAAAACTAAAAGTTAACAATAAAGTAGTTGTTGATAATTAACTCAAAGAAAATAAATTGTACTTGAAATGTTGTGAAATACATGGACTTGCTGATCATTTTATATTAATTTATGATAATTTTGAGCAGTGCCTGTTGAACTCCTCTGGATCCTTAGATGCTCAAAACAGTATCAAGGTTAGCAGCAAGTACTAATTTTGAGGGAACTGCTTATTAGCATTACCAAGTTAGATATTCTTGATACAAATAGTGAGCCCACTTGGGCAAGCAATATAAAAAGTATCTTTTGTGAAATTAATTGAAAGATTAGATTTCATGTTTAAATATAAATTCTAAGTAATTCGCTTAGATTAAAACAGCTTTCAAATTAACCATTGCCCATGTCGACTTTTCTTCACTACACGCATCTTCTTTTTTAAACAAATTTAAACAAACCAAAGAATGAAGGCAAATATGCTGACATTTCAGATCAGTTTGCTTTAAGCGAGGATTTTCTTTTCTATTGGAGTTACCAAGTTATTTGCTTTAATGCCCCTCAGTGCTCTAACATGCCTTATGCACCTTGACTAATGGTCTCTATTATGAAGGATGTATTATAAGGCTCAGAATTTGCTTTTACATGTGCTGAAATTCAACCTTTGTAGGCCAAGCTAATATAATTTATATTATGCTTAACACCCTATTACTTAAGATAGCAGAGCATTTGAAGAATGGAGGTTTAACAATGCACTTTTATAAGAGGATAAGAATTTATCATAGTGGAAGAGATGTTAAATGATTCTGAGCTCAAGAATAACTTTCTGCCACGGCCGGGTGACTCAGTTGGTTGCAGCATCATCCAATACACTAAAAAGGTTGTGAGTTCAATTCCCAGTCAGGGCACATACATAAGTTGCAAGTTCTATCTCCAGTCGGGGCGCATACGGAAGGCAACCATAATGTTTCTCTCTCATTTCGATGTTTCTTTCTCTCTCTCCCTTTCTCTGTAAAATCAATAAACATACCCTTAGGTGAGCATTAATAATAATAATAATAATAATAATAACTTTCTGTAAATGTGGGGGGGGGAGTACATTAAACAAGAAATTAGGAGTTCTGAATTCTACTTCTGACCTTGGTAATAACCTGGATATGGCAGCTTCCGAAAACCATTTACTCTCATTTGGTTTTGTAAAAACATGTACTACCGTGTCTCAAATATTCCTTTACGCAGTTTAACGTTTGCTATATTGGTAATGGGAAAGTTAAATTATATGAAAATCTTTGTTTGGTTTTACTTTTAACCATGTTTCAAAGTATGTATAAGCCATAAGTTGTTAATATTTATTTCACTAAACATAAGAAAGCACCCAGAATATGTGATAACAAAAATCACAATTTGGGGCCTATTGTGTATCTTCATGATAAAAGGCTTGTATATCTACACAACAGACAAACACCTCCGAGAGTCTAATTTCACAAGTAGTGTAAGGAATCCACCTATTGATTCAACAAAATCATTTCAGGCACCAATTGATGATATGTCTGGTGAAACTTGTTAATACCTGGCTCTGCCACGAATATAAGTACCATGTTACAAAGAACTGTGATTTGAGGTAAAATTTTGAATTGTAACTACCATTCTTTGGTCAACCAAATGTGTGTCTTCTCCAGCTCAACAAACAAGTTTGACCTTAGCAAAAACCTAGTAATTTCATAAAGTGTGCTGCTTTGTACTATAGCCAGATTTTGTACTGTGGATATCACAGGATTCTGGCTTGTTCCATTTCAAAGTCACAATTCTACATGGAGGACAAGTCCATATATCTCACTAAACATCCTGTACTAATTTTTTAGCTCAAAATCCAATAGGTCTGCTTGAAGAAAGATGGGTCACTGTCATAAAAAATGAAGGATAACTTTTTTTTAAATAATATTGTATTTCTTTTCAATTTTGTTTATTACCACAAACACCATAGTCCCAGTCACAGTCTTAAGAGTCTCAGAAACAAATGTGATCCAACTGAGAGTGCCTCAAGGTCCTTAAGAAAGAACATGGCCCAACTGCCTGGGGCCACTTACACTCAGCTTCAGGCAAAACAGCAACACGTCTCCAAATGAGATCTGTTAGATAGATGTGCTTGCACCAAAGGAGGGTGTGAGAAGTGAAGCCAACTACCCCAGAGGAAAAGACTGGCAAGAGTCAGGCAGGAGATCAGAGCTCCAGCCAGCCAAGTATTAATCCAGTTCTGGGATCCATAAATTATTCTCCACTATAATTATTGTAAAGACTGAAGTGCTTCTATAAATGCAAAAGTAAACTCAAGCATCAGTCTGGTAATATCAATGATATGGATTCATAATTACACACTGTAAACAACTGTTTATTCTGTCATTAACTTGTACAGTTTTTTTTAGGGATTTTTTTCTCTCCTGAGGCAATTGGGAACAGAGAAGCAGCTGCAACATCAACACTTGCATTTTGCCATTTGTTCAGACAATAGATTAATTTGTGAAAATGGGTAGTAATACATGCATTTGGCAGTCATGTTTGCAAAAATGAAGGTAATATTTAAAATAAGACCATTTTAATGGTACATCATGACACCTGAGAGTACTGTGGAAGAATCTGACAGCAGATACTTCTCAAGAGACAACTATGGGATTCCTCTTCTCTACAATAGCCACCCTTCGATCCAGCTGAAATCTTCAACCAGCTGACGCCAGCCAGATTTCAAAGTCTCCCACTCCACTCTTAGCACCTGATTCCCTACCCTGCTTAACTTCTCTTATTTATCATGTAGTCACTTTAATGCATTCACTTTAACTTCTTTGCTCCTCTTATTCATACACACAACCCTAATTAAATCCAACTCTCTGTCTTTTTCATGTTTTCCTAGTACTGCTCAATGTGGCTAGAGAAAAATGACCACAAATGTTAAGTGGGTCCTTGCCACTACCCATCAGTCATTCTACATTTCTCTAGACCACTCCTTCCCCTCTCCTAGACTTGCTGACCTCTCATTTCTTCTCAAACTCTTCCACCATAATCCTGCTTACTTCTTAGTGAAAAGTTCCTGTCATCAGAAGAAAACAATCAGAAGTTCCCACCCCCAGATCTCCCCTAAATACCTCTTTCTCCCATGTGCTACCTTGTCCCTACTGACATGATGGATAGGCCATGATCCTAGAAAAAGCTACCCCTCCATTGTTCTCTAGGTCTCATCCCCTCCATAACAGCTATGTAAATAAGTTAAAATTCTTCTCTCTCTACACAAATGTCAATTTCCTCCTCTTTCATGAATCATTATCTTTAATACAAGTATGCTAATTTTTAAAAAAATCAATTTTATGGCTCTCTTTCCCCGCTAGCCACTGTCCTATTTCTCACATTATTTTTAGAGTAAAAACCGAAACAAATGAATAAACCAAAAATTAATTATCTGCATTGTCTCCATTTCTCTCCTCCTCCATCACCAAAGCCAATGGACATTAGTGAATCTTCATCTTCCATAACATGGCAGCAGTGTCTGACACAGTTGATCATTCTCTTGGAAACACTTCACCTGGCTTAGAGGACACCATTCTTCTGCCTTGTTTTCTTCCTCTCTTTCTGGCTGTGACTTCTCAGCTTTGTTTTGCTGATTTCGCCTACCTCCTCAACTATTAAAAACGTGCTCCAGTGCTTAGTCGGCAAAGTGCTTCTTCCTTGCCATACTCATTCTGTAGATAACACCATTACACATGTGGCTTTAAACACCATATATGAGTAGCTGACCCCAAATGTGCATTTTCCCATGGATCTCACTCCTGAATTCTAGGACTATGTATGTAGTTGCCTACCTGATTGGTCCTCTAATGATTGATAAGTATCTCAAACCTAGTATGTTCCAAACAAGGGTTACTACATATTTTTTTACCCCCATGGATAGCTCTCTCACTTCTATCAAGACTTGACTCAAAGTCATTCTTTTAGTTTTGCCTTCCTTGGCCTCCTTTCCAAAACTCTCTTTTCCCTCTTGCTTTAACTTGGGACATTTAATGTTCCCCTTCCTTCCTTACACATTTTTCTCTTTGTAGTTATCGCTTTGTAACATATTATATGTTTTACTGAGTTATCTTTAGTATTGTTGGTCTCCCTCATGAAGGACAGAATTTTTTTTTTTTTTAATTGCCATATCATGAATGACTGGAACAGTGTCTGGCATGTAGTATGCATTCAATAAATATTTGCAGTATGACTAAATGGGATATGCTAAAAATACAATGCATGGTTTTCACTAAAAAAAGTCTCATATGCACAAGATTTAGTGCACTTAACATTACTCTATTTTTCTAGCCTTCTCTTTGACTCTTCTACACAGTAAATTGTTTGCATGTTCTGAGATACACTTGAGAACAATGAATGATAAATACCAAAGTTCTTTCCACATTATAAACTAGATACACATCACTTCATGTACATCAGTATGAAAAAGAATAAACAGCTTCATGACCATGGAGGTGGCCATAAGAAGCCTATCTGTTACAAAAGAGTTACATTCTTTTCATCTGTGTTGTTCTTCATCTATGGTAATTGAATCACCTTTTTCTGAGAAAATAAGCCTCTTTATGCATCTCAGTCAATACTGTTTCTTCTGCTTAAAGTAGTCTTTCTTCTTTCTACAACGGAAAGAGTAATTGTCATTGTTCAAGATCTTACTTAGACTCTTCACACCTCTGTGAAGCCTTATGTTATACCATGTAGAATGATTTATTCCTTCCTCTATGTTCATATTACTATGGTAGCTAATAGGTCACATTTGGATCGCTTGCTTACTTGTCTGTCTACTAAATTATCAGCTTCTCATAAGCACAGATATTTCTGTGTCTTCAGCATTTAACCAAAGTCTCTCACAGTAGATATTGAATCTTTGCTTAAGACACTCATTAACCCATAGAATACAAGTACAATTCATCATCAGAATAAAATCTTTAAAAATATTAGCTTCAGGAAAATAACAATTATAGTTCTCAATATAATTTAACTATAAGTCTACCAAAGTCAAAAATGATAAAAGTAAAAAACTATAAATATTTTAATATTTTATTAGAATTTCAAATTTGAAAATTTGGCCTACTTAAAATTATCTATATAGAAATATAAAGATAAATGGCTTGCTTTGTTTTTTAATTATAAATTCATATTAAGACTTACAGCAGTAAAATGATTGCATAGAATTTATTTAAAACCAATAAAAAAACTAAATTTAGTGAAGTCATAAGTAGATACATTTTTTTCAGGGCACTATTACTACATGTTTTATATTAAATTTTAGACTTTGTGTAACCAAAAGGAGAATTTTTAAAAGCTAATTAAGAGATTTCTCTGTACAATGCCTCTATGAATATCTGCCTTTTATAACCTGTATTTTTTTATTTTATAATATTGTTAAGAAAAAATTGTCAAGTGGAGTGTAATAGTGTAGAAGTTCCAATATTAAAATATCCACCCAAATTAAAAAGAATCATTATGTAATAGTAATTCTCTCTTTCTCTCCTTTTAATCCTCATCCTAGGATATGTCCATTGAGTTTAGAGAGAGAGAAACATGGATGTGAGAAAGAAACATCTATCAGTTGCTTCCTATATGCACCCAGATGGGGGACTGAACTCACAAATCGCGGTCTGTACAGGATGATGCTCCGATTAACTGAGCCACACCAGCCAGGGCTGTAATAGCAGTTCTAAGAGTCAGAGGTCTGCAATTAGATTATGATTCTTCTGTTCTCATGCTAAATTCCTTCTGTATCTTAGCAATGAGATGCCTACATTCCCTGGCAAATTCTGATATTAACCTTTCTTGACAATCTTATTGGGAAGTGGCCTAGATTTCCTTTATTGGAAGGAATATGATATCAAGAATTTGAGTTTCTTTTTTTTGCTTTGTATCTCCAGGGTTATTTTATTCAATATGTAGGTGTGTGTGATAGAGAAACACATGATGTTCAATAGCTTGTCCTCTTGAAATCAGGCAGCAAGCAGGAACTAAAACCAATTATCCTCAGTGTCCACTTCTAAGAGGCACCCCAGGCAAACACCTACAGCTTGGCATTTGAAGGGATTATATCTCTGCTTTCACCAATAATCCACTAGAAAACTGAGGTAAGGCAATTTATTGAGTGCCTAATATGTGCCAACTGTGCTACAGGAGATAATTTCTCATCCTCATCTCTACTGTCAAAACAGCCTTGCCAAGAAATATATATTTCCATGTTATAGAAGAGAAAAATGAGGTTAAAAATCCTACGGAATCTGTCCAACTTTATATGGCTAATATGTACCAGAGGCCAGACTCAGTTTAGTTTCTCCTACTATATACTTCATTGCTCTCCAAGGTACATAATAGAAGTTGGTTCAAGACAAAAAAAAAAAAGAAAGCTATTAGCTTCTAGTAAGGCTCATTTCCCTCTTTCCCTGGACATGTAGGGATGGGAAACCTGGAGGGAGAACTGCTTCCATTTCATGGTTTGAGATAAAGAAAATAACCTTCCAAATTCATAATGTATTCCTGAGTTACTAGCCAAGTTGTGGTCTCCAACAGGAGACTAAAACTTCATACAAAATTTCTCTACAATAGTGTTTTTCTAATATTTTTTATAATTTTTATTTGTTGATTTTAGAGAGAAAGGGAGAGAGAGAAACATCAATTTGTCATCCCACTTATTTATACACTCATTGATTGATTCTGTTTTTTTTAATCCTTACCCTAAGACATTTTCATTGATTTTTGAAAGAGGGGGAGGGAGGGGAAAGAGGGAGAGGGAGGAAAGAGAGGGAGAGAGAGAAAGACAGAGAGAGAGAGAGAGAGAGAGAGAGAGAGAGAGAGAGAGACATGTGAGAGAAACACAGACTGGTTGCCTTCTATACACACCCAACCAGGGATGGAACATAAAACCTAGGTATGTGCCCTGACTGGAATCAAACCCAAAACCATTCAATGCATGGGACAATGTTTCAATCAACTGAACTACACTAGCCAGGACCACTGGTTGATTTTTATATGTGCCCTGACTGGGGATAGAACCCACAACCTTGGTCAATTGGGATGACACTCTAACCAACTGAGCTACCCAGCCAGGGTGTGCTTCTCTAATATTAATGCAGAATTAAATCAGTTAGAGTCTTGTTAAAACATTTAGATTCTGATTCTTTAAGGTGGAGTAGGGCCCAAGCAGTGCCTTCTAATGAGCTCTCAGGTGATGCCGATGCAATTGGTTTATGAACCACACTAAGAGCATCAAAGCTCTATGCAGAGGTTAGGGTCTCTCCTTTGCATCTTAATCACAATAGTGGTGTATATAACAGAGCACTGATGGAGAGGTCTCCACATCATTTTGGACAAAAATATTACATGATTCATGGACCCTATCCAGAATTAATTTTTCATGTATCAAATCATTTAGCCCAATTTCCTTTAATTCCACCTCTCATTGCTCACATTTGACTATTATACTCCATAGTTTCTTAGAGAAACTGTGTTGTGATTTTTTTATGATTAAAATTTATTTTCAGCTTTATTAAATAAAGACCATAAAGACAACTGATTAAAACAGATGGAGATTTTGAACCAGTTACTTTCTTAACACACAATACACTTCTCCGTCCATGATGTGGACAAGAAAGGATTAGCTTCTTCAAGTCATAACTAAAATATATATTAATTATGTGTTATATCCTCTATTAGGCAATGGACATTGAAGATAATAAAAAAATCCAACTTTTTTGGAAGAGTATATTCCAGTGGGAGAAACAGAACAAGTATGCGCAACCAATGGACATAGACAACAATGCTGGGGGTCGGGGCGGAATCCAGAGGAGGGTGTCAATGAGAGAAAAAGGAAAAACATCTGTAACAAAAATAAATTAATAAAAATAGCAAAAAAAATTTTAAAAAAAGAAGAAGAAAGAAAGAAAGAAAGAAAGAAAGAAAGAAAGAAAGAAAGAAAGTGGGCACGTGTGTGAGTGTGCATGTATAGTTGTTAGGTGCAGCCAATTTTTTCCAGGATCAGGAGTTAATAGTGATCAGAATACCTGTGTCTATAACTAGCACCATTTAGAGGAGAACATTCTGAACAGTAAGAAAAAAACAGATATCTGTAGGCATGAAACAACATAGTATGATTTGGTCCATTTGGCTCTAATGGTTGTTTAGACAAGTATGGGAAAACTCTAGCTTCTGAGGTAGACCTTAATCCAGGCAAACCCAGATATAGAGAATTCTGGAGGCTGGAGAGAAAGAAGCATGGGAAATGAACAACTGATAACTTCATTAAAAGCCTGCCAGTGTCACCGACAATATAGTTAAATGTGTTCTTTCAGGTTTGGGGATGTGAACTATTAATAGATATGGTAATAGTTAATACCAAGTTCTTTTTCCCTTTAGATAAATGGAATTAGTTATGGCTTTTCTTAAACTCTAGTGCACCAAAAATAAAAGGAAGACTTATGATTCCTTGAGTAGCAACTGCATGTTAGGAAACAGAAGTTACTATGCATCTCTGTACAGACTTGCATGCAGAGTGGGAATGAATTATCATAACCTGGGGATCCCACACAACAGAATTTCATATACTACTAACCAATCCTGGCTTCTTTTACAGTTTATCTTTTGAAATAAAAAGGAGTTCACAATTTTTTTTTTAAAGTGTCTCTTTAACCTAGCACATATTAAAATAGCAATGCATACAGGAATGTAGAAGGGTCTTTCTATAAAGCAAAATGATGACTTATATTCTTGTTTTATTTCTTTTATAACAGTGAGGGCACCTGAAGGACTGTATATCCAGTCTTACTCACAAACATTGTTATAGCATTAGCTGGCAAGGGGTCAGTAGAGGTCCCTCACTCTTTAAAAGGATATACACCCTATAATACCCTAAAGAGATCAGTATCTCCATCAAAACAAGGAAAAGAATCTTTGTATTTGTTTTTGTTTTCTTTAATTTTCAATTACAGTTTACTTTTAATATTATTTTGTATTGGTTTCAGGTATACAGCATAGTGCTTAGATAGTCATATACTTTACAAAATGTCCTCCCTGATATTTCCAGTACCCAGCTGGCACCATACATAGTTATCGCAATGTTATTGACTATATTCCCTATGCTGTACTGTACACCCCCATGACTATTTAGAAACTACCAATTTGTACTTCTCAATCCCTTCACCTTTTTCACTCGGTCCCCTAACCCTCCACCCTTCTGGCAACCACCAGTCTGTTTTCTGCGTTTATGAGTGTGTTTCAATTCTGTGTCTTTGCATTTCTAAAATTGAAAATTAAATAAGGCAATGCACCTTATGGGTGTATTTGGGGAAAAATAAACAAACAAACAAACAAGGAAAGTCCCAAAAAAGAAAACCTAGCAATTTGTAATAGGATTTAACAACTCTTGGACTTATTCTAAAAACCCAACAACTAAAATAAAATAACATTTATATCAATAATTTCATGAGAAGCTAGTTATAGGTTTTTTGTCCTAGTTACAAAATCATTTAATTTAAATTCTCTCATTGTTTTTTATATATATACAACTTGATATTTTCTGGCTTTTTAGCTATGTTCTTTCTTTGCAGGATTTTCCACAGGGAACCTTCAAACTGGACGCAGCGATGAAACAGGCTTATACTACTAAGAACATACTTAAAAATGGTTTGTTCTCAGTTCTGTGGTTTTGGTTTCATGGAAAAGCAGGGGAAAGGAATGCTTTCTCCTCCTCACGCTCTGGTGTAGATGTAAGTTTTCTACAAGGTGTTTGGCAGAGTGCAATGAAATGGAAACTCCACTATATATCAATAAGATGATGATGTATTTATAGAACATGGACCACAAGAGAGCTATACTGAGCGCTTTCAATAAACCTCAATTAAAGTGGTCAATATTGCTAAAAGAATCTTTAAAAGCACCTCTGACAGAAAACTTCTCTGAGATTAGTTTTAAACGCTGGATAGACAGAATACTTCAAAGCATAATGCGAAGTAAATTCCAGTGTTCAAGTCTTAAGTCTCAGGATCTCAAGGTTATGGCTTGAATAAATACAAGCTTGATGATTCTTAAATAATAGGTGTTTTTTCCTTTTAAACTTAAAAAAATAAACATGAGCAGTATCCTGTATAAAGACTTATAAGATCGCACCTTGTGCTAAATCCCTTTGAACATTTTGTGTTCATGTTTTTCCTAAAATGTTAGCATTTTATTATTCCTCTTCTCTGAAAATTTAGAGACATATTTCTTATCAGTCATGGTCCATTTGAAGTCCCACTTCTACAAATCCTTTCCTTTATGTTCCAGTTCTATGAAAATTTGCACAACCAAATACAGTGCTTGGTTATAGACTCTTAGGGCAATTGCGCATTGTGTCTTATAAATCTAAGCTCCACGACCGAAAAGTAAGCTCCCTAAAGGCAAGTTTCATACTCTGCTTTACAATTCCTCATATTAATAAGCAGGGAGCTAATCACATTGTGACAGCTTTGTTTAAAATGCAAACACTGCTAGAAGGGTTCACATCTTAGGAAAGCTTTCAGAACTCACAAGCTAATCAGCAGCTTAGTTAGCAAGGTATAGACACTGTCAGATGAGACCTGGAAAGTCCTGGATTCAAAGAACTAAGGACTGTGAGAGCAGGAGAGGGTAGATTTAGAGGAAGTAAAGAAGAGGTATGGACAAACAAGTTTTCCCTAAGACTGGCCCTATGAACACTTTAATGTGGGTAGAAAAGTTCTTTTTGAACAGGAGACACTCTTGTGTTCTTTTTCAGATGGAAAATCCTAACAAAAGGGAGACCCTGGTAGGACTCTGGTACAGTTTAATTCTCAGGTGTTCAAGTTAGCTAACCCAACGAAGAGAACTGTTCTTTATTGAGCCAAAACCAGATATACTCGTCTTTTCACTAGTCCTGGCACCTTAGTATTCATTCATTCATTCATTCATTCAATCATTTAACAAAGGTTATGTGCATATCCACTGTGTGCATTAACACAATCTGAGGGCTGAGAGGTACTACTGTGAGCACAATGAATTGGGTACTGCCTCTTGGTGGATAGAGACATTAACCAAATAATGACACCAATATAAAACAAACAATTTAAAAAGCTGGCTAGTATAATAAAGAAAAGGCATAAGGAGCCCTGAGCATACTTGGTAGAGAAAGCTAATCTAATGTAGAAACTAGCAAAGAGGGCAGAGGAGTGTTCTAGTAGTAGAAAAAGCATGTGATGGGCCATGAGATGGAAGGAAACATAATATTTTCTAAGAACTGAAAGAAAGACTCTTCTTAAAAAGTTGTGTGAATCAAAGATTGAGAATCCTTCAACATTTGGTCAGCAATTCCTTAGCTTGGCATATGGGTTTTTGTGGTCTCTTGAATACAAGAATCCAGAGGGCTCAATTTTCTGCTGTGGGTCAGAGAAGGCTTTCTTCTCTTCTTCCTTTCCTATCCAGCTGGCTTGGTGCTTTTGTGGGTAATCCCAGGCACGACCCTTGGTTCCAACCAAACTTTGAATGGCTTTCAAAGTCATGTGTAATCTGTTGCTGGGTAAAAAAGTCACAGAAACTTCAGGCTGAGAGGATATTAAAGGTACCTGAACTGTCTGCAGGTTGGTCTATCTCAGAGATGGTCTTGTAGCAAAGGTGATCTCTTTTGTTGAATGTATTATTCTTCCAGCCTTAGCTTTAAGGATAAAAGAAAGGTAAGCAAGTTGAGCAGTTGGCTCTGGAATCTCACCTGGGGTACTAACCTTTTTTAAGGTGCCACCTAATTTAGTCAAAGAGCAATGCTCTTTTTTATTTTTTCAATTATATTAAAAATCTGTTCTCTTCAGAGTAAGCAACTGAAGTCTAGGCAGTGAGACTGCCGCAAGCTATGTTGTAACTTAGAGCAAGAGCTGAAGCTCTGACACACTTAGAGGAGAAATGCACCTGAAATTGAATATCAAACTAAAGTGTTTTAAACTCAAAGGCTTTTATCATTCCTCTATTTATTTTAATGCCATGTTGCCACTGAGTAAGGCTTTTAAAAATTGAAAAAAGGATTTAGGGTAGTAGACCTCTAAAAGTGATAAAGAAAATAGATGTTAGAAAGCAGGCCATTGCTGCTTATGATATTCTCAGAAAGTTAGAAGCTTTGTGTTAAAAGAATGTTTCAAGAATAATCCAGTTAGGATAAAATATATTTTGCTGAAACTTAATTGTTTTATCTCAACTTTTCTCTTCTGTGCCACAGGCACCTATGAATAACTAATTTTACTTTTAGAAAAATTTCCATTTTCCAGTCTTGAAGTTTTAAGAATATAGGCATATTAAAATTTATTTCAATGTGTGGATTTTTCATTTTTAACTTTCATTAAGAACTCATTGGTAGCCTGAGGGTCCCAAGGGCATCACATACACCTCCTTGCAAAAATTTCATAGTCCAAAATTTTCTCAGTTCTCCCTTATGGCTCCTGCTTTGTGAACTGATTCTATATAATAGTTATTTTGCTGCTTTTAAAACAAAATTTTATTGGTAGGAGGTTCCTAAGGTTCATGATTCTTTTGTATGTAAATATTATCTGGTTTATATATCAGTACCATCCAGCTTCCAAAACAGCAGGTGAGCTATGCCCTTAGTTTTACAAACATGGTTCTCTCATTCTAGACAGCTGAAATGCCTCTGGGTAAAACCTCCTCCTCACCTGTAGTCATTAACAGCATTTAAGAGTGACCGTACTAATCCTCCCATGAATGTTGAGATCCATGTTTGATTATATTATCTATTGTTTTTTTCATTGTTGAAACATAATGGAATCAATTTCCCCAAAGCTCACTATGTACTATAGTCAAATTGTTTACGTGTGTAAAAGCTGTAATCAGCTCTGCATGCAGTGTTGAAGTTCCATTTCCGCCGTTCTCCTTAAGAGGCCAATCCTATTGCCTCTGTAGGCTCTTAGCTTTATCAGTATTATTCCAAACAGACTCCCAGGAAATCTGTGCTGTAACTCCTATCCTATGTAAGTGTCCAAGATGCAAACCCGTCAAGGTATACTCTTTAGTGGGGCAAGTGGTATAATATTTAAAGCACTTATGAGGCTGTTTCCATAACACTGTTTAAATGATTGTACTGAAAGTCCTACTTGTCCTAATGCAGAGATACCATTTTCAGAAAGCCTAGGTTTTGAAAAAGTATCACACAATTTGAATACTTATTCCTTCTGCACTGTGGCACTGTTTTGTATCCTCATGTCCTCTCTGGCAGACAGTGCTGTGCTTCTTCCCTAAAATGTGAAGGGTCTGGCCCCTTCCTCCAGAACCCAGTCTATACTCGGACAGTCATCTTGGAATGCTGTTGAAGGAAGAACAATCGATTTCACACACCCCCAAAACAACACATGCTCTTCAGCAGTGCCTCCAGCACGCAGGTCCCTGCGAAGGCACATCCTGCCTCTGCTGGCCGAGAAAGGAGCGGTGCGGCGCCCGGCACCTCCGCTCGCTCCTCGGCTCAGGAATTCCTTAATAAGCACATGTGGAGAGCAGGACAGGGACTTGCCCTCCCTGCATTCCAGCTCTGGGACAGGATCTTTTTGCTTGCACAATGGATCCCAACTCAAAAGCAGGGGGGAAACCGGTAAGACTGAGGAGGGCAGCTTTATCTTTTCAGAGATGAATGATAAGCTAGTATCCTTGTTTTCACCTGTCACTTCCCATGAGGAGGGTCCAAATGTCCTGTGTCACACAGGCGTGCATCTGATTTTAGAGACACTGTTTACTAGCCCACTTACAACAACAACAACAAAAGTGCTTTATATTACGTCCAAAGAAATACAATCTACCCTTTTAAAAATGGAAACCTGTGATTGCCGGAAAAATATCTTCTGCTAGCCCTGCTGGGCAGTTTGTACTTGAAGTAAAAGCGTCGTCACCACCCACTCCCTATTCAAGCCGGAATTTAAAAAGGCAGGCGAACTGAAAGGAGCCGCGAGCCAGTCCGTCCCTAGGAGAGAACAGCCCGAGGAGCAAATCACGTTGGGGGACGGCTCAGCAAGTCGGAGAGCCCAGCTCCTCAGGACAGGCGGCGAGATATGGAGCCATTTTTCACTGGGTTCACGAGAAAATGTCAGCTCACAGCTGCTGGAGCATTGCAGAGCGCATCTCAATCTGGTCAAAGGGACCCAGCCAGTCACCCTCCGGAACATTTTCTTAAAGAGTCCATTACAAATCGGATCCTTCTGCTCGTAGCATCTTCCTGATATAGTCTGTGGCAATTGCATGGCACAGATCTGCATCCTATTCTAAACTAAATGCCTTCCCCCATTTCCTTTAAAATGTGAATTAGACACTTCTGAGCTAAGAGCCTGAAAAAAAAAAAAAAACCAGGAAGAAAAACACCTCTCCCCATTCCCCACCCTCCTCCAGCTTCTTGACTAATACCTCTGGGCAGTTTACTTCAGAATAGAGCAGATCTGGACCAGGGCACAATGGCAAATTGGCATACAAGTCTGCCACCACAGAAAGCACAGGCAATGCTTTCTTTGTAAAAACAGAAAAATACACATGCTGGAACAAAAGACACTCTATCTGCACAGCAAGAAACAAGAGAAATTATGTGTCTGTTTTACACACATCTGTATCCGCTTATTAAAAAATAGTTTTGTGCCTATTTTAAGTATGACATGTATTCTTTCCTCTTCAAACTAGGTCCCAAGAAAAATAATATTTAAGCTTTTAAGGTAAAACATACTCTGCCGGCAGAATACCTGGTGTGTGCCTTTGTTGGTAGGGTGCCATTTCAAACTTACTATATTTGAACTCAATTATGTGGGAAATTAAGATAAGGCAAATGCAGCCCGATATCTCTGAATTATTCTGACATTACAAAGAAACACCAAGTCAGCAGATATTTACTGTTTACATTTCATAATAACCTAATCATGCATTTGCAGCCTTTTGGAGCAAAATGCTAACTATTCTCCAAACAGCCACCTGACAATCTAGGGCTGAAACGCACATTCTGACTCAGAAGGAGACATCATGAAGGCTCTCCACTGGATGTATTAAACAAAAGCTCCACAAGCAATCGGAGGCATTTGGTACATGAAGTGAGAGTCGAATCAAGTTTAGGTTCACATCTGGTGGAATATGGCACTGCCTATCCAGGGGTTGGGGAGCAGAAGGGGTTCGGAGGTAATGAATAGAAAACACACACATATACACAGAGAGAGATTTAAGCCAGACCCGGGTCTGTTGCAGCTTACTAACCTAGAGCTCTGTTCAGAGGAAGCAGAGAAGCCGCGCGTCCTCTCCCACCTTTCCATGGTCCTCTGTCAGTGTCTTCTCAAACCACCTGTACTGGTCCAACCCATTTTCAGATCATATAGTTTTCTTGATAGAAGTAGTCTCAGCTGAGCTTTGGTTTTTTCAGCATGGATGTCTAGAATTTTCCTCTTTGAGCCAGACACAGCAACAAAAAAACTGCCGCTGAGGTCTTTTGTTTTCCCCTCCTCTCAAAGATGAAGCATGCAGCACTTCTCTCTCTCTCTCTCTCCCCCTCTCTCTCTCCCTCTCTCTCTCTCTTCTCTTATTTCTCTTCTCTTCCTTTCTCTCTCTCCCTCTCTGCTCTCTCGCTTACACTCACTCCCTCGTTTCTTTCACCAACCCCCACCCGCAACCTCCCTCGATTCCTGTTCAGCAGGGTCATTTACATCTCCAAGCTTCAGAACCTGTGTTCCTTACGAGCCTGTCTCTCACTTCAGGATTTCCTCAGCTAACAGGAGGGGGGCGGCTCTAGGTGAAGTCAGGTGACCCCTCCCGAAAAGGCAGTGAGATGGATGGAGTGTGTGAATTTTAATATACACACAGTCACATTTACATTACAAAGCACTGAGGAAAGCCTAGCTTCCAGAGATTAGGCATTTTTGCTTTTGCTTTCATAGTCCCCTTTTAGCAATTAAGAGAAGCT
This sequence comes from Molossus molossus, assembly GCF_014108415.1. Lineage (NCBI taxonomy): Eukaryota > Metazoa > Chordata > Mammalia > Chiroptera > Molossidae > Molossus > Molossus molossus. The sequence goes on from NW_023425401.1 coordinate 44,610,415, forward strand.
AGTATAGTTTAACGAAATGTAATTAAACTTTTCACTGTTAATAACAAGTCTGCATACTTTCAGAATCATCCAACTGAACCATTCTGTTAAACTTGTAAGCATGACTGTTTCTTTTTCTTTCGAGGGTCAAAGAGTCAGTCATTTTACTATTTACACACTTTTCAAACTGGCCTTTGCTTTGACATCTCTTTCAACTTATCTCAAAGTTAAAGACCATCGTAAAAGATTTTATAAAAAGGTAATATGGAAGGAAAAATAACTAACAGAAAACCAGAGCACATAGCATGGATAGAAATCAATAGTTTTCTATTGTGGAACTAGATTCAATAATGAGTGATTTGGGGCTCTTAGGCAAATAACTTTTCCATTCTCTGCTTCAGTGTCTCTGTCTTAAAATAGACTATAAATGTAATAAATGTACCCTCTCTCTCCCCATCAATTAAGCAAGCCTGGCAGAGAAGGATGTCCAGGTAGACAGATCACTCAGGACACAGGACACAGAAGCAACGGGAAAAACTTGTGCTAACCTTGTACAGTGTTAAAGATAAATGTATATTCTACACACCGACACCCTAAAGAATGAATGTGTTACCACTTCAGTCCCTGCTCCAAAGTTCTTGATATCCAATGGAGACCATCTCCTCTATCTCTATCATTAGATAGGAGTAATATGCATTCTGCTCTTGGAACATTGCGAAGGAAAACGAGATAATCTCCACAAACTGTTTTGAGAACTCAAATGAAAGTACTTTATAAAGCTAAATGATGAGTACTTAGAAGGGGAGGGGTCAATAAGGTGGTGAGAACAAGTATCCAAAGAAGAATCTCTTAGCCTTTGGTGTTCCATGCCCAGGTTCTAAATTTCAAGAGCATGGTGAGACAGTATCTCAGCAAAAGAGGAAAATGGGGAGGGCGGGGCTGACAAGAATTGCGTAGCTCCAAAGATAACATTTCAAACCCTAACACAAACAGGCTTTATTGTCTCAAGAGTGATGTCAGGAAAGCCCTGCATTTACTGCGGACTGGGCACTCAGCTGAAACACACCCAACCCCTGCCATAAACACCACTCAGGTGTACATAAAATGAGTAACAGCTATTCACTGTCCTTGCTTGTTCTGTATTGTAAGAGCTTTACCTTGCATAGAAAAGATTCCATTTAGGCTTTTAAAATAAATTATATGCTAACTGGCTACAAATTTAGCTTCAATGTGTGCTACAAAAATTGGCACCAAAATATTGGACAATAAAAAATCTTCACTTAGAAAAGTAAGTTGGCTCAGGCAAATTTAGAAAGACCTAAAATGTTGTAGGACAAAAACATAAAGGATTTCACTTTACAGTCTCTTATAACCAAACTAGCTCCTTTTTCATCTTTTTTTTTTTTTTTCCCTTTAACATTGGGTGTCTTCATTTTGCCTTTACCCAGTTTTTTTTCCCTTCACTTCACCCATCAGTCTTTCTTCTTTTTTGGCCATAGTATCACTTTCCTTGAAAGTGCAAAATGTTGGCAATGAGAGAGAGTGGGAAAGACCTATCTTATTTTGCGTTGAATAACACTTGGACTTTAACCCAAACTCTAGTGTATGGAAATTTTGAAGCTCCATGTTATTCCAACAAAGAGGCATGAACATGGAATCTAGGGTGCATTTATTTTAGTATTAAAATCAAAGCATCTTGATTTTAAAAGCCTTCTTAAAGCTGAAAAAGATAAAAATAAATTAGCAAATATGTCATAGCAACTAATGTCTTTTTTTACTCGAGGAACAAACTAAAATACTGACACAAAGTGGAATAAATCTTTACTCATGCATTCATTTATTCAACCAACGTTTATTAAACACTTCTTCTATGCTGAGCACTATTCTAAGCATTGAGGAGTACAAGATAAGTAAAACAAAATCTGGACTATTGCAGAAACTGAAAATATGTACCACTGACATACAATAGATGTTAATACAAAATGTTATGGAGAGTCAGAAAAGGGGGGACCTTTCTCCTTAGTGGGATGCAGAATGGTTACAGTACAATTGGTGACATTTTAAACAAGTCTTTGAGAATGGCTTTTCTGGGTAAGAAAATAAAGGCAAGGAGATCTCAGTCTAAGAGACACAAAAAACATGAACAAAAAGAGACCTGTGTTCAGTTTGGTATAACTAGACTACCAGGTGCTTGGGGGAGAGAGTGGTTTGAAAGGTAGATCAGAATAGGCTGTGAATGATCTCTAATGCTCTGCCCAAGTATTTGTATTTCTTTAAGGTTCTTTGGCTGGTGAATTATTTGTTTTACAAAATAGTTTTGGCAGCAATACAAAGGGTGAATTACACCAGTGTTTCCCAAACTTTTCTAATAATAAAATGACCTACAGGTGATAGTAAATACATAGATTCCTGGGTTGCACTCCAAATCTAGAGAAGAAGGTCAGAAATCTCTATTTAAAAAAAAAAAAAAAAAAACCTCAAGGGATTAGACATATAAGGATAGTTACACAGAGAGTTAATATACGCAGGATCATTTTTAAGCCAAATGAAAGACTTTTGCTTTTTTACATTAAAATAACAGATTTTTACATAAAGATTGAGAACACTTATCAGAATCAAATATCATGAATGTGCTTATGTTGTGTCATGAAATATAAAAATATATAGAATAGTCTGGACCATCTCATTTCTATTTTTGTCTTATGTGAAACCTTTGGTCCTGTCAGGCTAAAATTAATTGTTATTTCTCACTCAAATAAGCGCCTTTGAAACCCCTTCCTGGAATAACCACCCCATTTCTTTCTCCATCTCCAATTTACCCATCCTTCATGGTCTCCCTGCTAACACAAATTTATCCCTTTTCTAGTATAGTTTATAGGCAAGGCATATTGATATTACAGCAGCAACCCCAGGAATAATAATAATACTAATATAAAACACTCATATTTAGCTTGCTTTAAAAATTCTCACAATAACTCTATGAAGTATTTATTATTGCTACCATTTAACCATTGAGAAAACTCAAGTCTGGAGATAGTAAATAATTCACCAAAGGTCAGAAAACCTATGAATGGAAGTTTCTGAATTGAGACTCAGGTCAGTCTTTGCTACATGATTTATATATCATAGTTTATTTCCTAATTATCTGGAACACGATATTTAGTAGTTGACTATCTCAGTATATGACTTTGTTATTATTTTGCTTTCTATTACTGCGTACTGGCTAAAGGGTCAGTTTCTGGCACTGGACTCTGGCTTTGGGTTTAAAGCCTTTCTTTCTCTTCCACTTTCAAGCTGTGTGACCAAAGGCAAGTCATTTAACTTCTCTGTGCTTCAGTTTCTTAACCTATCTCATAGTTTTATCTTGAGAATCTTTGTTAAGTATTTACTATAATGCCTGGAATGATTATATACTTACAAAATGTTGAATTTTATTTTTTATTATCATTATTGTTGTTATTAACAAGTGAGAAGCAAATATTCTGTGTATCCCCATGAGTTTTTTATTTAATTGGAGATATTCAGGGGTGAAAAAGCACCACTAACTGTATACCATTAAATGTAGTTTAGGTAGCTTTCATTCTAGCTTACAGAGCTACATTTGATCAAATCAAAATAGGAAGCTGCCCCAACTACTATTCAACTAGTCATGAACTTCATGTTGCTTTATTGTTAGGTCTATAATGTATGGTCTCTTGAGACCTTTGTGATAGATGCCTGGCAGGCAGGAAGTAGAAATTACACAATTTTTTAAAGGCCAGCAACTTGCATTTTAGCAATAAGCTAAATACCCATTCTTCTTAAAAATCAATTACACTTGCTTTGTGTATAAATTGCTGTCTTTTTTCCTAAGTAAATATTTCCAGTATTTCCATGGATCAGTTCCTTAAATTCTGGCATATCTATCCTTAACATTTCTTTTAAGTATGCCATGTACTTGTCAGTTAAGTGCATGCTAAAGGTAGATAGCATATTGTACTTATATGAAATCAAAATCAAATAAATCTTATCTGATAGTGGAAAAAATTGTGCGTGAAAATTATAGTTATTACATTTACAAACTACACACAATCATAACCTTGAGAAAACTCTTCTTTTTTCAATGATATAAATTGTTGCTCCTAATAGGAAAAAATTCTACTCTTGATGATTTGTGGGAGTGTTGACTAAATGCTCGATATATTACTCGGTTGTATAGATTACTTTTGTGTTGGAAACTATAGTTAATGTTTGCAGAAACTGGATCTCTGGCTCATAGGCTGTATGGCAATTTCTGTAAAAAGAAAACTCATCTGTTTTTTGACTGCTTATGCCAAACAAATACATTTTTAGTCACTGTGAAATGTATCCTATTCTTGAAGATAGTTACATGTATGGTCATGCATGCATTGTTACCACAAGCAATAAAGTTTAAAGTTTGATTATCCCCTGACTGGTGTGGGTCAGTGGATTGAGAAGCATCTCATGGACTGAGAGGTCCCGGTCCATTCCTGGTCAGGGCACTTGCCCAGGTTGTGGACCCAATCCCCAGTGGGGTCATGCAGGAGGCAGCCAATTGATGTTCTCTCTCATCGATGTTTCTCTCTCTCTCTCTGTCTCTCCTTCTCTTTTCTTCTCTCTCTAAGGTCAATAAAGGAAAAAAAAAAAAGGCCGTTAGCCCTGTCCAGAGTAGCTCAGTTTGTTGAGTGTCATCCCATGCACCAAGAGGTCATGGGTTTGATTCCAGTCAGTACACATGCCTGGTTGCAGGCTTGACCTCAGTAGAAGGCATGCAGGAGCCAGTCAATCGATGCTTTGCTCTCACATCAATGTTTTTTTTCTCTCTATTCCTCTCTCTCTAAAAATCAATAAAATCAAATTAAAAAAAAAATGAATGGCCTTTAAATATAGCATGGTGTCAAAGACAGGGGCTTTAGCAATGCTGACTTCACCACTTCCTAGCTGTGTGGTACTAGACAAATTATGTTTGTAAAACAGTGACAATATCCATTGCATAGAGTTCTCAGGCATTAAATAAAATAAGGTATATAGAGTGCTAAGCCAGTGCCTGGCACATCATCAGTACCACCACCCTTATCACCACTGTCATTGTCAACACTACTATTATCATCATCATTTTCACCACCATGGCCACCATCACCATCCTCCTCCTACTATTACTCATCCTCATCACCAACTATTTATCATGCACCAGACACTGCTCCAAATGAGCACACAATAAGTAGTAGCTTCCATTATTATTATAATATTTTCTTTTACTGTTTTTCAGCTCATGACATTGTATATTCTAAGTCTATAATCCTGATGTAAAACACACTATCATGTTCCAATAGGCTTTAATCAAAACAAAAACTTACACTTAAATACTGTTCAGTAATGAAGTAAAAAATAACAGAACATATTTCCCCTTCCCTAGTCTTTTGATGAACAAGTTTCAGGATCAGACTTTGCACATGGAAGGTCCTGCCTAGATAATTTCTAAGTTCTGTGAAGGTAATCCATCATGCATTAACAAGCCACATGAAATATGCTTTATACAACTGAAGAGACCAGCACACACATAGAATTGCATTCTGTACTGAGTGGGCATCAATAAATCCCTGTGTTGACAGCTGTCCTGCATGGATCTGCATTTCTGATCTCAGAATGAGTCATCCCATCTCTGACTTCTGAAAAATAGGCTGAACTGTGATCTATTATCTTCTCCGGAGGCACATATTTTTCCATAATCCTTTATCTATTTCATCTTGTGGACCCCATCAGAGGGACACAAATGGACATATCGGGGGTCTTCTGCCTTGCAAGATAAACTCTTCTTGGGCTTAGCATATACAAAATTGTGAAGTGAGTAAAATTTGATGTCATACCTTCCACTTCCCTCCTTCTGCCCTTTTAATCACTCAGTGACCTTTCTCCATTCCCTTCAGAATCCTTCAGATGATTCTCCTCTCATAACAAAACCAAGATTCAGTAGAATACACTGTGTAACTGTTGTATGTGTTACCTGAAGTAAGCATACTTATTGTCTTAGCAATGGTTTGTACAATCTCCTAAAATGAAAACATTCCTTGGAAGTAGAAACTAAAAACAATTTCTAGAAAATTTAAACCATGGCCTAAAATGTGTCTGTTTAAATAAACTGAACTCAAAAGAGCTTATTTCTTACAATTCCCAATTTCAAATCATGAATGAAAGTGAATAGAGTGGGAGATATATATTCTGATTTGACTGACCAAGCATTGAAAAAAAGCATAGTGGGAGGGTACCTTGGTTTTGAAACAAAGTTCCACCATGAATGGATGGTTTAACTTTGGGCAACAAAGCACAAGGTCCCTAAGTCTTAAATTCCTCATCTGTGAAATAGAAAATATAATATTTAGAAGTAAATGCAATCATGAAATTGCTAACACAGAATCTGGCACATAATGGGCTCTCAGAAAATAGGACTTCTGTTTTTGCTCTTCCTAAGTAGTCAGTCACGTATTAAATAGCTCCTTTTTTATGATGGGTCATCTTCCATGGGTCACATGATCTGCTCACATCTTTTTGGTTCATTTGACATTTGCATTAGTGTCTTTCAGCGTAAGGGGTTTCACCATTTTAGTAAGATGTACTTTTGCAGAGGTTCTTAATTTTTGTCAAATAAATCTACTTTCCCCAAAGCACTAGAGCAACTTCATAAAATCAAAATCAAATTAAATTGGATTGAGTAAAACAGAGAGGGTAAAGGTAAACAAAGAGAGAAAAGAGAGAGAAGAGCTCTAGGATCAACCTAGAGGCCAGGTGATGGTACCTTATGATTAGTGAGTAAAATGAGGTCAGTTGAATTCTATTAAGGATTCAGGAAACCTGGCCTTCAATAACTCATTTAATGTCAATGACCTTCTCTATGAAATGAAGATATTGAACTGTTCTGAAGATTTCATCCGGGTTGTAGATGTTTGATTTCATGAGATTAAGAAGTAAAACATTTCTAGAGGATCCTTCAATATTCAATTCCATTAGTCCATGATCTGGGGGAAGGTGTGCTCCCATTGTGGGCTCCCATCCACTCAACCGGCTTCTTTGTCAGACACTGCTACAAGCTTTACCTACATCATCCTCTTTAATCCCCATGATGGTATTAATATCCTCACTTTATAGAGAAAGAGTTTTTGGCTCAGTGAGTTTAAGTGAGTTTGCCAAGATCAAAGAGGCAAAAGGACAGACAAGGATTAACGCCGCATCTCAATACAAAGCCTCAGGTACTTTCTACTGCGCCATGCTGCCACCCTCTGGGAAAGAAATGGGGAATAAAGCTACATAGAAATTAAACATTCTTTGAAAACTCTGCATTAATACTTTAGATAAATGTGAAGAGTCCTGTATTAGTCATGGCACTTTGGGAAAACATGCGTTCTTATGGCAATGAGGAGCTGCTCATTGTTTAACAACTCCTCTATGAAAAAACAAACAGCTGAACAAGCCGATTTGTTGCATTTGACTATTTTTGTGGAGTAAATAGGCCTCTATAGCCAATTTCAAGCTATTAACTAACTTAAAGTCACTGAACTGGAGTTGGGAAGAGATGTACATACACATGGCTCTTTTCAGGCAGTGCCAGCCATCTCCCGAATACAGCGTGTGTATGACCCTGAATTTACATGCCACTTCATTCTCTTTAAAAAAATAAACCATAGAAGGACCATATATCAGTCCAAATGCTTTTCAAGTAACTATGAATACCACGTGTTTCAATTATGCCCTAATTAGTTTCCCCATTTTTGGTCAATTATGCAGATTACTAGTGTACCTCTTAAAATTTCACAAGATAACTAAAAAATTCCAGCAAATACAAAAAAGCAAACCTCCAAGCTCCCAATCTTGACTTTTTATTTCTTTCCATATACTGATTGGTTGTTATATCACTTTCAAATGAATGCTTTTTAAGATGTCTTATGAGATGTGTGAAGTTTTCAAGAAACCCCCAAGGCAGGGTTTCTCCAGCAAACCAGCAGGTGACAACGGCAATATTTGTCAGGACTGTCTCAGCAAAAGGCCATTAGGGAAACCTGCACAGAAAGGCAAAACAAAACGATCCCATGGCCTTGTATTCCTTTCTCATCGTAAGGTGCCATAACTGCTTGAATTCCTCTGGAATAAAAGCAAGGTGACTGACAAGTTGTAAGGAAATTGCATGCATAATTTCCATGGCACCGTGAACAAGGAGAGGGGTTGTCATTTGTGTAGACTGCCTCACAAATGATATTCAGATAGATTGTTTGAGGAATGACTTCTGATTGCTGAGATAATTTATTTTACTCATTTTCTCTGATTGTAAGATGCAGAAGTAAGAACAGAGCAGAGGGTTAAATGTGAAGAGTATTCTATGTAAGAAAATTTACACAGATGCTTAACTTATTGCCCATATAAATGAGTAGAATTTGTGCCCACCAACTAAATAATGAAAAAAAAAAGATACTTTAAGCATCACGGCTGTTTAAAGGAAAATGAGATTGATTTGAGGAACAACTTCCCTTTTAAAAATTATGATAAAAGGGAGAAAAAAAATCCTAAAATTTTCATTGTTATCTATAGAATATATTTATATCTGAACATAGCCTCCTTAGTAACAAAAAAAGTATTATAAAGTTAAAATGAGCAATAATGTTTTTATAATAGAAAAAATATGCTTTAGGACTACATTTAAGCAAAGATGCTAATATCAGGAAGACTATCTTAACTATAAGAATAGTAGGTATCAGAACAGATGTCTGAAAGAAACTGGGCTTTAGTGAAGAATTTTTGCTTTGAAATCTTTGAGAACACAATGCAAAATGATCAATCTTCAATTGTTATTTTTCTTACTAAAAAAGAGTTGATATACAGTAACCTCTTTGAGTTTCTTCCTCAATGGTTCTTTATTGATTGATTGATTGATTGATTGATTTTAGAGAGAGAGGAAGTGAGAGGGAGAGAGAGATAGAAATATCTATAGGCCACCTCTAGCATGCCCCACACTGGGGATTTAGCCCACAACCTGGGCAGTGTCATGACCAGGAATTGAACCGGCGACCTCTTGGTGCATGTGTCGATGCTCAACCATTGAGCCACACCAGCCAGACCTCAGTGGTTCTTTAAAACTCCACATTGCTCTAAGTTTTAGACAACTTCATAAATGATAAAAATAAAATTGAAATAAAAGCATGATTGGAATTTTTCAAAATTTGAGGTCTCTAAATTTTAGACTGTCAATTTAAGAAATAGACTTCATGTCTAATTAGTTAAAAGTAGCACAAAACTGAGTCAAAGCTGAGGTTCTTCCAACTCAGGAGTGTATTAGTGATCAGGTGATGACGTCAAACAGGGGAGCTGGACAAAGAAGAGAGGAGAAGAAGGGTTCATCATAAATTCCTTAGGTAGGACCAGCGGGTCTTCAATAAGCTGACACGTGGTCCCATACAAGGACCACTAGAGGGTGACTAATTCCTAACTTGAGTCCTGTGGATTTTATCTCCCACTCTTTCTTGTCCCCACCATTTACATTCTTACCGTTAATGAGGGATGGTTAGTCTGTTGATAAAGGGGTAGAGAAGAAACTAGTTTGATTTTGAACAATTTTGATTTTGAGAACCTTAAAGAAATCCAATTGGAGATGTTAAAGAGGTCAGATCTGGGAATGTAGATTTAGGGATTTTTAAGGGCATAATTGAGTCCAGAAAAAGTCTAGGAATAAGAAAAGGAAAAGAGGAATTTTATTTGAAGGGTGAGGAAAGGATGTGGAGCCTTAAATAACACTGAGAAATACTGTCAGGAAAAAAGAGAGAGAGAAACAGTGATCAACTGTGTTGCAGACTCCCTGTGGGTCCAGCAGATATGACCTGAGAAAAGGCTGATGAATGTGTCATTTAAGAGCTTTTTTGCATTTTGAGAGTGATGCTATTGTAATTAACTAGTTATTAATAATTGGAAAGGAGCAAAGGGAAGGTCAGACATTATAAACATATTTCCTGCAAAACACCGAGCGAAGGGGACTAGACAAATGGAAGATAGATGCCTGCCCAGTAAAGTTGAGATGACGTAAAGAAGGTGTCAATCATTCCTGAGGATAAAGATAGTTGGCCACAACGGGCATTTCCACTGCAAGCATGTGGACATTTAGATATATAATTCCCTAAACCAGCAGTTCTCAACCTGCCAGTCAGAACACATGCCCAGGTTGTGGGCCCAACCCCCAGTGGGAGGCATGCAGGAGGCAGCCAATCAATGTTCTCTTTCATCGATGTTCCTCTCTCTCTCTCCCTCTTACTTCCTCTCTCAATAGAACCAACCACCTCTTGGTGCATGGGTCGACACTCAACCACTGAGCCACACTGGCCAGACTGTCTCACCATTTTATTAGTCTGGTAGTTTGGGTTTGGGTGAGGCATGTTGGGCCAAACAGGCAGGTCAGTATGTATCAGATAACACTGTTATGGCTCCCAATCTTGGTGTGGTGGCCTTCTTGTGGGACCCAGTGTATAAACCCTTGTGTGGGTTATATGGGCTCTCCTGTTGAATTTGGGTCTTGATTGCTGTTGTCTGAATGTGGGTGGGCTCAGTCCTCTCTGTTGTTAGTTATGAATCTCAACCCCATCCCTGTTGAGCCTTGGCTCTACTCTTTATGGAGCTCAGTGGATTTTTCTCACTTGTAGTTGGATCTGGTCCCATGGGTGTGGGTCCCCTGTCCCTGGGGCAGTTCTCTAGTATAGGCCAATGTGAATCACTGTTCCTGCCTGGTCTTTGGCCTCCTGGCTGGAGCCCTGCAGCCCATGGTCCCAGGGGGTCCTATGAGCTGAGCTTCCCTAGCCCAGAGGCTTTCTTCCTTGGAAATTCTAATTCTGCAAATGAGATCCCTTCTCTCATGTCAGTTATTGAATTTTGATCAGATTCTTATATAACTCAAACTGTATTACATTTTTTACATTTTTATTCTCATTTCCCAACTAGTTTGCAAACACTTTGAAAGTAAGAACTACGTGTCATATGCTTTTATATCCCCCAGACCACCTAACATATGTGGGTTAATTGTTCATCTTAACACTACTGTTTAAGATAAAATCACCCAGGTGATCAATTACAATGATTATAGAGACTTAGACCCATACTTGAGCAAAAATTGGAGAATCTTTTAATAACAAAACAAACATTTGATGCTGAAATAAAATTTAAAGTGTGTCCTGAAATGACCAACAGCAGGAAAAAGAATGTTTTCATGGCATAAAACCATGTTGGATTTATTTCTGGAGGACATTGATTTGACTTTGAGGTGGTTAAAGGTGTCATTCTGGTATGGTGGGTGTGTTCACGTAATGTGAAAGGACATAATTATAGCTGTCCCTTGATAACCTATTCATTTACAGACCTATTTTGGAAACAGTAAGTTTCTTAAATTAGTTTTCAGTGTTTCACTGAAAGTTTCACTGTACAGGAGCTTGGAACTTTGTATCCTATGGGTTTTCTCCATTGTAATTCAATAAAATTTAATTGAATTATAATGGGTGAATCCATAAGATGCCAGTTTCTGGCTCTCAGGTTAAGGAACCCTCTCTCTCTCTCTCTCTCTTTTTGTTCAGATAGAGTGGGAGGGAGAGAGAGGAAGAGAGAGAGAAACATCTACGTGAAAGGGACACATCGAGTGTCTGCCACCGGCATGACCCAACCAGGGCCGGGGACAAACTGCAACCGAGGTACGTGCCCGTAGCAGGAACCGAACCCGGGTCTCTTGGGACTGCAGGCCGATGCTCTAACCGCTGAGCCAAACCGGCCAGGGCAAGGAACTCTCTTCTTCAGGCACCCACATCTACCAGTGCTGAGTCCCAGGCCCAGGGTTTCGGAGTGCAGTGCTGTCTTAATGAACACCTGTGATCACTAATAAATAGAAAAATAGCTATTATCATGAAATCTAATTTAATGTTAGGAATTTAAGAAAAACTCACCATATTTCTTTTATAGCACACAGGGTGTAGCCTAGTTCTTTAAAATGTCAAGCATAGAGACACAGATTTTATTTAAAGAACATGGAAACACTCCTTTCCCATGAGGGAAAAGATAAGTTGACAATGTTTTCTGAAAGCTCGTACTAGTAGTATTCTCATAATGTATCAAAGAACTTTCAAAGGCATTATCTCATTTGATCATTATAACTATCTAAGAAGGCAGCTAAGGCAAGTATAATAAATCAGTTTTTCAGATAAAGAAACTAAAACTCAGAAAGGTTAAGTAAGTGTAACTAGGTGGTGGTTGTTTTCTCTATAGTTTTTCTTACCATTAAATGATGTAATAGCTAAGAGCAATTTTTTTCCCCATTATTCTAAAGGTTCTAGCTAGGCATGCATGGTGCCTGTGTTAAGATAAACAGGGCTTGCTAAGCCAGTGTGGCTCAGTGAATTGAGCATCATCCCATAGACTGAGAGGTCCTAGTTCAATTCCTGGTCACGGCACATGCCCAGGTTGTGGGCTTGATTCCCAGTAGGGGGCATGCAGGAGACAGCCCATGGAGGTTTCTCTTTCAAACTGATGTTTCTATCTATCTCTCCCTTTTTCTCTCTCTAAAATATCAATAAAAACATATTTAAAAGAAGATAAACAGGACTTTTCTTCATACTTATATACAAAGTTGTGGGGAAAAATGTATCTATAAGCCTTTACCTACATTTATATATATATAATATATGTTCATTAATGTAATATGTACACAAAAATTCAAACTTACCAAATAAATAATCAAGTTATCACCCTAGAGAGTTTTTACAACATAATTTTGAAGCTATCATTTAAGTGAAAAATCAAAACAAAATGACACTAAATATTTTAAAATGATATACAAATCTACATAAGAGCAATGCCTTTAATTTTGTTCTGCTCCAAGTTAGTTTGCTTAAAAGTACATAAGGGCCCTGGCCAGTTTGGTTCAGCGGTTAGAGCGTCGGCCTGCGGTCCTGAGAGACCCGGGTTCGGTTCCCGCTAAGGGCGCGTACCTCGGTTGCAGTTTGTCCCCGGCCCTGGTCGGTTGTGCGGGTGGCAGCCACTCGATGTGTTCCTTTCACATCGATGTTTCTCTCTCTCTCTGTGTTCCTCTCTCTCCCTCCCATTCTACCGGAACAAAAAATGGAAAAATGTCCTCGGGTGAGGATAAAAAAAAAAAAAGTACATAAGGTGTGCAAATCTGAATTTTCTAACAACATAGAGATCGAGTACTTTTATTTTAGAAACTATTTTTATTGGTTGTTCAGATTAACTGTACAAAGTTGTGTGTGTTCTATTTTAATGTCCACAAATTTAAAAAAGTCCTAAGAGGTATTAATAAGAAGAAATTAAAGGTCAATGTTTAAAAACTATTAAATTAAAAACTACTGAATTGAAGAACTGTTAACAAAACCTTTGCACAATGAATTGTCTATTTTGCCATCATGTCAAAAATAATGCCTTTGATACCACTCGCTTGTCCTCTCTGGGCATGTATATAGTGTTTGGCTTTTTTGTTTTGTACTCTGTTATTTGTTTTCTTTTTTGGGATTTAAAACTATGTCATTTACTCACATAATTGCTTCTCTCATGGCTCCTTGCATTTGAGAAAGCTATGCTATTTATTTCTCCTATTTCCTGTCCTGTAGGTGAGTCATCTAACTTATTTTATCTAAGTGTCCATCTCTACAAAGTAAAGTGTTGGACAAAATGTTCTTTATAATCTATTTCAATTCTGAAACATTATGCAGTTTCAGAGAAAACCTAAAGTGTCCCACAATGTAGTGTAACATTGAAGAGCAAGGATGAAGATAATTTCTTCTCCACTCTCTGAAAATTATGCCTGGACACTTCCCTTGATGATATTTCATACCCTAGACATCTACACGTTGTAAATGTAAGACAGAGAGAGACAGAGAAATGGTGAAGCAGAGAGGTGGTGAGGCAGGTGGAGAGGGGCAGAGAGGGATCTACTGGACATTTATAGATTGCATGTGTATTACAGGTGGTAGTTAAGCACTATTAAGCCCAAAGCCTCCCCACCCCCAAGAGCCACCTTTCTCTCTCTGTTAAAAGCAGCTCTACACTTGCATGTACTTGGACAAACATGTTAGTCTAATCCTTTCCTCCTCTCTGTCTTTTACTCCCACAACAAACCGGTCAGTCATTCCTTCAAAATAGATCCAGAATCTAACTCTTTTTCACTACTCACACTACCAACAAGCTCCCTTATGTCTAATATGGAATATGGCAGTAGCCTAATTGGTCTCCTCATTTTTGCTCTCTTCTTAGCCAGAGTGTTGACCTTGTTAAAATATAAATCAGATCAAATCAGCTCTTTGAACCCCAAAGACTTCCCATTTCACTCAGAGTAAAACCCAAAGTCATTATTGATTTATGAGGCCCTTCACAATTTGTTGGCATTCCCAACACCCTACCCCTCTTTGTTCACTGGTTGTGGCCACACTGGCCTCCTCATGGTCCTTCTAATACAGCAGGAAGACTCCAACATAAGACCTTTGTAATTAATGTTCCCTTGACCAGAATGCTCTTCTCCTAGATATGGACATTGCCAGCTTCCTTATTCTTTCCATGTGTATTACAGGTGGTAGTTAAGCACTAGTAAGCCCCAAATTTACAAATTTACCTTCTAAACTGAGTCACTTTCTGACAATCCCATCTAACTTTTATCCTTTATTACCCACCCACCACACACATACATTTTATATTTCTCTTTCTTGCTCTGAATTTTTTCTTTAGCACTTATCACTTAACATACTGAGTACTATTACACATTTGAATTATTTATCATTTTTAGTATGTAAAACCTCACTAGAATGCATGACACTTCACTTAATAAGGCAGGGATTAGGGTAAGTTTTGTTCAGTTCTGTATCATCATTGTCTAGAACAGTGCCTGGCAAACAATCGGCCCTAATAAAGTATTGGTTGAATCAAATTGTATTGGATCTAACAACAGCATGGAAATTGTGAACTATGCCTTGCCTTGAAGGGTGGATCGGGCACTGGATAAGTGATGAGGAGTGTAGAGACCACTTTTTGTACAGAGAGTATAAGCCATTTGAGAAGAAGAACCTACATTCGGAGTGTCACATTCAGTTGTCTGAAGTTATACATGAGAAAACCGAGTCACAGAGCAGTTAAGGTCAAAGTAACAGCCGAAGAGCAGAGGGCTAGAAGCCTGGTTCTCAAACCTTCCCATTCCAGGACTCATCTTAAAGATTCAAACCATTTAATTTTCAAGTTTAATCAGAATAAAACACAAGCAAAACAAGAAAATATTTTTCTGTTTTACCTCAGTTGTCATCAAATTCTCAAGTTAATATTAGCCATACATAAGCTAATGTTGGTTAATATTGCCTATATAATAATATCTCCTTATTAAGATGTATTGTTGCATAAACGTAAAAAAAAAAAAAAATTTCAAACTCTCAAATCAGAAGGCAATAGTTTCCAAGGTGGTGTAAAAAGTGAGTGGAGGTCTGGATGATAAAAGAATGGCAGAATATTGACAATTGATGGAGCTAGGTGATATATATAGCATTTGTTATACTATTCGGTTTAGTTTCCACATGTTTGAAATTTTCTATAATAAAACTTTGTGTTAAAATAAACTGGAAACAAACCCCAAAGTGTCATTCAGGCTCCTTTTCTAGTTCCTTAAAATATAAGTATAACCCCCCTGGCTGGTGTGGCTTAGTTGGTTGAGCATTGTTCATGCACGGAAGAGTGGCTGGTTAGAATCCTGGTACAGGCAAGTGCCTAGATTGTAGCCTCATTCCCCAGTTGAGATGTGTGTTTCTCTCTCTCCCTCTCTCTAAAATCAATAAAAACATATTTTAAAAAATTATAACCAAATGAGCAACTATTTTCTTTATTCTCTATTTCTTCTTTGTTTTCTCTTAATTCAAGAATAAAGAAGTCATTTTCTGCCTGTGATGCTGAGGTACCGATGTACCCTGAGCGACCCTGAATAAGCTTGTGCACATAGTGGTCACCTTTAGAGTAGCTGTCTATCAAGACAGGTGTATTTATACCTCATGATATCAAATCACTATGCTTTACTAGAAGAGAAAACTGTGTATTCCTTCCCCCATACCCATTTAGAGGAAAATAATAATAAAAAAATGTTTATGTGGCATCATCATTTTTTTGAATTCAAGAGGAATTTTCCCTCTGTGGCTTATTTGTTACCAATGTATTCTCATAACTTTACCTATTCCAGATTCTTAGCTTTTCATTTTTGGATATGAGACCAATCAAAACGCACTTACAACATTCCTGTAGCTTCTAGGTTACTTTATCCATCATTTTTATTTTATTTTATTCTTGTTTTTACTTTAGGGCTCTCCAGCTGTACAGCATCTCACTAATTTCCTTTGCTTTGCCCTTGACTACTCCTTTTCTGTAATCTCTTCATTTATGGACACCTATCTATTCCCATAAAAAAAAAAAAAAAACACCGAGTATATTCAGTTTCATAAATATAACTCATAGATGTATTATCTAGTTCAGATTTTCATAACTCAGAAGTAAGCTAAGAAAGTGCTACACTTCACACTTTTCTACTCAGGGATTCCTTTTTTCCCTCTGGGAAGGCTTCCCACTAATAACTCCATTTAAGTCTTGTTCCTCTTACTGTTTGAATATAGTCATGGTGTTCCTTGAAATATCCTTACACGGTGTCACTCCCCTGAGTAAAGCCCTTCAAGAACTTTCCACTGCAGTTAACATAAAATCCAACTTCTTTCTTCCCAAAGGCCATGTAAAATGTAGTCTGTCTGCCTCTTTAGCCCCATGTGAGACTCTTACCTCCTGTTGGGTCATTGTCCAGGTCTCACTGGCCTTCCCTTCTAGCTCCTTCTAACATCCTATCTGGGGTAGGCTCCCTGCAGATTCCTTGTCTCAGCCCTTCATTGTTTCCTTCCCAGCACTGGTAACAGTTTGTTTTTACATATTTTGTTTATTCAATTTTTAAAAATTACTTTCATTATATTGTAAATTCCTGAAGAATAAACGTCTTTTATTTGTCTACCATTCTTTCCCTAGGGCTTAGGTAGAATAAAAAACAAACAAAAAACTAGGATAAAATGGTTATGAGGAACATTAATTTGAGCAACCTAAGTCTCACAAACATATATTTGACTTATTGTTTGTTCATCTTGGGGAAATCATTCAATTTTGGTTAATAGCAGAATCCATTAAATTTGACTTCAATTATCTAAATAGCCAATAATTTTCTCTTATTGGTACATGTTTTCTCAGCAAAGATTTAAAATCCATGGAAGATGAATGACATTGACTGTCATCATGACTTTATTACCCTTCAAACATTTGGCATGTTCTACTAGAACTCAACAGTGACTCTTCATAGCCTTTTTTTACTTAGCACATCAAATATACCTGTGATCCATTACAAATACAAAAAAAAAAAAAAAAAGAATGTGGTGGTCATAGTCAGGATTTATTTATTTTAAATAAAAAAATTGTTACAAGTAGGTCTCATATGGAAGACAGAAATAGACACCCAACCTGTTTAATAATTGAAAACATGGAAATATTCTTAAGAATATATATGTTTTAATCTTCATCTAGATAGAGATATTGAGGGAAAGGATTAATCCATAAATTTATAGATAGATCTACAGATGATTAATTTAGGATAATATATGTTTTGCATGAAACAACAGTACTTATCCAGTAAAATAAACCAGGTGTATATTCTCACTTCTGGAAATCTTAGTTCTGGACATCTTGGGTTTTGTTTGTTTATTTTTTGTTCATGTGTTTGTTTTGGGTTCTTAAATTTGTCAAATTACTATTTCTCTATGTTTCTCTGAGTCTCCTTTAAAAATCAGACACACTTTGCTAGGGAGTGAGATGTTTCACACAGACACAAGAGTGGTTGCCCTTCTTAGTTATCTGAGACATGATATGAGGCCTTATCCCTTAAAAATACCTGTTCCATTAATTATTGATTTCATTAGATTCCTTCCTTTGAGGTTACACACTATCTATAAAAAGTAGAGTAATAAAGCACAAGGGTTCATAAAAGTAAAAGAAGATCCCTGATGAAGATTAGTTAACAGATCACTTTGCTTTTCTAGAGCTGTGTCATCATGTGTATAATAAGACCAACACCAATACAAACAATATTATTTACCAAGTACTTACTATATCAGGTCCTATGTACACCAATATCATAAGGTAAAATTATTGTGTATGTTTACAAAAAAGGAAGGAAGGAAGGAAGGAAGGAAGGAAGGAAGGAAGGAAGGAAGGAAGGAAGGGAGGGAGGGAGGGAGGGAGGGAGGGAGGGAGGGAGGGAGGGAAAGAAAGAAAGAAAAAGAAAGAAAGAAAGGAAGGAAGGAAGGAAGGAAGGAAGGAAGGAAGGAAGGAAGGAAGGAAGGAAGGAAGGAAGGAAGGAAGGAGAGAAAGAAAGAGAGAGAGAGAGAGAGAGGAAGGAAGGAAGGAAGGAAGGAAGGAAGGAAGGAAGGAAGGAAGCCTTGGGGAATAAAGTGACTTACCCAAGATTCCTTATCTAGCTCAGTATTTGATCTTGGATTCAAACCCAATATGTCTGATTCCAAACATTATATACTAGAAATCTATAATGCTAGGAGTCTAGAAACGCTAATCTAAAAAAAAAAAAGTGTAATTTTCTAAATATTAATCAAAAAGCAAAATTTGTGTGCTGAGAGAAAGTTACAGATCTGAATAGAATCCTATGATAGAAGTCTCTGTGGAGAGGTTCTTCTTAGTAGAAAAAATGGGTAAAAGTAAATACCAATAGGCAAAAAAAATAATAATAATAATAATAATAATAATAATAAACTTACTAATAATTAAAGCGGTGAAAATCAAAACAAGATAATATTTTGTTTTTGGGGGGTATAAATTATTTTTTCTTATATTAAAAAATGATTGAGAAACAGGCACTATTGCTAACAGTATATTTAGTAAACTTTTTTTTTTTTTTACATATTTTGGGATTATGTATGCCAAGTCTAAGATTACAAATATTCTCTTTTGAAAGTTTATCTTAAAAAAAGTCATAGATGGGCATAAAAGTACATACCAAGATATGACTACAGCATTTTAATTTTTTAATTATCCAAAAAAAAAGATATTTTAATCCTCACCAAACATGCTTATTTTTAAAAATACTTTTTCTTTATTGAATTTTTAGAGAGAGAGGAAGGGAGAGGGAGAGAGAGATAGAAACATCTATGAGAGAGAACATCAATTGGCCGCCTCCTGCATGCCCCCTACTGGGGATTGGGCCCACAACCTGTGCTTATACCCTGACCAGGAATCAAACTGACAACCTCTTGGTGCATGGGTCAATGCCCAACCAGTGAGCCACACTGGCCGGGCCAATATGTTTATTTTTTAAATTTATTTTAATTTTGTTTTTAATCCTCAACCATGGATATTTTTTCATCAATTTTAGATAGAGTAGAAGGGAGGGAGAAAGAGAGAGAGAGAAACATCTATGTGAGAGAGACATATCAATTGGTAGCCTCCTCCATGATCCTGATCAAGGCCAGGGATCAAACCTGCAACCCAGGTATGTGCCCTTGACCAGTAATTGAACCCACGATCCTTTAGTCTGAGGGCCAATGCTCTAACTGCTGAGCCAAACTGGCCAGGGCCAGTAATATATTTATTGATTTTAGAGAGAGAGAGGAAGAGAAACATCGATGTGAGAAAGAAACATTGATAATATGTGCCCTGACTGGATCAAACCCAAAACCTAGGTATATGCCTCGACCAGAGTCTAACCTATAACCTTTTGGTGTACAGAATGACACTCCAACCAACTGAGTCACCTGGCAGGGCTCTCTACAGCATTTAAAAGAGCTAACCTTCAGAAACAATCTTGATGTGCAAAAAAAGAAGGGGAGGGGCTGTTAAATTAACATGGCACATTCCTAAAATAGAAAATTATGTAGTCATTAAAACTATATTTTAGAATCTAAGAAATTATCTCTATTTTATTAAATGTTGTACACCAAATTGTCACAGTGATTTAATCTTCATGGACAGATTTCTGCTGAATTTTTTCTACATTATGTAATTCTGTGTTTTCTAAATTTTCCATGGTGAACATATATTGCTAACTCACAAAGTGAATATGTATTTTTTTATTAGTGCAATTTAAGAAAATGCTCATCCTAAACTATCTAATGTGAAATATGTCAGCAGGAATAAGCCCAGATTTGTTATAATACCTATAAAAATTTTTTTGGAAAAATATAAGAAAGTTGAACAAGTTTGAGCTAAGTTTGAATGCAGACTTTATCTCTTGCTGGCTATGTAACTTTGAGTGATTGACTTATTTATAATATTGTGATAGCATTACATCGTTGGGGGTTATATAGAGTCATCGAGAATGGTGCATACATCTTTTACATAATGATCACACAGGAAATGTTATTTGTCTAACCATATTTCTAGTTTCCAGCCTTAAAGTACTGTGAAAATGCAATTACAATCTATATATTTTATTTGCACAACTTTATATGAATAATATGTTCTATAATTTTCTACAGTTGTACTTTTTAACAGCAGGTAAGCTTTGTTACAGTGTCATAATTATAGAACTTCATCAAAGGAGAAGCGGCAAGGAGCCCCAGACTAGAAACAACTATAGGAAGAGGTGTGTGGTTACAGAGGGTTGAGGGGAACAGATTCTACACCTGTAACTGAACAACTTGAACTCTACATAATAAAAAATGAAGATATTTTGTTAGTACAGATTTAGATTTTCTTCTGGATTTTTTTTTTATGGTTTGCTTGTTTTTTACATTTCTCACACACATTGTTTAAAAAAACAAAATTACAAACATTGATATTCTGTGGATTGCATAGGTGTAAAATGGTTAACTGAGAAAAGGAGTTATTTATATCCAGTGAAAGAGCAATAAAAAATACATCAATCTAATACAACCACCCAGTAGGTTTGTAGGCATGAACAACAAAATAGACTAAATAAGAGGATTTTAGATTTGCAGTGTACTGTTTATGCTTTTCCTGAGAAAATATGCCTGAGTTAGAATTTACACTTTAGATGTTTCTAAAATCACCTATATAACTGATTCCCTGTCTTTTGGGCACTCAGTATTTTTCCCAGTTGGAATTAGATGCACTCATATGATTTGCTTGGGCCAAATTCTTAAGGGTGGAAGTAACATGTTACTTCTGGGCAGAAATTTTAAGAGCTCATATGCAATTTGTACATCCTCTTTTATTTTCCCCTCTGCCACTGTGTCCTACAAAGATCCAGATGGTGGCAGCTCTGTCCGCCTGCACCCTAGAGAGAGGAATATAAAAGAGAGCCTTCACCTGATGTTTGATGGACATGTACTGTGTGAATGAAAACCTCACTGTTTTATTTATTTAAAAAAAATTTTTTGGTACATGCCACTAGCGGAAACCAAACCCGGGACTCTCTGGTCCGCAGGCCAACACTCCAAGCACTGAGCCAAACTGGCCAGGGCTATTTATTTATTTTCATTAATTTTTTAAAATCTTCACCTGAGTATATTTTTCCATTGGGTTTTTTATTAATTTATTTTTGTTACAGATGTTTCTCCTTTTTCCCCACATTGACACCCTCCTCCCCATCCCTCCGAACCTGTACCCAGCTTTGTTGTCCATGTCCACCGGTTATGCGTACATGCATATAAGTTGTGTGGTTTATCTCTTCCCTTCCCCCACCCCCTCTTCTGAGGGTTGTCAGTCTGTAACCTACTTCCACGTCTCTGGGTCGACCCTGTTCCTCAGACTGTTATGTTCATTATATTCTACAAATAAGCGAGATCAGGTGATATTTGTCTTTCTCTGCTTGGCTTGTTTCACTTAGGATAATACTCCGAGGTCCCTTTATGTTGTCTCAAAGGATAAGAGAACTTTCTTTTTTATAGTCGCATGGTACTCCACTATGTATATGTACCACACCTTTTATAACCATTCGTCTACTGATGGACATTTGGGCTGTCTCCAGATCTTAGCCATTGTAAATAGCGCTGCTATGAACATGGGGGTACATATATTCTTTCTGATTGGTGTTTCAGGATTCTTAGGGTATATTCCCAGAAGTAGGATCACTGGGTGAAAAGGCAATTCAATTTTTAATTTTTTGAGGTAACACCATAGTGTTTTCCACAGTGGCTGCACCAGTCTGCATTCCCACCAGCAGTGTACTAGAGTCCCCTTTTCTGCACAACCTCGCCAACACTTGTTGTTTGATGATTTGTTGATGGCGGCCACTCTGACAGATGTGAGGTGATACCTCATTGTTGTTTTAATTGGCATCTCTCTGATGATTAGTGATGTTGAGCATTTCTTCATATGTCTCTTGGCCATTTGTATGTCCTGTTTGGAGAGGTGTCTATGTAGCTCCTCTGCCAATTTTTTAATTGGGTTCTTTGTCTTCCTTTTGTTGAGTTGTATGAGCATTCTATATATTTTGGAAATTAACCCCTTATCTGATGCATCATTGGCAATTATACTCTCCCATATGGTGGATTCCCTTTCCATTTCGATGGTTGCTTTTTTGCTGTGCAGAAGCTTTTGAGTTTGATGTAGTACATGTTTATTTTTTCCTTTGTTTCTGTTGCCTTAGGTGATGTATCTGTGAAAATTCTGCTGTGTATGAGGTCTGAAATTTTGTTGCCTACATTTTCTTCTAGGATTTTTATGGATTCACAGGTCACATTTAAATCTTTTATCCATTTTGAGATTATTCTTGTGTATGGTGTAAGTTGATGGTCTAGTTTTATTATTATTATTTTTTTGTATGTAGCTGTCCAATTTTCCCAATACCATTTTTTTTTTATCCTCACCCGAGGACATTTTTTCCATTTTTTGTTGAGATAGAGTGAGAAAGAGAGAGAGAGAGAGAGAGAAACATCGATGTGAAAGGGACACAGGGAGTGGTTGCGCCTACCAGGGCCAGGGACAAACTGCAACCGAGGTATGTGCCCTTAGCGGGAACCGAACCCAAGTCTCTCTGGACTGTAGGAGAATGCTCTAACCACTGAGCAAAACCAGGTAGGACCCAATACCATTTATTAAAGAGGCTATTTTTACTCCATTGTATGCCCTTGCCACCTTTGTCAAATATTAATTGAGCATAATGTCTTGGGTCCATTTCTGGATTCTCTGTTCTGTTCCAGTGGGCTATATGCCTGTTCTTGTGCCAGTACCAGGCTGTTTTGATTACAGTAGCTTTGTAGTGTAACCTGATATCTGGTACTGTGATCCCACCTACTTTGTCCTTCTTTTTCAAGATTGCTGTGGCTATTCAGGGTCTTTTTTGGTTCCATATGAACTTTTGAAGTATTTGTTCTCGTTCTGTGAAATATGTTGTTGGTATTTCCTTTTGATGAGGATTACATTGAATCCATAGATTGCTTTGGGTAGTATGGACATTTTAATGATGTCAATTCTTCCAATCCATGAACAAGGTATGTGCTTCCACTTTTTTATATCTTCCTCTATTTCTTTTTTCAATGTCCTGTAGTTTTCTGCAAATAGGTCCTTTACTGTTTTGGTTAAGTTTATTCCTAGGTATCTTAATTTTTTTTGCCACAATGGTAAATGGGATTGGTTTTTTAGTGTCTCTCTCTGTGACTTCGTCATTGGTCTATAAGAATGCCGTCAATTTCTTGATGTTAATTTTGTATCCTGCTACTTTGCTAAATTCACTTATTAAGTCTAGTAGATTTTTGATGGAGTCTTTAGGTTTGTCTATGTATAATATCATGTCATCTGCAAATAATGATAGTTTCACATCTTCCTTTCCAATTTGAATCCCTTTTATTTTTTTCTTCATGTCTGTTTGCTGTGGCTAAGACTTCCAGTACTATGTTAAATAAGAGTGGCAAAAGTGGGCATCCCTGTCTTGTTCCTGTTCTTAAGGGAAATACTTTTAGTTTTTGCCCATTGAGTATGATGTTGGCTGGAGGTGTTTCATAAATGGCATTTATTATGTCAAGATATGCTCCCTCTATTCCCACATTGCTGAGTGTTTTTATCAGAAATGGATGCTGGATTTTGTCAAATGCTTTATCAGCATCTATTGATATAATCATGTGGTTTTTATCCTTCATTTTGTTTTTGTAGTGTATGGCATTTATTGATTTGTGAATATTGTACCAGCCTTGCATTTCTGGTATGAATCCCACTTGGTCATGGTGAATAATTTTTTTTGATGTATTGCTGGATCCGATTTGCTAGTATTTTGTTCAGGATTTTGGCATCTATGTTCATCAAGGATATTGACCTATAGTTTTCTTTTTCTGTATTGTCTTTATCAGGTTTTGGAATTAGAGTTACTTGATGAGCCCCTTGGGTTGTAGCCCTCAGTTGAATGAAAACCTCCCTCGGTTGTTCAGCTTAAGAGGATTTCCAGAGGGTGGGAAGAGGCTGGTTGTAAATGAGCCTCAATTTGCATTTCTCTGGCCCAGCTCAGTATGGTTAAATCTCTGAGGGAGGGGCTGTTGCTTCTCCCCAGAGTTCCTGGAGGAGACTCCTGAGCAAGATGGGCAGGTCCTGTGTGGCTGTCACCCAGCAAAAACTCAGTTCCAGTCCAGTCCACCCTCCCTCTGCTGGAGCCCAAGGTGAGTGGCTGCAACTAATTTAGTGTTCTGTCCCCACACTCTGCACTGTGGAGTGGGCTTGGGAGTTTAACCCCAAGGGAGCTGCTCACAGCTAAGACCACTGCTGTCCATGGGCTCCCAGCCCCCCGCTTGCACCTCCGCAGTCCTACCATCATCTATTCAGTGTTCCTGGTTATATGGTCCTCACAAGCTGCTTTGCTGTTGCTTTTTCCTGACGATTTGTCTTTATTTTAGTTGTAATTCCAATTTGGTCCTGGGAGATGGTTTGTGTAGCTTCCACTCACTCCACTGCCATTTTGGAATCTTCCATTGATTTTTATATCAAAACCTCACTGTTTTAAAACAATGGTTCTCAACGAGGGCTGTTACCACCTCCCATTCCCAAAGAACATTTGGCAATGTCTGGAAACATTTTTGGTTGCTACAACTTATATGGGGTATCTGCCAATGATATTAAGTGAAGGAATGATTCTAAAAACCCTACAATGCATAGGACAGTCCTCCACAACAAAAAATTAGTCAACCCAAAATGTCAGTAGTGCCTAGTGTGATAAATTCTATTTTAAATCACGAAGATAGAATAATTTTTGTTATTACAATATAATCCAGGCTATTCTGACTGATAGTTCAATATTTGAAAATCTATTAATACAGTTTTGCCATTATTATGGGACAAAGAAGAAAAATATGATCATATCAACAGATTTAGAAAACTCATTTGATAAAAATTCAGTATTTGTTTGTTAGTAAAATAAGAAAATGATAGCTATTTTCTTAATATCATACTTGAATATCACAAAAACATTCCTCAAAATAAAAGCCAAAATTATAATTAATTTTCAGTCAGTAAAATGAGCCCATAAGACCAAAAAATAGAAACAGTATATTTGTTCAGTTTGTCATACTCAGGAAATATTGCTCATATCCATTAGTAGAATCAACGAACTCCTGTCTCATGCAGGAGTTTGGACTAGATGTGCTTTATCTTTTCTCTGCAGTTCTATATTAGGGCTTCTTGAAAGGTGAATTTATTACAGAAGCTGTGCCCTACAATATAACTAGATGCTACTTGCACCTCAAACACACAAAATATTTGATAGTAAAAATTTCTGAAATGTGTGTAGCTTCCAGTTTATAATTTGTGACCTACGCATTTTATAATCTCTCTTATACTGAGTAGGTCCCCTTGGTAACGATAAAAACTTGAAAGTAGAACTAAGACTGGGATCAGTGAGGAATTACATACTCTGGTAATTCCACTGGCAACACTCACTACCTGGCTAATCCTGGAGTGATGACTCAGCTGAGCTTGTTGGTAGTTACACTCTACAAACTCCATTTATTCTTAGGAACTCAGCAATGAAGCTTTTATTGAAATAGTAATGCAGGCCCTGGCCAGTTTGGCTTAGCAGTTAGAGCGCTGGCCTGTGGTCCAGAGAGATCCGGGTTTGGTTCCTGCTCAGGGTGAGTACCTCGGTTGCAGTTTGTCCCCGGTCCTGGTTGGTCGTGCATGTGGCAACCACTCGATGTGTCCCTTTCACGTTGATGTTTCTCTCTCTCTCCCCACCCACTCTATCTGAACAAAAAAAAAAAAAAAAAGAAAAAATATCCTCAGGTGAGGATTAAAAAAAAAAAAAAAGTAATGCAGGAGTCCGGCCGGTGTGCTTAGTGGATGAGCTTTGACCCATGCACCACGAGGTAGCCAGTTTGATTCCCGGTCAAGGCATATGCGCAAGTTGTGGGTCCAATCCCCAGTTGGGGGCATGCAGGAGGTGGCCAATCAATGTTCTATCTCATCAATGTCTCTATCTCTCTCTCCGTCTCCCTTCTTCTCTCTCTAAAATCAATAAAAGAAAAGCAATTCTAAAAATAAAAAAAAGAAATAGTAGAGCAGGAAACACTTAAGGGGAATTACCATGGAAACTACCCTTTGCCGCCCCTAACCCCCATAATTTGCTAGTTAGAAAACTTTTTAGTTATAAAGTTGTCAATGAAAATTTTTGAGACAGTTCACACAAATTATGGAAGTAGTTTAAATGTTGTGGAACAATGAAGAAAGCTTGTTTGTCACAAAAAGATTAACCAGGTAATAAGAAAGTTTCTTCAGTCTAAACTTTACTAACCTTATTTTAAGTAGCCTTTATTAGTCCAATTCATGCAAAAATAAATTTTCCTAAAGTAATATTCAGGTCTTATTTTTAAAAAATAATTTGATTTTACATACGCAAAATAAATTACAAACCTCATATATTTGTATTTATTACTGTCAATGATCATTTATTGTGTTTCATGGAAAAAAATAAGTTTTCCTAAAATGAAACTCCCATTTACAACACTAATACTACTGGAAATAAAGCATTTCCTTATCTCTGCTGTACACATAATCAGAGTCGAAGCTGAGGTTTATTTGTATCATACAGCAATGAAAAATAACTTATCTTAAACAATGACCAACTTAATGACATTTTTTTTTCTTTAAGAGAGAAACATCAATGTGAGAGAGACACATCGAGTGGTTGCCACCCACATGACCCCAACCAGGGCTGGCGAAAAACTGCAACCGAGGTACGTGCCCTTAGCGGGAACTGAACCCAGGACTTTCTGGTCCATGGGCTGACACTGTATAATAGTAGAAATAGAAGACTTCAGATATATTAGTCACATATGAGTATAAACTAGTGAATATTTATTATCAAAATATAGGAAAACTTTTTCAATATTCAGATGTATTATGCTTACATTTTTGCTCTACAGCGGGTATGCTTTATAGAAATCATTACAAAGTTTCAATGAGACAATGGTCAAACCCAATGGACTCTATATCAGTGATGAAGGTGAGAGGGTGGTCAGGCAAGGTTAGATCTCTCAGAGAGCTAGGACAGCTTTGCCCAAAAAGAGAGGCTCCCAGGAGCAGTTCAAATAACATCTTGGTTAAGTTAAGAGCCAGGATGCATGACAAAGAAATGTGTCACAATTTCAATTGTAAATAAACATGTCAAAATAACTTAGAGAAAACATACCTTGTTTTGTAAAATGGCCAGATTCATATAATGGCACAAAATACAAAGTGCCTGTTTTATTTTTTCCCATTCTTTTTATTTGTTTGTTTTTAAGATAAGTACTGAGGAGATAACAATTAACTGAAATATTTAAGAATTTGTTTGTTACAATACAATATGGACCAATTGACCAGAAAACAAACTTCATTCTTTACCTTTGATAATTGATAATTAGGTACAGTGATTATACAGTTTGCATTCTGGGTTGGCAATGCATCTGCGATCATTGATTCATCTTATGGGGGAATTTACTCTGAAGAGATTTTAACATTCAATTTTGTTTCAACCCAGAATTGTAAATGACTTGTCAATTTAGTCAATAAGTTATCTCAAATAGAAAAAATTCAATGATTCAAGTTATTCTTATGTTGACAACAAGAACAGAATTAAGGCAGGAAACAAAATGTGTTGGTTTATGGAATTTTCATATCTTTGTAAATAGATTGGTTAGTCATTCCTACACACATAGCCTCTTCTTGGAAGTTATGGACTGAAATGGGCCCGATGGGCTGCATGATCCATGTTGTTATTATTATTATTTTCATTTGTTTCTTTCCTTTATTCTTCTCTTTGAGAATGGTCGTTGAAAACTTTAAGCTTTAAAGTAGATACTGAATAACAGACCACAATCTTCTGGTGTAACCCAGTGGAGAAAGGCCCATGCCTTTCTTTGATATTTAGGGACCAAAACTGTTGAAGGATAATTCTCTTCTGAACTTTACCCAGTAAAATGGGCAGACAGAAGGCTGTGCAAAGTGTCCACGCTGAGCTCACATTACTCATTCTTACTCCAACCAGGCAAATCTGACATGCAGTTTCAGCAGAACTCCTGAGTTGGAAATTTATAGTGTGGCCTAGCATATGAATTCTAAAGTCCTTTGTCAAGCATTCTCTATTTCCTTATAGTTAACAGCTTGTAAGAAGACCAAAAAAAGAACAGACATAAATGATGCTATTCCAACTAGATTTTCCATGTTTCATGAATGATAGCCACAGTGTCCACATGAGGTCCCTCTAAGGGGGCTATACAATTGCTGGGGGTTAATAATAACAGTGACTTAAAATTTATTCTTTAGCCCTGGCCGGTTTGGCTCAGCGGTTAGAGCGTCGGCCTGCGGTCCGGAGAGACCCGGGTTCGGTTCCCGCTAAGGGCATATACCTCGGTTGCAGTTTGTCCCCGGCCCTGGTTGGTCGTGCGGGTGGCAGCCACTCGATGTGTCCCTTTCACATCGATGTTTCTCTCTCTCTCTCTCCTGCTCTATCTGAACAAAGAATGAAAAAGTGTCCTTGGGTGAGGGAAAAAAAAAATAAAATTATTATTTAACTGGTCAGGACAGGTCTTTCTGTCCTTGCAGGTGTTCCTTTTATATCTTGCCCATGCTTTGCTGCACATGTGCCTCATATACTGCAGTTCTGAGGACATAGGCAGTGGACAACAATTGGGTTTAGATATGTTTGTTGATAAGAGCTGTGCAAGCAGCTGTCCAATGACTATTCTGTATTCTCTGGCATAAATAAGCACTGCAAACACAGAATTCTGTAACCTTTGCCCTGTTTGGCCTTTTTGAGCACCAAATGAAAACTCTAATACTGGAAGCAGGAGAGAGACCTGAATTCAAAACACAATTTGAACATTGAAACTCTTTACTGAGCCCTGGCTGGTGTGGCTCAGTTGGTTGAGTGTCATCCTGTGCACCAAAAGGTCACCAGTTCAATTCCCAGTCAGGACACATACCCGGGTTGTGGATGTGGTACATATGGGAGATAGCTAATCAAATTTTCTCTCTCACATGGATGTTTCTCTCTCCCCCCTCCTTTCTTCTTTCTCTCAAATCATTAAAAACATATTTTAAAAAAATATTTACTCAAAATGACTAAAGCTTCATTTAATAATGAGCATGTTTGTACATCATTGTATACATGCAACACTGTCAATGATAGATATGGATTCTGTTATCTGTTTCCTCTTTTCCAAGGAAGTGTTGAAAACCATTAACCTATGTGGCTTAAGAGAGAGATCTGTCCCAGTTTGTGTTCTTGTCTGTGTGCTTCATTACTGTTTTTCTATGAGGTCTAATTTGAGGAAGAATGGTTAATTCTTCTATCAGGGCACTGATCTTTGCTTTTGCACTTCCTTAAAATTTAGTCTGAATGCAGTAGAGTCTTAAGTTCTAGGAAATGCTTTGCTTGCATGTGTGGTGCTGCTGTTCTCTGCTTTTCTTATCCAAGTATTTCAGGTTTGAGCATTTCTTACTAATTACTAGCTCCCTGTAAGGTCATCTTTTTCCAACAGAACATTTCCTGAGTATTGCAGTCTGTGAAGAATATGTGCTACCAAACATCAACATAGTGATGGAAATCAGGATTCCTTTTGGGCAGAAAGAGTATATTTTACTATTCAGAACACCTGAAAATAGATCTTCCATTACATAGAAATATAAATGTCAAGCATATTTTTATGCAATTTCATTAAACTTGCCCCTGTAGTTCTGTGGTATAATTAATCTTTCTATATTAAATATTTTGAAGGTCCCACCACTATTTAATTTATCCAGAATCCATGAATCTAGAAGCTCTAAAAACCATGGATTCTGATTAAACTCAGTAATATTATAGTCTACAGAAAACTGGGTATTAGATTGGTCAGGATAGCCTAACTTTTATAGCAAATAACCCCAAAATATCATTAAGCAACAAAAGTTTATCTGCACTCAGTTCAATATAAGTTTGTATAAAGGTGAGCTTCGGGGGTGGAGATGAGGAATTGTGATCTATGTAGTCATTCAGGGATCCAGGATTTTCTTCTTGTAAGTCCCTTCTCCTCTAGGTCCTTGTTGTCCTCTCTATTCAGGTGGAGGTATAATGGGACAAGCCTGAAAATGGTCATCATTTTAGCTCATAATCCATTTTCTAGAATTGACTTCTCTGTGCCCAAGAAGAAAAACAGAACATGGATATTACTGATCACTAGCACTTTCTCACAGGTAAGAAATGATTTACCATCACTGTCCCAGGGCAAAAAAGGGAGGATTGCTTTATCTATTATAACTTTATTTTTATCTTATTTTTAACATGTAATTTTACCTATAAAAGTTATAATATAATAAGTACTTTTCTGTACTAATACATAAAAATGATTTTATTGTACTTTACTCATTAGTGATTTATGTCATTTTTTAAAAAGTAGAGTAATGAATTCAAACTAAGCCATCCATAATATCTTGCTTAGTTTTTGTGATCAATGGCAGGCATTTGCAAGATGCCTGTTTGGGGTTTTAAGTTTTTAAGTAACAGTAGAAATTGAACTTACCTAGCCATGAATGACATGGTCTAGTTGGAGTCACTGAACTTAACAGCTATATTAAAGGAAATAAAAATATACAAATGACTTATAAGAATGTAATTTCATAGAAAGCATGGAACATATTTCAATTTTATCTACTGTGTTCAATGTTTTATTTTATTTATTTATTGAAATCCTCACCAGAGGATATTTTTTCCATTTATCTTCAGTCAGAGTGGGAGGGGAAGAGAGAAAGACAGTTGCCTCCCACATGACCCTGACCAGGGTAAGTACCAACAACAACCAAGGTACTTGCCCTTTACCGGAATCGAACCTGATTCCATGGGCCAACGTTCTAACTGTTAAGCCAAACCAGCCAGGGCTCAATGTTTTATTTTTGAATGCTCTGATTGATAGTGTTTGCTCTTACTTGGATAATGCTTAACCAATGGTGGCTAAGAAAAATGAACAAAATAAGGTGATGAACAAAATAGACCCAGAGACATAGAAGCAGGGTTCGGACTGACAAACTTTAGAGGAAGGGGATGGGGAGGGAAGAGAACTTATGTATATAAGCATAACCAATGGACATAGACAACGATGCTGTGGAGGGGGACAGAACGGGAGGAGGGTGTCGATGGGGGAAAAAAGAGAAACATTTGTAACAAAAACAATAAATTTTTTAAAAATAATAAAATACCTAAAAATAAATAAAAAAACAACAACAAAAAATGAATACATATTTCTAAGACCTTTGCATACCTTTTGGCAAGAGTTTTAAGCACTAAGAATAATAATTCTAAAACAGATTTTTTTTCCAGCAGCAGGAATCTTTACCATTTTATTTAGAAACAAAACAATGCATTACCTGATTGAATGTATAGAACCCCCACTTCAATAAGCAAAAGGGAAGAACATCATGTCCAGATATAAGGACAGCTAGGTTTGGTCTTCCAGAGAAGAACTAAGATGAATGAGCTGAGAGGACTTCAGAACTTATTTCAAATGAGGCTTATAATTAGTCTTTTGCTACTGAAAATCACACACATTTTGCTACTTGGAAGGTACAAGCTTTTAGGCCATTATCTATCCCAAAAACTTTATTGATAATGCATGTAAACACCAACCATCCAAAAGAGTGTGTGTGCTTGTATATGAAAGGAAAGAAGTTTACCTCTGCCAACCATATAGGAACCAATGAGGGAAACACATTGATAGCATTCAGCTCAAGTTATTAAGAATTTTTTGGAAGTATGTAGGAATTATTGCACTTAAACGTTGTGCAATTTATTTGTCTCCAAGCAATTCAGGTAAATAGTTATTTAGAATAGTACAAGAGCAAAGTAGGAACTTCATTTTATTTTATTGAAAAATTTTTATTGAATTTATTGGCATGACATTGGTTAATAAAATTACATATTTTCAAGTGTATAATCCATCATCTGTAAATTGCATTGTGTGGAAATTCATTTTTTTAAGTTATAACTTATGAAGCATTTTCTATGTGCCAGACTCTGAGATCAGCACATGTTATTGGTGATCTCATTTATGACTCACAATCATATGAAGTAGATACTATTAATACCCCTTTTCACTTTTAGTTTTGTTACCATTAAACATGTTTATATACTTATCCATTAAATGTTTACTGGTCATCTAATATACCCCCAACACTATGAAATGTACAAAGTAAGTACTGAGGTACATGAAGAATAATCTCTGTCTAATAAAACTGAACATATTGTACATCATGGAATTCATTTTGGATAATCTATCATCAAAAGTTTTCTTTTTCTCCCGTTTATGAAGGTTATTCCTTTCTCAGGCTTTTACATAACTCTTCCCTCCCCTGGAATGTTCTTCTCCAGACTCTTCTTTTGTACCTTTGATCGTAATTTAAATACCACTCTTCAGAGAGATTTTCCTTGACCCACCAATAGAATTTCAGTTCCTCAAGTTGATCTCTCTCAAAGTCCCTTTTCATTCTCCTTTATGCCCTCTAACACAGTTTATAACCATGCATGTAAGAGCATTTGTTTAATGCCTGTGTCCTATATTTGATCATAATCTACTTCAGGGGAGAAGCCATGTCATTTATGTTTTTACATGCAATGTTTAAGGGTTTGTTTTGCATATTTTTCTAAATGCAGATAGAAACCATCAAAGGTTACCTAGCAGGGTACTGAAATGTTTCTGTTTACATCTTAAAAAGACAATTTCTAAGTGCTGTAATCCTTGGTGCCTTAGAATGTTCTCAATTCATCTTGTTTTTTGGTAAATGAGATTTTTAGTTACTTTGATTTTTATTTGTAATATTAGAGGGTCTGATTATTATAAGCTGCTAGTTTTTATACACATACATCTTCTTATTGCATATACATGTGGTTACACAGACCAGATAATCTTCAATTTACATGTGCAATTTGAAAATAGGTTCTATTCTCACCCTAAATTAAACATTACCATATTGATCCATCAAAAAAGGTTGAATAACTGATGTCAGGATTTCTAAATATGTTCTACATAAAG
This sequence comes from Molossus molossus, assembly GCF_014108415.1. Taxonomy (NCBI): domain Eukaryota; kingdom Metazoa; phylum Chordata; class Mammalia; order Chiroptera; family Molossidae; genus Molossus; species Molossus molossus. The sequence continues at coordinate 44,643,900 of NW_023425401.1, forward strand.
TGCTAACTGCTAATAAAAGCAAGCAAGGAAAAGAGTATTAAATGCAATATATCTAGGGCTAACATAATTAAAGGAGGAAGAATATCAAAGCCATAAAAATACTTTGATGTTGAATGGAACTCAGGCTCTAGCAAATATAATATTGATGGATTATATGGCTTTTCAAAAATTCCCATATGCAGTTAAAACCAAACTGAAAAATCAGAGCAGTAAGGTCAGAAAATCTGGCGGCTTGCATTTTTTTTTTCAATGAGCAAAATATTTTAAAGCATCCACTAAGTGGGCAGTTCTTTTGTCATCAGAGGCCTGCTCACTAACTGATATCTTGGGTGGAGACTGAATCAAGCATTAGTTAAATTTGATTTTAAAATGTCACTAATGAAACATCAGGAAAAGAGAAAAAGGTAATGTTGAATTATTGGTTGAATAATATTTATAGCTTGTATTTGTGTATTTAACTCAGACACTTAAAAGTAAATTCAACTCAAGTGAAAAAAAATTATTACCTTGTGTGTGAACAAAAATTGGCATAACATTTGCAGATATTTATAAAACTCTAGCCTATTATTTAAGTTTGTCATGGAGAAAAATGTCTAGTTAATAAAAAAATGACAAACCATTTAGTATTAACATTGTGATAGCTGGGGCATGGAGTAAGAAAACCATTCTTGCATTAAGCTTCAGTTATGTCATGTCCTGTTGATACCACTGTAATTTAACCTAGTTATTAATAACTGGAAAGTAGCAAAGGGAAGGCCAAATACTATAGCCATACCCAGTAAAGTTTGGGTGACATAGGCAAGGTACTTGCCTGTCAGTGATGCCTGGGAACAGGTCATTGGCCAGAGTAGGCCTGGCCACTGCAATCAAGGGGAGATTTGAGATATCTGATCTCCTAAAACAAAGGAGTTTGCTTGCTCTCTGCTTGAACTTGACTCCTGGCTTGTGGGGCTCTCGTGCTCCTGCTCTCACCCACGTGGACACCACACACAATGGATTAAGGTACTGCAACTAGCTTAATACGAAACCGGATCCAATTCCAACAGGGAACAAAAACTTTGGACACTGGATTTGCTTCTAGCTCTGCTGAAACCCCAGCTGCACATTTTCCAGGGCTAGATTAAAGGAAACGAGACTTTGGAAAACCAGAGATGTAATTCCACACAAATAAACTCTCATCATCTTGTGCAAGTCTCAGAAATTCTTTTTTCTAAGACATCATAAGGACCCACTCCCACTGGCAATGAAGAAAGACCATCCATGCATTTCAGCAATTACATTATTACCAATTTCACATGACAGATTGAGCTAAAATTGTATAAATTATGCTCATGCGTATGCTCAACTCAAGTACTATTACATCTTACATTGATTTCAGAAAATTTTCTAATAATGAATAGATCATAAAGGCAACATATTAAATCCATTATTTAGATGAACACCTAAACAGATAAATACTATGTTTTCTGATATTTTCAGTATAGTCTGAATCAGTGGTAGTGTTGACTAAAAATGGTCTCTAATTGCAAAAAAGGCATACATTTTTCTGCTCTCTTTGGTAAAACAGTATAAACTGAGACAAGCTACTATTTTGTAATATCATAAAAACACATTAACATTATAAAGAATAAAGAAAAAAAGAGCTGACATATTATTCACATTATGAAAACAAAATATTAAGGGTCATATGTAACAATTTCTAGATTCCATGGATACTCTGGAATGTTAAATTTTTTAAAATAAAAATTTTTTTATCCCTGGCCAGTTTTGCTCAGTAGTTAGAGCATCAGCTCATGGACCGGGGGGGGGGGGGGGTGTCTTGGGTTTGATCCCTGGTCAAAGGCACGTATCTGGGTTGCAGGTTCGATCCCTGACCCTGGAAGAGGTTGTGTGGGAGGCAACAAATCAATGGGTCTCTCTCACATGGATGTTTCTCTCTCTCTCTAACTCCCTCCCTCCCCTCCATTCTATCTAAAAATCAGTGTAAATATATCCTCAGGTTAGGATTAACAAAATAATAAACAAATAAATAAATTAAATTAAATTAAATTAAATATCACCTAATTCCATGGAGCTATCACTAAATGTTTAGGTAGGGAACTGGGGATGGTCAATTTAAAAAAAAATGAAAATAAATTAATGATATTAAATGCGTGTACTAATTACTTTCTCCTTGCATTTTTCAAAGGAGCAATACAAGGAATGACAGAAATTTGAGCTGAAGCATACAGGTTTAATAATTCTTGAACAATTATCACATAATAGGACTCATTTAATCTTGCCATAAGCCTGCAAGGTAAGTATAAATATCCCAGTTTTATATTTCCAATATGAGTATATTGGAAAGTTAGAAATGATGGCTGATTCTAAAAGATTCCAAGGCCATGATCTTTCCTCTCCGCTCTCCTAGTTTTTGTAGTACACCTCAGTGAAAGATACAGTATAAGGAAGAGGAGGAAAGTGAGTGCAAAAGAGAAAGAAAATAGATAAATGATAAGAGAGATCAAGTTGAAAAGTCAGAATTGATTATCACTTAAAGTTAAAAACTTATGTTTAAAAAAATTAAAATACACCTATTAGCCAGCCTCCCAATGATTCCAAATGATTTCTGCTTTCTAGTATTCATGCCCTGGAGTAGTCATTTCCCATTTGAATATAGCTGACCGGGGTCACCAAAAGGAACTTCCAGAAATGATACTATATGATCTAAAGCTAGATTATAAAAGACATTGCAGTCTTTGCTTTTTCTTGGATCAGTCACTTTGTTTTATTTGTGTGTATGTGTGTGTGTTTGTTACCTTTTTTTTTCTCCTCACCTGAGGACATTTTTGCATTTCAGATAGAGCAGGAGGGAGAGAGGGAAGAAGAAAGAGAGAGAGAAACATCCATCGACTGGCTGCCACCCACACAACCCCCACCGGGGCCGGGGACAAACTTCAACCGAGGTACGTGCCCTTAGCGGGAATCGAACCCGGGTCTCTCTGGACTGCAGGCCGACGCTCTAACCGCCAAGCCAAACCGGCCAGGGGTGGATCAATCACTTTGGAGGAAGCCAACTGCCATGCCATGAAGACACCTACCAATTCCATGGAGAGTCCATGGAGTAAGAAACTCTTGTGAATAATCAGCAGGGGACAGAGGTTTTTAGTCAACAGCCATCTGAGTGAGCCACCTTGGAAGTGGAGCCCCTGGCACCATTCAAGTTTTGGGATGACAATTTCCCTGGCCAAGTTCTTGATTACAGCCTCCTTAGACCCCGAGCTAGAATCATTTCTAAATTTCCATCTAAGTCATTCTTGAATTTCTAAGCCAAATAACTGAAATAAGAAACTGTAATTGTTGCTATAAGCCACTAAGTTTCTGTTACATAAAAATTGACTGCACCTAGCTGGTGTGGCTCAGTGGTTGAGCATTGGCCCTTTCACCAAGAGGTCACTGGTTTGATTCCTGATCAGAGCACATGCCCAGGGAGGGGCATGCAGGAGTCAGCCAATGGATGTTCTCTCTTATTGATGTTTTTCTCTCTCCCTCTCCCTTCCTCTCTCTCTAAAATCAATAAAGAAAAAATATTGATTGCTAATTAATACAGAATTAAATGACAGCTAATTTGTTGGGCAAGATCATTAAGATCATCATGATATACAAAATCAATACTATATTGTTAGCTTGGTCTGGGTCAAGAAGGCAGTGTAGGTAAATGGGGCACTAGAATCCTCCCACAACCAAATAAAAGATGCAACTAAACTGCAGAACAATCAATTCAGAACTTCCTGAAATCTAGCTTAACAGAAGTCCTATACTTAAGGATATAAAGAAGCCACATGGAGTTGGTAGGAGGGGTGGAAACCTGGAAGGGGCTGGTTCACAGCCAGCTGTGGCTGATAAAATTTGGGAGGGATATCTCAGCTGCAGAGGTGCCCACTGAGTAGCTCTCCCCACTAGGTCTCCTGCCCAGAGTTCCAGTGCCAGACAGAGAAGGCCCTATAGCTTCTGGCTATAAAAACCAGGGGGGATGGTGACAGAGAGACGGAGGGCTTCTGGAGTTCCAGGCATTCCTCTCATAGGGCCCACTCGCAGACTTACACAGACTCACTTGCTTTAAGCTCCAGAACTACAACAGCAATTGGAAAGAGATCAGAGAAACATGGGGATAAACTGAAACGTTTGGCATCATGGTGAGAGCTGGATAGCTTTCTCCTAGACAGAACTGCTGGCAGAGGCCATTGATCCCTTTCTGAACCTTCCCTCTGCATAGGTTGGGGGCGGGGGGTGCCATATCTGAGTCTCCATTAACCTGGCTATCACTGTTTTTCCTGCCCTTGTGATTCCTTGAAAACCTGCCCCACACAACTTGTAGGTCCACCAAAGCTGTTTTCAGTGGCTTTTCCATAAGAATGGCCTGTCTTGGCTCATGCTTCAGACTTTCCTGAAATCACTCAAACAAGCAGCATCAGGCCTCAGCGTGCCCTGTACATCTCACTAAGTGGCTCCAGACCTGGAACAAGCAGCAGCCAAACTTGGTTCATTTTTTTGTCCTCTTCTGGACATCTCCAAGTCCAGCACAAGTAACAGCCATCTGCAGATCAATTTGTAGCTCATGGCAGGTGGCCCTGGGCAGGAGAGGTAGCAGTTGTGTATTGATTGTATTCTGCACCTTGTGGGAGGCCCCCGAGCCACCTCCACACATAAGACACTCAAGGGGTGGACTTTAGTGGGCACAAGAGGCACAATAAGCCTTGCTCCATGGGGTCAGCCCTTGCACAGCTTATCCTCCGTGGTGGTTGTAGCTAGTCCTTGCAGCTAACTGACCTGGCAATAAATCTCACCCATTGATGTACCAACAGCAGTCAAGACACAAATACAACTAGAGGGTATACACAGTCTACATAGAGGATGCATCTGTAATGCCCAGCTTGGGTGAATGGGGAGACTGTGCTATTGGATTGTATAAGACACTTACTACATAAGGTAGCTCTACCAATCCCAGGAGACATAACAGTTCTACCTGAAAACCAATACAGGGAGGCTGCCAAAACGAGCATGGCCTAAATGAAAGAACAGAACAAAACTTCAGAAAAAGAACTTAGCAAAATGGAGACTGGTAATTCACCAGGTGCAGAGTTCAAAACACTGGTTATAAGAATGCTCAAATGAACTTAGGGGAAGAATAAATGAACTTAGCGAGAACATCAACAAAGAGATAGCAAACAAAAACAAAAATAGAAAACATAAAAAAGAACTAGTCAGAAATAAAATATACATTAACTGAAATGAAGAATACATTACAGAGAATCAACAGTGGAGTAGATGAAGCAGAACATCAGAAATTTGGAAGATAAGAAAGCAGAAAACACTCAGTCAGAACACCAGAAAGAAAAAAGAATCCAAAATAATGAGGATAGTATAAGGACCCTCTGGGACGACTTCATGGTACCCAATGAACATGATTCACATCATGAGGGTGCCAGAAGAAGAAGAAAGAGAAAGAAATTGAAAATCTATTAGAAAAATAATGACAGAAAACTTTTCTAATCTAGTGGAGGAAATAGACATACAAGTCCAGGAAGCACAGGGAGTCCCAAACAAGATGAACCCAAAGATGCCCATACCAAGACACATCATAATTAAAATGCCAATGATTAATGCCAAAGAGAGAATTGTTTTTTTATTTTATTTAAAAAAAAATTTTTTTTCTTTATTGATTTTAGAGAGAGAGGAAGGGAGAGGGAGAGAGAAATAGAAACATCAATGAAAGAGAAGATCAACTGGCCACCTCCTGCCTGCCCCTCACTGGGGATTCGGCCCGCAATCTGGGCCTGTGCCCTGACCGAGAATCAAATCAGTGACCTCTTGGTACATGGGTCGATGACATTCAACCACTGAGCCACACCAGCTGGGCTAACTTTTATTTATTTATTTTTTTATTTTTTATCCTCACCTGAGGACACTTTTTCATTCTTTGTTCAGATAGAGCAGGAGGGAGAGAGAGAGAGAGAAACATCGATGTGAAAGGGACACATCAAGTGGCTGCCACCCGCACGACCAACCAGGGCCGGGGACAAACTGCAACCGAGGTACATGCCCTTAGCGGGAACCGAACCCGGGTCTCTCCGGACCGCAGGCCAACGCTTTAACTGCTGAGCCAAACCGGCCAGGGCTGGGCTAACTTTTAAAACATAGTAACAAGTACTAACTAGAGAAACAGTCTTCTACTTTAAGTGATGATGCTTGTAGACACAAAGCTTCTATTCCAAAGGTAGACAAGACATAGCTCTAAGGAAGTTTAATTTCTACCTGTGTGATCTTAGTATTTTAATATATAGGGCTTCAGTTTCTTTATTAACAAAATATGAATAATAATTTAATCAACATTAATATTTGTTGTGAAGATTAAGAGTAAAAATGCATTTAGAACTTAGTGAGGGCCTCAAGAGTATAAAAAAGGACCAGTCAGAAATGAAGGAGGCACTAACTGAAATAAAGAATAATTTACAGAGATTCAATAGTAGAGTAGGTAAAACCAAGAAGCAAACCATCACTTTGGAATGAAAGAAAGCAAAAAACACCCAATCAGCACAGCAAAAAGAAAAAAGCATCCAAAAAAATGAGGGTAGTGTAAGGAGCCTCTGGGACAACTTCAACCATACCAACATTCGCATCTTGGGGGTGCAAGAAGGAGAGGAGTAAGAACAAGAACTTGAAAACCTATTTGAAGCAGTAATGACAGAAAACTTCACTAACATGGTAAAGGGAACAGACATACAAGTCCAGGAAGCACAGAGAGTCCCAAACAAGATGAACCCCAAGAGGCACACACCAAGACACAGCGTTATTAAAATACAAAAGGTTCAAGACAAAGAGAGAATCTTAAAAGCAGCAAGAGAAAAGCAGTTAGTTACCTACAAGGGAGTTCCCATAAGACTGTCAGCTGATTTCTCAAAGGAAACTTTGCAGGCCAGGCGGCAGTGGCAAGAGATATTCAGAGTGATGAAAAGCAAGAACCTACAACCAAGATTACTCTATCCTGCAAAGCTATCATTTAGAATCGATGGCCATATAAAGACTTTCCCAGACAAGAAAAAGTTAAAGGAGTTCATCACCACCACACCATTATTATATGAAATGTTGAAGGGTCTTCTTGAAGAAAAAGATAAAAAATATGAACAAAGTGGCAATAAATACATATCTATTGACAATTGAACCTACAAACAAAATAAACAAGCAGAACAAAAACATTCTCATAGATACAGAGAACATTTTGTTGTTTGCCAGATAGGAGGGGGTGGAGGATGGGGGAATGGGTGAAAACGGTGAAGGGATTAAGAAGTACAAATTGCTTGTTAGACTGACAAACCTCAAAGCGAAGGGGGGTGAGGGGTGGGAAGAAATAAACATAAGAACTTATATGCATATATGCATAACCAATGGACACAGACAACAGTGTGAGGAAAGGCAGGAGGTGGGCAGGAGTGCAGAGGAGAGGGTCAATAGGGGGGAAAGGAGGAACATCTGTAATACATTCAACAATAAAGATAAATTTTTTAAAAATGAATACTAATCAGTTGACTTTAAGTTAATCAAAAGGCATATTATCTGGTAACCTAATCTAATCACATGAGCCTTTTGAAAGAAGTTCTCTGTGGCTGGTGGCAGAAGTGAAAGTCAGAGATCTGAAACAGAAAGAAGCAAGGTGTCATTGTTAGTTTTGAAGACAGAGTGTCTCCTGAAGGGTGGGAGAGTGGCCTCTAGGAGCTGCAAGAATAATCACAGCTGCCAGATGGCAGGGAAATGGAGACCTCAGTCCAAAATGCTGGCATATAACAAGTGTTTAATAAGTATCATCTATGTATAATACTATCATCATCATCATCATCATCATCATCAAAAGTTTAGTGGAATCCTGCCTAGAGTTAGAGCATTAGATCAAAAGAACTTACTTATTATCATTGAGAGAATCACGTAATACTATGAAATGTTTATATTTGTTTTATGTTATTTTTAATTTTTTTCCTTTATTAATTTTTAGAGAGAGAGAAAGGGGAGAGAGATATATAAACATCAATGAGAGAGAAATCGAATGGCTGCCTTCTGCATGCCCCTCAGCGGGGATTGGGCCCGCAACCTGAGCATGTGCCCTGACTGAGAATTGAACCGGTGACCTCTTGGTGCAGGGGTCGATGCTCAACCACTGAGCCACACTGGCAGAGCTGTTTCGTGTTTTATTATGTCTCAATTTTACTTCATAAAAATATTTTTTAGAAGGTAGGGAAAACTTGAAAATATAAGACTAAAGGACTATTAATAAGGAAATAATGAACTTAAGAAAAACATGCAGAAATAATATGTAACTACAATTCAAATACAGCACATGTATTCATTGCATTCCTCTGGTTTATATGTATAAGCACATTAAAACTCAGGATGGCTCAGCAACAACAGCAGTTATCAAGCATTTAGGTCTTGAGACTTTTTCAACTCTTATAAATGACTAGAGACCACAAAGAGCTTTAGTTTATTCATATTTTTGCTATTGATATACATAGTATTAGGTTTTAAATTTGAGAATTAAAAATATTCATTAATTCATTAAAAATAACAATTATAATTATTTGCATTACCATCAATAATATAGGTTATAAAACAGAGAACGACTTTCCAAAACAGAAATATTAAATAAATAAGAGTGACAGTTATATTTCTTGTAAATATCTTTAATATTTGAGTTAATAGAAGAGGTTACATCCATTATAGCTGAGTCTATTTAATTCTGGTGCTGATTATTAGGAAGCCTCTTACCCAGAGACATGAGCTACATTCTCTAATATCAGTTTTATTAGTAATAAAGGTGAATTTTTGGTTTCCCCTTTGCTTCACTTACTGTGCTTCCTTATTACTCAATTGCTTTAGATTGCAGCAAGAGAAAAACAAATATTATTTATTAAACCCCCAAGGACTCAAGAAGAATATTGATAATTTTTTTTAAAAAAAGAAAACTTAATGGGAATAAAATAACAGCAATTTCCAGAACAATCAGGTGAGGCTGCCTCTAGGATATTTGACTTAATCAAACAGATTGGTTGGCACTGTGTCCAAAAGGTGGTTTTTTTTTTTCAGTCTAAAAAGTAAGAAATTGCCTGAGATTTCAGGTAACTGAACTACGAAAAAGATGGTAACGCATCTCATAAGTCCTCATTTTTAAACCCTTTTAATTATTTCAGGGTTTTTTTGTGTGAAAGTTAGAATTTTATTCACCTGAAATCTCTTAGGTCAAGTACATTACTAAAATTAGTTAGGTGTGCCTACAGTTTACCAAGATATATAAGAATTGCTGAAATATATGAAGAAAAGAAAAGATAAATAAAATTTTCTCTAGGTGACATAGACAATTTTTTTTTAAGGCTGGTAATGAAATTGCTGCCATTTTTCTGAGAAGTTATACAAATTTTTTTCTCACATAACTATGCTAAGTGTTGGTGTTTAGAAGTCTCAATTCTTTTAAAGTGTTGGCAGTACAGGTGGCCCTCGTTTATCACGGTTAATCAGTTCCAGACTCTACCACCAAAAATGAATTTCTGCAAAGTAGGATTCTTTGTTTATAAATTGAATATTTTCACAGAGCACAGAAAACCTGTTTATGACCTTCTAAATACATTTTTAACATTATTAGAGCCCTCTAGACATGAAATAATACCCTTTAGTCACTATTACACTCATATTATCCAATATATTGGACAAAATAAGATAAAATAAGACATTAAACATTACAAATATCATATTATTATTGTACATTTAATTACACACACACACATAGTTCTTACACACAGCCACTAACCTATGAAAATAGTGCAACTTGTTTGATGATGAAGATGAAGAGATGTACTGCACAGCAAAGAAGAGCAAGGTTACTACTCCTGTGAAGGCACAACATCAGTAGGAGAATCTTCAGGTGGTGCAGTATCTTCAGCAGGTGTGTTGTCATCTTCTTCTGCTGAAGGAGGAGTAGGAGTAGGCAGTGGTCATCTGGGTGTGCGGCTGAAGAACAACATGCTAGGTAGTGGCTAGCGCTGTCTTTTCATATGCATGAGGAGGCTTTTGTAGAGTTCTATTGCTCCATCAAGTGCATTCTGGAACCGCAATGCATCCATAATTTGTGGGTCCCATTCACCGATCATGTCCTGTACTACCTTAATAGTTTTCATGACTTGCGAGAGAACCTCAATTGTAAAGCCAATTTTCTCCTCCTGACCCCCAGGAACCACTGGCTGCTCTTCCTCCTCCTCACTTTTAGACTTAGTCATCTCCACCAGATCCTTCTTAGTTAAGGGATCCAAATGTGTCTCCAGCAGCTCATCCGCGTCATTGCGGGTCCTATCTGCAAAACCTTCTCCTCCCAGCATCCGGGCTAACCTAACTGCCTTATCCACTGCTGAGTTGCTTATATCACGTGGGGTAAATCCTCTGTAGTTGTGGACAATTTTAGACCACAACATCTTCCAGCTGGCCTTCACAGTCTCCGTCTTTATGTCTTCAACGTAGCCTGGATGTTCTTCAGAGAGGTCACGATGGTATACTGCCACCAGTACTCCTTCAGCAAGAAGTTCTCCTAAAGATTCATGCCTTTGATGAGGTGCTGCAGGGTGTTTCATGTGTAGAGGGCCTTGAACACTCAAATAACTTCTTGATCCATGGGCTGAATCAGCAAAGTGGTGTTGGGAGGAAGGAACTCAATCTGCACCATCGTAGGATAGGTCTTGCACATGACCTCCAGCATTGTCCATGAGAAGGACATTAAACTCGAGTCCCTTCTCCATGAGACACAGCTTGACTTGGAGGATGAAGCACTTGTGGAACAAGTCTGATGACAGCTGATTCATGATCCAGCCCTTGTTGTTGTGCATCCAATGCACTGGCAGCAGGTTCTTGTTCTTATTATTCAGGGCCCTAGGGTTCTTGGACTTATAGATAAGGGCAGGCTTGAGCAAAAATCCCTCAGCATTTCCACACATAACGATAGTCATGCAATCCTTATATGCCTTGAAGCCACGGACTTTGGCCTCATCCTTAAAAATGAATGTCCAGGAAAGCATTCTTTCCCAGAAAAGTCCTGTTTTGTCCTTATTGAACACCTATTCTGGATGATATTCACCCTCCTCTAGAATCTTCTGCAATGTATTATTCATGTAGTCCTCTGCTGCAGGCTGGTCAGCAGAGGTGGCTTCTCTGTGGAGAACAATACTCTTCAGATGATACCTCTTCTGGAACTTCTTCAACCAACCCTTGCTTGCTATGAAATCCCTGAACACTGCAGAAGAGGGTCCTGGTTGAGGTTCATCTGCCATAAAGTGCTGATAGAGCGGCTTTGCCTTCTCCTGGATGACCAGCAAATCCAACAAAATGTTTTTCTTGCAACTGTGGCTAATCCAAATGGCTAGGGCAGACTCTGTTTTCACTATGAACTTATTACAACTTATCATGACGCGCTTTGCTTCCTTGTTGAAAGAGACAGTAGCCGTTGCATGATGTTCTTTTTATCTTTACGGATGGAGCCAATGGTAGACTCATTCAAGTCGTAATGGCAGCAACCTCCATGATTTTCTTGTCATCTTTGATCATACCCAAGAGTTTCACCTTCTCTTGAATAGTAAGCATATTCCATCAGTCCTTAGTTTCATTGTCAGAAGGCTTAGAAGAAGCATCACATTTAGGAGCCATCATGAGGCTTAGACAAAAGTTCTCAGAAATCTCAAACACTTACAAGAGCAAAGATGCTTCCAATGCAAAGAGATGTAGAAGCGTGTATGAAAGAAACAAACTTGCATGAGGCTGAGCCAATCTGTGGCCAGGATAGGATAGCCAATCAGTGAACAGCACACTCTGATTTGCTTGGTTTCACCACAGCCGATTTTTTGGAAAAAAGTTATTGCCCACACACAAAGAGTGGTCGAGCAGTTTCACCTGGCATTGAAGGATTTGTGGGGGTGCTCGAATACACAGGCCTACAGTCCATGTGTACAGTAATTTTAATTTTAATTGTAATAGAGGGGTGTATAATTGACTCAGACAACCAAGTGTGCGCTGTACCATTTTCACTGTCTCAATCAATTTTTTAATGAATATATTTGAAAAAACCGCGATAGGGTTAAGCCACGAAAGTCAAAGCTCGAAGTGGCAAGGGAAGACTGTATTTCTCAGAGAGGTCAATTTAAAAATATCTATAAAGGGAGACGAAAGTATTGATCATATTCTAGCTTAGAGATTAAACACCAAATTTCTTCAAAATATCTATAACCAATATTTATGTATTAGGTTAAAAATTACAATTACAAACAGTTCACTTGCAAAATGTTAAAACTTATAAATACTGGCTCAGCTATTATCAGGACTGATATTTAATGCATTGGAGCAGTGATGATATTAATGGCAACAAAGAAACACATTATTTTAAAAGAAATATTTAATTCTGAATTATGAGTTTTTAAAACATCAAAATGCTACTTCAATGGGAAAATTTTACTAGAAGTTCATTATTCTTTTTATCATTATAAATAATAACAACATAACCACCAATAAAATGTTAGTGCTGGCTTTTTCTTATTAAAAGCAAACTCACTTTATTTACCAAAATATAAATGATTGTCTTTTTGTTTTCATTTACTAAACTCATAGTAATGTCATGTTAAAATATAGCCAGTGAGCACTGGGTAGGGTGGTTCAGTTGGTTGGGTGTCACCCTGTGCACCAAGGGTTGCTAGTTGGATTACCGGTCAGGGCACGTGCCCAGGTTTCCGGCTGGATCCCAAGTAGGGGCCATGCAGGAGGCAGCTGATTGATGTTTCCAATCTCATATCAATGTTTCTCTCTCTCCCCTTCTTCTTTCCTCTCTCTCTCTAAAAATCGATTAAAACATCTTTAAAATAAATATAACCAGTGAAAAATAAATAACAATTTCTTAATAATTCTGATAATAATAATTGACTATTAAAAGGTTTGAAGGATAATTAATCATTGATTTTTCCAAAACATATTTCTGAATGTACTTTCATATTTCCGAAATTACTTATATGCTGACTTATATGGTGATATAAAAATGTACTCTTTAAATATAAAAATATATATAGCCAGTAAAAATAAATAACACATTATTAATACATTAAAGATATGCTGGTAATAATAATTAACAAGTAATAGGTTTAAAAATGATTAGTCGTTGATTTTCCAAAACAGATTTCAAATTATAAGGTACAAATATAAATGATAAAACTTTAATAAACTTTACATTAATATTCTTTGCATTTTGTTTTCCATGAATGTGGCAAATGAACTAAAATTTTTGTACTTTATTTTTTAGTTTTTTTCCTTGCTATCGATTAATGGGTATAAATCCACAATTCTAGAGCATTTAGAGTCAAGTATTTAAAAAATTAACATCAAATATTAGTTCCAAATTTTCAAAAACTGGTAATCTGCTTAAGTCTTCAAGTTTTATTGGAAGTTGAGTAAATCTTGTGTAATTTTAAATTATCAATGCATTAAATTTATTCTACTATGAAAATCGCATATAAAATACAGGACTAAATGAGGAAGAATATGAATATGCTGCTTGCTGTCAGTATTTAAATTTTTAACATTTTAATTTTATAATGTTATCTTTAGCTTGACCGAATCTCCATTTCTGTGGTCAAAGACCTGAGGCTTTGTTCTCAAGTCACTTTGATACTGATCAGAATCTGATGTCCAAAGAGCTTAATGATTAAGGAAAAGAGTGGATAGACAGAAAGGGGAAAGGGTCATGTTAAATAAATGGAGTTTCTGCATGGTTATCACTTTCTATAGCTGGGAATTAAAACACATGAAGTTATCATAAAAATAGGCTAGAAGTTCTGATTCTGGATATTCAGAGACAGGCATATCTACCCTCTCTCTCTCATTGAATGGTGCTCTTAAACCTAGCAAGAACACATGAGACAGCTTTTTAACAACCCTGAATAGTAAATAGTAGTAGTTACAGATGGTTTCATTGGAAAATTCTCTCAAACATTTCAAGAAGAAATAACACCAATTTACTCAATATATTCCACAATACAGAAGAGGAAGGCATACTTCCTATCTCAACTTATGAGGCCTGCATTAACATTACAGCAAAATCAGACACAGTTCAGGAAAGCCAGTCCAATATCTCTCATTAACCCAGAAGCAAAAAGCCTCACTGTAATATCAAATAGATTTTGTGATCCATAAAAAGAATAGTAACACCACAATCAAGTGAGATTTATCTCGGGAATACAAGGCTGTTAACAATCTAATATATGATATAACTGATACAGTAAAAAGTATTTAATGAAACTCATTATCAATTAATGGTTAAATTTTAAGCAAACTAGGAATAGTGGGTAACTTCCTCAACTGATAAAGTGTACCTACAGAATGCTTACAGCTAACATCATACTTATTATGAACGACTGAATCTTTCCTTTCAAACATCTGACACAAGGCAAGAATTCCTGCTCTTACCAGTCATATTGGAAAACTTAGCTGATGCAAGAAGACAAGAAAATGAAGGTAAAAAGCATACAGATTAGGAAGAAAAAAGAAAAGTTTCTCTATATTTGGATAATATAATTATCTTCATAAAAATATTAAGAGATTTACAAAGGAAGAGCCAACAAGCTCAGTGAGTTCACAAGATATAAATGTGTACTGGAAAGCCACCCCTATGATACCCATCACCTAGTATTCATGCCTTTGTGTAATCTCCCTGGGAATGTTTATCATAATTGTAACTTGCATCTAACCAATATAATGCGCCAAAAGTGATGGGATATCCCTCCTGTGATTATGTTACTCAAGACTTTCTTGCTAGAAGACTGTCTCTAGAGTCTCCACGTCCTTTAGTGTCTTTAAAGAAGCAAGTTGCCACAGGTCTTGTAATCACATGAAATTGAATTTTGCTAAAAATCTGAAGGATCTTGCAGATCCTTCCCCACTACACCCTGCAGAGAACCCAGCTAAGTCGTTTCCAGACTCATGACCCACAGAAACTGTGAAAAAATAAATATGTATACTTTTAAGCCACTAAGTTTGTTGTAATGTTCTGTATAGCACAGGAAACTAACACAAAGGTTAACAAACAAAAATCATATTTCTATATACTAGCCATAAACAATTAGAAATCAAATTTTTTAAAAATTGCAAAAGCTCTAAAAAATAAAATATTTAGGCACAAATCTGAGAAAACATTTACAGGATCTGTATCCTGAACACAACTAAATGCTAATAAAAAAAAACAAAATAATACTCAAATAAGTGAAGAGACCTACTGTGTTGATGGATTGAAAGGCTCAACATAGTGAATACCAATTATCCCCAAATTGCTCTATAGATTTAATAATATTTCAATTAAAATCTCTTCAGGAGTTTTCATAGAGAAAGACAAGCTGATTCCAAAATGTATATGGAAAGGTAAAGAAACTAGTATAAATAAAAATTTTTGTAAGGAAAGAATAAATTTAGAAGAAACATACTACTTAATTTTAAGACTTAAAATAAAGGTAAGTAATGAAGACAGTGGTATGTGTGAAAAGATAGACATATAGATCAATAGAACCTAATAAATATTATTAAAATAAACCTACACAAATATAGTTAATTAGTTTTTGACTAAAATGCAAAGGCAATTAAATGGGGTGAGGTTAACCTTTTCAACTGGTGATGTTGAAACAATTAGATAACTATATGCAGAGAAATGAGCTTCAACCTAAACTTCACATCTACATAAACTTAACTCTATCTAAATGGATCACATATATAAATGTAAAACTATAAACTTAGGAGAAAATATAGGAGAAAGTCTACATGACACCAAAAACACAATACATAAGAAAAAAAAATTGAAAATTGGACTTTATCTAAATTAAAGACATTTGCTCAGTGAAAGATGTTAAGATAATAAAAAGAGAAGATATAGACTGGGATAAATAATTTGCAAATTATATATATGACAAAGAACCAGTATTTAGAATATATTTTTAAATCTCAAATTTCAAAAGAAAAAAAAAAGTAATCCAATTAAAATTAAAAAAAGACTTAAAAAAATACTTTATAAAAGAGGATTCATTGAAGGCAAATTAGCATCTAAAATATGTCTAATATTATTAGTCATTAGATAAATTTAAATTAAAACCATGATGAGATTCTACTATATACCTATTTGAACTGTTTTATAAAGATTCTTGATGCTATCAAGTGCTGGTGAGGATGTGAAACAATTAGAATTCTTATACTTTGGTTTGAATGCAAGATAGCAAAACCATTCTTAAAAAACAGTTTGACAATTTTTTTGTAAAGTCAAACAAAGACCACATTACTTAAGTATTTACCCTAGAAAAATGAAAACTTGTGTTCACAAAAATAACCTGTGCACAAATTTTAAAGCGAAAATTGAAAGCAACCTAAATGTCTTTAAATGAATAAGTGGATTAAAAACCTATTGGTATATGCATTGAATGGAATACTACTCAGCAATAAAAAGGAACAGGCTTCCTTCAGTTATGACCCCGATTTGCCTCAGCTGAACCTCCCTTTCGACCTCAGCTTGTTCCTGAGGATTCTAGCATCTTCTGGAAATGGCCGACTTTTATGCCTCTGTGATTTGAAAATGCAATAGTTGGTGAATGAGGGAATAACTTTCATCTGAGCTGGAATGACATCGCCAGTTAAGGTGGATTCCAAAATGGCAGCAGAGTGAATGGAAGCTACACAGACCACTTCCCAGGACCAAACTGGAATTACAACGAAAATAAAGACAACAGAAAAGCAGCTTGGAGGACCACATAATCAGGGACACTGACTCAATCCTGGTAAGCTTGCGGAGACGTGAGAGGGGGCCAGGAGCCCACGGTCAGCCATGGCCTTAGCTGTAAGCCACAGCCTTAGCCATGAGCAGCAGCCTTAGTTGGAAGCAGCACCTTCAGGCCTTCGGGTTACACTCCCAAGCGGCTCCATAGGGCAGAGCCAGGACAGAGGCTAAAATAGCAGCAGCCACTTACCTTGGGCTCTGGCAGAGGGAGTGCAGACTGGACTGGAACTGTGTGGGAACACTCAGGATTTAGAGGGCACTCAGAGCTTTTGCTGAGTTGCAGCCACGCAGTACTGTGGTCATCTGACTCCTTCCCAGGGCTCTGGGGAGAGATGGTGGCCCCTCCCTCAAAGATTCAACCCCACCCAGTGGCCATTGAAATGCTAATTGAGACCCATTACAACCAGCATCTGCCCCACCCTCGGGAAATCCTCTTACACTGAGGACCTGTGGGAGTTTTTCATTCAACTGAGAAGCCAAAGTTCTTCAGGTAACTACTGCAGATAGCCTCCAGGCAAAAAGCTAGAGGATAACTGTGTCATTCCCTGGGCTAGCAACTTTAACTAGAAAAGTAAGACTTGACAGTGGTGTGTAACGTGGGTCTTCCCTGGCTCATCCAAACCCAGGAGAGGGAGCCACAAACAGCAGAATACCAACACCCACAGAGAAAATTTGGCAAGCTCCAAAGCCCACTGTGATAACCAAAATGGTGAAACACAGAAACAAAAGCCAAAGGAAAGAACAAGAGACCTCTACCAAAGATGAGATAAATGAGGTGCGGTTAAGCAAGTTAACAGAACTAGAATTCAGAGCCATGATCTTGAGGAAGCTCAACAGCATGTGAAGGACATGAGCACCATGAGTAAAGACATAAAAATGTTGACAGTCAACCAGTTGGAAATTAAAAACCACCAAGAAGAAATCAAGAATGACATATCAGAAGTAAAGAACACATTGGAAGGTCTAAATAGCAGAGTAGAGAAAGCTGAGGACCAGATCAGTGAATTAGAAGATAGAATAGAAAAAATGAACCAATCAGAAAACCAAGAGGAAAAAACTATTAAAAAGCAGGAAGACAGCTTAAGAGAACTGTGGGACAACTGGAAATGTAATAACATGCACATCATAGGAGTCCCCGAAGAAGAAGAAAATGAGCAAGGGTTAGAGAATATATTTGAAGAAATAGTGACAGAAAACTTTAGTAATTTGGTGAAGGAAGAAGGCATTCAAGTTCAAGAAGCACAGAGAACCCCAAGTAAGAAGAACCCAAATAGGCCCACACCAAGACAAATAGTAATCAAAATGCCAAAAATTAAAAGCAAAGAGAGAATCCTAATGGCAAAAAGAAATAAGCAACAGGTTACGTACAAAGGAAACCCCATAAGGCTCTCAGCTGACTTCTCAACAGAAACACTACAGGCCAGAAGGGAATGGCATGAGGTAATCAAGGTCATGAAAAAAAAAAAAAAGGATCTGAATCCAACACTATTCTATTCAGCAAGGCTATCATTCAAAATAGAAGGTCAAATAAAGAGCTTCCCAGACAAAAAAAAAGTAAGGGAATATATTAGCACCAAACAAGCACTGCAAGAAATGTTAAAAGGACTACTGTAATTAGCAGAAGAAATAGGAAGAAAAATAGAACCACACTAAACAAAAATGGCAATAAATAAATACATATCAATAATCACCTTAAATGTAAATGGATTGAATGCTCCCATAAAGAGACACAGAATAGCTGATTGGATAAGAAAGCATGACTCCTCTATATGTTCTTTACAAGAGACCCACGTCAAAACAAAAGACTCACATAGGTTGAAAGTGAAGGATGGAAAAAATCTTCCAAGCAAATAAAAAGAAAAAAAAGCTGGGGTAGCAATACTCATATTTGATAAAATAGATTTCAAAATGAAGGCCATAACTAGAGACAAAGAAGGCCACTACATAATATTGAAAGGATCTATCCAACGGGAAGATATAACCTTGATAAACATATATGCACCCAATATAGGAGCACTAAAATATATTAAAAATCTTCTGGAAGACTTCAAAAAAGAAATTGACAGCAATATAATCATAGCAGGGGACTTCAACACCCTGCTCACATCACTGGATAGATCTTCTAGACAAAAAATTAGCAAAGAAACAGAGACTCTAAATGAAGCACTAGAGCAAATGGATTCAACAGATATCTACAGAGAATTACACCCAAAAACTACAGAATTCACATTCTTCTCAAGTGCACATGGGACATTCTCAAAGACAGACCATATTTCAGGACACAAACTAAGTCTCTACAAGTTCAAGAAGATTGAAATCATATCAAGCATCCTCTTAGATCACAATGGCATGAAACTAGAAATCAATTGCAACAGGAACATGCAAAGACATTTGAACACATGGACGCTAAGTAGCATGTTATTAAACAACAAATGGGTCAATGAAGAAATCAAGGAAGAAATTAAAAACTTCCTGGAATCCGCCCTGGCCGGTTTGGCTCAGCGGTTAGAGCGTTGGCCTGCGGTCTGGAGAGACCTGGGTTTGGTTCCCGCTAAGGGCATGTACCTCGGTTGCAGTTTGTCCCCAGCCCTGGTTGGGTTGTGCGGGTGGCAACCACTCGATGTGTCCCTTTCACGTCGATGTTTCTCTCTCTCTCTCTCTCTCCCCCTCCCACTCTATCTGAACAAAATATCAAAAAATGTCCTCGAGTGAGGATTAAAAAAACAAAACAAACAAACAAAAAAAACTTCCTGGAATCCAATGAAAATGAACACAAAACCTATGGGATGCAGTGAAAGCAGTTCTGAGAGGGAGGTTCATAGCACTACAGGCCTACCTCAAGAAGCAAAAAAAAATCTGTAATAGAATAGCTAATCTCACAACTTAAAGACTAAAAAGCAAACAAAAAGAAAACCCTGGAGCAAGTAGAAGAAAGGAAATAATAAAGATCAGAGCAGAAATAAATGACATAGAGACCAAAAAACAATTCAAAAGATCAGTGAAACAAAGAGCTGGTTTTTCAAAAAGATAAACAAGATTGATGGACCCTTAGCTAGACTCACCAAGAAACAAAGAGAGAGAACCCAAATACACAAAATTAGAAATGAAAGAGGAGAAGTAACAACTAATACAACAGAAATACAGAAGATCACTAGCAACTACTATGAAAAATTATATGGCTACAAATTCAACAATCTAAGCAAAATGAACAAATTTCTAGAAACACATAGTCTCCCAAAACTGGACCAGGAAGAGATAGAAAACTTGAACAGACCAATAACAACAAAAGAAATTGAAGATGAAATCAAGACTCTCCCAGCAAACAAAAGCCCAGGCCCGGACAGCTTCACAGGGGAATTTTACCGAACATTCAAAGAAGAACTAACACCCATTCTCCTCAAACTATTTCAAAAAATTCAAGAAGAAGGAAGACTTCCAAACTTGTTTTATGAGGCCAGCATAATTCTAATTCCAAAACCAGAAAAAGACACTACAAGGAAAGAAAACTACAGGCCAATATCCCTGATGAACCTAGATGCCAAAATCCTGAACAAAATACTAGCAAATCAGATCCAGCAACACATCAAAAAAAATATTCACCATGACCAATGAGATTCATCCCAGGGATGCAAGGCTGGTACAATATTCACAAATCAATAAATGTGATACACCACATAAACAAAATGAAGAATAAAAACCACATGATCATATCAATAGATGCCGAAAAAGCCTTTGACAAAATCCAGCATCCATTTCTGATAAAAACGCTCAGCAGTGTGGAAATAGAGGGATCATGTCTAGACATAATAAAGGCCATATATATGAAAGACCTACAGCCAACATCATACTCAATGGGCAAAAACTAAAAACATTTCCCTTAAGAACAGGAAAAAAACAGGGATGCCCACTTTTGTCACTCTTATTTACCATAGTACTGGAAGTCTTAGCCACAGCAATCAGACAGGAAGAAAAAATGAAAGGGATCCAAATTGGAAAGAAGAAAGTGAAACTGTCATTATTCACAGATGACATGATACTATATATAGAAAACCCCAAAGACTCCATCAAAAATTTTCTAGACTTAAGCAGGATACAAAATTAACGTCAAGAAATCGATGGCATTCTTATACATCAATGAACTCACAGAAAGAGAAACTGAGAAAACAATCCCATTTACCATCGCTTCAAAAAAATTAAGATACTTAGGAATAAACTTAACCAAAGTAAGAAAGGACCTATTTGTAGAAAACTACAGGTCATTGAAAAAAAAAAAAATAGAGGAAGATATAAAAAAGTGGAAGCACATACCTTGTTCATGAATTGGAAGAATTAACATCATTAAAATGTCCATACTACCCAAAGCAATCCACAGATTCAATGCAATTCGCAGCAAAATACCAACGACATACTTCACAGAAGTAGAACAATAACTTCAAAATTTAATATGGAACCAAAAAAGACCTCAAATAGCCACAGCAATCTTGAAAAAGAAGAACAAAGTAGGAGCGATTACATTACCAGATTTCAGGTTATACTACAAAGCCACTGTAATCAAAACAGCTTGGTACTGGCACAAGAACAGTCATATAGACCAGTGGAACAGAACAGAGAACCAAGAAATGGACCTAAGGCAATATGCTCAATTAATATTAGACAAAGGTGGCAAGAGCATACAGTGGAGTAAAGACAGCCTCTTTAATAAATGGTGTTGGGAAAATTGGACAACTATATGCAAAGATATGAAACTAGACCATCAACTTACACCCTACACAAGAATAAACTCAAAATGGATAAAAGACTTAAATGTGACTCATGAATCCATAAACATCCTAGAAGAAACTGTTGGCAACAAAATTTCAGACATCATACGCAGCAGAATTTTCACTGAGACATCACTTAAGGCAACATAAACAAAGGAGAAAATGAACACATCGAACTACATCAAACTCAAAAGCTTCTGCATAGCAAAAGATACAATCATGAAAATGGAAAGGCTACTCACTGTATGGGAGAGCATAATTGCCAATGATATATCAGATTAGGGGTTAATTTCCAATATATATAGAGTGCTCATACAACTCAACAAAAGGAAGACAAAGAACCCAATTAAAAAATGGGCAGAGAAACTAAATAGACACCTCTCCAAACAGGACATACAAATGGCTAAGAGACAAATGAAGAAATGCTCAACATCATTAATGATTGGAGAGATGAAAATTAAAACAAAAATGAGGTATCACCTCACACCTGTCAGAATGGCCACCATCAACAAATCATCAAACAACAAGTGTTGGCGAGGGTGTGTAGAAAAGGAGAATCTAGTGCACTGCTTGTGGGAATGCAGACTGGTGCAGCCACTATGGAAAACAATATGGTGTTACCTCAAAAAATTAAAAATTGAACTTCTATTTGACCCAATGATCCCAATTCTAGGAATATACCCTACGAAGCCTGAAACACCAATTAGAAGGAATATATGTACCTCCATGTTTGTAGCAGCACTATTTATAATAGCTAAAATCTGGAAACAACTCAAATGTCCAGCAGTAGATGAATGGATAACAAAGCTGTGGTACATATACACAATGGAGTACTATGCAGCTGTAAGAAAGAAAGATCTCTTATCTTTTGAGACAACATGGAGGGACCTGGAAAGTGTCATCCTAAGCAAAACAGGCCAAACAGAGAAAGACAAGTATCATACGATCTCACTTATTTGTGGAATATAATGGACATAACAGTCTGAGGAATGGTGTAGTCCCAGAGACGTGGAAGTGGGATACAGACTGACTATCCCCAGAAGAGGGTATGGTTGGCAGATATATACCACAGAACTTATATGCATGTATACATGAACAACGGATATGGGCAACAAAGCTGGGGAGAGGGCGGGGAAGGAGAGGGAAGGGAGAATCAGTGGGGGGAAAAGGAGAAACATTTGTAACAAAAATTAATTAATAAATTAAATAAAAATATATTAAGGAACAAACTATGGATAAAAACAAATATTTGTATGAGGTTCAAAGGCATTACATTGAATAAAAGAAGCCAGTCTCTACATGTTACATACTGGATGATTCAATTTATATGACCGTCTTAAAAATGTATAACTATAGTGATGGCAAATAGATTACTGGTTATCAGGGATTAAGAATGGCAAGAGTATATGACCACAAAATTATAGTACAAGGGAGTTTTGGGGTATGTCCTGTATCCTGATGATTGTAATGGTTATATTAACCTACACATGTGACAAAATTCAAACTATACACTGAAAAGTCCATGTTACATCTTGATTTAAAAACTAAAGTTTAAAAACAAATTAAAAAACCATAAACTAGAAAACAAAATAGAAGGCCATTCAGAGAGAAAAGAATGGTGAGATGCTACTTATCCTATAAACCATACTACAAAGCATCATGACTTACGTTCCCTACAAAATTCTATATCCTATTCTCTCATCTTAACTTTGGAATCAGAAATACCATTAAACTATCTGTATAAAAAATATCACCTCTACAAAAATTAAAACTGTATATGCTCATATGCCCATCCTGGGGGAAAATGATAGAGTAGTGAAAGCTCAAATAATATGAAGACAAGATGAACTCCCAGCATCAGTGTCAATTAAGTATGTTAGAAAATAGCATCTATAATGTGTTTTATCTATGTCTTATCTAAGGTGTTGGCTGTATGACTTCTGATTCATGGACATATATAAACTATGTTCTTCTTGAACATAGTGCTAGGTGTTCAGTTTGTAAGCACTAAAAACATCTGATAGCATTGTAGTCTCTTGTTGAGATTCAGCTTGGTTGAGAACACAGAGTCTAAACTCATATTTTAATACTTGCTAACTAGGCAATGTAGGAGAAACTTTCTGAGCTTTGGTTAAATTTTTAAATCAGAATGAAAATAGTGATGCCTAACTTGTTTACCTCTGAAACTAGGTTTAACGTTCAAGTAAGTAATTTTACATGAGTTACTTCAAAAATTATAAACATAACACACACTCACTGAAATTTAAGTATACTATACTCTGTCCAAATACATTTAATTTTCTATAATTATTTAACTTAATGTGGTTAGATGTTTGCTCATAAATTGAAGACTTCAAAATGCAGTTTTTCTCCAACCATCTAATATTCAGTCTCCTGCATTTCCAAAATATCTATGTTTGAATGGCTTGGAATGGAACCTGATGGTTGGCAGTGGTTTGGCTCATCAATATTTTTGTACTTCAAGGACTTGTTTATCTGCATATATGTCATGTAGAGGTAATTCTGATGCAGCTGGGATGTAAAGCCAGATGGGAGTACTGAAAAATGATCATTTTGTGTGAAATGAATTTTGAATCCTTTTATTTTTCTCTTAGGTTGTGTCTGATGACATGGTATATAAACTAAGTTTGCAGAATGACTTCACTAAGCAGAACTGAGAGGTTACCACTAGGATTAAAGGTTTACTTCCAAATGCCTTTTCCATGAACTGTAAAATAGAGCAATATGCTAGATTCTGTGCCATCCTGGAATTTACATAAATCTCCATTGATGTCAGTTTTCTGTACTGTCATTAACATTGACAGTGAAATCAGGAACTAATCAGTATCCAGTTCCTTGTGAAGCTTTGTCTCTGTAAGCTCATTATGAAGTCTATACCTTACACAGAACAAAGAACAGATGTTTCTACTTGAAATCTTATTCATTTTTAAAGGATGGAATTCCATGAATTGTATTCCACCGAGGAAATACTTATTATGTGTAAGGCTATCTCATTCTTGGCCCCTTATATTCTGTTTACAGTTGAGGGTTCAGTAAAGGCTGTTGACTTAAAATGCCCTTATTTCTGGGCATAAACTGCTGAACAGGCCATTTAGAGGAAATGCTTAAGACATAGCTGAAATAATTTTTATGTGTGCTATTTTTGTGAATGAGAGTTAAAGGAGTTAAGAAATTTAATGAAGTGATCTGACCTCATTTATTTTGGTCAGACTATGTTGCCAAACTCAACTACATTCTCATATTATACAAATTATTCTTGAAGAAGGATAGAAGAGAAAATAATTTCTCTGCTATGTGTGTATCTTCATATAGTGAGCTTAAGTTGATTGTCACAAAACATGGATTTGCACTTATTAGGCAAGATCAAATAGCTTTACCCATGTTCTTTCCTCACGAGTGTATGTATTTAAACTCTTTTCTTACCTTTCTTTAAATCTTATCTTTTTGTGATTCTTATTCCCAAATGCACATTTTTGGAGGATTTGTTACTGAAAACCTCAGGGTGAGGAAATACATTCTCACTAATTATGAAGGTATGTACTCTCATGCAGCTTACCCTCAGAATATTTGTTATCTTTAACTTAGTTTCAAATGGTTCAATCTATAGATATAGAGACAGTTAAGGCAACTATGGTAAAATGTTCACATTTTGTTCCAATTAGATGGTATTAGTCACTATACCATTCTTTCAGTATTCCTATACATCTGAAATATTCATAATAGAAGTTTGAGGAAAAATTCATCTTGAGCTCAAGCCACGCTGCCAGAGACCTCCATATCTACACCATATTGCCTTGGACTTTTTCAGAATTGATTTTATGTTTGTTTTCTTCCTAATTATAAGAGAAAGTTTATTTAGAAAGTCACAGGGGTAGAAGAAGCGAGCTATAGAAGGAATGGGCTCAGAAAACAAGTTACAGAGGCGGAAGAAGGGGCCTTAGGAACTTCAGACAGAGAATGGTAAAGGTAACATTCCTGGGGGAAGAAGAGGGGAGAAGAAAGGCAAGGGCAAGCTCCGAGGAGAGAGAGCAATGGGTTCTCCATCCTAAGGGCTTTTAAGGTTGGAGATTTTAGGGGAGATACAAGGGGAAGATCTCAATAGAATATTCATCAGCTTTCCAGATGTGTCCTTTCAGGGTCATGGTCTCCACTGATTGGTTGGCACCAGGGCAGGGTGTTATTAATCAATGCAGCTGGTCCTGATGCCAGATTTTATGTTTCATAAACCTTTGGCTGCGCTTATATAGAAATATCGAATATAACTTGTTACATCACATAGTGTTGCTTTCATGAGGACCCATGGGAAAAATATCTCACAGATGAGATCATCAAAAAACATCTCCTGCTTTTATCTTTTGAGATTCCGACTCCTGTAACTAAATTTGTTTTTTTTCATTGCTTTCATAGTTAAGAAGTTCAGTCAATTTACAGCCCATCCCTAGTAACTGACAGTGTCTTAAGGGTATAAATTATGGCTTAACCATTTATTCTAGATTTATCAAGACATATGTTCCATAGTCTTATTTCTCTATGTACTTATTTTTAAATAAACTCATGCATTTTTTTAGATTCCACAGAATCTATTTTGAAAATAAAACAGGCTAACAAGAATTTTAAAATATCTGTAGGGGTGTGCTTATGTGTGTAGAAATTGGTTTGAATCATAGGCATCGTTTCTCTACTTCATTTTCATATCTAAGCCACCTAGCACTTACTTGAAGATCTTAAGATGTTCATCTACCATGCAGTGCCTGTTCCTACTAACTCATGAGTGAAATATCTTTAATTGTCTGAATGAGAACCTACTGTACATACAAAATTTTATTAAGCTTTCAAGTAACGAGAATTGCTCATATAGATGCATAGGGATAGATATCACAGATTATATACATTTAGGATTAATAGTAAAATACAGAAGTTTTATAATAGCAAAAGATAACTGAAGAGCGATTATAAAGTAAATAAGTACTGTGCTTCTATAAACTTTAAATGGATGAAGAATAGTCAGATAAGAAACAAATTAGTTTGGTTTCTTCTGAGGGCTATAAGGAAGAATTTGTTCCATGCCTTCCTCCTTGGTGTGAGGATGACTGCCTTCTCACTGCTGCTTTGTCCTTATGTGTTCACCCCTCTGAGCACAGCACCCCGAATGTCTCACTTTGTGTCCAAGTTTTCTCTCCTTATAAGTACACTGGTCAGATTGGGTTTGGGCCTACCCTAATGGCGTCATTATAACTCAATGATATTTTTCACAGTCCTATCTCCAAATGCAGTTACATTATGAGGTACTGAAGTTTAGGGTTTCAACATACAAATTTTAGGGAGACACAATGCAGCCCATAATGGGAGGCCTGTATATGTGGGGAAATGCTAATGTTGGGGTGAGAGAATTATATAATTCATGGGCATTTGCATGCAAAGCCAAATCAAGATGACATTGGATCCATAATACTATGACTCTAAATATTAAAGAATTAATGAAATAGCCAAGGCAGCAAAAATAAGCATGATTCCAAGATAAGACAATAATTACTAAATGCCTATTCCACTGAATAAATAAAAAATAATGAATTCATATTAAATAATGATAAAATCTGAGATTAAGTATGTGATATTATAGAAACTGGTGAATATATTCCAGTCTCTGGGAAATGGAGAGCCATACATGTTTTCTGTGATTTCCATAGACATTAGATCAGTATAATGACCTGTTATAATACTTCAAGATTATTTTTCTAACAAGAAATAGATATAATTTGTTAAATATTTTGTTGAGATGCTACATAAATCTTGTTTATTGCATTATAGAGGAACAGCATGCCATTTTTCAATTGTTTTACTCAAATGTGAATACAATACTAGCAAGTTAGGTAATCACTTTTACCTCTCCTCCCTCACTTATAAAATGGGAGACTACTGTAACATGTATTTATGAGTAGTATTCATTCAATCAATAAATATTCATAGATGCCTGCCACATGACTTCATTTAAGTCAATGAAGATCGAACACTAAAAAAATAAAAAGAAAAAAAAACAAAAAAAGAAAAAAGATCATTTTTATCATGGACTGTACATTCCAGTGGGAGAAACATTGCAATAACAGCAAAAACAACGTGTAATTCCAAAACAAGTTGATAAGTATGAGAAATATAAAGCATAGTAAGGGAATAGGGAATGTGGTGCTACTTTAGATATAGAATAAATAAAAACATATGTGTTAAATGCACAATGGAATTACAAACTACAGAAGTAAACATAGTGTATTTATTACCCATGTTAGTAACATTGAAAATACAAGAACAACACTGTGGTGATTGTTGGGAGAGAGGGCGGTGGGTGGAGGTGGAAAAGAGTATAAAGAGAACAAATAGTGATGAAAAAAATTAATTTAAATTTTAAAAAATTGTCAAATTTTAATATTTTTAAAACAATGATTTGAAACTTACATATAAAAATAGCGTGTTCAAAATTAAATATATATAACTGCTTAGATAAAGTGCATTAATAGAAATACCTTTTTTTTTTATTATCTAGGGTTAATGTCAAACAGTTATTCTGTCTATTTGGGAACTGAACACTCGAGTCAATTCTGCTCTCAGTTTAAAATATTCAAACATTTAAATGTGTTCATCTGACAATGACAGATTCAGATTAGATTTTTTTTTTCTAAAACAGGGAAGAGGCAATAATTCTGTAGGCCATGTCATTACCTTTTTGAAATCTAGATTGTTGAATACTTTAAATAGAGAAAAATATCACCTTGTTTAATAATCACAATATATTTTAATTTGACCATATCTATTGACTTTTATTTTTTACACTTTATAAGCAAGCATCACGCGTAGATATTTTTTTTAAAGAACTGACATTATATTAAAAAATTGGCTTGCTATTTGATCCTATCCAGGCTGTATAACAAAGATCTAAAAATATTAGTTTCTATGATTTTGTGCTAATGGAAACAGACTTATCTTCAAGTTGCAACCAGAATAATGGCTCCTTTAAACGTAGTAAAAAAAAGTCCACATAAAATAAAAAAATCCAGAAAGCACATGTTTTAATACTTTTTGTAATGCTATTCAAAGGTATCTATAAGTATATAGCAATAGAATATTAGTGGTTTCTACTTGTATCCTTTAATTTTGTTATTTTTTAAATAGAACATTTAATTGTACTATAAAAAAATAATATTTTAACTCATCTCTGGTTCCTTCAAGTACTGTAAGGGTACAAAAAATTTACCATTATATTGTTTATTTTCAAATTGTTTTGTTGTTGCTCTTCTAAAACTGGAATTTGCTTGTGTGGGTGTTGTTTTCTTTTTCCTTCCTTATTTTTTCTCTATCTTCAACAGTTTTGTTAACAGTTTTAAAAGACATTTTCCAAAGTTTCACAGACATATGCTCAACGTATATAATTAAAGTCTTTCCAGAAGGAAAACGCAATGACAATATAAGGGTAGGTATACACTACTAAAAAGTTTTCCCCTCCTACTGCCTGTTTTGTTACAAGGGAATATGTCTGAATTATTCAGTGAACAAGAACAAAAGCAATTAAAATCAGAGATCCTATGTTGAGGAATAAAAATATGTTGTTTCTTTTTTAAGTTCATAAGTCAAATAAGTAATGACTTTACTATGCAAGTACCTAGAAGATTAGCAGTACTTGGATATTTTCTGAACCATTTTCCTAATGGAGTTATTTCTAACAATATAAAATATGGGCATTACTCAAGTCAATATAAATGATTTTTACTGTTCCAATAACTTACTATTACAGATTCATGAAAAACCATGTACTATTAAGGCAACCAATATTCCTCTTTTGGGGACTCAGAATTAAGTCAACTCACAAAGTGTGACTTATTAATCAGAATTTTCAGTGTAAGACAAATTTTAAAGAAATTATAAAAGGTTATCTGTCAACATAAATGGCATTATTTTAAATAAGCAAGTCTTTGGCACTTTAGATTACTGCCTCATAATTATAGAATGGAACTGGAGACCCAGGAGAAGGATGATTTAATTTGGATAAAAAGAATTGGATTGCTAATCTTGAGAAATTAGTTTGAAATATACCACTACGTATTTTAGTATCAAATTAAGTAAATCTTTTAAGGTGACAGAGTGGTATGGTGGGTAAAAAGGAGGGAATACAGAGGTATAGGAACTGTTAGATATAAAAAAAAAAAAAATTCTTGCTTCTAAATTAAAAGATGTTTAAAAAAACATTGATGTGCCCAGCTGGTGTGGCTCAATGGTCATGAACTGAGAGGTCCCAGTTTGATTCTCAATTAGGGCACATGCCCAAGTTGTGGGCTCAGTCCACAGTAAGGGGTGTGCAGTAGGCAGCCAATTGATGTCTCTCTTTCTCACATGGATGTTTCTATCTCCCCCACCCCCCCAAAAATCAATAAAAAACAGATTTAAAAAAATAAAATGGCCCTGGCAGGTTTGGCTCAGCGGTTAGAGCGTCGACCTGCGGTCCTGAGAGACCCGGGTTCGGTTCCCCCTAAGGGCCCTGGTCGGTCATGCGGGTGGCAGCCACTCGATGTGTTCCTTTCACGTCGATGTTTCTCTCTCTGTTCCTCTCTCTCCCTCCCACTCTACCTGAACAAAAAATGGGAAAATGTCCTCGGGTGAGGATAAAAAAATAAAAATAAAAAATAAAATGCATTGCTGCATTGTAAATGCTGCTTTAATAAATAAAGACTAAATTTTGATGGAAGTTTCTCAGATTAGTCTTTTCACTTTCCAATGATTATATTAAGCAAAATAACTAATTTAATAATGTATTGCTGTTAGATGTAGATATTTGCTTGATAGACACATTTAATTAAAAATAAAAGTAAGATGTCTGTTGAACGTATGCATCTCTTTTAATGGTGATTGTATAAGAAAATATAAAATAATAAAACAAATTAACTAACTTATATATAAAAACTATAATCAAAGTGATTTAGGAGATTCAACAAAAACCTATTGTCTTTTTTACTGTCCAGCTAAGATTCAATTTTATGTGCTAACCTGAATTTTGTTCTTTTCTAAGTAGCTAGATCCCCATTTATCTTTTCTGAAAATAATGCATTATTAGTCAATATTTACTAAAGGTTTACTATCTATAAAGCATTGGTATTAGCTCTTAGTCATCTTGGTTCTTATCTATCCAACTGAAAAATGCAGGTGAGTTTTCAGTGATTTGAAAACTCATATCTACACACCAAAATAACTCTGTGTGAATGTTTATAGAAACTTTTTATTCATAAGAGCCCCAAACTGGAAGCAATCAGATGTCCTTCAATAAGTGAATGGATATACAAAGTACAGTGCATCCATACCATGAAATATTTATTATGCAGGGATTAAAAGAAATGAGCTATCATGCCACAAAAAGACAAGGCTGGATGCAAAATGTATATTGATAACTGAAAAGCTACATATTGTAGGATTCCAATTTTTTTGATATTCTGTAAAAGGCACAACTTTGGTGCAATGATCAGTGGTTATCAACTTTTATTGGGGGTGGGGGCAGTGCTGAACGGGTGAATCACAGAGGAATTTTACGGTGATGAAACTATTCTGTATAATGCTGCAATGTTGGTTATATGATACGACGCATTTATCAAAGTCCACAGATTAAAAAGTGAACCTTAATGAATGCAAACCTAAAAAATCATTTACGTGGTCAGAGGAATCCCAGGCTAGAATGTAGAATGGAACAAAAAAAATCTAACTGTGTTACCAATGTAGAAAAGAGCCTCACTGATGGGGTTGAGGGGACATGGTGGTGACCTAAGTAACTTTGAAAACAAATGGAGTCTATAGGACACTGTACTTCACTACTGTATTTAGTTGATAAAATTATTTCCCACATGGGTTTAAGTTACCAATTCAGATTTATTATATATATATAAATATATATATATATATATATTTATATATATATAACAATTACATAGATGGAGGGCAGGTCGTGAGAGCCAAATGTCTTACTGTTGGAGCAGGAGGTTATAGACAAGCAAGGGGCAGAATGATCAATGTGGAAATGGATTGGAGATGGAGGCATCATTATAAATTCATGTTTAGCTTAATATATATACAAATGGTCACACATAAAAATCTTTATAGATATGTGTATGTACACAGATCAGTGTATACACATATTTCCTTCTGTCAGCTGAAAATGCCTAGAAGCAGCAGCATCCCAGTAGCAATAAGAAATGTTAGGGCACAGATAGTGGTTTTTAATACCTTTCTTCAATAAAAGGAACCAGGACTCCGAGAAATGTGTGATTCTAAGCCTGGGACAAAAATATGCAAACTGAGCCTAAAACATTTCCTGTTGTCAGAAAAGGAGGAAATTATAAACACACACACACATAATTTGAATAAAAACATAAATGAAAATGGTGTTGAATTATAACCCAAAGTATAAAATAAATATGCACATAGTGATATGAAAAACAATTTCATAAATAAATGTGGAAGAATAGACAACTCTCCATACAAAATAATTTCAAATAAATTACATAGACCTTTCACCTGAAAGAAGGTGGAGCACAACTCCCTACTCTTTAAATGTGGGCTCTGCCTAATGGCTTCTGTCCAACTAGGACAGCATGGGAAGAGGAAAAAGGAACCTTACAGTGGAGAAACCTGACAAACACTGCCTCAATTAGGTGAACAAGGTCAAAATCAACAGTGATAAGCCATGTATCCTAGATATGATGTGAGGAAAATGGCCCTTTACTTCATGATATTACTGCCCAGACACATAACTGTACTCCAACTATGAAGGAAAAATCAGACAAGTCTCATGATATGAACATTCTACATGACCAGTATGCATCAAAGAAGTCCAGGACATTAAAAACAAGAAGAGTCTGAAACGCTTTCACAGCCATGAGGAGGCATCACGACTAAATGCAATGTATCCTGGATGGGAATCTGGAAAAGGAACAGGGCATTAGGTAAAAACCAAGACAATCTGAATAAAGTGTATATTTAATTCATAGTAATATATCACTATTGATTTATTAATTGTGTCACACTACTCATGTATGATGTAAGTAATAAGGGGAACTGGGTGCAGAGTTTATTGGAACGCTCTGTAAAATCTTCACAAATATCCTATAAACATGAAATTGCTCTAAAATTTAAAAAAAAAGTAATTTTATACACTCAAGTTATTCGAAACATACTAATTTCCAGTAACTGCATATAAAACTGGTTTATCTTTTTTAGAAGAACACTTGACTCTTTGAAACAAAAGCATATTAAAGATATTTTTTAAATGTCCAAGTGAAGCAAATTTTTTCAATTCCTATGTAAACTAAGTAACATTGAATGCAAAAAGCAACTGCATATATTTGAAACAACTAAATGTATAAATTTCAACAAAGCAGTCTTCCAATTTCATGTAATTTGTACAGTCTTAAGATTTATAAAACATTGCTACTAGCAATTAAACCTGCATATTAATTCTTGTTAAAATGTGCAAAATCATTGTTATTGATTTGTGTTATGAAAAGTCTCAATTTCAGTCTAAATTATTGTAACTACATAAATCACAAATACCTTTTTTTTCTTTTCTTAGAGCTTCAAATTTAGATTATCTGATATATCAGTGAGACAACGTAATACAAGCTGTCATATTTGAATATCTGGTAAGCATTTCTTTTATGTAGCAACATTTTTAAGTTGAAATGAACAACACAGTAAATCTTTGTGAATACTTTCCATGATTCAATCAAAGAGCACTAGTAAAAAACACAACATCATTAAGTTCATGTATTCTATTTTATTCAACAGTTCCATAAACTGCTGATAATTTATACTGCATATAAAAAGCATATATATACATACATATATATGTATGTATATATATGTATATGTATATATCCATGACATTTGTTACAGATTCGGCTCAGAAAACTCAGCATAAACCTTTCTTGCACCATACAGTGAAATAAAGCCATAAGGAAACATGTCTTTTGTTTTAAAATTTTAATAAATTCAGACTGTTTATGTAACATATCTGGACTATAATGACTACAGTTAAAGTTTAAATATGTAGCTACAACTCTTCTTTGATATTTAAAATGTTAAAAATATTGAATTAAATTTGTTTGGAAATTTTTTAAGGAGAAATAATCCAAAGACAGTGTCTGATATGTTGCATGACTCTTCTAAAGTTAAAAAAACATACTATGATTTTTCAGAATTTGAATCAATTGATAGTTACTATTGTTAGATAACATATTCCATGGGCAATTTTTGATGACAAAGATCTTTCACATTATGTAAAATATTCTTTTCATCATGATTTTCTATTAAAACTCCCATAATTAAAATGATAGTGTTTTTGTTTTGTTTTGTTTTGTTTTTTTTTACACTTTTCCCATCAAAATGATTTTTATGTGTACAAGAATTCAAGCCATTCTGTGGCAGTCCAAAATTATAAGCTCAGAACCTGTTACACATTATTTAATTTCTTATGGAACATTTAATTCCTATATCAACCCTTACTTTGTTGATGTTTTGTTACTGTTGAGAGAAAACTATTTATCAAATTCACTATGTATTTTCTGAGAATGTCTTTAATAATGGCAACTTTATTATCTTTAAGAATCATTTTATGCAACAAACAGCTTTACCATGTTGTTCTGCCTCAGCAAATTTCAACTGTCATTTATGATAACATGTGCAACATGTCTTTATCCACTGCCTCTCTGAATATTAAATGTACTTAGACTTGGTTTTACTGAACAGTGCCACCAGCTACTGATTTGCCCTACTTAATTCCTATACTTTCTACTTTTCCCACTTCCCCATTATTTCAATGAACATTTGAAAAATATGCACCTCTTCTAAAAAAAATTTTTTCTTCTGAAAAGTTATAGAATGATGTATATTCTGTACCTTCATCGTGTAGCAGGACTAATAGTTTTAATTGCCAAAATGTGGTCAAGACAGGCACACTTTATTTATTTTTATTTTTTTATCCTCACCCGAGGACATTTTTTCCATTTTTTGTTCGGTAGAGTGGGAGGAAGAGAGGAAGAGAGAGAAAGAGAGAAACATCAACGTGAAAGGGACACATCCAGTGGTTGCCACCCGCACGACCAACCAGGGCCAGGGACAAACTGCAACCGAGGTACGTGTCCTTAGCGGGAACCAAACCCGGGATCTCTGGACCGCAGGCCGACGCTCTAACCGCTGAGCCAAACCGGCCAGGGCAAGACAGTCACATTTTAAAACAGAATTAAATTTTCCTGTAAATCTTATCTATACTGATGGTTATTTTCACAACTGAACTCTAAAAGTAAGAGTTCATTTAGTTACATTTGAATTGGTGGCATTTTTAGGCTGTTATAACCTGCAGAAAGAGTGAACCACTGTAGCAACATGATTGAGTGGTAAGTGATATTTAAAAATGTTTTTTGGAATAAGGTTTTCTTTCTTTATATTTCTTTTTTCCTTCCTTCCTCCCTTCCCTTCACTTCCCTTCCCTTCCTTCTTTTTTCTTGTTAACTTTTAAAATAAAATAAACCTGAATTAGAAATATGATTAACCCTAATTAAAGCTGCTTTAAGTATTCTCAGAAGTGAGTAAAGCTAATAATTTTCTCCTGCATATCCATTAAAAACAGGAATTCTATAGATAAGTAGTTAACATACAATTTATATTTATGATCTCTGACTACTAAGAAAGAAAATACTGAACATGTTTTTTATCTTGTATGCAACTAACATTCATTGAATACTGACATATATGCCATAAGTTTTTAAAGTAGTGTTGGAAATACCAACACACACACACACACACACACACACACACACACACACACACACATTTCAATAAAAACATATTAAAAAAAAAAACACAAATAACAAAGAACATGCTATACAAGAGGAGGGGAATACCATGTGTATAACACTGCCTTCTATTCAGAGCATTTTCTCCTAGGATTGCTTTATGACCACAAGAGCAGTGCTTTTGGTATTTTGGAAATCCCTGGGTGTGGATGTTGGCAACAATGATCTGGTTTGCAAAAATTATCTAATAAAAGTGTATCAAGATTTTTTTCTCTTTCATGCTTATGAAAACCTGTTTGATGCCAGGTTGGAAGACTGTCAAGCTAACCACATACTTTGAAGGTAATATTTTGTCAAATGTTTCAAGCTTTTCAAAATAGTATTTACTATAAATATGTTTTTCTCTCCTTAAAGATATGGTAAGAAATATTTATAATTCCGTCTTATTTACAGAAATAATTTCCTATGACTAGACAAATGTTTGTTAGTCTGAACCAGTCAGAGGAAACTATAATTGCTTTTTCTTAGGTATTGGTTATTGGTCAGCTTGGTTATTCTTTACCCAGATGTATAATATATTTCTTTCTCAATGCAGCAGCACCCACAGACTTTGATTTTCTCTTTATTTTGGTTTCAGTGTTTTCCAATAAGAAGTCATCTCAATATGGCGATAGAACAAGCAATAAGTACTGACATAGAATATTCTTTCTTTCTGTAGCCACCACAATTTGCAGATCCAGTGTATTTAATAAAGGTGCTAGTAACCAATTTCTATAGCACCAGTCGATATAATGTTAGAAGCAGGATAAAGTTCCAATATGATGCAAATGAACTCTATTTGCTCACTTCCATCCCCAGATTCATTACAGAAGAAAAAACAGGCATATGGAATTCAAAAAGTTTGTCTCCACTTAAGAAATAAGTTAGTGAGAAAGTAGGAAGTTGAACTGAGTTTTAAAACTTTTAATCCAGTATTTCCCTGGTGTGCCACATTTTCACAAATTTACACATAATAATTTGAACATTATTTTTCATCTCTATAGGGGAATTACATTGAGATTAGTTTCTCCAAGTTTTGGTTTTAATTTCTACCTTTAATTTTGATTTCTTTTTTACTTTATTTTTATTGTTGACACTATTACAGATGTCTCCATTTCCCTCCCCCTTGGCCCACCTCTACCCAGCTCCCCAACCCCCTTCCCTCTGGCCGTCATTTCATTGTTGTCTGTGTCTATGTGTTATGCATATATGTTCTTTGGCTAATCCCTTCACCTTCTTTCATCCAGTCCCCTCCCACCCCTCTCCCCTCTGACAGCTGTCAGTCTGTTCCATGTATGTATCCATGCCTCTGTTTCTATTGTGTTTATCCGTTTATTTTGTTCATTGGACTCCACATATAAGTGATATAATACAGTATTTATCTTTCTCTGACTGGTTTATTTCATTTAGCATAATAATCTCCAAATCTATCCATGCTGTCTCAAAGAGTAAGAGATCCTTCTTTTTTACAGCCGCATAGTATTCCATCATGTAAATGTACCACAGCTTTTTAATCCATTCATCTACTGATAGGCTCCTGGGCTGCTTTCAAATCTTGGCTACTGTAAATAATGCTTCTATGAGCACAAGGGTGCATATATTCTTTTGAATTAGTGTTTTCAGATTCTTAGGATATATTCCCAGAAGTGGGACTGTATCCAGTTTTATGTTAAATATACTGTTTAGTCATCCTTTTGAGAGTTTTTTTCTTTATGTATATAAATCCTATGTGGCAGATATAAATTTTAAAAACTTGAGACAATATCCAGAAGAGGGGGTGGGGGGGAGAGATAAATCACAGAACTTATATGCATGTATGCACGAACAATGGACATGGACAGCAAAGCTGGGGACAGGGCGGGGAGGGAGGGGGAGGGGTGAACCAGTGGGAGAAAAAGGAGAAACATCTGTAACAAAAATAAATAAATTAATTAATTAAATTTAAAAAACTTGAATATTTTATATACTGTATCTGATGGTTACCACTGGTCCTCATCATAGAATCATCTAATCAAGATCAGGTTAATTGAAAGCTGAATGTTTATGAAACAGGGTAATTGATATTACACATCATTTTACACCAACTGGTTAGTCAGTTTTTACCAAGTCATTTATTCTCTTCTTGTATTTTTTTCTCTCTGAAATATTATAACTAAAAATTGGTAAAAAGGAAAAATTATATATATATATATATATATATATATATGCATATCTGTGTCTGATTTCTAAAAAACTACCTTAGTGATACATACTGTTAGATTAATAGAAACTGCTCATTCCTATAATTTGGCCATCAATATTTAAATATACAAATACAATTTTTTCCCCTGAAGGTAAGTTAACACCACACAATATGTTGATTATCGAATATTTTTCTTTTTAAAGTGTTACTCTAGAAGGACTAGATTTAAAATGATAAAAGAAAGTAACCAGAGTCACAATACAAAAAAAAAAAAAATCAGTTATAATGCTATTATATATTTGGTTGTTAAACTAAACATTGATTTTTATCTCTTGTTAAACAAATAAAATATTTGATTTAAAGTATTTTATAATTAGAAACAGATATCAAGATATGATATGATGTTTAGTGTAAACACTATGTTGTGGGTTTTCTAACAGTTTATACTTTCAACCATTTTATTAGCACCTCTTGTCTTATGTGTATGTAGCTTTGAAAATCACCTGGAATTCTTTTTGAACAAAATTAGAAAGAAAGATAAAAATGAAAAGGGAATAATATAGAATAGGGGATGAGAAGAGGTGGAATGGGAGGAGAGAATGAAAAGGAGAGATGAAACTAGAAGCATACAAAGAAAGAAAGCAAGATGGAGACTAGAAAAATGATGGGTATATATGAGGCATAGTAAAATATGTATCCTGATACCCATGATTTCTTGAAACTTTGAAGTTGAAATGAAAATGGGTAAAATAAATGTAGAATGGCTGAAGGTACACATCTAGTGTGGCTTATTGAAAACATTCCAGTGGCCCAGATATTTTAGTGCATTCGACTTTAGTTAATTTGTCTTCCCTTTAAGATCCTGCTAATTGTAAATAAAAATAGCCATGTATTGGAAATACTAATTTTTCTCAAAATGACCAAATAATTAAGGACTTCATGCTATAATACAATTCATAGTCAACTTAAATCCACTGCTCACCGACAAAAAAAAAAAAAAAATGGAATAGACAACAATACACCAGAAAGTCTAGTTTGCTGTCAGAAATTCAGCTTGTTAACTAGTTAATTATCAAGGTGTCATCAACTCTGATCAGAGAGACACTTTTCTTTTTTATGCAGGTTGCTGTCTTTCAATTCCAGAAAAAACTGTTGCATTCTCAAAAGATGAATTAGTAACTTTAACTTATCAGTTTATTTGTTTCATTTACTTTATTTAAACTTTTAAAGTTCAGGTGTTGCCCTGGCCAGTTTTGCTCAGTGGTCAGAGTGTTGGCCTGGGGACCAGAGAGTCCTGGGTTCGGTTCTTGCTAGGGGCACATACCAAAATAAATAAATAAATAAAGTTTAGGTGTTTACGACATTTTAAATATACATATCTATTCAATTTGTACTTCTTAATTCCTTCATCTTTTTCACCCATCCCCCAAACACCTCCATCTGGCAAGCAACAAAAAGTTCTCTGTGTCTATGAGTCTGTTTCTGACCTGCTTGCTCATTTTGTTTGTAGATTTAATTGTTGATAGATATGTCTTGCCATTTTATTGTTCATATTTTTGTTCTTTTTTGCCTTCAAGAAGACCCTTCAATATTTCATATAATACTGGTTTAGAGGTGATAAATTCCTTTAGCTTTTTTTGTCTGGGAAACTCTTGATATGTCCATCGATTCTAAATGATAGCTTTGCAGGATAGAGTAATTTTGGTTGTAGGTCATTGCTTTTCATCACCTTGAATATCTCTTGACACGTCTTTTTGGACTGCAAAGTTTCTTTTGGGAAATCAGCTGACAGTTTTATGGGAACTCCTTTGTAGGTAACGAACCACTTTTCTCTCACTGCTTTTAAGATTCTCTTGTTGTATTTAACCTTTGGCATTTTGATGATGATGTGTCTTGGTGTGGAGCTCTTTGGGTTCAACTTGTTTGGGACTCTCTGTGCTTCCTGGACTTGTATGTCTGTTTCCTTCACCAAGTTAGGGAATTTTTTGTCATTATTGTTTCAAATAGTTTTTCAATTTCTTGCTCTCTCTCTTCTCCTTCAGGCACCCCTATGATGCGAATCTTGGCACGCTTGAAGTTGTCCCAGAGGCTCCTTACATTTTTGGGGATTTTTTTTTTTTTCTTTTTGCTGTTCTGGTTGGGTGTTTTCTGCTTCCTTATATTCCAAATTGATGGCTTGCTTCTTGGCTTTACCTACACTACTATTGATTCTCTGTAAATTATTCTTTATTTTAATTAGTGCACCCTTAATTTCTTACTGGCCCCTTTTTATGTTGTTGATGTTCTCATTAAGTTCCTCCTTAAGTTCCTTAAGTTCACTGAGTCCCTTGGATGTCTCACCAAGTTCCCTGAGAAATCTTATAATCTGTGTTTGAACTCTGCATCTGTTAGATTGCTTATCTTCATTTTGTTTAGTTATTTTCCTGGAGTTTTGTTCTTTTCTTTCATTTGGGACATGTTTCTTTGTCTCCTCATTTTGGCTGCTTCCCTGGAATTGTTTCTATGTATTAGGCAGAGTGGCTATGTCTCCTAGGCTTCATAGGGTGGCCTACTGTTGTAGATGTCCTGTAGGATCCAGTGGCACAGTCTTCCTGATCACCCCAGCTGGGCCCTCGAGGTGTACCCCTAGTGTGGACTGTACACGCTTCTATTGTTATTGAGTCTTGATTGCTGTTGGCACATCAATAAGAGAGGTTTAATCAGGTTGATCAGCTGCAAGGACTGGCTGTGCCCACTAGCCACTGGCCTCTGACTACCTTAAAGGATCAGCTGTGTAGGGGCCCACCACACAGAGCAAGACTTATTTCAGCAAGGTTTTGGTACCCACTGAGTCCACTCATTGAATGTGTCACTTGTGGAGGTGGTTGGGTGGTGGTGTTTCGATGTGGTCTGAAGCTGTCCACCAGGTGTGCTGGCTCTGGGCAAGGTCAGCCACTGCCTGTGCTCTATCCAGGGCCACCTGGAGTAAGCTACAAAGTGCTCTGCAGTTGCTTCTTATGCTGGGCTCGGAGGTGTCCAGGAAAAGCCAAGTTGTGAACCAAGGCTGGCTGCTTTTAGTGCCAGGCCTGGGGACACTTAATGAGAGGTATGGGGCTCGCTGAGACCAGATGCTGCATGTTTGAGAGATTTTAGGAAACTTTGAAGCAGGATCCAAGACAGGCCAATCCTATGTTAAAGCCTTTGGAACAACTTGGGTGGGCCCAAAGGTGGGTGGAGCGGGGCCTCAGGGAATCACCAAGGCAGGGCCAACAGTGTGAGCTAGGTTGCTGGAGTCCAAGATATGGTGGCTGTCTGCCTGTCCTGTGTGGGAAGGGCTCACCAAAGGAACAACGGCCTCCACCAGCACCTCTGTCCAGGAGAAAGCTGCCCCTCCAGCCCTCGCCCGGAGGCCAAACAGCTCAGTTCTTCCCTGTTCTCTGGTGTTCCTCAAGCTGCCTTCCCTCAGAGCTCAGAGGGAGTGGGTCTGAGTAAGTCCGTGCACAGGCCCTTTAAGAGAAGCTCCTGCTCTGGCCAGTTTGGCTCAGCGGTTAGGGCATCGGTCTGTGGTCTAGAGAGTCCTGGGTTTGGTTCCCACTAAGGGCATGTACCTTGGTTGCAGTTTGTCCCCGGCACTGGTTGGGTTGTGCGGGTGGCAGCCACTTGATGTGTCCCTTTCACATGGATGTTCCCCCCCACCTCTCTCTATTTGAACAAAAAATGGAAAAATGTCCTCAGGTGAGGATGAAAAAAGAGGAGCTCCCTGGGGGCTTCCGCAGCCGCAGCCTCCCTCTGCCTCAGTTCCTGCTGGATTTTACTGCCAGAAGTTATGAGGACTTTTCTTCCTGACACTGGGACCCTGAGCTTGGTGCCTGGTGTGGGATGAGGACCACTCACTCCTCAGGGAGGACCTTCCCAGCCGAGGTCTCTCCTGATTTTTATCTGCCACACGTGGGTGTGAGACCAGTACGGCCGCACCTCCGCCTCTCCTACCCGTCTCGATGTGGCTGCTTCTTTAATTTCGTAGTTGTAGGACTTTCAGTCAGCTCAATTTCAGGTGGTTCTGAATGATGGTTGTGTTGTAGTTTTGTTGTAATTTTGATGTGGTTGTGGGAGGAGGCGATACCGCGTTTACCTAAGCTGCCATCTTGAGTGGAAGTCTCGAAACACTCTTCTTTTTCTGTCTCTGCTGGTTCCTCTTCCACTGTTTGCCCCTATTTTTCTCCCTGTCTGCATGCAGTCTTTGGGAGAGCTCATCTTTATGTATGCTTTCAATTCCCATGTCTGTATTTGACAACTCATCAAAACCACAGAAGTCAATGCAGACTTCTCTTTTAAGTAGCAGACCCATCCAACTCCAACTGAATACTGATATCTTCATGTCCAAAGTTAAATTATACAAAACTAAACATTGAAGACATGCCCAGAATATGAACCTATATTTCCTGTATACTTTACGGGAGTGAATGGCAATTCCATGAACCTAGCTTCAAAGGGTATATGGAAGATTTCCCTCTGCCTAGAACATTCTAGATGGACATTTATTCATCTAGAACATTTCTATTCATCCTTTAGGTTAAAGCTTAGACAGCTTGTCAGGAATCCTTCTCTGACCACCCAAGTAGCTCTTCTTATGTATTTCTCTAGAATCCCACATTTTAGTAGAGTTCCTGACTTCCTCACCATTATATTCTATATTGCATAGAGGAAGAGATTAGTCTGTGTCTCCAACTAATGAACCATTAGCACACAACTGGGCACATGGCACATAATAGCTGTTAAAAATATTGCTTGATTCCTTTATCCAAAATTATTCAAACACTCAAACAATAATCCATGAGTCACCACTCTCCGCATAGCAGATGAACCATAGTGAACAGAATAGACAGTCGCCCCCTTAACTGTCAGAGTATCAAAGACAGACAATAAACAAGACAAACAAGTAATATAACAAAAAAAAAATTCAAACATTATAAAAAATCACAGAAGAAGAATAACAGAGGGCAATCTATATAAAATAGAGGGGTAGACAGAGTTGGGACTTGTTTTTGTTTTAAACAGAAATGAATAAGATCTGGCCATGCAAATAGGAAACAGCTTGAGCAAAGACCCTGTTGTGGAAAAGACCTTGCTTGATTTCATTTCTGAAAGGTTACCCCTTCCCCAATCTGAAAGAAGAGGTGTGTGAGGGCACAGAAAGTGAAGGGAACTGCTGTGCAAGAGGAGGCTTAACAGTAAGCTAAGTCCATTGTTTACAGAGACTTGCTGCCCTATAAGAATAATTTACTGTAACTCATGTTGAATGAGTTTCAATGTTCTAGTTATGGGTCAGAATAGACTTTCACTCTGTTATTTTTACTCAATTATCTTAATTCTATATAGTAAACAATTTGTAGATATACTTTATTAGTACCTATATCCTTTCTGAAAATATATTTTTATGTACTTTACTAGTAGTCAGTTCGTTTATGTCATTTTTTAACACAACCAAGAACCTTGAAGATATAGCCATATTATTCATTAAACAATATATCAGAATAACTTTGTGAATGTAATTTCCATATAAAATCTCTGGTAGATGTATAATAAATTAGTTTTATGCCATCACTTTAATAAAAAAATAAACCTATATGCTTGTAGTATCAATGAGAAACTGAGGTACAGAAATGCTATTTTCCCAAAGTAATTTATTTCAGAATCAGTTTTTCATTAAACAACATTGAGTGTCAAAATCTCATCTATTTTTTTATTGTAGAAACTTTAATAACACCAGCTCCATTCTTAGTATCATGTATTTACTTAACAGTAAAATATAGAATATCGGTTTATCTTATACATAAGTATCAACTTCAGAGTTAAGGCTACATTTCTGAATTCTGAGTCTAAGTAAAGGTTTTACATATTTTATGACTGTTGTGTATTTATTCTGATATATTTTCTGGGTCTATTTGGGGGCTGATTATAATGGTCTGTGATTAAAAAGTGGTGATGGTGCACACACTGTAAATAAAGTAAAACTCACTGAATTGCATACTTTACAGAGTAGATTTCATAATATATGAATTATATATCAATACAAATAAATATAAAAAGAGCAATCCACTTGTAATCAACTTGCAATAGACTATATACATGTGATATCTATTATAAGCAACATAAGAAAACACATAGCTACAATTTCCAAAAATGTAGAAAACTTGTTAATAAAAACCTAGAAACCTATCTTTCAGTTAAAAAAAAATGTTTTAAAAAGTCTCTGATTTTTACCCTGACCAGCATGGCTCAGTTGGTTGGGCATTATCCCATACACTTAGGGTTGCCGGTTAGATTCCTGGTCAGGGCACATGCACGGGTTGCAGACTCAATCCTGGTAAGGGGCGTGCAAGAGGCAGCTGATAGATGTTTCTCTCTCCCTCTAAAAATCATTAAAAACAAAACAAAACAAAAAACTCATAAAAATAATTCTCTGATTTTTATTTTCACTTAAAGTAAGGAGCTTGGAATATCCAACATGCCCATCTGT
This sequence comes from Molossus molossus, assembly GCF_014108415.1. Classification (NCBI taxonomy): domain Eukaryota; kingdom Metazoa; phylum Chordata; class Mammalia; order Chiroptera; family Molossidae; genus Molossus; species Molossus molossus. Next base: position 44,688,073 of record NW_023425401.1, read on the forward strand.
AAATTCTACTTGCAAGAAGCCACTATTCCCCTGGAAACTCAGTGTTTCAACCATAAACTAAAGTTTAACAAAGTTATTTCAGTTATCACGTTCCATTTCCTAAGAGATTCCTATTCACACTGTTCCTAAGAAAATCAAATGACCACTGCCTTTCAGGCACAATGAGAGAGCAGCAGTTTAGTGTTTAATTTTACAAATCTAATTACTGAATCATTTGCTAAAATTATTCTGGTTACTTTGGGTCAAAATCTGAACTTCTCTCGCTTGACAAGATGTATCTCCATTTTAGAGAAAGAAACAATAGTACTTCTACCACTTTAATAGATTCTAAGGGAAAGGTCAGCTCCAAATGCATAATAGTAATTAATACTCCTCTCTCAGCCCACGGCTTTTGGAGGATGTAAAGTTATTTCAGTTTTCAAATAATCCTAATGTATCGTAGACCAATCCACCAAGGATTTAAATGCTGTGAGAGAAAAAGCAAGAGTATAACTTTTAAAGGACGCAAAATAAAATATAACACCTATTGCTGTCATTTTATTCATATGGAAAATCACTGTGGATAACTGGAGAAAATATCATACTAATGTGAAATGTCAAAAGGAATGAATATAAAAATGTTTGATGAAACTTTGTAAGCACAGAATGTGCCGATTGCTGACTTAGTCTTGGAATTAACTCCTCACATTTCAAAGGGTGCTATATCTGTAAATGAAAAGACTAATGTGGTAAAGCATTTCAGCTGAAATTTAAGAATGGATCAGGTCAGAGGGGACAGTGACTTCATTTTAAGGTATACAGAAAGGTAATATGAAAAATGAGATATAGAAAAAGATTATGGAAAAGCAACAAAACTTGACAAAGATACTCATGAGTAAAAATTTCAGGTAAAATCCTTAGTGTTATGATATAAAATCTCACTGGCTTGTTAACAACAAATCTTATTTGAAATTCACTACCTTTTAGGTTTCAGAAATACTGGACAATAATTTTTAATACAATATGCAATTTTGACAAAATATCAGTATGTGTTTACATTTGCAATGCTATGCCCAGTGAACATGGAAAGGTAATGTCAATCAGACTGTGAAAAGGAAAAAAAGTTTGAAAAGGAACAAGGGCTCCATTAACCATACAATCAGAAAAAAAAAAATTGGAGACAAACTGAAAAAAAATCACTTTTTCAAAATGGACAAAGTTCAGCTCTACTTCCACCTCATTTCTTAAGCTTAATACACTGAAATTCTTAATACACTGTGTGCGTATTTTAATTATGTCAGATGTATGGGCATCCACCAAGTCCTTATTTATTTTTTTAAAATATGTTTTTATTGATTTTTTAGAGAGAGAGAGAGATAGAAACATCGATGTGAGAAACATTGATCAGGAGCCTCCTTCTCGCCCCTACTGGGTATGAGCCTGCAACCCGAGCATGTGCCCTGACTGGGAACCAAACTGGGACCTCTCAGTCTATGGGACGACCCTCAATCCACCGAGCTACACTGGCTGGGCATTTAGGAGAAATATAGGATGCAAAGAATGTGGCTGTCTTCATGCTCACAGTTGGCTAAACTTTGTAAGCTTCCAATTTATCAGCTTTTAATTGTAACAGATAATGTTTATTACTCTAGGAATGGTTTGTCTTGTGAAGATAACATTAATGTTACCAGGAGAACATGGTTAAAAGCACTTGACCAATTACTGGGCTCCAAGTTAGTCTCCTTTGGCAGCGATGGTTTCCTAAATGCCTTCAGTTTATTTGTCATATTACTAAAGGTTATTAAACTGCCACCTGGAACCAATGATAACTGTGCAAAAATAAATCAGTTATTTAGACATAATTTACAACACTTCTCTCAACCTTTTTCTTTAGACCCGAAACACTTGAATATTAGGGAATATTTCTATTAGGAACAATGGCCCAGAAAGCAAAGGAATTCATTAGGATGAGGTGTAGCTCTTTCGAAGTGCATGTTTTAAAAGTGTTATCTATTATTATTTTGGTGAGGGAGGAGAGAAGAGGAGCTTGGAAGGTCTGAGAAAGCTCCCCAGTAGAGCCTTATAGGGGGAACCTCCACCCCTCAACTCCTCAAGAATCCTCATTTATAATCTTTTGTTGAAATTCTTCTTCTGTTATTAATTGTTGATATTATTATAGATTAAAGATTGCAGTTAGGTTACATGTTTAAAGCAAAACCGCAGAAGATAAATAAAGGAGGGGGTGTTGGAGTGGTGGAGGGATTGAGCAAAAATGAAAAAGGAGAAAGAGAACTCACGGATATGGACAATTGTGTGGTAATTTCAGGAGGAAAAGGCAGTGGATGATCTACTTCTACTGACTTCTTTGAACTCATGTCTTAGAACCCTATCTCCTTGTGCTGTAAAACCCAACAACATTGTTTTTTTCTCTATTTGATTGACCCCAAGTTTAGTCCTATTTCAGGACCTTTCCTCTGGTTTCAAGTCTGTTGCTCCTCATCTTCACTATTTTTCAACAGTAGAGTTTCAGATAAAATATCTCCTCCTCACAAGTCTTCCCCATCACCATATATAATGTGGTTATACCCTGCCCTCGCCTTGTTTGTTCTCTTCTTATTCCTTATTGCCATCTGACATTACCTTATATGTTTGTTTATTTACTTAAATTCAAATGCAAACTCCACGAGAATAAGAACTAATCTGTCACTATGGCCCTATGCTTGACAAACAGTAGATGCTCACTAAATATTTATTGAATAAATTAATGAAGTAATCAATTAATCATCACTCAAGTGGTTGGAAAACACTGCCTTTTATGCAAATTTTAAATCTATTTAATTTTTAGGATCTTCAAATACAATTATAATTTAGTTTCATTAATATTTATTGTGGAGTTCCAGTCAAGATGGTGGCATAGGTAAACACCGTACAACCACAGGCACATCAAAAGTACAACTAAAATACAGAGCAACCATTATTCAGAACCTCCTGAAACTGAGCTGAATGGAAGTCCTACAACTACAAAATTAAAGATGAAGCCACACTGAGACAGGTAGGAGGGGCAGAGGTGCGAATGGGCTGGCCCCACACCCATGTGTGGAGGATAAAAATCAGGAGGACATCTCAGCTGGGAAGGTCCTCCCTAAGGGATGAGGGAAACCCTTCCCACACTAGGCACCCAGCTCAGGGTTCCAGCCAGGAAGAAAAGTCCCCATAACTTCTGGCTGTAAACACCAGCAGGAACTGAGGCTGAGGGAAGCTGAGGCTTCTGGAGCCCCAGGAAGTTCCTCTTAAAGGGCCCACGCATGGACTTACTCAGACTCACACATTCTAGGCTCCACCATGGGGGAGGCAGCTTGAAAGGCACCAGAGACATATGGGAAAGAACTGAGTTGTTTGGCACTGGGGTGAGAGCTAGAGAGGCAACTTTCTCCTGGACAGACCTGCTGTCAGAGGCTGTTGATCCTTTGGTGAGTCCTTCCCCTGGGGTGGCAGATGGTGGCCATATCCAGGACTCCAGCAATCTGGCTCACACTGTTTGCCCCACCCTGATGATTCCCTGAGAACTTGCCCCACCTAACTTTTGAGCCCACCAAAGTTGTTTGCAAAGGCTTTACCATAGACTTGCCTGTCTTGGATCCTGCTTCAGATTTTCCTAAAATCTCTCAAACAAGCAGCATTTGGCCTCCGAGAGCCCCATACCTCTCATTAAGTGGCCCCAGGCCTGGCACTAGAAGCAGCCAGACTTGGTTCACAACTTGGCTTTTCCTGGGCACCTCCAAGCCCAGTACAAGAAGAAGCCATAGCAGATCACTTTGTAGTCAGTGCCAGGTGGCCCCAGGTAGAATACAGGCAGTGACTGACCTTGTACCAGAGCCAGCACACCTAGTGGACAGCTTCAGACCACATCGCAGCACCACCACCCAACCACCTCCACAGGTGACACAGTCAATGAGTAGACTCAGTGGGTACCAGAGCCCTGCTGAAATAAGTCTTGCTCTGTGTGGTGGGCCCCTGCACAGCTGATCCTCCAAGGTTGTCAAAGGTCAGTGGTCAGTGGGCCCAGCCAGTCCTTGTACCTGATCAGCCTGAGTAAATCCCTCCTGCTGATGTGCCAACAGTAATCAAGATTCAATTACAACAGAGGCATGTACAGTCCACATGAAGGGTACACCTTGAAAGCCCAGCTGGAGTGATCAGAGAGACTGTGCTACCGAACCCTACAGAACACCACTGCAATAGGCCACCCTACCAAGCCTAGGAGACATAGCAACTCTACCTAATACATAGAAACAAACACAGGGAAGCAGCCAAAAAAGGAGACAAAGAAACATGTCCCCAATGAAAGAACAGAATAAAACTCCAGAAAAATAACTGAACAAAATGGAGATAAGCAATTAATGAAATGCAGAGTTCAAAAAACTGGTTATAAAGATACTCAAGGAACTTAGTGAGAACTTAAGGAACTCAAAGAGAACTCCAAGGAACTTAGTGAGAACATCAACAACATAAAAAAAGGACCAGTTGGAAATGAAGGATGCACTAACTAAGATAAAGAATAATTTACAGAGAATCAATAGTACAGTAGGTAAAGCCAAGAAGCAAACCATCAATTTGGAATATAAGGAAGCAGAAAACCCTTAATCAGAACAGCAAAAAGAAAAAAGAATCCAAAAAAATGAGGATAGCATAAGGAGCCTCTGGAACAACTTCAGGTGTACCAACATTCGCATCATGGGGTTGCCAGAAGGAGAAGAGAGAGAGAGCAAGAAAACTGAAAACTTATTTGAAAAAAATGACAGAAAACTTCCCTAACTTGGTGAAGGAAACAGACATACAAATCCAGGAAGCACAAAGATTAGGAAACAAGATGAACTCAGAGAGGTCCACACCAAGACACAATATCATCAAAATGCCAAAGTTTAACAGAGAAAGACAAGTTTCATATGATCTAACTTATTTGTGGAATATAATGAACATAACAGTCTGAGGAATGGGGTAGTCCCAGAGACGCGGAAGCGGGGTACAGACTGACAATCCCCTTAAGAGGGAGGTGGTGGGGGAGAGATAAACCACAAAACTTATATGCATGTATGCATGAACAGTGGACATGGACAACAAACTGGGGAAAGGGCAGGGAGGGAATCAGTGGGGGAAAAAGGAGAAACATCTGTAACAAAAATTAATAAAAAAAAATGCCAAAGTTTAAAAACAAAGAGAGAATCTTAAAATCAGCAAGAGAAAAGCGGTTTTTTACCTACAAAGAAGCTCCCATAAAGACTATCAGCTGATTTCTGTTTTTAAAATTATTTTTATTAATTTGTTTTTGTTACAGATGTTTTTCCTTTTTCCCCCATTGACACTCTCCTCGTCATCCCCCCACCCCATCCCCAGCTTTGTTGTTTATGTCCATTGATTATGCATACATGCATATAAGTTCTGTGGTTTATCTCTCCCCCCACAAACCCCCTCTTCTGAGGTTTGTCAGTCTGTACCCTACCTCTATGTCTCTGGGTCAATTTTGTTCATCAAATTGTTTTGTTCATTATATTCCTCAAATAAGTGAGATCATGTGATATTTGTCTTTCTCTGCTTGGCTTGTTTCACTGAGCATAATACTCTCCAGGTCCCTCCATGTCATCTCAAAGAATAAGAGATCTTTCTTTCTTACAGCTATCAGCTGATTTATCAAAGAAACTTTGCAGGCCAGAAAGGAGTGGCAGGAGATATTGAATGTGATGAAAAGCAAGGATCTACAACCAAGATTACTATCTTGCAAAGCTATCATTTAGAATTGATGGACATGTCAAGAGTTTCTCAGACAAAAAACGCTGAAGGAGTTCATCCCCACCAAACCAGTATTATATGAAATGTTGAAGGGTCTTCTCAAAGAAAAACAAAAATTTGAACAATAAATTGGCAATTAATATATATCAACAATTGTATCTACAAACAAAATGAGCAAGCAGAACAGTAGCAGACTCATAGATACAGAGAACATTTTGTTGCTTGCCAGATGAAAAAATGCTGGGGGGATGGGTGAAAAAGATGGTGGAATCAAGAAGTAAAAATTGGTTGTTAGACTGATGAACCTCAAAGGGAAGGGGGAAGGGAGGGTGGGAAGAGAAAGCCAGGAGAGAGGTGAGGTAGGGGAGCAGAGGGTCATGGTGGGGGAAAGAGAAGACATCTGTAATATATTAAAAAATAAAATTAAGTTAAAAAATATTTATTGTGTACTTCTTATGTGAACGAGAAATGGTCTGAATATACAAATATAAGTAGGACATGGAATCAGCTTTTTAGAAGCTTGTTGGTTAGCTGGAGAAATATAAAAATAAATAATTGCAAAACTTGATGATAACAGCAACAACATGAGTGCTCATAGGATAGAAAAGGAGTAGAGAAGACAGAGTGAGCAATAGCTAAAATAAGGAATAGTAAGAAAAAATATCGCAACATAGACTTGAAATATAAATATTTAAGAGCTCACAATGTATAGCTACACCCAGATGCACTTCTCTCAGAGAAAATGCCATGAAGAAGTAAACATCAAAGCCGAAGAAGCAGCAGAAGTTCAATTTGGATTTGGAATGTAAAGTGTAGGAAAAAGGAAAAGAAAGGATTAGAGTGGGAGGCAGGTGTAGACCCTTGAGAAATCATGCAGTATATATTATGGAGTTTAAACGCCACCGTGCAAGAGATAAAAACAAGAGATTTTTTTAAACCATCCTCAAATCACTAGTCCTCTCAATCATGAAATCAGAACGAAACTGTCTAAAGGTTAAGTTTCTGATACTTAAGATTAACATATTACTTTACAATGACTGAGAGATGAATTATGGTAGTAGTGGTCAACAGACATGGAACTGTTATTTCTCTTTAATCTTTTTCCAAAGCAAGATAGGAAATTCTCCTTAAGTAAATTCTTTTTTATGAAAACACACACAATAATTTTTGTTTAAAAAATTCAGTACTAAATATTTCATATTGACTTATACTTGAACTATAGAAAAGCTTGCAGATTATCAGATTTTATTCAACTTTAATGCCTGACTTATAGTAGATACCCAACAAATAGTTGCTGAATCATGATCAATAATAAACTTTAATTACTTTCTATGGTTTACCAACTATAAAAGAAATTGCTGTTTTGTTAACAGATCCATTAAAATTTTAGATGAGATGGTAATGTTATTGCAAATGCAGGCTGAATATAGTAAGTAACATTGCTTCACTGTTTTCTATTTGCCATTTTACACATGATAAACTGGAGGTTTAGGGAGGTTAAGTAACTTGCCCGAGATCGAATAGGCAGTAATTATAGAACAAAAAGTCAAATGGAAGGTTCAGATCAGAATCCTTGCTTTTTAACTACTACTATAATGTAATCCTTCATTGTTTTAGAATAAAAGTGTAAGATCCTGGTTAAGTGTAGAAGCTATGCTTCATAAAAAAAGTTTTAGAGGATGACAGAAATATTGAAATTAAGAAGGAATACACAGTTTTAAATCCGACATTCTCCCAGGGTTTTTGCTGAATCTAGCAGTTACCACCTAGCTTACTCAGTTGTGATAAGAAAGGAACTGTTTCCTATCCTTTCAGTGATACACATTTCAATTATAAACTCATCTTTCCGTGTGGCCTAGATCTTATCATTCTTATTTCTTGTAACTTTGAAGTTTTCTCCTGGGTAATCATGTAATATCATCCGACGCGCTCCCCGCCCTTCTCCCCAAGAACTGTGCACGGAGAAGTACATCCGAGGGAGGAACTTTGGAGAAGTACATCCGAGGGAGGAGCTTTGGAGAAGTACATCCGAGGGAGGAGCTTTCCTTCCTCTCGCACCCGCGCCAGCAGGCCCGGGCCGCCGCTCGCCCTGTCACTGAGACATAACCCAAAGCACTGGCTTACTCTAATACTTAATTGTTCATTGCCAAACAGTGAAGATTGCAAGCCAACAGGAACAAGTTTTAGAACAGACATACTGAATAAGTTGAATTTGAGGTAATTTTTGCAAAATGAGATATTTTTTTAGAGAAAAAGAGCCATGCTGCTTTATTTTAAAACCCAGAATGAATATAACATGGTTAGAAATCTTTTTTTTTTAATTGCTTAAGACACAGCAATGCTTTAACTTAATTAATGTAAATTTTAAAATTGTATTTACAGTCGGCCCTCGTTTATCGCGGTTAATCAGTTCCAGACTATGCCACGATAAATGAATTCCCTCAAAGTAGGATTCTTTATTTATACACCGTTGTCCCTTCGCACTTGGTGCTTCGAATTTCCCGGCTTCACTCTATCTATTGCAGTTTTTTCAAATATAGTATAGTATAATATTTGAAAAAAACGCGATAGAGTGAAGCTGTGAAAGTCGAAGTGCAAAGTGGTGAGGGACGACTGTAAATGTTCACTTTAGCACCTTCCTTATAGTTCTTGCTAAGTGCTTGACCAAAGTAACTTTATAATCTGTTATTTTGTCTCATAGAAGGCAAAACAATAATCAAGCAAAACTAGGGATTATAATGATAAAATGGCATGGTTAAATTGTCTTTATATGAAAATGATTTCCCAATTGGATTTTCTTGTTACCTTTACTTTTCTCATCATTAATCTAATTAACAAACAAATCTTAAACAACCGTAAAGAATAAGCTCTATGGTTGGGACTAAGGGTTTTTAAACTAGGACAGTATGTATTAAATTATGTCATCTGTCTCCCCTTTCCCTCCCTCCCCTGGAGTACAGTGTTCGGGAACCCAGAAGAAGAATAATTCTCTCTGACTATGACATATATAACATAAGTATAGTTATTAAACATAAGAGTGAAAAAACAGGGTGAAACTAATACTCAGTTTGGAAAAGACAACATTCTCAATGCAACTGCAACTCCCTTTATATTCATCTGTGGTTGCCACCAAAGTTTGTTTCTATATTCCGTTGCTTTTCTTCTTCCTCTTCTTTTAATATAATTTTTTTCTTTATTTTGAGAGATAAACATCAATGCGAGAGAGAAGCATTGATCGGTAGCCTCCCGTAGCGCCCCAACCAGGGACTGAATTCTCAACCTAGGCATATGCCCTAACCAGGAATTGAACCCGAGACCCTTCCCTGCACAGGACGCTGCTCCAACCAACTGAGCCACTTCACCCAGGGCCCCTTTGCTTTCCTACACTGTATTTAGCTATGTATGTATTTCACCTATGTATGCACCTAAACACATGTTTAATTTGGTTCATTTTTGAGCTTTATAAAAATTGTATTACATGATAGGAGTTCTTCTGATTTATTTTTGCATTACATGCAATGTCTGAGACTCTTCCAGGTTGGTGCCTATTTTTTCATTCCATTCTCTTGTTTGTTTCTACTCGTTTGCTATTGCAAACAATGCAGCTATAAACATGCTTCTGTACATCTTCTGGTAGTGATGTGCAAATTTCTCAATGACCTGTTCGCTGTGCATTTCATATAAAAATTTTTTTTTCCAAATTGTGTGTACCAGTTTACAATCTCACCATTAATGTATGAAGTCTAATTGCTCTGCATCTTTACAGACATTTTATATCACCATATTTTATTATTTTTTTTTTATTTTTTTTTTATTTTTTATTTTTTTTAATTTTATTTATTTATTTATTTTTTTGTTACAGATATTTTACCTTTTTACCCCATTGGCACCCCCCACCCCACCCCCCCTCCACCCTGTCCCCGGCTTAGTTGTCCATGTCCATTGGTCATGCATACATGCATATAAGTTCTGTGGTTTATCTCTTCCCACCCCACCCCCCCACCCCCCATCCCCTCTTCTGAGGGATGTCAGTCTGTGCCCTACTTCCATGTGTCTGGGTCTACTGTATTCCTCAGACTGTTATGTTCATTATATTCCGTATATAAGTGAGATCATGTGGTATTTGTCTTTTTCTGCTTGGCTTCTTTCACTTAGGATAATACTTTCCAGGTCCCTCCATGTCGTCTCAAAGGATAAGAGATCTTTCTTTCTTACCGCTGCATAGTATTCCATTGTGTATATGTACCACAGCTTTTTGATCCATTCGTCTACTGGTGGACACTTGGGCTGTTTCCAGATCTTAGCTATTGTAAATAGTGCTGCTATGAACATGGGGGTACATATATTCTTCCTGATTGGTGTTTCAGGCTTCTTAGGGTATATTCCTAGCAGTGGGATCACTGGGTCAAATGGAAGTTCAATTTTTAATTTTTTGAGGTAGCACCATATTGTTTTCCATAGCGGCTGCACCAGTCTGCATTCCCACCAGCAGTGTATTAGAGTCCCCTTTTCTCCACACCCTCGCCAACACTTGTTGTTTGATGATTTGTTGATGGCGGCCATTCTGACAGGTGTGAGGTGATACCTCATAGTTGTTTTAATTTGCATCTCTCTGATGATTAGTGATGTTGAGCATTTCTTCATATGTCTCTTGGCCATTTGTATGTCCTGTTTGGAGAGGTGTCTATTCAGCTCCTCTGCCCATTTTTTAATTGGGTTCTTTGTCTTCCTTTTGTGGAGTTGTATGAGCACTCTGTATATATTGGAAATTAACCCCTTATCTGATACATCATTGGCAATGATGTTCTCCCATACAGTGGGTTGCCTTTCCATTTTGATGATTGTTTCTTTTGCTGTGCAGAAGCTTTTTAGTTTGATGTAGTCCCATGTGTTCATTTTCTCCTTTATTTCTGTTGCCTTAGGTGATGTATCAGTGAAAATTCTGCTGTGTATGATGTCCGAAATTTTGTTGCCTACATTTTCTTCTAGAATTTTTATGGATTCACGGGTCACATTTAAGTCTTTTATCCATTTCGAGTTTATTTTTGTGTATGGTGTAAGTTGATGGTCTAGTTTCATTTTTTTGCATGTAGATGTCCAATTTTCCCAACACCATTTATTAAAGAGGCTGTCTTTACTCCACTGTATGCTCTTGCCACCTTTGTCAAATATTAATTGAGCGTATTGCCTTGGGTCCATTTCTGGGTTTTCAGTTCTGTTCCACTGGTCTATATACCTGTTCTTGTGCCAGTACCAGGCTGTTTTGGTTACAGTCGCTTTGTAGTATAACCTGATATCTGGTATTGTGATCCCTCCAACTTTGTTCTTCTTTTTCAAGATTGCTGTGGCTATTCGGGGTTTTTTTTGGTTCCATATGAACTTTTGAAGTATTTGTTCTAGTTCTATGAAATATGTCGTTGGTATTTTGATGGGGATTGCATTGAATTTATAGATTGCTTTGGGTAGTATGGACATTTTAATGATGTTAATTCTTCCAATCCATGAACAGGGTATGTGCTTCCACTTTTTTATATCTTCCTCTATTTCTTTTTTCAATGACCTGTAGTTTTCTGCAAATAGGTCTTTTACTTCTTTGGTTAAGTTTATTCCTAGGTATCGTAGTTTTTTTGGAGCGATGGTAAATGGGATTGTTTTTTCAGTTTCTCTTTCTGTGAGTTCATCATTAATGTACAAGAATGCCGTCGATTTCTTGACATTAATTTTGTATCCTGCTACTTTGCCAAATTCATTTATTAAGTCTAATAGATTTTTGATGGAGTCTTTAGGGTTTTCTATGTACAATATCATGTCATCTGCAAATAATGACAGTTTCACTTCCTCCTTTCCAATTTGGATCCCTTTTATTTTTTCTTCATGTCTGATTGCTGTGGCTAAGACTTCCAGTACAATGTTAAATAAGAGTGGCGAAAGTGGACATCCCTGTCTTGTTCCTGTTCTTAATGGAAATGTTTTTAGTTTCTGTCCATTGAGTATGATGTTGGCTGTAGGTCTTTCATATATGGCCTTTATTATGTTGAGATATGATCCCTCTATTCCTACATTGCTGAGCGTTTTTATCAGAAATGGATGCTGGATTTTGTCGAATGCTTTTTCAGCATCTATTGATATGATCATGTGGTTTTTATTCTTCATTTTGTTTATGTGGTGTATCACGTTATTGATTTGCGAATATTGTACCAGCCTTGCATCCCTGGAATAAATCCCACTTGGTCATGGTGAATAATTTTTTTGATGTATTTCTGGATCCGATTTGCTAGTATTTTGTTCAGGATTTTGGCGTCTATGTTCATCAGGGATATTGGCCTGTAGTTTTCTTTCTTCGTAGTGTCTTTTTCTGGTTTTGGAATTAGAATTATGCTGGCCTCATAGAACGTGTTTGGAAGTCTTCCTTCTTCTTGAATTTTTTGAAATAGTTTGAGGAGAATGGGTGTTAGTTCTTTTTTGAATGTTCGGTAAAACTCCCCCGTGAAACCATCTGGGCCTGGGCTTTTGTTTGCTGGGAGAGTCTTGATTACCTCTTCAATTTCCTTAGTTGTTATTGGTCTGTTCAAGTTTTCTATCTCTTCCGGGAATAGTTTTGGGAGACTGTGTGTTTCTAGAAATTTGTCCATTTCACTGAGATTGTCGACTTTGTTGCCATATAGTTGTTCATAGTAGTTGTTAACGATCTTTTGTATTTCCGTGGTGTTGGTTGTTACTTCTCCTCTTTCATTTCTGATTTTGTGTATTTGGGTTCTCTCTCTTTGTTTCTTGGTGAGTCTAGCTAAGGGTCCATCTATCTTGTTTATCTTTTCGAAAAACCAGCTCTTTGTTTCATTGATCCTTTGAATTGTTTTTTTGGTCTCTATGTCATTTATTTCTGCTCTGATCTTTACTATTTCCTTCCTTCTACTTGCTCTGGGGTTTTCTTTTTGTTTGCTTTCTAATTCTTTAAGTTGTGAGGTTAGACAATCAATTAGAAATTTTTCTTGTTTTTTGAGGTAGGCCTGTAGTGCTATGAACTTCCCTCTCAGAACTGCTTTCGCTGCATCCCATAGATTTTGTGGTGTTGTGTGTTCATTTTCATTGGTTTCCAGGAAATTTTTAATTTCTTCCTTGATCTCCTCGGTGACCCATTCATTGTTTAATAACATGCTATTTAGCCTCCATGTGTTGAAATGTCTTTGCATGTTCTTTGTGCAATTGATTTCTAGTTTCATGCCATTGTGATCTGAGAAGATGCTTGATATGATTTCAATCTTCTTGAACTTGTAGAGATTTAGTTTGTGTCCTAGCATGTGGTCTATCTTTGAGAATGTCCCATGTGCACTTGAGAAGAATGTGTATTCTGTAGTTTTGGGGTGTAATTCTCTGTAGATATCTATTAAATCCATTTGGTCTAGTGCTTCATTTAGAGTCTCTGTTTCCTTGCTAATTTTTTGCCTAGAGGATCTATCCAGTGCTGTCAACGGGGTGTTGAAGTCCCCTGCTATGATTGTATTGTGGTCGATTTCTCCTTGGAAGTCCTCCAGAAGATTTTTAATATATTTTGGTGCTCCTATATTGGGTGCATATATGTTTATCAAGGTTATATCTTCCTGTTGGATAGATCCTTTCAATATTATGTAGTGGCCGTCTTTGTCTCTAGTTATGGTCTTCATTTTGAAATCTATTTTATCAGATATGAGAATTGCAACCCCAGCTTTTTTTTGCTTTCCATTTGCTTGGAAAATTTTTTTCCATCCCTTCACTTTCAACCTATGTGAGTCTTTTGTTGAGAGGTGGGTCTCTTGTAAACAACATATGGATGAGTCATGCTTTCTTATCCAATCAGCTACTCTGTGTCTCTTTATGGGAGCATTCAATCCATTTACATTTAAGGTGATTATTGATATGTACTTATTTATTGCCATTTTTGTTTAGTGTGGTTCTATTTTTCTTCCCATTTCTACTGCTAATTACAGCAGTCCTTTTAACATTTCTTGCAGTGCTGGTTTGGTGCTAATGTATTCCCTTAGCTTTTTTTTGTCTGGGAAGCTCTTTATTTGATCTTCTATTTTGAACGATAGCCTTGCTGGGTAGAGTAGTCTTGGATTCAGATTCTTGTTTTTCATGACTTTGATTACTTCATGCCATTCTCTTCTGGCCTGTAGGGTTTCTTGTGAGAAGTCAGCTGAGAGCCTTATGGGGTTCCCTTTGTAGGTAACCTGTTGCTTATCTCTTGCTGCTTTTAGGATTCTCTCTTTGTCTTTAATTTGTGGCATTTTAATTACTATGTGTCTTGGTGTGGGCCTGTTTGGGTTCTTCTTACTTGGGACTCTCTGTGCTTCTTGAACTTGAATGCCTTCCTCCTTCACCAAATTAGGGAAGTTTTCTCTCACTATTTTTTTGAATATATTCTCTATCCCTTGCTCCTTTTCTTCTTCTTCGGGGACTCCTATGATGCGAATATTATTACGTTTCCAGTTGTCCCATAGTTCTCTTAAGCTGTCTTCCTGTTTTTTAATAGTTTTTTCCTTTTGTTTTTCTGATTGGTTGATTTTTTCTACTCTGTCTTCTAATTCGCTGATCCGGTCCTCAGCTTCCCCTACTCTGCTTTTTAAACCTTCCAATGTGTTTTTCATTTCGGATATGTCATTTTTTATCTCTTCTTGTTGGTTTTTAATTTCCATTTGGCTTATTTTCAGTGTCTCTATGTCCTTACTCATGCTGTTCAGCTTCCTCAAGATCATGGCTCTGAATTCTAGCTCTGTTAACATGCCTAATTGCTCCACATTGATCTCATCTTCGGTGGAGGTGGTTTGCTCTTTCATTTGGCTTCTGTTTCTGTGTTTCACCATTTTAGCTATCACTGTGGGCTTTGGAGCCTGTCAAGTTCTCCCTGTGGGTGTTGGTGTTCTGCTGCTTGTGGGTCCCTCTCCTGTGTTTAGATGAGCGAGGGAGGACCCACGTTGAACACCACTGTCAAGTCTTACTTTCCTGGTTAAAGTTGCCAGCCCAGGAAAGGTACTGTTATCCTCTAGCTTTTTGCCTGGAGGCTAGCAGTCGAGGTTACTTGATGAGTTTTGGATTGTCAGTTGATTGAAAAACTCCCTCTGGTGCTCAGCCAAGGGGCTTTCACGAGGGTGGGGCAGATGCTGGTCGTTAGTGAGCCTCAATTAGCACTTCAATGGCCCACAGGGTGGGGTTGGATCTCCGAGGGAGGGGCTGCTGCCTCTCCCCAGAGCCCTGGGAAGAAGCAATGTGGCCACCGTCCTGAGTGGCTGCACTCAGCAAAAGCTCTGAGCGCCCTCCAAACCCCGAGTGTCCCGACACAGTTCCAGTCCAGTCTGCCCTCCCTCCGCCGGAGCCCAAGGTGAGTGGCTGTGGCTGTTTCAGCCTCTGTCCCGGCTGCGCTGTGGGGCCGCCTGGGAGTGTAACCCGCGGGCGCCACTTACAGCTGAGGCCGCTGCCGAGCTGCAGACCGTGGGCTCCCAGCCCCGTCTCGCGCCTTCGCAAGCCTACCGGGATGGAGTCAGTGTCCCGCGTTGTATGGTCCTCGCAAGCTGCTTTTCTGTTGGTTTTTCCCGTCGATTTGTCTGTGTTATAGTTGTAATTCCAGTTTGGTTCTGGGAGACGGTCTGTGTAGCTCCGTTCACTCCGCCGCCATTTTTCTGTCCTCTATATCACCATATTTTAAAATTACTGATAATATAATTAAGATAACAAATTTATATTGTTGGAGTCTTAATTTCCATTCTCCTTACTACTGAGGTTAAGCATTTTTTTATATGCTTATTTTCTAGTTGTGTTTTTCTTCATTGAAATGCTTATTCATTTCTTTTGCTTATATTTTTCGGGGGGTTGTTTGCTTTTTACTTATTCTTTTGCAGGAGGTTTTTTTTTTTTTTTAGGAGGTTTTAATATGATGATTGGTATCAATCTTGGTTCATCTATATGGATGGCAAGTATCTTCTTCAGTTTTCTAATAATGTTTTTTTTTTTTTTCATGAATGAGAGGTCTTACATTTGATATTTGGTTTTGCTAATATATTATTTTATGATTACATTTTTGGTATCTTGTTTATGAAATGTTTTCATACATCAAGGTAATAACGATAATCTTCCATGTATTCTAAGAATTTTCAATATTTGTCTTTCTTTCTTAAGAATTCGATTCACCTGGAATGGAAGTCTGCATATGGTACAAAGAAAGATTTTTATTTTTTTTCCAATATGCATAGTCACTTTTTCTATTACTATTTATTAAAGATCCCATCCTTTCCAAAATAATATGCAAAGTCATCTCTATCAAACATTACATTCCCCTATATGTTTAGTAAATTTGTTTAATTTGTGCTATTAGAGATTGGAGATTCTAAATGACAGGCCTGGCTTACCCAAGCCTTTAATGCAATTCTGGATGTGTAAAGAGCACTTAGCTGTAATCTGAGGAAGAGAAAATGAGTAGAGCATTCAAAGGCTCTGCTTAAGAAATTTAAGGCATTCAGTGTTGAATGATGGCAATTTGAAAAGATGAAAACATCTACTTGGATAGAGAGTCAGTCTCAAGAAGCTGGAGAGATATGGCCAGGAAGAGAGTCCTCTGAAGGCAAGAATGAAGAAATTTTAGAACAGTGATGTGTAATGTTCAATTCAAAGTTGCCGTTTGAATTATCAAGGCAGTTTTTAGTGCCTCCTGTCAGACACACGGCAACGCCTTGGAATTTGGGTGGTTTCCGGTGCGGAACAAAGCAACAGAGGGAAGAGGACCGCCACTTTCAATGGGAAGAAGCAGAGCATGTGTCGAGAGTTCAGGAAAAGCAAGGACACTGGATGAAAAAATGATGAGGGGAATATCAGCTTCTTTCTTGGAAAACAGTGGGGTAAGGAGGGCTGACTAATGTGGAATTCTTCCTCCTATATAAGTCCAGAGCATCTTATTAAGCTGCTAAAGGAAACGTTATGTTGTTCCCCACAACTACAAACTTATCACTCCTACATGGAAAGCTTTATGAGGTTTTTGTTCTCTTATTTTGCTTCGAACTGTAAGATTATGCCCAAAACTCTTCAGCACGGTATTCAGAACTGCATAAAGTCTGGACTCTACCTCTTCCCTCCATTCTCTTTTCTTATATAAGTATCTTCAGTATCTTGAGTGGGCCAGGGGCTTTCAGACCTCCTTCCTCTGATAATATTGCTCCCTGAGCATGGCGTGCATAGCATAGAAGCCATGATAAGAATGGAAGAACCAGTATAGTAAAAAGCTTACATTAGTCAGTGCAGGAACGGTGGGTCCTCGTTGTCTTCCACAGTCGCCCCACCCTTGGCTGTGGACAGCAGCCACAGTGGAGGACTCAGTTTGACTTTGGCACCAGTGATGCCGCATTCTGAAAACAAGTGCACCCCACATCATGGCGTGAGCATAAGTATACAGTATCAGGTTTTAGTATCTGCGGAATCATGGCAAATGGAACAAACAAGATAAACAAGTTTCCTATTAAGGGATCAGTAAAATCTACCTGTGAAATGATGATCTGTCTCTAGCTCTCTCTCTAATTTAGAGTTTCTATCAAAAACAAGATAAAAATTTATTCTGCAGCTGGAATGCATCATTGAAAATTCATCCACAGTATTTCTTTAACTTTATTTTTATTGAGGCCAGTTCAGATGTCCCCATTCACCCGCACCCCGCCCTTTGCCCACCATCACCCAGCTCCCATCACCCCCTCCTTTTCCCTCTGGCCATCACCACACTGTTGCACTGTTGTCCTTGTCTATTGGTTGTGCATATATGTTCGGCTAATCTCTTCACCTTCTTTCATCCAGTCTCCCCCACCTCCCTCTACTCTGACAGGCTGTTCCATGTATCCATGCCTCTGGTTCTATTTTGCTTGTCAGTGTATTTTGTTCATTAGATTCCACATATAAGTGAGATCATATGGTATTTGTCTTTCTCTGATGGGTTTATTTCACTAGGCATAATATTCTCCAGGTCCATCTATGCTGTCACAAAGGGTAAGAGATCCTTCTTTTTTACAACCATGTAGTATTTCATTGTGTAAATGCACCACACTTTTTAAACTATTAGATACATTTGATGAAATAAAAAATTAATTTGTTGATAAAATCTAATAATGTCATTATATTTAAAACCCTTTTTAAATTTTCTCTTTGAAAACCATCTCTATATCCAAAACTCAACACAAGAGGAGAAACACAAGAAAAAAATTAAAGTTTAAATCAAACTTTAGACATATTTAATGTATTTTTTAACTTCTTTAAAAGTAAAAGGTCAGTTACTAAAATCTACATATGAACATTAAGACATTAACACTATATTTAAAAACATCAATAACAAGTAGTAACAACAGGGAACCTTGTTTTATAATAGGTAAAAAGAGATTTAGAATTTTTTGTATAATAAATGTGCAAAGTTATGAAAAACTACATATAAATATATCTTTTCTTTGGGTTTATTAGAAGTTAACCATTTTATATTTCATAAAAATAGACAATGTAAATTGTGGAGTATAAATTATAATCAAATTATAATTGATTCACATTTAGATTCCTAGGTAAAGTCTGTCTCAATCCTTGCAGATCAGGTTCATTTTCATTACTTTTCCCTCAGGTTTTTCATACCGTTATCCATAGCACCAATGTAGAACTCAATATATTATATTGCATAATGGCCACAGAAATTGATACTTGTTGAATAAATGACCTAGCACAAAGCGACTGCTTAAATTAACTGAGAAGTAAAAATCTAAATTCAATTAAAACAGAACAAAACAAAACCTCAGCCATGGTTAATGTGGCTCAGTTGGTAGGAGTGTCATCCAGTACACTGAAGGGTCTCAGGTTCGATTTCCAATCAGGGCACATACACAGGTTTTGGGTTTGATCCTAGTCAGGGTATGTGCAAGAGGCAACCAATAGCTATTTCTCTCCCACATAGAAGTTTCTCTCTCTCTCAAAAAAAAAAAAAAGTCAGTACAAACATATCATCAGGTGAGGATTAAAAAAAAAAAATCAAAACAGCAGAACAACTCTTACACCCTGGTCTATATGCTCATGGTTATTTCTAATACATAACATGAAATTACGAACTGATTTAATAGGATGTTTTGGGGGCAAAAAAGGAGAAAGGAAGGAAGGAAAGAAGAAAAAGGGAAAAGAGGGAATAAGAGGGATAGAGAAGAAAACCTGAAAGGGGTTGAGGAAGAAAAGAAATAAAATAAAAATTAATTGAAGGGACAAAGTATTAATGGAGTGGTTTATCTTTAGAAATTATCTGTAATATTAATAGAGGACAATATTTCCAAATGAAAATTAACATTTAATGAAGAAATCTTAATGATCAATAACTGTCCTATGTAGACCATTTTAGTTCTTTTACATGTATTACTAGTGGTACAGTGATACCTCGGTTCTCGAACATAATTCGTTCCAGGAGGACGGTCGAGAACCAAATTGTTCGAGAACCGAAGCAATGAAACCCAATAGGAAATAATGGAAACTGGATTAATTCGTTCCAAGCCCCAGAAAATGCCTATTTACTGGCCTAATTTGTATATAATATGTAGAAAAACATAAGTCTCAACAAGAAATAAAAGTGTACAGTATGTCTAAGGGTTAAATTCAGTGTAAAGCGTGACTCTCTCCACAAAGCGTGACTCTCTCTCTGCACTCACACTGATGACGCAAGCAAGGCGCGCTGGGCTGAATGAACGCCATTCGGCTCAACTCGGCTCATCTCGGAAGTTCGAGTTCCAAATATTTGTTCGGATTCCAAGACAAAAGTTTCTCGAATCTCCTGGTCGAATACCGATTTGGTCGAAATCCGAGGCGTTCGAGAACCGAGGTATTATTAATTAAGCCAGCAGCATTCTGATTCAGGTGGTCTGTGGATCATACTTTGAGAAATACTGGATTAAGAAATCAGTGTTAGAAAAACAAAACAAATAAAAGCAACAAAAACTCTATGTGGTATGAGTACTAGGTATGAAATGAAACATTCTTTCATACAGACTCTACCTAGTACCATAATGTATTCTGCCATGTTATCAAAGATGTTTGTCCCCTGGGAGACATGGATGTGAATCAGGTCCCTGGGGAAGGAGGAGAGTGATTGACCCATTTACCTAGGTCTTAGTGTTTTCTTTCCTCACAGTTTAACTCAACTTCATCTTTAATACATAAGTTAGAAAATCAGGTTAATTATGAAAACCAGAAACACATCTAAACATTTGAACCAATATCACTACCAAAAGTGGGCTTTGTTTTGGTGGGAGGAACCAAGTCTAATATGTCATTGTTAAGATTGACACTTACATCTAAGATGACAAGTATAAATGTAAGTGTGTTAAATCCAGAACCAAAACTATGACTTGAAGCCTCATTTCTAGTCCTGCTTATTCAAAAAGGATCAAGAACCTTCTGCATGGTGAGAAAAGCCTGCCTAGAAGTTCAGAAAGAGCACAGGTTTAGGAGTCAAATTACCCTGAAGCTGATCAGACATTTGTCCTTGAGCAAACTGTTTAATTTCTCTATCTAGGATTGCTCCTATGAGAAACAGACAATTTGGATATTTTTATAACAGAACTGTTTTGGAGAAAAAAGTGGAAGAATGCACAGATTTTTATATCTGTGACATAATAGATAATTAGTTAAATGAGTGTATTGTCTTCCAACATCTTCCAACTCTTTTTGTATTAAATTACTAACACTTTGTTTTTTTTTGTTTTTTATCCTCACCTGAGGACATTTTTCCATTTTTTGTACAGACAGAGTGGGAGGGAGAGAGAGGAAGAGAGAGAGTGAGAAACATCGATGTGAAAGGGACACATCAAGTGGCTGCCACCCGCACGACCAACCAGGGCCGGGGACAAACTGCAACCGAGGTACATGCCCTTAGCGGGAACCGAACCCGGTCTCTCCGGACTGCAGGCGGGCGCTCTAACCGCTGAGCCAAACCGGCCAGGGCAAATTACTAACACTTTGATTGTAATTTTATTTGCAAATGTGCAATAATTTTAAAAGGTTTGGTCAGGTTCTTCTTTTCATAGGCAGAAAAACAAATTATTTTTCTGAAAGTTGAGTTAGTCCAAATCTTGCCTCAGTCATTTCTGATCTGGATGAAGTAGAGGGCTAGGAGGTAGACTGCTGATGGGAGAAGGTAGTAGTCTGCAGTGGCCAGGCAGCCAAGCTAGAGCGATTCTCTCTGTATTTTTTATTTTCTTTTTTAAGGGACAGTTATACACATGATCTTTTACAACTCCAGCTTGTTACCAATGCATATGTTATTTTGTTGGGATTAAAACAAATGAGTCAAGTAAGTTATGTCTAGCACAAAAATCTGTTAAATGAAGCCAGTTAAATTACTTAGGAACTTTCAGTGTTTAACTGTCCTCAAATGTCATTATCCTTCTTATTCTTTCTACTATAAATAAATGCACTGAAAGCAAAAGTTAGCCCTGGCCAGTTTGGCTCAGCAGTTAGAGTGTCAGCCTGCGGACCAGAGAGTCCTGGGTTTGGTTCCTGCTAAGGGCATGTACCTTGGTTGCAGTTTGTCCCCACCCTGGTGGGGGTCGTGTGGGTGGTGACCACTCAATGTGTCTCTCTAACATCGATGTTTCTTTCTAACATCAATGTTTCTCTCTCTCTCTTCCCCCTTCTCCCCCTCCCGCTCTATCTGAAGATAAATGCGAAAGTGTCCTCAGGTGAGGATAAAAAAGGAAAGCAAAAGTTAACCATAAGGGACACCATTTCATAATTATGAATCTGATAAACTATGTGTGTGTGTGTGTGTGTGTGTGTGTGTGTATCCTCATCTGAGGATATTTTTTCCATTGATTTTTAGAGAGAGAGAAACATCAATGTGAGAGAGACATATTAATTGGTTGCCTCCTGTACATGCTCTGGCCTGGGCTGGGGATCGAACCTGCAGCCCAGGTATGTGCCCTTGCCAAGAATAAACCCTAAGACCCTTTGGTAAATGGGTCAATGCTCTACCCACTGAGCAACACACTGGCCAGGGCTCAACTATATTCTTTGGTATAAACAAAAGATGAATGAGTTCATTTTATTATCAATATTTGCAATATGGAATAATAATTTATCAGATAAAATGCCATTTTCTCTTAAAACCATGCTACTTATATCTTAAATTTCAAAATGAAGACTTTTTAACAATTAGGAAATGACTATTAACCACATGCCTGGGTAAACCAGGAAACTGCTCATGTAATCTGTAAAAATCCACAAACCTAGTTCAATTTGAATTACACTTTGATTTTAGTTGTAAAGGTCTAGCAAATATTTTGCCTGGAATTTTGTTTCCAACTCTAAGCTACAGAAAATGAGTTTCACTTTTCAGCAGAATCTGTTATGTGGACTCAGCAGAAGAATTAACCTTCCATTCTTTAAAATAAAACAATCAATATCTGTAACACTTAGGGAGAATGGGTCATTCTTCCATCTGTTAGTGCATTTTACATGAGAAATAACACCAAGATTCAGATAAAGAAAAACTTCTACCCTCTTATCTAAAGTGCCAGATTTATAGGACCTTACCTTCAAATCTTATTAAACATCTAATGTGCAAGAGAATGGTGAGAAAACATCTTCTCTAAGTTTTAATTTGGTTTCTGTTTGTTCTCACAATTGTGGAAAATACCCATCTGAATAACCAACTTTGCTCTAGAGTGAAGGTAAAATGCCAGATGTGCCTAGATTTAAAACTTTGGGGAAAATGTGGGTTTGAAGGAATGAACTTAGTCTGAAAACTGAGTCTAATGAGTGAATGTGATTACTTAAATTATTTTCAAACTTAGAAATTTAAAAATTTGAAAGATTTGATGTGTATATATCAAGAACTTGAATATGTGTCTTTTTTTTAAAGATTTTAAATTGATTTTTAGAGAGGAGGAAGGGAGAGGGAGAGAGAGAAACATTGATGTGACAGAGAAAATGGATCAGCTGCCTCCTGTACTCCCCCCCACTGGGGATCACGCCCACAACCCAGGCATGTGCCCTGACCAGGAACTGAACTGGTGACCTTTCAGTGCATAGGATGATGCCCAACCCATCGAGCCACACCAGTTAGGGCAGAAGTTGAACATGTATTTTCATTGGAATGTACATTTGGTTAAAATCTAAACCTCTGATAAAATAATAGTCTATGATTCTAAATACATGGACATACACACATGAGCACACACACTTATATACACATACATATATACTGTATTTGATACATTAGATTTTAGCCTCAAAGATTCATACATACACACATATTTTATATATCATATAAAATTGGATTTAACTCCAAATTGAAAAACTAATACCTTAGAATATATAATATATATTGTATATATAGAGAAAGATAGTTAGTAAGTCAATGTGATAATAGTTCTGAAAATGATTGAGTTCCTGAAAGCAATTGTTTCCTTTTAGTATCTTTTTATAAAATCTGAAATTCTTAAGAACGTAAATAGAAATACAAAGCCATTTTCTTTTATCTTCTCTGAAAAGTCAATTTTAGGTACCTCAAGTAAAAATACCCTACTATTGCAACGTGTGTATTAAAATTGGGAGGATAAGAGGAGAGCACAGTGAACACCCCATGCCCCGGAGTCCATCTGCCCAAGGTCACATTCCAGACCGCTGTGTGACTGGGTAAATTACTTAAATTTAAATGTCCATGTCCTCATCAGGAAAATGAAAATAATAATCCCAAAGAGTTGTGGGGATTAAAGAAGATAAATCAGTACTCAGCATATTTAGCACTTGGATTATAATGTCATTTTAAAAGAAAGTGAACATAAAAGAATAATTTGAAGATGATGCTAATGACTTTCACTGTTAGCCACCAGGTTTCGCCAGGAGGGAAGCCCAAATTGTGCTCTTTTATTTCTATGCCCTCCCACCACTCACAGGCACTCACTCTAAAGTGAGTTAAATCAGGGGCCTTGCTGAACCAGAGTAATAGGGGCTGGAGACCTCAGTATTCAAAATGAGAGGTTAAACCCTACCATTCTGTGAGGCATAGTCCTTATGCTTCCCTGTTTCTGATTGCTTTTTCTCTCTAGGTACTGCTCTCATATGGCTGGCATGATAAGAGAAGCCCTCCTTTGGATACATGCACCTTCTTCCTGTCCTCTTTTCCTGTCCCCTTCAGAACTGTGCGCTCTCATCAGAAAGCCAGGGAGAGTCCAGGTGGGTGAAGGGGTAAGCAGTCCTCAACGCCCCTTCTGCTTAGGCCACCTTTAGTTTAAGAAAAGGAATTTTTGCAATACACACATAATCTAGCCTAGTTTACCAAGGAAAACATTTCCCTATCAGAGTCTGAGGCCAAAGCAAGCTCTTACTAGTAAAATCAAAATATTCCAGGTCTACTTAGCCACTGGGAAAAAATAATATTAGCATTAATATTCAATATCTAAACACTGCTCCCCCAGTAAAGACAGACAGATAAGACTTTAGCTTCAACATCAAGTCACATACAAAATTGTGTCTCCCATACTACTTGATGCAAATCTGCTATCTCCTTGGTCTATTTCAGGTTTGCAGGTTGCTTCCCATAAGCTATTTGGGTAAAACATCCCTCTGACACCATTGCTCCCCAGAAATATGTCGTTTCCTGTGCTACTGCTTTGTAGACTCAGCTGAAACGTGCCACTGTGTTTTAGGCACTTTATAAACTTTGAAATCCAGGAACCAAAGTGAAACTGATTCTGCCCTAATTCCACAAGGACTTTCCCACTAATGGCCTAGGTTTCTGAACAGTAGGCAAAAAATGATCACATTCATTTCACACATGTAAGGTAATGTCCAGGAAGCTGATCATCAAATATTATCAGTGGGTATCCCAGTATAAAGAGATTTCAGGACACTTTTTCACTTTATTCTTTTGTACTTTGTTGTTTTGAATATTGTTTCTAATTTACATTCAGAATAGAAATAAAGCTATATCCATTGAAATATAAGACTCATAGCTGCTGCTCCTTACCCACTCGTTCTGGGGGCGTGAGATCTTGTCCTGCCAGCCAGCTAGGGAAGAGATACTTTTCTGTCCTCTGTTTTATCACCTCCACTTTAGGAAACAGCATGCAAATCTTCCCCCTCCTTTTTTACAAAAACAAAAATCCTTTAATGAATCTAGATCGGAAATATACTAAAGTCTAGTATGAGAGCTGATAGGTCATGTTGATTTGGCTAAGTCCAAAGACAAAATTGAATTGTGCCCAAGTAGGACCACTTGTAAACTGTCCCTCAGATCCATTCAGTCACCTTGTTCCAGGGTTCAGTTTCACATTCGTAATTTTGGTTCATCATTCTAGTCTTCCTAGGCTTCAATCAATAACTGAGTGGCTAATTATTCTTACTTTGGAGTCAACCATAAACTCAGTATGCAAAATCTATGATGTCAATAAAAATGTAGATCGGATTAAATCTCCGAGTTCAATGGCCCACTATTAATGAACTCACTAATTGGGTTGTTCAAGCAGATACAAATTCTCTTATCTTTACTATCATCCTGAATAATTTTTTTCATTTATCCATGATAGACTATCATGAGAAACTGTCCTAACTACCTTGCTGAATTTATGTTAAATGAACCATTCTAGCAAGCCTGAAATAAAGGAAAATTCATCTCATTTCTCATAATTTCTGTCCTCTGAACACTAGCTAACCATTATTGGCTACGCTTTATTTTCTAAGTGCTCCGAAGAATCTGTTCAAATATCTCCAGAGACCAGAAACTATCTAGAGTTTTTGACATTCTTTTTTTTTTTTTTTATCACAAAACTATTTGCTCAGCTACTAACATCTCTTTGTTCATGTGATTTCTAAACAATAAAAATTAGTTTAAGCAATAACAATCACAACCATAAACTGAAATAAATGATGTATTTGGACCTGGAGACTTGAATATATTTTTAACACAAGATTTTTTTTAATCCTCAACTGAGGATAGGTGTACACACACACACACACACGGATCAAACCTGCAACCTGGGTATGGCCCTGACTGGGAATTGAACCTGCCACCTTTTGGTATATAGAACGACACTTCAACAAATTGAGCCACACTGGTCAGGGCCACAAGATTTTATATATATGTGTATATAGCTTCAATTTTTATTTAACTCTGCCTATTACATAATTTTTGTTTAAAAATGATTCTCTTTGAATGGGTGTACCCTTAACATTTTTGGACGCTGATGCAAGGTTAGTTGGAGGGCCACATACCACATGATTCAACACCTAAATGTTAAGTGGAGCTGTCAGGCTGTTAAAATACCATGTTAATCTTCCTACCCTCACAAATGCCACTTTAAAATATCCTGAAAAGCCAGGTTCAAATTTAGAATTTCTGGGCCCCTCAGAGTTGTATGCCTTCTTCCCAGCCCCAGATCTGTCTGCACCAGACAGCCATCTATACATATAGTTCTAAACACCCAAACCTACATATCCAAAACCTGTCCACATTTTCTCTCTTCTGCAAGCAACTACCTTAGGGAAATGGAACCTAGGGAAGGGGCCTGAATAGGTTCTTAAATGAGCTTGGGTCCATTTGGTCAAGAATTTTGCAGCATGCATGGAAGAGAGGCTATGTGGATTCCTGGCTAAGCAGAGAAGCTTCTCTTGTCCAGGTCTAAGGACATACTGCCTTTACAGTTGAAGAGTGCACCTCACTCTTTGTTATTTCAATCTTTGATTATTTTATAATTCTGGATGATTTCCTCCAAAACCTATCTGAAAACGTGTTTTCTTTAGAGTTTTACGTAATGTTATTATGGGTGCTTCAACTTGAATATATCTATAGATTTGAGAACCTCTTCTGCATTCATCCCTCATTGTATGTCTCTCTTTCAGCATTTACATTACCCATACAGGTAGACATAACTGCCTTTCACTGTGCTCTAGAATAATTGACATGCACTAGGTTAATAGTCAAGCATCTGGCTTCTAATACTCAACCTACCAATCACTGACCGTATCATCTCAGGGGCTCTGGCTACGTTTATTGTTTTGTACAAAATAAAAATGATGGTAATTTCCATGCTATCTTCACAAGATTGTTTTAAGAATAAAATAGGAGAATATATGAGAAAGTAATATTTGAAAACCATAAAATGTCACATAAATAAATGGTATTATTGTGGCTACCACTACAGATTGTCTTAAGAATTAAGAAGTATTGTTCTTAAGTACCACTCACCTACTCCCCACCCACCTACATGTGAAGCATAATTTGCCATTTTATTGTAAAAAATATATATTTATTCTTAGAATGCATTAATATAATTTATTATTAACAGAAATATTGAGCTAAAAGTAAGCTGTTTGTATTCGCCCATTTATTAACATGTAATATAAATTAAAATAAACTAAATGCATAATAGCAAAAATTTACATATAAGGAAATAAAAAAGGACAGAAACATTACTAATAGGCCTCTGGTATTCTACTCTGATTTCTTTGGTGCCATATGTATCACTATTATTTATACTAAAACAATCTATGTCATTAAGTTAGTTTTATATTCTCTATTCATATCTGTAGTTGCCGATCCCAAAATTAATTGTAAGCTCCATAAGAAAAATATTGTCTTTAATATACTCCTGCCTCTCTTTATCTAATAGATACTCAGAATATAATTCTTTATAATACTGATAAAATCAATGGGTCTAAAACACAAAAATTATCCCCCAAATGGTACAACATGAACTTTAATTTCTCTTAGCCCTAAAAACACCCATAATTGAAGATGAAAACTTACATGGCAAAATTTGCCTTCCAAACGTTTCCCCTAAATTTTCTAGGTGCTTGTCCAAGATGTTGGTTGTGGATTTCCTAATAGTCTCTCACTTTTCCTATGCTGGAGTGAACTGGTGAAGTTATCCAGGAAAGTTTTCTAATTAACAGAAAGTTTTCTCATTGACAGGAAGAGCCTCTCCATCTTCTGTCTCCCAAATTCTGTAAACCACTCTGCCAGTTGCCTGATTAAGTGGTGGACTTTGCTCACAAATAAACATAAGATGCACTGGATGTAAGAGAGGCCATTCTTTGAGGTGATCAAGGCTGAAGAGTCATTTTGTGTAAAGCATTCCACTAAGCATATATCTGAAGAATGCTCAGGGTCAAGTATTCCTGCTTGTCCACTTTTGTCTTTAAAGAAAACATATATTTTGCACTCTCTTTTCATTTGTCCTATATTTTAGGCAGAGCAGAACTTGCATAATTTATTTTTATAAACACTGAATCATATATTTGATTCCTGGAAGGTATCAGAGTATATGTGAGAGGGTGGGGTATGGAGCATCTAGTCTTGACATTTTCAGTTGCATAATGTATTTTTGTCTGATTAATCTCTCCTTGGCTTTGTGTCTTATTGATGTGATACTGTAAACTAAAAATTAACAACTTTTGATAGTATATGCTTTGGTTGGGATTAAAAAAATATCACTTTTCAAATAAAAGGTTTTACCCTTGTAGCAATTTTTAAGGAGCCTGAGAGAATAACTGAA
Source organism: Molossus molossus (assembly GCF_014108415.1). Taxonomy (NCBI): domain Eukaryota; kingdom Metazoa; phylum Chordata; class Mammalia; order Chiroptera; family Molossidae; genus Molossus; species Molossus molossus. The sequence goes on from NW_023425401.1 coordinate 44,716,359, forward strand.
TTGTTTAATGAGATTTTATATGTAGATCCCAAATGAGGATACCTCATACTTCTATTTACAGGCATACACACACGCACACACACACACACACACACACACACACACACACTAAACAACCTACAGCATTGATGAGAAATCATGTTTATTATTCATACATTAGCCATTGAACATTAATTGTACATTTTAAATATATATTGCCAAACTAGATTGGCATACCAACAAATGCTTAGATCATTGGTCTTAGGAGAGGTGCTTTCCTCTAGGGAATGGGTTAAACTGTTGCTGTCAGGTTGAAAATAATTAGCCCTTCTGATATGCAAAGAATTGCTCTGTCAGGAACTGTCACTGTCATTGAGTGTTGTTCCTTAGTCTACATTCAATTTTCTGTCTGGCTCAGAAAATTTTAATAACAGGTTGGAATTCATGTGTATAATTTTAACCAATTTTCATAAAAATACCTTATTTCATTTTCATTTTGCTCTCATATAATTTTTGGTTGTCATAGGATACTAAACATAGCTTATTTCCTTAACTTCCACTGCCCTTTGTCCTTTGAAGGTGGACATTTATAGGTCATTTTTTCCCTTAGTACTTTTCAAATTTTTAATGCAAGTTTAAATTTCATTGAAAATGACAATAGAAGAGAAGGGACAGTGAGATGAAGAAAGTTGAAGAAACAGATGAGAGTAAAGTTACCTCCCCCGTGTGTTAAGGAGCAGAGACTTCTTTAATCCTAGGTGTTCCGGAAGATAAAACTAGTGTTCAAATTTCAAAAACTGTCTTTAATCAATAAAAATCTTGGTTTAAACATTGTCATTAATCAGGGCCCAGTGCAGTTCAGAGAGTTGGATGCTTTTATTACATAAACTACTTGGGTATAATTCTAGAATTTTTCTTCAGTGTCTTCAAAAATCTTTTGTAGAAAACTCAGTCTCGGTATTAGTACTGGAAGATGGTGGTGGGCAGGACCAGAAGGAGGATGAGTGTGTGAGAGAGTGAGTGAGTGTGTGAGAGAGTGTGAGTGGACGTGAAGGTGGACGACCAAACCTGAGCAGTGCAGAGACGTGGAGCACAAGGTTCCTGTGTGGACAGGAGCAGCCGGCTATCCCGGTAAGTGGACCTTCAGGGTGCTTCTCACTGTTGTGGGGAGGTCCCACCATTTTGGAAGATCCTGGGTCTTCCCTGGGAGGAGGCAGTGGGAGCTGCTAGGGCCTAGCAACCTGAGCTCACCAGCACACCTGGCACCATCAGACCAGTGGACACTTTGTGTCAACAAAGACCTGTGCATAATAATGGAGCACCCAAAGTGTCTGTTGCTGAAGCCATGGACAGCTGGGAGCCCAGCACCATCCCCCATAGTAGCAACACTATCAGAGTCGAGATATACCCCCAGCAGCAGAGGCTGGGGAGCAGACATCCATCCCCAGGCAACAGAAGCACAGACCACCAGCTGAGACCCATCCCCCAAAACTACAGCAAAAGCTGAGCAGGAGTGGGGTCCCACGGGGCAGCAACACTCCCCAGCCATCAGCTGTGGAACCTGGGGCTCCACAGAGGCCTGTGCGGTCCAGGAGCCCACAGTGGGAAGCTAGAGCTCGAGAGAGACTGGTGAGATCCAGCTGCCTGCCTATGGGAATTGCAGGGTGCCTGGACATCAGAGAGGTCTGTGCAACCCAACAGGGACTGTGATATCCAATTACCCATGGGACCTGCAGGGTGCTGAAGCACCAGAGAGGCCTGTGCGACCCAGCAGCCAATAACATAGACATAGAGCCTGGTCCCCAAAGGGACTGTGCCACCCACGGGTCCTGCAGGGTGTGGGCCACCAGAAAGGCCTGTGCGACCCAGCTGCACACAAGATAGGTTTAGAGGATGTGAAAACGGAGGCGGAGTAAATAGAAGCGACACAGACAATCTCCCAGGAACAAACAGAAATTACAACTAAAATAAAGACAAATCTTCAGAAAAAAGCAACAGAAAAGCACCAGGAAAGGACCATATAACCAGGGACACTGGTAGGATCTGCTGAGGCATGAGAGGATGGTGGGCTGGGAGCCCATGAACAGCAGCAGTCTTAGCTGTGAGCAGCACCCTTGGGGAACAAATACCAAGCCAGCTCCACAGTGCAGAGAGCCCAGAAAGAACACTAAAATAGCTACAGCCACTCACCTGGGTGCTACGGCAGAGGGAGGGCAGACTGGGCTGAAACTCTGTGGAGACACCCGGGATTTGGAGGGCACTCAGAGTTTTGCTGAGTTGCGGCGACAAAAGATGGTGGCCAGTGTGCTCCTTCCCAGAGCTGTGGGGAAAAGCAGCAGCTACTCTGCCCTCAGGAGATTCAGCCTTTCCCAAGTGAGGCAAAGAAATGCAAATTGAGGCTCATTAACAACCAGCATCTATCCCACCCTCTGGAAATCCTCTTATGCAGTACACCAGGGCTACATTCCAAGGCACTGAGTAAATGAGACTACTAGCCACCAGGAAAAAGCTAGAGGATAACTAAACCTTTCCTGGGTTTGCAAACCTACCCAGGAAAGTAAGACTTGACAGTGGTGTTTAACATGGGCCCACACAGGCCCATCCAAACCCAGGAGAGGGACCAACAAACAGCAATACAACAAAAGCCACAGAGAAAATTTGGCAGGCTCCAAAACCCACTGAGATAGGCAAAATGATGAAACAAAGAAACAAATCCGAAATGAAAAAACAAGAGAACTCTACCGCAGATGAGCAAGTTAACAGAGCTAGAATTCAGGTCCATGATCTTGAGGAAGCTCAAGAGCATGTGTAAGGACATGAGCACTATGAGTAAAGACAGAAACATTGAAAATCAACCAAGCAGAAATGAAAAAGACATAGCAGAAATTAAGAACACATTGAAAGCACTGACAAGCAGAGTAGAAGAAGCTGAGGACCAGATCAGTGATTTAGAATACAGGGTAGAAAAAATCAACCAATCAGAAATCCAAAAGAAAAAAACAATTAAAAAACAGGAAGACAGCTTAAGAGATCTGTGGGACAACTGGAAACGTAATAAAATAAGCATTGTAGGAGTCCCTGAAGAGGAAGAAAATGGGCAACCATCAGAGAATATATTTGAAGAAATAGTGACAGAAAATTTTCCTATCTTGGTGAAGGATGAAGGCATTCAGGTTAAGAAGCACAGAGATCCCCAAGTAAGAAGAACCCAAACAAGCTCACACTAAGACACATAGGAATTAAAATGACAAAAATTAAAGACCAAGAGAGAATCCTAAAGGCAGCAAGATATAAGCAACGAGTTACCTACAAAAAACCCTTATAAGGCTCTCAGCTGACTTCTCAACAGAAACACTACAGGCCAGGAAGGAGTGGTGTGAAGTAATCAAGGTCATGAAAAACAAGGATCTGAATCCAAGACTACTCGACCCAGCAAGGCTGTCATTCAAAATTGAAGGTCAAATAAAGTGCTTTCCAGACAAAAAAAACTAAGGGAATATATTAACACCAAACCAGCACTGCAAGAAATGTAAAAGGACTGCTGTAATTAGTAGAAGAAATAGGAAGAAAAATAGAACCACACTAAACAAAAATGGCAATAAATAAGTTCATATCAATGAATCACCTTAAATGTGAATGGGTTGAATGCTCCAATAAAAAGACACAGAGTAGCTGACTGGATAAGAAAGCATGACTAATTTATATCTTGTTTACAAGAGACCTACCTCACAACAAAAGACTCACATAGGTTGAAAATGAAAGAATGGATAAAAATATTCATTTTTATGAATGAATATTCATAGCAAAAAAAAAAAAGCTGGGGTGGCAATACTCATATCTGAAAAGTAGATTTCAAAACGAAGGCCATAACTAGAGACAAAGAAGGCCACTACATAATATTGAAAGAATCTATCCAACAGGAAGATATAACCTTGATAAACATATATGCACCCAATATAGGAGCACCAACATATATTAAAAATCTTCTGGAAGACTTCAAAGGAGAAATTGACAGCAATATAATCATAGAAGGGGACTTCAACACCCCACTGACATCACTGGATAGATCTTCTAGACAAAAAATTCACAAGGAAATAGAGACTCTAAATGAAGTGCTAGATCAACTGGATTCAGTAGATATCTACAGAGAATTACACCCCAAAACTACAGAATTCACATTCTTCTCAAGTGCACATGGGACATTCTCAAAGATAGACCACATGTTAGGGTACAAACTAAGTCTCTACAAGTTCAAGAAGATTGAAATCATATCAAGCATCTACTCAGATCACAATGGGATCAAACTAGAAATCAATTGCAACAAAAACATGCAAAGACATTTGAAAATAGGGAGGCTAAACAGCATGTTACTGAACAATGAATGGGTTACCATGGAGATCAAGGAAGAAATTAAAAACTTCCTGGAAACCAATGAAAATGAACACACAACAATACAAAATTTTGGGGATGCAGCAAAATCAGTTCTGAGAGGGAAGTTCATAGCACAACAAGCCTATCTCAAGAAACACGAAAAATCTCTAATAGACTATTTAACCTCACTACTTAAAGAACTAGAAAGCAAACAGAAAGAAAACCCCAGAGCATGTAAGGAAGGAAGGAACCCCAGAGAAGGAAGGAAATAGTAAAGATCAGAGTAGAAATAAATGACATGGAGACCAGAAAGGATTTCAAAGGATCAATGAAACAAAGAGCTGGTTCTTTGAAAAGATAAACAAGATTGATGGACCCTTAGCTAGACTCACCAAGAAACAAAGAGAGAGAACCCAAATATACAAATTCAGAAATGATAAAGGAGAATAGCTGACACCACAGGAATACAAAGGATTGTTAACAAATATTATGAATAATTATACAACAACAAATTTGACAACATAAAAAAAAATGGACAAATTTCTAGATACACAAAGTCCCCCAAAACTGGACCGGGAGGAGATAGAAAATTTGAACAAACTAATAACAACAAAAGAAATTGAAGATGTAATCAAGACTCTCCCAGCAAACAAAAGCCCAGGTCCGGACAGCTTCACAGGGGAATTTTACCGAACATTCAAAGAAGAACTAATACACATTCTCCTCAAACTATTTCAAAAAAGTCAAGAAGAAGGAAGAGTTCCAAGCTTGTTTTATGAGGCCAGCATAATTCTAATTCCAAAACCAGAAAAAGACACTACAAAGAAAGAAAACTACAGGCCAATATCCCTGATGAACACAGATACCAAAATCCTGAACAAAATACTAGCCAATTGGATTCAGCAATACATCAAACAAATTATTCACCAGGACCAAATGGGATTTATCCCAGGGATGTAAGGCTGGTACAATATTTACAAATCAATAAATGTGATACACCACATAAACAAAATGAAATATAAAAATCATATGATATCAATAGACCCTGACAAAGCATTCCACACAATCCTGCACCCATTTCTGATAAAAACGCTGAACAATCTGGGAATAGAGGGATCATATCTTGACATAATGAAGTCCATATATGAAAGGCCTACAACCAACATCATACTCAATGGGCAAAAACTAAAAATATTTCCCTTAAAAACAGGAACAAAACAAGGATGCCCACTTTTGGAAGTGGGGTACAGATTGACAATCCTCAGAGGAGGATGTGGTGGGGGAGAGATAAACCATAGAACTTATATGCATGCACGAACAAAGGACATGGACAGCAAACCCGGGGACAGGCTGGGGAGGGAGGAGGATGGGGAAATCAGTGGAGGAAAAAGGAGAAACATCTGTAACAAAAATTAATTAATTAAAAAAAAAGAAACCTTAAAGTCTCGAGGGCAGAGGTGTTGTTTTAGTCTTTAGGTTTAAGTATATTACATTAAAAATGAAAGAAAATGTAGAGACATAGGATTTTATTTTATTTTTTTTATCCTCATCGAGGATATATATATCTTAAGGTAGAGCAGGAGGGAGAGAGGGAGGAAGAGAGAGAGAGAAACATCGACGTGAGAGAGACACTTCGAGTGGTTGCCACCCACATGACCCCAACTGGGGCTGGGGACCAACTGCAACTCAGGTTCATGCCCCTAGTGGAAACCGTATCCAGGACTCTCTGTGCCGTGGGCCAACGCTCTAACCGCTGAGCCAAACCAGCCATGGCAGAAGATGTAGGGTTTTAAAAAATCGTTTCCATGGAGCAGAAAAAGAAGACATTTCCTCTATTATGCTCATGATACCAAAATTAAGGACCAATAGCGAGTGACAGTGTAAAGATAAATAATATTTTGTGAAGATTCTTAGTCATGGGGAACCTCAAAAGAAATTTTGACTGAGGGAAATTATATTTGAAATTAAAATGGATATTGTAAATATTGGTGGTTAGAAACAGAAGGGGATGGTTGCTGATGTTTGGCTATTCTAGGAGGAATCAATAAAGAAGATGGGTGAGAAATTGTTAATATGTTTATAAAATAATGCATAGAGAATTATAATAAAGGAATGGCCCTGAAATTTTAATACAAGAAGTTTCTCCAGTTATGTTGAAATATAATTGATATACAACACTGTAAGTTTAGATTGTATAGCATGATGATTTGACTTATATAGGTCATGCAAGGATTACCACAATAAGTTGCTACTCCCAACAAGTTTCATACATATACAGCATTGTTAACTATAGTCATCAATTTGTACATTACATTCCTGGTACTGTATGACTTTTGAGCGTCTTCCTCCAATTCTCCCCTCCCCCCGTTCTACCCTCACTTCTGGTATCCACAGAGCTTATAATCTGATCTCTTCTGTGAGTTTGTTTTTTCTTTCTTTTTAAAGATATCACATAAAAGTAAGATCATACAGTATTCATCCTTCTCTGTCTGACTGATTTCATTTAGCATAATGTCCTTAATGTCCATCTGTGTTGTTGCAAGTGGCAAGATTTCCTCTTTTTTTTAAATGCAGGGATGACATTCCATTGCATGTACATACCACAACAAGAAGAGACATATAACACAAGGTTTCTCTGAGACTTAGAGTAAGGTGATTGACTGAGACACAGTGATGGGAAGGTACGTCTTGTTCAAAGGAAAGTGCTCTACTTGATAAAAAAGGGAAGAGAATAACATTTTGTTATAAAGAATGTCCACAAACATGAAACTGTAGCTTGGGACAAAGAAGTGACATCACTATGGGACAGAGATTGGCCAGCCCTATTTCAAATCCCTTACATTACAGAGAGTAGACTAAGGTCCAGAGGGATTTCGACTTTATTCAAACACAAATTATTATAATCAGGGGAAAATATGGATAATGAGAACTTAACAAAAATTTCACAGCAGCAATATATGCTAGTGAGAGGTGAGTTAAGAGAAGGAACAGACTATTTATTTAGATCTTTTCCAGAAAATAGGCAATCTGATATATTCTTAATACACTTTTATGAAAATTTTGTTTCTTGGGAAAGAAAGAATATAATCAGAGTACTGCTGCTCAGAAGCTAATTGTTACCAAGAAGAAAAACAAAAAAACAAACAAAAAAAACTTGATAATTTGAATGAAATCTAGAATTCCTTAGCACAGAACATTATTATGGACTCCAGGAAACAGAGTATTTTGTTATACACAATCCTCAAATTCTCTATTTGTGCAACACTGCTTAGAATTTTTTTCATCTATCTTTAACTGAGAATTGGTAGATATACCATATGTTATCTCTTCAGATTTTCAGCGTGATGGAGCATAAAGAAAGCCTAGATGTGGGGGAGGGCTATATGACTTAGCATTTAACAGAGATACTTGAGAGTGAATGGGTATGCTAATGAAGTGGGCATAACCCAGTCTGTACTGGACAAATCAGAAAGTATTGTCATAGATTCTTATAGGTGAAAAGAGAAATATTATTTCCGTTCTTACATGAAATCAAGAAGACCATTAGTAAATTTTCTATAGTTACGTCTCTGCTTATTTTAGCCTTCACATCAGTTTGTGGGTCCCAGACTTCTAGGAAGAAAAAGAAAAGCATGGTGGAGGCGATCATAAGAGAGTGACTGAGACTGAAAGAAAGTGAGCAGAGAAGAAAATGCATCGATATAAAAACAAAACAATACTGGAAACTAAAATTCAACAGTGGAGTTTTATCCTTCAAACAGACTATGTACTTCAGAAACTTCAATGATTAACGTAGTGTACAACAACATAAAACAAATTTTAAATGCAAATATAAAATATATTAAACTTATGAGAAACTGTATAATTAAAAGTGAATTAGGAAGCCTTAAGAATAATCAGAAACAAACTGAGAAGCAGTGAAACAGCTAACACACTGAATGCCCCTACACACCATGCACTCTTCTAAGTCCTTTCATTCATTTAAACTTCACACAAACCTATTAATTGTTATATTACTGTGTGCATTTTATAAATGAGGAAACTGAGGATTCCAAAGTCACAAAGTAAGTAAGTGGAAGAGAAAGATTTCAAACTCAGTCGGGTTTTATGTATAAGCATTATGTTATGCTTACCAAAGGCAAAAAAAAAAAAAAAAAAATCAAACAATAATAGATTAAAATTTGCCTGTTCTCAAAAAGCACCAGAATATCTGATATAAAGAATTTTCAGGCATTATGTAAAATATATTAGGAGATTATCAAGCATTCCTTGAAGAATAATTAGAATTTATAAGATATAAAATCTTACATGCATCAGAAAACAACACCACGATTCAAATCAAGTTGGAAGTATGTTGCCTAAATGAAAGGTTCAGGCTGATTTCATACATTCCTGAACAGTAAACTCTAGAAAACAAGGAAGTCATATATACATTTTTTAAGCACTAAGAATTTAACCAATATTTTAATTTTTGTATTCCTCACCCGAGGATACTTTTCTATTTATCATCAGAGTGGGAGGGAGGAAGGGAGAGAGAGAGGACCCGGGATGAACTGCAATAAAGGTACATTCCCTTGACCAGAATCGAACCCTTTACTCATTGGTTTGCTGGCCAATGCTCTAACCCCTGAGCCAAACCGGCCAGGGCTAACCAATATTTTTAATACCTAGAGAAGTTACCATTTGTATGCTAATTCAGCAGAAATAATTATAAATAAGCTAAGTTTTAGAGGTTTTTAATCATGTATCTTTCCATGGGTTTTCCAGAAAAATACCTTAGAGTTCAGTTTTCAAAAACCCTAAAAATACTTGGAATTATCATTCATTTCAAATTCAAAATCAAAGAAATAAAGGAACTTGCATATTCAAATATTAAAGCAATAATAATAAAATCAGACTGGTATCATCTAGAAAGCCCCCAAATATACACAAGTGCATACAAATATTTAGCATCTGATAAGATAACAGTCAAATTGTGAGAATAGGGTTCTGGTTTCTGGTAATAGTAGAATGAAATGATTGTATGAACCCTCCTAAAAATAATAACGATCACAGGAAACGGAGAGTGACTAAATGCCAGCAGTAATGAGAGATTTATACGTGAAAGTCTATAGCTAGAATGCTAAGAAGCGTGAATGTGTGAATTTTTGCGTAAAGGCATTTCTCAACCTCTGATGTTCTAGCGGTGTTAACCTGAAGACTTGTCAGATCAAGGTGGTTGACGACAGCGTCTAAGACTGGCAGAGCAGCTTAGGGGGTTGGAATCCCAGAAGCAAAAGAGATGCAGAAAAGGTAGAACACAAAATTTGAATGTAAACTTTATCTAAATCCCCTACCATCCACCAAATTGCACGTGTAGGTGCCAGCAGGACATATAGGCACGGAACAGAAGCAGGCTGAACTATAGAGTAATCTACCCTTAAAAGGCAGAACTTCACCAGGTGAGATTTGAGAGGTAACAGCTTTTCTGATAGTGTGTATTCTCTGACCTGTGCTCAGCTCAAGAAACAGAAAACCGAAGTTTGGGAGATTCTTACTGATATTTATGTCTAATTGTTCTATCAATTACCAACAGAGTTGTTTGAAATTTTCCAACTCCAGGATACTAACTGGCAAACTGGATTTTGAAATGTCCTTTCCACAGATCTAAATTAAACAGGAGAATAGACCAGGTACAGTAAACCCTCGATTTTGCAGACCTAGATTTAACGGACTTCGGATTCAATGGACAAAATTTCTGGTCCATTAACATCCTATTTTAAAATGCTTTTAACCAAGATTTGCTTATAATTAAATTAACAGGTTATTTATTTTTTTGTCATTCATTTGCTGTTATTTTTAACAAATTTTAGTAATTAGGCCATATGTCGGAAAAAAACACTAGTAATTTTGCCAACATAAATACATATTACATATCTACAACTGTAGTCTATATATTCATATCTGAGAGTCACCACTCGTAAACAATGTTCAGCAAATAATTAGCAGGTGATCACACTGAATGGGTGGTAATTGGTTCTGTTGTCCAATGGTGTGACTTTCTGCAGCAGTTTTAATGGCGTCAGATATGTGCTAAGCCATTTGTTTACTTGAGGTGACTGGTGAATACACATATTTACTAGACCTGTTCAGTATAAATTTAAAATTAGAGTAATAATACATATAGATAACTTTTCTGTGAAATTAAACTTTTGATAATACTTAATTTTAATTACACAAACATGTCTACATAAGTAGAAACAGGTAAACTAACTAACTTGTCAATTTTTTAACATACATATTTGGAAAACCTACTTTATTGTATAATGGACTTTCAGTTTTAATGGACACCCTCTTACCCTAATTAGTTCGTTATATTGAGGTTTTGCTTCTGCAGTTTGGAGATCCCTGCTGGTAAACTCAGCTGATCAGTACACTGCCCCTTAGTGAGGACCAGATCTTTCTCATGCTGACAGAGTTTCTGGTCACTTTGCAGTATTTCACAATATGGAAATGGGAGGAAGTATTTAAATAGAAAATAGTTCATGACCAAGAGAGATAACAGACTATAATGCATCCATTGACCAAGCACTGTATATTAAAAAAAAAAAAAGGATCAATGTGAGAACAAGAAAGAGCACTTGGAAACTAAAAATATGACAGTTCATATAAAGTATTCAAATAAGATAAGTTTGAATAAATTTCTATGAATAAAGAATTGGACAATAGAAGATTAAAAAGATAAATAAAATACAAAATCAACACAAGAGGCCTAAATACTCCTTAGCTGAAAGATATGATTTTCTAGATTTCAGTTGCCCATCAATTACCCAAATAAATGAATATAGAAATGAAAACAAAGCAAAGCACTTCTTTGTGATATTTTTAGATCACCAAGGATAAAGAAAGCTTATCTTTAGTGAACCTATAAGCTTCTAAGTAGGAAACAGATTTTAAACAAAAATCTAGAAAAAAAATGGCAAATAACTTTTCCAATATGCTGAACACTTGACAATAACAAAGCAATGCCTTCAAAAGTCTCAATAAAAATGATTTTCAACCTGTGCCCAGCCAAATTCAGTCAAATGTAAGAATAGCTCAAATTTTCAAAACTTTACCTGCTTTCTTATGAAATTTTTGGACAATTTAAAGGAGACATTGGCAGAAAGAATAATTTTACCATATAACCAATATATTGTTGAATTTTCTGTCATTTGCATCTATTATTATTTTTAATTCAAAACAATTTAAAAATAAATTGCAGCTTTGGCACATTGCTTTAGAAATGTGAAGATTGCCCGGCTACAGTGGCTCAGTTGGTTTTGTCCTGTGCACCAAAAGGTCGCCAGTTGATTCTTTGTCAGGGCACATACCTGGGTTGCAGGTTGGTCAGGGCATGTATGGAAGGCAACATAGAGATGTTTCTCTTTCTCTCCCTCTCTCTTTCTCTCTCTAAGCATGTCCTTAGGTGAGGATTAAAAGAAAGAAAGAAAGAAAGAAAGAAAGAAAGAAAGAAAGAAAGAAAGAAAGAAAGAAAGAGAAGATAAATAGTTGAGAGAACAGCAAAAACTTGCAAAAGGCTATTTCCGGAGATAGAGGCTTTGGAGAAGGCAATGACCTAGTGCTCTCTGTTATAAGACACTCATCAGCATTTTGTCCTGTATTGTTCTATGCCTTATCACTTTTTTAAATAAAATAATAGTAAATGGCAACAAATCCCAGAAAATATAACAACAATGTTTTTAAATGTTAGATGGCTAAAGCAAGTTATAAAAAAACCCAAAAAGAATGATTTCAATTTTGTGAAAATTCATTTAACTGAGGAAAGAAGATTGAGTTAAGGTAACATACAGGTTATTTTCATTTTATTATTTTTCCTTGTTCTTACCTTCCAGATTTTGCACATTAAAATTATCTTATAAACTAAATAATGATAATAAACACAACTAAAACCTAGTTAGTTGGATTTGGTTATAAATTTATCTACCACAAATGGAATCTGTGAAAAAAATATATTTTGAATTCTAAACCACTAACTTACAAATGAGCCTTTGTAACACTAACCAATTTATAAGTCATCATGTCTCCTTAGGCTCCTTTAAACTGGACAGTTTGTCAGACTTTCCCTCTTTGTGATTACCTTGACACAGCTTGTTTTTTTATCCTCATCTGAGGACATTTTTTGATATTTTGTTCAGATAGAGTAGGAGGGAGAGAAAGATAGAGAAACATCAACATAAAAGGAACACATCAAGTGGTTGCCACCCACACGACCCAAGCAGGGCCAGGGACAAACTGCAACTGAGTTACGTGCCCTTAGCGGGAACCGAACCCCGGTCTTTCCAGACCACAGGCCGACACTCCAACTGCTGAGCCAAACCAGCCAGGGCAACCTTGACAGTTTTGAAGAGTACTAGTCAGGTATTTTGAAGAATACCCATCGATTCAAGTTTCTCTGATGTTTTTCTTATGCTTACAATGGAGTTACATGTTTTGGGAGGAAGTTCACAGAAGTAGGTGCCATGGCATCACCTCATATCATGAGTACATGTTATTTCATGAATTACCACTGATGCTGTTAACCTTAATTATTTAGCTGAGAGAGTATTTGTCAATTTCCTCTACTGCAAAGTAACTGTCCTCTACCCCTTTTCATACTATGCTTTTTAGAGGAAGGTGCTATGTGCAGCCCACATTTATAGAGTGTGAAATTATGCTCCCTATCCTTGATGGTAGAGAATCTAGATAAATAATTTGATTTTTCTCTGTATAAAGATTGTCTATTGCTCCTTATTATCACCTCAATTATTTATTTATATCAACATGGACACATAAATATTTATTTTATACTTAGGGTTATATTCCACTACCACATTGTTTATTGTGGTGTTCAGATTGCTCCAGCGTTTCCCATTGGGAGCTCTTTCAGTTCCCATGTCTCCTTGACATTTCTCATCATTGTGTTTTTTGAGCACTTCCTTACTTTCTGGCACTAGACAATGATCCAGGCATATGTGATCATTTAATCAAATCTTTTTTAGGGAGTGGTATAAATATTAATTTACTACACATACTTTTTATACGTTGATTTATTCTAAGATTCTCTAAATTCAAGGGTATAATGACATGCTTTCTTCATTGTTCCAAGCTAATATAAAGTGGTGAGAGATTTGTTGTCTTACGTATTTTAATCAAATACAGAACATACCTGTTAGGCATTTGACAAGTGCAGTGATGGAATGCTTACTAAGTATAAGCCTACAGTTGTCATGATTCAATTGCATCCAAGCAAATTATTTTGGGAATAAATTTTCACGTGTAGAAGCCATGAGGTGCTCACAAAGTAAATCAGCAAAAGAAACACCACAATATTTGGAGATGGCTGTCGTCATTTAGACATTAATAATGTTACTCCACCCTAGCAAACAAGTCTCAGCTGTGGCAAAGGGAATTTAATAGCACTTGAGGGAACTCTTGAGGGGCAAGGCTTGAAACATGCAGTCAAGGACATGCTGTTAATCAGGTTTTTAAAATCCCACATCATTTTATACAGGGCAGCCTGAGATGATGACTAGTTGAGCTGTCAATTATTAAGAAAATAAAACAAAAATTAAAATCTTTTAAATTATTAATTTGGTTTTCCCCACACAATGTCACATCAAAAGTACTAGTGAACCTCCCCATCTCTGCCACTGTTTGATTTATTGATTGATTTGATTTTCATCCCATGATAATGAGCTGACTTGCCTAAAAACAATTCATTGATTAAAACTTTTACTAAATGTATCACTCAGGCATTTAGCACTAATGCCTTATAAGTTGAATTACAGTTTTGTTGGTATATCTTATATCTCCTAAATAAGGGCTTGATTATAGTCTGAGCTGCAGTTCAATCCAGCTAGTTATGTAACCCACTCTTTAACCTCTTTGAGCCTCACTTTCTTTTTTAATAAACTGTGGGTAACAGTAACCATCCTACAAAGTCATTATGAAGATTAAATGAGATAATTTAAGGTAAGAAACTTAGCACATTACATCTGTCACATGCTCAATATATGTTTGTTTCTGTTTTATTTAGGTCTGGCTTTGTGAGTATATGTAACTTGTACAGTTCACAGGACTACTGACACTCAGAAGGATCCCCATGCCTGGTTTCATGTTTTGTTGTTGTTGTCTTGAATTTCTTCATAAGTTCTGAATGAGGAGCTCTACATTTTTATTTTGCTCTAGACCTTGTAAATGCTGTAGCTGGTCCAGAGTTCACACAACTAAATTGTGAGGTCTTTGACGTATGGGCTGTCATAGGTGACTTTATACCCGAGTGTGTTCTTCAGCGCATGGTCCAGTTTCCTGCATGTGGGAGGCAACAATTCATATTTATGAAAAATAATAGTAATGATTTATTTAAGAAAGTCAATATAGAGGTTCATTGGTAGTTAGAGAAGACCTGCTTGGGAGCCAAAAGCAATTATTTTATGCTTCAGCATCCAAGTGGCTTTAATGACCAGCAAAAACTAATAAAACAAACAAAAATCATTAATTGAAGGTAACCTCATGAACTCTATTTCCATCACAGTGCTTATGGGTATCTAAAATAATACCCCAATTTTAATAAAAAGCACATCTTCAAGAAACCAAAACTCTTTATAAAGTTCATCTTCAAGGTCCTACAAATACATGCATTATTATTACTGCCTTTTGGAATATACTAGCTGAGATATACAACGTGGCCCTTTCCGTGACTGCCAGATGTTGTGCTATAAGAAGATTGCAGGACTTTAGGAGGCCTGGTCTCTGGGAAGCCTAGTCGTTCTCATTTTGCCAGAAATGTCCAGTTGTTGGTCCCTGAAAGTTTTCCTGTTTCATACTGCCTTCTGCATGGAGAGAGGATACATGAGCCGTGGTGGTAATCATGCAGAGTGGTGGCATAAAAGATATACTGGAAAGGTACGTTGGATCAGAGGGAATTAATAGTGGTGAATTTTGCATAGCTTGTGTTTTTATAGCAGATACAGAGCTTCTGTCTTGGATGACAAAAATTTGATTTTCATTGCTCTGGTTTGGCATATATGATAGGTCTAACGTGTGCTTGTTTTTTTATTGTACTTCATCTGGGCCTCAGAATTTTGAGTGAAGTAAATCCATGTAAAATCAACAGGACACTCTCCAAAGTGGGTAAAATAAGTTGTTCAGGGAACAAGGTTAATGATGTTCCAGAATGACCAATTCAAGGTACCCGGGGCTCTTGTACCCTCCTGAGGCTTTACAGTACACTGAGGCTGCAAATAACAACGCCTCAAGCTTGTGATCTCATATGAACTTTAAGTGGGTACCAAGGACATACAAAGAGCATGGGCCAGTGTTAAAACCAGCGCCCATATATAACAGTTAGTAGGACATTCTGGCATCCCTTATGGCAAGGAATCTGATCAGTGTGTGTGTGTTTTGTATAGTATATAGTTATATATATATATATATATATATATATATATATATATATATATATACACACACACACACACACACACACACACACACACACACACATCCTTTTAAATTTTAATGTACTGCAACATATTTTTTAAACCAGCTACCTTTCTTCATCTCGTTACAAGGTAAAACCAAATTAAATCAGCATTCTTTACCATCTGCTGGGTATAAATCACTAGTTGTTCTAGGAAGAAGCTAGTTCTAAGTCCAGCACATAAAACCTTTACTAAAACAAATTTCAGCTCTTTGGCATCACAGCTCAAGGACAGACTGTGCCTGCTGATCCTCTACCCAGCAATTTGACTCCAGTTGATTGATTCTGTTTAAGGGTGTCAAGCCAATCTACTGCTGTAGAACAGCAAAAATTCAATTGCCTAAAATCTCATATGACAGCTTCTCCTGAGATATGAATATAACGAAGCAGCAGTCCCTGTATTTGCCTCAAAAAACTGCCCAAAGCAATTCTGCATCATACCCTTGCACATCCCCTGCAGATATAGGTCCATGCCACCATAGAACATGAACAAGTTGATTTACATATTAATGAGAAATAAGTGAAACTAAGCAATTAGGCAGGCGAGGCTCCAGTTAGGGGGACAAATATTTTGAATATGTTAAGTGGAAATCGAGAACAATCTAAAGATAAATAGACTTTGTATTTTTTTTCTTCTTTAACCTGGGCTGCATTAATGAAAAGTTAATTGACTCTTAACAATTTTAATGAATCTTTATTAACTGCATAATTGGAAATAAAAATCCATGGATGTAATCAACATCCTAATTTTGTAGAGCCAATGTGATTGACTGGCTGACCGAGTCATGAGGAATTCCACAATGTCCACCTCCCCACAAATATCTAAGTGACTGTAAAATTCTCTGGCCCATGTTTCTTCTATCTGTTCCCTGCTTGAGTAAGAGAAATATATTGTCTAGAGGCCGCATGTGAAGTGGAATGAGCATTGTGTAGATGATTACAGCTCCATTTTATCTAGGACTTTCTGTGTGACTTTTATAATTATATAACTTTTCCAGTAATTATTCGTCACTTATTTCCTCTTGGCTTCCATTTTCTCATTTGGCAAATGATGAAGATTAACTCTAAATTCCCTTTGAACTCTAAATTGTATGTTTCTAATGGCAAATTACATGGTGACTCTTGTATCTGAAGGGCCCAATCAGTAATCACCATCCTATCATCTAATCCAAAATAAACTCTTTTCAGCAAAGTTAATGCCAGCCAAGTTTTACTAAATGACCAACTGAATTCTTCTAACATTTTAAAAATTTAGAGTCTAGCTGAGTTATTTTCAAAATGTGGGTCCTCAACCAGTAGCTTCAAGTTTATCAGAGAACTTTCTAGAAATGTCATTTGTTACCTCCATTCTGACATACTGATTCAGAAATTCTGGAAATGAGGTTCAACTATTGATGTTTTAACAAGCCTTCCTGATGATTCTGTAATGCTAAAGTTTGAGATCCACAGATATACATGAATGTATCCTCTTTTTCACATCTTTAATTCATCTGGATAAAGAAAACATACTTTGCGAATGGCTATATCACAGTAGGTGGCCATTATCCATTGACAGAGACTAATCATCTGGTCCTGTATGGGTCTTTGTTCACATACTCATCCCTCTTTCTCAAGCCCCTAACCTCTGCCTTATTTTTTCTTTCATCTCTGCAATATAATTACTGTTTTATCAATTGGACTTACCCATGGAAATGTAACTGACATTTATAGAACACTTTAGAATTTTAAATCACTTTTCACAGGTAATGTCTCCTTGTTACATAAGCAGAGCAAGGACTGTGGGTCAGGTACAGATACTCACCAGGGCAGAAAGCCCCAGATGCCTGGCAAGGGGCAAAACTGGGAAAACAAGAACCTCACCCCCAGGGTAACTTTTTCTCCCTGGCATATCTCTAGTCACATGGTTTAGACACACTGACCATTTGGTCCCTAAAAGTAACATCTAGGCCTCAGTTGCATTTCAGCTCCAGGCCCAGAAAAACAGCAAAACCAGACAAGTGACACTGTGTTTGCCTCAGGACCAGTTGCAATGACTAATGACCCCTGCCCTGTCACTGACCAATCAGCTGAGACCGCAATCCTAAAAGAGCATACCTGGAAAACTGATGAATATTCTATTAAGACCCTCCCCTGAAAGTTCCCCTAAGATTCCTACCTGCATTTGAGAGATAAATACCCTCAACACCAAGAGCCCAGTGCAAGCTCCCCACTCCAAAGGCACACCCATGCCATTCCCTTCCCTCTTTTTCCTTCTAAGGGATGCCATGAGACTTGCAACCAGGGGAGCAAAGGGCAGCAGCAGCTCGTCCCAGACTAACCTCCTGAACCTGTCTCCAAGGCCCCCTTTACTCTGACTTCCCCAAGAGCCAAGCAGCCTAGCCTGGGCTCTCCTGTTGCCTTTTCTATGCCCTTCCTTGTTTCACTGCCTTAAGTGTGTTTTTGCTGCGCCAAAAAATTCTTGCTTGCTTAACTTTCATTTTCTTTGGCCTTAAGATATTTTCAGTGCTCATGAGAAGAACCGAGGTCCCAGCCAATAACCCTAATTGGTAACATCTGATTATCACCCTCACTTTATAGATAACAGAGACTCAAGGAGCTTAAGTGATTTTACAAAGTTAAATTGCCAGTAAATGCAAAAATAGGGATATAAATCATTACTCATCCATACTCCCTTTAGTTTTCAATCAAATTTTCAAGCAAGTTTTAGGAAAAGAAAAGAGTAGCTAAACAATTTTTTAAAAAAAGAAAATTTTTTACCTTTAAAACAGAAAAAAATAATTGAGTCTAGGATTTAAAAATAGCATTTCCAAAGAAGAAGTAATTGGAATCTTCAAAAATGTATACAACAGCCCTTTTATTATAAAACATATGTTTAAATTTATGAAGATGATTGATGGTAACACAATTCATAAGAAACTAACTTTACTCATAAGTCATACAAATGAAAATGTTTTACAATATCAGTTTAAATATTAAAACACAGATTGATGAAAGATGATAAGCATATCAACATGTAAACTAAAACAAATTTAAAATACAAGTAAATCCATTGGAATATTTTAGA
Source organism: Molossus molossus (assembly GCF_014108415.1). NCBI lineage: Eukaryota > Metazoa > Chordata > Mammalia > Chiroptera > Molossidae > Molossus > Molossus molossus. Next base: position 44,735,276 of record NW_023425401.1, read on the forward strand.
AAATATTCTGAACTCAAAAGTCCAAAATGGTGGCAGAGAGAATGGAAGCTACAGAGACCGTCTCCCAGGACCAAACTGGAATTACAACTAAAACATACAAATAGACAAAAAAAGAAAAAAGCAACAGAAAAGCAGTTTGCAAGGATCATATAATCAGGGACACTGACTTGATCCTGGTAGGATTGCGGAGGCACGAGAGGGGGGCTGAGAGCCCACAGACAGCAGCAGCCTTAGCTAGGAGCAGCACCCTCAGGGTAAACTCCCAAGCGACCCTAGAGTGCAGAGCCGGGACAGACGCTAAAATAGCCACAGCCACTTACCTTGGGCTCCTGCAGAGGGAGGGCAGACTGGACTGGAACTGTGTGGAGACACTCGGGATTTGGAAGGGGCTCAGAGCTTTTGCTGAGTTCCAGCCATGCAGGATGGTGGCCATCTTGCTCCTTCCCCGGGCTCTGGGGAGAGGCAGAGGCCTCTCCCTCAGAGATTCAACCCCATGCTGTGAGCCATTGAAATGTAAATTGAGGCTCACTAACAACCAGCATCTGCCCCACCCTCGGGAAATCCCCTTATGCTGAGCACCTGAGGGAGTTTTTCAATCAACTGACAACACAAAACTATTCAAGTAACCACTGCTAATAGCCTCCAGGCAAAAAGCTAGAGGATAACTGTACCATTCCTGGGCTAGTAACTCTAACCAGGAAAGTAAGACTACAGTGGTGTTTAACGTGGGTCCTCCCTTGCTCACACAAACCCAGAAGAGGGAACCTCAAATAGCAGAACACCAATACCCACAGGGAAAACTTGGCAGGCTCCAAAGTCCACTGTGATAGTCAAAATGGTGAAACACAGAAACAAAAGCCAAATGAAAGAACAAGAGAACGCTACCAAAGATGAGATAAATATGGAGCAGTTAGGCAACTTAACAGAGCTAAAATTCAGAGCCATGATCTTGAGGAAGCTCAACAGCATGAGTAAGAACATAGAGATGCTGAAAATTAACCAATTGAAAATTAAAAACCACCAAGGAGAGATCAAGAGTGAAATATCAGAAATAAAGAACACATTGGAAGGTATAAACAGCAGAGTAGAGGAAGCGGAGGACCAGATAAGTGAATTAGAAGACAGGGTAGAAAAAATCAACCAATCTGAAAACCAAAAGAAAAAAATGATTAAAAAACAGGAAGACAGCTTAAGAGAACTGTGGGACAACTGGAAATGTAATAATAATCGCATCATAGGAATTCCCCGAAGAAGAAGAAAATGAGCAAGGGTTAGAGAATATATTCGAAAAAATAGTGACAGAAAACTTCCCTAATTTGGTGAAGGAAGAAGGCATTCAAGTTCAAGAAGCACAAAGAGCCCCAAGTAAGAAGAACCCAAACAGGCCAACACCAAGACACATAGTAATCAAAATGCCAAAAATTCAAGACAAAGAGAGAATCCTAAAAGCAGCAAGAGATAAGCAACAGGTTACCTACAAGGAAAACCCCATAAGGCTCTCAGCTGCTCAAGAGAAACACTACAGGCCAGAAGGGAATGGTGTGAAATAATCAAGGTCATGAAGGACAAGGATCTGAATCCAAGACTACTCTATCCGGCAAGGCTGTCATTCAAAATACAAGGTCAAGTAAAGAGCTTCCCAGACAGAAAAAAAAAAAGGCTAAAGGAATACATTAGCACAAAACCAGCACTGCAAGAAATGTTAAAATGACTGCTGTAATTAGTAGAAGAAATAGGAACAAAAATATAACCAAACTAAACAAAAATGGCAATAAATAAGTACATATCAATAATCACCTTAAATGTAAGTAGATTGAGCCTTTTATCTTTTTTTGTTGTTGTTGTTCAGATAGAGTGGGAGAGAGAGAGAGAGAGAGAGAGAAACATCGACATGAAAGGGACACATCAAGTGGTTGCCATCCGCATGACCCAACCAGGGCCGGGGACAAACTGCAACCGAGGTACATGCCCTTAGCGGGAACCGAACCCGGGTCTCTCTGGACCACAGGCTGACGCTCTAACCGCTGAGCCAAACCAGCCAGGGCAAATGTAAGTGGATTGAATGATCCCGTAATAAGAAACAGTGTAGCTGATTGGATAAGAAAGCATGACTCATCTGTATGTTGTTTACAAGAGACCTACCTCACAACAAAAGTCTCACATAGGTTGAAAGTGAAGGGATGGAAAAAAATCTTCCAAGCAAATGGAAAGCAAAAAAAAAGCTGGGGTAGTAATACACATACTGATAAAATAGATTTCAAAATGAAGGCCATAACTAGAGACAAAGAAGGCCACTACATAATATTGAAAGGATCTATCCAACAGGAAGATATAACCTTGATAAACATATATGAACCCAATATAGGAGCACCAAAATATATTAAAAAACTTCTAGAGGACTTCAAAGAAGAAATCAACAGCAATACATCATAGCAGGGGACTTCAACACCCCGTTGACACCACTGGATAGATCCTCTAGACAAAAATAAGCAAGGAAACAGAGACTCTAAATGAAGCACTGGACCAAATGGATTTAATAGATATCTACAGAGAACTACAACCCAAAACTACAGAATTCACATTCTTCTCAAGTGCACATGGGACATTCTCAAAGATAGACCACATGATAGGGCACAAACTAAGTCTCTACAAGTTCAAGAAGATTGAAATCATATCAAGCATCTTCTCAGATCATAATGGCATGAAACTAGAAATCAATTGCAACAAGAACATGCAAAGACATTTGAACACATAAGGCTAAATAGCATCGTATTAAACAGTGAATGGGTTACAATGGAGATCAAGGAAGAAATTAAAAACTTCCTGGAAACCAATGGAAATGAACACATAACAACACAAAATCTTTGGGATGCAGCAAAAGCAGTTCTGAGAGGGAAGTTCATAGCACTACAGGCCTGCCTCAAGAAACAAGAAACGTTTCTAATTGACTGAGTAACCGCACAAATTAAATAACTAGAAAGCAAACAAAAAGAAAACCCCAGAGCAAGTAGAAGGAAGGAAATAGTAAAGATCAGAGCAGAAATAAATGTCATAGAGACCAAACAAAAGAATTCAAAGGATCAAAAATATAAAGAGCTGTTTTTTCAACAAGATGAACAAGATTGATGGACCCTTAGCTAGACTCACCAAGAAACAAAGAGAGAGTACCCAAATACACGAAATCAGAAATAAAAGAGGAAAAGTAACTAACACCACAGAAATACAAAAGATCATTAAAAGTTTCTATGCACAATTATATGGCTACAAATTTGACAATCTAAGCAAAATGGACAAATTTCTAGAAACACACAGTCTCCCAAAACTGGACCGGGAAGAAATAGAATACTTGAACAGACAAATAACAACTAAGGAAACTGAAGATGTAATCAAGACTCTCCCAGCAAACAAAAGCCCAGGCCCGGATGGCTTCATGGGGGAGTTTTACTGAATATTCAAAAAAGAACTAACACCCATTCTCCTCAAACTATTTCAAAAAGCCCATGAAGAAGGAAGATTTCCAAACTTGTTTTATTAGGCCAGCATAATTCTAATTTCAAAACCAGTAAAAGGCACTACAAATAAAGAAAACTACAGACCAATATCCCTGATGAACATAGATACCAAAATCCTGAACAAAATACTAGCTAATCGGATCCAGCAATACATAAAACAAATTATTCACCATGAACAAGTGAGTTTCATCCCAGGGATGTAAGGCTGGTACAATATTCACAAATCAATAAATGTGATACACCACATAAACAAAATAAAGAATAAAAACCACACGATCATACAATAGTTGCTAAAAAAGCATTCCACAAAATCCAGCATGCATTTATGGTAGAAACACTCAGCAATGTGGGAATAGAGGGATTATATCTCAACATAATAAAGGCTATATATGAAAGACCTACAGCCATCATTATCCTCAATGTGCAGAAACTAAAAACATTTCCCTTAAGAACAGGAACAAGACAGGGATGCCCACTTTCACCACTCTTATTTAACATAGTACTGGAAGTCTTAGCCACAGCAATCAGACAGGAAGAAAAAAATAAAAGGGATCCAAATTGTAAAGGAGGAAATGAAACTGTCATTATTTGCAGATGATATAATATTATAAATAGAAAACCATAAAGACTCCATCAAAAATCTACTAGACTTAATAAATGAATTTGGCAAAGTAGCAAGATACAAAATTAACGTCAAGAAATCGATGGCATTCTTATACACCAATGATGAAGTTCACAGAAAGAGAAACTGAAAAAACAATCCCATTTACCATCACAGCAAAAAAAATTAAGATACCTAGGAATAAACTTAACCAAAGAAGTAAAGGACCTATTTGCAGAAAACTACAAGACATTGAAAGAAGAAATAGAGGATAATATAAAAAAGTGGAACCACATACTTTGTTCATGGATTAGAAGAATTAACGTTATTAAAATATTCATATTACCCAAAGCAATCTATAGATTCAATGCAATCCCCATCAAAACACCAAAGACATATTTCACAGAATTAGAGCAAATATTTCAAAAGTTCATATGGAACTAAAAAAGACTGCATATAGCAACAGCAATCTTGAAAAAGAAGGACAAAGCAGGTGGGATCATAATACCAGATATTAGGTTATACTACAAAGCAACTGTAATCAAAACAACCGGGTAATGGCACAAGAACAGGCATATAGACCAGTAGAACAGAACAGAGAACCCAGAAATAAACCCAAGGCAATATGCTTAATTAATATTTGAAAAAGGTGGCAAGAGCATACAGTGAAGTAAGAACAGCCTCTTTAATAAATGGTGTTGGGAAAATTGGACAGCTATATGAAAAAAAATGAAACTAGACCAACTTACACCCTACACAAAAATAAACTCAAAATGGATAAAAGACTTAAATGTGACCTGAGAATCCATAAAAATTCTAGAAGAAAATGTAGGCAACAACATTTCGGACATCATACGTAGCAGGATTTTCAGTGATATATCACCTAAGGCAATAGAAACAAAGGAAAAAATGAACACATGGGACTAAATCGAACTCAAAAGCTTCTGCACATCAAAAGAAACAACCATCAAAATGGAAAGGCAACCCATTGTATGGGAGAACATCATTTCCAATGATACATCAGATAAGGGGTTAATTTCCAAAATATATAGAGTACTCATACAAGTCAACAAAGGGAAGACAAAGAACCCAATTAAAAAATGGGCAGAGGAGCTGAATAGATACCTCTTCAAACAGGACATGCAAATGGCTAAGAGACATATAAAGCAATGCTCAACATCACTAATCATCAGAGAGATGCAAATTAAAACAACAATGAGGTATCACCTCACAGCTGTCAGAATGGCCGCCATCAACAAATCATCAAACAACAAGTGTTGGGGAGGGTGTGGAGAAAAGGGGACTCTAGTACACTGCTGGCAGAAATGCAGACTGGTGCAGCCGCTATGGAAAACAATATGATGTTACCTCAAAAAATTAAAAATTGAACTTCCATTTGACCCAGTGATTCCACTTCTAGGAATATACCCTAAGAACCCTGAAACACCAATCGGAAAGAATGTATGTATCCCCATGTTCATAGCAGCACTATTTACAATAGCTAAGATCTGGAAACAGCCCAAGTGTCCATGAGTAGACGAATGGATAAAAAAGCAGTAGTACATATACACAATGGAGTACTATGCAGCTGTAAGGAAGAAAGATCTCTTATCTTTTGAGACAACATGGAGGGACCTGGAAAGTATTATCCTAAGTGAAACAAGCCATGCAGAAAAAGACAAATATCACTGATCTCACTTATTTATGGATTATAATGAACTTAACAGTCTGAGGAATACAGTAGACCCAGAAACATGGAAGTAGGGTACAGACTGACAACCCCCAGAAGAGGAGGTCGTGGGTGGAGGGAGGAGATAAACCACAGAACTTATATGCATGTATGCATAACCAATGGACATGAACGGCAAGGCTGGGGACAGGGTGGGGGGATAGGGAGGAGGGTGTCAATGGGGTGAAAAAGGAGAAACATCTGTAACAAAAATAAAATTAAATTAAAAAAGTCCCAAATGAGAGGTAATATAAAGAAAATGGGTTGGGTAAAGATCACACATTAGTCTTTGTCTCTATATTACTTACTACTTACGCAGATATGTCTTTCATTACTTACAATATTAGTTAATATATGTATTTTTTTATCCTCACCTGAGGACATTTTTCCATACTTTGTTCAGATAGAGTGGGAGGGAGAGAGAGAGAGAGAGAGAGAAACATCGATGTGAAAGGGACACATCAAGTGCTTGCCACCTACACAGCCCAACCAGGGCCAGGTATGTGCCCTTTGGGGAAACCAAACCCGGGTCTCTCTGGACTGCAGGCCGATGCTCCAACTGCTGAGCCAAACCAGCTAGGGCTAGTTAATATTTTTTAACTCAAGTGACAATATCTCCAAAATTTTGAAACAGAGGTCTTATGTGAATAGAAAACTGCCTGAAGTATCTGGCTTTCCAATAATTTCTTCTTTTAACCAAGCTTCTCCTCAAAATTGTAATATTAAAGAACTCAAAATAGAATACATATTAACCAGAGTTGTTTTACAAAACATTTATATAGAGTCCTCAATAAAGAAAAGTGGTTTTACTCAGTACAGAAGACAGCAGTGCTATGAATTACCCTGAAGGTCTTCATCTCATGATTCCCTTGACAGTTTATCAGTTCTTGGAAATGCGTGCATGCAATTTAGATGAAAAATGAAGGTAAAGACTCCAAAGGCCTGCTATTCAACTCGAAGCAATATTTGCACTAAAGATCTTCATATTCCAAAGGTTCAAAGTGTATGGTCAACTCAATTCACTTGGTTTCATGATCAGAAACAGTAGTATGGAGATTTCTGTACTACTGAGTTAAAGGTTAATAGCTTTCTTGGGAAAAAAAAAAGATGTTCAAATTAAACAAATTATTTCACTTGGATTAAATGAAAAAAGTGACTTTATAAGCCTCCTAAAATGTACATAATGAATTTTAAGTGAACATACTAAATTATATAAGTATTTGGCACTTGAAAGATTTTTCAATCAATTGTCCTATACTTTAAACTAAAGAAAAAAGTGGTTCTTTTCATCGCATATTGCTAGGCTTCCATAAGTACTAACTTCTCAAAATAAAGTTTAGAATAGAACTGCTTATCAATCTATATGACAAATCAAGTTAATTTAGAAACTCATTCTCACACAGCAAATGGATTTACAAAGGACACTGTTTATTTCTTGCATTCCATTTTTTTTTAAATCCTCACCCGAGGACATTTTTCCATTTTTTGTTCAGATAGAGTGGGAGGGGGGAGGGAGGGGGGGAGAGAGAGAGAGAGAAACATCGACGTGAAAGGGACACATCGAGTGGCTGCCTCCCACATGACCCAACGAGGGCCGGGGACAAACTGCAACTGAGGTACATGCCTTTAGTGGGAACCGAACCCGCAGGTCTCTCTGGACCGCAGGTTGAGCCAAACCGGCTAGGGCCAATTCCATCTTTTATATAAATACAGTCCCATACCTGGTGTACTTGGAACTATCTTTAGGCTCCTATTTACTTGTTTCACCAAGACTTTACTGCACTTGTCCTCCAAACCTGTCAGAGCAAATAAAGTGCCCAAGAAAGATATACAATGAAGTTAACATAAATAATTCATTTAGTTAAACAAGTAAAGCTCCCTATTTTAATGTAATTTAAATATATATATACCATAAGATAAAATATCATATGATTTGAATCTATAAAAAATGATTCAGGAAACCCATTCTCTGAATGGGAAAATAATATTTATAAATGCTAGGTTTTACACCATGAGTGACATATCTCTGTATCCAGCCAATCTATTACTTGGCTTTTACCTATTAGAGCATAATGAGCTTCACTTTGGTATGACAAGCTATATTTTCAAAGATGTTTGTCATTGTTTTGGTGACATTTCCACTGACTGTAATAAAAAACATAAAAAGTAACCAATAATAACTTACTAAGTGGTTTTATTTCAAATATTTATCTCTAAGTTAGAAGCACCAAAAATATTTGCTCAAAAACTACATTTTATAAATGAATTTCCAGATAAGTAGAGTCAAACTTATTTAATTTATACTATAACTGAGCCAAAATACTTATTGTACAGCTCTAGTACATTTGACTGGCAGTGCCATATTTCAGAACTTTTAAGTCTAACTTATTTAAAAATAGTTATATAATTTTATGTACTAAGCACTCTTCTGAAGGAAGTCACCATTTCTAATTTATATCAAGGAAAACATGTTCTGTTACTCAAATTAAAAGGTCAGAAATTTGTTTCCTTTCCTGTAGGATCTCCCACTTGATTCTTCCTACGTTGATAGTAATCCCCACTGTGGTATAGAGACCACAATTCCTAGAAGCTTTGTCAACCCCTCCCTCAAAACTTCAACATCAGCCCTGGCCAGTTTGGCTCAGCGGTTAGAGCGTCGGCCTGCGGTCCGGAGAGACCCGGGTTCGGTTCCCGCTAAGGGCGCGTACCTCTGTTGCAGTTTGTCCCCGGCCCTGGTTGGGTTGTGTGGGTGGCAACAACTCGATGTGTCCCTTTCACGTCGATGTTTCTCTCTCTCTCTCTCCCTCTCACTCTATCTGAACAAAATATCAAAAAATGTCCTCAGGTGAGGACTAAAAAAACAAACAAACAAAAAAAAAACTTCAACATCAAACAGGGTCAGAAAACTGGTGTGCTTAAGTCAGCTCACACTGGCTTGAAAGAGCCAATCTTTAAAATTTCAGGAATTTTAAAAGCTAGTGTTAAACATAGCCATTATTACAAATTAAATCATATAAACTTAAAATATACTAAAACTAAAGACAAATATTCAAAGACATAGCTTCCTACTTATTGTACTATTATTTTACTATTATTTATCACTTGAGAAATTTATGTGTGTTGCACATTTTTTTTTATCTGTGTTTTGTGAAAACTTGCTAGCTTGAATTTGACTATAATAAGAATATTTACAACATGGGAATTGGCACACACTACAAATTAGGGCCTTTTCTTTTAGAGAGTTTGCTTCTCCAGGAAACCTCTGACTTCTATAGCATCATTCACAACTACTAGTGATGCTTATCCAACAAAAGAGAGTTCACATTTAAAACAGAAACAAAACACTTCCGTGTGACATTTATATGACACTCTCAAATTTTTCATGCAGATGAAACTGGGACAAATTAAACAGCAGAAAATAACATCACAAGAATTGTAGCTCAATAGGTATCATGTAGGAGAGTGTTGAGGAAGAGAGAATAAAGATGTTTTGGGTTGATTATACATACTTAAATTGATAAAGTTATTCTTCTTTTTTGTGCTCTTTAAATAATTGCCAGTCAATTGGTCCCCAGACACAGACAGAATTCAAAACTTAAACTGACAGAAAGAACAAATATAGTCATTAAGAGTAATGCATCTGAGTCAGGTTCAAAGGTAATCAAACCATACCTTGGAAAATGACATTTCAAAAATAATTTTCCACCCAAAAAAAAAAAAAAGGAAAGGAAAGGAAAAACAAGATATCAAAAAATGAATTCTGGTATAAGTCTTACCTGTGTACATAGGTAGTCTGTTTTGATAGTTTCAGGATTTAGCATAAAAATAACTTTATTTTTATGATGGTGTTCAAAAGGCCTTTAATAAATAATCTCTCATGTGATTATTAATAAATATATTTATTCGTCATTTGCTCACCAAATGTAATTTTTAAAAAATCCTCATCGAAGGATATGCTTAGAGAGAGAGAGAAACATTGATGTGAGATAGAAACATTGACTGGTTGCCTTTCACATGCTCCCTGACTGGAGACTAAACTCTCAATTCAGGTATGTGCTCTGAACAGGAATCAAACCAGCAACGCTTCAGTGCACAAGATGATGCTCCAACCAACTGAGCCATTCTGGCTGGGCCCAAATGTATAATTTTCAATTTAAAAAATATTATCTAGAAGATTCCAAGATGGCTGCAGAGTGCATGGAAGCTACACCTGGCTGCTCTTGGTTCCAAACTGATTTACAGATAAATAGTAGAGCAATCAACCTGAATAACCAACTAAAGGTTAGTTGAACTGAAATATAACAACCAAGGAGTTACAGAAGAAGCCACATAAAAAAGGTGGAAATGAGGAAAGTGCTAGCTACCCTGCTCTGGTGCTTTGGTGGCTGAGAAGCCCGAGGAATACCCCAGCTGCAAAATTCCCTCCATCTAGGAGCATGGGGTCTCAACCCCTCATAGGAATCCATGATCCAGAGCAACAGACACAGGAAGAGGAACCTGCATAGCATCTGCTGGTGAAAATCAGTGGGAATTCAGCCTACCTGAGAAATCCAGATTTCACAGGGATGAGCACACCTATTGTTATAGCACCAGCCTGGAGAGTGCACAGTCTGACTCCAATGGCTGGCAAGGCCATAATGTTGTACTAGGGTCTTGTGGAGGGGTCTGCTGGCTACATCCAGAAGTAACTTTAAGGGGCCCTCTGTTACCTGGGAAGGCTTTTGGTGGAGACCCAGACAGTGACTAAACTGTGTGGCTTGGGAAAGAGGGCTGGTCTCCCCAACCGCAGGCACACAGCAAGTGTGCCTCCCCCTACCCACTGAAACACTTTGCTGGCCCAGTCTTGTTGAGTTCAGTGGTACATAGGAACCAGAATGCTGCATAGAGCTGGAACTTTTGGACCATGTCTCCCATAAAAGCTTTTGTCCTAGAACCAGATGGGTGAATGTTGTGGTGTGCAGTTACATTCCAGGGGGGCAAATCCAATCTTCCCTGTGAGTTCATCCTGTGCTACCCCAGGAAGAGAAAGAAGTGCCTTTCCCACCCCCTGTTATGGGCTTGTGGACACCACCCCAGTGAGAATGTTTGATCAGCCCTGCCAAGTCCCAGATACTCTACCACACCAGTCTCAGTTCCATGTGGGGAAGGCAGAGCAGCTCAGAGTTGGAAAAGTCAAAGTATGAGAGCCCCAGAAGCTATTGTCTGAGACTGGGACAAAATGCTAGTCCCCTTCCTGTGGGCTGGGCTGGCATCATCCTCAATAGGAGACTCTTTTGATCTATTTCCCTAAACCCAGGGTGGCTGAACTTGCTCCTGCAAAGAGGATAGCTGGCTGCATCCAAACTGAACATTCAGTGAGCCCCCCCCCCAGAGGGAAGTTGAGTTGGAGACTCTAGCAGAGACGGAGTGGTTTAGCTTTGGAGCAGGGGCCACTTTACCCTCATTAAATGTCTGACTGCATAATACCCAAATAGGTAACCCACTAGCCCTGTCCTCTCAACACTAGTTGCCCTGCCCTACCAAGCTCACAACCTGTGGAAGGAGCTGTGGATTGTGGTTAGCCTGGGCTCATCCTACAGTCTTTCTTATGAAGGCTCTGGAGAAAAACCAGGCAACTTCAAGGAGAGGTGAAATAGCTGACAGGAGGAGATGGACCTCAGGGATCCTAGATCCTTTTATGGATCTGCCCCTGCTGTAAGCTGGAGAAAACTGACTCTAATACACAGATTGGCCCCTTTCATACACACCTAGTTCCAGTACATGCATACACGATCAGTGAATAGCAGAGTACCTCCAGACAGATAGCCCATGGCAGGTTACATACAACATCTGACACTGATGTATACCTGAATACCACCCATGTGGATCCCAAACAAACACAGTCAGTGGTGGGCTTCAGACCACACCAGAGCTCAATCAAAGTCACAATACAAGTGGCACATCAAAGGGGGATTCCTGCAGGCATTGAACCCTGCTGGGAATGACTATGGCTTGGGGGGAAGCTCTTACATTGCACCTCATACACAGCAATTGAGGTTTACCTTTAGAGTCACTCAGCCTAAAGGGTTAACTGCAACCACAAAATGGCCGACAGTATTCAAGACTTGACTACAACACAGGGTGCACATAACCCACAAGAAACATTCATGCAGCACAGAGCTCAAGTGATCTGAAAGATTGTGCCACTGAGCCCAACAAGACACCTTCATCGTAAAGCTACCTCAAGAAACAAGAAAAATCTCAAATAAACAACTAACCCTACACCTAAAAAAACTAAAAAGGACAACAAACAAAGCCCAGAGTAAGTAGAAGGAAGGAAATAATAATGATCAATGTGGAAATAAATAACATAGACAATAAAAAGAAATACTAAAGATCAATAAAATCAAGAGCTGTTTTTTAAAAAAGCTAAACAATATTGACAAACCATTAACCAGACACATTTAGAAAAAAGAGGACCCAAATAAATAAAATCAGAAATGAAAGACATGAAGTAACAACTGATATCACAAAAATACAAAGAATTGTAAAAAAAAAAAAAAAAAAAAAAAAATACAATGAACAACTATATGCCAACAAATTAGATAACCTGGGTGGAATGGGTAAATTCCTAGAAACATACAATCTTCCCAAACTGAATCAGGAAGGATCAGAATACCCAAATAGACCAATTACAATGAATGAAATTGAAACAGTAATTTAAAAAATCCCAGCAAACAAAAGTCTTGGACTGGATGGCTTTACAGACAAATTTTACCAAACATTCAAAGAAGAAGTATAACCTATTTTTCTCAAAGTATTCAAAAAATTCAAGAAGATGGAAAACTCTCAAGTTCATTTACAAGGCAGTGTTATCCTAATTCCAAAAATAGATAAAGAGACTACAGAAAAAAAATTATAGGCCAATATGCCTGATGAACATAGATGCTAAAATCCTCAACAAAATATTAGCAAACTCTATCCAGCAATACATTCAAAAGATTATACACCATGACCAAGTAGGATTTATCACGGGACGCATAGTTGGTACAATATTCACAAATCAATAGGTGTTGATACATCATACAAAGAAAATGAAAGATAAAAATCACATGATCATATCAATACATGCAGAAAAAACATTTCATAAAGTCCAGCAGTCCTTTCTGATAAAAACTCTCAGCAAAGTGGGAACAGAGGAATCATACCTCAACATAATCAAGGCCATATATGACAAACCTACAACCAACATCATACTGAATGGGCAAAAACGAAAAGCATTTCCCTTAAGATTAGGAATAAGAGAGGGATGTCCGCTTTCATCACTGTTATTCAACATAATACTGGAAGTTTTAGCCATGGCAATCAGAGAAGAAGAAAAAAAATAAAAAACATCCAAATTCTAAAGAGGAAGTAAACTGTCATTCACAGATGACATGATATTATACATAAAAGATCCTACAGACTCCACCAAAAATCTACTAGATCTAATAAGTGAATTTGGTGTGGGAGTAGGATTCAAAATTAATATTCAGAAATCAGTTGCATTTTTTACACCAATAATGAACTATTGGAAAGAGAAACTAAGAACATAATCCCATTGACTATTGCAACAACTATTGCAAAAAAAATAAGGTACATAGGAATAAATTTAACCAAGGAACTAAAAGACCGGTACTCATAAAACTCTAGGACATTGAAGAAGGAAAGTGAGGAAGATATAAATAAGTGGAAACATATACCATGTTCGTGGATAGGAAGAATTAACATCATTATAATGTCCATACAACCCAAAGCGATCTATAGATTCAAGGCAATGCCTATCAGTAGAGCAATTGTGCCCAGCTGGTGTGGCTCACTGGTTGAGCATCGACCCATGTACGAAGAGGTCACTGGTTCAATTTCCGGTCAGTGCACATGCCCAGATTGTGGGCCCAATCCCCAGTGGGGGGCATGTAGGAGGTAACCAATTGACTTTCTCTCTCATCAATGTTTCTATCTTTTTCTCTTAAAAATCAATAAAGGAAAAAAAATTCCAATAGCATATTTCACAAATCTAGAATGCATATTCCAAATATTTATATGGAACAACAACCCTGAATAGCCATAGCAATCTTGAGAAAGAACAAAGTTGGAGGTATCACAATACCTTATATCAAACCATACTTCAAGGCTATTGTAATCAAAACAGCCTGAAACTGTCATCAGAACTGGCAAGTAAATTAATGGAACAGAACAGAGAGCCCAGAATTCAAACCATGCCTTTATGGTCAATTAATATTTGACAAAGGAGGCAAGAGCATGCAATAGAGTAATGATAGTTTCTTCAGGAAATGGTGTTGGGGAAATTGGATAGATACATGAAAAAAAAAAGGAAAAGAAAAAAAAATGAAACTAGACCACCAGCCTACACCATTCACATGGATAAAAGACTTAAATGTAAAAATCCCAGAAGAAAACATAGATGGTAAAATCTTAGCCATCTCTTGTAGAAATATGTTTTTTTGCTGATATATCTCAGTAAAAAACAGGGTATGGAAAACAAAAGTAAAAATAAACAGATGGTACTATATCAAACTAAAAAGCTTATGCACAGCAAAAATAACCATCAACAAAATGAAAATGGAACTCACTATATGGGAGAATATATTTTCCAATGATACATCTGATAGGGGGTTAATTTCCAAAATATATAAAGAACATAGTATACAACTCAGCACAAGGAAGACAAAAAATCCAATTTAAAAACAGGCAAAGAACCTAAATAGACACTTCTCCAAAGAGGACATAGAAATGACCAATAGATATATGAAAAAATGCTCAATCATCGGAGAGATACAAATTAAAACAACAAGATATCACCTTATATCTGCCAAAATGGCTACCATCAATATATCAACAAACAACAAGTGTTGGTGAGAATGTGGAGAAAAAGAAACCCTTGTGCAATGTTGGTGGGAATGCAGACTGGTGTAGCCACTGTGGAAAACAATATGGAGTTTCCTCAAAAATTATAAATGAACCTGCCTTTTGACCCAGTAATCCCACTTCTGGAAATTTATTCTAAGAATCCTGAAACACCAATTTGAAAGAATATACACATATCTATGTTCATTGTAGTGTTATTTACAATGGCCAAGATCTAGAAATAGACCAAGTGCCCATCAGTATATGAGTGGATAAAAATGCGGTGGTACATTTACACAATGGAATACTACCTGGCCATAAAAAAAAAAAAAGAAAATATTACCTTTTGTGATGGCCTGGATGAACCTGGAGATTATTATGCTAAATGAAATAAGCCAGTCAGGGAAAGACAAATATTATATGCTGTTATTTATATCTGGAGTCTAATGAAAAAAATAAACTGGTGAATAAAATAGAAACAGAGGCATACATATATGGAACAGACTGATAACTGTTAGGTGGGAGAAGGGGACTGGATGAAACAATGTGAAGGGATTAGCCAAAAAACATATATGCATAACTCATAGACACAGACAACAGGGTGGTGATGGCCAGAGGAAAGGGGGTGAGGGGCTGGGTGCAGGTGGGCAATGGGTGTGAAAACGGGGACATCTGGAATCATGTCAACAATAAAAACAAAGTTAAAAAAATTAAAGGTAAACTGAGAGAAGGTGAAACAAATACAGAAATCAGTTAATTTTCATATTTGTTAGCTTGTCTAGTAAAGAGTTACATTAAAAATGTTGAACTCTAGTAATAAAATGAGGTTTGTGTTTATTATAAAACAATTTTGTAGACTTGTCTTCTATAAATTTTTGTTTCTGATTTATGCATTTCAAAGTTAAAATACTGTTGTACTGAGAGTACCGTTGTGCTGGGGAGGTAAAAAGATGACACCGAGAAGTACATTTTCCATACCACTGGTTATTTTCTAATTACTTGAATAGGTTATATATTAGTAGTTATATTATATTTGTACTGTATTATGTTTAATAACTCATATTAACTATATTATTTTGTATCTGTCAAATATCATATAATAAAAAGGTTTGAAAACAAAAATAATCCTTCCTTGCATATATGCCAGCGGGGTAGTTAGCCTTGACAAGACTCGCTGTCCTAATCTTCTTAATAGTCAGAGTGTCTTCCTTAAAAAAATTATTGTATGTTTTAAATGATATTATGTGTGTAAAGAAAAGGTTCTGAACCCCGGCTAAACATGAGAATCACCTGAGAGCTTTTAAAAATACCGATGCTCAGGGTCACAGTCCTGGAGGTCTTAATTTAACTGATCTGGGTAGGAGGTGGGCATAAGTATTTTAAACCATCTTGCCAAATCATTCTATTATACAGTCTGTATTGAGAACTTCTATTAGCAATTATTATCAGTGCTTCAGTCTATCATACCATGATGTTATCCACACAATTATCAAGGGGCAAAGATATCAAGAAATATGGAAGACATGTGTTTATTAATTTGTTTGCTTGCAAAAGCAGCTAAGAAATTAGAAATTTCTTTGGTGTTCTCACTCAACCTTTCAGAGAGTGTAGAGCCACAATGAAAAAATTTTATTGCACTTGAGAGTGCCTTCAAATGTGGTTGCATTGTGATTGTGAGATCCATTTTTTTTTTTTTTTGTAATGAAAGAGGCCAAATTTTTTCTCAACTTATTTTAAACAAATCCCTCTACTCTTCTGCTATTTGGAGCATATAATTTAGTGAAACTCTTGACTTAATCTCCATTTCCACAAAGTTCTGTTGCAGCCACTCAAGTCCAAACCAACGCCATGTGTGACTGAGACCACCGCCAGTATTCTGTATCTGGCTCTGTATGCTGCTATCTCATGTGCAAACTCCAGGGTATATTCCTAGCCCCTGTCAGGGGTCTTTTAAAAACACACAGCAGAGTCCTTGCTGAAAACCCTCCCTTTATGTTTTCCTTTCACCTTTAGATCCAACTTGAGAGGTCTTCCCTAATAAGGCACTTTTGAGAAGGCCCTTGGCTTAAATCAAATTCATATTTCTTCTAGTCTCTCACTCTACCCCAGTTTCCCTGATCCCTTTGCTATTCCTTGAAGACATCAAGAAAGTTCTCTTCTAAGGTCCCCCACATGTTCTGCCCTCTACCTGGAATATCCAACCATTCCAGCTGCTTGGCTCACCCTTTCTGCATTTGGACACCTGATCAAATATCATCTCTTCAAAGACCTTCCTGACCACCCTAAGATTGCAACTTCATTCCACTGACTGTTGTCACTCATCCATTTGTCTAACTTTACTCTACCTTACATTTCTTAATCACATTAATTATATCACAGTTTTTTTGTTGTATCTTTTCTCACAGAATTTGAGTTCTACCAGAGGATGAACTTTGTCTCTTTTTTTTAATCCTCACCCAAGGACATTTTTGCATTTATTTTCACATAGAGCATGAGGGAGAGAGGGAGGAAGTGAGAGAGAAACATCAATGTGAGAGAGACACTTCGAGTGGTTGCCACCCACACAACCCCAACTGGGGCCGAGGTACTTGCCCTTAGCGTGAACCAAACCCGAGACTCTCTGGTCTGTGGGCCAGTGCTCTAACTGCTGAGCCAAATTGGCCAGGGCTTGTCTCTCTTTTTTAAAATAATATATTTGTATTGATGTTTTTTAGGAAGAGAGAGAGATAGAAACATCTATGTGAGAGAGAAACATTAATCAACTGCCTCCTGCATGCCCCCTACTTGGGGATTGAGCCCGCAACCCAGGCATGTGCCCTGACAGGAAATTGAACCAGGACAACACTCAGTCCACTGAGCGACATAGATCAGCCAGAACTTTGTCTTTTCATTTGCCACTGTGTCCATTGTGGATGAATAAATAAAGATGTAGTCAGAATGAGTTTTCTCCAAGTCATGTGAGTCCCTGAAAATTCTAAAATTCTTTTAGTTCATTGATTAAAACAGCAAGACCAATTAGCTTCACAACAGATGGCAAACCTAAAGCCAAGCAGCCATCTTGCTAATTCTGGCATCTGTCACAAGATGAATTAGGCAGTGTGCATCGATCAGCTGAGACTCAGCAACATTATAGAATACACCTCAAACCCGAGTCCTTCTACCATGTGTATTATCAGGAAATCTGAAAAGAGAATACCCTGTCATATCCATAAATCCAGTGGGCAGGGATTAAATCAATGTTGATTTTATTTTGTTAGTGATTTAAAGGAAAAAGTCAGGCAATATTATATATATGATTTGAAAAATTCAGATCAACACTCCACATAATCTAATTGGACATTTTCTTCCTAGTGAGTTTACCATTTGTAATTCAAACAATAGTGTGCACAATATATTAAATGTAATGAATACAAGTTTGTGCTAGAGTGCTGTAAAAATATACTCTTTTTCTCTCCATCGTACTGATGATATCTGCTGAGAAGTTTAGAAATAGATGCCACCCAATATTATTATCATCATTATCTCCTCATTGTTAACGAACAATAATGAAGCTGGTGTTTCTTCCCTGGAAGTGGTGGCACAAAAGACCCTGTTAGAAACGTTCAAGCAAGCACTTGGTTATTTTGGTGTAAAATGATGCCAGAGATGGTTAGAATATTGCATGCATCACCAATTTTGTTTTGTGCTACTCACACACAGCCAGACTGAAATGAAACATGCCTTTATTGCAGTAAGAGTGCTTTTACTCACAATGCAGGAAATGAAACGATCATTTCTTGTCAAACAAAACAAAACTAACTTGTTTTAAAGAGAAAAGATTCTTCTGTCATTTTGTCAAATTTTATTCTTTCAGGAAACAAGCAATTCTTTGACAGAAAAATATGTTACTGCCAGAGGATATGTATTCTTCTGTTATATTTTGCTAGTTTCCTTTGTCGGCACATAAGGAACAGATGGAAATGAAGCTGATCCAATGAAATAATTTCTTTTACATACCAGGAATAAAAAAAAAACTGAAATTCAATGAAATAATCTATCCAAATTTACCACATTTATGTATATGTATTTTCAAACGTCATGGGAAGTATAAAACCAAGGAGAAATCATAGGAATTATTAAAATAGTATCTACCTTCTCATTTCTTTCAGACAACTTTATTGTTGTTATTTGTATACTTCTTTGAATTCTCATTTTCCCCTAAATATGAATGCAAAAATCTTTACTACTTGTTCCAAAATAATACTTTGCTTTCCTACAGAGTTTTTCATATTCTGAATAAGTTATATTCACTTGGGCTAGGGCTAATCACATCATTTTTTAAAAAGAATATTATCACTCAGATTGCTGGCTAATAAAATAACATTTTCCAGTGCACTATATAGCCGTGTTCATCACATGACATGATATTATTCAGATTTTAAAATATAATCATTTTATAATAAAATTATTTGCTGTCACATTGAACCATGGTACCGATTGATAGTGTGTCTGTATAAGCAACTAATCTGGGGCAACACTGGAAGCAATTAATTAGACTCCAATAAAAAATAACTCACCTTAGATCATATTCATAGTTTCAAGATCATGGGAATTAAAGCAATGGCAGCCATTGGCATGAGTAGACCCTTTTCAGACACCAGTGTTATTCACCTTAAGAACACAACCAACTGTACAAGAAAAATATGGTAAATCTCACACAGAGAAACCAATAAAACTCTTTAGTCAGTTGCTTGTGTGAAGAATGCAAACTTTTCTTTTACCAGGAAGGGATATATCCTTTAATTAAATAAAATGTTAATGATACTAAAGACTGTATCTCAGTTGGACCCCTGTTGGCAGTTCTCCCAGGCAACCAGCAGAAACAAACAGCAGGATCCATGAAAAACAAAATACTCAGGGAAAAAGTACAGACACGATGTTGGGAGATAACACGTGTCACCTTTAAACATTTTAGAGGCTAGATCCTGGAGAAGGGTTGTGTCCTTACAGATATCCCCCAAATTTCTGTGGTTACTCCCCTGCTACCTGACCTGAGGGGAAGTGTGACAGAGGGAAAGTGAGAGGAAAGAGACAGCAGACTTAACTAATTGTAATTAAAATATCTTTTGCAAATTTTACAAAACATATAAACATGAACACATTGTTGGGCCCCTTACTAAGGGCCCAGGCAAGTAGAGGCTCCTTGAATCTTAAATTATATTAATTTCATGGTATCTGCCACAATCAGAGAAACACAGCAGAGCTACAGAAAACTTACAAAACAATGGAGGAAAACATGTGATATAGTTTTCATTGTTTATCTTTTTTTTTTTTATCCTCATCCGAGGACATTTTTCCATTTTTTGTACAGACAGAGTGGGAGGGAGAGAAAGGAAGAGAGAGAGAGAGAGAGGGAAACATCGATGTGAAAGGGACACATCGAGTGGCTGCCACCCGCACGACCAACCAGGGCCGGGGACAAACTGCAACCGAGGTACGTGCCCTTAGCGGGAACCGAACCCGGGTCTCTCGGGACCGCAGGCCCGATGCTCTAACCGCTGAGCCAAACCGGCCAGGGCTGTTTATCTTATCTTTAAGAACTTGATGCCATTTTCATTAAAATTCCACTGACAGATATTTTGATCAAAACCTGTCTTGCTGCCCTGGCTGGTTTGGCTCAACAGTTAGAGCGTCAGCCAGTGAACCAGAGAGTCCCAGGTTCGGTTCCTGCTAGGGGCATGCACCTCAGTTGCAGTTTGTCCCCGGCCCCATGGGTTTGTGTGGGTGGCAACCAGTCGATGTCTCACATTGATGTTTCTCTCTCTCTCTTCCTCCCTCTTTCCTTCTGCTCTATCTGAAGATAAATGCAAAAATGTCCTTGGGTGAGGATAAAAAAAAACTGTTTTGCCACTTCTGTGTATATTACTACCAAAGGCAAACATATATATATAACCTATATATATATATAACATACACACACACACACACACATATACACACACACATATATACATACATACACACACACACATACATATATATATTTGTGTGTGTGTAGGGGTGTGTGTGTGTGTGTGTGTGCAAATGGACAAGAATAATTATGTAGTAATTAGCTCTGAATAAATTGTGGAACTAGCTGAAGAACTGAAGACTAATATTTAAGACTAATTACTACATATTATAAATGTGTAAGTATTCTCTTCTTTTATCATTGCTACTCAGTGAAGTCTACCTATTAGTCACTCATACTCATTAGCCAACAAGGCATTTGATATGGAAACGGGAGTTAGAAATGAGAAAATCTGGTACAAAAAAGATAGCTGAATTAACACAAATAAATTCTGAGGTTTCAAATATGTTAATTAGCACCAAATCATTGTCTATAAGTTGTTTAAAATTCAAAGCACTTGAGGACTGCACATAAATACACCCTATGTGATTTATAAATGCCATTCCTGTTTTCTTTTGAACTACATTTCTAGAACCTACACCATTTGAGGTTTGCAATAAATGGAATAGCCGATTCAGAGAAGTATAGAAGAATTCACTAGAATTAATTTAATGGCCAAGTTCTTGGTTAATAATATAACTATGATCTGACTCTACGTATAGGAGAAAGATAAAGTCTACACATGGAGAAATACAATTTTGCTAGATGAGTAAAAGGTGCTAGAAGTTGTAGGTAAACTAGGAGGAAGATTTCAAGGGAAGAAGAAAGATGAGCAAGGAAACTTGAGGAAATATGGAACATAAAATTAGGCAAGAACTTTAAAAATTCTGTAACAATCAATAACAGCAGGGGACCTGAAGAATGGGAGAACACATTTTCCTTTTTACCCAGGGGAGGACACAATTAAATGTAAGCTCTGTGCCCTCTGATACTGTTATGAGATCATAAATTTAAAAGTTAAGGTGCTTCTTTGTGGCTTGTGGTTAACACTTATACACAGTGTACCAAGTAATAAAGCCATTTTTAATGATCTTCTTCCTGAAAGTTTCAGAAGAATGATTATACTGTAAGATAAGGTCTTCAATGTCAGGGTGCAAACTTTCCTTGGTTTTCTTCTACTTTTCAAACCGCTAATTTTCTTTTCATGATTCTCTTCATGTACCTTGTTTGTGTGTGATAGTGTTCCTCAAGGCTCCATCCACACAAGTATTTTCTTCTTTTTCTCCTGTATACACTCCCTTCTAACTTTCCTCTCCAATCCCCAACATATCATTTTACTGATGGCTCCCACAGTCTTATCCTCAGGCTTACTGGCTCTGAGTTTCAAACCTTTATTTATGTTACTAGCTTCTTCCAGTTGACTATCCTATAGGAACTGGATGCTCAGCATTTATAAGATTGCATTATCCTCCCTCCAAACTTCTTTCTCCTATTTTTCTTATCTTCATTAATGGCTCTATGTCACCCAACCCCTCCCCCCCATCCCCAAAATCTGGAAGCTGACTAGAAATCCTGCCCAGCCTCACTTCATGAATTTACTCCCAAGGTTAGGAGCAGCATAAAGCAGTGGCAAAGTGCTTAGTTCAAAGTCTAAAAACTCCAATTACTATCTGTATGAACTTGGATAAGTCACTAAGTTTCTCCATGCCTTTGTCTTACATGATTGGTAAGACAATTAACCAGATAATTCAGTGCTTAGAGCACTAACTAAGTGCTCAATAGTCTATTATTCACCTCCGTGCCCTCATACATGCTATTCCATCTGCGTAGGATGCCCTTTCTAGGATTTTATTGTAATTTAGGTGCCAGGCTGACCATATAGAGCAGGAGCATCTGGGATGCTGTCTTTGTTGATAAATGGTCTTCTTGTTGTAAAAAGTGTCTGATGAGTTTTAATTAATGAATTTCCTTTCACTTAAGGGACAGGTGATTCGAACTGTTGATTTTAGTTTTGGCACATGAGTAAAGAGGAAAGTGAACATAATTAGTCTGGCGTGGAAGGAATGGTCACATACCAAAATCAACATCTAACCCATTATCAAGGGTTTGCCAGGTCTTACAAAAGTTGTCTCTGCATTCATCTAAGTATAAGAAGATACTTTAAAAAACAGAAAAGACATTTTACATAACTTCATATCTTTAACACTTAAGAGTGTTCCTTGCTCATAGCACACAAGTCCTTAATATTTATAGAAGAAAAGAAAGAAGGAAGGAAATGAAGAGAAAGAGAGTGAAAAATGGAAGAAAACGCATGAAAAATAATGCAATAACATGCAAATATAAAAATAATTTTCTAATTATAGTTAACTACTACTAAAAAATAAATAATTGGTAGAACAAAGAAATAAATAAAAGTGTAGAAATGTGATTGTTATTAGGAAACAGAAAATTCAAAGCAGGAGTGCTATTTTGTTTTAGACATTTTAATGAGCAAGATATGAGGCAATACCTACTTTCAAAGGTAACCATTACAACTTAGAAACATCAAAAGAGGAATTATAATAAATAAACCAATATGTAAAATAAGAGAAGACATTTATGGTTGTAAATGCAATTTTAAAAGTAATAGAAACAAGAAATAGTGATAAACTATTCAAGACTGTATCCTTTATTTTTTCTAAGTACCTACTAGCTTTCCAAATGTCAAGAGACATAAGCCAATAAGATTAAATTCACAATACATATTAAATATCAGCAAAATCAATTATAAAACACCTAGAATAAAACAAGTATCCAGTTTTCCTTTTTGATCTGGCGTATAACTCAAAATATAACAAATTTTAAGAAAAAGGGCAGACATTCTGGACACAGGTGAGTTGGAGATCAAATATACATGTTCTTTAGAAGCTAAGATTTTTAGGCTGTTGGGTGGGGAGAAGGGGTCTCACAATGTAGTGGTTGTTGGCTCAGAGTCTCCCCACTGCAATTTTGGAAACCTGCCCACCACTATGCCCCCTTTTTTTACAGGGCCCTGAGGTAGATAGCTGATTCTGTCACAGCTAGAAAAGGTATCTTTTGGCATCTGATGTGGCTGGTTTTTGTTCATTTTTTTTTTTTTTTTGTCTATTTATATTCTCAAAGATGATGTCTAAACTTCTCACTGACTTTGAAGTTTGTAGTAGATATTTAATATTAATTTCCTATCAGCCTTCTCCTTCTCTTCCTCCTCATCATCACCATTTTTAAAGACCTGGATACTGATGCTGACTTCATTTTCATCACCATAGGGTGACTTTAGCCACATCTGTGCCTTAATAGTTACCATCACTGAGGGTGAAGAAGAGTCTTCAAAGCAAAATGGTTTATATTATTTTATTGAGCCTTGAAACACAGTGACTTTACTCTTCTTATATTATTACTAGCAATATGAAAATTTTAGTTTACATTCTCCAAATTTGATATGTCTATAATTTATAAAGGGGGCTGAATTGTATTCAAGCTAGGAGTAGTATTATTTTTTAACAAAAACATATCATGTAATACAGCTTACAAAATTCACAATCATCTCTAGGTCTAATTCTGAATGGGAGCTTCACACACACACACACATATGCAAACATATGTGTATATGCATATACACATGCACACAAATGTAGGTGTGTTCGTGGGTTTGGCTTTTAGTAATAAAGAAAAAAGACTAAGCAGAGCTGAGTGTTATTGCTATGGGCAAAATTAAGCAAGAGTCCAGCCAAGCTTGATCTCAAGCATTAACTGAGGAAATTAATGCAGGTGTAAAGGAGACATTATTGTTGAAACTAAGGGACCAAAACATTGGGAGTAAAGGTGGATAAAATAAGGGAGGCAGGGAGCTGTTGAAGACCCAGCAAGTTCACGAGACAGAGGAAAATCCTGACCAGAGATTGCTCCAAAGAAAGGTCAGAAGCACACAAACTCTCTTTCAATGTCCTGGTCACTTTGTTCCAAAGAACAGTTGGTGAGGCTGAACAGGACCCTTATTATCTTTGGTGTAGTTCTTAATGACAAATGCTAAATCTTTCTCTTCTGGCATCTAGGGTGGGGAGCAGCATGAGATGTAATAGAGAATACTGTGTTCTCTCAATGTTTGGTAGAGATTATCACTCTGGGGCATATCTCTTAACTTTTCCTTAAACTATATCTTTGGGTCTCACATTTTCCTAGATTGGATTGAAATCTGAGTTAGTAAATCCTTCAGGATTCTGATTTTTCTTAATAATTTTTCTAAGCTGACCACTTTAAAAGACAGTATAGTGGTTAAAAATTCAATCTCATTTTTTTTTCTAGTCAAACCTTACTGATATTTATATACTAAATTTCAAGATTAGTATTTGACAGTGAAGTAAATAAAATTTCTTTCTTTTTTTTTTTTTTGGCTTCCCAAAAGCTTAGAGAATCTAAGTATATTCATCTACATGGTTTCTGTTTTTACAGGATTCAGAATTATCTCTTTCCATTCAAGAATTAGGTCTATCTCCTTTTCCCAAGAAGTTTCTAGATACATCCTGCAAGCAGAGAGATAAACAATGTCTGATATAACAATGTTTATGGAGGGAGAGAAGGTCTTTCTCAGAATTCTAAATTAAAACAAAACAATACAGAAACAAATAAACAACTAAGCCAAGATATACTTAACCATCTAAAACACTGAATAAATTCATTAAACAAAGTGACAAGAGGAGAGAGAAACTGATTCTCTCCGAGGAATGTAAAAAGGCTTTAATGAGAAGGGAATCTTTAAATTAGATTAGGAAAAGGTAAATATGAACTTGCTCAGCAAAGAAAACAGGGAATGGTATTTTAGGTAAAAGCAACAGCATTTGCAAAGATAAGAAGTTACAAAAAAAAAAACATGGTATGTTTGGGAAATTGGGTTTGGAAGGAGCATCAGGTCTATTGGTCGGATGGTGGAATGTGAACTAGAGTCAAATGCTATATGGCCTCATGGGCCATATCACAAATGCCAGAATTACCATTAATTAACTGGAAGGGAGCCACCAGATTCTGTCAAGAAGGAAAATAATGTAATTAGATTTGTTCTACGGAAATAAGACACCAGACTCTCTGAAATATAAAGTATACCAGATTTCCTGCAGTTCATAGATTGTCTCCACTGTTGTCACAACTCACAGTAATTATTGATAACAGCTGGGTGGTTAACTCTGGGGACCTTGTGGCTATGCGGGACATCTTAAAGCTTTTTTCCTTTAAATTAAATTAACATATCAGGGGGAGAAGATGGTGGTGGAATAGGGAAATCTTTCTTGCTCCTCCTCCCAGGACCAGACTTGAAATAAAACTAAATTGAGGAACATTCACTCAGAATTACCAATTGCGGTCCAGCTGAGGAGACATACAAGGAAGGGCAGAAAGCTCCTAGAGACTGGTAGGAAGGGTGAGATCACAAGAGGGGCTGGCCCAGCTCCCACCGGCGGCAGGCCCAGAGTGAGCAGGAATCTCTTGGCTGTGGGAGATTTTCCCAAGGGGGTGTTTCCTGAGAGGATCAAGGCCTGGACCCCAGGCTAGTCTATCCAGTTGGGAGCACCAGAGCCTAGAACAGCAGCCCACGAAACATCCAGCCACAAAAGGCAGCAGGGAACCTGGCCACCAGGAAGAGGGAGATCTGAGCCACAGGTTTTAGTTTTTTTGTTTCTTTGTTTGGTTTTTTAAACCTAGAGCACAGCAGCTTCCATGGAGGGAGGATGATGCAGAGCAGAGTTACCCAAGGAGAGGCTAGGGTGGGAAGCAGTGGGGGAGGCATGGAAAATTAGCGGCTGGAAGACCAGCAATTGGTCGTATTCCCCCAGACTGAAGCAGCCATTTTTTTCCTGAGAGGTGCAGGCTCCTTCCAGAAGCCACAATTTGGGAAAAGAAAAATACACTGCCCTAGGGGCTACAGCTCAACCCCAGGAAGCCTGCCTGCCACACCTTGTATCTCAACCCTTGTGGAAGAGACAGCAGCAGAGGCCAAGCCTGTGGGTTTGAACAGTCTCATGGAGCAACAATGGCTGGCTTGAGGGTGGGGACATCTGCCCCACTGTCTCAGGAACCTGACTGGTGTTGCCTCCGGGGACAGCTGATCCCACTGGACTGCATACAAGGATCTCTGCCCAGCCAAGGACAGGGAAATATTTTGCGACACTCTCAGAGGAGTAGCTCTGGGATGGAGAAACACACCCACAACTTTCCCTGAAATCTGAAGGGCATCTCCCCCTCATGGTACCCAGAGGTCTCATACTCTGAATTCTGCTTAAAGTCCTTTCAGAAAAAGACTTTTCAATAATTAAGACTGCCAACAGACCGGTAGGTGAAGGTGGTCAGAAGAGGAGCTGGGAACCTCCTCCTTGGGTTGGACCATCCCTGAGACCTGTGTTGCTAACCAACTAGACTTAGAGTGCAGGTTGGCCCTTCCCACGTGCAGCCAAGTCCTGTGCAGACAGACACAAACTGTGTATCACTTGAAGATTCAAACTGGTTGCTGACAGTCAACGGAGGACAGTTTCTGACAGTGGCTAGAACCACTGTACATCCTTGGAGGCCAGAATTGGCCAACAAAACAGTCAACCTCAGGCATCAGAAGAACAGGCTCCAAAGGGAACTCCCAGGAAGCACTAAACTCTGCTGAGATGAACGCCACTTTTCTTCTTCTTTTTCTTTTTTCATTATCTTCTATATTTTTCTTATTTATTGCTTTGTTATTTTAGTGTCTCTTTTTTCTTTGATATCTCTAATTTTTCACTGTCCTCTTCTTACTCTATTTTTTTCCTTCTTTTTCCTGCTTTCTCTTCTTTTTTGTCTTTCTGCTTTTTCTTTTTTTCCTTTTCATAATTTGTTTCTTCCTCTTTTATTTTATACCATTTCCTTCCCCTATTCTTTAGTCTTTCTTTCTTTCACCTCTGTCTTTTCATATTTCTTTTACTTCCCTTTTGTATTATTTACATTTTTTTTTTATTATTCTTGTTCTCTTTTCTCTTTTGTGGTTGTTTTTGTTGTTGTTGTAGGGGTCTTTGGTGTATTTCTGTTTTGTTTTTGATTTGTTCTGTTCTGTCAGCACTTGCGCGACAGCTCGCACGATGTGGTATGGAGTGATCCTCCAAGTCAGCCAGCCTGAGAGGAGATACTACCCCTTGTCACAGAAGTCAGACTAGAGGAAGATATAAAAGGCATCCAAATTGAAAAGGGGAAAGTAAAACTGTTATAATTCACAGATGACATGATATTGTACATAAAGACCCTACAGAGTCCACCAAAAAACTGCTAGATTTAATGTAGCAGGACACAAAATTAACACCCAGAAATTGATGGCATTTTATACACCAGTAGTGAATTTTCAGAAAGAGAAACTAAGAAAACAATCCTCTTTACCATTACAATAACAACAATAAAAGATACCTGGGAATAAACTTAACCAAGGAGGTAAAAGACCTGTACTTGAAAAACTGTAGGACATTTAAAAAAGGAAACAGAGCCCTGGCCGGTTTGGCTCAGCAGTTGGAGCGTCCGCCTGCGGTCCGGAGAGACCCGGGTTCGGTTCCCGCTAAGGGCATGTACCTCGGTTGCAGTTTGTCCCCGGCCCTGGTTGGTCATGTAGGTGGCAGCCACTCGATGTGTCCCTTTCACATCGATGTTTCCCTCTCTCTCCCTCCCACCTGTACAAAAAATAGAAAAGTGTCCTCGGGTGAGGATAAAAAAAATAAAAAATAAAAAAGGAAACAGAGGAAGATACAAACAAGTGGAAGCATATACCATGTTCATGGATTGGAAGAATTAACAACATTAAAATGTCTATACCACTTAGAGCAATCTACAGATTTAATGCAATCTCTATTAAAATACCCATGGCATATTTCACAGATCAAGAACAAATATCCCAAAAATGTATATGAAACCAGAAAAGACCCTAAATAGCCACAGCAATCTTAAGAAAGAACAAAGTAGGAGGGATCACAATACTGGATATCAAATCATACTACAAAGTCATAGTCATAAAAACAGCCTGTTACTGGCACAAGAACGGTCATATAGTCCAATGGAACGAAACAGAGAACCTACAAATTGACCCATACCAATGTGGTTAATTAATATTTGACAAAAGAGGTAAGAGCATACAATGGAGTAAAGATAATCTCTTCAATAAATGGTGCTGGGAAAATTAAATAAGTACATACAAAAACAAAACACAGATTAAAAAACGAGACCACCAATTTACACCATACACAAGAATAAGCTCAAAATGGATAAAAGACTTAAATGTAAGTTGTGAAACCATAAATATCCTAGAAGAAAACAAAAGCAGTAAAATCTCAGACATCTCATGTAGCAGTATTTTCACTGATACATTTCCTAGGACAAGGTAAAGAAAAGCAAAAACTAACAAATGGGACTACATCAAACTAAAAAGCTTCTGCACAGCAAAAGAAACCATCAACCAAAAGCAAAGGGAACCTACTACATGGCAAAATATATTTACCAATTATATATCTGATAAGAGTTTAATTTCCAAAATATACAAAGAACTCATACAACTCAACACCAGGAAGACAAACAATTCAAACTAAAAATGGGCAAAGGATTTGAATAAACACTTCTCTAAAGAGGACATATAGATGTCCAATAGACATATGAAAAAATGCTTAATGTCACTAATCATCACAGAGATGCAAACTAAATGTACTATGAGGTATCACCTCACACCTGCCAGAATGGCTACCATTAATAAATCAACAAACAACAAGTGTTGGCAAGAATGAAATGCAGACTGGTGCAGCCACTGTGAAAAACAGTATGGAGACTCCTCAAAAAACTAATAATTGTTTTGCTGTCTGACCCAGTGTTTCCCCTTCTGGGAATATATCCTAAGAATCTCAAAACACCATCAGAAAGAATATATGCACACTCCTATGTTCATAGCAGCACTATTTACGCTAGCTAAGATTTGGAAACAGCCCAAGTGCCTATCAGTAGATGAGTGAATAAAAAAAAGCTGTGATACATTTACACAATGAAATATTATGCAGCTGTAAAAAAAAAAAAAGGATGTCTTACACTTTGATTCAGCTTGGTTGGACCTGGAGACTATTAGGCTAAGCGAAATAAGCCAGTTAGATGCTGAGTGAAATAAACCAGTTAGATATCACATATTTTCATTTATATGTGGAATCTAATGAACAAAATAAGTTGATGAACAAAACAGATCCAGAGGTATGGATGCATAGAACAGAATATCAGATCTCAGTGGGGTTGTTGGGAGGGTACAGGAAGAGCTTAACCAGAGAACATATATGGATAAATGCACAACCCATTGACACAGACAATAGCATGGGGAAGACCTGGGATGGGGCTGCAGAAGGGTGGAGTGGGGCAAAAAGGGGGGAAATAAGAGACATCTGTAATACTGTCAACAATTCAAAAAACTAGCATATCAGACCTACGTTTTCTGACTTAGATATAAAGTGACTGTGCTCATATCTTAAAATTAGAAAAATAAATATATGGTGAAAAATTAATTACAATAATATTCAAAGCATAAAAAAAATTTCATTTGTTTAACATAAATAATATTGATTTTTGTTTAAAACCAAATAAACAGAACAAAAATAAGGTGATACCAAATAAGAACATGTGATTCAAAGAAACAATTTGATCATTGACTGTCATGTGAAATTTGGTAATTTATTAAATATTTCTAGACCCAACTAATAAGTATTTATTGAGAATATGTTATATACCAAATTTTCTGCTAGAATATATATGTAGATCACTGGTATACAGTGTTGCATAGAGAGAAAATAAGAAAATGATTTTCTCCCTAGACCCAGAAAAAGAACCCTCCATAAGTTTGCCAAAAAAATCTTGAGTTTAGGGCTCCAAAGAATTAGAGTCAGGGGGTTATCTGCTGCAGGGTTATTCTATTCTAGCACATCGTACCTGAGATGCTAGTCATTGGCTATCTATAAGCCAACTTTCCAAAAGCAAAAGTGTATTTTCTTCCACTTTAAACAGACAATAACTGAATTATAATAGTAAACCAAGAAACTTTCCAAGACTGGGTGGTATACATTTGCAACATAAAAAGACTCAGTTTGGGGTGCACTTTTTAAATGTCTAAAACAATGAGTGAATAAAAGAACTAACTGGAGAAAAAATAACATTGAGGAATCTGTGTAAAAACAACTATGAATAAAACATGGGCTTGCCCAGCTGGTGTGGCTCAGTGGTTGAGCATCAATCCATGAACTAAGAGGTTGCTGGTTTGATTCCTGGTCAGGGCACATGCCCAGGTTGTGGGCTCAATCCCCAGTGGGGGGCATGCGGGAGGCAGACAATCGATGTTCTCTCTCATCGATGTTTCTATCTCTCTCTCCCTCTCCCTTCCAATCTCTCTAAAATCAATAAAAAAATTAAAAAAAAAAAAAAAGCATGGGCTTTGAACTGAGGTTACTATCTTAGTAAATCTCTGAGTATTTGTGCTTTTCATTTCAAGATTTATTTCTGATGAAGATCATCATCTCTTGTCAAATTTTCTTTTAGCTATACAACGAGAAAGCAATCAGCCCTGGCCAGTGTAGCTCAGGCCTTTGGGCATCAAAATGTTGCTGGTTCGATTCCCAGTCAGAGCACATGCCCAGGTTGCAGGCTCCATTCCCAGTGAGGGGCATGCAGGAGGCAACTGATCAATGTTTCTCTCTCCTCTCTCCCTCTCCCTTCCTCTCTCTCTCTAAAAATCAATTTTTAAAAAAATATTTAAAAAGAAGCAATAATTTCCATCAAAAACTCCTATTTCTTTTTTAAAATATGTTTTTATTAGTGAGAGAGAGAGAGAAGGGGAGAGAGAGAGAGAAAGATAGACATTAATGAGAGAGAAACATCAATTGGCTGTCTTCTATATGCCCCTTACTGGGGATAGAGCCCACAACCCTGGCATATGTCCTGACTCGGGATTAAAATGGCAACCTCTTGGTACTCAGCTAACTGAGCCACACTGGCCAGGGTAAAAAAAAAAAAAAAAAAAAAAAATCTCTTTATTTCTTGTTATCACTTGAAATAATGATGCTCACAGAGGTAGAAGTGTTAATTATGGGGCTTTTAAAGATAAGCTATAAATATTGGATCTTAAAGTTTTTGGAGTACTGTCTAGAAATCTCCTTCCAACCACCCTTCTCCTCCATCAGTGCATACTTCTCCACATTCTTGCAGTCAAAGTCACAGGAAATATATTTCGTATTTTATAATTGGATTTAAAGTAGATGCAAATTACAACTAAGTCAAATCTTAGAACCAATCAAGTGAAAATTTCCCTTATTCTTCACCTGGGATACATTATACAATTAAAAATTTTAAGTATTAATATAAATTTAGAATATCTTGAATAAAAGGAAGGCAATAAATATCATTTGATTATAGTAAATGAGTAACATTTGTATGTAATTTGATTCTGTGAAGTAATGAACATGTTTCAAATCTTCTACAACCACTCATAAAATGGTCATATTTTTTTCTTTGATCTGGTAGGGAAATTTTTGAAGTCAGTAAAAATTCTGGTGCTTTCCTCTAGCCAAAATTAACTACTGCAAGGCTACAAGCACCTCATAAGAGTAATATTCTAACTTTCTAAAATGGGAAAACAATACTGGTTATTTTGGTAAATGTTATAGTTATCTTTTTTATATTTTCTAATTCTTCACATTTGAAACCCTCTCCTCAAAACAGATCAATATAATTTGATAAAATGTCTCTAGTTCCCCAGGAAAAGTTTCTATTCTTGAGCAAAGTAAAATCTTGACTTAGTTGCTGAATTTGAAAAGAAATAGTGTTTTCATTTATTATGTTTAATACTTTAAAATATCTTGGATTCATTTCCCTTCTTCATATAAACATTTGCATTCCAAATAAATAATGTAAAGAAACTGACAGATTCTGTGGCCTATGTTTTAATGAGTTGCCTTACAAACCCTCTTTCAAAAGAAACCCCTCTCCTAAGTTTGTAATAACTGACTTTGCTTTTCTCAAGTCCTTTTCAGTTTTTGTTTACTATTATTATTATTTTTTAAATTTTTATTTTATTTTAAATAATTTAAAATTTTTTTAAATTTATAGTTGATATACATTACTATACTCATTTCAGGTATACATCCCAGTAATTAGCCATTACATAACTTACTAAGCAATAATCCTGATATATCTCTCACTCAACTAACACAATACATAGTAATTAGAATATTATTGACTATATTCACTATGCTGTATTATAACATCCATGATTATTCTGTAACATCCAATTTGTACTTTTATTTATTTATTTATTTAGTTGGTTAGTTAATCCTCACGCAAGGATATTTTTCTTCTCCTTTTTTTTTTTCCTAAGCCATTTGTTCTTTATTCTAGAAATATAAACCAATGACACAATCGTAAATATAGAAACTACAGAGAGGTAGACCTCAAAGAAATGAAAGGTGGTATTACCTGGACAAGCAATGATGTAATTGTGATGTACTATGAAGTGGGGACAGTGGGATGATAAGCAAAATAGATTAAAGAATAAAACAAAAGGATGGAGAACATCAAAAATTTTACAAAAAAGTCATGTTTCATGTGTATAGATATAGCCATTCAGTTCTAGAGGAAGGTTAGAGGAAGCATCAGGTTAGAGGAAGTTCCTGGAAGTGCTCTTAAGTCATAAAGCATTATGCAAATATGTAATTATTTATAGTATCATTATATTTTAGGATAAGAAAAAAATACTTCATGTTGTGTATAAGGTGTGTTGCACTCACACACCATTTTGGATCCATTTTACACTGACATTTTAATTTTGATTGTTAATACATTTATAATTATTACTACTTCTATCATATATCCCCAACAAAGAGAATAAAGGAATAAATTATGACATGGAGGTGACATAAGAAATATTTTGTTTCTAATTTA
Organism: Molossus molossus; assembly: GCF_014108415.1. Classification (NCBI taxonomy): domain Eukaryota; kingdom Metazoa; phylum Chordata; class Mammalia; order Chiroptera; family Molossidae; genus Molossus; species Molossus molossus. The sequence goes on from NW_023425401.1 coordinate 44,768,836, forward strand.
TTTATTTATTTATTTTTGTTACAGATGTTTCTCCTTTTCCCCCCACTGATTCCCCCTCTCCCTCCCTCCCTGCCCTGTCCCCAGCTTTGTTGTCCATGTCCGTTGTTCATGCATACATGCATATAAGTTCAGTGGTTTATCTCCCCTCCCACCCCCTCTTCTGGGGATTGTCAGTCTGTACCCCACTTCCACGTCTCTGGGACTATCCCATTCCTCAGACTGTTATGTTTATTATATTCCACAAATAAGTGAGATCATATGATACTTGTCTTTCTCTGTTTAGCTTGTTTCGCTTAGGATAATACTATCCAGGTCCCTCCATGTAGTCTCAAAGGATAAGAGATCCTTCTTTCTTACAGCTGCATAGTACTCCATTGTGTATATGTACCAAAGCTTTTTTATCCATTCGTCTACTGATGGACACTTGGGCTGTTTCCAGATCTTAGCTATTGTAAATAGTGCTGCTATAAACATGGGGGTACATATATTCTTTCTGATTGGTGTTTCAGGCTTCTTAGGGTATATTCCTAGAAGTGGGATCACTGGGTCAAATGGCAGTTCAATTTTTAATTTTTTGAGGTAACACCATATTGTTTTCCATAGTGGCTGCACCAGTCTACATTTCCGCCAGCAGTGTACTAGAGTCCCCTTTTCTCCACACCCTCACCAACACTTGTTGTTTGATGATTTGTTGATGGCGGCCATTCTGACAGGTGTGAGGTGGTACTTCATTGTTGTTTTAATTTGCATCTCTCTGATGATTAGTGATGTTGAGCATTTTTTCATATGTCTCTTAGCCATTTGTATGTCCTGTTTGGAGAGGTGTCTATTTAGATCCTCTGCTCATTTTTTAGTTGGGTTCTTTGTCTTCCTTTTCTTGAGTTTTATGAGCACTCTATATATATTGGAATTCACCCCTTATCTGATATATCATTGGCAATTATGCTCTCCCATACAGTGGGTAGCTTTTCTGTTTTGATGATTGTATCTTTTGCTGTGCAGAAACTTTTGAGTTCAATGTAATCCCATGTGTTCATTTTTTCCATTATTTCTATAGCCTTAGGTAATGTATCAGTGAAAATTCTGCTGCGTATAATATCTGAAATTTTGTTGCCTACAGTTTTTTTTCTAGGATTTTTATAAATTCATGAATCACATTTAAATCTTTTATCCATTTTGAGTTTATTCTTGTGTATGGTTTAAGTTGATGGTCTAGTTTCATTTTTTTGGCATGTAGCTGTCCAGTTTTCTCAGCACCATTTATTAAAGAGGCTGTCCTTACTCCACTGTATGCTCTTGCCACCTTTGTCAAATATTAATTGAGTATATTGCCTTGGGTCCATTTCTGGGTTCTCTGTTCTGTTCCACTGGTCTATATGCCTGTTCTTGTGCCAGTACCAGGCTGTTTTGATTACAGTGGCTTTATATATAACCTGATATCTGGTAATGTGATCCCTCCTACTTTGTTCTTCTTTTTCAAGATTGCTGTGGCTATTCAAGGTCTTTTTTAGTTCCATATGAACTTTTGAAGTATTTGTTCTAGTTCTGTGAAGTATGTCGTTGGTATTTTGTTGGGGATTGCATTGAATCTATAGATTGCTTTGGGTAGTATGGACATTTGAATGATGTTAATTCTTCCACTCCATGAACAGGGTATGTGCTTCCACTCTTTTATATCTTTCTCTATTTCTTTTTTCAATAACCTGTAGTTTTCTACGAATAGGTCATTTACTGGTTTGGTTAAGTTTATTCCTACGTATCTTAATTTTTTTTGCCGCATTGTAAATGGGATTGTTTTCTTAGTTTCTCTTTCTTTGAGTTCATCATTGGTGTATAAGAATGCTATCGATTTCTTGACATTAATTTTGTATCCTGCTACTTTTCTAAATTCATGTATTACGTCAAGTAAATTTTTGATGGAGTCTTTGGGGTTTTCTATGTATAGTATCATGTCATCTGCTAATAATGACAGTTTCACTTTCTCCTTTCGGATGCAAGGCTGGTACAATATTCCCAAATCAATAAACGTGATACACCACATAAATAAAATGAAGAATAAAAACCACATGATCATATCAATAGATGCCGAAAAAGCCTTCGACAAAATCCAGCATCCATTTCTGATAAAAACACTCAGCAATGTGGGAATAGAGGGATCATATCTTGACATAATAAAGGCCATATATAAAAGACCTACAGCCAATATCATACTCAATGGGCAAAAACTAAAAGCCTTTCCTTTAAAAACAGGAACAGGGCAAGGATGTCCACTTTTGCCACTCTTATTTAACATAGTATTGGAAATCTTAGCCACAGCAATCACACAGGAAGAAAAAAAAATGAAAGGATTTTTTTTTTTTTGTTATCCTCACCCGAGGACATTTTTCCATTTTTTGTTCAGGTAGAGTGGGAGGGAGAGAGAGAAACAGAGAGAGAGAGAGAGAGAGAAACATCAATGTGAAAGGAACACATCGAGTGGCTGCTACCCACACAACCGACCAGGGCCGGGGACAAACTGCAACCGAGGTACTCGCCCTTAGCAGGAACCGAACCCGGGTCTCTCAGAACCGCAGACCGACGCTCTAACCGCTGAGCCAACCCGGCCAGGGCTAAAAGGATATTTTTCTATTGAGTTTTAGATAGAGTGGAAGGGAGGGAGAGAGAGAGATAAACATTGACGTGAGAGAGACACATTGATTGGTTGCTTCCTGCACATCCTCGATCAAAGCTGTGGATTGAACCTGCTCCCCAGGTATATGCCCTTGACTGAAATTGTATCTGCAAACTTTTGGTCCCTGGGCTGATGCTAAAACTGTTGAACCAAATAGGCCAGGGTCAATTTGTACTTTTCAATTTCTTTATTTTTTTAAACCCATTCCCCTCACTCCCCTCTGATTTGGTAACATAGAGTACTCATACAACTCAACAATAGGAAGACTAACAATCCAATTAAAAATGAGTGGAAGACCTGAATACACACTTTTCCAAACAGAACATACAAATGGCCAGGAGACATATAAAAAATGCTCATCATTTTTAATCATCAGAGAGATGCAAATTAAAATGACTATGAGATATCACCTCACACCTGCTAGAACTGTGGCCATCACCAAATCCTCAAACAAAAAATGCTGGCAAGGATGTGGAGAAAAGGGTACTTTAGCACACTGTAGAAATGCAGACTGGTGCAGCAACTATGGAAAACAATATGGTGTTTCCTCAAAAAATTTAAAACCGAACTGTCATTTGACCCAGTGATCTCACTTCTTGGAATATACTCTAAGAAGCCTGAAACACCAATCGGGAAGAATATATGCACCCTAATGTTCATAGCAGCTATTTACGATAGGTAAGATCTGGAAACAGCCCAAGTGCCCATCAGTAGATGAGTAGATAAAAAAAAACTGTGGTACCCATACACAATGGAATACTATGCAACTGTAAGGAAGAGAGATATCTTACCCTTTGAGATGACACGGAAGGACCTGGAGGGTACTATGCTAAGCAAAATAAGCCAGTCAGAGAAAGACAAGTACCACATTATCTCACTTATTTGTGGAACCTAATGAACAAAATAAGCTGTCGAACAAAAGACATCTAGAATCACGGTAGAAGAGAACAGACAGAAACCTCAGAAGGATTGGGTGTGGGAAGGGAGGGAAGAGATAAACCAAAGAACTTATATGCATATATGCACAACCAACTGACATGGACAATAGGCTGGGGAAGGCAGGAGGGTTGGGAGTGGAAAGAAGGGGTAAACGGGAAAAAAGGGGGGACATCTGTAATACTTTCAACAAAAATACATAGATACATACATAGATACATACATACATACATACATACATACATACATACATACATACATGAGGAAGAAATCAATATGGCTGGGTGGGTCTTAAGTTTGGCAAAGATTCCCAGGAAGAGAAGTGGTTAAGTTGGATTTCAAAGAAGAGAGATGAATTTTTCTGGACAGATAAGGAAAAGGGCATTTGAAACAGGGAAAATAGCCTATTTGAAAGTGTTCCAGAGCATGAAACAGTGTTTCCAGTTAGCTGAGTGGTCTTCACTGTGCTCAGGACTGAATTGGATTATGCCTCTGTGCTAGGCTAAGCATTTTGGACATCATCCAGCCAGAAGGCAAGGAAGAGTTCCTCTCCTAGCAGTGAGTCCTTTCTTATCCTATTTGTCTATTTAAACATTGCTTATTTGTTCTTACCCTTGTTGTCTAATGTCAATGTATGCAGATTTGATATATTAAGTTACATAGTGCATAACAAGTTAATATTTAATTAGCAGTAATGATTTTTGTTGTGCTTATATCTATATTAGGTGGATCCTAAGTATTTCATAAGTAGACAAAGCATATTTTAAAAAAAAAGTAGAAAGTGAAAAGGTGCAATATGCTTTACTTATCTCTTTCTCTCTCTCTGTTTTTTTAAGAAAACAACTTTATTGAGTTTTAGTTGATATATAAACTGCTGCACATATTTAATGTATACAATTTGATGAGTCTGGATATATTCAAGCACCAGTGATACCATCACTACAATCAAGATAATAGACATATCTAACACCTCCCAGAGTTTCCCTGTGTCTCTTAGTTTTGTTGTGTTGGTTTTGTGATAAGAACACTTAACATGAGATCTACCCTCTTAATGAATTTTGAAATTCACAATACTCTATGTTGCACAGCACATCTCTAAAACTTATTCACCTTGTGTATTTGAAACTTTATACCTATTCTATGTCTTAAATTTCCCAGATCAGTATCACCTGGGGCACTTATTATACTGATAGATCCCATGGCACAGCACCCCCGCCCCCTCCCAAACCTACTGCATCAGCATCACCATGGGAAGTCCTGGAAACTGTGTGCTCAAGGTGACTGAAATGCCTGGAAGAATTGGGGAAATATCATTTTGGGGAGCGTATTTCTTCAAAGGAAGCTTAAAAATCTTGGGTATTCTGTCTTCAGGTTGAGCTTATGTTAATAAAAGGTAATGAAACTGCTGGTGAAGCTTCAGTTGTTATGGTTAATTGATGGTTTACTTGCTCATCCTTTCAAAAGGACTGTAAATTTAAGGGAAGAGGACATATCAGTAACAGAGTCCCAGCTTCTAACATAAATAAAGACTCAATAAACATTTGTTCATGTATGAATGAATGTCATTTCAATCATTCATGCATTTTTTAGTGTAATGTAAATGCCATTATAATTTTTAAATATTAACAAAATAACACAATAGAATGAAAATTTACACTAGTGTGAGAAAGTAGAAACATACCTTAATTATAGTAGGAAGGCCTGAATATACAGCAAATCATATATATTCTCACTGCATATATCCAAAACAATGCTATAAGCCAGGTGCCATTGGTAACTGTTTGGAATGTAGTAAATCACCCCTAAAATTCTGACTCAAATAGCTAAAATAATAGGATGTTTAATATAGAGAAGACCTAATATTCTAAAATATTTTACTCTATTAATACTCAAAAATAACATAAAATGCATTGAGCTAGAATTTAAAATACACAAATATAACATTTAAGGCACTAAATAATAAGTGAAAGCCCTGACTCTTTGAATTTGTGTTGTACAAACCTACTAATAACTATGCATATGTGGATTAGCAAAAGATGTGGATTTAGAAAACCTGTGTTTTCATTTTGGATTTGATACATGAATTCTGTGATACTGGGCAAGTCAATTTCCTCACTTGAGAAAAAAGAAAACTATATAAAATTATCTTTCAATTCTCTCTAAACTAAAATCTCTGTATCTTGTATGAACTTCATTCATGCATTTTTAAAACGGGTTCTCCTTGTGTATTTTACTAGATGTTTGGCTATAAAGCACAAAGGCCATCTAATGAATTAACACTGAAAAATGCCATTTAATTGGGCTTTTACCATAATATGAACAGTTTACTTTACATTCTTAATAAGGTTAAACAAAATACATTTTTTTTCATATCAGCTAATTATCAAATACCCTAAAATATAATGTGTTTTTATAAAATTATTTAATCTGTCTCCTGTGCCATGGCGTAATTAAAAATGATTTTGAATTTCACATATATTGCATTTTATAGAAAGCAAACAGGATCAATCGAATTGTTACCTGAAATTAAAGGTATTGAAACATGATTTCCTTAAATAGATACTATTCTCCACTAGGAGAAGTTCCTGATTCATGAATTTTCTCCTACATGCGGGAAGATATTATTAGAGAGGAAAGGCAGAAGAGTAAAAACAACTGGATACATATTTTAAAATGGATCTCAGTATAGTAAAGAAACATTTTTTTCTCAACAATTGACATTCAAAGGACAAGAGGTAACATGGGCCATATTTTCTATTACCTTAACAATGTCAAAGAGAGACCATTTTCCTGCAAGTTAGAGCAGAATACCATGTCAATAAAGTAATTTTATTTTCCTAAATACCATCAGAATAACAAGTTGAAAATTCAGGGGACATTTAAAAATATTTCTTAAATATAAAACAAATTTTGCTATTTCCCAAACATTTTGATTTAAGAATCATTTTGTAGATTATATGGCTGGAGGAGCAGGTAAAGAAAATGCCACAAAGAAAGCTTTCTACACTAGCTCTACCTCTGTAGAGCTTTATATGAGGTCATTACAATTTGTTCCTGCTATAATCATTTCAGAGGACACTGCTCATGAGAGAGAAGGCAGAGGGTCCATGGCGTGAATTGCTTCTGGTGATTTAATCACAGTCATTAAAGAAAGCAGGATCCTGAACACTGCCAGCCACCAGCTGCAAATACAATAACTGTGAAATTTATTTTTACAAATATACTGGCAATTCTATAATAGTGTGAATGAATACTGAGGAGAGCCTATTCAGTTGGTACATTTACTGAATTAGGCATTGACTTCCATAGAGTGCAATTGCTGCTAGAGTTCCACTTCAAAGTTCTCTTGAAAAGATGCATAGAAATAAAATGATATTTTAAGTGCCCTAGAGAATCTTTACACATAGGGAGAGCATGCTCTAAGGCCTTTTGCAAAGCAAAATTTACTCTACTGAAGGATGAACAGAACTTCCTTTTATTTTATTTTTTATAAATTTCTCTAAATCTCTATTTCAAAATAAAAATATTTCAGCCATTTTACTCTTTAATTTATAGTACTGTAAAGTTGGATTTTTGTAAATTAAAAAAAAAAAAAAAGAACGCACTTGCTTCATCTCATACCTACTGGCATACAGTATTGTTACCAGTTTTTCATTCAGTCAACAAATATTTATCATGTGGGTAGTATGTGGCAGGGTTGTCAGGGGAGATTCTTTCTGAGAAGATGACTTATAAGCAGAAGAAAATAAAGGAGAAAATTATGTGGGAATTTGGGGGAAGAGTCTGACTACTTAGCTCAATGTACTAATGATTTTGAATTAGGAATCACCATTATTGTGACATATATTACTTTTTAATATAAGAGAGATGGATTTTGCATAATCCTTGATACATAGTTCACACATGAGCAAATGGTTTAGAACTGCAGCTATGGATTATATCACATGTTGTTCAAACCGCTGCAATGTATTGTTATAACACATGACACACTATTTAATTTCTTTCAGTCTTAGTTCCTCATTTGTACAATAGAGAAAACAATTTCTTATAAAGTTACTTTAAGGACTAAGTGGAATGATATATGCATAATGCCTAACATAAAGTAAGTGCTTAATGTAGTAGCAATTATTATTTAATAATAACAAATGAGTGTAATTTAGAACTCTACTCCCACTTTTTTATATAGCATTCCTTCATTAAACATTTACTAATCCCTCACTATATGTTACACACCAAGATAATGACGGAAGTACCAAAATTTAAGAAACACCAATGTATCTTTATTGGCATGGGAAAGAATCATGAAAAGTCATTTATAATATAATGCAATAATTACCATAATGAAGAACACAAAGTAAATGTACACCATTTGAGAGCCTGAATGGAGGTTTCACAAAGGAGGGAGATGCAGAAAATTGAACCTTGCAGAATGAATAGGAGTTCACCATCCACTTGGAATGAATGAAGCAAAGCAGACAGAGCAGACAGAGCAGACAGCACGGCATAGTGTCCAAGGAGAGAAGCAAAGACAAAGAAAAAACAACAAAAATGCAGGTTCTTATACTTTTAGGTTTATATACTGCACCAAAGAATCTAGACTTTATTCTGTAATATTCTGAGGCGATGCATAATTATTTCCATTTCAAAAACTTCATTTGGCCACAGTGTAAGGAATGATGTGGAAAAGTTATTAGTACTGGGACCAGCATCTTTTAATTACACAGTATTTCTGAACACCCTGGTTTGAGCTCTGGTGAGAAAAAGGCAAAGGAAGAAATTCAGAGATAGAAAAGGAAATGTAATCTATTTCCTATTCAATCATTTATTCTAAAGGAGTTAGCGATCACTGACACTACTATTCTAGATTCTGGAGATGTGTCAAATTTGGGATTTCAACTAATATGACTTGGTGGCTGATTAGATATAGAAAATGGAGGAAGAAGAAGGAGTCTAAGACCTCTCTTAAATATCCGGGTGAAAAGAAACTGAAAGAGGAAAAGTAAGAAGAGTAAATTTGGAAAGGAAAATCCTATATACAGTTCTTGAGATAAGTGGGCATGTGGGCCTGGTTTACAGGAGTTTTGAGTCTAAGAAAAGACATTAAGTCACTGACACATTAGTGGAAGTCAAATGGTAGGAGGTAGGGGTTAAATGTGGTCTCTCCTGGACAGTATGTAGAATGGGAACCAAGCCAATTGTATGGGAATGTGAAGAAGAGAGTCCTGGGTCCGAAGGTGGTGGGGAAGAAACAGTCCTTGTAATCTCTAGGATACCTTTTTAAAAATGTTTTCTCAGTTTTTCATCCTTGGCCATATTTTTCTCTCAAGTGGTATAGTCTACCTTATCTACAACTTCCCTATTACATACTACATCTATGATAAAAAATCCTTCAGTTCTATCTCCAATCCTGGATGAATTCTAGCATTTAGTCTTAACTTGCAAAAATTATTCTTTAAATAATATCAACATATTAGACATATATAGCATAATCAATTAGATGAACCAGGAACAAGCTTTTGAAACAACAAAATGTAGATTTTAACATACCTAATACAATATTGTGCCCATAGTAGATGCTCAATAAACTTTTGATGATCAAACAATAATCCAGATCTAGCTTATGCCTTTATCATTTTGGCCTTAAGTAAAACAGGGAACTGTAGATCAATATTTATCACAAATATCACACATAATAGATAGGTATCAACTTATTTTTTTGGAAAGTACATTTAACTATTGAAAACTAAGTTAAAATATTTCCATTTGAAAATATACCTGTTGACTATAAAAAATAAGTAATTAATAATTAATATACTGTAGCTATATTTTTCTTCAAAGTCATATAATCTTATTCAATAAGCCCCAAATAATTGCAAACGTTAGATATATATTTCCACAATGACCTGTTATAAGGTGACCTGTTTTACCTTAAGTAGAAGCAATGCATATTCCATGAATCTCATAAAAATCATTTTACAAATAAAATAGAAACAAAAAATTAAACATGAAAAGATGTTGAAAGGGCTTATCTACCATCCATAAAGAGCACCATTACTTCAATTAATTACTAAAGATAGTAAATTTGGAGAGGTACATATCTAAAAAGCTGTTCCACAGAACTTTAAAAAAATGTATATCACTTTATGATATAGTCATTGTCTTTCTTTCAAAAACTTTTGTTTATTAAATTGCTTAAGTTAGATATGTTACATAATTTTACTTTGGAAACCACCTGCCAAAATCGTACACTAGGAGAGTCACATATAAATCTACACAAACCATTACCTTTCTATCTTCATTATTTATAATGTCATATTAACGATGAGAAAAACTCTCCTCACTTTTTTTTAAGTCTTAAAATTTATTTTATATTTTAAATTTATGTTTATTGTTGAAAGTATTACATATGTCCCTCTTTTTCCCCCATTGACCTTCTCCTCCCCACACTGGCCCCCCACTGCCTTCACCACACTACTGTCTGTGTACATTGGTTATTCATATATACATATAAGTTCTTTGGTTTATCTCTTCCAGCTCTCTCTCCACTCTTTCCTCTGAGGTTTACTTTTATAATACAAAATGTAATAGTGAGGGACTCACTCTATAAAGCAATGGCAAGTGTTTAGATGATTAGCAGAGATGTGATTCTGTCCAAAAATGTCCATGAAGATATTGATCCATGCCAAAAAGATACTTGAAATTTATTGACATATTAGTGCACCATACATCAGGAGATCCCATCCTTGACTGGCTGTCCTCTGTTCATTCCTCTAACTGTAGGACTGTTCCTTGGTGTGTATTGTTAATGTAAATCTCACCCTTCTGCAAGATTCAAACACTGACCCATGTGCCATTATCAGCTAGGCTATCAAGGTATCAGCAAGGCTATCAAGTATCATTATTGACAATACAGCCACAACATAATTGTTGGGCCAATACACTATGATAGTATTTTTATGTATTAATTCTGTAAATCAAAATTATTTAAATATCAGATATATACATTATGGGCTATTTGAACCAAGGAACATTTTCTAAATGTAGGTGTTTTTGATAGGACCAAATATCAAGGGCCATTTATCAAGGGACAAAGATGTTCATGAATGTTTTAATAGGATCAAATTTCAAGGATTTTTAATGTGGACCAAATGTCTCCATGGATGTATTGGACAGGATCAAACATTAAGGAGCCTTTGGCATGGATCAAAGGTCTCAGTGGGCATTTTATACAGCCTAAATGTCCTGAAGGCTTTAAGCATGTAACAGTAAGCAAGTATTTGAATTTATTGATACAGAACAATAGATCAGACTAGAGACTTGCTTATTATTAGCTCATGTTTTAAATGGAATAGGTTATACAGGATTTAATAGAAACCAAATTGTCATATTATGATCTTCTATGTATATAATGTTTTACCATTAATATAGCACATGTAACTATTTACCATAGGGGAAAAAAGCATCAAATAAGTAACAGTTTAACAATATTCCAAAAAAGTTAAGGATGTGTTAAATATCTCTGAAGCTAGTAATTCCGGAATACATACTAGTTTTAATTGGAGAGGGCCCATCTGGATTAGTTAAAAATTTTACTTACAGGACATTTTAATTTACATGTGGTTTTATAACATGATAATTAAAACTATGGAACTGTTATCAAAATTACTAAACAGAGGTTTTACTGGGCTTAAGCTAAGGGCGGATGTGATTGATTTATGACAAACATTAATTATATGTAAATGCATACTTTTAAAATTCTAAAACATAATTTGCATCTTAGTGAATAAGTTAAATATCTTTTCTTGAAATTTTTCTCACACCATTCCATTCATTCACTTCCATTTTTTTCATTGGCAGTGAAAAAATAAAAGTTGGCTCTATGATTATGCATGCAGAGAGGCTTAAATTAGTAAGATTTTATTTTCTGGTGAGCTGGTATCATGCTTAGAGTTATCAATAGTAGTTCAGGCGCCCTTATAAGGAGTTCTGTTGCCTCCAACACTAGGCAAGTCCATCGCCCTGAATTTTCTGTCAAACTCAGAATTCATTTTAAAAATTTTTATTAAGCCTTCAGAGAGAGTCATAAAAATGAGTCCCTACGAACCTATGGATTGTAACATCAGTATTTTAATGACATGGAGTTTGCAGAGTGTAGCATCTACTCTGTTATCAAAAAAATTGGGGCCTTGGCCTGTTTGGCTCAGTGGTTAGAGCATCAGCCTATGGACCAATGAGTCATGGGTTTGATTCCAGTCAAGGGCATGTACCTCGGTTATGGTTCATCCCCTGCCCTGGTCAAGGTTGTGCGGGAGGCAACCATTCAATGTATCCCTCTCACGTCAGTGTTTCTCTCTCTCTCCTTTTCTCTCCCTCTCTCTCCTTACCACTCTATATGAAGATAAACAGAAAAATATCCTCAGGTGAGCATTGGAAAAAAAGATTGGGTATGGCCATGGCCTGTGTTGCTCAGTTGGTTGTAGCATCATCCTGTTCATCAACAGGTTGCAGGTTCAATTCCAGGTCAGGGCACATTTCTAGGTTGCAGGTTCAATCCCCAGCATGGGAGCAAACTGATCAATATTTCTCTTCCTCTCCCTTACTCTTTTTCTAAAAAACAATATAAATATATTTTTTAAATATTGGGTATGAACCTATATAGAGACCATGTGACTTTGGGCAAATTGTTTAACCTCTCTGTGGACCAGCTATAAATGAGAAAAATAAAAACACACAAGGTTTGTTAGAATTAAATGAGTTGACATATGACACATTTGTCAATTATTTAAAATAATTTCTGTTTTTGTGTAAAAAAGAGAATGTGTGTGTGTGTGTGTGTGTGTGTGTGTGTGTGTGAGGTCATACCCTTCTTCTCTCTCCCTCTCTGTTCCCTGGGAAACATGTTAGCTGCCTGGTTTGTATCTTTCTTTCTTTTCTCCAAGGACTTATGTTCAATTACCAATAGATACTTATATCTACATTTAAATTCAGGTACAATTTTAAAATTATTGACTGTTTAACAAATGTGATCTCAAATAAATGTGTTTGTATCTACACACATCTGTTTTTCCTCATCTTACTTTCTCATTTACCTTTATTCTCTGTGAGTGTTCTGTCTCGCCAGTGCTTTGTTCCCTGAACTCAATCTCTGCATCTGTCAAGATGCTGTAGTTTATCAACATTCCTTCTATGAACATCAGATCTTTGTGTGAGCTTTGCCCTGGCTCTCCCAGTTCCTCCTTCTCCTCTCTTCTTTGTGGAGAAGCTGATGGGGTTCTTGCCAGTAGACAGATGATGTGATTAGGTACACCATTATCAACACCTGCAGATTTTTCTCAGAGCACTCTCTCTGAGCCTATTATTTTCATCTGTCAGACAGTCAGAGGGTGTTTCTACACATTATTATCACTTGTACAACATAACTAGAAATTATATAGAATATGATATATATTATGTAAAGGCAAGATCCAGTTTCCATGGCTTTTCTTCCTACAAAGCCCACCCAGGCCGTTTCCCATCCCTGCTTTCCTCTCCCACACGCCTCACTAGTCCAGGTGCAGGGGTCTAGCATAGATGAACTGAATCTGCCTCATAAACACAGTTGTTTCTATTGAACTTGTCTTCCAGTTCTTCAGTGAGATGTCTTCTCTTCAGGATGTTTGGGTTGCAGACAGGAAAATCTGCCTATCATTCTGGATTAATACGCTTTGCACTGTTGGAAATAGTCTCAGTGAGGCCCAGGGGATAATATGATCTCTGGTTTTAATGAAATCTTAACCCTAAATGGCAAACTAGATATTACTAGTTGTACATTCTTTTGTTTTGTTTTTATTTTTATTTTTTTAGAGAAGAGATAGAAGCATCAATGTGAGAGAGAAACATCCATTGGCTGCCTCCTGCACACCCACCCTACTGGGTATTGAGCTCGAAACCCGGGCATGTGCCCTGACTGCGAATCCAACTTGGACCTCTCAGTCTATGGGACAGTGCTCAATCCACTGAGCCACACCAGTTGGGCTAGTTGTACATTCTTAATAATACACACTAAATGATTTGCAACCACATATACAGGTAAAATAAGAGTTAATGGAAATATACTGTTAGAGCTGAATGGAAACTTAAGATTTTATTTAAAATATTATATGAAAAGTGATGTTATGAAATTGTGCGGAAGGACATAGAGTAATTTACTGAATGAAGAGAGTAATCAATAAATGTTTGTCATAATTATTACAGCATCTGTTGTCCTTAGTTTCAATGTTAACTCCATTAAAACTTAATGACTTACAGCTAAATATTTATTTTACAGCATAAAATTGGCAATTAATTTTTTCTTATATTGATGAGGCAAAAATCATATTTTGTTGTTTTAAGAGTAAAATTGATTGACTGAGTTGAAATTTTAATGTGGGAAAATGTTCCCATTCAGTATAATCCTGCAGGTCATCATGTGGGTGAAGAATAATTTAAAAATATGAAAAACTTAAAACTTTTGTCTCTTAGTGAAGGATTTCCCTCAATTTTTTAGTATTTAATTTAGAGATAAAACATGAGGATAAAATAACCCAGGGTAAGGTTGTGGCCAAAGAAAATCTAAAGAAGACTCCTTAAAAAACATTATGGCTCATAAAATTACTTGCCCTAACTGGACTATCATGCTGAGCATGGTTTTAGTCTTCTGATTTATTAAAAACATAATGAACATAACAGTCTGAGGAATAGGGTAGACCCAGAAACATGGAAGTAGGGTACAGACTGACAACCTTCAGAAGAGGAGGTGGTGGGGGGTGGAAAGAGATAAACCACAGAATTTATATGCATGTACACATAACCAATGGACATGGACAGCAAAGCTGGGGACGGGGAGGGGGGTTTGGGAGGAGGGTGTCAAGGGGGTAAAAAAGGAGAAACATCTGTAACAAAAATAAAATAAAAAAAATAAAAATAAATAAATAAATAAATAAAAAGATTTCTCTATGCTCTGTTACCCACAAACTACCTTCTCTAAACCTACTGGCCCTCTTCATCATTTTTTGCTTCTTGTTTAAACTACTTAGTAAAATTCCTTATGGCCTTCAATTTTAAATCTTCTATGTTATTATGGCCTTTTATTTTAAATTCCCCTGCATTTCATTTTCTCTCTTCTAAGCAATTTTTCTCACTTTAAATACTTTGAATATAATTTTCCGAGTATAGGTCTTTTACCTCCTTGGCTAAATTTATTCCTAGGGTTGTAGTTTTTTTGTGTGTGTATGCAACTGTAAATAGAATTGTTTTTTGAGTTTCCCTTTCTACCAGTTCATTACTGGTATGTAAAAATGGAGCTGATTTCTAAACATTAATTTTGTACCCTGCTACTTTGCTGAATTCATTTATCAATTCTAGTAGTTTTTTAGTGGACTCTCTAGGGTTCTTTATATACAGTATCGTGTCATCTGCAAGTAATGATAATTTTAATACTTTCTTTTCAATTTAAATGTCTTTTATTTCCTCCTCTTGTGTGGTTGCTGTGGCTAGGACTTACAACCCTGTGTGGAATAAGAGTGGTGAAAGCAGACATCCCTGTCTTGTTCCCAATCTCAAGGGGATGCTTTTAGTTTTTGCCC
The DNA here is from genome assembly GCF_014108415.1 of Molossus molossus. NCBI lineage: Eukaryota > Metazoa > Chordata > Mammalia > Chiroptera > Molossidae > Molossus > Molossus molossus. The sequence goes on from NW_023425401.1 coordinate 44,784,046, forward strand.
ATTAACTAAAATGTTAGCTGTGATTTCTTAACCTATCATCATTCTGAGGGAATCTATGATTTTAAAAAATCTTTTAAATAACTTGAGACATATAGGTAGTCAATGTAACCAATATTAATTTTGTTCACAGGCCCTCTCTCCTTTCTCCAATTTGGATCTTATCCAGAAGGCCAAGGAATTATTTTCAAAAAGTGAATTTTCTGATGTGTTTAAATGATAAGGAAGTTCATAGCACTGTGCTCATGTTAGTTTATAACTATGAGCTAGAGTGCACTGGTGGCTTATGCTATCCCTAAGAGTGCTGTGTGTTAAAATTTTAGAAAAATGCTGAAATTATGAATTTTGTTAATTCAATCATGGAACATATTTCAAAAGTTCTGGAGTCAGAGAAATTTCTTCATTAAAATTAATTCTGAATTATGTTGCCCTTTCCCTTCCCTCATGAATTTTGACATTCATATTTATTTTCACCTATTAATAATATATAGCCTAGAATTTCCATATTTCAAAAAGCAAACACAGCAAATGATTCTTCTGACATTAGTTAATAAAAATGCCTGGAATATTATGTGCTATCTGAAATTCTAGAGAAAAATTACTTACATGTATTTATCAAAGGCTGATGGGGCCTGTTACCTTACTAGCAGGCAAAATCCATCAACTGGACTATGACAAAGAAAATTCATTTTATAATATTATGGGATTGTTTGATATGTGCACTCATAAGGGTCTTTTTAGTTTTATTCAGACACTAGTTAATAAAAAAACAAACAAAAAAAAGCTTGTGGAATGGCTGGTGTGGCTCAGTGGATTAAGTGACATCCCATGGACTGATATTAGTTCTATTCCCAGTCATGGCACATGTCCGGGTTGTGGGCTCAATCCCCAGTAAGGGGTGTGCAGGAGGCAGCCAATTGATGTATCTCTCTCACATAAATGTTTCTATCTCTCTCTCCCTTTCTCTTTCTGTAAAAAAAAAAAAAAAAAAAAAAATTAGAAAAATAAATCAAAAATAAAAAACTTATGAACTAGAAGTACTATGTGAACTTGAAGACTCATTCCTTTTTAAGTTAAATAGGACATTGGTTAATTAGTGTTTATACACCCTTGTTTAGGTAACTGGCAAAGGGAACATCTGGGATTGCCTTCTTGGGCTATAGTCATGCCTAAAGATACTTGTATTTCCCAAGAACCTGAAATATTATCAAGTCAATAAAACAAGGTGCTTATGTAGGAACTCAATATGTGCTGAATGATTAACCAAAAACGGGCTTTGATGCTTCAATTTTAAAGATTATAGATCAGATTTTACCATTTAAAACTTGTTTTTCAGAAAATATGTGTTCTGGCAAGAAATTCACACAAAAGTAAAGCAATGTTCATTATCTATACTGATAGAAAAATTCAACAATGAAAATTTGAAGATGAAAATAACAATGAGATTTCTAAACCCAATCAGAAATTCACTACGTGTGCTGTCCTCCTGTGTTTAGGTCATGATCACCAGATGGTCCCTCTGATATACATTAAAATGAAAAGATTCTATCAAATGAGCTATATATTAATAAATGTTAATAGTTTTCTTATCTTTAAAATAGCAATCTTAATAAGCTCTGCCAAAGGCTAAAAAATATTCTTAATGGAATGTGAAAGAACGATTTTTTAAAAGACAGAATTTAATGAAATAGACAAGTTAATTCTAAAACTTTAAATGTGTGTTAAGTGAAATTTTAAATGTGTGTTAACTAGAGAATTGAGACCAAAGAGATTTTATTTTAAAATAAGAACAACAAGTGTTGGAGAGAGTGTGGAGAAAAGGGGACTCTAGTACACTGCTGTTGGGAATGCAGACTGGTGCAGCCACTGTGGAAAACACTATGGCGTTACCTCAAAAAGTTAAAAATTGAACTGCCATTTGACCCAGTGATCCCACTTTTATAAATATACCCTAAGAAACCTGAAACACCAATCAGAAAGAATATATGTACCCCTATGTTCATAGCAGCACTATTTACAATAGCTAAGATCTGGAAACAACTCAAGTGTCCATCAGTAGTGGATTATAAAGCTGTGGTACATGTACACAATGGAATATTATGCAGCTGTAAAAAAGAAAGATGTCTTATCCTTTGAGATGGCATGGAATGACCTGGAGAGTATTATGCTAAGTGAAACAAGCCAAGCAGAGAAAGACAAATATCACATGATCTGACTTATTTGTGGAATATAATGAACTAAACAAACTGCTGAACAAAATTAACCCAGAGACACAGAGGTTTGGTACAGACTGATAAGCCTCAGGGAAGGGGGGCTGGGAGGGAAGAGACAAACCACAGAACTTACATGCATGTATGCATGACCAATGAACATAGACAACAAAGCTGGGGATGGGGTGGTGGGGAAGGGGAGGAAGATGTCAAGGGGGGAAAATGAAAAACATCTGTAACAAGAACAAATTAATAAATAAAAAAATTTTAAAGAAAGAATAATCGACAGAGGTAACCAAGTTAAAAAAAAAAAACAAATAAAATAAGAACAAAATTTTAGATGCAACTAAAAAGAATAAATAGAAAATTTAAAAAGTCAGGAATAAGAAAAAATTAGAGAACAAAAAAGTCAACATTTAAAAATGGTTACAAAATAGAAAACATTTTTAAATTTATTTTATTAGGATGGCATTGGTTAATAAAATTATATAGGTTTCAGGTATACAATTCTATGATACATTATCTGTATATAGTATTGTGTGTTGACCACCCCAAGTCAAGTCTCCTTCTATCACCATTTATTCCCCTTTACCTTCTCCTACCTCTTTCTTACCCAATCTTTTCTCTGGCAATCACTATACAGTTGTCTGTGTCCACAAGTCTTTCTTTTTTTGTTTGCTTAATTCATTTACCCTTCTGAACTAGACCTCAAACCCCTCCCCTCTGACAGCTGTCAGTCTGTTCTCTGTGTTCATGAGTCTGTCTCCACTTTGTTAGTTTATTTTGTTCATTAGATTCCACATATAAGTGAAATCATATGGCACTTGTCTTTCTCTGACTGGCTCATTTTACTTAGTATAATACTCTCCAGGTGCATCCATATTTCCACAAAAGGAAAACTTGAATTTAAGATAGTCTGTTATTACTTTAATATCATAAGTTTATTCTTGCAATAGATTATTATTTCAATTTATTATCAGGAGACTATTAATTTCCTGTTGCTGCTACAACAAATTAGTGCAAACTTAGTGGCTTAAAACAATACCAATAAATTCATTTATAGTTCTGGGGATCAGCAATCTGAAATCAGTTCCTCCTGCTTAAAGTTAAGGTGTCTACAGGGCTGGTTCCTTCTGGAGACCCAGAGGGGGAATTTCCTTGCAGTGTCATTTTCAGTTTCTAGTGGCCGCCTGTATTTTTGGCTTGTGGTCTCTTTCTCCATCTTCAGAACACTTCACCACAGTCTCCACTTCCATCATCAAGTAGGATTTTCTACTGAGTCCTCCTGAGTCCCTCTTGCAAGGCCATTGTGATTGCATCAGTCCCACTCAGATAATCTAAAACAAACTTATGTCAAAATCCTCAATCACATCTGAAAAGTCCCCTTTTTACTATATAGGATAATATACTCACAGATTCTGGGGATTAGCATGTGGGGGAATCTTTGAAGGGTCGTTATTCAGCCTACTACAATGACTAAGACTGAACGCAGGTACTCCAGCAAATGCCTACAAACTCAGAGTAAAAACAGCTTAATATATTAAATAAATGTGCTTATCTAATACTTAAGTCTTTCATGTCAGAACAGTCTGAGTTCCTTGATATCAGTGTTAGTCTTATCAGCAGAGTGCCTGATGTTGGAGAGTGTTCATATTAATTGTTAGTTGAATATAATTAAACCTTACTAGTAAATTGTGTGTCAGAGAAAAAAAATGTTTGTTATCCACAGGATTTTTCTTCTCTTTCTTTTTAAAAAATATGTTTTTATTGACTTTAGAAAAAGAGGAAGGGAGAGGGAGAGAGAAACATCGATGTGAGAAACATCTATCTGCTGCTTCCTGCACACCCCTCACTGGGGCTTCAGCCTGCAACCTGGGCATATGCCCTGACCTGGAATTGAAACGGTGACATTTTGGTGCATGGGGCGACGCTCAACCAACTGAGCCACAGCAGCCCAGGTGGATTTCCATCTTCTTTAGCAAAGTGTCACTTTTGAACAATGCAGGAATACAGAAGCAGACTACTCTATTTGGCTAATGCAGTTCGATAAATATCTTCTGACTATAAACTTAGCACCAGTGAAAAGGGTAAAGTTCTCAAAACAATTCCTTAAAGGCAACTGACATGCTTGAAATATATTGTAGTAACTCTATTTTTTTATCAGTTACTTTGATTCAATCACAGACAGTAAATCATCCCATGGATTATAGTTCATTAACATCTACAGAAATAGTGTTAATGAGAAATATAAAAAACAAACATCAGGTGCCAACCTGTTTTTCTCTTTGGGAAACACAAGAATAGTCATATTCAATGGGTTACATGTATCTCTCTTTTATTTATTTTAAGATTTTTGTTTTCTTTACTAATTTTAGAGAGAGAGGAAGGGAGAGGGAGAAAGATAGAAAAATCAATGAGAGAGAACATTGGTCGCCTCCTGCATGCCCCTCACTAGAGATTTGGCCCACAACCTGGACATGTGCCCTGACCAGGGATCAAACTGGCGACCTCTTGGTGCATGGGTTGATACTCAACCACTAAGCCACACCGGCTGTGCTCACTCTCTTTTAAAATGTCCCAAAAGAGCTAGAAATAGCACTTTCTGTGAAATTAAACTTTCATACATACTTAATTTTCATTACACAAACATGTCTACATAAGTAAAAACAGGTAAACTGATTTGTCAATTTTTTAACATATGCATCAGGAAAACCTACTTTATTATATAACAAACTTTCAACTTTAACACATAGCCCCTTGCCCAAATTAGTTTGTTACATTGAGGTTTTACTGTATATTAGTGGCTTTGATTTTATAATATGTTGTAGATAAGGCAGAATAAATTAAGGTACCAAAAAATAAAAAATTAAGGAAAGAGGGGAATTACACTGGGGACACAGGGTACTCTTCTATGTTTGTATGCTATTACTTCCAAACAACAAAGCTACTGACCCTTCTGTCTTTTGCATTCTCAATTATGAATTAAGTTTTTAAAATTTAAAAGCTAAAGTCTTTCTATTGTGAGTACCTAACATGCTCTATTTCAATAACCATTTAGTTATTCCTATGCCATCCACTGAACATCACTTGTATGTAGGTGTATTAATGGAAATTTGACTAATTATTATGTAATTAGTTGGATTTTACCTAATTTATTTTATGCCAAAGCAATTGATTAGAATTCCCATTCAAGTTGACTGAAGATCCCCAGGTATTTGTTTCAATTTAAAGAGATACATGTAAAATCACCATTATAATGAATAATTACCTGTTGCTAAACAGTTGTCTATTGCTTTATTTGAAAGGTACCGCTTGCATTAAACCTCTTCCAGAATAAATGTTGAAGAATTTCAAATACCAATTTATATACCTGGATAAGAAAGATTTTTAACTAATACCATTACTGTTGTTTTTAAGAATCTATATTAAAACAACTTTCATTCAACAGTTTTGCTAATGTGCAAACTGACAAGCCCCAGATAAATTTGCTTATGACTTACTTCACGGATGTGTCCTTGAGACTTGTCTCAAGTAGTGTTTATAACTACCTTTTTTTCTTCATAAGTGTGTGGAAGAAAAGGGTCCAAATACTAATCCTGACAAGTTCAGGGGAGGCCAGCTGGCCATAAAAATTCTAGAAGCAAACATAGGCAATAAATCTCAGATATCTCATGCAGCAGAATTTTTGCTGATACATCTCATAGTGCAAGAGAAAGGAAAAAGTAAACAAATAAGACAATATCAAACTAAAAAGCTTCTGCACAGCAAAATAAGCCATCATCAAAATGAAAAGGGAACTCACTGTATGGGAGGAGAACATATTTGCTATAGATATACATATCAAGGGGTTAATTTCAGAAATATATAAGAACTCATATAACTCAACACCAGGAAAGCAAACAATCAAATTAAAAAATGGCAAAGGAACTGAATAGATACTTCTCCAAATAGGACATACAGGTGGCCAAGAAACATAAAAAAATGCTCAACACTAATCATCAGAGAGATGCAAATTAACAAATGAAGTATCACCTAACAGCTGCCAGAATGGCTACCATCAATAAATGAACAAACAACAAATGCAGACAAGGACATGGGGAACGGGAATCCTAGTACACTGTTGGTGAAAATGCAGACTGTTGCAGCCACTGTGGAAAAAAGTATGGAGATTCTTCAAAAAATTAAAAATGAAATTGCCTTTTGACCCAGTGATCCAACTCTAGAAATATATCCTAAGAATCCTGAAACACCAATCAGACAGAATATATTCACCCCTATGTTCACAAGAGCATTATTTATAACAGCTAAGATCTGGAAACAGCCCAAGTGCCCATCAGTAGATGAGTGGATAATAAAGCTGTGGTACATTTACACAATGGAATGCTACTCAGTGGTAAAAAAAAAGAAGGAAAGCTTATCCTTTGCAACAGCATGGGTGGACCTGGAGAGCATTTTGCTGAGTGAAATAAGACAATCAGAGGAAGACAAGTGCCATATGATTTCACTCATATGTGGAATATAATGAACAAAATAAACTAACAAACAAAATAGAAAAGACTCACAGATAGAGAACAGACAGCTGTCAGAGTGAGGCAGGGTTACAGGGCTGAATAAAAATGGTGAAGGATTAAGCAAAAAAAAAAAAATCCTTATACCCATAGACATAGACAACAATATGGTGATTATCAGAAGGAAAGGGTGCTGGGGGGAGGTAAAAGAGAGTATGGGGGATAAATGGTGATAGAAGGAGACTTGACTTGTGGTGGTAAACACACAATACTATATACAAAAGATAGATTATAGAATTGTACACTTGAAACCTACATAATTTTTATTAACCAATGTCACTCCAATAATGCAATAAAAAATTTAAAAAGAAAATGTATGGATTTCCACGATTTGGTAGTATGGTGGCACGTATACTACTCTTTATATCATCTGAGAGATATAACTGCAAGTAATAGGTGAAGAATGGAGTGATTATTTATACACACTGTCTCCCAAGATGCCTGCCTTATTATATTTTTTGGGTGAGAAGTGACACTAAAATTAATATAGGGAGAGAAAGAACAATTAAATTATCCATTGACTAGTTATCTCTCTTTGCTTTTTGCCAAGCCATATGTGTGTCAATTTTCAAGCAACAACATAACCATGAGAGACAAAGGTCATTGACTCTCCATTGACTCCTGCAAGTTGTAAAGTTGTGCCATTTTATACAGGGGAGACTATTAGCTTTGAGTTTCTCTTGATTTTCTGAAGTCTGGCTCTATGTGACACTGAGACATGTTGTAAATGCTCATTACTGAAACAACTATGTCGAAGATAAAAGGGGTATCTAACTGAGCTGAACTTTTCTGTTATATTAAAGCAGAATTTTTTAGAGATAATTATTTTACACACAAACTCCCAAATAAATATATATTGAGTCTTTACTTACAGGTTCCTCCAGTTAAATCAAATATGTTTACAAAATAACAAGTGTTTGAATTATATGAATATTAATTATTACAAACCAAATGAATTAAGCATTCAACAAAGTATGTGAGGAAAATGATGACAAAACTAAAGAAAGGAAGAAGTAATTTATAATGATAGTGACAAAAATAAATTAGAAAATAAAAGTACAACCAATTATTATTATTATTTATTGAATGCTTACACTTTGCAAATATTCTGAGCATTTAAAAAAATAATGTGTGTTTTTATTGATTTTAAAGAGAGAAAGGAAGGGGAAGAGAGATAGAAACATGAATGTGAGAGAGAAACATGCACAGGCTGCCTCCTGCATGCCTCCTACTGGGAATCGAACCTGTAATCTGGGCATGTGCCCTGACCAGGAATCCAACCTCTCAGTCCATGCAACGACGCTCAATCCTCTGAACCACACCGGCCATGCGGCCATGCTGTTCTAAGCATTTTGAATGTTTTAGCTCATTTAATTTTCATAAAAACTCAATGAAATAAGAATGGAAAACAACCCCTCCCTTATTCAAAAAATAAATAAAAATTAAAGAATGAGAAATAAGTTAACATAACAAATATGAATTTTTGACATTAAAATTATTTTAACCAATATATTTGAAATGCTTGTGCTATATATTCTGATGCCAACAAATACTTGAAAAGCATAGCACTAAAATTAACACTGTAGTGCATCCTACTGATATATACTCATGTAAATATACAAGTTAAATTTCAAAAATCACCATGATTATAGCTCAACAATGCTGAAACTATGCTATATCTATACTGGATTCACCAATAAATAAACATATTGTAGATAAATAGAGGAAAGTTTCTCACTGTCAGAGAAAAGAATGACAAATTAGAAAAGGGAGAAGGCTAAAATATTTTATGGTGTTGGATTAGAATCCAACTCATAATTTTTAATATGCTTATAGATGGATAGATATATAAATAAATATAGATGCGTGTTTGCATATTGGAGCATACCTATATCTACTTACTAGGTCAATATATTAGGAGAGACTAGAGGCAGAAATATCCAATGGCAATGAGTTCATCTCAGGTTTTGATTTCTGTATACCACTCTCCAATAAAAGGAACCAGGATTCTTTGGGAAAATGGCTAATACCAGTCCTGGACAAGGGAAAATACAAGTTAAACCTGGAATATGTTTCAATGGCATAAAGTATGAAAGACTTCACATACAATGGTTGGGGGTCATGTTGAAAAGACAGAGGAGCTCATTTGAAGAGTTATGAATGGCCACATCTGAGAAAATTTAAACTACAAAATACAGAATACTAGTAATGGGTTATAAATCATTAAATAAAATAAATGTGTGGTTATCCATACTTATAAAAATAAACAAACTAAAAAAATAGAAGAAAACAGGATGCCTATTCTTTTCAGTAAAATTCTAATTAATAATTGTATGCAAAATGATGGAAACAGGAAATCTCCATTAGACAAATTACTAGAGTAATAACAGTTTCAGGAAAAATTACTGATAGAAGCTAAAATTAATGAGAAAAATATTTACAGAAGATATTTTTACAATCTTCAACTATCTCTCCACAAGATAATTATTAACTACAAAAATATAAACAGGAACTTTACAGTAGAAAACCTGGAAGACATAATCTTAATCAAGTGATCTAAGTTAACATCACCAGTAATAAGCCACATTGACATGATGTTCTTCCTGACCTGATACACTAAGAAATATACAATATTGTTTCATGATGTTCTTGCCAAATCTTAATCCAACAATGAATAACATAAGATGGACCTAAATTAAGGGATATTCTACAAGGTAACTGATCAAATATCAAATATATTCTACAAGGTAATTTTCAAATATATGAAGGTTCTAAAAGAAAAAAAAAAAGACTGAGGAACTGTTATAGAATAAACAAGACTGAGTAGCAATGAGGACCAAATACAAAGTGGAATCCTGGGCCTATTTTCCTCTTTTACTCCCTCTTTAAAACTTAATAACATTAAATTATTTTCTTATTTGTCATAACAGATTTTCCTAGTTTTTCTTTGTTCATGTGTATGATATTTTTGACATAGGCAAGTTAAAACATTTTTTCTAATAAAATGGTCTATTTTCCCCTTTTGACTTTTATTTTATTTATTTTATTTATTTTTTATTTTTTTATCCTCACCCGAGGATATTTTTCCATTTTTTGTACAGATAGAGTGGGAGGGAGAGAGAGGAAGAGAGAGAGAGAGAGAAACATCGATGTGAAAGGGACACATCGAGTGGCTGCCCCCCGCACGACCAACCAGGGCCGGGGACAAACTGCAACCGAAGTACGTGCCCTTAGTGGGAACCGAACCCGGGTCTCTCCGGACTGCAGCCTACGCTCTAACCGCTGAGCCAAACTGGCCAGGGCAACTTTTATTTTATTTTTAACAGAGAAGTATCTTCAGCATCACTAGAGATTTGATATTCACTTAGATTTCTAAGATACTTTTATGGTTATAGTTTTTTAGTGGAAAATCGTAAAATTCAAATAAAGTCTTTACTTTGTTTAATAGTACTGTAATAATGATAATTTTCCAATTTCAATAATTATATTAGGGCTCAGTATGATGCTCTATTAGAGGATTAGGGTAAAGGTACACAGGAATTCTCTAAACTGTTTTTGCCATCTTTCTATGTCAAAAATTATTTCAAAATAAAAAGTAAAAATATCTATAATGGCCAAATATTCAGAATTGTTGGAATAGTTTAATGTTGGTACATTTAAAAAGCATTTTACCACAATAATAAGTCTAATAAAATATACTATTATAATCTCAATATATTATGAAAAAATAAAGCATTTCACATATTTTCTTGATAAAAAAATTCCTGGAAAATTAGAAATGATAAAGAATGTAATATCTAACTTGCCAAAATGAAACAACATTAAAATGAGAAAAAAAAATAATACTCAATTTTGACACTGTTATTTAAAATAGTGAAGTTGAACCTTTTTCTCATACACCTGATAGCCATTTGTATGACTTCTTGTGAGAGGTATCTGTTCAGGTCCTCTGTTCATTTTTTAATTGGATTGTTTATTTGCTTGATGTTGAGTTGTATGAATTATTTACATATTTTGAGTATTAACCTCTTGTCGGAGCTGTTGTTTGTAAATATTGTCTCTCCATCGGTTGGTTGTTTTTTTTTATTTTGTCATCCATTTCTTTTGCTGTGCTGCAGCTTTTTAGTTCGACAAAGTCCCATTCATTTGCTTTTGCCCTTACTTCCCTTGCCTTTGGGATCAAATTCATAAAATTTTCTCTAAGATCAAGGTCTATGAGTTTAGTACCTATATATTCTTGTAATTTATTGTTTCAGATCTTATGTTTAGGCCTTTAATTCATTTTTAATTAATTTTTGTACATGGGTATAAATTGTAGTCTAGTTTCATTCTTTTTCATGGTTTTCTAATTTTCCCAGTACCATTTATTGAAGAGGCTTTCTTTTCCATGTTGTGTGTTTGTAGCTCCTCTGTCAAAAAGTATTTGCCCATATACATGTGGTTTTCTTGGCTCTCAATTCTGTTCTATTGTTTTGAGTGTGTTTTTTTCTGCCAGTATCATGCTATTTTGATAGCCATATAGGTCTGTAGTATAAGTTGAAGTGAGGTAGTGTAATACCTTTGGCGTTATTGTATTTTCTCATGTGTTTGGCTATTTGGGGTATTTGGTGGTTCTCTACAAATTTGACAATGTTTTGTTTTATTTCTTTAAAAATTGACATTTGGATGTTGATGATAATTGCATTAAATATGTATATTGCTTTGGGAAATATGTCCATTTTAACTAGTTGACTTTTCGAGTCCATGAACATGGACTATCTTTCTATTTTGTTTTTCCTTTTTCAATCTCTTTTTTAAAATTATTTATTTATTTATTTTTATTTAATTAATTAATTTATATTTGTTACAGATGTTTCTCTCCCCCCCCCCCCCACTGATTCCCCCTTCACCTCCCTCCCCGCCCTCTCCCCAGCTTTGTTGTCCATGTCCGTTGTTCATGCATACATGCATATAAGTTCTGTGGTTTATCTCTCCTCCAACCCCCTCTTCTGGGGATAGTCAGTCTGTACCCCACTTTCACGTCTCTGGGACTACTCCATTCCTCAGACTGTTATGTTCATTATATTCCACAAATAAGTGAGATCATATGATACTTGTCTTTCTCTGTTTGGCTTATTTCGCTTAGGATGACACTTTCCAGGTCCCTCTATGCTTTCTCAAAGTAAAAGATCTTTCTTACAGCTGCATAGTACTCCATTGTGTATATGTACCACTGCTTTTTTATCCATTCGTCTACTGATGGACATTTGGGCTGTTTTCAGATCATAGCTATTGTAAACAGTGCTGCTACAAACATGGGGGTACATATATTCTTTCTGATTGGTTTTTCAGGCTTCTTAGGGTATATTCCGAGAAGTGGAATCACTGGGTCAAATGGCAGTTCAATTTTTAATTTTTTGAGGTAACACCATATTGTTGTCCATAGTGTCTGCATCAGTCTGCATTCCCACCAGCAGTGTACTAGAGTCCCCTTTTCTCCACACCCTCACCAACACTTGTTGTTTGATGATTTGTTGATGGTGGCCATTCTGACAGGTGTGAGGTGATACCTCATTGTTGTTTTAATTTGCATCTCTCTGATGATTAGTGATATTGAGCATTTTTTTCATATATCTCTTAGCCATTTGTATGTCCTGTTTGGAAAGGTGTCTATTTAGTTCCTCTGCCCATTTTTTAATTGGGTTCTTTGTCTTCTTTTGTTGAGTTGTATGAGCACTCTTTATATATTGGAAATTAACCCCTTATCTGATATATCATTGGCAATGATGCTCTCCCATACAGTGGGTAGCCTTTCCATTTTCATGATTGTATCTTTTGCTGTACAAAAGGTTTTGAGTTTGATGTAGTCCCATGTGTTCATTTTCTCCTTTGTTTCTGTTACCTAGGTGATGTATCAGTGAAAATTCTGCTGCGTATGATGTCTGAAATTTTGTTGCCTACAGTTTCTTCCAGGATTTTTATGGATTCATGAGTCACATTTAAGTCTTTTATCCATTTTGAGTTTATTCTTGTGTAGGGTATTAGATGATGGTCTAGTTTCATTTTTTTGCAAGTAGCTGTCCAATTTTCCCAACATCATTTATTAAAGAGGCTGTCTTTACTCCACTGTATACTCTTGCCATCTTTGTCAAGTATTAGTTGAGCATATTGCCTTGGGTCCATTTCTGGGTTCTCTGTTCTGTTCCACTGGTCTATATGCCTGTTCTTGTGCCAGTACCAGGCTGTTTTAATTACAGTGTCTTTGTAGTATTACCTGAAATCCGGTAATGTGATCCCTCCAACTTTGTTCTTCTTTTTCAAGATTGCTGTGGCTATTCGAGGTTATTTTTTGTTCCATATGAACTTTTGAAGTATTTGTTCTAGCTCTCTGAAGTATGCCATTGGTATTTTGATGGGGATTGCATTGAATCTATAGATTGCTTTGGGTAGTATGGACATTTTAATGATGTTAATTCTTCCAGTTCATGAACAAGGTATGTGGTTCCACTTTTTTTATATCTTCCTCTATTTCTTTTTTCAATGACCTGTAGTTTTCTGCGAATAGGTCATTTACTGTTTTGGTTAAGTTTATTACTAGGAATGTTAATTTTTTTGCCATGATGGTAAATGGGATTATTTTCTTAGTTTCTCTTTCTGTGAGTTCATCATTGGTGTATAAGAATGTCATCGATTTCTTGACATTAATTTTGTATCCTGCTACTTTTCCAAATTCATTTATTAAGTCTAGTAAATTTTTGATGGAGTCTTTGGGGTTTTCTATGTATAGTATCATGTCATCTGCGAATAATGACAGTTTCACTTTCTCCTTTCCAATTTGGATCTTTTATTTTTTCTTCCTGTCTGATTGCTATGGCTAAGACTTCTAGTATTATGTTAAATAAGAGTGGCAAAGTGGGCATCCTTGTCTTATTCCTGTTCTTAAGGGAAATACTTTTAGTTTTTGCCCATTGAGTATGATGTTGGCTATAGGTCTTTCATATATGGTCTTTATTATGTCTAGATATGATTCCTCTGTTCTCACACTGCTGAGTGTTTTTATCAGAAATGGATGCTGTATTTTGTCGAAGGCTTTTTCGACATCTATTGATATGATCATGTGGTTTTTCTTCTTCATTTTGTTTATGTGGTGTATCAATTTATTGATTTGAGAATACAGTACCAGCCTTGCATCCCTGGAATGAATCACACTTGGTCATGGTGAATAATTTTTTTGATGTGTTGCTAGATCCGATTTGCTAGTATTTTGTTCAGGATTTTGGCATCTATGTTCATCAGGGATATTGGCCTGTAGTTTTCTTTTTTGTAGCGTCTTTTTATGGTTTTGGAATTAGAATTATGTTGGCCTCATAAAATGAGTTTGGAAGTCTTCCTCCTTCTTGAATTTTTGAAATAGTTTGAGGAGAATGGGTGTTAGTTCTGTTTTAAATGTTCGGTAAAACTCCCCCGTGAAGCCATCGAGGCCTGGGCTTTTGTTTGCTGGGAGAGTCTTGATTACATCTTCAATTTTTTCTGTTGTTTTGGTCTGTTCAAGTTTTCTGTCTCTTCCCGGTCCAGTTTTGGGAGACTATGTGTTTCTAGAAACTTGTCCATTTCACTTAGATTGTCGAATTGGTTGTCATATAATTTTTCATTTAATCTCTTTTAATAATTTGTTATGGTTTTCATTATATAGGTCCTTCAAATCCTTTAAGTTTATTCCTACATATTTTATTCCTTTGGTTGCAATTGCAAAAGGAATTGTTTGTTTTTCTGAAGTTTCATTATTAGTATATAAGCAAGCAATGAATTATGTACATTGATTTTTATATCTTGTAACATTACCATATTGGTTTATTGTTTTTAAAAATTTTTTGGTGGAGTCTTTAGGTTTTCAATATATAAAATAATGTTATCTGTAAAAAGTGACATTTTTACCTCTTCTAAATTTGGATGCCTTTTATTTTTTTCTCATGCCTAATTACTTTGGCTAGGACTTCCAGAACTATGTTGAATAAGAGTGGTGAGAGTGGGCACCCTTATCTTGTTCCTTATTTTAGAGGAAAAGCTTTCAGTTTTTCAACATTGAAAATTTGTCATATATGGACTTTATTATGTTGAGGTACTTTCTTTCTATACCCATTTTGTTAAGTTCTTTTAAAACATAAATGGATGTTGTATTTTATTAAATGCTTTTTCTGCATTTATAGATATGATCATATAATTTTTACCCTTTGTGTTGTTAATGTGGTGTTTTACATTGATCGATTTGCATATGTTGAACCATCCTCATGCCCTTGAAATAAAATCCACTTGATTGTGATGACTTATTTTTTTAATTTATTGTTTTATTCAATTTGGTAGTATTTTAATTAGAATTTTTGCACCTGCATTCATCAGATATATTGTTCTGTAGTTTTCTTTTTTGTGTGTTATCCTTGCCAGCTTTTGGTATTAGGGTTATGTTGGTCTCATAAAATGTGTTAGAAAGTATTGCCTCATCGGTTTTTTAGAAGAGTTTGAGAAGGACAGGTATCAAATCTTTGATTTTTGCTGGGATTCACTGGTGAAATAATCTGGTCCAAGAATTTTATTTTAGGGAAGGTTTTTATGGTGGTTTCAATTTCCTCACTTTTGATCTATTTCAATTTTCGAATTCTTCATGATTTAGTCTAGGAAGGTTATATATTTCTAGAAACTTCTATTTCTTCTAAGTTAATTTAATTTGGTGGTGTATAAATATATATATATATATTTTAAAATATGTTTTTATTGATTTTTTTAGAGAGAGAGTGGAAGGGAGAGAGAGATAGAAACATTGATATGATAGACACTTTGATAGACTGCCTCCTGCATACCCCCTACTGGGGATCAAACCCACAACCTGGGCATGTACCCTGACTGGGACTTCTCAGTCCATGGGACAACACTCAATCCACTGAGGCACACCAGCCAGGCAGTGGTATTTAGTTTTTCAGAGTATTTTAGTATTATTCTTGGTTTATCTGTTATGTCTGTGGTAACTACTCTCTTTCATTTCTCATTTTGTATATATAAATATCTCTTTTTTTTCCTTAGTGAGTCTAATCAGGGATTGTCAGTTTTATTAATCTTTTCAAAGAACAAGTTTTTGTTGTAAAAACTTTTTGTATAGACTTTTTGTTCTCTGTTTCATTCAATTATGCTCTAATTTTTAATATTTTCTTTCTTCTGACGTTGGGCTGCTCTTGTTCTTCTTTCTCTAGCTCCTTAAGATGTAATGTTAGGTTGCTTACTTGGGATTTCTCTTGTTTCTTGGGATAGACCTGGGATGATAGGAACTTTCCTCTTATTACTACTTTCACTGCATTCCTACAGTTTTGATCTGTCGTATTGTCATTCTCAGTTGTCTCTCTATATTTTTTAGTCCCATTTTTTTTTCTTTAACCCAGTCAATTTTTTGTAGTATGTTTTTAAATCTCCACATATTTGTGGGTTTCTCTATTGTGTGTGTGTGTGTGTGTGTGTGTGAGTTGATTTCTAATTTCAAAGCATTGTGGTCAGAGAATATGCTTGGTAAAAATACAATCTTCTTGAATTTGTTGAGGCTAGTTTGTGACCCAGTATATGGTCCATCCTTGAGAATGTGTGTGCATGGGAGAAGAATGTAGAATGTGATGTTCTGGGACAAAAGGCTCTGTAAAGGTCAATTATGTCCATTTGATCTAATGTGTCATTTAAGACTGATTTTCTGTATTGATTTTTGGTTTGGATGATCTATCTAGAGCTGTCAATGGCATATTAAGGTCCCAAACTATGATTGTGTTTTGTCAGTTTACCCCTTTAGTGCTTTATATATTTCGGTGCTACTTGATCAAAAAAAAAAAAAAAATATATATATATATATATATATATATATATAGAGAGAGAGAGAGAGAGAGAGAGAGAGAGAGAGATGTTTTGCCATTTTGATGAGTATCCTCTTTATCATTATAATATGTCCATCTTGGTCTTTTGTTAACCGTATTATCTTGAAATCCTTTTTGTAAGATATAAGTCTGGTGACACCTGCTTTTCTGTGGATATTATTTGCTTGGAAAATCATTTTCTGACCTTTCACTTTGATTCTAACTTTGTCTTTGCAGCTTAGATATGTCTCGTGAAGGGAGCATATGTTTATTTGTTTTCATCTAATCTGCTACTCTGTGCCTCTTTATTGGTGAATTAAGTCCACTTACATTTAGGGTAATTGTTGATGTATGAGGATTTCTTACAGTCATTTTATCTTTTGTTTCTCTGATAGCTCTGTGCCTCCATTTGTTCCTTTCCTTTGTTATTCCATCTCTTGTTTTTGTTTGGTGGTATGTCATACTTCTTTCCTGTTACCTCTTATTTTTAAGCTGTGTGTCTCAATTTTGGGGGTTTGGGCTTTGTTCCTACTTGCTTTATAAGAAGTAAACTTTCATATATACAGTTCTTTATCTTTCAAATGCATTGATCTACGTTCTCCTTTGCAAATTCAGAGCCTTAATCTTTCCCCTTATATGTTTTTGTTGTCACAAATTATTGCTGTTTATGCTGTAATTTTTTCTGGTAATCTTAGTCATAGTTTTGGGAGCTTTTGTTCTTTGTTTCAGATAGAATAATCACCATGATTATTTCCTGCAACGGAGGTCTTCTGCTTGTGAATTTCCTCAACTTATGTAAGTTTGGAAAAGTCTTTATTTTTCTTTGCATTTAAAGGATAACCTTGCTGAATATGTTACTCTTGGCTGGTAATTTTTCTTTCAGTAGTTTAAATATTTGGTTCCACTCTTTTCTGAATTATAGAGTTTCTGCTGAGAAGTCTGATGATTATCTAAGGGTTTTTTTGTTTTTTTTTCATATATTACTCTTTTCTTTTCCCTTGTCACTTTGACAATTCTTTCTTTGTCATTAATTTTTGACAGTTTTAATATAATGTGCCTTGGAGAAGGCCTTTTTAGATTGACGTAACTAGGTATTCTGTCTGCTTCTTGGATTTGAGGATCTTGCTCTTTCCACAGGTTTCAAAAGTTCTCATTAACTAATTGTTTGAATAGGCTCTCTGTTCCTTTCTCCCTCTCTTCCTTTTATTCAAGTATGCATATTATTCTTATGTTTCTTTTTGTGATGGAGTCAGATAGTTCTTGTAGAGTTATTTCATTTTTTTAATATTCAAGTCTGTCTCTTCTTCCCTCTGCATCATTTCTAGATTTCTATCTTTGGTATCAGTAATTCTGTCCCCTATCTGGTGAGCTCTATTTCTTATGCTCACTAGTTCATTCTTGATCTCTTTTATTGAATTCTGTTTATTTATTTTTATTTTTATTTTTGTAAATGTTCAATCTTTTTGGTAAAGTACTTGTTTTTTTTCATTAATTCTTTTTTACACTGCCTGTCTGTATTTTCTTGCATCTCACTGAGCATTTCAGAACTGCCACCTAGTATTCGCTGTCATTTATATCGCATATTTCCATGTGCTTAAGTTTGGTTCCTGGAAATTTTTAATTTTCTTTCTGATCTGCCTCGCTACCTTGGTTATTCGTGGTATTTGATAAGTACTTTCTCTGTCTAGGCATTTATGTATGAGCGGCACTTCTCTAGCAGATTTCTACAGAGATCTTTTTTTATTATTTTCCAATAGGTTGCACTGAGTCACATGTTTTTTAAAACTCTGAAATCCCAGTGCTGTCCTCTCTGTAGCATCGCTGGCTGACATCAGTGTAACTATGATGCGTAGGGGTAGGGTTGGCTAGTGGGACTTGTCCACCTTCTTTGTTTTGCTTTCCTTGTGATGCCAAACTTGGACACCTGCAGGTTCCTCACTAAACCCTAAACAGGTGCCAGTGACAGAGTACACCCTTTGCTCAGGGGAATTAGTAATTCTATAGTACTTATTCTCAGGTTTGTGTATAATGTGCTCTGCAACCCAACACTAAAGGCAAAGGGAGGTGACTTCTAGGCTTATATGGGGGAACGGGCAGAGCTCCATGGCTTGGTTTCTCTGTCTGGAATGCCAGCACCCAACAACCACAGCAGCACCCCAGTGCTGTGTCCTTGCCCAGATCTCTCGGTCTAGCTATAACTTGTACTGTTCACTGCTGCAGAAATGCTCACCGGTTCTCTCTGCTCCTCCTAGAAGAAGCTATTGTCAGCCACAACTGGATTCCTCCCCTTCCTGGGCTGAGCCCCACTGTGAGTTCCTGGCTTTATAGCTGTGTCTGTGGCTAGTCTGAGCCCTCCTTACTTCTTGCCTCTCCCATTTGTTCCCACTGGCCCACCATTAGGTGCTCCAATGCATGGGTCTTTCAGGTATCCCTGTGAATTGAGCAAGGGATCCTTTATTGAGTTATAGCTGTTCAAACTGTTGACATTTCAAAGGGAGAGACCAAAAGGATTGTTCATGATCCCATTCCTCTGACATCCAAGACTCACCTTAGATTGAAAGACACACAGACAGAAAGTGAATGGATAGAGAAAGATATTCCATGCAGATATAAAAAAAAAGAAAGGTGGCATAGCAATATTCATATCAGACAAAATAAACCTTAAAAGAAATAATGTAAAAAGAACATTACATAATTTTAAAAGTGTCAATCCAAGAAGAAGATATAACAAATATAAATATCTCCCACCACCCAACATAGAAGCACTCAAGTATATAAAGCAAATATTAATGAACATAATGTCAAAATTCTTAACAAAATACTAGCAAAATAAATTCAATAGTACATTAAAAAATAATTAGGAAACATGTCTTCACTAGACACTGATTCTGACCACCTTGTTCTTAGACTTCCGAGCCTCTGGAATTGTGAAAAATAAATTTCTGTTCTTTATAAAAAGTATTCACCATGATCAATGGAATTTATACCAGGGATTCAAGTGTGGCTCAACATTCACAAAACAATTAATTTTATTAATCACATCAACAACTAAGGGGAAAAGTCATATGATTATCTCATTATATGCAGAAAAAAAATTCAACATCCATTTATAAAAATTCTTAAAGTAGGTGTAGAAGAAATTTATCTCAACTTGATAAAGACTGCATATGACAAGCCCAAGGCTAACATCATACTCAATGGTGAAAGACTGAAAGCTTTTTCTCTAAGATCAGGAACAAGACAAAAATGCTCACACTCACCACTATTTTCAATAGAGGACTAGAAGTCCAAGACACAGCAATCACATAAGAAAAAAATAAATAAATTGCATCCAAATTGGAAAGGAAGAAATAAAACTGTCACTATTTACAAATGACATAATTCTATGTATAGAAACCCTAAAAATTCCACCAAAAATTTAATAGAATTAATAAAATAATTTAGTACAATAGCAGGGTAAAAAATTATATACAAAAATCCATCATGTTTCTATACATTAATAATAAACAATCAGAAGGAGAATTTAAGAAAACCACCCCATTTACAAATGAATTAAAAGGAATAAAATACCTAGGAAAAAATTTAACCAAGGAGATGAAAGACCTATATTCTGAAAACTAAAAGATGGTGAAGAGAGAAATTGAAGAAGACACACGTAAATGGAAGGATATACTCTGCTCATGAATTGGATGAATTAATATCATTAAAATAAATATATTATCCAAAGCAATCTAAGTATTCAATTACATCCTTATTAAGATATCAATGATATCCTTCAGAAATATAATCCTCAAAATTATATGGAACCACAAAGAGCCAAAGCTACCTTGAGAAAGAAGAACATAGTTGAAGGTATTGGGCTTCCTGATTTCAGACTATACTGCAAAACTATAATAATCAAAGCAGTATAATACTGGCATGAAAACAGACACATAGATCAATGGAACAGAATAAAGAGCCCAGGAATAAATCCTTGCTTATATGGTCAACTAATCTATGACAAAGGAGGAAAAGATATAAAATGAAGAAACAATAGTCTCTTCAACAAGTGGTTTGTATGGACAGATACATACAAAAACTGAAACTGGAACATTCCCCTGCACCATATACAAAAACAAACTCAACATGGATTAACTACTTAAATATAATACCCGAAACCATAAAGCTCCTAGAAGAAAACATAGGTAGCAAACTATCTGACATCATTTTGAATAATATCTTTTTGGTATGTCTCCTCAAGCAAGGGAAACAAAAGAAAAACAAACAAATGCGACTTCATCAATCTAAAAAGCTTCTTCCTAGCAAAGGAAACCATCCACTAAACAAAAAGACAAACTACTAAATTTGAGAATGTATTTGCAAATAATATATTGAATAAGGGATTGATATTCAAAATTTATAAGGAACTCATACAACTGAATAACAAAAAAACAACAACAATCTGATTTTAAAAAATGGGCAGAGGATTTGAGAAACATTTCTACAAAGAATACATACAGATGGTCAACTCGTATGAAAAGAAGCTCATTACCACAAATCATCAGGTAAATGCAAATCAAAACCAAAGTGAAATACCAGATGATAATTGTCAAATAACATGTTTTGATGAAGATGTTGAGGAAAAAGAACCCTTGTGCACTGTTGGTGGGACTGCAAATTGGTGCAGCCACTATGGAAAACATTACAAAACTTCTTCAATAAACTAAAAATAGATCTACCATAGGACCAAGTAATTCCACTTCTGGGAGTGATCTGTACACTAATATAAAACTGTACATGCACCCCTATGTTCATTGCAGCATTACATACAATAGCCAAGGTATAGAAGCAAGCTAGGTGTCCATCAATAGATGAATCAAGATTCGGTGTACATATTTGATGAAATATTATTCATCAATAAGTAAGAATGGAATCTTTCAACTTGCAACAATATGGATGGCCCTAGAGGGTATTATGCTAAGTGAAATAAGTCAGAGAAAGTCAAACTCTGTACAGTTTCACTTATATTTGGAATTTTAAATAGTAAAACACATAAATAAAACAAAACAAAAATAAATAAACTTGTAGAAACAGAGACCAAAGGATGGTTGCCAGAGGGGAGAGGCATGGGGGCATAGGTGAAAAAGGTGATATAGTCAATAACATATATATATATATATATATATATATATATATATATATATATAGTCAATAATATTGTGATAAGTTTACATGGTGACAGAATTACTAGAATTAGTGATAACATTGTACACCTGAAACTAATGTAAATAACATAATACTGTTTATTAACTATACTTAAATAAAAGTAAATATATAATGATGTTAAAATAGTCAAAATATAATGTCATGATTTAAAAAGAATCAGGATTCAAAATTAGTTCTATGATATGAAATCTAAACGGTATGAGATGCACTATTTATGGTATGCATATAGTATTCATAAGTTTTTCTTTGTATTTCTCAAAAATTTTTCCTCTCAAATTTTCTGTTATCATAAAAAATAGGTAAATTAAAAGTATACAAAACTATAAATTATCAGATGATTAGAACTAATGATAGGAGATTATTTAAGAGGTAATACGTGGAAAAGTCTAAACTGACTTAGTACTAGCTGTAACTAAAATTTACTAAATCTGAGACTGGGATAGTTAGATAACCTTTAAAATCTCACTGACAGTGTGTAATCTCTTCATGCCATATACAGGTTTAATTAGCAATTAGTACACACCAATAGGTCAGTTCAGAAGAAACTTGTCAAATACCTGCCTTGTGCTCTGTATGTGCTGTGAGAGATACAAAGAATGGAATACCATCTTTGCCTTTACTGAGTTTACTCGTTAGTGTACCTGGAAGGAGAAAAGATAAACACATAAAAATAACTACAATACAAATTGTTTTAAGAAGTTATACAAATTTCTGCTCATTAAAAGTGAGAGTCTATCAGTTGTGGTTCATTCATTTATGTATGCAGGAAAACATTTATTAAGCTCCTGATACATACTGGGTATTTTATTTTATCTTTTTAAACTTTTTTTTTTTTCTTTACTGACATTAGAGAGAAAGAAGAAAGGAGAGGGAGAGAGAGAAATATCTATGAGAGAGAACAGCAGCTGGCCACCTCCTGCATGCCTCCTACTGGGGATTAAACCCACAACCTGGGCATGTGCCTTGACTGGGGCTCAAGCTCTTGGTGCATAGGTCAATGCTCAACCACTGAGCCACACTGACCTGGCTGTATTGGGTATTTTATTTTTTTATTATTATTATTACTATTATTATTTTTTTATCCTCACCCGAGGACATTTTTCCATTTTTTGTTCAGGTAGAGTGGGAGGGAGAGAGAGGAACAGAGAGAGAGAGAGAAACATCGATGTGAAAGGAACACATCGAGTGGCTGCCACCCGCACGACTGACCAGGGCCAGGGACAAACTGCAACCGAGGTACGTGCCCTTAGCGGGAACCGAACCCGGGTCTCTCTGGACCGCAGGCCGATGCTCTAACCGCTGAGCCAAACCGGCCAGGGCTTTTTATTATTTTTTAAAATCTTTATTGTTGAATGTATTATAGATGTTCCTCATTTTTCCCCCATTGACCCCCTCCTCCCCACTCCCGCTCTCTCCTGCCTTTCCCCACACTATTGTCTGTGTTCACTGGTTTTGCATATATGCTTATAAATTCTTTGGTTTATTTCTTCCCACTCTCCAACCTCCCTTCCCTTTGAGGATTGTCATTCTAGAAATCAATTTGTACTTCTTAATCCCTTCACCTTTTTCACCCATTCCCCCAACCCCCACTCCATCTGGCAACCAACAAAATGTTTTCTATGTCTATGAGAATGTTTCTGTTCTGCTTGTTCATTTTGCTTGTAGATTCAATTGTCAATAGATATGTATTTGTTGCCATTTTGTTTGTTCATATTTTTTATCTTTTTCTTCAAAAAGATCTTTAATCATTTCATATAATAATGGTTTGGTGGTGATGAACTCCTTGAGCTTTTCCTTGTCTGGGAAAGTCTTTATATGGCCATTGATTCTAAATGACAGCTTTGCAGGATAGAGTAATCTTGGTTGTAGGTTCTTGCTTTTCATCCACTCCCTTCTTGCCACTCCCTTCTGGCCTGCAAAGTTTCTTTTGAGAGATCAGCTGACAGTCTTACGGGAACTCTTTTGTAGGAAACTAACTACTTTTCTCTTGCTGCTTTTAAGATTCTCTTTGTCTTGAATCTTTGTCTTGATGATGATGTGTCTTGGTGTGGGCCTCTTGGGGTTCATCTTGTTTGGGACTCTCTGTGCTTCCTGGACTTGTATGTCTGTTTCCTTCACCAAGTTAGGGAAATTTTCTGCCATTTTTGTATCAAATAGGTTTTCAATTTCTTGTTCTCTCTCTTCTTCTGGCACTCCCAAGATGCAAATGTTGGCAAGCTTGAAGTTGTCCCAGAGGCTCCTTACACTATCCTCATTTTTTTGGATTCTTTTTTCTTTTTGCTGTTCTGATTGTCTGTTTTTTTTTCTTTCTTATATTCCAAATCGATGGTTTGCTTCTTGGCTTTACCTACTCTCCTATTGAATATGTGTAAATTATTCTTTATTTCAGTTAGTGCCTCCTTCATTTCTGACTGTGCATCCTTCATTTCTGACTGGTCCTTTTTTATGCTCTTGAGGCCCTCATTAAGTTTGCTGAGGTTCTCACTAAGTTCATTGAGCATTCTTATAAGAATATTTTGAACTCAGCATCTGTTAGGTTGCTTATCTCCATTTAGTTTAGTTCTTTTCCTGGGGTTTTGTTCTGTTCTTTCATCTGGGACATGTTTCTTTGTCTCCTCATTTTGGTTGCCTCCTTGTGTTTGTTTCTGTGTATTACTTAACGAGAGGTATGGGGCTAACTGAGACCAGATGCTGTTTGTTTGAAAGAATTTAGGAAAACCTGAAGCAGGATCCAAGACAGACCAATCCTATTGTTAAGCAACTGCAACAGCTTTGGTGGGCCTGAAAGTTGAATGTGGCAGGGCTCAGGGAATCACCAGGGTGGGGCAAACAGTGTGAGCCAGGTTGTTGGAATCCCAGATATGGTGGTTGTCTGCTGCCCCAGCAAAGGGCTCACCGAAGAAACAAAGGCTTCTGACATCATAGCCGTCCAGGAGAAAGCCCTCTCTCCAGCCCTTGCTCCAATGCCAAAGAGCTCAGTTCTTCCCTGTATGTCTCTGGTGCCCTTTGAGCTGCCTCCCCTCCAAGCTTGGAGTGAGTCCAAGCTTGGAGATAAGTCCATACAAGGGCCCTTTAAGAGGAGTTGCCTGGAGCTCCAGCTGCTTTAGCTTCCCTGAGACTCAGTTTCTGCTGGTTTTTCCAGCCAGAAGTTATGGGGACTTCTCTTCCTGGCACTGGAACCCTGAGCAGGGCTCCTCGTGTGGAACGGGGACCCCTCAGTCTCCAGGGAGCACCTTCTCAGCCCAGGTGTCCCTCCTGATTTTTATTCACCACACATGGGTGTGGGACCAGCCCATCGCGCCTCAGCCCCTCCTACCTGTCTCAATGAGCCTTCTTCTTTAATTTTGTAGTTGTAGGACTTCCATTCAACTTGATTTCAGGCAGTTTTGAATGACGGTTGTTCTGTAGTTTAGTTGTAACTTTGATGTGGTTGTGGGAGGAGGTGATACCACGTTTACCTATGCTGCCACCTTGACTGGAAGTCTCCCCATATTGGGTATTTTAAATACAGACATCAGGAAAGGCTTCTCTGAAGGAGGGGTCACTTTAGCTGTCAAATATGCATAGGATCTTTCCAGAAAGTGATGAGGTAGAAAAGACTTTGTAATAGGAGGATCCACATATACACTTTGGTGACTGTGGTGAATAGTTCCATTCGTAAGTAGCAAAGGAAACATAAAAAAGAGCAAATGATAGCATTGTAATGGCAATTGGTCCCACATTGTGAAGGGATACAAGTGTGAGCCTTACGCATTTTTCTTAATTAGGTGAGCAAGCAAGGAGTCTTTCAAGGTTGATAGAAAAGACATGTTTTTGAATAAAATAGATATTTGTCACTCCCTAGGAAAGAATCCATTACCTCTGTAACTGTGTGATGGGGATTTCTCATTGGGATATTTGAGAACTGCACAGTTTTTGTAGTTATAATAAACTACATGTTTCTTGCATCTAACAGCCGCTCAAAAAGCTCCTCAGGCTTCTCTGCAGCTGCAAAATAAACCAAAGTGACACAGTCACTGGTGGATGGGGAGTGACAAACACAGAAACACCATACTCACAGACAGCTCACAGGGACGAGAATGTACAGTTAATCAAAACACCATGTTGCTTGAAAGGCCAACAGGGAGAGCCATAGATGATAATCACATGCAGTCACCCCGAGCTTACTAGAGGAGAGGCTGTATGTCATCTCTGAAGAAAGGGGAAAACAGTCAAAGCCAGGATTGTCTCTACTTCCATGAGTGTATCGCCAAAGCATATTTGTATGTGTTTCTGTGCATATATATTTTCAAACATGAAGAATTACACCATAGTCATAATAATAACATATATCACTTTGGAGATAACAAACATTTTAAACTACATTTACCTTTCCCCTGATTTCAAGGGTTCAGAATTTATGACAATTGGCATAGAATTTAGAATGCCAGGGGCTATTTTAAAGGTTCTGGAAGGGCCGATGTTGAAACTAAAATGGGTTTGTGGATTAAAAATTTTAATTGTCTATTTACCTATGTTTGCTTGTGAGACAAAATGATTTTGAGAGACTAAAAAAAAAGTTTAAGCAGAAATTAGAGTTCAGAAATTCAATGATTCATTTTCTCTTATTTCATTTCAGACCACATTTGGTCTTGCTCAGGTTTTACAGCAGTCTATACAGTCTTAGCTAACACATGAAATAATGCTTACATAGTTTGGTTGGGACCCTCCTCACTTCTCCTGAGCATCATTTCAGTAGCATCCTTGACCTCACAGCTTCTTCCATTCCATATGCTATAAAAGCTTCAGATTAGTAGCTCCTGCCTTCTCACAACCTAACATAGTCTTTTGTAATCAGAACCCCTCCCCAGAAAGATAACTATTTAGATTACTATTTCCAGTGAAAAACCTCTCCTTCAGCCTCACTGCTTAAAACAGTTTCCTGAGCTTGTTTCCTCTCTCTCTTTCTTCCTCTCTCACACACATGCTGCTCCATTGTTAATAAATATGCTTATTACTCTAAAGATAAATTTTTATCATTAAATATCTAGATCAGGGTTCACCTTAACATAAAGCTTTTCACATCACATAATCCCTCTCATTTCTCCACCCCATCCCCCAAGCATATTAAACTTCCAATAGCATATTTTTGGAAAAGTGGTATGAAAATTGTGCAAACTAAAATAGAATTTGAAGTCATGTTGGTGCAGATCAATATATCATATGTTATTTGAAAGAAAAAATACTATGTATGTTTCAGTTTTCACAGTCCAGTATATTAGCGAAAAGCTCCTCCACTATTGCTTAGTCCCAATAGTAGAAGCCTCCAGATTCTGTGTGCCAGGAAACAAGGTGATATGCTAATCATTGCCTACCTTATATTTGGTAGTATTCTTTTTATTAGTTATGAGGTTTGACTCTCCCTGTTTTACACCACTTTATTATTTTTAAATATCAATAGGATGTTTATTCCAACTATTCCTTTTGTTGGTAAACTTTCAAAGAAATCTTAAGAAAAAATCAGCAGAAAGACCTACAATCCACGATTAGGTAAAAAAAAAAAAAAAATCAGAGTATGCATCTTGGTCCGGTAGGTTTGCATTCCTTTATTATGATATTTGTGACCATTTAGATATAACTGGAATAGATGAAGAGTCTATTGGCCAAAAAATAGAGTTGTTCTCTTCAAACTAACATTTCCAAAAATTTCTGTATTTCAGGAACACTGATTATTAATCAATAATTAATAATAGTGAATAAGATACCTAGGAGATCTTCATCTTCCAGAAATTTCAACAAAGGTAACTTTAAAATGAAAGTGGTAATATGCAAGATAAGATGTAATAAGCTACATATGGTTCTAGTCAAAACTGGTAACTAACTTTTCCTTTTCCCTTCTTACAAAATGGCAGAAAATATAGCTAAAATATTTAGAGAATAGTCTAGGTAAATATGAGATAATTTTTTGTTGTTAACATATATTGGGTCTGACTCATCTTTGTCAATATAAATGTGTACACAGACTGTAAACTCATGAAAGAAGGAACCAAGTCAATCTTGTCTTTGGTATTATTGCAGTAGACAGAACAGAATCTAGGGCAGTAGTGAGTGCAAAATAAGCATTCATTGCACATTAATTAATACATGAAAATATATGTCTTGTTTTCAGTTATTAAGCCATTTCCTCAGTATTATCATAGCTAGCTAAAATATAGGAAACTAGTCCTATTTTGCCAATAGTTTAGTGAACAAGGAAGGGTATGTCGCTTAACTTCTGAGCCTTAGTTTACCAATTTGCGAAATGAGAGGAAGGTTTGCTTTGCTTACTTCTAAGGGCAGTTTTCAGGGTTGAAGGAGAGTATTATGCAAAGCTATCTTGCAAACTGTAAAGTACTAAAATAAGTAAGGCATTATTTTAACATCACAATATTTGAAAAAACATTAACTGATAACTGAGCTGTTGACTTGATTTATAAAAAATTGGCAAGTAGAAAAAAAAGAACATATAACAGGAGTCTTGCAAAAGCTTTACACTTGAGATTTTTATATGGGGTTATACTTTTACAACTGTTAAAGGAGAGCACACAGACATTTAAAGATATAGAATATTTACTGAAGGAAACAAGGCCCAAGGACATGATGCTAATTTTAATTAATTTCCTGTATTCAAAAATGGCTTGTCTAAATAGGAGAACCAGTGATGTGACTTCATTGTATAGCTTTGTGTGTTTGCAGTTGCCCATTACTGTACTTTCTGGTAACTGATTTGCAAAGTGTGCTTTTAATGTTTTTTTTTTCTTAATTCATTTTAGGGAGATTAGCAATGGAGAACATTTCTTGGAACAGCTACTGGAAATGTTTAGTAGTGGAAAAAAAAACTATCCAATTTTCCTTTGCATACTATAAAAGAATGATTTATTGCTAGCAACATTTTGTTGCCTTAGTGAACATAACCTATTTTTACATTTCAAACTATATGAGAGATACTTCTACCTTATTCTCCCATAAAAAACAAAGTCATGTTTAAAAAAGAATATTATCAAGACTAGCTTAATTATTATAAATATTATTATTTTTTATTGGTTTTAGAGAGTGAGGAAGGGAGAGGGAGAGAGAGATAGAAACATTGATGAGAAAGAACATTGATTGGCCACCTGCTGCATGTTCCCCACTGGAGATTTGGCCCACAACCCGGGCATGTGCCCTGAATGGGAGGGAATGAAACTGGCGACCTCTTGGTGCATGGGTCGATGCTCAACCACTGAGCACACTGGCTGAGCAAGACTAGCTTAATTAACTCAGCAAATCTTTGCTTATTAATTTACTATGTTCTATGCACTATGCAAGGCACTAGAAAAGTTTTTGTAATATTTTTAACTAATACATCTAATTTTATTCTATTATTATAACATTTATCTTGTTGCAATAATCTTGGATAGGATTTGCTAGTCAGTATCTTAGCGCCTGATGTCTTAAAGGTGATACAATTAAAATATTTGTTATTAGTTTAACTAAAAGAACCTGAAAAATTCGACAACTAATAATGAGGACCATTACTTTAGAAATATTTTCAATTGTTTTGGGATTATTTAGAAGAAAGTTGTTTAGTCTAGTTGCTAGTTAACATCTTTAAAATATCGTAAAATAGTAAGTTGGTCTCCGCATTTAAAATGCAGACTAGTTTCGCTTAGCATAATACAAGCCAAGCAGAGAAAAGAAAAATATCACACGATCCCACTTGTTTGTGTAATATAATGAACTAAACAAACTGCTGAACAAAATTAACCCAGAGACATGGAGGTGGGGTACAGGCTGACAAGCCTCAGAGGATGGGGGTGTTTGTGGAGGAAGAGATAAACCACAGAACTTACATGCATGTATGTATGACCAATGAACATAGACAACAAAGCTGGGAATAGGATAGGGAGGGGGGAAAGGGAGGAGGGTGTCAATGGGGGAAAATGAGAAACATCGTAACAAAACAAATTAATAAATAAAAAAATTTTTTAAATAAAAAATTAAAATGTAAAATTCAGACTGGTATTCAAATCCTCATTTTAAACAACTAAATAATTTCTTATTTCCTTAATAGTTAATATTATGATTAATACAGGTAGGAATTTGATCTTTTGCATGTAAAACTAGATTTGGGACTTAAACCTCTCATATTATAAACCACTGCTCTCTTATTGGTGTATTCCAAAAAGAAGAATAATAACAAGATTTTTTGTAAAAGTTCACCATTAACATTTAGTATCTGCACACTGACATTAGGTTGGGGAGAGCAGGAAGGAGGTGAAGCGGAAAGGAGGGGTTAACAGGGAAAAATGGGGGACGTCTGTAAAACTTTCAACAGTAAAAAAAATAAAAAGTAAAAGTGAATTTTAAAAAGGTATCTGGATTAAAATATTATCAATATTATGATTTGGTACTGCCTCATTTAGAAAATCCCTGGCTTTGACAAGAGAACAATTGAATGTGTCTAAGTGTTGAAATTGTAGTCACTACAGTCTAACCTGTTTATCAGGGAGATAATTGCTTTTCATGCATCTTAGAGGTAGGTATAAATTGCACTTTCAAGTACTGATTATGGATATTCATCCCCTAAAAAATGGAACTCATAAGAAGCTTGTTAGAGGACCACCTGTGCATTGTATAATGTTAGATTGACTTTGAAAATAAATAAAATGTTTGATTTGAATTTTATTACTTTTATTTTTACTGGGTCTTCAGTTTAAAAGTATTTTTAAGTATTGAAGAAAATTCCATTGCACAGAATTATTTATTCTTGAATCTTATCTACATGGATTGGAGTGGAATTCTAAAACTCTATCAAGGTACAAATACATTGTATAGATCTTTCTAGTTATCATATTCTAAAAGACAAATAAAATTCATAATTAACAGTGGAAAAAATCACCTACTCAGCAGCCCAAATAATCTGGTATAAACTATGGTTCTGATAGAAAAACATCACGGTCAGATTCATGTTTAGTTCTTAATAAATAATTTCCAAATGTTTCCAACATATACACTCAGACTATGCCCAATAACTGACTCTCTTCTTGGTTTAGTAGAAAATACATAGTCCTTAGTAACGATGGGACTTTCGTTCTGAGAACTGGTACTTGACATAAAAACCCTGCTGCCAAGATTGACTCATGCTCTCAAGGTTTTAATTCCTTCATGGCTCTCCCACCCCTCCCTCCCAGCTCATTGCCTACACCAACATGGTCCTTCCTACAGTGTTGCTGTGAGTGATGTGACCTAACCATGGCCTTAAGAACATTATTTATTAGAGTTAGAGAGAACTCGACATCAAGACAAAAGAAAAGAAGAGTGCTTATATGAATGAGCTACCTTTAGCATGCTTCACTTGAGAATACAGTGGATGATATTCCTTCTGGTGACGTGTTAACGGAGATAAAAATATATTTAGGCATTGACTTAGTGTGATAGAGCTTTCTCAGTTCTGCAGTCATGACCTACTTCCATAGGCTGACCTTACCAATGGATATTAGTTATGATACTGAATTCGTGAGATTCATTTTAAACAAAAATAATGTATATCATTATATAGCAGTTGGCTCTTCAAAACAATTACCTTTTGGAGATAAAAATGTTGTTACCAACATACATGATTTTTATGTATGGCATATACATAAATTGATGGCATATGATAAAATGAGCCTCTTTATAAGCACATGCCATTTAAAAATATAAAAATAATAGAAACATTTGTTTTCTTGTTAAACTTACTTGCTGACTAGTCTTAGCTCTAAATGACTTTGGCCATTTCCTAAAATTGCAATTCTCCAAGCAGTATATAAAATTTCTACCACTGATATTCAAATAGAATTTCCTTAGACCTTTCTAAAATGTAACTATAAAAATGTGGGAGACAATGCTCATTTGATGGAAATACAGAATAAATGAAATGAGATTTTGAGGATAATATAATTCTAGCCTACATTTCACTTACAAGAAAATTGAGAAGAAAGTAACTTGTCTAAGGCCAGACCATTTAAGGTCTAAACCAAGTATTCATGATATTTGGTTCATTCCATTCTGCTGCGCAACAGCCTTTAAAACTAGATATACATGTCACAGATATTTTGAAATAAAGCAGTCAGTTTTATATTTACATATTACATATTATTTCTTAAAAATGGCTATATACAAAGTTATTCTAATATACCTCTTGATTTTGTTTCTACATTTTTTTCTCAATGAAAATGTAGACCTAATTGTACTTCTTTTTTTATCAGCTTTATTTTAGTTTATTTACTTTTATAGCTTTTTAAAAAAATATATACATCTTTATTGTTAAAAGTATTACACATGCCCCCCACCCACCCCCACTGACATCTTTATTTGTGCTGAGAGCAGATTGATTTGGGTCTCAGCTTTTCAAATAGAGGCAGCATTGTGGCTGTCACAGTTTTCCTTTTCTACCGGTTACTCTATCTTTCTGTATAATTTATCATTTATAAGACTGGAACATAAAAGGATTTTGACATTTAAAAAATATTAATTTGTCAATAAGAACTACCATTCAGATAATTTGCTTTTCTTAAAGTATCTTAGTTTTTCATTTTTACCCAATGAATAATCTGAACAGAAACACAGATACACACCCTTAAGTAGTGTTCTGAATTCTAGAAAACATGCCTGAGTCAAAAATGTTGGTACTGTGCTGGTGAATTTCACTCCGTGGTTAGAGCATAGGCCCAGACACAAGAGTCACAGGTTTGATTTCCGGTCAAGGGCACCTACCTGGGTTGCAGGTTTGATCCCCAGCCTTGGTCCAGGTCACGCAAGACGCAGACAACCAATGTGTCTCTCTCACATCCATGTTTCTCTCCCCACACACACACTCTATCCAAAAATCAATGGAAAAATATCCTCAGGTGAAGGGTAACAACAACAAAAAATGCTTTGGTACCAGTGACAAAGAAAGTTCAGAAAATTTAAGAAAAAAATCCAATAACTCTTAATTAGTCAAGTATAATTTAACACTCTCTTAATTATAGTGGTCTTGGAGAACACTTATGTAAACATTCAGAAATCAGGAAAAATAAAGTGTTACTTTGTGAAAGCATAATTTTGTGTTTATTCAACTGTAGAATTATTATTAAATGTAGAAAAATAGAAAAATTTATGTTTGCAAAAAGCAAACACTGATTTAAATGATTTGTTTTACAATTATTTAGAAAAATCATATGGTGGCATATTGCCTGATGTCTAGAAGTATTATTAAGATTGTTATTGCTTATTGCTGTATTTTGGGCTTGAAATTATAAACCAAAATACTTTCAATGATACAATTAATGCATGGTCAATGCAATATTAATGTATCCAACATGCAACTCTTCATCTCATAAGCCATGGCCTCCTCTGAACAAGGACCACTGAAAGTACTGAAAACAATATAGAGTGACATTTGGCACAATGTGAGTTGACAGAAGGGTTGCATATAGAGAAAGCATGCCTAGATCAGAGGCTCAGATGAATTTCTGCATTGCAGCTCAAGGTAAAGAAGAGTACAGAGTTTATCATGACATCTTTATTTAGTTCATATATACAAACTATCTATGATCAAATTTTTTACTTTGGATAGTGACATGCCCAAATTACTTGAAAAGTTATTAAATATTCTAGCTAATTTCATTTTAGTTCATTGTCACCTAGATTATTTGAAATACAACCATACAAAAATAAACAAGTTCTATCTGGTGTCAGTCATAAAGACACACCTCTCACATTTCTGATTTCAGGGAGTGTGATTGAACAAGGGCCTAAATACTGCACTCCGAAACTCATTTTGACATTTGCACCAAGACTGTGCTTCCCATGGACATCTCTCAGTCAATGACAGTGCAGCTGGGATATTAAGGCAAGTTTATTTCTGGGAGATATAGGACTCCACTGTCAATCAACTTTGGGTAAAGATGCCCAATAGCCTTGCTGAACTTTCCTTAGAACTGATCTGCAGCCCAAGACTCTTCCCCTCCCTCCCTCCCTTGTTCCCTTTCTCCCTACTTCCTTCTTTCTCTTTTTCACTTGGGCTAAGACTTGCATTGCAAGCTGATGGTTCTCCTAGTCTCCCTTAGCTGCCTCCTCATTTTTTCCTTATTGGTGATTTTCTTAATACATTTGTTGCATATTAATCCCATTTCTGTTACGAGACCTGTGCTAACATATTCCTATATAAATGTTTCCTTTGATTACATACATTCTCCCAGTGCCATTCTTGGATAATTTATCTAACTAGATTAGTTTACATTGTTATAATATATATTTTGCATTACTATTTAAAAATGCAAGCTAGTGTCCATAATATTAAGAAGACTTTAAAAAATTAAAGGCACAGACATTTTTTGGAAACCCTTAGCAAAGTCAGATTACTATAAACTTTTTATATTTTCAGTGCTATTTGATTCTAAAAATATGTTTTCATACATTTTCATATCATGATTTCTCAACATGAAATAGTCTCCATTTTCTCTGTCCTATGAACTCCCATTGGTCTTCCAATGCTGATTTCCACCTTCAGCAAGAATTATTAGTTTCTTTACCTAGACTTCCAACATGCTAATATATAATAATACAATGAAAAAACAGAGTAGTCTTTATCCTTTATTAGAAAAGGCAAAGACTTGTTGTTTTGTATACACGGTGCCTTGCTTATGTAAATTCAGAAGAAAATTTACTAAGTTCAATAAGGGAAAAGTAGCTGTGTAAAAGGCAAGGCATTGGGTGGGTTAAGTAGAGAAAGTTATCTTTTGAAAATTTTAGAAAAGGGAAATATCTACAAATAAACATATATGGATATAACATGCGTGAAGTAAAAAGTTGAAAGTGTCCTTTATTCTCAACATAAGAAGCTTGCTATCCATTCTTTGTTTCTCCAACCTCATTGTTAGCTTTTGACTCTGGTGTGTTTTTTAATTCTATGAACTTGCTTTAAACTCAAGATACTCAACAACCTGAACGTCTATTGATGGATAAATAAATTATTCATATACACATCTATACATACATATAAAATATGGATAGATAGATGATAAATAGATAATGTTATAATATATAATGAAATATTATTCAATCATAAAAGATAATGAAATCTTGACATTTGTGACAGCATGGATGAACCTCAAGGGCATTACGTCAAGTGAAATAAGTCAAAGACAAAGCTGTATAATCTCTTTTATATGTGGAATCTAACAACAAAACAACTACAACCTCCCCAAGCTTATAGATACAAAGAGCAGATTAGTAGACACCCTGAAGAAGAGTTGCTGGGTTGTATGGTAACTCTAGTCTTAATTTTTTAAGGACCCTCCATACAGTTTTCCATAGTGGCTGTACCAGTTTACATTCCCACCAGCAGTGAATACGGGTTCCTTTATCTCCACAAACTCTCCAATACTTGTTATTACTTGTCTTGTTGATAACAGCCATTCAAACAGGTGTGAGGTGGTTCTCATTATAGTTTTGATTTGTATTTCCCTAATAGCTAGCAAATCTAAGCATTGTTTTATATGTCCATTGGTCATTTGTATGTCTTATTGGAAGAAGTGTCTATTCAGGTTCTCTACCCCTTTTTAAATCGGATTGTTTGGTGTTGAGTTATATGAATTCTTTATATGTATGCACCCCTATGTTTACTGCAGCATTATTCATGGTAGCCAAGACATGAAAACAACTGAAGTGTCCCTCGATAGATGATTGGATAAAGAAATGTGGTGCAATGAAATACTACTCAGCCATGATGAAATATTGCCATTTGTGATGATATGGATGGATCTTGAGAATATCATGCTAAGAAAAATAAATCAGACAGAAAAAGTTAAGGACCATATGATTTCACTCATATATGGGATTTAAAACGGAAAGTAACAAATGAATAATCAAGTAAAACAAACACATAAACAAGAACTCATAGACACAGACAACAGTATGGTGGTTACCAGAGGCAAGTAGTGGGAGGGTAGTAAAGGGGGTCAAATATATGGTGACAAAAGATGATTTGACTTGGGTGGTGGGCACACAAATGCAATACACAGATCATGTATCATATAAATATACATTGAAGACCTAGATAATTTTATTTACCAATATCACCCAAAAAAATTTACTAAAAAGAGAGATTAGTGTTTGCCATTGGTAGGGGTTGGGGGTGGGAGAAATGGATGAAGGAGTGAAAAAAAAAGACTGATAAAGCTTATACTATTTACTAGTTGATTTATTGAATAACAATAGGCCAAGTCATAGTAAAATAAAGTATTTGCGTTTGAACTTATAAGCATTATGTTGTCTAAAAATATCCCAATTAGCAAAGATGTAGGAGCTCAGTATACTTTGGGCAGTATATTGGCCTTTAGCATGTAAGGCCAGCTGAGCATTATAATATAGAAAACTCACTCATTAAAAAAAAAAAAAAATGCACATACAAAACCTAATCTCATTACTTCACCCAACCAACAACTTTCTTTTTGCTTTGGCTCTTTCTTTTGACATTAATCAGGTGCACTCCAATCTTCATGGTCACCTCTGACCTTTGCCACTTATGATTTCTTACATCTAGGAAGTCAGCAGTGAATTCCCTCACTTCCTGTCTGTTATCCCAGCTACTACTCTGGTTTGGGACCTTACAGTCTCATATTTTGGCATACTCTTTCTTCTGCTCTTGCACCCTAACATTTCACATTCCTGGAATGTCAACTATCCAAAAGCATTTTCTGTTGTTGTGTCCTTTTACTGCTATAATTATCCAATAGCTCTCGAATCCTTACTGAATAAAACCGAGACCTCTGAATCCAGCATTTATATTTCCTGGTTCCCCCTTGAATATATTGTATGCCCCTTTAGTTTTGAAAAGCTAATGTGCATAAAAAATACCTGGGGATCTGGTTAAAGGTTTCCAATTCTGGCCCTACATTTCCAGAGATTCTGGAACAAAAGTTTGAGGTTGGGGTCACTGACTCTGCATTTTGTGTATATTTTCCAAGTGATTTTGATGCAGGTGTTTACCACATCACACCTCAAAAAATACTATTATATTTTGTTAAAACAATAGTTTTCCCAGGTATGCACTGCTTTTTTTGCTCCTTGGATATGTCTATAGTGTCCTCACAACAAGAACAACTGCATTCATTCATTCATTCATTCACTCAAACTAAGGCTAATTCTGATTGTGCTGCAAATAACTGCTCTGTTTAGTTTTTAGAGAAAATGTATGCTTATTTTCTTTTCATAAATATTTGCCTAGGCAATTGGAACAAATATTTCGCACCTGGTGATACTCACTTGCTATTTAGTTATGGTTTGTATGTGATCATGAAAAAAAGATTTAAGTAATTCCCTTTGGCAAATCCTTCAGCTATCTAGAAAATTCATCTGGTTCCCATATGCAGGTTTTTAGGTGGGTCTGGAAGATAATATCGTTTTAATGCAAAGTTGCCTTAAGGCAACTTTGATATTTTAAAATTCTACTTTACTGCCCTGGTTGTTGTGGTAAATTTGTTTGGAGCTCCATTCCATGTATCAACCCCCGGTTGGGACACATACAAAAAGCAGCCAACCTATGTTTCTCTCTCTCTCTCTCCCCCTCTCCTTCTCTCCCTCTCTCCCTCTCTCCTTCCCTCCCTTCCCCTCTCTCTAAAATCAATGAGCATATCCTTGGGTGAGGATTACATAAATAAATAAATAAAATTCTACTTTACTTCCAAATGTGTATAATAAAATGTCATGTAAGAAATTAAATGATGTACACAGGTGTGAGTAGCAAGAGTCTCTTAACTGTTCTGGAATAGCCCATTTTATAACATTTGGCAAAAAACATTTTGGAATGCTTATTGATTGGACATATTAAAGTAAAACATTTGTTAAAAATGTTTAATCAGCAAGTACTAAGCAGAAGAAACCATCTGTGAGCCAGGGTGCTCATTTCTGTCCTTGTAATTTCTTCGGTTTGAAAAACATCTGGAAGAGGCTGACAGTTACTATTTAAAACATTTTCCTTTCCAATATCAATACCTCTGGCATACTTCCTATACTTCTCCTCTAAACTAAACATCCTCACCTGCCCCAAATCTGAGCTATCACAAAAAACAATTTTCTTCCTAATATCTTCACTTGACACCTGCTATTTTTCTAAATGCACAAGACGCGAATGTGCACCCATGACCCAAGGGAGTAGAAAAATGTACCCACAAAGATGATGACCTTGTTTGACTTCCTCTCTGTTTCAGGGTATAAATCAAGTGTCACTCCAAAATGAGTAATTCTTGCAATAATGATGGAAATAAAGTTTCTGTGTGTGGTTTTATGTGTGTGTATGAAACACAGCTTAGTGGTTTTGAGAGTTATAAAAATAAAACAATAAAGAGGAAAATAACTTGTAATAACATTATGACATTTTTCTTTCAAATTATTCATTTAGTAATATTTAAGTTATTACCCTAGAAGCTTAAGCTGTAAATTTTTAGATCATATAAAAGTACATAGAGAAAAAATCAATCTTTGCAGCATCACTGATTTTCTCCTGTGTCTCTGCTTAGTATCATTCATGATGTAAGATATTGATTCTGCTTTAAAAATAAAAGTTCCACAGACAGTTTCTTAAGGTTGAAATCACTGTTCGTTTTAATTTTTTTTAAAGCTGATTTTGCAATCAATATTCACTACACAAAGATGATGTTCCAGAAACCAAATGAAATCTAGCTATTTCTAACCTGTCACATTTTAAAAACTGTCCTTCTTAAACATACTCATGGAAGTATTTAAGTGAAAAAGAGGAATGCTGGCCTAAATGCTTGAGAATGCCTTATAGCCTTGAGGTGTTATACCTAAATTTTTCATTTGAGAATGTTAGCATGTTATTACTTCTGAAGTTAACAAATCATTAGACACTCTATGCATCTTTCATTTCACATAAAAGTTTTTACATTGAATTTACATTTTGGTTTAATTAAGGCTTGCCTGCCATTTTATTATTATTTTTTAAGTCCTCACCTGAGGATATTCTCCCATTCATCTTCAGATAGAGTGTGTGTGTGGAGGGGGGAGAGACATCCATGTAAGGGAGACACATCGACTGGTTGCCTCCAGCACAACCCTGACCAGGGCCAGGGACCAAACCACAACTGAGGTACATACCCTTGACCAGAATTGAACCCACAGCTCTTTGGTCCAAGGGCCAACACTGCCAACACTTTATTCACTGAGCAAACTGGCCAGGGCTGCCTTTGTCATTTTAATTTAATTTTTTATCCTCACATGAGGATATTTTTCCATTTTTTGTTCAGATAGAGTGGGAGGGAGAGAGAGGAAGAGAGAGAGAGAGAAACATCGACGTGAAAGGGACACATTGAGTGGCCACCTCCCACACGCACGACCCAACCAGGGCCGGGGACAAACTGCACCTGAGGTACCTGCCCTCAGTGGGAACCGAACCTGGGCCTCTCTGGACCACAGGCCAACGCTCTAACCGCTGAGCCAAACCGGCCAGGGTGCCTTTGTCATTTTAAAACATATCCTATTATAGACATGTGACCCAGGATAAGATGATGGTATAAGATGTTTTGTTTCATAATAATATTGTAATGAAAAAATGAGTTTCTAAAAAGAAACCCTGTTAGTGCAAATGTATAACAGTCTGTTTCAAAAGAAAAAAAATAGGTGTTGAGACCTTTTTTCTGTCTCACTATCATGCAACTATCTAGAGACCACTTAATAAGTAAGAACTTAAAGTATTTGAATAGTCTAGTAATAGTCCAAGATTATTTTTGCTTCACTCTAAATGTTATTTTTTAATAAATAAATCTTTTAAAAGGGTATTCATATATGTAATGTTATGACATTACATGAGAGTTTATACTCATGTAAACAAACCCCAAGCTTATGTTTTTAAGTTATTTACATATTAAGTAATGCCACATATGACAAAAAAAAAAAAAGAATAAATAATGGATGAAGGTCAATCGTCTTAAGTAAAAGAAACTTTCTTCTATTATGAAAAAACATCTATATGTTATTGTTCAGAGTGTTCCAACCATGTGGGTGGTATTTCCCTTGATACTTGGCCAACATTACTGTCCTCCTTTTTTTTTTTTTCTTAATTAATTTTTGAGATACCACACAAATTTTTTTGCTAAATTAAATGATAAAAGCAGTATATACTCACTTTAGAATATTTGAAGACTACTTTCCTGTTACCCAGAGATTTCTCTTTTATTTTTTCAGTATTTATTGACTGCCTACGATGCGTAGGGCACTCTGCTAAATCCTGTAGAGTAAAAAAGACATGGTTCCTACAGTAAAAAACAGGTTGTTCTAGTGGTGAACTGAGTTGATGAGAAACTAGAAATCTGTGAAGCAATGGCCATACTAGGGGTAGGTACAAGAAGGGCATTGACCACATCCATTAACTCAAGAAAGAACTCCTAGAGAAAGTAATACTGCTTTGTGACACCTACAACCGTGTGGATTAATAACTTTTCTTCAAGTCTTTTCCCACTGGTATATATGTTAAAACAATAATTCATATAATTGTATAGTTGGCACTCTGTAACTGTCAATTCTGCAACTGGATTCAACCAACTGTGGATAGAAAATATTGCAAAAATCGTACATTGTTGCTGATGCATACATACAATGTGGTTAGTTCTAGGATGGTTGATAGTAGTGTCTGTACTGAACATGTATAGACTTTTTTTTCCTTGTTATTATTACCTAAACATTATAGTATAACAACTGTTTATATGGCATTTACATTGTAGTAAGTATTATAAGTAATCTAGAGAAAATTTAAAGTATATGAGAGGATATACATAGGTTATAGCAAATACTATGTCATTTTATATAGGGAACTTGAACATCCAAAGGTTTGGGTATCTGTGAGAGGTCCTAAAATCAATCCCTCATGGATACCAAGGAATAACTGTATTTTACCACATTTGCATTAATTTGTTAATATATGTGGTTTTTCTATAAAGAAACTCCCCTTTTCCCGTTTTTTCCTTTGGCTTGTGTTTTCTACCAATGCTCCTTGATTTCCTAAATAGTATTATATCTTCATATGTCATACTACTGACCCTAAAAGGTCCATTTTGGGGAGTAATGGGGTTGCTTGAAGAACAGTGCTATTGGGGGGGAAATCATGAAAATCCTTTGCATATTATCTTTACTTCAATTTTCTAAGTTTACAAAATACTGCCAATTTCTTCAATCCGGTGACTACTGTTTATTACACACCAAGGCAGGAACTAACAAGGAAATGCTATCAGTGTCAAAGACACAGGAGTAAAATGGCTGAGGAAACGCTAGTGTGTCTGCCAGCTAGATGCTTTTTGTTTCCTTTACTGACTCAAAGAAACTGTTTTGTTGACTGTTAAGTAAAGAATTTAGAGATCCTAACTTTAAAAAAGGAACATATTTCATTGCACCTTATTTCCTAAAATATTTTAGGTTTGCGTCTAGCTTCTTAATCTGTGATGCAATTTGCCTCAATTACAGATATATTTCTAATATTAAAATAATAGTAAATCAACCTGATAAACTTGGCTGAATTTAAATACACACATAAAATATCTATAGTAATCGCATCCCTTTAAAATAGTAAGAGCTTAGCCTGGCCAATGTGGCTCAGTGGACTGTTTCACCCCATGGACTGGTTGATCAGCTGCCTCATGCACGACCCCTACTGGGGATCAGGCCCACAACCCCGAGCATCTGCCCTGACCCAGGAATCAAACCAGGACCTCTCAGTCCATGGGGTGAAACAGTCCACTGAGCCCAGAGGTCCTGGTTTGATTCCTGGGTCAGGGCAGATGCTCGGGGTTGTGGGCCTGATCCCCAGTAAGGGGCGTGCATGAGGCAGCTGATCAACATTTCTCACATCCATGTCTCTCTAAAAGGAAATCAATAAAAAATTAAAATAGTAAGAACTCAGCCCTGTAAAACAATAACTGTAAGAACTGTTTGAAATGCTTTTCATAAACTCACTTAATCCACGCAAAAAATGTATAATTTCAATTTTTATTCCCTTTTTACAGAAAAGAGAAGTAAAGCATAGAGAAGTTAACTTACTCAAGATCACATGTCCAATAAATGGCAAATGCATGATTCAAACACAGCCTGGCTGCAAAGCTGGCACTCCCAAGTGTTGGTACTCTTGACGTGTATTCCTTGCTCTTTGTTTTCAAATACCACCCTTTTCATCTCTATGTGTGACTCAGAAGTTATGTTATTACCAAAAGTTATTACCCACACTACAGGAAAAAATCAGTACTCTAGCTGTAGGTTTTACTTGTGTGTCATTGATTAAGGCAATGCCTCTGACACTCCTGTTCTTTTTAGTACCTTTTCCAACTAAGACACCCAATTAAATCCTTTGGTGTGCTTACCTGGCAAGGAAATATTAACTGCTGTGTTCTTGTTTGTTTGTTTTATTTTTAAATACTCACCTGAGGATATTTTTCCATTTATCTTCAGACAGAGTGGGAAGGGGTGGGGAGAGAGAGAGAGAGAGAGAGAGAGAAACATTGACATGAGAGAGACACATCTACTGGTTGCCTCTTGTGCAACCCCAACTAGGGCGGGGGATCGAGCTGCAATGTACGTGCCCTTGACTGGAATAGAAATTGCAACTCATTGGTCCAAGAGCTGATGCTCTAACCACTGAGCACCGGCTAGGACTGAACTGCTGTTTTTTGTTTTTGTTTGTTTGTTTGTTTGTTTGTTTGTTTGTTTGTTTGTTTTGCTACCAGTTCACAGTGATGTCTCCTCTTTGAAGTCTTGGTCTGCTGTGCATTTCCTCTGCTTTTCCTACTTGAAGTGCTTCATTCAGCAGCATTTGAGGGTCCTGTCATTAGTCATTCTGCCCCTCTATCTATGTCAGAAATAAAGTGTAGTAGCAGGCAGCCATGCCTCAATAGTGGTGGAGGCATGCTGGAATGCTGGAATTGTGGGACTGGTCTTATAAATCGAGTTAGATGATACAGGCCTTCAGTCTGGTGGGAAACTGTGCCACATTGATGCTGTGGCCTCCTTTGTACTCCCCACATATGTATTACAGCTCTTGTTATGGTTCTAAACCCAGGAATCCATAAAATCTTATTGTTCATGAGTACAATAAGTGTGCCATGAGTAATTTCTTACAAATCATAAGGCAATAACTGAATAATTTGCTTTTTAATATTATACCAGATTTTAATAGTATTATGATCATTTTCCTAAGTAGGATATTAAATGTATGAGGTAATTACAGCTAGCTGACCAGGAATTGTGTGACCATGTGCATGTGCCTATGGAAATATACTGCTCATGTGTGTCAGAGGAGACAAAAGGTGAAATGCCTCTCCATTCACTGGTCCATGAATGATGTGAGGCCACTTGCAGGACCTAGTATATCAGAACTGGTCTCTAAGCAATTGGATTGCTTATGAGTCCAGCTCAAAGCATGTGATATAATCTATTCTAGTCTAAATCTACTCATGGTGTAGAGTTAATGATCACTATAAACAAAAGCTGAAAAAAGCGCTGAAGTTTTTACAAAAATGTGTTCTTTTTGATATTTAGCGAGGATGTTTATTTCTATTTTGTCCAGGAAAATACACTGTCATATACTGAATGCCTCCAATAGATAGTAGGGTATATGAACGCTTCATGCTAATCAGTAAACCTACCCTGGCTCTGTAACTAAGCATGCGTGTTTCTGTAGTTATTGTTTTTGTAACACCTCTTCAGTGTGTCCATGCAAATCTTCCTGGGATCCACTTTTGGATCTTCTAATAATTTTTTAAATTGATAGAATTACTTTTATATCCTTCATACATCCATAATGCTGGC
Source organism: Molossus molossus (assembly GCF_014108415.1). Classification (NCBI taxonomy): domain Eukaryota; kingdom Metazoa; phylum Chordata; class Mammalia; order Chiroptera; family Molossidae; genus Molossus; species Molossus molossus. The sequence continues at coordinate 44,827,723 of NW_023425401.1, forward strand.
TACATAAAATACTAGAAGATAAGCCTCTCAGGAAATCCAGTTTCATCCCATTGGTGATGAAGAGTAAGTCAATTCCAGTATACAAGATGTTATAGAATAGACACTTCTGGATCATGCTACTTTAAAATGGCACTCTTCAGGTATTAGGATTACAGTATGTCTTTCTTTAGAAGACAAGTATAATTTCAAAGTATAATAATCCAAAGAAATCCCTAAAGAAATGTGAAATGCATCACTGCAAATTTTTCTTCCTTTTAAATGATAACAGCTTCAATGGGCCATTACCATTTGAGGCAAGGCGAACAAGATACTGCCTGTTAGTGAGCGTTTAGAGATTAGTTACATTAATGCATGACATACATCATTAAAGCCACATATAATATCATCTCTTTCACAATGGCACTGTCTGAGGTATAAATGTTTACTTAGGAAATCACTGATGTATGTGTCATGACCACGTTACAGTACCTGATATCATGTCACTGGGTGGTTGATGACTTAATCTCTGAACTCACTGTGACTTTTTAGACCTTGATTGTTGGCCTTATAAATTATTATGGTTATTTATAAATTGTTCTAGTATGCTGTATAAAATTTATTTTTGAGTTAATGACATATAACAGGCATCAGGAAATACAGAAATGAGCCATTCCAAGGTTTCTGTAGTTAGAGTGAATAGCTATATAATTTCAATACCTACATGACATAAATATATACAAAATTAATTATTTTAATCAAGTATGGTTGATTTCAAAATGTAACATGGCCTAGACAGAAACTATGCATGGTAGTATATAAAAGAAGTATTTACTAATGTGTTAAACATAAGCAAATACCTAAGAACATAAATGGTAAATAGGTATTGACGCCACTTTCAACTCTGATTTATTTGAACTAGCATCCTAAAATACCATGTTGTGAGCAATTCAAAGGCAGGTGCTCACTTGAGGGAGACAGAGAAGTGATAGATTAGAAAAGTTTGACACAGATGCAGGAAAAATGGGAGCAGGATAGAAGCACACACACACATTTACTAAAGCATTGGAATCTATTTGAAAAAAGTTACTTTTTTTAACACTCTTTGTTCATTAAATATATAAGATATAATTTAGAATAGCTAATTGTTTATTCATGAAAAACAATAAGACCATTCACATCAGTGTAGGCTAGGATGGGAACTGCCAAATGGTAGCCTCACATCCATCCCCACACCATCCAAGGAAAGGAGATGATTTCTTCTGGTTGAAGAGAGGGACAATTTATTTTCTCTCCCAGAAAATCATTTCCTTATATGTCAGTGCTCTTATTGGATTATGTGCTCTAACATAGTTATTGTAACTATACAGTTGACAGGTGACCAGTGATAGCCGGACTGTACAGTAACAGAGAGAAACACTTTAATTTGCATATCTAAGCAGTTTACTTGGACCTGCAGAGAGACTGCCATTCTAAATGATCTCATTGTTAACGGACTGCTATACCACAATGTAAGCTGAATATTTTCAGTTTGCAAATGCAACAAGGTAAGCGACTCCTGTGCCTTTTAAAACAAACAATATCTTCTAGTTTGGTGTTTAGAGTTAAACTTTCTCCCAATTCATAGGCCTGAGTTTATTTTCTAAATAACTCTTCATTAAAAAAACTTCCTGTTTTCTATCTGAAAACAACTTTGAAGAAACCAAAACTGTTCATTAGCCACATGAATTATTTTTTTTAATCCTTATCTGAGGACATGTTTTTATTGATTTTTTAGAGAGAGAGGGAGAGAGAGAGTGAGGGAGAGAGAGAAACATTGAAGTGAGAGTATAACATTGATCAGTTGCCTCCCACATGCCAACCTGGGCTGGAACCTGCAACCTGGGTATGTGCCTGTGACCGGGAATCGAACCTGCCACCTTTTGATGTATGGGACAATGCTCCAACCAACTGAGCCACGTTGACCAGGGCTGCCACATGAACTTTTTATAAATGATGACATGACATTATAAAGCAATCAAATTTAAAGTATGACATACTAGCAGCAAACTTGATTTTCAGAGGTCCAGATCTAAGTAATTTTTTGGTTATTTTTAATTGAAATCTTACCTCAAATAGCAAAAGTCTGATATTTTTTCCCTTAATCTATGTTAAATGACTTATGGTTTGTTTGACTTAAATGTAGTTGAAAAGATAATCATAGAGAGATTTCATAACCATTTCTACCACCTGCTCACTCGTGAATAATTCAAACCAGGCAAATTTTGCAAAGCTTTTTGTTTATTTCAACAAAGGAACATGTTATGTTGTAATACCAGAAAATGTAATTTACTTTCCAAAGTAATTAAATTCAAATTGGTAAAATTATAAAACAATAAAAAAAAATGAATATAATCTTTCTTTCATTTAGTTTCTAGATAATTTACTGGCATTGATTCATAAAACCTGGTCAGGGAAGCAGTAGTCATTATTTAACTTATTTAACTAAATACCAGTTATATGGCTTAAAAATTGCTACCTTGCAGGGAAAAAAATATAAGTGAGGAACCATAGATATAAGATTTTTGTTCTAACTATCAAATTAAACTTTTTTGCCGTGATTAAATTTTCTTTTAAGTTAAATATTTTGTAATGATCCTCAAACAATAAATGTAAAAAAGAAAAAAATAATTTACTTATACAAGATTTATATGAAGGTGATGTGTTTTTAAGTCTTCAGTTCCCTAAAAAAATTATGTTATTATTATTTACTTAGAAATTGTAAATATATTTTGCATGGGATGTATCTTCACCTACTCACTCAAACTTTAGAAATGTACTTACTATCATCTGACCCAGGGGTCACTAATTTAGGAGCTATGGGCTCTCCATCTATTTTTTAAAACAGTTTTTTTAGAAAACAGTCAGGTAATACATTTACATTATCTATGGCTGCTTTCTTGCTGCATCATCAGGAGTGGGTGAATTGAGTATCTGTAACACAGACTACATGACTTGCAAGCTTAAAGTATTTACTATTATATTCATTTTAAGAAGTTTGCAAACCCTTGATTTAATTTTTCTCTAACACCTTATATACAAACAGTGCTTCCTTTGAAAATACTTTCGTTATGAACTTTCTGACATTTCAATGTGATATTGTCTTAGGGCAGTTAGCCTTTTATGTTAATATGCTGAAATAAGTGTCCTCCAAAGATTAAGGAAAACAATATTTAGCACCATTTTTCCCTTTTCATACTGGTCTTTAAACAAAATTCTGTGACCATTAGGAGATTTCGAGTATTAACAAGCTCACTGAGACGCAGGAAGTGGCACGAGCTGGAGGGAAAGTATCTGAAGGGCCCCCTGGCGCCTGCAGTAACAAACTAGAAACCGAACTCCGCGCTTCAGCCAAACTTCTTTGCTATTTTCAGATGAGCAATTTTAAATAACCCTTGAAAAGCCTGTCTTGATGCAAGATGCTCCATGTTTGATTCATTCCCCCATGTTTTTATGAAAGTACACACTGGTTTATAAGAAAAGAGATATAGAGAGATGTATATAGATGAAAGCACAATGGATTCAAACTTCAGAAACCTAGTTTCTTGTCATGGATTTGTCCATATATTTACATGATCCAGATTTAATTTTTAAAAAGTAAAACGTGATTTTCTAAGTCAGGCTTTCTGCTGCACTGTGTTCCAAGAGATCATTATGTGACTCGGAGGTTATAATTCAGTGGAGAAGTTGGGGGAAAGAAGGCTTAACCTTCACAGTCTTAATTTTGTTTGTTTTATAACTACTGTTGTTTCATATAATGTTTTATTTAGGAGAAAGTCCATTTCTAATAAAAGTTTAAAAATCATTGGTTATGTGATTTTAAAGTCTCTTATCATCTTACATTTTTATTTTGAATTAGTTCAAATGGCTCAAATGAGTTAGCAAAATTATCTCTATTTAACAGAATATTTATAAACCACTAAAATATATAAATTATTAGAGGATCTCAAATCCAATCTTTAAATCATTTGATCTAGCTTTCCTAATTTGTTTCTAATAAATTTCAAATTGGGGCATTTAAGCTTTTTTCCTTTAATAAATTTTTTTCTGTACTACAATTAGATAATATATTACCTATTCCTATTTCAGTAAATAGGAAAAAAAATATTTAAAAAATTTTTTTTCTTTATTGGCTTTAGAGAGAGAGGAAGGGGGGGAGAGAGAGAAAGAGAGAGAGAGAGAGAGAGAGAGAGAGAGAGAGAAAGAGAGAGAGAAACATTCCTGAGAGAGAACATCAACTGGCCATCTCCTGTATGCCCCGCTCTGGGGATTTGGCTCACAACTTGGGCATGTGTCCTGACTGAGAATCGAACCAATGACTTATTGGTGCTTGGGTCAATGCTTAACCACTGAGTCACACCAGCCGGGCAGGAAAAATAAAAGATTTAAATATATAGCCTATTATCTTAACATTAAGATTTGAATTTTGGAGTTTTTTTTTTTTTTTTTATTCTCACCCGAGGACATTTTTTATTTTTTGTTCAGGTAGAGTGGGAGGGAGAGAGAGGAACAGAGAAAGAGAGAGAAACATCGACATGAAAGGAACACATCAAGTGGCTGCCACCCACACGACCAACCAGGGCTGGGGACAAATTGCAACCGAGGTACGTGCCCTTAGACCACAGGCCGACGCTCTAACCACTGAGCCAAACCAGCCAGGGTGAGATTTTTTTTCTTATATTTTTTTCATAAGCACTTTAACCATAATTTTAATTTTACAGCACATATAATTTTATTTCATACTTTTAAAAACTTAATTTATATAATTTTCACTTTTTATATTACGATATCATTTCATACAATGATTTTAATGGTTGTGGTTTATTTTGTCAATCTACTATTTCATGGTTGAGTGTTTTGCTGAATAAATTGTTTTGTTCCCTCTTTTGTGACACAATGACAAATTTTACACAAATAGCCTTTTTTATAGTCAATATTATTTACATTGAGATAGTTTTGCTGAAATGGAAGCCCTGGGTCCAAGGGGATGACTATATGGTCAAAATTCTTCCCACTGATGATGAAACGACATTCCTGGCCATGATAGCACATGAAATGTCCTGACTGATTTTTAGTATCTTATTGACCATTTTTGGTGTCATAGGACTCAAGATATAGTAAGAAGAGATACAACTAGCAGTTACAGGTTTGGAAGCAGAAATAAAACCAGTTTCTTAGAATTTATAATGACTTTACTTTCCAACCGATAGCAAAGGATCATTTGTCACTTTTGGTTAGTACATCCTTTTCACATAGAAATTTCACTCACTCTCTCAAGTCCTCAGCCTCTCCCTTGATTCAGAGGCAAAGCTTGTTTCTGTTAAGCAGAATAATCAAATAGATTGGGAGACCCTTTATGATTAAAATAATTTAGACAATAGAGTAGTAGCAAAAGAAGTCAGTTAAGTTGTCTCTTTTCTATAGCTATTATTTAGATCATTTTGAAATTAATATACTAAATAATGTAAAATAATGTTTGCATATGTATTTTGTATTAGTTATTTAAATATATTTGTATGAAAATAAGTATTTTTATTAATATAAATATGATTAATTAATATTATTAAATTGCATGTAGTAAATAAAAATAATATAGTCAAAGATAATATAATACATAATATAGTTAACTGAATACAATTAAACCACATGTGGCTATGCCCATATTGCACTAAAATATTATATAAATTAATTTAAAAATTAAGTTAAATAAGTAGAATTTTTCCCATTTCCAAAAAATTCAATAACTATGAAAATTGTTTGGCTCACATTTCTTGAAAGGAGTTAATTATACTCTCTTTGCTAATCTAAAGTAAAGCAGAATAATGACAGAATATAGAAGACGATATTGGCTATATTGAGGGTAAAATCAATATAAATATCTCAGTCTGTCTATACATTATGTTAGCCTAGAGATATTTATTTTTCATTTTTACTTAAGCTGTTCCTTGAAGAAATCAGATTATTTTATCTACAAACTCAGTATTTCACCTTTTTTCAATTTACCAGAATATCGGAAAGCATCTCTTTCAGAGTAGTTGAAGACATCTTTTTAACTCTGATAGAGATCAACTCTCATGTATTGAGTATTACTAGACATTTGTTGCTGTGATTCAACCCGACTGTTGCCATATAAGCAGCCTTGAGCTTTTAAAATAAGTCTGAATGGCCTCTTGGGTGTATTTTCCTGGAGATCATCTCCTTCAGGTCATGACATTTTAATTTCTCTGGGTCTTTGTGGAATGAATGAATAGCTTTTAGAGACCATTTCATTTTCATCCTGTTTTATGAATGAAGAAACTGAGGTCTAGAGAACTGAAATGACTTGCCCAAGCTCCTATAGAAATCATGCCAATTATAGGTCCTAAATTCCATCTACAGAGGATAATAAAGAAGGACGTTTCCCCATACGCTGCTGCAATTCCTTTACTGCCTTGACTATTATCGTCCAACAGAGTGACCTAGGCAACCTGAATCTATCTATATTGTACTTAGCAGATTGAAATAATTCTAACAATGGAAATGTAAAACTTTTTTACGTTTATCTGATTTCATAAGGTTGCATTGTTCAGCTATTTTATGATAAATACAGCTTTCTAGAAGCCATATTACTATAAGAAACTATGAGATACCATATATATTTAAAAACTACAAAACTAATTTATTTTCCTTTTCTGCTTATTTCACAATACTCTTCTTTTTAAGCTTTTTCCCTGTCTCTTTCTTTTAATTATTATGATATAATCTATCAAGATAGCTGGAATTTATAGTTCGTGATTTTTTAAGAAGCCACGGGACAAAAAGGCTCATAGGCATATATTCTTCTTCTTTTTTTAATTAAAGCTTTGACAATATTTAGTCCCCGGTTCTAGTTTAGTGATTCTCTAGTTCTTTGCTCTATGCATTTTAAAAGGTAAAAGATCTTACTCTTAAAATTCACTTACTCAGGAACCTCTATCATTTTGCAGTACAGTTTCCTTTTAACATGTTAGATGATTTAGGAAAAAATGATTGATTTGAAATTACTACTTGTTTCTTCAAAACAACAAAAACATTACTACATTTCAGAAATCATAGTTATGATAATAATAGTATTAATTACATTTATTGAGTACTGGATATTTTGCATATATAAATCCCCAAGCTCCTCTTATAGATCACAACAGTATCCTCATGTTACAAATAAGTAAACCGAGCCATGAATATATTGTAAATTGCCCAAGACTGCATAGCTTGGAAGTGCCAAGACTCAGACCCATAGAGGCTGGCATCATTCCTCAAAATAGTCAGCATTCTACTCATTCCCGCATCAAGTTATTTGGTCATGATCTCCTCTCACAAATTCTCCATTTGATGTTTATCTTATATAACCTGGTATTATATGTTTTAAAATAGCTTCCTAGATTATTAACTCCTGGTAAGAACACAAACCTATACAAATATGAGGATTATATAACACATAGACAATGTTTACAATGTGACAGATACTTTGCTAAGCAATTTAATCATATTGTTTCATTTTGTCCTTAGTACAACACCCTAAAGTATAATCCCACCACATTTTGTAAATATTTGTTGACATTTCAGCAATTTGCCTGTTTTACTTTGCTTAATAAATATACCTTGTTCATGATGATTGTAACATATCGGGATTATAGAGTCATTCATATTATTTCAAATTGACGAAATTTGAGTTCACTTATTCTGCCTCTATTGTTTCACAAACAAGACTTTGAAATTAACGTGTATATGACTACTGACCAGCATAGAAGAATATAGCTTAGTAATTTGTGGAAACTACATTTTTCCCTATTTGTTATGCTATAAAATTTGCTTACATAGGCAAAAGAGAAAAAAGATTAAAGAAGTAGTTTTATAACTTTGGCATTAACATTTTTATCTGCATCGCTAACTGGAAAACCTGTATTTTTATTTGCTAAATTTGGCAACCATACTTTAGGGTCATACAGTAGACATAGTAAAGCTCAATGATTAGAGTGTGAACTCCAATGTCAAACTATCTGGGGTTAAGTATGGACTTTGCTATTAACTTTGAGCAAATGATTTACTTACCTGTAAAATGGGAAGTTTTCAGAGGATAAATGAGAAAGTAAATGGCAAGCACCTAGAGCATACATTATTATGCTCTGAGTAAAGCCACTCAGGAGAAACTACTATGTGGAAAGTAAGCTGATTTGTGGATACCTAACTTTTGTATTTTTACTTATAAACAGAAAATTTCTCCTTTAGTGTGGCTATTCAAATTTTATATATATGTGCTTATGAAGTGGAAATATATCCATTGTGTTTTCAGAACCATGTAAACATCAAGTACCACTTTATTGAGTTCTGCAATATTGAGTTCACAAAATTCTATTACCTGTTAAAATATTTGCCTTACCAATATCACCTAAAAATTAAGAGATGACAGGGTACAAGTGTCCATCAGTAGATGAGTGGATTTAAAAGGTGTGATAAATGTACACAATGGAATACTATGCAGCTATAAGAAAGAAAGATCTCTTATCCTTTGAGATGACATGGAGGGACCTGGAGAGTATTATGCTAAGCAAAACAAGCCAAGCAGAGAAAGACAAATATCACATGATCTCACCTATTTGTGGAATATAATGAACTAAACAAACTGCTGAACATAATTAACCAGCAATATAGAAGTGGGATACAGACTGACAAGCCTCAGAGGAGGGGGGGTTAGGGGAGGGAAGAGGTAAACCACAGAACTTACATGCATGTATGCATGACCAATGAACATAGACAACAAAGCTGGGGATGGGGTGGGGAGGAAGAGGAGGAGGGTGTCAGTGGGGGAAAAATGAGAAACATCTGTAACAAAAACAAATTAATAAAAAAAAAATAAATAAAATCAATAAAGAAAAAAAAGATGACAGGGTCATAAATCTCTTACAACTAAGCCTACCCTATGATCTGCTTACACTTAATTGGATATTTTAGCATGAACATGATACTTAAAAAATCTCTATACTTCTAAATAGCATATAATATTCAGTCTGAGAGGAGGAATGTAAAAGAACAATCAGAATTAGTCAGCAAAATAAGTCTGATAGCTCATAAAAAGTGCATGAAATTCTATTACCTGTTAAAATATACTTCCTGCCTGGCCTTTGTGGCTCAGTCCACTAAGAAGTGTCTCACACACCAGGAGGTCACCATTTGGATTCCTGGTCAGGGCACACGCCTGGGTTGTGGGCATGATCCCCAGTAGGGGACATGCAAGAGGCAGCAATTTATGTTTCTCTCCACCCCCCCCCAATCTTACTGTCTGTGAAATTAACAAAAACATATTTAAATATATATATATATGTGAGTGTGTGTGTGTGTGTATACTTCCTAAATAAATAACCAAAAAACCTTCTCTTTTCTTAAAATTTTTTTCGCTACCATAGAAAAATTCATTACATTCTTGACAGCATTTTTCAAAATATATTTAGTGATCACATCATATTTAAAGGGACTTTAGTTTGGTTATTTCTTAAATATTCATATGTTTTGAGAAAAAACATGGCACTTTCTGAAATATCCTAACTGTGAGAGTGAAATAATGAATTTAGCATACACAGCACAAATTACCTCCTATAAGCTTATTCTTCATACCAATTGAAATAAATCTCTGAATTTCTGAGAACTTTAAAATAGTGATTAAAGAATTAAGGTAGATTTCACAGTAATTACTCTCCCAATAGAATGATGAATAAATATATAAAATATAAATTATATATGTAATCCAAACAATATTTAGTCATTTGAAGTGCACAGATAATTATAATTGACTACATCTACAGATTTTGTTATACAAAAAAAAAAAAAAAAAATTAAATATCTCAGGTCTAATGTTTTTCCAATAGTATTGTATATCTACAGCAATCAGCAGAGATGTACTTGGTTATCTTTCCCAATCAGTTACATTCATAAAAGTTCTCTCTTTTATGTTTTCCAGAGTATAGGCATGTGCTTACTGTGGAAGATACTTGATACTAAAATCAACTGGAGTAAAGAACAGGTGACTCTGTGCTCTTGTTCTGTGTGTGTGTATAAGGTTTTCCTTTTAAACAAGTCTAGCCTATATACTGAACATTATTTCTAATGTTTTAGGCATAAAACCTGATATACTGAAGTGGTCATTGTTCTCTTTATAATTCTAATTACACAAAGGGTTGCCAGATGTTCTGATTATCATAAGGCCTCCCCAGGATACAATATTCTCTGAAGTGTTCTGATTCTATAGCAGTGTTAACACATATTCTGGGCAGAAGCACAGTTTCCACTCCATTTTCAAAGCACACAATGAGCTCTTTTCATGATTCTAACTTTTGTCTTCAGGGAGGCAGTACACAATTCTCTATGTCCTTCCAGGTGTAAACATTGTTTTACTGAGTATGTTTTTGTCTCTGTTGGGTGTTGCTCCCTCTGTATTTACAACTAGGGTGCCTATTTTTGTTGAAACAAAATGATAAACAAATATCACAGAGAAGTTTTTTTACGATGTCATTAGGTAGACTGATGGAAATGTAGATTGATGTGTAGCATTTCCAGTTCCCAGTGCAAGAAGCCCCAGTTTACATCTTAAGTTGCAATCATACATTTTCTATGATGAATTCTAGAGACTTTGCTGTGAGAGATAATTTTATTAGTTGTTCCACTGAACATAAAATCTATGATGGGAGTGAATTTTCTTAACAGATTAAGCTTCTCTTCCTCTTTTTCTATTCCAATTGTCTTTCTTTTCTCTTTCCCTGTAAATAAGGCCTTTGGAGAAAAACACATAACAAGAAGGGATAATCAAGCTCCTGAGAATAGAACACATCTTTGCTGTGTGCTTGTAGCTTGAAATCACAGATTACAAGGCGTTTCTCAATTTCACCCCATTACAATAATCATGTCACCTCTGGCCACTCCTCATTTCTTTGAATCAGCTGTATTTATCCCCTAACTTTAGATATATAAACTGTGCATTCAAAGCATGTTGCTGCATTTGGCTAGTGGTAATCACAGTGCAAAAGTAGCAAAGTCATGCTATGAGCATCAAGTCCTAAACAGGATCCTCCCTTTCCATTTGGAAAGCATCCTGTCTTTCTCAAAGAATAAAATTCTTTGACCTGCTCCATGCTATTAGGTTAGCATTGACCTCTTTTTTAAATTTAAAATGAATTATACACATGTTTTTTGTTTTTTGTTTTTAATCTTCCCTTAATTTTTTATAGGTTCATGCTAAGGACAAGTGAGATTATACTTGATCTAGAAAAAACCCTATTGAACCTTTTGTTCTACTTTGAACTAGGAGGGTTTAAATAATAAGCTTTCTCTTTGAGGATTATTTAAAACTAGACTGAGAATGGACAGTTGAAATAATTTTCCCTCTAGTATAGGTGATTTTTAGCTCTAATGTCTTACTTTTGAAACTTTGTTAGACTCTAAAAGTTCTACACTTATAAAATAAAAAGATGCACTCTATCATTCATAGAGCCTGTACTGTTGAAACACATTCCAATTCAAATTAGTAAAGTAAACATAAATTATTATTTTTAGTTCCATTTACTTTAAATATTGTGGAACAGTTAAAAATCCTATGTTACTTAAAATAATCAAATTTTCCCCCTTGAAGTAGTCATTTCTGAATTTTGTAATTTAAATATCAAATGATATTTAGCACCTTGGAAAACATAGATTATGTCTTCTGGGAATTTAGAAATTTATTGTAATTTCATCCCTCTTTTTATTTATAGACTGAATAATATGCTCTATTTACAGACATGTAGTTCTTAATAATCAGTCATAAAGCTTTTATTACTGAGCATATCTGTACTTAACAGTATCCTAGGCACTGCATCAGCTTAAAAAAAATACAATAAATGAGAATATTGACTATCACCTAAAAGCAACTATAATATAGTAATAGTAAGTAGTTAACATTTATGGAAGCTGGAGTAACTATATTAATTTCAGACACAACAGACTTCCAAACAAGGAAACTTGTCATAAATAAATAGGGCATTCATTAATGATAAAAGGGTCAATTCTCAAAAACAAAACCAAACCTCACAATAACCCTAAACATGTGTGCACCTAACCAAAAAGCGTCAAAATATATAAGGCAAAAAATAACAAAACTGAAGGGAGAAAAAAACACCCTCTCTTAGACATGCAGACTACTAATCTCTCTACCAATAATTGAGAAATCAAGCAGGCAGAAAGTCAGTAAAGATACACTGGACTTAAATAGCAACATCAATCAATTTGACCTAAATGACATTTACAGAATACTCCACAACAATGGTAAGATACACTTTTTCTCAAGCTCACAAGAAATATTCATAAAGCCATATCAAATTATAGGCTATAAACCCCCCTTAACAAATTCAAAATCATAGCAATCAGGCAAAGTGTGTTCTCAGACCACAGTGAAGTTAAACTAGATATAATAGCAAAAGATGCTAGAAAATCCCTAAATATTTAGACATTAAACACTCACATTGTTCAATAACACATGTCAAAGAAGTCTCAAGATAAATTTTAAAATATTTTGAACTAGCCCTGGACGGTTTGGCTCAGCAGTTGGAGCACTGGCCTGTGTACCAGAGAGTCCCGGGTTCAGTTCTGCTAGGGGCACATACCAAATAATAATAATAATACTTTTGACTAAATAAAAATGTGAATTCAACTCATCAAATTTTGTGGGATGCAGTGAAAAAAGTCTTTAGAGAAAAAGTTATTATAATAAAAGTATATACTGGAAAACATTTCTGGTATTTTCAATATAAGCATGTTTGTCATTCACATCTTTGCTGCAAACATTGTTACCACACAACTAACTGGCCATAAGGCAATTTCATCATACAAGATAAAATAACAATAACAATAAAAAAAGGACACTAAAACATAATAAAACATGAAAATTAATAACATTAAAATACTTTATTGTAAAAAAATAAAAGATGCATTGTCTTTGAGTGATGGCAGCATCACGTGGAGTGAGAAGACCACTTGATTTCTCCCCTTAAAAGTTACAAGTCACTTTTTTTTTCTTTCGAGGCAAGATGGCTGAAGCCTAAGGAAGTTCTGTCTGCTTGCTCCTAGCACAGGATCAGACTTGAGTTGAACTGCCGAATGTTCAACTTGAAAAACCACCTGAAAATAGCTGATTGGAAATACTGCAAGTGGAAGCATGGAAAGGGGTCAGGAGAAGACACAAAGTGCGCGAGCGAACTCACACAGCTGTGCAGCGAGGCTGGGAAGACAAAGGGAAGGTGGGCAGCACAGCTCTTTCCACTGGGAGTGGGGGACTCAGCCACACACAGAGATCCACCATCAAGAGCAACAGAGAAGGGAAGGGGAAACCGTGTAGCACTGGACAGTGGGACAGAGTTGATTTGGCCCACCTGGGGGCCTCAGCTGTATCCCAGGCTAAAAACGAGTGCTTGGTTACACCAGCCTGGGAAGCTCGCCTAATTGTGGGTGCCAGAGGGGCCACAAAGCAGAATGGCAGGGGTCTGAGTGGATCACACACCAGTGAATCTGAGGGGCTGAGTATTCTCTGAAAGAACTTTGACAGGGGCTAGCCAGAGTGTCCAAGGAAAGAAGTGTGTTCCTTCCCACGTTATGCAAAGAGAAGGTGTCCTTTCCCATGAGTGGAACAGCCCTGGGCTGAGGCATTGAAAGGAGAAGAGACTGCCTTCCCCTCCTAGGACCTATAGGTACCACCCACAAAGCACATCTGTTTAAACCATCCTGACTGGATCTGACACCCTAGTGCTATGGGGGAAGGAAAAGCAGGCCAGAACAAATACATTCAAGTGGTGATCCCCAAAGTGACCTAGCCTCTAGGCTAGGAAAGGTCTGCCTACTGAGCTACCTGGAATCCCACCCTACAGGGCTTCAGCCAGGAGTCCCAGGGCCAGGACTGGATAGAGATTCCCATTGGCCTGCACCAGAGAACTGCCTAAGAGGACAGTGACACACTGACAGTGACAAGGGGACAGTACTAACAACATTAGAGCAAAATCCATTGAGCTCCATAAATAGCAGATCCAAGTTTTTTGTTGTGGTGATGGTTATATTGGTGTATGTGTGTCTTTAATTTTTAATTCAATATTTTTTCTTCTTTTTTTATTCTTTACTTTCCTATTCTATATTTTATTCAATTTAGCATTATTACTTTCAAAAATTATTATTATTACAGTCATTATTTTCTGCCTTTTTTTTTATACCTACCCTATTTCTGGCGTCTACCTTCCTTGCTTTGCTATTCTTTTAGTTTTTTTTCTGTCTTCCTCTCCTAACTCTTTTGGTCTCATGCCTTCTAGTATTCTGTTTGTGTGTGTGTGTGTGGGTGTGTGTGTGTGTGTGTGTGTGTGTTTTGTTGATTTGTTTGTCTTTCAATCATCTTGTTGAGGTAGTTGCTTTTATTATTGTCAATGCTAATATTTTTTGGAGTTATTTTTGGTCTTGTTTTGCTTTGTTTTGGTATGTCAACACATATAAGAGTTGGCATGACAGGGTTGGGATTGAGACTCAGTGAACAACCCTGAGGGCTGAGCCCACCCACAAATGGACAACAGCAATCAAGACCCAAATTTAACAGGAGAGCCCACATACCCCAGACCCCATACAAGGGTCATTCCTAGAGCACCCAGCTCACAAGATCAAGGAAACTACTCCACTAGGTCCCACAAGAAGGCCACCACACCAAGATTGGGAGCCATAGCAGTCTTATCTGATACATACCATCCAGCCTATGATCCCAACATGCCTCACCTGGACCTGAACTACCAGACTACTAAAATGGTGAGACAAAGAAACCACCACCAAATTAAAAAAAATGAAGAATCACAAGAAAAGAAGCTACATGAAATGGAGACCAGCTGTTGGTCAGATAAATAATTCAAAGCAATGGTTTTAAAGGTGCTCAAACAACTTAGTAAAAATTACAAGAAAGTTAATGAGAATTATATAAAGCTGAGTGGGAACTACACAATCATAAAAAAAGAGGTAGAAGTTATGAATAAAAATCAAGTGGAAGTGAGGAATGACATAGGTGAAATAAAATATACACAAAGGATTTAACAGCAAATTAGAAAAAACTGAAGACTGAATCAGTGCATTAGAAGACAAGGTAGAAAAAAGCTTCCAATTAAACCAGCGAAGGAAGGAAGGAAGGAAGGAAGGAAGGAAGGAAGGAAGGAAGGAAGGAAGGAAGGAAGGAAGGAAGGAAGGGAGGGAGGGAGGGAGGGAGGGAGGGAGGGAGGGAGGGAGGGAAAGAAAGAAAGAAAGAAAGAAAGAAAGAAAGAAAGAAAGAAAGAAAGAAAGAAAGAAAGAAAGAAAGAAAGAAAAATTTAAGGGAGGTTTGGGATAATACAAAATATTTGCATCAAAGGGGTACCAGAAGGAGAATAATTGGAAAAAGGAATAGACAACTGGTTTGAAGAAATGACAGAAAAATTCCCTAACCTGGTATAGGAAAAAATCACACAAGCCCAGGAAACAACACATAGAGTCTCAATCAAGATGAACCCCAGATGACCCACACCTAGACACATCATAATTAAAATGGCAAAAGTTAAAGACAAAAAAGAATCTTAAAGGCAACAAGAGAGAGACAGAAAGTAACCTACAAGGGAGGTCCCATTAGAATGTCAGATGATTTTTCAATTAAAACACTGCAGATCAAAAGGAAGTGGCGTGAAGTACACAAAGTAATGAAAAGCATGGGACTGAATCATGACTACTCTATCCAGCAAGGCTATCATTCAAAATTAAAGGTGAAATAAAGAGCTTCACAGACAAAAAGAGCCTAAAGAAATTTATTACCAGCAAACCAGCACTGCAAGAAATGTTAAAGAGACTGTAATAAGAAGAAAAAGAAATAAAAAGAGAGGAACACAGTCATAAAAAATAAAAATGGTAACAAATAAGTAACTATCAAAAATAACCATAAATGTAAATGGCTTACATGCTCCAATCAAAAGATATACGGTAGCTGAATGGATAAGAAAACATGACCCATATACATGCTGTCTACAAGAACCCACCTAAGAACAAAAGATTCACATAGGATGAAAGTGAAGGGATAGAAAATAATTTTCCATGCAAATGAAAACAAACAAACAGAAAAAGCTGTTGTAGCAATACTCATATCTGATAAAATAGAGTTCAAATTTAAGGCCATAATAAGAGACAAAGAAGTTAACAACATAACACTAAAAGGATAATTCAAGAAGAAGATATAACCCTGGTAAGCATATATGCACCAAGTATATAGGAGCACCAAAATATATTTTAAAGTTTCTGAAGAACTTCAAGGGAGATATCAACAGCAATACAATCATAGTAGGGAATTTTAATACCCAACTGACATCACTGGACAGATATTCTAGACAAAAAATTAATAGGGAGTCCTGGCCAGTTTGACTCAGCAGTTAGAGCGTCGGCCTGCGGTCCAGAGAGACCCGGGTTCGGTTCCCGCTAAGGGCACGTACCTCGGTTGCAGTTTGTCCCCGGCCCTGGTTGGTCGTGCGGGTGACAGCCACTCGATGTGTCCCTTCATGTCGATGTTTCTCTCTCTCTCTCCCTTCCTCTCTCTCTCCCTCCCACTCTATCTGTACAAAAAATTGAAAAAATATCCTCGGGTGAGGATATAAAAAAAAAAAATTAACAGGGAAAGAGAAACCCTAAATGATACACTAGAAAAGATGGATTAACTTGTTATTTACATAAGATTTCACCCAAAAGCTGAAGAATATATATTATTCTCAAGGGCACATGGGTCATTCTATAAAGACAGACCACATGTTAGGAAACTAAGTCTCTACAAGCTCAAGAAGATTGAAATCATATCAAGCATCTTCTTGGATCACAATGGCATGAAACTAAAACTCAATTACAATAAAAAACTAAAAAAGCATTTAAACACATGGCTAAACAGCATGTTATTAAACAATGAACACCCAGGTTACCAATGAGAACAAGGTAGAAATAAAAAAAAGAACAAAAACTTCTTGGAAATTAATGAAAATGAACAAACAATGACACTAAATCTATGGGACACAG
The DNA here is from genome assembly GCF_014108415.1 of Molossus molossus. Lineage (NCBI taxonomy): Eukaryota > Metazoa > Chordata > Mammalia > Chiroptera > Molossidae > Molossus > Molossus molossus. The sequence continues at coordinate 44,844,817 of NW_023425401.1, forward strand.
TGAAAGTAGTCTTGAGAGGGAAGTTCATAGCTTTACATGCCTACTTCAAGAAACAAGAAACATTTCTAATAAACTATCTAACCCTACCACTTGAATAATTGGAAAGGCAACAAAAAGAAAAAAACAGAGGAAGTAGAAGAAAGGAAATAATAAAGATCAGAGCAGAAATAAATGACATAGAGGCTAAAAAAAAATCAATGAAAACAACAGCTGGTTCTTTGAAAAGATAAACAAGAGTGATCAACCTTTATCTGGACTCATGAAGAAAAAAAGAGAGAGGACCTAAATAATTATAATCAGAAACAAAAGAGGTAAAGTAACAACTGATACTACAGAAATACAAAGGATTGTAAGAGAATACTATGAACAATTATATGGCAAACAAATTGGACCAAAATTAAGGCCAAAATAAGAGACAAAATGGACAAACTCCTGGAATTATATAGTCTCGCTAAACTCAAACAGGAAAAGTTAGAAAACCTGAACAGAGCAATAACTAAGGAAATTGAAGCAGTAATCAATAAACTCCCAGCAAATAAAAGCCCTGGTCTGGATGGCTACATAGGAGAGTTTTACCAAACATTCAAAGGAGAATTAACACTGATTCTCCTCAAAATATTCCAAAAAAATTCAAGAGGAAGGAAGACTTCAGATCTCTTTATATGAGGCCAGGATAATCCTAAATCCAAAACCAGATAAAGACAGCACAAAGAAAGAAAATTACAGGCCAATATCCCTGATGAACATAGATGCCAAAATACTCAACAAAATATTAGAAAATAGGATCCAGCAAAATATTAAAGAAATTGTTCACCACAAATAAGAGGGATTTATCCCAGGGATGCAAGGCTAATACAATATTCTCAAATCAATAAATGTGATACAACATATAAACAAAATGAAAGATAAAAATCATATGATCGTATCAATAGATGCTGAAAAAAGCAACTGACAAAATCCAGCACCCATTTTTGATAAAAAATCTCAGCAAAGATCATATCTCAACATAATAAAGACCATATATGATAAACCCACAAACAGCATCATATACAATGGGCAAAACTAAAAAACATTTACTTGAAGAACAGAAACAAGACAGGGATGTCTGCATTCAACGTAGAACTGGAAGTCGTAGCCACAGTGAACAGACAAGAAGAAGAAAAAAATAAAAGGTACCCAAATTGGAAAGGAGGAAGTAAAATTGTCATTATTCATAGATGACATGATATTATATATACAAAACCCTAAAGACTCTATCAAAAAACTACTAGATTTATTAAATGAATTCTGCAAAGTAGCAGGATAGAAAATCAACATCCAGAAATCATTGGCATTTTTATATACCAATAATGAACACAAAACAACAATCCCATTTACCATTGCAAAAAAATAATTAAGATACCTAGGAGTAGACTTAACCAAGAGGTAAAAGACCTGTTCTAAGAAAACTACAGGGCAGTGGGGAAAAAACAAAACAAAACAGAGGAAGATATATAAAATGTGGAAGCATATACCATGTTCATGGATTGGAAGAATTGACATTATTGAAATGTCCATACTACCCAACGCAATCTATAGATTCAATGCAATCCCTACTAAAATAATAATGACATATTTCACAGATCTAGGACAAATACTCCAAAAGTTTATATGTAACCAAAAAAAGACCCTCAATAGCCACAGCAATCTAGAAAACGAACAAAGTGGGAGGGATCACAATAACAGATATCAGGTTATATTACAAAGCCATTGTAATCAGTTCAGTCTGGTACTGGTACAAGAATAGGCATATAGATCAATAGAACAGAACAGAGAACTCAGAAATCAACTCAAGATATTACTCTCAGTTATTAATTGACAAAGAAGGCAAGAGCATACATAGAGTAATGACAGCGTCTTCAATAAATGGTGTTGGGAAAATTGAACAGCTACATGCAAAAAAAGAAACTAGACCACCAACTTACACCACACTCAAAAATAAATTCAAAATGGATAAAGACTTAAATGTAGGATGTGAAAGCATAAAAATCCTAAAAGAAAATGCAGGCAGCAAAATCTCAGACACCATATGTAGCAGAATTTTCATCGATACATCGCCTAGGGCAAAAGAAACAAAGAAAAAATTAATAAATGGGACTACATCAAACTAAAAAGCTTCTACACAGCAAAATAAACCAACATCAAAATGAAAAGGGAACCCACTGTATGGGAGAACATAATTGCCAAAGATACATCAGAAAAAAAGGTTAATTTCCAATATATAGAGAGTACTCATATTTAAAAAAAGACAAAAAATCCAATTAAAAAATGGGCAGAGAGCCTGTATAGACACTTCTCCAAAGAAGACATACAAATGGCTAAGAGACATATGAAAAAATGCTCAACATCACTAATCATCAGAGAGATGCAAATTAGAACACCTTTGAGGTATTACCTCACACCTTCCAGAATGGCTGCCATCAACAAATCATCAAACAACAAGTGTTGGCGAGGGTGTGGAGAAAAGGGGACTCTAGTACACTGCTGGTGGGAATGCAGACTGTTGCAGCCACTATAAAAAAAAATATGGAGTTTCCTCAAAAAAAACTAAAAATGAAACTGCCATTTGACCCAGTGATTCCACTTCTACTAATATATCCTAAGAAGCCTGAAATGGCAGTCAGAAAGAATATATAAACATCTATATTCATAGCAGCATGATTTACAGTAGCTAAGATCTGGAAACAGCCCAAGTGTCCTTCAGTAGATGAGTGGAAAGAACAGCTGTGGTACAGTTACACAATGCCATACTATGCAGCTGTAAGAAAGAAAGATCTCTTACCCTCTGAAATGACAATGAGGGATCTGGAGGGTGTTGTGTGAAGCGAAATAAGCCAGTCAGAGAAAGACAAGTATCACATGATCACAAACATCACTTATTTGTGGAACATAATGAACAAAATGAGCTGAGGAATAAAATAGATCTACAGACATGGAAGTAAGGGACAGACTGACAAACCTCAGAGAAGGGGGTGGGGAACGGGAAGAGATAAACCAAAGAACTTATATGCATATGTGCATAACCAATGGACACAGACAACACTGCAGTGAAGGCTGTGGGGGAAGTTGGGAGGAATGTGTCTATGAGGAAAAAAAGAGGATCCTCTGTAATAAAAACAAACAAAAAGCAGCCTGGTGTATCCCCATTAGCCCCACCCCCATCTCTGCAATAAAAGACAGCGTTGGGCACAAAAATAAATGGAAAGTGGTGGCAGGAACAGTCAAGTGAAAACTTTCCTAGGTTCTTGAAGTACTTGCTTGGGACAGTGGTTGCATTGTATACTCTATGTAAATTTGATTTACCACTCAGACCTGTCCTCATGAAAAGGTATAAGGAATTAAAGAATTTTATTATTTTAAAAAAGTTACAAGTTGGACAGCTATAATTCCAACTAAAATGTATCTTAGAAAAAAAAAGTCTCTAGGAACTAATGTCAAAGACATGAAAGACTGTGATTTATTTATTTATTTATTTTCTTAAAAAAATTTTTTTAATTAAATTTTTTTTCTTTATTGATTTTATTTTTTTTAATTAATTAATCAATTAATTTTTGTTACAGATGTTTCTCCTTTTTCCCTCACTGACTCCCCCCTCCCCTCCCTAACAAGCTTCCTTTTTTTTTTTTTTTTTTTTTTGGTACATGCCCTTAGTGGGAACCAAACCCAGGACTCTTTGGTCCACAGGCCAACGCTCCAACCACTGAGCCAAACCAGCCAGGGTGAAAGACTGTGATTTAAATGATAAAGATTGCTGTTAAAAATGTTTTTTTTTAATTAAATTTATTAGGGTGTCTTTGGATAATAAGATTATATAGGTTTCAAGTATAGCTTTCTATGATACATGATCTGTATGTTGCACTGTATGCCCATCCCCCAAAGTCAAATCATAATTCATCACCATATCTGTACCCTTCTTTTTTCTAGAAACTACTATACTGTTGTCTGTGTCTATGAGTTTCAGTTGAATAGCCCACCTATGAGTGAAATCATATGGTTCTTAGCTTTTTATGACCAGCTTATTTCATATTATTCTCAGGGTCTGTCCATATTGTCACAAATAGCAGTATTTCATCTTTTTTTATGGCTGAGTAGTATTTCATAGTATATATGTACCACATGTTCTTTATCCAATTGTCTACTGATGGACACTTTGGTTGTTTCCATGTCTTGGCCACAATGAATAGTGCTGCAAGGAACATAGGGATGCATACATCTTTGCAAAAAAAGGTTTTCAAGTTTCTCAGTGGATGCCTAGAAGATGGATTGCTGGGTCATATGGTAACCCTACTCTCATTTTTTTTTCAGGAGCCGCCATATTTTTTTCCATATTGGTTGTACAATTTTGCATTTCCACCAGCAGTGAATGAGAGTTCTTTTTTCTCCACAACCTCTCCAACAATTGTTATAACTTATCTTGTTAATATTACCATTATAACAGGTGTGAAGTGGTATTTCATTGTAGTTTTGATTTGCATTTCCCTAATAGTGAATTTGAGCACTTTTCATATATCTGTTGGCCATATGAATGTCTTCTCGGGAAAAGGGTCTGTTCAGCTGCTCTTCAGCTGATTTTTTAATCGATTGTTTTTTTGGTGTTGAACTGTAAGAGTTCTTTATATATTTTGGGTATTAATCATTTGTCAGAGACGTTTGCAAATATTATTTTCTATTTGATTGCTTGCCTTTTTGTTTCATTGGCAGTTTCTTTTGCTGTGCAAAAGCTTTTCAGTTTGAGACAGTACCATTCATTTATGTTTGCCTTTACTTCCCTTGTCTTTGGGGTCAAATTCATAAATTCTACCCTCCTCTTGAATTTTTTGGAATAGTTTAAGGACAGTTGTTAGTTCTTTGAATGTGTGGTAAAATTCACTTGTGAAGTCATTTGATCCAGCACTTTTTTTTGCTGGGAGTTTTTTAAATTACTGTTTCAATTTCATTAGTTAAATTGGTCTATTCAGGTTTAGTTTCCTCCTGATTCAGTTTTGGAAGAATGTATGTTGCTAGGAATTTATCCATTCTGCACATGTTGCCACATTTGTTGGTGTATAGTTGTTTATAGTATTTTCTTCCCATTCTTTGTGGTATCAGATGTTAATTCTCCTCTTTCATTTCTGATTTTATTTGGGCCCTCTCTTCTTATTTCTTGATAAGTCTGATTAAAATTCATCAATCCCATTTATCTTTCAAAAAACCAGCTCTTGGTTTCACTGATTTATTTTTGTAGTATTTTTTAGTTTCTGTGTCATTTTTTCCCCTCTCTAATCTTTATCATTTCCTTCTGCTTACTATGGGCCTAATTTGTTGTTCTTTTTCTAGTTCTCTAAGGTGTAGAGTTAGATTGTCTATTTAAGATTGTTTTCTTGCTTCTTGTGGTAGGCCTGCAGTATTATGAACTTCCTTCTTAGGATTGTTTTCACTGTGTCCGATAGATTTGGGGTTGTGTGTTCATTTTCATTTGTTTCCAGGTAACTTTTGACTTCTTCCTTGATCTCATTGCTAACCCATTCATTGTTTATTAATGTTTTAGTTAGTCTCTATGTGTTTGGATATTTTTTATTTTTTTATAAAGTAATTTATTTCTAGTTTCATCCCATTGTTAATCAGATAAGATGCTTGATAAGATTTCAACATTCTTGAATTTATTAAGACATTTTGTGTCATAACGTATTGTCTATCTTTGAGAATGTTCTATGTACACTTGAGAAGAATATATATTCTTCTCCTTTTGGATGAAGTGTTCTGTAAATATCAAATAAGCCCATCTGATCTATTTGTTGTTTAAGGTCCCTGTTGCCCTGTTTATTTTTCTTTCCTGGAAGATCTATATGTTGATGTCAGTGGGTGTTAAAATCCCCTGCTATGATTGTATTTATGTTGCTCTGTCTCTTAATATCCACCAGTATTTTCTTTATATATTTAGGTGGTCTTATTTTGGGTGCATATGTGTTTACAATGGTTATATCCTCTTGTTGGATTGCTCCTTTTAGCATGATGTAGTGACTTTATCTCTTGTTATGGCCTTTGTTATAAAGTCTATTTTGTCAGATGTAAGTATTGCTACCGCAGGTTTTATTCCATTTCTATTTGCACAAAATATTTTTCCATTCCTTCATTTTCAGTCTGTGTGTATCTTTTTTTCTGAGATGGGTCTCTTGTAGACAGCTATTTATAAGTACTGTTTTCATATCCATTCAGCTTTCTTATGTGTTTTTATTGGCACATTTAATCCATTTACATGTAATGTTATTATTGATAGTTATTTGTTATTGTTATTTTATTCTTTATACTTATGTTTCTCTATATATACATTTCATTCCCCCTCTCCCTCCCCTCCTCCTCCTTTTCCTTCTCCTCCTCCTCTTCCTCTTCCTCTTCCTCCTCCTCCTTAAAGCAGGACCTTTAATGGTTTGGTGGGTTCACCAAACCATTTGCACATGTGTGTGTGATAAGCTTTTTATTTCACCTTCAGTTTTAGGTAACAACCTTGCTGGATAGAGTAGTCTTGACTGTAGGTACTTGCTTTTCATCATTTTGAATATCTCATGCCAATCTCTTCTGGCCTGAAGTGTTTCTTATGAGAAATTGGCTGACAGCCTTATGGGAGCTACCCTGTAGGTAACTGTCTTTCTCTTACTTCTTTTAAGATTCTCTCTTTGTTTTTAAACTTTGGCATTTTAATTAGGATATGTCTTAGTATAGGCCTCTTTGGAACTACTTGAACTTGTGTGACATTTTCTGTCACCAAGTGAGGAAAGATTTCAGCCATTATTTCTTCAAACAGGTTATCTATCTCTTGTTCACACTCTTCTTCTTGGTATCCTTATTATACAGATGTTATTATGCTTGAAGTTATCCCAGAAGTCCCTTAGACTTTCCTCATTAAAAAAAAAAAAATGTTTTTGTTTTTGTTTTTATGCTCTACTTGGGTGCTTACTGTTATCTTGTCCTCTAAATCACTGATTTGGTCTTCTGTTTCATATAACCTGCTGTTGATATTTTCTAATGCATTTTTCATTTCAGATATTATATTATTCATTTATGACTAGTTTTCTTTCATGGTTTCTGTGTCCTCTTTAATGCTTACTATTTCTTTGTTTTAGTTCTCACTGAGATCATTTATTCTTCCCCTGAGGTCCTTGAACATTTTTACAACCATTCTTTTAACTCATGCATCTGATGTTTTGGTTGCTTCTACTTCATTTAATTATTTTTCTGGGGATTCCTCTTGTTCTTCCATTTGGGGTATATTTCTTTGTCTCCTCATTGGGTCTGCCTGTTTGTGTTTGACACAGAGCACTGGCTGATTGCTATAATCCCCAAGCTTGTTATGAGTTTTTTCTGATGTAGGTGCCTTTTGAATCTCAGTGGTGCAGTCTTCTAGAGCCCTGGAGCTAGGTGCTCCAGAATTGCTTCTTTTGTGAGTTACATCCTACCTGCTGTATTAATTGAGTCTTGAATGTTGTAGGCCGATTCGTGGATGGAGTTAACCATCAGGCTGGTTGACTACAAGGATAGACCTCTTTTACTGTGTATGAGTTGTTGTTCAGGGCCTGCCTCCCAAGGTAGATTTATTCTCAGGAGGATATGCCGCCTGCCGAAGTCCCCTTTTGGCTGTGCCATTGTTTCTAGTTGGGTCAAATTCTGGTGATGTTTGAAGCCCACCACTGCTTATGTTGATTTTGAGAATACTTCGACAAGGTTCTGGTGCAGTTTGATGTTAGACATTGTAACTGGACATGGGCTACCTGTGTATTCACTTATTATGGTTGCACCTACTGGGCTGGTATCATGGGAAGCTGTGTCATGAGATGGCTTCTTGCAGCTCTGAGATGGGGACAGATAAATAAATGTCCAAAGCTCTATGAAGTCAGCATCCAACTGTCATCAACTCCATCACCCTAAGTGTGGACTTCTTCCTGATCCTTTTGAATAAAGACTTTAGAGTGGACCCAATCTTGCTACCCACTTCTCCTTCTACAAGGCACAATCTCAGTAGGGTGGGGTGGCCAGTTCAGGATGACAGGGTTGGTGGTTCTCCTACTTGGGGGCAGCATGGTCAGGCTCTCAATGGAGAAAATATAACCCCTACGCCACAGCCATACCACTCAATCTTTGATAAATTCTCCAACTCTAGCCTCCCCCCACCCTTCCCAATAGACAAGCTCAGCAAGATGGGGCCACTGACACTTGGGCAGACAAATCAAGACAATCTTCCATTGAGAGTGGTGCCAGCCAAGCCACTGAAAAGTGAGGCTAGCCCCTTGCCTCCCCTTTGTTCCACAGCCTCACCATCAGAGACCCAGACAGGATACTCTGAGGAAAATATGGTGTAAAGTTCCCAGCTCTGACTGATATTCCTTTCCCCACATGGAACTGAGCTCAGCAGGATGGGTTCACTGGGACTTGGGATAATGAATCAAGGCAGTATTCCATTGAGCTTGGTGCTGTCCGAACCTGCAGGTGGGGCAGAAGACTGGCCCCCATTTCAAAGCCTCATGGTTAAATGTCTGCCTGAGTGACTGCTTATAGTTTCTCCAGAGAAAACGTGCACCCTGCCAACAGTCCTTTTTTCTGGACTCATGTTTGGCAGGGTGCTGTTGCCAGTATTTTGAGGACAGGGTCACTGCACTCCCCTTGCTGGTACTGTAAAAATAGGAGTGCCTGACCCTGGAAAGATGGCTCCTGAGGGCAGTGTGGGATATTGACTTAGGACCAGAGCCTCAGTAATGGATCCTCCAGATCTCTTTCTGTGGATACACTACCCAGATCTTCTTTTTATGGTTCCTAAATGCCCTGAGTCGCCTTTCCTATACTGAAGGCCCAGGTGAGTGCCTGAGAGCTACCTTCTGTGTGTTGGCCCTTTTGGAGAGCACCTGGATTTTGGGAGACTCCTTCTTCTTCCCTGTGAACAGTCTCTACTGATTTTCACTGTCAGATGCTATATTTCAATCCCTTGTCTGTGTTGGAGGTCCCCCTCAAGTTTTTCAGCCACCACACATCAGTGCAGGGGCTGGCCTTCTTCATGTCTCTGCTCTTCTTACCAGTCTCTCTGTGGCTTCTTCTGTAAATTTTTGGTTATAATATTCCTGTTTAGCTGTCCTTCAGTTGGTCATTCAGGTTAATTGCTCTATAATTTAGCTGTAAATCTGGTTTGGCGACAGGAGGAAGTGATTGCAGAGTCAACCTATTCTGCAGCCCTCTTGAAATCCATTGTACCTGTTCTTCATACCCATCAAACCAATTTAAGTGCTTTTGTCTTTTCTGCTTCAATGACCTTTTAGATATCATGGACTTTGTTCTCTCTCCCTTTCTTCTAGTCTCTGCTCATGCATGACACCTTCCCTGACAACCCTATTTAAAATAAATATACCTCACTACATATGCATGTGCACATGCTTGCATACACATAAACACACTCACAAACTTAGCACTATCATCTCTCATATATTTTTTCTTAGCACTTATTTTTCTTCTTAGCACTGATCCTCAGTTTCCAAATTCTTTATTGTCCAACTTGCCCCACTAAAACAAAGGTTTCACAAGGACAAGATTCATTTGCTTTATCTACTTTAACCTCAGTACATAGAATAGTGTTTGACACATACAGAGTACTCAATAAACATGTCCTAAGTGAATAAATCAATGAACTTTCCAACCAGATTTTCTTTAAGCTCTTTCTTTGCAGGCATTGTGGAGTTGCCTCTGCTGTTTGATAATGAAATCATAAAAATATTTAACATTATAGAGATAATGATGAGAGTGACAATGATGACGAGAAAGAAGATTAAGTAAAATATAGGGAAAGGGTTATTAAGAAGGTAAAGTCAGTTACCTTCCCAGAAAAGCTCCCACCTATGGGATGGAATAATTGTTGAGAATAAAAGAAGATAATCTGCAGACAACCATGGTGGTTTTCAGCCAATCTTTCAGCTCAGATAGCCACTTGCAAATCCAGAGCAAACAATTCAACAGACACTATGATTCCCCTGAATATATTTTCCTAGTTCTGCTTCTAATATTAATGTCTGGCTTTTGTGACAACTTTAATTTATACACTTTGGTAGGTTGAATAACTCACCTCACTCCCTTCAAAGATACCCACATCCTAATCTCCAGAACCTGTGATTATCTCAGCTCATTTGCAAAAGGAACTTGCATATGATATTGGTTATATTAAGGCTTTGGAGTTGGAAAATATTATTATAGATTATTTAGATGGGCTCAGGTGTAACAGCATGAGTCTTATAAGAGAGATGTAGGATGATCAGAGCCAGAGATGATGATGCTTTGCTTCTGGATTTGAAGATGAAGAAACAGGCCGTGAGCTAATAAATGAAAGTGTCTTTCAGAAACCAGAAAAGGGGAGGAATGGATTCTCCCTTAGATCATCTGGAGAGAGTGCAGTCCTGCCCAAACCATGATTTTCTCCTAGTAAAAGTCATTCAGACTTCTGATTTCCAGAAATACAAATATAATAAATGTATGCTGTTTAAACCACTAATTGTGTGGTAATTTGTTATAGTGACAATAGGAAAACTTTAGGCTGGTCTGTTTAGCCCCATCTCTACTCCCAGCTCTTTTTTTTTTTTTTTTTTTTTTTTTTTGCCTGCTTATTCCAGGAAATCATTTAACTTACTCCCATCATCACTACAATTTGCTCCCATAATTTACCCAAGTTTCTAAGACAATGTCTTACTTTTAACAGTTTCAATTTTACCTCATGCATTATTTTTTTCCCTTTCCTCTGGCTAAAAACCTAACTCTACATTATCTACAGAGGTAAATTCTATGGGGGAAAACGTGATTCTCTAGTGAGCACCATACCTTTTAATTTTTATATTGTAAAAGCTAATTAGTGTCCAAATGATATCAATTAGAAAGATAATAGACCTTTCTGAAGGAGAATTTGATAGTTTCAGTCTGCATTTATAGTTATTAAGTAATATCTAATTGAAAATTACTAAATTAAATATTTGTTGTCTCTATACTTCTTATGTATTTATAGATTTCAAATCTTTTTCAAATATTTAATAAATAAATACAGGTATGCCAGAAATTAATATTTAAAGAGTGTAGTTTTTGCATTTGTTTGCAGATTAAAGCAACTTTTTCTTTAATGCTACATTTTTATATAAAATTTATAAGTTTTAGCCCAGTTGGTGTGGCTCAGTGGTTGAGTGGACCCATGGACCAAGAGGTCTCCAGTTCAATTCCTAGCACATGCCCAGGTTGCAAACTCGATCCCCAGTTGGGGGTATGTAGGAGGCAGCCAATTGCTGTTTCTCTCTCATCAATGTTTCTCTCTCTCTCCCTCTCCCTTCCTATGTCTCTAAAAATCAATAAAAACATATTTTTAAATTTTATAATTTTACAAGGAGCAAGTGAATATACTTATGATATCCTTTAGACTTTATGAGCTCATATATATAATATAGAATATATTTTTGTACATATTATAATTATGAAATAGCTCCATCATTTAGGATCGACTCAGGAAATAATTATTTCTCTGCAGCAGAATAATGTACCTTTCAAACTGCAGATAAATGCACACTACTAGTTTTGAAATTCTATAATCCTTTCATATTGAGACATAGTTGTTTCCTTTATATAATTTTCTAAACAATATATTTCTACACTTGCAAATATTTATTCTTTAGAAATATAAAAGTCGCCCTGGCCAGTTTGGTTCAGCAGTTAGAGCGTCGGCCTGCAGTCCTGAGAGACCCGGGTTCAGTTCCCGCTAAGGGCATGTACCTCGGTTGCAGTTTGTCCCCGGCCCTGGTCGGTTGTGTGGGTGGCAGCCACTCGATGTGTTCCTTTCACATCGATGTTTCTCTCTCTCTCTCTGTTCCTCTCTCTCCCTCCCGCTCTACCTGAACAAAAAATGGAAAAATGTCTTCGGGTGAGGATAAAAAAAAAAAAAGAAATATAAAAGTCACTACTCTCAGAAATACATTTGAAGGTGCAATTACCCCAATCATTATTTCCAATTACTTTAAAAATTATAATGCTGTGTTCTAGGTTTTATTATTACTTCAGTATATTTCTTTATGTTTATACATTTATTTAGCTATTAGAGGTATCAAATGCTTTTAATTTATTAGACTCAAATATAGTGTGTAGTAGAATTCTTACTTTGAGAAAACTATTTTTGACCTACAGATAGTCCTTAAAAGAAAAATTGTTTAAAATTCAATTCCCGTGTTTGAGTTGTTTTATTGATGTCTATGAACAACAACAACAAAAAGAGATAAGTCAGTCATTAAGGTATCAGCCAACTATGGGAGATGTAGACCTTCACCACTTCAGGGAGGTTAACTGTATAATTCAGGCAAGTAAAATTATCCCTTTCCTTTAGGCAAGGATTATTTCATTAATATTATTATTATTACTTCACCATGGCTCACTGGTAAGTAACTTAATTTTTTTTAAACAAAGGTTCAACTTTTGAATCCCCATCTGATGTACTCTGTAGTGGTTATACAGTAGCAACAGGAGTCCTTATGTAATTCTACACTTAATCACAGTAGCCCTAAATAGAATATTAATCTTTTAAGTCATGGCAGCATAATTAGGAGAGGTTAAAACAGCTTTCTGGATATGTATTTATTTTTAATTTAATTGTGATTGTAGAATAGTTAATCATTTTACATAGCCAGGTCATCTTTATTAATTCAATTGCATATATATGTGAAGATATACTTGCAGAAGACTCCAGGTATGGTTTTGCTTGCAGTTCAATCAATTGTTCGTGATGGCAGTAGCATTTTATACAGATTGTATTTTGTCGCAAGCCATCAGTCACTGCACTGTGTCTATAAATTTTGTGATGCACATCAGAGGATATTTACAAAGACTAATGAAGAGTTAGGCATATTAAATAACCAGAGCTGAAGCAACACTATTTAACACTTAAATGATATTTTTCATTTTTAAATTACTTTTGTGTAAATACTAATTAATCCTAACATTACCATGAATAAGGTAAATAAGATTATAATTTTTATTCTGGATATAAGAAAGACTATGTTGTTTTCATTGTTCTATCTATCTCTTACTCTACCTACCTATTATATACCTATTTCAAAATCAATTTCTCTTTAAATAGACACAGGAACAACTAAACAACAACAACAACAATACCTTCAGATCTCAGATTTAGTGTATTTGAAGATCACCCATGAAAGATTGTTCCACTTTGTCTTCATGAAACCTATCATACTGGTTGTTCTACCTCTTGCCCATTCCAACAAATTATTCCTTTTCAGTCTAATACCTTAGAGCTTAAGAATGTGATAGTCATCCAATTCTCTTGTTATAGAGATGTACATACTAGGTTCATTAGAGTTAAGTGATTTAGTCAGTCATGAAATCAGCACTAAATCCCAGGTGCATGCAAATCTCTATGCTGTCTGTCTTCTACCACAGAACTATCACATACCACAGTGGGGTTTTTACTGGTTTTTATTTCCTTTAATTTTGTCACTCCCTCTCCTATTAGTTAATACCTCACTATGTCATTTAAAAAATATGTTTTTATTAATTTTCTTTTAGAGAGAAAGGGAGAGAGAGATAGAAACTTTGACGTCAAAAAGAAACATCAATCGTCTGCCTCCTGCAAGCCCCTATTGGGGATTGAGCCTGCAACCCAGCATGTGGCCTGACCGGGAATCAAACTGGGACCTCTCAGTCCATGGGGTGTCACTCAATTCACTGAGCAACACTGGCTGGGCATTATGCAATTTTTTACTTTTGTGATACAAAGATAATCAAGAACATAACTGTGAGTAGCTAGGAGTCAGGGATGGGAGACACAGTCTACAGTAGGGTCACTAGAAATAGTTTAGGATTATTAATAAGCATGTGAGAGAGAAAGAAATTAAGGAACAGCCCTAAGTTACTTTCAAACCAAAAGAACTCTCAAAGTGGAACCTTGGAGGGCACTGATTTTCATAAGAAAAATCGACACAATTTGTGTGGGGAATGAAAAATGTATTACTTCTTCTAACAAGGCAAGGAGTTGAAATTTTATTTTATAACTTCACATGGCTTCATGGCTTTAGGAAATGGAGAGTAAGAATATTAATGAGTTGGAAAAAATTATAGATATAGGTGTGCTAATGGATACAATTTTAGTTGCTAAATCTTTCAGGCTATGACTAATTTCAGAGAAGAGCATCTGCTTATAACGATGGTTATGTCAGTTAACAATATTAATGCAGCCAAAATATGACAACTTAATGCTGTTTCTGTTTTCTACATGTTGATAACTGTGCTTTCTAGTCTCTGCATGAAGCCTAATTGAAAAATGATTATCTTATTTTCAAGGTTTATCTTTAACTACAGAATAAAGACTGTGTGGTACTTTTGTTTTATCCACAATGAACCAAGATTTTGAGTCACAGATTTATCTAAGTGATTAAAGTGATCAAGTTCAAGGTACAAACTAGATAAAAATTTCACAGAACTATATAATCTTTATTCCCTCTTCTTCTTACCCATTAATCATGTCTGAAAGTCTCTTCTACTGTAGAAAATACAATAGTAATATAAATTTTATTAAAGAGAGTTTCATTTCATTGTTTTTAATAAAATAGCAACAACCAGCATGCCAAGTTACAGTATTGATGAACCTTACAATAACATGATTATATAGACTCTTTTCTTTTACTTTGACACATACATGGCAAAAGAAAATGTATTTTATAATTGCATATCTCAATTATTTTCAAGAACTGGGCAAGAAGTTAACATTTTGTCCTAGGATTCATTTTCATAAGAAGGACACTTTGATTTGTATTAGTCAGAATTCTGTTCTATGCTGTGATAATACAAATGCTGAACTTCCAGATTTTAATGGAATGCTCAGCACACACACCCCCTCCCCCCCGTTTTAATTTGGCTTGTTTTTGTCCAGTGCAGCCTAGGACAGCCTCCATTTCTGTGATGGGTATACTAACTAGAATATACTAACAAGGAAAGAGAAATGGAGGAAGGGATTCAGCTCTTAGTTTGCTCAGTCACATTCATTGTCCATAACTAGTCATATGGTCTCAACCCAACAAAGATGACTGAAAATCATAGAGAAAACCTAATATTCTATGAGCTCTACATAAGCTCTGTCACAATAGGATTTGATTATTTTCAAGAAATTAAATCCAAACCAAACAAAAAATTGGTTTAATTATATCTGGATAATTTTTTTATTTTAGGTGGGCTAAATTTTAACCATTAGCACAAAACCAGCAGTATATCTGCTAATCTACAAAAGCCTAGGGAAATGCAACTATTGCAAAATAAGTTTATTTCGAACAAAATGTAAAAGTATCTGGAAACATGTTTACTCTTACTTTCTTTATCTTGCAATTAAACCTATTAGTTAAAATCCTGTGTTAGTTTGTATTTCCCTAATGTTTAATTTATCTTCTGTAAACTTGGCTAGAAAGGTGGAAAGGAGAGGTCAATAAAATTGGATTGAATTTTACAGTTTGTTAATATTTCAACGGTTGCTGAAAGCATTCTTTATTTGCTGTGGAATCCCTACTACTCTATGGTTATAAATGAAATGACTATCATGCAATTATTGTTCAAGGGAGGTAACGGGATTTTTTACCCAGGATGGTTATTTTGAGTCAGCCTCCAAATATAGGTAAAACCAAGATATGGAGAAGGATGAATTAGATCCAGGAGATAAAGTCTGGGTAGAAGAATAACAACATAGAGTAATTGATCTGGATCAAAGTGAATTAGCAATCCACTTTCAAGGTTAAAATAAAAAACAAAAGAAAAATAATAGTTCTATAACCCTGTAGCAACGTATGGGCATAGGTGCTTTGTATATTTTCATTTGGAACTATGTCTGATATAAGTATACAGAGACCTATAAATGGAAACTGTTCTCATGGAAAATAAGAGCCCAGGACATTTTATTTAATTGACTAAATGTCAAGATTAATTGCATCATCACTAATTACATTGTTTAATAGTAGCAGTTTCAATGCTCCTTCTAACTCTCCTGTAAATAAAAATATCTTTACCCCAAAGAAATGGCTGTTAGATTAATTTCATTATGCTAGTCAAGGCTTAACCACTTGTTATGTTTTCATTACAGAAATATTTTGCATTGTAATTATCTGTGATGTCTCACACTCTAGCAGGAAAAGTGCAAAATTCTCAAGGGAAGTGTTCTGATTTACTGGCTGCTGTTGAATTAAGTTCATGAAACATTTTATTTTGCAGGTTTGATGGAAGACATGATAGTGCAATGAGGCTTGGAAGAAAAGAAATTCCTAGAGGCATATCTTTCTAAAATTTTATAGGCTTTGAATTTGAGATTGATCTCAGTATTCAAGATTTAGAATTAAAATCTTAACATGTAGTAGGTTCTGAAAGCACCCTTTAATCCTTCCATTTACTTTCAAGAGCAAGAGCTTCTCCAACTGTGTCCCAGATTCCACGTATCTCTCATTCTAGGAGATGTTTTGTCTGTAACTCAAATCCTTTCCTTGTGCCTCAAATATACATGGGGTGAGGTCAGGGTGGAGCATTGTAATCTTGAATAATTGGCTGTGTCCTCATTTGAAACTTTTCAAATACAACTACTTCCAGCCTACACACTCTACCCTCACTTACCCTAGATTTGCATGGATCCAAATAGTGACCACAGAATATCTTACCTGTTCTTGACTTTCTTGTTCCACTCTCTACTCTATCTATCTATCTATCTATCTATCTATCTATCTATCTATCTATCTATCTATCTATCTATCTAATCTATCATCTATCATCTATTATATATTTAACCTATACAATATCTATAGACATTCTTACATGCTTTTGAAGTCGAGATGTATCTAGACATGCCCCATATTCTCTTCATTCTTTCATCCATTCATCTGTCCATCCATCTATCCATTCTACTATCTATCCATCCATCCATCCATTCATCCATCTGTCCATACATTAAATTTTTATTTAACACTAAAGTTAAGGATGGCCAAACTGGGTTGAATCTCAGCAGCTAGTTTCTCAGTTAATTCACCAAGTTTGAAAATTTAGTTCTTAACTTTTAAAGCCTGGAGAATGACTTTGGTCAGTACCAAGGAAGTTTAAGCACTGATAACACACATGATAACCAAAATGCACATAGGAAACCCAATTACCAATTTGCAATGAAAAATTATTCTCACATGTCTAGAATATCGTGTCTCCCTAATAAATATAATCAGGTAGGCACAACTCCATGAGAAAATGTATCACACACACACCAATTTGTGATGACATAGAGTCATAACAAGAGAAGCTAGACAAATTGAATTTTGTGACATAAGACACCTCAAGACACATTTTACATTGGAGTTGGGGTAATGCTTTGAAACTCTAGTGACTGTCATTTTAGCCTATTGTTATCCTCCTCCCTGTTAGGACATTCTTGGCATTGGGACCAGGAAGATTAATGTTCAGTGGTTACAATTTTTCTCTTCTCAGTACTTGGCAGGGGCAACCCTTATCTACTTGACCCTCCTCAGGTATGTCCCTTTGACATATACTGATATTCTTTCAATACAGGGATGGTTCTCAACTGGGAAGAGTTTTGCCTTTCATGGGATATTTGGCAATGTTTGGAGACATTTTTGGTTTTGATAATTTAAAATGCAACTAGCATCCTGTGTGTAGGAGCCAGGGATGTTGGTAAACATCCTACAATACACAGTACAGTTCCCACAATGAAGAATTATCCACTCCGAGTATCAATAGTACCAGGACTGAGAAACCATGCTCTAGAAATCCTATTTTGATCAATCGACTTATTGTGTAGTTTTGATTGCCTAGGAGTTATTCTGAATCTTAACAGTGACTCTACCAATCATATTTTATCCCATTAAGTATAGAGATCAAGTTTAAACAGTAACAAACTAATGTTATTTTCCCTTTCCAAGTGCTTGACAACAGCTCACTGTATTCACAAGTACTGAAAACTAATATTAGATTCAGCTTCTTAAAATACAAGTCTGTTCCTTAATCACTCCTTCTAATGATTTTTGTAGCAATAGCCAAATTAATCGATCATTTATTTTATGTTAGGCACTGTTCTGACCATCTTAATTCATTTAATTTTCACAATATTTATATGAAGTAAGTACTATTTTATCTCTATTTCACAAATGAGAAACTGAGTCACAGAGAAACTAGCTAGTTTACTAAGGCCTTCTAGCTAAAAAGTAGTATAGCTGGCATTTAAGTAGTTTACTATATTATATTATATGGCCATTTTTAGCTTAGGCAGGGTTTTAATATGCTACAAACAGTAAAAAGAATAAAGATCAAACTCTTCTAATCATCTTCAGAACACTGTAAATCGTCACCTTCTTTACTTCTCTTGACTTCCCACCTAATGCCTTGAAACATAAAAACACTTCTATTTTTCTTATAGTCATTACCAGCACTGAGGATTTACTCAAAAGGTCTTCTCACCTATAATGTTCTTCTCACTCCTGCCATTTATTTAACCTCATTTGGTTTCTGAAGCTGACTTAAAATTTTTGCCTTTCACTGAAGGTTTTCCTGCCTGGCTGCAACTGCTCATAGCGATATGACTTTTAAAGCAGTTACTATTTTGAAGAAAAAAAAATTGGCCTTTAAGTATCTATTCTGTAATAGGGACAATAGATAGTAATAGACAGAAACATAAATTGATATGAGTTAAATAAAATAACATATAAATATTCTTGAAGTTTATTTATCACCTATATATAACCTTGAACCAATCTTCAATCTTCAACCTATAACATGTTCATAATACCTACGTGCACAGGTGTTGTATATGTTCTATTATCTTACCAACAGGAGAGACTTTATGCCATATATATACACATATATATACACACATATATACACACACACATATATATGTAGAATTGTCATGTTTTATATACATATAAAATATGTTTGTATATATATATAACTATGTGTATAAAAACCTATTACATATATGTATATTTAAACACATATGTATGAGTATTAATATACATTATTATCAAGAGAAAAACTGTCTAAGGTTCAACTCTGCTCTGTCAATTATAAGTTAATGATCTTGGCCTTCTTATTTAACTGGCTGAGCCTCATTGTCCCCTTTCTTAGTAATGACGTGAGTATTCATGGACTAATAGGCCATGTGCTTAATATAACTTCAGGGTTCCTAGAAACACAAGCAGGGATGGAGAACTACTGTAGAACCTAACTACTTTAGGCTTTGTTTATTACCAGATTTCCACTGAAGAAATCATAGATTCATTACTCAGAGATTCTGGAAGATGCAGATTTATTCTAGGGTCAAATACAAGTACTTCTAGCTAGAAAATGTGACTGTTGCCCTGGCCGGTTTGGCTCAGCGGTTAGAGCATCGGCCTGCGGTCCGGAGAGACCCGGGTTCGGTTCCCGCTAAGGGCGCGTACCTCGGTTGCAATTTGTCCCCGGCCCTGGTTGGTCGTGCGGTGGCAGCCACTCGATGTGTCCCTTCACGTCGATGTTTCTCTCTCTCTGTCTCTTCCTCTCTCTCCCTCCCACTCTATCTGTACAAAAAATGGAAAAATGTCCTCAGGTGAGGATAAAAAAAAAAAAAAAAAAAAAAAAGAAAATGTGACTGTTTACCACCACAGAGAAACCCAAGAAAACTTTAGTCCTTCAGGGATTGTAATGATATGGGTTTTCTTTCTTTCCTTCTCATTTATTCTTTCTTTTCTTCTCCCAATTCATAAGAAATCTGACGTGTGAATATAGATATAGCAGGTGTGAATAGAGTTCACAAAACTGGATTTATATTGCTCAATTAAGTTCAGTTCTTTTTGGTCTACATTTTCAGCTTTTTATTGACTACTGTTCGATGAACTAACTCAATTTTCTAATTATTAATCATACCTAAAAGTTTTAACTTTGACATAAGGTAGTTATTTTACCTTCATTACTTGTATATCGTCTATATGCTCATTTGCAAAATGAGGGAAACAATATTTAGTTAGACTTGAACTTGAAGTAGGGATAGATTCCTAGAATATAAGACCCATGGTTTTGTGCTATTTTAAATAATATTTTATTTTTCAATTACAGTTGACATACAATATTTTATTAGTTTCAGGTGTACAAACCAGTTATTAGACATTATATAACTTAGAAAATTATCACCCTAATAAATCTAGTATCCATCTGATACCATACATAATTATTACAATATTATTGACTATATTCTCTATGCTATAATTTACATCCCTGTGACTACTCTATAACTACCAATTTGTACTTCTTAATTCCTTCACTTTTTTACCCATCCCCCAACTCCCCTCCCATATTAAAGAAGATTCTTTAACATTTCTTGTAATAGAGATTTAAGATTTTCTCTTTGTCTTTAACTTTTAGCATTTTAATTATGATGTGTCGTGGTGTGGGCCTCTTTCAGTGCATCTTGTTTAGGACTTTGTGCTTCCTAGGCTTGTATGTCTAGTTTCTTCATCAGGTTAGGAAAGTTTTCTGTCATTATTTTCCACATAAGTTTTCTATTCCTTGATCTCTCTCTTCTCCTTCTGGCCCCCCCATGATGGGAATGTTAGTATACTTGAAGTCATGCCAGAGGCTCCTTTGACTATTTTCATTTCTTTGGATTATTTTTTTTTTCTTTTTGCTATTCTTATTGGGTGTTTTCTGCTTCCTTATCTTTCAAATCTCTGACTTGATCCTCTGCTTCATCTGCTCAATTGTTGATTCACTGTAATATAGTCTTCATTCCAGTTAGTGTATTCTTCATTTCTAATTAGTTCTTTTGTATATTTCCTAGATTCATTTTCACATTTCCTATCTCTTTGTTGATGTTCTCACTAAACTCATTATTCTCCTAAGTTCTTTGAGCATCCTTATAACCAGTGTTTTGAACTCTTAATCTGATAGATTGCTTGTCTTCATTTTGTTTAGTTCTTTCTCTGGAGTTTTATTCTGTTCTTCCATTTGAAACGTGTTTTTTTTTTTTTTTTGTCTCCTCATTTTGGAAGCCTCTCTATATTTGCTTCTTTATTAGGTAGAGGTGGTATGTCTCCCAGGCTTGATAGAGTAGCCTAATGTAGTAGGTGTCCTGTAGGGTACAATGGCACAGCCTCCCTGATCACCCAAGCTGGAAACTCCAGGTACACCTTCCTCCTCCTCCGCTGTGGGCTGTGTCCATCCTCCTGTTGTAGTTGAGCCTTGATTGTTGTTGGCACCTCAGTGGAAGGGATTAATCTTCAGGCTAAATTGCTGTAAGGACTAGCTGTTACCACCATGGAGGATCAGCTGTGCAGGGGCCCATGCCACAAAGCAGGATTTACCTAGTGGGGCCCTGGTGCCCACGAGTCTACTCCTTGAGTGTGTTGCTTGTGGAGGTGGCCCTGGGGCCTTCCAGGAGGTACAGACCAATGTCAGCTGCTACCTGTGTCCTGCCTGGGGCTACCTGGCATTAGCTACAAAGTAATCTGTAGATGGTTGCTACTTGTGCTGAGTTTGTAGGTGCCCAGTAGAGGCCAAGCTGTGAACCATGGCTGGCTGCCACCAGTGTCAGACCTGGGGCCACTTAATGAGATGTATGGGGCACATTGAGGCCAGATGTTGCTTGTTTGAGAGATTTTAGGAATCCACAGCATTATCTAAGACAAGCATTCCTATAAAAAACTGGAAATAGCTTGGATGGCCTACAAATCGAATGGAGTAGCATCTCAGGAAATTACCAGGGTGGGTCAAACTGTGTTAGCCAAGTTGATGGAGACTCAGATATAGTGCCCGCCTGCTGGCTGTATGGGGGAGGGTTCAGCAAAGGAATAATAGTCTCTTCCAGCTCTTCTGTCTGGGAGAAAGTTGCCCCTCCAACTCTTGCACTGATGCCTGATAATTCATTTTCTCCCCCTATATTCCTGGTGCCTTTCAAGCTGCTCCCTCAGCAGTAAGTCCATGAGCTGGCCCTTTAAGAGAAATAATCCCCACTGGTTTTTTTAGCAAGAAGTTTGAGGACTTCTCCTCCTGGCACTGGAACCCAGGACTGGGGGGCCTGGTGTCGGGATGGAACCCCTTGCTCTACTTGAGAGACTTCCAAAGCTCAGCTATTCTTCCTGATTTATTTTCACCACAGGTGAGTGTGGGACCAACCCATTCCACATCTCTGCGTCTCCTACCAGTTTCCATGTGGTTCTTCTTTACATCCTTAGTTATAGGACTTCTGTTCAGCTAGATTTCAGTTGGTTCTGAACCATGGTTGGACTATAGTATAGTTTTTATGTTGATGTGGTTGTAGGAGGATTTGAGTACCACATTTACCAATCCACAATTTTGATCAGAATCTTAGGACCCATGTTTTAATTGTTCCATATTTCCCACTTTTACCTGGTCATATGCACATAGTAGCTCTCAATATTAATTGACCCGACTTATAGTTACAATATATAAAAATATCTTTAAATTTAACTATTACTATTAAGTATATTGATGACACTTTAAGTTAACAACAAAACTTTCACAATCAATTAATTTTTTTAAAATAAATTTATTGGAGTGACATTGGTTAACAGGATCACATAGGTTTCAAGTGTACATTTCTATGATACAAGATCTTTATATTTCATTATTTGCACACCAACCAAAATCAAACCATTTTCTGTGGCCATACATTAGTCACCCCCTAGTCCCTTTCTATTGGTAACTACCACAGTACTGTCTATGTACATGAGTTTCAGTTTTATATTCTGCATGAGTGAAAGCATATGGTTCTTAGCTTTTTCTGACTGACTTCTCAAGTTCTATCCATGTTGTTGCAAATGGCAGTATTTTGTCTGAGTAATATCTCATTATATATATGTATCATATCTTTATCGAATCCTCTACCAAAGGTTCTTTGGTTGTCTCCATGTCTTGGCCACCATGAATAATGCTGCAATGAATATAGGGGTAAATATATCTTTGAGCCTTTTTTGGATAGATAAACAGAAGGACTGGGGGGTCATATGACAACACTCTTCTAAATTTTTTGAGGAACTGCCATACTGTTTTCTATAGTGGCTGTACTAGTCTATATTCCCAGTCTATATAGTGGGAACCAGCAGTGAATCAGAGTTTCTTTTTCAACCTCTCCAACATTTGTTATGTGTCTTATTGTTAATAATCATTCTAACAGGTGTAAGGTGGCATCTCATTGAAATTATTAAAACACGTTTCTCTTGATTTTTAGAGAGGGAGGGAGGGAAAGGGAGAGAAACATCAATCAGCTGCCTCCTGCATGGCCCCTAGCAGTCCACAACCTGGGCATGTGTCCTGACCAGGAATTGAACTAGAGACCTCTTGGTGCATGGGTCAATGCTTAACCACTGAGCCACACTGGCCAGGATCATTGAAGTTTTGATTTGCATTTACCTAACAGTTAGTGAATTTGAACATCTTTTTATATATCTGATGGCTGTTTGTATCCTTAACAAAATATTAGCAAATCAGATCCAGCAATACGTTAAAAAAAATTTTCACCATGACAAAGTGGTATTCATCTTAGGGATGCAAGGCTGGTACAATATTTGCAAATCAATGTGATACACCAGATTAAAAAGAATGAAAGATAAAAGCCATATGATCATATCAATAAACACTGAAAAAGCATTCCAAAAATCCAGCACCGATTTCTGATAAAAATTCTCAGCAATATGGGAACAGAGCAATCATATCTCGACATAATAAAGGCCATATATGAAAGACCTACAGTCAAAATCATACTCAATGGGCAAAAACTAAAAGCATTTCCCTTAAGAACAGGAACAAGACAGGGATGCCCACTTTCACTACTCTTATTTAACACAGTCCCGGAAGTCTTAGCTACACCAATTAGACAAGAAGGAAAAATAAAAGGGATCCAAATTGTAAAGGATGAAGTGAAACTGTCATTGTTTGCAGGTGACATGATATTGTACATAGAAAACCCTAAATACTCCATCAAAAATCTACTAGAACTAATAAATGAATTTGGCAAAATAGCAGGATAAAAAATTAACATTAATAAATCTACGGCATTCTTGTACACCAATAATGAACTCACAGAAAGAGAAACTAAAAAAAGAAAATCCCATTTATCATTGCAGCAAAAAAAAATAATAAGATACCTCAGGATAAACTTAACCAAAGAAGTAAAGGACCTACTCACAGAAAACTATAGGACATTGAAAAAAAGAAATAAAGAAAGAAATAAAAAAGTGGAAGCATATACCTTGTTCATGAATTGGAAGAATTAACATCATTAAAATGTCTATATTACTCAAAGCTATCTATAGATTCAATGCAATCACCATCAAAATACTAACAACATATTTCACAGAACTAAAACAAATACCCCAGAAGTTTATATATAACCAAAAAAGACCCTGAATAGCCACAGCCATCTTGGAAAAAAACAACAAAACAGAAACAAAATAAGAGGGATCACAATACCAGATATCAGGTTACACTACAAATCCATGTAATCAAGACAGCCTGGTACTGGCACAAGAACAGGCAGATAGATCAATGGAACAGAAAAGAGAACCCAGAAATGGACCCAAGACAATATGCTCAATTAATATTGACAAAGGTGGCAACAGCATACAGTGGAGTCAAGAGAGTCTCTTCAATAAATGGTGTTGGAAAAACAGACAGCTACATGAAAAAAATGAAACTAGACCACCAACTTACACCATACACAAGAATAAACTGAAAATTGATAAAAGACTTAAACATGACTTGTGAATCCATAAAAATCCTAGAAGAAAATGTAGGCAAAAAAATTTCAGATATACATAGCAGAATTTTCATGGATACAAAACCTGAGGGAAGAGAAACAAAGGAAAATATTAATACATGGGACTACATCAAACTAAAAAGCTTCTGCACAGCAAAAGAAACAACCATCAAAATGGAACACAAACCCACTATATGGGAGAGCATTACTGCCAACAATACATCAGATAAGTGGTTAATCTTCATAATATATACAACTCAACAAAAGACAAAGAACTCAATTAAAAAATGGGCAGAGGACCTAAACAGACACTTCTCCAAACAGGACATACAAATGGCCAAGAGACATATGAAAAAATGCTTAACGTCACTAATCATCAGAGAGATGCAATTTAAAATAACTACGAGATACCACCTCACACCTGCCCAAATGGCTGGCATCAACAAATCATCAAACAAGTGTTGGCGAGGGTGTGGAGAAAAGGGGACTCTAGCACACTGCTGGTGGGAATGCAGACTGGTGCAGCCGCTGTGGAAAACAATATGGTGTTTCCTCAAAAAATTAAAAATTAAACTGCTATTTGACCCAGTGACCCCACTTCTAGGAATATATCCTAAAAAGCCTGAAACACCAATCAGAAAGAATATATGTACCCCTATGTTCATAGCAGGAGTATTTACACTTACAATTGCTAAGATCTGGAAACAGCACAAATGTCCATCAATAGATGAGTGGATCAAAAAGCTGTTGTACAGATACACAATGGAATACTATGCAACTGTAAGAAAGAAACATCTCTTATCCCTTGAGATGACATGGAGGGACCTGGAGAGTGTTATTCTAAGTGAAATAAGCCAATCAGAGAAAGACAAATATCACATGACCTCACTTATTTGTGAAGTATAATGAACAAAATAAGCTGATGAACAAAATAGACCCAGAGACATAGAGAGGAGTAAGGTTCAGACTGATAAACCTCAGAGGAGCAGGGTGGTGGGGAGGGATGAGATAAACTGAAGAAAATATATGTATATATGCATAACCAATGGACATAGACAACAATGCTGTGGGGGAGGGCAGGATCGGGAGGAGGGTGTCTAAGGGGGAAAAAGGAGAAACAACTGTAACAAAAATAAATTAATTAAAAAAATAAATAAGGACCTTGATCCTGATTAATAAATACCTTTATGGGGGGTGGCGGGGGGACTATGTAAATTCCAACAGTGGTGTCAACTACGCTGAGTCACAGAGACAAGAAAGTGAGTTCCATACATAAGGCACCGTTTGTGACCTTATACTCACCATGAGAGATCATCAGACATGCCCCACTTGAGAGGTATTCTGCAAAACAACTGGCCTGTTCTCTTCAAAAAATCCAGAGACTCAGGAACTCTTCCAGATTAGAGGAGACTAAAGAGAGATGACAGTTGAATGCAATGCATATTTGGTGTTTTCCTTTGCTATGAAAGACATTTTCTGAACAATTCATTAAATCAGAACAGGTAAGGGGACAAACAAAATAGATCCAGAGACACAGAAGTATTGTTCAGGCTGACAAACTTCAAAGGATGGGGGTGTGAAAAGAGATAAACCAAAGAATTTATGCATATAAGCATAACCAATGGACATAGACAACAATGTTGTGGGGGTTGGGGGGGGTGTGAACGGGAGGAGAGTGTCAATGGGGGATAAAAGAGAAACATCTGTTAACAAAAATTAATTAATTAAATAAAAAAAATATCAGAACAGGGTCTGCAGGTAATATTATCACATCAATGTTGATTTCCTAATTTTTCAAATTATTCTGTGGTTACATAAGATGATTTCTTGTTTACAGAAAATAGACACTAAAGTATTTAGGGGTAAAAGAGCAGTACAAAACAACTTTTAAATGAATCAGAAAAAAATATATATATATATTATGTGTATTTTGCAGACACACATATATACATATATCTATACATATATGTATATGTATATACTTATCTCTATGTCTCTCTATCATCTATTTGGGAGAAAGATAAGGTAAATGTAGTAAAATGTTTAGTTTGAAAAAAAATGAGTAAAAATAGGAATCATTCTAGAAAGATTCACTCTTGCAAATTTTCTGTAAGATGTAAAGAATGTCAAAATAAAAGATTACAAACAAAAATAAAAAATGAAAATAAATAAAAAATGACCTTGGGGTTTTGATGGGGATTCCATTAAATCTGTATATTGCTTTGCATAATATGGTCATTTTAAATATGTTGATTCTTCCCATCCATAAACACAAAATATCTTTCCATTCATTGAGTCCTTTTCAATCTCTTTTAATAAGCTTTGTAGTTTTCACTATGTAGGTTTTTCATATCCTTTGGTAACTTTATTCCTAGGTATTTTATTTTTTGGTTGCAATTGCAAAACTACTTTTTTTTTTCATTTATTTTTCTGAAGTTTCATTGTTGTATAGGAAAGCAGTGGACTTTTGTACATTGATTTTGTATCCTGCAACTTTACTGTTTATTGTTTCTAAAATTTCTTTCATGAAATCTTTAGGGTTCTATAAAGAGAATCATATCATCTGCAAAAAGTTACACTTTTAGATCTTCCTTCCCAATTTGAATGCCTTACATTTCTTTCTCTTGTTTGATTGCTCTAGCTAGGATTCCAGAATTATGTTGAAGAGAACTGGTGAGACTGAGCATACTTGTCTTGTTCCTGATCTTAAAGAAAAAGCTTTCAGTTTTCACCATTGAGTATGATATTGGCTGAGGGTGTATCATATATGGACTTTATTATATTGAGGTAATTTCTTTCTATACCTATTTTATTGAGTGTTTAATCATAAATGAATATTGTATCTTATCAAATGTTTTTTTCTGTCTCTATTGATATAATAATATAAATGTATTCTTTGTTTTGTTAATGTTAATTCTTTGTGGAGTATTACATTGATTGATTTGTGTATGTTGAACCATCCTTGTGCCCCTGGAATGAACCCCACTTGATTATGATGCATTATTTTTTTAGTGTATTATTGATTGTGTTCATCAGTATTTTGTTTAGGATTTCTGCATCTGTATATATCAGAGACATTTGTAGTGTTTTGGTGTGACGTCTTTGCTAGGCTTTGGTATCAGGGTCTCATAAAATGTGTTAGGAAGTATTACCTTTTCTTCAATTTTAGAGTTTTAGAAGGATAGGCTTCAAAGCTTCTTTGAATGTTTGGTAGGATTCTCTCTCAGTCCTGGAATTTTATTATTTGGGGGGAGGATTTTGATGGTTGTTTCCATTTCCACACTGTTGATTGGTCTATTTAGATTTTCTAATTCTTCACAATTCAGTCTAGGAAGGTTATATATTTCTAGGAATTTATCCATTTCTTCTAGGTTATTAAATTTTGGTGGCATATAGTCTTTAATAATATTCTAGTATGATCCTTTGTATGTCTGTGATAATTTCTCATTTCTGATTTTGTTTATATGAGTCTTTTCTCTTTTTTCCTTAGTGAGTCTAACCAGGGCTCTCAATTTTATTAATATTTTCAAAGAATAAACTCTTTACTGTATAATTTTATATAGTCTTTTTGTTCTCTATTTTACTCAGTACTGCTCTACATTTTATTTCCTTTCTTCTGCTGACTTTGGCTTGCTTTTGTTCTTCTTTTTCTAGTCCCTTAAGATGTAATGCTAGGTTGCTTACTTGGGATTTCTCTCGTTTCTTGAGATAGGTCTATAATGATACAAATTTTCCTCTTACTACTCCCTCTTTTCACTGCATCCCAGAAGTTTTGATATATTGTATTGTCATTCTCATTGGTCTCTCTATATCTTTTGATCTCACCTCCTATGTCTTCTTTGACCTAGTCATTCTTTAGTAGTATGTTTTTTTAATCTCCACATATTTGTGGGTTTCTTTACTTCATTTTTGCAATTAATTTTTTAAACGTTTTTATTGATTTTTTTTTTTTTGGAGAGAGAAGAAGGGAGACAGAGACATAGAAACATCGATGTTAGAGAGAAACATTCACTGGCTGCTTCCTGTACGCTCCCTACTGGGGATCAAGCTTGCAACTCGGATATGTGCCCTGACTGGGAATCAAACCGCACCTCTCAGTCCAAGGGTTGACACTAAATCTACTGAGGCACAGCAGCTAGCCATTTTTGCATTTAATTTCTAATTTCAAGGCATTGTGGTCAGAGAATATACTTAGCATAATCTTCAATTTGTTGAGGCTAATTTTGTGACACAGCATTTGTTATATTCTTGAAAACATTCCACGTGCACTGGAGAAGAATGTATAATCCGAGATTCTGGGATGAAAGGCTCTGTAAATGTCAATTATGCCCATTTCATCAAATGTGTCACTTAAGGTCAATATTTCTTTATTGATTGTCTTTTTAGATGATCTAGCTAGAGCAGTTAATTTAGTATTAAGGTCCCTAATTACTATTATGTTTTGGTCCGTTTATCTCTTAGTTCTGGGAAGAGTTGCTTTATCTATTTCGGTTCTCCCTGATTTAGTACATATGAATTGAGTAGTACTATGCCTTGGTGATGTAGTATCCCCTTTATCATTTTTAAAATCTCCATCTTTGTCTTTTGTTAAACTTGTTAACTTGAAATCTATTTTGTCAGATAGTGTAAGTATGGCTACACACGCTTTTCTGTGGATATTATTTACTTGGAGAATCATTTTTCACCCTTTCACTTTGAATCTACTTTTGACTTTGCAGCTTAGATGTGTCTCCTGAAAGCAGCATATGGTTGGATTTTGTTTTTAATCCAGTCTGCTGCTCTCTGTCTAGTTATTGGTGAATTCAGTCCATTTATATTTAGGGTAATTATTGATGTATGAAGGTTTCCTATAGCTTATCTTTTGTTTTCTGGTAGCTGTGTATCCATTGATTCTTTTCCTATGTATTTCTGTCTGTTGTTTTTGATTGGTGGTATTTCATACATCTTTCCTGTTTCCTTGTTCATCTTTCCATTTCTTTTCTCCCTCTTTTCTTCTTCTGATATGCCTATATTTTCATATATTGCTTTTTCTGATGGAGTCATGTATCTTTTGTTTGGGGTTTTTGTGTGTGGTTATACTTAGGTTTACATAAAAGAATGTTTCATATATATATATAGGTATTTTTTCTTTTAAATACATCTAATCTCCATCCTCTTTTGCTAATTCAGACCATTATCTCCTCCCCTTTTATGTTTGTTTGATTGTTTGTTTTATCCTCACCCGAGGACATTTTTCGATATTTTTGTTCAGATAGAGGGAGAGAGAGAGAGAGAGAGAAACATCGACGTGAAAGGGACACATCGAGTGGTTGCCACCCACACGACCCAACCAGGGCTGGGGACAGACTGCAACCGAGGTACGTGTACTTAGCGGGAACCGAACCCGGGTCTCTCAGGACCGCAGGTCGATGCTCTAACCGCTGAGCCAAACCGGCCACGGCCAAATTATCCCTTTTTAAGCTGTAAGTCTGTTGGTGATTTTGCTCAGACTGTTGTGACCCTCTGTTCTTTGTTTCAGATTGAATAACCCCCATGACTATTTCCTGCAATGGCAGTCTGCTGACTAATTCCCTCAGTTTCTGTCTGGAAAGTTTTTATTTCTCCTTCATAGTTAAAGAATAATTTTGCTGGACACACTATTCTTGGCTGTTAATTTCTCTCAGTAGTTTGAATATTTGGTTCCACTCTTTTCTGGTTTGTAGAGTTTCCGCTGAGGATTCTGATGATACCCTGTTGGGCTTTCTTTATAGGTCACTTCCTTCTTTTCCCTGGTTGTCTTGAGAATTCTATGTAAGTCATTAATTTTGACATTTTTAATAAAATGTATGTTGGAGAAGGCCTCTTTGGATTGAGGTAACTAGGTGTTTTGTTTGCTTCTTGGATTAGAGGATCTAGTTCTTTCCATAGATTTGGGAGTTAGTATTATCTATTTGTTTGAATAGTCTTTCCATTTCTTTTCTCCCTCTTTTCTTCTTCTGGTATATTGCTTTTTCTGATGGAGTCAGATAGCTCCTGTAGGGTTCTTTCTTTCTTTTTTTGCTCAAGTCTCTCTCTTTCTCCCTCTCCATTGTTTCTAGATTTCTATCTCCAGTATCACGGATTCTTCCCTCCCTCTGGTAGGATTTATTATCTATGCTTGCTAGTTCATTCTTGATCTCTTTTATTGAATTATTCATCTCCAGAATTTCCATTTGTTTCTTTTTAAAAGTTTAAATCTCTTTGGTAAAGTACATGTTTTGGTCATGCATTGGTCTTCTGAGCTTGCAAAATCGCCTGTTTGTATTTCTTGCCCCTCATTGAGTATTTTCAGAACCACAATCTTAAATTCTCTGTCATTTATCTCACACTTCTATGCATTCAGATTTGCTTTTAGAAAATATTTTATTTTCTTTCTGCGCTGCCTCACTACCTTGGTTATTCATGGTATTTGATGGATTCCTTCTTTGTCTAGGCATCTATGTATTAGTGTCATTTCTCTAGTAAATTATTATTATGAAGAGGTATTTCTATGGCTTTCCAGTAGGTGGCACCGAATCACAAATTTTCTAGCTCTGTGAAATCCCAAAGCTGACCCCAGTGACAGCTGTCAGTGCAACTGTGATGCTTGGGGCTGGGATTGTTTCGGGGACCTCTGCTGCCTTCTTTGTTTTTTCCTCTCAGTAATGGCAACCTCAGGCCTCCCTCCTCCTTGCACCTTTTGCTCAGGCAAAATAGTAATTTTGTTGTAACAGTTCTCATATTTGCAGATAACATGTTCCACAACCTGACACCAAAGGTGACAGGAAGCAAGTTTTGTGTATCTTTTGGGGAGGCAGGGCTCCGTGGCTTTCTTCCTTCGTCTGGAATGCAAGCCGCTCAACAGCCATGCAGACTCCCACGTTGTGTCCTGGCCCAGGGCTCTCGGCTCAGCTGACGCTCACACTGCTCACTACTGCAGGAGTGCCCACTAAGTCTCTCTGCTCCTCCCAGCTAAAGGAAGCACAGCCACAACTGGCTTCCTCCCCTCTCTGGGCTGAGCCCGGCAGTGAGCTCCAGCTGCATTGACAAGTCCACGGGGTCTGAGCCCTCCTCATGTCTTGCATCCCCTGTTTGTTCTCGCTTTCCCACCTTTAGGTGACTCAGTGCATAGATCTCTCAGGCATGCCTGTATCTTAAGCAGGGAATCTTTTGTTGAGTTATAGTTGTTCAAATTGTTGAAATTTCATGGGGAGAAACCAAGGGGATCTCTCATGCTTCCATTTCTCTGATGTCACTAGCTCCACAACCAATTAATTTTTAAGATGACTTTTTTATAAACACACCCGCCATCAGTAGGAAAGTAACACCCAACCTACAGGATAACAGAAATTAAATTTTTATATTTGTATCAGGAACCAGATGTCTCTTTTCCAAAATCGTTGTTAGGGCAACATACTGGCTTGAATACAAGGTTTCCAAATTGCATTAGCTATGCTTTCCTTGTTTGTGCATTTTATATATATTTCATCCCACCAAAAGGCTCCATGGCATGACCCGTTAATAAACCCTGAGGTAAAGAAATGCTGTTCGGACCTACAGAAAGCTGCCATTGCTGACCTCTGATCACGGATGTTGTGCCACTTGGTGCTGAAAGTATTTCACTTCCTTCAAACTGAAATTGATTTTCTGTAGTGCTTCAAATAATATATTCAACTCATCACTTTTAATTATGATTCCTTTTCTTGCTCCAAGTTCAAATTATGTTCTGAAAACAATTTTTGTCAATAGCTTTTTCATGTGAGAAATATAATCATGAACAAAATTTTGTTAGTGTTACAGTCATACATTTAATAATAAAGTTGTCCTTAAAAAATTGAACAAAGACTTTTACACTCATTTAAAATGTCCCATTCTATAAGTAAAGTAGAACAAGTCCAGAATACACTGATAATGTATAAATGTCCTGATTTTCTAAAGAACAAATACATTTCCCTGGTAGTTTTTAAATAACCAGGTGCTATACTATAAATGAATTAGTAGCTTGAGTATAACTAGAAAAGTAAAATCTTTACTTAAAAGATGCACTGTAAATCTTTTCACTAATATCTGATAAAAATTATTTATATTGTTAATATTTGAGTATAAATTGATTTCATCAAAAAACCCATAAAACTTAGAACAGTGTTTAAACAGTAATAATTTTTGAACACGGATACTTTATGCTTGTTGGTGTATTATAAAAATGAAAGATGCTTAAAGGTGATATTTTCTTTCCCAGAGATGTGATGGTTTCTGCAGGTCATTTCTAGCGTCCATTCTCCAGATTCTTAAGTGTCAAAAGGCGATTGTGATCATTGTAGCCAGAGTGGCAATTTCTCAATTCCGGCTCTGCGAAGTCTACATCTCTCAGTTCTGGCTCTGTGAATCATAGTCGAGGACTGCAAAGGTAGCAGTTACCCTGGCGGGGCAGTTCTGTGTCATTTGAATATTATTCCTGAGGACCTATTCTGAAACCTTCTTCTCTAAAATTTCCCAGCAGTTTTCTAAACAACCAATGCCCAAAATTCTTTACATGGTTTTATTCTCTAGGCTGAACCCTGAATGACACATTACCTCCTGTTTTGCTTTGTGGAATAGAAAATCAATCAAATAATTATTTGACACTGAAAGCAATAAAAAGAGAAGGAAGCTTGACTGCCTACTCATTGGTTCCTTAATGGCTTAGGTGGACACCTGATATCAAAAGTATACAATAACCTAAATCCCTTGAGCTAGAATTGGAGTATTTATCCAGAATCGAGGGAGGATATGTCAGCCAGGAGGGCACATATGGACATCTCAGTTCCATCTGTTCCTGGGGAAGGGATCAAACACGTTTGCCAAGTGTGTCACCACAGAACTACGCTCAGAGAGCCAGTTGTAGGATTTGGGATCTGAGGAGCTGTCACTGTACTGGACCACAAGTAACAGCTGAGGTAGTAGAGCACCAGTAATACTGAGATGGAAAAGTGGTTCTTCTCTTCAGCAGGAGAAGGGCCATTTTCCCCACTAAAATGTTATTCTGAAGTGAACAGTCCTGGTTACTTTCAGATAAGAACAGGGGGAGGGCATGTACTGTTACATAATATCAATCACCTGTTGACCTTGGTCTTTTTTGGAGCCCTTGGAAGAATGATAGCAGTGGGACTCCTGCACAGCTGCTGTGGGATTAAGTGTATTAGTGATCTTATATAATTCACTACCCATTTCCATGACTTCTCTGCCTTTATGGAAATATTAAATTAAAAATGTACATATATATCCAAGCAGACTTCAGCGTTCTGGGGTCTCCCAAAAACTGTTCAGAAATATTGGGACATCAGAGCTATAGTAACTAAGGAGACAATATAATATATCTAAAAAATGGGTCTTAGCATCAGACAGGCCTAGACACTTGAATTCCTCATCATCCATTTAATAACTGTGGTCTGGGGAGGATTCTTAAACTCTCTCAGCTTAAACGTCCTAGGCTGAATATTAGGAACCATGACACATTTTTTAGATAATTGCAAAATGCAATCACATAATTATAGTCCTTGCATGTAGCTGTTTGACAAATGTAAATTCATTCCCTTTCCCTAACTTTATCCCTATCACTCTCACATTTATTTGCAACAGAAATGTTTTAATAAAATACCAAAGTGAGGAACTGAGAACTACTATACATATCTGTTTACAGAGCTTTGTAGTTTTAGAATTTTAGATTTAGATTAGAATTCAGAGTATGAAATGAAAGTAGAACATCTACTAGAGCTGAGATTAAATAAGCTTTTATAAGCAAAGTTTGGAAATGAAAGAAAAAAAGATTTTTAGATAAGCTGCTTGCATATTTCTCTTCCTATAAAAAGATAATAGTTTTAATTATTGAAAATAATATATTTATCAATTAAATGTTTTCCCCCTTGTACATTTTGTATTCCAATGTCCCTGACAAAGATGTGCTAAAGCAAAGACAATTTGTCACTTGATTGATTAATGACCAATCAAGAAGATAATGTCAAAAAGAAAATAATTGACTTGAAGCTAGCCTATCATTAAGCCTTCCCTTGAAAACTTTACTGATAATTATCCATACATTTTCTAAAAATTGTGGGCAGTACTGTCCATATCAGCTTGGTTAAAAGAAAAAAAAAGTATTTTCTATTCATGGAACTCCATTCATGCTCATCAGAGAGCCCCTCAGCCTGTAGAACACATTCATGGTCACAAGGTAGTCTGTCAGCCTGTTAGCCTGTCAACTTGTCAGCTTGTCAGCCTGCAGAATTTTTTGCTTTCCCTCTTTTTCTACCCTAGGAACATCTCTGAGCATCTTTGGAAGCACCTTTATGGTGTTTTTGCCTCCCCAAAACTTCCACTTGAGAGTTCCTTTCATGTAAAGTGTACACTGGAAGACTGGGATAGAATCTCTGTTACTCTGCTGACTTACTGCATGATGTCCAGTTCACTATTTAACCTCAGAACCTCAATAATTCCATATGTCTTCAAAGATAGGAATGAAACTTACCTTATAGGGATGCTATGAAGATTCAATGAGATAATGTTTGGAAAGCATTTCTTGCACATAGGAAGTATTTAGTAAATGGTATTTGCTGAAATTTAAAGAATTGTTCTGGTTGTATATTCCTAGAAGTGGGATCACTGGGGCAAATGGAAGTTCAATTTTTAAGTTTATGAGGTAACACCATATTGTTTTCCATAGTGGCTGCACCAATCTGCATTACCACCAGCAGTGTACTAGAGTCCCCTTTTCTCCACACCCTCACCAACACTTGTTGTCTGATGATTTGTTGATGGAGGCCATTCTGACAGTTGTGAGGTGATACCTCATTGTTGTTTTAATTAGCATCTCTCTTATGATTAGTGATGTTGAGTATTTCTTCATATGTCTCTTAGCCATTTGTATGTCCTGTTTGAGAGGCGACTATTTAGTTCCTCTGCTCATTTTTTAACTGGGTTCTTTGTCTTCTTTTGTGGAGTGGTATGAGCACTCTATATATATTGGAAATTAACCCCTTATCTGATGTATCATTGGCAATTTTGCTCTCCCACACAGTCGGTTGCATTTCCATTTTGATGACTGTATCTTTTGCTGTGCAGAAGCTTTTTAGTTTGTTGTAGTCCCATGTGTTCATTTTCTCCTTCGTTTCTGTTGCCTTAGGTGATGTATCAGTGAAAATTCTGCTGCATATGATGTCTGAAATTTTGTTGCCTACATTTTCCTCTAGGATTTTTATGGATTCATGAGTCACTTTTAAGTCTTTTATCCATTTTGAGTTTATTCTTGTGTATGGTGTAAGTTGATGGTCTAGTTTCATTTTTTTGCATGTAGCTGTCCCATTTTCCCAACACCATTTATTAAAGAGGCTGTCCTTACTCCACTGTATGCTCTTGACACCTTTGTCAAATATTAATTGAACTGCCATTTGACCCAGTGATCGCACTTCTAGGAATATATCCTACGATGCTGAAACACCAAACAGAAAGAATATTTGTACCCCCATGTTCGTAGCAGCACTGTTTACAATAGCTAAGATCTGGAAACAGCCCAAATGTCCATTAGTAGATGAATGGATAAAAAAGCTGTGGTACATATATACAATGGAGTACTATGCAGCTGTAAGAAAGAAAGATCTGTTATCCTTTGAGACAACATGGAGGGACCTGGAAAGTATTATCCTAAGCAAAACATGTGAAACAGAGAAAGACAAGTATCATATGATTTCACTTATTTGTGGAATATAATAAACATAACAGTCTGAGGAATGGGGTAGTCTCAGAGATGTGGAAGTGTGGTACAGACTGACAATCCCCAGAAGAGGGGGTGTTGGGGGAGAGATAAACCATAGAACTTATATGCATATATTCATGAACAATGAACATGGACAACAAAGCTGGGTAGAGGGTGAGGAGGGAGGAAGAGGGGGGAATCAGTGGGGGGAAAAGGAGAAATATCTGTAACAAAAATAAATAAATTCATTAAAATAAAAAAGAATTGTTCTGGTTGATGGCCTTGGCTGGGGACTCACAACTCTTCTCCCACTGGCAATGCTAAGATGAACTGGATTCAGCACATGATTGAATTCAGCACATGAAGTCTCAAATTCCCTACAAATATTCACATCCATTACTGATCTTCACAGATTTAATCAGTGTCACACAATTTAGAAAAGGAGAAAAAGAATTAGGACAAATATACAAAGCGTGGCATTAGCTCCACAATTCAGTCGTTTCTTTGGAGGACAAGTTAAGGAATTATCATTTACACACACAAGAGGGGTTGTGTTGAGCATCTGGCTGGAGTAGACTTCTCAGTTGAGTTCTCAGTTCTACTCCAAAAGAGCTTGTGCAGATATTTACTGATTTCGTGTTCATAAAAAGTAAAATTTCTGCAAGCTAGCCTGTAAATAGGAAAGGTAACAGATCTTGAAATAGAAACTGGGAAACTAAATGGGAATTGATCCAATTCTAAATTTCTGACTTGCCTAAGAAAGCAGGATCTATGTGTATTTTTTCATTGAATTGACTGTCAATATTACATTAGTCTGAACTTTTAATCATCCTGCATGAGAAACCCTAGTGACTCTCCTAAACTGCTTCCTGACTATCCTGACTGAGCACTGATTTAACCTCCTGTTAGCTAGATCTATTGGGGCATTCACCCAGGGCCATTCACCTGCATAAATGATATTTATTAAAGTTCAACATTAGAAGTTACAATATTTGATGTTAAACAACTTATCACAAAGATTACAATCACATTTTCATAACAATACACCTCATGCTTCAGAAGTCTTTATGCCACATCCCAACTCATTACACATTCCAAAGGAGGAAAACAATTTTAAACGCTTTGTACTTCTCATTATGTTTATTTTCTCATCCACTTACTAAGACTGGACCATATTTCAGAATTTCATGAATAGTGAAGGCAGATTTCAAGGAACATCAGAGTTATGATGGCATCCTTAACTTGACATTCATAAAAATATATGAAAGTACATGCTTGGCTGGTTATACCCAGAACTGCACTTAATTTAAACCCAGCTCCTTATTTTTCCCTGAAGTGTCTGCTGTATTTGATGTATCTTCAGTTTCCACAGCTGTTTACACCTGCTCAATATCAAGGACATTCCTTACTTAGAATAATTTAAGCCAGTTGTGATGAACTGATTTGAATAACAATAAAATAAAGAAAACAAGCCAGCAGAATCAGAAACCTACATCTCTTTAGAAGCGAAGAAAACTGAGAGTTCATTTCACTCTTCTCCCTCCCTCCCCTTAATCCCAAAGGCAAGGCCTTTGCCAAGGTCCTATAGTTGGTTAGTGGCAGAACCTAGTCCAAAGACAATGGCTCTCAGTTCTTTGATGAGTGCTCTTTCCATATCACTATGTTGTCAAATTGGTATGCCCAAGGGTTATTGCTACTCATTATGCTCTAGCAATGCTAAATTGCAATGTGTAAATAACTCTGACTAGTGCACTAAACAATAGAATGTCAGTAACCACAATTAGTATTCCTCTTTTATTGTTCTTTTGACCAGGTATATTTGAATCAAAAATTGAGTGCTCTACTACAAATCTGAAGCCCTAAATTTTCTTAAAGTACCCATTGCTGTCTGCCTACAAGTTTCCTTCAACTACATAATAATCCAACAGCCTATGTACTAGTCAAATGAGTTTGGAAACTTGAGTAGGTCCGAACTCTACAGAACCCTAATTCTTTTTTTCTTCTTCTTCTTTATTGATTTCAGAGAGAGAGGAAGGGAGAGGGAGAGACAGAAACATCAATGAGAGAGAACATTGATTGACTGATTTTTGCATGCCCCCCACTACTGGGGATCAGGCCTACAACCTGAGCATGTGTCCTGACCAGAAATCAAACTGGTGACCTTTTGGTGCATGGGTTGATACTCAAACAGTGAGCCACACCAGCTGGGTCAGAATCCTAATTCTTTCTATATAAAAAGTGCAGTGATGTACAATGAGATATGTTGACCTCATGTCCCCCTGGACTACAATTTTGACGTCTGCAGGGAGCAGATTGTGGAACCCATGGAAGGTGAACTATTTTCCATCGAAAGTGATGATTGGCTTTTCCGGAAATGGAAAAAAATGGCTTCAGGCACTTATCTCTAATTCTTTCCTGGGAAAGCTACTAGAACCATTGAAGCCCAAGAGTATACATCCCATCTGCCTACTCCATCTGTGGGCCACAGACCCAGTTTTCTTATGGAAAGCCTTTTTATATGAAGAGGAAAGAGAGAAAAAAAAACTCAAAGAGAAAAACCAAAAGAAAATATTGGGTCACAGTCACAAATAAACTGATCAACTCAGGGCAAAGGGAACTTTATATTGTTTGAGAGATCAGCAAGGTTGTTCACTATGGGTGTTTATTGCTTTTCTTTTGTGCCAGATATGTTCCTTTATTCTAATACCAGTGCCCTCTGGTGTCAAATGGTTAAATCAATACAATAACTTCTAATGTACCCTGCCTTTCCATTTTAAGCAACATTTTGAAGCCATTTTTCTTCGGTAGAGTACTCTGTCAACCAAACCAATAAATGTTACTGACCAAGAAAGATGCATTCATTTTGTTCAACAAAAAAAGAAAAAAAAATGTATTGTACTTTCACATATACGACATGAAAATAGATTTTACTATTCTCATTGATAAGAGGGGGAGGGTAAATGTAATACAGCTTTCTATAAAGTAATAACACAATTTTAATAAATACACCAAGCAGGCATATGAATGAGTGAATGAGTAGAGTCCTTGAAAGTATTAGCTACTGCTCAGAAGCTTCTGAAAAATTTTCTTTTGGTCCAGCTTTCCAGAGGAGTTTATAAATCTTTGAAGAAATTTAATTTCACATGTTTATAGATTTCTTTCTTGTTTGGCCCACAATATTAATAACAAATTATTTTCTAATACTTCATATTGTTAACACTTAGCATCACATATAATCAGGCTATTTTAAAAAATAAATCAGATAACAAAGATGGTGGTGGGCAGGACCAGAGGGGGGATGAGTTTGTGAGAGAGTGAGTGAGTGTGTGAGAGAGTGTGAGTGGACATGAAAGTGAATGACCAAACCGGAGCAGTGCAGAGCTGTGGAGCAGAAAGTTCCT
Source organism: Molossus molossus (assembly GCF_014108415.1). Taxonomy (NCBI): domain Eukaryota; kingdom Metazoa; phylum Chordata; class Mammalia; order Chiroptera; family Molossidae; genus Molossus; species Molossus molossus. Next base: position 44,884,748 of record NW_023425401.1, read on the forward strand.
ACGCTGTGGACAGGATCAGCCAGACTACCGTGGAAAGCTGCCCTTGAGGACACTTCTCCTTGCCCCAAGGGGAGGTCTCACCATTTTGGAAGATCCCGGGTCTTCCCTGGGAAGAGGCAGTGGAAGTGGCTAGGGCCCAGCAACCCGAGCCCACCAGTGCACTTGGCACCATCATACCAGTGGACACTCTGTGTCAACACAGACCAGTGCACAGTAGTGGAGCTCCCAAGGTGCTGGTAGCAGAAGCCCCAGACAGCCCGGAACCCAGCACCATCCCCCATAGTAGCAGTGTGATCAGAGTGGAGATATACACCCTGGGGAGCAGACTTCCATCCCAGGCAACAGAAACAGAGACTAGCAGCTGAGACCCATCCCCAAAAACTACAGCAAAAGCTGAGCAGGAGTTGAGCCCCATGGGCAGCAGCACTACCCAGTTGCCATCGGTGGGACCTGAGACTCCACAGAGGCCTGTGCGGTCCAGCAGCTTACAAGTGCAGTAGGAATCCAGACCCTGAGAGAGAATAGTGCAATCCTGCTGCCCAACCATGGGAACTGCAGGGTGCAGGGGCAACAGAGAGGCCTGTGCAACCCAGCAGGGACTGTGATATCCAGGTACCCATGGGACCTTCAGGGTGCTTAAGCCCCAGAGAGGACTGTGCGACCCAGCAGCTGATAACATAGGCATAGAGCTGCGTCCCCAAAGAGACTGTGTGATTCAACTACCCGCAGGACCTGCAGGGTGCGGGGCCACCAGAAAGGCCTGTGCAACCCAGCTGCACACAAGATATGCATAGAGGATGTGAAAATGGAGGTGGAGTAAATAGAAGCTACACAGATGATCTCCCAGGACAAAATGGGAATTACAACTAAAATAAAGACGAATCCTCAGAAAAAAGCAATAGTAAAGCAGCAGGGCAGGACCATATAACCAGGGATACTGGTGGGATCTGCGAAGGCACAAGAGGGTGGTGGTCTGGGAGCCCAGGGACAGCAGCACTCTTAGCTGTGGGCAGCGCCCTTGGAGAATAAGGACCAAGGCCGATCCACAGTGCAGAGAGCCAGGACAGGGCACTAAAATAGCCACAGCCACTCACCTGGGGGCTAAGCAGAGGAAAGGCAGACTGGGTTGGAACTCTGTGGGGATACCTGGGATTTGGAGGGCACTCAAAGTTTTTGCTGAGTTGCAGCCACAAAAGATGATGGCCAGTGTGCTCCTTCCCAGAACTCTGGGGAAAAGCAGCAGCCCCCACCCCTTGGAGATTCAGCCTTTCCCAGGTGAGGCAAAGAAATGTAAATTGAGGCTTATTAACAAACAGCATCTATCCCACCCTCTGGAAATCCTCTTATGCAGAACACCAGGGCTACATTCAAAGGCACTGAGTAACTGAGACTACTAGTCACCAGGAAAAAAATAAAGGATACCTGAACCTTTCCTGGGCTTGCAAATCTACCCAGGAAATAAGACTTGACAGTGGTGTTTAATGTGGGCCCACCGAGGCTCATCCAAACCCAGTAGAGGGATCCACAAACAGCAGAACACTAACACCCACAGGGAAAATTTGGCCGGCTCCAAAACCCACTGAGATAGCCAAAATGGTGAAACAAAGAAACAGATCTCAAATGAAAGAACAAGAGAACTCTATTGAAGATGAGATCAATGAAATGCAGCTAAGAAAATTATCAGAGGTAAAGTTCAGAGCTATGATCTTGAGGAAGCTCAATAGCATGAGTAAGGACATCAGCACCATGAGTAAAGATATAAAAAAAATTGAAAACCAACCAAGTAGAAATGAAGAATGACATAGCAGAAATTAAGAACACATTGGAAGGACTAACAAGCAGAGCAGAAGAAAGAAGCTGAGGACCACATCAGTGAATTAGAAGACAGGGTAGAAAAAAAATCAACCAATCAGAAAACCAAAAGGAAAAAAGACAATTAAAAAACAGGAAGACAGCTTAAGAGAACTGTGGGACAACTGGAAACGTAATAACATTTACATCATAGGAGCCCCTAAGAGGAATAAAATGGGCAAGGGTTAAAGAATATATTTGAAGAAATAGTGACAGAAAAATTTCCTAACTTGGTGAAGGAAGAAGGCATTCAAGTTCAAGAAGCACAGAGAGCTGCAAGTAAGAAAAACCCAAACAGACCCACACCAAGACACATAATAATTAAAATGCCAAAAATTAAAGACAAAGAGGGAATCCTAAAGGCAGCAAGAGATAAACAACAGGTGACCTACAGAGGAAACCCCATAATGCTCTCAGCTGACTTCTCAACAGAAAACACTACAGGCCAGAAGGGAGTGGCATGAAGTAATCAAGGTCATGAAAAACAAGGATCTGAATCCAAGACTACTCTGTCCAGCAAGGCTATCATTCAAATGAGAAGGTCAAATAAAGAGCTTCCCAGACAAAAAAAAAAAAAAAAAAAAAGCTAAGGGAATGTATTAACACCAAACCAGGATTGCAGGATATGCTAAAAGGACTGATGTAAGTAGTAGAAGAAATGGAAAGAAAAATAGAACCACACTAAACAAAAATGGCAATAAATAAGTACATATCAATAATCACCTTAATGTGAATGGATTGAATGCTTTGATAAAGACACAGAATAGCTGATTGGATAAGAAAGTGTGACTCATATATGTGAGACCACCTCACAACAGAAGACTCACTTAGGTTGAAAGTGAAGGGATGGAAAAAAATCTTTCAAGCAAACAGAAAGCAAAAAAAAAAAAAAAAAGCTGGGGTAGCAATACTCATATCCGATGAAGTAGATTTCAAAATGAAGGTCATAACTAGAGACAAAAAAGGTCACTACATAATATTGAAAGGATCTATCCAACAGGAAGATATAACCTTCATAAACATATATGCACCCAATACAGGAGCACCAACATATATTAAAAATCTTTTGGAGGACTTCAAAAGAAAAATCAACAGCAATACAATCAAAGCAGGGGACTTCAACACCCCGCTGACATCACTGGATAGATCTTCTAGACAAAAAATTAACAAGAAAACACAGACTCTAAATGAAGTGCTAAATCAAGTGGATTTCATAGATATCTACAAAGAATTACACCCCAAAACCACATAATTCACATTCTTCTCAAGTGCACATGGGACATTCTCAAAGATAGACCACATGTTAGGGCACAAACTAACTCTCTACAAGTTCAAGAAGATTGAAATCATATCAAGCATCTTCTCAGGTCACAATGGCATGAAACTAGAAATCAATTGCAACAAGAACATGCAAAGACATTTGAAAACATGGAGGCTAAATAGCATGTTATTGAACAATGAATGGGTTACCATGGTGATCAGGGAAGAAATTAAAAACTTCCTGGAAAGCAATAAAATGAACACACAACGACACAAACTCTATGGGATGCAGTGACAGTAGTTCTGAAAGGGAAGTTCATAGCACAACAGGCCTACCTCAAGAAGCAAGACAAATTTCTAATAAGACTATCTAACCTCACAACTTACAGAACTAGAAAGCAAACAAAAAAGAAAACCCCAGAGCACGTAGAAGGAAGGAAATAGTAAAGATCAGAGCAGAAATAAATGACATGGAGACCAAAAAGACAATTCAAAGGATCAATGAAACAAAGAGCTGGTTCTTTGAAAAAAATAAACAAGATTGATGGACCCTTAGCTAGACTCAAGAAGAAACATAGTGAGAGAACCCAGGTACACAAAATCAGAAATGAAAGAGGAGAAATAATAACTGACACCACAGAAATACAAAGGATTATTAACAAATATAAATAATTATACGGCAACAAATTTGACAATCTAAGCAAAATGGACAAATTTCTAGAAACACAGAGTATCCCAAAACAGGACCAGGAAGATATAGAAAACTTGAAAAAACAATAACAATAAAAGAAATTGAAGATGTAATCAAGACTCTCCCAGCAAACAAAAGCCGACGCCGGGACGGCTTCATCAGGGAATTTTACTGAACATTCAAAGTACTAATACCCATTCTCCTCAATCTATTTCAAAAATTCAAGAAGAAGGAAGACTTCCAAACTTTTTATGAGGCCAGAATAATTCTAATTCCAAAACCAGAAAAAGACACTACAAAGATAGAAAACTACAGACAAGTATCCCTGATGAACATAGATGACAAAATCCTGAACAAATCACTAACTAGCAAATCGAAGCCAGCAATACATCAAAAAAATTACTCACCAATACCAGTAGGATTCAACCCAGGGATGCAAGGCTGTACAATATTTGCAAATCAATAAATATGATACACCACATAAACAAAATGAATGATAAAAATCATATGATCATATCAATAGATGCTGAAAAAGCATTCCACATAATCCAGCACACATTTCTGATAAAAACACTCAGCAATCTGGGAATACAGGGTTCATATCTCGACATAATAAAGGCCATATATGAAAAACCTACATCCCACATCATACTCAATGGGCAAAAACTAAAAGCATTTTTTTTAAGAACAAGAACAACACAAGGATGCCCACTTTCGCCACTCTTACTTAATATAGTACTGGAAGTCTTAGCCACAGCAATCAGTCAGGAAGAAAAAATAAAAGGGATCCAAATTGGAAAAGAGAAAATGAAACTGTTATTATTCGCAGATGACATGATACTATACATAGAAAACGCCAAAGACTCCATCAAAAATTTACTAGACTTAATAAATGAATTTGGCAAAGTAGCAGGATACAAAATTAATATCAAGAAATCGATGACATTCTTATACACCAATGATGAACTCACAGAAAGAGAAACTAAAAAATAAATCCCAATTACACTCACAGCAAAAAAATTAAGATACCTAGGAATAAACTTAACCAAATAAATAAAGGACCTATTCGCAGAAAACTACAGGTCATTGAAAAAAGAAATAGAGGAAGATATAAAATAGTGGAAGCACATACCTTGTTCATGGATTGGAAGAATTAACATCATTAAAATGTCCATACTACCCAAAGCAATCTATAGATTCAATGCAATCCTCATCAAAATACCAACGGCATACTTCACAGAATTACAACAAATACTTCAAAAGATCATATGGAACCAAAAAAGACCTCGAATAGCCACATAAATCTTGAAAAAGAAGAACAAAGAGGGATCACATTACCAGATTTCAGGTTGTACTACAAAGCCACTCTCATCAAAACAGCCTGGTACTGGCACAAGGACAGGCATATAGACCAATGGAACAGAATAGAGAACCCAGAAGTGGACCCAAGGCAATATGATCAATTAATATTTGACAATGGGGGTAAGAGCATACAGTGGAGTAAAGACAGCCTCTTTAATAAATGGTGCTGAGAAAATTGGACAGCTACATGCAAAACAATGAAACTAGACCATCAACTCACACCATACACAAGAATAAACTCAAAATGGATAAAAAACTTAAATGTGACTCATGAATCCATAAAAATCCTAGAAGAAACTGTACGCAACAAAATTTCAGACCTCATACGCAGCAGAATTTTCACTGATACATCCCTTAAGGCATCAGAAACAAAGGAGAAAATGAACACATGGGACTACATCAAACTCAAAAGCTTCTGCACAGCAAAAGACACAATCATCAAAATGGAAAGGCGACCGACTGTATGGGAGAGCAAAACTGCCAATGACACATCAGATAAGGGGTTAATTTCCAATATATATATATAGAGAGAGAGAGAGAGAGAGTGCTCACACTACTCAACAAAAGGAAGACAAAGAACCCAATTAAAAAATGGGCAAAGGAACTAAATAGACACTTCTCCAAACAGGACATACAAATGGCTAAGAGACATATGAAGAAAAGCTCAACATCACTAATCATCAGAGAGATGCAAATTAAAACAACAATGAGGTATCACCTCACATCTGTCAGAATGGCCGCCATCAACAAATCCTCAAACAACAAGTGTTGGCGAGGGTGTGGAGAAACGGGGACTCCAGTACACTGCTGGTGGGAATGCAGATTGGTGCAACCACTATGGAAAGCAATATGGTGTTACCTCAAATAATTAAAAATTGAACTTCTTTTGAACCAGTGATCCTACTTCTAGGAATATATTCTACGAAGACTGAACCACCAATCAGAAAGAATATATGTACCCCCATGTTCATAGCAGCACTGTTTACAATAGCTAAGATCTGGAAACAGCCCAAATGTCCATCAGTAGATGAATGGATAAAAAAGCTGTGATACATATACACAATGTAATACTATGCAGCTGTAAGAAAGAAAGATCTCTTATCCTTTGAGACAACATGGAGGGACCTGAAAAGTATTATCCTAAGTGAAACAAGCCAAACAGAGAAAGACTAGTATCATATGATCTCACTTATTTGTGGAATATAATGAACATAACAGTCTGAGTTATGGGGTAGTCCCAGAGATGTGGAAGTGGGGTACAGACTGACAATCCCCTGAAGAGGGTGTGGTGGGGGAGAGATAAAGCACAGAACTTATATGCATGTATGCATGAACAATGGACATGGACAACAAAGCTGGGGACAGGGTGGGGAGGGAGGGAAATGGGGGAATCAGTGGGAGGAAAAGGAGAAACATCTGTAACAAAAAATAAATTAATTTAAAAAATAAAATAAAATATACTTATTGTGTAAAAAAATAAATAAAAATAAAAAATAAGAAATTACTTAAAAATAAATCAAATTCATTTTCAAAGAACAGAAATATGTCAACTTGTTTCTGAAATAATTATGAAAACTATGATTAACAGTCTAAAATCACATTCAAAAAAGAGCTTATAAATTGATTATTCTTATTTGAAGCAAAGCAAGAAGATCATGTTAACACAGATGTCAAGATACAGTTGTAATATGTTGGTTTAAAATTCATTTGGATTTGCTAGATCTAGTCCTATGGCTGTATGTCTACCATCCCTGCACATAGACCTATACTTCTTAAACATATTCTGAGTATTGAATCATGTTCTTAGTCACCTTCAATTCAGAAAATTTCATTCACTGAAGAAAGATAACTTTTTGGTAGTATAATCTACAGGTTGATCTCACTCTCCCTACTTACCACATGCTTAGAAATGTACACCTGTGATAAAAATTATGAGTAATTAATTGGAAAGATTCATTCATGGCCACAAAAACATATTACCTCATTTAATATTAATATTTTTATAAAGATTAAATTGACTGATTTTCTGCTTAAAAATTAAAATTATTTTTCCTCATGCAGTGTACTAGAAAGGTCTACCTTAATTTTAATTTAATACTTTTTAACAGATATGTGGTCACCAGGTTCTCTCCGATAGTCCCTCTCTGACCATAGTTTGATTTGGGAGTATATAATTAAGTGTAAAGCATGTTGACTCCTTGCATGGCTGTACCTTTTGGTGTGTTTGTAACTGCTCATCTTAAGAAGAAACAGTTCCTATAACTCTCCTGTTTCTATTTGCTTCTCCATGAAAAATAATTTAGCATAACAAAAAAATTTTAAATATATTAGACAGCTTAAAATTTCATTCTTGAGAATGCTTCTTTTTAACACAGCAGAGTTGTACTAACTTAAAGTTATTAAATATGTAGGAACATCATTGTGAGTTACATCTCAATTGGTTCTTGCATGAAAATAATTTCTTTCATATTTTAAATCTATGTTTGTCATTTTATTCACACTTTAGTTTTAGGCCTTTAATGTTATTTATTTTTGTCTTTTACTTGGTATACACTTATATGTCTTTTGTTTTCAAATACATTTAAAACAGTTCCCAATAAAACCATCTAATCAAATGACAAAGTATGGGCTTGGAAGAGAAGTGACCCGTCCCGCAGGTTGAGCAACGAGGACTCTAGAGGGGGAGTGAGGATGAGGAGGGACAAGAGACACGAGAAATGGAGACAAGACAGGGCTCTGATCAAGTCTCCTTTATTCTGGGGAGATCCACAGTATATATAGGGCAAGAAGCAGAAAAAGAAGAACATTTGTTGCCAAGCGATAAGTTTGTGGTAACCACCCAAAGCAATTTCAAGTAAATATCATGTAAATATCACAGGTGGAACAAAAGATAAACAGCATAACTGGCCGAGTAAATGGTTACTTAAAGGAATGCAGAAACATTGTATACAGAGGTATCCTGCCTTGGGGCAGGAGATGGCAGAGTAGATTATAACAAAATGGATGCCATGCAAACAGTCTCCCACAAGAAGTTTAATTTTAACTACTTTCCATTTCAGTTTGAAATTTTAAAAACTGGTCATTAAGTCCTTCCCCTGTTATCTGGTATAATGAAAAAATATATCTAAAATATATATATATATATATATATATATATATATATATATATATACACACTCAAAAATTAATTTGTATCTCAGATAAATATTAAGAATAGAAAGAACCAAAACTTCATAAATAAATGGAAGTGATTATTTTTTCTTACATTTAAGAACAATATTCAATTTAATTCCTGTTGATTAGACTTGAGTTAACTATATACAATCATTATGTTCAGTAAAATATTAAAACCATAATAAAGTCCATTTTATTCTTATTCATTTGAAAATTAACACAATAGTCTTCTGTATTAATTCCACTGATTTCCCTCATATACTTTTGAATTTCTATTACACAAAGGACAACACACACATGCTGCCTCGACTTTGTGCATCTCACATGTTATGATAAAACAATCCCATGTAAAATCTAAATAGATCTTGTTAACTGCATGCTTCTGAAATTGTTTTTTGTGCACTTTCAAGGTAATTGAAATCCCATTTGATGGATATTCTAATTTTTTTTGAGTCTTTTATCCCTATATATTTTTCCTGGTTAGTTTTTATCATATTCCAGTCTTTATCATATTGTAACTATTCCATTACAATAGTTTTTTTCTCATCATTATTTACTTGTTTTCCCTAAAGTTCCACTACATAAAAATTCTATATAGAATAAAATCTAATAGTAAAAAGATAAACTGACAGTATTACTTAAAAAAACTGACTTTCACTTTAGAACACCAGGATCATCTTAAGACCTTTTATACCCCTATAAATTATACAGTTAGCAACTAAAAGGTACATGTTTATGTGAAAATTTAGGTCTTGAATGAATATAAATCATGCAACTGGCAAAACTTTTACAAAAAAATATAAAAATTCAAAGACTCAGTTCCTAAGGATCTTTTATCCAGGATTCCATTTGAAAGAATGACGAACTGATATCATGAGAGTTTCTATGTGTGTGCATGGGTGTGCATGTGTTTGTGTGTATTCATGTTCACTATATGCCCAACAATCCTATTTCTGTGACCAAGTCCTGCCTCTGTGCCTAGAGACATAGATTTAAAAAATAATTTTGAAGAATTTGTGCTAGGGAAGCAAATAAAATGGCTAAAGGCAGTCAACCCTTGTTTATAGGCAAGGAACAGATGAATGGGATTTTGTATTATCTATAGTAAAGGCCCAGTAGAAACCTAGACTGCCCACCTTCTTCTTGTGTTTAGATCAGATATCAGCCTAAAGGCCCAGTAGAAACCGAGACTGCCCACCTTCTTCTTGTGTTTAGATCAGATATCAGCCAGCATCCAGGCCTAGATTTCCTTCAGAAGGGGATAGAGAAGCCAACTGGTCCACAAGTAGATTGAGTTGAGTGTATGCATTGTATGTGAGGGGAAGGTCTCTGGAGTCCTCATCCCAGAACACTTTCTTACTCACTAGAGACCAAGGAAATTGAGCCCTAAGATTTTGCTCCTTTATTCCTAGTTGTAGCTGGTGGTGGTTGTGAACAGAATTACTCAGTTAGAACTTCCTTTTAAAAAATTAAATTACCCTCACATAGTTAAAGTTGACTACAGTTTTGTTTCCATTGAGTTAGCCAGGATTTATTCCTGGTGCCATTAATAGATTAAACAGAGGTATACATATTACCTTATATCTGTATAAGAACAATGACATGCTCTGCTGTAACATTGTCCTTTTATGGTGCTGGGTACATGGAAACCAATGAGACTTTTTTGACAAAAGAGAATATGTAAGAAATGTCACAACATACCCAAGGCCAATAAATATGTTGAATACACATTTAAGTTTCTAAATAATGGCAGAATTTTATACACTACTGACCCATATTTGTTGCACAGTCTCTGGAAGTATCTGAACATTTCATTAAAAGATATACTGAATAAAGACAGTGGATTTTCTAGTCCAATTCATCAGTATAAAAGTGATTATGGAGAATATATATCAGAATCATCTCTAACTTAGATGTGTTATTTACTATTATGCCAAGTTAAGAGCATTGTTAGTGAATAGTGTTATTGGAATTGTCTATTAGGAGTGGTGGCTACAAATTAAAAAACAAATGAATGAGTCTAATATTTAGATACATTGAGTTTCTAATCATCTCCTTTCTAGGAGGTATTCACGGATTTGTAATTGAATTTATGACCTTGTACTGAAATCACATCACACAACTCTATATTTACGCATATAAACCTAGTTATTTTATTCTTATATTTATTTCTCCTTCATAGTATTTCTTTGGTAGCCTAAAAAGAGATGACTTATTTAAGAAGTTAATTAATGCAAAATTTACTTTTATTATCTTCATATTTAATTAAGACCTATTTATGTCAACACCTTAGCAAGGACTACAAGTATTCCCGAATGTCAGTCTCTTATCTATTTCCCTCAGCTTTTAAACATAATAAAGTGCCTGGATTCTTTATTTGGTATTTCATATCTCCTTTCTTTCATGTCACAAAAGATAAATTCACATGGCTGCACTGACAACATCACAGCTTTGAAAATGAGTCCACCCGTTACCTTATAAACCATACAGTCACTTACTTTAATCCATCTTCCTCTGCCCATCACTCTAATGTCAAACTTACAAATTTAAGAATGCACTTTTCTCAACTTCTAGTTTTAAAGCAAGCGTCGAAAAGCCTATGCACTTAATTAACACACAGTGACAGAGGCAGCATTTGGACTGACAAAATGTCAATCAGCACGCATTCTCATTTAGGAATATTTGATAGTGGTCCTCTAGTATATCTGTTTTAATGAACAGTCAGTGCTAACAATGGCAAGAGTCCATCTTCCTAAGATGTGTGCAGGTAAAAAGGGTTGGGTGCTAAATTATTCATTTCACCTCTCTGTTATCAGCATTTCAGTATAATTATTCATGATCTATACATTTTACATAGTCGGGCAGTTCTATCCCAGAATAAACAAATAAATATATGTGTATATGTATGTATATATACATATTGCTTTTTTGTTTTATTTATCTTAGTCAAGTTTTTATTTTTTAAATATCAACTTTTCAGAGCCCATAGCTTTGAGTTGATTAAAGTTTAAAGCAGAAATAAAACAAAAGGAATACACATAACACCCACAGATCAGAGTTTCTGGAACTACTGCAAAGTCTCTGGAGGTCATGGACTCTACGTTGAGGAAATAAGATTTTGATATCTATGTAAGATCTAGGATCTGCCTTGAAAAATCCTTGAATTGTCACAAAGTTATAAAACATTATCAAATGAGCTGAAACAGGTACTAAAAAGTTGACTTGTGGATTTTATCATTTTACCAATTTCTCTTTTAAAGTAGCACCTGTTTATAATCAAGGATGGTTTGTAGATTTCTATATGTTTCATATAAGAAAATTGTATTCGACAATGAGCATCATCACTTTCTAAGAATTACAAGTTATTCAGCTTCACTTTCCAACGTATAATTTCCTTTTCAATTGTGAGACTCCCCTGCTGCAAACCAGAGATGAGGTTGGGAGTTACTGTGTAGATTCTATTCACAAAATAGCTATTTCAGCTAATAAATTCAATTTGCATTCTTCTGCTTCCTGGTGTGAAGTTCTACCCCAATCACGATTCATTCTGAATCATCAACATCCTGGACTAGAATTTGTGCTTCTCAGTACTAACTGGAGAAGTCAGTTAGGTTTTATAGCTTCAAAGTCAGAAGTTTCTTCTGGTTACAACTTCATCAGCAGCCACACAGCTGCAGTTCTAAGCTTTTGCATTCACAGCTTACACATCTCAATCAGTTTTCTGTTCCAAACACCCATCATAAAAATGTGTATGATTTAACTTTTCTTTGAAACAATGGACATGTTGCTGAACATTTATCTGTTAGCACAGAAAATAATATTGCCCGTTATACTCACATGGCACCGTGCGGAGGTAGAGGTTGTCACGAATGATTTGCTGAAGTTCGTGGTCCACAGAACCCTTCTGAAATCGTAAGTTGAGGTAGTGACGAAGATCCTTATCAACAATTCCTCCTAGAACAATAGAGTTTCTTAATAAAGAATGTTGGAAAATATTTTAAATTATAATTTGATTCTGTTATAAATATACTCATGAACCTATTTAAAAGATTCATTATTTCACATCGCTCGTTTGACCTTCTGAAACATTTACTGCCGTAATAATAAAATATAACATTCACTGAGAAAATAATTGTCTACCAGTTCTGTGCTCAATGTTTTACATGCATTCTTTAATTTATTTTTCATTTAGAATGAAGGCAGAAAATACATAATACTCCTGAGCTAATATTGAAATGTCACTGTATATCTCATTGAATAGCTAACAAGATTTTTTTTCTATTTTGCATTTTCCCCTTCCTCCAGCCTCTGGCAAGCACCACACCACTTTTCTGTCTCTATGAATGTGACTACCCTGGGTATCTCATATAAGTGAAATTGTATAATATTTGCCCTCTTGTGACTGGCTTATTTCACTTAGTAAGTCTTCAAGGTTTGAAAAGATTTTTGTTATTTAAAGTTACTATGGATTTAGATAAACGTGGCGATATAAAAAGTTAAAAGAAAAAGAAAAACTAAACAAGTATTAATGTTTTACTTCGTTTATAAAATCAAAGTAATTTCTCTGTCCAACCAACTGAGCCACGTAGCTGGGTCCAAGATATATTTAAATATCAATATTTAAAGATAATTGTTAAATTATGAAGATTTGTCTAAGGTTCTCTTTATTCTTAAACTTAAAAAATGAAATATAAATAAAAATACCTATAAAAATATAACTAAGAATTACTAAAACCTGTAGTTTTCTAACATATTTGGGTAGTTGAGCCAAAACAAAGAATTAATAATGGCAGAAATAGAAAATCTGTAATAGTCACAAAAATCATATTCTCTTCATATGCTTTTGAATCTCAAAATTATAGTTCATCAACCTATTTGCACCATTGTGACTACATAAAATGGCATTAGGTGGGTGTGTATATATGGAACACAAACACCTTTTACTCAAACAGTAATTAATATATTGGCAAGCTATACATTACAACATTTATGAAGTTTACAAATCCTTTTTTCAGTTGCCTCCTAACATGTTGGCACAGCCTCAGTAAGGTTGCCATAAGAAATACTATTTTTAACTGAATTCACTATAAAAATCCCTACTTTCCAAACAATGTTTCTCATATATAGTATAAGATATAATCTTTAAAAAAAATTTTTTTAATTGATTTTAGAAAGAGAAGAAGGATGAGAGAGAAACAGAAACATCAATGAGAGAGAACATTGATTGGCCACCTTCTGCAGGCCCCCCACTGGGAATCAGGCCCACAACCTGGGCATGTGCCCTGACTGGGAATTGATCTGGTGACCTGTTGGTGCATTGGTCGATGCCTTTTTAGCAATTTTAGCAAAATATTTTTATCCCACCTAATATAACATAATAGTGGAAAACAAATGACATAAAAGGAAAACATAGTGTACATAGTGTACATAAATATCACATCCATAATGCTTGCACATATAGTTTTCCAAACTCAGTCACGAAGCAGAGCAGTCAGAAATGGAAGTCATTCAAAACTGCCATCACTCATATTAACAATTACCTATTAGTTACACCTTCAAATGCCCTGCATTTCCATGTGTTGCACTTGCTGACATCACACTAAAATAGTTTATAATTAGAAACTGAAATTCTTTTTTTCTCCCTTGATCTTTTCTGGTCAGCTGAACATCCCTATCCTTGCTAATGCATTAAAGGTACGGAGCAAGTATCATAGCTGACTGTTCTCAGTTGTCGTTTCTGACAAGTTCTGAGTCTACAGGTCTTTCAGCAACTGCATTCCATCTTCCTTACTGTCTAATATGTGAGACAAGCCAAGTGATGAGCTGCTTTCTGGCAACCTAAGAATATGTTACCTATAGAAAAGCAGATGTAGTCCATCCACTAAAGTAAAGAATCACTCATCTACTGTATGTAACATGGTTAAACTCACATGCATAGTTTAGAATGCTTCTTGTTCCTGAAAATAAGTATATTATCAGTTTAAAACCTTTTCTTCTACTACAAATATACTACATTAGCCCTCTCAAGATTTATCAATGTAAGAAAACAACCAAAAAGCCTATCTATTCATTTAGTGACTTTAATATATTCTTGATCTTTTAATCTATTGATATGACTATGTCAATATTTTTTATTTTCCCCATGGAAGAACCTGCTGAAGCTTCTGAGACTAATATAAAATTTATTTCATTAATTAAAATAAACTGTCACAAGTTATTGCATTTGTTTTTGGAGGGCTTTTCTTGCTTCATGTTTCACAAATACTTTATGATCCATCACAATTTATCATAGCATTTTTCAAATAAGTCAATTTTATTTACCAACTATCCTTATTATTACAAATTCTGCTAGTTGCCTACCCAATATGCTTTCCTTTATTTATTTATTTTTATTAAGAGCCATGACTTGGTTTCAGGCCCAGACATACTGAGACCCAGGACATGGATCACAGTGGTCTGAAATGGTTATACAACCTATATGGTTATACAAATGGTTATATACTTTCCTAGCTGCCCTTATAGCTTCTAATAGCTATGTTCTGACCATCGAAACCTAACACAAAAAGAGGGGATTTCTTTATTGACTGAACTAGACTTGATATCTGAGATATATTAGCTCTATTCTGACTATGAAGTGACTTGCACAGGGAAAAAATCCAAAATACTATGGATACTGGAGCTAAAGTTAGAAATAGCCTGGGTCCCTGATAGTTTCACTAAGCAACTAACATAATATCAGTGAGTACTTATCTTAATAAGTCTTGTTATATGAGAAAAAGTGTATAATCATGTTCTAAAACTATTATGATTTTCTGTTATTTGCAACTGTACATGATCCCAATAGATATGTGAATACAAATGTTTCACATATGTACATATACTATGTATATACATATTTGAAAGAATGTTTTTTCTTTTAAATTTATCTTTATTCATGAAACTATTATAAATGTTCCTCCTTTTTCCCCATGTAAATTTTATTTAGAAAAAAAAATTAAGCAATAGACAGTGGGAAATGACTGAGCTAAAAAACAGAGCCTAGGTCTCAAGACTACCTGATTTTAGGTATATAATATTGTAAAGTAAGCTAAAAAATAAAACAGGAATACTACATAGTATTCAATAAATGTTGTCTGTTATTAAAATAAATTATTTTCTGCCTTATTTACCATAGTTATAATTTTTAACTTTTATTGTTATTGTTTATCTGTAGAGTTTCTGTTTTGTCATTTGTTACTGTTACCTAAATCTGATAGCTTAAAGGATGTCCCCATGAATCATTTCCGTCAAGTATAACACTGTCAAGTATACTGCCCTTTAACCATGATACTCACTTCTTCAACACAATTCAGTGGCTTTTACTTACTATTATTTTTAATAGTTATTGAATTAATTCATTAAATATTAAAAAGCTTACTTTTCTTTATTTTACAAAGTAAAACATTAGATTAAAAGTTATAACACCTTCTTAAATCATATATTTATCAATGAGAGATCTGGGAATAATTTAAACCCTATGATTCTGCTTCTAAAGAACATCCTACCATTTGAAGACCAAACTGCATAGTCTAAAGAAGTTAAGTCATTTTTCAGCATGGCCACAAACAAGCTTTCAACCTGACATCAAAGTATAACTTAAGAAGAACGCTTAGGACAGTACTTAATTCAAACTCTACATATTACAAACAAGAAAAATGAAGCTCACTCAAATTATTTGGCACTGGATTCAAAGCAAAGATTGGTGAGTGGGGGGTGGGGGAAGCAACAGGGACCAACTGCCATGGATTATTTGGGGAGAAAATCCTACATATTACCACCCGAAAATGGTGTTCATCTCTACACTTTCAATCATTTTCTTAAATATCTGCAGTAGAACTGCTTTGTCCCCTCCACTATTTGAACACTCAGATTGAGGAAGCAAAGAAAGAAGATGCTGCTTGGATCAGATGAACAGAATCTCCTTGGCATAGCCCTTAAAAATATTGTTAGCCAAGGGGAACTGGGGAAAATGGCGGCGAAGTGAATGGAAGCTACACAGACTATCTCCCAGGACCAAACTGGAATTACAACGAAAATAAAGACAAATCGTCAGGAAAAGGCATCTGAAAAGCAGCTTGGAGGATCACATAACCAGGGACACTGACTCAATCATGGTAGGCTTGCGAAGACGCGAGAGGGGGCCGGGAGCCCACGGTCTGCAGTGGCCTGGGCTGGGAGCTGCAGCGGCCTCGGCTGGGACCTGCTGCCTTGGCTGGGAGCTGCACCCTCTGCTGGAAGCTGCCGAAGCCTCACCTGAAGCAACGGCCTTAGCTGGGAGCAGCGCCCTCAGGTTAGAGTCCCAAGCAGCTCCACAGTGCAGAGCCAGGACAGAGGCTAAATTAGCAATAGCCACTCACCTTGGGCTC
Organism: Molossus molossus; assembly: GCF_014108415.1. NCBI lineage: Eukaryota > Metazoa > Chordata > Mammalia > Chiroptera > Molossidae > Molossus > Molossus molossus. The sequence goes on from NW_023425401.1 coordinate 44,901,491, forward strand.
CAACAGAGGGAGGGCAGACTGGACTGGAACTGTGTGGGGACACTCGGGATTTGGAGGGTGCTCAGAGCTTTTGCTGAGTTGTGGTCATCTTATTCCTTCCCAGGGCCCTGGGGAGAGGTGGCAGCCCCTCAACCCCACCCAGTGGCCATTGAAATGCTAATTGAGGCCCATTAACAATCAGCATCTGACTCACCCTGGAGAAATCCTCTTATACTGAGCACCTGAGGGAGTTTTTCAGGCAACTCAGAAACCAAGGTTCCTCAGGTGACCACTACTAATAGCCTCCAGGCAAAAAGCTAGAGGATAACTACCATTCCCTGGGCTAGCAACTCTAACCAGAATAGTAAGACTTGACAGTGGTTTTTAACGTGGGTCCTCCCTGCCTCATCCAAACCCAGGAGAAGGAGGCACAAACAGCAGAACACCAACACCCACAGGGAAAAGCAGGCTCCAAAGCCCACTGTGATAGCCAAAATGGTAAAACACAGAAACAAAAGCCAAATGAAAGAACAAGAGACCTCTACCTACCAAAGATGAGATAAATGAGGTGTAGTTAAGCAAGTTAATAAAACTAGAATTCAGAGCCATGATCTAGAGGAAGCTCAACAGCATGTGTAAGGACATGAGCACCATGAGTAAAGACATAGAAATGTTGAAAATCAACCAGCTGGAAATTAAAAACCACTAAGAATAAATGAAGAATGACATATCATAAATAAAAAAAACACATTGGCAAGTCTAAATAGCAGAGTAGAGGAAGCTGAGGACCAGATCAGTGAATTAGAAGACAGGGTAGAAAAAAATCAACCAATCAGAAAACCAAAAGGAAAAAATAATTAAAAAAACAGGAAAACATCTTAAGAGATCTGTGGGACAACTGGAAACGTAATAACATTCGCATCATAGGAGTCCCCGAAAAAGAAGAAAATGAGCAAGGGTTAGAGAATATATTTGAAGAAATAGTGACAGAAAACTTTTCTAATTTGGTGAAGGAAGAAGGCATTCAAGTTCAAGAAGCACAGAGAGCCCTAAGTAAGAAGAACCCAAACAGACCCACACCAAGCCATATAGTAATCCAAGTGGCAAAATATAAGACAAAGAGAGAATACTACAAGCAGCAAGAGAGAAGCAACAGGTTACGTACAAAGGAAACCCCATAAGGCTCTCTGCTGACTTCTCAACAGAAACACTACAGGCCAGAAGGGAATGGCATGAGGTAATCAAGATCATGAAAAACCAGGATCTGAATCCAAGACTACTCTACCCAGCAAGGCTATCATTCAAAATAGAAGGTCAAATAAAGAGCTACCCAGATAAAAAAAGGCTAAGGGAATATATTAGCACCAAACAAGTACTGCAAGAAATGTTAAAAGGACTGCTGTAATTAGCAGAAGAAATAGGAAGAAAAATAGAACCACACTAAACAAAAATGGCAATAAATAAATACATATCAATAATCACCTTAAATGTAAATGGATTGAATGCTCTGATAAAAAGACACAGAGTAGCTGACTGGATAAGAAAGCATGACTCATCTATATGTTGTTTACAAGAGACCCACCTCACAACAAAAAACTTACAAAGGTTTAAAGTGAAGGAATGGAAGAAAAATCTCCCAAGCACACGGAAAGGAAAAAAAAAAAGCTGGGGTAGCAATACTCATATCTGATAAAGTAGATTTCAAAATGAAGGCCATAACTAGAGATAAAGAAGGCCACTATGTAATACTGAAAAGATCTATCCAACAGGAAGATATAACCTTGATAAACATGTATGCACCCAATATAGGAGCACCAACATATATTAAAAATCTTCTGGAGGACTTCAAAGGAGAAATCGATAACAATACAATCATAGCAGGGGACTTCAACACCCCACTGACATCACTGGATAGATCCTCTAGACAAAAAAATTAGCAAGGTTCTGAGGTTGAATAATGAACTGGACATTATGCAGTAAGTCAGCAGAATGACAGAGATTCTATCCCAGGCTTCCAGTCCACACTTTACATGAAAGGAACTCTTGAGAGGAAGCTTTGGGGAGTCAAAAACACCATAAAGGTGCTTCCAAAGATGTTCAGAGATGTTCCTAGGGTAGAAAAAGGGGGAAAGCAAAAACTATTGCAGGCTGACAAGCTGACAAGTTGACAGGCTGACAGACTACCTTGTGATGATGAATGTTTTCTACAGGCTGACGGGCTCTCTGATGAGCATGAATGGAGTTCCATGAATAGAAAATATATATACATATATTTTTAACCAAGCTGATATGGACAGTATTGCCCACAATTTTTAGAAAATGTATGGATAATTATCAGTAAAGTTTTCAAGGGAATTGCCTATTGATAGGCTAGCTTTAAGTCAATTATTTTATTTTTGACATCATCTTCTTGATTGGTCATTAATTAATCAAGTGACAAATTGTCTTTGCTTTAGCACATCCTTGTCAGGAACATTGGTATACAAAATGTACAAGGGGGAAAACATTCAATTGATAAATACATTATTTTCAATAATCAAAACTTTTCCCTTAATATAGGAAGAGAAATATGCAAGCAGCTTATCTAAAATCTTTGTCCCCTCTACTACCTGAATACTCAGATTGAGGAAGCAAAGAAAAAAACAATCTTTTGATCATATCAATAGACGCTGAAAAAGCATTTCACATAATCCAGCACAGATTTCAGATAAAAACACTAAGCAATCTGGGAATAAAGGGTTCATATCTCGACATAATAAAGGCCGTATATGAAAGATCTATAGCCAACATCACACTCAATGGGCAAAAACTAAAAGCATTTCCCTTAAAAACAGAAACAAGGAAAGGATGCCCACTTTTGCCACTCTTATTTAATGTATTTCTGGAAGTCTTAGCCACAGCAATCAGACAGGAAGAAAAAATAAAAGGGATCCAAATTGGAAAGGAGGAAGTGAAACTGTCATTATTCGCAGATGACATGATATTATACGTAGAAAACCCCAAAGACTCCATCAAAAATTTACTAGACTTAATAAATGAATTTGAAAAAGTAGCAGGATACAAAATTAACATCAAGAAATCGATGGCATTCTTATACACCAATGATGAACTCACAGAAAGAGAAAGTAAAAAATAAGTCACATTTACCATCGCAGCAAAATAATTAAGATACCGAGAAATAAACTTAACCAAAGAAATAAAAGACCTAATTGCCGAAAACTACAGGTCATTGAAAAAATAAATAGAAGAAGATATAAAAAAAGTGGGAGCACATACCCTGTTCATGGATTGGAAGAATTAACATCATTAAAATGTCCATACTACCCAAAGCAATCTATAGATTCAATGCAATCCCATCAAAATACCAACAGCATACTTCACAGAATTAGAACAAATACTTCAAAAGTTCATATATAACCAAACACGACCTATAATCAAAACAGCCTGGTACTGGCACAAGGACAGGCATATAGACCAGTGGAACAGAACAGAGAACCCAGAAATGGACCCAAGGCAATATGCTCAATTAATATTTGACAAAGGTGGCAAGAGCATACAGTGGAGTAAGGACAGCCTCTTTAATAAATGGTGCTGAGAAAATTGGACAGCTACATGCAAAACAATGAAGCTAGACCATCAACTAACACCCTACACAAGAATAAACTCAAAATGGATAAAAGACTTAAATGTGACTCATGAACCCATATAAATCCTAGAAGAAACTGTAGGCAACAAAATTTCAGACATCATACGCCACAGAATTTTTACTGATACATCACGTAAGGCAATAGAAACAAAGAAGAAAATGAACACATGGGACTACATCAAACTCAAAAGCTTCTGCACAGTGAAAGATACAATAATAAAAACAGAAAGGCTACCCACTGTATGGGAGAGCATAAATGCCAATGATATATCAGATAAGGGGTTTATTTCCAATATATATTAGAGTGCTCATACAACTCAAGAAAAGGAAGACAAAGAACCCAATTAAAAAATGGGCAGAAGAGCTGAATAGACACCTCTCCAAACAGGACATACAAATGGCTAAGAGATATACAAAGAAATGCTCAACATCACTAATCATCAAAGAGATGCTAATTAAAACAACAATGAGGTATCACCTCACATCTGTCAGAATGGCCACCATCAACAAATCATCAAACAACAAGTGTTGGGGAAGATGTGGAGAAAAGGGGACTCTCGTACACTGCTGGTGGGAATGCAGACTGGTGCAGCCACTATGGAAAACAATATGGTGTTACCTCAAAAACTTAAAAATTGAACTTCCATTTGACCCAGTGATCCCACTTTTAGGAATATACCCTTAGAAGCCTGAAACACCAATCAGAAAAAATATATGTGCCCCCATGTTCATAGCAGCACTATTTACAATATGTAAGATCTGGAAACAGGCCAAGTGTCCATCAGTAGACGAATGGATAACAAAGTTGTGGTACATATACACAATGGAGTACTACGCAGCTGTAAGAAAGAAAGATCTATCCATCCTTTGAGATGACATGGAGGGACCTGGAAAGTATTATTCTAAGCAAAATAAGCCAAACAGTGAAAGACAAGTATCATATGATGTCACTTATTTGTGGAATATAATGAACATAACAGTCTGAGGAATGGGGTAGTCCCAGAGACGTGGAAATGGGGTACAGACTGACAATCCCCTGAAGAGGGTGTGGTGGGGGAGAGATAAAGCACAGAACTTATATGCATGTATGCATGAACAATGGACATGGACACCAAAGCTGGGGACAGGGCATGGAGGGAGGGGGAGGGGTGAATCAGTGAGGGAAAAAGGAGAAACATCTGTTAACAAAAATAAATAAATTAATTAAAAAATATATTGTTAGCCTTAGCCTTGTAGTTGAAGCAAGACACTGTACCTGAGATTGAGAAAGACATACATCAGGCTCTGTAATGTTTGTGCCAAGGGCCTTATTGCTATAGTAGCTGGAAAGAGAAGTCCCATCCCTCATTTGTGGGCATGAACATTGGCTCAAACTTTCTCTTTCAACAGCTCCTGGAATTGATATGCTCCTAATAAACTTAATGTAAACTGGGAAGAATAGTTCACTTATTGGGATGGTTTGGGGTATGTAAGAAGAGGAAGGTGGAGAAGATCAGCAAGCCAAAGTCTTGCTCATTCTGATGTCATCTATCCATTCTGTGCTTCAGCCAAATTAGGTTACTGTAACTTTCTATTGACCTTACCTATTTTTTTTTTTCTTCTCTTTACCTTTAGGTTCTTCCTTTACACTCAACAAGATGCTGAAGTGGGCATGTGATTTTTTTGTTTGTTTCTTTATGCTTTATCTTTTGCACCCAATTCTTTGCTCTATCCCCTCCTACCTTCTTTTGGTAACAGTACCCTGATTTCCCTTTTTGAGTGTCTATACCTTGCTCATTCTGTATAAATGTGGTTAGACTTTCAGTCAGACTTCCCTGCCCTCACTTAATCAATAAAAAGTAAAACATTAAGCTAGGTGGCTTAAATATCAAATATGTATTCTCACAGTCCTGAAGGTGGCAGTTTGGGTGTTTGATGAGGCCCTCTTCCTGATTTGAGATGGCATCTTCTCCTTCTGTCCTCACATGGCTCCACTCTCATGACCATACCAATTCCCTACAGCCTCACCTCCTAATACCATCACATTGTAGGTTAGGGTTTAAAAACATAACTTTTGGAGGGGCGATAAATTGTCCCTAACAGTAGGTGCAGACATAATAAAGTCTTTGATAAATATAAATTCCTTGTTTTCATATACAGTACTTATCAAGTTTATCTTATAGTTTGACGAATATTTTTTGGTAATCATTTTATTAGTTAGTTGTAATCATAGACCAAAGTTAGTTACAGCCCATAAAAATAAAGCTATGGATAATCTTCCTTTGATATTTTCTTTTATTTTCTGAATTGTCCAGGAAGCTAAAATTATCAACAGAAAATTGATTTCATTCATTGTGTTTGCCAAGTAAGTAGTACAATAACCAAGCAAAATAGTTTGTTAGGAATTGGAAGAAGAGAAAGATCTATCCATATGCCTTGAGATATGCCCATAAGTAATTGCAAATTTATTTTATGTTGGTTTATTAGGTGGTGGGGAAGTAGAGGGATAGACAGTGGAAAAGCACTGTGAGCTATGTTGCTATGTTCATTTTTCAAAAATAGTTTCTGCTTGGCTCACCTCAAAAATGAAGAAATAAATCACAGAAAAGTAGATTGATTCTGTTATAATCCACAGTCACAAAATAGGTGACAGACACATCTAATCCAGTCTCCTGGAACAGTCTCCATCCCCTTTTTAGGTGGAAAATTGTGTCTTTGGTTTGTGATTATCTAGAGGCCCATCTCATTTTCAGGAAGCTAGAATACTGCACCAAATCACTGGGCATATTTGATCTACACTAGTCGTTTTTAAAAATTATAAACTAATAAAACTGTGTTTCCTTCAATAATTTTAATAATAATAATTTTAAGTAGGCGCACATATAAAACCCATGGTAACTCACTGCAGATGCCTTGTTTAGTTAAGTACTTTTTCACAGCTGGAAATATTTAGGTATATGAAATTTGTATTCCTTCCTTATTTTATTCACATTAGTGAGTATAGTTTCAATCCTTTTATCATGCTTTAATATCTTCACATGTTGTTTTTCTTCAAAATTTTAGTAGTATCGCATATTTTGTATAAGAAATGCAATAATAAAAGAGACAACAAACCATTGCAGATCATTAAGAGATTCAAAACTAGAGGGAATAATTGTTATTTCAGAGAAAATGACAAAGACAAATGTAAATGGTGTATAATATTCTCTAGTTCATATTGAAAATGTCTTTTTATCACTTTCTTCCCTCTACTATTACACAGATGGGATATTATTATTTAGTTTCATTTTTCATTGTTAGCTTTGCTCTCAAAGTAAAAGTAAAAGTTATTCTTACAGTTAAGATTATAGGCTACCATGGAGAAGGGAGAATAGGTACTTACATATAGCAAGTATCTGGCATTGTGCTAGGTGCTGTCCATACATTATCCTAAAATTTTAAATCAAAATGTAGATGATGGGCACATAGTTGAAAAAAACTCAACTACATGTTCTGCCTCAAGATGATTAACTTAGTCTCAGAATAGGGTATTTTCTGTTAATTTCTTTGACTCACCTAACTCCTAACACCAAAGCATTAAATGATCTTTATAAAAAGCAGTATGTCACAACAAATTCAGCATAACAAAAGAAAAAGATATATGGCCAAAAAAAAAAAATCAGACCCAAATTCAATGTATTTTCTTAAAACTCCAAAATTGTACCACTATGAGTACAAAAGCGGGGGGTGGGGGGTAGGGGGGAGCTATTAGGATAGTGATGAATGATTTAGAATAATTGATGCTCTAATAAACCTTAATGCTCTAAGGTTTCTGCATAAAATTACTAAGGTCAAAAAAAGAAAATATTGTCCAAAACATCTATATAATTCAGCTGGAAAAAATGTTTCACTAAGGGAATTGGTTTACTTTCTTTTAAAATGTATTCCAAAGTTTAAGCCTAAATGTTAAAAATTGCAGTGATAAAAATATCATAGCTGTTATTCTCAAAAAATCCAATTTAAGAATTTACCTGCATTAATTTTTAAAACGCTTTTAAAAAACTGCCCATATTAGGTATGCCTGAAACACATTTATTTATAAAACTAAAAGTGAACAGGTAAGTGACATATAAACAATGAATATTCAAGCTTATTTCACTTTATATTAAAAAGCTACTATGCCCAAGTTAACAAAAACTAGCATATTTTTAAAGAGGTGATGCTTATTATGAGTAAAAATGATGGGATCAGTGAGGTTAGATTTGTCAAAGGTTACATTATTTTGTATTTTGAAAACTATAATACAAGGTCAGTCCTCTCATCCTAGTTTTTGCTAGCCTACTTCAACTTAAAACTATCAGATGACCTGGTAAAATAGATGATCCACTCCAAGTGGCTTCATTCTGAAAACTATCCTGACACAGACCATGTTGCCCAAATTGACTTAAACACACCCCTACCCCCGAAACCCAACCAAAAAAAAAAAAAAAAAACAGTTATTTGTGAGCCCATTTTACAATGATAATATAAAAAAATCCTTTAAATTTTGTGTTAAAAAAGAGATTAATATATCTTCCATAGGCTCTTATGATTAATTAGTAGTAATGAAGTTATAATAATTCTAGAACTGCTACAGGCTGACTTCAAATAATGAGGAATGTATTCCAAAAATAGATTTGGAATGCAGGATGGTTGTTTTTTTCATAGAAATAATATGGCATATTATAATTTTGTTTTTGACCCACCTATGTTTTTAAAAATTAATTAGGCATCTGAAAAACATTATTCATGGTTTGTTGAAAATATGTTATACACTACTGCATATAAGAATGCTTTCTGGGAGCTGGAGCAGGGGGATGATGGCTAAATTCCAAGTTAAGCTGACAGGTTCTAAAAATTCAAAACCTGTCTTTCACAAGGTCCAATGCTAGCTCCAAGACCCTGGTGGGCATTCTTTCTAATAATATCAAAGATTTTTCAGGGCAAGTGTGGGTTAGGAATGGATAGGGGAGGAACAGCCTGTTGCGGGGGAGGGGGGAATTCTATATACTATTGTATCAAGAGTTATGGTATCCTAAGAAGCCTGAAACACCAATCAGGAAGAATATATGCACCCTTATGTTCATAGAAGCGCTATTTACAATAGCTAAGATCTGGAAATAGCCTGGGTGCCCATCAGTAGATGAGTAGATAAGAAAAGCTGTGGTATAGTTATACAATGGAATACTATGCAGCTGTAAGAAAGAAAGATCCACCCTTTGAGGCAACATGGAGGGACCTGGAGAGTATTATGCTAAGCAAAATAACCCAGTCAGAGAAAGACAAATATCACATGATTTCACTTATTTATGGAACATCATGAACAAAATAAACTGTCTACCAAAATAGATCCAGAGTCATGGAAGTAGGGAACAGACTGACAAACCTCAGAGGGATGGGGGGTGGGAGGGGTGGAAAGAGATAAACCAAAGAACTTGTATGCATGTATGCACAACCAACGAACACAAACATTAGGTTGGGGAAAGCAGGAGGGGGTGGGAATGGGAAGGAGCGGGTAAATGGGGGAAAAAGGGAGACATCTATAATACTTTCACTGTATTAAAAAAAAGAGTTATAGGACAATGAACATCTTGCTGATTTATCTCCTTAGTTATACTCAGCCCAAACTCTCTTTCTTTGGAGGTGCTTAGCCCTTAGTTAATTCTGAGGTGTTGGCTGCTTCAGTTAGTACTCCCATTATCCAGTTGGTCTGATTTCACTATAAAATGGGCTGTTTCTCCAATTTCTTATTTTAGAAGCAAACACAAAATCACTTTGAGATTTCCTTGGTGTCATTACAAATACTTTATTACTCATAAAATTACCCAAAAATCTTAAGTGCCTTTTCCTACAAAAATCTTTAAGCCCAAGCCCTTTTATCTATGCCATCCCTGTCCAATATATAAGGACATATAATATAGACTCAGTAGGAAAACAAAGGGCAAGGGATATTAGTGAAAAATTGAAGTTCACCGAACCTAGAAGGTATCTTCAGATAGCAGAAATAACCTAGATTCATACAACTCAATTAGATACATGAATCAAAGAATAGTATGTGTGTTTGTGTGCATGCACACAGGGCTGCAGGTGTTAGGTAAGCAGAAGTGGATGAGCAATGAGAAGTAAGACAATAGTCATTAGGAGCTATGAGAATGATGGTGGAGAAAGGACGCAGGAAGATTTCATCATTCTTGTTCCCCAGCTTGTACTGCTCTCACCACTGATAGACAAGGCCCTGAGCTGGAGAGAAATAAGAAGCAAAAACTAGATTTGAGAGGCTGAACACACTGGGTGTCTGAGGTTGCAATGGACAGGGAAGTAAGAGGAAAAACACTCAAATGCTGGAGCTGGAAAAGAAAGGTACGCGTTGCCAGTTGGCCAAGTGTGTTGTGACCCCAGTGGCTGGAAGGGAAGGAAAGTATATGCTTCAAACGGGTAGCCAAGGCTGTAAGAGTGAGCTCTGTAATAATGGACTTGTACTGAATTAGAAAATTACTTCCTCCAACCAGAGTTTTACAGGCTATTTATACACTTGTCAGACATAGTGCTATAAATCACTAAATTCAATTATCTATACCTGAAGTCTATCAATTATAATTTTCTAAAAATCCACTTTACACATCTGAGGCTGTATTGCCTGTAGAAATATAGGGAAGACTTAGCCAATAAATGGAACAAAAAATATACAACTAATCAAAGGTTTTCTCAATTGGCTTCTGTCTCCTGGTTACATAGAGAACTGTACATGATTTTTGAACTGATAAAAGGGTATTTACAGGTTGCATCTTTAACGCCCTGAGCCCATCCCTTAGATCGCTTGCAATGAAAGCCTGAAGAAAATATCATTTTGAAGTAAACTTCCATTTTTACTGAACCATTACTATTTGTTCTTAACAATAAAATTTTGTGAAAATGCCATGTGGCTATTTATCTAAAAATATATTTTGCAATGGAGAAAAAAATTAGAGGCCACAACCTTGGAAATAAATTTGTTCTGCTTTTAGTGAAAGGGTAACAGCAGAGAGGAGAATAAAAAAAACAAATTTACAAGAGGGAAGGAAATATATACATATATACAGACATATATGCATATAGGGTGCATAATTCACATTTGGGGATGGTGTTAAAAGGGCAGTTGTGTTGAAGGGAGCTAATGGTTAACTATTGCCTGTGGGTAGGCCCAATAAATAGAACAGAACAGATTTTTATGCGGCCCAATGACTCACATTTATCACAAGATACTACCATTACATTAAGAAAATCAGGGGTAGTACTAACAAATGTTTTTCTCTCATTTCTGACAAATTGTATTTTCTTGCCTAATTTTTATTCTTTAAAGCCTTATAATTGATTATGACTCAATAAGTATTAACTGAATTACATTATTACTCAATTAATGACTTAAATAACTTGCCAATAATGATAAATATTTTAAATACATAAATACAACAATAGATAATAAGTAAATTTTATAAAAGTTCAGAAACGCTTCCTGTCATGGAAGAGGGGTCTCCCATTACTACATATTTCTTTCTTAGGACTGACACTATGACCTATTTGCTAGGTCATGAAACTGGCTTTTATATAGTTAACTCTGTAGTATAAAATTCACATTTAAATGAACTTTTACTTTCTTTTGATGAATAATCACCTCTATAACTCAAGAGATATAATTTTGTTCTTGAAAGTAATTATGAAAAATATAAATCTTATATTTTCAAAGAGTCTGTTTATTTAACATTTTGGAAGTATATGGCCAAGAATCCTTAATATGTTATGGGGTAGCATCAACATTGACTGCCCCAGCCACGTGCTTTGATTTTATACTACTTTAAGTCTTATATAACAGAGAAAAATAATTATTTTTAAGTCTCCTTTGTGCATAATAACTTTCACAACATAGGACAATTATTTCTAGTTTTTGATGATTAACATTTTTTATTTATTTATTTTTATTTTATCCTCACCCGAGGATATTTTTTCCATTTTTTGTACAGATAGAGTGGGAGGGAGAGAGAGGAAGGGAGAGAGAGTGAGAAACATCGACGTGAAGGGACACATCGAGTGGCTGCCACCCGCACGACCAACCAGGGCCGGGGACAAACTGCAACCGAAGTACGTGTCCTTAGCGGGAACTGAACCCGGGTCTCTCCAGACCGCAGGCCGATGCTCTAACCGCTGAGCCAAACTGGCCAGGGCTGATGATTAACATTTTAAAAGATAAATGCTGACTTGAAAAATATGGATAAATGTTTGACATTTTCATTAATTTAAATATGAACTATCCACTGATCTGAGAATAATCTTGTTTTAATAAAGTCTACATGATAGTTATTAATTTTGTTAAGTAATAACATATTTGAAAGAATTCATTAAAAACGAAGGCTGATTTTTAGGGATGATTTACTACAGATGGGTTATATATCTGACAGAAAACATCATTTTATTTATTTTATTATTATGTTTTTAAATTTATCTTTATTGTTGAAAGTATCACAGCTGTTCCTCTTCGCCCCCCTCCCATTTTAAATAAACAACCTCCCAAAGTGTGATCTTTAATGTTTTGTGTAGCTATCGTTATACTTGATGACTTGAAATTTTCATTATTTTGATTCTAGCTTTAAGCCAGGCAATTTTGTTTTACCATAAGAGAAGATATCATTTGAGAATTGATTTTTTATTCAAATTGTTTAATGTAAAATATTAAATGTGAAGTCCAGAGTAGTAAAATTATATTATTGAAAATTTCGACTTCTGGCCATAATGGTGGAGTAAATGCTGTGTTATCTCCTGTGACCACAATAAAATTACAACTAAACTACAACCCCCCGAAGACTAGCTGAACAGAAGTTCTATAACTAAGAATATACAGAAGAAGCTAGTTGAGACTGATAGAAGGGACAGAGATAAGAAACAAATAGGCCCAGCTCCTACATTGTGGCTGATAAGAAACTGGAAAAATATCTCAAATATCCCGAGAAGGTAGGGGTCCCAGCCCCATACCTGGCTCCTCAGCCCAGAGTTCCCAATTTACTTGCCCCCACTCCAAGCTGCTGCCAGAGTTTTTCCATACAAATGACCTGTCTCTCACACTGTGGACTTTCCTAAAATCCCTCAAAGTTTCATAAATCCCAAGCAAGCAATGTCTGGTCTCAGTATGCCCCATAACTCTTGCCAAGTGGCCTCAGATCTGGCATTAGTGGCAGCTGGCCTTGGTTTTCAGTTTAGCCTCTACCAAGTGCCTCCCTGCCTAGCACAAGTGGCAACAATTTGCACATCCCTCTGTAGCTCATACCAGGTGGCTCTGGGCTGGGCACCGGCAGCAGCTGACCTTGGCCTGCACCAGAGCCCATCCCAAAAGAATCCAGAACCAATACACCTGTTAGACAGCTTCAGACCATAGCAGAGAACTACCCAACCACCCCTTCAAATAACACACCCAAAAGGTGTTTTGGGTTTCTTTGGATAAATACCCAGAAGTGGAATTGCTGGGTCTTTCTTTGTCTCTTGTTATAGCCTTTGTTTTAAAGTCTATTTTTTCTTATATAAGAACTGCTACCCCAACTTTTTTTGTTTCTTTTGTTTGTTTGTTTGTTTTTTCCATTTGTGTGAAATATCTTTATCCCTTTACATTCAGTCTATGTGTGTCTTTCGAAAGAAACCCAAAACACCACTTTGAAAAGACATATGCATCCCCTTTGTTCACTGCAGCATTATTTACAATAGCTAAGATACAAAAGCAAGGTAAGTGTCCATTGATAGATGAATGAATAAGGGAAATGTGATTTTATATACATATAACGGAGTATTACTCAGCCATAAAAAGGGTGAAATCTTGTCATCTGCAGTAACATGGATAGACCTAGAAGGTATGCTAATTGAAATAAGTCAGAGAAAGATAAATGCCATATGATTTCACTTATATGTGAAATCTAAAAAACCAAACAAACAGAAACCAACTCATAAATACAGAGAACAAACTGATGGTTGCCAGATGGGAGAGGATTGGAGGAGATGAGTGAAAAGGGAGAAGGGATTATGATGTGCAAATTGCCAGTTATAGAAACAGTCATGGGGATGTAAAGTACAGCATAGGGATATGGTCAATAATATTGTAATAACTATGTATGGTGTCAGATGGGTACTAGACTTACACATATAATCACTTTGTAAGTTATATAAATGTCTAATCACTATGTTGTACACCTGAAATTAATGTAATATTGTACGTCAACTACAATTGAAAAAATTTTTTAAATTATTAAAAAAATAAAGTTTCATTTACAGTGTTAATAAACTACAGGATACTATTACCCTATGTGGGTACAGAACATGATTTATGTCAAAACCATTTTAATATTGTTACTGCATTTGTCCAACATAAAAAATGTGAATAGTAAATAGGGTAGTGTTTTAATTTATAAATGATTAAAATATTTCAAAAATTAACTGACTTGGCTAAACTCATACAACAGAGCTATAAGATTTGCTCTGGTCTTTTGATTCTGTGCCAAGTAATTTTTCTTCCCACTAGAAGTGGGAAGAAGGGTGTGCAGAGAAGAGAGCATGTCCCCAGTAGAGACATACCAGAATTACTTAGTTATCTTGCACATGATACATGAGGCTTCCCATCAAACCCCTCTGAGGATGAGCCAGTCCTTCTGATGGGAGTGTGTCACAGTCACCGAAGCACTGGACCCAAATAAAGCCTTGAAGCCCTGCTTCTAGTTCAGGCTCCAGCCTAACAAGCAAAATGCTGAGTTTAGTTCTTGAAGCAAAGCATGAGTGAACAGGAGCTGGTGACTGGGATGGATTTGGATTTGGCCAAGAAAGAATCAGAGGTTTCACTTCGATTTCTAGCTGAGTGGTTGAGAAAATGATGGCAACATTGACAGAGATTGAATTTTTGGGACAAGGAGGTATTTTGTTTTGTTTCTAAGCTCTTGGCAACCTGACAGATCATGTGGAATCAATTACACGTTGGGTGAATGAACAAAAAAGAGTGTAACAGGAAAAAGAATCTACTGTTTTGATGGATTTTTTTTTCTAAATATGTTTTTATTGATTTCAGAGAGAAAAAGAAAAGAGGGAGAGAGAGACAGAAGCACTGATAAGAGAGAAAGATCCATCAGCTGTCTCCTACACACCCACACTAGGGATTGAGCCCAAAACCCTGGATGTGCCCCTGGCCGGCAATTGAACCGGTGACATCCTGGTGCACGGAGACTCAACCAACTGAGCCACACGGGTCAGGTGATGGATGTGGTTTTCTTATGGTATATCCCTCTCAAACAACTGATCTTATGTTCACTTAAAATCAGGTGATAATGAAGAAATTGAAACAAAAATCCCAGAAATCTCCTTGGGAACAAAGTTCCTAAGAATCTCGTTTAGGAGAATGCTTTTCAATATATATGATAGGTTATTATATACAATGTTTAAGGACAATTTGTATCCAAATATTACTGTCACAAGTTCATAATAAAATTGGAAAAGCCTGGGATACTGATAGGAAAGTTATCACTGATTACCTTCAAAAGCAGCTCTCAGAAGCATACTCTCAATAAACAAACCCCTACCATTCTTTCTAAGCAACTACCACCCTATCAGTATGCCAAGAGTTACAGATAGCAATTATGTTCTTCATAAGCACAATACAAATCACCAAGGAGCTACAACATTTCTATTCCTGACTCTTAAATATGTTATAATTACCTTCCTTTTGCTATTTTATATCTCTACTCAAATATTGCTCCACATCCTGTCTAAACTTGCTCATCTCCATGACTCCATCCCCATCAATCACTATTCTCCTACCCACCTATTAGGCAGGTACCCCTACCTAAAATTGTATCACATATTTGCCTATTAATCGCTTATTGTCTAAGTTATTCCTTAGAATATAAGTTCCATGAGAGAGCAGAGTCTGACATTTAGTAGATATACAATGGGTATTTGCTTATTGACAAATGAAATGGATCCAAATATGAAGCATTTTTGGAGAAACTATAACCCAGTAACAGCACCACACAACAATAGAATCCCACTATGTCTCAAAAAATGCCTACTTTTTCTACATTAAATGTTAACAGGCTCCATGACTTATTTATATTAAGAGCTAGATGAAGATCCATGACCATGAATGGCAATAAGCATATTTTATAAATTATGCCAACTCTATATGTCAGTCACAATAGGCTAACTGGTGGCATCTTGTTTACTGAATTTAGCTCCTGATGTACAGTGAATATTTAGTTTATTCTATTAATAATTAACATGTCCCACGATCAAAGAACATTTTTTTAAGAAAAAGTTTATTTGAAATTAAAGTATATGATGATTTGAGTACCAAGTTCTATTTCTTGCTCTGAGTGTTATATAAAAATTGATTTAAATCTGTTATCTAAAATATCATCTTTAGCAATTGCTATACATAAAAGAAGAATAAAAAATAATACAAAAATAATTCTTAGTATCTTTAATATATTCATGCAAGATG
The DNA here is from genome assembly GCF_014108415.1 of Molossus molossus. Classification (NCBI taxonomy): domain Eukaryota; kingdom Metazoa; phylum Chordata; class Mammalia; order Chiroptera; family Molossidae; genus Molossus; species Molossus molossus. Next base: position 44,917,612 of record NW_023425401.1, read on the forward strand.
TAAAGTTGTAGAGAACATTAACTATAAGGCAAGCATACTATCATACTATAAGAATGTACCAGAAAAGGATGCCACCAATTCTAACACATCAATTTGGCCCTATGCTAAAATTCAAATTAAGCAAAAATAAAAGCTTTTGACCTAGTGAATCATCATGAAGAAATGTGGATGCCAAATATAGTTATTTTTAGTATGTAATTTTTCATGCTTCAAAACAGTATTTGCTAAACAAATATTTTCTGTCATTCCTTTGATTTCAATCAGCATAAGAGTACAGAACACATTACCCATTCTGAAAGTGGAACATCAACTTTAGGTTTACATTTATTTCTTAACCATCAACTTAGTAACCTTCAAGTGTTAATTTTTAAAAATATATAAAGATCCTGAAGTAGAAATAGTCCATCTGTAGCTTTTAGAGGATCTATTATTAAAATGAAGCCTGAGGCAAAGGAGATTAGTCAAAGGAAAGAGTTTCTAAAGAGAATATTTACACTCAAAGTAGTAAGCATACGGTCAAGAATGTAGGAATTTCATCGGCCATTTACTATTAGATGTATAGTCAGTCAAAAAAAGTAACTTTTTAATTCTCTAAAATCTGGAATCACTGTAACATTTACATGCATCTAAAGAACTTCTGGGTAGAATTGATTATAACTAGGTCCAGTTATGTGTTTAATGTGGCAAATTATTTCCCAGTACTGATGAGGAATAATAGTAATAGAAGACAGAAATTCATTACGTACACTAGTCTCAAAAAAAAAAAAAATTGTTTTGGAGGAAGAAATGGCGGTGAAGTGAATGGAGCGACACAGACCATCTCCCAGGACCAAACTGGATTTACAACGAAAATAAAGGCAAATTGTCAGGAAAGGGCAACCGAAAGACACCTTGGAGGACCACTTAACCAAAAACACCCACTCAATCCTGGTAGGCTTGCGAGGACGCGAGAGGGGGCCAGGAGCCCACGGTCTGCAGCTGCCTGGGCAGGGACCAGGGGACTCGGCGGGAACAGGGAACTGGGGGGGAAGTTACTGCTACCGCCTCCCTTGCGACCCTGCACGGGCCCTGGGAACTCTGTTGCCTGCTAAGCCCTCGGCTGGTGCCTCACAGACTCGTGGGGACCAGCGGACTCAGCGGGACGCTGCTACCAAGGCTGAGTCCTGCGAACTCTGCGTGCTAAGCCCTCGGCTGGTGCTGCACGGACTCGCGGGGACCAGGGGACTGTGCTGGACGCTACTGCCACCTCAGCAGTGTCCCGCTACCGTGGCTCCATCCTGGGGCTTCTGCTGAGTGCAAACCCCTCAGCTGGTGCCAAAGCCTCGGCCGCCCTTGGCTGGAAGCAGTGCCCTTGGGTTAGAAGTCCCAGGTGGCTCCACGATGCAGAGTCCAGTCAGAGGCTAAATTGGCAGCAGCCACTCACCTTGGGCTCTGGCAGAGGGAAGATAGACTGGACTAGAACTGTGTGGGGACACTCGGGATTTGGAGGGTGCTAAGAGCTTTCGTTGAGTGCAGCCAGGCAGGACTGTGGTCATTTTACTCCTTCCCAGGGCCCTGGGGAGAGGCGGTGGCCCCTCCCTCAGAGATTCAACCCCACCTGGTGACCATTAAAATGTTAATTGAGGCCCATTAACAACGAACACCTGCCTCACTCTCAGGAAATCCTCTTACACTGAGCACCTGAGGGAGTTTTTCAGGCAACTCAGAAACCAAGGGTCTGCAGGTGACCTCTACTAATAGCCTCCAGGCAAAAAAAAGCTAGAGGATAACTACCATTCCCTGGGCGAGCAACATTAACCAGAAAACCTAAGACTTGACGGTGGTGTTTAAAGTGGGTCCTCCCTGGCGCATCCAAACCCAGGAGAGGGAGACACAAATAGCAGAACACCAACACCCACTGGGAAAATTTGGCAGACTCCAAAGCACACTGTGATAGCCAAAATGCTGAAAAACAGAAACAAAAGCCAAATGAAAGAACAAGAGACCTCTACGGAAAATGAAATAAATGAGGTACAGTTAAACAAGTTAACAGAACTAGAATTTAGAGCCATGATGTTGTGGAAGCTCAACAACATGTGTAAGGACATGAGCACCATGAGTAAAGACATAGAAATGTTGAAAATAAACCAGTTGGAAATTAAAAACCAACAGGAAGAAATGAAGAATGACATATCAGAAATGAAAAACACATTGGAAGGTCTAAAAGGTAGAGTAGGGGAAGCTGAGGACCGGATCAGTCGATTAGAAGACAGGCTAGAAGAAATCAACCAATCAGAAAACCAAAAGGAAAAAACGATTAAAAAACAGGAAGACAGCTTAAGAGAACTGTGGGACAACTGTAAACGAAATAATATTCACATCATAGGAGTCCCTGAAGAAGAAGAAAATAAGCGAGGGCTAGAGAATATATTCAAAGAAATAGTGACAGAAAACTTCCCTAATTTGGTGAAGGAAGAAGGCATTCAAGTTCAAGATGCACAGAGAGCCCCAAGTAAGAAGAACCCAAACAGGCCCACACCAAGACACATAGTAATCAAACTGCCAAAAATTAAAGACAAAGAGAGAATCCTCAAAGCAGCAAGAGATAAGCAACAGGTTACCTACAAAGGAACCCCCATAAGGCTCTCAGCTGACTTTTCACAAGAAACACTACAGGCTAGAAGGGAGTGGCATGAAGTGATCAAGGTCATGAAAAACAAGGATCTGAATCCAAGACTACTCTACCCAGCAAGGCTATCATTCAAAATAGAAGGTCAAATAAAGAACTTTTCAGACAAAAAAAGGCTAAGGGAATACATTAGCACCAAACCAGCACTGCAAGAAATGTTAAAAGGACTTCTGTAAATACCAGGAGAAATGGGAAGGAAAATAGAACCACACTGAACAAAAATGGCAATAAATAAGTACATATCAATAATCACCTTAAATGTAAATGGACTGAATGCTCCCATAAAAAGACACAGAGTAGCTGATTGGATAAGAAAGCATGACTCATCTATATGTTGTTTACAAGAGACCCACCTCACAACAAAAGACTCACATAGATTGAAAGTGAAGGGATGGAAAAAAATCTTTCAAGCAAATGGAAAAGAAAAAAAAAGCTGGGGTAGCAATACTTATATCTGATAAAATATATTTCAGAATGAAGGCCATAATTAGAGACAAAGAAGGCCACTACGTAATATTGAAAGGATCTATCCAACAGGAAGATATAACCTTGATAAACATATATGCACCCAATATAGGAGCACCAAAATATATTAAAAAAACTTCTGGAGGACTTCAAAGGAGAAATCGATAGCAATACAATCATAGCAGGAGACTTCAACACCCCGCTCACATCACTGGATAGATCCTCTAGACAAAAAATTAGCAAGGAAACAGAGACTCTAAATGAAGCACTAGACCAAATGGATTTAATAGATATCTACAGAGAACTACACCCCAAAACTACAGAAGTCACATTCTTCTCAAGTGCACATGGAACATTCTCAAAGATAGACCACATGTTAGGACACAAACTAAGTCTCTACAAGTTCAAGAAGATTGAAATGATATCAAGCATCTTCTCAGACCACAATGGCATGAAACTAGAAATCAATTGCAAGAAGAACATACAAAGACATTTGAACACATGGAAGCTAAGTAGCATGTTATTAAACAATGAATGGGTCACCGAGGAGATCAAGGAAGAATTTAAAAACTTCCTGAAAACCAATGAAAATGAACACACAACAACACAAAATCTATGGGATGCAGCGAAAGCAGTTCTGAGAGGGAAGTTCATAGCACTACAGGCCTACCTCAAAAAAGAGGAAAATTCTCTAATAGACTATCTAACCTCACAACTTAAAGAACTAGAGAGCAAACAAAAAGAAAACCCCAGAGCAAGTAGAAGGAAGGAAATAGTAAGGATCAGAGCAGAAATAAATGACATAGAGACCAAAAAAACAATTCAAAGGATCAATGAAACAAAAATCTGGTTCTTTGAAAAGATAAACAAGATTGATGGACCCTTAGCTAGACTCACCAAGAAACAAAGAGAGAGAACCCAAATACACAAAATCAGAAATGAAAGAGGAGAGATAACAACTGACACCACAGAAATATAAAAGATTGTTAACAACTACTATGAACAATTATATGGCAACAAATTCGACAATCTAACTGAAATGGACAAATTTTTAGGAGCACATAGTCTCCCAAAACTGGATCAGGAAGAGATAGAAAACTTGAACGGACCAATAACAACAGAAGAAATTGAAGATGTAATCAAGACTCTCCCAGCAAACAAAAGCCCAGGCCCGGATGGCTTCACAGGGGAGTTTTACCGAACATTCAAAGAAGAACTAATACCCATTCTCCTCAAACTATTTCAAAAAATTCAAGAAGAAGGAAGACTTCCAAACTCGTTTTATAAAGTCAGCATAATTTTAATTCCAAAACTAGAAAAAGACACAACAAAGAAAGAAAACTACAGGCCAATATCCCTGATGAACATAGATGCCAAAATCCTGCACAAAATACTAGCAAATCGAATCCAGCAATACACCAAAATAATTATCCACCATGACCAAGTGGGATTCATCCCAGGGATGCAAGGCTGGTACAATATTCGCAAATCCATAAATGTGATACACCACATAAATAAAATGAAGAATAAAAACCACATGATAATATCAATAGATGCTGAAAAAAAGCCTATGACAAAATCCAGCATCCATTTCTGATAAAAATGCTCAGCAGTGTGGGAATAGAGGGATCATATCTAGACATAATAAAGGCCACATATAAAAAACCTACAGCCAACATCATACTCAATGGGCAAAAAATAAAAGCATTTCCCTTAAGAACAGGAACAAGGCAAGGATGCCCACTTTCACCACTCCTATTTAACATGGTACTGGAAGTCTTAGCCACAGCAATCAGACAGGAAAAAATAAATAAAAGGGATCCAAATTGGAAAGGAGGAAGTGAAATTGTCATTATTTGCAGATGACATGATACTGTACATAGAAAACCCCAAAGACTCCATCAAAAGTTTACTAGACTTAATAAATGAATTTGGCAAAGAGGCAGGATACAAAATTAACGTCAAGAAATCGATGGCATTCTTATACACTAATGATGAACTCAAGAAAGAGAAACTAAGAAAACAATCCCATTTACCATTGTGGCAAAAAAATTAAGATACCTAGGAATAAACTTAACCAAAGAAATAAAGGACCTATTCGTAGAAAACTACAGGTCATTGAAAAAAGAAATAGAGGAAGATATAAAAAAGTGGACGCACATACCCTGTTCATGGATTGGGAGAATTAACATCATTAAAATGTCCATATTACCCAAAGCAATCTATAGATTCAATGCAATCCCCATCAAAATACCAATGGCATACTTCACAGAATTAGAACAATTACTTCAAAAGTTCATATGGAACCAAAAAAGACCCCGAATAGCCACAGCAATCTTGAAAAGGAAGAACAAAGTTGGAGGGATCACAATACCAGATTTCAGGTTATACTAAAAAGCCACCATAATCAAAACAGCCTGGTACTGGCACAAGAACAGGTATATAGACCAGTGGAACAGAACAGAGAACCCAGAAATGGACCCAAGGCAATATACTCAATTAATATTTGACAAAGGTGGCAAAAGCATACAGTGGAGTAAGGACAGCCTCTTTAATAAACGGTGCTTGGAAAATTGGACAGCTACTTGCAGAAAAATGAAACTAGACCATCAACTTACACCCTACACGAGAATAAACTCAAAATGAATAAAAGACTTAAATGTAACTCATGAATCCATATAAATCCTAGAAGAGACTGTGGGCAACAAAATTTCAGACATCATATGCAGCAGAATTTTTACTGACACATCACCTAAGGCAATAGAAACAAAGGAAAAAATGAACACATGGGACTACATCAAACTCAAAAGCTTCTGCACAGCGAAAGATACAATCATCAAAACGGAAAGGCTACCCACTGTATGGGAGAGCATAATTGCCAATGATATATCAGATAAGGGGTTAATTTCCAATACATATAGAGTGCTCATACAACTCCACAAAAGGAAGACAAAGAATCCAATTAAAAAATGGGCAGGGAACTAAATAGACACCTCTCCAAACAGGACATACAAATGGCTAAGAAACATATGAAGAAATGCTCATCATCACTAATCATCAGAGAGATGCAAATTAAAACAATAATGAGGTATCACCTCACACCTGTCAGAATGGCCGCCATCAACAAATCATCAAACAACAAGTGTTGGTGAGGGTGTGGAGAAAAGGGGACTCTAATACACTGCTGGTGGGAATGCAGACTGATGCAGCCACTATGGAAAACAATATGGTGTTACCTCAAAAACTTAAAAATTGAACTTCCATTTGACCCAGTGATCCCACTTCTAGGAATATACCCTAAGAAGCATAAAACACCAATCAGAAAGAATATATGTACCCCCATGTTTGTAGCAGCACTATTTACAATCCCTAAGATCTGGAAACAGCCCAAGTGTCCATCAGTAGACGAATGGATCAAAAAGCTGTGGTACATATACACAGTGGAGTACTACGCAGCTGTAAGAAAGAAATATCTCTTATCCTTTGAGACTACATTGAGGTACCTGGAAAGTATCATCCTAAGTGAAACAAGCCAAACAGAGAAAGACAAGTTTCATATGATCTCACTTATTTGTGGAATATAATGAACATAACAGTCTGAGGAATAGGGTAGTCCCAGAGATGCGGAAGTGGGGTACAGACTGATAATCCCCTAAAGAGGTGGGTGTTGGGGAGAGATAAACCACAGAACTTATATGCATGTATGCATGAACAGTGGACATGGACAACAATCTGGGGAAAGGGCAGGGAGGGAGGGGGAGGAGGGAATCAGTGGGGGGAAAAGGAGAAACATCTGTAACAAAAATTAATAAAAAAAGAAAATTGTTTTATTGAAGATAGTAGAAGCCAGGGGATTTCTGAACCACAAGTCCAAGTTTAGAATATCCAGTTGATCTTATATCTGTTCCAACTACAAAAGACGTCTTTACTTCTTTCCCAACCTTTGTTTATGTATAAGAAAAACTCTTGGACACCAAACTTTTTCATGTATTATTCACAATGGAAATGTTCAGAAAGTGATGGATTATAGACAGACATGCTTCAAAATGCAACTTTTTTTTGATCCAAAGGAGGCATATAGTCGTATGTTTCCTAAAGATTTTATACTACTTGATCACCTAAGTGAATAAAGTCTTTAAACTCAAATAATCAACTTGGTTCTGACTTTTTATTCATTTTTTTTTTTTGACAAATAATACAAATATATTTTATTTGAAATAAACAAAAATGCTTACACAGCTCAACAGGTCACTTGGAAGCAAACTCTTGCTTGACTGTATTACTGAGCAAAAACAAAGATGAAGCACAAACACCCTTCTTTTTTGACATGTATATGCAGGTATATAGGAAGACACTACTTTGGTTTTTTAAAAACTGACCTTCCTTTAAGGCCTGGTCATAGAAGTGTAAACAATGTGAATGAATCCACCATTTCAGTTGTCCTAGCATGTCTATGTCACCTGTGTATTCTGAGCTCACACATACACCTGCCAATATACCTGGGAAGGGTTGCTGTATCACAGTTACATTTAAGTTCTTGGCAGGCAGGACTGAGAAGTAATTGGAACATGTTTTACATCCTATTTATAACAAATCACTAGTATTCCCTTAAATAACAGGTTACTATAGAAAGATACTGCCTGGAAGTTATCCTTTTCACTTTGGTTCATTTTTAGGTTTTGTTTGCCATTTACATAGTTGTTCGATTCATTTGCTTATAGTACAATCCTGCCACATGTATTAAAGCATAGATACCTAGTATTTCTTCATCTGCATTTTTCAAGTCTGATACCCTATACATCCCTCGTATGTCAGCAGTTCTTGAATATTAAAAAAAATAATAAATGGGTAAAACTCTGCTAAAAATGCGGATTCTACAACTATAATGGTACTAGATGGGAAGGAGACCACAAGGGAAGGGAAAAGCAAACACGTTCATGGGCAGGGAATGTGGTTCAAGTCTTTGGATTTAAAAACAACTTCCCCAGAGACGCTGGCTATAATGGAATTTCCAGAAAACTTCCTTTGCCCAACAAAAGGACCTGAATAGCCCCCATCCAAACTTTTGAAAACGACAGTTGTGCAACGCTATATGATGATCAAAGCAGTCGGAGGGAGGAGGAGGAATGTGTCTTCCATTTGGCTACAGCTGGTAGCACAGCCACTTTAGCTGTGGGTGGATCAGTATGAACCATGGAAGTACCAGGTGTTTTGAAGGACTGGGGTAGAAAAGCACTGAACATATTACCTGTCTCTATCAGTAACAGGACTTCATGGCTAGGAAAATGTTCTAAACAGTAAAATGACTCCAGGATAGAGCTCTCTCTCCATCATTAAATGTGGCAAAATTAAAAAAAAAAAATTTACAAGTAGATATAGTGAAAACAAAAATTACAAGGCAGAGAACACAAAAGTATCCAGACAATGCTATAGGTTCAACAGTATTCCATGAGGCTAGAAAACCTGTTAACTTTGAAAGCCCTACCAAAATATCACTCTTGTTTATAAATCACTTATTTATCATATGACCATACATTGAAACCTTTCTTTCCACATACTGAAGAATCCTGCATTCAGCCTTTAAGCATTCTGCATTTCTTTGCCAACCTTGTAGCTGAGTATCTTGTTCCAGTCGATTTTGGTGCGGGTGACTGGAAGCTGCCGGCGCAAGGCCTTGAATGTGGTGTCTGACATTGTTTGATAATTTTCACTAATTGCTGTCTGATATTCATTTTCTGAATGTTCTATGATTTTAATAAACTCCTTGGCAGTTTGGACTTCATTCGAAACAGTTACCGAATCCTGTACATCTTTATGACTAACCAGTTGAACATTGCCATCTTCATAATAGTGTACCTGAATCTTAAGTACTCCAACCACGTGGGCTGTAGGTGGTGTGATGGTGAACTTCCATTCTGATCTCCAGCGACCATTCCAGAAGTTTTTAGGCTGAAACTGGTGGCTTTCAATACACGCAATAATGGTCTGTTGCCCATCTATAGTTTTAGCATAAACAGTACAGAAGCCGTTGGAATAATGATCTTTCACATAGGCCCTTAAAGCGCTGTCACAAGATTCTCGCCAAGACTTCAGACCTCCATCTACTTCCTCTGGCTGGGGGTCACTTGCTTCTTTTCATAGGTGATCAAACTTGAAGGAAATTTTGTTTCTGGGATCTATAAATCTGCTATTCCCCAGGTCACCATGTTCTGTAATTAAGACCTGATCTTCATATCCTTCTATCTTCACAGGTGTGAACTGATCCATATTATACTGGGCAAATGCATGTGCCACCCCTTCCCTGAGGAGATTGTCATTATTAAGTAGTAGCCGAACATCGTTGAATACTTCATTAAATTCCCCTGGGGGTGCATGAGTGATGAATTTAGCAGCTATGCGTACCTTCTCTTCATCCGACACCCAATCCTCGAAGTCGGCCATCTTGGGCTGCTCTCCATTTTTTTAATAATATGTATTTTAATTTTCATTAAAGATATTTGGGAATACATGTTGGGTGTGTGTGGGAGGGTGTGAGTGTGATATGGAAGTAAATTTTAATCTAAACCTATTTTGGGGGCACAGTTAGCATAAAAGTACCTTGATGAAGTCTCAATACTCCAGAGGAGACTACATAGAATTTCAAATATTTTTTTAATATCTACATCGGAGTGTTATTAATTAGCAAAAGAAATAGTATAATGAATTTCCATTGGCAAAATAAAGCATGTTTATCGTAATGGTTAGAAAAATTATAGTGGCTTTATTGTTATTACATGAACAGAACACGATAATTTGGCTCAATATCCTAAATACACTTGGACCTTCTAGAACTGTTCTACATGTTTAATCCAGTGATGATGGGTGAACTGCTTGATACTATTCAGAAATTGAGAGTAAAAAGCATTTTAATATTATTTCAGAAAAATGTTTTGTTTTAAATCTAATAACAAAGGAAACACACCAACAAAAAGCACCAAGGATTTGCATTTTTAAAATTTTTATAGTGATTCATTTTTTATAATATTTTACAAAAGAAGTATCAGTCTATGAGAGATTAATTTAATACTACACTGAGACACACTATTCTAGTTCCTTGCTAGTCTTATATGTCCATGTGCACACTTTGAATAGGGATTGTAGTCTTGCATTATAATACTATTGAATCCTCCAAGATGAGAGTCTTTTATGCATGACTGTCACAGTGTCTGAAGACTGAGAAATTTGTGCAACTGTTCCGTTTCTTTCCTTTTTTCTCCCTGCTTGATACTAAATGTTGATATAGTTGCTTAAATTTGACATCTCAAATGTAACCTACTACCTTTCAAACTGCAGTGCAATGTAATAACCCTCCTGGTATCCAAGTTGTGGTTGAGCGGACATGGAACCTGCATTGTCCTCCATATAAATTCCAATATTTACCAAAAGAATGTCCAAGTTGCTAAAATGCTTAATTGGCTCAGGTCATTTTGCCACTACTTTTCCTAGTTCCTAGTTCAATCAGCTTCCTCCAGATTTTCTATTTTTTAAACTATGTAATTTGTTGTTCCTGTTGTTTTTTTTTCAAATGCTCAGAGGTATAGACTCATTATTATGAAGACCAATATAATAATGCACAACATTTTTAGAAGAGCAGAACTATACCTGAAGCTATAAGACACACCCGAAGCACTATCTCTAGGGAGTTATAACTCTATCTTTACTCCCAGCTGCCTCACTTGTCAATTAGCCTGAGCATGACCAAAATAGAAGCAGGCAAATGTGAACAATTCAATACTGACCATAAGTACATATAAAAAAAACACACACACCCTCAGTCTTTGTCATGGCAGAATTCTGCTTCAGTAGTACTTTCAAAAACACAGGATAATAATATGGCAATAACGACTGGCAGCTTTCTCAGATTTAACTGCAGTCTAATCATGTATTAACTTCATAAAAGGTGGATTTCCTAAAAAAAAAAAAAAAAAAAAAAAAAAAATGGCTCTCTGTTGCTGTCCAGAACAGACTGGGAATTTGACTGATATCCTAAATGTAAACTTAAATGATTATCACTTAGATATTTAAAGTTTTTCAATTGCCCCTACTAGGCTTATTACAAGGGAAATAATCACTTCTACAGATGTTTCTCAACACATAATAAATTGAAAAGCATGCAATTCTTTTTCTAAAGTATTTGTTTTGAAATACTTGCTCTTCAAAAATATGGCTATTTTAAAAAATCACTATATTCCTGGAAAAAAAAAGAAAGAAGAAGGAAAGAAGGAAGAAAGGAAAAAGAGGGGAAAGATGAGAGGGAGGGAGGGAGGGAAGAGAGAAAGAGAGAAGAAAGAAAGAAAGAAAGAAAGAAAGAAAGAAAGAAAGAAAGAAGGAAGGAAGGAAGGAAGGAAGGAAGGAAGGAAGGAAGGAAGGAAGGAAGGAAGGAAGGAAGGAAGGAAGGAAGGAAGGAAAGAGAGAGAGAGAGAGAGAGAGAGAGAGAGAGAGAGAAAGAGAGAGAAAGAAAGAAAGGAAGGGAAGGGAGGAGAGGGGAGGGGAGGGGAGGGGAGGTAAGGCTGCTCTGAAATTTAAGGTGAATTATTGTTTGTTGCTCTACCATACACTGAGTTCTGCTTTATAAAATGTTTAAAATGAAAAGCAGTAAAAAAAAAAAAAAAATCTACTAATGCATTAATATGACTCATACTATATAGTGTGAAGTTGGCCTTTAAGCTTTTTGAAAAAAAAAAAGTTTTATTTACCTGACAGTAACATAGCTGCCTTATGTCACATAAACATCTTTAACATGACAATATTATAATGTTAGCAAATTAAAATACAGTAAACCTCATAAATCCCCTTGTATGAAGTCTTTCTAAAAAATAGGCAAAGGCATAATTAACTAAACTCCAAATGTTTCAGTCAGCATCATAAGTTAGTTGCACAGGAATTTGGCTCACAGATGGTTCAGATATTGAAAAGTATATAAAATAGGATATATATTTGCTTATGAAATAAAGTTTTTCATTATTCTAATTAGTAAAATTAATTTTTAAATTAAGAAGACTTTTCCCTATAAATAATGTAGATTTTCTGATTCAATTTAGTTCCAGTTAGTTATTTTTCTAAACATAAATACATCTATGAAAAAAAAAGTGATAGAAACCCAATGTATAATTCTGTAAATTACATGAGAAAAAATATTTTTCTTTAATTTTGCTTCAAGAAAACATTTGAATTCAAGACTTTGTTAAATAATCTTTGATGTTGTCAGTAAGTGGAATAATTTCAAATTATTTCAACAGAAATCCATGACATTTTATAACATATAGATATGTGCAAATCACTCACAGGAAAAACTGCAAATTCGAACATGAATAGCCAGCTCATAAATGATTCATACTTTTTCAACCATTCAAAGCCAGATTATAAAGTTTGAAAAACGAGAAAGTTAGATGAACTAAATTAAATAAAACTCCACATGTATAAACTTCTCAGTTTACAAAGAATTTGAACATGTACTCTCTCATTTCATCTCAAAAACATTCAGGGGTAAGCAAAGCAAAGCAAAGCAAAGCACTGTATTTTTAACCCTATCTGAGGAAGCCAAAGCTCAAATAGGGCAAGTGACTTGAGAAGTTTCACACAATTGGTGTCAACTGATGTTTGATTCACTGGTTCTCTCACATAATTCCTCCCCACATGCCTATGTGTCAGGCAGTGGCCATGTTTCCTATGTGATTGTGAATTAAGGATCCTAGTCCACAACACATTACTAAATTAATCTATTCTTTATAATTGAAAATGGCAGGTAGCTGTGGATATTGAGGGTAATTTTAGCTGTCTCCTCTTTGTTTACAGCACATTAAGCATAGTTTAGGCGGTTACAGCTAGTTTAGGGATCTCAAGGTCCCAATCCTATAACACCATAAACTCTATGGGTAGATTTGTAACACACGTCTGAATTTCCAGGGATTTTCCCTGGGAATTCCAAATGCACAAAAAATCTCATCCCAGAGAAGGAAGGGAATAATAGAGTAATGGATGGGTAAAGTGGATGAACTGAAAATGAAAGAATGACATACATAGAGGACAAATGAAGTGCCTGCTAGTGGTAAGGCACTGGTAAGCTCCTAGCAAAAGCCCGTATCTAAAGGTTTAATTTTAACAAACTGAGCAGTTTCAGGAAGTCACATGTTAATATTATGTCTTGCTTACTTTTTAGACAAGATGCCTACCTTTCATGCATGCAGGTTGTCACTGTCAAGTTAAGATTAAACAGTCTGTAATCCAAGATACATTTTTACTTTTTGACATTTAGTTTTTTCTTGATATCTGGCCAGAGCTGGAAATCCAGCCAACCATGATTTTTTGACAGAATGACAGGAATATGCAAAGCATCTTCTTCTCTGTCTCTTTATATTGGGAGCAGTATAATATCTAAAACAGATCTCCCAAAGTTAGTTCCACAAGATATTAATAACTAAAATGTAAAAAGAAAAACTGTTCCAGGGTCAAATCAGTTTGGGAATCATTGAATAATGCCAAATTTAAGAGTTCTGTTCATTTCACAAGTTTTATGGCCTTAATTATACCAGTGATTAGTAAACCCCTGTTTTTTGTAGAGGTAGAGATGTGTTCCAGGCACACATTATGGGAAATGTTACCCTAAGGAAAGAGTATAGTTATTCTACCTATAATAATTCACCCACAACCAGTCCTGAAACTTAGCCGAAGTTGACACTGTACTGGTAGCCAAGGCTCTCTGTATGATCTGGGCCTCACACATCACTGTATTTTTTTAGACCACTGTCCCTTAAATGGGGATAGAATTGTATAGTTACTAATAGATCAAGATTCCCAGTTCCACAAAAGAACGTATATGCATGTATGCGTAACCGATGGATATAAACAATGCTTGGTGGGGGGCGGGATAGGGAGAAGGGTGTATGTAGGAGAAGAAGAAACATCTGTAACAAAAATAAATTAATAATTTTAAAAATCAGCCACAATACCAATATTACAGTGAACTAATGTAATGATGCATTTAATATCTAATATCTGTGTCAATGGTAAAATTTTCCAAGTTAATTCAAATTTTTAAATAGTTGATTTTTTGAATAACCAAATAAGCTCTACACATGGCAAGTAATTTATACAATTCTTAAAACTCACTTTAATCTATAATTATGCCCTCCCTCTTTTTTCCTTCTAATATTTGTTATTTTTTAAAATACTGAAAAATTTGTTCTATAGAGTTTCCCACCTTCTAGGTTTTTAGAATTGTAACCTATAATATCATTTATTAGGTCCTCATCCCTTACATTTTATATAAACTTGTGAATAGGCTTAACCTTGTTCAGGTTTGATTTCTGGGACAAGACTACTTCACAGGTGGAGTTTTGTACTTCTAACAATAGTCTTGTAATGTCCAAATGTCTCTCTTTTTTTGTGATGCTGACAATAGCCTCTGGTGATCACTGTCTAGATCCACTATTTCATTAAAAGTCTGCAGACTGCAGTGATATTCCAAATTTGCCATCCTTTCACCATTAACTAGAGTATATCTACAAAGGGAAATTTACTCTTATCTACTATTTGGTTATAGTTTTTATGAGAATGTCAGATGAAATGCTGGCTTTCTTCTTTCCCCCATTTATTTATTATATTTCAGAATATAGAGTTGGTTCATTAGCATCTTCGAAAGAAGCCAGAAATTACATATTTATTTATTTACTTTAAAAATTATTTTATTCTGTATTATGACAAATTCATGGACTACAAAGTTTTGGTGTTTAATCCTCGATTATTTTTATTGATGCTCAGATTGTAGCATTTTATGGGGAGCAGATAAAAGCCATTTACAGTGGCTTTTGAATCTTTCCGTCATGAGCCAGTAGATTTGATAGCTTATTTGCATTCTGGTATGGTTTATTCTTCTAATTTAAAAAAGAAAATACTGGAATTATTTGTAGTCTTTCCCCCTTTCTTAGATAAAAGGTAGCATTTATGTATTATTTCCTCTACCTTAATATTTTTTACCAACATCATATCCATAATCACATAGAGAAAGGCTTTTCATTTCTTTTTATAGCTATATTGTATTTCACTGTATGGATGGAAAATAATTTATTTAGCTGATCCTTCATTGATGCACATTTGGGTTGTTTCAAGTCTTTTTGATTTTGCAAAGTATGCTGCTAGATGTAGATTGTCGACACTGGCATGTGTTTGTCTGGTTTGCTGTTTTTAACTGTGAAGTGTTCCATGGTTCATATGAGCAAACATGGTTTTATAAAAATATAACTTGACTGAAAACATTTTCATATTAAAAACATCTTAGGATAGAACTTCAAAGCTGAAATTGGCCTTGAGATAAAGTTTAATCAAATTCACTTAGTTTAGCCCGGCCAGTTAGTTCACCTGGTTAGAGCGTGGTCCTGATACACCAAGGTTGTGGGCTGGATCCCCGTAAGAATCTACCAATGAATGCATAAATAAGTGAAACAACAAATCAATGTTTCTCTCTCTCTCTCTTCCTTTTCTTCTCCCTCTAAAATTAATAAAATTTTTTAATTCACTTAATTTACACATTAAGGAAGTCTTAATGTGTTGAAAAGGACTATACACTGCTGGTTTGGGCAGAGTTAGGATCGAACCAAGGCCTGCTTACTCTGAGACAGTCTTGTTCCCTGCCTGTTCCACTGAGCACAGAGGCATGACCTATGCATTTTCTGCCATCAAAACAACGTGTGCTAGCAAGTAATAAAAGCAACTGAGGATGTAAATATAGAGCACAGAGGTAGAATCCATTAAAGATCATCATTTGTAATGATGTAAATAATTTATTTCATTTCTGAGTGGATAGCTTTTACCATTAACTAAATTACATTTCAATATTTCATAATTATTTGTAGTTAAAAAATACATTGATGATTTCTTCCTGAAAGGTTCCTACTTTATCCAGAAATGTTGTTAAAGGCTCATTTTCCTTGACTCATTTTTTTTTTTTAATCCTTATTGTTGAATGTAGAATATATTACAGATGTTCCTCATTTTTTCCCCATTGATCCTCTCCTCCCCACTCCCTCCCTTCTCCCACCTCTTCCCACACTGTTGTCTGTGTCCATTGGTTATGCATATAAGTTCTTTGGTTTATTTCTTCCCACCCCCCAACCCATTTCCCTTTGAGATTTGTCAGTCTAGCAATGAATTTGTACTTCTTTTTTTTTTTTTTTTTTTGTTCAGGTAGAGTGGGAGGGAGAGAGAGGAACAGAGAGAGAGAGAGAGAAACATCGACGTGAAAGGAACACATCAAGTGGCTGCCACCCACACAACCGACCAGGGCCTGGGACAAACTGCAACCGAGGTACGCGCCCTTAGCGGGAACCGAACCCGGGTCTCTCAGTACCGCAGGCCGACGCTCTAACCGCTGAGCCAAACCGGCCAGGGCTGAATTTGTACTTCTTAATCCCTTCACCTTTTTCACCCATTCCCCCCAACCCCCTCCCATCTGGCAACCAACAAAATGTTCTCTGTATCTATGAGAATGTTTCTGTTCTGCCTGTTCATTTTGTTTGTAGATTCCATTGTTGATAGCTATGTATTCATTGCCATTTTGTTTGTTCATATCTTTTATCTTTTTTTTTTCTTCAAAAAGACCCTTTATCATTTCATATAATAACGGTTTGGTGGTGATGAACTCCTTTAACTTTTTCTTGTCTGGGAAAGTCTTTATATGGCCATCGATTCTAAATGACAGCTTTGCAGGATAGAGTAATCTTAGTTGTAGGTTCTTGCTTTTCATCACTCTGAATATTTCTTGCCACTCCCTTCTGGCCTGCAAAGTTTCTTTTGAGAAGTTGGCTGACAGCCTAATGGGAACTCCCTTGTAGGTAACTAGCTTCCTTTCTCTTGCTGCTTTTAAGATTCTCTCTTTGTCTTGAACCTTTTGCATTTTGATGATGATGTGTCTTGGTGTGAGCCTCTTGGGGTTCATCTTGTTTGGGACTCTCTGTGCTTCCTGGACTTGTATGTCTGTTTCTTTCACCAAGTTAGAAAAGTTTTCTGCCATTATTGTTTCAAACAGGTTTTCAATTTCTTGTTCTCTCTCTTCTCCTTCTGGCACCCCCAAGATGCGAATGTTGGCACGCTTGAAGTTGTCCTAGAGGATCCTTACACTATCCTCATTTTTCTGAATTCTTTTTTCTTTTTGCTGTTCTTATTGGGCATTTTTTGCTTCTTTATATTCCAAATTGATGGTTTGCTTATTGGATTTATGTACTCTACTATTGAATCTGTGTAAATTATTCTTTATTTCAGTTAATGCCTCCTTCATTTCTGACTGGTCCTTTTTTATGCTCTTGAGGCCCTCACTAAGATCGCTGAGTTCTCACTAAGTTCATTGGTCATCCTTATAAGCAGTATTTTGAACTCAGCATCTGCTAGGTTGCTTATCTCCATTTTGCTTAGTTCTTTTCTTGGGGTTTTCTGTTCTTTCATTTGGGACCTGTTTCTTTGTCTCCTCATTTTGGCTGCCTCCCTGTGTTTGTTCTGTGTATTACTTAATGAGCGGTATGGGGCTAGCTGAGACCAGATGTTGCTTGTTTGAAAGAATTTAGGAAAAACCTGAAGCAGGATCCAAGACAGGCCAATCCTATGGTTAAGCAACTGGCAACAGCTTGAGTGGGCCTGAAAGTTGGGTGGGGCGGGGCCTCAGGGAATCACCAGGGCGGGGCTACCAGTTTGAGCCAGGTTGCTGGAGTCCCAGATATGGAGACTGTCTGCCGCCCCAGGGAAGGGCTCACCAAAGGAACAAAGGCCTCTTACAGCACGTTTGTCCCCGAGAACCCCCCTCTCCAGCCCTCGCTCCAATGCCAAACAGCTCAGTTCTTCCCTGTATGTCTCTGGTGCCCCTGGGGCTGCCTCCCCTCCAAGCTTAGAGGGAGCGAGTCCAATAAGTCCCTGCGCAGGCCCTTTAAGGAGCTGCCTGGGGCTCCAGCCGAGTCAGCTTCTCTGAGCTTCAGTTCCTGCTGTTTTTTCCAGCCAGAAGTTATGGGGACTTCTCTTCCTGGCACTGGAACCCTGAGTGGGGCACCTGGTGTGGAATGGGGACCCCTCAATTCTCAGGGAGGACCTTCCCAGCCGAGGTATCCTCCTGATTTTTATCTACCACACGTGGGTGTGGGACCAGCCCATCGTGCCTCTGCCCCTCATGCCTCTGCCCCTCATGCCTCTGCCCCTCCTACCAGTCTGGATGTGGCTGCTGCTTTAATTCCGTAGTTGTAGGACTTCCATTCAGCTTGATTTCAGGTGGTTTTGAATGATGGTTGTTCTGTAGTTTAGTTGTAACTTTGATGTGGTTGTGGGAGGACGTTATACCACGTTTGCCTACACCACCATCTTGACCGAAAGTCCCTTGACTCATTATTTGATAGAGGTAAACAATTTATTTCTGATCTGGAATTTGATAGCAGACTTCTTATATGCACTATGGATTTATTTTAGTATTTATTTATTCAAGTTATTTTTGCATTAAATAATTCTGGATTTTAAAAACTTTTCCAAATTACATATTTAAATCAACCTTATATAAGAATGTCAACTCACTCTCAAAACATGGCAACTATCAAGTTCCTGTTTCATTTTTCAGCTCCAATTATCTGGTATTTACTAATTTTAATTTACTAATTGTTTCTCATATTTGTAATGAAAATCAGCTAGATACAAATTAATATAATATGAATAACCATAACATGATTACATTAAAATACATTTATATTTAATTATAAAGTTGTCTTCAGAAATCTACAATTATTACTACATTAATATAAAAGTAGTATATAATATTGAGGTCATCTCATGAGCCTAGTATTACTCCTTTTAATATGAGAGTATGCCTATATCTAGATTTAACATATCTTGAAACAAATAGATAAATGAAACAAAACATAGTCCAGAAATAGACTAACATATACATTCAGTTGTTGTAATTCAATAAAGATAGAATAATCTTTTCAATAAATATTGCTGAAATTATTCAATATCTGTATGTAAAACGAAAGCAAAAAAAGTTCAGTTTCTATATCACATCATGGACCAATATTAACTTGAATCTCAGATCTAAATGTAGATGTTAAAATCATAAAACTTCTAGAAGACAAATAGGGGAAAATGTCAATCTTTAGTAAACTAAAATTTCTTTGAGAAGACACAATAAACATTAGGCATATAAAATGATAAATTAGATGTCACCAATATTAAGACCTCTGCTCTTCAAAAGATGATATTAAGAAAATAAAGAGATGCCTGGCTGGTGTGGCCCAGTGGTTGAGCATTGACCCGTGTACCAAGTCGCTGGTTTAATTCCCAGTCAGGACACATGCCCAGGTTGTGGACCAAATCCCCAGTGGGGGACATGCAGGAGGTAGCCAAGCGATGTTCTCTCTCATCGATGTTTCCATCTCTATCTCCCTTTCCCTTCCCCTCTCTCTAAAATCAATAAAGAAAAAAAAAAAAAGAAAGAAAGAAAGAAAAGAAAAAGGGCAAGGCCTAGACAGGGAGTAAATATTCACATACTCATTTCGTACTTGTATCCACAACACATAAAGAATGTTTAAGACTCACTTATAAGATTAACAACTGAATTTTAGAATTTAGTAAAATATTTTAACAGGTGCTTTACCAAAGAAGATAAATGAAAAGCCAATAAGCACATTAAAATATGCTATATATCATTAACCATTAGCGAAATGCAAATTCAAACAATAAAATACCACTGCATACCCATCAGAATAGCAAAAATTAAACAAACAACTGATAACGCAAAGTATTTGTAAGGATGTAGAGCAACTGAAACTCTCTTATGTTATTGCTGGAAGTATAAAATGGTATAACCCTTTGGAAAATACTTGGATAGTTTCTTATAAATCTATACATACATTTAGCACATAACACAAAAATTTCATTTGTTATTTACCCCTCTAAATCAAGAAAACAGTGTCCATCAAAATACTTGTAATTGTATGTCCATGGCAACCTTATTCATAATATTCCTAAATAAAAAAACCCAACTACATATGAATAGAATGACAGATATATTAATTGTATATATTTATGCAATGGAGTACTTCTCAGAAACTCATGAATGAAATTCAAAAACTTATACTGAACAAATTAAGCTATTCACAAGAAGCTTTTATTGTATAATGCATTTATATGAGAGTAAATGTGAGCTCGATTGATGAAAGGCAGATCAGTGGTTTCCTGGATGGGGTGAGGTTTACCTGTGAAGAATACAAAAGAACTTCTGGAGGAGGTTGAAATGTCTATGCCTTAATTAGGCATAATATCTAAACTCATGGAATTATATGCTTAAAATGAGTACATTTTATTACTTGTAAATTTCACCTCAGTGAGTTAACTTTAAATATATTTGTAATTTTGTCATTTTATGAATGTTCTATAAATGAAATAAGATAATACGTGTCCTTTTGAGATTAACTTTTTAGACTCAGCATAATGCTCTTAACTCTATCCAAGTTGTATACAGACGGAAAACAGATTAGTGGTTGAATGGGTTAGGAGTTATTAAGTGGGGAGGAAGGACAGTTGTGGTTATAAATGGGTAGAACAAGGAATATCTGTGTGATGATGGACTAGCTCTGTATGTTGATTGTGATGTTTATACAAATCAACACATGTGATACAATTACCTAAAACAATAAACATGCTTTGTACCAATGCACGTTTCTGCTTTTTAAAAAGATTATTTTTATTGATTTATTTTTGTTACAGATGTTTCTTTTTTCCCCCCATTGACACCCTCCTCCCAATCCCTGCTCCCGACCTGTCCCCAGCTTTGTTGTCACAGTTCAGCCCATATCACCACCTCATAGCAAATCAAACACATTAACTAATTTTGAAATATTTTTTAATATATTTTAGATTCATAGGAACTTGCAAAGATAGTGCTGAGAGATTTGGTTATGCATACATGCATATAAATTCTGTGGTTTATCTCTTTCCCTCCCCCTCTTCTGAGTTTTGTCAGTTTATACCCTACTTCAATGTCTTTGGGTCTATTTTGTTCATCAGTTTGTTTGGTTCATTAAGCAGAGAAACACAAATATCACATAATCACACTTATTTGTGGAACATTTCTGCTTTTGATACTGTAATATAAATATGTAAGATGTAACTATTTGGGTAATTTGGATGAAAGCTACACAAATACACAAAATCTCTCAGTATTATCTTTGCAAGTTCCTATGAATCTAAAATAAATTTTATAATATTTCAAAAATAGGTAATGTGTTTGATTTGCTATGAGGTGGTGATAAGGGCTGAACTGTGACCATCCCCAACTCATAAGTTTAAGTTCTAACTAATTCTCAGTACTTCAGTAATGTGACTGCATCTGATGATAGGCCTTTAAAGATTTTTATAATTTAAATGAGGTCTTTGGCGTGGGCATTAATATAATATGACTTGTGTTTTTCATTATAGAAGACATTAGAAAACACACACACACACACACACACACACACACACACACGCACACAAGACCATGGGAAGACTCTGGAAGAAGATGGCAATCTATAGGCCAAGGAGAGAGGCCTTAGAAGATGCTAAGTCTACTTGCATATTGATCTTGGACTTCTGTCATAAACAACTGTGAGAAAATAAATTTGTGTTGTTTAAGCCCTCAGTGTGTGATACTTTGTTTTGGCAGCTCTAGCGAACTAGTAAGTGGCATTTACAAGAAAAATATTGGAACCTCAGAAAGTCTGACAACATTCTAAGAATAAGTACTGTGATTTCTATTTTATACATGAGGAAACTAAGCCTTGGGCATTTACAAAACTTATTTAAAGTTACAAAACTAGTAAGATTTAGAATCGAGAGCAGAACTCTGCTCGGTCCAGCTTGCACTTTCCACCGCACGATGTTAGCACCAGACTCTTGTAAACCAAGATTTATTTTATTTTATTTTATTTTATTTTTTTTATCCTTACCCGAGGACATTTTTCCATTTTTTGTTTAGATAGAGTGGGAGGGAGAGAGAGAGAGAAACATCAACGTGAAAGGGACACATCGAGTGGCTGCCACCTGCGTGGCCCAACCAGGGCTGGGGACAAACTGCAACCAAGGTACGCGCCCTTAGTGGGAACCAAACTAGGGTCTCTCCGGACCACAGGCCGACTCTCCAAACGCCGAGCCAAACCAGCCAGGGCTTAAGATTTATTCTGAAGCATTGTGGGAAAAAAATAAAGACACTATGTAATTCTAATCATATTTAAACTTAGAACCAAATATTTTCTGAAAGTCAATACTCTGAGGAAGAAATGTGAGCACCTCACTGAAAAGGTATGGAGAAGACTTAGCATGTTTCATAACATCCTCGTGTATTTCATGACATGGCAGCCGAGGTCTTGTCTTCTATTTAGATTCTATGTAAAACACTACTTTTTTAAGTTTATAGCAGGATTAAAGCTTATGTTATGACAAGTACTATACTAGCCAGCAAGACATGTTATTAGTTGCCATATAATAATTGAATGTATTTTAGTTTACATCAGTCAAACCACTGAAACCTTGAATGACATGCACTCATTTTATCATAAAATAGTGTAAATTATGTCACAGTGTGGATGACATGTTAAGTTATTCTTCATTAAATTAAGAAAAGTAATGAAGAGACTGAAAGTAATTAATACCATATCTATACAAAAGAAAATCCTAACTTTTAAAACAAAATAAAAAAATATAAAATAATAACAGTACAGTTTTTTATGCACTGACTTATTACTGAAATGAAAAGGCAATAAACCATATTAGACTTTAACAAAGTGTGAAGATGTCTATGAACAAACGTGTATACGAGTGTATAATGACACGTGCAATCATGTCTACTTGTGTTTCATGAAATAATTAGGGACAGTCTTATGCTGTGTTAATAAAGTTATAGATAAAAGTACATAATCTGTCAATGAAATAACTATATAAGAATATAGAAGACTTATATATACCATTTGAAAATGACTAGAATTATACATTTTATTATATTATCTAGCGTCACTATTAATTATTCAAGTCCTCCATAAATCTTGCATTGTAAGGATCTCTAATGCAATTATTTACTTAAATAATATCTTAATACCATTTACACATTTTAGGGGACACTGTTTATTCTGCACTTTGGTGCAGATGGTGCAAGATGGTGATAGTTTAAGTTACAGAAGTGGTGGAAGCAGGTTTTTAGAGCTTACTGACATTAAACTCCTCCCCACGACAGTTCGAACAATGGAAATGTACTATGACAGCCTATTAGGAGACTTACCCAAGTGTGAAGGTGAAATACTGTCAAAGCATGAGTTTGAGTTTTTGCTCAATAGTTCCTTTATTCTAAATGGTGTAATATGGATGTCATGTAATGTATCTCTATAAGGGCTGCGTTCCTATCAATTCCTTTGTGATTTCATAAATCACTTGTGGTTTAATTTATAAGATCAACTATCCAAAGCTTACTCTAATAATTCTACTAGTAACATTGGTCAGAGTGGCAAAAGATCAAAATAATGAATACATAAAAAAAGTAAAGCCTAAGAATACATATTAAATTATTTTTCACTAGCTAGACACTAAAACAACTGATACAGAAATAACAACAAAATAATTTACTTAAAAAATGCCAGAATATTCTACCACTGAATGTTGTTGTGTCCGTGGTACTTGAACCTTCATTCTTGCATGTTTAAAAAAATAAAATATATATATATATATATATGATACATATATATGTCATTTTTAAATATCTTTATGCTTTCTTAATATTCTCAGGAAATGTAGATTAGCAAAACAAAATAAATACTTTGTAAAACACAAACAGTTACATAAAACAATTTAACAAAGAATAAAATGTTCTGTTCCTCTGATTTCCAGGTAGGCAATGTTACCAATTTCAAGATGATCATGCTTTTAAAATCCAAATAAACAACATGCTCACCCTCCAGGGAAGTTGCCTTTTTCATAATTTTTCACATTACTCACCCAAATAGGAAAAAAGATGGAAGGACAAGGAGAACTGATAACATGATTAAAAATGTGAATAAACTGAAAGATGGAGAATTTAATGTATTTCAACAAACATTGTGTTCAATACAAACTGCATATTGCATCATATACTAATAGGAAATGAAAGATTAATTTGTAAGATATTTTTTCTGCCATCAGAGTTCACAGTTTAGCCAAAAAAAAAAAGACATGTAATGAGATTTATAAAATAACTTGACAAATATTATCATGTAAATATGTAGATGAAAGTGGTAAAGATGTACAGGGAAGTCTAAGAATTCTTTATGTGTAGAGAAAAGAAATGAGGTTACAATGTGATACAGAGACTAGAACAGGAAGGATCTACTATGCTATGTACCTTGCTGGTTAATTTTGGACATGAGTCCTACATTCTTTGATTAAGTTTTGCTAACACAGATCTGAACTATTTATAACTGACTTACATGTTTTAATTTATACAGTTAAAGATTTTATCTTAATCCTTATACTTTTTAATTGCTAAAATGTTTTTTTTAAAGTTTGCTTTGTTATTTTTATGGTTTCTTAGTCTTTATTCATATTTAAATTTCTTATGTCTCTATATATACTAAATACACATATTTTGTCTTATGTGTCTTATAATATCATATCTGGAATTTATAAGACTGATTCTATAGTGTGCTGGTAGTAGCAGTTAGTCATGGGCCTTATTTGCCTGTGCATTTATTTTTGATCATGGACTTGGAAACATTTGAAGTTTTGGTTCATGTTAAATTTCTTTAAATTTGCTCTTTGTTGGAGTCCTAGAAGATTTATCAATCTAGAACCACTTCACCTCAACTAAATTTTCAGCTTGAGGTCTGTTGTTGCTGTTGCTATTATTTTCTGGTCACACATATAGTATGAATTGGGACCACAACACACATGAGGACTGACATGTGAGTATAAATTCTCAGTGGACTCTTCTTCCCCTACCCAACGTCAATGTCAACACAAACAGGTTTCCTGGTCACTTCCATCTGTGAAGGCTCATGGAGAGGGAGGCATGAAACAAGTGGCCTCTTTAATGTCATATATGGGTCTTAGATCACATATAAATTCTTGAGAAGGCTCTAATTTTTTCCTGTCAATTTTTACCCCAAATGACAATCAAAATAGAAGTTCAGTTCACCAATATTCAGTGCAAGTCTCCTGGGTGAAAGCCAACTCTTATAGTTGCTTAACTTTGAATTCTTTTTTTTTTATCCTCACCCGAGGAGATTTTTTTTGTTCAGGTAGAGAGAGAGAGAGAGAGAGAGAGAGAGAGAGAGAGAGAGAGAGAGAGAGAGAGACATCGATGTGGGGACAAACTACAACCCAGGTACATGCCCTTAGTGGGAACCAAACCCAGGTCTCTCGGGACCACAGGCCGATGCTCTAACAACCGCTGAGCCAAACAGGCCAGGGCTTAACTTTGAATTATTGCTTTCATTTCATTTTAGCCTTCAGGGAAAAATAAAGGGTAGCCCCTAATATCTGGAAACTAGCCTGGCATTCACAGCAAGGTTCTGTTATTCTTCCATTGAACATAATCTTATAGAATACCAATCTCAGATTGTGTTACTATGAGACCATGGTAAAGTAAGACAAGAAAAACCCATTTCATAATTTTCTCAAAACACTGACATAAAAAACAGTCACCAAACATCACTCACTCTGGGCTACAGTGAGTGAATGATACTTCTTTACCAATCCAGGTAAAATTTATTGAGATACGCAATTGTAGAAATGCTCTTGCTTTTTTTTTGTTTTTTTTTTTTACACTCAATCTAGCAGAAAAGCCTGTTTGCTTAAACCTCCCTCCCCAAATCACCTAACCAAAGGTCACATGTCATATACTACGTAGTTTCTAACATGCTGCACTGACACATCCCATGTTTCCTAGGCTGAGTGTTCTCCCTCTATGCAGTGGTAATAAATCCAAACCCATTTAATAGATATGTTCCTATTGACCTTTGGCTAAAGGGTACTGATGGCCTCCAAGGATTTTATTTCTTATCATTGTCATTATTTTGTCGAGTCACAGCTCAGTACAGTATGTTAAAATATTTTGAAAAACATTTATCCATCAGTTTTCACTGTTTTGCAATATCTAAAATACTTTATTACAAACATCTCCTATAAAGTACATTAAAAATAATCCAGAAAAATCAGGCAAAAATAAATCTAAATAGCAGTTAAGCATTGAGTATTTATTAATACATTTACTTTTACTTTGCTGTTTTGAAACAAAAAAAAGTTTAGAATTAATTTGTAAGTGGGTAAAATGTACTGGTCAAGCTGTGGAATTTTCAGTGTCATGCTTTGAATCCTACAGAAATCTTAACCACAATGGGACCATACCAGGAAGCCTAATCAGATGTAGCCATCTGATCCAAGGGAAGCTGGAACCCTAGGATGTGGCTCATCATAAGAATACTGCCCAAGAATGGCTTGCTATATGAGATACCAAACCATTTTAATATACATTTAAGTTCTTCTATGCACTACTCATTTGGGTAGCCAACCATCCCATATCATACAAAGTATATAAAATATATGTATGCAAAGCTTTTTGTTGTTGTTGTTGTTCAGATAGAGTGGCTGCCACCCACACAACCCAACCAGGACCGGGGAGAAACCACAACCGAGGTACGTGCCCTTAGCGGGAACTGAACCCGGGTCTCTCTGGACCGCAGGCCGACGCTCTACAGCTGAGCCAAAATGGCCAGAGCTATGCAAAGCTCTTTGAAAAAAATAATTCTGTTCATTTTTCTGTCAGTAAATCACTTACTTTTACTAAATGCCATATTTTTTTTTCATCACAAATATGCCTCCTTTAGAACTCTTCATACGTGAGAAATATCTGATAAAATTACTTTCAAATGTCATGAACTATTCATAAACATCAGATTTAACAATTGTGAGCTTTAAATATACTAAATATTAGATAATTTTGATGTTTCAGTTTTCTCTTCATATTTTGGAGACCATATACTTTTTTTTACATTTTTTGGTCTCAAAGGTTTTTTTCATAGGCCTTTGGAAAATCATACACTATAGGATTTTTTCTTATAATTCCAAATGGATAAAACTTCTTTTTCGGATATAGTGCCTTATATTCCCAATCACACCTTTTCTCAAGGAGGGAGAATGTGACAAGTTGGAAAAAACCCCTGAAAACTATGGGAAAGTTCAGAAGACACACAGAGAGAAGGCAGCAGAGCCACGCGGAGTATAAACCATAACGCAGAGCAGAGGAGAGGAGACTCAGAGGGACTGGCTGAAACAAGCAAGGAGACAAGCAGAGACCAAGGAACAAAGGCAGGAGCGTGGCAGACAACGAAAGCTCAAGTATTATACAGATGGTCAGGAATGGCTTCATAACTAGTACAAACAACTTGTGTCGAATGAAAATGCGCAGCCTCGTATACAAAATTGTTAAGCATTTCAGGACAGCAACAGCAGAGCATTAAACCAAGTACAAAGGCCATTTTGAACATGGGACCATGTGCAGCTGCATATGGCGCACACCTGTGAACTGCAGATGGCACTCCCACTCTTCCCAAGGAATGGCTTTCTGATAGTGGGCACGGACTCATATGCTCCCATATTACTGCCCTCCACACACTGAATCTTACTGCCCAGGCCAACTTGAGTACAGCACTCGTTTCGTTTGGACCTTGACAGAACTTAATACTCATTATGTACAATAGGAAAATAAATCAAATATGCAAACAAAGTTATTTAAATAAACTAAAATTGATATTTTATCAGTTACTCAAAGACGTCATGTAAATACAGTACATGATTGGTGCCAGGTCCAAGGGCACCAATGGACATTTGTCATATTCTCAATCTTACAGCATTTTTAGATGCTTTTGCATTAATCTTTAGTAAAGGTAAAGTGAAACAGTGTGCTTGTTTGGAAGACAAGTCCCCTAGCCCTTCTTCTTCTAACCAGAGGCGCCCCTCAGCCACTGCTATATAACACCACTGAATATATTGAGACTCTCAAATAATAACAATAATAACTCTCATATATATCCTGACATCTTCTGTATGCCAGAAAAATAACCCTATCCACTCTTCATGACTTACTCATTACTCTTCAGAACATTATAATTCTTTCTGCTACCTGAGATCAAAACAACATTGCTTTCTTTCCATTCCCTGACCCAGTCTGTCACGAATTCCCATCAATTCCACTGTGAACTTTCCCTCCCACTCAGGTCTTCCTTTCCAGCCACACTCTTCCCACCATAAGTCAGGACTTGATACCTCACACTCAGGCCACTTCAATGTCTCTCCACTCTATTTGCCCATGTTTCTCTCTACCTCTACTAATGTTCATCTTCTTCAAGAAGATTATATCATTTCATGTCTCAAAAGCTAAAACTAGCTCCTCATATTTTGGTTGCAGTTAGTTCTGACCCTGCGTGACATTCCTTCTTTTGACCTCTAATTTTCAGTCCCAAAATGCATTTCCTGTCCTTCATTTGCATTGCTCCCTTGTCCTATCATTATGTGTGAATTAAACAAGGCTACATATTGTGCTGCTATATTTCCCTGTATCCAAATCATTGTTTATGCTGTTCTTTACATCTAGAATACTATCTGAGTAATAAAAAGTCATAAGATGGGAAACTGAGTTAGTTGAGGTTCCAGGTTCACTAAAACAAACTTTGCAAGGGCATAGTTTTTAACTCTGTTTATTGATGTAGCATGAGTGCAAAGAATTCTGCCTGGCACATCTAATATATGTTTATTGAGTGAGGTAATAAGATTCTTTAAGTGATAAATATTCTACAATTCTGACGAATGGTGTCAAAGCATTTCAGATACCTCCAAAGACATTTTATATTGAGTATCCACATTTGCAAGACACTGAATTAAGCATGTTGGATAATATAGATATTAACAATCTAGAATGTGACAGGAGCGGCAAACTGGTTTGTAGAGGCACTTTTCTTATAAATAACTCCAGAATACTCATTTATCTATCATACATAATGGTCCAGTCATATTGATTATATACATAGCATTCCAGCCAGATGGATATGTATGAATATGTATGGCAAAAATAAAAAAAATTAAAAAAAATAACTTTCAGGAAATTTTCTAGAATATTCTGTGCAACTATAAATTTAGATTTTGTTTTTATTTTCTCAGATCTTTGTTTTTCTAGAATTCCATGCCAGCTATATACTATTCTTTTTCCTTAAGTTTATAAAGCTGTTTTTCTCTGGACACTTAACTCTCTGGGGGTTTCAGCCACTTAATGAGCCTTACACGATAATGATCCTTCAAACTAACCAGCAACACTGAATCAGCTCTAGGATGACCAACAAATAAGAGAAATGATGGCTGAAGCTGATGTGTAGCCAAGAAAAACAGGTAAAATTTAGAGAAAGAGTCTCAGTATGTTGACCTCATACAATAACTTAAAGAATTAAAGTCACAATACTTTGATTAAATGACAATCTTTGCACACTGATTTCTTAAGAATTTTATGCAGATATGTGTTGTAGTGAATTCATTTACAGGCCAAAATAGTCTTTGGGTATCTTGTGTTATAATAATTCCTGCCTGTTAGAATGCATTCAGATATTCAGTTCAATACTCACTAAGTATCAGAGCGATTAAAAGTTCCTCAAAGGCACTTCTTCCAGTGTTGAACAATCCTCTCCTTTTAATTGGATAGAGGAGAAAAGTGTTTACATTTTCAGCTTAATTATATATGACCTTGGCAATGGCAGCTAAGTTAACAACTAGATATTACAAAAGAGTCACGGTACATGTAATTACTATGAAGAATAACATGCCATGCTATTTATAAGTATTTATTAAAATACTTCATAAACAAAATTATGTATCTTAAAATACAGAATGCAACTCCTTTGAAATCCATGTTTCCCCCAGGACTACATTTCATAAACAAATTGTTTTCCACATTTAAATTTTGCCTTCTGCCCATAGTCTTGACCATTGCTTCTTCTCTCTGTTTCCTTCCTAAAAAGTAGAACTACAAACAATACACAAAAGAGGTAATATCATTTCAGAAATCTGAAGAGGTTCTGTGGGGTTCATGCAGTGTTATTTTTGCTGAAGTTGTTGTTGTTTTAAAAACCTTACTTAGTGTGCCCGGCTGGTGTGGCTCAGTGGTTGAGTGTTGACAAGAGGTCGCAGGTTCAATTCCCAGTCAGGGCACATGCCCAGGTTGTGGACCTGATCCCCAGTGGGGGGCATGCAGAAGGTGGCCAATTGATGTTCTCTCTCATTGATGTTTCTATCTCTCGCTCCCTCTAACTTCCTCTCTCTCTAAAATCAATAAGGGGGAAAAAAATCTTATTTAGTACTGTCCTAACAGTTAAGGAAGCATCAAAGATGAAGCACTACAGGCAGATCAGTGAGTTACACTTTCAACCTCTAGCCTAAATATGTTTCATCATTTCTCATTTTCTTCATATTACACATTGTATCAAATAAAATGCATTACAAATTAGTGATCACAAGGGATAGAACTGAAGACTACAGAAGAGGTTAGTAAATGTTTTCTGTAAGTACAAATAGTAAATGAATGGGGGGAAGGTATGATACTTGAAAAACAAAAATGAGGAAAAAGAAAAACATAAAAGTTATGAATATATAATACTAGAAAAATGAACATGAAACACTAATGTCTCAATAGCATAGTGGTGGACAACAGGGTCTTGAAATTAGACAAATCTGAGTTCAAATCCCAACTCTCACATTGTATCCTTGAGTAAATTACTTCACCTCTCTAATTCTAAGTGTCTTTATAAAGGTATAGGAAATAATTATAGTATTTAGTTCTTAAGCTTGTTGAGAAAATTGAATTAACTCACATAAAGCTTAACATGGTACCTGCAACATAGTAAGTACCCAATAAATAGGAGAAACAGAGTGAAAGAATGGGTGGTAGCTTTGTTTTGTTTAGTTTTCACAGTTAATAATCCCATAGAATTCTATAGTATCAAATTATTTTTTTTTCAATTTGGATATAATTGACAGACAACATTGTGTAAGTTTAAGGTGTACAGGTATTTACTTGTTACAATTATATATTAGAATATGATTACCACTGTAGCTAAACTCCAGCATGTCACATTGTGAACAGTTCTTTTTTATGGTGAGAACATTTATGGTCTAGTCTCCTAGCAACTTTCAAGTACATAATGCAGCATTATTAACTATAATCACAATGCTGTGCATTAGGTCCCCAGAACTTACTCATCTTCTAACTGAAAGTTTGCACCTTTTGACTCAACTATTCCCATTTCTCCACACCCCCATCCCTTGGTAATCACTATTTTAGTCTCTGTTTCTATTGAGTTTGGATTTTTTAGAGTGTACATATGAATGATATTATACATTATTTGTCTTTCTCCACAATTTTTATTTATTTTTCATTATTTTTAAAATATGTTTTCCCTACTGGGCTATAACCTCATGAGGAAAGGATCTTGTCTGTCCATAAATGTATCCCAGTGCCCAGCACCGTCTCTGGCATGGCATACATGCGCATTAAAATTTTTTGAGAGCATTAATGGACCCAGAATAAAAAATCATAGGTTAAAATGAAAAAAATAATAAAAATAAAAACCACACTTATTTACAGTTGTGTACAAATAAGTTCTTAGTCTCAGTGACTTTATATCATGGGGATAACAGTAGCACTCAATATTGTTGCTGTGAGGAGTTAGGGAGAAAGATAGTCTGATAAATACAGTGGTTCCCCCTTATCCTCGGGGTGGGGTATATCCCCAGTAGATGCCTGAAATCTTGGGCAGTACTGACCCCTGTATATACTATGTTTTTTCCCTATGTATACATACCTATGCTAAAGTTTGATTTATAAATTAGGTACATTAAGATGTAACAGTAACTAATAATAAAATAGAACACTTCTAACAATATACTGTAATAAAGTTATATGAATGTGGTCTCTCTCAAAATATCTTGATGTATTGTACTCACTCTTCTGGTGATGATGTGAGATGATAAAATGCTATTAATTTGAGAACTTTTGCCTTTTCACTTAAGTGAAGCACTTTCTGGCTTCAGCATCGCTACTCTTATACTTTAGAGTCAGTAAAGCAATAGTTACTGAACACAAGCACTGCAGTACTGTGACAGTCAATCTGATACCAAGATAACTACTAAAGTCTCCGGACTAAGGTTGGGGGAGCAGCTGATACAGCCTGGAGACACAGGCGTTAGGGAGCAAGACTCGCATCATCAAGCTACACAGAACAGTGTGTGATTTAAAATTTGTGAATTGTTTATTTCTGGAATTTTCCAATGAATACTTTTAGACTATGGCTAACCGAGGGTAGCTGAAACTCTGAAAAGAGAAACCGCACATAGGAGTGGATTTATGCACAAAGGCATTGAACACAATGCTTGAGATATAATCGGTGCTTAATAAATGCAACCTTAATCAAATTTAGTTGTTTTTATTTAAGCTTAGACTGACTATAAAATTAATCTAATCAAATTTATGTATTCTCCAAGCATTTTGGTTATTATACTATTTAATGTCTGTCTGTGATACATAATTTTATAATTTTAAATTTTATAATAAATATAAAAGCAACTTACATTTAAATCCATGAGGTATTTTTACCTTTCAATAACTCCATAAATAAAATGTAAAGGAAGTCATGTTTTTTATAATTGTATGCTCTTAAAAGAAAATCCACTGATCTTAGTATGGAGAACCTAATTGATCACTTATGCCAAAACAGCACACTGCTCACTCTGCACTCTCTGGTTTTAAATTAAAAATGAATGTGTCTACCCATGCTCACTAGTAATTTATTGGAACTCATCAATATTTCATGTATGCCATAGGTCAACCCTATGTTGTGCATCTAATATAGCAATGTATGAGGTGTTGCTGGGACCCACCCAGTGCCTGGAGAAGCTTCATCTTCAGCGGAAGATGGCATTACCAGGGAACATGCTGAACCAAGGAAAAGAAATCAATGGTCTTTCTCTATCCTGCTGTAAAATTAATGATGACTCTCCATGAAACTATAAAACCAATATGTCTCTTACTAAGTATAAGAAAGGAAAGCACAGAATATCTTCAACACAATAAAGTTAAGATTTTCAAAACACAGCCATTAAAGACACATTTTTAGTAATATTTAATGTCACTGGAAAATGCCAATGATATGAGGTTAAATGTGAAATGAGAATGGAAAGCAATGTATAATATAGAACCAGTTTCACACAATTATCTTTTGTATACACTTATGTTTCAAAAATAGACTGGAAGAAATTAGTAAATATGATCATAGCAGTTGTCTCTAAAAATCTGTGTTATGGATACTTTTTTATTTTCTTTTTAATTGCATGTTAGGTCAATTAGATTCTCACTCTCAGAAAATAAAAATACCTGAGAAATTGACAACAGTGCGAGTTGAAGCTGAAAGCAAAAAAATATACTACATATGATTTCTGGAGAGACTATAATAGACTATGTATAGGCAGGCCCAAGTTATGAGAAAGTAGAAATTAAGAGGAAGCAGAAGTCTAGAGTCAGTTAAAAATACAGAGTAGAGGGTGATGTAGTTAATTTACTTTCAAAGAAAAAGCCGAGAGTACTTGACTCCAGTAACTGACTCTTGTGAAGCACAGGAATGAATATCCTGTAGCCTGACAGCCCATAGGTCAGTGGTTCTCAACCTTCCTAATGCCAAGACCCTTTAATACAGTTCCTCATGTTGTATGTGGGTGTTATCTGCATGTGGGCGGACCTGCCTGGAGACAGACAGAGGAGTGGTGTCTAGGTTCCTAAGACCATCAGAAACGTGTTTTCCAATGGTCGTAGGTGACCCCTGTAAAAGAGTCATTCGACCCCCAAAAGGGTTGCGACTTACAGGTTGAGAACCACTGCCATAGGCCCTTAGCCCTTCCTGGGGTATGTATAATTTTACTATGTTTCCTGCCTGATTGAGGCTGAATGATTTAGCTATGTCCAGGCTTCTATATGAGTACAATAAATCCCATTACAGAAGCTAATATAAGAGAATCTCTTCCTTACAATAAGAGTGTAAATAAAATAACAACTATTGTTTAAAGAAGGAAAATAATATATTCTATAGATTCTAAAACCCATGGTGGCTCCACACTTTCTTTCTGAGTGAGTTTTAAGGGATGTCATATGGTGGAACCTAGATAGGAATGATCTTGATGCCACAGCCCATAGTAAACACACCACTAATTGTGTATTTCAGGAGCCTTTAAATGGTATCTGCATAACAAATGTTACTTAGCTCCTCTTTCCATTTGAAGTGGATGGGAGATTATACATGGATTAAACTGCCTTTTTATTTTTTATTTATTTATTTTTTTTATCCTCACCCGAGGACATTTTTCCATTTTTTGTTCAGGTAGAGTGGGAGGGAGAGAGAGGAACAGAGAGAGAGAGAAACATCGATGTGAAAGGAACACATTGAGTGGCTGCCACCCACACGACCAACCAGGGCCGGGGACAAACTGCAACCGAGGCACGTGCCCTTAGCAGGAACTGAACCCGGGTCTCTCCAGACCGCAGGCTGATGCTCTAACCGCTGAGCCAAACCGGCCAGGGCATAAACTGCCTTTTTAAATCCAAAGTTCATATGGAACTGAAAAAGACCCTGAATAGCCACAGCAATCTTGAAAAAGAAGGACAAAGTAGGTGGGATCACAATAACAGATGTCAGGTTATACTACAAAGCTACTATATTCAAAACAGCCTGGCATAAGAACAGGCATATAGACCAGTAGAACAGAACAGATAACCCAAAAATGGACCCAAGGCAATATGTTCAATTAAAATTTGACAAAGGAGGCAAAAGCATACAATGGAGTAAAGACAGCCTCTTTAATAAATGGTGCTGGGAAAATTGGACAGCTACATGCAAAACAATGAAACTATACCATCAACTTACACCATACACAAAAATAAACTCAAAATGGATAAAAGACTTAAATGTGACCCGTGAATCCATAAAAATTCTAGAAGAAAATGTAGGCAACAAAATTTTGGACATCTTACACAGCAGAATTTTCACTGATACATCACCTAAGGCAACAGATACAAAGGAGAAAATAAACACATGGGACTACATCAAACTCAAAAGCTCTGCACAGCAAAAGAAACAACCATCAAAATGGAAAGGCAACCCACTGTATGGGAGAGCATAATGGCCAATGATATATCAGATAAGGGGTTAATTTCCAAAATATATAGAGTACTCATACAACTCAACAAAAGGAAGACAAAGAACCCAATTAAAAAATGGGCAGAGGAGCTGAATAGACACCTCTCTAAACAGGACATACAAATGGCTAAGAGACATATGAGGAAATGCTCAGCATCACTAATCATCAGAGAGATGCAAATTAAAACAACAATAAAATATCACCTCACACATGTCAGAATGGCCACCATCAACAAATCATCAAACAACAAGTGTTGGTGAGGGTGTGGAGAAAAGGGGACTCTAGCACACTGCTAGTGGGAATGCAGATTGGTGCAGCCACTATGGAAAACAATATGGTGTTACCTCAAAAAATTAAAAATTGAACTGCCATTTGCCCCAGTGATCCCACTTCTAGGAATATACCCTAAGAAGCCTGAAACACCAATCAGAAAGAATATATGTACCCCCATGTTCATAGCAGCACTATTTACAATAGCTAAGATCTGGAAATAGCCCAAATTCCATCAGTGGACGAATGGATGAAAAAGCAGTGGTACATATACACAATGGAATGCTATGCAGCTGTAAGAAAGAAAGATCTCTTATCCTTTGAGACAACATGGAGGGACCTGGGAAGTGTCATCCTAAGTAAAATAAGCCAAACAGAGAAAGACAAGTATCATATGATCTCACTTACTTGTTGAATATAATGAACATAACAGTCTGAGGAATAGGGTAGTCCCAGAGATGTAGAAGTGTGCTAGAGACTTACAATCCCCAGAAGAGGGGGTGGTGAGGGAGAGATAAACCACAGAACTTATATGCATGTATGCATGAACAGGATGGGGAGGGCGGAGTCAGTGGGGTGAAAAGGAGAAACATCTGTAACAAAAATAAATTAATTAATTAAAAATAAATAAATGCTTAGAAGAGGAAAAAATAAAATAAAATACTTAAAAAAATAAATATATCCATGAAATGAGAGGTTCTGTGCCTCCATAAATGCTCAGATGTTGCTGAGCATAACATAGAACAGAACTGGAAGAAAGCTCAAAATTGTTTGTTGTTGACACTTACCTCTGACTGTGCTTTCACGGCTGCTTAAAGAGCTGTTAGAAAACAGTTTTTTCTTCTCTGACTTTCCATTGTATACTCCCCTCCTACACTCAAACTCAAAAAGGACTAAGAAGAAGAATTAGTTATGTGTCTCACAAGTTAAGGAAAGATGTTGGTGGTGATATCTGAATGGACATTATAGTTACAAGTGTCCCAGATTAGGACAGCATAGGCCTATAAGTATCCAAGATTGATAGGTCCACATAAGGACTTGTTCAAACTAGCACTAATGCCTGTTTGAGGTAACATTAAGAAAGATAAGAAAAAGAAAGTCTTGATAAAGGATTATTTTTAAAAATGCAATTTTTGCACTAGGCTGATTATGGATGACAAGTAATTCTACTTCATACACAATCATAGTTGATTGATAATGACTACCTAGAGCACAGTGAAGAGAAAAAATTAAGAACCAAGTTAGGGATGGAAATATGTTCTAGGATCAATTAAGAAGGTCTGCCACTGGCCTAGTTGGCTATATAACTGCCATTTCTAGACAAATGAAGTAGTGGGTAGAAGGAATGATGGTGCGAAAGGAATAGAGATTTTTCAGTTCAAATATCTGTTCCACATCTTATTCATGTGGGATTTTGTGGACGTTAGTTAACCTTTTCCCTTAGCCTCCATTTAAAAAAAATAATTAATTTGTTTGTTACAAATGTTTCTACTTTTTCCCCTATTGACACCCTCCTCCCCACTCCCATTCCCCCTCCATGGTATTGTAGTCTGTGTGCATTGGTTATTCACATGTGCATATCAGTTCTTTGGTTTAAATCTTCCCACCCTCCCCCACCCCCTTCCTCTGAGGTTTGTCAGTCTGTTCCCTACTTCCATGACTCTGGGTCTGTTTTGTTTATCAGCTTATTTTGTTCATTATATTCCATAAGTGTGATATTTGTCTTTCTCTGATTTAGTCTCCATTTTTTCATCATAGGAATGATAACACCTATTTTATAGTATTTTTTATGAGAATTAAAAATAAAATAACAGGTAAAGTCCACAAAATATTTTGAAACACACACTAGTTGTCCAATAAAATGTTAGATCCCTTCTTTCATAATCTTTGATTATACAATGCTAATACTAATGTCTTACAATTAATTATAAATGCACAGCCCACATTATAGGCTTAGGCTCATGATTTATTATAACTACACCTTTCCAAATCTTTGGCCCATGATAAGTTACAAGTATACAGCCCAAATCATAGGTACATTATTAGCTATATTTGTACAGCCTATACTATAGGCTCACAGTTGATCACAACTGTATTACCCTATACTTTAGGTCCACACATTGCAGTTTCTGCTATTGTAACATAAGAAAAAAACATGCAAACATCACAGTTAAACTATAGACAGATGACTTAGAAAAAATGTGGTTCTTGTGGCAAGTACCTAAACAACTACGCATAAGGTAGTTTGTTTTCACTTAATAAAAATGGTGACATTAACTCTTATTTTGAAACATGAAAAAGATGAAAACTCTCTGTACTCTGCTCAATTTTTCTGAAATCTAAAACTGCTCTAAAATTATTAAAATTTAAAAATGTATTCATAAGTCTATGATAATTAAAATAAAATCGAGGTGCACCCATGTGCCACTACTGCAGTCAAGAAACTCCTGGCTCCTTTCTCTGTCGGCCCTGCTTCTGTTCTTCCTGTTACTCGTCATCTACAGTCGGCCCTTGTTTATCCTGGTTAATAAGTTCCAGACTCTACCACGATAAATGAATTTCCGAAAAGTAGGATTCTTTATTTATACAGCCGTCCCTCGTCACTTCACGCTTGGACTTTCGCGGCTTCACTCTATCACGTTTTTTTTCCCACATATAACGTTATAGTATAGTATAGCATGGTATGGTATGGTATGGTATGGTGTGGTATGGTATGGTATGGTACGGTACGGTATGGTATGGTATGGTATGGTATGGTATTTTTAAAACACCACGATAGAGTGAAGCCATGAAAGTCGAAGCACGAGGTGGCGAGGGCCAACTGTACTTTCTGAGAGGGTTGGATGAACAGTGAGTGCTATGAAAAGACAGGTATTCTGACTTTTTGGTGAGGCTGATACCTATATTACTAAAAAGGAGTATATAGTTCAACTCTATTCCCAAACTACTAAAAGAAACAACTTTGAGAAGGTCAGTTAGGATCCAACTATTTTCTTTGCTTGTGTTATAAAGCCTAATGCTAAAGATTGTTTTCCTTATGCTGCTTGATTAATTCCAAGTGAAAAGCATAAGCTGGATCATTCCACAAACACTGAATCTAAAATTCAAAAGTAATTTGCAAAAATATCAGTCGGGTGTACTAAGAGAACTCATTTTGTTCAGGCTTCATTTTAGCCACTTTTATGCAGGACTGAGCCAATAAAGCAGTACGCCTCAGCCACTTAGTTATTACAATCGCTCTTCCAAAACTTGTGTTTCCAACAATTTTACTACTGCATTTATGATTTCTTTGGATTCCACTTACCCCATATTATCATCAGGCAAATCAAAATTATACTTCAGCTACAAAAAAACCCTTTAGTTACCTTTTTAGAAAATATGTTGTCTCATCAAACCTGCATAATTTCTTTCAGTTAGAAAAATATGTGATCGTTTATCATGTTGTAAGAAAGATCACTTTACCAAGTATAAACCACTCTGGTATTCATCATAAACCTTCATATTGACCCCAGGATTCTTCCCTTCTGGGTAAAAATCTTCCATCTCTAGTGGTCAGCTAGTTAAATCTTTCCTCATTAGATGATGAGCATCAAAGAGCTTGAAGAGACAACTAGGGAGGAGGAGAAGCCATGGTTTTAAAATTTTTTCAGAATATTATCATATTTATTTATCTATGCTGTAACACCTCTCCACTCTAATGCACCTCCACTTCCTCTGCTTTTAAATAAACAACAACAAAAAATTTTTAAGCCTACACAAGCCAAGCCTCTGCTAGTATCTATAAAAATCTAGATCTAATTAAAAAATAAAGTCAAAATAGTAAATAATAATAACTACCATTATTATTAGGCCACTGGTTACTTGTCACATAGTCCTTGGCTAGGGAAACATTTTACATTTTAAACTTAGTTTAAGTTTTGGATGAATTTCTGGCCAAAAGATCACATCAAACCTCTTAAATATGTGTTCAAGCAAAGGTATTGAGAACATCCTTATACATGGAGACTTAACAATGCCAGTCTTGCAGTCTTGACACTTTTGGTGAGAAAGTACCTGTTATTTGTTGTTGTTGTTTTGTTTGCTTGTTTATTTGTTTGAGCCAGCAACATGAGTATCATAGGTGATACAATACAGAATATATTTACATGGGATGTTCTCTTTGTACTGCACAGAATACTTCTGGCCATTCCATCTCACGATAGTGGTAGAATTCTCTGTTCATACATTTCTTACTTTAATATAGCTAAGTAGAGCATGGCATTAAATACTGCATCATAAGGCTTTTCATACAAAAAGGAAAACCTAAAGAGATCATGTAGTTATTCACACCTATCAGTTTAGAGACGACAAATCTCAAAGTCCAAGAACTTGGGTGAAATCACAGAGCTGGTTTTAGCCAAGTGCCTCAACAAGACTCCAGAATGCTGAACACATCTTTCCAGCAAAAGAAGGAAATTAAGTGTTTTGTTTAAATGCCCATATATGAAATCCAAATCATAAAGAATTGTATATGTTCAATGTTTTAAAAACTACCATATATTATGCATGAATAATTATAAGTATTTGTGTATGACTAGATTTATACTCTGGATTTTTGCTTCAAATTAGTTGTGTCAGAGACTAATTTTTCCCCACAATCCATTCTCCCTTTCTCCCTATTAGTAAAATTCTTCAGCACTTGAATTTCAGCAAGGTACATGATTATGCAGCATGGGATTATACTTCCAAGACTTTGTTGGCAGCTAGATACAGCTACTTTACTGAGTTCTAAGCAAATGAATATAAGCAGAAGTGATGTGTTCAATCTGTATATAATATTGTTGAAAAAAATGCTCTTGTTCTTTGCTTCCTTTTTGCCCCACTTCCTTGGGGCAGGTATATGGATCTGCCACCCATGTGATACACAAAACACTCATTATTGTTCAAACCATGAAACAGATGAAACCTGGTCATAAAAGGACTACGCAATAGACCTGCTCTTATACACTGGACTACCTTTGTACTTCTGCAAGGTGTTGCGGGAGGGGAATAAGCCTTCTTTTTGAACCACTGTATTTTGTGGTCTATTTGTTATAATAGCTTAACCAATACCCAACAAAAATATACTAACTTTGTCCCCTTCATTTTGTGGAAATAACAATTTATCATAAACCTTATCAGGCAGCACTTCCCTATAGAGCTATTTTCTGACCCATACAGGTTAAAGTGGCCACTTCTTTGTACCTGATAGTGACTCTACTAGAATA
The DNA here is from genome assembly GCF_014108415.1 of Molossus molossus. Taxonomy (NCBI): domain Eukaryota; kingdom Metazoa; phylum Chordata; class Mammalia; order Chiroptera; family Molossidae; genus Molossus; species Molossus molossus. The sequence continues at coordinate 44,958,547 of NW_023425401.1, forward strand.
TGTACAACACTTAGTTGTACCTATTTGTTTATAATAAACTAGACTGGAAACTTGTAGGGGGCAGGAAGAGTATCATCCATGTTCATTTCTCTAATGCTTAACATGGTATCTGAGACATAGAAGGTGCTTAAACAATACACAATGAATGAATGAATGAATGAATGAATGAATGAATGAATGAATTTTTCACAGTGATTTAGAACAATATCGAAACTTTAATATTAATGAACTTTAATATTAATTTTACTATAACATGGCTTAATTGAAAGCATTCTCATATATAGTAAGAGAAAGGCCAAGTGTTTCAATACAAACCTGGGAAAATATAAGCATTCCAAGGTGGTAAAGAGACTGAATCATCTGCTGTTTAACTGGAAATCTTTTATAGTGTTTCAGATTCAGCACCTTCCTGAGCAGATTGAAGGCTGTTGTTGCTACTTTCTTCCCAAAGCACAAGTACCCTTCAAATTATTTTCTGTTAATTGGTATATATATATATATATATATATATATATATATATATATATATTCACAGTCTTTTAAAGTCAGTTTGCCTTTCTCATTTACATTAGTAAAACCTATTATCCAATTGAGTATAAGAAAGTTAAATATAAACTGATGATATCAACAATTTAAAAATATTGCTAAAAGACACTTTTACTGAAAAAAAATCCAAACATAAAATAAAACTAGTTGGTATAAAACAAGTTAGTTATCTGGAAATAGTAGAGACAATGAGAGGGAAAGTATTTTTGAGTGAAACATCAGAGCATGATTATGTATAAGAGAACAGATAGAGGAAAGACAAGAAAAATGTTTGGCATAGCAATAAAGTCTTTGCATGATAGGATGACCACATTTAATCCTTGACAGTAAACAAAGGCAGAAATGCTTTCTAAAACTATTTAATTAAGTGAAACTCTTAGAAGCTGCCCTGTAAATCTCCAGAGAGGAAGCAGGCTGGCTAAAGGATAGGTTTTATTGTTGTCACTGGTACAGTTGATTGGTTTTTAATTTGACCTATAAATGACAGTCACACCTAGGAAAAAGAATCAGTAATGCATTTGACACAGACTTCTTTCCTGTAGCAGAGTAAAAGAGACACAAAAAGCAAAGTCTAAAAGGCAAGCTATACAACAGCAACAACAAAAGGGCTTGTTTATGTCATCTAAAATATTTAAGCATCCTACATTTTTCTTGAAGAATTGAGCCCTTGGGGCCAAGTCTAAGCAGGAGATACCAAAGTACCAGGAAAATGAGCTATTGGAAACTAATGTCTTTTATTCCATAAATGAACAGTCAACATAAGAATTTAAGTAGTTCCTGCAATTGGCCATGGCCAAAGTTAATTATTATCAGGAATTCACATGTTGAAAGGGAGTTTGGTGTTGTATTTGGCCCTTCCTTGTTCTCCACCAACTCCTATGTTCAGAGTGACCATATATCCTAGTTTGCCCGAACAGTCCCAGTTAAGTTAATGCCTATTTACTTGACTTGACTATTAATTTTTATTCTAAAAATTCTTCCAGATAATAAATTATACGCTCATTCCTTTAAAGAACAAGTCTTTTAATTATACATATATGTAAACTATTTTTATACAGTTTACATAGGTTATAAGTTTCAGGAAAAGAGGAATCATATTTTATCTTGTTACTAGACCTCTAAAACTTAATGAATGCACATAATGAATATTCAATAGCTTTTTGTTGAAATTAACAAATGGGAGTCAACATTTAGGCAGCCAAATATAATCATAAAGTACTTACTTACTCTCTACATCTTAACTGAAAACACAGTAAACTAAATTTAGTCCAACACACATAAGATTAAAGTAAAATGTATATATATTGGCATATCTAATTATTTTACGTTATCTCAGTTATGTAAAACTTATGCAATCAACATTTCTATTCAAGTTATTTCTCATGTTTTCATTTATTCTGATTTTCATTTACTTTTTTAAATAAAGGTAAATATAATAAAATATTCAAATAATTATACAAGTATAAATATGTAAAGATGCTTACATGCTTAAATTGTTGGCTGAAAGCCAACATAATGACCAAGTAGCTAGAAATATTTGTCAACTGAAATATGAAAAGTTGATTACATATATGAAAACCAACACATGACGATATGTACACTTGAAGGTGGCAGCGGGCAGGAGTGGAGGGAGGGTGAGTGTGTGAGAGAGTGAGCTAGTGTGTGAGAGAGTGTGAGTGGACATGAAGGTAGACGACCAAACTCCGGCAGTGCAGAGACATGGAGCAGAAAGTTCCTATGCTATGGACGAAGTAGATGGCTACAACGGTAAGCAGCCCTTCAGGGCATTCTCCCTGCGCTTCAGGGAGGTCCCCCCATTTTGGAAGATCCCAGGTCTTCCCTGGGAGGAGGCAGTGGGAGCAGCTAGGGCCCAGCAACCTGAGCCCGCCAGCGCACTGGCACCATCGGACCAGTGTACACTCTGTGTCAATACAGACCAGTGCACAGTAGTGAACTTCCCAAGGTGCCTGTCGTGGAAGCCACAAACACCATCCCCCAGCACCATCCCCCATAGTAGCAGCCCAATCAGAGTCGAGATATACACCCAGCAACAGAGGCTGGGGAGCAGAGATCCATCGCCAGGCAACAGAAGCACGGAACAGCAGCTGAGACCCATCCCCAAAAACTACAGCAACAGGAACTGAGCCCCATGGGGCAGCAGCACTCCTCAGCCACCAGCGGTGGGACCTGGGACTCCACAGAGGCCTGTGTGGTCCAGCAGCCTACAAGTACAGTCGGAAGCTGGAGCCCAAGAGAGGCTGATGAAATCCAGCTGCCCACTCACGAGAACTGCAGGGTGTGGGGCACTAGAGAGGCCTGTACAACCCAGCAGAGACTGTGCTATCCAGTTACCCATGGGACCTGTGGGGTGCTGAAGCACCAGAGAGGACTGTGCAACCCAGCAGCCCATAACATAGGCATAGAGCCTGGTCCCACAAAGGAACTGTGTGATCCAGTTACACAAGGAACCTGCAGGGTGCGGAGGCACCAGAGAGGCCTGTGCGATGCAGCTGCACACAAGATAAGATTAGAGGATGTGAAAATGGAGGCGGAGAGAATGGAAGCTACAGAGATGATCTCCCAGGACCAAATGGGAATTACAACTAAAATAAAGACAAATCCTCAGAAAAAAAAAGCAACAGAAAAGCAGCAGGGCAGGACCATATAACCAGGGACACTGGTAGGATCTACGGAGGCGTGAGAGGGTGGTGGGCTGGGAGGCCACGGACAGCAGCAGTCTTAGCTGTGAGCAGTGCCCTTGGGGAATAAAGACCAAGACTGCTCCACAGCGCTGAGAGCCAGAATAAAGTGCCAAAATACCCACAGCCACCCACCTAGGGGCTACAGCAGAAGGAGGGCAGACTGGGTTGGAACTCTGTGTGGACAGCTGAGATTTGGAGGGCACTCAGAGTTTTTGCTGAGTTGCGGCCACAAAGGAAGGTGGCCAGTGTGCTCCTTCCTCGAGCTGTGGGGAACAGGAGCAGCCCCAACCCCTTGGATATTCAGCCTTTCCCAGGTGCGGCAAAGAAATGCAAATTGAGGCTTAATAACAACCAGCATCTATCCCACCCTCTGGAAATCCTCTTATGCAGAACACCAGGGCTATATTCCAAGATACTGAGTAACTGAGACTACTAGCCACCAGGAAAAAGCTAAAGGATAACTGAACCTTTCCTGGGCTTGCAAGTCTACCCAGGAAAGTAAGACTTGACAGTGGTATTTAACGTCGGCCCACCCAGGCCCATCCAAACCTAGTAGAAGAAGCCATAAACAGCAGAACACTAACACCCACAGGAAAAATTTGGCAGGCTCCAAAACCCACTGAGATTGCCAAAAGGGTGAAACAAAGAAACAAATCCCAAATGAAAGAACAAGAGAAATCTATTGAAGGTGAGATCAATGAAATGCAGCTAAGCAAATGATTAGAGGTAGAATTCACAGTCACGGTCTTAAGGAAGCTCAACAGCATGAGTAAGGACATCAGCACCATGAGAACAGCTATAGAAACACTGAAAATCAACCAAGTGGAAATGAAGAATGACATAGCAGAAATTAGGAACACATTGGAAGGATTAACCAGCGGAGTAGAGGAAGCTGAGGACCATATCAGAGAATTAGAAGCCAGGGTAGAAAAAATCAACCAATCAGAAAACCAAAAGGAAAAAACAATTAAAAAACAGGAAGACAGCTTCAGAGAACTGTGGGACAACTGGAAAAATAATAACATTCGCATCTTAGGAGTCCCCAAAGAGGAAGAAAATGGGCAAGGGTTAGAGAATATATTTGAAGAAATAGTGACAGAAAACTGCTCTGACTTGGTGAAGGAAGACGGCATTCAAGTTCAAGAAGCACAGAGAGCCCCAAGTAAGAAGAACCCAAACAGGCCCACACCAAGACACATAGTAATTAAAATGCCAAAAATTAAAGACAGAAGCAACAGGTTACCTACAAAAGAAACTCCATAAGGCGCTCAGCTGACTTCTCAAGAGCAACACTACAGGCCAGAAGGGAGTGGCACGAAGTAATCAAGGCCATGAAAAACAAGGATCTGAATCCAAGAATACTCTATTCAGCAAGGCTATCATTCAAATGAGAAGGTCAAATCAAGAGCTTTCCAGACACAAAAAGGCTAGGGGAATATAGTAACACCAAACCAGCACTGCAAGATATGTTAAAAGGACTGCTGTAAGTAGTAGAAGAAATAGGAAGAAATATATAAGCACACTAAACAAAATGGCAATAAATAAGTACATATCAATAATCACCTTAACTGTGAATGGTTTGAATGCTCTTATAAAAAGACACAGAGTCTTGGATAAGAAAGCATGACTCACATATATGTTGTTTACAAGAGACCCATCTAACAAGAAAAGACTCACATAAGATGAAAGTGAAGAGATGAAAAAATCTTTCAAGCAAACGGAAAGAAAAAAAAGCTGAGGTAACAATACTCATATCTGATAAAATAGACTTCAAAATGAAGGCCATAACTAGAGACAAAGAAGGCCACTACTTATTATTGAAAGGATCTATCCAACAGGAAGATATAACCTTGGTAAACATATATGCACTGAATATAGGAGCACTCACTATATGCACAAACATATATTAAAAATCTTCTGGAGGACTTTAAAGGAGAAATCAACAGCAATACAATCATAGCAGGGGACTTCAACACCCTGCTGACATCACTGGATAAATCATCTAGACAAAAAATTAACAAGGAAACACAGATTCTAATTTAAGCACTAGATCTAATAAATTTAATAGGTATCTACAGAGAATTACACCCTAAAACTGAAGAAATACTTTCTTCTCAAGTGTACACGGAACATTCTCAAAGATCGACCACATGTTAGGACACAAACTAAGTCTCTACAAGTTCAAGAAGATTGAAATCATATCAAGCATCTTCTCAGATCACAATGGCATGAACTAGAAATCAATTGCAACAAGAACATGCAAAGACCTTTGAAAACATGGAAGCTAAATAGCATGTTATTGAAGAATGAATGGGTTACCATGGAGATCAAGTAGGAAATTAAAAACTCCTGGAAAGCAATGAGAATGAACGCAGAACAACACAAAATCTATCGGATGCAGCAAAAGCAGTTCTGCGAGGGAAGTTCATAGCACTACAGGCCTACCTCAAGAAACAAGAAAAATTTCTAATAGACTATCTAACCTCACAACTTAAAGAACTAGAAAGCAAACAAAAAGAAAATCCCAGAGCATGTAGAAAGAAGGAAATAGTAAAGATCAGAGTAGAAATAAATGACATGGAGAACAAAAAGCAATTCAAAGGATCAATGAAACAAAAATCTGGTTCTTTGAAAAGATAAACAAGGCTGAAGGACCCTTAGCTAGACTCACCAAGAAACAAAGAGAGAGAACCCAAATACACAAAATCAGAAATGAAAGAGGAATAGTAACAATTGACACCACAGAAATACAAAGAATTGTTAACAAATATTATGAACAATTATCCGGCAACAAATTTGACAATCTAAGTAAAATGGACAAATTTTTAGGAACACATTGTCTCCCAAAACTGAACCAGGAAGGGATAGAAAACTTGAACACACCAATAACAACTAAGGAAATTGAAGAGGTAATCAAGACTCTCCCAGCAAACAAAAGCCCAGTCCCATATGACTTCACGCGGGAATTTTACTGAACATTCAAAGAAGAACTAAAGCCTATTCTCCTCAAACTATTTCAAAAAATTCAGGAAGAAGGAAGACTTCCAAAGTCATTTTATGAGGCCTGCATAATTACAATTCCAAAACCAGAAAAAGACACTACAAAAAAAGAAAACTACAGGCCAATATCCCTGATGAACATAGATGCCAAAATCCTGAAAAAAATACTGGCAAACTGAATCCAGTAATACATCAAAAAATTATTCACCATGACCAAGTGGAATTCATCCCAGGGATGCAAGGCTGGTACAATATTCACAAATCAATAAATGTGATACATCACATCAACAAAATGAAAGACAAAAATAATTTGATCATATCAATAGATGCCAAAAGAGCATTCAGCAAAATCCAGCACCCATTTCTGATAAAAATGCTCAGCAATCTGGAAATTGAGGGATAATATCTCAACACAATAAAGGCCACATATAAAAGACCTACAGCCAACATCATACTCAATGGGCAAAAAATAAAAGCATTTCCGTTAAGAACAGGAACAAGACAAGGATGCCCACTTTCGCCACTCCTATTTAACATAGTACTGGAAGTCTTAGCCACAGCAATCAGACAGGAAGAAAAAATAAAAGAGATCCAAATTGGAAAGGAGAAAGTGAAACTGTCATTATTCGCAGATGACATGATACTATACGTACAAAACCCCAAAGACTCCATCAAAAATTTACTAGACTTAATAAATGAAGTTGGTAAAGTAGCAGGATACAAAATTAATGTCAAGAAATTGACGGCATTTTTTGTTTGTTTTTTTAAACTATTTTTTTTTTTTTATCCTCACTCTCGAGGACACTTTTTTATTTTCTTGTTCAGATAGTGAAGGAAGGAGAGAAACATTGATGTGAAAGGGACACATGAAGTGGCTGCCACCTGCACGACCCCAACCAGGGCATGGAACAAACTGCAACCGAGGTACATACCCTTAGCAGGAACCGAACCCGGATCTCCCAGGACCGCAGGCTAATGCTCTAACCGCTGACCCAAACCAGCCAGGGCGACGGCATTCTTATACACCAATGATGAAGTAACAGAAAGAGAAACTAAAAAAACAATCCCATTTGCAATTACAGCAAAAAATTAAGATACCTAGGAATAAACTTAACCAAAGAAATAAAGGACCTATTCGAAGTAAACTATAGGTCATTGAAAAAAAATATAGAGGAAGATATTAAAAAGTGGAAGCACATACCTTCCTCATGGATTGGAAGAATTAACATCATTCAAATGTCCATACTACCCAAAGCAATCTATAGATTCAATGCAATCCCCATCAAAATACCAATGACATACTTCACAGAACTAAAACAGATACTTAAAAAGTTCATATGAAACTAAAAAAAGACCCCGAATAGCCATAGCAATCTTGAAAAAGAAGGACAAAGTTGGAGGGATCACATTACCAGATTTCAGGTTATACTACAAAGCTACTGTAATCAAAACAGCCTGGTACTAGCACAAGAACAGGCAGATAGATCCATGGAACAGAATAGAGAACCCAGAAATGGACCCAAGACAATATGCTCAATTAATATTTGAGAAAGGGGTCAAGGGCATACAATGGAGTAAGGACAGCCTCTTTAATAAATGGTGTTGGAGAAATTGGACAGCTACATAAAAATATATATATATATGAAACTAGACCATCAACTTACACCATACACAAGAATAAACTCAAAATGGATAAAAGACTTAAATGTGACTCAGGAATCCATATACATCCTAGAAAAAAATGTAGGCAACAAAATTTCAGACATACACAGCAGAATTTTCACTGATACATCACCTAACGCAACAGAAACAAAGGGAAAAATGAACCCATGGGACTACATGAAACTCAAAAGCTTCTGCACAGCAAAAGAAACAACCACCAAAATGGAAAGACAACCCACCCTATGTGAGAGCATAATTGCCATCAATACATCAAATAAGGGGTTAATTTCCAAAATATATAGAGTGCTCATACAACTCAACAAAAGGAAGACAAAGAACCCAATTAAAAAATGGGCAGAGCAACTAAATATACACCTCTCCAAACAGGATATACAAATGGCTAAGAGACATATGAAGAAATGCTCAACATCACTAATCATCAGAGAGATGCAAATTAAAACAACAATGAGGTACCACCTCACACCTGTCAGAATGGCCACCATCAACAAATCATCAAACAAGTGTTGGCGAAAATGTGGAGAAAAGGGGACTCTAGTACACTGCTGGTGGGAATGCAGACTGATGCAGCCACTTTGGAAAACAATATGGTTTTTCCTCAAAAACTTAAAAATTGAACTTCCATTTGACCCAGTGATCCCACTTATAGGAATATACCCTAAGAAGCTTGAAACACCAATCAGAAAGAATATATGTACCCCCATGTTCATAGCAGCAGTATTTACAATAGCTAAGATCTGGAAACAGCCCAAATGTCCATCAGTAGACGAATGGATAAAAAAGCAGTGGTACATAAACACAATGGAGTACTATGCAGCTGTAAGAAAGAAAGATCTTTTATCCTTTGAGACAACATGGAGGGAACTGGAAAGTATTATCCTAAGTGAAACAAGCCAAACAGAGAAAGACAAGTATCATATGATCTCACTTATTTGTGGAATATAATGAACATAACAGTCTGAGGAATGGGGTAGTCCCAGAGATGTGGAAGTGGGATACAGACTGACAGTCTCCAGAAGAGGAGGTGGTAGGGGAGAGATAAATCACAGAACTTATATGCATGTATGAATGAACAGTGGATATGGAAAGAAAGCTGGGGGCAGGGCAGGGAAGGAAATGAAGGAGGGAATAAGTGGGGCGAAAAGGAGAAACATCTGTAACAAAAATAAATAAATTAATTAAAAGAAAAAGAAAACCAACAACAAGGTATCAAATTACCTATTGTCAGAAAGTCAAGCATAAAAACTGAGGACTTCTTGAATTATGATTCAGTTAATATTTAGGATGTGTATCTGATAGTGACTTCAACTACAATATAAATAAAACTCAATTCTCTGTGACTTAGTCAGTGAAAATAACTGATTATTCCATACCCTACGGACTCTGAAAGTTGGCAGTTCCAGTGTTTGGCATTATGATTCAAGCATGTCATTAGGAACTCAACTCCTTCTATCTTTCTGTTCTTTATTCTCACTTTTTAAAATAGGTTTTTACCTCTTGATCCTCCCACAATATAGAAGGAATGAAATAGCAAGAGAAAAAAAAATCTTTTCTGTATCCGTTCTCTTTTTATCCAATAAACAAGTCTTTTTCAAAAGCCACCAAGAAAGCTACCCATTATGTCTCTTGACTAGAACTGGATCACATGTTAACTCTAAAATATACCACTAAAATGGCGGAATAAAATCACCATGAGTAGCTTAAAGTGATCATGATTTATCACCTGGGATGAGGAAAGTCTCACCTTCTCTAAGAACAAAGAATCTTGGCCCACTACATGAACATATAAGAGTCAGATCTTGGCAACAGTTTCAGCCACTGACTTATGAGGATCAGAGTTACATCAGATTCTAATCAGAGTTCTCTGAATTAGAAGAGCAAAATGACAATAATAAACAAAATTATACAATTAAAATTGTGCTTCCATAATAACTATTTCTAAAACAGAAGGTAATATATTAAAAATAAAAACATACAAATTGTTAGAAGCTTTCTATTTTTGAAAATATAAATATTTGGGCATTTTTAGAGACTCCTAGGATGACATGTGAAAATATTTTAGAGCTTTTCAATTAATGCTTACAGCAAATACATACTAATTGGTGAAAGATTTTATCTAGCTGTATGACTTTCATGATATCACAGGTAAGGAGGACAAAAGACAAGCAAAAATAGAGTTCATTTCATACTCTAATTCTTACACTCCACTGACAATTATATTCTTAACCTTATTTTGCATTAAAACCAATGACAAAAAAGCCATTTCAAATCACATCAACCTTTCAGTAGCATCCTATAGAAATATTGGCTCTGAACCAAGTACCCAGGTACTAACTAGTTTAATTTTAATTCAGAGCAGATGGACTTGGGTTTTCAAGGTCAAATTTAGAGAACCTTCTTGGAGAATACCTCATGGTCTCTGTAACATAGCAGATGGTGAAAAATTTTAGGGCTATTTTCAAATGATGTCAGCGAAACTATGATGATGTCTGTCAATTGTCTTATATGGCTTCCATAAACATGATTTTCCTTCCAAATCAAGAATTACAATGATAGAACTTAGCTGGACTTTCAGAGATGTCATTATTAACAATGACACACTGAGAATTTGTATTCCAAGTTCTGAGATAAATTGCAGGAGAGGAAGCAGTGGATCTCTTTAGATAAAGAGACAGATACTGATAAATGATGTTAGAATGCATATCCTGTTAGCCTGTATAAGAGAAAATAATTTCTACCTCCTGTTATGGTAGACTTTTAAATTGATGTTTCTCTTTGGAAGATAAACACAATGTAATTCTTCTTTCTGACCCCCTGAGAAACTAAGGATGCTAGACTTACTATAGACATCCAATAAGTTGTACCTTTTCATTCTTTTTTTTGGTATAGTTTTTATTTTCATTTTTATTTTCAAGATAAAGTATTGTGAAGGACATATACCATAAGGTACAATGCCAGGTATCTATATCTTCAACTCTGATTTTCTCTGAGAAGATTAGTTTTTTCCTATTGCTTAAAATCTTATTAAAAATGTAATCCTTTCTTACTGTATCCCACTTCCAATGTGGACAATGAAAAAATCTCAGATTCCTTACATTTTCTAAAGTGTCAGGGCCTGGAAAATGGCATCAATTAAAATAACAATATCCTTTATCCTGAGATTTTAATCTTGAATGATGCAAGGATGACAGGAAGTATAGAGTTCAGTGTCACTGCAGCAGGGCCAGCAGAGGTGATGCTAACTAATTGAGACTGCTCCTTCTACTCTGCATCCTCTTTCCCAGGGCCCTCCAATCCCTAGTTCTGAACCAATCTCAAGACAGCTCTCATTATGCTAATAAATTCTCTTTTGTTTAACTAGAGTTAGATTCTATTATTTGTAACAAAAATGTTTAAAATTCAGACAAGCAAAATTAGATAACAGAAACACTATTTTGTAACTTTCTTTCCCATTAATATATATTGAACATTTTACATGATCGATAAAAAATAATATTATATAGCATAAGCTTTAATGGGTTACCTAGGATATCTTTGTATAGATGGACTATAGTCTACTAGAATCTATTTAATTAGTGCTGGATATTTATATTTTTTATTTAAAAACATTATACATAACTCTTTGATTAGCATCTTATGTAAATATCATTGTACACAGTTTTGATATTTTTACTTTGTAATAAATTTCTAAATGTAGAATTGTTGGGACCAAAGGTAAAAACAATTTTGAAGCTTTAAATCATGCAGACTTTTGCCCCTTACAAGGAATGTTGTACCTATTTACCATTCTATTAGCAGTATAGGAAGGTGCCCATTCTGGTCTTATCCATTATTTCCATTGTAAGATGGTGGGTAGGAGGCTAGAAAGCTATTCAACTTTACTGCCCAAATGCACAATTTAGAAAGCAATCAGTCTCTTTTGAGGAACCCCATATAATAAAGGGGAAGAACTGTAATAGAACTCAATATATGCCTCACACTATTTAAGAGATTTCTACAGCATTCATAATACAACTGAATATAAACCAATTTTATTTGTGTTTTTCAGTGGACAGATACTGCCAAAGCTCTCACAGTGAGTTAGGAGGAGAGAAAAGAGAGGATCATAGAAAACCCAGTCAGCCTGCATTATAGCTACTCCTCAAAGCTGACTCATACACTTAATGCTCAGAAATGAAAGAATTTAATATCTGCCAGAGGTATATTTACACAAAAGACGCGATTAAAGTCCATTATAAAGTTGGCATGCCAGAAAGAGCCTCAAAAACACAAAGTCTAATCTTGGCCCACATGTGTTCTCTAGATTGTTCCATAAAAATCACATGGTACCTTCCTTAATCAATGGGCTTTGATTTTAACTCATGTAATAATGGATGCTACTGACAAAACAAATGAGGACATTTAGGTAAATCTGTGCTCAAACAATAGTATATTGGTAATTAGAGGCAAATACACCCCTAAACACAATTTTTAAAAATTCTGTACTTATAATGACTAAATAAATATATTAACCCATGGGTATATATGTGTGTATGTGTGAATGTGCATGTATGTGTGTGGGCATATGTGAGTGTTTGCAATCTGAATAAATCCAAGGGCCCCGAGTGGCCCAAATTCAATGAGGTGTCACATTTTAAGAATCACATTTCACGCAGAAAAAAATAATTAGAATATTGCAATTCTTAACTCAGTTCTCTTAAGATGAATGCATTTTAATGCATAGCAAGTATCTGTGAATGTGATCCTGCCTTTCTTAATATAGCAGCTGTCCCTGGAATCATTTGTTCCAATCTCAATTCCCAGTAGCCCCAAATTCAGCCCATGTTCCTTTTTTTTTTTTTCTCTCTCCCCACCTTCTTAATTCTCATCTATTTATGATATAGGATCATTTAGTGTCTCTGATTTCTTAAGTAGTCCCTCTGCTTAAAATACTACCTGATGAGACATAACAAAGGTGCATCCAAGTGCCAACACTTGATAAGTGGGGGAATACTGTGATAATTTAAATGTCAATTGGTTTATATCTAATTATACATTAATAATATTGTTCTTAAAATATTCACATCCAATTTATGATAAAAGAGTCTTACAAAATGGTAGATAAGGTAGTCTATGTCCATTTTATTTTTTATTTTTTTAGTCCTCACCCGAGGACATTTTTTTCAATATTTTGTTCAGATAGAGTAGGAGGGAGGGAGAGAGAGAGAGAGAGAGAGAAACATCGACGTGAAAGGGACACATCGAGTGGCTGCCACCCACACGACCCAAACAGGGCCGGGGACAAACTGCAACCAAGACATATGCCCTTAGCGGGAACCGAACCCGGGTCTCTTCGGACCGCAGGCTGATGCTCTAACTGCTGAGCCAAACTGGCCAGGGCTAAGGTAGTCTATGTCCATTTTAAAGGTACCTCACCTACTTACTACATATATATTCTCCAAGGGAAGAGGAACATAGAAATAAGGGCTTAACAAACAGATATTTTTGTGTTATTTTTCAAAGAAGACAAAAGAAAAGAGTGCTTTAATGCATTATTAGTGGACGTATTAGTGTCTTAAGTGGTTAAGACCATTAATAATTTCTTTCTTTTTAATCAAAGAAGAAACCCTGGAAAGAAGCAAATGGTTGAAGTGCTCACATGTCTAGATACAAAACTAAAAAAAATCTGATTATCAATTGAATTGTCATAGATACAAATGTTCCGGAAGAGCCTTAAAATTATTCTAGTGTCATAGTGAAACTATAACACATTGAAGTGTGTCTTGGCTATGAATTTGTATTGCTTTATTTCTGAAGTCACTATCTGTATTGTCAAGAACAAACAAATGAATGTTTGGTTAAAAAAAAAAAAAAAGAGCCCGGCTGGTGTGGCTCAGTGGTTGAGCATTGACCCATGCATTAAGAGTTTGCTAGTTCAATTCCCCGTTGGAGCACATGCCTGGGTTGTGGGCCCAATCCCTGGTGGGGGACATGCAGGAGGTAGTCAATCAATGTTCTCTCTCATAGATGGTTCTATCTCTCTCTCCCTTCCTCTCTCTCTAAAATCAATAAATAAAAAAACTTTTTAAAAAAAGAGCAATCCATTTCACAATATATTATTGGTACCTAAAGCTTTCACCTTTTCCTTTAAAAATAGTGAGGTACTTGTATAATTATGTGTTGGAAGGAGAAGAAGGTAAAAGATTGTCAGCGTTAATTTTTTGTCAACAGAGTTCATCTTTTTGCAGTTTAATGTTTGCTGTAGATTGAGGTCTTAGGCATCCTTTTATTTTTCTCATAATTACTTAACCTATTTGATTGCTCCAAATGTGTACAGTGACCCTTCCTCAATGTTCATTTTTATTATATAAAACATCCATTTAGATGTATATGCTGAATTAATGGTTTTATACATTCCAAATTTACATTGATATCATTAAATAGGCTAAGTATTAATAAAATTCACTTTCTGACAATCCAAAATATGCAGTCAATGACAAAATGATTCTCCAGGGAGCAATTAAACTAAACATAATTAAGGTATGCTGGGCAGCTCACTGTGTCTTTGAATAAGAGTCAATAAATTATGTATATTCTGCATTTCCAGTTGCTGGTTTTAGTACCTGCCTAACAACCAATTATTTTAACAACCAATTTTTTTTAAAAAAAATTTATTTTAGTTTGTAATCCAATCCATTACATCACCAAATATGTATATAATGTCTTCAGTGTGTACTATATACTTCTGCACATAAAAAAAAGATAAATAAAAGTGTACCTATCTTAAAGGATCTTAGCATTGTATTCTAATGGAAGAGGAGGGTAAGGAGTTGATCGATAGATTGCAAAACATAACTGTTACATAAAAGCACTATGGAGTCATTTCTTACAACTACTCTACCTTTGGTATTAGTATTTAACTATTTGGAAGTCTTTTTTATTCTCTCCCAAATTATCTTTCAAAATTGTTGACTTCTCTTCATGTCTAACCACCCCAGGACAGGCTGACTGGGAATCAAACAGGAACCTCTCAATCCATGGAAGGATGCTCAATCCACTGAGCCCACTGGCCAATTGTGTTTTCATTTTTTTTTTTTTTTTTTACTGTGTTTTTTTTTTAATGGCTTTAGGAAGAGATCTAGCGTCACTCTTCTTATATTAATGAGCAGTTGTCCCAGTATCTTTTATTGAGAAGGTTATTATTTCCCCATAGAATTATCCTGGTACCCTTGTCAAAAATCAGTTGACCATAAGTGTATAAGTTCATTTCTAGACTCTAAGTTATGTTTAATTGGTTTATATGTCTATCCTTATGCTATTACCATATTGTTTTGAGATTGAGAAGCATGAGCTCTGATACTTTGTTCTTTTTCAATATCGTTTAGGCTATTGGAGGTCCCTTGAGATGACATATGCATTTTAGGTTCAGCTTTTTCTCTGCATAAAAGGCTATTGAGATTTTGATAGAGATTGTACTGAATCTGTGTATCCCTTTAGAGGGAAATTGCCACCCTAACAATACTAAGTCTTCTAATCCATGATACAGGATGTTTTTTCTATTTATTATTTCTTTAAATTTTTTTTCAGATTTTTTTTTGTATTTTTGAGTGTATGAATCATGCACCTCTTGGTTAAATTTATTCTGGGGAGGTGAAGTCAAAATGGCAGAGTAGGAAGACTCTGGGTTCACCACTTCCCAGGGACATACCAAAACTATTACTACATAGAGAGCAACTGTCTCTAAGAACTGCATGAAGACCAGCAGAGCAGATTTTCTACAGCTGAGGATATAGAATGTAAAGAAAAGGCCACATTGAGATAAGTAAGAAGGACAGAGATGTGGTCTAGTAAGGGCCCACATCCTGGTTTCATAAGCAGGAGGCATATCACATGTCTCCCCTGAGGAACGAAGGCCTTCACATCAGGTTCTCCAGCCAGGGAAATCTACACTAGAAAGAGGAGCCCCACCAAACATCTGGTTTTGAGCGGAAGAGCAATAGGAAATTGAAAATTTCCTGTATACACATTCATTCTGAATCCCAGTGTAAAGGCAGCAGTTTGAAAGTGCCTGAGTCATATGTGAAAAAGATTCATTGACTAATTTTAGGGCATATGCCTGAGAGGCAGCTGGACTTTCTCCAAGACAGAAGTGTTGCAGGGAGCCATTTTTCTTTTGCTTTGTTTTACTGACCTCCCACCCTGCTGTCTGGGTGCTGGTGGGCACCAGTTTTGAACTAAAAAAGACCCACAACATGACACATCAAAATTAAAATGTCAAAAGTTTAAGGCGAAGAGAGAACCTTAAAGCAGTAGAAAAAACAACCTCTGTGAGAGTATAAGCTGATATTTTAGCAGAAACTTTGCACTTCAGAAGGGAGTGAAGTAATATGTTCAAAGTGATATAAAGTAAACAACAACAACAACAACAAAAAAACCTAGAACCAGGAATCTTCTACATGTCAAGGTTATCATTGAGAAATGAAGGTGAGGTAAAGTTTCCATACCATATAATTTCACTTATAGATTTCCCTGGCTGGAGAGCAAAATAAGCAAACAAATAAACAGAAACAGACTCAGATACAGAGATCAGACTGATGGTTGCCAGAGGGAGGGAGAGTGGAGGGCTAGATGAAAAGGTGAAGGGATTAAGAAGTACAAATTGGTAGTCATGAAATAATCAAGAGAGTACAGCATAGGGAATATAGTCAATAATATTGTAATAACTATGTATGGTACCAGGTGTTCACTTGAAATATTGCGAGGACCAGTTTGTAAAGTATATGATTATTTAACCACTGTGCTATGCACCTGAAATTAATATAAAATAATATTGAATGCAAACTGTAACTGAAAAAAAAAACTGAAAATACCTAGGCCTACAACTTTTGGGGGTATAAAATATTTTTCACTATTAATTCAATTTCTCTGTTAGAGGTCTATTCAGATATTTAATTTGTTCTTGAGGTAGTTTAGAAAATTTTGTCTTTCTAAAAATTAGTCCATTTCATCTAGCTTATCTAATTTGTTGGCACACATTTGTTCTTTCACTTATAACCCTTTTTATTTTGTAAGTTTGTGATTTCTCCTTTGTAAGTCTTCATTTCTAGTAATTTGACTCTTTTCTCACTTTTTCTTAGTTAATCAAGACAAAGTTTATCACATTTTTTTTTTCATAGAACCAACTGTTAGTCTACTTGATTCTTTTTTCTATTTATTTCACATATTTCCACCCTAATCCTTGTTAGTTGCTTCTAATTTGATTTGCTCCTCTAGTCAAAAAGTGGAAGATTAGGCTATTAATTTGAAGTCTTATCTTCTTTTTCAATATACATTTACAATTATAAATTTACTCCTAATCACTGTGTTAGCTGGATTCTATACATTTTGGCATATTGTGTTTTTGTTTTCATTCTTCTTAAAGTATTTTGTAATTTCCTTTTGTTTCATTGGTTACATAAACTAAAATAAAAATCTACCACATAGTTGTGAATTTTCTAAATTTCCCTTTGATAATCATTTCTAATTTTCTTACATGGTGGTCAGAGAACATATTTTACACAATTTATATATTTTTTAAAATGAGACTCTTTTAAAAAATGAGACTCCTTTGTGGCCTAACGTGGTCTATCACAAAAGTTATTCAATGTGCCTTGAGAAAAATGTGTATTCTAGTGTTGTGTTGTGTGTTTATGGATGTGTATTAGGTCTAATTGGTTTGTAAGAAAGTGGGTATTTAAGTCTCCAACTATTATTGTTGAATTGTTATTCTCTGCTATTTTCTTAATTTCTACTTCATTATTGAAGGAGAGTTGTGCTGAATTAAGAATTCATGATAATCTTTGTCTTGGAACATTTTGAACATTTCATCTCATTACTTTGGCCTCATAATTTTTGATGAGACTCATCTGTTGATCCTATTAAGGATCTTATGCATATGATGAGTTGCATCTCTCTTGCTGCTTTCAAGATTTTTGTCTTTAGCTTTAGATTGACTATGATGTGTCTCTGAGTTTTTTCAGCCTGAAGTTATTTGAGCTTCTTGTACATCCATATTAGTATTTTTCATCAAATTTGGAAAATTTCTAGTCATTATTTCTTCAAAATTTGTCTTCTTTTTCTCTCTTTTTCTTTTAGTTGATATACTTGATGGTTTTTCACTCTTTAAAGTATTTTCAGCCCTTGCCAGTTTGGCTCAGCGGTTAGAGCGTCGGCCTGCGGGTCCGGAAAGACCCGGGTTTGGTTCCCCCTAAGGGCACGTACCTCATTTGCAGTTTGTCCCCGGCCCTGGTTGGTCGTGCGGGTGGCAGCCACTTGATGTGTCCCTTTCAGGTCGATGTTTCACTCTCTCTCTCCCTCCCACTCTATCTGTACAAAAAATAGAAAAAATATCCTCAGGTGAGGATTAAAAAAAAAAAAAAGGTATTTTCATTATTTTTTTCTGTGTTGCTCATAAGGTGTAATCTCAATGAACCTGTCTTCAATTTCATTGATTCCTTCTTCTGTCTATTCAAATCCACATATTGAGCCTCTGAAGTAAATTGATCATTTTGGTTATTCTACTTTTCAATTCCAGTATTTCCATTCTTTTGGACCTATAAATCATAATTTTTATTACTCTTTTTTCTTTGGTGAGGCATTTTTTTTCTCATACTTAATTTTAATTCTTTTTTTAAAATATTATTTTTTTAGAGAGAGAGAGAGAGGAAGGGAGAGAGAGATAGAAACATAGATGTGAGAGAGAAACATCAATCAGTTGCCTCCTGCAAGCCCTCTACAGGGGATAGAGCCTGCAAACTGGGCATGTGCCCTGACCAGGAATCCAGTCTAGTCCACTGAGCCACACTAGCTGGGCTCCTTTAATTCTTTAGACCTTGTTTCCTTCAGTTATTTAAACATATGTATAATAGCTAATATAAAGTCCAAGTCCAATATCTGGGCTTCCTCAGAAACAGTTTCTATTGACTGCTCTTTTCCCCCTGTATATAGGCCATACTTTCCAATTTCTTTGCATGCTTTTTATTTTATTGTAAAAAAAAAACCTGGAGATTTTAAATACTTAAAGGGAAAACTGATTCCCTTTCTTCAGGGTTGACGTTTGTTGTTGTGTTGTTATTGTTAGTTTAGTAATTACTTTCTTGGACAAATTCTTTAAAGAGTTTAAAATCTGTAATCTTACTTGTTTTTGGCCACTGAAGTCTCTGATCAGTTAGCTTAATGGGAAACTAATGATTTGACAGAGATGTTCTTAAATTATTTGAACCAATCAGTCTCTCAGCCTTTGCTGAAGGTCTCTTTGTGTATGTTGGAATACATTGTTAATGCTCTAGAAGAAGGTTTACAACTGTGTCTTAGCCTTCACTTCCTACTCACACAGAGCCTTAAATTCAGCCAGAGATGAGAGATTACGTCCTTTTCACATATTTCTTGGACATGTGAATAGTCCTGTCTATTCACAGGTATGTGGCTTCCTAGATTCCCAGGAATATGTTGGAGGGTTTCAAAGCTTTCTGTGGATCCCATCCCATGCTATTTCCTTTTAGTTTTTTTGACAAGCTTATCAGCACATTATGGTAACACTACCTCAGGTAGCTGTATTGGTAAACAATTGCTACTAATTGTTTTCAACAAATATCCTGAGGATGAAGCAGAGACAAACCCTGACAATAAAGCTTTTCAGCAAGCTGCTAGTTAGGTTAAAATAGTGACAATTTATAAGTATGAGCTTTTGGAAATCTCCAAAGCTATTCTGCCACCTAAGATACTGGTTTTATAGGTACCATAGTTATGAAGCTGTTGGTTTTCATGTCTACCATGTAGAGTGAGGCAGAGAAATATGAGATTAGGGAATATTAAAATACTACAAAGCTCACTGTTTTTAATGATATTCATGCAGTTTTCCTGCATAAATACTCTTCATACTGCTTCAAGCCTTTAGTTAGTTTCTAGAGTTCTAAAAAAGTTGATTTGGACATTTTTGCAAGTTATCTTGTTGCTTTATGGAGGTGTGATTTTCAGAGGTCCTCATTCTGTCTTTCTGAAAATGATCTGCTTGTTTTTTGTTTCTTAAGTGTATCCTCATTTTGGTGAGCAAAATTAAAAGAGCTTCCCAACTTAAAACACTGAGATTTAAAATATTTTGTCAAAATGTGGACAGTTTTAAACATTTTATTAAATAGGTCAAAGTATGTATTTGTAAATACAGAAAATCTTCCATTAGTGAGTTTATGCAGCCACTGTTAGCTGAAGAGTAGAGTTTCTTTCTAAAAGGTATAAGCATTTCAGTATTCATTTGGCTTAATTCAAGTCCCCAGTTATGTAAATATAAATATTTATTTGGGTGTTTGACATGTATTTGGGGTATAGTTACTGGAAATAGAAAGTTTTATTTCTTTTTTGTTTTTAAAAAAGATTATTCTAAGCAACCAAATACAGACTACCCATCCCCTCCATAAATAAAAGAAAAACTCACTTGATTCCAAGGAATCAATGATTTCAGGATAGTTTCCCAAATAGAGAATAATTTAGTAGAGCTCTCTTCTGAGAATTTCAATAAAATATTCAGGAGTAAATGGCTGTATTTAAATCAAAGATCTTTTTAGAGTCAAGCTCTGGCATATTTTTAGAATTAAAATGGAACAAGGTTGCTCTCCTTCTGTCTGAATAGATATATATGGGATGATTTGTATGGATCAAACCATGAAAGCATAATATATTTTAAAGATTTCTTAAAGTTGTTCCTATAGTCACCATTTACTGTTAACATAGATTCAATACTATGCATTCATGGTTATACAATGTTTAAATAAGTTTTCTATAATGAATATAAAGTTATAAATTTAAGGTTATAGAGTGTTTAACAAATGTTTAACCAAGGCTTTTGTAATAAATCAGTGTTGAATTTAATAGATATTCATGTATACTACCAGTGATTAAACCTGGAAGATTTCACCTCCAATGATAAATTACATTTTTTTTTTTTAAGAAAACCTTGTTTATTTAGTCTCATTTGTAGCAATACATATTCTTAGCTGGATTTTTTTCATGTTTACTCTGATGACTTAGATTTTTCAATTATGAATAAGCAATAATTGATTACCAATTAGCATAGAAAATACTTATAGGCATACATAATTTTCTGTTATTGATAACAGGTAACTCTCTCCTTTCATATTATTTTACCTGGATTCATTACCTCTTATTTCAGCTGTTTTTTTTTTTGTTGTTGTTGTTGTTTGCTTTATTTTACTAAAATGTCTCTCCAAAAAATGTATCTCACTCTCTTTGTAAATGGTGGGAATACTTCTCTTAGACAATTAAAGAAGAGATGAATCCTGAGGACTATCATTCAACTGGTTTACAATGTAATAATTCCTTGATTGATGACACATTCCACAGAATTTTAGGTGACTTGCTCAACTAATCTGTAAAGAGTTTATAAACATTAGCAAAGGCAAATCTGAATTAAAAGCTCATGAGACATGTGTACAAAAATGAAAAAAATTAAATACATGAGATCCAAATTTAGGGGACAAAAAGAGATTAACCAAAGAACTTATATGCTTGCGTGCATAACCCATGGACACAGACAATACTGCAGTGAAGGCCTGGGGCGGGGTGGGAGTCGGGTAGAGAGGGTCAATGGAAGAAAAAGGGAGGACATCTGTAATACTCTCAACAATAAAGATAAATTAAAAAAAATAAAGTCTGTTGTGGTTAGATAGTAATCTATAGCTGATAGGTTTCTAAAGCTTCTGTCACAGAAAAAAATACTTTATTCTCCGTTAGAGAAAGAATCCAAACCTATATAGTAAGTCATATCCATGGTATCTGTTGAACATATCAAAATTTTACTGAAGGTGAATTCTGATACTGTATTAAATTTTGGGTGAATTTCATCCCTCATACTAGCTCTGACCCACTTCCTTGATTTATCACACACTGTGCTCACAATAGCGTACAACTCAGCACCTAGTTTGTCTTTTTCACTGCAGTTCCACTCCGGTATTAAGATTTAAGAGACTTTTTTCCCTTTATAAAACCTTAAATCTTCATTTTTCATTATTCCTTAGCACTTTGAAGTTTAACATATTACCTTTTATGATCTCCCTTTCGTAGACTGTCTTATTCAGCATATATTCACAGTGTACTATATTTGCTCTCTTTTAGAGAGAGGTGAGGTGTGTGTGGGGGGGGTGGGTGGGGGGAGAACAAGACAGAAACACCAGTGTGAGAGACAAACATCAATGTGAGAGACAAACATCGATCGGCTGCCTGCCATATGGGCCCCAACTGGGCATTGAACCTACAACCTAGGTATGACCCCTGACTGGGAACTGAACCCACAACCTCTTGGTGTATAGGAGGATGGTCCAAGCAACTGAGACACACTGACCAGGGCTATATTTGCTAAGTCTTATCCTTGGTTCTCAGAGTGCTCAAGATCTTTCAGTTTTGATTATATTGTTTCTCAAGTCCCTCATCACTGAAGATAATTCCTCTTCAATCTTCTTGCTCTCCCACTTCACCAACAAAAAGGAGAAAAGTCTTCCCTTCAAAGAAAACTTACATCTCAGTAGTCGTTGAAACATCATACCAAGCATTATAATTCCTTCAGAGGGATATTTCTGATGTAACCATAATTAATTTGAAAGAGAACGTTTGACCCTGCCCGGTTTGGCTCAGCGGTTAGAGGTCAGCTTGTGGACCAAAGGATTGGAGGTTCAATTCCCGGCCCCAGTTGGGGTCCTGTGGGAGGCAGCCAATTAATGTGTCTTTTTCACATTGATGTTACTTTCTCTCTCTCTCTCCCCCTCCCTTTCTCTACTTTCTCTAAAAAAAAAAAAAAAAAAAAAAGATATAATGTTTGTATTACCAAGATTTCAACTATTGTTGTCAATGATTTCTAAGGCCAAAGTAATTGAACAAAAGGAATACATACTGTTATTAATACCTCATGTAGAATTAATTTATTATATTAAAATTGTAAAAACAGAAGTTAGCCTTTAAAATATTGGATTACAGAAGATAGTGAAATATTATGTTTTAAATACTATTCTATATTTTTATATTCAAGAAAATGAATTTTCACAGAATCCTGTAAGCCACAGGTAGCCAAACTTTTCCTGCCAAGAGCTAAATAGTAAATGTGTCCGGGTCTGCAAGTTATATGGAGTTTGTTGCAACTGCTGAACTCTGTTATTGAAGCAGCATTGGATAATATGTAAATGAATGGACAGGGCTGAGTTCCAATGAAACATTATTTATGAACACAGAAGTTAGAATGCTATATAATTGTTATTACAAAATATTATTCTTTAGAGTTTTTAAAACCATTTAAAAATGTTTTAAAAAAAACATAGTTTGTGGACCATAGTAAAATATAAAACAAGATTTGACCACGGCCTATAGTTTGCTGACTCTTTGTAAACCATGATACTGAATTATTTCTTTAATAGCCCTTGATAAACACTATACAGAATAGTAACCTGAAGAATATTTATGATTTGCTATGAAGAATATTTTAACAGATTTTTCAAAAGTCTTATTTTTTTATTGAAGCATGCCACATTTTTTCTGAGTAGTAAAAACAAAACAACAAACAAAAAACAAAAACCTAGCCAAATTTTAAGTTATTATGAAATTTGCCTAGGCAGTAAATTTCCATATGTATTTATATTTTTTAGTTTAGCTAAATGATTGGGGTTTGGATACAATTGGGCTTTGTTTGGTTGATTTGCTAATTGGAGTGTCTTGTAAAGATTCTAAAAACATATTCATTTACAGAATATGACACAGATATACTATATCTGTCATCAGTTC
The DNA here is from genome assembly GCF_014108415.1 of Molossus molossus. Taxonomy (NCBI): domain Eukaryota; kingdom Metazoa; phylum Chordata; class Mammalia; order Chiroptera; family Molossidae; genus Molossus; species Molossus molossus. Next base: position 44,982,273 of record NW_023425401.1, read on the forward strand.
TAAAGATAAAGTTCTTGAACAGTACCATGATTTTGACATTGAAAAACCTAAGTTCCGATGGAAAAAATAGATTTGAAAGACTGAGCACGAATATGAAAGTGATTAATTATTTTAGTCTTCCCCCAAATAAATCAATAGCAACAACAAAAACACACCAATGCTATATATACATCATAAATGAGTAATTATGGATTCTGTGCTATTAATTTTCATATACAATTTATTATTTCTTAGAAACTTTAAGGATCTACCCAATCTCTAGTTTTAACAACATATTTATAAGTAGATTTTGTGTTGCTGCAGACAGTACACAGCTAGGAAGTATTTTTTTTTACTCGTGTATGCAAATATTCAGGGCATTTCTGACTTTAACTCAGGAGTTGATGATGTCTGATTCCTAAAGCCCATGTCTTTCAGGCTTTGTATTTATTTCTTTTCAGACTTCATTACATCAACTTCTGGTGTTTTAGCAATTTCTCTTACTTCCCTTTTCTTTTTCTTTTTTATTTGTTAATCTTCACTTGAGGATGTTTTTTCTTTGATTTTTTAGATAGAGTGGAAGGGAAGAAGAGAGAGAAACATCAATGTAAGAGAGACTCATCAACTGCTTGCCTCCTGCATGACCCTGACCTGGGCTGAGGATCAAACCTGCAACCCAGGTATGTGTCCTTGAGCGGCAATCAAACCCACAACCCTTTGGTCTTCAAGCTGGTGCTCTAACTGCTAAGCCAAACTTACTTCCCTTTTCTAACCTTACCATATCATTCTCTCTAGTTCCCCACCCCCCACAGGCATAACACACAATTTACTTATAATTAAATCAAAATTTTCAGTTTCCTTGGAGCTATATAAAAGAACATTTGTCTAAATTTAACTTATGAATACTGAAGATTCATGGTTGGTATATTCTTTAGATAAGGAATTATAAAGAAATTTCTTAAATTAAATTTTTGAGCTACTTCAACCCTAAAATTTTATAAATGAAGAAACCAAGGCCCAGTTCCCTCCATAGCTTGTTCTGAAATGCAGACACCAAGTGCACAGAATTGATAATCAAGATACTACAAAAAAAGGAAAATGACTCATGCATGGAGAAGCTCAGTTCTGAGAAGATGAGTCTCCAGGCTCAGAGTAACTATCACTGATAACCTGAGGCACAATATGCCTGCTCAGGACATTGAAGAGTAATGGGCAGGGATGAGCCTGAAGATAGAAGTATGTTGGTTATACACTGTGGCCTTCCCATCTCTACTCTCTCCTTTACTCAGCTCTGGGAGGCTGACCCTTATACAACACATTGCCTGGATCCTGTGCCCTGAGGCCAGGAGGCAATTTTGGCCACAGGTGTGTCCTACTTATAGCCACAGTCTTATCAAGCAGTCCCTTAACTTAACCATGGCTCTCTCTGCTGCCCGCCTTGTGCTTCCAAGTCTCTTACGCAACAGCTTCCTTTTCTTGCTAGCCCCTGGGTGCAGCATCCCTTCCTGAGTTCACTGCCACAACCCTGCAAACAACTTTGCAAAAGGTTCCTTCATTTAACTCTCTTAAATTACCCCGATGAGTGTGTCACCTGCTTCTCCCCAAGACTGACTGGTACAAAGAACGAGTAGTTATACCCACCAATGTTCAAATGTCTTCAGGAATCTGAAGCCATTGAGTCCCTAATATCTAATATTCATGTGATTATGCCTTTAATGAACAAAAGGATGAATTACTATTTAAATGATCCATCAAAATCTTTTTACTTCTGGAAACACTAAATAAATAAAGAAACTCAAATGTTTCAATGCATCACTTATGCTCCTCTTTTCTTTGCAATCTCAATTTCATTTCACTATCAACAAGAATTATTTTTGAATTCCCTGACAGCCAGAAAGTCAAGATGGCCCAAAACTATGGAGAAAGCAATCCAATTCTCTATGAGAGAATTATCAATGAAGACTAAAATACTGCTGTGAATTTTATAAAAAGATTATTGATCATCTTTCCAACAGCCTTCTCAAATAACTTACTGTCTGTTTGCTTGAGTCACTAAATAAAAGTCATAAGACCACAAAGTAATCTAAAGGATAAGAAAAGGAGTTGTAAATAATTATTGTTATAAGTATGAATTTATTATTATTATTATTATTATTAGCCAACTCTCACTGAGGGATTACAACATGTCAGGTACTATTGTATATGGATTAGCTTAGTGAATCATCAGTTACTCTATGACGTAGGTATTGCAGTCATCACATCATAATAGACAAGGAAATTGAAGCACAGAGATATCAAGCAACTTGCCCAGAGTCACAATCTAGTGAAAAGGGGGAAGCTGGCATGTCTACATCTCAGCTGTTTCCTTATGATAAACAGAAAATAATCACTGAAATTTGTAAGTTTAAAATATATATCAAAATCAGCATTGCTTCTTTTTGCTGCTCCTGAAACCAACATAACTGGTGCTATAATGAGGGTTCTGATATAGAGGAATTAATTGGTCAGGATGAAGACGATTTATGCTGGAGGACCACATAAACTGACACAGTGAGGACAGTCATGAAAAAGGCAGCAAGTAGACAACAATCAGAGGTCCAAAGAGGCATCATGTGACCAGCATCAAACAAGCCTAACAGTCCACAAGAGGCGCCCTATCCGAGAGTGCTAGGTAGGAGAGACTGGGGTTTCAATGTGGACTCCTATCCACAAGACAGAGAGCCAGCTTAAGGCAGCTATATCAAGGCAACTACAGGTAAAGTATACCTGCTAAAGGGCTGTTGTGAGGGCTAAGGAAATTACTGCATATGGGAAAGAGTTGCTCTACTAATTACTTAGTAAACATCTCTCAATTTTTAACTAATGACAAAATTACCTAGAATATATCCTATGATGCATTATGTTTTCCAGGCTTTTATACATCTACAATAAGCAGAAACATTATATTCGACTTTTAAGAAACCTTCCTAGAAACAGCTGGCATTCACCCTTTATCCTCTTTCTTCCCTCCTTCCTGCTGGCTGAGGGTGGGTACAGTAGTTGGACTTAAGCAGCTTCTTTGGAAAGACTATACTGAAGATAATGGCACAGTACAAGAAAAAGAGTTAGTATCCCTGACAATTTGGTGGTGACTCTCAATTCTGAACTGCTTCTCTGACATGAGAGAGAATTCTACTTAGGTTACGGTTATTCTGCCTTTCCTGCTACAAACATGCAGACATGGAGTTTGCCAGGAGAGGTGAGAGGAAAGGAAGAAAGTTCTCCTTTCAGAGTTTTGTGCAATGTTATGAGAAAGCAAATGGTATTAAAGCTGCTGGCTTTCAAACAATTATTTGTTCATTTTCCCATTTCAGTAACAATTTAAGAGGAAATATATATATATATATATATATATTTTTTTTTTAAGTTCCTTTCTTTGAGTCTCCAAAGAGTATATCAGAACCCAGATATGTTTGTGAAGGAAGAATTGCTGGACAAATAATCATTTGAACATTAAGTACATTTAAATGCAAGTTTTACCTTTAATAATTTCAGTTGTTTAAAAGATAAAACTAGTTCTGTTCTTTAAAATGGTTTTAAAAGTCTACGAGTCATTATATTATGTTGAATTTTAATATGAGAGCAAATAAAATGCTTTCACATGTTAGCCAAAAGAATAATAATATTGAGTATAATATAAAGATTTGGGGTAAAAACAAGAAAGAAAGAAAAAAAACTGCCAAAGGACATTCTTAGAGATCTTAGACTCATCTATAAGGTAATACATTTATCTTTATATAAAATAGTATCAAGTTCCATTGAAATTTAATATTTTCAGTAACTTTTTAAATCTCATATCAAAATTAGAAAACATAGAAAATATGGTTAACCAAAAATAAAAGATCACCAGTTAACTCCTGTAAATAATTGTGTATATGTTCATGGAGACTTCTCTTCATGCATACATGGGTATAAACATTTTTACAAGAATGCTGTGCTGTATTATAATATTTTATAAATTATTTTTTTCACTTTTGTAATAGATCCTTCTTTGAAACAGCATTTTGAATGGTTGTATATTATTGCATTATATGTACCGCAGTTTACTGAACCCTTTAGTTGCAAATCAAAGTTGCAACTAATTTTTTAAAAATTAATGCTTATTTGTGCTCTTCTGTGATATTAATTCTGTCAGTAAACCATAAAAGTAGAATTATGTGCTCAAAGGCAATACAAAATCATAACCCTTTTGATGAGCATAAGCAAATATTTCTGTAAATATTCTTTTCATCCAGGAGCAAAATATCTCCCTCACTCCATCCAAAAAACACTATATTCTCTTGATATTTAAGGAAACTGATATTTGCAAGTAAGGTGGAACATAAATATACAGTCAATTTAAGATGTTTTAGCTGGGTTAATTATGGGAGAGAGAGAGACTGAGATTGAGATTGTGTCAAATCTGGCTAGGCTACAGTCCTATTATTCAGTCAAATTCTCATCTTGGTGCTGCTGTGGGGTATTTTGTAAATGTTATTTATGTTCATAATCAGTTGATTTTTTTTTTTTTTTATCCTCACCCTAGGACATTTTTGCATTTATCTTCAGATAGAACAGGAGGGAGACAGGGAGAAAAAGAGAGAGAGAGAAACATAGACATGAGAGAGACACATTGAGTGGTCACCACCCACATGATCCTAACCAGGGTGGGGACAAACTGCAACTTAGGTACGTGTCCTTAGTAGAAACCGAACCCGGGACTCTCTAGTCCACAAGTCGACGCTCTAACCGCTGGGCAAAACTGGCCAGGGCCATAATCAGTTGATTTTTAAGTAAGGAAGATTATCCTAGATCTGAGCATTCTGATTCGATCAGTTGAAAAGTCCTAAGAGTCAACCCGAGGACTTCCTAAAAAGAAAGATATTCCTGTGGACAGCAGTTTTAGCCTGTGACCGGGAGTTCCAATTTGCACTTTCATGGCCTTCCCTATGGATTTCAGACTTGCCTAGCCAGGTCTTAAATCAGGAACAAGACATGAATGCCCACTTTTATCACTTTCATTCAAGTGGTTCTACCAGAGCAATTAGGCAAGAAAAAGAAGTTAAAGGCATCCAAATCAGAAAGAAAAAAGTAAAATTGTTTCTTTGCAGATGACATGGTATTATATATAGAAAACCCTAAAGATTCTACCAAAAACTTGTTGGAACTAATAAATGAATTCAGAAGTGTGGCAGTATACAAAATTAATACACAAAATCAGTTATAGATACTTACAACAAACTAACAGAAAGAGAAATTTAGAAAAATAAATGCAATCCCATTAATAATAACATCAAAAGGAACAAAATACTTGGGAATAAGTTTAACCACAGAGATAAAAAATCTATACATTGAACACTATGAGATTGATGAAATAAATTAAAGAAAATATAAGTAAATAAAAAAATATTACAGGCTCATGAATTGGTAAAATAAATACTGTAAAAATGTCTACATTACTAAAGCAATCTACAAATTCAATGCAATCCTATCAAAATTCCAATAGAATTTTTTACAGAAATAATACAAAATAACCACAAAATAATCTGAATAGCCAAAGCAACCTTGAGAAAGGAGAACAAAACTAGAGGTATCAAATGTCCTGATTTCAAACAGTATTACAAAGCTATAATAATTAAAACAGTATGGTATTATCATAAAAACAGATAAATGGAACAGAATAGAGAACCCAGAAATAAACCTGCACTTATATTGTCAATTAATCTACAACAAAATAAGCAAGATTATGCAATGATGTTGGTAAAACTAGACAGATATTTGCAAAAATGAAACTAGACTACTTTTTTACACCATATACAAAAATCAACTCAAAAATGGATTAACAATTTGAATGTAAGGCCTGAAACCATACAATTCTTAGAAAAAAGTATAGGAGGTAATCTCCTTACATTGACCTTGGCAATGATTTTTTTTTTTTAGTTTGACACTAAAAGCAAATGCAACAAAATAAACTAGTGGGACTGCATCAAACAAAAAAGCTTCTCCTCAGCAAAGGAAATAATTAAGAAAATAAAAATGAAACCCACGGAATAGGAGAAAATACTTGCAAATCACATATTAGATAAAGGTGTAATATCCATAATACATAAAGAACTGAAGAACAAAACAAACAAAATCAAACAACCCAATTAAAAAATGGGCAAAGGGCCTAAGCAGACATTTTTCCAAAGAATACAAGTAAATGGTCAACAGGTACATGAAAGATACTCAACATCACTAATCATAGGGAAATGAAAATCAAAACCACAATGAGATATTACCTTGCACTTGTTAGGATGGCTATATATATAAATATTTATATGTATTTATGTTGACAAAGATGTGGAGAGAAGGGCTTCTTGTACCCAACTGATGAGATGTAAACTAGTACAGCCACTATGGAAAACAGTATGGCAGTTCCTCGAGAAATTAAAAGTAGAACTACTGTATGATCCAACAATCCCACTTCTGGGTACATATCCAAAGAAAATGGAAGCATTATCTCAAAGAGATATCTGGGTAACACTGTTCTTTGCAGCATTATTCACAATAGCCAAGGTATGGAACAACCTGTCTGTCTATTTTTGGTGGATGAATAATGTTATTCAGCCTTTTAAAAAAATGTTCTGTCATTTGCAACAACATGGATGAAGCTGGAGGCATTATGCTCAGTGGAATAAGCCAGACTAGCATGGCATGATATCACTTATATGTGAAATCTAAATAAGAAGAAAAAAATTGAATTTATAGAAACAGTGTATAAAAGTTGTTACCAGGTGCTGGGGAAGAAAAAGGAGAAGTTGGTAAGAAGGTACAAACTTTCAGTTGTGAGATGAATGAACTGACGATCTAATGTAAAACATCATGACTATAGTTAATAACACTATATAGTATAATTAAAATTTGCAGAGACTAACTTAAATGTTTTCACCAAAGTGAAAAAAGAAAGATAAATAAGTAAGGTAATGATGTGTTAATTAGAACTTGATGTAGGGAATGCTTTCACATCGCATGAGTATAGCAAATCACCACATTATAAATTTTAAATATCTTAGAATTTTATTTGTTAAACATACCTGAATTAAGCTAAAAATGCATAGTTTAACAGAACTGTATAAAACCTTTATTTTAAAAAATCTATGAATTATTACCTCAGAACACCAAAGTCAAATTAAATAAATAGAAAGATATAACAAAAAGACGTCCTTAATATGTATCTCTTATTCTTTCTCTTTCTCTTGTTGAATCCTAACTGATACAGAAATTTTCTACAACTCAAGTTGTAGAAAATACCTATCAGCCAAAAAATTAGCCAAATTTAAAATATTAATTAACTGATTGTATCGTTTAAAGATTAAAAAGCAATTTTCTGAGACAACTGTCCATCTGAGAATATATTCTTTACCTGTGTTCCTGTCCTAGTGTGTTCCTTAGGATATTCTGACCTTTACATACTGAACTTTCATTCCCTGGCACACCTCATCCAAAGTGTACCATGCACTGCACCCTGCCCTAGGCCCTCGGGTGTACACGAGTAAACCAAGTGTTGGTTGTACAGAAGTCACAGACTAAAAATTTAAGCAGGTAGATTTTAATTCAGCATAGTGCTAGCAAAGCAATTATTTAAAAAGGGCTATGAAAGAACAGAAGAGCTGTTTGTGTGAGTCAGGAAGGCTTCCTAGAGAACTCTCTTCTGCATCTTTGATGAGGCTTGTGGCGATCTCCACAAACAGTAATAATCTTCAACCAAGCAGCCACACTGCCTGATGTCTACCAGAAATGCCTATGCCTCTCTGATAAGTGCAGGTAAACATCCTAAGTTTATCCTGTAGCATTAAATCCTGAAGTGTATCCTTTCAAATCCTTGGAGAATGTCCATTCTCAGACAAACTTCTTTATGTAAATAGTCCTCTTTGAAAAACTCTTTTGATGCTTGTTAGAAAATAAGCACCGTGTTTTGCTCTCCACTATTTCTGTATGGCAAGCATCAAACATGTGTGGCAGATTTTTGATTTAACAAATAGTTCTTAGGGCGTCAGCTTTTGCTGCAGTTATGTGAGTTGCATATTCATTGCACATCTCCAAAATACTTCACTACCAAGAAAACACTCTGAGGTATATAGAACATGAAAAGCACTATATAATCCCCAGCAGAGCACAGAATAAACAATCCTTCTTTAAAGATTAATGATTCTTTTAACAGCAGAACCAACTTATGGAACTGTCTATTTTTTGGAGCTATGACTGAGATGCTTATATTGATGAGACATGAAAAGTTAAGCTTCCTGTTTCCTGATCAGTAGCTATTTACTTACACAGTGTAGGGTATGGAATCATGAATTCTAATAAGAACAGATTCACATCAGCTCAAATCTCAATTATCTGAATACAGCTTATGCATTCTTCTTAGTATCTAGAAAAGCATAAAATTCAAATGACTTTCTTTCTGCCACCCTCATGCTTCTCAGCCGTCTCTGTTCTACCACTATCTATTGCATACTGAGGAATTTAAAATAATTTTACTGTTAACATAGCAAAATGCCAATTATCGCATGAGCAAACTCATCCAATCCAACTGACTTGTTTTTTAGATTATCTGTGACATTTGTGTCCATTGTCGTAAACTCTTGAGATGTAACTGTATCTCTAAGTCTAGTCATCCTCAAAATAATGCAATGTTCACTTTTTTGTTCAACAATAAAAACTTGCACTAAGTGGATATTCAGAATCACAGGTGGCTCAAACACATCAATAAATCCATGTTTTCCCTGAAAATAAGTTTGTGCATGACTCACACCAAAAAATTACAGAGGAAAAAATCCCCACAAAACCTCAGAATTTTAACATTATGACAAGAACTTCCTTAAATGTGCCTGTTGAAAGAAAATAATTTTGGGTAACTTGATTATGAAAAATATTTAGACTCTAATTTATAGCTAATTTCAGTCAACTATTTAGGAATTATAAATGGAGACAAACTATTGATAGATAGGGCAACCTGGATGAATCTCAAATGTGTTATACTAAATGAAAGAAGATAGACTCAAAAGGTTACATATTACATGATTAAATTTACACGACAGTCTGTAAAGGAAGAACTATAGGGACAAAGAACTGATCAGTGGTTGCCAGGAGTTAGGGCTAGAAGCAACAACAACAAAAAAAGATTGCAAAGACAAAGCGTGAGGAATTTTTTTTTTTTTAGTGTTACGGAATGGTTTTGTATCACAATAGTATTTGTCATATTTATCTAACTTCATGCCAAAAGATTAAGTTTTATGTAAATGTAACCATAAATTTTAAAAGGTGAGTAAATGAATCATAAAGAGAAGCAGTATTATAAAAATATCACTTAAAGTCAACTCAACCAAATCATATTGGTGAGTGGAAATAATGCTCATTAAGAATTTTAAAAACAATAACAATTCTGGTTGTCTCTGAAACAATTCAAACTAAGTCAATGTAGATGCAGGTCCATGAGATTATTTTCGCACATTGAACTATGTAAAGTGCTTTTCTTCCACCAGGCAAAAATAAATAGATCCTAAATAATCTCAAGTGTTCTCTAAGAAATTAAGCCTTTGCTTAATGCAGTGTCTACCCTTTATTTATAGGTTTCATGTCATCTCTGATCCCTTTATTCCTAATTTCATACACTTTCCTCCCATTTAGAGTGAATTAGTATATCTTCCACCACGTTTGGAAATTTAGTTCCCAAGTTTTGACCCTACACCAGCATTTCTCAAAGTGTGAAATCAGAGTCAGCAAGTAAACTGAATAATGATTCCCCAAAGATGTCTATGCCCTGATACATGGAACCCATGAATATTTTTCCATTATGTGGCAAAAGAGACTTTACAAATGTTAAGGTTATAGATTCTAAAACAGGGAGATTATTCTGGTGGACGTAGTCCAATCACACAAGCAAATGACTGTTTCCAGGTAAGGGGAGGAGAGTTGAGGCAGAAGGGGCAGTCAAAAAGAGAAAAGTGCAAGAAAGACTCACACTTTCATTACATTAAAAAGGAAAGAGGTCATGGGAGGGACATGAAGGAGACTTCTTGACTCTGAGACTAACCTCTAGTCAGCAGCCCCAAGAAAACAGGGATTTGGTCCTATAGACACATGGAAATGAGTTCTGCCCACAACTTGAATGAGTCTGAAAGTGGATTTTCCTCCAGAGCCCCCAGGCAAAACTTTAGGCAAGGGAAACCTTGATTTCAGTCTTGTGATAACCTAAGCAGAAAAACCAAGTAAGGACTCAGATACATGATCTATAGATTTATAAGACGAAAGTTTGTTTTGTTGCACACTGCTAAATTTGTCATAATTTATTATGGCAGCAATAGAAAACTAATATATTTGTGAATCATGATCTTTATTAGTGATACCTGGAATTCACATGAAAATGCTTATGAATGCTCTATTTGATAATCTCTTCCTCCTTGTAATGCATTTCTTATTAATATGTCAGGCCAATCCATCATCTTCTATATCCAGGAAGTCTTATGTAATTGACCACCCAGTCTTAGATTGCTCCACAACTGGCATCCTCTTAACACTTATATACTTAAAATGTAGATTACCAATTACCAATATGCATTAGTTATTATATCCTACTATGAAAATATCTTGTAGTTAGTTATGTTTGTAGTTTATGTCCACAAGTCATAATAATGTAGTTTAAACACCTTGAAGGTACGAATTGTGTTTCCCATTTCCTCTGAGGATGATCATAAAATGCTTAGAATTTTATAGGAAAAAATACCTGACATGACTCAGAAGTTTCAAAGAAATTAAGTTCCAAGGTCAGAGAAGGGCCAGGAAAGTACTTGGATGACCCTCAAGAAAACCATGGCTTGGATATTACTTTGGTGGTTCTAACACAGTCCAGGGCTGGCCCTTATCTTTGCAAAATCAAAAACTTAAATTTGTCAATATATTGAGAGTTCAGTTTCTTTCTTTTTTTTTTTATCCTCACCCGAGGACATTTTTCCATTTTTTGTTCAGACAGAGCGGGAGGGAGCGAGAGGAAGAGAGAGAGAGAGAAACATCGATGTGAAGGGACACATCGAGTGGCTGCCACCCTGACGACCAACCAGGGCCGGGGACAAACTGCAACCGAGGTACGTGCCCTTAGCGGGAACCGAACCCGGGTCTCTCTGTACCGCAGGCCGACGCTCTAACCGCTGAGCCAAACCGGCCAGGGCGAGAGTTCAGTTTCTTAAGGACAGACTCAGCCTATCAAGCTCACAGAGACTGATATAAAAAACACACCCAGATGTTAATGGATTAGTTTGCACAGTATCTGTGACACCCAGACATTCCCATGGTCTTGACTAGTGGATAAGCTACAGAACAACTGTTTGGTGGGCTCAGATTCAAAAGAAGAAGATTACATTATATTCCTGGACTGTAGACTGATGTCAGGCTTTGATAATCTGATGCATCCATCTCTACAACAAAGATATTTACCTTATGAAAATGCCTACTTGTATAATTTATAGGTTTGCCACTTTAATTTCCTGTCCAAATCCCAATTGTGAGTAATATATATTTTCAGTATGTTTATTAATACTTCTAGTCAAGTTTTGTCTCATGGACAATTTATCTATTCGCTTGTCTAGATTCTATCATTTAACTTTCAGTGAATGATTTCATTATAATTTTAGTGAGAAAAGTAACTTCAATGTAAATACCATGTGTTTTCTACCACACTGAAAAAAAAACACCCTGAAAACAAGGGGTTCAACCTAAAAAAAATAGTTTGATTTATAATTAACTTTGAAATAGAGTCTCATCATAAACTCAATAGTGTTTTTGTTGCTGTAGCTTATAATCTAAATCTATTTTAAACCTGAAGATTTGAGAACTTTTACTCATTCTAATTTTACTTTGCCTCATCCAAAATGTGTTCTCTTGACTAGTCATCACACTTCTGCCACGATATTTCACACGTTCCACTCTCACAGAGATACTATAAATGTGTATCTTGCATATCTCACATCTAAAGAAGTCACAAATATTTTGACAATATGGAAAAAATAATAATAAATTATTGTTTTTGTTATTTAAAAAAAATTCTCCTATCTCCGAACCTACCTATAAACCTGTTGTGTGTTTTTAAAGATGAAAGTTAAAATTTCTAAACACCAGCTGAGTATATGATTTGTAATCCAAATAAAGAAAACAAGTATAAGCTGGTAAAGGAGAAGCTTAGAGATAATAACTTGACCAAAGGTACACAGTTATTTTAATTATGGTGTTTCTGACATAAAAGCTATTTGTTTTACCAATACTCTGTGCTGCATCAAAATCCAAGTATTGCAATAAAAACACACAGAGGCTGAGTTACTACAACCCACCATACAGATTGTAGTAACTGCCATTCCTGAATCATATATAATTTTATAGTGGAAAGGGCCTAGGGGTTACTTTCCAGCCCAACTCTCCGAAAGACAACCCTGTCAGCAAATAGTTATTTTGAAAAATCTCAACAGCACAACAATAGAATTCAACTGCTCTGATTCCATTTTGGGACAACTGGATACGAAAAAAAAAATTGTTTTAACCAAGTAAAAATCTGTCTCTTTGAAACACCACTGGTTAGTCTCCCAATTGGCCCTTTGGCATTATACAGGCTAAATGTACTCCTATGTCCTTCATATCACTTAAAAATTTTTTTAACGTTTTCTTTTCTTTATTAACTTTTTAGACAGAGAAAGGGAGAGCGAGAGAGAGAAACATCGATGAGAGAGAACATTGATTGGCCACCTCCTGCAGGCCCCCCACTGGGGATCCAGTCCACAACCTGGGCATGTGCCCGGACCAGGAATCAAACCAGTGACCTCTTGGTGCATGGGTCAATGCTCAACTACTGAGCCACACCAGCAGTGCACATTTTAAATTTTTGATTAAGTACACCACCATCTCCTCTGACCCCTCAACTATAATTAATATGTTATAAGTAATAATTTTCCTTCCTTGAAAAGATTTATTTAAACATGAGACCCGGAAGTAAACATTCAACTGCTGGGATTGTCTGACAAGTGCAGATAATAATAGAAAAACTATTCCAGGCCTGTTCCTATCATTCCGACCACTCCACTTTTCTCTGCATAGGTGTCACAATATTTGTTCATATTTAGTTTGTGCTTAATTTGTGACTCTAAATATATACCTTTATGCTCCTTTTTGGGAGGAGGGGGATAAGTCAACCTGACTTTTATCTTTTATTGTGGGCCCTTTGTCCATTTCTGCTCCTGAATTCTGTTTTCCGATTGTTTCTTGGATCCATGAGACACATTGAGAGACTTGGGTGTAGACACCAGGCCGGTTGGGCTGCCCGCATAGGAAGTCTCCCTGGGAGATGAAATCATGAGGCCTCTGTTGGACACCAGGGGGCCTCTGGAGTGCCCCCCAAAGGAGTCCTTGTCGCCCTCTTAGGTGCCGGCACACAGCATGTTGGGTGTGATTTTCCCCAGTAGACTTGAGGACATTTCTCATCAGAGTGTAGTTCCATGTTGGCAAACTGTAAGGTTTGTGAGTAATTCATCTGTGGGCTGATGGTGGTGCCCCAGCCAGAAACCCAACAGCAGGTGCCAAGGGTGAGGCGGTGACTGTAGGAGAGAAGCAGGACGCGATGTGGCTCGTGAGCTGGACCGGGGACTGCAGCTCCAGAAGCATCATGTCCTGTTCATGTTCAGATGAGTGGGGCTGCTCTGGTGCTGAGGGTGGAGCATAGAGCGGACTCCTTCCGCCACCTGCTCTCCGGCTTCCATGTGCCCCAGGGCATGCTTGCACAGGTAGTCTGGTTCGGTCCTTCAGATAGTGTGCTGCAGTGGAAACCCATCTGGGGTGAACGAGGACTGCCCTACAGAGCAGCTGTCCCTGGACCAGCAGGGCTGCCTGTCAGAACTGAGAGTGGGTGGGCAGGTGTAGCACCAGGGAGAAACCCACTGATGCCATTGATAATACTGGAATACTCCGGAAAGATGTCACCTGACAGGGCTGTGGTCAGGAAGGCAATCTTAGGGGGTCAGGGGCCACATGGCGTCTCCTGGGTGGGGGCAGGGCGGGAGGGGCCTGGGCGGGGGCCTGGGAGAAGAGCTTCCGCAGCCAGCTGCCTAGGCTCATTTCTCTTCAATACCTTGGGAGGGGGTGGGGATTTTTGTTCAGGCCCTTAGAAATGACAGGAAGTGTTTGCACCATAGTGTGGGAGGTAAAAATGACTATTTATGATGAAACTCTACAAAGTTATCTTACTAATTAATGGGGAAAACTACTATTTTTCCATTATCTTTAAAATTTCTTGTCAAACCATTAGAAACTCTTTTACTGACAGATATAGATGCATAGGAATGAAAGACAGAGAAATTAGTACTGATTTAGTAGATACTGTATTTTAAAACATTAAAAACTGAGAATTAAGAGTGTTGTTGCTTTTGATGAAACAAATCATAACTTGAACAGGGCTGGTCTTCTTGATTAATTTACGATATGGATTGAGTGCCTTTGCTATGTCTTGCATATTGGCATACTTCTAAGTTTGGATCAAATGCCAGCATTTTATCTTTTGTTCTTTTACTGTCATAAAATATATCTGAGAACTCCTTTAAAATGAAGTTTTTTGTCAGTACCTCTTCTTCTGAGACACTGTCATTCTTTTTGTCACATTCCTCAGTTATGTCTAGTCCCCATCACTACTGGGGATGCATAGCTTGAGTCTCCTGATCAGCCACAGTGTCAGTATTCCCATGGTCAGCTGTTTCTTATAAAACTCAATTTATGTTTTATTCAAATTCCTCTTCAAGCATTTTTTCATTTATCTGGTACACTTTCCTTTTTGTTGGTCAGTTCCCTTATTTGATTCTTTATTTTTGTAAAATGGCACATGGGTTTATTGGCAAGAAGGCAACACAACTGCATGTATCGTCATCTGGGCTTAAACAGAACACCAGAAGCAGAATGAGTAATCACTGATAAATTCTGAAAGAAGTAACATGATTGGTCACTGATCAAGATGTGCATCTGTTATTAGTGGTTTTTGGACTGAAGAGCTACTTGCAAAGTTTGTACTTTATGCAATGAATCACAGTTCATACATCGTGATAAGAGAAATTTGAACTGTGACTAGTGCCATTTAACTACATCATTGTAACTGAAATTTGTGCACATTGGAACTGTGCAAAGTGAGGATTGCTGTATATGTTATCCAGGGAAGTCTGGGCAATGCATTTTCATCTAGTTATAGATAAAAATGCGGAACACAGCAGAATCAAGTACAGAATTCTGTGCTATGTCACAAACTTCCACTCTCCAAATAAAGATCAGTGCACATTTCCCATTTTAGTTACCAAGAGAAAGAAAGAATGTCAACTGTTCAAATATCCGATATTTGAGATATCCGATAACCTAAAACAAGAGGGAAAGCAATTATTTGGTAACTGTTAGTGAAACCATGCACAGTGCAGGATCACTCCCTTTTCAAATGTGTCCATGTCACATACAAAATGGTTTATTCTAGAGTTTTGAAAGTTTCCTGATACCAATCTTAATTCTATGTTTTCCAAATCTACCTTTTGAAAATTCCAAAGTATATGGTCTTTCTTATACTTTGCATTTTCTCTGAATACTAATCTGAATACTAATCTCTGCTGGGCCACTTATCAAAAATGTGACCTTGAGAATGTCATTCATTGAGCCTCTACTTACTTCTCCGTAGAGTGGCATAATGTGCATGCTCAGTTAGTGACAGTGGGTCATTAAAACTCTCAAATAAAATTAAGTGTATAAAATCACTTTACAAATTGCAAAGTGCTATAAAAAGTGAAGGTGTAATTTCCTAATGTAATTCCCCCAGAACTAGGGAATTGGATACATTTAAAGCATCTGGGGACAAACTCCGACCTATTCAGGAGATGCAGTTTCATTTTATCATGTTTGCTCTGCTTTTTCCTGTGTAGACATCAGTGTCTTTGATGGAGAAATTGGAGGCAAAACAGAAGTTAAAGTACTCTGCTTTCTGTGTTCATCTGTTAATATTACACAATCCTCCTGAAACAGTGAACCTATAATGTTCTAAATATAGCCTAAAATTTTATTTTTTAACCTTAGTTTTTTAAAATCTTTAGCTTTTTCTGCACTTTAATCTTTCACTAACAATCTCACAGGCCATACTTGAGCATATTCTCCTACTCTCTCACACACATTCCTTTCCACCTGAACTCAGCAGAGAACTCCCTTCACTTCAGACTGGGCTTTTATCTTGAAATGTTTATTTTTAGAGACTCTGACCATTGAACAATATACTTCTTTTCTGGGATCATTTTGGCAAGTTGATTTTCTAATGTCTAAGGTTCATATACTGTGTGTATTTGTTGCTTTTACATAGAGTTTGTTTGTAAATACAAAAGTAGCTGCATTCATTTTAATAGCAAGAATTGTAGAGCCATCTGAACTGAGGTTACTATTCTGGATCCCCTGATTCGGCAGATGGGTTCTGAAATGATATTGACCCCAGACTGTCCAGGTTAAGTGATACTGAAGCACTCTACTATTCTGCGTTAACACCTGTATTTAACAGGGCCACCTGAGGATGATTTGTCCTCCCCTAGTGTTTTAGATTGGACACATTTCTCCTTATTGTATGAAGGACGTTGCTTTGCTGGTGGGCCTCTTTAATGAACCTTGAACAAGACTCCAAAACGCCAGCTAAGTGTTGTAGACACACAAAAATCAAGATGTTGAAACAGGTCTCATAACAAACATTTCTAAATTAAAGGCAAAGGTCACTCATGACGGAGAAGAGGCTGAAACTGAAAAGAGATAGGTACAAAATATAAGAAGGAGAAAGTTTTCAATTTATTCTATATATCTGTTCAAAATAGATCCCATTTTGAGACACAAAGGACAGATCCCTACATAGTTTCCACCTGCCCAACTGACTTTGCTAGTGTCAATTAAATTTCCTCAAATTCCACACATGCCCAACTGGTCTCAGCCACTTTGGTGTTACTGCAGAACCCACAGAGTCCCCTCTACTAAGTAAGGAGCCCTGACACACATAAAATGTACAGTTTAGGAATTTATAATCCATTGGAGAGTGAGAGGACCAGAGAAAATACTCTCCTTTCGAACCTGAGAAAACTGGAATAAAAAAGGTAAAGTAATTAGTGGCAAAACCAAGTCTGAAACCCAGATCTACTACCTCTCATTCCAATAATCTCTTCTCATGGCTCAAACCATTGTTTTCAGGTTTATAGCCAGTTGCTACTTTGTCTGGATTGTTGCTTTGTTGATATATGGTTTTTTTCTTCCCTGAAGGTGTTTTAGTTTCTTCCTGTTTTTATAAAGTTGGTATATCTGACCTTCATCAAAGCACTTAAATATGTAAACAATTGCCCTGCCCCCCAGAAAGATGAGCCGAGAGCAGTTCTGCTCTCATCTGTCTGGGCAATTGGCACTGAATGTGAAAAGAACTGGCGAGAAAGGAAAGGCCTGTTTTATTCTTGAAATGTTTGTGACCTTTGCAGTACAATTCCTAACTAGTAAACACGTAACCTCAAGATGGAAGTTAGAAATACATTTCACAGATACCTGTAGATGCTCGGGGTCGGGAAAGGAGCATTCACGGATAGAATTTGAACTGGAGACAGGCAACACAAATTCTAAAGTCGTGTTCACATAACCAAAGAAAAAATTTTAAACAAAGGTTTCCTATTTAATATTATTTTTAGATGGTTTAATTATTGTCTGAAATAGAAGGTGGTCTGTTTCTGAGCCACAAGCCTACCAATTCATCTATTGTCAAATTGATTATTAGAAAATATATTTAGATTTTTATTAATGAAATGATAGTGCCCTGGCACTAATTTCATTGCACACTGGAAAGTCTGCACCAACCTGGTGGCATGTGCTGAGAGTACTGAGCTGCCGAGCTCAGCCAGAATTAACAATGTTTTGGGAGACTGCCAGGCGATCTCCTGAAAATTAAGTATGGTGCCATGACCATCTCACACACTGTCTATTCTGAGCTCTTTAGCTGGTGACATCAAAATAGATTCCTATAAAAATTTTTAAAAATCAAAATTTTGCTAAATGCTTTTAAAATGAATTTCTTAAAATGTGGAATAAAGTTTATGAGGACCATTTAAAAAGAAATTAGCTCAACATTTCTCTGCATTATCGCAAAAGTTTTAAGCTTGCTTAAGAAACACCAATACTGGAAAATGCACTAGCATCTAGTGCAGGTCTTAACATAAAGCACCATTTACCAGACTGGGTACTAGGCTTTCCTATCCCAAATTACTCTGCAGGCCACCAGCAAGGACGTTTTCTACAGAACAACCCAGGAGTGAGGCAAAGGAGGGGTGAAGACGAAAGGAGCCGCATCAAAATCCAGCTGCTGCAGATGAGGAGGGAAAAGAAAAGAACAGACTGAGAGAACTGAAGATTGAACACCAGTCTTACACATCTGAATTTCTAGTGTTTGAGTGAACAGCTGATTCTCTGCATCTCTTTGGAAATACATATTTCTCTCTTATAGTGAATGGGGCTATTTTAAAAATCAAACTCCATTCTGATCAGTTATTCCTGCACATAAACACCCGAGCAGTTTTCTAAAAGAAACCTGGGACTGACACCCAGAGGAACCATAAAGATGAGGGGTTAATGACGGCCTTGGGAAACCTGGAGGGACCATAAAAAGAAAGAGATTAATGATTGCCCTGACCCCTACAACCGACCCTGCTTCTCCTCTGGAGCAGTCTGTATCAGCCCTGGCACCAATTAAGCGGAGCCAGGAGGAATGTAGGTTTTTTTTCTTTGACTGTAGCTTTGTCTGTTTTTTTGTTTTCTTTTTTTTAAATGTAGTTTTTTTCTGTACTTTGTTCCTATGTAAACAAAGAACAAAGGAAGCTCAGGGCTGGGATTTGGGAGGTCCCCCCAGCCCACCAGTGTAATAAAGTGCTCCTTTACAATTCAGCTGTACGTCTCTGGCTGTACTTTGGGGCACCAGGGCATAGATGCCTAGGATGAACGGCCTCTCCTGGTCTGGCCACCAGATATCTGTAGTTCTTTAGAAGGGGTACCCCCTGAGACATTCCAGGGCCCCAAAGATCGTGCTTAGGTTTCTAAGAAGTGGCCAGGAGATGCCAAGACATCCCCCAAAAGATTTAAGGAGACCTGGTAAAAGCCTCTGGAGGTAAGTTCCGGGTGAGAGTGAGAGGGCTAGATGCGGTGCAGCCCCTCCTCTCCAGGAAACCCCCTAAGACGTTAGGAGGGATTCAATTCTGGTAAATTCTGGTTCTGGACAGCGGGGCTTTCTGGTCTGCCGCTGGGACGGAAGGGGAGACTGATCACCTCCCAAGCAGCATAGACACTGTTCTGGATAAGGAATTTTCCTTGGCCTGCTGCTGGGGCAGAACGGGAATTTAATCACCTCCTGGGAACTTCTGGTGAGTGAATATGACTGTGTGAATGTAATTGCGTGTGAGTGACCGTGCTCCACGACGCTGTTAGGGAGCCTGTGTGAGTCCTACCCTGCAGTTCCATGATGACCTCATAAGGCTAAAGAGCGGTATCAGGTTCTTGGGCTACTCTGATGTCCCACCAGCGAGCCTGATCCGAGTTGGGGGCTTATTCCAACCTGCCATATGCCAAGAGGCATCTGAAATCGTGAGAGGAGCAGCCAGGCGGACGGAGCAAGTTTCTGTCTTGTGTGTCTTCCCTTGTTTTTGTCCTCGTCTGCCTCCCTACTGTGTCTCCCTCAACTTTGTTACGGTTAGTCTAATCATGGAAGATAGCAGGCCTAGTGCCCAGAAGACCTCACTGGGTTGCATAGTAAACATTCTTAGAGAAGAATTTGAGGAAGGTTCTGATTAGGGCACAGAAATATCTTTTAAAAAAAGTTAAGAACCTTCTATGAATTAAATTGACCCACCCCCATAGTTAAAGAGCCATGCCCTCCAGACCAGGGCATGAATACTGGTAGTGGGCCCCAAAATGGGCCCCAAGAGAAACCTGGGAACAGGTAGGAAAGTGCCTACAAGGCAGAGATACAGCAAAAGGCCTGAACAAGATTCCGGCACAAACATTTAATCCTTGGGCCCTAATTAGAGATTGCCTTGATCCTCTGCAGGAAGCTAATAAGGTGGGGAAGCAAGGTGAAGTGAAAGTCTTGACGGAAGCCGAAGAAGGCTGAGTTCTTAAAGACTCCCCCACTGCCTTCCACTACAGCTGTGAGAGAGGTGAATCCCCCTGCTGAGACTTTACTCCCAGAGTATAAAAGAGAACTAGAAAGAGAGGCGGAGCGAAATCGGTGGCACCTCACCCAGGAAGATTCAGATGAGGGGTTTAATGTTACCAAAAGTTTTGCAAAAATAGCTCTTACCATCCCGAGGGATGCAGGGGCTCTGCCCAAAGAACCCTCTAGTGCCCCTGTGCTCTCTCCCTTACAGATGGAACTAAGAGAGTCAAGACCTGCCGGAGAGAATATCATTGGGTTTTTATTATTTCCAGTGATAGAGGGGCCTGACCTGAACAATCCAGGTCAAATATTAAAATTGCATGAGCCCATCCCATTTAAGATGTTAAAAGAGCTCAAATCTCCTTGTTCTATGCATGGGCCCACAGCTCTTTTGTGCTCAGTTTATTAGAATGTTGCCAGGGAAGACTTAGTCCCGGGTGATTTTCAAACATTAGCGAAAGCTTGCCTTACCCCAGGGGACTATCTGATGTGGAAAAATAACTGGATGGAGATTGGTAGTGAGCAGGCCACACAAAATCAATAGCATAGAGTACCCATTTTTTTGGAAACACTCACGGGTGCAGGGAAATATCAGGCTCTTCGAGATCAGCTAGGGTTTTCTCTCCAGGCGTATCAGCAGATTAATATTTGTGCTTTGAAGGCCTGGATAGAGCTCCCAACAAAAGGGAAGAATTTGCTATATCTTACATCCATCAGACAAGGACCTGAAGAGCCATATCAAGATTTTGTAGCTCGGTTGCTACAGGCAGATGACAGAGTAATACGTGATCCAGAGACCAGCACATCAATAGTTAAACAGCTTGCCTATGAGAAACAGTGGGTTTAATCTTGGGAAGGAGTAGTCTCACTATGAAAGTGTTCCAAGTGTTGCCTGGAATTATTGATTCTGATTATTTGGGGGAAATGAAAGTTATGGCCCAAACCACTAATACTATTGTGCGAGTTTTACCTGAAACTAGGATAGCACAAATTGTGATTTTGCTGCACCAAGTGGCTGGGAAAGTGCTAAAGTGCTACCAAAGGAACCACGGGGAGAGGGAGCGTTTGGCTCCAAAGACAGAGCCCAAGGTCTCCCTAGAATAGAGCTCAGTTTGAACGAAAAGAAATTCAAAGGCCTTTTAGATACAGTAGCAGATGTTTTAGGGATTACCTCAAGACATTAGCCTGCTACATGGCCCCTGGATGTCTCTATGGCCAATTTACAAGGAATAGGACAGGTTTCTAGGCCCCAACATAGTGCACAGTTTATCAATGGAAAGATTCTGAGGGCAACACTGGATTTTATAAATCCGATATTTTAGATCATTTGCCTGTTAATCTATGGGGACCAGACCCCATCTTTCGCTCCCCTCAGAGGAGGCAAACTCCCCCCCACCCCGGGCCCCAATACAGAAGCAGCTGGGGCAGATGCATCAAGAAGGGGGAGACACCTGGAAGGGGCCGTCCCTGTCCATGGGCCGCTGTGCACATCCCACATGGCGTGGTGTGCCTCGCTGTGTGTTGGGACTGGGGTCCATTGCAGAGAGCCCCTTGTCCTGGGAAACAGGGAAACAGTTGTGCAGACACTCACCCAGAGGCCACAGGGGCTGCAGGGGCTGCAGGGTTTCCCTAGGAGAGCAGTCCAGTTGCAGAAGGGGTGTATTCCTTTGGTGCCAGCCGAAGCTCATGGGTTTGGCGGCAGTGAGTGCAACAATGCAGGTTTCTTGCAGAGTTGTTAAGTTTAGGAGTGTGGGGGAGTTGGGCACAGGTGTGAAATGCTCTTAGAATTGAAAAAACACTCTGCCCAGGTAACACGTGCACTAGGAGGACGCTTTCTTTTCCTGTGTCCTTTTGAAAACCTGGGGTCAGAGGAAATTTTCCCATCCCTCCGCCCACTGTGGGACCCAAATACTGCCAGGAGGTATTTGGCTTCCTTGGACACTTTTCACCATGTTCTCCTGTTAGGCCTAAAGGCCAAACTGGTTAAAATAGCTCAAAAGGTATATAATAATAGGGATACTCCGGGAGAAAAACAAGATAAAAGGATAGCAAAGGTAATAAAGGCAGCCTTAAGGGAAACAGGGCCAGCCCTGGCCAGTTTGGCTCAGCAGTTAGAGCATCGGCCTGCAGTCCAGAGAGACCTGGGTTTGGTTCCCGCTAAGGGCGCGTACCTCGGTTGCAGTTTGTCCCTGGACCTGGTTGGTCGTGTGGGTGGCAGCCACTCGATGTGTCCCTTTCATGTTGATCTTTCTCTCTTTCTCTCTCTCCCTCCCACTCTATCTGAATAAAAAATGGAAAAAAAATGTCCTCGGGTGAGGATAAAAAAAAAAATTAAAAGGGAAACAAGGCCCATGGAAAGAGATCACCCTAGGAAGGAAAACATGAGGAAGGATCAGGATGGCAGGCCCTGGTCCTGATTAGGGGTAGAAAAGACAAGAGCAAAGTCAGGTGTAGAGGAACAAAGTAAAAAGCTGTCTTTAACTTAGAAAAATGACAGGGCCAGGGCTCCTTCCAACTGAGCCCTCAGGAGCCAAGAATAACAAGACAATAGGAGACAAACTAGTTAGTGTCCTGATAGATACTGGTGCAGCAGACTCAGTCCTGACTGAGGCAGTGGGCCCCCTAACCTGACCCTGCACTTCAAAGAGGACTATAGACTTTGGAGAAAAAAAAAATGCTTTGACTCATTTGTTTCTGGTCATGCCGGAGTGCCCATACCCCCTCCCCCAACATGATCTTCTCCAATGACTGTTCGATTGCTGGCACTGCCACTCCAGACCAGCCCCACATCAAGTTCCACAAGATGCTGGCCATCAATCCTGCCAGCCTGCCTCCAGATGACGACCCAGAGAAACCTCTACCAGACTGCCTGGAGGTAATCGACATAATGCAGATAGTGCAGATGGCCTGCCCAGACCTCAAGGATGTCCCACTGCCATCATCAGATGAGGTATTGTTCACGGACGGAGTAGCTATGTCCAGGTATGCCAGGGCAGCAATAGTAACTCTGGACTGTGTTGTCTGGTCACAGTCCTCAAATAGGGGAACTTCATCTCAATGGGCTGAAATCATAGCCCTAATCCAGGCTCTCCGATGGGGCAAGGGAAATCTGATGCAGATCAGAAAGCTTAGGAGGCAGACCTAAAACCAGTGGGGCCTCTCCAGATACACTAGGTCAGAAAATAACTTAGCCAAGCATAAACAAGCCATAAAGGAAATCAATGGATGATGGACACTGCCTGATGGGAGGTTGTTAGTCCCAGAGGCTCTGGGTCAGACTTTAGTCAACCAACTGCACCAGACTACCCACTTAGGTTAAACCAGTTTCTGAACTCCCGAGAGGCAGGTGATGTACAGTAAGGTCACAGGGAAAGAAAAAAGCAGAGGGATAAGCAGGAATGTGTGGGTCTAAGTAGGGAGGAGGATAAGAAAAACTGAGAAATGTGCAGAAGCAGATAAATTGAGTAAGCTCTCAGGTTAATGTCAGGGGAAGGTCTGGGAAAGTCACAGAAGGTCTATGCAAGTTAAAGAAGGATTGGGTGGAGGAAAAAAGAAAAAGAAAAGGATTATGCAGAGGAAGTAAAAATTAAAAAAAAGAATAAAAGAAAAGGACATACATATTACAGAAAGACAGGACATTGGAGGAATACTCAAGAAGGAAAGAAAATAGGACACCGAGAGAGGGAGAGCTTGCCCCTGGTAATAGAATAACAGTCTGGGATGTAGTAAAGGGATTAACAGGTTTAGGCTACTCCTGACCCTTGGATCAGACAATGGCCCTGCATTTATAGCAAAGATCACGAGATATCTCTAAAGGGTTAGATATAAATTGGAAGCTCAATTGTGCTTACCGCCCACAGAGTTCTGGGCAGCTAGAGAGCATGATCAGGACCTTAAAGGACACCTTAACCAAATTTACTTTAGAAACAGGTGAAAACTGGACCACTCTGCTCCTCGCCCTCTTACAGTTTTTGCAGGCCCTGCAGTCCATCCAGAAGTCTATCCATAAACACGTCTACGACATCCTGCCTATGCCCACCTCAGACCCCATGCACCCTTTCCAGCTCAAGGACTCGGTATGGGTAAAGAAGTTCACCACTCAGGGACTGACTCCAGCCTGGAAGGGACCATACACTGTCATCCTGCCTGCACCAATGGCTGTCAAGGTCAATAGCATCTCGGTCTGTTGCACCATTCCTGGCTGAAGGCAGAAAAAGCAGAATGAACTTGCAGGCCTCTCCAGATCCCTTAAAAATGAGACTCTTGCATTTATCAGGAGTCTAATTTTTCTGATTATGACTGTACAGGAGAATCTTTATAGATCTGGGCCCCAATGGAACTGGGAACTTAAAAATGGGATATTGGGGAGGTCTTAAGAAGCGTCACCACAAAGGAGATAGAAAAACCTGTTTTCAGTCTTAACCTATGTGACCTCATGAGAGGCACCATAGGCAAAGATGGTATTACTGAAGATTTATGTCATATAGAAGGGCCCCATCCCTGGGGTTATGGGACAGCTATGGGGGAATGGGGACTACAAGAGGTAGGAATCTATATATGCCCAGGGAGTGACATAGTCACCACAAGTTACTTGAATGCAAATGAATACTTTTGTCCATCTTGAGGTTGTAAAACTATATTTACTACTAAGGGCTACATAAGAAGCAAGCACTCTCATATAGATTTTAGAAGGTTAACCGAGTCCAAGAGTTTCCCTATAGGAAAATCTAACCCTAATCAGATTAATGTCATTAGTTAGCTAGGCCTTTATTGGGCCACAGGAAAAACATAGGGGCTGACTGCTGGTTATGCCCAAATTCGAGGTCACCTTATTATATAGGGCTAGGCCTCTCCGAGCCAATTTCCCAGACCCCAAATGCTGACAACTGTATATGGGACCAGCCCAAGTTAATTTTTGGGTGATATCCAGGGGCAAGGGACTTGCATACTCCCCCTAAGTGTAACCTCCAGCAATACAAAACAGATGAGGTTTAGATCTCCTTTTCCTCAAGCAGGGAGGACTCTGTTTGGCACTGGGCAAAACCTGCTATTTCTATGCTCACAACTCAAGGGTTATACAAGAAAGCCCATCTTGCCCTGGCCAGTTTCTCAATGGTTAGAGCATCGGCCTGTGGACCAGAGAATCCAGGGTTCAGTTCCGGCTAAGGGCACGTAACTCAGTTGCAGTTTGTCCCCGTCCCAGTTGGGGTCTGGGGTTGTGTGGGTGGCAACCACTCTATGTGTCCTTGTCACGTCGATGTTTCTCTCTCTCTCTTCTTCTCTCTCCCTCCCATACTATCTGAACAAAAAATGGAAAAATGTCCTCAAGTGAGGATACAAAAAAAAAAAAAGAAAGCTTATCTTTAGTTAGGAAAAATATCGAGAAATGAGAAAAAAAAAAAAATGGGGATCCGAGAATCAACAAATATTTAACTGGTCTCCATGGCTAACAACTTTATTATCGGCCATCGTCGGTCCTCTGGCCATATTATGCTTACTTCTAACCTTAATGAACAACCTCATGAAAACTATACAGAGGAGAATAAATTCTGTAAAACTCCTTGTAGTTAAGGGACAATATAGCCCTGTCCCAGAGAAAGAGGGGGAGTCACATATATAAAACCAGTGGGGAAAGAACTGGGCTATTTTAAAAATCAAACTCCATTCTGATTAGTTATTCCTGCACATAAACACCTGAGCAGTTTTCTAAAAAAAACTAGGACTGACACCCAGAGGAACCATAAAGATAAGGAGTTAATGATGGCCTTGGGAAACTTGGAGGGACCATAAAAAGAAAGAGATTAATGATTGCTCTAACCTCTGCAACCGACCCCCCTTCTCCTCTGGAGCAGTCTGTATCAGCCCCAGCACCAGTTATGGGGAGCCAGGAGGAATGTAGGTTTTTTTTTTTTTTTGTTAATGTAGCTTTTTCTGTTTTTTTTGTTTTTGTTTTTGTTTTTTAATGTAGTTTTTTTTCTGTATTTTGTTCCTATATAAGCAAAGAACAAAGGAAACTCGGGACTGGGATTTGGGAGATTGCCCCCAGCCTGCCAGTGTAGTAAAGTGCTCCTTTACAATTCAGCTGTGCGACTCTGGTTCTCTTGCTGACACAACAATAGGATTTCCTTATTTAAAAACAGCTCAGGCTCCCCATCACCCATTCCCTTAGCAGAATACACAAGGCTACTAACATTTTCTCACTCTCCTGCACCTCATGTTGATGCTCACCATGGCGGAGTCTGTCAACAGACAATTCTCCTTGCAGGGGATGTGCAATCCTTCCTATTTGGTAGACTATTACACTTTCCATGTCAGCAACCTTTTCAGTTAAGCTTGCAGAATACTTCCTGGAAGCCCACTACTCCTTTCTCTGCAGTGACACAGCACCTCTTTATACAACTTGCCACCTTGCAATAATCACCTGCCACACCACTAGACTGTGCATACCCTCACCTCTGTAACCCAGGCACCAAAGTAGAGACTATCTCATAGTAAGGAACTAACTCAACAACGTTTGTTGAATGAAAGAAAACAGCCCATGCGACTTAAAAAAAAAAAAAAAAGGAAAGCTGTTTCAATTGAATAATTTAAGTACATATAATGGCTTCCTTGTTTCCATTTTAGAGTGTTTAGTGGAAATTTAAATTTTCCTTGAACTAATAGCTGTTAAATTCTACAGAGTAAGACCATTAAGGAAATCAAGACCCTCTACTGTTTTTTTGCTGCATATTTTAATCTCAAGTTAAATAGGATTACAATCTGGCCAAAACTCTATACGTCATGTTGAAGTCTCAGTAGTACTTAAATAAAAGTCACAGTTAAATAAATTGCATTCATGTTAATTTGTAGGAAAAAATAAAACTGTTGCTATATGATCAAAATCATGCGATGATTTTTAGTTAGGGACCACTGCAAAGGTAGTCTTAAACAGTTATAATTCTAAACAATTTTCAATTTCTTATTTCAGCTTTGATATTTATTTCGCCCATGGTACAAAGTCTTCTGCAAGCTGTATATTTTAAAATGTCATTATTATTACTATCACTAAAAACACTGTTTTTCAGAAAATAAAGTTAACTTTTATTTACACATAGAAATTATTATTACTACATAATACCTTTTTTCACAACATTAATTATTTCAAATGGCTACCACTAACTTATACGAGTAGTTTGTAAAGAATGAACAGATAATTCATTCAGTTCTTATTAATATATTAATAAGCTTATTAGCTTCTCTAAATTCCCTTCCTGAGCCAGCATATTTAACAATACTATAGTGTAGAGAAGGTAGTTAGCAGAGTGTATATATATATGGCTAGAAAATACACTGAAATGTAAATAATACATTTCTAAACATGAGCCATAATTGTTTTTTTTTGGAGTCCTAATGGCACATGGCCATATTCCACTTTGATTACATCATGCAGCTGGTGTGTATTGGCTACAGCAACCTCACAGAAACCTGTTGTCTCTAAATTTTGAAAATACTCATGCCCAGTTAAAGAAAACAGGAAGTTGGCTTTATGAAATGCAAGTCAGGTCTTTACCATCAAATAAAATAGCACATAGACATGACCTTCGAACTCATAGTTACGTGTGCCTTGACTGAAAACATTATTCCTCTATGTCCTCACATTCTTTGGCTTCTCAGGACAGACCCAGTTTATGCCCCTTGTTCTGGTGGCATTATTAATAGAATCCCCCTGCACTGCAAATATATCACTGATTCTGTATACACTTCAGAGTAACCTTCTTATCCTTCTTGTAAATGAAATACTCAACTCCAGAAAGGATATGGCATAAAGAAAAAGGGAGAACTAATTTAGCCATTTCAACAAAATATATTTTTGGTTAATGTCACAATCAGATTCCTTTTTACTCTCAGGAAGCTAGTTTGCAATCAACATACAGTTGTATACCTTTGCACGTCATAGAAATCTAGACATAGTTTGTATCTTAGTTTAATTTAAAATTCTTATAACATGGCTATCAACACTTTTTGGCTCAATCAGCATATTTTGTGTGAATAAGTTATTTATACATCTTGGAGTTGTTCAAAATGGATAAAT
This sequence comes from Molossus molossus, assembly GCF_014108415.1. NCBI lineage: Eukaryota > Metazoa > Chordata > Mammalia > Chiroptera > Molossidae > Molossus > Molossus molossus. The sequence goes on from NW_023425401.1 coordinate 45,010,589, forward strand.
CTGGTAATAGCATTCCACTATTTATCTAACATTCTAAATTATACTTTTTGAAATAAAAATTTATTTTGCTATTTCAAAAATTCAAGGCTTTTTCTTGGCACTTTTGCCGAAAGTACTGCATTTCATTTCATACTCCCCATACCTCCTTTCACCTTTTCCCTGACCCCACTAGATTGTCACTAACACAATATACCAAATAGTTTCTGAATTGACTCCAATATAGTGTTGCATTTTAGTACATATCTATTGAGAAAGAGATTCAGTGCTGAATCTCTGAATATCTAAAAATGATTTATTCTTCTTCAAAGATTATTTTATATTTTGAATTGCTTCACAATTTAGAACTAATAGATTCAATTAAGCAGAAATTTTTAGACAGAGGTTAAAATGATGTGTTCTCATGAAAGTGAGTATAATTTTAAGTGGTCACTGATTTCCAGTTCTATAATGATCTCACTTGCTTATATATATATGAAAGTCACTGTATCAATTTAACTAGCATAAATTGACTTGGTAAGAAATCAGTAGAATACTTTTCCTGTCTGTTTCACATGATGATTTTCATAGTTAAACAATAGTTAGTGACCTCTTCCTTTTAATGAACAAGTTGTTGTGTGCAACTGTGAATTCATTATTTGTGGAGAATGTGAGTTTATAATTATTTTTCAGAATATGTTTCAAAGCAACAGCATGATTCAAGTATTTTTAAACATTACATATGTAGAGCAGAAATAATGAATATAAGTTTGCAAGCAATCAACCATGTTCTTGAGAAAAAGAAAAGAATATCATTTGACTGCAAGATCTGTTTGGCTGAGAGTGTAAATTTGTTGAAAAGAATCTATCTAGGTGAAAAAACTAAATAGAGCACAGCTTTATCAAATATGTAGAAACTGAAGTTTTCTATCTCTTTTTCTCTCCTTTTAGTGTTATAGAACACTTTCATTAAATGGAATATTAGTTGGAAGCTTAAATACTATCTCCATAGAGGAGAAGGAACTTCAATTGCAGACGCCATCCATCCCTCCCTCTCTCTCCTAAATGATGTTCCCTCCTCATAAAGGACTAAAGTAAAATAGAAAAGAAGCACAGGAAAGAAGAGACCTTAGTTCACCTATCTTAAATAACAGTATGTTATTTATAATAATTTATGGTATGGGAAAACAACAGAGGAGGTCTTTGATTCTTTTAAAAATCAGGGTTTGAAAAATAAAATCTGCAGTTGCTATTCATAGAAACCAAAAGAAACTCTCTAATAAGAGCATTAAAGATAAAGGAAGCATAACCATGAGTCATCTTTTCCGATGTATATGTTTACATTCAAATGATTTCAAATTAGGCATTAACCGATAGCAAGCTTGTTTGTTACTAAATCTGGTGACTCAACTAATTTTGAGTAGGTTATGTGTTATCTGTGCTAACAGGTGCACGGAAGACAAAATGAAATGGATGAAATAACACTAATGAGATTGGATATGATATTTGCATTCCTCACAATGTAGTCAAATTGCTCTTTGTCTTCATTTCCAATTTGTATTACAGTCTTTATAAAAGTCACATAGGTAACACACCTATTTAAACTATATTACATATATGGTATATATACTTGGCAACTTCCAGTGATGGTATTCATTCCGTATATTATACATCTTAATAGGGTTTACTGCCAATTTCCAAATACATTTTCAGTGGAACAGTTTTCGAGATGGAAATACAGAGGTTGCAATAAAAGGGACTTCATGATGATTTGTCCTTTTTTTTCTGTTACTAATATTGCTTTACAGAATGGGAACATTCCTATGTCAACAAAAAAATATATCTTCAGACATACACAAAAATGTCCTTATTCTACAATTATTCTGTCTGGTAATATTTTAAATAAGCCACTTACAATTCTGGAAGTAGATAACTAATAAACTATGCCTTAGTCTATATAAAGAAACATGTTGAATTTAGCAGATGTTTGTAAGTCTAAGAAGGTCAAAATAAGAAGGAAGCCATTATAAGCAGGCACTTGACATTTTTGTTACTTTAATGACTCCTTTGGTGGTTGTTACCATTTTACTTCAATACTCAGGTTATATCTAGTATTTGTAATGTTAATATTATGGAATTGTGGTGAACTCCACTGTTACGCCCCACTTTTCTCACCAGAGTATAAAAAACATAATTGCTTATTGGTAACTTAAACATACTTTCCTGCATTTTACACTACAGTATAAAGGGGGTTAATAATCTCCAACTGAATTGCATCTAAACACCAGTTTGGCTTGCCAGAAGAGTGTCAGGACACTGAAATATGTTACTTGTAGATGACATGGTATTGCTGCCAAGAAAATCAGAAACACATTAATCAGGATAAACACTCTGATATTTCCCTCCACATTTCTTCAAAGCATAGCTTTTAATGTCAATTAGTAAAGCAAGGAATACATGCTGGAAGGAGAGTAAAAGAACTGAGAAAACAGTTTATGAGATATTAGCTAATAATATAGTTGACCTACAGAACATAACCTATACAAGTTATCAGCAAAATTAGAATAGAATACAGATACTTAACTTGGAGAAATGTTAAATTAATTATCACCACAAGAGCAACCCATCAGTGAGGTTATATGAAAGCGTATGCGGCCAGTAAAGCTCTCTAGATTATCACGCATTTACTTGGTTATACTTTCTTCTCTGTACCGTAACACAGGGTGAATTCAATGTTCAGTCCCTTTCCTCCTCTTCCTCTTTTTTTTTAAATTCATTCTTTGGATGCACTTACATCACCTTCTCTGGTCCTAAGAAGTATTTCCAAGCTAAAAAATCTCCACATTTATGTTTCTGCCCTATGTACCGCCCCCCGGCAAATTCTCCTGGGATGTCTCACAATTACTGAACAGCAAATACATTCATATCAACTAGTCTTGCCCTAAAATCTACCTCTTTTTTCCAACATTCTTATATCTGTCAGTGCCATTTTCTAGGCTAAAAATCTTGGAATAATATTTTATTATTCTCCCTTTCAAAACTCATATAAATACTCCTCATATGAAACAGATTCATGTCTTTTCCTTCTTCTCTCCAGTCACTTTTGCCTCCAGGACCTCATTAGAGACCCCTTGCTTCTGCTTCCTCCTTATGCTAATTAACCCTACTAAAAAAAAACAACAACATTTTGAAACAACAGTTAAAGTAACTGAATTTTTTCAGAAATTTTGTTTTCTAATATCAGAAGTCCACATTCATATAATATAAGATCATCTTCATTTTTCTACCTTATTTCAAAAGTTGGTAACCTGTTTTGTTTTCCTGGGTAACTTAATAGAGAAAGTGTAATTGATTTGTGAATATAAATGTAGAGTTTTTAATTTATCCTTCTAGCATTTCATCCTGTTGGAGTTTGTCCCATTACTCCAGCTAGTCAGGGTCATTTTAAATCTATACTAAGGTCTCTGTACTGAATCTATACTAAACTCTTAAGTGCTTATTTCATTGCTTATATCTTGGTCAAATTTTATTGAGTTGCTATTTTATTTGTTGTTTGACTGTTTTGTTTGTGTCCACTCACTTGACTGTTTTTTCTAACTCTTTTCCAACTAGCAACCTTCCTGTTCCTCTGCTTGATGTTCTTTCCCCTAAATCTTGCAATTGAGGAAGCAGGTGACAGGCTGTTTACTCTTGTAGGTTGTTTTATTAGCATTCTGTTAGCATGAGAGTGTCTTCCCACAATATGTTTGCATTTTAATATTTTCATTTCTAAAATTGAAATAAAAGAGATTTATTTCTCACTAAAGGATTTTAGGCATCAGAAAGCAAGTGAGGAAATAATATTTTAACCAAAATATAGAAGGGCCAAGATATCCTATGAAGCCTTTTCCTAAGTCTATTCCTAAATTGGCATTTGTTTAGTGTTTTGAGGAAAATTGGTTTGAAGAGGGAGAATGAATTAACAATTAATTTGCCTATCAATTACCAAACAGCTTTATGTGCCTGGGATATGCTTTCACTTTTAAAATTCATTTTTCATGTATCGAAAGATAGAAATCATCCTCATTTTACCGATAAGAAACTAAAGATTAGAGAAGTTTATTATTTTATCCAAGGTTACAAAACCAGATGAGGTTGAGTAGGATTTAAATTTAGGTCTTACTGATTCCAAATTAATGCTGTTAACCATGGTTCTGTGTAGCACTTTGATCTATAACTACGATAGAACTCTTATTTTCACTCGGCAAAAATAGTGGAAACTTGCCAGGGTTGAGGGCCCAGGGAAATGTGGATTGGCTTATCAATAAGTATTAAGTTTCTTATTTGGCTAAACACAAGTTGTACTCAATGTCTAATTTTCCCTAAACTTAATCTAACCAATCTCTCCCAACCTTCACCCAGAAGCTCCAGGATTTATTTTAGAAGACTTTCAGCATATTTAGTGTTATTTTATTTATTTTTATTGATAACTTTCTTGCCTGTATCCTTTGTTATCTGACATTTAAAAAAGTACCTATAGGTATCCTATACTATTTGTATTTCATTATAGAAAAAGTATATTTTGGGCACAAGATATACTGTTTTAATTCATTTGCATGTTGAATTTTTAACAACACACATTTTATTTTGAAAAAATATTCTAAATTCAAAAATGCAGTGTTGGAAAATTACAACAGGGTGGCAAGCAGTACCGGAGTGATGGTGAGTATGAGTTGGTGAGTATGTGTGAGAGTGTGCATGGGAGTGAGTGTGGGTGGGCAGCTGTCTGTAAATGGGGGAAACCAGGGTAGGCCCTTCGGGCACTCATGGGGAAGCAACTGCCAGCAGCAGAAGTGCACTCCCCACCAAGCGTTTCTCCCACTTCAGATCAGAGAGTGCACCATTTTGGAAGAGTCATAGGTTCCTCCTTGGGAGGAGGCTGAGTGAACTGCAGATACTCAGCACCCTAGGCCACAGATAGACACTTTCAACCTCATTGCCTCTTCCCTGGCATTAGAATGCCCTGCCACCCATCAACAGCAGAAGGCCCTGCCAACCCCATTATTCCTACCAGCAGCAGAGGGTCCTGTTGCCCCTGTAGAACCTGTCAGTAGCAGGTATCTGTGCCCATCTATCTGGGGCCTCCCAGCAGCAGATGAGCCTATCACCACTGTGGGACCTGCCAGTTGCAGAGGAAACCATTGCCCCCGCAGGTCCAGCCTGTAGTAGAGAGGCCTTCCATCCCTGTAGGACCCACCAGCAACACAGGGCCCCAGAGCCCTCTTGAACAGCAGAGAGCCACCATCTTACTGGCTCCACTGCAGCAAAGAGCCACCAGCCTCACTACCACAGCTCAGAGCTGCTAGTGCCCCCAGACCACTGGGTCATATCCCAGAACTGGGCTGCAAAACGCACGATGACCTGATGCCCCTAGACACGTGACCTGCTCCCAAGACCAGGCCTGACCTACCTGCCTCTCGAAAACCAAATCAATAAAATGGTGCGACAAACCCCAAATGAAAGAAAAGAAGGAATCACCAGAAAAGGAAATAATAAAATGGAGGCAAGCAATTTATCAGATAAATAATTCAAAGTAATGGTTTATAAGGGCACTCAAACAACTTAGTGAGACTTGCAAGCAACTCAATGAGAATTATAAAGATCTCAGTGAAAACTGCATAAGCATGAAAAAAAAAAAAAAGGTAGAAGCTGTGAATAAAAGTCAAGAGGACATGAAGAATGGCATAACTGCAATAAAAACCACCTTGGAAGGATTCAATAGTAGATTAGAATAGGCTGAATACAAATCAATGCTTTAGAAGACAAGGTAAAATAAAACACCAAACAAGAGTAGCAGATGGTAACACCATATTGTTTTCCATAGTGGCTGCACCAGTTTGCATTCCCACCAGCAGTGCACTAGAGTCCCCTTTTCTCCACACCCTCGCCAACACTTGTTGTTTGCTGATTTGTTGATGGCGGTGCTCATCATCACTAATCATCAGAGAGATGCAAATTAAAATAACAATGAGGTATCACCTCACACCTGTCAGAATGGCCGCCATCAACAAATCATCAAACAACAAGTGTTGGCGAGGGTGTGGAGAAAAGGGGACTCTAGTGCACTGCTGGTGGGAATGCAAATTGGTGCAGCCACTATGGAAAACAATATGGTGTTACCTCAAAAAATTAAAAATTGAACTTCCATTTGACCCAGTGATCCCACTTCTAGGAATATACCCTAAGAAGCCTAAAACACCAATCAGAAAGAATATATGTACCCCCATGTTTGTAGCAGCACTATTTACAATCTGAAAACAGCCCAAGTGTCCATCAGTAGATGAATGGATAACAAAGTTGTGGTACATATACACAATGGAGTACTATGCAGCTGTAAGAAAGAGAGATCCATCCTTTGAGACGACATGGAGGGACCTTGAAAGTATCATCTTAAGTGAAACAAGCCAAACAGAGAAAGACAAGTTTCATATGATCTCACTTATTTGTGGAATATAATGAACATAACAGTCTGAGGAATGGGGTAGTCTCAGAGATGCAGATTTGGGGTACAGACTAACAATCCCCTAAAGAGGGGTGTGGTGGGGGAGAGATAAACCACAGAATTTATATGCATGTATGCATGAACAGTGGACATGGACAACAAACTGGGGAAAGAACAAGGAGGGAGGAGAGGGGAGAATCTGTGGGAGATTGTTTGCATGGCATCCATTTTGCTAAAATCTGCTCTGCCATCTCCTGCCCCAAGGCAGGATACCTCTGTATACAATGTTTCTGCATTCCTTTAAGTAACCATTTACTCAGCCAGTTATGCTCTGTTTATCTTTTGTTCCACCTGTGATATTTACATGATATTTACTTAAAATTGCTTCTGGGTGGTTACCACAAACTTATCACTTGGCAACAAATGTTCTTGTTTTTCTGCTTCTTGCCCCCTATATATACTGTGGATCTCCCCAGAATAAACGAGACTTGATCAGAGCCCTGTCTTGTCTCCATTTCTCCTGTCTCTTGTCCCTCCTCATCCTCACTCCCCCTCTAGAGTCCTCGTTGCTCGACCTGCGGGACGGGTCAGGAATCAGTGGGGGAAAAAGGAGAAACATCTATAACAAAAATTAATTAATAAAAATAAAATAAAATACATTTTTAAAAAGTTAAAAAAAAGAGTAGCAGATGGGAAAATAAATTAAAAACAAGGAGAGTTTAAGGGAACGTTGGGACAATATTGGGACAATATGCAACATAATAACATTTGCATCATAGAGGTCCCAGAAGGAGAAGAATTGAAGAAAGAAATAGAAAACTTGGAAGGAATAATGATAAAAAAAAACAAACAAAAAAAACTTCCCTAACCTTTTGAAGGAAAATGTTACACCAGTCCAGGAAACACAGAGAGTCCCAAACAAGCTGAACCCAAAAGACCTGTACCTAGACGTTGTAATTAATATGGCAAAAGTTAAAGACAAAGAATGAATCTTAAAAGGCAGCAAGAGAGAAACAGAAAGTTACCTACAAGGGAGTTCCCACCATTAGACTTTCCGCTGATTTCGCAATAGAAACACTGCAGGCCAGAAGGGAGTGGCATGAAATATACAAAGTAATGAAAAGCAAGGGACAAAATCCAAGACTATTCTATCCAGAAAAACTATCATTCAAAATTGAAAAGGAAATAAAGAGCTTCACAGAAAATATAAGGCTAAAAAAGTTTACTACCTCCAAACCAGCACTGCAAGAAATGCTAATGGGACTGCTATAAGAAGGAGAAGAAATAGAGAGATAGGACATGGGCAAAAAGAATGAAAATGGCAACAAGTACCTATCAATAATAATTTTAAATGGCCCTGGCTGGTTTGACTTAGTGGTTAGAGCATCGGCCCAGGGACCAGAGAGTCCCGGGTTTGGTTCCCACTGAGGGCATGTACCTTGTCCCTGGCCCCGGTTGGGGTTGTGTGGGTGGCAACAAGTCGATGTGTCTCTCTCACTTCGATGTCTCTCTCTCTCTTCTTTCCTCTCTCCTTCCTGCTCTATCTGAATATGAATGCAAAAATGTCCTCGGGTAAGGATAATAATAATAATAATAACCTTAAATGTAAAAGGCTAAAATGCTCCAATCAAAAGACATATAGTAGCTGAATGGATCAGAAACCATGACTCATATGTATGTTGTCTACAAGAGATCCACTTCAGAACAAAAGATTCACACAGGATGAAAGTGAAGGGATGAAAAAAAAATTGCCATGCAAATAAAAACAGAACAAAAAGCAGGAGTAGCAATACTCATATCAGATAAAATAGACTTAAAAATGAAGAACATATTAAGAGACAAAGAAAGTCATTACATAATATTGAAGGGATCACTCCAACAAGAGAATATAACCCTGATAAACATATATGCAATCAAAATAGGAGCAATAATATTTCTAAAAACTTATAGAAAACTTCAAGGGAGAGATACACAGCAATACAATTATAGCAGGGGACTTTAACACCCCACTGACATCACTGGATAAGTTTTAGATAAAAAATTAGCAAGGCAATAGAAACCCTAAATGATGTACTAGATCATATGGACATGACATTTACAGAATATTTTCCCCAAAGATAAAGAATATATAGCCTTCTCTAGTGTACAAGGGACATTCTCAAAAATAGACCACATGTTAGGACACAAACTAAGTCTCTGTAAGTCCAAGAAGATTAAAATCATATCAAGCATCTTCTCAGATCACAATGGCATGAAACTAGAAATCAATTACAACAAAACCATGCAAAAACATTTGAACACATGGAGGCTAAATAGCATGTTATTAAACAATGAATGGGTTACCAATGAGATCAAGAAAGAAATAAAAAAACTTCCTAAAAACTACTGAAAATGAACACACAACACAAAATCTATGTGACACAGTAGAAACGGTCCTTACGGAAGTTCATAGCATTACAGGCTTACCTCAAGAAACAAGAAAATTTTCTAATAAATTATTTAATGTACAACTTAAAGATTTAGAGAGAGACCAGAAAGAAAAACTCAGAGTAAGTAGAAGAAAGGACATAATAAAGATCAGAATGAAAATAAATGGCGTTGAGACCAAGAAGACAATAGAAAAGATCAATGAAACCAAAAGCTGGCACTTTGAAAAGATAAATAAGATTGATTAACATTTAGCCAGACTCACCAAGAAGCAAAGAGAGAGGACCTAAGTAAATAAAATCGGAAAAGCAATAGGTGAAGTAACAACTGACAGCACAGAAATGAAAAGGATTGTAAGAAAATACTATGAACAATGATATGCCAAAAAATTGAACAACCTAGATGAAATGCACAAATTTCTAGAATCATGCAGTCTTCCAGAACTCAAATAGGAAGAGTCGAAAGCCTGAATAGACCAATGACAACTAAAAAATTTGAAGATGTAATCAATAAACTCCAATCAAACAAAAGCACTGGTCTGAATGGCTTCACAGAGCAGGTCTACCAAACATTCAAAGAAGAACTAACACCTATTCTCCTCAAACTATTTCAAAAAATTCAAGAGGAAGGAAGAATTCCATGACGTTTTATGAGCTAGCATAATCCTAATTCCAAAACAAGATAAAGACCCAGCAAAGAAAGAAAATTACATGCCACTATCTCCGATGAACATAGACACAAAAATTCTCAAAAAAATATATTAGAAAATCAGATTCAGCAATACATTAAAAAAATTATTCACCACATCCAAGTGGGATTTATCCTAGAAATGCATGGCTGGTACAATATTCAAAAATCAATAAATGTGATCCAACAAATAAATAAAATGAAAAATAAAAATCATACGATAAATCAATAGATGCTAAAAAAGCATTTGACAAAATCCAACACTCATTTTTGATAAAAAAAAAAAAAAAAAAAAAACTCTCAGCAAAGTGGGAATAGAGGGATCATACTTTAGCATAATAAAGTCCATATATGAAAAACCTACAGCCAACATTATAATGAGTGAGCAAAAATTAAAAGCCTTTCCCTTAAGAACAGGAATAAGACAGGGATGTTCGCTTCCATCACTCTGATTCAATATAGTACTGGAATCTTAGCCACAGTGATCAGACTAGAATAAAAACCAAAGGCATCCAAATTGAAAAGGAGGAAGTGAAACTGTCATTATTTGCAGATGACATTCACAAAGAAAACTCTAAAGACTCCACCAAAAAATGACTAGATTTAATAAGTAAATTTGGCTAAGTAGCAGCAGAAAAAATTAACATCCAGAAATCAATGGCATTCTGATACACCAATAATTAACTACCAGAAAGTGAAACTAAAAAACAAAAATACCATTTACCATTGCAACAAAAAGTTAAGATACCCAGGAATAAACTTAACCAAGGAAGTAAATGAAACCATAAAAATTCTAGAAAAAAATCTAGGCAGTAATATCTCAGACATCACAAGTAGCAGACTTTTCACTGATACAGTGCCTAATACAAGAGAAATGAAGAAGAAGAATAAATGGTACTACATCAAGCAAATATGTTTCTGCACAGAAAATAAAACCATTATCAAAATGAAAATGGAAGCGCCACTAGAGTGGCTCAGAGGTTGAGCATTGACCCATGCACCAAAAGGTCGCCAGTTCGATTCTTGGTCAGGGCACTTGCAAGGGTTGGGGGCCAATCCCCAGTGCAGGGTGTGCAGGAGGCAGCCAATCAGTGTTCTCTCTCATTGATGTTTTTATTTCTCTTTCCCTGTCCCTTCCTATCTCTCTAAACATCAATAAAGAAAAAAATAATAATGAAAAGGGAATACAATGTATGGAAGAACATATTTACCAATGATACATCAAATAAGGGATTAATTTCCAAAGTATATAAAAGACTCATAAAACTCAAAAAAAGGAAGACAATCCAATTAAAAAATGGTAGAGGACCTGGATACTTCTCTAAACTGGACATGCAAATGGCCAAGAAACATATGAAAAAATGCTCAAAGTTACTTATCATCAGAGATGCAAATTAAAATGACTATGACTCGCCCTGGCCGGTTTGGCTCAGCAGTTAGAGCGTCGGCCTGCGGTCCGGAGAGACCCGGGTTCGGTTCCTGCTAAGGGCACGTACCTCGGTTGCAGTTTGTCCCCAGCCCTGGTTGGGTCGTGTGGGTGGCAACCACTCGATGTGTCACTTTCACGTCGATGTTTCTCTCTCTCTCTCTCCCTCTCACTCTATCTGAACAAAATATCGAAAAAAAAAAAAAAATGTCCTCGGGTGAGGATTAAAAATAAATAAATAAATAAATAAATAAAATGACTATGACTCATCACCTCACACCTGCCAGAATGACTACCATCAACAAATCATCCAACAGCAAGTCCTGGTGAGGGTGTGGAGAAAAGGGAACTCTAGTACACTGCTGGTGGAAATGCAGACTGGTGCAGTCACTATGGAAAACCATATGGTGTTTCCTCAAAAAATTTAAAATGGAACTGCCATTTGACCCAGTGATTCCACTTCTTGGGATACATCCTAAGAAGACTGAAACACCAATCAGAAAGAATATATGCACCCTTATGTCCATAGCAGCATTATTTATCATAGCTAAGATCTGGAAATAGCCCAAATGTCCATCAATAGATGAATGGATAAAAAAGCTGTGGTATATATACACAATGGAATACTATGCAATTCTAAGGAAAAAAGATCTCCTACCCTTTGAGACAACATGGAGAGACCTGGAGAGTATTATGCTACATGAAATAAGCCAGTCAGAGAAAGACAAGTTCCACATAATCTCATTTAATTGTGGAATATGATGAATAAATAAGCTCACTAACAAAATAGATCCAGAGACACATGGAAGTAGATAAAAGACTGACAAACGTCAAAGGAAAAAAGGGTTTGCCAGGGGTGTCAGGAGATAAACTAAAGAACTTATATGCATATATAACAAATGGACACAGACAACACAGCAGTGGGGGGGGGAGGGGGCAAGGGGGCGGGAGTGGTAAGGAGGGAGTCAGTGGGGGAAAAATGGAGGGTCATCTGTAATACTTTCAACAGTAAAGATAAATTTTAAAAATGAAGTTTTAAATAAAGAAAACAGAATTTTTTAAATCTTACAAGTTCTTATCACAAGAAAAAAGTTCTGTAACTATGTATGTATATATAGCCAAAAGTTGATTATTTAAAAAGATTAATTAATCAGATAAACATCTAGCAAGACTAATTAAAAAAAAGAAAACATGGATTAATATCAGGAATGAATAAAAAGGTGATATTACTACAAATTATACAGACAATATATAAATCATGAAGCTATATTTTGAGCAAATTTATTGTAATAAATTTGATTATTTGGATGAATAAATAAGATAAAATGCAGGGTTGCTGTCACTATAACCCTGGTTTTTAAATATTAATCAATATTTACTATCATCCATATCTAGTATGAATAAAATCACAAATACTTGAGTGAAATTCCCTGATGCACAACAAGGTAAAATACTGCTTTGCTTTCAATATTATTCTAGTTACCCCATCTTTACAAATACAAGAACACATTCATTAAACTTGGGATTTTAAGAAAAACCTCTTACACATTAAAGGTGAATTTATTCAATTTTATTTGTAATTGCATGTAAAGTTAATACTCTTGTGTCAGTACATCATTCTTAATGTCAAATATAGTATCTCAGATCTAGTTAAAAAACCATGCTTTAGCACTCTGGTTAGAAATTTAATACAACTTTCAATACTATCTGTTCATATTTATTCTTTTTTATATTTATCTTTATGATTGTAGAAAAATGGACTCAGGGTGAATGAAATCTACACAGACTGTCTCTCAAGACCAAACTGGAATTACAACTAAAAGACAAGTCACCAGGAAAAAAACAACTGAAGAGCAGCTGGAGAGAAACCTTATAACCAGGAATGTATAGAGGACCCCAAATCGAGACTGGTACGAGCTACAGAGGCACAAGAGGGCTGGCTGGATGCCCATGGGCAGCAGTTGAGGGCTGTGTCAGCTGTGAGAAGTTTCCTCTGAGAAGTTGGAGGTTAAAACCCCAAGCTGGCTCCCCAGCACTGAGTAGTGGAACAGGGAAAAGCACCCACATAATACCTGGATGAAAAAATCACCACAGCAGAGGTTTGGTCCACAAGAAGAGGTGCAGGGAGCACCGGCACTTCCCTGAAGGGCCAGTGAAGTAAATTACAGCTACAGCCACTCACCTCCGGCTCCAACAGAGGGAGGGTGGACTGGACTGGAACTGTGTGAGGAGAGTTGGGGGTTCATAGCACTGGGGAGTTACCTGGGAAGGAGGCCATCAGGAGATCTATGCTGAATCACTTCCTCATAGGACAGTAGCCATCTTACTCAAAGAGCCCCTTATCAGAGCCCCAGGGTGAAGCAACTGCCCCTCCCTCAGAAATTTAACACCAACCAGTCTGCTGGAGAAACACACTTGAGGCTCATTAACAGTTAGAGACTACCAGTAGGCAGAAAAAAAACCTCTGAAAGCTTTGAGCTTTGGACCCGGCTCTCAGTATTGAGGGTCATGGCTCTGGGGACTAAGCTGTGAAAGCTGAGGCCTCAGTTCCTATGCTGAGCCACTCTCCCATGGCTTCAGTAGCCATCTCTGTCAAGCAGCCCCATCAGAGCAGGTTTTAGCCTGGGGAAGAAGCAACTGTCCCTCCCTGGGGAATTTAACAGCATCTTGCCTGAGAAGTGCAACCTAAGACCCATTAACAGCCAAAGACTACCGGCATGCCAGTAGGCAGAGATGAGATTCTGAAGGCTTTCACCCTTGGGCCTGAACTTCAGTGTTGGGTGTCCTGGCTCTGGGGACTGAGTTGTGAAGGCTGAGGCCTGAATACCTGCACTAAGCCAATAATCCACACCACAGAAACCACTTTCTTCTCAAAGCAACTTTAACCCAGGGGAAAGCAATTGCCCCACCCACTGGAAATCCTCTTACCCTGTCCATCTGAGGAATTTTTCATTCAGCTAAGGGCTACAACCTGAGGCTCATTAAATAACTGAGATTAATAGTCAACTCGCAGGCAAAAGCTCTGGGATAAATGAATCTTTGCTTGGTCTGCAACTGTACCCAGGAAAGTAAGATTATACATTGATGTTTAATGTGCTTCATTCCATACTCATCCAAACCCAGTAGTGGGAGCCACAATTAGAACACTGACATCCACAGAGAAAATTTGAAGGGCTCTGAAACCCATTGAGACAGCCAAAATGGTGAAATAAAGAAACAAATCCCAAATGAAAGAACAAGAGAATTCTACAGAAAAAGGGATAAATGAAATGGAATTAAGCAGGTTATCAGAGGTAGCATTAAGAGTAATGATTATGAGGAAGCTCAACAGCATGAGTACATCAAACCAATGAAAATCAAACAATTGTAAATGAAAAATCACAAAGCAGAAATGAAGAATGACATAGCAGAAATAAAGAACACATTGGAAGGGATAACCAGTAGATTAGAGGAAGCTGAGAATCAGATCAGTGAATTAGAATACAGGGTAGAGCCCTGGCCAGTTTGTTCAGTAGTTAGAGCATCGGCCCATGGACCAGAGAGTCCCAGGTTCAGTTTTCACTAGGGGCATGTACCTTGGTTGAGGTTTGTCCCTGGCCCCGGTTGGGGTCACATGGGTGGCAACCACTCGAAGTGTCTCTCTCACATTGATGTTTCTCTCTCTCTCTTCCTACCTTTCTCCCTCCTGCTCTATCTAAAGATAAATGCAAAAAATAAAAATAAGTAAATGTCCTCGGGTGAGGATAAAAAAAACAGTGAAAAAGAAGGAAGACAGTTTAAGAGAACTGTGGGACACCATGAAACATAACAAAATCTGCAACAGAGAAATGCCAGAAGAAGAAGAAATGAGCAAGGGTTAAAAAATATATTTGAAGAAATAGTGACAGAAAACTTTCCTAACTTTGTGAAGGAAAAAGGCATACAAATTCAAGAAGCACAGAGAGCCCCAAATAAGAACCCAAACAGGTTCACACCAAGACAAATCATAGTCAAAATGCCAAAAATTGAATACAAAGACAGAATATTAAAGGCAGCAAGAGATAAGCAACAGGTACCTACAAAGGAGCCCCTGTAAGGCTATTAGCTGATTTCAACAGAAACACTAGAGTCCAGAAGGGAATTGCATGAAGTATTCAAAGTAATGAAAAACAAGGATCTGAATCCAAGACTATTCTATCCAGTGAGGCTATCATTCAAAATAGAAGGTGAAATGAAGAGCTTCCCAGACAAAAAACAAAAAACAAAACAAGAGGTTAAGGGAATATTTTAGCACCACACCAGAACTGCAAGTAATGTTAAAAGGACTGCTGTAATAAGCAGACAAAATAGGAAGAAAAACATAACCATAATAAATAAAATTGGCAATAAATAAATACATATAAAAAATAACCTTAAATGTGAATGGATTAAACACCACAATCAAAAGATTTTAGTTGAATGAATGAGAAAGCATGACTCACATATATTGTTTACAAGATATCCAACTCACAACAAAAGACTCACACAGGAGGAAAGGAATGGAAAAAAAATTCCAAGCAAAGGGAAAGGAATAAAAAGGTGGGCTAGCAATACTCATACCTGATAAGATAGACTTCAAAATGAAGGCCATGACCTGAGAAAAGAAGACCACTGCATAACATTGAACAGGTCTATCCAACAAGAGGATATAACTTCGTTAAACATATATGCATCTAATATAGGAACATAAAAATATATTTAAAAACTTCTAGAGGACTTCAAAGGAAAAACTGACAACAATACAATCCTAACAGGGAACTTCAACACCTTGCTGACATCACTGGATAGCACATATTAATAAAAACTTAACAAGGAAACAGAGAATCTAACTGATGCATTTCATCAAATTGATTTAATAGCTATCTACAGAGAATTACACCCCAAAACTTAAGAATCGCATTCTTCTCAAGAGCACATGGGACATTTTCAAAGATAGACCACATGTTAGGACACAAACTAAGTCTCTACAAGTTTAAGATGATTGAAATCATATTAAGCATCTTCTCAGATCACAATGGCATGCAACTAGAAATCAATTACAATAAAAACACTCAAAAACATTCAAACACATGGAGGCTAAATGACATGTTATTAAACAATAAATGGGTTACCGAGGAGATCAAGGAAGAAATTAAAAACTTCCTGGAAACTAATGAAAATGAACACACAGCAATACAAAATCTATGGGATGCAGTGAAAGCAGTCCTGAGAGAGAAGTTCACAGCACTACAGGCATACCTCGAGAAACAAGAAAAATTCCTAATTGACTACCTAACCCTACAACTTAAAGAACTATAAAGCAAACAGAAAGAAAAACCCAGAGCAAGTAGAAGGAAAGAAATAGTAAAGCTCAGAGCAGAAATAAATGACATAGAGACTAAAAAAAAAAAAACAATTCAAACTATCAATGAAACAAAGAGCTGGTTCTTTGAAAAGATAAACAAAATTAATGAATCTTTAATCAGACTCACCAAGAAACAAAGAGAGAGGACCCAAATAAACAAAATCAGAAACGAAGCAGGAAAAGTAACAACTGACTCTACAGAAATACAGAAATACAAAGGATTGTTAAAAAATACTATGAACAATTATACGCCAACAAATTTGTCCATCTAGTGAAATGGACAAATTTCTAGAATCGCACAGTCTCCCAAAATTGAACCGAGAAGAAACAGAAAACTTGAACAGACCAATAACAACTAAGGAAATTTCACTTGTAATCAATAAGCTCCCAGCAAACAAAAGCTTGGTCTGGACAGCTTCATGGAGGAGTTTTACAGAACATTCAAAGAACATCCATTCTCCTCAAACTATTCCAAAAAATTAGAAAATAAGGACTTCCAAACTCTTGTTATGAGGCCAGCATAACCCTAATTTCAAAACCAGATAAAGACACTACAAAAAAAGAAAACTATAGGCCAATATCCCTTATGAATATGGATGCCAAAATGTTCAGCAAAATATTAGCAAATCAGATCCAGTAACACATTAATTTTTTTTTTTTTTTACCATGATCAACTGGGATTCATCTCAGGGACACAAGGCTGTATAACTTTCACAAATCAATAGTTGTGATACACTAAATAAACAAAATGAAAGATAAAAACCATATGATTATATAAATAGATGCTGAAAAAGCATTTGACAAAATCAAGCAGCCATTTCAGATAAAAATGCTCAGCAATGTGGGAATAGAGTGCCATATATAGGCCATATATGAAAAACCTAGAGCCAACATCATACTCAATGGGCAAAAACTAAACACATTTCCCTTAAGAACAGAAACTAGACAGGGAGGCCCACTTTTGCCACTCTTATTAAGAACAGAAACTAGACAGGGATGTCCACTTTCACCACTCTTATTTAACATAGTACTGGAAGTCTTAGCCACAGTAATCAAACAAGCAGAAAAATAAAAGGCATCCAAATTGGAAAGGAGGAAGTGACACTGTCATTATTTGCAGATGACATAATATTGTACACAAAAAACCCTAAAGACTCCATCAAAAATCTACTAGATTAATAAATGAATTAGGCAAAGTGACAGGATACAAAATTAACATCCAGAAATCCATAGCTTTTTTTTTTAATCCTCACTTAGGATATTTTTCTACTTATCATCAGATAGAGTGGAAGGGAGGGAGAGTAAAACAAGAAAGTGAGAAGGACACATCAACTGGTTGCCTACCACATGACCCTGACCAGGGCCAGGGATGAACTGCAACCGAGGGACGTGCTCTTGACTGGAATCAAACATGTGACCCATTGGTCCATAGGCCAGTGCTCTAACCATTGAGCGAAACTGGCCAGGGCTCAATGGCATTCTTATATACCAATAATGAACACTCAGAAAGGGGAAGCAAAAAAACAAAACAAACAAACAAACAAATAAACAAACAAAACCAATCTCGTTTACAATTGCAAAACAACAAGAACAAAATTACCTAGGAATTAACCAAGGAAGTAAAAGACCTCTATTCAGAAAACTATAGGACATTGAAAACAGAAATAAAGAAAGCTATAAAAAAGTGGAAGTATATACCATGTTTATGAATTGGAAGAATCAACATCAAGAAGAGTTTCATACTACCTAAAGCCATCTACAGATTCAATGCAATCCTTATTAAAGTGCCAATGGCAATTTCCACAGATCTAGAACAAATACTCCAAAAGTTTATATGGAACCATGGAAGACCCCAAATAGCCACAGCAATCTTGAAAATCAAGAACAAAGTGGGAGGAATCACAATACCAGACATAAAGTTATACTCCAAACCATCATCATCAAAAATAGTCATATAGATCAATGGAACAGAACAGAGAACCCAGAAATTGACCCAAGACACTATGTCAATTAATATGTGACAAAGGAGGCAAGAACATACAATAGAGAAGACAGTCTCTTCAATAAATTGTGTTGGGGAAATTGGATAGCTATATGCAAAATAATATAACTAGATCATCAACTTACACCATACATAAGAATAAACTCAAAATGCAAAAAAGACTTAAATGTAACCCATACAACCATAAAAATCCTAGAAAAAATGTAGGCAGAAAAATCTCAGATATCATATGTAGTGGATTTTTCACTAATACATCACCTAGGTCAAGAGAAACAAAGAAAAAAATAATAAATGGGATTACATCAAACTAAAAAGCTTCTGCATGGCAAAAGAAACAAGCATCAAAATAAAAAAGGAACCCACTAACTCAGAGGACATACTTGCCAACCATACATTGGATAAGGATAATATCCAAAATATATATAGTACTCATACAAAGGAAGGGGAATAATCCAATTAAAATAGGTGAAGGACCTGCATAAACACTTCTCCAAACAGGACATACAAATGGCCAGGAAACATGAAAAATTCTCAAAATCTCTAATCATCAGAGAGATGCAAATTAAAACAACTATGAGGTATCACCTCACATCTGCCAGAATGGTGGCCATCAACAAACCCTCAAAGAACAAGTGCTGGCAAAGATGTGGAAAAAAGGATACTCTAGTACACTGCTGGTGGGAAGGCTCACTGGTACAGCCACTGTAGAAAACAATAAGGTGTTTCCTCAAAAAATTAAAAATAGAACTGCTATTTGACCCAGCAATTCCACTTCTTGGTATACATCCTAAGAAGCCTGAAACACCAATCAAGGAGAATATATGTACCCCTATGTTCATAGCAGCACTATTTACAATTGCTAAGATCTGGAAACAGCCCAAGTGTCTATCAATAGATTAGTGGATAAATAAGCTGTGGTACAGTCCAGCCGGTGTAGCTCAATGGTTGAGCATGGACCCATCCATCAAGAGGTCACTGGTTTGATTCCCAGTAAGGACACATGCCCAGGTTGTGGGGCTGATTCCCAGTGGGGGACATGCAGGAGGCGGCCAATCGATGTTCTCTCTCTGATGTTTCTCTCTCTCTCTCCCTGTCACTTCCTCTCTCTCTCTAAAATCAATAAAGGAAAAAAATTGGAAAAAAAAGCAATGGTACATATACACAATGGAATACTATGCAGCTGTAATGAAGAGAGATCTCTTACCTTTGAGATGACATGGGAGAATATGGAGAGTATTATGCTAAGAGAAATAAGCCAGTCATAGAAAGACAAGTACCACATGATCTCACTTATTTGTGGAACATAATGAATAAAATAATCTGTTGACCAAAAGAGATCCAGAATCATAGAAGTAGAGAACAGACTGACAAACCTCAGAGGGATAGGAGTTGGGAGGGTGGGAAGAGATAAACTGAATAACTTACATGCATATATGCACAACCAACTGACACAGACATTTGGCCGGGGAAGGCAGGAGGAGGATGTGAGCAGGAAGGAGGGGGTCAATGAGGGAAAAAGGGAGACATCTGTAATGCTTCCAATAATAAAATAATAAGCAAATAAAAATAAAAAATAAACAGAATAAAACTAATTTATCTTTATAGTTTAGAGTATTACAGATATCCCCGATTTTTTCCCTCGTTGACACCCTTCTCCAGCTCTTGCCCCCTCCCCCTGCCTCCACAACACTACTAGTTTTGTTTATTGGTTATGCGTATATGTATATAAGTTCTTTGGTTTATCTATTCCCACCACCCACCTTCCTTTTGAGGTTCGTCAGTCTTTTACACAACATAGTAGTTTATAATGAGTTGCAATTTTTTTTGTAACTGACCCTTAACATGAGCCAGTTTAAGGTTGCTTTGTGGTGACAGAGGCAGTAAGAGTCCATTATAACGACAGTCATTTCAACAATGATGCTTAAAATGCAATGCTTGCCGTAAATGAGTCCCACTGCTTTAGCAGAGCAGGTCATAGAACTTGAAAGAAGCAAAATGATAGATTACAAAAGACCAAAGTTATTCTAGTGTTGAATGAAAAATCCAGAAAGCATTGGCTATGTGAACTTAGTAATAATAAAGAATGATTCAGAACAAAAAGATAAAGGTATAAAATGAAAATCTTTCTGGGTGTCAGCAATGAAATGCTGCACATTTCTTGTAAAGCTATACTGGACTAGTTTAATTGCCAAATTAACTGACATATCTCTTCCTTTATCATGCACCTTACACATTTGTACTAATTTTGGAATTAGTCTCACAGTCATGTACTTGTGGAATTTCATGTTTAGGTTAAGAAAATGTTTTTAGTTGGCTTTTGAGGGTTATTAATTACTTTTGCCTTTTCCTAGTAACCATTCCTAATAAGAATTTTGTATAAGAAACTTGAAGAACAAGGATTATTCAGTCTTCTCTTTTGCAAGTACATTGCTCCTACAACTGCTTATGTCATTTGTGCATTACACAAGGATTTCACAACTAAAGAAACCTCACTCACATCATAGGCATCACCTTTGTGTATACTATTCTGGCAGTTTTCCAACACTGAGAATCAAGTGTCTTTAGAAAAGAAAGTCTTTCTCTAATTTTCACATGAATACTCTAGGGGTTAGCAATGGCCCAGTAAAGGTTGGTTTACAGTAATATTGCGAATGATAACTGAAAGGCAGCTCAGTGGAGGACGGGCTTTGGATTCAGACTTCCTGCTCTCATTGCTGATCTGCTCCGTCATTTTAATCAAGCTGCTTCACCTCTCTGCACATCAGTTTCCTCATCTGTAAAACGAGATAAGAGTGCTCACTTCATTGGGTTGTGGTGAAAATTAAATGAATTAACACGTGAAGTTCTCAAAAGTTGCTAGCTATCATTATTATTAACTAATTCTTACTCACAACTTTTATTCACAGTGTGTCAGAGACTGTGCCATGTGCTTTCTGTATTTTCAAAATAACACCAAAAGGTAAAGGAAGTAGTAGGTCAAAGAAGTTAATTAACTCATCCAAACTAAAAGATGACTTGGATACCGTTTGGATTCCACAGTGCTAATCCTGAAATCATTCACTTATTCATTCATTCATTTCAGATATATTCATAGAAGGAAATAGTGATGAGGATCATGGGATATGTACTCGGCCAGTTACAATGTAAGGTGATAGTGATTAATTAAAAATCTAGGAAAAATGATGTGGAAGGAGGAACTAGCAAGTATAGTAGAAAGAGAAAAAAGGTCATAGAGAAGATAATTTGGGAGAAAGTAAGGTTGAAGGATTTCCAAAAAGCATGGAGTCCAATACCTTCTGGTTCCCATATCATTGATGTTCATATTTCTCTGTTCTGGGCTGCGGGAATCATCAGGTTTGTTACTGTTATGAGACTGAAGGATAATTGCAAGTGGGAATTAACACAGGTCTCATCTATATTCTGTAAACACTTTGTTCCAAGCAGGCCTGGGTAAGAAAATGTGAATGAATCTGCATAAAACTTCCCCACTTTTGACAGAAAAACTCAGAGGACATTATAAATACTAATGTGTATCTGGAAAATGCTACTTTTTTTTATTGAGTATTTGGCATTTAGTATTTCAGGTGGATTCCTTGTAATCATTTCCCATAAAAACTTTAAATGTTATCAGTATTTTCCAGATGAGGATATTGAGACTCAAGCTGAGAAATGTCAGAGTCTGAATTTGAACCTAGGTTTTAGGACTCTAAATCTTGTGCTATTTTCTCTGCATTTTTTGCTTCCTTTCCATAAAATTTATGAAACCTGGATTAATGGAAAAATTGCTTCAATGACGATAGTATTGTAGCATATCCTTTGTTTTATAATTACTGAATTTTCAAAAGGCTCTATGTTTTAGAACAGTTTTAGATTTACAACAAAACTGAGAGGAAAGTACAGAAATTCCCCATTTGCCCCCTGCTCCCCATAGGCATAGCCTCCCCTTACATTACTCATCAGAACAGCACATCTTTCACCAAGGATGAACCTACCTAAAGTCCATAGTTTAACTTAGGGCTGACTCTTGGTGTTGTGCATTCAGTAAGTTTAGACCAGTGTTCAAGGCCATGTATCCATCCCTATAATACTGTACAAAATATTTCCAGTGCCCTAAACATCTCTGCACTCTGCCTGTTTGTCTGACCCCGTCATTACTGGCAACAACTGATCTTTTTAGTGTGTCCATAGTTGTGCTGTTTCCAGAATGTCACATCGTTAGAATCATACAGTATTCAGCCTTTTAAGATTATTTCCTTTCACAGAGTAATATATATTTATGGTTTCTCTGTCTTTTCATGTCTTGATAGATAGCTCTTTTCTTTAGTGGTGAATAATATTCTATTGTCTTGATGTGCCACAGTTTATTTATCCATTCACCTACTGAAGGACACCTTAGTTGTTTCCAATTTTTGGCAGTTATGAATAAAACTGCTATAAACAACTGTTTGTAAGTTTTTGTGTGTAGATAACTTTTCAACTCCTTTGAGTAAATACTAAGGAGTATGATTGCTGGATCATATCGTAAGAGTATGTTTAATTTTGTAAGAAACTACCAAACTGTCTTCCAAAATGACTACACTCCCACTCCCACCCGTGATGTATGAGTGTTCCTGTTGCTCCACATCCTCATGAGCATCTGGTGTTGTCAGTGTTCCTAACTATGGGCATTCTGATTAGCAAGTAGTGGTATTTCATTGTTGTTTTAATTTGCATTCTCTGATGATATATATAGAGGAATTATTAAACTTTTAAACTCTTGAATTTAAATTGAATATTTAACTTTGATGAAAATCAAGTTAAAATTCTGTTCCCTTCTATTAAAATGTCTATGCCAGAATTTTTCAAACTTGAGTAATAGCCAGACCCTTTCAAGTAGAAAGTCTATAGTGCTCACTTAAGTTATATTTATTATAATGCTACTAAATATATATGAATATAAAACCACATATTAATTCCTTTCCTTCTAGTTTATACAACTTTTATGACTACAAACCACAAAAGGATACAAATTAAATACAAATAAAATTTTAAAACCTAATAAAATTCAGGTTAAGAATATTAATTTAATGTGATAAATGATAGTAACTTGCAGGAGTTAGATGACTTGCACTGGCTTTTAAATAGAAAAGTGTATTTATATATTCTATGATATGTTCTATAAATCATTGTCATTATCAATACCAAATTTTTTCATTTTAACCACTTTAGTAGTCCACCAAAATCCATTGCATCCATCAAAGAATACCAAATATAAAGATAAAAAGCATGTAAAAATATTTTTCAATCACAGAATTAGTATTATAATCAGTGCTAAAACTCTTTCAAGATGGCACACTCTCAGATGGTATTCAAACAGCACACCTGCCCCAAAGCTACCAAAAGTGTTACAATCAGGCCCTTTTGTATGCTCCATGCCTATACCACTGGGAACATTATGACAACTAAATTGTCTATCACTGTTTTCTTAATAACTTGGAAACTTTTATTCTTCTAGAGTCTCAAAACTCCATCTGCTCTTTCATTGCATCTACAATATAATTCATATATTACTATGCTTTGTTTATCTTATTAGTCCAAGACAAGGCAGTGCATGGTTCTTTTTGTACTATAGGATATTCATAATGATAAATCAGTGATTACTGAATACATCTTAGTCTATTAAGATGTCTTTCAATAGCAAGTTCTCACTTAAATAAAATACATTTTCATAAATGATAAAAGTAGTTTAGATGAGGAAGATAAATAATTATTTTTACATTCTGAAATCTCAACCTAATTGGCAAGTTAGATATACTAAGAAAATATATTAAAAGTAAAATTTTGATATTTTACAGGTACCGCAGGCACTTACTTCATCATGAATCAAAATACAGAACCAACCTTAAATTATAGTGCAATGCTCAGTTAATAGTTGATAGAATAATAAACATAAAGGATATATTATAAAACAAAAACTTGTATAGGCCTTTGAGATTTGTCCACAGGTATCTCATGAAATCCTCTTCAGTAATAATAAATTAATTTTCCATTTTCACAGAACACTTTTTGCTCCTAAATTTGCTACACACTTTAATTCCACATGGAAACTTAAGACAATGAGTTTTGTTTGCTCATGCTTCCCATGTTTACTTTAATGTCTTTTAGAAAATTGGCAAATTTGTGTCAGCTGAAAACCTCACAGCAAATCAACCAGCAATTACATATGAAACTTTAAAACAATTTCTCACCAACCTTCTCTATATTGTACATTTTAAGTAGAAGAAAATTTTATTTTCCTTCCGATTATTGTAAAATCCAATTATGAAAACAAAATTGAAAATAACCAAGGAATTCTATGTTTCCATTTTTTCAAAGTGTATTGCAATCATCAATACTAAGATTTAAATCAAGCAGACAAGTAGAAAACATTAGGATATCTGAAACCAAATATAATTAGATGCCAAGTGTAAAAACATACTTGTAAACAAAATGTTGCTAACAGCATAAAATAATAGACATTTTCAATAGAAGGATTTGGCATTGGCTAGCTCTCAGAGAATAATACAATACCCTGTTTGTGTAATAAATAGAGGGTTGAATTAGCGATGACTTGTTTATGGAAAACTAAAATAGCACAAATATTTTTGCGATGGATAATATTAGGAGGGGGGGAATAAGAATGGATCACAAAGGGTGACATAATTTTTTAAAATATAATTTTGAGAAATCTCATATTTGAAGAAAAGTTGTGTCTGAAAACTATGTAAGAGCTCACCATCACCAGGCAACTGTGTTACCAATGTGATTTACTTATAAATTAGCTGAAGGGAACAGGACCAAGAAAGGTTGTCAGCAGCATCCCAAGTAGAATGTGATAGTGAAAACCATAGAAAGAAAACAATATCAGGAAAATGGATCTCGTATTTAAAGAGATAACCTAATATCATTTTGAAACAAATACCAATTATCTGATTATTTTTTATATGGTAGGAGGTGTATTACAAATAGAAATATGTAGATTTTCATTTGCTTCTTATATAGCCTTCATATCAAAGGAAGAGGCCCTCAAAAACATTTAGCCACTTCATATACAGAAGGAAAACAAACTCCTGCATGGCACTCTAAGTAAATATTTATAATGCACACAAGTCAAAGGGTAGTGTGTTCATGGAATGGAGAAAAAATTCCAAAGAAAATAGTAAATTAAACCCCAGGGCCCTCCTCTTCCTTCTCTACCTGTTGCTGCCTCATCTTCCTCATCCTTTCCTTCCCTTGCCCCATCTAAAGACTACTCTCCACTAAGCCTTTGTATGTAGACTTATTCTTAACATTTGCATTTACCAGAGGGATTTGAAGATAGCAACATATTTCCAAATGTCTCATATTTACCTTCTTTCCTATTTCCCTTCAGATCTTATGTACGAGGAAAAAACTGCAGTCAAGTGACCAACTGCCTTAGGTCAAGAAAGCTAGTTCTGCTCCAGACACTCTTACTGACAACCCAAGAGCTATTAGTAAAGCTACCTTATTTCCATGAGCCTCACCTGTCAGAATTTTACATTGGTTATGAAGAGGAGCTAAGGCATCATGGAAGGCAGTACCTACAATGAATGCTGAAGGACCAGCATCCCCTCTCCCATAGGGGGGGTGGGCAAAAACAATTTCACAGTTGTAATGCAAATAAATTATACAATAATCAAAAATAATAATACAAGAATAAACTCTGTTTCACATACTCATGACTGTAAACCTACTTTTGCCAACTCCTTTATGTTCAGCCTCATTGCATTTCTCATCATTGGCTGAAATAACCCCATGTTTGCCTCTCCTCAGTCTTCCGTCAATGTGTTCTTTCAGCCCAGGGAAGAATTTCTCCTAAATAAATCCTGCCACTTGCTCAAACCTACCTATGACATATATTATCTCTTCCAGGATACCCTTAAATAGACTGAGCTCTTACCTTTTGCATTTTTAAAAGTAGTTGGAGTGAAAATTTCTAAGAGCACTGGTCACCTTCTGTTATGTGATGCTATTCATTTCACTTATTTTACACTAAGGTTTACAATGAAAAGTAATGGAGTGAAAAGGAAAAGTTAAGCCTTTGTGTCCTTCACAAGGCACACCACGTGCCCTTACATGGACATGCGTACAAGGCAGGAGTAATAAACTGAATATGGAAAAATGGAGAATGAAAAGGTTGGAGATATCACACTTGCCTTGCTTTGGCACGTGCCACCTCCTCAGTAGACTTGATGACTTTGTGCTGCCTTCCACTACCTTGCTGGGTGTCCACCAGTAGCAAAAATCAGTTAGGTTTTTTACATAAAACACATATTCTTACACCCTGTGATAGAGCAAATAATGACTCTCCCAAACATGTCCATGTTTTAATCACAGCAACCTTAGAATATATTGTCTTATGCAACTGAAGGGACACTGCAGTTACAATTAAATTAAGGATATTGAGATGGGAAGACTATCCTGGATTATCTGGGTAGGTCCAATGTAGTCACAGGGTCTTTAAAAGAGAAAGATACCAGGAGATGTGATGGTGGAAGCATAGGATGGAGTGATGTGTTTTGAACATGGAAGAAGAAACCAAGATAAAAAAATGTTGGTGGCTTCTAGAATCTGGAAAAGGCAAGGAAATTGATTCTTCCTTGGAGTCTCCAGAAGGAATACAAATCTGCTGACATTTTGATACTGGCCCATGTGATCCATTTAACACTGTGACCTCCAGAATTGTATGATCATAAATTTGTGTCATTTTAAGGCACTAAGTTTATGGTAATTTTTTACAGTAGCAACAGGAAACTAATACAGACTCAAAAAAATCAGATTCTCTGTATGGGACCCAAGACTCTGCCTTTTAAATAAGCTACCCAGATGGCTCTTATACTCAACATTTGAGAACCTCTTCTTTAGGATTGTATTCCCGTTTCCATCCAATGCAGTTGAACCATTCAATGTTCTAATCCCTAAGTCTATTTCAAGGTAAAGTTCAGACAAATTTTTTCACAAAATTCCTGAAGTATGAATGCAAGAGTATTATAGAAATGCAGAGTATACTTCTTTCAAAGTCCTCTATTTTACTTTTACAACAATGAAATTATTATTTTCACAGTGACATCCTGTTGTGGACTGAATTGTAACCCCCTGCGAATGTCATATATCGAAACCCTAACTCCAAGGTGACTGTATTTGGAAATATGGAATTTAAAGAGGTAATTAATGTTAAATGAGGTCATAAGAATAGATCCAGAGTCCATTATGATTAGTGCCAGGAGAAGGAGGAGGAGGAGGAGGAGGAGGAGGAGGAGGAGAGGAGGAGAGACATCAGGGATGTGTGCGCACAGGGAAAAGGCCATGTGAGGACACAGGGAGAAGCCTGCCATCTGCAAGGCAAGGCGAGAGGCCTTAAGAGAAATCTTGCCCACCAAAGTCTTAATCTTGGACTTCCAACCTCCAGAACTGTGACAAAATAAATTTCCATTGTTTCAGCACTTATATTTTGGAATTTGTTATGGCAGCCCTAGAAAACGAATGCACACTCCTAACCTAAGTTACTACTTTTCCTCGTTCCCTGAGTTATTCTAATAGTTGGGATTCCAGTGACTACCATTTACCACTTCCTAAGCACAATGTATTAGGCAAAGGGTTTTTACACATTTTCTCCTATATGTCTCCCAAAAAACTCTTCACAGGTTACATCATTCTCTCTATCTTACAGATTAGAAAATTAGGACCCAGCGAGGTTAAACGTGCATACAGACTGTGTACTGACACACAAGGTACTGGGACACCATCCCACTTGAAGAATTCCATTCTGATACATGATTTCCCTGGTAACTGCCCTTACTGAGTTCCTGCTATGTTCCAGCGACTGTGAAACAGGTGGGAGGCTATGTTTGGTCCCAGGAGTGTTATCTGCATCTAAGGAAGGGTATCAGAATACAAGGAAGAAATCTGGTGAGTAGATGAAGATAGATGTTTAGTTCTTTCTGATAATTCTAGATCAATAAGCAACAGTCACATTATTACCTGGATGTAATGGCCATTTCCACAGTAATAACAATTTAAACAAATGGACCAAGAAACCTAATGTGTAACCTAATGTTTAATCTCAATTGTTACGCAGAGCCTGCAGTCCTAGGGAGCATGGCTCTTATTTATAATACTAGCAGAAAGTCAGTGAAAAGGAAGTGAAGGTGAGAGTGAGCCTTAAATTTTAGTCATGTGTATCAATTCTAAGTGGGGCATGGCTTGTTTCAATGCCCCTCTGATACTCTCTGCCTGGAGACAAGCAGATTTCCAAAGGCAAGTACAGTGATTTACTTTAACTCTCCTGGAATACATTTGGTATCACCTACAGCCCTAGAGGCTATTTTTAGAAGATTTTGGCCAGATCTTTACAAGCCATTTGGTTTGTCGAGAGTTTTTGACTTCTAATGATGAAAGTCAATCACATTTGCTGGCTTAAAGCAATTCAAAAATTCTATCTTTATCTATCTATCTATCTATCTATCTATCTATCTATCTATCTATCCGAATGCCATTATGGAGAAATGGTGAGGACCAGGAGATTTTCTGCTGAATATAGGATTCTAAACACTGAAGGTTGATTTCTCATTTATCACTGACTTACTGGATAATTTTTGCCAGTCATTTAATCTCTGCATATCTATTTTTCAGTTCTCCAAAAAGGGAAATATAATCTTTAAAATTCATAACCTCCTCAAAAAATATTAATGTCTCTGTTCTATTAATAACACTTGAAATTCTGTCTCTCTCCTCTGACACCATGCTAATTATAGTTGTGTCCTGTTTATGTACACATGGTGTATGTAGTACCTAAAAAAGTAGTGCTGGAGTATAAGAACTCACTCAAAGTCTTAAAATATGAAAATAGCAGTGAAAAACAGGGTAATTCTGACCAAATGACTAATGATTTTAACATTAAAAAGTCAGAATAGCACAACTTCTGATGATTTCTCTCAGGGTCTCCAGATTGAATTTCAGATTATGAACCATAATCAATAGTATAGAATGTTATTCCAAAATTCTAGGGCGTGGTTTCTAGTTATTCTGAATATAGCTTTGATATATGTGGTACATTTTTGTTCTCGTATCACTCTAGTCCCTAAAGATCAAAGAAATGACATGGTGTTTAATCACAATGAAAAAAATTATGAGATTATTCTAAGATATTTAATTCAATGGAAATGACATCCATTTCAATTTTTGGCAATGACAATATTATTAAGTACATAAAGTTCTTAGGTTTAGTTATAGGATCAATACTAACTTAAGTTCCCAGAGTCCTAATCAGTTTCAGAATCTTTCTAGGTTTTCTAATAAAAAGCATTGAGTAGAAATAAACAGCCAAATTTTTTGATACTTTCAACATTTATAAGTCATTTTTCCTAGGCTGATTCATCCTCATCACAAACCCTAAATTTCTATAATTATACCTTTCCCCCAAGCAAGGTAGTCCTTTCTAAGGATCCCAGTTTCTGTTTATTACAGAGTTTCTCAAATACTTGGATCTTTATTTCAACTCTTTCATTTTTCTGTCTTGCATTATCTTTATCAGGTGTAACATTAATCTAGTAATTTCTTTGTTCAAGATAATGTGTTGGATACTGATAATATAGAAAAAACATTAATGAAAAACCACTTTGGCTCAGTGATTAGAGCATCAGCCCTTGGACCAGAGTCTCAGGTTCAATTCCTGGTCAAAGGTCAAGGGCACATACCTTGGTTGCAGGTTCGATCCTCAGCCCTGTTGAGGGTTGTGAGGAAGGCAACCAATCGATGTGTCTCTCTCACATTGATGTTTCTCTCTCTCTCTCTCTCTCTCTCTCTCTCTCTTACTCTCTCTTCCTCCCTCCCACTCTATCTAAAAATCAGTGGAAAAATATCCTCGGGTGAGGATTAAAACAAAAAAAAATCAAGAAAATGGCTCTTGTTTTAATGGATGTTTCATGTATTTGACTCTGCAGAAAGTCGCCAAGTCCCTCTAGTTTTTCCTTTCAAATGTTTGTAACCTGTTGCCATTTCAACTGGTCTAAATCTCTATCAGTTCAGTCATAAATTAATAAAACATCTACTTCATGGTCAAAGTCATTTCTTACCCTATTATATAGTCTATGTATATCATTTCTCTCCCCTGTCTCTCATTACTTCCCCAAATAATGATGCACTCTATTATTATTTTAATTTTTTAGGCCTCTGTTTATCATTTCTTTGTTCAAAAGCCAATGATTATCAATGTACCATATTTGACTCAACAATCAAGGCAGGTGTCCGAACAATATTGCTCTCACTAATATCCAAAATGAAATTACAACTTCAAATTCGTCAGCTTTTTCTACCCCATCGACCATCCCACAATTGACTTCTCTGCAGCTTTGTTCATGTTTTTGTTTCTGAGATATGAAGTGATGCCATATTTTTCTCTATTTACATAACTTCTTGACATCGTATTTAAAGCTAAAGCTCCAGTATTTCATAAATTCTGGCTTCATAGGATACATATATTCTTAATAACTATCTAAGGTCTAGTTTATAATGCATAATATAGTACTGTTATATAGCCTGAAATTATTAGTCTTTCTCATATTTCACTTTATCTTGATGGCAGGAGCAATGTTCTGTCCCTCCTGGCTATTTACCACACACACATGTTGGTTGGGCATAACAGGTACAAAATAAAATCAAAACTTTGTCACAATCATGATTCCCAAAGTAAGTATATTCACCTTGGCATTTATTAGACTCAATACAGACACTATTGAGGATTAACTAGAAATGACCTTTCATGTAGTAAATTTCACAACATTTTCCTCTTTTATTCCCCACTCACTTATCTGTTCTGTTATTTAAATTCTGTGATTGCTCATGTTTATACACTGGCGTCTTGCAATATCCCATAATTAAAGTGTGCATTATCAAAACCTTTCTTTTCTCTACTAATATATGGGTTTGGCTCATATTAAATAAAAATTTGTTATTAAAACTTACTGAGAGACGCATTCTATCTTCAGAGTTTTTTAATAAAAAGAATGCATCTGAACTGAACTTACATCCGTAAGGCTGCATGCCTTTATCATGAGATACCAACCTAGGAAGAGCACCCAAAGATGGGTGTGTTGAAGACCTGAAATAGGAGAAAATCTGTTGTGAGTGTGCATATATGTGAGAATATGTGTGTGTGTGTGTGTGTGATAATAACTGTACTATCATAATTATGTCAATATGTGGGTTGAGTTCTAAAAGATGTACAGGCATTTATCAGAACATAAAATTAAAGCAAGTCCAAAGATCTGGAGAACCTCTTGTTTTATGTGCCCTCACACTCTACCATTAATCATGTCAGTTCTAGCTCTTCAGTTTTACTTCCCATCTAGCATCCTTTAAGTTGTTCCCATCTTTAAAAAGTCTTGCTCATCTTTAGTCATGGTCTCTGACCCACCAGCACAGAAGCTGGAAAGTTTTCCATGCAGTACACAGGTAGCATGTCAGCCACAGTGCCTGCCCTTTCTTGCTTTTTGACAAATGACATGTCACATGTCACCTTTCAAACACTACCATCAGCTTCATTTCCATATGCCATGCTTCACACACCTCAGGCAACACCATGTCTTACTCCTTTTATAAAAGGCTTTTGAAGTTTTGTTCTGGTAAGTGAACAAGGAGTGAAAATAAAAGATTGCTAAAACAAATTGTCTTCAAATTCCTTCCTTTATTACAATCTACACGAATGTTCATGGTAGATTGGGTGTTATCACTACATATAGTTCTCACTCTCTGCATAAAAGCAGCCAATAAAATGTTACACAGCGCTGCTAGTAATTTTGGTTTTAACTTGTGCAAAGTAGTAAGTTAGATGCATAAAGCACACAGATGATGTCATACTCCTCAAATCAGGCTTTAGAAATATAGCTAGGGATAACTTGAGAATTTCCTTTTCCAACATTAAGTGATGTTAAGATATCCAAACATACAAATACTTGTTTGATGCAACATTTGCTAAGATAAAAACATATCCTAAAAATTGTCTTGATTATTCACACATTTCCATAATTCTGAATGTGCAACTTTTTTGCCCAACTTTAGATGACCATGCTCCTTTTGCTTTGGTAATATTACTCAAATAATAATGAACACAGTGTAGGAACTCTGACCACAATATCACAATGGTAGTATAAATGATTAATATTGAGCTTCAAATCCTATAACACTTCAGAACTAATGGCTAATAACAGAAACCAGTGAGCTACTGCTAATAAATATACAGTTAGACATAGAACAAATATGAACTTCTGCTTTTCAGCACAGATTGCAATTAATTCTGGTAATTTGTAAGAACTTTTAAATAATAGTTAAGATATAATTATATGATCATTATCTGACAACTTAAGTATTCCTAAAATTTCAATATTACTATCATGCTTAGAATGTAACATTAAAAGATAAAATAAACTATATCTGTTATAGAAACTGTTAGGTCTTATAATAAATAACATTTTGTTAAAAATCTACCTTCCAAATTGAAGTAGGAAGAAAGGAATTATGTATATCTACATACACAGTAAGTAGTTAATTGATTTATGGGGATGATAAAATTAACATACTTTTTTTTTTCTTTATTGATTTTTAGAGATGAAGAAAGGGAGAGAGAGATAGAAACATTGATAAGAGAGAACATTGATGCATGCCCTCCACTGGGGATTGGGCTTACAACCTGGGCATGTGCCCTGACTGGGAATCGAACCGGTGACTTCTAGATGCATGGGTTGATGCCCAACCACTGAGCCACACCAGTCGGGCATGTACCAACTTTTATACAATACTTTTCAGTTTAGCAAACATGTATTATTGCATTTGATTTTTGCTTAAGTTTCCTTGTTTATAAAATAAGGCAATGGCTGTATCAACCTCATGGTGGTTTCAAGAAATTATGTTCATGAATGGAGACAAAGTACTCAAAACAGTGCCAAGCACAATATGACTGTTATGTATTATCTACAAAGTAAGTGTAATAGTGACAATTGAGTAAATTCATATAAGGCACATTATGCTGTCACATAGTAAGTGTTCAGGGTAAATATTAATTACCTAAGAAGCAGGTAGCAAGTATTATTACTCCCAGTTTATAAATGAAGAAACTGATGATTAGAAATTTAAACAAATCCCTCAAAGGTCAAACAGTTAGTGTTACAAGTATGAAAGTCAACACATTCAAATTTTGCCTTTTAAATTTTCTATAGACTATTTTTTTTCAATTTTTATTAATTTATTTTTGTTACAGATATTTCTCCTTTTTCCCCCATTGACACCCTCCTCACAATCCTGCCCCCTACCCCAGCATTGTTGTCTATGTCCATTGGTTACACAGACATGCATATAAGTTCTATGGTTTCTCTCTTCCCTCCTTGCCCCGCCCCCCTCTTCTGAGTTTTGTCAGTCTGTAACCCACTTCCATGTCTCTGGGTCTATTTTGTTCCTCAGCTTGTATCGTTCATTATATTCTACAAATAAGTGAGATCATGTGATATTTGTCTTTCTCTGATTGGCTTATTTCGCTTAACGTAATACTCTCCAGGACCCTCCATTACATCTCAAAGGATAAGAACTCTCTCACTTTCTTACAGCTGCCTCGTATTCCATTGTGTATATGTACCACAGCTTTTTATCCCCTCATCTATTGATGGACACTTGAACTAGAATATTTATTGACATTCACTCACCTTACCCGCTCCATTTATTCACCCTGTTTGTTTCTGTGAATACTGCGTGTGACGATTTATCTCATCAGGGAAAGTGCTGCTGCTCTCATTGTGGCTCTGCACTCACATCAAAGTTATTGTTTCATTTTTTTGTTTCCATAGAAATGAAATTTCTGACTTCACTGCTGGATTTTAAAATGTTATTCTAAGAGTTGATGTGGTGGTTCTACACAGATATACAGGAGCCGGCCTGGACTGTAACATTAGGAAGTCATTATTTGACATACTTTAGGTACAAGAGAGGATCTACTACTTCCTAGAAATTAGATATGCTAATTCTTAACACAGCTGGGTCCAAAGAGCATAATTTTCTTTATACTTTATTTTTCTTTTGGAAATATATATATATATATATATATATACACACACACACACTCTTGTCTTCTATTTCATTTTTCTTTCAAACAGATGATTTTTTTTTAAAACTCTCACATACACCACAGCCCACTCATTACTCTGGGTTCCCAGCGAATACTAGGAAATACATGATGTTCTATACAGTATGTGAGTTCCTAAAATAATAGTCTGTTGATTTGATCTCAACAGGGGAATATTATAATATCATCCTTGAGCTGTTAGAAAAGAAACCACCTACAACTGAACAAAATGTATTTTAGGCAAACATCTGCAAAAGAGCAATGAATTAAGGAGAGCACACAGGAAGACCTAATCTAGTCCTGCTGTGAAAATCCAGGTTGAAAAAAAAAGCCAATAAAACATGTACTGACTGCACCACCAGTCCTCAGAAGACTAATGCTGACACTCACTTTGTCTCTATTTCAAAAAGCCCACAGAGCATCTGGCTTCTGAATCTCCAGAACTAAAATCTCCAAGAATTTTAATTTCTGCATTTATTTTTAGGGAATCAGAAGTACATTATGTCTGATATATTTGTTTTCTCGAAGCAAGGCTGATGCTAGGGAAGTGGGAAAATTCAATTCACCATTAAGGAATTTGGGCAAGGGCACCAATAGCATGTCATGCTTTCCACACAATGCTCATGCACAGCCTTGCCGCACAGGGGGTTTTTCTCCCTTATTCAGCAATTCTGGTTGTGGGCAGGGGAGAAAGATGGACTTTCAAAGACTAGTAAACTCAGTCGCTATCTTCTTCTTTTTGCTATATCTAATTTTGCTAAGAGTTGTCACTGAAGAGAGTGATAGATATGCCTTTTTATTTTCAAAGAAACCAAAAGCAATGCTAAACCTCTGTTCGTGCCCTACCATCCAAAATGCTGTTCTTTTGAGCTTGCCTTATTTATGAGAAAAGGCTCATTGTTTAAGCTATAAATCAAGATTCCCAAAATTGGACTCAGTTGTTATTTGGAAGAACAAGAGCTGATCTGCCTTAGGCAAACTTGGAAGAAGATGAAGTTTGAATTCCTGGGACAACTAACACTTTCCCTTTCTGTGCTTCTTACCACTTATGTTCTTGTTAGTCTCTTGCTATTTCCAGGGGCTCATGTGGTGCATTACAACTTTCTTATTTTGAAAGTTTCATATTATTATTGGAACATTTGTGGCTCCCTGCTTCTTATCCTTTGCCCTTGTGTTCATTAGGGTCAAATCTTTGACTGATATACCGCTCCTCCCATAAAAGTATTGTAGATTCACTTCTGATCATGATGAATTAAAGTTGTTTTTTCCCTAGACATTTATTCCTAAAATAAACCTGAAATTCAGAAACACTTGGCAGAGATTTATATTTGTTGAATGACTCATTTGTCTCTCTATAAAAGAGAACTTTATCAATATAATTAATCACATAAATAACATGTTCTAAAACTAGTATTTTTCTTCAATTTAATATTCTCAAAGAGTGTTGATTGTGGAATAAATGTTTAATAATATCACTGCTAAGAATGTTTACATGATATTTCATATCGGAAAGCCATAATTCACTTTTCCATTCTTTTTTATAAATTTAAATATTTCAAGATGTCAAGCTTGAAATAAATTTGTGAGACTAATCAGCCTACAGTTCTGTATAAGAAGGCTACAGAATCAATGGCAACTAATCTCTACTAGACAGTTGCATGTGAAAGTTTAGACTTTCTATTAAATGGTGAATTCTTCTTTAGGAAACCATCAACAAAATGAAAAGACAATCCACTGAATGGGAGAACATATTTTCTAATGATACATTTGATAAGAGGTTAATATCTAAAATGTATAAAAAACTTACACAACTCAATACCAAAAAATTACCCAAACAATCCAGTTAAAAAAATAGGCTAAGGTTCTAAACAAACACTTCTCCAAAGAGGGCATACAGATAGCCAACAGACATATAAAAGATGCTCAAGGTCACTAGTCATCAGAGAAATACAAACTCACACCTTCCTGAATGGCTATCGTCAAACAATAAGTGTTGGCAAGGATGTGGAGAAAAGGGAACCCTCATGCACTGTTGGTGAGAATGACTATTTGTGCAGCCACTATGGAAAACAGTATGGAGCTTCCTCAAAAAATTAAAAATACAACTGTGTTATGATCCAGAGATTCCACTTCTGGGAATATATCTGAAGAAACCCAAAACACTCATTCAAAAGAATATGTGCACCACTAAGTTCATTACAGCATTATTTACAGTAGTTGAGGTTTGGAATCAGCTTGAGTTCCATCAATAGATAAGTGGACAGAAAAGCTGAGGTACATTTACACAATGGAAAACTCTTCAGCAGAAAAAAAAAGAAGAAAATCTTATCATTTGCGATAGCATGGATAGACCTGGAAAGTATTAAGCTAAGTGAAATAATCCAGTCAGAGGAAGATAAATACCATGTGATTTCATTTATATGTGAAATCTAATGAATTAAAATAATAAACAAAATTTTAAAAAATAGAAAAAGACTCATAGGCACAGAGAACAAACTAACAGATGTCAGAGGGGAGGATTGGGGGCTGTGTGAAAGAGGTAAACAGATTAAGCAAACACACACACACACAAACAAACTCATAGACACAGACAACAAATTGGTGATTACCAGAGGGGGAAGGGGATGGGAAAAGGCAGAAGAGGGTAAAGGAGGGATAAATGATGACGTGACGGAAGCAGATTTGACTTTACATGGTGAACACACAATGCTATATATAGATGATTATTACAGAATTATATACTTGAAACCTATATAATTTCATTAACCAATGTCACACCAATAAATTCAATAATTTTTTTAAAAAGGCAAAATAATGGTGATTTTTTTTCTTTTAAATGCTGACTAATGCAGCATTTAAAAATAAGTGCACTAGTTAAGGGCCTTGAAATTGCTCCTATTAAACTCCAGGTTTTATACTTAATTGAATTTTATTTACTTAAACTAGGTTCATAGTCTTTTTTCCCCTCTCTGAAATTATCAGTCAGAATTAAAACAACAACAAAAAAGTTAACCTCCTCAATGCTGTTTCTCATACTGAAATTATAAACTATAATTGTTTTCTCGCAGACAAAAATGGCTAAATACCTCCTTACATAGTTGCAGAAATCGATCATTCCTGTTATTTTTCGATACTATGCATTTTTGGTATTCCATGTAACTTTTTTCTTGTTCCCTTTCAGCTCATCAAATTTTTTGTAGTGGGATTAAAAAAAATGTGCTTTACAAAAATGTAATGACTAATTATATAAAAAAGAAAGGCGAATAATCCAACATATGGCATGTTTCACCACAGTGCTCTACCTAACTAAATTAGGCACTTGCAATAAAAATATATTAGTGATTTATTTTCTGTTAGATTTTATTATGAACTAGGCCTATTTTATTTTAGTCAATTTATATTAAATATTCTGAGACTCTGAGAGCACAGAGGGAGATTTACATTAATTTTATCATTAAAATTGAGTCTTTGATATTAAGTATAGTGTGGCTGTGGTGTACAGTAGAAATACCCCCTGGAAGTCAACCACTAATCTTCAGAGAGTTATTTTCTGAAATTATTATAAAAGGCAGCCTAAATTTAATTCTGGACTTCAGGAGAATGCAACATAGGGTAGGTAAATTTGATAGAGATAAAGTATAAACAAAAATGAGGACAAGGTGCTTGTAGAGAGACAAGTCTAGGTGTGGCTTCTTAAAGATTTGTACAGAGAAAAACTCTCATAAGTGGAAGGGATCTTAGAGGTATAAAGGAACAAACTCCTATTTTAGATGCTTGTCTATGACTCCAGGTATCTGAAGTCCAGAAAACTTACAGTGTTATAGTAGATTGTGAGAGAACACAGGAAAAAAGAAAAACAGCCCAACTGAAATGCAGGGAAGTTGCCTCAAGTGAGTAGGAAACAATCAGAAAGAATAAATTAAGATCACTTGGGGATACATGGTAAAGCAGAACTTCAACTCCCTTTCCTTATTTAAGTAATAGAATTACTGTGTGATTTCTCATTTAAAGGTGAAGATGAAAGAACACATATGCGAAAGAGAGTGTTCAACTGCTGACATGTATAAGAAGATCAAAGTGCATATAAAATACACATAACCAACAAAGCAGCAGACAGATTCATTTGTCACTAAGGCAAGAAATATTATTTGAAATGCAATTTGAAAGGCAGAATTATACTTTTCATCTACAGAAAACATTTTATCAGGCTGACAGTATTTTTGTCAAGATTCATGTTTCTCCTGTGGTTAATGTTTGTAAAGTACCTTATGCTTTTTGGTAGGAAGGATTTATAAATGAACACTAAGTCAATGTCTGAATAACTGATTTTTAAAAGAACCAAACTTCAATTTTTAGTTTGGTTAAGAAAAGTAGTCTTGCTTTTAAGATTCAAGTTATGCAAATCTGTTTTTTCCCAAAAATTTACTGTCAGCACAAAACACAGAAGTTTTTTGTTGTTTTTGTTTTTCCTGAGCCAGGCAGCATATGTTGGTGGTCCCCAAACCTCAGTGATAAGCTCAGTGGAGTGGGCAAGGATTTTCAAAATATTAAATGCCCCGGCCCTGCCCCTGAGGCACTGAATCTGGATCTCAGGAGATCCCAGAGCCTGCTGCTCGTATAACATTCTCCGGGTGTTTATGGAGAGCAGACCAGTTAGGGGATTATGGCTACTGTCCATACCTACCTTAGACCATCCAAATCATCCATGGTGTATGTGCAAAATGAGACAGTAGAGCTTACAGAAGAGAAAACTTTTACCACACTCTTATTGCAAGATAAATTGAGTAGAGTTGAAGTATCAATTTCAATCTTATATTATCCTGAGACAGAACATTGATTTGAGATCTTAAAAGGCTTCCTTTTCAACTGTTATATTGTAAACCTCTTGATAAATAAACTCTATTTTGTTTATTTTTGTATCCTTAGCACTTACCACACGCTTTGGCTAAATCCTGACAAATATGCTATCACCTGGTCGTTCACAGAAAAATATACAATAATAAATGAAAATATAAGATTTCAAGATTCTAGTGGAAAAGATAAACAATAAGCTCAGAAAAAACTAAGTACCTAGCATAATTTAAAGAAATTATGCTGAAAAAACAAAACAAAACAAAAAACCAGGATCATGTGATGGAAGGTGAGGAGAGTGGGGTCTGGAAAGTATTTCCTTAAATAGTCAGGAAAGGTGTTTCTGAGGGGATGAGCCTTGAGCAGAAAGCCGGAAAATGAATATCTGGGGATGGGGTAACAGTGAACGCAAAGGCAAAGGAAAGAATGAGCTCAGTGAGTCTGAGAAACACAAAGAAGGGCAAGTATTTGGAGTATTTAGAATCATAGGCAAGGCTGTAGGAGGATAAAATATCCAGAAATTGGGATTGGAGCTGGTAGTATGACCTAATGACGAAAAGCTGGCCTGAGGCTGAGGCTGTTCCACGGATCCAGGGTGCTGGTGTCTCTTATTCCATCAGGATTTTTTCACGTCCGGGTGGGGTGGGCAAAAACTAATTACCTTGCTGGGCAGAATGGCCCCATCATCTTTGTGTCATTTGGGGAGACCCCCCTGTCCAGGAAAGTGCCTCATCTCTCCTCTCCTCCCCTTGGTGGTGTGGGGCACTCCCCCACCCCAATTGCTGAGAGGATTTTCCTGCCTTACAGAGGGCACCCCTTGATGGCAGGGGGTTGCCTCTTACTCCCACATGCCAGGGTAGAAGCCCCCAGCAGTAGTTTGGGAACTGTGCTCAGAAATGGGGGGAATGAACCCCTTCTCCCATGCTGCAGAGGGAGGTGCCCCCCAACCTGATAAGGGAATCTGGTGCTCCCCTAGAAGGCGGGTGCTGCCCCCTGCCTTCCTTGATCCTTAGGGGGCTCCATGCTCCCCAGTTGGGGAGGGCACCCCTTTCCTCGCTACCCAGGGAATCTCACCCCCAACGAAGGTGCCTTCCTCCACCTTTTGGAAGCTCAGAAAGTGGGTGAGGGGCAGGTGGAAGGCTCAATGAGAGATTGTCCCAGGGAGGGGGTACCTTGATGGTGAAATGCAGCAGGACTTTGGTTTCTGTAAGATCTGTGTCCCAGTACTGGCTTCATTGAATACTAGGGAAGTAACCTGGGATATATATCCTCACCTAACATGAATTACCATCTTTTGTAAAATAACCATAATCATAGAGTAATAATGTTGTGAATAATATTGTTTAATAGCATTGTTATAAGAATTAAATAACAAAGGGATGTTAAGTGTTTAGCCTAGTGCCTGGCACACAGTAAGCACTATAAATTTTAGCTGTCATTATGAGGGACAAGAGTTTCTTTCTATATAAAATACAAAATGAATATATGCATACATAATATATAAATTTATATTCTTCAGTCTAACATAGTAGAAGCAATGCTAATGAGATATGATAGTATGGATGAAACAACAAATACATGATTAATAATTTGTATTACAAACTCTTGGCTGGTAAATCCTGGTCTTGGAGTTGTAGCCACAGTTAATGCTTGTGCAGTCTCTTCCAAATCAGAACTAAATCAAAAGCAGATTCTTCTACACTGATGTATTCTCTGATTCAGATATATACTCCTGACAATTTTAGCTGGAAGGATGGTTCAGCCTGCAACACTGAGAAGCATACCTTTATTTTGGTTCTGGAATATTCCAGGCTTTCCCAAAAATATTGTGCCCAGGTTTGTCCTGATTCACAATGAACAACATAAATTCAAGTCCATTTCATGCCATGCTCATTTGAGGAAGAATCACAAGAATCAAATATGCATGAGCTATTAAGGAAAATATGGCAGCTTATATGTACCAGATGGACTACGAAAGAAAATAAAAGCAGAGCCTTTGTAGTAAGGTTTCTTATGTTGGCAGATATATTTCTTCTTCAATTAATCATGTATCTGATGCTAGGATTACATAAACTGATACATATTATATGGCGCTTGCTACATAATAAGCATCAAATAGATTGTATCTGTTATGAGGATGTTGCTGACAATGCAAAATGATTTTCCAAATTAGAGTAATTATTTTTTCACTGCATTTTTTTTCTTTTTTTAAAAAAATGAGTTTATTGGGGTGACATTGGTTAATAAAATTATATAGGTTTCAGGTGTACAATTCTATAATGTATCATTTGTATTTGTATTGTCTGTTCACCATCCCAAATCAAGTCTCCTTCCATCACCATTTATCCCTCCTTTACCCTTTTCTGCCTCCTCCCACCCCCCCCACCCCACCCCTGCTTCCCTTTGGTAATCACCATACTGTTGTCTGTGTCTATGAGTTTTGTTTTTTTTTTTGTTTTTGTTTTTGCTTATTACCTTCACCTTTTTACTCAGCCCCCCAAGACCCTCCCCTCTGACAGTGCATAGACTTGCAAGCCCCACTCAGTCTTCCTTAACTGAAATATCCAGGAGATCCTATACATGTATTTTTTAAAGAAGCTCCCCAGTGATTTTGAAGATTTTTCCCTAAGTCTAACCTTTCAAGCTTATGCCTCTAAATCTATGAGAAAACAAACACATTTTGTTGTTCTCTTTAGCTTTTTTGATGTGAATGTAAAATTTAAACATAACATTCATCACCCTATAGGATATAATCCCCTTTTATGATTTATCAATCAATAGTCCATATATTAATGTCCACATTACATCGGAGGATTGCATTGCTTTTCTATGGGGTATTTTTTTCCTCTGAAAAGCTAATAATGTTTCACTTCCTAAAGAATGTTTGACTCCAAAGGTTATTTTAAGAAAATATAATGCTGTTTTAGTGATACCAACAATGCATATTCTTTTATTTGAGAATGCTTCAATAAGTTTGATATCATTAAAATCTTAGTTTTCCTAAGTATAATTTGTTTTACAAGCCATTTATTGTTTACCTTCAAGAAACTTCACGTAGTCATCCATTCAGCACCTGTCCATTGAATGCCCACTGGGCTCTCAGAACCACTGGCGAGAAACAGACCTAGAGCCTGCCATAGTTAATGTGAACTATGCCCTGATGGGGTGCATACAGTAATAGAATCATTTTACAGATGAACAACTATAAATTGTGATAAGGGCTTTGATGAAAAGCCTCCTGGAGTCATGAAATCACATAACAGAGTGGGCAGGGCCCAGTTAGAGGGACAGCAGGGAAGACCTCTGTGAGGTGAGGTCCATTCACAACTGTCAGGGATTATAGACGATGGTACTTTGGATATCTTTCACTGGTTTAAAATTAGTTTCAGTTTATCCTACCCAGATAAAATTTCTATTTGTATCATTTCAAAGACGATTTCAAAAGTCTTCAAGGAAATAGTCATTGAATCTCAGTGACCCAAAAAGAAAATCTTGATTTCAGCATTTGACAAA
This sequence comes from Molossus molossus, assembly GCF_014108415.1. Taxonomy (NCBI): domain Eukaryota; kingdom Metazoa; phylum Chordata; class Mammalia; order Chiroptera; family Molossidae; genus Molossus; species Molossus molossus. Next base: position 45,053,461 of record NW_023425401.1, read on the forward strand.
AGAGCAAAGAAAACTCAATATATCAACTTTGCTGAATGACATTTACATGTCAAGCTTCCTTTTCTTAACTTGAAAATGTTACTTTATTACAAATTGGATTACATTTGATCTTGTTTGATTGTGTAGGAATAATGTTTCTCTGCTAATGCTGATAAAAATACTAAAAATTGGAAGGGCATTACCTCAAAGAATTACTAACAAATTCCAGACCAAGTCATACCATCACTATTCCTGACTATTTTAAAGAGAAGAATATACATATATATATTTCAATGGCTGAATTTAATTTTATTTTCTGGTGCTTCTGGAGAAGAGATTTAAATGCTAGGCCATCATCTACACAGAAGAGTTTTAAGTTGGCAGTAATACTGTCTCAAATAGGAATGACAACTGGACATGGACAATAAACTACTCTCTGGCTACCTCATTTAGCCTCTTCACTTACTCCTGGTTAATATTACTTTTTTTTTTTTGCTTTTGATTTCTTATGCCATTTACCTCTTATATACTTTCTGCCTCCTTGGAATGGTCTTCTGCTCTTTCGTTCCTTCAAATGCCTTCTTCAAGCTAACCTCTGGCAAGAAAACTATTCTACTAGTCCAAATCTATTTTGTTTCATGGCTTGTGCAATTCCCTTCAGGCTATATTCTTCCTTACTTTATGTTTGGTTTACCTGTGGAAAGGATGGGAACTGTGTTGACATTCCATAATGTGTTCAGGTCACCATCTGTCTTTGTTATTTTGGCTTATTGAAAGTTTCACAGATACATCCCGTGACATCAAGATAATAGTGATAATGCCAGCTGGTTGGCACGCATGGGTCTATGAGGCAGACTTACTGTTAATGGATAGAGTGGTTGCTGACTTTGCTCTCAGCTTTGTTTATTTGCAGGTGTAGCTTTAATTGAGATCATCAACGTTCTGAGGTAATGAATAATCAAATCCATACATGCTTTTATGTATCCGTTTATTTACACATTTATTTCTTTGTTCATTCAACAAGTATTTATTCAGTATCTTTTATATACTTAGCACTATGCTAGACCATGGAGATCAAATTGTAAACATATAAGACAAAGTCACTGACCTTCTAGAGTTAACTCTAGTGAGGTGGGGTGAGGGTGCTATGTCAGATATCAATTAAACAATCTCACTGATAAATGTATAGTTACAAATTGAGGGAAGGACTTGGGAAAAACAGAATGTCATGGTTCCATAAGCCCAGGTAACAAGAAAATTAACCAAGACTGGTGGAGAAGTGGGGAGGGGGTGGTCAGAGATGGATATGTTCCCCTGGAAATAACAAAGATGAGATCCAAGAGAAAGCGGGGGACCAAAGAAGTGTAGGTATATCTGTAAAAAAAGGAATGTCATATGCAAAGGTTGTGTGGCACAGTGTACACCTCTTTCAAAGAACTGGAAGAGCAATGCCAATGTGACTCAAATCCACAGTAAGAGGGACAATGGTGTGTGATAATCTCTAGACTGAGGCAGATGCAGGGCCAAGATGCAGGGCTCTATAGGCCTTGTTGACAATTGGGTCTTCATCTTACTAAAAAACATTAAGAAATCACAGATTTGTTATAATCCATATAGAACAAGAAATGGAGTGTTCTTCTGCTCTTGCCTGAGATCTTTCAAAATTACAATACAATATTAATAATCCAATCGCCTATATAAGTTTGGTATTAAATTTTCCTATTTTAAAAGAGTAACTGCTAAATTTCAAACATAACCTCTACTGTTTCTGAAAATCAGAATATTAAGGAATTCAGAGAGGGTTTTATTTTGTAATCATGGTCAGTCATAGTAAATACTTATACATTAAACAGCTTCTCACAGATCTTACAAAGCATTTAATAAGTGATTTCTTCAGTTGTTTTTTTCCTTTATAAAAATTCTCAGTGCATTTTAGCTTAATTAATGAACATATTTATTAGTGAGTAGTGAGATAGATTAATACTTTAAGTGACAAAAGACAAAAAACAGTCTGGTCGGTATGGCTCAGTGGTTGAGCATCTACCCATGCGCCAAGAGGTCACTGGTTCGATTCCGGTCAGGGCACATGCCCAGGTTGTGGGCCTGAACCCCAGTGGGGGGCATGCAGGAGGCAGCCAATCGATATTCTCTCTCATCGATGTTTCTATTTCTCTCTCCCTCTCACTTCTTCTCTCTCTAAAATCAATAAAGAAAAAAAAAATTTTTTTAAAAGACAAAAAACATAGCTTTTTATGTGCCCTATGTTAATAGAGATCTGACTTTTAAAGGCATCCCCACTGCGATCAAAGATCTAGACTGTTTAAGTGTCCGGTTCACACTGCTCCGTTTTTGCAACCCCCTCTTCTGAATACGCTAAGCCATTCAGTCTGGAATCCAGAAGAGTGAGTCTAATTCTATCTGTATTTCCATATATATATATTTTATTCTCACCCGAGGACATTTTTACATTTATCTTCAGATAGAGCAGGAGAGAGTGAGATGGAGAAAGAGAGAGAGAGAAATATCAATGTGAGAGAGACACATCGAGTGGTTGCCCCCCACACGACCCCAACCGGGGCTGGGGATAAACTGCAACAGAGGTACGTGCCCTTAGCGGGAACCGAACCCAGGGCTCTCTGGTCCACCAGCCAATGCTCTAACCGCTGAGCAAAACTGTCCAGGGCTGTATTTCCATATTCAAAATAATCCAAAGAAAATCTAAAGGAGCAAAGATATGTAGGACTATAAACAAATACACTTTAATAACAATAGAAAAAAAATTAGATCCTTGGCCAACCTGCCAAGACCCAAATCCAGGAGGCTAAATTTTCACTCTTCTAGCTGACAACATAATTTACACCTACAACTGCCACAGACACATACTCCCTGTAGTATTTTAATCTTTATTATTGTATTCACAGCTTCAAAAAAGGAACACAACACTAAATTATAAACTCATGTGCTGTTCAACTGTCAGGATCTTAGTTTCCTTTTATAAGATAGTGCTGAATATTTACAGAAACGTACATGTTCAAAGGATAATAATCCCCTAAAGGAAAGTTATTAAGGATTCTCTAGAAATCAGGAGCAACATTAGCAAAGGAGGCAATTACCTTCACATCAAAGACAGATAACAAACTCATTGTTTTACCAAGAATGGAATGCTTACCTTATGTTTTTGCTTGATTGTTAAAACATTTAAAATAAGCATCTAGAGAAAGATCTTTGGTAATTTAACCTCAGAGATTTTTAAATATAGTTATTAGAAAATACTGAGGTCTCATCAAATATAAAATGTCTAGAGGTAACTTTTCAGATATCTTTGTGCGGGATAAGCAGCATTCTAAGTTGGCCCCTAACCTTCCCATCCCTGGAGTACACACCCTCATACCCCAGCCCCTGAAATGTGGGCAGTACTGCAAATGTGGTAGAAGAGTCACTCCCTAGGTTAGGTTACATCATTCCACGCAATCACTCACTTGATTATGTTACATTATATGACTGCCTTGACCAACTGAAGAGATTCCTTCTAGCTTCAAAGAAGAAAACTGCCACACTGTGGAGGGGATACTTGACAGGGAACAGGTGGAGCCTCTTGAAATGGAAAACACCCTGACTGACAGCCTGCAAGTTGAGAATGCCTTCTGGCTCTCGGTTCCATATGCAAAAGAAACACAGTTCTATCAACGGCTGGTGACCTTTGGTCTCAACCTTCCAATGAGACCAAGCTCCAGTCAGCACCTTGCTTTCAACCTGGTGAAAACCTGAGCAGAGAACTCAGTTAACCAGTGCTTAGACTCTTGACCCATGGAAATTGTGAGATAATAAATGTGTTGTTTTAAGCTTCTACATTCATGCCAATTTGTTGTGCATCAATAAAAGCTAATATAATCAGTATTGTGAAAAATTTGTAATTTAATCTAAGGAGTCAGTAAGACCAATTTTTTCATAGCCCCAATAAAGATAAGTAGAAGTTTTCTGATAATATAGATAATAAAGCATATTATAAATAGAACATGCATAGTACAGAAGCAAGACTATTGAAATCATAGTACATGAGACTTAGTACTAGCTTATTTAATTTTTATGAGTCTTAGCTTCTTCATCAGTAACAGTGAAAGTGTACTACTACTTAGTAGCCTATGTTTTAACAAGCTCTCCTGGTGATTATCAGTCTTGTTGAAGTTAGAGAAGCTCTGCTTTTTATATACTAGAAGTTTACACCTTTTTGTTCTTACTTAACACTTTCCCATAGATGTGAATCCAGGCTTTGTAGGGTCTGAAGTTTACACAATTTAGAAAACCCTCCTCCAAAAATAATGCAAATTAGGAAGTAGTCAGGGGATCTTGGGAAGGAGGGCCCTGAAGCTAAAGTTTCACAAAGTTCAAAGAATCTGTATCTGCCTTCCATTGTTTGGTTCCTTATTCACACAGATTTAATTCCAAGACCCTCAACAGCTCCCATTTACTTTTTCTCCTTCCTACTCAATCTCTTCCTCTCTACTCATTGTTCCCTATCAGTGCTGACAGTCACTTATTTTACCCTCAAAACAAGAGGATGCTGAAACAAGAAATAAGCAAAAAAACACAAACAAACAACAAAAAAACCTGAAAAACTCCAAGTCAAAGAATACAAATACAAAAGCAAAATTTCCCCTTCAGACCTATGTTTTCCTCAGTTTTCAGTCTTTTCTATTCTTTACTGCTAAATTTCTTCCATGTGTTGTCTAAACTTACTGTTTATTTTTCTCACTTCTAGTTTACTTCTCAATCTATTGTAAAATGGCAAAACTGTTCTCACAAAAGAAATAAACAACTCCTTCCTGCTAAACCTGTCCTTATCTTGTTGAATCTTTTAGCAGCATTTGTACACCCCTCCCCAAACACACTTTTTTTAAGAAACATTTTAAAACAGTGAGAGATTTAAAGTGCACAATGATTAGATTTATGACTACTATCTACATTCTTCTATGATACTTAACATTTTGCCATTTGCTGTGTGTGTGGGTATATTTTGATTAATAATTATGCAGATAAATTGGGGATAACATGACATATAGTCGCCATCAAATTCTTCAGTTTGTACCTTCTAAAAATAATGACACTTTCTGATAACACCAAGTACCATTATTACAATTAAGCAAATTAATAATAATATATTAATAATATCTGCTACCCTATACATATTCATAATTCCTTAATTGTCCTTAAAATGTCTTTTAGCTGTGTTAGCCATTTCACATTCTCATACTCAGGTATCACTCACTGCATTTGGTTATTGTGTTTTTTAAACTCTTTAAATCTTGAACAATCATTGTATGTTTTCCCCATGATGATATTAACTTTTGAAACAATCTAGATCAGTTGTCTTTGGAACTGCTCACATTCCAAATTTAGCTGATAGTTTCATTGTGTTTTCATACACTATTCTTCCAGCTCCAATATTTGTTCAAGCCTAGAGGTGAGGCTATAGGCCTAATGAGATATGGTTTAAGATTTTTGGAGATTTCTTCATAGGTGATACCGATTACTTCATATTACACCTTTGAAGGAGGCTTCTAATGTCAGATGGCTCTACTATTAGTGATGTTAAGTTTGATCACTTGGTGATGGTGGCATCTAGCAGGTTTTTCTTTCCAAAGATACATATTTTTTTCTCCTTCATGATCAATTAATGCGGTGATATTTCGGCATGTGCAAATAATCTTTCACCTAGCTGTATTAGCAGCTATTATTGAGGTCTAAACTGAATGAATATTTCACCGAGGTTGCAGAATGACCCTTCCGTTCCTCTTTAGAAGTTTTCAACACTTGGCACCATCAATAATATCACAGGATACTCATCTTCACTTTCTCGTTCCATTCTGGTCCCTTTTTCAAACTCCCTTGCTTCTATTTCTCCTTAAATGTTGGTATTGCTCAGAGTTCTTTCTGCAAGTTGAGCCAACTTGCCATAATTATGGTTGGTACTTATTAATTTCCTGAAAAAGGCAATTGTGGAAAGTGTGTTTTAATTTAGGTAATTAGAATATATGGTTCTTATTGTGCCTTTTTAAAGTTTATTTTAGCATCCAGGGCAAAAAGCAATTGGTCTCCAAAAATCACCAACAATTGAATTAATATTTTGGAATATTATAGATTTACATATTCTAATATATTGGTTTTTAAGGATTGCTTTTACCAACATGAGGATTTTTTTTCTTTTTAATTTTAGAGAGAGAAAGTGAGTGAGAGAGAGAAAGAGAAAAACATCAATGTGAGAGAGAAATATCAATTGGGAGACATGCACCCTGACTCGGGATAGAACCCGGGTATTGGCCTTGACCTGGAATCAAACACGCCACCTCTTGGAGTACGGGACGACCCTCCAACCAACTGAGGCACACCGGCCAGGGCAAACATTAGGACTTTTAAGCATCATTAACTTTTGTCACACTAGCAGAGCAGGAACTCTCTCTGTCCTGTTCATGGCCATACACACAGCAGCTAGCACTGGCTTAGCCAGCTTTCAGAAATGTGTCTGAACACCTTACTGAAGCCCCTAAAGGGGATAGTTCATATTTTCTTAGTTCCATATGTTCAAAAAGTATATCAAAGAACCATACAGCAGTCTACTGGATTATAACTAGCAGTTTTAAATAGAGTAGAACTCAGAGTCAAACAAATAGCCACATCAACAACAAAACATATTGAAGACCTATAGCTATTAAATTTAATACAAATTTAGCAGGATGTATGATGATTCCTTTTCTTTTATCTTTTTTTTTTGGTTAATCATCACTTGAGTTTTTTTTTTTTTTTTCCCATTGATTTTTAGAGAGAGTAGAAGGGAGGGAAGGGGGTGGAAACAGAGAGAGAAAGAAACATTGATGTGAGAGAGAGACACCATGGATTGAAATTGCACCCAGGTACATGCCCTTGACTGGGAATCAAACCCACGAACAGTCCACAGCTGATGCTCTAACCACTGAGTAACATCAGCCACGACTGTTTTTAATTTTTAAATCCCCACTTTAAGTTCCCATAACCCACTACATAAATACTCATCATTGTCTCAATTGTTTTCACTAAGTAATACATGCTAATTCCAATTAGTGCTTATTCAAAATTCATTTTTTCTTAATTTTGGGGAGTAATAACTAAGATAGAACAATATTTACACTGAATTTGATTAACTACAGAGCTTAAGCAGAGAGGTCACCCCACCCACCTCCTAAATTATTCAAGAATAATTACTTTTTCAACAGTAAGTTCCCAATATGTATTTCATAATCAAAAGTAGATTAAAGTATATTTTATAGAGTTTTCATTTAGATGTATTCTAACATTTTAAATATTAAGTTTTCCAAAAAATTAGATTATCCATAACATACTGTTTCCTAGATTTATAGATAAATGGGGAGAGTAATGTTCATTGTTATATATGCATACAAGTATAGCTAAATATTTCATAGCTTACTTAGTTCAATAACACTGTCAAAGAATAACCATGGATATAAAAAAACACCACTGAAATTTTTAAACTGTACCACTTTATACAGATCCATCAGAAGATTAACTGGGATGAGTGGTTTATAGGCATGTTTTGAATACTTTGATCCTCAAATAAAACCTGATATTACTTATTTGTGGAACATAACAAAATAAGCTGTTGACCAAAAGAGATCCATAGTCATGGAAGTAGAAAACAGACTCACACACCTCAGAGGAATGGGGGTAGGAGGGGTGATATGTATGTATGCAATGTGATGAGATGAAATGGGACAGGGTGGGATGGGCTGTATGGAATAAAATGAAATAATTAGAATAGAATAGAATAGAATAGAATAGAATAGAATAGAAGTAGAGTAGGAGTGTGATATATAAGAATTCACTATAAATGTTAAGGATAAAAATAATTTTTGACACTTTCATTGCAGTGATAGGCATGTGTATGAGTGTGCATGTGTGCCGTGTATATTCTAGATGGTGATATAAAATATAATTTTTAATGTGGTTTATGATAAAAAAAACTTAAACACCTCTCCAATAAATGATTTGGATAATTATTTGGAAAATGTATATTTATATTCTTAGTTTCTAAAAAATAACAATACAAAACATATATAGATTAATTAGTTTTTAAAAACCACCACAATAAATGTAGGTGGACATATATGTGATCTCTGAGAAAAACTTTAGAAGGATAAAAGTTAAAGAAGAAAACACACAAAAAACGTACAGCATATTTGAATCACTGACACACAAAAAAGTGTAGTTTCAGAAAGTAATCAAAAGTGAAAAGAACACAAAAACTGGGGGAAATAATTGCAGCAACAACAAAAAAAAGAAAATATCCTTAATGTGTGAAGAAGACTTAAGAATCAATAACCACTGTGCAATCCAGTTACCCGCAGGACCTGAAGGGTGCGGGGGCACCAGAAAGGCCTGTGCAACCCAGCTGCGCACAAGATAGGCATGCAGAATGTGAAAATGGGGGCGGAGTGAATGGAATTACAACTAAATCAGAATTACAATCAAATAAAGACAAATCCTCAGAAAAAAGCAACAGAAAAGCAGCAGGACAGGACCATATAACCTGGAACACTGGTAGGATCTGCAGAGGCTCAAGAGGGTGGCAGGCTGGAAGCCCACGGACAGCAGCAGTCTTAGCTGTGAGCAGCGCCCTTGGGGAATGAATACCAAGCCCGCTCCACAGCACAGAGAACTGGGACAGAGCGCTAAAATAGCCACAGCCACTCACCTGGGGGCTAGGGGAGAGGGAGGGCAGACTGGACTGGAACTCTGTGAGGATACCCAGGATTTGGAGGGCACTCAGAGATTTGCTGAGTTGCGGCCACAAAGGAAGGTGGCCAGTGTGCTCCTTCCTCAAGCTGTGGGAAAAAGCAGCAGCCCCCACCCCTTGGAGATTCATCCTTTCCCAGGTGAGGCAAAGAAATGCAAATTGAGGCTCATTAACAACCAGCATCTATCCCACCCTCTGGAAATCCTCTTATGCAGAACATCAGGGCTACCTTCCAAGGCACTGAGTAACTGAGACTACTAGCCACCAGGAAAAAGCTAGAGAATAACTGAACCTTTCCTAGGCTTGCAAATCTACCCAGGAAAGTAAGACTTGAGAGTGGTGTTTAAGGTGGGCCCACCCAGGCCCACCCAAACCCAGTAGAGGGACCGAAAAACAGCAGAACAACAACACCCAAAGAGAAAATTCGGCAGGCTCCCAAACCCACAGAGATAGCCAAAATGGTGAAACAAAGAAACAAATCCCAAATGAAAGAACAATAGAACTCTATCAAAGATGAGATCAATGAAATGCAACTAAGCAAACTATCAGAGGTAGAGTTCAGAGCCATGATCTTGAGGAAACTCAACAGTATGAGTAAGTACATCAGCACCATGAGTAAAGATATAGAAACACTGAAATCCAACCAAGTGAAAATGAAGAATGACATTAAAAACACATTGGAAGGATTAACCAGCAGAGTAGAGGAAGCTGAGGACCAGATAAGTGAATTAGAAGACAGGGTAGAAAAAAATCAACCAATCAGAAAACCAAAAGAAAAAAAAATTAAAAAAACAGTAAGACAGCTTAAGAGAATTGTGGGACAACTGGAAATGTAATAACAGTCACATCATAAAAGTTCCCGAAGAGGAAGAAAATGGGCAAGGGTTAGAGAATATATTTGAAGAAATAGTAACAGAAAACTTTCCTAACTTGGTGAAGGAAGAAGGCATTTAAGTTCAAGAAGCACAGAGAGCCCCAAGTAAGAAGAACCCAAACAGGCCCACACAAAGACACACAGTAATTAAAATGCCAAAAATTAAAGACAAAGAGAGAATCCTAAAGGCAGCAAGAGATAAACAACAAGTGACCTACAAAGGAACCCCCATAAAGCTTTCAGCTGACTTCTCAACAGAAGCACTACAGGCCAGAGGGAGTGGCATGAGGTAATCAAGGTCATGAAAAACCAGGATCTGAATCCAAGTCTACTCTACCCAGCAAGGCTATCATTCAAAATAGAAGGTCAAATAAAGAACTTCCCAGACAAAAAAAAAAAAAAAAAAAGGCTAAGGGAATATATTAACACCAAACCATCACTGCAAGAAATGCTAAACGGACTACTGTAATTAGTAGAAGAAATAGGAAGAAAAATAGAACCACACCACACAAAAATGGCAATAAATAAGTACATATCAATAATCACCTTAAATGTGAATGGTTTGAATGCTCCTTTAAAAAGACACAGAGTAGCTGACTGGGTAAGAAAGCATGACTCACATATCTGTTGTTTACAAGAGACCCACCTCACAACAAAAGACTCACAAAGGTTGAAAGTGAAGGGATGGAAAAAAATATTTCAAGCAAGCAAAAAGCAAAACATAAGTTGGGGTAGCAATACTAATATCTGATAAAGTAGATTTCAAAATAAAGGCCATAACTAGAGACAAATAAGGCCACTACATAATATTGAAAGGATCTATCAAACAGGAAGATATAACCTTGGTAAACATATATGCACTCAATATAAGAGCACCAACATATATTAAAAATCTTATGGAGGACTTCAAAGAGAAATCAACAGCAATACAATCATAGCAGGGGACTTCAATACCCCACTGACATCACTAGATATATCTTCTAGACAAAAAATTAACAAGGAAACACAGACTCAAAATGAAGCACTAGATCAAATGGATTTAATATATATATACAGATAATTACACCCCAAAAACTACAGAATTCACATTCTTCTCAATTGCACATGGGACAGTCTCAAAGACAGACAATATGTTAGGGCACAAACTAAGTCTCTACAAGTTCAAGAAGATTGAAATCATATCAAGCATCTTAGCAGATCACAATGGCATGAAACTAGAAATCAGGTGCAACAAGAACATGCAAAGACATTTGAAGACATGGAGGCTAAATGGAATGTTATTGAACAATGAATAGGTTACCATGGAGATCAAGGAAGAAATTAAAAACTTCCTGAAAACCAATGAAAATGAATACACAACAGAAAATCTATGGAATGCAGTGAAAGCAGTTCTGAGAGGGAAGTTCATAGCACTACAGGCCTACCTCAAGAAACAAGAAAAATTTCTAATTGACTATCTAACATCACAACTTAAAGAACAAGAAAGCAAACAAAAAGAAAACCCCAGACCAAGTAGAAGGAAGGAAATAGTAAAGATCAGAGCAGAAATAAATGACATGGAGACCAAAAAACAATTCAAAGGATCAATGAAACAAAGAGCTTGTTCTTTAAAAAGATAAACAAGATTGATGGACCCTTAGCTAGACACACCAAGAAACAAAAGAGAGCGAACCCAAACACACAAAATCAGAAATGAAAGAGGAGAAATAATAACTGACACCACAGAAATACAAAAGATGGTAAACAAATATTATGAACAATTATATGGCAACAAATATGACAATCCAAGTGAAATGGACAAATTTCTAAAAACACATAGTCTCTAAATTGAACCGGGAATATACAATGGAATACTACGCAGCTGTAAGAAAGATCTCTTATCCTTTGAGACTACATGGAGGGACCGGGAAAATATCATCCTAAGTGAAACAAGCCAAACAGAGAAAGACAAGTTTCATATGATCTCACTTATTTGTGGAATATAGTGAACATAACAATCTGAGGAATGGGGTAGTCCCAGAGATGTGGAAGTGGGGTACAGACTGACAATCCCCAGAAGAGGGGTGGTGGGGGAGAAATAAACCACAGAACTTATATGTATGTATGCATGAACAGTGGACATGGACAACAAAGTGGGGAAAGGGCAGAGAGGGAGGGGGAGGGGGGAATCAGTGGGGGCGAAAGGAGAAACATATGTAACAAAAATTAATTAATAAAAAAAATAATAATAACAGAAGAAACTAAAGATGTAATCAAGACTCTTGCAGCAAACAAAAGCCCAGGCCCAGATGACTTCACGCGGGAATTTTACTGAACATTCAAAGAAGAACTAATACCCATTCTCCTCAAACTATTTCAAAAAGCTCAAGAAGAAAAAAGACTTCCAAACTCGTTTTATGAGGCCACCATAATTCTAATTCCAATACCAGAAAAAGACACTACAAAGAAAGAAAACTACAGACCAATATCCCTGATGAACATAGATGCCAAAATCCTGAACAAAATGCTAGCAAATCGAAACCAGCAATACATCAAAAAAATTATTCACCATGACCAAGTGGGATTCATCCTAGGGATACAAGGCTGGTACAATATTTGCAAATCAATAAATGTGATACACCACATAAACACAATGCAAGATAAACATCATATGATCATATCAATAGATGCTGAAAAAGCATTTGACAAAATCCAGCACCCATTTCTGATAAAAATGCTCAGCAATCTGGGAATAGAGAGATCATGTCTCAACATAATAATGGCCATATATGAAAGACGTACAGCCAGCATCATACTCAATGGGCAGAAACTAAAAGCATTTCCCTTAAGAACAGGAACAACGCAAAGATGCCCACTTTCGCCACTCTTATTTAACATAGTACTGGAAGTCTTAGCCACATCAATCAGACATGAAGAAAAAATAAAAGGGATCCAAATGGGAAAGGAGGAAGTGAAACTGTCATCATTCGCAGATGACATGATACTATATGTAGAAAACCCCAAAGACTCAATCAAAAATTTCCTAGACTTAATAAATGAATTTGGCAAAGTAGCAGGATACAAAATTAACATCAAGAAATCAATGGCATTCTTATACACCAATGATGAACTCTCAGAATGAGAAACTAAAAAAACTATTCCATTTACCGTCACAGAAAAAAAATTAAGATACCTAGGAATTAACTTAACCAAAGAAATAAAGGACCTATTCAAAAAAAACTAGAGGTCATTGGAAAAAGAAATGGAGGAAGATATAAAAAAGTGGAAGCACATACCTTGCTCATGGATTGGAAGAATTAACATCATTAAAATGTCCATATTACCCAAAGCAATCTATAGATTCAATGCAATCCCCATCAAAATACCAATGACATACTTCACAGAACTAGAATGAATACTTCAAAAGTTCATATGGAACCAAAAAAGACCTCAAAAAGCCACAGCAATCTTGAAAAGGATGAACAAAGATGGAGGGATCACATTACCAGATTTCAGGTTATTCTACAAAGCCACTGTTATCAAAACAGCATGGTACTGGCACAAGAACAGGCATATAGACCAGTGCAACAGAACCGAGAACCCAGAAATGGACCCAAGGCAATATGCTCAATTAATATTTGACAAAGATGGCAAGAGCATACAGTGGAGTAAAGACAGCCTCCTTAATAAATGGTGTTGGGAAAACTGGACAGCTACATGCAGAAAAATGAAACTAGACCATCAACTTAAACCCTACACAAGAATAAACTCAAAATGGATAAAAGACTTAAATGTGACTCATGAATCCATAAAAATCCTAGAAGAAAATGTAGGCAACAAAATTTTGAGACATCATACGCAGCAGAATTTTCACTGATACATCACCTAAGGCAACAGAAACAAAGGAGAAAATGAACACATGGGACTACATCAAACTCACAAGCTTCTGCACAGCAAAAGATGCAATCATCAAAGTGGAAAGGCAACCCACTGTATGGGAGAGCATAGTTGCCAATGATATATCAGATAAGAGGTTAATTTCCAACATATATAGAGTGCTCATACAACTCAACAAAAGGAATTCAAAGAACCCAGTTAATAAATGGGCAGAGGAACTAAATAGACACCTCCCCAAACAGGACATACAAATGCCTAAGAGACATATGAAGAAATGCTCAATATCACTAATTATCAGAGAGATACAAATTAAAACAACAATGAGGTATCACCTCACACCTGTCAGAATGGCTGCCATCAACAAATCATTAAATAACAAGTGTTGGGGAGGGTGTGGAGAAAAGGAGACTCTAGTACACTGCTGATGGGAATGCAGACTGGTGCAGCCACTGTGGAAAACAATGTGGTGTTACCTCAAAACATTAAAAATTGAACTCCCATTTGACCCAGTGATCCCACTTCTAGGAATATACCCTAAGAAGACTGAAACACCAATCAGAAAGAATATATGTACCCCCATGTTCATAGCAGCACTATTTACAATAGCTAAGATCTGGAAACAGCCCAATTGCCCATCAGTAAACGAATGGATAAAAAAGCAGTGGTACATATACACAATGGAGTACTATGCAGCTGTAAGAAAGAAAGAGCTCTTATCCTTTAAGATGACATGGAGGGACCTGGAATGTATCATCCTAAGTGAAACAAGCCAAACAGAGAAAGACAAGTATCATATGATCTCACTTATTTGTGGAATATAATGAACATAACAGTCTGAGGAATGGGGTAGTCCCAGAGATGTGGAAGTGAGGTACAGACTGACAATCCCCAGAAGAGGGAGTGGTGGGGGAGAGATAAACCACAGAACTTATATGCATGTATGCATGAACAGTGGACATGGACAACAAAGCTGGGACAGGGTGGGGAGGGTGGAGGAGGGTGAATCAGTGGGGGAAAAAGGAGAAACATCTGTAACAAAAATAAATTAATTAATAAAAAAAACGAATCAATAACAAAAGCCTGATTTTATAATAAGTAAATAATTTAGAGAAAGATATATAACTGACTAAAAAATGTTTACTTTCACTTAATAATCAAAGAAAGAAATAATTAGACCATAGTAAACTATTCTGTTCCTTATCAACATTTGCAAGGATTGTCGAAAAAAGGTATAAAAATATCTGAGGCAGTATAATTTGATGCATACTATTTGGGCTCTGGTTTGGCAATATACCAAGAACATTAAAATGTTATTTTCTTTGACCAAATAATTCCATTTTATGCAGTTTCTCCCAACAAAATAGTTTGAAATATGCATCACCGTTCAGCTATTTATCTTATTACTTGTATTGGTGTAATTACAGTCTGCATATGCCAAGTAAGCGGAGCAGCCTGCAATAGATGCAAGTTTTCATTTGAATATTTTTTAATGGAATGAAAAAAAAAATTTCCTCTATATGTAAGAAGATCTTAATTAAAACTTTATATTTGTTCTGAGGAAGAAAATATTAGGAGGAGAAATACACCACGATTAGAGGTTTTCTTTAGGTTGGGAGACTGAGTGCAATTTAAATTTTTTCTTTGTTTCTCAATTTGTTTATATATCTTAGATAGGTATATATTTATTCTATAATACTGAAGGCAATTCAGTTCATCTTAAAATAACATCCTCTCTCTTGCCCTCTCCCATGTGGCTTTAGTACTGGGTCTCTAAGGATTTCTCTAGTGAGAAATGCCTAAAGGTATAAATTCTTAAGTACAATTAAGCATTCCTCTGGTCATATTCTCTTTTGTTTTTCCGTGTTTTATTTTTAATATAAACCTTAGATACAGCATTCACCTCAATATTTAATTACTTGTCTCACTTGTGAAGTACCAGAATTTGAAAGATGTAACAACAGACTTGCTTCTATTAGGCATGAATGAATGAGTTAACACCATAAAATAATAATAGTATCACACGATCTCACTTATATGTGAATCTACTGAACAAAAATAAACTGACAAACAAAAAAGATCCAGAGACATGGAAGTAGGGAACAGACTGAGAAACCTCAGAGGAAAGGAGGGAGGGGGGGTTGGGGCGAGAAGAGATAAACCGAAGAACTTATATGCATATATGCATAGCCAATGGACACAGACAAGTGTGGTGAAGGCAGGGGTGGGAATGGGAATGAGGGGATCAGGGGGAAAAAATGGGGAGATATCTGCAATACTTTCAACAATAAAGATAAATTTAAAATAAATAAATACAATAACAGAGCTTGCTACCTAAATGTAAAGGTCATCCTTTCTGTGTTAGGATAAGGCATTTGATTGCTTTTTATTATGTGTGAATGCAGTGCACTCTGTGAGGCCCCACTCAAATATCCCTTCAGCAGGGGTGGCCTGAGTTGCCATGCCCGAGGTCATGCCCCATCCTGGGAGTAGACAACATGCACTAACTGACACAGGTGGGAATATAAAGACCTCATCCTCTGAGCCTGATTTAGTAGAATGCCAAAGGACCACTCTAGGTCCAGAGCATCATGTAAGAACAGGCCTGCAGTTTGACCTTTCTCTCTGGGCAATTTTTCTTCCTTCCCTTCCATTCAACAAATGTTAACCTCATGGGCATATATCTTAATAACATCTTATAAGTTAAATTCTATCTCAGAATCAGAACCCAATAGAGGATGATGAATTACTACTCTGGATATTGGTGGGCTTGTGACATCTTGGATATATTTTGAATTTCATTGTGTCATAAAATTCATGAGTAAAGTGTAGAATTAGAGGTATAGACACATTAATGGAAAAGCACTCAAAACCAACCTTATCCTAAAACATAATAGAATTTGCCTTGGAATACTACTCATTAATGATTATCATTTATAATTTTATAAAACACCATAATCAGAATTTGTGAGAATCTTACTGCAATTTATTTTGGAATATTTTAGTAAAATATATATATTTCTAAACTACCTTTGTTAGTATCAAGCCTTGGAGCAGGGTAAATGAAATGACTGGCACACTGAATGTACTGATTTGCTACCTTTCCTTGACCACAATCAAGTAGCTGATTCTGACCCACGCATCCTCCTGCTCTCTTCTATGTACAACAGACAACAATCATGTACGTTTAGCAAACTGAACTTTGATTCTGACACATTTCACAGTGCTTCCAGTGATGATGAATCAGAAAGCAGCTCTTATAACCTGCTTACCCAACCCGCTAGTCTAAACTGAAGCTCTTTGCTGCCCTCTTTAGATAATTTAAGGTCCTTAGTTAGTTAACATTGCTTTCTTAGAGTTGCAGTATTTTTGCTTTGTAAACATAATAGAATAGACTATATTAATATTTGATTTTAAAAATTAAGAATATTTCTTTTCTGTAAACTCTTTTATACTATATCATGCATTTATGCATTTGTTTTTTTTAAAAATAACTACCTCCAAATTAAAACTGCATGTTTGAAAATACTGTGGTAAGACAAAATGAAAGTATAACACACATACATGCACACATACATACACTAAGAATTACTAATTTTTCATCTTTTGATTTTTCATCATTGTATGTAGTAGCCACATTTAAAACCTCATACAAATTATAGTAGAAAATGTCCTTGGATTAAAAACTTAAGCTACATGCTATTTTTTATGCAGACTTAAATGTTTAGTTTGTTCATAGCAAAATCAAGTAGAAGTACGTAGATTTCCCATCTCCCCTTTCACCGCCTTATTAGGTTTTTTTTTTCGCATAATAGTTTTCCTTGCTTTTTGTTTGATGCTCATTTGGGAGGGCATTCTTTTGTAAGAAAACAATCACTATTTCAATTACTTTAATTCAAGTTAAAATTGTTTTATTGAGCATTTTCTATGTCCTCAGCAAAGGACTAGATGCTGTGTAGGAGACATCAAAATGATGACAGCAATGACAAAGAGCTGAGCGCTTCCCGGCACATATCTGACATCTGCTAACCACTTCATCTTTGCCACAGTACAAGATCTCTGTTATCACAGAGCTAACCATTTTGTTGAGAATAGCATTACCTAGTGTTCCATCATTATTTTTTTTAACACAAATTGTCTTTCTTAAAGCATGAGAAAATTCAGCTATATATTTTGTAATTCCTCTTATTTCACGTGAACATGTGGTTTTACTCCTATGTAGGTTTTCTGTACTTGAAGCTTGTCTATGACTTGTTTTTTTAAGACAGTGTGTTTAAGAATTCTTCCCAAGAGATAATCAACTGCTAAATGTAGCTTCCCTCTCTAAATATGAGCCAGCCTTCTAATTATTTCTTAAGAGTGGTGGTTATATCTTTGTAAAATAAGATTCTAAAAGTTCTACACCCGTGGCCTTGACTTTCTCCACTTAATATTGCTCTTGTTAGTGTATGTGCATTTTTGTACTAGTTAGAAGGAAACTTACTTAACTTCTTCATGGGCTGAACTTATACTGAGATTATTGCACATAATACTAGGAAAAGCATTATCAGTTCGTGAAAACAGCAGATACTTTCTAGCATTAACACGGAATTCAGGTCTAGGAAAATGTTGGGTAAAACAGAAAGGGAAGTCACATAGGTACAATAGATATTCAGAGTAACTGTGCCCAAGTGAAAAATTGGAAAGTAGGTTTAGATAAAAGTAAAAATATTAAGAACCACTTTTTTTTTTTTTTTAATCCTCATCCAAGGACATTTTTCCATTTTTTGTACAGACAGAGTGGGAGGGAGAGAGAGGAAGAGAGAGAGAGGGAAACATCGATGTGAAAGGGACACATCGAGTGGCTGCCACCCGCACGACCAACCAGGACCGGGGACAAACTGCAACCGAGGTACATGCCCCTAGCGGGAACCGAACCCGGGCCTCTCCAGACCGCAGGTGGACGCTCTAACCGCTGAGCCAAACCGGCCAGGGCTTAAGAACCACTTTTAAAGAGTAGGCTTGATGTAAAGATATCACACCCAAATTTTTCATAAAACTTGCCAACTAAAAGCACTGACAGCTCTTTCTGCAAATCATGTTCAAAGGAACATAGAAAAAAGGTTCCTATGCATTTTATTCCACACAAGACAAAGCATCGCTGTTTTTGCTATATCACTAACCCAGGGCTCCATCATAGAAGGAGAGCAACATTTTGAAAGTTAACTAGCAAATTATCAATTGATTAAACAATATGTAATAAAACAATATTTTTGGGAGAAAACAGTGCAAAGGTCATGAGACAGGAGCATGGCTGTCTTGCTGTGATGAGGAAAAGGAGGCCAGTGTGACTAGGACAGAGTGAGAGGAGCGCAGAGCGACAGAAGATGAAATCAGAGGGCAAAAGAAGAGAGAGTTGAGTAAGGATGAGGAGAAATGAACAGAGGTCACATGGAGCCTCATAGGTTTTTGCAGGGATCTCTGCTTTTCGACACAGGAAGATGAGAAGTCAATGCAGGATTTATGCAAATATGATCGGACCCCTTTTGGTAAAGTGCATCTTTGCTATGCTGAGAATAAATTGCAAGCATTAAAAAGAGCAGTGGGAACAGGTAGCAAAGTGTGGCTGTGACCTTCTAGACAAACATGATGATAGCTTTGGTTCAGGATGCTATTCTGACACTGATAGTGGCCAATGGAAGGCTTCACTTTTCTGTAATGTTTTTTTTTTTCCCCTGGATGAATGCTTATATTAATATTTTTCAAATTTATATATTTAATTATTCGAATAGATAATAATCCCATGTTTGAAAATTTTTAAAATTTTACTTCTTACCCTTGACCCCAATGAGACAAGTTCATATTATCTCCATCCAAGCCCCATCTCACGTAGCCATTTTATGTCTTTGAATGTATTTCTGCTTATTCTTTCAGAGCTTTCTTGAACAATCATAATAAAATAAAAACAAGTACTCTCCCACCCCTTTCACACAAATGGCAGAATACTATGTGCCCTACATTATCCCTTGCCTTTTTTCCACATAATGCTATTATCCTGAAAATTTTACTACTAGTACACGGAAATATTCCTGATACTTGTTAATGGTTTCATAATACTCTATTTTATGAATGTACAATTGTTTAATTCTCTGTTAAAGAGTTTTCAGTTTGTTTTCCTGTCAATACTGCAATGTATATCCTTGTACATGTATGATACTAGGTTTAAAATTTGTGTTTAAAAATATTTAAATAAAATACTATGACACTAGAAGTTTCAAATACATACTTGTGGTAGATAAATGATTGGCTCAGATCCCATCTTCAGGGTAGATGTATCTGTTCCCTGATTGCTGGGAATATTGGAGCTTAATGGCTCAGAACACAGTCCCTCACTGGGAATTGCCTGTGGCCCCAGGGAATGTCCTTTGCTAGGTTGCAGCCTGTGACCAACGACATCCTGAGGAGGGCTGTAAAGCCCACACTTCTTGCTTCAGTTTAGAAGAGCTCTGGTTTCAGTTATAGCCTTTTTGGGGTAGCTTCTCCGTGTCCAGCTCTGCCACCCTAACTTCCTTCAGGTGTTTCCCAAGAACACTTCCAATAAATGTCCATATGTCTGACGAAATGTTTTTAGAGAACCCAATTTAAGAGAAGACACTTAAACTTGATTCAGCCTGAATTTGTAGGACTAAGGATAGGCTCTCACAGTGTTAGTAATTTATTTAGTTAACATTTAAAATATTGTAATAATATTTTTATCTTTCACATAATTTTGGTCTGAAACAATTATTTTTCCTTCATCTATTTTGAGGTATTATTTACATACAGTAAAATTCAACATACATACAGAATAACTCTATGTATGTTGAAGAACATAGAGTTATGTAATCACCACAATCAAAACATAAAAATATTCCACCATTCAAAAAATATCCCTGTGCTCTTCTGTTGAACTGTCTGTTCAAACCTGACAATTTTAAAAAAATGGGTTTGCTTGTTTCTCATTACTGAGTTTAGAGAGATTTTAAACATTCAGGGTATCGGTTCTTTATCAGTATTTTACAAATATTTTTTTTTCTCAGTGTGACGCTTGACTTTTTATTTTCCTAAAAGAATTATTTAAGAACTTTCATATAAATTTAAAAGCTAGAATGTTTGAATAACTTTTTTACTGTTTTCAATATGTAGTAGTAATCTGTTATTACAAGATAATAGGCAATAAACGTATGAATAAATGTGGACATTTTTAGCATATGATACAATTCTTCATAAGAGAACAGAAGGGAAGCTGACCTTCTAAGTTATTAGAAAAGTTCCTTGTAAAGTGGTCATAGAATACAATAAGTATGGTATAAGTAAGTTCTTGATAGTATTTGCAAACTCGAATACTACTAAAAGGAGATAGAGATGGATATTGTGGTTATATCAAAGTTTCACAGCATTCTCCTTGCTGTTTATTTTCAGATCAAATTTTTTTTTATTTCCTTTTTGGTCTTTTGGGAATAAAAAAAATAAGCCTATCCAACATAAGATGGAGAAATAAAGGTACAACTCAGAATATCTTTTCCCCAAAATGTAACAAAATGAACAAAAAAAGAGGAAAATGTGGTAACAAAATTAAATTAGTCAAGCAACTAAGGGCACAGTCATGACCAAACGACAAAAGTAAATGTCCAGGAGGCTAAGGAGAGGTGATTCTGGAGAATAGCTCAACACAGCCAAGCTCCTAGCCCCATTTTTAACCCTAAATCTGCAGAAAAGTAGATATTATCTTTTACCATTTCAGACTAAAAAATTTTAGAAATTGATGCTGGGGAAGAATAAATTGTAAATAATGGGTCTAACACTTTCAGAAAGACAAAGATTCAAAGGAAAAACAAACCAAAGTCCAGTACTTTCTTTCTGGGGAAAGGGATACACATTCCCAACTGAGAAGAGTAAACCTTGATAAAGAACTCTTATTTAAAAAAATATATTTAGTATAAAATATTTCAAATAGAATAGTATAGTATAATGAACTATCATGCACTCATCATCCAAACTTCACAATGACCACCAACAAATGCCAATATTGTTCTATCAGTAGTGTCACCCACTCCACCTTTGTTTGTATTTTGGAGTTTGGGGAAGGTGATTACCGAACCAGTTATTTTTGTAGCCAACAACATGTTTATCACATTGCAGGTATTCAATGGCATTTGCTAAATGAATCAATTAATCAAAAATCAATCAATCTCCATTTAGACACATCATTCTACTTCCCAGAAAATGAGTCTGTCTTTAACAAAAGATGAATATTATAGATGATGAATGTGATTATACATAAATATATGCAAAGAACCACATTTCACGGAAACATACTGAAGGACAGGCATTTTAAAGGTAATCGGGCTAACATTATGGATTCCTTTTGTTTGAGAAAGAGACCCTGCTAATGAATGGAAAGCCTTCTTAGCCAACAGAGTGAGCAACACTGCTGGAAGCTGCAAGGTGACAGAATTAAGATGCTCAGGCTTCAGCTCACAGTGATACCTTACTGCTGAGCCATCAGCCTGCACCTTAAAACAAAGTACTTTTACTAACTTAAAATACATTTTCTTTTTGTAGAAATTTCAGATTGATGTAATTTTAATGTAAAAAAATCCAAATTGATGTAATTTTGCCTCTTTTTTATCATGAGTTTTCTTGTCTTAAAAAGTCAGTGGTTTTAAGAAGTGTGTGCATATACACACATATATTCATACAGTATGAACAGAAAACCAAACATAAACACACGTGATTACATCGTTTTTGCCATTTATTTTCCAAACACGTCAGAGATTAGCTCTATTTTGGGACCAAATGTATAACTCCCAATATAGTTGTGAAAAAAATATGAATATATGATACCATATTCTCTAACATGTCAACTGATATGTGACTTAGTAAATTATCTAGATATTTAATTTATACCATACTAAACACCTAAATATTTTGAAATATGATGGTTTTAAGGACACTATTACCATTATCAAAAAAGATTGAGACCATATTTGCCCTACAGAGTAGTAATTTCTCCCAAGATAAATGTTAATAATTGTAAGTGATTACACTTAGAATGAAACTAGAGTATTCAAAAAAGAACCTAAGTTTTGACTTATGGGAAATCGGTGGCATAAATGAGAGTAGATATGAACTATTAGTGCAGGAGGTATTTTAAAAGAGGTGGTTTAATCTGACCTCTTTGATTTTCAACCGAATGAATAAAACATCATAAAAATTTTAAAATTTATATAATTTACTTCTGAAATTTTAATATAGATGACTATATTATTTTAAGTCTAATAATATAATTAAATTTAACCTTCTGATTCCATTTCCAAAAAGCAAAATTTATAAAACTTGCTTTACATTTGTCCAAAAAGTAGTCTGTTGATGGTTATTTTTATTTATATTATGGCACTGTCTATAGTTGATTTATTAAGAAATTAGACCTGTATAGTGAAAAATACTGCAATTTGTACTTAGCAATGAGTCTCTGAGCAACTATACCATATGTTGATGTATATGGGATTGAAAGACACATCTCTAATTCTCTGCAACAATATATTGGCTGTAAGTACAGTCATTTAAATATTGATTATTCTAAAGATCAAAGGAGCTGATAGATTTGAAATGTGTTTGTACTTAAGTGGGAATAGAAAATATCTTCATCTTACAACAGTATTAAAGGGTTTATGGTTGAAACTATATGAAACCAAATTTATTAAAGCGAAAATAAAAGAAAACCATGCAAGTAGATTTGCATGGTTGTTTCACCGATATAAGTATATAGTTAATCATTCTATTCTTTCCTACAAAGAATTTAGAGATTGATATTTTTCCATGGAAGAAAAAGAAAGATTGAAAAAAGAAAGAAAACAGAAGAAAATCAATTCAGAAGATCTAAATTTATAAAAAACAATAAAGTCATGCAAAGAAGTTTGTATGTTTTTGCTTAATGAATACACATGCAGTATTTTAGGAGCTTCTACTAAAAACACTGTTTAGGGATTGTAATTATGCTGTGAAATTCACAAGACATCAGTTGTTGTCCCAGCTCTGCCTATAATTCAATGTAGTGAATTCACTGAACTACTTAAGCACTTGATTCCTGATTTGTTGAATAATGAGGACATAATAAACAACTTTTGAGTTCCCTTTCAGATCTAAGAAGTGATAATATTCTAAGTTGTCAGAATTATCACTATTCTTTTGTAGATGGTTTATGTATTTTAAAGTTTACATAAGCAATGTAGTAACAGTGGATAAAAAATGAAAAATAAATATAAAGGAAAAAAATTAAAGTAATAGATATACCACTATCCAAACCTCTGCAATTAATTACTGGTATGTAGCCTCCAATAATTTTGACATGCGTACTTATTGTTTAAAACAACAATTTTTTTTGAGTGATTTTATTGGGGTGATATTGGTTCACAAAATTATACAGATTCCAAGTGTACAACTCAGTGAAACAATAGGCACATTGCATTGTGCTCCCATAATGCCAAGAGAAGTCTCCTTCTGTTCCCATTACCACCCCCTTTCCTCATTTCTACCTACCCCCTTTCCCTCTAATTGGGTTGTTTGTCTTCGTGATGTTGGGTAATATAATTTCTTAGCATATTTTGAAAATTAGCCCCTTATCAGATGTATCATTGGCAAATATGTGCTCCTATTCAGTAAGTTCCCTTTTCATTTTGTTGATTTCTTTTGCTGTACAAAAGCTTTTTATTTTAATATAGTCCCATTTCTTCATTTTTTCCATTATTTCCTTTGCTCGAGGAGATATATCTGCAAAAATATTGCTGAGAGAAATGTCTAAAATTTAACTGCCTATGTTTTCTTCTAGGATTCTGCTCCATTAATCTATAATGCCTATTCCTGTGCCAATACCATGCTGTTTTGATTCCTATGGCTTTGTAGTATAGTTTGACATCAGGTATTGTGATACCTCCAACTTTGTTTTTTGTTAAGATTGCTGAGAATATTCAGAGTCTTTTGTGGCTCTACATAAATTTTTGGAATATTTGTTCTAGATCTATGAGATATGCAATTGGCATTTTAATAGAAATTATGTTGAATCTATAGATTACGTTGGTAGTATGAACATTTTAATGATGTTAATTTTGCCTGTCCTTGAATATGGTATATGCTTCCCCTTATTTGTATCTTCCTCAATTTCTTTCTTCAGTATCTGATAATTTTCCAAGTACAGGTCTTTTACCTCCTTGGTTAAATTTATTCTTAGGTGTCTTATTTTGTATTGTTGCAATAGTAAATAGGATTGCTTCTTAATTTCTCTTCTGATAGTTCATTATTTATTGGTGTATAAAAATGCTACCAATTTCTGAATATTAATTTTGTATCCTATTACTTTGCCAAATTCATTTAGTTTTTTGGTCAAATCTTTAGGGTTTGCTATGTGTAATATCATGTCATTTTACTTCCTCCTTTCCAATTTGGATGTCTTTTATTTCTTCTTGTCTTATTAAAAACAGTGAGTTTTCAATATTTTCCATCACTTGATACACATAAACTAATTACTAAAATTCTGTAGAACACCAAAAAACATTTTTTGCTGGTATCACAAAAATAGGTATAATTTTGATTGATTTACAATAAAAAATAATAATAGTAATTACCTACCCTTTATTGCTCCAAAGTGACTTTTTTCAAAAACAGGTGACTATACTTGTATATAAGGACTTCCAATTCCAGGCATTAACCAATCAGACACAACCTTATTATGTGACATGACCAATACAGTGCAATTCTATTATATGACATATATATTTATGGTGCAAGATAGGGCTTACACACCAGACAGTTGTTGTTGTATTAGCTGTTGTAATTTTTTTAACTGACAATCTAAGGGAAAAGAAGTCAGAGCCCCATGTTTAAAAATTCTTGTGGTACACTGGTTGAAAATCACTGGTTTAAAACAATAACAAGCCTCTCAAGCTTGCTTTTCTTTCTAAATACAATATTAGGAATATTTCCATGTTATTATATAGAAATTTATATAATTTTAAATACTTCATATGTATGTACAAAATGTGTTTAACCAATCCCATTTTTTGGACTCTCAGATTGTTTCTAATTTTGCTATTACAATTGTGATGAATAACATTGTAGGTGTCTCTCTACTAATTTGTCTATTTCCTCAATATTAATGCACATATTTGGGGTCATTAGGTCAAAGAAGTAGATGTTTCCTTTTAGTAATTTGATATATTTTGACAAATAATCATATAGAAAGTTGTACTGATACAATTCTACAGGCTGTATAGCAGAGGGTTTATTTTTTCAAAACCCAGACAATCTAGGTATCTACATTCCTGTTCATCTTCGCTATGTTGATAGGTAAAAAAATGGTACTTTACTCTTTTCAATGTTAATTTCTTTGATTATATATGGGAACAAGTGTGTCATTAAGTGCTTGGGTCACTTTGACTTTTTTGGGGGTAAATTTTCTGTATGTGCTTTTAGTCCATCTAAGACATTGGAGAATTTAGAATAGTATTTGGTTTACAGAAAAATTAAGCAGAAATGTACAGAAATTTTTATATAATGCCTTTTTTCCCCTCACCACCCAGTTTCCCTATAATTAACATTTTAAAATGTGGTATGTATGTTACTATTGATGAATTAATATTGATAATTTATTATTTACTGAAGTTCATAGTTTACATTAGGGTTTATTCTTTGTGTCATAGAGTTCTATGGGTTTTGAAAAGTGTAAAATGTGATATGTCCATCATTATGGTGTCATAGAGGATCATTTCACTGCCCCAAAATACTATGTACTCTGCATATTCATTCCTCTCTCCCCAGACTCCCAACCCTGGAAACCACTGATCTTTTCATTGTCTTCATAGTTTTATATTTTCCAGATTGTCATATACTTGAAATCATTTTTAGATTGGCTTATGAATATGAATTTAAGCAATATGAATTTAAGGTTTTCCCATGCCTTTTTATGGCTTGATAGCTCATTTCTTTTTAGTGTTGCATAATATTCCATTGTATGAATGCACAACAATTTGTTCATATATCACCTATTGAAGGACATTTTGGCTGCTTACAAAATGTGTGATTGTGCTTATTGGTGTCAAAAAAATCTTTCAAAATATCTTTAAAATATATTTTAAGTCCTAAATTATTGAGATATTTTTGGTGACTCGATGTTGAATTTATCAACTATCCCTTCTCTGGATAGAGGACATGTTTTTATTCTTTTAATAGTATAGATATTAATCTATAATTATATATTATATTAATCTAACATATCTATATAATATATAACATGTATTACACAGTAATGTAATATAGTCTATATGTATTTTACATTAATATAATATATTCATTTTATATAAATTAATATGTAATATAATAATCAATATATGTTAGGTATATGTTCATATAAATCTTTATTATTAATATAGGATAGGACCTTCCTTGGCACACCCCCATTTAAAGTAGTAAACCCTACATATCCAGAATTTCATTTTGTCTTTCTGAATCTTATTTTTTCCCATAGTACTTACCACCATCTGACATAATTTATATTTCACCTTATTATATACTTATTGTCTGTTTCCCACAACTACTATTAGTTCCATGAGGTCAAAAATTTTTATCTGTTTTGTTCACTGCTATAATTTAAGAACAGTACCTGGCACATGTCAGATATTTAACAAATTTGTTGAATAAATGAATATGATGCTGCTATTAAAGAGGTGAATCAAAAAAGACATAGATCCTATCTTTATAATAGAGTTTACAATATAGTGGGGATACAGACACAAAACAGACAAACAAAGAAATAAGTATGTTAATATAAGTGTAGGAAAATAGGAATATATGCAGGAGTTGACCAGGCTGCTGCAATAATAAAGTTTGGAGGATGAGGAGGACTTCCACTTATATAAAGAAACTAGGAAACATATTTCTGAAAATGATCATTCAAGAATAGAGACAAGTATGTGTGCAGCTTCTAAGGGAAGAAAGAGATGGAGTCTAGGAAAACACAAGAAGGCTGATATGTGGCTGAAGCATAATTGGAGCTAAAAGAAGGGAACAAATCGGCCTTACAAGCCCTAGTGAGGAGTTTGGATTTTATTCAAAGTGCAATGGGAAGCCATTGAACCGTTTTAATCAGGGACATGAATTGATAGAATTTATATTTTTAAAGTTCTGTCTGCTTTGTGAAGCATGTATTGAGGGACAGGGGAAAGAGAGAAAGTGGCAAGTCCAGTTAGGAAGCTCTTGTAGTCTAGGCAAGTAGTAATGATTGCCTGGCATAGAGTGAGGGTAGAGGTTCCATAATTAGATTTGAAATCCATTTGGGTGGTAGAATGTTGAGCACTTAATGAATAACTAGATATGAGAGATGAGGGAGATGCAAGAATTATAAATGCCTCTCAGGTTTCTGGTCAAGCAAATGGATATATAGTAGTGCAATTTATCAAGACAGGAAAAACAGGGAAGAATTCAGATCTTAAATATTAAAACTGTCCTTGAATTTATAAAATACACCCTGCATGACCATGACATATTATCTCATTTGATTCTAAGGCTTATTTTTAAAAATTGAATTTCTAACAAGAACTTCTTCTACCCGGGCATTTCAATATTGTTCCCTAGAAACCTCCTCCTCTGAGGACCTTGGTAATACAAATTTGAGAAAGTTACATATATACTGTAGGAAACTCATGGTCCAGTGACTCCAAAACATCCAACCAGAATGGGAGGTTGCTAAGGATAACATATCTGTCTTAGACACTGCTGCTTTATTACCTTTAAAAGAGTTCAGCCTGGCCCGTGTGGCTTAGTAGATTGAGGGTTGCCCCATGGACTGAGAGGTGCCAGTTGGATTCCTAATCAGGGCACATGCCCGGGTTGCAAGCTAGATCCCCAGCAGGGGCGTGCAGGAAGCAGCTAATTGATGTTTCTCGCTCACATAGATGTTTCTATCTCTCTCTCCCTTCCTCTCTCTCTAAAAAATCAATAAAAACATATATTTTAAAAAAAAGAGTTCAGCATTGATTAAAAAAAATAATTTGTTTTGAGAAATCTTAATTTCTACATAATAAATCCCAAACTTAGCCTGCAATCACAGTTCCACTAAAAGCTCCCAACTAGATTTTCTCTGATTATGCTTTCTGTGCTTTAAACTCCTACTGCACGGTGTGGTCAATGAGTTGGCAACATTGACAATACTTGAGAGCTTGTTAAAAATCACAGATTCACAGGCTCCATTCCAGACCTACAGAATCAGAATATGCATTTTAACAAGAACTTCGGGTAATCATAACTACATTAAAATTGGCTCAGCCTGTGTGGTCAGGGGT
Organism: Molossus molossus; assembly: GCF_014108415.1. Lineage (NCBI taxonomy): Eukaryota > Metazoa > Chordata > Mammalia > Chiroptera > Molossidae > Molossus > Molossus molossus. The sequence continues at coordinate 45,082,325 of NW_023425401.1, forward strand.
TAGAGTATCAGCACATGCACCAAAGGGTTGCAATTTAATTGCTGGTCATGGGCACATACCTGGGCTGCAGGTTTGATTCCTGACCCTGGTGGGGGCACATTCAGAAGTCAACCAATCGATGTGTCTCTCTCACACCAATGTTTCTCTCTGTCTCTCTCTCCCTTCTCCCATCCATTTTACCCCTTCTAAAAACAAATGGAAAAAATATCCTCTGTTGAGGATTAACAACAACAATAAAAAAGTTCTAGAGGACAAACTATTTCTCATGTATGACAGCTGCTTACTTTCTCAGTTCCTGGGTATTTGTATATTCTGTTTCCTCCCCCTGAAATTCCTTCCTTCTATCTCAAAATGTCTAAATTCTCCTTGTTTTTTTTATTACTAAATATGTTGTTCTTTTCTTGGTCATTATTAATTGGGATTTATCATTACATTTTTACTGGCTAACTTTATTATGTAAGAAATGTGTGATGAATTTTTTAGTGTTTCTTTTTAACTTAATAAACTATCTCATTTGTCTCATGGATTTGACTTGATTGCAACTAGTTTTCCCAATACATAATCATATATTTTGCACATGAGAGACAACATACCATTTTTTGTTCTAAATTCCCTTACATGTATGTGTTTTTTTTTTCTGTAATTTTTACTTTCTACCTTATGAGATAGTGATTGCTATAGATGTCTTATCTCCATCTCTAGATGCTCTTTGAAGTTCCTATCTGATTAATACTTGTAATCTCCATAACACTGTGCTTATACATATGTGATGCTTAAAAAAGATTAGTTGACTGAGTGAATGAACAAACAGCATATACACATGGTCTAGTCATTCTAAGCCTTAGAATCTAAGGTTACCAGCTCTGATCTAGGAAATCTCTGAGTCAATGTCAAGCTCCCAGAAGATGAGTGTTCCCAGGAAGCCTGAATTTCAGCAGAGTCAATGCCAAAGTAACACGGCTAAAACACATTTGTATTCTCCACGCCAAATATTTCATTGTGATAATGACTATGTTTCTGTTATTGGCCAGAAAAAACAACAATCAAACAAACACATGAGGTAAAATACAGTGTAATTAGAACATTCATGCCTTTAGACAATAATTTGGCCAATATTCTTCAGTATGTGTAGGATACAGTGTTTGGAAGTTCTCCTAAACCTGTGCCATTTATCATATAAATAATGTCTATCATTCTATGGCCCTGACCATTCTTATTTATTTCAAAGTTAGAAGAGACAATATTCTTAGCTTTTTAGCTTTAATGTTCTGTCCCTTATTTTCTTCTAGTAAGTCAGCAAAGCTGTGTTATGTAGCCAATGGTGTACCCATCTTCATAATAAATCAGATGTTTACTGTCTCAGGTCTATCGTCTAACATGTTACCAAATTTTATAATATTTGCTGAAAAAGAATAAGACAAATATTAAATTCGAATGTAGTACTATTGAGTTTTATTAAAGCTTACAATTCAGAGTCTCTAGAACATAAGTGTAAATAAAGGCAGTATCTACAAAGCACAACCAAGAAGTCTCGTATTAAAATCCTATAGCCCTGGCCGGTTTGGCTCAGGGGTTAGAGCGTTGGCCTGCGGTCCTGAGAAACCCGGGTTCGGTTCCCACTAAGGGCATGTACCTCGGTTGCAGTTTGTCCCAGGCCCTGGTTGGGTTGTGTGGGTGGCAACTACTCGATGTGTCCCTTTCACGTCGATGTTACTCTCTCTCTCTCTCTCCCTCCCACTCTATCTGAACAAAATATCAAAAAATGTCCTCGGGTGAGGATAAAAACAAACAAACAAACAAATAAAATCCTATAGAACACTGGCTTTTCCAATTCATATATTACTTTTTTCTAAGTCAGAGCACTAGTTAGAACTAAAAATATCACGTAACAGTGGCCTCCATCAATAGGATGAGAGTATGGTTTATCAAAGTCTGACTTTAACCACTGATTAATTTTAACTTTTGATTAATTATGTAATCAAATACGTAAAGCACATTTTTAAAGGTGCGATAAAAATACTTAACATGTTTTGGAAGTCCCCGCCCTATGTCACCGCCTACAAGGAGTGGAAGGAAAAGCACATACAAGCAGTGAAGCCTCCTGAAATACAAGCTAAGGATTCTTGGTGGGACCCATCGGGCTTCCTAGGGGTGTGACCCATGCAAAGCCTCCTCCTCAGAAAAGCCCCAGTCTTGGTTTAACATTCTTCTGTAGCCATCTTAAAATCCTTGAAAATATTATCTCTGAACTTGTGTTTTATAATTGGAGTCTGGCAGTACAATGGAACATGTGCAGGAGCCAAGGAGTAAGCTGCAATATTCATGTCTGTCACCCATTCTTTGTTGCTCCGTCCACACATAGGGCTCATGATATCCCATAAATACAGAATTCCAGGGTCCAACAATGTGTGGAAGATGAAAGTGAGAGTATTTGGTAAATATGTTATATCTATGGCTGTATGAGTAAGGGTATTGATAGCTCACATAGGTGATGTTTTCCATATGAATTCGCTTTGAATGCAGAAAGAAGGCAATGGAATTCTAAGAAACAGGAATGACCAAGAATCCTAATGTAGGTGTTCTTACTTGTGTTCCTTCCAGTTAGTAGCCAATCACTTATGCTGAAAATGATGCTATAAAAGGAATAAGAAGATAGAGCAACCATAGTTCTTTTTCCATTTAGTTCTTCCTGATTCATCATCTAGCCAAAAGCAATGTTGTGGATAGGATATGTGCCTATCAAGAAGTGAAACACAAACAGTTGAGTTAATTTTGCATAGCATTTGAACAGTTCTGATAAAAGTGAAATACAATGCATGCACACGTTACAAACAATGTAATTTCAGTGATTCTGCATACAAATTAAATGATCCTATATTCGCACTTAAAACTGACATTGCACAATGTAAAGATGAATAGTAAAATCCATGCTAATAATTTGAAATTTTAACTTAGAATAACAGTAAATAAAAAATTTAGAAAATCACTATGATAAATGGAAAGAGGAATTGAAGAAGAAAGCAAAAAAGCATAATATTGTAGCAAGTCTGACATTTTTTTCTCCCTACTTTTTGAACAAGGGGCCCTAGATTTTTATTTTGCAGTGCTCCTTGGATATGTCTGCTATATTAGAGGAAGTGTGTGTTTGTGTGTAGGTAACATTATTCTCACAGAGAAATGAAATGGTTACATTTTTCAGGGTTTTCATTTCAAAGGGCAGAGTCATTCCGAGGGCACTGCAAATTGGCTCTGTTTCTGGGTGTGCGAGTGAAGAGAGAAAATGGGAAGAACTCTGACAAGCCATCAGAAACGAATCTCACTCCTTAATTGATCAAGTAGAAATCTATTTCTTTTTTCAGGAACTAGTGTTCTACCTTACACACTTAACTCGGAAAAGGTCATTCTTAAATGGTATTCATGTAATTGGCAAGTTGAAACGACTTCCTACAAGTAAGCCATTTATCCTTTCCTTGCTGACAAGATAGGCCTCAACTGCATTCATCAGTCCTCATTGCTGAAAAAGATGTTGAATATCAAAAGGGGACAAACACTTTGCTAGAGGATTCTGGTTCTACCGTTTCATTGTACATTTGTGAGAAAAACTAAAAAGCTATAATTATTATTATCCTTCCATCCAATTAAAGGGCCACCAAAATGAGATGAAAAAACTTGGTGTTTTGAGGGAATCTTTTTTGAAAAGCCTAATTTTCTTCCCACAATGAAAATTTTGTTGCTTTCTAAGTTGTAGGAACTAGTTTTGTAATTTAGTGGTCATTCTCATAAACAGTCATAAATGTAACAACTGTTTCGGAACAGGCATAGTCATGAATTTTAATGTATACAATGGACGTTTTAAAAGATGAAGAGCTAATTCCAATAGGAATAGACTGAATTATTTATGGAAGTTGTATTGATCACTTCTGAATCAGAATTTTCTCTACTGCTCCAGCAGTCAAATTACTTTACTATATTCAATTTAATTTAAAGGCTTTTTTTTTTATAGGCAGACTGCCTCATGCAGTGCCTCATTTGTATGTGTCTGGAGTCTTGGAAGCTTGATACCCTACATTCCTCTACAAATGGACCTTGAGAGCTTGTTTGGAGGTTCTAGCAGGGGAGCACAGCTACTTGTATACCCTTGACCAAAGACCGGTCCTCTCCTCTGGGAGGAAGGTCGCCCTCTTCCACCGAGCTCATAGCTTCGGGAGGGACACACGAGAATCAGAGAGGGAGGAGGGGGACACCCACCTAGCCAGCCAGATCAGCCTAATCAAACCTGGCGATCAATGGGGTGACAGATGTCACAGCCAGATAGCACTTACATCCTAATTTAAAGGCTTTTGTACAACTTCTTGTGTATCCCATACATTTAATATTTTCTCTCATAATAAAAAATGTTGATATTTTATTTTATTTATTTTGTATTTATTTATTGATTTATTTTTATCCTCACCCAAGGACATTTTTGCATTTATCTTCAGATAGAGCAGGAGGGAGGGAGGGGGGAAGAGAGAGAGAGAAACATCCATGACAGAGAGACAGATTGAGTGGTTGCCACTCACACGACCCCAACTGAGGCCGGGGACAAACTGCAACCCAGGTACATATCCCTAGCAGGAACCGAACCCAGGACTCACTGGTCTGCAGGCTGATGCTCAACCAAACTGGCCAGGGCAAAAAAAAAAACGTAGACATTTTAAAATAAAGTTGACATCTAGGTTTTCGGTGATTGAATAAAATCATTACTGGACATTCAGGAGTGGGAAAAAGCATGTTTTTCTTATGCCTTCTGTTTTCAGAAAAGAAAAATATACATATCCTGCATACTATGGGAAACTGTTTGCTATGGTAAAGGTTATGAGAATTAAGGAAGATAATCAAAATGCCTTTTAATGATATGTCAATGAGAAACACCATACTAAATTATCAATTCATGCTATTAACAAAAACGATGTTATAACATTTTTAGTAAGACGTGCACAAACTTCATCAAGGAGAATCTCTTAGGTAATAAACAATATAGAGTAAAATACTAGCAGACCGTTGGACCTAAGGACCTTTATGAATCCTTCTAATTCATTTATTTTATGACTCCATTACCACTTCCCCTGAAAGGATAATTAACAACATCTGGGCATCTGATTTACTGACATTGTTCTTGGCGGGTACCAGGGAAGATGCAGTCACCTAGCAATCTAAAACAATGTGGCCAGATGTTCTGCATCAACTAACTACCAACACATTTAAGCAGATATCCCTGACTAATGTGAGAGTAATGAAAGCATTGCTTATAAATGAAAATCAGACATGCCATATACCCTGACATCTGTGATGTTCATTTCATCAGCTGAGCTTTAATGACAATTAATTGTATTTTCACATGCCAAATACTGATTTCCTGTTATGGGGAATAAGCCCTATTCCCAGAAAACCAGAAAATGCAGGGGAAGGAAAGCACACAAAACCTTGTAATATAAATAAAACACTTGTGGTGAAAGTGGTGTTAAAAAAGGAAGTGCATTTGTATTTTGGAATCAAAAGCAAACAATTTATTTTAAAAATGTAAAAGTGATTCATTTAGCAACATGAACTCCAAAGAGACGAGCCTTTCGTCTCTTCCTTCCCGTCTTGTTCCAGGCTCTGGCTGCTAGAACTAGAGGGACGGTCTGCTGCCTTTCTGTTGAGGAGCAAGAGTCAAGTCCTAATCCCCTGGGGTGCTGCACTAGGTATTCACAGTGTTTATTCTGTTGCCTTTCTGAGCATTTCTTCTTTATGAACTCTTTCTATAAAAGGCATATTAAATTAATGTCTACTTCCTCAACCAGCACTGACGTGTGACTAAGAATATTTTTAAAATGTAAGAGAACAGAAAATAAAACTGAATAATTCATAAAAATAATATTGTCATATTTTCTTTACTCTTAAAAATATTTAGGAAATTAATACATGCATATAATGAAAGACAATCAAATGGCACCTGCCCCTCTGTGGTTTCAATTACTTAAAATGTGTTTTAACTTATAGTATTTACCTCAGATTTTTTCAATATTTTAATCCTGCTAATTATTTGTTTTTATGCACTATCTAATGACTTCCTTTTATGAAAATGTATCCTCTTAAAATCATTCTGTTTGCTTGGCAAGCATACCTACTTTCTTTCTCCTGTCTTTGAAGTATATGGAATCATTAATTTTAATTAATAATCAATGTTTACATCATTATGACTATTGTCAATATAAAACCAAATAGTTGTAATTATAGTTCTTTCTCATAAACTTGTTGCCCATTTCTTTCATTTGCATTGTTTTCTCTAACCCAATCTTTAATTTTTTTCCTAGAGTTTCATCAGATATGACATATTTCTATCACAATTGCTTTTTACTCCAAAAGCCCTGTCACATTTGATAGATCCATTTCCTTCTTTTTCCTGGAGCCTTTTCTTCTTCCTGCTCCAGGAGGTACTAGTCACCTCTAGGTCAGGCAGCCTCTTCACACTTCATTTTGCTGCTTGCCATAAAAGTCATTTTTGACTGACTCACTAATTAAATGAATTGGTATTAATGTCAGACCTGACTGTGACTGAAATCAGAAATCAGTGAAAGAGACTATAAAGACTGTAAGCTTAAGAAAGTAGGCCAAAGTAATTTCTCATAAAAAGACAGATGTTTAATCACTTAATCACCACCAAGTACAGAACCTCGCATTCCGCTCATGGGAGAATCATTATCAACACCGCACCACTTCGTTCTGCACGGTGGTGCAAGTTCCCGGAGGCAACCGCACTAACTCTTTCTCTTAAAAGGTATCTTGGCACTCACCTGGTTGTCTTGACTTCACGAAAGATTAATTCCACGTCCTGAACGGAAATTCCAGAACGAGTACCCCAAATGACACACTGGTGCTGCTGTTTGCCTCAGTTGTCTCTCTCGTCTTTTTTGATGATCTTCTCATTGCACCTCTTACAATGATTTATACACAGAGCAGGATACTATGCAACCTGCTCTGCAACAGGTATTGTTGCTCCCACTGCACTTCTCAGTTGCTTATCACCTTGGCAATGTGGCAGAGAACCTGCCTCTTTATTAAAATACCGATCCCAGTGCAATAAGGAAGAGGATTGAAAAGTTTAATTACACTCTACTTGCTTAATATCTATCGCATAAAATAATAACAGGTAAAATAGATACAAGATTATTTCTTCCTTCAGGCACAGAGCCTACTAGCTTTTCGGGGACTTATTTCTCTGGGTAACAGTAAGACATGGAAGGAAAAAAATAGGTTTATTTTCTCTAAAATTCAGAAACTAAAAAATTCAATTTAATAAATGTTTAATTAAATAAACAGAAAAGATAACACTAGTTAATTATAAAATATAATGATTTACTTAATAAATTATTGCATTTAAATACAAATTTCAATACATTTAAAATATTTTGTGGAGGTTATATGTTTCCACTTCCCAAGAATTTCCAAATATGCACCCTGATTCCAACAACCATAGTAATCATATACCAGTTGCACTTTATTAGGGAGGGATTTCTAACTTCTTATTCTGAAAACTTCAAACATAAGAAACATTGAGCGAACAGTCCAAAGAACATCTGTATGCTTTTCACCAAGATCATACAATTACTCACCTTTCAAGACCTTTAATCCTCTTTCTAAGCTCACTTATCATTCACATTAATCCTCAAAGCATAGCTGAGGCATTTGAGACAGAGAGAAATCACACTCCCTGTTCTTAGATCCACAGCTAGTAAATAGTTGGTCTGGGATTCAAATCTAGAGATTGCCTGAGAACTCATGTTTATTAAGATGTCATGCAAGAAATCATTCCTGTATAAATGAATTATAACTGCTTTACAAATTATTTCAATAGTTTAATTAATATAGAATGTAGATATGTTATAATATGGTTTAGGGAGTGAAAAACTTCTGAATGCAATAGTTTCTAGAGAGTTTTGTAAAGGCTTTTGGCAAATATGTGTCAGGGCAGAAGCAAAGGTCCGTGACAGTGCAGCCAGGGAGAGATGAGGAAGCTAAACGAGACATGAGAAGATCCTGGACTCGTTTCTGCCTCTGGAAAAGATGGAAGAGGAAAGAGAGAATTTCTCTTTTTCTATGGTGACTGAATACTTTTCAGCAAGCCTTCCATGTCATATTCCCTAGATATTCTGCCAAACTATGGACCTAACATATCACTAATTCTTAGGCTAAAAAAATCACAACTGTTGTTCCTTGATTGACAGAAAAGGAAAATAATATTCCTGACCCAACCCTGCACTCAGTCTGTCTTATCTGTGGCTCTCAGTTCCAAGACTACCCAGTAGGTTCCAGCAATGTCTTGGTACAGCAGGAAAATCTCTAGCCCAGAGTTAGATAATCAGCCTCTAGTCTTGGCTTTACCTTGAGTTAATCCTGCTTAAATGTTTGAGGGCATAAGTGTCCTCTCTTATAGTTAGGGACCTTCAAGAGCAATTCAAGTTATAATGTTCTATAATTCACTTTTGAGGCACATACTAACTGGGCCATTTTGAAAAGTTTTAGGCCAAGCCTAATATCCTGGTATGCAGCATAAAGTTGCTGAAAGAATATCATGTTGCTTTTAGCTGCCCCAAAACACTTTCACATTTCTTGATATAACTCAGTCATTTTAACATCTTCACAGTCCTGAGAAGGTATTATCCCCATGGGACCAGTGAGAATATTGAGGCCCTGTGACGTCAGGTGTTAAAAAGCCAGTTGAAAACAAAGACGAACTAATTAACAAACTAAACTGATGAACAAAATAGATCCAGAGATATGGAAATAGGTTACAGACTGACAAACCTCAGAGGGAAGGGGGTTAGAGGGCAGGAAGAGATAAATCAAATAACTTATATGCATATATGTATAACCAATGGATACAGACAACAGTGTAGTGAGGCTGGAGGGGGTGAGTGAGGAGGAGGGTGTCAGTGGGGGACATCTGTAATACTTTCAACAATAAAGATACAAAAACAAAAGAGAGAGAGAGAGAGAGAAAGAAAGAAAGAAAGAAAGAAAGAAAGAAAGAAAGAAAGAAAGAAAGAAAGAAAGAAAGAAAGAAAGAGAGAGAGAGAGAAAGGAGGGAGGGAGGGAAGGAGGAAGGAAGGAAGGAAGGAAGGAAGGAAGGAAGGAAGGAAGGAAGGAAGGAAGGAAGGAAGGAAGGAAGGAAGGAAGGAAGGAAGAGAAAGAGAAGAGAAAGAGAAGAGAAAGAGAAAGAGAAAGAGAAAGAGAAAGAGAAAGAGAAAGGAGGAAGAGGAGGAAAGAGAAGAGAAAGAGAAGAGAAAGAGAAAGAGAAAGAGAAAGACTAAAACCCAAACCTCTGACTAAAACCCAAACCTCTGACTTGGCCCTTTCTCTTCCAAAGAGTCTTCATTTGACTCTATTTTTCCTGAGAAATTATATTTTTTCCAGTACTGATGTTGATACTAGGCAAAACATAAGGTGGCTAGTGAGACATAAATGAGAATCTTTCAGCAGGGTCCTTTGCCCAAAACTTACACTCCTTACTTTTTGTTATGGTGCCTAAAATGCCACCAGTGCCCACGTTTGTTAAGGCCCTGGACAGAGATTTCAGTCTAAAAGACATGATGATGGCCAGAGGTGGTGTATCCTGAGAAACCAGCTCTCTGTCGGGGAAAGAAGTGGGAGGCAGGTATAATTAGCTATGTTTAAACACCCTGTGGGAAAGGGTTTCAGAACAGGGTCTTAGGGTGGGTAGGAGAGCTGACAACCTAAGTGAGTTGTCAGTAGTAAAAAGAAAATGTGATGATACTGAAGGTAAAAAGCCAAAAATAGACTTTGTTTTCTTCCACATTTTGCCTGGGGCCAGTTTTGATTTGCTCCTTTAACAAAACACTTCTCCTTCCCAACCTTGAAAGTTTATGAGCGTTTAAGTGAATATAAGAAACACAAAAGTGATGACTCTCAAGGTCACAGACAATAGTTTCCCTAACTATGCTTAGAGTGTCTGCCTCTGTCGTCCTTCAATCTCATTCTTTCTTTGGAGCAGTATTTTCTAAGTATGTCCCATTAAGAGAGCTTCTGAAAGAAGTAGAAAAAGCTGGAATCTGTAGTCATAAAAACTGGAGGAATTCTGGCTACCACATTTAACCCTAAGAGGTTATCAATACACAGCTGCAGATTACATGCTCTGAAAAGTTTGAGTTTAACTCACAATTCCCCAAATTTATTTGTCCATATTATCTCTTTATTATATATTAACATTCTATAAAATGCTTTGGAAAAATAATACCTTAGTGTACTATCTGCATAATAAAAATAGAATACTTAAATTTTTTCTATGTTTAGGTGAAAATAATTTGTTTTGTGTGCTAGTCTTCTGTGAATTTTTTAGTTTATTAATAATTCATTTTTTGTTTCAGTTAATGCTTTTATTATCTAACGACTCATAGTAGTAATCCTTTTACTATTCCTCAAATTATAAAAGGTCAGTTCTCTTTTACCTTAAATATTTTTATCAACTCCAGGATTAAAAAAAAAAAAATAGTTGCCTTTACTTTTTTGATTAATAACACTAGAATTATGCAGAAAATACATTTTAGTCCCCAGAAAAATTTCCTTCTCACATTCTAGATGATTTAAGAGAAATCACAATAGGTATACAATTAGTAGAAAATGCTAACAATAAAGATTTTAAGACTAGGAATTGTGTATATTACCATCATTACATTTTTTTTATTTGTTTCTTTCTTTTCTTTTTTTTTTTTTTTTGCTAAAAAATAGATTTTGATCATCTATCTACTTAGGCTGGAGATGGTCCAAGGTCAGGAATAGTCACAATGTGACACTGCCTTTAGGGTACAGTGGACAGGTCACTGGATTGGGAGTGCGGAGACCTGAAATTAATGTTTGGCTTTTCACTCAGAATCTGTGTAAAACTTGGTCATATTGTTTCTCATCAGGGCTTTTATTTTTATCTGTTATTTTATCTTCACAGTTTTAGCAAAAGGCTAAGTTTTGGAATGTGTTTATTAATATGGGTCATTAACTTTCATATCACTTAGGACCCATTTACTACAACAAAACATACTATATTATGCTATAGTTCAAAAATTATTTAACATAAAGAAAAAGTTTGGGGAAAAATTACAAATGAACAAGGAAAAATTGACTTGAGAAAATACAAGTAATGACTGGAAAGCCATAGAAAGTCATAATATCTATTTTCTTCTACAAAATTAGGCTCACACGATACATATTACTCTGATCCTCCTTTCTGTTGCAACTGAGTTTTCTAAAAAAAAATAAATCTATACTATATATTTGCACATTTTCTTGTGATTTCATTCATCTCTATGTCTTTAGTACAAACTATACGCTGATTATTGCCAACATCTACCTTTATTTCTTTAAGACATACACATATTTTAACTAACTTTTCTGAATGTTAAGATTACAGGCAATTTATGTGTTCTTATCTAACTCACCCCCAGATTTCTACAGTTACAATGTTTAATTTTTTGTATTTGAAAGAATATAATTGATTTTAAAAAGTGACTCAAATTTTCAGACTCGGTTCATAGGAAAAATTTCAGGGCTATTATCCAATTTTGGTAACACACAATAAAAGAGCAGGGTTAGGGGTAAGTTGGCTACTCTCCTGAGCATGTTGAGTTGGGCCAACAGTAGTGAACACTTGGAAACAAGCACAATCCTTGTGCATAGTAAAATTTTCAAACAGAATAAAATGTATAAAATGGAAAGCAAGTTTTTTTCTCTACCCCTGCTCTAAATCCTTGGATTAATTCCCAATGGTTATATTTTCTTTTGAATAATTCCAGAAAAAAAATGTATGTATACATATTTTTTATTTTACTTATCACAATACACAAAATATTCTGTATTTTTTCACTTTTTAATATATCTTAGAGATCTCTTCACATCAGAACATAAGGATCTCTTGCTATTTTTAGTAGCTGTAGAGTATTCCATTGGAGACATATAATTGAGTCATTCTCTCATTGAGGATCATTAGAATTGTTTCTAGTATTTTGCTGTTTCTTACAGTCAAGTTCTGATGCTTATACTTTTTCCCAGCCCACTGTAGGTAACATTCCTAAGATCGAAACTGCTGGATCATGGAATGTATGCATTTTAAATTTTGGTAGATACCACCAAATAATTTTCTAAAATGTTTGTATCAGTTTACCTTCCCATTAAGAGGGTATGAGAGTTATAATTTCCTCAAAACCCTTTCCAATACTGGGTGGTACCAAACTTCTAAGTTGTTGCCATTCTGATAGGAATGGGTAAGCAGTAACTTTCAGGTTCTGGCCATATATGCTCCACGGAGGAGAAGCACTACGACTGAGATTCTTTGTGTCTTTTCTCACAGGGTTCATTCTTCTTTCAGAGGAGTTTAAGTTATTTTCCATTTTCTCTTCCATCCTACTAAACCACTCTAATTGCAGGAAGTAATTTTCTCTTAGTGATTATGCACATTTTACCTTTCCTTTCCAGCTTACCTTAAGATGGGGGAAAAACAAAAAGCGGACCCAGGTAATTTTTCCTGGCTTTGGTGAGTTGCTGAAATGTGGAGAGGCTTGGAGCCTCCCCATCTTTCCTCCTTCTCTTAAGGAACTTTCTGGGTTTTTTTACAGGATACCTCTTTGCCACATAAGTTGGTTTTGAATACTGGGTGGGAGGAGGTTGTACCTAAGCTACTCTGAAGGTTGTGTCCCCTGCATTTCTTAGGCAGGAAAGGGAGTGGAAGTGGTGGGGTGGGTGGGTTAGAGTGGGCAAGTGTAGACATCACATGGTGACTTCCGGGATGCTCTGTCTCTATGACTACCACTGTTCAAACGCTATGACCGATGCTGTGCCATTTCTTTTGCTTTATTGTTCACAGTGCACCTGTGCTGTTTTAAAACCTTACTTGGGTTAATTTTGTTAAGTTTGGGAAAAAGCAGCTTCATTTCAACCTCTAACCCTAGAAGTCCTTAGCATATTTTCTTCAGGAGATGCACACACACACACACGCGTGCACGCACACACACATATATTTTATGTATATATGTACATATATAATGTACATATTTTATTTTCTGAATCAGAACATCTGATGTGAATCTTCCAATTTCTACACACACTGCTCATTATCCTGCCGTCACACACCTGTGGCTGCCCAGCCCTTTCTGCCAGCAATCAAATGTTCACGAGGACTATTTTCCGTTTCCTGTATGTTCATACCTTTCTGGAGCTTATCTCCTGGAAAATATGTAATATTTTTCTCTGTGGTTTATTCAGCTTCCTCAAGAACATTTTTCCTGCTCTGACAAGGACCATCACAGGAAATTATAAGGGTGATAAAATTCATATAGTACATCAAAATGATAACAGGAAAATCTGGAGATTTAAACTGAATTTTGCAAGGAAATCAAATTTTTATATGCACAACAGTACAATTGGAGCTATTCTTACAGTTCTAACTCTTAAGACCCAAAGCATAATATAAATGTTTTATGAAAAAATTTAATACACTTTAAATACATTCTCTGGGCAGATACCCATAAAATATTTTGTAGTAGTAAATTATCCTGTACTCCATTTTATTGTCCTTTCAAAAATTTTGTTTCTGGTTTGATACTTTCTCCTTTCATTGCATGACATGAATGAGTCTTTTGATGGGCAGTTTCACTGCCATTTTAAATAGTTTTACCTGGTTTGCTATTGCAGCTAGACTAAGGACATGCCATTCTGCATTAGGCTCTTGAAGAACTGTGTTCAATGGATCTATCTAGTATCTATCTATCTATCTATCTATCTATCTATCTATCTATCATCTATCAATCATCTATCTATCCATCTATCATCATCTATCATCTATTTATTCATCTATCTAATATATGTATATGCAAACATAAGCCTTGTGCATAGTAATAGTAAACTTTTTATAAACATTAATAATATCCCCCCATTCCTGGAAGCATGTTCTTTAACCCCCTTTAGGATGGTGGTTGTATTCAGGTGAAAAATGTTAGAATAGAATGATGTAGTAAGAAACAGCTAATTTGTTTGTATCCTGGTAACTCTTCTCACCAACAGACAAACAATTGTAGGAATATAAGCCAGCCTGATATTTACACTTAGTCATTAATTTCCAGTCCTCTTATAGCTATGTATTAACTAGTATTAATTTGTTAGAAAAATCCTTGGTAATTAACAGATAAAAGAATCTGAGGCCATTTGTTTTGGCTTTTCTCTCCAATATATTCAGAGAGTATCTTCAGCTTTTCTTGCCAATATATTGAAATTTTAATTTGATACTAGAAAACATGTTAGTAAAAAAAGTTTACTCTTTGGACATTGAATGTGGAGTTCAGACCTCTTATTTGATCACTATTTTTTTTTTTTTAGATCTAAGGAAAGGAGTAAAATCAGAATGACACTAATTTTAAGTGACATGAATCCTTTTCAGGATGGAAAGACCAAATATTCTCTTTGAATAGTTTTGAAATCTGTGAAATGAATGGTATTATTTAAAAGGTTATCAACTACAGTTAATGTAGTAGTTTTAATTCATATGTTAATAGTGACAAAAGAAAAATTGCGATATATTCTATGCTTTAGCACCTATCACATTACTTTTCATTTTGTTCTTCTGGGATTAACAAATAATAATAATATTAAAAGCAAAAATCATTTTTTCAGCATTTGTTCTGTGATAGGAATTGTTCCAAGAGTTTTACACATAACTGCTCTCTTGCTCTCTCTTTTTTTTTTTTATCCTCACCCGAGGACATTTTTCCATATTTTGTTCAGGTAGAGTGGGAGGGAGAGAGAGGAAGGGAGAGAGAGAGAGAAACATCGATGTGAAAGGAACACATCGAGTGGCTGCCACCCGCACAACCGACCAGGGCCGGGGACAAACTGCAACCGAGGTACATGCCCTTAGCGGGAACCGAACCCGGGTCTCTCAGGACCGCAGGTCGACGCTCTAACCGCTGAGCCAAACTGGCCAGGGCTGCTCTCTTGCTCTCTTAATCCATGTAACCCCAACCCTATAAAGAGGTATTATAATTATTGCTCTCATTTTACTGATGAGGAAACTGAGGCACAGATAAGTGAAGTATCTTGTCTATGATTCAAAGCCAAGAAGCAGTAAACCAGCCAGAGTGGTTGCAGACCCCGAGCTCTTCATCCCTGCAGTGGTATAGTGCTTGGGGTGGGGGGTCACCTGGACCTTCGTTTGAACCAGGCTCCCTTTGAATTAGCTATGCTGCCTGGAGCAAATTAACCTCTTTATGTCTCAATTTCTTCTCTAAAATGGGAATGTAATGCTCATCCCAGGATAAACTGAGACTTAAATAAAATTTGGGGTGTAAAGCAGGTAGAACAGTGCTTGGCACATGATAGGTAGTCAATAACTGGTAATTACTCTCACTTATTATTATGGTAGCTATTTTCTCTCCTAATAGAATAAATTTTCTTCTGTGAAAATGACAGTGTAAATATTCAGTAGTTTTGTTATAAACAACATGAATAAATATTAGGCTTATGATTTGAAAAAATTATCTTGTTTTAATCACGACGTTGAGAAGGTTCATAACTTTTGGCAGAGACTGAAATGACAATCTGCAACCAATGTAAGAAAAAAGAAAATGCTTCATTAATACCCATGGGCGAAAGTATGGACCATACTATAGAAGCTTCCATAAGCTTTAACATGCACCTTGAGCCAGAATATTCTGTCATTTCCCGGGGACTCCATGAAACATTTTACATGACATTATTATAATATTTCACACCTTAGACTTAAAAGATTCCACTGCAATATTTCTAACTGTTAACTTTACTCTTAGCAGCAAACATAGCACCAGCCAGAAAAGGGACTCAACAAACATTTGTGACTGCATGTATCACAATGCTGAAAATAAGCTCAAAAGCTTTGGGGACTAATGCCTTCAGTTTGGAGACTAACTCTGCCACTCTCCAGCTGTGTAACTTTCATCAGTTATTTGATCTAAACTTCCATTTCTTTATCTGTAAAATGGAAATAATTAAAAACCTTCTTTGTAGAATAATTGTGAGCATTTACAAAAGTGATCATGTAAAATGGTTAGCGTTACGTTTTATACATAGTGACTGCTCCACACATTTCCCCTCCCACCATTATAATAAATATTTTCTACTGATGAGTGGAAAAAGCATCTGCATTTTTTATGCTGTGCTACAAGATACTACCCTGTGAAAGAGCTGGACTCGAAATATTCAGTTCACTGAACACCTTTTTTGCCTGTTCCTTGTCATATAAAGACTGTTTGATATAATATCTTTATGTAGGTAGAAGTGTATATAAATTGAGATTGAAAATACATAATATTAAATTTTAAGCACATGCATATGTATAACTTATAAGGACCTTTACCTATGCTATTCCATTTAACATATGTAACGTGAGTAAAACGTATGTAACTAATAGTACTTTCTGGATATTTTTTCCAGGTCTTTTTCCATATTCTTGTAAAGGAGATTGAGGTCAATATCTATGACGAACTGTAGGTAAAGGAACTTACATGCAAGAACAACAAAAATTACCAACAGTATTTTATTTTGAAATACTAAGAGAGTATATCTTTAATGTTCTCACCACACACACACACAAACACACACACACATTGTAATTATATGAGGTAATGGATATGTTAACCACCCTTATTTTGGTCATCATTTTCAGTATATACATGTATCAAATCATCATGTTGTACACCTTGAAAGTAAAAAATGTTGTACGCTGATGTATCTCAATAAAGTTGGGTAGGGAAAGGAATACTAATTCTAATAGCATGATAGCAAATACATGTATTAAATACATTAATATTAATATAATATTTAGAACAATGCCTGGTCCACTGTGTTTAATATTTATTATTATTAAACTTGTTAAAAGCAATACTTCCAGTTAAAAAGCATAGATGGTTAATGTTGTTTTCTCACAGATTAGAACTTATCACTTTATAAAACAAGAACTAAATATAGGCAGGCTTTTTCTTACAGGAAATAAATTATAAAAAGAATATAAATCAATGTAATCATTTAATGGAGTTTCTACTGGGTCTGCCAAGAGTTCACTTAAATGATCCCATTAGCTTCCGAAAACGGTGTATTTGGCATTTAGCTTTCCTTCAACTTCACAGAATTTAGACTTTTTAAATAATAAAGAAAATCACTTTCAATTAATATAAGGTACTGTTATAAAGTGGCCTCTGTGTTCTTGATTGATTGCATTCTATATTTTGTCACTATTCTTTCCTCACTGCAATTTATAATTTGGTTATAAAAAGGTATGTGTTTACTTTTAGGAAGCTTTGGGTAAAAGAATGACAGATGAATCAGACAAGAATTGAAGCTGTTATTGCTCATTTTAAAAATGTTTTGTATTTCTTTGCCTTCACATTGGCAAAGCTTAATTGAAGATAATTTTATTTTTTTCCTTTCACACAGTATATGAGATTCTCAATGCTGCTATCTGCATAGTCTATTCAGATAACAGAAATCTTAGAATTTAACCAGAGGGATTCTAACTTACATTTGTCCCCCAAATTTATATTTAGCTATACAAACTGACAAAATTAACAGAGGTTTGGGGTTAATAAATACCACAAACAACTATTGTTGTCTTATTTACCTTCACAACATGCACAAGGGATTAAATGAAAATGAAGCAATTAATAGTGCTTGAATTACCAAAAGTTGTCTCCTTTCATGTGCTACTGCCTTCACCTCTCCTGGGCTTCCCAATGCTGGAAGGAGAGTTGGTAGTGCTCCATTGCCAGAGAATAAGCCCAAGAGCCAAACCAGCATACTCGCAGCACCAGTTTTGTAACCACATTTGTGTTTTGTTCTATCCCATGCCCTGTGTGGTGGTGAAGTGGTGGGTGGAAGAATCATGGAGGTGGGCACACCTCTTTCATAAATCACTGCCTCAGTCAAGTTGAGCATGGCTCTTCTCACACACTGTGGGTTGACTACATCATGGACAGGCTCAGTCAATAAATATAAGAGAACATTATACATGGGGAGGAGAAGCTCAAAATTGCACACACACACACACACACACACACAAACACACACAAAAGAGAATATTTCACTTAAAACTGATTTTATAGTGAAGTCATCTCTCCATTTACTACCATTCAAGTTTCTAATGACTCAGACACATAAACAATAACCTCTTCTGTCCTCCCAAACTCAAATACACACACACACACAGAGAAAGAGAGAGAGAGAGAGAAAGAGAGAGAGAGAGAGAAAGAGAGAGAGAGAGAGAGAGAGAGAGAGAGAGAGAGAGAGAGTCAGAAACCAAGTATCCTTATTTTTGCTCTCATAGTAAACTGCTTCAGAATAAAACATGGGACTTTCAAAGAACCTCTTGGTTGATAAGTCAGCTGAGAAGAGAAACTATAATCAGCAAGAATAACAAAAGAGAGTTGATCCCAGAGCTGATGCTCAGGACTAGAGATTAACCAAAGACATACATGTTTATATGGATAACCCATGTACACAGACAATAGTGCAGTAAAGGCCTGGGGCGTGCAGGGGCAAGGTGGAGGGGATCAATGGGGGATAAAAATGGGGACATCTGTAATACTTTCAACAATAAAGGTAAGTTAAAAATAAATAAATGTTACTAAATAAATAAATAAGCCCAAATAACCCTGAACAACTTCAACCATACTACCTAAAGCAGTCATTTCATGCTATTAAACTATTTGGAATCTTACCAAGTTTCACTACCATGCATGGAAAGTTCTTGTTATTGTAAGGAATTAACAGACACTCATGCACATAGCAGTGTGAATTATTTCATTGCTTTTCTTGAAGAGTCACCTGAAAAAGAAAACTCGTCTGATGACAGCTTAAATTTTGATTGTGTGCAAGGGAATGAGAGGCATGGAACTTGAGCTTATCCAGCTGCTAAATGTTCCCCAGTGAACAGAGAGGTCTGGAGAGTAGTGTGAGAGACTTGGGAGGAAGAATAACACCATGTGCATTTGCAGGTAGAATTGTTTCCTCATAGCCTGGAAGATTCATGTGGAATGACTGTTACTAGATTTTAAGGAAATGAGAAAGATAAATATCAGATTTGATTGTAACACTTATAATTAACTAAATATCATGTAAGTACTTTTTAAAAAAGCAGAGCTTAGAAATTTAGCCTTGATAGACCTACTTGGTAGCTCAGCAACTCTGTCATTCTACTTTAATGTTTAAACACTAAAAATACAGACAGCCACCAGTGTATGCCTAAATTATTACATGGTTGCCTTTTAATCAAGAATAATTTCTGTAACTTCCCATGGAGTATAAGTGGATTTAAATATTTTTATTTTTAAATTACAAATAATTTCTATGCATTACTCTGCATAAGAAATGTGAATTGTTAACAAGTATTATACCACCTCTGCCTGGGTAAAGCTGACATTTACAAAGTACCTGCCATCTGCCAAGCCCTGTGCTCTGTTATTTTACTTAATATAGCTCCACTGTGGGATAGGTATACAGCAGAAAACCATGTACAGCAAGATATTTGTGGTGGATAATACACAGCCATACAATTGTGCTAAATATTCTTGTCACTTTACATCAAGGGCAACTTGACACAGAAATAAATGACTTAACGCCATTTAAGAGTTTTTGAGTAAAATCGGTAACTGATTGCAATGAATAGTTTAGATGATGAAGGCCAATCGATAATGGTAAAGTTTAAAAAATGAAATATTCTCATACTGAAGCTTTTATCAAAGACTCTTAAAGTTCCTTGCATAAACAAGCTTTAGAATTTATCATCCCCTTACTGCAATGCAATAACTATTAGAAGCAAAGGAGGAAACTAATAACAAAAGAGAAACAGCAGCTATTATGCAAGAAATGAATGAAAGTATTTAAAAATCCTTTAAGACTAAGTAAGTTCATTTAATATATCATATTATTCTGGAAATAAATAATTGTTCTAAATAGAAGGGAGAGAGCAACTCATTGAGGTCAGGTCTCCTGATACTCATATGTTTATATTATTTTAAAACTATATTTGTTGATATTTGAATTTATGGCACGTAGGGTTCATGAAGTATGGAACAGAGTTGGGCTTCTTCTGGGAACCAGCAATCACGGTGGTGGTACCATTTCCATTTTACAAAGGAGGAATCTGGAAATAAGATAGATGTGGAATGTAAAAATGGCAACAGAGTGAATGGAAGGTACACAGACCATCTCCTAGGACTAAACTGAAATTACAACTAAAATAAAGACAAATCATCAGGAGAAATCAACAGAAAAACAGCTGGAGAAAACCCATATAACCAAGGATGGAAAAAGGACACAAAATCAAGCCTGGTAGGAACTCTAGAGGCATGAGAGAGGGTGGGCTGAGAATCCACAAACAGCAGCTGAGGGTTGTTTAGATTGTGAGAAGTTCCTTCGGGGTTAAAATCCCAAGAGAGCTCCACAGCTGCAGAGTGCTGGAGACAGAGCACTAAATTAGCTACAGGCACCCACCTTGGGCTCTGCCAGAGGGAGGACAGACAGGATTGAAACTGTGTGGACAGACTTGGGAGTTTGGAGAGCTGGGAGGGCAGTGGGAGTTTTGTGTTGTATCACTCCCTAATAGGATAGTAGCTGTTTTACACAAAGAGCCCCTTCCTAGAGCCCCAGGCATAAGCAGCAGCACCTGCCTCAGGAATTTACCACCACCCAGCCAGGCCAGAGAAATGCAAATTGAGGCTCATTAACAGCCAGCAAGCATCTGCCTAAGCCACTGGAAAACCTCTTACCTGAACACCTGTGGAATTTTTTCATTCAGCTGAGGTCTACACCCATGATTAATTAAGTAACTAAGACTAATAGCTAGCAGGCAAAAGCTACAGGAAAACTGAACTTTTGATTGGCCTGAAATCTACTGAGGAAGGTAAGACTTGATATTTTAACATGGGTTGTCCCACACTAATCCAAACCCAGAAGAGGGAGCCATAATCAGCAGAACATCAACACCCACACAGAAAATTTGGCAGGTTCCAAAACCCTCTGAGACAGCCAAAATGGTGAAACAAAGAAACAAATCCCAAATGAAAGAACAAGAGCATTCTACAGAAGAAGAAATAAATGAAATGCAATTAGGCAACTTATCAGAGGTAGAGTTCAGAGTAATGATAATGAGGAAGCTAAATGGCATGAGTAAACAGCTCACCAGGATGAGTATAGATATGGAAACATTCAAAACCAACCGATAAGAAATGAAAAACCACTGAGCAAAAATAAAAAATGACATAGCAGAAATAAAGAACACATTAGAAGGAATAATCAGCAGAGTAAAGAAAGCTAAGGAATTGATCAGTGAATTAGATGACAGGGTAGAAAAAAAATCACTCAATCAGAAAACCAAAAAGAAAAAAAAATAGAAAAAAGAAAGACAGATTAAAAGAACTGTGGGACAACATGAAACATAACAACATCTTCATCACAGGAGTTCCAGAAGAAGAAAATGAGCAAGGGATAGAGAATATATTTGAAGAAATAGTGACAGAAAACTTCCCTAACTGGGTGAAGGAAACAGGCATAATATTCAAGAAGCACAGAGAGCCCCAAGTAAGAAGAACCTAAACAGGGCCACATGAAGACATATAATAATTAAAATGCCACAAGTTAAAGACAAAGAGAGAATCCTAAAGGCAGCAAGAGATAAGCAACAGGTGACCTACAAAGGAACCCTCATAAGGCTATCGGCTGATTTCTTAACAGAAACACTACAGGCCAGAAGGGAATGGCATGAAGTAATCAAAGTAATGAAAAACAAGGATCTGAACCCAAGACTACTTTATAAAGCTAGGCTATCATTCAAAATAGAAGGTGACATAAAGAGCTTCCCAGACAAAAAGGCTAAGGGAACATATTAGCACCAAACCAGCACTGCAAGAAATGTTAAAAGGATTGCTATAATTAGCAGAAGAAACAGGAAGAAAAATATAACCACAATAAACAAAAATGGCAATAAATAAGTACATATCAGTAATAACCTTAAATGTAAATGCATTAAATGATCCAAACAAAAGACAGAGAAGCTGAATGGAAAAGAAAGCAGGACTCATATATATGTTGTTTACAAGAGACTCACCTTACAAAAAAAAAACAAAAACAAAAACTCACATAGGTTGAAAATGAAAGGATGAAAAAAATCTTCCAAGCAAACAGAAAGAAAAAAGAGCAGGGGTAGCAATACTCATATCCAATAAAACAGATTTTAAAATGAAGTCTATGACTATAGACAAAGAAGGTGACTACATAATATTAAGAGGATCTATCCAACAGGAAGATATAGCCTTGGTAAACATATATGCACCCAATACAGAAGCACCAAAATACATTTAAAAACTTCTGAAAGACTTCAAAATAGTTATCAACATCAATACAACATAATACAATCATAGCAGAGGACTTCAACACCCTGCTGACAGCACTGGAAAGATCCTCTGAACAAACAATTAACGAGTAAACAGAGACTCTAAATGATGCACTAGATCAAATAGATTTAATAGATATCTACAGAGAATTATACCCCAAAACTGAAGAATTCACATTCTTCTCAAGTGCATATGGGTCATTCTCAAAGAGAGACCCCATGTTAGGACACAAACTAAGTCTCTGTAAGTTCAAGAATATTGAAATCATATCAAGCATCTTCTCAGATCACAATGGAATGAAACTAGAAATAAATTACAATAAAAACACTCAAAAATATCCAAACACATGGAGGCTAAATAGCATGTTATTACACAATGAATGGGTTACCAAGGAGATCAAGAAAAAAATTAAAAACTTCCTGGAAACTAATGAAAATGAACACAAAACAACACAAAATCTATGGGACCCAGTGAAAGCAGTCCTGAGAGGGAAGTTTCATAGCACTACAGGCCTACTTCAAGAAATAAAAAAAATTCCTCATTGACTATCTAACCTCACAACTTAAAGAACTATAAAGCAAACAGAAAGAAAAACCCAGAGGAAGTAGAAGAAAAGAAATAGTAAAGCTCAGAGTAGAAATAAACGACATAGAGACTAAAAAACAAAAACAAACAAACAAAAAAACAATTCAAAATATCAATGAAACAAAGAGCTGGTTCTTTGATAAGATAAACAAGATTGATGGACCATTAGCCAGACTCACCAAGAAACAAAGAGACAGGACCCAAATAAACAAAATCAGAAACAAAAGAGCAGAAGTAACAACTGACACAAAGGATCATTAACAAATACTATGAACAACTATTCAGCAACAAATTGGACAACCTTGGCTAAGTGGACAAATTTTTTGAATCACACAGTCTCCCAAAACAGAACTTGGAAGAGACAGAAAACTTGAACAAACCAATAACAACTCAGGAAATTGAAGATGTAATTAAGAAACTTGCAGCAAATAAAAACCTGGGCCCAGACAGCTTCATGGGGGAGTTTTACCCAACATTCAAAGAAGATCTAACACCCATTCTCCTTGTATTCCAAAAAATTCAAGAAGAAGGACAACTTCCAAACTCACTTATGAAGCCAGCATAATCCTAATTTCAAAACCAGATAAAGACACTACAAAGAAAGAAAACTACAGGCCAATATCTCTGATGAACATAAATGCCAAAATCCTTACCAAAATATTAGCAAATCAGATCCAGCAATACATTAAAAAATTATTCACCATGACCAAGTGAGATTCATTCCAGGGGTGGAAGGCTGATAAAATCAATAAATGTGATACACCACATAAACAAAATGGAAGATAAAAAACATATGATTTTATCAATAGGTGCTGAAAATCATTCAACAAAATCCAGCACCCATTTTCAATAAAAAGGCTCAGCAATATGGGAATAAATGGATCATATCTCAACATCATAAAGGCTATATATGAAAAACCTAGAACCAACATCATACTCAATGGGCAAAAACAAAAAGTGTTTCCCTTAAGAACAGGAATAAGACAGGGATGCCCACTTTTACCACTCTTATTTAACATAGTACTGGAAGTCTTTGCCATGGCAGTTAGATATGAAAAAATAAAAAATAAAAGGGATACAAATTGGAGAGGAGGTGAAACTGTCATTATTTGCAGATGACATGATACTGTACATAGAAAACCGTAAAGACTCCATCAAAAACTTACAAGAGTTAAATGAATTTGGCAAAGTAGCAGCATACAAAACTAACATCAAGAAATTGATGGCATTCTTATATATCAATAATGTACTGACAGAAAGAGAAACTAAAAAACAACCCCATTTACCATTGCAATAAAACAAGTAAGATACCTAGGAATAAACTTAACCAGAAAAGTAAAAGACTTACTCAGAAAACTATAAGACATTGAAAAAAAAATAGAGGAAGATATAAAAAGTGGAAACATATTCTTTGTTCATGGATTGGAAGAATTAACATCATTAAAATGTCTATACTATTCACAGTAATCTATAGATTTAATGCAATCTCCACTAAAATACCAACGACACATTTCACAGAACTAGATAAAATACTCCGAATGTGTACATGGAACCAAAAAAGACCCCAAATAGCCACAATCTTGAAAAGAAGAACAAAATAGGTGGGATCACAATTCTAGATATCAGGTTACATTACAAAGCCACTGTAATCAAAACAGCCTGGTACTACCACAAGAACAGGAATATAGATCAATGAAACAGACAGAAAACCCAAAATTGACCCAAGAAATTATGATCATTTAACATTGGACAAAGGTGGCAAGGGCACACCATAGAGTAAAGACAGCCTCTCTAATGAATGGTGTTAGGAAAACTGGACAGCTACATGCAAAAAAATGAAACTAGACCACCAAATTACACCATACACAAGAATAAACTCAAAATGGATAAAAGACTTAAATGTGACTCGTGAATCCATAAAAATCCTAGAAGAAAATGTAGGCAACAAAATTTCAAACATCACACACAGCAGAATTTTTACTGATACAACGCCTGAGGCAAGAGAAACAAAGGAAAAAATTAATACATGGAACTACATCAAACTCAAAAGCTTCTGCACAGCAAAAGAAACAAGCATCAAAATGGAAAGATAACCCACTAAATGGGAGAGCATAATTGCCAATGATACATCCAAAAAGGGGTTAATTTATAAAATATATATCATACTCATACAACTCAACAAAAGGAAGACAAAGAACCCAATTAAAAAAGGGCAGAAGATCTAAACAGACACCCCTCCAAACAGGGTATACAAATGACCAAGAGACATGTGAAAAAATGTTCAACGTCACTAATCATCAGAGAGATGCATGTTAAAATGACTATGAGGTATCACCTCACACCTACCAGAATGGCTGCTATCAACAAATCATCAAACAAGTGCTGGTGAGAGTGTGGAGAAAAGGGGACTCTAGTACACTTCTGGTGGGAAAGCAGACTGATGCAGCCACTATGGATAACAATATGGTGTTTTCTCAAAAAATTAAAAATTGAACTGCCAACTGACCCAGTGATCCCACTTCTAGGAATATATCCTACGATCCCTGAAACTCCAATCAGAAAGAAAATATGTACCCCTATGCTCAAAACAGCACTATTTACAATCGCTAAGATCTGGAAACAGCCCAAGTGTCCATCATTAGATGAGTGGATAAAAAAAGCTGTGGTACATATACACTATGGAACACTATGCAGCCATAAGAAAGAAAGATCTCTTATCCTTTGAGACAGCGTGGAGGGACCTGGAGAGTATTATGCCAAGCAACATAAGCCAATCAGAGAAGGACAAATACCACATGATCTTACTTATTGGTGGAGTAAAATGAACAAAATAAGCCGATGAACAAAATAGACCCAGAGACATAGAAAGGAGTATGGTTCAGACTGACAAACCTCAGAGGAGGAGGGCGGGGGAGCGAATGAGATAAACCAAAGAACTTATATCCATGTATACATAATCAATGGACACAGACAACTATCCTGTGAGGGTGGGGGTGGAGTGAGAGTGGGGGGAGGTTGTCTAAGGGGGGAAAGAAGAAACATCTAAAACAAAAATAATTTGATTAATAATTTTAAAAAAACTATATTCTTTGTAAATGAATACTAACTTGTGAATACACACACACATACACACAATACCCAATATAAAAATAATATTACAATTTCATAGTATAAGTCAAGTCATTATGCTGTACACCTTAAACTTACACAATGCTATATTTCAACCCTATCTCCCTAAAGCTAAAAATTATATATATACATAAATGAATAGTACACTCTCTAGGCTGTGTCCCAGAGGAAATCTTAGTAGCAAACTCATTGAGCTACTCCTGCTTCAAGGGTTAAATTGTTAATTTGTTGAATTAAATGGATGCTGAACCACATCATGAATGTCAGATCATCCTTCCAAACACTGTATGTGCAGATCTGTCCTATTTCTAACTCCCAGGTATGCGGTTATGTAAACAGCAGTTGTTCTGTCCCTTCCCAGGACTGTCACTAGCTTGCAGCAGCCAGGTTTGAAGTAGTAGTCTGCAGCACTATGTCGAGCTCACGGCATTACCAGCCTGGGAAAACTAAGTGGATGGCATGTTTAAAGTTAAATAAGTGACTTTTTTGACACTCTTCTGTGGTAGATAAGAAACTATTTGGGTGAATTTATGTAAGTGGAATATGAAGACAGGAAAATAAATAAGTTAGGCGTAGGTTTGGCATGGAAGAAGCCAAAAGTTGGTACCAAAAGCAGATTGTTTAGGCAAGCAAAATCACTTAGAAGACTTGTATCCAAAGCTAATCATATGGTTTTTGTTTTTATTTTTTTCTCTAGGGGTAATGATAAGCCAGTGAAAGTTTAATGCATGGTGTTTTACAAATAGATTTTATACAAAGCTTAATTCGGTAGCAGATTAGAATGGATCAGAGTAGACAAGACAAGGGTAATGTTCTAGGCATGAAATTGCAAAGGTCTGGATTAGGGTATTAGCAGTGGAAATACAGGGGATGAATAAATAAGGAGTTACTTAAAAGGAAAAGAGCCATTTGGCAGCATGTGGGTAATAAAGGAACACTAATGATTCTCTACCTAGTAAATTTTCCCCAATATTCAAAATTAAGTGCAGTGTCTATACTAAAGTTCAACCAATGGGAATAAGAATGGCTATTATATTTAAAATGGCTCACCCACACTTCATGAGAGTGTAATATGTTCCTGGGAATGAGTCAAAGCAACATGCAAGTGCAGCATGCAAAAAACATGCAGTCTTGTTTCAAAAAAAGTTATCTTGGGAACATGCATTTCAAATAAAATAATATCCTCCTTAGGGAAAGACACAGTCCTTTTGTAATCTTATATTGAACGGCAAGGTACAAAATGGCATGGAGGAATTTATATCTTTAAAAACTAAATAACACTTTAATGGACTCTTTAGTCATCTAAATATAGTTTAGTGGCCTAAGTGTCAACATTACTTGAAATCCAGAAATTGTCAAGAACTATGAAAGCCATAATATACTTGAAAGGTCAGGATAGTTTTAAAATAAAATATTATATTAAAGTATTTATAAACATTGAAAAAGTAAAAATAGAGAACCATTGAGTCATACAGTTGGAAAGGTCAAGAATGATAAATTACATTGCAGAAGATTTTGTTAGGACAGCTAATTTAACCTCTTCTTGCAATGTAATAATTTATTTCAAATCATTTCTAACATATGGTTATACAGACTCTCTATAATGAAAACCAAATAAACTGACAAAATAGAAACAGAGGCATGAATACATGGAACAGACTGGCAGCTGTCAGAGGGGAGGGGCATTAGGGGAATGGATGACTGATGGTAAATGGATTAAGCAAACACACACACACACACACACACACAACATACAGACACAGACAACAGTGTGGTGACAGTCAGAGAGAAGGGGGTTGGGGAGAGGTGTAGGTGGGCAAAGGAGGGGAAAATAAGGAAGGAAGAGACTTTGCTTGGGGAGATGGATGCATGACACAGTGTGTAGATGATGTTTTATTGAGTTGTACAGTTGAAACCTGTATGGTTTTTCTAACGAATGTTACCCAATGAATTCAATATAAATAAATAAATAAATAAATAAATAAATAAATAAATAAATAAATAAATTCATTCTGGGGAACTAGAAATTATCATATAGTTTTACTTCCTTGACCTATTATCACAATACATTATTTTAGTAGATTTAAAATAAAAAGAAAACCAATCTTTTCCATTGGAAAACCCTAATGATTGAGTCAATTTTATCTTTCTCCCAAAATTGTTTTCCTCAATATTTATTTAATGTTTCCCTCAATATTTATTTATGCTAGAAAAAGCATAAAATAAGATTATTCTTCCTAATACATGGTTGTCCTTCAGATATTCCAAATGTGTCTTTACTAAAGATTTTACTTGTCAGAGTAAATATTCCAGTCCCATTATTTATGATACAATAATAAACTATTTTGCTATAATTCTTTCCATGAGAAAGGAAAATCTTAAGAACGGGAAATGGATGTCTGTGATCTACATGTTTCATATATATTATCTCATGTAATCTTCACCAAAACAGATAAAGAAACTTGCTTCTCATTGATGTTGTTTTTAAATGGATTTTTAAGAGTATTTCTATAAATTCATTCTCAATCCCTGGAATTTATTTAAATGTTTAATTTTTTCCAAATTATTCAAGTCTAATTTCCAGTTTAGCAATTAACATTTCATTGTGTATATCTAGAAAAAGGTAAAGAATAACTTTAGGGAGAAAACATTTGCTGATCACCAGCAATACTCTAGGAACCTTTTATATATTGTTTTATTCAGTCCTCTAAAATTCCTATGAGGCAGATACAATGATCTCCATTTTAAAGATTAAGGAAATTGAATTCACAGAGGTTAAGCAACTTTTCAAAGCTTATCACAGTAATATGATTATCATAGTAAAAAGTGGTAGTAGCTTTGATATGCACACAGTTTGCTGATTTCAACACAGATGATAATGGCAGCTACTTCACAGGATTGTTAGGAGAATTTAAAGAGTTGCTGGTCCTCAGTGCCAGTGCTTGGCAGTCTTAAGAAAGCACCTGCTTAGATCTGCAGAGTGAAATGTCTCCTTCCCACTGAAATCTAGTTAGCTCAGACCATGATCCCAGGCACTGGGCTATTTGATTCTTCAGAAACTGTTATCAGTAAACATGTTTTCCTAACTGCACAGTTTCCTTGGATTGTGACATTGGAAGTCTTGAGTATGCTTCACATTTTTGTTTTTTAACAGAAAACTTCAAGAAATAGGCAATTTTGTAAGATCCTGAATTAATTAGAATCCTAAACTGTTCTTGCTGACTCCAGCCTCATCTCTACCCCAATGCCTTCTCCAAAGAGTTCAAGTTCACTCTGATACCTCAGGTGAAATGGAAATATGAGCATATGACAGCAGTGCTTAAAACCTCCCCATTGCATTGGGAATAGAATCAGAGTTTCTTAGTATGAAATAAAAAGTACTGATTAATTAATCTGGTCTTTGCTCACTCGGTTTCTTTCTTTCTCTCTCTTACCTTTCTACAGTCACTACAAATTGTGAATAGCTCATGATATTTTACACTTTTGTCAGATGCATCAAAGTATTCCATGTAAGGCACAGTAATGCCACTCCTAGATATTTATCCAAGAGAAATGAAAACAAAATATATGCACCATAAAAGCCTGTACATAAATATGTGTAGTCACTCTATTCATAATATCCCCAAACTGGAAACAACTCATCAACTAAGGAATGAATTAAAAAACCAGGTAAATGCATATCTGGAATATTATGCAGCCATAACAAGAAATAAACTACAGACACTTGCAAAAACACGGATGACCCTTAAATGCACATGCGAAGTGAAAGAAGCCATGTCTGAAGTATGTACACTGTATTATCCCATTTATATGATATTCTGGAAAAGAAAAAATTACAGGGACAGGAACAGATTAGTGGTTATCGGGACAGAGGTAGGGGTAAGGGACTGACTGACTGCAAAGGGAAATATATGTGGTGATGGAAACATTATATATTTTAATTGCAGTGGTAGTTACATGACTACATGTATCTGTCTAAATTCATAGAACTGAACACTAAAAAAGAAATGACTTTGTTATATGTAAATTATACCTTAATAAAGCTGACATTAAAAAATTACTTATCTCCTTTGACATTTGTCTTACTCTTTATTTACTTTTGTTTTGTTTTTTCTTTTTTATAAATTATTTTTTGTTACAGATGTTTCTCCATTTTCCCCCACTGACTGCCCCCTCCTCCACCCTCCCCGCCCTCTCCCCAGCTTTGTTGTCCATGTCCATTGTTCATGCATACATGCATATAAGTTCTGTGGTTTATCTCTCTCCCACCACTCCCTCTTCTGGGGATTGTCAATCTGTACCCCAGTTTCACGTCTCTGGGACTACCCCATTCCGCAGACTGTTATGTTCATTATATTCCACAAATAAGCGAGATCATATGATACTTGTCTTTCTCTGTTTGGCTTGATTCACTTAGGATGATACATTCCAGGTCCCTCCACGTAGTCTCAAAGGGTAAGATATCTTACTTTCTTACAGCTGCATAGTACCCATTGTGTATATATACCACTGCTTTTTTATCCATTCTTCTATTGCTGGACACTTGACTGTTTCCAGATCTTAGCTATTGTAAATAGTGCTGCTACAAACATGGGGGTACATATATTCTTTCTGATTGGTGTTTTAGGCTTCTTAGCGTATATTCCTAGAAGTGGGATCACTGGGTCAAATAAAAGTTCAATTTTAATTTTTTGAGGTAACACCATATTGTTTTCCATAGTGGTTGCAACAGTCTGCATTCCCACCAGCAGTGTACTAGAGTCTCCTTTTCTCCACACCCTGCCCAACACTTGTTGTTTCATGATTTGTTGATGGCGGCCATTCTCACAGGTAGGAGGGGATACCTCATTGTTGTTTTAATTTGCATCTCTCTGATGATTAGTGATGAGCATTTCTTCATATGTCTCTAAGCCATTTGTATGTACTGTTTGGAGAGGTGTCTATTTAGTTCCTCTGCCCATTTTTTAATTGGATTCTTTGTCTTCCTTTTGTGGAGTTGTATGAGCACTCTCTATATATTGGAAATTAACCCCTTATCTGATATATCATTGGCAGTTATGCTCTCCCATACAGTGGGTTGCCATTCCATTTTGATGATTGTATATTTCGCTGTGCAGAAGCTTTTGAGTTTGATGCAGTCCCATCTGTTCATTTTCTCCTTTGTTTCTGTTACCTTCGGTGATGTATCAGTAAAAATTCTGCTGCGTATGATGTCTGAAATTTTGTTGCCTACAGTTTCTTCTAGGATTTTATGGATTCATGAGCCACATTTAAGTCTTTTATCCATTTTGAGTTTCTTCTTGTGTAGGGTGTAAGTTGATGGTCTAGTTTCATTTTTCTGCATGTAGCTGTCCAATTTTCCCAGCACCATTTATTGACGAGGCTGTCCTTACTCCACTGTATGCTCTTGCCACCTTTGTCAAATATTAATTGAACATATTGCCTTGGGTCCATTTCTGGGTTCTCTGATCTGTTCCACTGGTCTATATGCCTGTTCTTGTGCCAGTACCAGGCTGTTTTGATTATGGTGGCTTTGTAGTATAACCTGAAATCTGGTAATGTGACCCCTCCAACTTTGTTCTTCCTTTTCAAGATTGCTGTGGCTATTCGAGGTCTTTTTTGGTTCCATATGAACTTTTGAAGTACTTGTTCTAATTCTGTGAAGTATGCCGTTGGTATTTTGATGCCGATTGCATTGAATATATAGATTGTTTTGGGTAATATGGACATTTGAATGATGTTAATTCTTCCAATCCATGAACAGGGTATGTGCTTCCATTTTATTATATCTTCCTCTATTTCTTTTTTCAATGACCTGTAGTTATCTGCGAATGGGTCCTTTATTTCTTTGGTTAAGTTTATTCCTAGGTATCTTAATTTTATTTGATGCAATGGTAAATGGGATTGTTTTCTTAGTTTCTCTTTCTGTGAGTTCATCATTGGTGTATAAGAATGCCATCAATTTCATGACGTTAATTTTGTATCCTGCTACTTTGCCAAATTCATTTATTAAGTCTAGTAAATTTTTGATGGAGTCTTTGGGGTTTTCTACATATAGTATCATGTCATCTGCGAATGATGACAGTTTCACTTTCTCCTTTCCCATTTGGATCTCTTTTATTTTTTTCTTCCTGTCTGATTGCTGTGGCTAAGACTTCCTGTACTATGTTAAGTAAGAGTGGCAAAAGTGCGCATCCTTGCCTTGTTCCTGTTCTTAAGGGTAATGCTTTTGGTTTCTGCCCATTGAGTATGATGCTGGCTGTAGGTCTTTCATATATGGTCTTTATTATGTCGAGATATGATCCCTCTCTTCCCACATTGCTGAGCATTTTTTATTAGAAATGGATGCTGGATATTGTTGAAGGCTTTTTCGGCATCTATTGATATGATCATGTGGTTTTTATTCTTCATTTTATTTACGTGTTTTATCATGTTTATTGATTTGCAAATATTGTACCAGCCTTGAAATCCTGGGATGAATCCCACTTGGTCATGGTGGATAATTTTTTTGGTGTATTGCTGGACCCGATTTGCTAGTATTTTGTTCAGGATTTTGGCAACTATATTCATCAGGGATATTGGCCAGTAGTTATCTTTCTTTGTAGTGTCTTTATCTGGTTTTGGAATTAGAATTATGCCGGCTTCATAAAACAAGTTTGGATGTCTTCCTTCTTGAATTTTTTTAAATAGTTTGAGGAGAATGGGTATTAGTTCTTCTTTGAATGTTCAATAAAACTCCCCTCTGAAGCCATCCGGGCCTGGGCTTTTGTTTGCAGGAAGAGTCTTGATTATATCTTCAATTTCTTCTGTTTTTATTGGTCTGTTCAAGCTTTCTATCTCTTCCTGGTCCAGTTTTGGGAGACTATGTGTTTGTAGAAATTTGACCATTTCGCTTAGATTGTCAAATTTGTTGCCATATAATTGTTCATAGTAGTTGTTAACAATCTTTTGTATTTCTGTGGTGTCAGTTGTTACTTCTCTTTCATTTCTGATTTTGTGTATTTGGGTTCTCTCTCTTTGTTTCTTGGTGAGTTTAGCTAAGGGTCCATCAATCTTGTTTATATTTTTGACAAACCAGCTCTTTGTTTTATTGATCCTTTGAATTTTTTTTTTTGTTTTTTGTTTTTTTCTTTTGGTCTCTATGTCGTTTATTTCTGCTCTGATCTTTACTATTTCCTTCCTTCTACTTGCTCTGGGGTTTTCTTTTTGTTTGCTCTCTAGTTCTTTAAGTTCTGAGGTTAGATAGTCTATTAGAGATTTTTCTTGTTTTTTTGAGGTAGGCCTGTAGTGCTATGAACTTCCCTCTCAGAACCGCTTTCACTGCATCCCATAGATTTTTTGTTGTTGTGTCTTGGTTTCCAGAAAGTTTTTGATTTCTTCCTTGATCTCCTCTGTAACATATTCATTGTTTAATAACATGTTATTTAGCTTCCATGTGTTGAAATGTCTTTGCATGTTCTTGCTGCAATTGATTTCTAGTTTCATGCCATTGTGATCTGAGAAGATGCTTGATATGATTTCAGTCTTCTTGAACTTGTAGAGATTTAGTTTGTGCACTAACATGTGGTCTATCATTGAGAATGTCCCATGTGCACTTGAGAAGAATGTGAATTCTATAGTTTTGAGGTGTAATTCTCTGTATATATCCATTAAATCCATTTGGTTTAGTGCTTCATTCAGAGTTTCCTTGCTAATTTTTTGTCTAGAGAATCTATCCAGTGATGTCAGCGGGGTGTTGAAGTCCCCTGCTATGATTGTATTGCTATTGATTTCTTCTTTGAAGTCCTCCAGAAGATTTTTAATAATATTTTGGTGCTTCTATATTGGGTGCATATATGTTTATCAAGGTTATATCTTCCTGTTAGATAGATCTTTGTGATATTATGTAGTGGCCTTCTTTGTATCTAGTTATGGCCTTCATTTTGAAATCTATTTTATCAGATATGAGTATTGCTTCCCCAGCTTTTTTCCCCTTTCCGTTGGCTTGGAAGATTTTTTCCATCCCCTCACTTTCAGTCTATGTGAGTGTTTTTTGTTGTGATGTGGGTCTCTTGTAAACAACATATAGATGAGTAATGCTTTCTTATTCAATCAGTTACTCTGTGTCTTTTTATGGGAGCATTCAATCCATTTACATTTAAGGTGATTATTGATATGTACTTATTTGTTGCCATTTTGGTTTAGTGTGGTTCTATTTTTCTTCTCATTTCTCCTGCTAATTACAGCAGTCCTTTTAACATTTCTTGCAGTGCTGGTTTGGTGCTTATGTATTCCCTTAGCCTTTTTTAGTCTGGGAAGCTCTTTATTTGACCTTCTATTTTGAATGATAGCCTTGCTGGGTAGAGTAGTCTTGGATTCAGATCCTTGTTTTTCATGACCTTGATTTCTTCATGCCATTCCCTTCTGGCCTGTAGTGTTTTTCTTGTGAGAAGTCAGCTGAGAGCCTTATGGGGTTTCCTTTGTAGGTAAACTGTTGCTTCTCTCTTGCTGCTTTTAGGATTCTCTTTTTGTCTTTAATTTTTGGCAGTTTGATTACTATGTGTCTTGGTGTGGGCCTGTTTGGGTTCTTCTTACTTGGGGCTCTCTGTGCTTCTTGAACTTGAGTGCCTTCTTCCTTCACCAAATAAGGGAAGTTTTCTGTCACTATTTCTTTGAATATATTCTCTAACCCTTGCTCATTTTCTTCTTCAGGGACTCCTATTATGTGAATATTATTACGTTTCCAGTTGTCCCACAGTTCTCTTAAGCTGTCTTCCTGTTTTTTAATTGTTTTTTCCTTTTGGTTTTCTGATTGGTTGATTTTTTCTACCCTGTCTTCTAATTTGCTGATCCGGTCCTCAGCTTCATCTACTCTGCTCTTTAGACCTTCCAACATGTTTTTCATTTCTGATATGTCATTTTTTATCTCTTCTTGGTGGTTTTTAATTTCCAATTGGCTTATTTTCAGCATCCCTATGTCCTTACACCTGCTCTTGAGCTTCCTCAAGATCATGGCTCTGAATTCTAGTTCTGTTAACTTGCTTAACTGCACCTCATTTATCTCATCTTCGGTAGAGGTCTCTTGTTCTTTCATTTGGCTTTTGTTTCTGTTTTTCACCATTTTGACTATCACAGTGGGCTTTGGAGTCTGCCAAATTTTCCCTGTGGGTGTTGGTGTTCTGTTTGTGGCTCCCTCTCCTGGGTTTGGATGAGGCAGGGAGGACCCACTTTAAACACCACTGTCTAGTCTTAACTTTGCTGGTTAGAGTTGCTAGCCCAGGGAATGGTAGTTATCCTCTAGCTTTTTTTGTCTGGAGGCTATTAGTAGAGGTCACCTGAAGAACCTTGGTTTCTGAGTTGCCTGAAAAACTCCCTCAGGTGCTCAGTGTAAGAGGATTTCCTGAGGGTGAGGCAGATGCTGGTTGCTAATGGGCCTCAATTAGCATGTCAATGGCCACCAGGTGGGGTTGCATCTCTGAGGGAGGGGCCGCTGCCTCTCCCCAGGGCCCTGGGAAGGAGCAAGATGACCACAATCCTGTGTGGCTGCACTCAGCAAAAGCTCTGAGCACCCTCCAAATCTCAAGTGTCCCCACACAGTTCCAGTCCAGTCTGCCTTCCCTCTGCCAGAGCCCAAGGTGAGTGGCTGCTGCCAATTTAGCCTCTGTCCTGACTCTGTGTTGTGGATCCACCTGGGACTTTTAATCTGAGGGCGCTACTCCCAGCCAAGGGCGGCCAAGGCTGTGGCACCAGCCGAGGGCGTAGCACCCAGCCCAGTTCGCAGGACGCAGCTGGGGGCATAGCTCCCAGCCGAGGCCAAAGGACCTAGCCGCGGTCGTGGGACACAGCCGAGGCAGCAGGAGCTTCCAGCCAAGGCAGCTGGACCCAGCCGAGGGCGCAGCTTCCAGCCAAGTCCCCTAATCCCAGCCGAGTCCGCTGGTCCCAGCCCAGGCCGCTGCGGACCGTGGGCTCCGGCCCCCTCTCGCATCCTCGCAAGCCTACCAGGATTGAATCAGTGTCCCTGGTTATGTGGTCCTCCAAGCTGCCTTTAGGTTGCCCCTTCCTGATGATTTGTCTTTATTTTTGTTGTAAATCCAATTTGGTCCTGGGAGATGGTCTGTGTAGCTCCATTCACTCCGCCGCCATTTTTCAAAACCTGTTTGTTTTTTTTTCTTATTTACTTTTTGAATAATCTTCATTTTGGACAACTCTTGCCCATCCTCTAAACCTAAGTCTTAAAATTTTTCCCTCAGCTGCTATGCTAGGCCATGGGCTCCTCCTCTGGGCTTTTCTGTTTCTTTTGATGCATAATAATGTAGTACTAGTGTCCGACACTGTACCATAGGCTCTTAAGAGAATAAAACAAAGTCTCACTCATCTTTACATCCCCAGTATCTCGATGTAATATAAGAACTCAACAAATGTTTTTTACACAAACAAAAATTACGTTTGGAACTTTGCTGGCTTCTAGAATATATAAAGAAATTATAGAATATGCTAGATTTAAATCAAGTTCAACTGACTATTGTATAAATCTTGTTTGTGTGTTAGAAATAGCATAATAAAGTTACTAACACACAATTTAATTATAAGACAATCCTTTAAAACATTTGCACAGATATATTATAGAGTAGTTCTAGTCTGATTTATTTTGCATATCTTTGCTGGTAAATTTTCTGTTAAAAAATAAACACAGTAGAGCAAAAGAGCTCAAAAGCTGTAAAATATATTATTTACACCACTTAACATTTTAATAGTTCTTTTGCTTTTATTATATTTTGAGCAAATTTTTAATCTTAATTTATGCAAGTTGTATATATAAAACTATACTGGTCTCTGAACTAAGGAAACCTAGAACTTTCATTGGTCAATGAGATATTTAGAGGACAAGAATAATCCATGCAAATTAAACTGCTCAACAGAGCCTGTTTTGTAATATTCCAAACTGCTTACTCTGTCGTCTTTTCTGAGATACAAAAACACATTTTATGGCCTGATTGTGATCAGTGCTGTTGGGAAAATAGCTATTTAATTATATCCCAATAGGATTTGAGGTACTTGGCTGCTCTTTGTATAGAATGTCACCTGAGGGGTAAGATTTCCATAACCACTTTCATTCTAGAAAAGCTGTTATTCTGATTCATAGCCTGCTCTGTTTTTAGGCGTCAGGCAACTGGAATGATGTTTATCAAACAACAGAAATATTAAAAGTGAAGAAAAGTGGAAATTAATGTTAAACTCTATGAATGTAACATCTAGAACTTGAATTGACTCTCAGATTTTAAAAAACGAAAGACTACTTCTGTGTCAAAATAGGCAGAATTTATAGAAAGGGCAGATTCTGCAATGACTATATCATCATAATAACCACAGTCTCCAATCATAACATCATCAGCTCTTCCATTATAGAGTAGTGGAGTAAACTAAAAATTTAGGAAAATATTTATTTTTGCACTTATATGGTCTATATTTAATCTGTAGGTTAAGTATCCAATCTCAGAGTTCAAATGGAAGCCGGATGCTATCAAAAAAGTGAGCAATAAATAGTATGAGTTCTTTTATGCAGCTGTAATATGTAGTTAGCAAAATTCAAAATTTTGGTATAATATACTCTTCATTTTTTTATTGCTTAACCTTTTCGTTAGCACATAATAGTTTTGCGCCAGTGATGAAACTTTCAATATAATATCATGTTATTTCTTTCTTTAATACATATTAATTTTTGGTTAGAATAAACATTTAATTGTATTCTAAATCTGAACTACAGATCTCAACCAGTAGCTTCCAGATCACTAGTAAATTAACAAAAAGTTTGTGGTCTTCTTTTTAATTTTGATAGAAAAAAAATAAAATCCAAATTGTTAACAATGTTTTTGTTGTACGTTTTTTAACTCAAGATTATACAGGTTGGATAATAATTTTATTTCTTACTCCTTATACTTCCTACCATCTTTATTTTTCTTCTGAAACTCTAGGTCTTGTCACAAAATGCCATTCCACTCTGTATGCTATAACTACATTATAACTAAGGCCATCAGCACCATTGCACTCAACAAAAACCTTTGCTTAAAGTGGTAAATCTATGCCAGTTGTAGACCCTTTGTAGAGGTATTAAAAATAAAACAAAACAACAAAAAATGCCGTATTATCTATAAGGTAAAACAGAATCAGTGTCAACTATGTTTATGTACTATA
This sequence comes from Molossus molossus, assembly GCF_014108415.1. Classification (NCBI taxonomy): domain Eukaryota; kingdom Metazoa; phylum Chordata; class Mammalia; order Chiroptera; family Molossidae; genus Molossus; species Molossus molossus. Next base: position 45,120,652 of record NW_023425401.1, read on the forward strand.
AAAATCTGCCTTAAATTTATATACTGAAATCCTAAACTTGCAATGTGATGATATTAGCAGATGGGGTCTTTAGTGAGTACTTAGGTCATGAAGCTCCCATAAAGGGATTGATGCCCCCATGAAAAAGAGACCCCAAAGAGCACTCTAGTATCTTCCAACCATGTGAGGATACAGCAAGTAGGGCTACGTATTATTCAGGAAGTGGGCTCTCACCAGACAATAAATTTGATGGCGCCTTGACCTGAGACTTCCTAAAATACAAAACTGAGAAATAAAGTTTGGTTGTCTATCAGCCATCCAGTCTATGGTGTTCTGTTATAGCTGCCCAAAAAGAGTAAAACATTATGTGGGAAAATCAACACATTTGCAGTCTAATACACTAACAATGACTAGTTTATTCCTGCCCCTCAGTCGTTTTAGAAGAGCAGAAATATTAAGAGGTGTGGGAAAAGAATGGATCCATTAGCAAAAACTCTGTCTGAATCTGAAGGGGAGTCAGTGTGAGGGATTAAAACTGAAAACAATCTTTATTTACTCAATAATTGTGTTTAGGGTCAGATATATAAAAATTATTTAAATATAATTATATATGATTTAGAGATAGGGAATAGCGTACAGCAGTGTGACCAGAGTCAGAAAACCTGACCCACAGTCTCAGCTCTGCCAAAAAGCAATTTTATGTCAGGAAGACATGTAATATCTTTGGACATCATGTCCCAAGTCTGTAAAATGAGAGTATCTAACTAGATGGACTCTAATTTTCCTGCACTAAAATTCTATGATCTTCTGTCTTTTATCTGATTTGTCACAAAACATTTAAATACCATTGATTTTTTACTAGAATCAAAAGTAAAACAAACACAACACGTATTGCTAAAAGTATACAATGACAGATTTATTATAACCCTATATGCAAAATGCACTTGAAACTCAAATGGATTACTTTCAGATTATACCTTTAAATAACATAAGGAAGTAGATCAGAATAACAAAATTTGCATTAATAATACATAAAAATGAGTATTAGAACAAAATCACTTAAGATATTTTAAATTATATACACAAAAAGAAAAGGGTATAAATATCTTTAACCCTCTGTCCAAATGTATACCATGAGCATTTTAATTCCCCTCTCTCTCTCTTTCTCTCTGTCTCTCTCTGCTTAGACACTTATCTATACTCACAATTGGGTTCCAACAATTTTTATATTATTGTATTCTACTCTCTTTATTTAACATTGTTATTTTACTATAACACTAAATATTCTCTATAAACATGATTTTTGTTTGCTTGAATTATAGCCTATCCTTGAATATGTCATACTTTAAACAGCCTTCTGCTGTTGAATTTGGGGCATTTTCTAATTTTTCATAATAAAATTATGTGAAATATTTTTGTACACATGTCTTTCATTGAGTATCTATCTCCTTAGGATAAATTTCTAGAGAATATTATGCAAAAAGGAAGTCTAGAGCTAAACCTGAAACTGAAATTCTGGAATCCAGTACTAGCGTAATCTGCAATAGGTTAATGTGCATGTATTTCCAGCTATATTTAAACTAACAGGTTTTCTTGAAATTAATGTTCTATTCAGAACTTTATAAAAAGGGTTATAAATCCAAGTATTCCATTAGATTTAATGGGTAAGAATATTGGCCGATTGTATTCAAATTTTATCATATATATATATATTTTTTTACTCTTAAAATTCTATTGCTCATCTCTTGGGCTTTATTAGTGTTATTTTTAACTTCAGCTATTTTGAATATTATTTTTGTTATATTCTATTGCCCTCATCAGTTATACTTTTCTATCATAATTCTCTTCTTTCAGTCAGAATTCATACTTCTCATGTTTCTATTTCCTTATCTTCCAATAGCTTCATTCTTTTTTTAGAAGACTCCATGTGATTCTCTGTGTTTTTCTGTAATGAAATTCATGTTTACAAACTAACATGCTGGCAAGGCCTAAATGCCAGAAAATTGAAAGAAAGAATAAATCATGACCTTTCAGATAAAACTTCTTATTAAACTTTTGTGTCAAGTCAATGTTCCATATTGTATTGGAGTGGATTCTTGTAAAAACAGTTTACTAGTAGTTTGAAGAACAGGAATCAACACATGGAGCATCTTTCATCATTAAGATCTAGTGACTATCTACCAAGTCTCTCTTAAATGTTATTTGAGCCCTGGCCAGTTTGGCTCAGCGGTTAGAGCGTCGGCCTGCGGTACAGAAAGACCCGGGTTCGTTCCCGCTAAGGGCACGTACTTCGGTTGCAGTTTGTCCCCGGCCCTGGTTGGTCGTGCGGGTGGCAGCCACTCGATGTGTCCCTTCACGTCGATGTTTCTCTCTCTCTCCCCCTTCCTCTCTCCCTCCCACTCTATCTGTACAAAAAATGGAAAAATATCCTCGGGTGAGGATAAAAAAAAAAAATGTTATTTGAGAAGACTAAACTGGTTTCAATGGAGAATTTAGAAATATTACATGGGCATAACCACTTACCCTTAACATGTATACTTCATTTCTCTAGTGAGAACTCATAATTGGTTACTCCTATCTAAAGGTAGTTTTGTAAGAAGGAGAGAGTTTCATTTCCTCTATCCAACACATTTTAAATGAAAGGTTAAATTGTTAATAAAAGTATTGAAATTAATTATGAAAGAAAAGGATCTGGTGTGGACTCAGGGAGCAGAAAAGGAACAATTGTTTTAGGGTACACATTTATTAAGAAATAATGTTCTAACTGGAGACACACATCTCATACATACATGATAGCTATGCATTTGCACATTAGGTTTGATTTTCTTTGTATTACTTTTGAATTTCACATTGGCAAAATAGTATTAATGAGTGGTGAATATACTAATAACTTACTCCCTTGCCCATAAAATAGAAGCAAAGGTGACTAATGCATTTGGCAAAATTATAACTGATAACTACTAAACTCACCCTCACCTTTCAAATTGTTTTTATTTCTAAGTTCCAACACCATGGTTCACTAATATTTTCCTTGTAAAGAGATATTTTCTATTTTTTAAAAGTCTTATGATTGAGGACGGTAAAATGGCGGCGGAATGAATGGAAGGTACACAGCCGATCTCCCAGTACCAAACAGAAATTGCAAGTAAATTATAGACAGATCTTAGGAAAAAATCACAGAAAAGCAACTGAATAGGACCATATAACCAGGGATACTGGTATGATCTGTGGAGGCGCGAGAGGGTGGCAGGCTGGGAGCCCACCGACAGCAGCAGTCTGAGCTGTGAGCAGCACCCTCGGGGTTAAACACCCAAGCATGCTCCACAGTGCAGCCAGGACAGAGTGCTAAAATAGCCACAACCAGTCACCTGAGGTTCTGGCAGAGGGAGGGCAGATTGATCTGGAACTCTGTGTGGACACACGGGATTTGGAGGGCAATCAGAGTTTTTGCTGAGTTGTGGCCACAAAGGACTGTGGCCAGTTTGCTCCTTCCCAGAGCTGTGGGGAACAGGAGCAGCCCCTTCCTTGGAGATTCAGCTTTTTCCAGGTGAGGCAAATTGAAGCTCACTAACAACCAGCTTCTATCCCATCCTCTGTAAATCCTCTAATGCAGAACACCAGGGTTACATTCCAAGGCCCTGAGTAACTGAGAATACTAGCCTCCAAGCAAAAAGCTACAGGATAACTGAACCTTTCCTGGGCTTGCAAATCTACCCAGGAAAGTAAGACTTGACAGTGGTGTTTAAGGTGTGCCCACTCAGATTCATCCAAACCCAGTGGAGGGAGCCACAAAGAGCAGAACACCAATGCCCACATGAAAAATTTGGCAGACTCCAAAACCCACTGAGATAGCCATAATAGTGAAACAAAAAAACAAATCCCACATGAAAGAACAAGAGAACACTATTGAAGATTAGATCAACAAAATGCAGTTAAGCAAATTTTCAGAGGTAGAGTTCAGAGCCATGATCTTGAGGAAGCTCACCGGCATGAGTAAGGACATCAGCACCATGAGTAAAGATATAGAAATATTGAGTCAAGTGGAAATGAAGAATGACAGCAGAAATAAAGAACACATGGGAAGGACTAACCAGTAGAGTAGAGGAAGCTGAGCACAGGATCAGTGAATTAGAAGACAGGGTAGAAAAAATCAACCAATCAGAAAACCAAAAGGAAAAAAGAATTAAAAAACAAGAAGACAGCTTAAGAGAGTAGTGGGACAATTGAAAAAGTAATAACATTTGCATCATAGGAGTCCCCGAAGAGGAAGAAAATGGGCAAGGGTTAGAGAATATAATTGAAGAAATAGTGACAGAAAACTTTCCTAACTTGGTGAAGGAAGAAGGCATTCAAGTTCAAGAAGCACAGAGAGCCCCAAGTAAGAAGAACCCAAACAGGCCCACACCAAGACACATAGTAATTAAAAAGCCAACAATTAAAGACAAAGAGAAAATCCTAAAGGCAGCAAGAGATAAGCAACAGATTACCTACAAAGGAGCCTCCATAGGCTATCAGCTGACTTATCCACAGAAACACTACAGGCCAGAAGGGAATGGCATGAAGTAATCAAGGTCATGAAAAACAAGGATCTGAATCCAAGACTACTCTGTCCAGCAAGGCTATCATTCAAAATAGAAGATCAAATAAAGAGCTTCCAGAAAAAAAGAAAGTCTAAGGGAATTTATTAGCACCAAACTAGCACTGCAAGATATGCTAAAAGGACTGCTGTAAGTAGTAGAAAAAATAGAAAGAAAAATATAACCACACTAAACAAAAATGGCAATAAATAAGTACATATCAATTATCACCTTAAATGTGAATGGTTTAAATGCTCCAATAAAAAGACACAGAGTAGCTGAGTGGATAAGAAAGCATTACTCATCTATATGTTGTTTACAAGAAACCCACATCACAGCAAAAGACTCACATAGGTTGAAAGTGAAGGAATGAATAAAATATTTCAAGCAAAGGGAAAGGGAAAAAACCTGGGGTAGCAATACTCATATATGATAAATTAGATTTCAAAATGAAGGCCATAACTAGAGACAAAGAAGGCCACTACATAATATTGAAAAGATCTATACAACAGGAAGATATAACCTTGATAAACATATATGCCCCCAATATAGGAACACCAAAATACATTTAAAAACTTCTGAAACTTCAAAAAAAGAAATCAATATCCATACAATCCAGCAGGGGACTTCAACACCCAATGACACTACTGGATAGATCATCTAGGCCAAAAATTAACAAGGAAACACAGACTCTAAATGAAGTGCTAGATCAAATGGATTTAATAGATATCTACAGAGAATTATACCCCAAAACCGCAGAATTCACAATCTTCTCAAGTGCACATGGGACATTCTCAAAGATAGACCACATGATAGGGCACAAACTAGTCTCCATAAGTTTAAGAAGATTGAAATTATATCAAGCATCTTTTCAGATCACAATGGCATGAAACTAGAAATCAATTGCAACAAGAACATGCAAAGACATTTCAACACATGGAAGCTAAATAGCATGTTAGTGAACAATGAGTGGGTTACCATGGAGATCAAGAATTAAATTGAAAACTTCTTGGAAACCAATGAAAATGCACACACAAAAACTCAAAATCTATGATATGCAGCGAAAGCAGTTCTGAGAGGGAAGTTCATAGCACTACAGGTCTACCTCAATAAACAAAAAATAATTCTAATTGACTAACTTCACAACTTAAAGAACAAGAAAGAAAACAAAAAGAAAGCCCCAGAGAAAGGAGAAGGAAGGAAATAGTAAAGATCAGAGCAGAAATAAATGATATGGAGACCAAAAGAACAATTCAAAGGATCAATAAAACACAGAGTTGGTTCTTTGAAAAGATAAACAAGATTGATGGACCCTTAGCTAGACTCACCAAGAAACAAAGAGAGAGAACCCAAATACACGAAATCAGAAATGAAAGAGGAGAAATAATAACTGACATCACAGAAATACAAAAATTGTTAACAAATATTATGAAGTATTATACAGCAACAAATTTGACAATCTAAGTGAAATGGACAAATTTCTAGAAACACATAGTCTCCCAAAAATGAACCAGGAAGAGATAGAAAACATAAACAGACCAATAACAACAAAATAAATGAAGATGTAATAAAGACTCTCCCTGCTAACAAAAGCCCAGGCCCAGATAGCTTCACGGGGGAGTTTTACCGAACATACAAAGAAGAACTAACACCTATCCTCCTCAACCTATTTCAAAAAATTCAAGACGGAAGACTTCCAAACTCATTTTATGAGGCTAGCATAATTCTAATTCCAAAACCAGATAAAGACACTACAGAGAAAGAAAACTACAGGCCAATATCCCTGATGAACATAGATGCCAAAATCCTGAACAAAATATGAGCAAATCGAATCAAGCAATACATCAAAAATTATTCACCATGACCAAGTGGGATTCATACCAGAGATGCAAGGATAGTACAATATTCACAAATCAATAGATGTGATACACCACATAAATAAAATGAAAGATAAAAATCATATTATCATAGCAATAGACACTGAAAAAGCATTTGACAAAATCCAGCACCCATTTCTGATAAAAACGCTCAGCAATCTGGGAAAAGAGTGATCATATCTCGACATAATAAAGGCCATATATGAAAGACCTACAGCCAACATCATACTCAATGGGTAAAAACTAAAAGCATTTCCCTTAAGAACAGGAACAAGGCAAAGATGCCCACTTTCACCACTCTTATTTAACATAGTACTGGAAGTCTTAGCCACAGCAATCAGACAGGAAGAAAAAATAAAAGGGATCCAAACTGGCAAGGAGGAAGTGAAACTCTTATTATTCGCAGATGACATGATACTTACGTAGAAAACCCCAAAGAATCCATCAAAAATTTACTAGACTTCATAAATGAATTTGGCAATGTAGCAGGATACAAAATTAATGTCAAGAAATTGACAGCATTTTTATACACCAATGATGAACTCACAGAAAGAGAAACTAAAAAAAATCCCATTTACCATCACAGAAAAAAAAATTAAGATACCTAGGAATAAACTTAACCAAAGAAATAAAGGACCTATTTGCAGAAACTACAGGACATTGGAAAAAAGAAATAGAGAAAGGTAATAAAAAAGTGGAAGCACATACCTTGTTCATGGTTTGGAAGAATTAACATAATTCAAATGTGCATACTAACCAAAGCTATCTATAGATTCAATGCAATCCCTATCAAAATACCAATGACATACTACACAGAACTAGAACAAATACTTCAGAAGTTCATATGGAACCAAAAAAGACCTCAAATAGCCACAGCAATTTTGAAAAAGAAGAACAAATTTGGAAGGATCACATTACTAGATTTCAGGTTATACTACAAAGCCACCGTAATCAAAACAGCCTGGTACTGGCACAAGAACCGGCACATAGACCAGGGCATCAGAACAGAGAACCCAGAAATAGACCCAAGGCAATATGCTCAATTAATATTTGACAAAGGTGACAAGAGCATACAGTGGAGTAATGATAGCCTCTTTAATAAATGGTGTTGGGAAAATTGGACAGCTACATGCAAAAAAATGAAACTAGATCATCAACTTACACCATACACAAGAATAAACTCAAAATGAATATAAGACTTAAATGTGACTCATAAAAATCCTAGAAGAAAATGCAGGCAACAAAATTTCAGACATCATACGCAGCAGAATTTTCACTGATACATCACCGAAGGCAATACAAACAAAGGAGAAAATGAACACATGGAACTACATCAATCTCAAAAGCTTCTGCACAGCAAAAGAAAGAACCATCAGAGTGGAAAAGCAACCTACTGTATGGAAGAGCATAATTGCCAGTCAGATAAGGAGTTAATTTCCAAAGTATATAGAGTGCTCATACAGCTCCACAAAAGGAAGAGAATGAACCCAATTAAAAAAATGGGCAGAGGAACTAAATAGACACCTCTCCAAACAGGACATAAAAATGGCCAAGAGACATATGAAGAAATGCTCAACATCACTAATCATCAGAGATGCAAATTAAAACAACAATGAGGTATTACCTCACACCTGTTAGAATGGCCGCCATCAACAAATTATCAAGCAACATGTATTGGCGAGGGTGTGTAGAAAAGGGGACTCTAGTACACTGCTGGTGGGAATGCAGACTGGTGCAGCCACTATGGAAAACAATATGTTGTTACCTCAAAAAATTAAAAATTGAACTGCCATTTGACCCAGTGATCCCACTTCTAGGAATATACCCTAAGAAGCCTGAAACACCAATCAGAAAGAATATATGTACCCCCATGTTCATAGCAGCACTATTTACAATAGCTAAGATCTGGAAACAGCCCAAGTATCCAGAGTAGACGAATGGATAAAAAAGCTGTGGTACATATACACAATGGAGTACTATGCATATGTAAGAATGAAAGATCTCTTATTCTTTGAAATGACATGGAGGGACCTGAAAGTATTATCCTGAGTGAAACAAGAGAAACAGAGAAAGACAAGTATCATATGATCTCACTTATTTGTGGAATATAATGAACATAACAGTCTGAAGAACAGGGTAGTCCCAGATCCATGGAAGTAGATGCAGACTGACAATCCCCAGAAGAGGGGGTTGGGGGGAGAGAGAAACCACAGAACTTATATGCATGTATGTATGACCAGTGGACATGGACAACAAAGCTGGGTACAGGGTGGGGAGGGAAGTGGAGGAGGGTGTTGATGCGGGAAAAAGGAGAAATATCTGTAACAAAAATAAATACATTAATTAATTTTTTTATTTTTTTATCCTCACCCGAGGATATTTTTCCATTTTTTGTACAGATAGAGTGGGAGGGAGAGTGAGGAAGGGGGAGAGAGAGAGAAACATCGACGTGAAGGGACACATCGAGTGGCTGCCACCTGCATGACCAACCAGGGCCAGGGACAAACTGCAACCGAAGTACGTGCCCTTAGCGGGAACCGAAGCCGGGTCTCTCCAGACCGCAGGCCGACGCTCTAACCACTGAGCCAAACTGGCCAGGGCTACATTAATTAATTTTTAAAAATAAAGTAAAATAATAAAAAAGTCTTATGATTAATGGTTATTAATGAAGAATGGAAGGGAAGTACCATATCCTAAAAGTAATTGATTGATGGTTTTAACAACTCATCTTTTCATTCATTTATCCAACCTTTACTTGATATAATATGCCAAGCATGGTTTTGCTTAGAATGGGATGTGATAAGTGATTTAATAGATACTGAAAAGGTTTTTGGAAGGGTGAACTGTCACAAGAAAGTCCTGTCAGTCTCCTATTAAACATATATAATCCCATACAATATTAACCTCAGACAAGCTCAGTCTAAGACCATGCATGATAAGGTCAGACAAAAAAAGGTTATGTCATTATTTTGTCTAAGCATAGACAAAAATGAGGTCACTCTACTCTCCATAAAATGACAAACCTTCTTTTATTATGACTAAGAGTGACTGCTGCTTCTCGACCATTTGAAGCTTTATGCTCCATGTAATAGTCACTCCCTACAGGTAAGGTTTTTTGAGATATCCAGTCATAGACTTGCTCTTGCTTTCTGATGACATCTAGATCAAACCCCTACTTTTTCAGACCCTCCCTCAAATCTCCAAGCTAAAGCCCAAAGCCTATAAGAGGTTTTTCCTAAAACCCTCTTACTGAAATGCCCCACCTTCCTCTTGACAAGCAAGTGCCATCCCTTGCTGCACAAAGTTACAATCCAACAGCTTAGCTACAGGTGTGTTGCTGGTGGTCTGAGGCATGAGGGCATTGCGTTCCTCTGAACTGGCAGAAGGGAGGTACAAACCTCACAGAGGAAGAGTGAGCAGGGGCAGGGGTGAAACAAAGACCTTCCTTCTTGGCAGAGGGAACAGAATGTATAAAGGTCTAGACAATGAAGTAAAAGTGTGGTTTGTTTGGAGTGAAAAGCACACAGGAGAAAGATAGGTTTACGAGGGCAGAAAGGAAGAGAGAAATGAGAGATTACCAGGGACCTTACATCACTGCCTTAGTGACAATGTATTCTCTAAGGGGGACGTTGAAAGAGTTTACTAAAAAATAAACAAGTAAAATTTTTATTTTCAAGGAAGCAAATGGAAACTCAGTCGATGCCATACATTGGTATGTGACCCGGTGACTGAGTGAATAGCAGTGCCATTTCCTGATTTATAGGATACTAAGAGAGGAGATGTGAAAGAGTGGAAAGGTGATGATTTCATTGTGTAACATTGTGAGTTTGAGAGGTCTCTGGAATATGTAGGTAGATGTGGTTAGGTACAGATGCCAAAAGAAAGTTTTGAAGCTCATAGTAGAGGTGGAATGCAAGTATGTGCTGGTCCAAAAACCATGTGAGTTATTTCCCCCAGAACATGTTGGTTGTTTCCACCAGCCACAAGTACCATGGCTACCTTGTAAATCACCAGGTAAAATAATAGTTTACCAGTGGATTGAAAAGGACAAGTTGCATATGTTAACGACAATACAATTGCCTGTATAAGAAACAAAGATGGACTCATTGTCCTCATACGCCATGAGCATTTATCTCCTTCGCTGCACTTCCACTAACATACACTTATAACTCAAGGCCCAGAGAAAATTACCACTTTTCAGTAAGTCAACCCAGTTCTTTCACTCAAAAACAAAAAAGAAAAAAAACTGCACCCTGGCCAGTTTGGCTCAGCTGTTGGAGTGTCGGCCTGCGGACCATAGAGTCCCGGGTTTGGTTCCTGCTAGGGGCATGTACCTCAGTTGCAGTTTGTCCTTGGCCCTGGTTGGGGTCATGTGGGTGGCAACCACTCGGTGTGCCTCTCTCACATCAATGTTTTCCTCCCACTCTATCTGAAGATAAATGCAAAAAAAAAAGTCCTCGAGTGAGGATAAAAAAAAATTGCTTCTTAGAATCCTCATGGAACTTATTGTTCATGATACCAAAAGATAATAGCTAACACTTACATAGCATTTATATGTGTCAGACACTATTGTCGCAATGATCTTCTGTATAAGTAACACAAAGCTGAGAATTGAGTGTAGAAAATCAGATTCTTGAGTATAATTCTTCACCAATACAGTATAGTGACATCATTATACAATCTCTCTAATTTGGTAATTAATAATACACTGCATTGTGGCATATATTAGACTCATAATCTTATTTTTTTAACTATGAGTTAGTATCTCAGATGCTATGCTTCTTGAAGGGGAAAATTATGACTAATCCCTTGTGTATCCCTCATAATAGCAACCAAGAAAATAGATTATATAATTTATATTAGGCAAATAAATAATTTAATCACATAAGTCACATAAATGAAGCAACTAATTGATCCACTTACCAGTGGTCCTCAAACTTGAGCATACATCAGAGTCTCAGAAGACGTGTTAAAACATGGGTGCTAAACTCATTCTACAAATTTCTAATTCTGTAAGTCTGGGGTGGAGCTTTAATTTTATATCTCTAAAAAGTGATGCTGATGGTGCTGGTTTGAGGACTGCTCCTTGTGAACTACTGCTCTGGCTCACTCCAGAGAAAAGAATTTATCTGAATACTTAGGTGAAACAAAATGTGATGTACACATACAATACAGAAACATACCCAGCTCAAACCATAGAAATATACAAAGCTGTATGGTCTAAGGAGTCTTAATTTAATGAGTATGATGTATATGAGAGTGGAATTCTAATTAATTAAAAATAATTGCTGAACTTATAAACAAATTTGAATAAAATCATTCATCTTCATGTAGCCCACAAAGTAGATCACCGCTAATCTGATTATGGTGTATCAGAAGTTTTTTTTATATAAATGTCCCTTTGAGTTACATTATGTCAAAATGACAAAATGCAATGTACAGTTGCTTTCAAGTATGAGTTGCATTGTAAATACAAAAAATATCAAGTGCTTTTCTGTACCTTTTAGAAAAAGGACATCTCATCACATTAATAGTTTCATAACAATTAAACAATTAAACGATACATACAGTTTAGCAGACTGACAGATGATAAAGCATTGTGTGTAAAGTTGATTACCAAAGCTCTGTTGACAATCCCCTCTGGAAAGCACTTATTATTTCTATAGTAAATTATTTACAAAGATGAGTTTCATGGTTTAAGTGGTCACTGCGAAGGAACCATTTACAAGCCACAAATTAAAATAAGGCATTAATAATAAAATAAAGTACCATATCAACATCTCATATATCAAAGCTATAAGTAACCGATCCCAAAAGGGCTAAGAAACTCATTTCTACTTTTTGTCAGAAGGTGCTTTAGGCAGAGAACTGTCTGCCCCTCCTACGCTCCACCCAATCAACAGACTTCAGTTTCATCAATGGCAGCAGAACAAACCTGGGTGACTTAAGCTCTGTTGCCACCAGAGTGAGAGCAGAATGGTTTGGCTTGATTCGTTCCTGGTATCTGTTGGTCTTGGACTGTTTTCCTGATTCTTTGACCACTATTTTTTGCTGTACTTTTTCAGGGCCCCCTTATCTGAATGAGCTGCACAAGTCCCTTCTCATCCCATTACTCTCTTGATCTTTGCTCACTTGTTTTTCAGTCTAATGCTGTCCTGGCATTTCCTGTAGACCCGCTCCTTAGTGCTCAGTGCTACGTCTCCTGGACACATCACATCACACTCAGACTTTAAGTGATAAATACATTTTCAATAATGTCATATCATGTACTTTAACCATTTAAAGATATTTAAGAAGTGAATGCATGTGAAATTTGACTAAATACTGAGCAAAATGACAACCCAGCATAAATTTTACTATAACATTTCCCTGCCTTTGTTTAATGATTTCTATTGTTTAATAGGCACATGAGACAATGGAATACATTGTACCATCTTCACTGTTATACTGTATTGTATTCCTACTATTCACTGTTCTATAAAGTGTTTCCCACATGTCAGGCATTACGCACACATATTCTCATTTATCTGCACAATGTGCAACTTTGGTATGTTGCAATAAATCTGTTTTTCATGTAGGTAAGCCAAAGATGGGAGGAATTAGGCCCATGATAACTCAGGTGGGAAGTGCCGGACCTGGGATGCAAACCTGGGAATGTCTAACTCTACAACCCATGTTCTCCGTTACTATGCCGATTACCTCTCAATCTGAAGTTGTTTATAATATGGATGTTTGTATTCATCTTGTTAGTTTTGATTTTACTTATATTTAATGTTTTTAAAGGCAGAGAATAAGTAATGAGGAAAAATAATTGGTGTGTACAGGTGAGTTTACCTTTATGAGCACAATTTAACATAAGCACACATTTTCAGATTCTGTAGCACTCGAAGCATTCTTTGGGATCACCCCTTGTGCCTTCTCTGCTATCCTCACCTATTCCATGATCTAAATCTGTCAAATTACAATTGTGACCCCTTACAACTTATGACTTCAAGGAAGATTAGGAACAGCTGATCAGCAGCTCTATTGAATAGCCTCCAGGGTACTTGAAGGGCATTATTAGGTTGGCCCTGTGCTTTCTCTTCTACAATCGCACTTTCTTCCGATTCTTCCTCACAGCTCTATTCTCTCTCTCTTCAGTCTTGCCTGTGATCTGCAGAACACTTGTTGAATTCTCTATGTCTCTTCTCATGTGTGTACTCACAGCTCTAGTCTAGTGAGAAGATAACGGCTTGGCATATCTTACCTTATTTGTTACTTTTTTATGCCTCTATCTATCTATCTATCTATCTATCTATCTATCTATCTATCTATTTATTTATTTATTTTTATCCTCACCTGAGGATATTTTTCCATTTTTTGTTCTGATACAGTGGGAGCAAGAGAGAGAGAAACATCGACGTGAAAGGGACACATCGAGTGGCGGCCACCCGCACGACTAACCAGGGCCGGGGACAAACTGCAACCGAGGTACATGCCCTTAGCGGGAACCGAACCCGGGTCTCTCTGGACCGGAGGCCGACGCTCTAACCGCTGAGCAAAATCGGCCAGGGCGTTATGCCTCCTTTTTGAAAAGTAATGTATTATAGGCTGCCTAGTTGTAGGCTTTGTATTATACAGTTATATCTTTGATTTTGGAAAAACTAAGTCCAGATTTATCTTCATAATTTGAAATTGTTTTAATTTGTTTTATTCCTAGGGAATTATGTTCTGTCACTGATGACTTAGTTGCTTATCTTCTCACTACCATCTCGTAGTCATTATTCATTCTAGTTATGGCAGTACACAGATGGAATTAAAAGAAGAAGGAATTTATTGTTGTAATAGCATCAAAGAACATTGCTGAACACAACAAAATAAACCAACAAATAGAATCAGGAGTTATCATTCTTTTTCAATTTGATATTTGCTTTTTATAAAGTCATACTAGATATTATCCTGAACATTATGATCTTTAATAAATGTGTTATTTCACTGAATTTCCTCTTAGGTTGTTTTGAAGCATACACTAAGGTAACAGGCATATTATTCTCTTTGGTCATATGTTCCCTAATCAACAAATTAGTAGAAATATTAAACATCACTAATCAACAAACTAGTAGGAATATTAAATATCACTTTATTTCAACTCTTAGAAAATTACTATACTTATGTTTAACTAATATTACTTTAAATATTCTTTAGGGTTTCTACTACCAATATGCTTTATCTGTGGATAAATGCCTTTAGTTATCCTAAAATATTTTTATAGTTCATGGATATTATGAGAATAAAAAGAATTTAGTCTGATCGAAAGCCATAGCCTTTATTTTATTCTCTATACATTAGTCATGATCTGTTTTGTTGAACTGTCCTTTTTTTGTAGTTAATATGCCTAGGATATAGCTGGTATTAAGTTTTAATTATTTTCATTTTTGAGTACATTCATTTCAGACAAATGTTTCTTTTAAGATTGAAAAGAATATTTTGCATCAAGTACTAGACATTCAGAACTGTTTTCCATTCTGCATCATGTTCCCTGGAAGCAAAAGTCTAATAAAAATAGACACTGATTAATTTTATTTAAAAATACAAGTGCAAAAATAATATATTTTTAGACTGTTCTGAAAAGTCCCACACATGATGAACTCACACACAAACACAGACACACATAGACACACACACAAATTACAAAGGTGTGCTCTAAAAAATAAGTAAGAGGGGCATTTTATTTTAATGGTATTCAGTTTCTTAAAAGGTCTCTCTAAAGAGTGGGTTACTTATGGCTAAAATTTTAATACCTATTTTGAACTTGCTGTCTCACATATGCTTTTAGAAGCAGTATATCCTGGAAGCACATGAGATTAGTGTGTGGGAATGTTGATAAAAACGGATAATTATAAAGAGCCAAATCTAAGAGAAGTGGGCTGTGAGTTGGTAAAATCTTGGAGAATTGAGGAGTTAAATATATAATCTCCAAAAAAAACTGGGGTTCACATTATTTAAATGCTGTAAAAGCAATTGTTAAACTGAATAAATTTTCAGGTATTTAATTCTGGGCCTTTTTTGGAGGAAAGTATATGATGTATGACCTACCACTGCTGGTTTTGAAATACTTTATTGTTGTACAATTTTACCTATGATTTTGAGATCTGTAACTTAAAAACGTGTCTCCTAAAATTCTTGTCATTTCCTGAATTTAGATGTTTTAAAAACTAATTAAGATCCCTCAAAAAGACAGAAATAAATTCTATATTCGGTAATAGAAAAGAATCAACTTTTAGCTAAAACTTCAATTTTATAACATTTCTTAAATCTATGGTTCCTAAAACCATATGAGAGAGACATAGAGATCTTCCTTTGGGCCTGTTATAATAGCTTATACTGTACTGTGTGCACCAAACTCACTGTGTATTTAGTCAGCCCTAGATGGAAAACAAAATAAAAAAGCAAGAAACAAACCTGAGTATATTATGTCTCTTCTGAACATGTGGTGTGTTTGTGAAGCTAGAAAAGTTTTTCTCGGTTTAAAATAAAAAAAATCTCATTATAAAGCATATCATTTGACTACTTGCTATTAAGAGATACATTCTTAATTTTAACAAACTTATAAATAAAGTTTTCAATCATCAAGCAACAACCAGAACTATAGTTACAAGTATACTGGGGCAATCTCTACACAGAGTTGGCAAAGCATATTAATAGGAAATCTACTTTCTCAAAGCTCAGGTTTTGTGTAAATGATACTGTTTGTCATGCCACTGTTAAAATACCAACTTAACTGAAAACACTTCGTGTGTGAAGAAATTCATAAAATAAAAGCACTGAGTTCTGCATGAAAAAAATATAAAATATCAGTCTTATTTTATCTTATACAGAGTAATCCTTTAGGGTGTTGATATAGTAAGTGAAGGAAACAATTTACAAAAACTCCAGAAACTGTCATTTTTTGTTATATGAGCTTATATTACTGTCTAAAAGATCATACATACTACTATATTTTTTTTAACTACTGTTTTCAGGACAATAGTTTTCCTTAAGTATACTTTAGCCATATAATCAACACTCTTTCCACACCTCTTTAAAAAGTTACTTTAGGACATTGTTATTTACTGTTAAATTTGAACCCTATGTGAAACTGTTAACATTTACACAGTCATAGTAAAGATGTAATTTGTGATAAAAGTATAAAATGATATAATATAAAAAAGTTCAACTCCTTTGTTATCTCCCTTTTCCCCTTCCCAGAGGTAGTATTATAAATAATTCCTTATGTTGTATTCAAAATATATTATATAAATTTAAAAGGTTAATAAAACATAAATTTAATAACACAAATAGTATCATGTACACATATAGTCTGGCAAGTTGACCATAGGATACATAACTTGAAATAGAACATTGAATCTAAAGTATTTGCATTTAAGATTTTGGTAGCGACGGCTACATTTCTCTTCAAAAAAAGAAAATGCTGCCAACAAAATTATATGAGAAGACCTATTTATTCCAACACTGGTATTACTAAAGATTATAAATGTTATAAATCTTACAAAAGAAAGTGTTATCTTTATGTTACTCTTATATGAGTAAGGCTGAGCATCTTGTCAAGTGTTTTTGTTTTGCTCTTTTGGTGAACTGTTTGTTCATGTTTCTGACTATTTTTCTGTTGGATTGCTTCTTTTGCTATTGATTTGTAAGAACTCTTTGTATAGAAGAATTTAAGTCTTTTTTAAAATATTTTTTAAAAAAATTTGTAGAGAGAGGAAGGGAGAGAGAGAGAGAGAGAAACATCGATATGAGAGAAAGATATTGATTGGCTGCCTCCTGCATGCCCCCTACTAGGGATCAAGCCCACAACTGGGGCATGTGCCCTGACTGGAAATAGAACCAGGACCTCTCAGTTCATGTGACAACACTCAATCCACTGAGCCACACCAACAGGGCAGGAATTAAGTATTACACGCTTTTGCAAATAGCTTCCCCAGTTTGTTGTTTGTCTTTTGATTTGTTTATGGTATTTTCAACTCTATAGAAGTATTTAACTTGTATGTTTAAGATATATCCATGCTTTCTTTACAGCCTCTGAATTTGTTGCGATATGTACAAAGGCCATGCTACTGCAAGTATTTTTAAACATTTCCTTGCCATTATTTTCCATATCTCCCTCCCTTTCTCTTTCTTTTGTATGTTGAAAACTTTAATCCATTTAAAATTAAATTTTATGTAAGGAGTGAAGGAAGAATGGAGCTTTATACTGCTCTAAACGGTCGGACAGTTGATCCAAGAAAATTTAATGCCTAGCCTATCTCAATGAACAAAAATGATCTTAAACACATATTGAATCCCCATAAGTCTGTTTCTTGGGCCTCTATCCTTTACCATTAATGGTCTATACTTGTATCAGTGTCATATTACTTTAATGCTACAAATGTGGTATAACATGTTTTAATAGCTCACAGGAGTTGACCAAAGGATATTCAATAAATACAATGGAGAATCAATGCTTAAAGGGACAGCAGAGAGCATCTAGTTCATCCTTTACAGATGAAGAGAGTAGGCTTGGGAGGTTCGAAGAGGCATTCACAGCAGTTCGTGGGAGAGTTGGGAACTAGAAAAAGGATTCCCTGGCTAGAATCCTAGTATTCATTCTTCTGAACAATGATATTAACTATAAATGAATATGTTCCCATAGACTTCAATATTTCTCAAATTATTCCTGATTTAAATTTTCCTGTGATTTTTTCATTCTATTTTACTATTTTGATTCCTTGAAACATCACTCTTCTATAAGCTTGTGAAATTTTTATTATTATGATTACCTATAAATATGTATATCCCATGAATACAAAACTTCAAATAAATTTATCTTCTAACATCTTTGCCATGGCCTATTTATTTTGCTCACTAGAATCCTGTGTGGCACTGTTCTAATATTAAAAACAAATCCCAAAGTAATGCATGATTGACCAGTAAAGTCTCCACTGACTAACTAGTCAGTTATCTGCCAGAGGCAATCATCAGCATGCTAATGAGCTCTATGGTTAACATTAAATGTAAGGCACTGCAAGCATTACTGAGTGTCTGAACATAATATATATTTAACTTCTATTAGATCTGAAAAGTCTAAAATAGTTATGTAAAACAATACACAAATATATGATGGTGCTTCACACAATGATTCAAAGACAAAAACTTTTTTCTTTCCAAAATAAGAAAGAAAATATAAGTTTAAAAAAGGGAAGGAAGGAAGGAAGGAAGGAAGGAAGGAAGGAAGGAAGGAAGGAAGGAAGGAGGGAGGGAGGGAGGGAGGGAGGGAGGGAGGGAGGGAGGGAGGGAGGGAGGGAGGGAGGGAGGGAAGGAAGGAAGGAAGGAAGGAAGGAAGGAAGGAAGGAAGGAAGGAAGGAAGGAAGGAAGGAAGGAGACAAAATCAAGATAACAGGTCAGCAACTCCAGGACTCTAGCAGAGGAGAGAAGCAGATGTGGGGACTAAGGAATATTATAGTCTAGTCAGTTTTTGCCTGGGGTGGTTTGATATAAAGATGCTAGACCAATTATAGAAATATGAATCCATCACACCCTCATGCCAATTTAAAGGTTACAGTTCTACACAATTATGCTATTACCTAGACATTTTAAACTAAATTAACAGTTATTGTATAAGATTTGCCCAAAGCACAGTATTAAAATAATGGACTTGGGCATTTTCCAGTTAAGTGGAATTAGCCACATGATATTAATGAAAGAAAGCATTCACTTTTCCCAAAGACAAAACTACCTCAAACATCTCAATACAGGCAGTATGGGGTGCGAGTTTAAACCAAAATGCGAAATCACTTCTTATCTAGACAATGTACAGCAGCAGAATGTTGAAACAAGTCATACAGAGTAGGACCAAAATAGAATCATTTGAATTGATAATTTCCACCCAAAGATAAGAGAAAAATAATGTGTACCTACCACTTATACTTCTCCAAGAGAATTAAATTCAGATGCTTTTTAGCACTACAGATGACCACGTTTTGAGACAAACAGTTAAGACATGAAGTTTTATTTTCATTTCAAGATGGGTTAGTATGTAAAATTGTTACTATAAATTGTTACTTTCAGAAATCTCGTGTCCAATACTAATGTCTTGTTTCAGTGATAATCATCTGTTCTTTGGTCAAGAGCTTCTTATATGAACTATTTGAGAAGCCAAAAGTCCAAGAAAATGCTCATAACCACGTATTTTCCCATAGCTTCAAACAATTTCTTAGTCCCACCTACACCTTTAAAATACAGTGGTGCTGCCCTGGCCAGTTTGGCTCAGCAGTAAGAGTGTCAGCCCGCAGACCAGAGAGTCACGGGCTCGATTCCAGTCAAGGGCACATATCGTGGTTGCAGTTCGCCCCTGGTGTCGTGTGGGAGGCAACCAATCGGTGTGTCTCTCTCACATCAGTGTCTCTCTCTGTCTCTCTGTCTCTGTCTGTCTGTCTGTCTCTCTCTCTCTCTCTGTGTGTGTCTCTCCTCCTCCTCCTCCTCCTCCTCCATCCCATTCTGTCTGAAAATAAATGGAAAAATATCCTTGGGTGATGACTTAAAAATAAATACATATAGTGGTGGCAAATGCATACACAGAATAAAGTGGGATGACTAGAAAAAGTCTTTAAAATACGTATAATAAGGTAGAACATTCTTTTCTAAGATCCGTTAAGTAAAATTCATATTAAATACACTTACACATACAATTTCCCCAAGCCTAAATCAGAAGGAGGTGCAAATCAAAACATAAGTGATCCTTTGCTGTATGCTTTATTATTTTCTTTTGTATAAAGAAAAACAAATAATACAAAATAAAATTTAAGATTTTTCATTACAACAAAACAAATTATCTTACAAATATCTCAATGATGTTTCTTAAAAAAAAAAAAAAAAAATTCAAGGGTAGCAAAGGCCAAAACTCATACCTTGGTTTATCAGATCTAAAGAGCAGAATTCCCCTTAAACTGTGCTTAGGATTTAGAGAAAAATCACTGCTGACATTTGGTGTACTACATATTTGCAGTACTTATTTTTTTAATGTCTGTGTGTGTGTGTGTCTATATAGGTGTACTTATACTACAAATACATTTTACATTATATAGCATGTGTATGTGTTATTAAATATGTATGTACATATATATCCCCATAAGAATACCATACCATTGTCTTGTGTGGTATTTTTAAAATACTTAACATTATTTCACATTTAAAAGGTAACTTTTAAGTTCTGATGGTGTGCTGCTGGCTGAAACGTGGGTCGTTAAACACAGGGTGATGGGGAAAGGCAGGCGATAAAATGGAGATAACTGCAACTGAGAATTTAATTCACCTAAACTTCCTAAAATGCTGACCTGGGACATTTCTGCTTTTTCTTAATTAATTTCATTCTAGCTTGGGTTTATTTTCTAGTTTGTGTTGTTCTGTAAGCTAGCTCAAATCATTTTTTGCAATTTTACTTATTAATAACCTGATAATAATTTAACAAAGTGGAAAGTCAAGGATAATTATTTCTATTTACTTGCAAATGTATTTATTTATCAACACAAAAATCCCTCACGCTCTCTATCTTTCCCTGCAAGTATCTGTGTGTGACAAAAGGAAGCACCCCAGAGCTGGGGGATGGAGTGACATGGACGAACTTGCTCAGTAGATTGTTTCAGGAGCCAGGTCCCCAACCCTGGATGTTGCCCATTGAAACAAGAGCATAATTTAAATATCATATATCTCCCCGCTCACCTTCACTCTACCCCTCCCTTTTCTAATCACTTTGTCCAGAAAGTCTCCATGTACTTACAGGTGTGACTTCTCGATAACATCAGGCATCGTGGGAACTAAATATATCATGAGATAAATATACCTTGATTCTCCAAACCATCATGGTGTCATTTGTTCCCAAATTACTTTATAACCAACTCTGATTACCCAGAGAAGATTACCTGATTACTGATCAGTTAAATGAGAAAACTTCCCTGCTTTCCACATCTAATTTCCCCTCCAAGGGAAGTGGAGAGAGGGTGGATTTGAATAGCTAAAATCAGCAGCTGCCCAGGTGATATAATTTAAAATGACTGGGAGAAAACTTCATTTCAAATTTTCAATTATTGCCCTCCATTATTAAAGAAGACTTCAATATCATATTGAAATATTTTTCTTTATAGTCTTTAAAGACTCCTTTTAAAATTTAACTACCCCATATTGGGGAAACTCTTTAAACACTTGGGCAAGGTAACTATGATCAGGGCTACTGCCAGTCTATGGAAGACTTCAGGAAAATTAGAGACGGGCTGTCTCAGGAGATTTTATAGTGTCAGCATGTGTGTATTGGGAAAAGGTGTCCTTCTAATGTCTTTGCCAACTCACAGGGTGTCTTTGTGTAGAAAGACTCAGCCGCAACAACTCCAGCTAAAAAGAGAGGTAAGAAAACCTGGCCAGTGTGGCTCAGTGGTTGAGTGTTGACCCATGCACCAAGAGGTCGCCGGTTTGATTCCCGGTCAGGGCACACATCCAGGTTGTTGGCCTGATCCCCAGTAGGGGACATGCCAGGTGCAACTGATCCATGTTCTCTCTCATTGATGTTTCTATCTCTCTCTCCCTCTCCCTTCCTCTCTCTAAAATCAATTAAAGAAAAGAAAAGAAAAAACCTTTAAAAAAAAAAGAGAGAGTGGTAAGAGAGTGCCAGTGTGCTGGCCCTCGGTTGCCCTTCTAGTGAGCCAAGAAAACTTATAATAGTGTTTGTCTATGCTGCCAGTGGTTTATAATATCATTTACTTACCTGAGTTGAAGCAATACTTTTATCTATAAAGATAATAAAAATTGACAATATCTGGAAATACCATTTAGAAAAACAAAATAAAACAAAACAATAGGAAAATCTCAGGTTTACACATGGACCAGTATCATAAATATAATACATAATATCAATACAATTTAATATCCTTCTACTTTAAAAAGCTGAGTGCATTGGCAATGCAATTAAGAACCTTCTTATGTTTTCTTAGCTGTCCTTTATTAAAATATGTGGTTTTCCAAGCACTAAAAATATGACCTTTTGCATCTTCCAGAGTGAGCCCTCATGCCAAAGTGCTCATGACAATTGGTCCCCCATCCTTCACAGAGAATATGACACCAAAATGTCTTTTAATTTGGGAATTTTTAGTTTTAAATCAAAACCCCAGAACTAGGGTATGAAAGAAACACTTAGCTTCTTTAGGTTTTCTCTGGGTTTCCCTTTAACCTCAGTGGATTGGTTCAGCATCTGTAGCTTGTTTGTGCCTCTGGCTTTTTGCTTGGCATGCCCCTGAAGTTATTTCTGACAGAAGATTTTACGCTGTCAACACTTACAACAGAGAAAAGAAATAACCTGTGAGCTAATTTCACCAGGTGCCTCTGCGCTGGCCTCAGCCTCAACTCTGACACAAAGCACAGGTTAGATGGTGAAGTGGAAGGTCTTTATTTCCTCTCTCGGCTCCCGCAGAGTTTCAACCACACATGAAATAATGCCTTGTTTAAAAAGCACTTAGACATGGTTCACATTGTTTTCCAAATGCTGTACGTTCATCATTCCTACAATCAAGGGAAATGTTGGAGATGAGAAAAGAGGGGAAGAAAAGTAAATTTTAATAACATTTTATTGGAAGCTGAATCCCCAGCTGGGAACTGAATTTACAGTACTAGAACACAGAATGTGAACATACCAAAGAGAGGCACTGTTAGCAGATCCCTCATCTTTTTGAGAATAGTTTAATTAAAATCCTACCGAGATAGACACAATCACTTAGCAATCTGCATTTGAACGGCAATTTAATGGAGCAACTCAATGCCTAGTGGAACTTTTTAAAATAGAAGAGCAAAAACTAAGAGTTGTGGATAGATAGCCAAACTGGATTATCATGTAGCAGCTTTTTTCCTCACATTTTGATGAAACACAGACTGCTCAGAATTTCATGGAGGAAGACTCTTTCACGGAGCTAAGAGTTCCTCAGGGGCAGTGTTCTTGGTTCTTGGCTTCCTCTTCTCTGTGATTCCAATGCTTTCAAACACACTAATATAAGTAAGTGCTTAATAATCAAAAAATAATAATAAAAATAATAAAGCACAAAATATATGTTTACTCTGTTCTCAAAATGCAAATCAATTGAGGTGGAGGAAAAACGATAATACTCAACACATATACATGAAAATGCATTTGGTTTTATATATATTTATAATAATGTATAGATCTTGTTAGCTGATCGGTTTCCTAACTGAGAGAAGTCATTCAAGATAATGGGACTGTTGGCAGAGATTGGTATGTGATCAATTATGGTTGTGACTTTTGTCAATCATTTAATATTTCACTATGTATAGATTACCCATGTCTCCTCTAGGTACCATAGGGATGCAAAGATGAATAAGACAGAATCTTATGGAGATAATTTTCAGAAGAATGACTGTAAACATTACACCTGTGACTGATATATGCATGCATTTTTTTTATCCTCACCCGAGGATATTTTTCCATTTATTTTCAGACAGAGAGGGAGAGTTAGATAGAGGAGGAGAGAAAGAGAAACATGGATGTGAGAGAGACACATGGACTGGTTGCCTCCCGCACGACCCGACCAGGGCCGAGACTGAACTGCAACTGAGGTACGTGCCCTTGACTGGAATCCAACTGAGACTCTCTGGTCCACAGGCCAAGGCTCTAACCTGAGCCAAACCGGCCAGGGCTATGCATGCATTTTTTATTTGACACTTGTCTGTGACATATGCCAGGATCTCTGCCATCAGACGGATGATTTAGAGAGAATCAGAGGATATCTCTAAGTATTAGCTCTTTCCTTTGGGGGAAAAAAAACATCAATAGCATTATTGCCCCCTTTAGCATTATTCTATTTATTCTATATGATTCTAGAATATTCCACTCTGTGACTTTCATTTCCTTCTCTGTCCTTCATACCATTTCCCTGTATGTCAGCTATACTGGACCTCATTGCCAGGCCACTGATTCTTGAAACTGCTCTTCCTACCCTATCCTGCTGTTTGTTTTCTCCATCTTCTTCTAATGACTCCTCTGTTGCTTTGATTACTTCCCTTGTGTCTGCACAGATACTAACACTTAATGACTGGCTTTCTTTTCTCTGTATCTTCTCCCTTAAAATGCTAATCAGTCTCACCTAAAACCTCTGTGCCAATCGCTTTTAACTTTCTTCTTATGGCCCCCTTGATTAAACTAGACTTCATGGGTAGCCATCTCGTCTGAACACCAGACTCGAAATGATATAAATCCTAGAAGAAACCATAGGCAGTAAAATCTTGGACATTTCTCATAGCAATATTTTTCCTGATATATCTCCTTGGGCAAGGAAAACAAAAGGAAAAGAAACAAATGGGACCACATCAAACTAAATAGTTGTTGTACAGCAAAGGAGACCATTAACAAAATAAAAAGACAACTCTCAGAATGGGAGAATATATTTGCTGATACAGCTGATAAGGGGTTAATATCCAAATTTATAAAGAACTTATATAATTCAACACTGAAAAAAACAAATATTTCCATGACAAATGAGCAAAGGACCCGAACAGACACTTCTCCAAAGAGGACATACAGATCGCCAATAGACATGAAAAGATGCTCAGTGTCACTAGTCATCAAAGAAATGGGAATTAAAACTACAATGATATATCACCTCACACCTGTCAGAATAGCTATCATGAATAAGTCAACAAACAACAAGTGTTGGCGAGGATGAGGAAAACTATTGGTGGGAATGCAGACTGGTGCAGCCACTGTGGAAAGCAGTATAGAGTGACCTCAAAAAAGTAAAAATGGCCCTGGCTGGTTTGGCTCAGTGGTAGAGCATCGGCCTGCGGTCCTGAGAGACCCAGGTTCGGTTCCCACTAAGGGCATGTACCTCGGTTGCAGTTTGTCCCCGGCCCTGGTTGGGTAGTGTGGGTGGCAACCACTCAATGTGTCCCTTTTATGTCGATGTTTCTCTCTCTCTCTCTCCCTCCCCATTCTATCTGAACAAAATATGAAAAAATGTCCTTGGGTGAGGATAAAAAAAAAAAGTAAAAAATGGAACTGCCTTACATGATCGAGCAATTCCACTTCTGAAAATCTATCTGAAGAAACTCAGAACATGAATTCAAAAGAATATATGCACCCTAATGTTCATTGCAGCGTTATTTTTAATAGCCAAGATTTGGAAGCAGCCCAAGTGCCCATCAGTAGATGAGTGGATAAAAAAGCCGTGGTACATATACACAATGGAATACTATTTGGCCACAAAAATGAAGAAAATGTTGCCCTTTGTGACAGCATAGATGGACCTGGAGAACATTATGCTATATAAAAAGCCAGTCAGAGAAAGGTAAATACAATACAATTTCATTCATATGTGGAATTTAAGAGACAAAATGAACTAACAAGCAAAATAGAGACACACCCATAGATAGAGAGCTGGCAGACAGCTCGTGGCAGGGACGTGGCTGACCAAGGGTAAGGGGATTGAGAAAAAAGAAAAATAATTCATGGACACAGACAACAGTGTGGTGATTGGGTGGGGGAAGGAGGTAGAAGAGTGTATAGGGGAGATAAATGGTGATAGAAAAATAAAATGAAACAAACATAGTATATATTGACAACTATACACTGAAACTCAATTATATAGCACTCTATGCCACTTACGTACATCCCCCTTTGTGGATTGTCAGATTTTGGAGTCTAGGGACCATGTTTTATATCACCACTTTATGTCTGGCGTTTGGTGAATATGGCACCATAGTACACCATTAGTAAATGGCTCAATGGGGAATGGACTTAAGCCTCTAAGGCTGTAAATCTGGCACGTCTGACACAACTAAATATTTAGAATCAGCCTGCCTTGTTTCCTGCCTTTATAAAGCCTTTGATGGCATCTTTTCAACATCATAGTTAAGGTTTCAGGAAGCCAATTTAGTTTGCATAGCCCTATAAAAACAATTTAATTTTTTTGTAAAGTTTTTTTTTTTAGAGTTATTTACTTTCCTATGCTAGAGATTATAAAGAAAAAAATTCAATAATGTGGGCGTTACAGTGTGAGTGATTTGCTATGAAGACTACTGAATAATAGAGCAAAAGGGATTTTGAGGGTTGTCACATCACCACCCCATCCCCATTTTATTTATGAGAAAATACATTCTAAATTAAGTTCTAGTTTCAAAGAATGAGTCACTTCCTTGGACGAATGTTAGAATCATCTAGAGCACTTGCAAAAATTACTGATCACCCCCTACACACCTCAGAAAATTATGACTTAATTAGTTTGGGGTAGAGACATGGCATTAAAATGTTGTTTTGTTGTTGTTGTTTGTTTGCTTTTACGTTATCAGGACAGTTAACAAGAACCACACTGGGTTAAAATTTCTAGGCTTACTGCACAATAATTTAACCAAAAATACTAATTGAGTTGTGATTTCAAACTACATGTACAAAAATCACTGTTGTAAATATTATTCATAGGTTTTCAAGTTAGCAAATATTTTAATAGTCATCTTAAAAATCACTTGAAATATATGTATTAATAACTTAAGTATAATTTAAACATCAAGGAACAACACTAATGCATCCCTTTTATGAAACTTATTACTTATTGAAATTTCTGATTAATACCTTTATTAAGCAGCTCTTGGAACTCTACTCTTTACCAATAGGTGGCACTATAATTTCTGTATTCAGCTATGTATATGGAAACCAAATTGCACACCCTTTAATTAAATATACTTTATGTATATCTCTATTAAGACACCATTACAAGTTTCAGCTTGTGAAATTCACTTTTAATTTATCTGCATGTGTTTCATTTAAGTGCTTTTTAATTACTAGAGTGCTTAGCATTATGAATGCTGAAACTATGGATTGATTTAATGCCACAATAAATATTTTCTCCTTTAATCCTTAATTAGTTCACTGAACTTGAATCCATTTAATATCAGTGACTAGGATTTTATTAATGATAATATTGTTTTAAAAGAAGAAGCAATGCAAACCACTAAATTCCCTCTAGCAACAATATCAAATTAAGGTTCTAGTTTGTGAGAAATCGTTTTAATGTTAAATAGAAATACATTTTTATGTTCATGAATACATTTTAGGTTTCCTATAGGTTTGAGTAAAATCTGTGTTAATCTAATACCACAGTACACTATTACTTAAAAAATAATAGACTTTATTTGAGACCAATGATCTGGCTAATTGTGAGTTAGTTCACAGCTTCCTCCTATCCCTCCCTATTGTACTTCTGTCTGAAAACCACCCCTTGAAATTACCAGTAATGATAATAAATACCAGGAGATATCCATCCACATGATTTTTCTTCACCAAGCAGCAATAAAGATCCTAACTGATACTAATTCTGGCCTAGCTCTAGTCCTACAGTGTGCAGGTCTCTAGATTAAAGTTGTTTTTCCAAATTTCTAAAGTTTCTGTGGTTGATAAAATACTAAGTAACAGCTTTTAGTGATACTTAGCTCAGACAAGCCAATTCAGCAAATACACTTTTGCTTGAATTCAGTTCAACAGATCTCACATTTCTTAGAAAAAATTAGAGTCATATCAAGGCCTAGCCGGTGTGGCTCAATGGATGGAGAGTTGTCCCACGGACCTGGAGGTGCTGGTATGACTTCCGGTCGGGGCACATGCCCAGGTTGCGGGCTCGATCCCTGGTGGAAGGCGTGCAGGAGGCAGCCGATCAATGTTTCTCCCTCACATCAATGTTTCTATCTCTCTACCCTTTCCTCTCTCTCTAAAATCAATAAAAATACATTTTTAATAAAAGGCAATAGTGTTATATAGAGGAAAGCCTTTTTTCTTTGCTGTGTTTTAAAATGGAGCTTGAGATAGTATATTAAAAAGGATGTTTTGAGTTCTGAAATAGACTCAAATACCTGTTTCAGAGACATTTAACCAAGCAGCCAAAAAAAAAAAAAAAATGATTACAGAATCACTACTTCAGATGGTGGAACTAGCCTTAGTATCTTCATATGAGATTCCCTACATGATGGGAAATAATTTTCTCAGCTCAGAGACATGTTTGCTTGTTTTTTCTAAAAAGATTCAAGAGAGAATAAGTAAGTTATAAATGTACAAACTTTCTCTTGCTCTCCAGGGTTTTGTGCAACTTTTTCAAGGATAATTTAAAAAATGAGTGATAGCAAAGTAAAGAGTAAAGTTGAAGTGGATTTTCATCTATCAATTTACACCTGGACATTTTGTTGTCAGAGTTGTTTCTAATTTTTTTTCCCTTGAGAATACATGCAATAAATATGGTGAAATTTTTTCTATTGTATGGAAAAAAAAAAACAAAATTTTTTACGTTATAACTCACTTTCTCACCTTGCCCTCAAATTCCTGTTTTTCGCAGGGCTCTGCAATTCGACATGCCATTACTGTTCCCCTGTGAGATGCTGTTGGACATTTTGAAAACCATTCCACTTAGAAAATGTGTTCTGCTATTTGTTTATCACTATCTATTCTTCAGATAATGATGATGCTAGTACAGCATTGCTTTATATATATTTTTTAAAGTTCTCCCTGGTTCAACAGATTGAATATAGGAGTAAATGTACCTCAACAAAGTCATAATCCTGAGGAACAAACTTTTCGACCTTTGGTGCACCTGGGAATCACTTGCCATTGGGTTACCAGATTTAGCCAGTAAAAATACAGGACACCTATTTCAATTTGAATGTCAGACAAACAATGAACAACTATTTTAGTACAGTTGACATTTCAACAATGAGTAGGTTTATGGGCACAAATACCACTCCTTCCCATGCAATTGAAAATCTGTGTAAAACTTTCAACTCCTCCAAATAAACTTCTAACAGCCTACTATTCAGCAGAAGCCTTACCAATAACATAACAGACAATTAACACATATTTTGTATAATTATATTCTATTTTCTTACAATAAAGCAAGCTAGAGGAAAGAAAATGCTATAAAGAATATAATAAGGAAGAGAAAATACATTTATAGTACTCGACTTACTTATTGAAAAAAATTCACATGTAAGTGGACCCACACATTTCAAACCTGTGTTAAAGATTCAACTATACCAGAGTGCCCATGCAACACTGGGATATATTCATACTAAAAAAAAAAATGTTGTTTATCTGACATTCAGATTTAGCTAGGCAACCTCTATTTTATCTGACAACCCTACGTGGAGGGCTTGTTAAAACACAGATACCTGGGTTCATTTAGAGTTTCTGATTCAGTAGGCTGTGTCCCAAGAATATTCAAACAGGTTCACTGATGATGTGAACGCTGCTGGCCTGAGGACCATCATTTTTAATACCAGTGCATAGTGCTTAAGAACTTAACCTTGATGCCCGGCTGGTGTGGCTCAGTGGTTGAGCACTGACCCATGCACCTAGAGGTCACCAGTTTGATTCCCAGTTCGGGCCAAATCCCTAGTTGGGGGCATGCAGGAGGTGGCCAGTCGATGCTCTCTCTCATCAATGTTTCTATCTCTCTCTTCCTTTTTTTCGTCTGTCTCTAAAATCAATCAAAAAAAATTTTTTTTTAAAGAACAAGCTTGCAAGATAGACTGGAATTTGAATCCCAGGTCTGTTGCTTAATAACATATGCTTGAGCACTATAAACCTTGGTTTTGCTACTAAAGAAAGGCAAATATTAATGATAGGTCATGATGATATAATAATTTAAAGTGCTCAGCAAAATGCAAAGTAAGTGCTCAACAAAGGATGAGTCACAATTTCTTCACAAAGGAAAGATTTTTAATTGAGTCCTGCATTTCCCAAGTAGTGTTATTTGGAACAAAAGAACTATAGCACAAAACATTTTATACATGAAAAAATACATAAGAAAGTTTATTACAAAATTACCCAGCATTTAAGACTTCTTTAAGACCTAAAAAAATAAAATTCTTTTTTTAAAAATTAAATTTACTTATTTATTTTTTGTTACATATGGCCCTCTTTTTTCCTCCTCCCTGCTCCCATCACCCACCCCACACACACCTTGGCATTTGTATCCATTGGTTATGCATATATGCATATTAGTTCTTTGGTTTGTCTCTTCTCACTCTCCCATGCCCCCAAAAGTGAAACTTTTAGAGAGGGATTTTCCAAACTTATCTAACCCGAAAACAACATGCCCTCTCATACAGGGAAGTAACTTAAACACAAAATTTTCCATGAAAAACATTTATGAAATACCAGTATAGGGCATCCAAATGTAAAATGGCATAATAAAAAATGGAGATCACTTTTGCTACATAGAAAAAAAAACATTTCTTTCAATTATTATTAGTATCTAGCAGAATTCAGCTAAAACTACAATGCATTCATTTTTTCATGTATTCAACACATTCCTTGAACAACTAAAATATGTATGGAGAACTGTGTGCTACAATGATACGAGGAAGAGTTAGGCAAATACTGCCCTTAAGTAGCTCACAGTCTGGTATTTAAAATATTTAACAATGGGTACTGATCAAGACTGCCTTAAGGTTCCTCTCATCATGGCTGAACTTTAGACAGGTTTCTTCCTGACTATAGATCTCTGACCTCCTTTTCTTAGAGCATTTACTTTAGAAAAGTTGCAATTGTAAACTTTTTCTCTTCCCATCTAAGGTGTAAATCTTCTACAATCTAAAAATGCCTTTCTGAAGGGCCTGAAGTCATCCATTTGAAATGTAATCATAGAAATAGACATCACCCCTACCTCCCAGTTTCTGTGGAACAGTAGGAATCTAACTTTAGTAAGTGACAATTAAGTAAATACAGATGGCCTAATCCCATTAACTGGGCTCCACTCAAACATCCTCCAGTGCTTTTCTTTGTTTACTTGAAAATTTAAAAATTCTGCCATGTTATAATATTCCATTGTATATATGTACCACATCTTCTTACCCAATCATCTACTGATGAGCATTTAGGCTGCTTCCATGTCTTGACTATTGTAAGTAATGTTACAATGAATATAGGGATGCATATATCTTTTGGAAATGGTGTTTCTGGATTTCTTTAGATAAAAATCCAGAAGCGGAATTACTGGGTCACAGAGTAGTTGTATTTTTAATGTTTTTGAGGAACCTCTTTACTGTTTTCCATAGTGACTCCACGAATTTGCAATTCCACCAACAATGCCCAAGGGTTCCCTTTTCTCTACATCCTCATCAACACTTGTTTGTTGATTTACTGATGATAGCCATTATGACAGGTGTGAGGTGACATCTCATTGCGGTTTTAATTTGTATTTTGTTGAGCATCTTTTCAAATGTCTACTGGTCATCTATATGTCCTCTTTGGAGAAATGTCTATTCAGGTCCTTTATCTATTTTTTAACTGGAATGTTTGTTGTTTTCTATGGTGTTGAATTGTGTGAGTTCTTTATAAGTCATTGATATTAAACTCTTATTGGATGTACATTGGTGCATATCTTCTCCCATTTAGTAGGTTGTCTTTATTTTTTTAATGGTATCCTTTGCTCTGAAAAATCTTGGAATATTACTCATCCATAAAATAGAATAAAATCTTCCCATGTGCAACAACATGAATGGACCTAAAGGATGTTATGCTGGGTGAAATAAGACAGAGAAAGAAAAATATCCTATGATTTCACTTATATGTGGAATCTATAAAACAAAACAAATAAACAAAACAGAACAGACTCATAGATACATAGAACAAGCTGATGGTTGCCAGATGGGAGCAAGGTTGGGGAACTGGGTAAAAGAGGTGAGGGGATTAAGACATACAAATTGTAGTTAGAAAATAGTCCCAGGCATATAAAGTACAGCATAGGGAATATAGTCAGTAATGTTGTGGTAAGCATGTATGACTCCAGGTGGGTACTAGACTTATTAGGGGGTCACTTTGTAGATTATATGGCTGTCTGGCCACTATGCTATACACCTGAAATCAATATAAAATAATATCAAATGTCCATAGTAATTGAATTATTAATAAAGAACAATAAAATATACCTTTTCCATTAAAAAATAAAAATCCTTCCACCTTTTGTTTTAGTGCAGTTTAATTCAATCTCTCTCTCTCCCTTAACAATAGTCTTTTTTGTCAGTTTACTGATTTTTAGAAAGCAAGAGGGAGACACACACACACACACACACACACACACACTAATATGTTGTTCCACTTACATATGCATTCATTAGTTGATTATTGCATGTGCTGACTGGGAATAGAACCCACAACCTTGGTGTATCGAGAGGATGCTCCAACCAACTGAGCTACCCGGTCAGGGCTATAGCAATAGTCTTGAATAAAGTCTTCCCTGCCTGTTTAACTGGTCTGGGGCAGTTTTTCTTTTACATCACTTACCAAATTTTACCTTGGATATTATTAATCTTGTCTAGGTCAGTATATTGTTCGTAAATCTGATTAACAACAAACAAGGTTGAACGTGGTGCCTGATATTCGAATGTGACCCCTGCTTATAGATCATATGTTTAGAAGGAAAGAGCATTGCTTTAGGAGTCAGGTGGGACTTTGAATCTCACTCCTACCTACTACTACTTATGTTGCATTGAGAAAAAAATATTTGATTTCTCTGAACAATTTTTCTCAGCTGTAAAATAGAGATAACATAAACCTCCTTTCCAGATATAGTTTAACTGAGGGAAAATGTACACAGAGTAGGGGGAAATGAGCTAGTCTGCACTAAGCAAAGAGTTGAACAAGAACTTAGAGAGTAGCTGAGCTAACTTACTGGTAGGGAGTCAGAAAAATTCCCCAACATCTCTTACTGAAATCCTGAACACTCCTCCTGGTTGCTCTCCGCTCACTCTAAAAGAATAAGACCTTCTCAAGTTCTGGCTCCTCTTTGAGATGTTTCCTGCGACCATTCCTCCCCTTTCAGAGGCCTGGTTCTTTGGCTTCTCCTGTATTTCCACATAGTTGTCTTCTTACAAATAAAAGTTCCCTCATCTACTTCTATATTCTTAGCAACCAGTTACACTGTTTTAAATGTCTTCCATGAATTAGACTATTTTGGTCTAGTTAATTCTCCACCTCTGCCAAGCCACTTCTTTCTGGGGCAACCAAATACCTTCTTGATTTTCATCTGTTGTCCAAAATTACAGTCATACTCTATATTGTCACTGCTGAACAAGAAGACACGTTTGCAACCTGGGCAGAGCCTCCTGAGAGATTATGTACTGATGTTTGTCACTACAAAACAAAGGACAGAATCACTTGTCAAAGTGGAACATTACTGAAACATTACTGTGCTCCACCAAGGCATTGTCTTTTCTCCATAAGTAAATCAACAGCCCACTAAGCCAAAAAAGCACATTTGATTCAACCTCTTCAGTTTAAATTACATGAAACTGACACTTGGTATAACACAAAATTTACAATGGTCAGGGCTTAATTTAATTAGTCCCAACACTGAAATTTAATGAGGAAGTCTTAGAAGGCAATGATTTAAACTTTGCTAAAGAGCACCAGACATATACCAATGGTACCAAATAAATACTACTGGGATCACGATGAAAGTGATGACATTAAGTGAGTACATTTCTATCAGTAATCTGAAATAATAACAAAATTGAGATAAAATTATGATTTATTTTTTAACATGGACTTAATTATCAAACAGTATTGAGCAATTTCTGTAAACTTAGCACACGGCTACATGATGTAGGATGTTCCAAAACAGAATAATCCTAAACTCTGATTTCAAAGCACAGTGAGTAAGATATATATACTTTTAATCTATTTAAATACTGGTCTAGGAAAGAGGGCCTGAAGGGTTCTTCCTGAGATCACTGGGAATAGATCTAGTCTTTGTGAAATATGATCAAATATCTATA
Source organism: Molossus molossus (assembly GCF_014108415.1). Lineage (NCBI taxonomy): Eukaryota > Metazoa > Chordata > Mammalia > Chiroptera > Molossidae > Molossus > Molossus molossus. The sequence goes on from NW_023425401.1 coordinate 45,154,910, forward strand.
AAGGAAAATAAGAAGTTAAAGCAAATATAAACGTGGAAAAAGGAAAGTATGTTGGTTAGAAGAAAAATCGAAAACCAGGTCATGGGGCTGAGACTGTGTCTTGGGAGAGCACTGTGGAAGATATAAAGATACCTACCTACACATGAACAATGCAGTCTAGGTTGTAAGTGGCATTAGAAAGTCTTTGTAAAGGGAATAAAAGATAAAAGACATGTTTTAAGAAAATTTTCCATATAGAATGGGTTGGAGTAAGAAGGGACATAAATAGGAAGATTTATTGGGAAGTTGATGCAACAATACAATTTTCTTTAACACAATCAATATACTAAAAAGTGATTCAAGAACACATAATGAAGAATGAAAATAAGGTTTGGATGCCGAAGGAATTTCTAAGGAGAATGTAAATGTTTCAAACCCAGCTGCCTCTACCTGCTGAACAGCTTTTCCTTCCAACCACTTTCCTGGCCCTAATACCCGGGTCACCGCAACAATCTCCCAGTTGGTCTTACTCCTCGCTCATTATCGCACTGCAACCCTCAGTGTAACTTTAATGTCTGTGTCTGTCCAATATCCATCCTTAGCTTAATGCCATTCTTCTCCTTGTATTCAATAATTATTCAGTTTTGAGTTCTCCATATTCTGGCATTCTCCTAGCCCTCTGCATTTCTCCTCTCTGCCTTTTTGCCTCTTATGGCCATGATGCCCCTTCCTTCAGGACACAGCCCAGGCCCTTGAAGGAAGCCAAATAGGGTAGAGAGGGATAACTCCCCTACTCACCTCCATGTATTCCCTCTGCCATTACTCTCACCCCATTTATTTTCATTCCTTAATTGTCTCATTTTCTCTACTAAGGTATAAACTCAGAAAGAAGAAGGGTAATATTTAACATGTTTTTCACAATATCTCCTAGGACTAGAGCAGTTATTATAGTCATTGAAGTTATGTGATTTAACACTGAATACATGAATAAATAAATGGATATCCTAAAAATAAAAAGAAGGAAGGAAGAAAGAAGGAAGGAAGGAAGGAAGGAAGGAAGGAAGGAAGGAAGGAAGGAAGGAAGGAAGGAAGGAAGGAAGGAAGGAAGGAAGAAGGAAGGAAAGAAGGAAGGAAAGAAGGAAGGAAAGAAGGAAGGAAAGAAAGAAGAAAGAAAAGTACACTTGGGAGGTATTCTCAAAGAGACAACAATGAAATTAATGTGTGCTGACCAAAAACTGATGACAGCAGAGAACTAGAGATGGGTAACAGTTCAAGAAGTTAAATGATCAGGGACTATGTTCATATTCTGAAATAACAGTTCTTAAACCTTGGTGTGGATGAGAACAACCGGAGTGTTGCTTGTTGGCAAGGCAGAGTTAACAGATGTAAGGTTAACCTTAGAAATCTGAATGTTGAACAGTAGCCCCAGTAGCCCCAGGTGTGGCTGCTGCAGGATGATCCTGAGGCCACACAAAGACATACATTGAGACAGACTTGTAAAAAAAAAAAAATCTGTCTTTAATGCTCCAACTTTGGGTTGCTTTGCTATCTGAAAGTGTTCATATTTGTCCTTGAATTCTGCTTAATGCTGGTATTGCCCAATTAAAGAGAGAGAGAGGGAGGGAGGGAGAGAGAGAGAGAGAAAGAGAGAGAGAGGAAAAAGAAAAACCACTAAAATATAAAAAAGGGCCAAAGGTTGCAATACTAAAACAACAGAGCATAAAAATGACTGCTGAGTCATCCCTGCAGCTTACAGTGTGACTATTTTTCTGTAGAAAGTCTTTTTAAAGGTATCCTGGGTAAAAGAAACTTTTCATAAAAGCAGGTTTGCTATTTTGCTATATATCAGAATATCTGTTATGTTCCCAATGTAGGTATCCTTGATATCTCTGTGGCAGTATCATTCAAGCTAGTCACACTCTTGGCCAGTTTTATATAATATGTAACTTATTCACTGTACAAAATGAAACAGAGTTTCAGAGTTATCTATTTCAATCTTGAATGTTTAAAATATTAAGCTGGTTCTAACTTTCAACTGAAGATTATACTTATGTTTATTATTTCTGTGGGATCACTAATGTTCATGATTCTTCCAATACTATAAACCTTTCGATGGACAAATTTTTATCATTGCAAGAAATTAGTAATCTGTGAGTGAAGACTCACTGAAGAAATCTATTTCTTTAGAATAAAATGACTAATAAAAGCTGTCGATATATTTAACACAATTAACTTCTCAAAAAAATTTGTGTAAAAATTTTCAAGTTTAATGGCATTAGTCTTATTAACCAATCTATATTTTATTCGGAATATACAGCACCTGTGAGGCACTGTTAAATCTTATAACTTCAGTTCCCTCTGGTGGCAGAACATTCAAAATGACACTGTCAGCAACTCTGGAGGGAGCTGTGGGTTCACTTGCAGTTACATCCTTGAGATAAGAAATACAAAGGATTTATTCTACATTGAGATGATTTGGAAAGAGCTTCTCACCAACATCCTTGGGGAAAATAACTCTTGCTAAAGATGGAAAAGAGATGATGGTTATTTTATACTGTTTATATATAGATTTCAACATAAAAAAAAAGTTAAAGAGTTACTTCACTGAAGTTTAATAATGTATTTTGGCAGCTGTTTTGGACAGTATTTTCAAATTACATTTCTCAGGTGAAAACAAAGGCAGAGACAAGAATCAAAGAAGACAATGCAGGAGAATAAAGATAAAGAGGAGAATCCTCCACCTTGTTCATCAGAAGAGTCTCTTAGGCATAAAATCATTGGGCAAGGTAACATAAAGACGAACTTATATAGATAAAGTTTTATTTTAAGTTTCTTTAAAAACTAGGAATATTTCAGGTAATTTGCGGCGATTGAAAGTCCAAAAATCTAAGTGAATTATAGAAGTTTCACATCTAGTCAAGGAGCAGAACCAGGATTTAACTCCTAACTTCTGACTCTAAATTCATTTTATTATTTTTTTCAAATAGGTTTTTATTGATTTTTAGAGAGAGAACCAGGGAAAAGAACAGAGAGAGAAAGAAACATCAATGTGAGAGAGAAATATCGATTGGTTGCCTCCCACACCTGGACCAGAGATTGAGCCTGAAACCTGGGCAAGTGCCCCGACGGGAATGACTCAGCCACCTGAGCCACACCAGCGAGGGCTAAATATTTTATTGACATATTACAGTTTACAAATTCAAAGTCTCGAGCTGGGAAGGACAAAAGAGAATTATTTGTTACTGTATATGAGGCATATGCTTAAAAGAACCCCAGATATGTGATCAAATGGCTGAACATGTTCTATTTTCTGTAACATGAAGCTTAAATATGCTACGGATTTTTGTAACCCAAGTGAAATGAAGATTCTAAAATATAATCATGTGTGCTTTTGCTTCCGAATATTTAAGTCAAGAAATCTGAATCTCAAGGTTCAAGAATTGTAATAATCCAATAGGATATGGTTTTACTTTAAATTCCTTCCAATCCACAGATTTTAAAAGTCATTTGGAAGTGTAAATGTCAAGGAGATACATATAAATACATCAAACATTGTGTGTGTGTAAGAGGGTTTACCATTGGCCCTCAGTTTTCAACTTTTTCAAACAATAATAAAGCAGAAAGCATCCCTAAATTGACCAAAAGACAACTATAATTTATGTATTAGTTGGTATAGTAATTTTTGCTATTTAGCTGCCAGCAGCCACTGCCCACTTTCACTCCTCCTCCTTTCAGTGGCACAGCGTGTGAGGTAATAATGGCCGATACGCACACTAGCAATCTGTTAGGGGGCTATGGGGAAGTTCCTTGCTTTTAAAAGGAAACATAAAAAATTTGAATTCTTAAGGGAACTACATACTTCTGGATTTCTTACCATGTATTAATAAATATGCTCACTGTTTAGACCATTAGTTGGCTTTTTTGTTACTTGTAGTAAAAAAAAAAATGCTGACATAACGTCTCTGAGCTTTTACCTTTTATAATAGGGTCAGCTCCATAGAAAATATTAAGATGAAGTAGGTCAGATTAGTCTTTACCAACCTCCCCTGGTTAATAGACTCTTCACAGCCCAAATTATTCTCATCTACTAACCTGTAGCCCCTTACTGATACTTACAAATGCATTAAAAAAATCTGTAAAAAAAAAACCCAAAACTGTAAGGCATAGACTGCCTTTAGGTAGTTTCTAATATGGGACTCCAAATGATTCAGTATGGTCCTGGACACTCCACTAGATCACACATGCTTAATAGTGGTTCAGTACACTGTCCTTTTCCAATTTCTCACCCTCCTACACATGACCTATTTCCTTAGATGGGTCAATCTCTTTCTCTCCCTCCCCATCCCCCCCTCCTTCCCTTCCTCTCTCTCCCTCCCAACCTCCCTCTCTCTCTCCCCTAATAGATATAACGTGATTGATACAATGGGAGAATTAAGTCACAATAAAAATATTATTCCTATTAAAATAATTTAAATTATTTCATTTCATTATGTTATCTTTCAGAACTCAGTTCCCTTTTAAGAACATCAGTATGTCCAAGGGTTCAGTTGTATTTGCCACATAGTCCCGGGTAATAAACATCTACTACATACACCTAAATCCTTTGCATACAGACAAATATGCGCTTGTCCCCTAAGTAAGGCCTCTGTTTTGAATTAAAAATATAGTAAATGTTCTGGAAGATAAAGGGAGTTTATTCATGGGCAGGAAGAAGTATCTTAGCATCTGAACTTAGGTTGTAAATCTTCATAGAAGATTTTTATATACATATGTATGGCCTGAATTTTTACGAGCATATAATTATATACCACTTTTATATTTTTAAATAATAATATAAGATTGACCAGAAACTAGAATGAAGGAGAAACACTGAGAAAGAAGTCATATTCTGGCAAGAATCTATTATTCCCATAATAGAACTTTTCAGCATATTATAAGAGACTTTGGCCATGAGATCTAAATGTATATGTAAAAAAACAATAGAATAATAAAAAGTATACTTCTTTGCTCTAATTTTATTAAGTTGTATTATAGGCATAGTTTAAATGACAAAAATATTTATTTAAATTAACTTCTACATGACAGAAAAGCAAAAAGAAGTAGAATAAATTCAACTCCAAATTTCTTGACTTTAATGAGGTTAATTTGCCTTTCTATATTGCAATATTCATTTTTTCTTTATAATTCCGATTTAATGAAGAAAAACTTTTACAATGAAGTAGTAAAATAACAAAGGAAGAATGTTCTATAAACCAGCCAGAGGAATATTATTCTTACAGCATAACAACAAATGTCTGTATCCTTTAATTCATACTATGAAGAATAGTTCAATTATTTTAAATACATCCTGTCATTCACTTTACAACCTTCAGTGATTTTAACAACTCAAATTTCAATGCACACATTGACATTATTATATGTTTAAGAGACTTCTCTCTTTAGAACCTCATATTTTAAATTGCCTAATCTACAGGTTTGGTAATAATTTGTTAAGACAAGAAGGTGAAAATATAATAATGCAAATGCTGTGAAAGTAGTGAAGAAAATGTCTTAATAAGATGAATTTTAGCCCTGGCCGGTTTGGTTCAGCGGTTAGAGCGTCGGCCTGCGGTCCTGAGAGACTCGGGTTCGGTTCCCGCTAGGGGCGCATGCCTCGGTTGCAGTTTGTCCCCGGCCCTGGTCGGTTGTGCGGGTGGCAGCCACTCGATGTGTTCCTTTCACATCGATGTTTCTCTCTCTCTGTTCCTCTCTCTCCCTCCAACTCTACCTGAACAACAACAACAAAAAAGATGAATTCTATCCATGTAAGAAAATTACATTTAAAGTATCTGTATGCTGAATTGCTTTCCGTTATAATTTTGACAAGGTGACCTATTGTTAATTGCATTACACAAATTTTAAGTGTCCAATTTAAATATCAATTATTAAAACTGCAGCACTTTCATTGTTATAATAAAAATAACATTCCTTGATTTTAAACCTGGCAACCACAGACTTTTAAAAATATCTATTTCTCTCTAGTTTTCAAATCTGACTTTCGTTCAAGAGAGTGCCCATACTGATTATGCATGCCTGCTATTCTTATACACTTCCACTTTCAAAAATACTTTTTAACAGACTCCAATATCTGAGTAAAAAGCTACTTACTTCAAAGTCTGATGATTATCTCTGATTTAAAACAGTCGTCAAACACCTTGTCAGAATCTGCCAGTGGATAGCTTTAGGCAACATGTTGCTAACAATGCCCCACAGGGCTACAGGAGAAAGGGTTCTCTATCAAATGCAGCACCTCCCCTTTTTCTTTCTTTTTTCAAAATTTATCTTTCTTTTACCATTGAAAGTATTACAGATGTCTCTCCTTTTTCCACCCATTGAAACCCCCCACCCAGACCTTCACCACAGTGTTATCTTTGTCCAGTGGGTATGCACACATGCATATCAGTTCTCTGGTTTATCTCTTCCCTCCCCCACCCCCTCTCCCTCTGAGGTTCCTCAGTCTGTTCCCTGCTTCCGTGCGTGTCTCTGGATCTGTTTTGTTCGTCAGCTTATTTTTATCTTCAGAGTACTAAAACCTTGAGTCCATGGCTTAATATGATTAGCACCACATTTTACTGTATGCAGAGTACACTCGCAGACTGGTTTCTGTAGGATCTTCTTTTATAATGAAGGGCAAAAGTAATATCACTGAAGAAAAATCCATGATATTCTGAGAACTCCCCTCTCCCCAAGTGAGGTTATCATTCTTTAAACCTCTCGCCCTGGGTTTTAGAACCACAGGAGTTACACAGAAAGCCACAGGAGAGGGCTACATTAAATTCCTTAATGTGTTTATTCAATCAATCAAAAAGTTTTACTGAACATCTGCTGTATGTCAGGCAGTAAACATTCAAAAATGACTAGGGTAGTTAGAGACTACTGACCTAAGGGGGTTTAGTGGGGAAGATAGTCAATTCAGCAAAAACTAGAAGTATGGCCTTTAAGCAGGCACAGGCAATAGCTAACTTAACTCGCATGAGAGGAAGAGGAAAATCTTCCAGAAGGAAATGGCATGCATTTAATCTGAAACCCCAGAAGAAGCCAGGAAAGGAGGAAGTGTTTGAACTTTTTTCAGATGTGGTTTGTGTTTGGGCAAATTAAATAGCAGAGGAAATGGAAGTATTACTCATAAACTACTCAGTACATGCTAGAAGTTTTATATTTATCATCTCATTTAAATTTTGGAACTAACCATCAGTGAACTGGATAGTATCCCCATTAACAGAAGAGGAGATCCAGCTCAGAGAGGCTTGATAAAGGGCCCAAGTTCATTCAGCTTTTAACCAGGAAAGCTGGTACATCCAACCTTAAGGGCATTGCTCTCTTCACCCGGCACAATTCCCTACTATTCCAAAAAAAGAGAGAGAGAGAGAATATATATTTTTTAAAAGTAGTAATAATAATATAAACAAACAGCATAGATTAAGCTCTAGACCACACAACCATTGTCATTTTCTTCAACTGAGTATTTCTTTCGTTTACAAGGCTGGAGTAGAATTATGTTGAGCCTTTTCTCAGGGCTACAAAAGCCTTTGGGTTACACACTCTGTCACTATGACTTACTGTTCTTCAGGTGTGATGCAGACTAGTCCAGGGATCCCTGTCCCAACTGTCCCTATACCCTCTACTAGCTTCACAGACCAAAACTTCATGTCACACCAGCCCTGCATGTTGCTGATTCCTCTCTTGAGATTATCAAGGAGAAATGATAATGGTCTCCTTGAAACTGGCAACCGGGTTGGCAGCAAGGAATGGTGCAGCATTTTCCTATAGATGTTCTTTAGACCCTGGCTCCTCCAAGTGTGATCCTTGAACCTGCCTTACCTGGGAGTTTATTGAAAACATAGAATTTCCAATTTCATCCCAGACTTACTGAATTAGAATCTATATTTTTAATAAAATCCCCATGTAATTCTTTAACACTTTAAAATTTGGGAATCTGTCGTTTAGAACAGGAATGCTGCTCTATATTAATAAATGCAAGTTTTCTCCTACAGGGTTTCTACATTCTTTAAAACGTTAATATTCAGTGGCATCCCTTTCCAATAGTTGCATACTATTTGCAGATATGGAGAATGAAGGAATAGAGAAAATGATAGGACTATTAACTTGGAAAATATATATTTTTAGAACATTTACTATTTCACTACATTTAATACAGGTTGAATTTGTTTGAAGTAATACATTTAATTTTAAGGTTGTTTACATTTTTCTGCCATAATAAACAATCCTTTTACACATGGATTTCTGTACATACTTTTCAATGTTCCTAGGATACATTCCTATAATAGGAATTTCATAGTAAAAGAAATTATCATTTTACCAACTGTTAAGTATTAATAAGTTTTGATATTAGAACCAGGGACATAATTAAGATGTCCTGGAGATCTTAGAAAAATTAAGAGATTTGGTGTATATCTGAATATAGAACAGAAAAGTTAAAGAGAAAAGACAGTCACTTTATTGACATTAAAGTGACAGCTACACTATAGCTGTGACTCAGAGTGAAGAATGATGCCTTTGTGGTTGAACCAGGCATTAAAACCAGACATCAAGTGAATTGTTTTGAAAAGACTAGCTTTTTTTTTTTTTTAAGTTAGTGCAGTTCTCATACCATATGAGCTGCCAGACTTGGGCTTCTCTCTCTGGCACAGAGCACTTTACCAAACAGCAAAGCTATAGCTTATGGAGCCAACTGAAACTGGAATCACATTTACAGACCCTTGGCAAATCAAACACCACATATGCGCCACTTTCATATCCTAATACACTGTATCTAAGCTGTCCAAGCCCTCGTGTGAATATAGCCTTCTGCTCCTCTGCAGAGCAGAGAGCTGCACATCCACCTGCAATCCATTTGCTGCAGAGCCCTGAGCACGTGGGCACTTCTTCCCCATGGCCAAGCAAGGCTTTGCCCGGAGATAGTATATGCTCCTCTCTCTCTTTCTCTTTCTCTCACTACTAAATATGAAATATTACCACTAAAATTATGTTCCAGGACAGCAACTGTTAACATCTCGGAGGGCTAATAGAAATGTAAAATTTGCTACATTTTGAAATCATATCTCAATAGACTAGATGCTTAATATTTGCTAACACCTTCAGGACAAGGTCATGAGATTTAATATGTACCTCATATTACTGAAATAGAGAAATCAATTAAGTAACAGATCAGATACCCATCAATCCTCTCTGAAGACTAGTATTGATGACTAGTAACATAAGAAATTATAGTTATTTCTGCATATGAATCACCTGATATTATCAGACAAAGATACCAAGACATTATCTTTAGTGGTAAAAGAGAATAAACATGGAGATTAATTTCTTGAACTCAGTCACCGCTAGGCTAGGACAGAGAGACCATCCAGTTTTCAAGATAATGTCACTTGGGAGTTGATTTAATTATCCTACAGCATTTAGAATTTGATATATAATTTCTGTTTCTGCAATGTATTTCTAGAAACCTTAAAACATTTTTACATAGAAAACAATTTTAAAAACCTGATTTAGGTTATAGTTTCTCTTCATTTAACCCTTGCTTAAATATTTTGCAGAATTCCAACGCTCCCTCTTTTGTTTCCTAACTGATCTATCATCTCTCAAGACTTTCGGCTATTACCTTTAATACAATATTACAAAATCTGTACTTCCAGCCCCACCTCAACTCTACAGCTTTAAAAATTTTATATTAGCTATCTACTGCATATTAGCAAATGATCTTGTTAATTTAACAAATATTTTTACTGGCTTTTCAGGATTCTAATGTTATTGCCATTACTGGTTACAGTGGTGAGCAAAACACATATAGTTTCTGTCTTCACGAAACTCATATTCTCGTACCAAATAACAGCCTGAAAAATAATACATTAAAAGCTAAACTTACCACTTTTCCTTGCAAACTAAACTTCAATCATTGTTACATTAATGTGGTTAACAAAACTGGAGAACATATGTGTGTGTGTGTGTGTGTGTACATTTTTTCATTTAAAAATATTCTTTCTGATTTTGAAAGGCTGATTTAAAAAATGAGCATGTAATTACTAGGCCCATTTTCTCTTTTTTGCTACATATTGGGATTTCTCCAATGCCTGTGGAACACACCAATCCATATGTCCATTGGTACCAAAAGTGTAACATTCCTCCATGTTCACCCAAAAGTTTAATTTCCTTATTTTTTTTAGCTTAATTAATGTAGAGTTCTAGGTTTGAAGGTACATAAATGAATAAAATATACTTTAAACTCCTGCATTTAAACAACCATTAAATTCTCATGAATAATGACCAAATCATTGGGAATCTTATGGAAAATATCTTTATGTGCTCTCTCCTCCCTCACCCTCTCCCTCCTCCTTCCCCCTTTATCTCTCAAATAACCTCTCTATTAAGATACAATACACACACCATAAATATAGAGTTTATAGACACTTCGGGGGCATATATTTCAATGGCTTTTAGTTATTTTCATAGCTGTGCAACCAGCACCATGATTCATTTCAAAACATTTCCATCATCCCAGAAAGAAACCCTATACCTATGAGTAGTTGCTCGGTATGTTCCCCTTTTCCCAGCCCCTTGCAAATACCAATTTACTTTCTGGATTTGCCTATTCTGGACAATTCATATAAATAGAATTGTACAACATGTAGCCTTTAGTGTTTGATTTTTTCCCACTTAGAATAATTTTTTCAAGTTCGTTTATGTTGTAGTTTATATCAGTACTTCATTCCATTTTATGGATGAATAATATTCCTATATATATATAGTAAGAGAGAGTACAATATATTTATCCATTTACCCACCAATGTGCATTTAGGCTGTTTCCACCTTTTAGTTATTTTGAATAATGCTGCTGGAAATAGCCATACGAGTTTCTGTGTGGACATGTTTTCAGTTCTTTTTGGTATATACCTACATCATATGGTAATTATGTTTGACACATTAAGAAAATGCCAAGTTGTTTTCCAAATGGCTCTGCTATTTTAAAATCCCACTATTAACATATCAGTGTTCAAATTTCTTCACATCCTCATCAACATTTGTTATTTTCTTTTTTTTTTTTTTTTTTTTTTTGAAATTTTTATTTATTTATTTTTTTGTTACAGATATTTTACCTTTTTACCCCATTGGCACCCCCCACCCCACCCTCCCTCTACCCTGTCCCCGGCTTAGTTGTCCATGTCCATTGGTCATGCATACATGCATATAAGTTCTGTGGTTTATCCCTTCCCACCCCCCCACCCCCCATCCCCTCTTCTGAGGGATGTCAGTCTGTGCCCCACTTCCATGTGTCTGGGTCTACTGTATTCCTCAGACTGTTATGTTCATTATATTCCGTATATAAGTGAGATCATGTGGTATTTGTCCTTCTCTGCTTGGCTTCTTTCACTTAGGATAATACTTTCCAGGTCCCTCCATGTCGTCTCAAAGGATAAGAGATCTTTCTTTCTTACCGCTGCATAGTATTCCATTGTGTATATGTACCACAACTTTTTGATCCATTCGTCTACTGGTGGACACTTGGGCTGTTTCCAGATCTTAGCTATTGTAAATAGTGCTGCTATGAACATGGGGGTACATATATTCTTCCTGCTTGGTGTTTCAGGCTTCCTAGGGTATATTCCCAGCAGTGGGATCACTGGGTCAAATGGAAGTTCAATATTTAATTTTTGAGGTAGCACCATATTGTTTTCCATAGCGGCTGCACCAGTCTGCATTCCCACCAGCAGTGTATTAGAGTCCCCTTTTCTCCACACCCTCGCCAACACTTGTTTGATGATTTGTTGATGGCTGCCATTCTGACAGGTGTGAGGTGATACCTCATTGTTGTTTTAATTTGCATCTCTCTGATGATTAGTGATGTTGAGCATTTCTTCATATGTCTCTTGGCCATTTGTATGTCCTGTTTGGAAAGGTGTCTATTCAGCTCCTCTGCCCATTTTTTAATTGGGTTCTTTGTCTTCCTTTTGTGGAGTTGTATGAGCACTCTGTATATATTGGAAATTAACCCCTTATCTGATACATCATTGGCAATGATGTTCTCCCATACAGTGGGTTGCCTTTCCATTTTGATGATTGTTTCTTTTGCTGTGCAGAAGCTTTTTAGTTTGATGTAGTCCCATGTGTTCATTTTCTCCTTTATTTCTGTTGCCTTAGGTGATGTATCAGTGAAAATTCTGCTCCGTATGATGTCCGAAATTTTGTTGCCTACATTTTCTTCTAGAATTTTTATGGATTCACGGGTCACACTTAAGTCTTTTATCCATTTTGAGTTTATTTTTGTGTATGGTGTAAGTTGATGGTCTAGTTTCATTTTTTTGCATGTAGCTGTCCAATTTTCCCAACACCATTTATTAAAGAGGCTGTCTTTACTCCACTGTATGCTCTTGCCACCTTTGTCAAATATTAATTGAGCGTATTGCCTTGGGTCCATTTCTGGGCTTTCAGTTCTGTTCCACTGGTCTATATGCCTGTTCTTGTGCCAGTACCAGGCTGTTTTGGTTACAGTCGCTTTGTAGTATAACCTGATATCTGGTATTGTGATCCCTCCAACTTTGTTCTTCTTTTTCAAGATTGCTGTGGCTATTCGGGGTCTTTTTTGGTTCCATATGAACTTTTGAAGTATTTGTTCTAGTTCTATGAAATATGTCGTTGGTATTTTGATGGGGATTGCATTGAATCTATAGATTGCTTTGGGTAGTATGGACATTTTAATTATGTTAATTCTTCCAATCCATGAACAGGGTATGTGCTTCCACTTTTTTATATCTTCCTCTATTTCTTTTTTCAATGACCTGTAGTTTTCTGCAAATAGGTCCTTTACTTCTTTGGTTAAGTTTATTCCTAGGTATCGTAATTTTTTTGGAGCGATGGTAAATGGGATTGTTTTTTCCGTTTCTCTTTCTGTGAGCTCATCATTGATGTACAAGAATGCTGTCGATTTCTTGACGTTAATTTTGTATCCTGCTACTTTGCCAAATTCATTTATTAAGTCTAATAGATTTTTGATGGATTCTTTAGGGTTTTCTATGTATAATATCATGTCATCTGCAAATAATGACAGTTTCACTTCCTCCTTTCCAATTTGGATCCCTTTTATTTTTTCTTCACGTCTGATTGCTGTGGCTAAGACTTCCAGTACAATGTTAAATAAGAGTGGCGAAAGTGGACATCCCTGTCTTGTTCCTGTTCTTAATGGAAATGTTTTTAGTTTCTGTCCATTGAGTATGATGTTGGCTGTAGGTCTTTCATATATGGCCTTTATTATGTTGAGATATGATCCCTCTATTCCTACATTGCTGAGTGTTTTTATCAGAAATGGATGCTGGATTTTGTCGAATGCTTTTTCAGCATCTATTGATATGATCATGTGGTTTTTATTCTTCATTTTGTTTATGTGGTGTATCACGTTTATTGATTTGCGAATATTGTACCAGCCTTGCATCCCTGGAATGAATCCCACTTGGTCGTGGTGAATAATTTTTTTGATGTATTTCTGGATCCGATTTGCTAGTATTTTGTTCAGGATTTTGGCGTCTATGTTCATCAGGGATATTGGCCTGTAGTTTTCTTTCTTCGTAGTGTCTTTTTCTGGTTTTGGAATTAGAATTATGCTGGCCTCATAGAATGTGGTTGGAAGTCTTCCTTCTTCTTGAATTTTTTGAAATAGTTTGAGGAGAATGGGTGTTAGTTCTTTTTTGAATGTTCGGTAAAACTCCCCTGTGAAACCATCTGGGCCTGGGCTTTTGTTTGCTGGGAGAGTCTTGATTACCTCTTCAATTTCCTTAGTTGATATTGGTCTGTTCAAGTTTTCTATCTCTTCCGGGAATAGTTTTGGGAGACTGTGTGTTTCTAGAAATTTGTCCATTTCGCTGAGATTGTTGAATTTGTTGCCATATAGTTGTTCATAGTAGTTGTTAACGATCTTTTGTATTTCCGTGGTGTTGGTTGTTACTTCTCCTCTTTCATTTCTGATTTTGTGTATTTGGGTTCTCTCTCTTTGTTTCTTGGTGAGTCTAGCTAAGGGTCCATCTATCTTGTTTATCTTTTCGAAAAACCAGCTCTTTGTTTCATTGATCCTTTGAATTGTTTTTTTGGTCTCTATGTCATTTATTTCTGCTCTGATCTTTACTATTTCCTTCCTTCTACTTGCTCTGGGGTTTTCTTTTTGTTTGCTTTCTAATTCTTTAAGCTGTGAGGTTAGACAGTCAATTAGAAATTTTTCTTGTTTTTTGAGGTAGGCCTGTAGTGCTATGAACTTCCCTCTCAGAACTGCTTTCGCTGCATCCCATAGATTTTGTGTTGTTGTGTGTTCATTTTCATTGGTTTCCAGGAAGTTTTTAATTTCTTCCTTGATCTCCTCGGTGACCCATTCATTGTTTAATAACATGCTATTTAGCCTCCATGTGTTGAAATGTCTTTGCATGTTCTTGTTGCAATTGATTTCTAGTTTCATGCCATTGTGATCTGAGAAGATGCTTGATATGATTTCAATCTTCTTGAACTTGTAGAGATTTAGTTTGTGTCCTATCATGTGGTCTATCTTTGAGAATGTCCCATGTGCACTTGAGAAGAATGTGTATTCTGTAGTTTTGGGGTGTAATTCTCTGTAGATATCTATTAAATCCATTTGGTCTAGTGCTTCATTTAGAGTCTCTGTTTCCTTGCTAATTTTTTGCCTAGAGGATCTATCCAGTGCTGTCAACGGGGTGTTGAAGTCCCCTGCTATGATTGTATTGTTGTCGATTTCTCCTTGGAAGTCCTCCAGAAGATTTTTAATATATTTTGGTGCTCCTATATTGGGTGCATATATGTTTATCAAGGTTATATCTTCCTGTTGGATAGATCCTTTCAATATTATGTAGTGGCCGTCTTTGTCTCTAGTTATGATCTTCATTTTGAAATTTATTTTATCAGATATGAGAATTGCTACCCCAGCTTTTTTTTGCTTTCCATTTGCTTGGAAAATTTTTTTCCATCCCTTCACTTTCAACCTATGTGAGTCTTTTGTTGAGAGGTGGGTCTCTTGTAAACAACATATAGATGAGTCATGCTTTCTTATCCAGTCAGCTACTCTGTGTCTCTTTATGGGAGCATTCAATCCATTTACATTTAAGGTGATTATTGATATGTACTTATTTATTGCCATTTTTGTTTAGTGTGGTTCTATTTTTCTTCCCATTTCTACTGCTAATTACAGCAGTCCTTTTAACATTTCTTGCAGTGCTGGTTTGGTGCTAATGTATTCCCTTAGCTTTTTTTGTCTGGGAAGCTCTTTATTTGATCTTCTATTTTGAATGATAGCCTTGCTGGGTAGAGTAGTCTTGGATTCAGATTCTTGGTTTTCATGACTTTGATTACTTCATGCCATTCTCTTCTGGCCTGTAGTGTTTCTTGTGAGAAGTCAGCTGAGAGCCTTATGGGGTTCCCTTTGTAGGTAACCTGTTGCTTATCTCTTGCTGCTTTTAGGATTCTCTCTTTGTCTTTAATTTGTGGCATTTTAATTACTATGTGTCTTGGTGTGGGCCTGTTTGGGTTCTTCTTACTTGGGACTCTCTGTGCTTCTTGAACTTGAATGCCTTCTTCCTTCACCAAATTAGGGAAGTTTTCTCTCACTATTTTTTTGAATATATTCTCTATCCCTTGCTCCTTTTCTTCTTCTTCGGGGACTCCTATGATGCGAATATTATTACGTTTCCAGGTGTCCCATAGTTCTCTTAAGCTGTCTTCCTGTTTTTTAATAGTTTTTTCCTTTTGTTTTTCTGATTGGTTGATTTTTTCTACCCTGTCTTCTAATTCACTGATCCGGTCCTCAGCTTCCCCTACTCTGCTTTTTAAACCTTCCAATGTGTTTTTCATTTCGGATATGTCATTTTTTATCTCTTCTTGTTGGTTTTTAATTTCCATTTGGCTTATTTTCAGTGTCTCTATGTCCTTACTCATGCTGTTCAGCTTCCTCAAGATCATGGCTCTGAATTCTAGCTCTGTTAACATGCCTAATTGCTCCACATTGATCTCATCTTCGGTGGAGGTGTCTTGCTCTTTCATTTGGCTTCTGTTTCTGTGTTTCACCATTTTAGCTATCACTCTGGGCTTTGGAGCCTGTCAAGTTCTCCCTGTGGGTGTTGGTGTTCTGCTGTTTGTGGCTCCCTCTCCTGTGTTTAGATGAGCGAGGGAGGACCCGCGTTGAACACCACTGTCAAGTCTTACTTTCCTGGTTAAAGTTGCCAGCCCAGGAAACGTACTGTTATCCTCTAGCTTTTTGCCTGGAGGCTAGCAGTCTAGGTTAATTGACCAGTTTTGGGTTGTCAGTTGATTGAAAAACTCCCTCTGGTGCTCAGCCAAGGGGCTTTCAGGAGGGTGGGGCAGGTGCTGGTTGTTAGTGAGCCTCAATTAGCACTTCAATGGCCCACAGGGTGGGGTTGGATCTCCGAGGGAGGGGCTGCTGCCTCTCCTCAGAGCCCTGGAAAGGAGCAATGTGGAGAGGTCCCGAGTGGCTGCACTCAGCCAAAGCTCCGAGCGCCCTCCAAACCCCGAGTGTCCCGACACAGTTCCAGTCCAGTCCGCCCTCCCTCCGCCGGAGCCCAAGGTGAGTGGCTGTGGCTGTTTCAGCCTCTGTCCCGGCTGCGCTGCGGGGCCGCCTGGGAGTGTAACCCACTGGCGCCGCTTATAGCTCAGGCCGCTGCCGAGCTGCCGACCGTGCGCTCCCAGCCCCGTCTCGCGCCTTCGCAAGCCTACCGGGATGGAGTCAGTCAGTGTCCCTCGTTGTATGGTCCTCGCAAGCTGCTTTTCTGTTGGTTTTTCCCGTCGATTTGTCTGTGTTATAGTTGTAATTCCAGTTTGGTTCTGGGAGACGGTCTGTGTAGCTCCGTTCACTCCGCCGCCATTTTTCCAGGATCTTCTCGTTATTTTCTTTTTTAAAACGTCATGTGAAGTGGTATCACATTGTGTTTTTTATTTATGTTTCCATACTTACTAGTAATCTTGAGCATCCTTTTATGTGCTTATTGGCCATTTGTATGTTTTCTTTAAAGAAATGTCTATTTAGACACATTTTAAAAGATGATTTGTCTTTTTATTTTTGAATTGTTAGAGCTCTTTATATATTCTGAATACAATCCTTTATCAGACACATTATTGGCAAATATTTTCACCTATTTTGTGGAATGCTTTTCACTTTCTTGAAGCAAATTTTTAAATAATTTTTATGAAGTCTATTTATCCACATGTTACCTTTTATCACTTGTACTTTTGTGTCATGTCCAAGAAACTATTGCCAACCCAAAGCAATGGAGATTTACTGTTGTTGTTTTTTTTCTATAGTTTTATAGTTTTAGCCCCTATATTTTCAGAATATGATTCACTTTTAGTTAATATTTGTATGTGATGTGAGGCAGATCCAATTTCATCCTTTTACATGTGGATATCCAGTTAGTCAGGAAAATTTGTTGAAAAGAGAGTTCTTTTCCCTTTGAATTGACTTGTCAACTTTGTCAAAATTAATTGACCATAAATATAAGGGTTTACTTATTGACACTCTGTTACAATGTATTGATCTATATGTGTAGCTTTTTGCTAGTGCAACACTGTTTTGATTACTGTAGCTTTGAGGTAAGTTTTGAAACTGGGAAATGTGAGTCCTTTAAGTTTGTTATTTTCAAGATCATTTTGCTTACTCTGAGTCCCTTGCATTTCCATATGAATTTTAGATCACCTTGTAAATTTCTATAAAATGGCAGCTGGAATAATAATAGGGATTTGCACTGAATCTGAGAATCCATTTAGGAAGTGCTACAATCTCAACAAGATCAGGATATCTGTTTCCTCTTTTTGTTTCTTATGTCACCGCTGTGTTTGGTTTGCCAATACCTCCAAGCGAGTTTGTTGCTTAAAAGGCTTCCCACTGTACTTTGGATTAATTTCAAATTCCTTACTAGGGCCTACAATGCTTTCTGTAGGTGGGTACCTACTCTCCTCTTTGACCTGATCTTATAGCTCCCCTACTTCTTTATTGCTTCGGTGGTTTTCTCTCTGATCCTGGACAGGCTATGTTTGTTTCTATATCAGATCCTTTGCTCTTTCTGTTCCCTCTGTTTATTTATTTTATTTATTTATTTATTTATTTTATCCTCACCCGAGGACATTTTTCCATTTTTTATTCAGATAGAGTGGGAGGGAGAGAGAGAAAGAGAGAAACATTGACGTGAAAGGGATACATCGAGGGGCTGCTACCCTCACGACCCAACCAGGGCCGGGACAAACTGCAACTGGGGTACGTGCCCTTAGCGGGAACCGAACCCGGGTCTCTCTGGACCGCAGGGCGATGCTCTAACTGCTGAGTCAAACTGGCCAGGGCTGTTCCTCTGTTTAAAATCCTCTTCCCTGGAATCTTTCGACACCTGGCCTCATTTTATCACTTAAGTCTTAGTTATGTGCCACTTTCCCAAGAGGTTTTTGCTGCTAAGTACACCCTCTAGTATGTTGCAAAACTCCTACCCCCTCCACTCCTTTGGTGTATTCTGTCATATTACTTCTATTTTATTTCCTTCACAGTACTTATAAGTATATGAGACTATGTCATTTATTGTTTGCTTCTTTATTGTCCGGCTTTTTGCCTGACAAACAAACTACATCATCTTAAACAATGCTTGATATAATTTTTATTAATAAGTATGCTGAAAGCTGTTGCATGGATTCCTGTGATTAGCTTCAATATATTTTCTCAAGTAATAAGTATAGTAACCATAGTAGTTAACACCTGTCCAGCACTTACATGTTAGTCTTTGCAGCTAAACGTATGTGAAATCATACATTATCTACTTTAATCTTCAATGTAACATAAGTTGGGTACTATCATTCATCCCAATTTAACTGATGAAGAATCATTGGTTTAGGAGGTTAAATAACTTAGTCAAGATTATTGGTCAAGTGACAGCCATTATTCAAATCTGTGTGTTCTGGATGCAAAGACTGCCTATGTATCTTCTAGGGCCTTAGTGACTAAATAAGCATTTATTTAAAGACTTTTATGCTTTAGGCCTTAAGTGGGAGCTATGCATACAAAGACCATTGCCTTTAAAGAATTCTATACATAGAAAATATCAAAGAAAATATATGCTGAGGTCACTTAGTAGATAGTTTTTGATACCTTGTGGACAAGTTTATTCGTTACTGTCTTTGAACATAGTAGATGATACCAGACTTATCAAGTCATCATATAATTTAATTGTTCTATATTTCAATATACTTAAAAACTAAATTATGCTAGATTTTTTAAGTGTGTAAAATTAATAAACTTCCCTGGAGAATAAAAATAACTATTTTTAAATATTTTTATTGATTATTTTAGAGAAAGAGAAAGAGAAAGGAAGAGAGAGAGAAAAACATCTATGTAAGAACAAAACATCAATTGGCTGCCTCCTGCACACCCCCTACCAGGACTAAGCCTGCAACTTGGCATGTGCCCTGACTGGGAATTGAACCAGCAACCTTTTAGTGCACAGGATGACACACAAGCAACTGAGCCACACCATCCAGGGCAAAAATATCTATTTTAAATGGCATTTTATTTGCCACAAAATCTAACAGCAATTCCAACTTTCACAGAAAACTAAAAAATTTAAAACATTAAAAAACAAACAAAAAAAGGTAAATGACATGCTTAATTAGAAATCTATCATTTAGAAACTTGAGAGGTAATTTCTTCTTTCCTGATGCCAAAAGAAGTGTTAATATATTTTAAGACTAGTGTATAGATATGGAAGGAAAAGACAAAGACTGCAGAATACATTACTTCACTTAAGCATGAAATCAAGACAAGATGTTATTTAAAGATAAAATAATAAGTATAATCATGTGAAATAAATCCAGAGGAAGAAATAATATACAATACAATGTTAAGATTTTCTCGTTATAACTATTTACAATGTTCATAGCACATTATATTTGTTACATATATAATCGCTTTTGAATTATCCCTTTAAAAACTCCTTTAGGCAAGGTAAAACCAATGGAAAATGATTAATAAACATTCCATTTTAGCAAGATTATTTAATTTGTCTGTCTTCACAAAGTCAAATAATGACTTCTATCATCACTTCATTATTTTCTTGGTAACATTTTTTATTTTATTTTTTTTGACTTTAAACAATTTTTTATTTTTCAACTGTAGTTGACATACAATATATTAGTTTCTGGTGTACAACCCAGTAATTAGACATTATGTATCTTACTAAGCATTCACCCTGATAAATCTCATACCCATCTGACACCATATATAGTTATCAGAGTATACTGACTGTATTCCCTGTGCTGCACTTTACAACCCCGTCACTGTTCTGTAACTACCAATTTGTACTTTTTAATCCTTCACCTTTTTCATCCATTGCCACAATCTCCCTCCCATCTAGAAACTTTCAAAATGTTCTCAGTTGTTGATAGATATGTATTTACAGTCATTTTATTATTCATATTTTTTCATCTTTTTCTTCTTCTCTTTCTTCTTAATACTGGTTTGACGGTGATGAATTCCTTTAGCTTTTTCTTGTTTGGAAAGCTCTTTATATTACCTTTAACTTTTTCTTTTTGATTTTTTAGAATGAGAGGAAGGGAGAGATAGAAACATTGATGTGAGAGATAAACATTGATTGGCTGCCTTCTGCATGCCCCCTACTGGGGCTTGAACCTGCACCTGGGCATATGTCCTTATGGACAATCAAACCGGGACCTCTCAGTCCATGGACAACACTCAGTCCACTGAGCCACACTGGCTGGGCTGTTCTTTGATTCTAAATGGTAGTTTTCTGGGTAGAGTAATCTTGGCTGTAGGTCCTTGATTTACATCTCTTTGAATATTTCTTGCCAATCCCTTCTGGCCTGAAAACTTTTTTGAAAAATCAGCTGACAGTCTCATGGGAACTCCCTCATAGGTACTTTTCTTATGCTCCTTTTAAGAATCTCTTTGACTTTAACCTTCGGCATTTTAAATATAATGTGTCTTGATGTGGGCCTCTCGAGTACATCTTCTGTGGGACTTTCTGTGCTTCCTGGACTTGTATGTCTATTTCCTTTACCAGGTTAGGGAAATTTTCCATCATCATTTTTTTTTACATAGGTTTTCAATTTCTTGATTTCTCTCTTCTCTTTGAATGTTGGTACACTTGACATTGTCCCAAAGGTTCCTTATACTATCCTAATTTTTTGTGAAGGGGATGGGGATTCTTTTTTCTTTCTGCTATTCTGAATAAGAGTTTTCTGCCTCTTTATCTTCCAAATCTAAGATTTAAATCTCTGCTTTGTCTACTTAACTGTTGATGCCCTGTATTGTATTCTTCATTTCAGTTAGTGCATTTTTCAATTCTGACTGGTTCTCTTTTATGTTTTCTAGTGTGTTTTCATGTTTCCTATCACTTTGTTTAAGTTCTCACTAAATTCGTCTACCCTTTCCCTAAGATCATCAAGCATCCTTATAACCAGTGTTTTGAATTCTGTGTCTAGTAGATTGCTTGACTCCATTTTGTGTAGTTTTTTTTCTGGAATTTTATTCTGTTCTTTCATTTGGGACATGTTTCTTTGTCTTCTCATTTGGCAGCCCCACTGTGTTGTTTTGTTTTGTTTTGTTTTGTTTGTTTTGTTTTGTTTTGTTTTGTTTTGTTTTCCCTACGTATAGGTAGAATTGCTATGTCTCCCAAGCTTGGTAGAATGGCCTTATGTAGTAAATGATTTGTAGGGTCCAGTGGCACAGCCTCACTCTTCACCTGAGATGGGCCTTCCTGGTGGCCCATCTGTGGGCTTTGTATACCCCTCCTGTTGTAGCTGAACCTTGCTTTGCTATTGGTATATCAACGTCAGGGATCTACACACAGACCAATCAGTTTAGAGGACTGGCTATGAACACTGTGGAGGATCAGCTGTGTGGGAGCCCACCACTTGGAGCAGGGCTTATTTCATTGGGCTCTGGTGATTGCTGGTCTGCCTCTTAAGTGTGTTACTTTTGGAGGTGGTTGGTTGGTTTTTTGGCCTGGTCTGAAGTTTTCTGCTGAATGTGCTGGCTCTGTGGCCTCCTGGGAGATGCAGGCCAAGGTCAGCTGCCATCTGTGTTCTGCCTAAGGCCACGCTGCATGACCTACAAAACAATCTGCAGATTGTTACTACTTGTGTTGGGCTTAGGGGTGCCCAGGAGAGGTCAAGCTGTGAACCAAGGACAGTTGCCACTAGTGAGAGGCTCTTAGTGAGAGGTATGGGGCGTGCTGAGGCCAGATGTTGCTTGTTTAAGAAATGTTAGGAAAAGTATGAAGTATGAGCCAAAACAGGCCATTTGTATGAAAAAAAAACCCTGGAAACAGTTTGGGTGGACCCAAAATTTGCTTGGAATAGGGTTTCAGGGAATCACCAGGGCAGGATGAATAGTGTGAGCCAGGTTGATGGGGTCTCAGATAAGGC
Source organism: Molossus molossus (assembly GCF_014108415.1). Lineage (NCBI taxonomy): Eukaryota > Metazoa > Chordata > Mammalia > Chiroptera > Molossidae > Molossus > Molossus molossus. The sequence continues at coordinate 45,177,365 of NW_023425401.1, forward strand.
ACCCACCTGGCAGCTCTGTGGGGGCAGGGTTCATCCAAGGAACAATGGCCTCTGCCAGCACTTCTTCTGGGAGAAAGCTGACCCTATAGCTCTTGATGCCAGATAATGTTGTTCCTCCCTGTTTGTCTCTGGTGCCCTTCTAGCTGCTGTCCCCACACTGAAGCTCATAGGGAGTGAGTCCCAATATGTCCATATACCAGCCCTTTAAGAGGAACTGCTTGGGACTCTAGAAGCCCTCTGCCTCACTCAGCCATACTCTAAGCTGGTTTTTAAAACCAGAAGTTATGGGGACTTCTCTTCCAGGGACTGGAACCCTGGGCTAGAAGGTCTGGCCTGGGCCTGGAACCCCTTGCTCTTCAGGGGTTTACCCCGCAGCCAAGGTATCCTATCTAATTTTTATCTACCACATGTGGGACTGGGATCAACCAGTTCCATGTCTCTACCCCTCCTACCAGTCTCGATGTGGCTGCTTCTTTATGTCCTTAGTTGTAAGACTTCTAGTCAGCTAGATTTCAGGTAGTTATATAGGATCGTTGTTCTGTGGTTCAGTTGCAGTTTGGGTGTGGTTCTGGGGGATGCAAGTACCACATTTACCCACATTGCCATCTTGCCCAGAAGCTCTGGCATCACTTCATTTACCTCTGGTCTAGGAGAAGTAGGAGAGTACGGGGGCCAGAGTCCAGGCTAGCTCTAGGAGAGCAGGGACTGCATTATCTTTCTTACTCTTGAGTGCCTATCATGGAGCTTGGCACTTGGTAGATACTCAGTACCACATTTCATTGATACTACTATGCCATCAGTTATTAGAAATACCATCATTTGAAATGTGATCAAGAAGTAAACATACTGCTAACTAAACTATAACAAATTATTTTTTTATTACTTCAAAATTTAATTTTGTTTATCGAAAGCAATATTTTAGACTTATTTTGATGTACATTTCATATAATACTCTGGTTAAAATATATGTAAACAAGAAAAATTAAATTATCCCTAAAAATCTTCATCTTCAGAGTCCAGCTTTCCTGATCGCCTTTGAATTCAGAGTGTTGATGCCCACGTTTCCCCATTTGTCCTGTTGCCATAAACGCTTAATAATGCGACATTTCTAAAAAGAGCACTCCACTCTTTGTGGTTTAATTCCAAGCCATTCCTACCCATTCTGTAATTTCGCTGATGTTGTATCTTTGACCTTACCAGAAGGTTCAATGGAAAGCTTTCAGACTACGATATCAGAATTTATATTCCCTGCTCAAATAGTCCTTAAATAACTCATCATTTGAAACCTCAAGAGAATAAACTCATCCAATAGGAGTAACAATCCAGTTTACAGATGAACCAGCAAGGACACACATCACAACCACCACCTGGCCAAGTGTTTACAAAATTCCATCAAAGAAAGAAGCATTCCTATTTTAGGATTGTTAAAATGTTGAAAATGTAACTTTTCAATTTGATTAAATATTATATTAAAATAACAGAGATGTCATGAGGAGCACAAGCACGACAGATGGGAATGGAAAGTTTTATGGTTTGTGTGAAATAAACTAGATTAAGTCCTGAATGTAGTGCAGGGCCTTCCCTGGCATTGCCTGGCTGGTAACAGAGAATGGAAGGATTCACACAGCCACTGTGCACTCTGCCCATGTAAGAACTCTCACGGGGAAGGCTAACAGCCTCATTTAAATTTAATTACTCTACAAAAAGAAATGTTATTCATTCATTTATTAATATTTATTAATAACCTACAGGATATACCTGGACAGTCTGACTCAGCAGTTAGTCAGCCTGCAGACCAAAGAGTCTCGGGTTCAAGTCCAGTCAAAGGCACGCATCTCGGTTGCAGTTCGTCCACTGCCCTGGTCAGGGTCACGACCAATCAATGTGTCTCTCTCATATCGATGTTTCTTTCTCTCTTTCTCTCTACCTTTCTTCCTCCCTCTTTCCTCTCTCTTTCTCCCTTCCTACCTCTATCCTCTCTCTCTCTCTTTCTCCCTTCCTCTCTCCCTCCCATTCTATCTGAAGATAAATGGAAAAATACCCTTGGGTGAGGATTTAAAAAATAAAATAAAAATAATAATAACCTACAGGATACCCAGTAATTTTCTAGGTAAGAGGAATACAGTCATGAATCAAAAGGGTTCTGAGCTTATCATCTAATCAGGGAAGCCCACATTTTTAATAATGAAAAATTAATCGATGGAGGAAAAAAATGGCGGCAGAGTGAATGGAGCTACACAGACCATCTCCCAGGACCAAATTGGATTTACAACAAAAATAAAGACAAATCATCAGGAAGGGGCAACCAAAAGGCAGCCTAGAGGACCACATAACTAGGGACACTGACTCAATCTTCGTAGGCTTGCGAGGACGCGAGAGGGGGCCGAGAGCCCACGGTCTGCAGCGGCCTGGGCTGGGACCAGCGAACTCGGCTGGGACCAGGGGACTCGGCTGGAAGCTGCTGCCGCCTCGGCTGCATCCACGACCGCAGCTGAATCCTGTGAACTCGGCTGAGTGCTGTGAACTCGGCTGGTGCCGCACACTCAGCTGCCCTTAGCTGAGAGCAGCGCCCTCAGGTTAAAAGTCCCAGGCGGCTCCATGACGCAGAGTCTGGACAGAGGCTAAATTGGCAGCAGCCACTCACCATGGGCTCCGGCAGAGGGAAGGCAAAATAGAGTGGAACTGTGTGGGGACACTCGGATTGGGAGGGTGCTCAGAGCTTTTGCTGAGTGCAGCCACAAAGGACTCTGGTCATCTTGCTCCTTCCCAGGGCCCTGGGGAGAGGCAGCGGCCCCTCCTCGGAGATGCAACCCCACCTGGTGGAAATTGACATGCTAATTGAGGCCCATTAACAACCAGCATCTGCCACACCCTCGGGAAATCCTCTTACACTGAGCACCTGAGGGAGCTTTTCAGGCAACTCAGAAACCAAGATTCTTCAGGTGACCTCTACTAATAACCTCCAGGCAAAAAAAAAAAAAAGCTAGAGGAAGGATAAGACTCGACAGTGGTGGTTAAGTGGGTCCTCCCTGCCTCATCCAAACCCAGGAGAGGGAGCCACAAACAGCAGAACACCAACACTCACAGGGAAAATTTGGCAGACTACGAAACCCAGTGTAATAGACAAAATGTTGAAAAACAGAAACAAAAGCCAAATGAAAGAACAAGAGACCTCTACCAAAGATGAGATAAATGAGGTGCAGTTAAGCAAGTTAACAGAACTAGAATTCAGAGCCATGATCTTGAGGAAGCTCAACAGCATGTGTAAGGACATAGGGATGCTGAAATAAGCCAATTGGAAATTAAAAACCACCAAGAAGAGATAAAAAATGACATATCAGAAATGCAAAACATATTGGAAGGTCTAAAGAGCAGAGTACATGAAGCTGAGGACCGGATCAGCAAATTAGAAGACAGGGTAGAAAAAATCAACCAATCAGAAAACCAAAAGGAAAAAACAATTAAAAAACAGGAAGACAGCTTAAGAGAACTGTGGGACAACTAGAAACATAATAATATTCACATCATAGGAGTCCCCAAAGAAGAAGAAAATGAGCAAGGGTTAGAGAATATATTCAAAGAAATAGTGACAGAAAACTTCCCTAATTTGGTGAAGAATGAAGACACTCAAGTTCAAGAAGCAAAGAGAGCCCCAAGTAAGAAGAACCCAAACAGGCCCACACCAAGACACATAGTAATCAAACTGCCAAAAATTAAAGACAAAGACAGACTCATAAAAGCAGCAAGAGAGAAGCAACAGGTTACCTACAAAGGAAACCCCATAAGGCTCTCAGCTGACTTCTCACAAGAAACAATACAGACCAGAAGGGAATGGCATGAAGTAATCAAGGTCATGAAAAAACAAGGATCTGAATCCAAGACTACTCTACCCAGCAAGGCTATCATTCAAAATGGAAGGTCAAATAAAGAGCTTCCCAGAACAAAAAAAAAGGCTAAGGGAATACATTAGCACCAAACCTGCACTGCAAGAAATGTTAAAAGGACTGCTGTAATTAGCAGGAGAATGAGAAGAAAAATAGAACCACACTAAACAAAAATGGCAACAAATAAGTACATATCAATAATCACCTTAAATGTAAATGGATTGAATGCTCCCATAAAAAGACACAGAGTAGCTGATTGGATAAGAAAGCATGAGTCATCTATATGTTGTTTACAAGAAACTCACCTCACAACAAAAGACTCACATAGATTGAGAGTGAAGGGATGGAAAAAAATCTTCCAAGCAAATGGAAAGGAAAAAAAAAGCTGGGGTAGCAATACTCATATCCCATAAAAGACTTCAAAATGAAGGCCAAAACTAGAAACAAAGAAGGCCACTACATAATATTGAAAGGATCTATCCAACAGGAAGATATAACCTTGATTAACATATATGCACCCAATATAGGAGCACCAAAATGTATTAAAAATCTTCTGGAGGACTTCAAAGGAGAAATTGATAGTAATACAATCATAGCAGGGAACTTCAACACACCGCTGACATCACTGGATAGATCATCTAGACAAAAAATTAGCCAGAAAACAGAGACTCTAAATGAAGCACTAGACCAAATGGATTTAATCAATATCTACAGAGAATTACATCCCAAAACTACAGAATTCACATTCTTCTCAAGTGCACATGGGACATTCTGAAAGATAGACCACATGTTAGGGCACAAACTAAATCTCTACAAGTTCAAGAAGACTAAAATCATATCAAGCATCTTCTCAGATAACAATGGCATAAAACTAGAAATCAATTGCAAGAAGAACATACAAAGACATTTGAACACATGGAAGCTAAATAACATGTTATTAAACAATGAATGGGTCACAGAGGAGATCAAGGAAGAAGTCAAAAACTTCATGGAAACCAATGAAAATAAAGACACAACAACACAAAATCTATGAGATACAGCAAAAGCAGTTCTGAGAGGGAAGTTCATAGCAGTACAGACCTACCTCAAAAAACAAGAAAAATCTCGAATAGACTGTCTAACCTCACAACTTAAAGAACTAGAGAGCAAACAAAAAGAAAACCCCAAAGCAAGTAGAAGGAAGGAAATAGTAAAGATCAGAGCAGAAATAAATGACATAGAGACCAAAAAAACAATTCAAAGGATCAATGAAACAGAGTTGGTTTTTCAAAAAGATAAACAAGATTGATGGACCCTTAGCTAGACTCACCAAGAAACAAGGAGAGAACACCCATATACACAAAATCAGAAATGAAAGAGGAGAAGTAACACCTGACACCACAGAAATACAAAAGATTGTTAACAACTACTATGAACAATTATATGGCAACAAATTCGACAATCTAAGCGAAATGGACAAATTCCTAGAAACACAATGTCTCCTGGACAAATTCCTAGAAACACATTGTCTCCCAAAACTGGACCAGGAAGAGATAGAATACTTGAACAGACCGATATCAACAGAAGAAATTGAAAATGTAATCAAGACTTTCCCAGCAAACAAAAGCCCAGGCCTGGATGGCTTTACGGGGGAGTTTTACCGAACATTCAAAGAAGAACTACCACCCATTCTCCTCAAACTATTTCAAAAAATTCAAGAAGAAGGAAGACTTTCAAACTTGTTTTATGAAGCCAGCATAATTCTAATTCCAAAACCAGAAAAGACACTACAAATAAGTCAACTACAGGCCAATATTCCTGATGAACATAGATGCCAAAATCCTGAACAAAATACTAGCAAATCGGCTCCAGCAATACACCAAAAAAATTATCCACCATGACCAAGTGGGATTCATCCCAGGGATGCAAGGCTGGTACAATACTTACAAATCAATAAACATAATACAACACATAAATAAAATGAAGAATAAAAACCACATGATCACATCAATAGATGCCGAAAAAGCCTTTGACATAATCCAGCATCCATTTCTGATAAAAACGCTCAGCAATATGGGAATAGAGGGATCATATCTAGACATAATAAAGGACATATATGAAAGACCTACAGCCAACATCATACTCAATGGGCAGAAAATAAAAGCATTTCCCTTAAGAACAGGAACAAGGCAAGGATGCCCACTTTCGCCACTCTTATTTAACATAGTATTGGAATTCTTAGGCACAGCAATCAGACAGGAAGAAAAAATAAAAGGCATTCAAATTGGAAAGGAGGAAGTGAAACTGTCATCATTTGCAGATGACATGATACTATATGTAGAAAACCCCAAAGACTCCATCAAAAATTTACTAGACTTAATAAATCAATTTGGCAAAGTAGCAGGATACAAAATTAACATCTAGAAATCAATGGCATTCTTTACACAAATGATAGACTCACAGAAGAGAAACTAAGAAAACAATCCCATTTACCATTGCAGCAAAAAATTAAGATACCTAGGTATAAACTTAACCAAAGAAATAAGGGACCTATTTGCAGAAAACTACAGGTCATTGAAAAAAGAAATAGAGGAAGATATAAAAAAGTGGAAGCACATACCCTGTTCATGGATTGGGAGAATTAACATCATTAAAATGTCCATATTACCCAAAGCAATCTATAGATTCAATGCAATCCCCATCAAAATACCAATGGTATACTTCACAGAATTAGAACAACTACTACAAAAGTTCATATGGAACCAAAAAAGACCTTGAATTGCCACAGCAATCTTGAAAAGGAAGAACAAAGTTGGAGAGATCACATTACCAGACTTCAGGTTATACTACAAAGCCACCGTAATCAAAACAGCCTGGTACTGGCACAAGAACAGGCATATAGAGCAGTGGAACAGAACAGAGAACCCATAAATGGACCCAAGGCAATATGCTCAATTAATATTTGACAAAGGTGGCAAGAGCATACAGTGGAGTAAGGACAGCCTCTTTAATAAATGGTGCTGGGAAAATTGGACAGCTACTTGCAGAAAAATGAAACTAGACCATCAACTTATACCCTATACAAGAATAAACTCAAAATAGATAAAAGACTTAAATGTGACTCATTAATCCATAAAAATCCTAGAAGAAACTGTAGGCAACAAAATTTCAGACATCATACGCAGCAGAATTTTGACTGATACATCACCTAAGGCAATAGAAACAAAGGAGAAAATGAACACATGGGACTACATAAACTCAAAAGCTTTTGCACAGCGAAAGATACAATCATCAAAACGGAAAGGCTACCCACTGTATGGGAGAGCATAATTGCCAACGATATATCAGATAAGGGGTTAATTTCCAAAATATATAGAGTGCTCATACAACTCCACAAAAGGAAGACAAAGAACACAATTAAAAAATGGGCAGAGGAACTAAATAGACACCTCTCCAAACAGGACATACAAATGGCTAAGAAACATATGAAGAAATGCTCATCATTACTAATCATCAGACAGATGCAAATTAAAACAACAACGAGGTATCACCTCACACCTGTCAAAATGGCCGCCATCAACAAATCATGAAACAACAAGTGTTGGCGAAGGTGTGGAGAAAATGGGACTCTAGTACACTGCTGGTGGGAATGCAGACTGGTTCAGCCACTATGGAAAACAATATGGTGTTACCTCAAAAAATTAAAAATTGTACTTCCATTTGACCCAGTGATCCCACTTCTACGAATATACCCTAAGAAGCCTGAAACACCAATCAGAAAGAATATATGTACCCCCAGCTTTGTAGCAGCACTATTTACAATAGCTAAGATCTGGAAACAACCCACGTGTCCATCAGTAGACGAATGGATAAAAAAGCTGTGGTACATATACACAATGGAGTACTATGCAGCTGTAAGAAAGAAAGATCTATCCTTTGAGACGACATGGAGGGACCTGGAAAGTATTATTATAAGCGAAACAAGCCAAACAGTGAAAGACAAGTATCATATGATCTAACTTATTTGTGGAATATAATGAAAATAACAGTCTGAGGAATGAGGTAGTCCCAGAGATGTGGAAGTGGGTACAGACTGACAATCCCCAGAAGAGGGGGTGGTCGGGGAGAGATAAACCACAGAACTTATATGCATGTATGCATGAACAGTGGACATGGACAACAAGCTGGGGTCAGGGCAGGGAGGGAGGGGGAGTGGGGAATCAGTGGGGTGAAAAGGAGAAACATCTGTAAAAAAATTAATTGATAAAAAATAAGCCCTGGCCGGTTTGGCTCAGCGGTTAGAGCATTGGCCTGCGGTCCGGAGAGACCCAGGTTCATTTTCCGCTAAGGGCATGTACCTCGGTTGCAGTTTGTCCTCGGCCCTGGTTGGTCATGCGGGTGGCAGCCACTCGATGTGTCCCTTTCACGTCGATGTTTCTCGCTCTCTCTTCCTCTCTCTCCCTCCCACTCTATCTGTGTAAAAAAAAAAGTGGAAAAATGTCCTCGGGTGAGGAAAAAATAAATAAATAAATAAATAAATAAATAAATAAATAAATAAATAAATTTTTTAAAAAAGTTCAAATGGTTAAAAAAATAAAAAATAATAAAAAATTAATTCAACAAGGTAAATCCAGAGTAATAAGTTGTGTTATATTACAGAAAGATAAGAATTGGTGTGAGTTGAGTATCTCTTAGAGAGGTGGTCAGGGAAGGAGTCTTTGGGGGGTGATATTTATTAACGGAAAGCACAAATGAATGGATGGGTGAATGAGTGGAAAGAACAGTTTAGAAGTACTATCTCAGCAAACAACATTCCCTTAAATTTCCTCAGGTGGGGGTGTGCCAGTTCATTTCAGCAGTTTAAATTCCCACTGCATTTCAATTCCAAATTTAAGCAAAAATAATCAACCATTTCTCTGATTAAAAATGCTAGCAATATCTTTTTCTCTCTCTTTAGCTGATTAAATAATAAAACCTACACAAACCAGGGGATATCTCACTGAATGGAATAAACCTAGGCTTGGGGTCAAAATTAAAGTTGAGCATAAGTTATAGTTTGTTTTAGAAATCTAGCATGTGACGTGAGCATTTTATCAGAGAACTATGAATAAATTTTATCTTTAAGCAATATACTCTACATAATTAACTGTCAGTGTTTCCTCAAACACTGATTCTTTTTTGTTTCACTAAGGGCAATTGATTTTTTAAAATGTAAAAATACTAAAACTATGACTCTGAATTTTTTAATTCAAATGTACTGGGCCAACATTGGTTAATAGGATCATATAGTTTTCAGATGTACATTTCTATGCTACATGATCTGTACATCGCATGGTGTGCCCACCACCTGAAGTCAGTTTTCAATCTCAGCAAAAGCTTGAACTCTGCAGAACGTAAGGAGGCAGTTTCATTTAAGTGTCACTTGGTGGCAGCATAACAAAATTGCTATGAAAGCTCCTAACTGGGAAACTGCGCTCTATAAGGAATAGACTGGTAAAAAAGCAGTATGTTATTTGTAATATATAATATGAGAGTGTTTTTTCACAAATTATTGAAAAATGCTTCTGAATACTGTGTAATAAATAGTAAAAATTGTACTTTCATTATATATCATTCATTAACAACAATTTTTGTTTCTATTACATGTCAGGAACCGAGTTAAGAGTTTGGGCTAGAAAGTTAAAATAAACATGGTTCTTATTATGGGCTGACTTGTGCTCCCTCCCAAAATTCATATGCTGAAATTCTAAGTCCTGGTGCCTCAGAATGGGACTGTTTTTAAGATAGGATCATTAAAGAAGTCATCAAGCTAAAATGAGCTTATTAGGGTGGGCCCTACTCAGTATAACTAATATCCTTACAAGAAGAGGAAATTTGGCTTTAGACACACACAGAGGGAGACCATGTGAGGACACATAGATAGCCATCTATGTGCCAAGAAGAGAGGCCTCAGAAGAAATCAACTCTTCTGACACCTTGATCTCAGACTTCCAGAATTGTTAGAAACTAATCCTGTTTTATAAGCCATTCTATCTGTGGTAATTTGTTATGGCAGCCCTAGAATACTAATACAGGCTCTAACCTCATAGGACTAACATCCTGATAAACGAAGCAGAGACAAGTAATAAGACAATGTGATGGGTTTAGTAATAGGTATATGCTCAAAATACATGATCTTGGCAGAAAGAGGGCACTCTTTTGAATGATATTGAAAAATCTTATATAAGAAGGTATGATATGCGTCTTTAGAAGTGATAGGAATTTCCCAGGCAGAGAAATGGGAATAGAAGGAATGGCACTTAGGAAAAAGAGGACGTTGTAACTAGAGCTGGATAAGCAGGAAAGCACATGCAGGGTGACGAAAACCTTCCGTTGTTCTGAGTTGCTCATGTCAGGAGACAACCCTGGGAAGTAATTGAAAATTGATTTTGAAGAGTCCATAAGGCACATAAAGAAAGATATTTATTGGCCAAACCATCTCTTTCTTGAAAAGATTTGAAATAGCTCACAAGCCATCAAAGATGGTTGTCTAATGAAATAGGTTAAAACAGGTTGGTAAACAGAAAGGGGGAAAACACCCAAGATAATGGGGCAGTAAAATATGGCAGTCTTAAGAAGCAGCATGTTTGCAGTGACTGAGCTTAATTTGAATCTTTTTCAAGTCAGGACAGAAAGGAAAATAGGTAAGAAAGGGGAAGCTTATTTTCTTAGAATATCATTTCCTAGGGCCAATAGAGTATCTTCTGCATCAAATAAAAAGGACAATTTTCATAATATATTTTTATAGAAGAAATCGAGTAATATAATGAATATCTTTAGCATTTTTTTAGCTAACGAGCAACAAGTTTGATCTCTCTTTCCATTTTTCCCTTCTGCACAAGTTGAGAGCTTAACTTTACAGTAAAGCCGCCCAGAGATTCCAGGAAGAAGATAAGCTGGTGGGCTCGAGTAGCCTTCCAGGGATCTGACTGGAGCCAAGGGCAGAGCTTGAAGTACAGCGAAAGTTGATAACATGTGCCTTCAGTAATCTTCCCTACACACCGCTTCCAGCTGAGCTTTTTAAAGGAGATGCTGAAGAATGTAGAATTTATCTTGTAAGCATTGGGAAGCCATTACAGATTAGTAGTCCAAGAATCAAGACAATCAGATAGGGCTTTTGAAAAAAGAACCTTGGCCATCGGTAGTGGACTGAATTAGAGGGTTAGAGATTCTTTCAGAGTAGCAGTGCTTGACTATGAAAGCAGTAGAACCTATGATAAAAGCATGGTCACTGATTTTAAAAAATATATTGAATTTACTGAGGTGACACTGGTTAATAAAATTATATAGATTTCACGTGTAAAATTATACACATCATCTGTATATTGTATTGGTATTTACTATCCAAAGTCAAGTCTCCTTCTGTCACCATCTATACCCCCTTTATCCTCTTCTACCTGCCTCCACCCCCCTTCCCCCCGGTCATCACCATACTGTTGTCTGTATCTATGAGTTTGTTTGTTTTTTGCTTAATCCCTTCACCTATTTCACTCTACTTTTGAATTACCCCAACGTTAAATACTGCATTGCAGCTGAAATATGATACATTAATTTCCCTGGCAAAATAGATTCATTTTGTTATAATCTAAATTTGATAAAGATATTGGAGAATGCACTGGTAGTTGTTAACTAACATCATTTTAATTATACATAAGTAATATTGTTTAAATATTAATAAACTTATAGAAGTATATTTCTAATATTTCTTCCGGGTCCCTTAAACCTCAAACTTAGCAAAGTTTGAAAGAGTCCCACAGAAAACATAATTTATAATAGCCACTAACAATTATCTCCTTAACTGTTGTTTAATACTTCAAATTCTGTAGTTCTAAATATCAAGTACTTTGTGTAATTCATTTTAAATAGATTTTCTCTAGAAAACATACATTTTATAATAGTAAAATGTTTTCAACACTTTAGTACTTTGTATAATAAACATATCAGATTAAAATAGTGATCCCTTTACTTATGATTTACTTCATTGGTAGCTTTACAGAAAACAATCTGCACCAAAATGTTTTAATTTTAAGACCATTTAAAAACATATACCTATAAAACCTACTTCTAATGGTGAATTTTGTTAAATAAGAGAGGTCTTAAAGCTAAAATTAGCAATTATGCCCAGAATATTTAAAGGGTGTTTTGTTTAAATTGGTTTGTTGATTTCATAATCAGATGATTTAGATGAGTGAAAAATCTATAACTAAACTCTGTCAATGTTTCCAATATCACTTAATTTCCTAAAAAGAGTTAATCTGAGTAACTACTGGCTAATATGTCACATCATAAATTAATAACCCAAAATAAGACCTTATATGTTGCTTATAGACTAATATAATTAGGAATGACATTAAGGTCAACTTCTTTTGCCTTTAATATAAAATATTTCTGAAACATGTGGTTCATATATGTATGTGTATATCATATTTGTAACCAACAAAATTGAGCACGAATATGGGCCTTCTTGGTAGATGAAGAGACTGGAAGAGGCACAGAATATCAATTTATGCTCTCTACTGCCATTATCAATTTTCATCCAAGGTAAACTCTGATACAAGTAGAGAGCATTATAAGATCTTTAATAATAATTAACTGGCAGGTATATATCTTGAAGTACTAATTTTCATCTAGGGTGCGTGAGTGTGTGTGTGTGATATTCTGAAGGGTATAGCTGTCACCTGTGGGGTTTTATTTTAAATTCTTCAAGGTGTTAAACACCCAAATTACCAAATCATACACAAACTGTGAGTTGGAAAGGGTGGGGGTGGGTATTGGTTTCATATTCATAATCATGAAGTTGTGAATATTATTACTTGTGTTATAGTCTTATTCCTCAGGTACTTTGTTGACAGGAGAGAAAATCCACTGTTCTAAAACTGCTAGAAAAGATAGTTTATAATTATCTGTTATTCTTGGAAAGCTCCATCAATAAATAGTGTTTTATTGTTTACACTTCATTCTGGTGTTTTAAATTCTAGACAGTGATAGTGTGTATATAGCTGAAAACTTCCATGATTTAATTTGATCCCAGTTCTTCTTCTGGTTTTCTAAGGCTAAAAAGAAATCCCTAGATTTACATGTCCCAGATACAGCTACTGAGTGCAGTGTCAAGCTAGGAAGATATCATGAAAAAATACCAGTACTGATTCTCTTCATGGCATCTCAAGCCCAGTGGCTCTTGTTTCATAGTGAAAACACCAAAAAAAGTCAATATGAGCTCTTACACAAGGTCAAAATCCTAGAGCCCCCTTGACATTGAAGAGAAATTCCTTAAACTGTCACACTCCTCCTGTACACCTGAGCCATGTGGTCAGGGAATGTTTAATGATATCGTCAAGCAAAGGTCAAGATCTTCATGTGTCTAGGAAATTGAGAAATCCACTGCTTGATTCAGTCCCTAACCAGAAAGTGATCCAAACTCCAAAGATTACCAACCACCCCCATCTCATATAGATGAGAGAATGTCAATAGAGAAAATGCAAACATGGAATACAAAATGAGAGAGATACATTACCCTGCATTATCAAATTTTTTTTTGCTCATTGGTTGAGAGCTGTCAGTTCTCTAAGAAAATTTGAGGACTGATGTCAACCTTCAAAAAAATAGTTTTTAAAATAATGATATTTAAATATGTACAGTAAACCTCTCTCTCTTTCTCTCTCTCTCTCTCTCTCTCTCTCTCTCTCTCTCTCTCTCTCTCTCACACACACACTCACACACACACACACGCACAAAGGTTTTAGAGTATGAACACAGTCACTTCAAGAAAATCTCTCCCCACCTCTCTTTTATTTTTCTAAATGAATACTTAGATTAGAAACACAGTATTCTCTAATAATGTCCAGTTTTCTAATAGCATTCTCTTTAAAATGGGATAAATAATAATGGCTTTAACACCTGAAGTGGAATTTGACTAATGAAGAATTGGGTGAAGGAATATTGATGCATTAATATCTTCTTCCTTCACAACTTTTATTCACATTTTCTCCTTGGTATAAACTACTATACTGATCTTATAACTAATTTGACCATGTCACTGTTTATCATCTCATTTTGATTTTTAACAATTTAATGTATTTTGGTTTTCACTCTAAAATAATTCTTTTCAAAGAGATCTAACATCACTTTGGTGAGTTGTATGAAACACTTTAGAAATGTGTGTTCCTATAGTATCTTGTGGCTCTCTTCATTTGATATAAAACCATAGACCTATATTTTTACTTTAAAATTTATTTCTATAATATGTACATAGATGGACACCTGACCTTCAATGTGTCCATTTGAAATTGTCTTAAACTTCACCATGTCCTGCTACAGGTTATTTTTTCCTTTTCACATAAATCTTATATAATGGTCTTAGGTAATGATCAACGAAAATTTCAATATTAAATGCGAATGTAAACAATGAACCATGACACTTTAGGGAAATTTTAAACATTACATTTGTATACCTTCCCTGAGATGCTTTGGAGTTTCCAAAGCTGTTACAATAATTTAGTCTACATGTAAGTCTCTGAATACTTTTCTTTGATTTATGAAGAGGAATTTTGAGTTTATGGCACTATGCTTGAATTTTGAGGCTGCCAAAATGGATTTATCCTGGAAACTCCTTATAAAGGTGCCCAAAACATAAAGACTTATAATGAGTAGTGGGAGTGTTAAAGAACTTGCAATCTTCCTTAAAACAAAATGGAAAGTTACTGAGGAGTTAGCAAGAAGTGTACCACAGCGGGCAGAGGTGGGGGTGGGGCTTTTTGCAAGGTCATTCTTGAACAGATGTTTTATGAAACATTGTCCCCAATATAGCAGTGAAAAAAATCATAGTTACAAGTAATGGGCCCAGATGGACACAGTTTTAAGATCCATTCTAAAGAAGAGTCATGGAATAATCTAAGTCCTTAATCAGTAACCAGATCTAGAAGTTATTCCCATAGTGATATTGAGGGTCTAGATAAAGAGCTGGAATCTGGACTTGGTGATAGGCTTCACTAAAATCTGTCCCTGGAAATGCAAATTGTGTTAGGCAATGGAGAAATTACTGTTTAGGCAACTGCAGTTCTCCTCCATCACTACATGGCATCACCTGTGGGGAAATGGTTTTCTTCTAGAGTCATCTTCATTTAAGGATAAGGTAGATGCAATTGTGGTTTTTTTTTTACATTCATATCAGCAACACAAATAACAAGAACATAATATGAACCATGGAGATCAGAAGCTTTAAATGAGGGTTTAAGATAGTTGAAATCTTAGATTCTTACCTAGACACAGCATTTTGGTTAAAAGAATATCCCTGGAGTGGAAAATTACATTATTGGAGCTTTGAAGACTAAAGCCTCTTATTGAAAGTATTTTAAATAATTAAACCATTTATTCATTAATATCTGGATAAATATTTTAATGAAACAATTTTTGATATATACAACTTAAATTAATTATTATAAGCTGTCTTACTCTAATATATGAAAAGAAATATACCTTTAATACTGGATGCATCTTTCTTCAACCCCCATAGAAATTTACAAGTTAAATCTTAACATTTCTACAGAAAAATATGACTAAGCATGTATTTTAAAATAATAAATGCTATCAAGGATCCAAGATAGCAGCAATGTAGATGAAATGTCACACTCGCCTCTTCCCAAGACCAAACAGGAATTAGAACTAAAACACAGAACAATCAACCTGAATAACCAACTGAAGACTAGCTGAAGAGAAGTTTTATAACCAAAAATATCCAGAAGAAACCACACAGAGACCGGTAAGAAGGGCAAAGATGGTAAAAGAGCTGGCCCTGCTCCTGTGGACAACAGCTAAGATTCTGGAGAGATATCTCAGCTGCAGGGTGTTCCCCCTGAGAAGTGTGGGGTCTCAACCCAAGCCAGGTTTCATACCCAAGAGCAGCAGAGCTAGAAAGAAGTGCCCACATAACAGCTGGCTGTGAAAATAGGTGGGGATTCTGTCTGCCAGAGAAAGATGGAGTCTGCTAGAAACACAAGTGCCCTTTTAAAAGGCCAATGCACAAATTCTCATTCATAGCTACTCACCCAGTGCTCCGTCAAAGAGAGAGCGGGGCAGATTAGAGACATGTGAGATGAGACTGGGGTTTGTGGCTCTGGGGAGAGAGCTGAAGGAACAGCTACAAGGGTCCCTGAGTGAGTTCTCCCACACTGTGGAGGCCATCTTTCTCAGGTGTGGCCCTCCCCTCCTTATGACATCATCCTGGGAGAAAGCAATAGTTCCACCCTCTAGACTCCCTGTTGTCCACACTGCAAAGCAGCTTGCACCCTGCTGAGGAGTCAGACACCTGGGCTGGGGTGTAGAGTTCTGAGCAAACTCATAGGGTGTCACTGACTGAATTGTGTGGCTTTGGAGCAGGGGCCATTCCCCTCATTGTCCTATGAATGTGACTGGTGCCTCTTTCTCACAAGAGATATGTTAGCCCCATGTTCTGGCCCCCCACAGCCCTACCTTCTCAACTCCTGCTGAGATATGGGCAGAAACCAGGAAAAACTAAGTTGTTTGGCTCTGGGTTGGGAGTCACTCCCCGTCCCATCCCCCAAGCTTGACTGATACCTCACCCTCATAGGAGATGTACTAGCCCAGCCTCCTGACTTCTGGCCATCCCACTTCACTGAGATCAAGCTCTGGGCAGAATCTTGTAAAGACTGATCTGTGAGGCTCCAAAACAGGGGACATTTTCCCCTCACATGCCTGACCAGTGAAGAGCCTTCCCTGCACACATCAAATCTTGGTCGGTTTGAGCCTGATAAACACTGCTGACCTCACCCTGACAACTCTCTGAGATCCACACCACAACAGAGGTGTGAAAGCACCCAGCAGGTAGCAGCTAGATGTGGTAGGTATATCCTGGGACATTTGCTGAGTGGCCTAAGACCCAGCACTGGTACCGAGTTTGAACCTGTATCAGTCTGGTGAACACCACTTGCTCCTTCCTGCTTGATGACTCACTGAGCACTTACCACATGCAACACAAGTACTGCCAAAGGCTTTTTCAGTAACTGAGCCTAATAGGCAGGTGGCAGATGGAGGCAGCTGAAGGCAGATCTTGGGGTGCCTTGGGACTTTTGCTGACCTGCCGCCCCTTGGGCCTAGTGCTAGTAAAAAGCCAGTTTGGTGCACAGCTTAGTCCTCAGTGCACACACCCAGGCCCAGCAGAGGCAGACACAAACTGTGGATTGCTTTGCAGCTACAAGCAGTTGCCAAAAGCCAGTCACAGGCAGCATCTGACATTGGTCAGCACCAGAATCCCTTCCACCAGGCCCCAGAACCAATACACCCAGTGGCCAGCTTCAGACAAAATTAAAACAGGATACAACTAGCTTCAAAAGTGGCATATCCAAAGGGAGATAGTAATAGGCAGCAGAACCTGCTGAGGTGAGATATGCTTAATGTGGTCAGCACCTGCACAGCAGCTCGTACAATGAGGTATGGGTTGATCCCTGCAGTCGGCCAGCCTGAGGGTCAACTCCATGCACAAACAGGCCAATAAAAATCAAGACACAATTACAAAAGGAGGGCCCACATAACTCACAAAAGGAACATTCCTGGAGCACCCAGCTCAGGTGATCAAGGAGACTGTACCACTGGGTCCCTCAGGACACCTACTACATAAAGTGACCTTACCAAGACAGAAATTCATAGCAGATTTATCTAATACTAATAAATGCTGAACCTAAAGAGGCCCACACCAAGATACATCAAATTAAAATGGCAAACTTTAATGATAAATATAGAATCTTAAAAGCAACAAGAGAAATATAATTAGTTACCTACAAAGTAGCACCCATTACACTGACAGATGATTTCTCAACAGAAACATTTCAGGCCAGAATGAGATTGGCATGAAATATTCAAAGTGATGAAAAGTGAGGACATACAACCAAGACTATTTTAACCATCAGGGTTATGGCTTAAAATCGAAGGAGAAATAAGGAGCTTACCATACAAGAAAAAACTACAGGAGTTCATTACCACTAAACCAGTATTACGAAGAATGCTAATGGGCCTGAAAGAGGAGGAGGAGGAAGAGGAAGAAGAAGAGGAGGAGGAGGAGGAGGAGGAGGAGGAACAGGAGGAGCAGGAAGAGGAGGAACAGGAGGAGAGGAATACAGTTAAAAGAATAAAATGGCAATAAATACATATCTGTCGATACTCACTCTAAATGTCAATGACCACAATGCTCAAAATACATAGAGTAGATAAATGGAAAAGAAAATAAGACCCATTCAAATTCTGTCTACAAATGACCCACCTCAAAACAAAAGATACACGCAGATGAAAAGTAAAGAGACGGAAAAGAAGTTTCACGGGAAGAAAAAAAAAGCTGGGGTAGTAATACTTATATCAGACAAAATGTACTTCAAAACAAATCCTGTAATAAGAAACAAAGAAGGATATTACATAATGACAGAGGGAGCAATCCAACAAGAATTTATAACCGTCGTAAACATTTATGCACCCAACATAGGAGCACCTAAATATATAAAGCAAATCTTGACAGAAATTCTGGGAGATACTGACAGTAACAGTCATAGTAGGAAATATTAACACCCCATTGACATTAATGGATAGATCTCCCAAACAAACAAACAAACAAGAAATCAAGAAGAAAACAGTGGCCTTAAGTGACATACTAATTCAGATGGATTAAATAATATCTTCACAGCATTTCACTCTACAACAGCTGAATATGAATTCTTTTCAAATGCACATAAAATATTTTCTGATAGACCACATGTTAGGGCACAAGGTAAGTCTTAATAAATTTAAGATTAAAATCAAGCATCTTCTCTGACCAGAATGGCATGGAATTAGAAATCAATCACAAGAATCAAACTGAAAAACACACAAATACATGGAGGCAAACTAATATGTTATTAAGCAATGAATGGCTTAACAATGAGATCAAGGAAGAAATCAAGAATACCTTGAGACAAATGAAAATGAGAACATAGAAACCCAAACAAATTCCATGGGACACAATGAAAGCAGTCTTGAGAAGAAAATTCTTCACAAGCTTATCTCAAAAAAGAAAGCAGGAAAAACCTCAAATATAAAATCTAACATTAAACTTAAAGGTACAAGAAAAAGAAAAGCAAACAAAGCCCAAAGTGCGCAGAAGAAAGGAAATAATAAAGATCAGAGCAGAAGTAAATGAAATAGATTCTAACAACAATAATACAAAAGATCAATAAAACCAAGACCTGGTTCTTTGACAGGATAAAAAGATTGACAAACCTTTAAGCAGACTCATGAAGGAAAAGAGCGAGAGAGAGAGAGAGAGAGAGAGGATCCAAATAAATAAAATCAGAAATGAAAGAAAAGTAACAACTGATATCACAGAAATACAAAGGATTGCAAGGAAATATTACAAACAACTATATGCCAACAAATTGAAAAATCTGGATAAAATGAATAAATTTCTAAAAATATACAATCTTTCAAAACTGAATCAGGAACAACCAGAAAATCTGAAGAGACAGAATACAACTGATGAAATTGAAACATTAATCATGAAACTCCTGACAAACAAAAGTCCTGGACTGAGTGTCTTCACAGGTAAATTTTACCAAACATGCAAAGAAGAACTAACAACTATCCTTCTCCAAGTATTCCAAAGAATTCTAGAGGAGGGAAGACTCCCAAGCTCATTCTACAAGGCCAGCATTATCCTAATTCCAAAACCAGATAAAGACACTACAAAGAAAGAAAATTATAGGCCAATATCCCTAGTAAACATAGATGCTAAAATCCACAACAAAATATTAGCAAACCAAATACAGTAATACATTGAAATTATCATACACAATGTTCAAGTGAGATATATTCTGGGGATGCAAGGTTGGTACAATATTCACAAAACAATAAACGTGATACATCACATAAACAAAATGAAGGATAAAAACCACATGATCATATCAATAGCTGCAGAAAAAGCATTTGATAAAATTCAGCACCCATTTATAATAAAAAAAAAAATCTCAGCAAAGTGGGAATAGAGAGAATATACCTCAATCATAATAAAGGTCATATAAGTCAAATACACAGCCAACATCATATCGAATGGGCAAAAACTAAAGGTATTTACCTTAAAATCAGGAACAAGACAGAGATCTTTGCTTTCACTACTATTATTAAATGAAGTACTGGAAGTTATAGCCATAATAATCAGACAAGAGAAGAAATAAAAGGCATCCAAATTGGACAAAAAGAGGTAAGACTGTCATTATTTGCAGATGACATGATATTGTATATAGATAACCCTAAAGACTCTACCAAAAAACTACTAGGACTGTTAAATGAATTTAGTTAAGTAGAAGGATACAAAATAAATATTCAAAAATCAGTTGCAGTTTTATACAGCAATAATGAACTACCAGAAACAAAAACTAAGAAAACAGTCCAATTTACAATTGCATAAAAAACAAAACAAAACAAAAAAACCCTAGAAATAAATTTAACCATGGAAATAAAAGATTTATGCTCAGAAAATTACAGTACCCTGAAGAAAAATATTGAAGAAGCATATACCATGTTCATGGATTGCAAGAAGTATCATCATTAAAATGTCCATGATACACAAAGCAATCTATAGATTTAATGCAATTCCTATCAAGATACCAATGTCATATATCACAGAACTACAACAAATATTCCAAAAATTTATATAAGACTACAAATTACCCCCAAATAGCAACAGCAATATTGAAAAAGAAGAATAATGTTGGAGGAATCATGCTACCTGATATCAAACTATACTACAAGGCCCTGGTAATCAAAACAGCATGTTAATGGCATAAAAAACAGACATATAGTTCAATGGAACAGAATAGAGAGGCCAGAAATAAACCCATACCTTTATGGTCAATTAATATTTGACAAAGGGGAAAAGAACATACAATGAGGTAAAGATAGTTTATTTAATAAATGAAGTTGGGAAAATTGGACTGATACATTAGAAAAAAAACAAACAAAAAAACAAGACCACCTTCTAACATGGTACATGGAAATAAACTCAAAATAGATAAAAAACATAAATGTTAGAGTTGAAACCATGGAACTCCTAGAAAAAAACATAAGCAGTACAATATTGGACATTTCTGGTAGCAATTTTCTGATATATTGCCTTGTGCAAGGTGAATAAGAGAAAAAATATCCAAAAGGAACAACATCAAACCAAAAAGTTTTTGCACAGCAAAAAAAACCATCAACAAAATGAAAAGACAAACCACTTAATAGAGAACACATTTGCCAATAATACATCTGATAAGGGGTTAATATCCAAATTTATAAAGAACTCATTACTAAAAAACCCCAAACAATCCAATTTAAAAATGGGCAAAGGACCTGAATAGACACTTTTCCAAAGAGGACATACAGGTGGCCAATAGATGTATGAAAAGATGCTCCAGGACACTAATCATCAAAGAAATGCAGATTAAAACCACAGTGAGATATCACCTCCCACATGTCAGAATGGTTATCATCGTTAAATCAACATACAAGTGTTGGTAAGAATGTGGACAAAAGTGAACCATTGTGCACTGTGGGTGGGAATGCAGACTGTTGCAGCCATTGTGAAAAACAGTATAGGGTTTCCTCAAAAAATTAAAACAGAACTGCTTTATGACCCAGCGATTTTACTTCTGGGAGTATATTCAACGAAACCCAAAACACTAATTTGAAAGAATGTATGCACTGCTATGTTTATTGTGGTGCAGATCTGGAAGCAGCTCGAGTGCCTATAAATAGATGAATGGATAAAAATCTGCTGTACAGCCCTGGCCAGCATGGCTCAGTGGTTAGAGCACTGGCCCCCAGCACCAAAGTGTTATGGGTTCAATTTTGGTCAAGGGCATGTGCCTGGGTTATAGGTTCCATCCAGGCCCTGGTCAGGTCAGGGCACATGTGGTAAGCAACCAATCAATGTCTCTTTCTCTTATCCATTTCTCTTATCTCTTTCTCTCTCTCTCTCTTTCTGCCCCTTCACTCCTCCCTTCCACTGTCTCAAAGAATCAATAAAATAAAATAAAATAATATATTTGGGTGAAGATTAAGAACAACAAACAACCTGTGGTAGATTTACATAATGGAATATTAATTTTGCAACAGCATGAATGAACCTAAAGAGTTTTATGCTAAGTGAAATAAGTCAGTCAGAGGAGGACAGGCACCATATGATTTCACTTATATGTAGAATCTAATGAACAAAATAAACTAACAAACAAAAAGAAACAGACTCATAGTTACAGAGAACAGACTGACAGCTGTGAAAGAGGAGGGTGTTTGGGGGATGGGTGAAAAAGGGGAAGGGATTAAGCAAACCCCAAAAACTCATAGACAAAGACAATAGTATGGTGATTATCAGAAGGATAAAGGGGGTAGGGAGAGGTAGAATGGGGGATAAATGGTGGTGGAAGGAGACTTGACTTCAGGTGGTGAACACACAATACAATATACAGATGATGTATTATAGTATTGTATACCTGAAACTTACATAATTTTATTAACCAATGTCACCCAAATAAATTCAATAAAAAAATAATAATGCATGCTATCTTAGGTTAATTGAGGTTAGAAATTGATTATGGGTCAATTTTTAAAAATAAAACTAATCCACCTCAGGATGGCAAGCGAAATAAAAGTATATTATTATATTTATGTATAAAAATAATGTTTAGCATTGGAAGATATATTTAAATTATTTTAATAGAAAATACACAAAATGTTACATTTCAAGTATTCATTGTCATGGTAGTGTTGAATTTGCCAAACCACATAGCTAAATTTTCCCACTGCTCTTAAAAAGTAGATTCAGCTTTTCTCTCTGAACACCAATATGTGTTCTCAGTGAACAGACAAGTCACTCCAACAGAAGGTGTGCATCTTCTCTTGGACTGTTTCCCAGCACAGTGGCCTCTGGCACAATCTTCAGCTATAGAAGCTTAGCTAGTTCAATAGTGCAATAAACATTCTTTCCTTCTTCCACATTAGTGGCCCAAATAGTAATTTGTCCAAAAAATTGCCTACTGGTGCTGTAATCTCAAATCCCAATTCGACTAGCAAAAAAAGTATTCTTTTCCATAAAGAAATAAAAGTGCAAAAACATCTATTGAGACAACTAAACACTGAAACACTAGTTGCATAAAATAATTTGAAAACATATTTTAGAAATCATAATACAAAGAACATGCCTTATAAAATTTGATTTTTTTCTACCTGATCTCTGTTGAACATTTACGAAGTTTATATAGCACTACTCTGAGAGGCTAGCAAGCCAGCCACAAAGTACTAATCATTTCTTAAGAAAATAAAGGTTACATTAAATCATAAAAGAGCAACAACAGCACCAAAAGACTAAATTACTACAATTATCTAACAGAACTGCCCAGAATACTAATAACTTCAGAATTAATGAAAAGTGGAGCACTTTAGAAAAATTTACCAATTAAAAAATATTCACCACCTAAAAAAACAAAACCTCAGTTAAAATTACGTCATTCTGACCTACCCCCTTATTCTCTCCTCTACATTCTTCCACCTTTAAATATATTGTCATGACCACAAATATATATTATTTGATATACAATTTTCTTATGATAGCCACTTCCGTTTTATAGGTATTTTTCTATTTCCTGTCATTTCTTGATTTAATTCTAAGGAATTTATTTTTACCTAATAATATCAATATGTGTGATATAAACTCTGCAAAGATTATACCATGTATGATGAAAGAAGAATAAAAGGCAATGCATGTAGAAAAAACTTTTAAGATTTGTATTAGAAGAAGGAACTGGTTTCTAATTTCTTTCATTTTTGGCTAAATTTTCTTTAAATTTCCTATGGTTATATTTTAAAATATATGTATTGTACTTAGCGTTTGTTTTTAGATTAAAATACATAACTTTTTAAATGTATTTGTCCAATTGTCCCAACACCATTTATTGAAGAGACTGTTTTTACCCCAGTGTATGCTTTTGCCTCCTTTGTTAAATATTAAATGACCATACAGACATGGGTTGATTTCTGGCCTCTCTGTTCTGTGCCATTGATCTATATGCTGCTCTTATTCCAGTTTTACACAGTTTTTATTACAATGGCCTTGTAGTATAGTTTGATATTAGGTACTGTGATACCTCCAACTTGTTCTTCTTTCTCAAGATTACTGAGGCTATTAGGGGTCTTTTTTGGTTCCAAATAAATTTTTGGAATATTTTTGCTAGATCTGTGAAATATGGTGTTGATATTTTAATAGGAATTGAGTTGACTCTATAGATTGCTTTGGGTGGTATGGAATTTTGATGATGTTACTTCTTCCAATCCATGAAAACGGTATACTCTTCCAAGTGTTCGTGTCTTCCTCTATTTTTTCAATGTCCTGTTGCTTTACATATACAGGTCTTTTACCTTTTTGGTTAAATTTATTCCTAAGTATCTTGTTTTTTGTTGTTGTTTCAGTAGTAAATGAGATTGTTTTCTTACTTTCTCTTTCTGATAGTTCATTATTGGTGTATAAAAATGTCACCAAATTCTGAATAATTTTGTATCCTGCTACTTTGTTGAATTCATTTATTAGATCTAGTAGTTCTTTGGTGATGTCTTTAGGGTTTTCTATGTACAATATCATGTAATCTGTAAATAATTACAGTTTACTTCCTTCTTTCGAATTTGGATGCCTTTTATTTCTTCTTGTCTTATTGCTATATCTAGGACTTCAAGTACTATCTTGAATAAGAGTGGTGAAAGTGGAAATCGGAGTCTTGTTCATGATCTTATGGGAAACAATTTTATTTTTTGCCCATTGAATATGATGTAGACTGGGGGCTTGTCATATATGGCTTTTATTACTCTGAGGCATGATCTCTGTACTCCCACTTTGCTGAGAGATTTTATCATAAAAGTGTGCTGAATTTTATCAAATGCTTTTTCCACACCTATTGATATAATCATGTGAGTTTTATCCTTCATTTTATTTATATGGTGTATCACGTTTAATAATTTGCAGAAATAGTCCCAATCTTACATCCTTGGAATATATCCCACTTGGTCATATTGTATGGTCATTTTAATGTATTTCTGAATCCAATTTGCTAATATTTTGTTGAGGATCTATATTCATCAGGGATATTGGCCTGTAATATTCTTTATTTATAGTGTATTTATTTGGTTTTGCAAAAAAATGAAACCAGACATCAACTTACACTACACACAAGAATAAACTCAAAATGGATTAAAGACTTAAATGTAAGTCATGAAACTATAAAAATCTTAGAAGAAAACATAGGCAGTAAAATTTAGACATCTCTTGTATCATTATTTTTGTCAATATATCTCTCAGAGCAAGGAAAATATCTCTCTCAGAGCAAACAAAAAAAAATGACAAATGGGACTACATCAAACTAAAAAGCTTCTTTACAGCAAAAACAATCATCAACAAAATGAAAAAAGAACCTACTGTCTGGGTATTTTCAAAAACATATAACTTATAATTCAACACCAGGAAGACAAACTATCCAATTAAAAAGATGGGAAAAGGACCTGAACAGACACTTCTCCAAAAAGGACTTTCAGATTGGCAATAGACATATGAAAAAATACTCAACATCACTAATCATGAGAGAAATGCAAATTAAAACCACAATGAGATATCACCTCACACCTGCCAGAATGGCTACCATCAATAAATCAACAAACAACAAGGGCTGGCAAGAATGTGGAGAAATGGAATCCTAGTGCACTCTTGGTAGAAATAAAGACTGGTTCAGCCACTGTAGAAAACAGTATAGAGTTTCCTCAAAAAATTAAAATTGGAACTGCCTTTGACCCAGTGATCCCACTTGTAGGAATATATTTGAAGAAACCAGAAACACTAATTTGAAAGAATATATGCACCCCTATGTTCATAGCAGCTTTATTTACAATCAAGATCTGGAAGCAGCCCAAATGCACTCCAGTAAATGAGTGAATAAAAAAGTTGTAGTGCATTTACACAATGGAATACTATGCAGCCATAAAAAGGAGGGAATCTTACCCTTTGAGACAGCATGGATGGTTCTGGAGATTATTATTCTAAGTTAAATAAGCCAGTACGAGAAATGCAAATACCTTATGATCTATGATCTCACTTATTCATGAAATCTAATGAAGAAAATAAACTGACAAACAAAATAAAAACAGGGGCATGGATACATGGAACAGACTGACAGCTGTCATAGGGGAGAGGTGAGGGGGTAATTGGATGAAAGAAGGTAAAGAAATTAGCGAAGAACATGTGTACATAACCCATAGACACAGACAAAAGTATGGTGTTGGCCAGAGAACGAGGGGCAGGAGTTGGGTGGAAGTGGGCAAAGCAGAGGGGATAAGAATATCTGTAATAGTGTCAAGAATTAAAATAAAGAAAAATATACAGTTTTTCCATTTATTTTCTTGCAATTTAACATTTGTTAAGGGCTCAGCATATAAAGTAGCATGAGACATAACCCTTTTTCTCTTTTAATTTTATTTTGTCTTGGTTTCAGATGTACAGCTTAGTGATTAGATAATCACATATTTTGCATAGTGTTCCCTTCGATATTTCCAATACCCCAAATGGCACCATACCTAGTTATCACAATATTATAGACTATATTCCCTGTGAGAAATAAAATTATTTTATTAGAGAATTTCAGTGTTCTAAACTAGTTTCACTCGAGATAGTACATATTTTCTCATGACATGATTTAACTGTGACATAAAATTTATCAGGTACTTCATTGTTTATGATGTTTATATAGAACAGGGAAAAAAAAATCCCTGAAGTATACTATGTTCATGACATGCAAGAACAATTTTTCTTCAGTCCCTGAATGTGATCAGGAAAGGCAATGATTAGAAAAATATCTCCATTAGTGTTAGATATTCAAATATATTCAGTGTGTGCATAAAATCTCTACTAATTATGGATGAAAGCATTCTTCTGAAGGGATAGAAACTTACATGAAGATTAAACAGTATAAGGTAGTTATTACTAAAGGAGCCAAAGAAGGGGAAAGATAGTATTGTTCAAAATTGACTGGGCATCAGAATCAGAAGAATTTGCCAAAAATCAAGTTCTTGGATCACCTTCCCAGGGATAGTTATTAGCTCTACAGTGGGACTCAGGGATCTCCATTTTAGTAAATACTTCAGGAAATTCTGATGCTTTTTATTTTGCGATCATACTTTGAGTTTAACAAGGGTAAGGATAAAGACTGAAGAGGGAGGTAGTGACGAAAAGGACAGATAGAAAGGTGGTCATTAGCAAATAAAGCTGGTGCTCTTGCTTCCTATTTCCCTGGGAAAAGAAAAACAACCAGAAAATAATTTCTAAGAGGTCTCACAGAACATTTGTTCATTCAATTGTGTCTGTGACCCTATGTCAAATAAAATGGGCAAACTATGCCCCTAAAAAGACCAATCACTTCACTTGACCAACAGATCCCATCCTCTCTCAGTTACCAAAGATTCCAGAAATCTTGCCTTTCTACTAAAAAATCCTCATTCACCTCTTTTTTCTCTAATTTTTATCAAGAACATAAAATATTCTCATATTTCTCTCAGCATATTAAACAATTCCTACAACTCTCGGTTCCACTTTCCCCTTCAGCTACTGTCTTGATTTTATTCCTCTCTACAATAAAGCGGTCACCCCTTCTCCAAATGTCTCTGATCACTGTCTCTGAATTCCCTCCTTTCATATTTTTTATATCTCTTCAAAGAGGATTTTCCATCTTCATGAAAACTGTTCATAAAAGGATCTCTGGTGAACGTTATGTTGCTAAAATTAATGGTCAATTCCTAATCCTCATCTACATGGTCTAATACCAACCTTTGACCTAGGCCATGCATCTAGATTCAATACCCTCATCACTTGGCTTCTGGTACAATGGAATAGTTATTCTTTCTCAGGCTCCTTTGCTTTTCATCTTCAATTCCTTCCTTTCCCCTTCATCCTCTATCTGTGTTTATCTCCATTCACTGTCCTATTGGAGATTTTGTCTAATCTCACAATTTTATATACCATCTATGTATAGATGCCTCCAACATATATATCTCCAGCCCAGACCATCTCCCATAAACTCCAGACTCATATTTCCTACAGTTCTTCTCAGTGTGTGTGTGTGTGTGTGTGTGTGTGTGTGTGTGTGTGTGGCACGTGCCTCTAGCGGGAACCGAACCCAGGACTCTCTGGTCTGCAGGCCAATGCTCAACCGCTGAGCCAAACTGGCCAGAGCTCTACAGTTCTTCTTGAATGATTAATAGATAACTAAAATTTAACATTTCCAGAAACAAAACCCTGCTCATTTGCACTCTTCTCTCCTAATCTATTATTCCTCAGCCTTTCCCACCTCAGTAAATGACAAATTTATACTTCAAGCTGCTCAACCAGAATCTTGAATTCATCCTTGCCTTGTCTCTTTTTATCACAGCCCATATCTGATCATTAGCAAATCCTTTTTATTTTATCTTTAAAATACAGGGTGGGGGAAAAGTAGGTTTACAGTTGTTCATATGAAAAATAATACAATAGTTAATAAATAATAAGCCAAGAATAAAGTCTGTGTTTCGTGTACTCACAACTGTAAACCTACTTTGGCCTCATCCTTATATCCAGGACATCACTTCTTACCACTTCTGCAAACATGCCAGCCCAAGACTTACACATTTTCCTCTCAGAAGCCAGTCAAGTCACTCTATTTAACAGAAATCAACATCATGTCACTCCTCTGTTCAAAACCCTAAAATTCCCATCTTAGAGCAAAAGCTAAACCGTTACATGATCTTCAATAGTAAAGTTAATTCAAGGAAGTTCAAGTCTAGTTAGGTCAAATCAAGTCAAGATTTTTCAATCAATCCAAGTCTCTCCCTACCCACCCTTTACCTGTTAACCTCCTGCCTTCCTACTAGTCCTCTCACTAAGTTTCAGGCACACTGGTCTGTGTGCTCTTCCAAACTCCCAAATTATGATCTTTGCTCTTGCTGTCTTCCCCAGAAGCCTCTATGACTTGCTCACTTATTTCTTCTCCATCTTTACTCAAATGCTACCCTTTCAGGAAGCTTTGCTCATCTATTTTATTGTAACCTTCCCTGACCAACACATCCCAGTCTCCTTTTTGTTTGTTTGTTGTTGTCATTTTGGCTTTAAACTAGTAACTAATAACATGTGTTTTACATATTGTTATTGTCTGAAATTCTGTTTTCATCAAAATACAAGTTTCCTGAGGAAAGAGCTTTTTGTTACACTTAATAACTACGGCTCTGTGCTCTTTAGTAGTGTGGAGGGAGATATTTTGGACCATTCCATGGAAGCATGTGAAGGTTGAGAAAAAAACAACAACTGTAAATAATGGATAGTATACAGATGTAGTATTTCCTATTTTGAGTTCTGGCAAATTCATTCTACCCTTTCTATATCTTTCTTTTTCTTTTTTCATCATTATTCCAGTATTTAATGCTTTTCCTGCCTGAGTCACTAATTTTTTTCTACATTTATCACTTTTTAGTTGATGTAATTTTACAGGATGGTAACAACACCACTGCTCATATTTAAATAGATGCAGTGTATTCTAGTTTGTAAATTATTATATATACACTGTTTCACATAGCCCATCGTAAAATATACACAGAAGCACATATATGTATATGTATATGTGCTTGTGTGTATATTTAACATATAAATAATGTATTTCTGTATTTGAAAATATTTTATTGCTTTGTCCTGCCAAAAAAGCAAAGGTTAATTGTCAGTTGTTTTTTAATCTTGGAAGATTTCAGTTTTCTTTTTCAGAGGGTCAGTATCCTTTATTCTTATTCACATCCTGTCCCCCATCCTCTTCAGATTTGAAGGCTTATTGTATATCAGATCAATGCTGTCTCTTTTAACATAGTCGTAGGTCACACAGAAAGGAAATAATTGAGTGACACTTATTAAATGCAAACTGTGTGGCATGGACTCTGTAAAGCCCTTTACATTCACATTTAATCCTCGCAATTACCCTGTGTGGTGACTACTGTGATTCTCATTTTGTGGATGAGGGAATCAAGACTCACAAAGGCTAAATAATTTGTCTAAAGCTGTATGGCTAGTTTGTAGCAGAGCTGGATCCAGGGGCTCATTCATGTTCTTTCTACCATAAAAAATTACATTTCTAAATAAATGCAGGAAAAAAGTATTGTTTTTAGAATGGCTTCTGATTTTCCCTCATATATGTTGTCAAAACTTAAGGTGGAAATTGGAATTAGAGTATAGTCCAGCATTGACTGTCCAATAGGACACAATATGAGACACAAATACAAGACACATATGCAAGTTTTGAAAACATTAGTAACCACATTAAAAAAGTTAAAAGATATAGGTTAAATTACTATTAAAAATACATATTTCACCTGATACAGCAATATTATCATTTCAACATGTAATCTGTATAAAGATTTCAATGAGATATTTTGCAATTTTTTGCATAGCAAATTTGAATTCCAGTGCCCATATCAATTCAGACTAACCACATTTCAAATGCTCAAGAAACATATGTAGCGGGTCACTCCTCTTTTGGACAGCACAGGTATACAGTAACCTTTAATAGGCCTAATTACTGCCTCATTTCTTTCCCTTGTAATGAGACTTCTTGGAGAGTCACGTGTACTCGTTGATTCTACCTTTTTTGCATTGCTTCACTCACTGAAATGAGCCTAGTTTCAACTACCAGCCTTCTAATACAGTTAGGATAAGATGGCATTATCTTCTGGTTTCCTAATTCTAAAACGTCTGCTCTATTTAACCTCTTTGACCATTATTGATCACTCCCTCCTGCCTCCCATCTCGTCTCCTTAACTTTATGTGAATGCATTCCTAACTGGTGCTCCTTCCTCATCTTTACTTCTTCACACTGATTCTATTCAAGCTCTTCCCCGTTACACACAAACACTAGTCCACAGCTCTCTTATCACTCTCCTCTTTGGGGGGATTGCTAAACCGTACACAGCTTCAACTGTCTTCCATATATTGAGGATAACTAAATCTAATCCCCATCCACGCCTTCATCATGAAAATCAGATCCATATATTTAGCTACCCAAGTTCATTTTCTCACACATATAAAATGTTTATAAAACTACACACGAACACACACACACACACACACACACACACACACACACACATCTTTCCCTTCTGATCATCAATATGTTGAGAAAATATTTTATTCCCTCAAAAAATGCATGTAGTTGTTGGCCAAGTGGGTTCTATATTATTTGTCCAATTAAGTAAATTGAAGAAAATGAGAGAAGGCAAGCAATAAAAAATAAAATGCTATTCAAGTTCTTTTGTTAATAGAATAAAATTCCTTCAGTGGAATTGCATCTATTTAAATGTGAAATAATGCCATCCTCTTGAATTCTGTCATTTCTAAATGTCAGTTTGACTGCTATCAGCGGTGCTACCATCCAAGGAATGTGACCATAAATTCTGGATAAATAGCCATACTTATCAAATTCTTATTCAGACACAATATATTAGTCATGTGCTATCAATCGCAAAGCAAAGAAAACAGAAATGTCAGAGTATTTATGGACTCCATTGTAATATGTATTAATTTTCAGACTTCTTTAGTACAATGTGTGCTTTTGCAAAGGGAACAAAGATCATTTTTCACGTGGAGTTGAAAGAATAATTAAATAAATTTGCTACAGTTTGTCTAGCTTTCCAGTAAGTCTTCTTCCCATCATTAACTCCACCTGCTGTCTTTTCCAACTCAAACATGCATTGCTCATGGAGTACACTCTCCCAGTATATAAGTGTGAAGAGTAGTACATGCAAATATTCTTCTTTGATTGGGAGCTCCTGTTTGCATCTTATTTTTTTGGTAAACCTTTCTCAACTTTACTCTCTGTCAGAAAGGGACCCCCAAAGTCAGCTGTGAATCTATTTCCATTTCTCAATTTCTTCAGAAAGTCTCTGATTTTTGAGGCTATGTTCAAACACCTATTCAATTTTTTTTCTGGCTTTCCTCCACTTGACCATCTATCCTCAGTTTATAAACAGATAAGTTTTGGATGGTTGCCACCAACTATTTTTCACATACATCTTGTAAAGTTGACTGTAAAGAAAACACTAAAGCACATGAATGCTTGTGTGAATATAGTGTCATTTTAATGCAAAAAACAGCCTTCAATTTCTATAACATCACAATTTTTTAGACATTTGTTTTTTTCATGCTAAGTGTCTTCCAATATCCATTTCCCTTTCTTCTTCAATAACAGAATCTTGAATAATGTGCTCAGCTAAAAGTCTCTCAGCCTTACCTACATAGCTGGATATGTTCTCATATAACTAGATCTGTACAATGACAAATAAACAGAAGTATGAATGTGTCTAAGGGAAAAACTCCTAAAAAGTGGGGAGGCTAGTAGAGCCCTGAATGTTGACACAATAACTGGAATTCTAATAATCATTTCAACCTTTAATTTGGAAAACCCAAGCTTAGAAGAGTAATGCAGAAAATATAACGTATGCTAATGTTACCCTCACTAGCGAATTATTGATGGGAAAGGAAGCAAGGAAGAATCAGGCATTGTTGAGCATATTCAGCTGGGAAGCAGAGTTCTGTGTGCTTCACCAGGAAGCTACAGCTTCACATCCCAAGAAATCACAGCACTGTTCTTCCAAAGAAATTAATACTCCTCTTTTCCGCTCTCTGGTTTTGAGTTCTGAGTTGTAAGCGGAGAGCAGTAGAAATTGGGACATGCACAATAAAATCAAAATGGCATGGGGGTGGGGATGGGGAATGTGTTCAACCATGGAGACCCTGTCAGTCTAATCTAGAAAAAAAAGACCATTGGCTGAGGGGTGGACCCCAGTGCAAACCTGAGAAGTTTGGGAAGCTGATTGGTTATCTTGAAAAACTTCTGGTCCCTCCCATGCCTGAGAAAACAATCTCAGGAGACAAAGACCTCTCTATCTCTTTCTTGCCTGGGGCTGCACTTGTCCCCTGTGTTTGTGTGTTCTCTCTCCATAGATATGTGGCCTTAGCAAACAGTGCAGACCCCACACACAGGCTGCAGGTGGGAGCCTGAGTACTGCAGCACAGCAATGGATTGCAGCTAGGAACACAAGCTCAGCTATCCAATGCTAGACTGGCACTAAACTTTAATATGGCACAGGATCCCTGGACATTCACTCTATTTCTGGCCCTGATTTTCCATGGCGGATGAACAGAGATAGGACATCGGGGAACTTTATTAATTTTGCTTCCCGAATATATCATCCTCTCTTGTGGGTTCTTGGAAATGCTTTTTCTTGTGACACTACAAGGACCCCACATACTCCTGCAACACTAACATTGTAGAACTGCCAAAGGAGCCCTCGATAACCTACCTACAAACTCTTTTTATGTGAGGGAGAAATAAACCTCTACCACATTTAAATTAATTTGATTTGGTTTTTCTTGTTAAGTGCAGTCAAACCTAAACCTAAAGAGTATATATACCATGGAGTATTTTTTAAAACCCAGAGGTGCGCCAGGCCTGTGTGGCTCAGTGGTTGAGCGTCGACCCATACACCAAGAGGTCACCAGTACATTCCTGGTCAGGGCACATTCCCAGGTTGTGGGCCATATCCCCAGTGGGGGACATGCAGGAGGTGGCCAATTGATGTTCTCTCTTATCGATGTTTCTATCTCTCTTTCCCTCTCCCTTCTCTCTGAAATAAATAAAGAAAAAATAAAAACAAAACAAAACAAAACAAACAAACAAAAAAACAGAGGTGCCAAGTTTTAAACACATAGATATGATTGGCCCATGTTTCTCAGGAAGATTAACAATCATAATATTCTCAAGGCCTAAATATCAGTTTTAAGTGTGATTTGTTAGTATTATAATTGTTACCTACTTTCCAGAGGGCATAACCAACTACTTGACTATTTGATCACATTAAAAACACTTTTCTAATTCTCACCCAAGGATATGTTTAAAGACTTTAGAGAGAGAAAGAGACAGAAAGAAACATCGATGTGAAAGAGAAACATCAATGTGAAAGAGAAACATCGATCAGTTGCCTCCCATAAGGCCCTGAGGCCCTGAATGCGGATCAAACCTGCAACCTAGGAATGTGCCTTGACCCAGAATTGAACCCATGATATTTCAGTGTACTGGATGATGTTCCAACCAACTGAGCCACAACAGCCAAGGCTTGATTATATTTTAAAATGTGTATAATAAGTAACAGAATTGATTTAGACTTCTTCTTTTCTTCATGTTAGGAAATTCACAGATATGTATTAGACATTCCTAATTCAGACTTACATGTTCTGAATGATTATCAGATCACAGTCCTATGCATGCCTGCCTAAAGTGATTCTTTAAAAGATTTGTATTGCTCGTTGTCTTAGGGAGTAAAATAATGTTACTTTATAGTAACATGATTTCTCATATGTACAAAAAAGCCTGATATGTGAATAACATATCCTTTATTTTTCATAAAATAAGTGGGATAAAGTAATACCTGAAAAAAATTCTAAAATTAAGTCATCCAAAAGCAATATTTTTAAACCTGTGCAATGCTATTTATCTCAGTTAATTGGATCATAGTTTTTTATACTATTTTACATAGCATGACTATTTCCCCAATACTTTTCATAGATCTAAGATATCAGTTTTTTAAAGATGGTTATGTTGTGTCAAAATTTGCAAATAGATTGCTTATGTGATCACTTTCTCACATTTCTTTATATGTACAATCATATAAATGTTCATAAATTCTTGTAAATTTTAAATTTAATCCTGATATCAAGGACATAATGATTATTTTTTCATGTTAAATAAAAATTCAATTTACAGAACAATAGTGGAGATCATTTGTTTTAAAATGGCAGCCATTTTTGCAAAATTCTTTAGGAAGATGATCTGGCTGAGATTTATTCCTTCTTGATTTCTTAAAAAATTCAAATGCAGGATAAACATTGTGCATTCATTCACTGAGGAGTCCTTACACAAAATAAAGAACTGTGTGTTTCTGGTGGATTCAGGTAAGGAGTTGCCATAAACCCCGTCTTCAAAATGAAAGAAAACACACTGAATATGCTTTCCTATGGCTTTTAAAGTTCTCATAACAAAAGCTGCTTTGAAACATGCTGGGAGAAGGACTAAAATATCACACACGTAATCTGTTCAGAATTTCACACTGTGGGCAGATTACCAACTGCTGTTGGTATATTTTCTGGGTGTCATTATTTACTCTTAATTATTAGATGGACATATTTTGAGCTGTTCATTTATTTGCAATAAGTGAGATGTTCTATGCTCAATTAAATACTTTGTGCTGTTAATAAGTGAAAATAGATT
This sequence comes from Molossus molossus, assembly GCF_014108415.1. NCBI lineage: Eukaryota > Metazoa > Chordata > Mammalia > Chiroptera > Molossidae > Molossus > Molossus molossus. The sequence goes on from NW_023425401.1 coordinate 45,212,643, forward strand.
TATATTAAAAGATACATTTGAATTTCATCCGTCTTTCATTTCGTAGCAAGACCCTAATTTAAGAGTTTGACCACCAGAGCATTGGTGAATAAAAAGAAATTAGAAAAAGAAATGTGACATGAATATATTAACATTCTTTTATACCTTGACATAATTTAATATTCAATTTTTAGACATAGTGGAACTGGAAAATAATATGTACTGAAGAAAGATCAAATAAAATAAGTAGGTAGTGCTTCCATAACAGCATACTTTCAATGAGAGAGCAAAGAATAAGTTTCTCCTCCTATAAATTTGTTTGCTCTCAATTAAGAGCCTAGCTACCATGGTGATTATATAATAGGAACATGTACCAAATTAGCTAGAAAGCTTATTAGTTCTCCTTTTTTGATTAATGTTCTTAGAGACAGGGAAAAAAAAAAAGGTGATTAACTGAAAACGAATAGAAAAAGTAAAATCCACAAGTGAACTCACAGGAAAAATAAAAACCACAGAGAACTAAACTTTACTGAATGACTACTATGTGCTAGCCACTCAACTAGGCAATGATCTATATTTCTCTTTCAAATTATTATTATTGGCAAACATATGCCAAATTAATGGTATCAACAGAGATTCACTTCATTTTTTAGGTGGTTTTAAGTTTTTAAGCCTTATTTAAGTCCAGCTTCTTGATCAAAGAATAATAGGATGAGATTTTGAATTTGGCAAACACTGGAGATTCAAAGGTAAAGAAATCTATAGATTTAGATTACCTAGTTTAGCTCACAGTCCTTTGGTAATTTACTTTCAATACTGTCTTCCTCACAGTAGCACAAATAAGTGGTTGGTTCAAACTACTGTTGTTTAGAGAACAAAAACCTTTGGGATCATTCAATCCACACTTTTTAATTTTGTAGATAATTAAACTAAGGCATAGGGAAATCACAAGAATCATGTAATTGTTTGTGGCAGAGACAAGAGAATAACTGCTTTCATGTTTTCTCTCTTGAATGCCCTGAAGTACTAATTGTCATCTAGAAATATAATGTGTTGACCTTAAACCTTCAGAAATACAGTGAAGCAGTCGTCACGAGTCCAGACACTAAAACCAGACTATTTGGGTCCAAATCCTGGTATTGTTACTTATTAGCTGTGTGATCTTAGGCAAGTTACTTAAACTCCCTATATAGTGAGCCTCACATTTCATTGGGCACAATATAGTGTCTACTTTCTGGAAATTGTGTGGATTAAATAAAGTTATAGTTGTTGAACACTTAAAAATCATACTTTGTTACCAATTAGTATTTTAAATGAGGTCTACCTTCATTCACATACACAATGAAAATATGAACTCCTACTATGTTCTAAGTATTGGAGATCCAAGGATAAAGAAAGTAATCACAACCTCTCTCCCTCTAGTGAGCTTACAGTCAAGTAGGAAGCAGAAGTTAATAATCAGACACTCAGATAGCGTAATGCCTTATAAAGGGGAGGCAAAGAAGGCCGTTAAAATATCTAGGAGAAATAATTAACCCAAATTTGGGACTCCAGGAAAAATTCCTACAGAAAGCTCCAAGAAGTGTGAGCAGCATGGTGCGACAGGTAGGATGAAAGTGTTCTAGTCAGGGGAGGCTGTAGGTGCAAAGGCCCAGCTGAAATGAATGTGGAGCTGGAGGCTAGCTGTGGAGTGTAAGAGTATAAATAAAACAGTTAAGAGTGATAAGTAGGGTCAAGAAATGAGAGTTTGGAAGCCACAATAAAGAGTCAAAATATTCAGAAAGAGGAAGCCACTGAATGATTTAAGCAGAGAACTGATATGATTGGATTTGCACTGTAGAAAACTTACTTTGGTTTTAAAACAGATAAGATATATCAAGGGAACTCACTAGACTATTGATGTAGTTTCAGAAGAGAAGTGATGAATGATCTCAATAGTTTGAATGTTTATGGAAACCTTGTTTTCTAATGGAGCAAACAGGGGATAATAACAATCCCTGGAGAGCTGGAAGTTAACTAGCACCAACCTAAGCCTTCTTTAGTAAGGAAAACTCATCCCAGTACCTCATTGTGATTCGTTTTAAACATAGAAACAAGGTGTCTGGACTCCTAGCAGTGTTTTTGGGAAGCGAGAGACAAAATGACTGGATGCAGATACCATGGGATTGAATTTTGTCTTCACTACTACCTCGGGTATAAGAGTTGGAGAAAATCCTTTTAGAGCAAAGCATCATTATTATTTTTTAAATGTATAAAACTGGGATAAGGTTTAAAATTGAAACAAAAAATTCTATACCTAGGAATGAATTTAACCAAAGAGATAAAAGACCTGTACTTGGAAATTTTAGGATACTGAAGAAAGGAACTGAGGAAGATACAAATAGGAAGCATATTCATGTTCATGAATAGGAAGAATTAATATCATTTAACTGTTCACATTTCCCAAAGCAATCTATAGATTCAATGCAATTCCTGTTAAAATACCAATGGCTTATCTCATAGAGTTGAAACAAATATTCCAGGAAAGTATGTGAAACCACGAAAGACCCCAAATATTCTTAGCAATCTTGAATGACAAGAGCAAGGTTGGGGGAATTATGCTACCTGATATCAAACTATACTACAAGGCCATAGCAATCAAAATAGCTTGATACTGGCAAAAAAACAAACAAACAAACAAAAACAGGCATATAAATCAGTGAACAAAATAGAGAGCCCAGAAACAAATCCACAATTTTATGATCAATTAAATTTGACAGAGGAAAGAACATACAATGGGGTAAAGATAGTCCATTCAATAAATAGTGTTAAAAACATTTAACAAATACATTTAAAAAAAGACCACATTCTTATACCACACACAAGAATAAAATAAAATGGATTAAAACTTAAATGTAAGTCATGACATGGAGGGACCTGGAAAATGTCATCCTAAGCGAAACAAGCCAAACAGAGAAAGACAAGTATCATATGATCTCACTTATTTGTGGAATATAATGAACATAACAGTCTGAGGAATGGGGTAGTCCCAGAGAAGTGGAAGTGGGGTACAGACTGACTATCCCCAGAAGAGGGGGTGGGGGGAAGATAAACCACAGAACTTATATGCATGTATGCATGAACAACGGACATAGACAACAAAGCTGGGGAGAGGGCAGGGAGGGGGAAATCAGTGGGGGGGGGGGGACATCTGTAACAAAAATAAATAAATTAATTTAAATAAAAAAATTTAAAAAAATAAAAAAAAATGTAAGTCATGGAACCATAAACATTCTAGAAGACACAAGCAGTAAAATCTCAGACATTTTTTTGATGTATCTCTTCAGGCAAGGAAAAGAAAAGAAAAAATAAACAAATGGCACTACATCAAACCAAAAAGCTTTTAAACAGCAAAGGAAATGATCAACAAAATGAAAAGACAGCCCACTGTGTGGGAGAACATATTCACCAATAATAGACCTGATAAGGCATTAATTTCCAAAAATTTTAAAGAACTCATTCAACTCAACACCAAAAAAAAAAAAACCACAACAACCACCCAATTAAAAAATGAGAAAAACACCTGAATAGACACTTCTCCAAAGAGGACATATAGATAGCCAACAGACATATAAAAATATACTAAACATAACTAATCATCAGAGAAATACAAATTGAAACCACACTGAGATATCACACCACACCTGTCAGAATGGCTACCATCAATAATCAATAAAAAAGTGTTGGTGAGAATGTGGAGAAAAGGGAACCCTTGTGCACTGTTGGAGGGAATGCAGACTGGTGCAGTCACTATGGAAACAGTATGGAGTTTCCTCAAAAAATTAAAAGTAAAACTGCCCTATGATCCAGCGATTCCACTTCTGGAAATATATCTGAAGAAAACTGAAACACTAATTCAAAAGAATATATGCATCACGATGTTCATTGCAGCGTTATTTACAATAGCCAAGATGTGGAAGCAAGCCAAGTGCCCATCTGTAGATGACTGTATAAAAAAACTGTGGTACATTTGTGCAACATCATGGATGGACCTGAAAAATATCATGCTAAGTGAAACAAGCCAGAGAAAGACAAATACCACACAATTTCACTTACATGTGGAATCTAATAAACAAAACAAACAAACAAAATAAAAACAGACTCAGATACACAGAACAGACTGACAGCTGTCAGAAGGGAGAGGATTGGGGGGCTGGAAGAAAAAGGTAAAAGGAAAAAAAAGAAAAACACAGAGACACAGACAATAGTATGGTGACTGCCAGAAGGAAAGGGGGTGATGGCTGGTAGAAGATTGCAAAGCGGGGATAAATGGTGACAGTAACAGACTTTACTTTGGATGGTGAGTGCACAATGCAGTATGCAGATGTATTATAGAGCTGTACCACAATAAACTCAATAAAATGCCTCTAACCAGTTTGGCGCAGCAGTTAGAACATCAGCCCACGGAACAGAGAGTCCAGGGTTTGATTCCTGCTAAGGGCACATACCTTGGTTGCAGTTTGTCCCCAGCCCTGGTTGGGTTCGTGTGGGTGGCAACCACTGGATGTCTATCTCTCTCATGTCAATGTCTCTCTCTCTCTCTCCCTCCCACTCTATCTGAAGATAAATGCAAAAATGTCCTAGGTGAGGATAAAAAAATAAAAATAAAAATAACTGGGATAAGAAAATGTCTAACCACTATGCTGTATACCTGAAACTAATAAAATATTGAATGTCAATTGCAGTTGGAAAGAAAAGAGTATCTACTGCATAGTGTTAAATGAGAAAATACATGTAAATATCTTAATACCCATGCCCGGAATTTATTAAGCACTCAATAAAATTTTGGGCTTACAGTAACTCTTTATTTTATTTAATTTTTTATTTTATTGATTAATTGATTGATTTTTTTCAGGTAGTCAGTCTGGTTTAATTCATTGTGGCTTTTTCTCAGGGTAGGAGATTTACATGCAAAAGAAGAGCAAAAGGTACAAATGCCCCCCAGCATGGGTCCAGAACTCTGACTCATTTCACAAGGTTTCTTGGGTCACGGGAAATGCTATTTAAGAAGCTGCTTTTGGCCTGGCTGGTGTGGCTCAGTGAGTGTCGACCCATGCACCAAGAGGTTGCTGGTTCGATTCCCAGTCACGGCATGTGCCCAGGTTATGGGCCCGGTCCCCAGTAGGGGGCATGCAGGGGGAGGCCAGTTGATGTTCTCTCTCAGAGATGTTTCTATCTCTCTCTCCCTCTCCCTGCCTCTCGCTCTAAAATCAATAAAGAAAAATATTTAAAGATCTGCTTTTGTGTAAAATAATTATATAAAGTTACAAAATCCCATTGAAGATATATACACGGCCTAGGTCCTTAGGTAAACACAGAAGGGACATTTCATCTCTCGTGAGGCAGTAAGGAGACCTGCTCTGGTGTCTAGAAGCATGTCATCCTGACTGCCTCGGAGCCTGTGGCCTGCTGGCTGATCCCAGCTACCCAGGACGCTGTCCCTGACACTTCATCGTTTGGTACCCTTAATCTTTTGGATCTGGTAAGCTACTTTATGAGCTTTTCTTTGAAATGTCTTAGACCCAGAATAGTCATGTCACTGTAGAGGACATGGTTTCCAAGGCTGTGAGGTGTCAGAAAAGGGCACTGAGATAAGACGGTCAGTTTTCTCCTTGCTTAAAGAATGAAAGAAGTAGTGCTCCCTGAACCAAAGAATCTTGGAAGGATCATTCTCGACAAAGTGCTTAGAATGAGCTGGGCAGCAAATGCAGAAAAGTGTTACTGGGGGATGGCAGTTGTCCCCTGGGTGGTTTGTCTTACTTCATCCCATTACCCCTACCCACCTCCTTAGTATGAAATATTCCTGTGAGGGGGATAACAAGGCTCCACCTGCTTTGTCCCTTTGTGCTTATTTTTGGCAGAGAGGTTAAAGGGCTTAAGGTCTGTGGGACAGAAATGAGAAGCGGTGGCTTTCCTCCCAACACGCCTGGTCCCCAGGCCATGCTCAGGCCAGCCGGTCAGAGTGCAGGAGTAAAGGCCCTTGTGGCCTGGGTTGCCAGGGCAGCCCTTCAGTCAGAGTCAGAGTTGGAATTCTCCTCTGAAAGAAAAGGAAAGAGGAGGCTTGGCAGGAGTTTCCTGGTTGGTGTACCTGGAAACCGTCTCCGGGGAGGCACAGGCAGGCCATGGGCTGGCGCCTGGAGCTCAGGCCCCTCCTGCAGCTGACAGTGCTGTTGGTGGGGCCTGGGACCCTCCACAGGCAGCTGCGGTCACCTCCATGGTGCAGGCAAATGGAGGTGGGAATCCAAACGCCCCTTCTTCTGGGGCTCCATTCATTTCCAGTCTCCCTGAGCTGTTCTTACCTGTGGTGTCAGGGCAGTACATCTGTACCCCAACCCTACCCCACAATTTAGCAGGACATTGTGGGGGAAAATTTTCTTGACCAAGAAACTCAAATATACTAGAAAATCAGGAAGCCTCTTTTTAGCCATTTTATAGTCTCAGTCGCCCCAGTCCCAATCCTTATATCATATTGTGATCAGAAATAGAGTGTGGCAGTGTTGTCACAAATGAAAAACCAGTCATCTAACTTGCAGCCTTTTTTTGTTTTTGTTTTTTTAATTAGGTAATGGTAAAACAACCATTCTCAGCTGAGTAGGCTGATGGGACCGGAATGTCTGTTGCACTCTCTTTGAATATAAAAAGCAGAACAAGCCTGAACTTGCCTCGGTTTGCCTGGGCTCTTTGGGTAAGGATAAGAGCTTGGTTCCCTGGCTCTTAAGCCATGGGCCGGCCAGACTGCAGGGGGCGCTGGCTAGGGGCAGGTGGGTACTCTGCAGCCCAGTGCACAGTGCCCAGGAGTTGAAGTGACTGACTGGCTGCCCTGGGGACTCATCAGGGAACATTTAACTGAGATGGAGGTGCCGGGCATGCCCCCAGCTTGCCCTTCCTGGAAAGGCTGAGGCCCTGGGGGGTACAGGGCTCCTCCCAGGGGACCGGCTTTATGAGCAGTACTGCATGAAAGGGATATGAGAACCAGACTGTGAAAACACTTCCTGTCCATGAGGAGAGAGGAAATGCTCCTATTTCAGCCTCAAACTCAGGCCCCTGCCCTGACTGTCCTGGGGTGGTCAGCCAGGTTCAATGAGATAATCCATGTAAATATCTTGATATCCGTGTCTGGGATTTATTACATACTCAATAAAATTTTGAGCTTACACTAACTCTTTTATTTATTTTTATTTTTTAATTGATTGTTTTTAGAGCTAAAAGAAGGGTGAGAGAGTTAGAAACATCGGTGTGAGAGAGAAACATCCATCAGCTGTCTCCTGCATGCCCACTACTGGGGATCCAGCCCGCAACCCAGGCATATGCCCCTCAGCCCATGGGATGACGCTCAATACACTGAACCACACCGGCTGGTCTCTGTTTTATTTTTTTAAATATCTTTCAGGAAGACAATTTTCAACAGCAATGGTTCTCATTCCTTTCTAAAACATTACTATTTTCAAGTTACATGTCTACTAGAACTTCAGAGTGTAACAAAATGCCTTTGCAGTACACAAGAAAAAAGAAATGCCAATCTATATAACTCTTATAAAACAGGATAATTTTCAATTTCATCTGTTCACACACTAATGTATCCAAACTCCTTAAATACTTGACTTATAATATGAGAGTCAAATAATTAAATCAATTATTATTCCTATTTTTCCTTCCTGATTACAAAAACCAACCTTAATATGTTAGTCTTCAGCAACTTCCGATGCTTCCCATCTCCAGTAACCTCCAGTAGAATTCTATCCCTCTATCAACTTTGATCAGAGATCTTTCCACACCAGCCTTAAAAGCATGACACTATCAGCCCCTAATCCTTGACCCCATACCATTCCTTTAACATAAAATGCCTGGTGTTGTAATCCTCCCTTTGTTCCATCTTGGAAGTCTCTGAAATTTCTATAGAAACTGACAAGAGACAAGTGTTTATGAATGTCATCCTAAGAAGCCAACCTCATTTTTGTTAGTATTTCCAAAATCATAATTAACAGACTACATATTATTATAAACCCCAACATATGTACTAAGCAAAAGTTAAGAGACAAATAAGAGTGACTGTTGCCTTCAAGTGGTCCGTATTCTAGTGTAGGGAGCAGGTGCAAGTGTGTAACACAAAGTGACAGTACTCCAGAATGAGCCAAACACTGTGAGAAAACAAATCAAATGTTATCAATTCTGCCTACAGGAGGAATGAAAACCTTAAAGACAAAGTCAATTTTGAAACAGGTTTTTCGTTTTTTACAATTTGTTTATGATGTGTGTTGTGTGCAGTGTGTGTATATGTATATATAAAATTAGCGTCCTCTGAATACACGTTCACAGGGAAGCCATCATTCATACAAAAGCATTCTTTTCTTAAAGGCAATTAAAGACTGTGTTTTGGAGAAAAGCCAGATAGCTAGCAATACCAATAATACCACAATTATAATTATTTTGAAAATTCCACAACATAATAATTTATCAACTTTGAGTGCTGGGGAATAGGGGAATTTCTCACTTCAATTCATATTGAGCATTTAACAATATCCCCAAATATTATTCCCTCCAATTGTTAAATCACCTCAAATAATCACTAATAAGGAAATATAACTGCAAATGTTCAAGCACACATAAACATTTGCAAATCAGTTTTTAAAATGTTAGAATTCTCACTGCATACAGAACAGTTACTAGGCACTGTAAGATCAATCTGTGCCTTTTCTTCAAAGAGGGCAAGCAACGTATATAGACCAAGAGGAACAAAGAAGTATTGATCTTAAAACAAGTATTACTTCTAGATTTGTATATATGAAGCTTGTGTGGTGAGCCCCAAGGACTTTCAAATAATCATTATCTTTGTTGCTATAGTCATCAATCCAGTCTTTAAGATAAACTAGAAAATACAGACTAGTACTGAAGAATTTTAATTTAGCTCAGGTTACACTATTATATTAATGAATTTTATTTTAGGTATTTCCCCCCTTGGTGGAAACTATGCAAGAAAAAAATAAGTAAATAAGCCTTATTTTGAAGTTGTTAAACTTCACTAATTGCTATGTGCTACCTCATAATGAAAGAAAAATATTTTTAAGAAACCTATGAAAGGTATACTCCCATAAGCATAAATTTTGTTTTAGTATTAATACGCCTTGGAAACTCTTTACTAAAATATTAGTCATCCAAAGCAAATTGAGTTCAGTGTCAGTGATATATTTTCAAATATTATGCATCCTGTTTTTCTTTAGTTACTAAAAATTACAGGGCTTCTTTTTAAAGCAAAACTCCCTTGACATCATAACACAACTAATCATGAAATGGAGCAGCTGGGAATTGAGCTGCTGTGACAGAGGCATAAAAACAGAGTGGCAGCTCCCTCACGCCCTGGGCCCGCATTTAGGTGTGGTGCTAACGAGTAGCAAAATCTCCACAATGCGTGGAGTCCACTGAATTTACACGCAGGCGCCTAACTTCTGACAGGACTGAACAGAACATTTTTCACTCATGAGTTGAGGATCATGAGTTGAGGATCTTTCCTTTCAACATTGTCAGAAGTTTCAAATACATAAAATAAAATAATGAAAGGGCAAACTGTGGCATTAAGAACCACTGCAGACTCTGGAGCCATGCTGACTGGATTTGAATCCTGGTCTGTCCTCTTCCTGTGTGACCTGGGACAAATGATCCACCAGCTGCAGGCCTCGGGTTTCATGTCTTCACAATGGGAAAAACAAGAGCACCTACCTCAAAAATAGTGCTGAGGATTAACAATTAGGCATGTGGCAAATACCACAAAAGTGGTTTGTTTTTTGTTTTTTTAGTATTATGAGTATTCAGTCAAGAATATAAATGTGGGTAGCATACTTTTAGAAATATCTCTGTGAGAAATGTTTTCTCACAAAGTGTCTTTGTGAGAAATGCCTAATAGAGACAGAGAAGATACTGTGCTTTAAAGAGAGACAGTGAGATTTTTTAGAATTTCTGGAACTCTTAGGTCACAAAGATTCCACTTAGACATCTAGTCTCTCTTTTCTTTTCAACTGACAGAAACACTGACATTTAGAGAACAAATTATGACCTACCTAGGAACACTGACAACTCTATGTATGGCAAAGCAGAATGATGGCTGGCATAATTATGGTCACACACTGCTACAAGCCAAACCATGACTACCAGTTTCACTAGAGTTAAAAATCCTGGAGCATCCACATAGGGTGCCTAGGAAGATTCTCCACGGATGACATCTCCCACGCATGTGTATGGGTGGGCACACATACACACTCACATGCTTTTTTTCATCATATCATAAAACAATACATTCTTTACATAATATTTATAAAATATGTTCAAGTGCAGAGAGAGAAAAAAATGATTGGTGGACATTTGTTCCTGTCCAAATGTCCATGGAGGCATTGGGTCCACGATTCATTAAATAATACAAACCGTTCCTTTCCAGATGTCTCCATGGATGTGTTGGTTAGGACCAAATATCAAGGATCTTTTTGCCATAGTGAATGCTTAGACAAGACCAAATGTCCCACAAGATAAATAATTTATAATTCAGAAAGATCCACTGTTAATATGTGGTATATTTCATTTCTATAATTTTTCTATGCCCATTTAGGGTTAGAAATTTGAAAAACATTTTTGAATTTTGTTTTTAAATTTGTAACAAACATATTTAATACTTACATAATTAAATATGTTAAAAAATAATTTCAATAATTAAGTTATATGAAATTTTATATAATAACTTATGTAAATAATCTTCCTCTGAGACATTTTAACTACATTTTCAATATTTTTGTATTTAAACCAATACTATGATCAATATAAATGTATAACAATTGTGCACATCTCTATTTAAATTTCTCTAAACTGACTATATGGAAATAGTGGTTCAAAATCTGTGAATACACTTTTAAGGTTCTTAAAACAGATCATCAAATTGTATTACAGTAACATTCTCATGGTGAGAATGTGAAAATAGCTATTTTAATACATATTTACCATCACCAGTTTTTATTTTAAGAAAATATTTTCCAATATGGTGGGTATGATATAGCTTCTACATTATTATTAATCAAATAAATGCAAATCAAAACACTGAAGTTGAATACTCTTTCATAGGTTTCACACAGTTTTAGTTTCAATGATTCAGTTTCACTGAAATATCTGTGCAATTCTTGTCTTTCCTGTCAATAAAAAGTAGCTTCCTTGCCCTGGCCAGTGTGGCTCAGTTGACTGGGCATCAACCCTTGTACCAAGAGATTGCTGGTTCAATTCTGGTCAGGGCACATGCCTGAGTTTAGGGCTCGATCCCCAGTAGGGGGCGCGCAGGAGGCCACTAATTGATGGTTCTCTCTCATCAATGTGTCTCTCTCCCTCTCCCTTCCTCTCTCTCTCTCTAAAATCAATAAAAATTAAAATTAAAAAAAAAAAAACACATTAAAAAATGGCTTCTAATCCACATGACTATCATTCCATCAAAGGTTGAAACTATCTTTGTCACCAGCTCTAGACTTACACTGAAGAAACACAAATGTGAAAACATGGACAGCTGCCTATTCTGTGCTAAGATTAGAAGAGGGGAAAAGACTATGTAAAATAAAAGACAGTAATTACATTAAAGCAAAGTAACATCGAGTGCAAATCACTTTCATATAAATAGTCATAATTAATTTTCTCTGTTGCATGCAAGTCCCTGTTTCACAATGTGATCAATAGATATTTACTGAAAAAATATTAAAATAGAATTCAAACAAAATGTCTAGTCTATGTATGACTTTAGAATTGGTGCAAGTTTTTAGCCAAAATTTAAATTTTTCTGTTTGAGGAGGTACAGCTTAGTTCCCTTCTCTTTCTCGGTATTCTCTCTCACACTTGAATCTTCCTAATTGGCATACAATTTATATCTGGTCATACTTATTTCTTTCTCTATGAAGGGTAAAAGCAGAAGCCCGATTCTCTGTACTACTGATTCTCAAACTGTGGTTCACCTAGAAACTTAATAGAAATACCAATTCTTCAGCCCCACTCCAGATCTACTGAAATAGAAAGATTTGGGGTACGGCCCAGCAATCTGTATTTCTAAAAAATCCTCAAGATAATTCTAGTGCATGCTAAGGTTTGGCACAGTCTAGGGACAATCTCTCTCTAATGTATTTAACACAGCACACACACACACACACACACACACACACACACACACACACACTGGTTTAACCCATTACCTAGGATCCCTGGCTCGCAGAGAAGGTAGAGGTGAGAAATATATGGTCCTAGTATCACAATTGCATCGCTATACAGATCAGCAGTTTCCCACTTTAAAAAGGCAACTATGCCTTTAAAATTTTAATTCACAATAGTAACATTATAGTGTTTGCTTTTTCCCATTACAAAACAACTGTTTTTTTTTTTTTTTTTTTTTACAGAAAACAAATATAGCATTTCATTAAATAATTTGTTTCATTGCCTTAGAATATACCCAGAATTATAATTCTCTTGGCACATAACTTTGGCAATGGTTATTTTTTTAAGTATATGTGTGTAATATCCCAAAATTGCCAAGGCAAAGTGAAACAATATAAAATATTACCACATAACTCTAATAACTAGTATAATACTGAGTCCTCAGAATACTGTTTTGTCATTCAGGTTGGCTCTATAAGCAAAAATAAAGTACAAACACTAGGTACAATTCCTTAGTATGGTGACTATTAATCATGAGATGACTGGAAGAAGCCAACCATGTCATTTTGACTGCATAATGTTCACATTAGTAGATACATATGGACTCAGTGTCAGTTTTAATACCTGCAAAATAGTTATTATAATATTAGTTTCTTGTTCTCCTTGACAAAGCCATTTTTAGACCCTGCCAACCGAATCTACTGGGCTCCATGGAGACGTGCTACATAAATACAAAGCATTATTTTTATTCTTTTCACATTATTGTGGAGATGTTAAATAGAGGAGCAATGTATTAAATGTTAACAGCTTTTATGCAGTGGAAGTCATTTTACACTTTAGTTAACAATACACCAAATTGAAAACTGAGATATAAAGTAATTTCTCACTTAGTTCCCAACCAGTCATTTTACGGATAGAGACCTCTCTTTTCAAAAGACCAAACGTACGCACAGATTTAAAGCTGCTAAATTTGGAACTGATTACAATATACCAAAAGGTGGGTTTTACTAAATTACCCAAGGATAGTTGATATTAAATGCCAGAACACTGTCCAAGTAAGAAAAAAGAAAACAAACTGAACTTGCCAGGAAGAACGGCCAAACACCTCTTGCTTCACTTTCGTGGCACAGCAGCAACAAATCACCTGCATCTAACTGCTCCTTAAAAGTGAGAGTCACTTTAGGGTAAACATTGTTTTCTTCACTGATGTCAGTCTCTGTGGCTTTTAGTAAACAGTGCTAGGTAGAGATGTTATGTATATGGGTGTTGAGGGAAGATTTTAGACCACACCCTTCACTTACCAGCTGTATTATTTTGGGGAGCTACTTGACCTCTTCGAGTCTCAGTTTCTCATGCATGAAATGGAATAATTGCTTTAAAGATTATTGTGAGCTATAAATTATATATAGTACATATAATGATACATACTAAACATAAAATGTAATAATTTTAGCAGAATATCTGGTAATAGGAAATATATAATAAAGACTGCCATTAAAACATTTTCTTAATTTGAATGCATCATGAATCTATACTTCAAATAAATTTTTAAGGTTATTGCTATTTTATTTTACTTTTTAGACATTCCTTTGTGCCAATTTACTCTGAGGTGAAAATGATTCTGACATTATTCTTTATTTTTCAATTATACAGAGTATTTGTTTTGTTGTTAGTTAAGGGCTAAAACTCACACAAACTGGGAAGGGTTTGACAACAGATTTAGAGGATGTGGGTGTGTGTACCTGCATCTGAAGGCATTTCAAAATAAAAGTGTTCCACTTATTAAAAGTTACTGTTGCCCTTTCTTGCCCTGTCCACCTTGGCAGACAAAGGTGACAGCGACTGCATTTAAAGGTTTGTAGGAAAACAAAAGTCATTTACATGCCCCAATGTATTGTTAATAATTCTACGACATACTATAATAGATATAATATAATACAATATAATATAAATTTTAATATAAGATTCACCCACTGTATAAATAATTTTATATCTATATACATTTTTATGCATTACATGTATTATTTTCAGTCACATTGACAACCTCAGGCACTAGTAACATTTAGAAATTTGAGTTTAAATGATAATGGAAGCACTTCTACATATCATGTTCAACTAAAATACCAATATAAAGATTTGGGAATATATAGTTACATGGGGACTATATGTATTAATTTACTTTATATAGATTACTTCCCACACATTGATTCTTACGTATAGATTAGTGTGTTAATAAATAGGTATTACCAGAAAAACCAAGATGTTTATCCCAGAGGATTCATAATCATGACAAAATATGCTTAAGAAAATTATAGTAGTGTAATTATTGGCCTCACAATGTCTGAGTCATGAAACTGTTGATTCTACCCTTTGGAAGGCAGCTTAGAGTTGTCTAGTTTCATTTATACATGATTAAGATACTTTCTGTATAATATTCTCTTTGTAAACTAGTCTTCTAGTGATTAAAATAGGAATTATTTCTGAGCACTTTATATGTGTCAGAGATTGTATTAAACCCTTAGCACGTGGTATTTCCTTTAATCATCACGAGCACTCTATGAGGTAATTACTATTATTCCTAAGGCTCAGAGAGATTTAGTTGCATGATTAGTTACAAGACCTGATTCGTGCAAAGCCAGGTTCTCACACAAACATTTTGATGATGGAAAGCTCACCACTACAGGAAGTAGAGAGTCGATTCTCATTAAACTGATCTTCCTGAAATTGAGGTACAACCCAGCACTCCATCACTTTCACTTCTGGTTTTGAACTCTGGAATGATGCAGACAATTATGATAAACTAAACTTTCGCTTCTTCCTGGGAGCCCCTCAAACACTTAATACTGGTAGATGGCATGTTCTTGCTTCGTCAGGTAAACTACTCCCAATTTCTTTAATATTTTTGTAGCAGTTGTTTTACAGACCATTCACCACTCTTGCCATTTTCCGAATGGACTCTAGAGATTTGATGATCCTTTCAAATGTAAAGTCATAAACAAAAATAGGATTCTGGGTTGGGTTTAATAAGTAGAGAGTACATGAAAAACATAGGTCTTTTCTTTCAAACAAGAGATTTCAGATACTGCAGTAAATCAGTACTTTTGAGGAGACATTAAATAACAATGTTAATTTGTATTGTGCTTGCAATCAACAATTCCAGGTATTTTATTTATATATCAACTTTGGATAAGTCTTCTATCCCTTCTCTTACATTTAAGCAGCTACCTTTTAACCTAAATTTGAATTTTTTTATTGATCACTTTCACTTTCAATTTCTTCTTTTTGGGTTAACTCATTGTCCCCTGAGAATTCTAACTGTGCGAAATAAACATGGGAATTTAACTGTGTTTCCTAGTGTTTGACACACATGAATATGAAAACCTTGCCAGTCATATCCTCATATAAATATATGATTTGAAAAAATTAACAGTGTTGATGAGCACAGGCCACAAACAGATCTGTGGTGTGTCTCCATTGTTCTCATCCAGGCTTGATATTGCCCACTTGCCCTCAATTCCTGCCAATCTACCAGTCAATTGACTTTAGATACAATTTAATCACATCTCCATTCAGCACTCATTTTCTTTTTTCCATAAATGACACCAACTGACCTTGGAAACTCCATAAATTCTGTAGCTATAGCATTCTCGTTATCTACCAGCCTACCAACTAACTTAAGGCATTTGAATTTATTCTTAGTAATTATTTTCTAACTTCTTATTAAGCATCTGCTTAATAAGAGATAAGAAATCAGTTGGGTATTAAAGTCAAGCTCTGAACCCCACTACCCATTTTTTTTTTCTTTAGTTTTGGACATTAGGACTGATGTGCTGGAGCCACATAGGGCTAACAGCCACAATTTGATATTGGAACGTACATGCATTTGAACTGTGGTTAAATCACTTATGGCTATCTCGACCTAGACAAGGTATTAAATCTTTCAAGCTTTGGCCCGTCCGGTATGGCTCAGTGGTTGAGCATCGACCTATGCACTAAGAGGTTTCTGGTTCGATTCTCAGTCAGGGCACATGCCCAGGTTGTGGGCCAAATCCCCAGTGAGGGGCGTGCAGGAGGCTGCTAATTGATATTCTCTCTCATCGATGTTTCTATCTCTCTCTCTCTCCCTCTCCCTTCCTCTCTCTCTAAAATCAATAAAGAAAAGAAAAAAACAAAAAAATCCTTCAAGCTTCGGAAGAGATAAACCACAGAACTTACATGCATGTATGCATAACCAATGGACATGGACAACAAAGCCGGGGATGGGGCGGGGGGGGGGGGAAGGGGAGGAGGGTGTCATTGGGTAAAAAAGGAGAAACATCTGTAACAAAAATAAAATTAAAAAAAAAAAAAAAAGAAAATCCACCAATTCTTTCGAATTATAATTCATGTGGACCTAGAAACCCAAATTCATTTAACATGACAAAGTCTTCACTAGTCTCTTTATATTCTCTTAGATCACCACTCCCTTCTTGCACTGTAGCCACATATAATTTATACTCCCCCCCCTTTCCTTAACTAAAATTTTCCATGAATTATAAGTGTTCCTAACATCTTATAAAAGCAGATTTCTTTAGGACTCTGTTATATATTTTTCCAAACACCTCCCTCCTTTCAGCTTGCATCATAATCATTACTTTGGAGACAACACTCATGTTTTTGAAACCAGATTCGGCTACTGTCTCTGGCCATGAATCAAATCTAAATGTCTTCTAACATTTTTCAATCTCCTTTATAAGGTCTACCCAGTACATTTGGAAGAATATTATAAATTTTAAGATAATTATATTTTCCCTCAATTAACACTAATACTTCTATAAGAAGATAATCACAAGTCGGAATTAAGCCCCAAGTATCCAGTCCACCTTTAGTGATTGAGAATATGGGTTATGCAGCTGAGAGTATGTGTTCTAAACCAAAGCCATACTTATTTATTTACTAACTGTTTGGCTCTGGACAAGCTAGTTTAGCTCCACATGCTTCAGTTTCCTCATCTATAAAATGGGAAGAGTTGTATTTACTTCTTAAAATTATTGTCAAGATTAAGTTAATCCTTTTATCTTGAAAAGTGTTTAAAGTGCTTTTCAATAGATAGTGGCTATTACTTATTTCTCATATAGATTTAAAATCATCAATAAGTCAGGAAATAATACATAAGGAACTTTCTTTTAGTAGTTAAAGAACATTTCCAGTAGAACGAAATCCATATGAGCACACTAACCATGACCTGATGATTACAGAAAAGGCTCAGTAAAAATATAGAAAAGGCTCAATAAGTAGTCATTAAAAATATTAATGCGTACCTGATTAGATGATGCTCTCGTTTCTATTTTGTAATATATCTTACTGGGGTTGCTGTTCATTAAGAAATATCAACACCCTCCACTTGACCAGGCAATATTCTATCTCTCTTTTTTTCATGTTAATGATACACTATGCTACACATGGCTTCCAAGTCCCTAGATATAAATGCGGGTCTATATTTTCTTTATCTACGGCTACATTTCTCTGCCCATTTTACTTCTTTTGGATAAATTGAATGTTGATCTATTCTCTGGTTGGGGTTTTCCTTTGGAGGCTTATATAGCTTAACTTCTAAATCACAGTTATATCATAAAATAAGGTGCATTGTTGCTCTATATTTCTCTCCAGTTACATATTAATCAGGTTGTTGTCCTATATCACAGAAACTACAACTATGAAACTACTCTACTAGGAATATTTGTTTTGTTTGTTTGTTTTCTATGTATACTTTTAGATTCTAGTAGTCTTTCAAGCTGCATTATCTCTTTGTCACAAAACCTAAATTTAAAAGTAGTAAACAAATTAACAAAACAAACTCATAGATACAGACAACAGAACGGTGGTTCTCAAAGGGGAAAGAGGGTGTAGAAGGGTGAAGTGGGTAAAGAGGGTCAAATATATGGTAGTGGAAGGAAACTAGATTGCAGGTGGTAAGCATGACATTTACAGATGCTGCCCTAGCAGGTTTGGCTCAGCGGTTAGATCGTCGGCCTGTGGTCCAGAGACACCCGGGTTCTGTTCCCGCTAAGGACATGTACCTTGATTATAGTTTGTCCCTGGCCCTGGTTGGGTTGTGTGGGAGGCAGCCACTTGATGTGTCCCTTTCACGTTGATGTTTCTCTCTCTCTCTTCCTCTCTCTCCCTCCTGCTCTATCTAAACAAAAGAATGGAAAAATGTCCTCTGGTGAGGATAAAAAAAAAAGAATGCAGATGCTGACTTATACAGAATATTGTACACCTGAAAATTAAATAATGTTATTAACTAATGTTACCCAATAAACTTAATAATAATAATGATTAAAATAGCCCTGGCCGGTTTGGCTCAGCGGTTAGAGCGTCGGCCTGCGGTACAGAGAGACCCGGGTTCGGTTCCCGCTGGGGGCATGTACCTCGGTTGCAGTTTGTCCCCGGCCCTGGTTGGTCATGCAGGTGGCAACCACTCGATGTGTCCCTTCACATCGATGTTTCTCTCTCTCTCTCTTCCTCTCTCTCCCTCCTGCTCTGTCTGAACAAAAAATGCAAAAATGTCCTCGGGTGAGGATTAAAAAATAAATAAATAAAATGATTAAAATATTTTTACAATTATAATTGTATTCTACTTTGCAAGATTTCATCAGAAATATTACCAATATTTCCAAGTTCCCCATAATTTCCATTCTTTCCCCATGTTCAGGAAGTACCACATAATAAAAATCATTCTGTGTAAAGTCAGTTACACTGAGGGACTCACAGGGTTGTCTTCAGAAATTGGTGTCAGAAGAGAACATAAACTCAATGGAAACTGTGATAGGAATTCTGCTTCTCCTAACCTTACAAAAATAAAAAAAAAAGTCCTTTAATTCTAAAAAATAAGTGTCCTGCCTTCTTTTCTAAAAACTGGTGCTACGAGTAAAATTTAAAATCATTGGAATGTTTTCCATTTGAAATATGAAATATTGTAAACAAATAAATGTACATTTGAGAATCATGGAATATGTGTACAGATTATTAAATAATAATCTGAGTTAGTAAACAAGAGTCTTTAAACATGATCCTCACATCCACTTAAACTATTGATGTGGGCATGAAGGTGATTTAATTGAATATTTAATTAATTTATTTTAAAAAGTCACTTTCAAAATATTTTAATTTGATACAAAAATATAAAAGACATTAAAATTAAAATTCACAGACATTAGTTAATTTAAAATAATAACACTATCAGCTCAAGTAAAAGAAAATAACTGGCTTTTTAAAATTGCTGACGTTCTTACAGATACCCCCGATGCCCCCCTCCCACCTTTATCCCCTTCCTCCCAGTCCTTGCCTCATCCCAAGCCTTCAGCACACTATTGTCTGTGTCTACTGGTTATGCATATATGTATGTAAGTTCCATCATTAATCCCGTCCCATCTACCCCCCTGCCTCTGAGATATGTCAGTCTGTTCCATGCCTCCATGCCTCTGAACCTATTTTGTTCATCAGTTTATTATGTTCACTAGATTCCACTTATAAGTGAGATCATGTGACATTTGTCTTTCTCTGACTGGCTTACTTTACTCTGCATAATACTCTCCACACCCATCCAGGCCACTGCAAAGGGTAAGAAATCCTTTTTAACAGCTGTATAGTATTCCATTGTGTAAATATACCACAGCTTTTTTATCCACTCATCTACTGGTAGGCACTTGGGCTGTTTCCAGATCTTAGCTATTGAAAATACAGCTGCTATGAACTTAGGAGTGCATATATTCTTTCTGATTGGTGTTTCAGGCTTCTTAGGGTATATTCCTAGAAGTGGGATCACTTTTTAAATTTTTTTGGTAATTTCCATACTGTTTTCTACAGTGGCCGTCTATATTCCCACCAGCAGTGTACTAGCATTCTTTTTTCTCCATGTCCTCACCAACACTTGTTATTTGTTGATGTATTGATGGCAGCCATTCTGACTGGTGTGAGGTGATATCTCATTATAGTTTTAATTTACATATCTCAAATGATTAGTGATAGTGAACAATTTTTCCATAGGTCTCTTGGCCATTTGTATGTACTCTTTGGAAAAATGCATATTCAGGTCTTGTGCCTTTTTTAATTAGGTTATTTGTCTTCCTTTTTTTGCACTGTATAAATTCTTTATATTCTTTGGAAATTAACACCTTATTAGATGTGTCATTGGCAAATATGTTCTCCCATGCAGTGGATTCCCTTTTCATTTTGATGACTGTTTCTTTTGCTCATCAGAAGCTTTTCAGTTTGATGTAGTCCATTCATTTATTTATTTTTTTCCTTTGTTTTTCTTGCCCAAGGAGATGTATAGGTGAAAATTCTGCTACATGTGATGTCTGAGATTTTGTAGCCTATGTTTTCTTCTAGGATTGTTATGGTTTTGTGACTTACATTTAAGTCTTTTATCCATTTGATTTTATTCTCGTGTGCAGTATAAAGGTAATCTAGTTTCATTTTTTTACAGGTACCTGTCCAATTTTTATAACACCATTGATTGAATAGACTGTCTTTACTCTATTGTATGTTCTTGCCTCCTTTGTCAAATATTAATTGACCATAATGATGTTTTGATTTCAATGGCTTTGTAGTATAGTTTTATATCTGGTATTGTGATCCTTCTAACATTGTTCTTCTTTCTCAAGATTACTGTGGCTATTCAGAGTCTTTTTTGGTTCCATATAAATTTTTGGAATATTTTTTCTAGATCTGTGAAATATGCCATTGTATTTTAATAGGAACTGCTTTGGGTAGTATGGACATTTAATTATGTTACTTCTTCCAATGAACACGGTATATGCTTCCAAGTGTTTGTGTCTTCCTCAATTTCTATTTTCAGTGTCCTGTAGCTTTACCTGTACAGTTCTTTTACCTCCTTGGATAAGTTCATTCCAAGGTATTTTAGTTTTTGTTGTTGTGTTGCAACAGTAAATGGGATTTTTTAATGTTTCTTTTTCTTAGAGTTCATTAGTGTTATATAAAAATGCCATCATTCTGTATGTTGATTTTGTATCCTGCTCCTTTTTCTACTTCATTTACTAAATCTAGTAGCTTTTTGGCAGCATCTTTAGGTTTTTCTAAGTACAATAATGTCATCTGCAAATAATTACAATTTTACTTCCTCCTTTCCAATTTGTATGCCTTTGATTTTTTTTCTTTTTGTCTGACCGCTCTAGTTAGGACTTCCAGTGCTCTGTTTAATAAGAGTGGTGGAAGCACACATTCCTGCCTTGTTCCAGATCTTAAGAAAAATGCTTTTAGTTTTTCTAATTAGTATGATGCTGGCTATAGGTTTGTCATATATGGCCTTTATTATGTTGAGGTATGATCCCTCTATTCTTGCTTTGCTAAGAGTTATTATCAAAAATGAGTGCTGGATTTTTTCAAATGCTTTTTCTGAGTCTATTGATATGATCGTGTGATTTTTATACTTCATTTTTAATGTGATGTATCACATTTATTGATTTTAAATATTGTACCAGCCTTGCATCCTCAAAATAAATGCTACTTGATCATGGTATATAAACTTTTCAATATATTGCTGGATTCAATTTGCTAATATTTTGTTGAGGATTTTAACATCTATATATTCATCAGGTATATTGACCTGTAATTTTCTTTCTTTGTAGTGCCTGTATTTGGTTTTGGGATTTGGATAATGCTGGCCTCATAAAAAAAAAAATAGCTTGGAAGTATTCCTTCCTCTTCGATTTTTTGAAATAGTTTGAGGAAGATAGGTGTTAGTTCTTGAATTTTTGGTAAAAATTGCCTGTGGAGCCATCTGGTCCAGGGTTTTCAATTGCTGCAAGTTTGTTTTATTTTATTTTTATTACTCCTTTAATTTCATCAGTTGTTATTGGCCTATTTGGGTGTTCTGATTCTTCCTGAATCAGTTTCAGAAGATTATATTTTTCAAAAAATTTGTCCATTTCATCCAGGTCTTCCAGCTTGTTGGCATATAGCTGTTCATATTTTCTCACAATCCTTTAAATATCTATGGTGTCAGTTGTTACTTTGTCTTTTTCATTTCTGATTTTATTTATTTGGGTCCTCTATTTGTTTCTTGATGAGTCTGACTAAGGGTTCATGCATCTTGTTTATCTTTTCAAAGAACCAGCTCTTGGTTTCATTGATATATTGTACTGATTTTTAGTTTCTATGTCTAATCTTTATTTCCACTCTAATCTTATTATTTATTTTCTTCTACTTACTCTGGGCTTTTCTTGTTGTTCTCTTTCTAATTCTTTTAGTTGTAGGGTTAGATTTTTTTTATTTGAGCATTTTCTTGTTTCTTGAGGTAGGCCTGTAATGCTATGAACTTCCCTCTCAGGATTGTTTTTGCTGTGTTCCATAAATTTGGGCTTGCTGTGTTTTCATTTTCATTTGTTTACAAGACGTTTTTTATTTCTTCCTTGATCTTATTGGTAACTCATTCATTATTCAATAACATGCTATTTAGCCTCCATGTCTTTGAATGTTTGGGAGTTGTTGTTTTGTGTTTTTGTTTGTTTTGTTTTTTGTTTGTTTGTTTTATCCTCACCCGAGGAAAAGAGAGGAATAGAAAGAGAGAGAAACATCTATGTAAAAGGGACACATCAAGTGGCTGCCACCTACACGACCAACCAAGGCCGGGGACAAACTGCAACTGAGGTACATGCCCTTAGCGGGAACTGAACCCAGGTCTCTCTAGACCACAGGCCGATGCTCTAACCGCTGAGCCAAACCAGCCAGGGCTTGTTTTTGTTTTTTTATTGTAGTTGATTTCTATTTTCATGCTATTGTAATCTAAGAAGTAGCTCGATATGATTTCAAACTTTTAAAATTTACTAAGGTTTATTTTGTATCCTAAAATATGGTCTGTTTTTGAGGATGATCCATGTGCACTTGAGAAGAATGTATATTCTACCACTTTTGGATAAAATGTTATGCAAATAGCAATTTGATCCAACTGATCTAGTCATTTAAGGCCACTGTTTTCTTGTTGATTTTTTTGGTCTGGAATATCTATCCAATGATGTCAGTTGGGTGTTAAAATCCCCCACTATTGACTATATTGCTCTCTGTCTCTCCTGTAATGTCCATCAAGACTTTTAAAAATATATTTAGGTGCTACTGTATCGATTGCATATAAGTTAACAAGGGTTATGTTTTCTTGTTGGATTGAGTCTTTTAGTATTACATAGTGACCTTCTTTGTCTCTTATTATGGCCTTTGTCTTGAAGTCTAATTTGCCTATGAGTATTGCTACCACAGCTTTTTTTTTTCCCCATTTGCATGGAATATTTTTCCTCTTTTCAATTTTAGTCTGTGCGACACTTTTGTTCTAAGGTGGGTCTCTTGTAGAGAGAATATATAGAGGTCATATCTTTTATCCATTAAGCAACCTATGTCTTTTGATTGAAGCAATAAGCCCATTTACATTTAAGGTTATTATTTGTAGGTACTTATTTGTTGCCATTTTTTCTTTATACCTTTGTTCTTCTCTATCTTGTTTTCTCCTTCTTAAAGCAGTCACTTTAGAATTTCTTGCAATGCTTGTTTGTTGGTAATGTATTCCTTTAGCCATTTTAAATTTTTATTTATTTATTTTTTTGTCTGAGAAGTTCTTTATTTTCCCTTCAATTTTATTTTTTTTTAATTTTTTAAACTTGTCTTTATTGTTGAATGTATTACAAGTGTTTCCCCTTTTTTTCCCCATTGACCCCCCATCCTCCCCAATTCAAACCCCCTCCTGCCTTCCCCACACTACTGTAGGTGTCCATTGGTGATGTATATATAGAAGTTCTTTGGTTTATCTCATCCCGCCCTCCCTTCCCCCTTCCTCCTTCCCTTTGAGGTTCATCAGTCTAACAACTCGCCTTCAATTTTAAATGATAGCCTTGAATTCAGTTCCTTACTTTTAATTACTCTGTATAATTCATGTCACTCCTTTCTAACCTGAAGTATTTCTATTGAGAAATCAGATGACATTTTAATGGGAGCTCCCTTATAGGTAATTTTCTGTCTGTTTCTTGCTGCCTTTAAGATTCTTTCTTTGTCTTTACTATTTGTCATTTTAATTATAATGTATCTAGGTATGGGTCTTTTGGGACTCATCTTGATTAGGACTTTTGGGACTCCTCTTGATTAGGACTCTCTGTATTCCCTCGACTTGTGTGACTTTTTCCTTCACCAGGTTAGGAAAGTTGTATGCCATTATTTCTTCAAACAGGTTCTCTATGCTTTGTTCAGATTCTTCTCATTCTGGTACCCCTATGATGCGGATATTGTTGTGTTTAATATTGTCCAAAATTTCCCTTCAAATATCCTCTTTTTTATATATTATTTTGTAATTGCTGCTCTGATTGGATGTTTTTTTCTACCTTGTCTTCTAATTCACTTGTTCAGTACTCAGCTTCCTTTAATCTACTGATTTTTTCCATGGTATTCTTTATTCCAGCTATGTCAGTCGTCATTTCCGATTGGTTCTTATTAATGGTTTCTACGTCTTTTTCCATGCTGATGTAGTTCCCACTAAATTCCTTATAGTTCTCATTAAATTGCTTATAGTTATCACTAAGTTGTTTGAGCATCCTTATAACCATTACTTTGAACTCTATATCTGATAAATTGCTTTCCTCCATTCCATTTAGATTATTTTCTGATGATTCTACCTTTTCTTTCATTTTGGATTTGTTTCTTTGTCTCCCCATTTTGCTGTCTCTGTGTGTTTATTTCTATGTATTACATAGAAGTGCTATGCCTCCCAATCTTTGTGGGGTGGCCATAGATAGAAAGTATGTTGTGGGACCTAGTAGTGGAGCCCCTTTGATCTTCTGAGCTGGATGTTCTAGGAATGTCCCTTGTGTGGATTATTTGGGCTCTTCTGTTGTACTTGGGTCTTAATTTCTGATGCCTCATTTGAGGATTGGGTCTGTCCTCAGGCTTGCTGACTGTTAGGCTCAATCCCAACCGTGTTGTGCCAGCTATTACACAGATGTTTTGTTCTGCTATTTGTGGAGCTTGTTGAATTTTGCTTTAATGTTATTGATTCTGGCCCTTTGGTGTTTTGGGTTCCTGGACCTCTCAGGAGGTTCTCTGGTACAGGCCAATGAGAGTCACTGTCAAAGCAGCCAGGCATGCCAGGTCAGGATGATGGTTCCGGCAATACCTGGGGCATCAAGTTGTGGTAGCAGGTGAGGGCACACAGGATCATGGCAGCAGGTCCATGACATGGGGTGTTGGGTCATAGTGGGGGGACCAGTTGCACCAGGTCATAGAAGCAGGGCTGGTCATCTGGGGGAACCAGGTCAGGTGAGTTAGGTCATGGTCTGTGAGTCTGGGGGCATTGGGTCATATTGGTGAGGCCAGGTGTGCTGGGGTGGGTGGTGGATCTGCTTATCTGGGGGTACTGGGTCAGGTGCACCAGATGGTGGTGACAGGTCCACGGGTGTTGGCAAACATGGTCATGGTGTGGGTCCAGTCTCAAGGGCATGGGTCATGACACAGGGGTTGGGCAAGCCGCATCTCTGTGCCAGGCCAGGCATGCTGTTCTGTGCCTTCAGAACACTTGCTTACTGCCTGCCCCCATAGCCTCCCTCCAAGGATGACCCCATGAATCCTGCAAAATGGCCTGATCTCCAATTCTAAGCAGCAAGAAGCACCAAGCTGAGCAGCACACAGTGGTGACCAGAGCCTCTCCTACCACGAGTGCCCAAATCACCCACCCCAAGTCCCCACACTGACAGACAGATGCCTATCCACACTCATATTCATACACGCTCTCCCTAGTACACACTCACCCATTCTCACTCTCACCCTCTCTCAAATCAATAAAGAAGAAAAAAAGAGATTTCTAAGACAAGTATTCCATAAATAAGAACATTTAGTGAGTTAATTTTGTATTTGAGACATTTCTATGTGGATATATAATTCTTTACATCCAATTCTGCAAGGTGGGACTTAATCTTATAGAGCAATCTGTTGCATGGATAAGAGTTTATTAGCAGGTCATATAGCAGGAAATCCAATGATTTTGTTGAAAAGAAATCTCAGGATGGCTCCAAAGACTGACACAAGTGGTCTAGAAATAGATGAGTTTCTTTAATTATCTGTTCACAATATGAACCACAAACTGCAACCTGAGCAGAGAGACCTCATGGGTGAGCCAATAAATGGTAAGTAAATGTTCTCTTCAATTAAGTTTTCCCCACCACTTTTACTCTGTGAGAGATTTGTCAAGGTTACAATTAGAGACTTGTCTCAAGGACTGAAAAATTTCTCCCTCCTGACTCTAACTTTTTAGATGCACTGTTTTTAAGTTTTGTCACAATGTAAAGGTATCATGATAAACCAGAGAGCAACTGTTGTTAACTTTGTGTCATAATAAACTTTGAAGACAGCATAGCCTTTGGTCAGACCAAGGTGCATATGTTCACTTGTGTGCTCAAGCATAGCTACACTGGTCGTTAAAATATTGAGGTAGTTGCCTAGCCGGTGTGGTTCAGTGGATTGAGAGTCTTCCCATACACCGAGAGGTCCCAGTTTGAGTCCCAGTCAGGTCGCATGGCCAGGTTGTGAGTGCAGTCCCCAGTAGGGGGTGTGCAGGAGGCAACCAATAGATGTTTCCCTCTCACATTGATGTTTCTCTCTCTCTCTCTTCCTTCCTCTCTCTCTAAAAAATCAATAAAAAACATATATACACATATATATGTGTGTGTGTGTGTATATATATATATATATTGAAGTAGTTCCATACCTGGTGATAAATATATACTGCCCGGAACCATCTCAGTCCTTCTCTTGATCTCTCCACAATTTGGTTACCACAATGTAACACCTAGTACTGCAGGAGGCCTTGGTCGTGTACTGAATCAGTTGTTAAACAACATGGATATTGTTCTGAGTCATACCATCAGGTGACTCTACAAAATTACACCTATGTATGCCCAAGGAATGTGGTTTCTGTTTTCAAAAATTATGGTATCCTTTGGAAAGGAGTAATACTGCATTACAATCTCTGCCTCCAACCACATTATCCTTGAAATTTTAGAGACCTTAGTTAAAAATTTTCAATACTGGGGATTTAAAAATAAGAATCACTTGATGTTTGCCAAAGACCTATAACTGGGAAACTGTAAATGATGACACAGTCTGGCCTCAACAATGAATAAATTCTATACATCATCATACTTAAAATTATATTTCAACTATACATGTATAGAAAAGATAAAATAATGCCTATTTGATGCCCTGGCTCGTGTAGATCAGTTGGTTGGGTATCATTCCATGCACGAAAATATTGATAGTGCGATTCCTGTACAGGGCACATGCTCGTGTTATGGGCTTGATCCCCAGTGGTATGTATACAGGAGGCAGCTAATCAATGTGATTGATGTTTCTCTCTCAAATCAATGTTTTTCTCTCTCTCCCTCTCCTTTTCTCTCTCTCTGAGATCAACAAAATATTTAGAATAAATAAACAAATAAATACATAAATAATGCCTACTTTGATATCAGTGGCATTTTGTATATAGTTAGATAACTTTTAAGGTCAAGAAGAAGGGAAAACAAAACCTTGGAGAATATATGATACTGAAGCAATGGGAGAAACTATAAAGTAAAGGCAAAATATGTGAGATAGTATAAAATTGCAAAGCTTTGGGGCAATAACTACAAAACTTCATATCAGAAAAATAGTAAAAATGATAGGAAATAGACACAGGAAACCTCAAATATATCTTAAGGTAATTGTTTTATCTTTATGATACTACTACATCCTCAGTGGACAAATGATGAGTAAATCTTTTTGATAAATGTTAAAACCCAGAATCATATGATACACAAATACACTTTAAATGAAGAATTATACAAAATGATCATTTAAATGGAAGTAATAATTTCAATTATGAAGTTAGAAATAAAGAAAAAAGTGGCCAAAATCTATTAAGAATTTTGGTAACTAGTCTCATTACTTTCATTAACTGTTTAAAAATATACAATATTCAATAGTTTAAAAGTTAATCAGGCATATATATCTCTTTCTTTTTTTAACATCCTTCACTTTATCTTCAGACTGTTTTGATACAATTAAAGTGATGACTTTAATCTATAAAGCTTGATGTTTACCTTAGGTACTTATTAAATCAACTCTTAAAGGAAGATAACAGTGAAAATCTACAGGGCAAAAGTACTCTCTCTTTTCCAAATTGAACCACAATGTCTGCAGAGACCATGTAGGATAATGCTCAATCATGAAGTATGTTCTAATCTCTGGCTAAAAGATGGAATATAGGACTTGGTCTTGCCTACCTGCCACATTAGTGATTAAACTATTAATTGTGATGTGGTGTGTGCCGACTAGTCAGACATCCCTGGTGTGCTCACTTCAGCATCCCCACCATGCTGAGACGCATGCAAAAGAGTATAGCTAGTGACTTAGGAATATCATCTTACCTGTATTTAGGACAAGTAATGAGTAAGCTACAATGAACACAAAACTTCCCTTTGTGATAGTGCCTACCTGCAGGTTTGACAAATGATAAGTGTTCTCTAATGTTAGTCATTTTTAAATAGAACAAAAAACCCTTTTGAATTTATAATGATTAATTATTTCCTTTGGTAATCTATTGCTGTAGCACTGGAATGATTCATTGTAAGGGGCAGTGGGAATAAGACTGGGTCTGTTTAACTGATGCTACTCTACACAGAGTTTAGAGAAGCGGGGGGGGGGGGGGGGGGCAGCCCTAATGCTAAAGTTGCTTCTGCCTCCTCTAGTTCAGTGTGTGGTTTAAAACATGAGAAACCAACTTCCATTTTTAACAGGAACTTGGTTGTTTGTGATGTATCTGGTCTGAGGACCAGCCTTGAAACGGTCATTCTTGCACTTCAGAGTAAGTAAGAGATGGTTTAGATGGACTCTAAATCCTATTTTAGCAGCCTTCCTACTATCAGAGCAGTTGGTAACTCCTGTGGTTCTGACCAGCAAGATCAACAGTGGAGACACTGACTAAGTCCAAAGAATTTATAAACCAGGGTCTTTAACCTGGGATCTCTTTGGTTGAGCTTCATGAACTCTATGAAATTAGTAGCAAAATGTGACATGTGCATTTCATAGAGAAAGGTCCTATCACTTTCATCAGAATCTCAGAAGTGTTCGAGACTTCCACATATGTTCCATCTCATGTTACATGTTGTAATATAGTTTTGCTCCCTTAAGGTCAAAGAGCCAGTTCTCATGCACATGGACTTAAATGATGGGACAGCCTTTACATGTTCCCTAAGTTAGTGGACTTCCTTATTAACCCATGGGTATACTCCACTTCCTGCTAAGGGACACTGCTTCCTTGAATTTTCAGAAAGATTTTGAACCAAGCAAAAGACACTCATTCTATAGCCACTCAAGTGTGTGTACTGGGCAACAAAAGTCAACAGACATTGTACTATTTATTCTTTTCATTAGGCTTTTAGTCTTCAGCTTTACCATAATTCCAGGCAGCATACTAAATTTTCTCAACAGTAAGTATAGGGAAGAGCAGTAATATTTTATGGTTATGTTTTGTCATAAATTATCTTAAGAGTATCTTTCAGAAGGAAAATTGTGTTTACCTCATTAGTTTGTTTAAAGGACTACTCAATTTATACATGCACAATTTTAAAAATCAATGTTGTTATTCCAAATTGTTCAGCATTTCTAATTTTAAGTATTTAGAAATTGTGTGTTTTGAAAATAATGTTTATCACCATCTTTGTACTGCAAGTTATATAACCAAATCAAGTTATAATCTGTTACTTGATTTTTAAGCTTTAAATGATGTCTTTTGATTCCACATTATTACAGATGAGGCAATTAGTAAATATTATACCCATGGTATTCTATATTTGGTAGGTGCATGTTTTATAAGAAAGTACCAAAATATTGTCCATCCTACTTGCCAATTTATATTTATATATACTTTTTTCTTATTCCCATATAACTTTTTTTTTTTAGTTAAATTAATTGGGTGACATTGGTTAATTAGATTATATAGGTTTCAAGTGTACAATTCTATGATACATCATTTGTATATTGCATTGTTTGCTCACTACCCAAAGGCAAATCACATATTTGACCCCCTTTAACCTTTTCTAATCTCCTCACCCCCTTCTCTCTGTAACCACCATACTGTTGTCTATGTCTATGAGTTTTTGTTTGTTTCTCTTGTTTATTCATTTGTTGCTTTCAGTTTTACATTTCACATATGAATGAATAATATTATTCTTAACTTCCTGTCTGATATATATTTCTAAATTGCAAAGGCATATAAAATGTATGTTCTATTTTGTCATCTAATCCATCTATCTGTTTTTATCTTGGTTCTGTTAAGCATATAAAATGCTTACCACCAGATATTTTGATAAATTTTTTTCTGTTAATTCCTTGTTTGGCTGAAGCTCAACTTCTAGCAGGTGATCAGTATTTTTTAAATTGTGGCACATTGTATTGTTTGTAGCGTTTATACATAATAAAAATCTTGCCTGGACATTGAAATCCTTGGCTTACCCTTTCTCAGAGGTTTTTGTTTGTTGACTTCTTGTGTGAAGATCACTAAAGAGAAATCTAAGGCCAGCCTGACTTTTTATTTATTTTTTAATAATTTTTTTTCCTTTATTGATTTTTTACAGGGAGAGGAAGTGAGAGGGAGAAAGAAAGACATCAATGAGAGAGATCATCGACTGGCTGCCATCTGCACGCTTCCCCCTGGGGATCTGGCCCACAATCCAGGCATGTGTCCTGATCGGGAATTGAACCGAAGACCTCTTGGTGCATGGGTTGATGCTCAATCACAGAGCCACACCAGCCGGACCAGCCTGCCTTTTAAAATCTTGTAAGTAAAGTGATCATTTTGCCTGGCTATTTAAAATGTGCTTTCTGTATAATTAGAAGCTAATAAATTTATTAGGATATGTCTTGAGGAAATATGTCTTGGGTATGTAGCAGGATAATATGTCTCAGTGTTGATTGGTGTGGGCATAAAAGTGATTTTCTTAAATGTTTAATTAATTCCTTAACAAAAGTCATTTTCAAAATATTTTCACTTGATATAAAAATATAAAGACAATGAAGTTAAAATATACAAATATCGATTAATTTAAAAAATAATAACACTACAGTGCAAATGAAAGAAAATACATAACTCTTTTCTTAAAAAATTGCAGCAAGTCAATATGTTCTTCTAATAATTTTGAAGTAATGAAGTTTATTTATTTATTTTCTTACACTTAACGACCTTTCTAGTATCCTTTGGTCATTTTTTCTCTCTTTGGGTAGGAGATTTTTGCTTCCAAAAGAACTTCAATAATTTAGAATTAGAGATGGTAATATATTATGAGTGAATAATCAGATAGATTTGCTAGCCAATCTACTCATCCATTTCATCCATACATAAATTGAGCAAACACTTTCAGCCATAACAATGAACAGAGGTAAGGACTCGGAGTTAGGAGACGTTGATTCACATTCCAGTTCCAGATCAGGCACTTACTTCTCATGTAACTTTAATGCCCCGTATCCTTACCCAAAGCAAAGCTAATATTACCAACCTCATTGGAGTGTGACTATTACATAAGATAACAGATATCCGAGTGTCTCACACAATACTTATACTTTAATAAATCTCAGTAGACATGGTTAAGAATCACAATAAGTAAATTTGGGTATTCTTTTCTTTTCATAACTTTGCCCCTCAAATTATATTTTCAAATATTTGTTCTATTCCAATGATTTGGATTTTCTTCTTCAGGGATTCAAATTATGCATAAAGGGTCATCTTTGTCTGGCTTATATAACTATACTTTTTGGGACTCCAAAATATGTTGTATTCCATACACTTTTTATAAAACCACTAATCCTTTTATTTCCTATTTCAATTTTAATTTCTTAGATCTTCTCACTTACACCTCTATGCCTTTGCTGTGTATTCTACAGTATCTGTTCTTGTCTGCTCCTTTCAATTTGTTCATATTTCTATGATGGTTTTAATGTTTCTTTCACTTCAGTAAACAATCTGCACTCCATTTCCTCCCACTGTCTCATTATCTCCTTTATGAATTTTGTATTTATGATTTATGCTGTATTTTCATAGAAGAAATATTTTAAATTATTTTGAAGACTTAATTTTTACAATAGTTTTAGATTGACACTATTATTGAGACAAAGTACAGAGATTCCCATATATCCCCTACACTCACACACATAATCTCCCCAATTATCAACATCATTCAGCAGAATCACATATATATATATGTATTTTTTTTTTTTTTTTACCAAAAAAGAACCTACACATCATAAGTAACCACAGTCCATAGTTTACTTTTTTCCTCTTTAAGATACTATACTTTTATGGGTTTGGACAAATGTATAAGGACATATACCCATCGTTATAACATCATATAGACTATTCTCTCGGCTCTAAAAATCCTCTGTACTTTGTCTGTTCATCTCTCTGCCCCCTACCCCAGGCAACTTCTGATCTTTTTACACTCTCCATAGGGTAGCCTTTTACAGAATGCCAAATAGTTGAAATCATATAATATGTAGCCTTTTTCATATTGGTTCTTTCACTTAGTAATAAGTATTTAAGGTTCCTGCATATCTTTCCATGCTTGATAGGTCATTTACTTTTACTGATGAATAAAATTCCATGGTCTATATACACCAAATTTTATGTAACCACTGAAAGAGATCTTGGTTGATTGTCCATCAATGGATGAGTGGATTTTAAAAAAGCTGTGTACACAATGGAATGCTACTTGGCTGCAAAAAAAAAAAAAAAAAAAAGGAAGAAAATCGTACCTGTTGAGATAGTATGAATGGAACTGGAGAGCATTACATCAATTGAAATAAGACAGTCAAAGAAAGACAAGTACCATATGATTTCATTCATCTGTGGAATCTAATGAACAAAAATAAACTAACAAACAAGATAGAAACAGACTCACAGATAAAGAACAGACCAACAGCTGTCAGAGGGGAGGGGGTTGCAAGGCTGAATGAAAGAGTGAAGGGACTAAGCAAAAAATAAAAAACAAAACTCAGACAAAGACAATAGTATGGTGATTACCAGAGAGAAAGGGTGGTGGAAGGTGGTAGAAGAGGGTACAGGGGTGATAAATGGTGACAGAAGACTTGGGGTGGTGAACACACAATACAATATACAGATGATGCATTATAGAATTATACACCTGAAACATACATAATTTATTAACCAGAGTCACCCCAAAATTAAAAGGAAAAAAAAGTACCTTGGTTCTAAGTTTCTTTTTTTTGTTATTGTTTTTTGAGCAGGAGGGAGAGAGAGAAGGAGAGAGAGAGAGAAATAGCGATGTGAGAGAGACACATTGAGTGGCTGCCACCCAAATGACCCCAACCGGGTTCAGACAGACTGCAACCACGGTACATGCCCTTAGCAGGAACCGAACCCTGGACTCTCCGGTCTGTGGGCCGATGCTCTAACCGCTGAACCAAACCGGTCAGGGAGGTTGCTTTTAAGTTTTGACAATTTTGAAAAATGCTGCATGTGCATTTTTGTGTGAATGTAAGTTTTCAATTCTTTGGGTTAAACAGAAAATATTGTCATGGCTAGATCTAAGGATATGTTTAGTTTGTAAGATATCGCCAAACTGTCTTCCAAAGTGGCTGCATCATTTCGCATTCTAGTCAGCAATGAGTAAGAGTTACTATTTCTGCACATCCTTGTCAGCATTCAGTGCTGTCAGTGCTCTGGATTTTAGTCATACTAATAGGTGTACAGTGGTATCTCATTGCTGTTTTAATTTGTATTTCCCTAGTGATGTATGAGTAGAGCATCTTTTCACATGCTTATTTGCCATCTATACATCTCCTTTAGTGATCTGTCTGCTAAGATCTTTGGACCACTTTTAACTGGGTTGTGTGTTGGTTTTTTTTTTTAATATATTTTTACTGATTTTTAGAGAAAGAGGAAGTGAGAGAGATAAAGCGAGAGATTGAAGTGAGAGAGAACATCGATTGGCTGCATCCTGCACACCCCACACAAGGGACTGAGTCTGCAACCCAGCCATGTGCCCTGACCAGGAATCGAAACAGCAACCTCTTGGTGCATGGGTCAATGATCAGCCACTGAGCCACACTGGCGGGGCAGTTGTTTGTTTCATTATTGTTGCGTTTCAAGAGTTCTTTGTATATTCTGGATAACAGTCCTTTTCCAGATGTATCTTTTGCAAATATTTTTGCATTCTTATGTTCTAGTCTTAGGTTTATCTTATAATTGCCTTGATATTATCTTTCACAGAGCAGAAGTTTTTAATTTTTAATGAAATCCAGCTTATCAATGATTCTTTCATAGATGGTGCTTTTGGTGTTTTATCTAAAATGGTGTCACCTTACACAAAGCCATTTAGGTTTTCTCCTGTGTTATCTTCTTGGAATTTTATATTTGTGTGCTTTACATTTGAGTATGAGATTCGTTTCGAGTTAATATTTGTGAAGGGTGTAAAGTCTGTGTCTAGATTCATATTTTTTGCACATAGATATCCAGTTTTTTTCCTGCTCCATTTGTTGAAGAGACTATCTCTGCTCTATTGTATTGCCTGTGCTCCTTTGTCAAACATCGGTTGACTAAATTTATGGTAGTGTATTTCCAGCTTTCAATTGTTTCATTGATCTACTTGTCTTTTCATCAATAGCACACTCAGACTTACTATAAAGCTGAAGTAAGCTTTATAGTAAGTCTTGAAGTCAGGTAGCATCTTTCCCTCAACTTTGTTCTTCTCTAATATTGTGTTGGAAACTACCACATTAAAATTTCAAATATGTAGTAAAAATTTAGGTCACAATTGTAATAGTTGTTCTTTAGCAACATTTTTTTCATGAGTGTTCTTTTTCTGTTGACAAGCTTGCTGCTCTTTTTTATATTATCATTTAATAGTATTTTTGTATCAACTGTGTACCAGTTCCCTTTTTATTGTTTATCTGCTGAAAGGGTTGAATTTTTGTTGACAAGCTTTTGTGCATTTAATTTTGTTCACAAGCATGTGTATGGTGGGGAAAGGTAGAAAGGTGTGTTAGTAGCAGTGTGTGTTGGGGTGGTGCTTTCCAATTTATCTTAAATACTGATCCAAGCTTGCATCCCTGGGATGACTACTGACCTAAGGCCTCAAGGAATGGACCAACACCTAACTTGGATATCATATAATTCTTTATCTATTTTGTAGATTATGGGAACTCTTGCATAGAAGCATTTGAAAATCAAAACCTACTGAGACAAACCTTCCAACCACATGAAGTCAAATTTATTATAACTACTATTTTCAGTAATATCCAGTGAAATTCATATTTTGTCTGCATTCAACAACACAAGACTGTAGTGTAAAGACTTTTAAATCCAGAGTTAAATAGAAGGTAGATTTTGGTTCATAGCACTGATGTTGCAATCAGTGGGCCAAGAAATACATGAATTAGATTTAAGGTAAGAGAAAATTACTTTAATTTTTTCCACTGGGAAGGAACCTCCAACGGAAAATAAATGTTTGGTGTTAAACAGGCATGGATTTAATCCTTGTTTTAAGCATAAAATCATGGACAAGATACTGAACTTATCTGAACCCTTGTTTAAATTATCTAGAATATAGTGTTAGTTTGCAAATTATCTGACTTTAAGAGTTTAATAATGTCAGCCTCATTCATTCTCTATATTGACATTGATAGAAATAATGAATCATGATGATTAAAAAATGTTACATTTAAGCAAGAGGTGACACCTCTTTGATTGAGTTTTTGTTGGTCAAAATGATAGAAAAACACAAGTGAAAAATTATTTGTTTAATTCCCAAACTAGCTTTTAGAAGCTGAGGAAAGCAGGCCTTCACCACCACCACCGCTACTAGCACCATCACCATCATCACCACCACCACCACCACCACCACTACCACCAGCACCACCATCGCCACCACCACTACCACCAGCACCAACACCACCACCACCATCACCAACATCACCATCACCACCAACATCACCACCAACACCACCACCACCATCACCACCAACACCACCACCACCATCACCACCACCACCACTAACAACAAATACATAAGCATTTTCTTGCTTATGGAAATACCTCTTATTGCTTATTGGAAAGGTGATGAGTGACAAAAATCAATACTCCTAGATAAGGAGATGGTGTGTAATTAATGTGGTGGTGAAAGGAGCCTATTTCATGAGGACTAGGATGGGGAGCTCTCCTGTATGCTGGGATGGTCACAGCTGTATTGGTTAAGGCCATGACTTGCAATTCCAACAGGCTGAACTTCCAACAGGTTGAACTATTTAGTTGAATTTTCAAAGGGTTAAACTGATGTGAACTTCCAAATCCTCCCCCAAAATTTAGAAACATTTCTGGGAACCCTGCATTATCTTGAGGCAGAAGGGAGAACTGGATAACTTCTCACACCTACTCCCATGCTCTTCTGGCCCTGAGGACCATGGTTCTCACTCTTCAGCTCCAGCCCCACTCCTCCCCACTACCTAATTAGTGAAACCAGTCTCTCTGGACTTGTCCTCTGCCTTTACACCATGTTCCTACTGCAACAAAGGTGGATTTCCAGTGGGAAGTTCACACAGAGGGCATGCCTATCTTGGAAGTTCCTCCTTTTCCTGGTCTCACATGCCTTACTTATCTTAGTACTAGATATTTAAGGAAGTTACAAGAACATCTAATGAATACATTAGTGAGACAGATTTTTCAGTTCTTCCACTTAATCCCTGAAAAAGTTGGATCATCAGAAATCAAAGGGCCCGGGCAAGAGTAATTGCCCTGTGTTAAGATGGAGTATTATTCTCTCAGTATTATTATATTCTTAATAAAAGAAATGTCCATTGAAACAAGTGTGTCTTTTACAAAACTGCAACTGAAGACAGGATCTTTTGTGCCCCGATATCTCTTATAAAAGAACTAACAAAATTGATTTTGTCTCTCAGTCAATGCCAGGACAGGTTTTCTCTGTAGATTTACTTGCATGCTTTTCTCTATCATACAATTAAATCAGGGACACACTGAAACAGCCACTGAAAAAGATACAGCACAGGATAATTTTTTCGGTCTTAGTTTCCAGGTAATCTAGATATCATATTCAGTTGTTGATCTACTTATAGTAATTAAGTCAGCTCAGATGCTGAGTACCACATATTATTTTGATTCTCTTGAGGTGTTGGTTTATTTTGATTTCCCTTCATCTTCAAAATACAAGTCTCTTTACTAAGGATTATGAAGGAGCACTTTAAAAACAACAACAACAAAAAAACAATTTAAAACATGAAGACAATTTTTTTTTGCACTTATCTTTAGATAGAGGGAGAGTGGAAGGGAGAGAGAGAGAAAGATCAATGCGAGAGAGACACATTGAGTGGCTGCCATCCACACAACCCCAGCTGGGGCCAGGGACCAACTGCAACCAAGGTACATGCCCCTAGCGGGAACCGAACCCAGGATTCTCTGGTCCGCAGGATGACGCTCTAACCGCTGAGCCAAACCAGCCAGGGCTGAAGGAGCACTTTCAATGTTATAATATGATAGGTACTAAAAAATCAATTGTTGTATTTCACAGATGCTTTAACACTTGGCAGCTTGCTTCTATGAAGCCATATGAAGGAGGGAGGAGAACACGTATGTTTTATTATTGTTTTTTACCAACCTGATGTCCTTTATTTAAAAAAGAGCACTAGCCCCCAAACTGCTTAATTGTTGTGTTTTTTTTTTTTAATTGGTAAAAAATATATACCTATGTTTTTTTAAATGCTAAAGTGAAAAAGTCCACCCTCCCATTTCCCAATCCTGTTCCCTGTAGTTAATCAATGCTAGTAGTTCCTTATATATCTTATAGAAATTACCTTTAAACTACCTTTTAACTACTCATTATTTTTGTTAGATCAATTATATTTTTCAAAACCTATTTGTAATTTACATGAATTATAAAATCAAATTAGATTCACTTAGCTGTCTGTCAGCACCCACAGATGGACATAAAACAACCACGAAGTTTACCAATCCTCCATCTACCTATATGTGTAAAGCCTGCCATGTCCTATTAGCTTTATAGAGAGATTTCATTTTAAATGATAGACTGCATAGACTCTTAAATTACAGATCCAGATTTTATAAATGAGGTAACTAAAGTTCTGAGGACTAAATAAACTCTCCCAAATCCTTTGACATTCAACTGTATAGGAGATAATGTGGGACTGGGAATATAGCAACTACTTGTGGGTGCAGAAAAAATCGCAACAGCAGCACACACTGGTAAGAAAATGCACAATAAATCAGTCTTAACAGTGTCAATAACATTTGAGGACCTGTATCACTGTATGAAAAACAAAATACAATATAGTTGTTCCCATGATATTGATAAGCCAATTGGGGAGGAAAGGTATTTAAGACATAAACATGTGACAGAAAAACCCCCCAGAAACACAAACAAATTAATTCAAAATGACTCACATACCATGAGTTGTGAGAGACTGTTTGCATGGCATCCATTTTGCTAAAATCTGCTCTGCCATCTTCTGCCCCAAGGCAGGATACCTCTGTATACAATGTTTCTGCATTCCTTTAAGTAACCATTTACTCAGCCAGTTATGCTGGGTTTATCTTTTGTTCCACTGGGGATATTTACATGATATTTACTTGAAATTGTTTTGGGGTGGTTACCACAAACATTGCTTGGCAACAAATGTTCTTGTTTTTCTGCTTCTTGCCCTATATATAGTGTGGATCTCCCCAGAATAAACAGACTTGATCAGAGCCCTGTCTTGTCTCCATTTCTGGTCTCTTGTCCCTCCTCATCCTCACTCCCCCTCTAGAGTCCTCCTTGCCCGACCTGCCGGTCCGGTCAATGAGTGTTACAGGAATGAGGGGTGGGGACAACTTGTGCGCAGTTACTGTGTCAAGGAGGAGGTGGGATTGCAGCCAGGCTCACAGGATACATAAAAGAAAGGAATCTCCAACAAGAAATAGGCATGAAGAAAGAGGCAGAAATAAGAAATTGTTGGCTGTGTTCAGAAAATGGTGAGGAGCTGAGTTTGGCTGGACCACTGGATTTGACGTGTGAAGACTGAGAGGAATAAAATGAGAGGTATGCTTTGGTAGGTGGAAGACTCCTAATGGCATGTTTTGGAGGTTGGAACTCTAATGTTTAGTTATCAGGGAGCCACTGAAGGTTTCTGAGGAGGGGGTAAAAAAAAGTGATGCTTCAGCCTGCAGTCCCGAGAGACCCGGGTTCGGTTCAAACTAAGGGCGCGTACCTCGGTTGCAGTTTGTCCCCGGCCCTGGTCGGTCGTGCGGGTGGCAGCCACTCGATGTGTCCCTTTCACATCGATGTTTCTCTCTCTCTCTTCCTCTCTCTCCCTCCCACTCTACCTGAACAAAAAATGTCCTCGGGTGAGGATAAAAAAAAAAAAAAAAAAGTGATGCTTTTCCCAGGTGACTCAGGTAAAGTGTATGCTAGGGAACCAAGGCTGGCACAAGGCTTGATGTTAGAGAAACCAGTGAAGGTGATCCTAGGGTACATTTGGAAAACAGTCCTCCTGATAAAAATTGCTTCTGCATCTATAATTTATCTGGATAACTATAAGGGACAGAAGATTTCAGATGAGTAGATGATCTACAAGATGATTTCCAACAATATCTATAATTATCTTTTATTATAGATTGTTACGGGTTGAACTGTGTTATGGGTTAAATTCATATGTTGAAGCCCTAACCCCAGCACCTCAGAATGTGACCTTATTTAGAAAGAGGGTCACTACAGATGTAATTAGTTAAGATGAGATCATACTGAACAGGGTGGACCCCAATCCAATATGACTGGTATCCTTATTAAAAAGGGAAAAGTCGAGCCCTGGTCAGTTTGGCTCAGCGGTTAGAGCGTCGGCCTGCGGTCCCGAGAGATCCGGGTTCAGTTCCCGCTAAGGGCACGTACTTCGGTTGCAGTTTGTCCCCGGCCCTGGTTGGTCGTGCGGTGGCAGCCACTCGATGTGTCCCTTCACGTCGATGTTTCTCTCTCTCTCTCCCTTCCTCTCTCTCCCTCCCACTCTATCTGTACAAAAAATGGAAAAATATCCTCGGGTGAGGATTAAAAAAAAAAAAAAAAAAAAAAAAAAAGGGAAAAGTCGATACACATACAAAGGAAAACTCCATGGAAGATGAAGTCAATGTCAAGTTGATGCTACTATATGCCAATAATGCCATCAAACCACCAGCAGCTAGGTAAGAGGCATGGCAGAGATTCTCTCTTACAGCCCTCGGAAGGAATGGGCTCTGCCAACACTTTTCTCTGGGACTTCTGGAATTGTGAGGAAGTCAACTTCTGTTGTTTAAGACACTCAGTTTGTGGTACTTTGTTACAGCAGCCCCAGAAAGCTAATATCTCTCTTACAGCCCTCGGAAGGAATGGGCTCTGCCAACACTTTGCTTTGGGACTTCTGGAATTGTGAGGAAGTCAACTTCTGTTGTTTAAGACACTCAGTTTGTGGTACTTTGTTACAGCAGCCCCAGAAAGCTAATATCTCTCTTACAGCCCTCGGAAGGAATGGGCTCTGCCAACACTTTGCTCTGGGACTTCTGGAATTGTGAGGAAGTCAACTTCTGTTGTTTAAGACACTCAGTTTGTGGTACTTTGTTACAGCAGCCCCAGAAAGCTAATACATGTATCAGCACTAGAAGAGACATGACCAGGTGTTGCAGCTTGGATTTTTTATGTCCTCTTGAGGTACAGAGGGGGAAAAATGCTATTATCTGAATTTGCTAAGTTTGAAAACTGATAAATTTTCATAGTGCTTGGTTCCTGGATGCACTCTTAAAAACCTGAGAAGTGTGAAAAAGAAGGAGTCTGTATCAAAAATAAACCTTTTAAATTCAATCACTTCTTGGTTCTAGGGATTCCACATGACTATAACAGCTTTTCTATATGTTGCCATCACTAACATCTTAAGTATGTCTGAGTTCAAGATTTTCATTCAACTTGGATCAATTATTTCCCAGCCCCCCCCCCCAAAAAAATTCACTCTTGTACATTATTTCCATGGTTGCACAGGAAATTGCCAAATGTAAAGAGGTGTTGACAAATATAAGAATATTACCAAATGACTTGGCAATGATTTTTATTATTAGATGCTCATGGTAAACAATGTCTACATTTTTCTCTTTTTAACTAGTCAAAGTTAAATGAAGAACAGACATTTCCTAAATTGAATGATGAACAAAAGAATCCATCCTACTTGAGGGAATAGTAATGCCACTGTGGTTTTTCCGATGTTACCCTTCTGTCCTAATTTACAAGTCGGACCATCTTTATTTTTTTCATTTCCTTATAGTCTTTCCCTCAAAGCACTTCCTACTTATATTTCTAATATCATTAGGAAATCACTTCTTAATACAAGTAGATTTACTTTTCTTTCGTTTTTTTAATCCTCACCTGAAGACATTTGTTTTTTTTTGTTTTTTATTGCCTTTGTCTTCTGATAGAGCATGAGGGAAGAAGGAAGGGAGAGAGAGAGAGAAACATCGATGTGAGAGTGATACATCAACTGGCTGCCACCCACATGACCCCAACCGGGGCTAGGGACAAAACTGCAACCAAGGTACATGCCCCTAGCAGGAACTGGACCCAGGTCCTCTGGTCTGCGGGCCGACCTCTAACCACTGAGCAAAACAGGCCAGGGCAGATTTATTTTTCAATTGTCCTGGCAAATACCCATAAAGTTTGCTACAACCATTTCACTTCCTGCCCCCCCCCCCCCAAAAAAAAGGAAAGAAAAATCAGTCTGCTTTTAAGGTTTTTTTTTTTTTCAGAGTATATTATTTAAGGTAATAACACTTTACCCTGAGTTTTTTACCTTTTTCATTTAGACCTGTGGTAATAGAAATCTTCCTGAACACACTGTAATCCTGCTTTCCCGTGCTCAGTACTGGACACAATGAAGCATTAACCTTTTCCAGGCACTGAAGGAAAGCCCTCTGCAACCTGTACTTACTTTCTCCAGCTTCCTCTTCCACTAACATGCTAAACACAGCCTATGCTTCTAGTTTTCTATTCAACTAAGTCCTCTACACTCCTGGGCTTTTATTCCTCCTTAAGTTTATTATTGTCAGAGTACTTCCCATCCCTATAGCCAGGATCCCACGTCAAACTTTTCCTCTCACCTGACCTGGTCTCCTAGGCAGAAACGATCTCTCCTGCTTTTGTAGAGCTGTTGGTTCACAAAGATACACACTGGCTTGCGGGAACATGTGTGTGAGTGGGTTTTCCAACTCTTACTTGAGGGCAACAAATGTTTCCTATGTAATCGGTTATCACTAAGTGTTTCTACATCTGTGGAAGTAAACACAAATCCGTTTTTAAAGTAGATCTTATGTGAGCATAGATACTCCAGATCTATTTAACTTCCTGAGTCACTGGTTCTCAGATTACCTAGTACATGGTATAATTTCTTTATCTGTGGACTATCATATTGAATTCTCTATAATTTTATCAAATTGCTTGAACCATTACTTCTTTACCCCAATAATCCTTACCTTTCTTATATTAAATTGATAATTTCTTAATCTTTATAATTTTCATTTCACCCTGACATGGCTTAAACAATGGTTTATTTTACATAAAGTCTGTTCCACAAATATTTGTTGGTTAAAATAATAAATAGCTGAATATCCTTCTATCATATAAACATCTTGTAGAACAATAAATAGCACACTAAAACAAAGAAACTTGATCTGATCCTGCTGTGAAATCTACTATTAATTATTTATAATTTTATCAAATTACTTTGACATGTGATCAACACCAAACATTTTAATTTCCCCCTACTCAATCCTGCCTTAGTCACCTTATACATAAGGCCCTTGTTTTCCCATAACTTAATGACTCTTTCTATGTTATCTTTGTTCTTCACCTCTCCTCTGCTCCACTGGAGATCATCTCTAGCTTTAGAAATTGCTTGTCTCCACAGTTTCATGCACACTGAGTGATTAATTTTTAGCTCTTCACCTGGGCCTACATTGTACATGGGTTATCTCACCACCACGAGATCCAGTCTTCCTTCTGTTCTCTTCTACTTCATGTCTTGCCCTTGAGCTAAATTTCTGCATTTCCAACTGACCAGTCTTCCCACCTATAGAGAAGGATTTTCCCTATAACTTTAACATACCTAATACTGAAGGGATTCCTTAGAACTACACCCTGTTTTATCCCTTTGGACTTCAACTAAAAAGCCTGAGAAACATGAAAAATAAAAACATGGATAAATTAGTTTGGGGGAAGGAGGTAGGGGTGGGGTAGGGAGGAGGCGTTCAATGGGGGATAAAGAGGGGACAACTGTAATACTTTCAACAATACAAAAAAAAGAAATTATATAAAACTGAAAAAAAAAAAGTGCTGCAGCAACACCCACAAAATGGGCATAAAAGTAGTATATGCTTTGATTTCACAAAGGGTTCAGATGTACCCTAATTTAAATAAATCTCTACCATATAAGAAACTTAAAAAAAAATGGATAAAATATGAGTAAGGTTTTATTTGGAAATATTTCATATATATCTTTTTATAAATGAACATATACCTTAATACTAAAGTAAGCTGACTCAGAATTATATCTCAGAAAAATTTCAAGTAAAAATATTATTGCTATATTATCTAGAAGTTTCAATATCAATCAGCATCAATGTATATATCATCCCCTGTTGACAATAAATTATCCTTAGATATTATCAGAGGAAATCTGTTATAACATCTGATTTAAAAATGTGCTAGATGCAACCGGTGTGGCTCAGTGGATTGAGTGTCTTCCCATGGACTGAGAGGTCCCAGTTGGATTCCCAGCCGGATTCCCAGCCAGGGCACATGCCCAGGTTGTAGGCTCGATCTCCAGTAGGGGGCATGCAGGAGGCAGCAGATGAATGTTTTTCACATCGATGTTTCTCTCTCTCTCTCCCTTCCTTTCTCTCCAAAAAAAATCAATAAAAACATAGTTTTAAAAAGTAAAATAAAATAGCCCTGGCCAGTTTGGTTCAGTGGTTAGAGCGTCAGCCCACAGACCAATGAGTCTTGGGTTCGATTCCAGTCAAGGGCATGTACTTTGGTTGCGATTGTCCCCAGCCCTGGTCGGGGTTGTGTGGGAGGCAGCCACTCAATATGTCCCTTGTCAATGTTTCTCTCTCTCTCTCTTTCTCACCCTCCCTCCCTCCCTGCCTCCC
Organism: Molossus molossus; assembly: GCF_014108415.1. Taxonomy (NCBI): domain Eukaryota; kingdom Metazoa; phylum Chordata; class Mammalia; order Chiroptera; family Molossidae; genus Molossus; species Molossus molossus. Next base: position 45,257,065 of record NW_023425401.1, read on the forward strand.
ATTCTATCTGAACAAAGAAATAAAAAAATGTCCTCAGGTGAGGATAAAAAATAATAATAATAATAAAAATAAAATAAAATAACTAAAATGTGCTAATTGGGCCCTGGCCAATGTGGCCCAGTTGATTAGAGTGTTGTCCTGTAAGTCAAAAGGTTGTGGGTTCAATTCCCAGGGAGGGCACATTCATAAGTTGTGGGTTTGATCTCTTGTCAGGGTACAGCACATGGAAGGCAACCAATATATATTTCTATGTTTTTCTCTCACATCAATGATTCTCTCTCACTCTCCATTCCCCTCTCTATAAAACCATGTCCTTGGGTGAGGATTAAGAAAAATGTGCTAGTTGACATATCATTTACTCTATTAAAAAAATGTAAGACCAAGAATAGTAAGACTGTGAACTTGATGAAAATAAATAGGCAAGTAAGATACAACATTACTAATAAACTAAGCATTGTCACAATCTATGAACAATGACTAATTAAGAGATTATTTAAATTTTCTGGAAATGGTCTGTTTGCCCTATAGCAAAATGCTATCATTTAAGTAATTGTGTACAAGCTCTGTTTCAACATGTAACAGCTCTTCTGGTTTAATTACACAAATGAAAAAAATTACAATGGCTTTTGAAGTGAAAATTAACCGTACCTCTGATATTATTTAATGTAATGAGAGTATGGTAATAAGGGGAGACCAGTTAATAAGTATAAAGGCTCAGACATTGTCTCAACTCTACTGTATTTATTAATCAAACTGTTCAACACCATTAGATAATTTCACTTTGTATTGGTAACTAAGCAACATGTTAGACAGAAAAAAACATCTATAACTCATCTTTGCAATGTCCTTGATGGTCAGAGCTATGTATTTCCTAACTGTGGTGTTTGCAACAACTAGCATATTGCCTTACATATAATAACTCCTCAGTAATTTGTGTGCTGAATATTAATTTGAAAGGAAGACCAGAAACTATCCTCTAAGATTATACAAATAAAAAAGACCAGTTTTTTGCTCTTATCTTCTATCAGAGAAAAACAACGTTTTAGCAAAATTATGGCTTCACCATTTTACAGCCACTTTTGATTTTTATATTTGTGTGGTTCATTGCTTTTTTTTTTCCTAGACGAAGAAAAATATATCTAATCTGTTGTAAAAACAGAGTTTTATCATTTTTGAAACTTTAACAATGTAAATATATATGTACATTAATCAATGTGCTCTCTTCTCTTTTAGAACAAAATGTGCAATGTGGAGGAAGTCAACCCACTTAAAACAACAGGAGAGAGTAACAATTCTACTACACATCATTAATTTTGATAAATATAGAGAAGTCTTAAATTCATTACCTTAAAAAAGACATCTCTTACATTTAAGTAAAATAATTTTACCATCGTTTTTCATTCACCATTCCCATGTAATATTTTATTTGCACAAAAGAGAAGTTATCCTGAAATTTTATGGACTTACAAAAAATAGCAATATATTTATAATATGTTGATTCATTCTTTTTATCAATATCCGTAAACTTTTGTGATTAGGTGATATTATTTCTCAATAGGAAGGGGCATATTGAAGAAAAGGCTTAGGGGATTCATAAAATAATACAAATAAATTTTAAATACAACATCATAATTCATTATCTTCTAAATGTTGTTTTTGCTTAAAGGCTAAAACACTAGATTGGAAGTTAGAAAAATTGAATGCTGTTTTTGTCTTGCTTTGTAACCCTGGGCAAGTAATTCCTCTTCTCTGGATTCTAGCTTCTTACCAAAAAAAAAAAGGTTAAATAAGACAACCTCTGAAGACCTTTCTAGTTAAAATTAATAAAAATAATAATAGCACTTACTATATAGCAAGCCCTGATTATTTAACTCTCAAAGCACTCTATGTGATAGCTGCTATTGTTATCCTCACTTTTACATTAAAAAAAAAAAAAAAAAAATGAGTCCAGAGAGGTTGAGTAACTGGTTCAAGGTCACATGGCTTAAAGTTGGCAGTGCTAGGAATCAAATCTAGGTAACACAGCTCCATAATCTGTGCTCCTGACTGCTACAGTCCATTGACCTTTTTCGAGAAGAATACTACATGTTTCTGCTTAAGACATTCATTGAAAATTGTATTCCTTTTTCCTTGGTTTGGGAGAAAGAATACTTCAGAGTAAATAATATTGTGCTTTTCTCCCAACTCTATTACTTACCTGCCCTGTGACCTTGGACTAGGTATTTAAAGCTCAGAGTCTGTTTCCTCATCTTTGAAGGGAGAATACTGACATACTCACAGGGGTGTTGTTTAAGGGTTAAGATTAAAGAAGCATGGTCTGGCATTGCTTCTGGCATGCAACAAGAATTCAATCAATTTTGTTTCCTTCCCTCATACTTAAGCTATAGAAGCTTATGTTGAGATCTAGAACATGAAATTAAGATCATATAGCCTGGCCAGTGTGGTTCAGTGGTTGAGCATCGACCCATGCACCAAAAGGTTGCTGGTCCGATTCTTGGTCATGGCACATGCCCAGGTTGTGTGCCAAATCCCCAATGGGGGGCATGCAGGAGGTGGCCAATTGATGTTCTCTCTCATTGATGTTTCTATCTCTCCCTTTTTTTTCTCTCTAAATTCAATAAAGGAAAAAAAAATTAAAAAGAAATTAAGATCACATAGTAGGCATTTTTAGGATTCACACTCCTAGTGGATCAAATGAGACTTAAAATAAGACCAATGCAAAAGTGTAGGGAATCATGCAATAAAATTAAAAAGACAAAAACCAGTATGCACATAGTGTGCACATAGTACTCCAAAGACTTAAAAGCTGTAGTTCCTGAAAATTTGTTCAGCTTAGTCTGTACACATTAATGCCAGAGACATGCAAATAGTCGCGATTATCTGGTAATGATGCAACAGTTTGTTAGAATTTTCTTTTTTTTGTCCTGAACTCATACAGTAAGACTTCTATTAAGCTTTCTATATGAATTCTTAAACAAGCATATAATCTATTTTAGTTTTCAAATATATTTTGGTGCTATAGAATTTAAATGTATTTACTATTATAAGGAGCAAAATTACTGAGAGAATATAATTAGTACCTTTCCCAGTTTTCTTAATATTGCAGTTAATCTCCAAAAATAGTCCTTGTCCCACCTTACAGTTCTGTTTTAAATATAGATATAAAAATATTAAGGAAAAGAAATCTTGACATATCTTCCTTGGACTTTTTGAATGGCAAAGGCTCAAACAAATATGTAAGAAGATGGGCTGAATAAAAAATAAATTGACAGCAGGATTAATTTGGGGGAAGATTCAAGGATATGGTTTAATGAAGTCATTTTTCCTATTAAAATTCTGGATTTAGATAAGAACCATCTTTCTTTGTCTTTCTATTGAGTTCTAAATGCTCTGGTCTGTTACTGAGAAATTACTATTAAATATTCCTTTTTTTTTAAGTAGCTCAGAAAAATCCTTTGAAAGAGGAAAAATCTGTGTTCCTTTGCTTAGTTGATTGTACAGAACAAATGAATAAACCAAGATTAAACAGCTCATCAAAACAGTTATAAAGTATTATTGTGTAATTGATTGATTTTATTTAATGAAACACAGCTTTACTGGGTAACTTTTATTATGCAATATTCCATATACTTAAAGATTTACATAAGATTTAGAAATAAAACAGTAATTTGATTACAAACTTAAAAATGTTATAGAAACAATTAAATAATATACTCTAATATAAAAAAAATGTAAACCAAATTGTTGGAACGTACAGTTGATGTTAGGGAATTATCTGATTTCTATATATGTGCATTTTAACATATTATAGAGTTAAAAGATTCAGACTAAATTAAAGCATTGAGAGTTTATAGTGAATGAAAACATTGCAGGTTAATCTAGTTTGCCTTGTTGTATATCTCTTAAAATTTACTTAAAGTCCTGTCTTCACAAACTTTAACTGCTTACAATTAGGTATAACAGGAGTCACTGCAGAATTGTACCAACACAATTATTTCAAATTTGCCATTTATTAGCATGCAGGTATTTTTCAATGAAAAGAATGCTTGAAAGAAAAAATTTAGTAATTTAGTTAATATTTAGCTATGTGTGAGAAAAATTATAAAGGGAACAGGCTATTCCAAGCATAATTCCATAAGTGCTATAGATGAGTTATAAATAATATGTCAGCTTGATCAGTTTCAGCGAAATAGATTTTTTAAGTAAAATTATTAAAACATCAAATTAAGCTCTGGTATTGTGAAAATGAACAAAATTATTACAACTTGTGGACTATTTCCAAACTTTAAAAGCACTTCAGTGTGAAAGATGGACACTTTCTAAGGAATACAGATTAGACTGTGCTGTGCAGCATCTACAGAAGCCGAAGTACTTATGGATTGACATGTACCCTAAATCTGTCTTCTTGTCATTCCAATATTTTAAAGTGCCAGGCATTGTGGTGAGTGATTAAATATGTCAAAGATGTCACTGTTCTTGGTAGTTCAAACTGGTATGGTCACAGGGCATATTGGAGTAGATGAAATGTATTAATGTATTTATTCAAATCAAAATCACAGTAATTAGCTGTGTCTTGTTTTCATTAAAATGCAGTCCTACTTTTCAAGAATTTTGATTACTTTTCTGAAGCACAGAAGCAATAAGATAAAGCTATATGTAAATTAAAGATAGAAAGAATGTACCTATTACTGTTAGAATAAGTGAAGCATCACTATCTTTTCAGTGAAGAACACATTTAGCAACTCTTCATGCTTATAGGGCTGCCAAAAATAAACCTTTGGCTTTTCATAAACTCCTGCACAGCTCAGAATGACAGTTATGAAAAGTTGGACATGAATGACTAGAAGCATATACAAACAGTTGTGCCTGATTTGAAGAAATCCTGACTGACTGGTAATTTTGGATATGGTAGTTAGTCAAGCAGAAATCACTTAAAACATTCCAAAACACAGCTCTGTACAAGCTCTGAGTTCCCAGAACCTGCTACATACAGACTGGTCATAGACTGGCCATAGGTTGCTTTGAGGTCATCTATCCCAGGCTTCCAGGCAGTCCAGAAAGCTCTTTGAGACGATGCTCAGACTCCGCTTAATCATTTCCAGGAGGCATGAGGCAAGTGAACAGAGTTTACGATCCGGCAGCCCAAACTCTGCTCATCCTGGGAATCCTTTTCCCATAGATCTGTTACTGAGAATTAAACATTGCACCACATCATGTATGAAAGACTTTAAAGAAACATTACTCACACAGAACGTACAGTAACCATTAGCTTTCAGACTTGAGAAACTTATCCCAGAAGATGCGGTTGGGAATACAACTAAAATGTTTAGATTCAAGGAATCAATTTACAGCACCCAGTTTACAAGTATAAGGTCCAATAAGAGGAACTCATAATGACTGAGTTTTAATTTTTTGCAAGAGTTCTAGAATTGGGAGCAAACTCTTTCAGAGGGTATAATAATGCCAATGAAGCAATTCTGTTAAACCCTTCAAGTGTGCCAGTATTGGTGTTTAGTATGCTGAGCATTTCTACATACATTAACTTATTTCATCCTCTTATCCATGCCCTGAGGGAAGTTCTATTAATACCTCCATTTTAAAGTTGAGGAAATGAATACTAGAGACTTAAAGTGTGTTCCAAGAGAAACGAACTGCAAAAATAACCAGGAGAAGAGAGGAAAAATCACTAAAGTGTGAGAACTTTCTCTGTTGATCTCTGTGGTCTTTTAGCCACCACTTTTATGGTTTCCTTTATTTTCTAGTAGTGTTTGGGGTATACATTTAAAATTGGATCTACATTTAAAGAAGCAAGTTATTGCCACTGGAAAGAACACAGAACTTCCAATCAAAACAATAAAGATAATTATTGCTTTGGTCAGATTTGGTCAGTGGCTTAATCAAGCAGCAATACAAAGCTGTGGCTTTCACACACTGTTTGTCTCTTCCATGATTTTTTGTTTTTCCCAAATACAACATAAATATATGTATATACAAAGACAATTGTCAGATATGTAAACATATTAAGACATGGTATCAACAGGGTTAAACTTTCTATTCTGAAAGACACTAAATTAACATGTGAGAGATTAATATTTTCTGACTCTGGTAAACAAGATACTCTTTTTATATATGATCATGCCTGTATTGAAGCATATGTCCTTTTAAAAATTAAATTGTAGAAGATGACATGCTGAGGGTATCCCAAGAAATTATTAGAAGTAAAAAAAAGCCTCCCAAGAAATTATTAGAAGTAAAAAAAAACCTACACACATGGTGTCCATACTCTTGTATTGTCTGTTAAACTTAGAAGTTGTATAATAGTAACTGTTGCCAGAGAATTGAGTTGGTAGAATTTTTCTATCACTAGTGGGAGTAGGGTTCTTGTGATATTTTGAGGTCTAAGACTCACACGGGAGAATGAGTGGTTTTTACTTACATAGAGTTATATCCCTCAGTTTCCAAAGTTCCTAGTTCCTTAAACCAGTCCTGGAAAAAATACAGCTGTGGATTCAGTAGAGCTCGAAGCAGGCCCAGTGTCAGAGTTTCCATTCCATGGTGCAGTTGAGTCCAGCACAGCATCAGACAAGAGTCAGTCCATCAGTCCATTATGTGGTGTGAACCATGTGGGTGAATGCAGGGGAGTACACCCCAGAAAGAGGAGTCCCAAGAGGAGCAGAAGTCCCAAGAGAGCAAGACAGGAAACTCCCTTTGTTCAGGAGTTTAAATATCTCAGGTTTCTCGCCCTTGCAGTGGCCATGCCTATTCTGGCAAGTTACCTGTTCCCAGATGTGACTGACAGGTAAGTATCTTCCCATGTGACCCACACCTTACTGGTCATGTGTCTAAACTGTCTTTGTCCAGTCCCTTTTCCCATCAATCTGCTGGGAATAGACCTGGAGAGTGTTAATTTGCAGCTTTCTGGCAAAGCCGTAGAAATGGCAGTCCTATATTATCTAGACTCCCCTTTGCTCCTTCCTTGTTAAATAATAACCAGGTTATTATAACAGCATCAGTAACATCTAAAATGGGTTATTTGTTCATAGTTTTAATTCATAAAGCAAAAATATGTAGAATATCTAGGGATTTAATATCTTGCATTCTTTATGGAGTCAGTTAGAACTTAAAACAATCATTATATTCAAATGATCTTTTGTTGAGTTCTTATTCCGGAATTGCTAATGAATAACCTGCTGTGTTGGAAATCTCTCAGTCCTCATATAATCTACATCAGCAATCACAACTAATAAGAAGAGTGGAACCACATCTATCTTCAGCAAGTTATTATCACTGCAGAGTATATTTACAATTTCAACATTCAGAAAGAAAAAACAGGAAAGTATTTTGGATGAAAAGCAGATGAAACACCCAAAGTATTTGTTATTCACAGCATCAATTAATTTTCCCAAAAAGCTATGTTGTTTCAAGAACCTTCTCAACTTCCAAAGACTTTACCTTGTATTGACTCTTAAAAAACAAAAGAAAACAAAAAAAGAAAGAAAACCACTATTTCAAATCAAGTGATACAATCCTAAACACTTTCCATAGTATAGAAAACCTGGCTATAATATTGACATTGACAGAAAAAAAGGGATAAAACAATCAGAGAAGACTTTACTTCTATAATGAAAGAACTAGACAATGTCACTGTGTTTAAGAAAACCATGTTACAACCCACAGCATGACAGAACACACAACTGAATACACAGCATATCACTGTGGGATTTAACTATGGAGTCCTAATCCATTAAAGAGATTACTTTTTAAATCAACAAGGAATGCTCATTCCCTAGCTCCAAAATTAAGGAAAGGAGAATCTAACAAATTCCAATTTTGCCTGTCAGCCAAAAAAGAAATCCTCATTTTTAAATGTGCAACTCTTGTCTATAACCCTCAAGTTTAAATCTGGAGACGATTAGAATGAGTATCAGAAATAATGCCTGAGGTCGTTTCACTCATTGTTTAGATTCTTTCAGTATCGGAAATCTGACAGTCAGGCTTGTTTAACTACTCAAACAGTTCACAATAGCCAGAAGCTAAGATTTCTTCAGATTAGTAGAGTAACCTAAAGGACGCAAGAGTCAAAGTACAACTAGTAAAAGAGTCAAAGCGCCAAAATGACCTTCTCAGGCTAACTTACAATGCAACCCAGGACACATGACTTTATCTTCAAAGTGACACTGTAAGTTTGGTCACTGAACCAGGCATCCTCTGCAGAGCACACAGCAGACTTAGCTGCCAGCTCAGAAATAGCATTTAAATCCTGACTGAAATTATGCTGACCCACAGAAAGTGGTTTGCTTATCAAGGAAACTATTTGTTCTGAGAAAATAAAAATAAGCAAATAAAAATAGGTATTATCACTTTGATACTCTCCTAAGACTTCCTCTGTTTTATTTTTCACTTTAGATTTAAAAAATTAAGTCAAGGAAGCACCCAGCTTTTTAGTTAATTGTTAGTAAAGTTAAATGCATAAACTAAGAAAAACTGGAAAGGATCTATGGAAGTCATCCAGTCATGTCTTTCTGTCTCTGTCCAAAATTGGGCATATGTCATCTATTTTGGTTTAAAATAATCTTTAAGAAATGGGATCCTATCACTTCCAACAAGCCTAAAACAAGATGTAAGTACATGTCCCCACCACTGCAATTTACTAGCTTACAAATATTGAATAAGCCATCCAAATTCCATTCTCTGAGTTTTAGTTTTAACCTGTGAAAATAAGTGTATTGACACCATCCTTATCTCCCACATATTTTTATATAAATAATACAACTATGTACATGAAAATACTTGCAAACCATAAAAAGTACTTATCAATTTCAAACTGAGTACATTTTATTTTGTTCAAGATCTCGATGTGTATGACAATACATCAGCCTTGAAAATATGTTGTCACATTTGAAATTAATGGATACATATTTTAAAGAAATGCATTCTTAATCTGAGCACCCTGGCTCCCACATGAAGAAATTTCATTTACAGAAACATCTTTCTACTATTGTCATTTTAACTTTTGCTTCCTTTTCTCCCACCTAATACCTTACATACATACATGCACACACACACACACACACACACAAACACAGAGTGATATTATTCAGCCATAAAAAGGAAATCCTGCCATTTGTCACATCAATGAATCTTGAGGGTATTACACTCAGTGAAATTAGTCAGACAGAGAAAGACAGATAATGTATGATCTCACTTATATGTGAAATTTAAAAGTAAATAAAATTTAAAAAGTCAAACTTACAGAAAGAGAGTGGTTGCAGGGGGCTCGAAGTGAGGGAAATAGAAAAAGGTTGGATAAAAGATACAAACTTGCAGTTATGAGATGAATAAGGTCTGAGAATCTAATGTGACTATAGTTGATAACACTGTATTGTACAGTTGAACTTTGCTGAGATAGTAGAACTTAAATGTTATTACCAAAATAAAAATACAAATATGTGAGGTGATGGATATGTTAGTTAACTCACAGAGTAATCAAATATTCACCTTGTACACTTCAAATATTTTACAATTTTATTTGTCATTATACCTCCGTATAGCTGGACAAAAATAAGATTTAAGGAAAGTAAATGCAGTGTATTGAATTCAATTTCATTCAGTATGACCAAAAAAACTACAAAATTTGAAGTGTCATCAGAAAGATACTTTGGGGTGAGGTCACTAATTTGTGCACGCAGAGTGTAAACCTGGTTCTACCAACCAGGGGTTAACTGATTGCTCGTCAGGCAACCATGTATTGGGTTTGTAACTGTGATGCTGCTGACTGCAGGACTGGTGATGCCTTGGGAAGAACACCATTCCTACTCTGTAAGTATAGTTAGAAAACCTAAAATAAAACCAAAAGGAATGAGCTACAAAGATTACATCACAAAAAATAATATTATTGTTTAGTTTATCACTTGTGTACTCTAATAATAAAGCCCACATATACAGACACTTTATTCCTAACAGTATGTTTGTATACACATTAATTCATTTGCCTTTTTTTTTTTTAATTCCTCACCTGAGGATATTTTTCCATTTATCATCAGATAGAGTGGAAGAGAGAGAGAAAGACAAAGAGAAACATCGATGTGATAGAGCCACATCGACTGGCTGCCTCCCACACAACCCAACCAGGGCTGCGGGACAAACTGCAACCAAGGCACGTGCCCTTGACTGGAATTGAACCTGGGACTCTTTGGTCCGCAGGTCGTCACTCTAACCACTGAGCAAAACCAGCCAGGGCTGATTCATTCGACTTTTATGATAATCTTGTGAAGTAAGTTAGACAGGTGTAATTATTCCTAGCTCTTGGTTTGATAATGCAAATGGATTTGACTGAATGCCACACTAAATACAACAAACACTAGGAATAAAAAAAGTGGCAGTAAAAGAGAGTATAAGAATTCATGGTACATGGGGTGAGGCCAGTCTGAGTAACTGAGACGTTTCAGTTATAAAGTTATAGGGACATCTTTTTTTAAAAAAAATTTATTAATTTTTTACACCTATATCTTTTTTTTTTTTTTTATCCTCACCCGAGGGCATTTTTCCATGTTCAGACAGAGTGGGAGGGAGCGAGAGGAAGAGACTGAGAGAGAAACATCAACATGAAAGGGACACATCGAGTGGCTGCCTCCCGCACTACACTACCCAACCAGGTCCGGGGCAAACTGCAACCGAGGTACGCACCCTTAGCGGGAACCGAACCCAGGTCTCTCTGGACCGCAGGCCAACACTCTAACCGCTGAGCCAAGCCAGCCAGGGCTAGGGACATCTTTTTAAAAATAGACTTGAATTTCAAGTAGTTAAAATATTTAAAATAAATATCATTATTTTCAAATTATTCTAAGACTGCTTCTTGCAATAGTCCTATCAGATATATACACTTTATGTGACTGGAGAAAATTAATGAACAACAAATATATTTATGGTTTAAATTAGTCTGCTAAAATTATTCTCTTCTATAGGCTAATATATTATTAGTTTACCTAGGAAAATGTTTTTTCATTATTGATCCAAAGTATACTTTTGGCATAATTCTCACTAATCTTAAATTAGCAAACTATAGGTGAATGGATTTTAACTGTGTATGTTAATATATAATATATCTTATATATATGTGCATGTGTGTGAGTGTGTGTGTGTGTGTGTATAATGCATATAGTCAACAAAAAACAGCAAATAGTTATTCATCATTTTTTACTGGGATTTGCTTTAAGAAATGCAAAGATTACTGAGTACCTGTTTCTCTGTTTGGTAGAGTCTGATAGGAGGGAAGAATCACACATGGAAAAAAGATTATGAGAAATAAAATAAAGTACTATATGGGAGAGAAAGTTTTTTCTTAAAAACACTATTTTTTAGTTCTCTACTTTGTATTTCATCCTCAAAAATATATGCTTCTTAATAAGTAACAACTATGCATTTAAAAGGTCAGATATATTAGGTCTGGTCTGCAAAACGGGGGTTACATTGATGCTCAAAAGCCAAATTATAAATGAAGTCCATTCAACTATTAAATTATCACAGGCATGTCACCAACCAAACTGAAGAAAAATTACATGATGAAGCTCCACAATAGGAAACATGAAAAATTGTAGCACAACTAGCCTCCAGCTTCAAACTACACAGCTGTCTTGTGAAATGATGGCCTCCCAAGGAGTTCTAATGGCAAGAGATTTAGACTCATTTTTAAAAGCATTTTCAGCATGGGGACAAGATTCATTGCCATCCATTATCAAACAGCATCAATATACAAATCAATAATGATACTTCTGCACACTATTAAAATATTGACAATAAAGCCAAGTTCCTACATTTCAGCAAATGAAGCAAATAAAAAAAAAAGAAAATAATGCCAAAAAAAGCTGCCCCATGATGAGGTGAGGAATGCAATCAAGTACAACATGGTCAGCCAAAAAGCTTCAAGGGCAAATGAAAGTATAATGTGAACCAATGCAACAACAACATCAATTGGTTTGGAACATCAGCAGCAGACAAGCATCACTGGAGGGAACAATTAGTGACAGGGATTTGATTTTGGAAAAATGAGTGTCTACATCAAAAAAAGAGAGGAAATAACAGATACAAAACAAAAAGCTCCCGGAGTAATAGCTTTAATCATTCTCATCAAAATAATAGCGCACATGTGTCAGCTATGAGTCATTTTTAGCCTTCCTCATCCTCCCAGAAAATATCACTAGTTGATAAGCCTAATGAATGTGCAAAGTTCTAATGTATGTCACAAAATATAGTTCATTAAAGCTGAATAGTGAGTAATTCAGACTAGAGAAGTTTTTACAGATAATTAAGAAATCTTGGTTAAACAGATGGAGAAGACAGATGCTGCTCCTTCTCAGTTCTCAAATTTTGGGGGTCACGCATCCCATTATTTATGTCTCAGGCAGATGCGATGTAAATATGAAAAAGGCTTTTGATTTAGTGGATGCTGCTCAGGCTATTATAAAAGCTAAATGAGTAAATAAACTTTGATATAATAATCAAGCAAGAGGACATAACAACATTTAGGAATAAACCCACATTTTAATAATAGGAAAGACATGTAACACTATGTAGCAGTCACTTGTCTAAGTGGTTCCAAATATTAATTCATTTAGTCCTTTAAAACCTTCTATGAGGAAGAATTGGGCCATTCTTCAGGTCAAGATACTAAGAATATAGGGGGATAAATGAATTGCCTTGAGTCATATAATGAGCAAGTGACTATATTTTTTTAGTTCTAAGAACTTATTTTTGACATTAAATGAAACGTAAGGGAGATCCTATCTCTGTCTGGCAATGATTACATTATAATGGGAGAATAATTTCATTTACATTTATAAGGCTACAAAGGAAGTAATGTCAAGAAGATAACATAGTGATATTCATTTTTCTACACATTCTCTCACCGTTAATTTAACATTTCCTTCAACGAGAGGAAAATCAAGGTCTTTATGTGTTTGATCACAATGTGCATTATTCATGAAGTTAACACGTTATTTCAGTAAATACTTACTAAATGACTTTACTATCTATAAAATATGAACAGTTGAGAGAATATATAAAAGAATACTAATATAATGTTTTCTGTTTTTTTAATTTGGGAACAAGAGCTAACCATACTGGCCATTAACTCTTTCAGCTACCAAATATTTATGCCTCAATTTATGAGGATAATGCTTTCAAGTTACATTGGATATTTTCATATTTAACAAATATGAACACAACTTAGGTATGATGAAACCAATGTGAAATGTGCACTGATGTGACAGCTTTTTCTTTAATTTTAACCCAAGGAAATTATTATTGACTTTCAGAGAGAGAGAAACATCAGAGGGAGAGAGAGAAAAACATTGATGTGAGAGAGAAACATCGATCATTTGCTTCCCATGGGCCCTGACTGAAGATTGAACCTGTAACCTAGGTATGTGCTCTGACCAAGAATCAAACCTACAACCTTTTGGTGTACAGGGTAACATTCCAACCAACTGAGCCACCTGACCAGTGCCTGACACACTAGCTTTAAACTGCTGCTGGTTGAGGCCTTGATTCACCCCCTCCAACTGTGGCTTTTCTAGCTGGTTCCTCAGAGCAGCACAGGGAGGCCTCAGGTGCTACTGCCTGCCTTGTCCTGAATGTCCTCATATGCTGCATGATTCCAGTGGGTTTTCATTCCTTCTCTTACCTGATGTCTTCCTCAAAGAATTTCTTGCTACCCCTGTATCACTTAAATCCTTCATAGTCCCCCCCCTTTTTGACTCATTTCCCCTTCCTTTGTTTTCTCTTGTGCTACCCTTTTTCTCTGTAACAGTGATGCTGAATATTTTGCTTTCTATAGTCATTTCTAGTTGAAAGAACATTCTTTCTGATAAGCAAAAAGAGATGTCACATTGCAGAAGGGCTACACTTGCTCTTGTCCATTAGTTCTTAAATTAAATACCATACATCACCATCAAGTTTGTTGTCCCATCGGATAGTAGAAGGTAGGAAGGTGTTAACACTATCATACCAGTAATTTGAAATAATAGCTGAATTTAAAGTCTAGTTCTGACTTTTCATTATTTCTGTTTTGGAATTGCACTTAATAATAACTTGAATTTTTTTGTTTATTTAATCTTTTAAAAATCCTCTAGCATTTATCTGACTTGTCTTATTTATCTCTAAGTAAGAAGTTGCCTCAGAAAATGTACACAAGAAAAGTGGAATTCAGAAATTCAGTTCAAGGGAGGAGGCTGCTGAGGCCAGCATGAAGAAAGTGCTCGGGTCTCCCCGGGTACCAGAGGTAGCCATGGCTACTGAGCCAGTGGCCTTGGAGCCGGTGGTGCAGTTGCCTGTAGATCATTATTTCACTTGCTGATACAAAGCAGATGTCAAGAGAAAACTCTGTGACGATCGCTGTGTACTACAGTACTCTAACCAAATATGTGTTATCACACTGGCTGGATCTCATGCAATTCTTCAAAGTAGAAAAACAATTAAAAGTATTTCCCATCAAATCAGTACTTACTGTAGCAGACTTCAGAACAAAGTCTCTGGGAAATTTAAATGAGGGGCACAGTTTCTATCAGAACTTGTACCTCTTTTTTTGCATGTTAAAGACTGCTTTATTGGTAGCAATTAGTACAAGTCAATAAATATTGATCCCCAAAGACGAACTCAATTATTTATCAGCTTACTGTTCCATAGAGAGCTGAATGATATTGAACCAATGAACTGCTGGGAGGATAAACTGAAGTCAATCCTGCTTCCTGGGAAGTGAAGCCACAGCCGCCATATGCCATTCCACCAACTGTGTAGGACTTACTGCTCAGATGGAAAAGAATACACGATAATGCGCTGTTAGAGGATGGTTAATAGAAGTAAATAAAAACATTCTCCATAAGCCATTATTTTTCAAAAGAAGCCATCCACTGAAGGCTACATTGCAGTTGTGTTGCCCAAATCTGAAGGAAGTAAAAGCATCATAACAGAAGGGTCACTGACACAAAACAACATGAAGTATTTGGGATAAAATGCTGAATACCATAACAGCTACATCATGAGAATGAAGATGGAATAAAGAGCAGCAAGGCACCTAATCAATGCATAAGTGAGAACCAGCATATGTAAGAAGCATCACAGCCAGACATCTCCAGGGAAGCCTGGTGTTCTTCCTTTCTTCTGACCTAACCAGCCTCTGTTCCTGTTCTGACTGCAGCCTCCCAGAGCTGCCCTGCCACGTACTCACTCTGTTTTCCTTCTGTTTTTTTCTTTCCAATAACTGGCCAGTGATGGGTGTTTTTCCTGACTAAAAACAAACACAGCACTTTGAGACAAAATTGGAAAAGACAAAAATTTTAAGTGGCAAAGTAAAAATAATTTACCCATCACCCTGTAACCCGTTAGTAAATACTACATTTTGACATACTTCTGTTTGACTGTGACAGCAGGGTTAACTGTTTTTGCTCCATCTTCCATCAGTTTGAAGCTAAAAGGCACAACTGGCCTCTCTTACCCACTCTGCTTCAGTGTGACCCTACCAGAACGTTCAGTCCCACCCTTTAACTCCTCTCTCTAACTCCTCTCTCTTTAGGTTGTAGGGTGGAGGAAAGTGTGGGCTGTACCCTCACCAGTCCTTATGCTGCTGACAATGCCTTCCTCTCTGAAATGAGGTAAAACTGTAGCACTGTGACTTTTTAAATGAGGGACACCTGTAAAGGCTTTGAAAACTACAAAGGGCTTTCCTTACATAGTATACAATCGGCCTTCCTTTATCGCGGTTAATCAGTTCCAGACTCTACCACAATAAATGGATTTCCGGAAGTAGAATTCTTTATTTGTACACAGTCGTCCCTCGCCACTTCGCACTTCGACTTTCACGGCTTCGCTCTATCGTGGTTTTTTCAAATCTATACTATACTATACTGTACTGTACTGTACTATACTATATATACTTGATAAAAACAAACAAACAAAAAAACGCAATACAGCGAAGCCGCAAAAGTCAAAGTGTGAAGTGGCGAGGGACGACTGTATCCTAATAAGTATTATAGTGCAGTGCACATATTGTAGTCACTCAGGCTCAGGCTGTAGTTACAGGGTAACTAGCAAAGAAGTTACTGTAACTCAAAGGCACAGAAGCCTTTGAATATAGCAAAAGCTTTGGTATCATTTGGACTAAAAAGAAAAAAAATAACCAAATTTATGATTTAAAACTGTATACTTATTTACACACAATTTTAAATAAAAGAACTTTAAAAATTGTCATTTTTCCTTAAGGACTATAACACATGTATATTTAAATTTCTCTGTTGTTAAATAAAACATTTATTTAATACAATAAATGGACTGCTATTTAATTTAGTCAAGAAAATATGCTGCTTTTAAGTATTTGATAAGTAACTATTTGTATACCATTAGTGGGTTTAGAATTTCAAATTATGGCAGTAAACATTATTATAAATTCTGAGTACTTTTAGTACAGTTTATTTTTTTACAATAATGGATTACTCTTTTTTTTTTTTGTATAAAACTTCACAGTTCAGACTATGCCACCCAACAAAATTGAATCAGTAATATCTTACAATTAAAACTGTTCACAAAATTCCACTCATAAATTTCAAATTACCAGTTTGGTCCAGTGTCTCAAGTATGAAGACTTAAGGCCATACATTAGACTCAAAATCAATGCTCCTCATCTGAGTTGATGTTAAAACGGGTTGAACTATAATCTTGCTGCAGTTAATGTGCATGCCTCCGTTCCCTCTTTTTTTATTTTTATTGTGGTTTACTCCCTGAATGTAAGATAACCATTCTTTCCCCTTTATAATCTTTCTACTCTACCTCATCTTTCTCCTGCTTTTCTAGAGAAATTTATATCATTCTCATTTACCATGCATTTCAGGTCCTTCATAACATTTTCTTGAGCACTCAGTTCATATGCTATAGACTTTCTTATGTGATGAAAGGTTGCTTATGTTTAAACTACATACACTCTGTATTTAATACTTAAAACAGTTCCAATTCTTTCACACTTAGATATTGTCCTGCAAGGATTGAAGTGCACCAAACCTCAGGAAGACAGGTTAGATTAGAACTTTGATTTTCTTCTATGCAGTGTTTATTTACTTGTTTTTCTTTTTATTGAATTTATTGAGGTTACACTGGTTAACAAAATTATGCATGTTTTGGGTACATATTTCCACAACACATCATCTGTACACTGTACTGTGTGTTTACCACTTGTAGTAAGATTACATACCATGAAAGCCACACTCTTAACAAAATATTAAGGGTACAATAATACATTGTTGGTTTTTCATGCTGGAAAATTGGACACTTAAAAATGGCTGTAGTCAGGTCAGTAATTGTAAGTAGAAGTCCGTATCACTTATACCATAGATAACCTCCATCCCTGCCGTCAAGGCCATTTTATTCATAAGTCCATTGGTAAATGACAGGAGTGACCAGGTAAAGCAACTAACAGGTATCCAATGACCAGATCATCCTATCCACATGATTATTAAAACCATCCACTCCGCCCTGGCTGGTTTGGCTCAGCGGTTAGAGCGTCAGCCTGTGGTCCTGAGAGACCCCGGTTCGGTTCCCGCTAAGGGCACGTACCTCGGTTGCAGTTTGTCCCCGGCCCTGGTTGGTCGTGCGGGTGGCAGCCACTCGATGTGTCCCTTTCGCATCGGTGTTTCTCTCTCTCTCTGTTCCTCTCTCCCTCCCACTCTACCTGAACAAAAAATGGAAAAAAAAAATGTCCTCGGGTGAGGATAAAAAAAAAAGAAAAAACAAAAACAAAAACCATCCACTCCTACAAAAAAACTGTTAGAACTAATAGACAAATTCAGTCAAGTTTTAAGATACAAAACTAATATAAACTAATAATAAACTATCAGAAAAATCAAGAAAACAAGTCTACTTACAATTACATAAAATAATTAGGAATATATGTAAGGAGGTAAAAGAGCTGTACACTAAAAACTATAAAACATTGATTAAAAATTGAAAATGACACAAATAAAGAGAAGATATTACATGCTCGTGACTTGGAAGAATCAATATTGTTTAAAATGTCCATACTACCCAAAGCAATCCACAAATTCAAGACAATCAATATTCCAATGGCATTTTTCACAGAAACAGAAAAACAATCCTAAAATTTGCATAGAACCACAAATGAGTTTGAATAGCCAAAGAAATCTTGAGAAAGAAAAACAAAACCAGAAGCATCACACTTTCTGATTTCAAACTACATTATAAATCTATAGTAATTGTCATAATAAACAAAATAAAGAGCCCAGAAATAAAATCATGCATATATAGTCAATTAATTTATGACAAAGGAGCCAAGAACATATAATGGGCACAGGATAGTCTCTTCAACAAATAATGTTGGGAAAATTGGACAGACATGTGGAAAATAATAAAACTAGACCCATATCTTACACCATACACAAAATGGATTAAATACTTAAATTTAAGAGCTGAAATCATAAATCTCATAGAACAAGATATAGAGAGGGTAAACTCCTTACATGGGTCTTTACAATGACTTTTGAATTTGACATGAAAAGCACAGACAACAACACAAAAAATAAACAAATGGAACTCCATTAAACTTAGCAGATTCTACACAGCAAAGGAAACCATCAGCAGAATGAAAGGCAAACTACAGAATGGGAAAAAATATTTTCAAATTATGTATCTGATAAGGGGTTAGTATCCAAAATACTTAAAGAATTCACACACACCAATCCAGCAACAAACAAATAAGCAAACCAATTAAAAAGTGGGGAGAGAAACTGGCTAGATATTTTTCTAAAGAAGACACACAAATGGCCAGCAATTACATGGAATGGTGCTCAACATCACTCATCAGGGAAGTTCAAGTCAAAACCACAATGACGCATCAGCTCACACCTGCCAGAATGGCTGTCATCAATAAATCAAGGAATAACAAGTTTTGGCAAGGATGTGAAGAAACTGGAACCCCTGCACACTGCTGATGGGAATGCAAAACGGTGCAGCTTCTATGCAGTGTGTATTAATGTGAGCTACATAATGACCCATAGAGATCAGCAAATGTTTAATGACACTGTTGTAAATATCTATAATGAAACAGGACTGAAATCAGGCAAGACTAGGTTCGAGTTGGGTTTTCTTATTAAAATTCTATAAACATTTTTGGCTTCTTTTTTCTTCTTTTAAAATGAGAATAGTGGTAAAGATTAAATAAGATAATCAGCCTGGCCAGTGTGGCTTAGTGGATTGAACGTCTTCCCAAGAACTGAGAGGTTCTGTTTCAAACCCCTGTCAGGGCACATGCCCAGGTTGCAGGCTCGACCCCTGGTGGGGGATGTGAAGGAATCGGCCAGTCAATGTTTCTCTCTCACATTGATGTTTCTCTGTTTCTTCCTTCCTCTCTCTCTAAAAAAAAAAAAAAAAAAAAATCACTGAAAATATTTTTAAAAAATAAGATAATCAGTAGGAAGACTTTGACAAAGTACCAAGTGTTCAATACAAGTTTATTAACATAACTTCACAGATATAGCCTCTTTCTTTAATTTCCAATATTTCTTTTGCAAATATGTTGTAAATGTGTTATTGATAACCTTGGTTGTAACAAACCCGTAAGGAAGTACTGTGTTTTTTTTTAAAAAACAACATTAAAATAAAAATAAAAATGTTCATATGTGTTTGGTCTCCTCCCTTATATTTGTTCTACTTTAGCAGTACAGTTCGAATGTTTCATCACAACAGGCTTGATGCTAGTCCTGATACTGCGGGGTAAGAGGGGTTACAGTTTTTCTTTCGGTCTTTCCTCTGTGGCAATCTAACAGCTTTTGGCAAACTGAGGAAGAAATAATTCTCAATCTGTACCTAATTTTAAATCTAAATCTTACCTTTTTACACTCAACCATAAATTATTTATTTAGACAGCTATCTCACTGTTTCTCACATTCATTTTTATGATGAATGCTTTACTTAAAAAAGGCAAAAGTATCTTTGAATTATAATCTAATGGGAATTCTATTATAGCTCAAGTTCACTATAGAGAAGGGAGATCAATGCAGGTTTTTTTTTACCAGTAGAAAAAAATTCTCCTTATTCTCCCCAGGAAATATGTTATGATGAATATTCCCAATTTAATTCTCATTATTAGAAGCTCATGATATAAATTGTATTGTACCACAAAATTCTGGAGAAGTGGTCAGGCAAACAGTACCAACATGGGGTTATACATACTGATTTAAGGTGTGATCCCCTGGGACTGAATCTCAGCTCTGTCTCTTTCCAAATGAGTGACCTGGGACAACTTATTTAAAATACCTGCATAAGGGTGATTATAATAGAGCCTGCCCACTGCATTTGTGTAAGGTTAAACAAGTTAAACACTAATCCCTGATCCTTAGTTCTTCACAATTACAAATCTTTGAGGGACATTCTACACTTCTTTAAAATAATTTTTAACAGGTGTCATACATGTAATGAAATCTGAAAAATAAAACCTCTCATTTGCTGTCCCTTTGAGCAACAACACTATAAAATTATTTCAAATTTGTTTTCAAAAGATCTGAAAAAATGATCAGATTTTTTTTAATGACAGGGGGTTGAAATAAGAAATTAAATGTATTAATTTCTCTATACTTATATTCTAAAGGAGATGTTGAAAAACAAAAGTGAAGATACGATGTGGCAAGACCAGGAATGTCAGTAGCCATGCCTCTTTACATCATGAAAATGCTCCATAAATCCAGCTACCTCCATTCAGATCTGCAAAGGGCCTATGAAAGTGTTTGGCTTAATTTTTTCCAATAAGGAATGTTCGTGAGTCTTCATTTTGCTCTCTTTGAATTTACATTGTATAATAAGGAATCACAGATTGTCTTCCCTGTATTTATTTGAACTTAGATATCTCATAATACCATTAGGTATGACTAGTAAGAACATTCACGATAATATTTAAGAATTCAATAGTAATATCAAAATATTATTCTACAGGTATAAAACTGGATTTTACAATATCCAGTTATGTGGCTAAAGGCAAAAGCAGTGTTCTGTGATACATGTTCCACAAATTCTTTTCATAAATTTTGTGATTTCATCTTTTCCTTCCATAGTTATCTCTGAGAATAACAGTCTTTTAAAAACATGTAAAACATCATCCACATGGAAATAACTATACATATTGCTTGGAACATATATAGTTTCTACCATGCAAAGCAAAACACGGTAGACTGTGACGTCTCTAAGTCATTAGCTTTCTTATTTCATTTAAATTTTTACATTCTAAAACAGAAAAATCAAAAATTACATTTATTTACATTATAGTCTTATTTATTTATATTGCTTATATTAAACAATATACCACAGCCAAGAATGCAAAGAGAGTGTAATATTTGGAAATCCACTGCCCTGGCCAGTGTGGTTCAGCAGATGGAGTGGCAGCAGGTGGACCAAACGTCACAGGTTGGATTCTAGGTCAGGGGCATGAACCTCGGTTTTGGGTTTGATCCCCAGCCATGGTGGGGGTCATGCGGGAAGCAACCAATCGACGTCTCTCTCTCACATCAATGAGATCTCTCTCAATGTATCTCTCTCTCTCTCCCACTCTATCTAAAAATCAATGGAAAAATATCCTCAGATGAGGTTTAAAATATATATATATTTTAGGAATATATTAGGAAATCTATTAATAGTAAAATTCAATGTCAATAAGTCTAAAGAAAAAAAAAATCTGTTTATTTTTACAGATGCCAATGTAATCACCTGATTAGCACAGAAGCACAAGGGTGCTTCCTTAACACAACACAGCAAATCAAAAGCTGACATCATTTTAAATGATGAAATATTACCAGGATTACCATTAATTATAGAAATAAGGCAAGAAGAATATTTTGGATATACCAGATAATGCAATAAAATTTGAAATATAAATACAAGTTATAATTGCATTAAAGGAAAAGATAAGTATATATTAGTATATAAATTATAATAAAATTATTCCAAAGAGTGTGAAAAAGTGAAATATTTATTTAATAGTTTGGGTGCAAACAGTTAATGAATTCAAAAGAAAATATCCAATGCATCCTCCTAAAATTATATATATAAAGATAATTTCCAGATATATTTAAAAGTAGATGGTTAAAACAACAACAAAACTCTCAGTAAGAGAAAACCACAGGTGAATGAATATTTATGCAAGATCATTTTGAGAAGTCATTGCTATAAAAAAATGAAAGAAATAAACACTAATAGAAAATATTTATAAATATGACCATAAAAATTTATGAATACAAGGTTGAGTCGACCAATTGGCCAGACAATGCAAAAAACTTGAATATTTCTAAGAAGCAATAGCAGTAAGTCTATTTTAAAATTACATTTTTGAAAACTTTTTTTTTTAATTCCCAGGACAAAGGGGATGTACTTTTGTAAAGGTAATGCAAAACAACATATTACAGCAAACAACTGTTGGGTTATTTGCCATAGAACTTACTCTCTCAGTTAATTTGCTTTAAAATGTAAGCAACTTGTTATAAAATAGTTTAAATATGAGAATTCAGTAATTTTTCCGGGATATTAACAATAAATAGTACATTATTTTTTTCTGGATAGCTATTAAATTACACTCATTAAATTATATCCCAAATGCCTTCAAAGTTTTAATGAATAATAAGTGAAACTTTTAGGTTACTTTATCCTTTTATAATAGGTAGAATTAAAAAGTTTTTATCTGCATTGACTGTAGAAACTACAAAGTTAGAGGAATATACTGAACATTTTCATATAGATGGAAATCTAGTTTTTCACAAATATCTGAAAGTATACTATTTCACAGATAATTTCCTATCAGACCATGACTATGTATTTTCTTGCAAAGATAGTTGTATTAAACTAACTGGTCATTAGCAATGAATAAATTCCCAGGGAAGTTTGTAGAAAAATGGTTGTTTCAAAAAAACTAGCAGAATCTTTACTTATGATTTTCTTTAGAGCATTGTAGTCATGAGAGTTCTTAAAGGAACTTTAAAAAGATCTGAGCATACTAAAATTTTTGCAGTAGTATAAAAGAGAGAAGGTATATATAGTGTAATAAATGGAATGCTGCAATGGACTAGAAGGCACTAAGCTTTCTATAGTAGCTTTAAATGTGAAGGCTGCAAAAATGTAAGGCTGTAATAAAAAACAGTAAGAGGGGAGATGCTTAACTTAGAGTACTATTTAACAACATTAGTAAATTTGGATTATACTCCTTCAGGACCCAGAATGGAATAATGTTTGAGTATCATAAAAATGTTTTAGGAGGAAAGTGAGTGAATTTCAGCTAATGTTTTGAGTTTAAAAATATTATTCTTTCACACTTTTATTGCAGAATTAGTGAAAGTAGAAAGCCTACTCTATTGTATTTAACAATATCTGTAATCCTAAAAATTAAAAATATACATCCTCATCGCACATAGTAGAAGCCTCTTTTTTCCTTTTCCATTTTTGACCTTGTAAAAGTGCTTTATTATTTCACAAAAGATGATATCATTATCTGAAACAGAGAGATTATGATCACAAGAAAATTACTTTCACTGTATTTTAAAGCTATGAGGAAGAAATAAACAAGTATTTTCTTTATTATGTCTGTTGTCTGTTGTCTCACCAACAGTGGGATCTCAAAAGCAATAGCAATAATAATAATAATTAATAATAACTTATACTAGAGCTATAAATTCTAAAACGGATTAGTAATGTTTATACATAGCTAAGTCAAAATTGACAAGAAAATCTAAAAGGTATTACATACAGATGAATTTAACAAACTAATGTTGAGATTGTCTGTGCATTTATACCCACATGTTATCATGGTTAAAAGAATATCCCAGTTTATTCAAAATTTTGAAATGAAATATGTTTTAACAATCTTATGCAAAAGTTCAGAGTGCCACTATGTGGATCTTGGGATTAAAAAAAAAAAAAAAGACAGTTTGGTTGTGATTGACAATAAAGCCAAAGCAATGAGAGTCATTATAATGAGATTAAAAATTTTTAAAGTATTTTTACTTAGTTACTCTTCTTCTTTGTTCTTCTTATTCCTCACCAGAGGATACTTTTCTATTTATCATCAAATAGAGTGGAAGGGAGAGAGAGAGAGAGAGACAGAGAGAAACACTGATGTGATAGAGCCATATCGACTGGCTGCCTCCCGCACAACAGGACCAGGGCCATGTGACCAACCGCAACCAAGGCACGTGCCCTTGACGGGAATCGAACCCCTGACTCATTGGTCCCCAGGCTGACTCTCTAACCACTGAGCCAAACCAGCCAGGACACCTAGTTACTCTTCTTAATTACCTAGTGGGGCTAATACTGAAAAATATCCAAGCCATAGTTATTCTAAAGTATTTTAGTACGTATTCTACTTAGTAATATATAATAATATTTTTTTCATTAATATCCTCATGTAATTAGATTTATGGAATAATTGCTGGGGACAATTCCACTCTACTATCTGGCAAGTCTCTTTCCAGAAATTTTGAGAGTATATAAAATTTGAGTAAAGCACTTTTATTAAAAAAATATACTATTTAAATTAATTGTACATTATTGTTAATTTATGGATAGTCCAACATGTCTCACTCTTCAAAATTAAACTTCACCTGAAACCACTAGTACATTTTTATTTTTGTTTGTCATTGTGTTAGAATTAACACAGAGGACATTTCTGTCTGATTTCAACTTATGAGCCATCCCGAAACTCTATATATGAGGCAAACCTTAGAATTCACCAGGTATTATCTCTTCTCTTGACATCAGTAGGACTTCTGTTTGCTTGTTCTTGGCACTATTTACTTTTCTACTTGCTCCTGCTTCTCTAGGTAAGCTGCATAGTCACTCCTGCTACCATTGGTTAGGTGTCCAGATTTTAACCCCTCATATCCCTGTATTATAACTAGTTATGCTGTTATCTAACTCTAAGAGGTTAGCAATGCTCTGAAAGTAACACTATTTACCAACAGTGGTTTTCATGAACAAACTATTGCTTTCAAATAAAGCAATTTCTCCTGAAACTATTATGCTTCATCTTTCTACTTTTGGAATTTTGGTCCATATTCCCTGGTATTCTAATTTTGTTCTTTCCTATATATTATTTTTTATTGTGGTCATCTTATGTGCTAAATATAACTACTGACTTTAAATAATTAATTTTAAATTTAGACCTTTCCCTTCAGTATCCAGCTATAAGCATGTATAAAATTGGTCATGGGTTATATAACAATGTACTTCAATTTTTCTATGATATACATATTTTTTAATCCTCACCCAAGGATATTTTTTTCCATTTATCTTCAGATAGAGTGGGAAGTGGGGAGAGAGAGAAGGAGGGACAGAGAGACAAGGAGAGAAACATCGATGTGAGAGAGACACATCGATTGGTTGCCTCCCTCATGACCCTGACCAGGGCCAGGGACTGAGCCACTACCAAGTTACATGCCCTTGACCAGAATCGAACCCGCAATTCTTTGGTCTACAAGCCGATGCTCTAACTGCTGAGCCAAACCAGCCAGGGTGCTATGATTTTTTTTATTGTTGAAAGTATTACAGATGTTCCCCTCTTTTTCCCATTGACCCCCTCCTTCCCTACTTTTTCTATGATTTTAGATGCTTTCCTTTTTCCTTATTTGCTTATTTTTTCCATTTTCTTTAAATGTGAACTATAAATATTTTAATAGATTTTTTAGGAAAAAACCACACCA
Organism: Molossus molossus; assembly: GCF_014108415.1. Taxonomy (NCBI): domain Eukaryota; kingdom Metazoa; phylum Chordata; class Mammalia; order Chiroptera; family Molossidae; genus Molossus; species Molossus molossus. The sequence continues at coordinate 45,282,795 of NW_023425401.1, forward strand.
ATAACCATATGAGTCCAATATGTTTTATTGTTTTAAAAGATTTGATTTATAAATTTCAACACATTTTATATGAATCATTTATGATGGAATGTCATTTAAACTGAGTTATAAAAATCATATTGTAAATTATATCTAATGATGACAACATTCTCCCAAACTAAAATAATAGTATTCCCACTCACTTGATGATGATATAAAAGATACAACTTGAAATTAGGCTATTAGAATTCGAATTCAGCCTAGTTTCAATTCTAGATTGGGAGCAAAATCTTAGCTTTTCCTTGGATTCAACTGTAATTCTCTTCTATTAAGACCATCCATTTTTCTTAATACATTTAATTGGCTAAAATGTGCTGATGTGCCTCCTAAACTTTTAACCTTCATTGTTGATGAGTGCCTAAGCTATTTATTGAGTCAAATGGAATTTCTATAATTAAGCTTACTCACTTTCCATTTAAACTATAAGTAACGTTTCAGGTAAGAACTATGCACACGTATTCATCAATAAAAATACAAAAAGAGTTCAACATATGTCAATACTTACAAAACTGCAAACTGAATTTATTGTCTTCTAACAATGACATTTATAAAACATGATGGGACTTTTATCAAGTAAGTTATTCTTACTTAGGCATTGAAGAGTTAACTCATTTTCAAAGAAAAGAGTATTAAAATATGTAAAATAAAATGTATAAATGGGATCAAAGTGATCATTTTTATTTTATTATAAACAAAATATGCAAACAGGGTCTGCTTTACCCTTGACTTAATAATCTAGAAAAAGGCACATGGTTTCATAAACAAGGAGGTCATATAGTACACATTCTATGTTCTACTTTTATGAGAAAGACAAAATAATATTAATCAAGCATACATCAGAATCTTAAACAAAAAGTAATTTTTAGTATGTCTTGAAATCAAATAAATTCAACCTTATGAACCACACACACTGAGCCATTTTAAAAAATCATTACAATCTGACCCAAAGCAAAATACAAATATAAAATAATAATAATTTCAAGAGGATTAAAGCAATAGTAGCATTATTATAAGTATGTAAACTTTCAATAATTTCATGTAATTTGAAAGAGATTGAACTTTCTGAACTATTTAAATTCTGTTATGCTTATTAGAAATTCAGTCATACTTTAGAGTTCCACAATATATTTTAGAAGAGTTTCCATCGAAGAACTAAAATTTTATTTTAAAAGTAGACTTAATTTTAAAATTTCTTAAAATGTTATGGCATAATTATATTGAATAATTAAGTACTCAATGTGTTAAAAAGTGAAAATATATCTCCTATAGAAATATAACATTATCCAATAAATCATAATATTTCATATTTTTATTTTCAATATTGACTGATATACATAATTACAAATTTGTTTTATTCCAGAAATTCTCTAGTCAACATGCCATGCAATATATTAATAAATACCCCAAATTGCTGTTAAATAGCTGAATTGCCATGTTCCTAGTAAATAAAATCAAATTTTTAGGATATAACATGAAAATGCAATTCACCTGATAGAAAATATTAACTTACTACTGTGTTGCTATTATCTTTTTCACATGGCCTTTTTGGTGCTTGCCTTTCATATCTTGTCTCTATTAAATGGTAGTAAATGTCTTAAAACAATGCATTCTTCTAATTTAAAAATTATATTTATCAGAAATTCTTTCTTTTCCAATCATTTTGTAAAAAATTTGAAATTTCTCCCATATTTTAAGATATTTATTTCCAGCCAACCTAGGAATAATTCACTAAATTTGTATTAAAATTTGCAATGAATTCTATGAGAATGAAAATAATCCTAGTGTATATTATAATGAGGAGGAGAAATGATTTCCTGTCTGAATTGCCTTTTGCTCTCCATAGGTCTAGGGCTGGCAGCAACAGGGTTGGGTTTCATGGGTTCGGAGCTATGTTCATGGTTCCAGCAGCTCAGACACCAGTACAGAAAGTGGGAAGCCAGGGCAGGCTCCCACTGAAAGCTGAGATTCAAAGGCTTGGAACTGCTCATTCATTCCACAAATAAATATCAACACTGGTTAAATGACAAGAACTATTCTAGGTATTTAGGATATGGCCAGAACAAAACCAGCAAGAATTTCTCATGGATCTTATATTTCAATGTAATAAGTATAAAATCTATGTCGGGTGGTCCAGAAAAAAACACTGGACAATTACATGGTTTAGAATTCAGATGTGTAGAGAGGAGACAGTCGGTAGGAATAAATGAGGAGGTTCCCATATAGAACACAAATTGACTTGGACTGACAAAATTCTCATTTATAAATCTGAGAAAATAGGAATCCTAAACATGTCTGGCTAACTAGAAAATCAGAAACTCAAGACAATTCATTTATGGATGAAAGGTGATAAGCAGAACAAAATTTGTAGGTCCAGTGTTCTTTTCATCCAAGATAGGACAAGCCTGCATGATTCATTCCAAGTACAGTCTTCCCCACATAGAAAGTTTTAGACCTGTGTAAAGTGGCATAGACCATATAATGGAAAAAACTATGTCTTCGTTGAATGAAGCAGTAAAGCAAATTAAATAACCATGGGAATCATAGCAGCAATCTTATTTTACTCAGAAGTCAGTTATGAATTGCAGTCACAAATATAATCAAAGAACTTTTATTTTCCATATGAGATGATGAATGGGTGGGTATATAAAAGGTTGCCAAGAAAAAGGCAGAGTTGGGAATTTTGGGATAGCAGGAGAAATTGTATTTCTGCAACTAAGTTTTGTGGCAATAGCAAAATCAAAGCACCTTCTGTAAAGATTCTTATTTCAGAGCAGAGTTCAGCACAAACCCTCCTTCCCTTTCCTCAACGCGTTGATTTTCATAAACTCAAGTCATAATTCATGCCAAGGAAGTCTCGATAAAGAGGAGTAAAATCTTGCCAAGGTCAAAATTTAGTCTAAGAGATATATTTCTGGAAAGATTTAAGCTTCCAATTTCTCCACCTCGGATTCACAGAAAGAACTACAACACACTGTGTGGGATGACCACCTTCTCTTCTGAGTCCCCAGCTCTCGGTTGTTCGGGGACTCCTGGCCTAGGATGAGCGTCCCAATTCACAGTATCCGAACTCTATCAGCATCCTCCTGTGAGGAGAGAATGAAACAACACAGAAAGTGTTGCTACAGATATTATGATACATTATACCCTGTACAAGTTTTACAGGGTTCGTTGTTCACTCTGCCAGTTTTTTACACAAAGAAATCAGAGAAACCTCAGAACTGCCAGAGTTGAGATGTCAGAATTAACTTCCCGGATTAATTAATTAATTAATTAACTAATGGAGGTACCAGAATAAGGCATAAATGCCACAGATAATTTGGAAAAGGAAAGGCAAATAAGGCTCTTTTCTGTTCTTAGAGGAAGCAGGGAGATCTAGCTTAAAGAAAGGATTCAAAAATATTGAAAATATAGATTATGTGAAAAAATGCAGTCTCATGACTTAAAGAAAATTATAAAATAATTCAAAACAAACTAAAAAGATTATAAGATATTTAGAAAACGTATTCTGGTTTTAGACTTCATTGTTACTATGGGCAACTTAGGCTTGCTGTATAAAATGAAAAAAGAACACTCTAAAAGCAATTACTATTACTTGATATTCGTTAAGTTCTATTTTTTAAACAGACCTTATCAAAGCCTGATTCTATCTTTCTAAATTCAAGAAGTATCATTATTTTACCCATCATAAATTCCTTACCAAGGCAGAAATGTGGACTAAACTGAGTAGAACACTCAGGATAAGCTGAGAAAGCATCATCAATGAAGACTATAAGTGATAGAGAAAAGAGTGGATTTAACATATACATATTTTACTAGAATTTGATAACAATCATCTTCCCTCTACTTTAACAAATCACAACACAGAGACATATTATAAACTAAGGTAGAAAAGAGATTTGCATTCATCAAAAAACAACATTAGAGCCTTTTACTCTTCACCAACATCTATTTGCAGCATCTGCCTGACTGGGAAATTTATCATAATCTTTGAATTATTAGAGTGTGTTATTAAATAGAAGGAAAGTTATATTTTCCCATTTTGCTGATCCATTATAAAGACTTAAGTGGTAGAATCCAGTAATAATAGGCTCCAGGAATATCTAAGAACTTTGCTTGAGACAAGCTGCATCAGTAACATGTTAATTGCTAAATATAGCATCCAAGATTTAAGAAAAAAAGATATTCTTATAAAGATCATTTTAAGTTAGTTTCTCATTCTTTTCCTTTTCATGCAATGATTTGTTGGGGTAAAATAAAATCAATTCCTAATTTTCAGAAAAATTAGGATTCTATAATATTTTGATTATCCTTTGATACGGTTATACTAGGATAGTAAGCCAATGCTAACAATATTTTTTAATTCAAATTTAACTGGGAATAAAAGCCAAAAATAGTCATTCTTAATCTTATGTACCTGTACTAAACATAATTGTGTTGATTTCAGTATATTAACATTTGGAAGTAAAATTCTTGCTAACATGTGAAGGGTTGTTCCCATTTCTTGGAAATACTATAGGTACTTTTTTTCATTAATAGTTTACTTTCTAAGAGAAATATCATGTCACTTTGTTATTTGAGCAATGCAACTCCCCTCCTCTAAAAAGTTGAATGTCCAAAAGCATTTTACCTGGACTCATTTTACTGTTTTGGTGACAAAAATGAAATCAGTTCTTGCTTCCCCAGGACAACAAAGATGTCAGAAATAACTTTAAGACTGCCTTTCTTTTCTTTTCTTTTTTTTATCCTCACCCAAGGACATTTTTGCATTTATCTTCAGATAGAGCAGGAGGGAGAGGGCATAAGAGAGAGAGAGAAACATTGATGTGAGAAACGCACATCGACTGGTTGCTACCGGCACAACCGCAACCAGCGCCAGGGACAAACCGCAACCAAGGTACATGCCCTTAGTGGGAACCAAACCAGGGACTCTCTGGTCCACAGGCCGACACTCTAACCACTGAGCTAAACTGTCCAGGACAAGACTGCTGTTCTTGAAGCCTTAGAAAAACAGAGCCAAGCCTGGTTGTCTATAGAGTTACTATGGAGCCATGTCCTTCAAATGGGATCTTTTATTGTGTCCAGCTTGAAGTGCTAAAATCATCAAGTTGGAGCCTTACTACTTACCACCCCTGCTGTGTATATCCAGCCTACATGTTGCAAACTGCCATGGACATTGGTATATAAGAATGCTGTACTAAGACTTGGAGCTATATGCTTCTCCCCTAGTCTGGTATGAAGGTTTCTTGAAGACTTTTCCAGAAGTTAGACTTGATACTCATGAGTTTGGTTCCAATATGTCCATCTCAGGTGAGTTTTCGAGGACATCTGAGCTAACAATGTCAGGCCCCTGTGCTCAGATCCCTTGTGATGTATACTTACCTTGATAGAAAAAAGAGCTTGCCCTGACTCCATGCAGTTGGATTATTTGATGTGCTGATGCCTGCAGCTGTAAATATAGCTTTATGTAGCTGTAAATAAAACTGAATGAATAGGGAATAATTATCCCCATTAGTACTGACTGTACTGATTTCTGTTAATTCCCATTTCTTGCTTGTCATTTCCAGGTAGGATATCCTTAAATACTATAAAGCTGGCAACCTATTATTTCTGACAATTTTATATAGATGTGATATACCATGAATCAAATCCTGTTCCCGGGTATAATTACAGTACAGAGATCAAATAGTTCTCATCATACAACTCAATTATAAAGTATGCATTTCAACGGTGGCCTAGAAGATTTCATACATACAGAAGTCTCCTGTACAGCTCGCTTACTGAGACACACCATGCCTCATTTCTTTCTTCTAAAAACAGTAATCACACTGATCTTGTTTAAACAGAACTGCTTAAAATAATAGCATTTGTTTTTAACATTAGAAAGTTATCACTATACACTCTCAAAGTAAATCTTTCTTTCTTCTCATTGGTTTCATTTTTTTAGAATGGAAGAACTAAATTTCTAAGGCCCCCAATAAAAGTTAAAACATTAAATTTCTTTCATCCTATAAAGAACATATAGAATATGATACTGAAGAATATATTGAAGAATATATGGCATTAAAAATATAAATGCATACCCTGGCCGGTTTTTCTCAGTGGTTAGAGCATCAGCCCGCAGACCAAAGAGTTGCGGGTTTGATTCCAGTCAAGGGCATGCACCTCGGTTACTGTTTAGTCTCTGACTCTGGTCGAAATTGTGCAGGAGGAAACCAGTCGATGTCTCTCTATCTATATCTCTCTCTCTCCCTCCCACCCTGAAGAAAAATTTATCTATCTGAAGATAAATTTTTTAAAAATCCTCAGGTGAGGATTTAAATAAATTTATACACACACACACACACACACACAAGTGTGTTCTGCAAAAGTTATGTCTTCAGTTTTTGGCAATTCAATTTTCTGAATAGAGAGTAATGTAAAAATCTGAGAAAAAAATCAGTAATACCTACAGTACCCTCAGGGGCATAGATATTGTGTGCCTCTTTGGTTTGATAATATTTAATTGCAAGAAATACCATTGCAATCAGATGGTCCAAGTTCTCAGAGTAGATTATAAAAAGCAGCCCAATGTTCAAAGATAAAAGAATAAAGACTAATTAGAGAAGCCTATATTTTCTTATAAATAAATCTAAGAGTAAAATATTCATGTATATTATCTTGGTAAGAGGAAAAGAAAATTTCTATTAAACAGAAACCCGTGCAATTATACAATGAATACAAAATAGTAATTGTGTGAAATAATATAATCATAGGAAAGTGTAAAATTATAACAGAATATTTTATAATGATTATGAAAATGTGTAGAGTGATTGTTTTCAGAAGGCTTATGATTGGTATGTAAGAACAGGTAGTAATAAAACAGGAAAGTCTCATCATCACACAATGTGACATGGAAATACAGGAGAAAATTCTGATGACTAAGTCCTGTAATTTGACTTCTACACTCCTCAAATACTGGGACTGTACAATGTACACTTACATTGCTCCTATGTTTAGAGTGTCATCTCCCATTCTCATCTCTAAGAATTATAGTTCTGAGATTTCTTTTAACATTCTATTTACATTTAACTACTTTTATTAAGATTGTTCTGATAGATCATGAACATTCTATCATTTCTAACTTCTAAAGGACATGCACATACAAACCTCAATATAAAATCAAGTGTGTGACTCTATGTCACTTATAGTTAGATCTTATTTGTTTCATGCAATAAGTTCATTTTTCTCACTCTTTTCTTCATATATACTTTACAGGAGCTATGCAGATTACTCAATGAGTGGATAATGCTGAATGAATGAATGAATGAAGGAATACGATTGTCTAAATATAGACTAAAGCATACCCTATAGATATGCACAAAGAAGCATCTATTCATTTTTTTTCCCATTAGAATTACACATATGTAGTTGGCTCTATCCTATGAAACTGGGGGTTCTCCAGAGTCTAAAGGGACTTGAATCATTCATCTGTGTTACACTGTCATTTACCAACTGCTGTAATAATAGACTGCTAGCTTTCACCAAAAAATCAATTTCCTTTCCTTCCTGGGCATACAACTAGATTACATATTGCCAGCATTCCTTATATTAGGTTTAACTATATGACTCATTCTCAACAATAAAATATGTGTTACTTCCAGACAGTGTTCTTAGGAAGTTTCTGACATTCTATGCTCTCTTTTATCTTCTACCTGATGGATAAGGGGATGAAGCCCCAACAGCTGCAGAGCTATGGAATTAAGATCAGTGCCCGAACCATCTGGGGGAAAGTGCCTGTTGATCAAGTAAATCTGCCTGGCTAGAGAGAAGCAAGGGATGTGCTTAAAATCCAAAATTTAAGGAGGCACTTGCTCTCATTTTCTCAAGTTCATTCTTTCAGAACATTCTTAATGTAATTCTATTGTTGAGAAAGATTGCTGCCAAGGAACAAGAGAATCTACCATTGTATGGAGCTTCTAATAGTCATATCAGCTCTAATTTGAAATTGGGAATTAATCTTAATTATGCCAAGTAATATTCTTTGCGCTTAGAGAGCATGCATAACGCTAGTTACCACTGGATAGGAAAAGAACTAAGTACTCTAACACATAGAAGTCAACATTAGTGAGCAAACTATGGAATAAAAAAGTGGTTACTTTAGGTTCTAATAGAAATTACTTTTACAAGGCTTATTATTCATTGGAAATATTTATAAGATTCATATACATTATGCTTCTTAAAACTGACAGCACTGCACTGGCCAGTGTGGCTCAGTTGGTTGGGCATTGTCCCATGCACCAAATGGTTGCTGGTTCAATTCCCAGTCAGGGCACATGCCTGCGTTGTGAGCTCAATCCCCAGTGGAAGGCATGCAGGAGGCAGCTGATCAATATGTCACTCTTGCATGTATGTTTCTCTCTCTCGCTCTTCCTTTCCCTTCCTCTCTCTCTAAATGAATAAAATACAAACTTTTGAACTGTAAAAAAACCCAAAACTGACAACATTAACAGTCATAACTACATCTGCTAAATGGAACACCTCTGAAGGCCAATATCTTTAAATGCATTTAAAAATAAAAAGTTAAGTATGAGAACTTTAAGGAGAGATATAAATTAGAATATGAATTAAAATGATTTATTTATATACCTAGCAAAGATGTAAATAAAATTTGTTTCTTATTTTCCTAAAAAAGTTTTCATTTTATTTTTTATTTAAACAATAATATATAGGTGTGTGCTTTATTATAATTAAAAATAAGGAGCACAACATGAAAGATGGCGGCAGGAAGAAACGGAGGGAGGATGAGTGCATGAGACAATGAGCGAGTGTGTGAAAGTGTGAGTGGATGTGAAGGTGGACGACCAAACTCCTGCAATGCAGAGACGCAGAACAGAAGGCTCCTGTGCTGTGGACAAGGAGCAGCCGGCTACCACAATAAACGGCTCTTCAGGGTGCTTCTCCCTGCTCCACAGAGAGGTCCCATCATTTTGGAAGATCCTGGGTCTTCCCTAGGAGGATGCAATGGGAGCAGCTAGGGCCCAGCAACCTGAGCCCATCAGTGCACCAGTGGACACACTGTGTCAATACAGACTAGTGCACAGTAGTGGAGCTGTCAAGGTGCTGGTTGCGGAAATCACAAATGGCCAGGAGCCCAGCACTATCCCCCACAGTACCAGCTGATCAGAGTCTAGATATGCCCCCAGCAACAGAGGCTGGGGAGCAGACATCCATCCCCAGGCAACAGAAACACAGACCAGCAGCAGAGAACCATCCCCAAAAACTACAGCAAAGGCTGAGCATGAGCTGAGCTCCACTGGACAGCAGCACTCCCCAGCCACCAGCAGCGGGACCTGGGGCTCCATCGCAGCCTGGGCAACGCAGCTGCCCATAAGAGCAGTGGCAAGCCGGGGATCCATAGGGGCCTGTGTGACCTTGCAGCCCACAAGAGTGGTGCAGAACCAAGGATCCAGAGGGACCTGTGCAACACAGCAGCCCACAAGAGTGGTGCGAAGCGGGGACCCCAAATGGGCCTGTGTGACCCAGCCACCCAAGGTGCAGGTGGGGAGTGAGGCTCCAGCAGGGCCTGAGCAATACAACTACAGGTAGCACCAGCAACCAGCAGGGAACCCAGCTTCAGAGGTGCCCATGCAATCCAGCAGTAGCAGCTATCAGGGCACACCAATACCAGCCCCCAGAAGTCAATCCTCCAGGATCTACAGCACGCAAGAGGCTACATGCAACAGAACAGTCTGGGAGGCACAATAGCCTTATTTGATATATAGTGAGCTGCCCACACATCCAAACATCCCTCACCAGGTCTAGATCTACCAGATGGCTTAAATGGGGAGACATTTATGCATGCTCTCTAAGTGCAAAGAATATTACTTGGCATAATTAAGATTAATTCCCAATTTCAAATTAGAGCTGATATGACTATTAGAACCTCCATACATGTTGGGACACAAAGCAAGTCTCTACAAATTCAAGAAAATTGAAATCATATCAATCATCTTCTCAGATCACAGTGGCATGAAACTAGAACTCAATTACAATAAAAACACACAAAAACATCCAAACACTTGGAGGCTAAATAGCATGTTATTAAACAATGAATGGGTTACTAACAAGATCAAGGAAGAAATTAAAAACTTCCTGGAAACCAATGAAAACGAACACACAACAACACAAAATCTATGGGACACAGTGAAAGCAGTCCTTAGAGGGAAGTTCATAGCCCTACAGCCCTATTTCAAGAAACAAAAAATTTCCTAATTGACTTTCTAACCTTACAACTTAAAGAACTAGAAAGTAAACAAAAAGAAAAATTCAGAGCTAGTAGGAGGAAAAAAATAATAAAGGCCAGAGCAGAAATAAAAGACATAGAAACCAAAAAAACAATTCAAAAGATCAATGAAACAAAAAGCTGGTTCTTTGAAAAGATAAACAAGATTGATGGATCTTTAGCCAGACTCACCAAGAAACAAAAAGAAAAAAACCAAATAAACAAATCAGAAATGAAAGAGGAGAAGTAACAACTGACAACAAAGAAATACAAAGGATCACAGAAACATAATATGAACAATTATATGCCAACAAGTTGGATGATCTAGAAGATATGGACAAATTTCTAGAAACACACAGCCTCCCAAAACTGAATGAGGAAGAGAGAGAAAACTTGAAAATAAAACTTGAACAATAACAGCAAAGGAAATTGAAGATGTAATTAAGAAACTCCCAGCAAACAAAAGCCTAGGCACTGATGGCTTCATAGGGGGGAGAGGGAGAAGTTTTACCAAACATTCAAAGAAGATCTAATACCCATTCTCCTCAAACTATTCCAAAAAATCCAAGAAGACGAAACACTTCCAAACTCATTTTATGAGGCCAGCATAATCCTAATTCTAAAACCAGATAAAGACACTACAAAGAAAGAAAACTACAGGCCAATATTTCTGATAAACACAGATACCAAAATCCGTAACAAAATATTATCAAATCGGATTCAGCAATACATCAAAAAAATTATTCATCATGGTCAAGTGGGATTCATCCCAGGGATGCAAGGATGGTAAAATATTTGCAAATCAATAAATGTGATACACCACATAAACAAAATGAAAGATATAATAAAAGTCATATGTGAAAAACCTACAGCCAACATCATACTCAATGGACAAAAACTAAAAGCACTCCCCTTAAGAACGAGAACAAGACAGGGATGCCCACTTTCGCCACTCCTATTCAACATAGTACTGGAAGTCTTAGCCAGAGCAATTAGATATGAAGAAAAAATAAAAGGGATCCAAACTGGAAAGGAGGAAGCGAAACAGTCATTATTTGCAGATGACATGATATTGTATGTAGAAAACTCTAAAAATTTCATAAAAAATCTATTAGAGTTAATAAATGAATTTGGCAAAGTAGCAGGATACAAAATTAATGTCAAGAAATTCACAGCATTCTTATACACAAATGATGAACTCACAGAAAGAGAAACTAAAAAAAAAATTCCATTTACCATCACAGCAAAAAAATTAAGATACCTAGAAATAAACCTAACCAAAAAAATAAAGGACCTCTTCACAGAAAACTACAGGTCATTGAAAAAAGAAATAAAAGAAGATATAAAAAAGTGGAAGTATATACCTTGTTCATGAATTGGAAGAATTAACATAATTAAAATGTCCATATTACCCAAAGCAATCTATAGATTCAATGCAATCTCCATCAAAATACCAACGACATATTTCACAGAACTAGAACAAACACTCCAAAAGTTTATATAAATCCAAAAAAAGACCCCAAATAGCCACAGCAATCTTGAAAAAAAAAAAAAAGAACAAAGGAGGAGGGATCACATTATCAGATATTAGGTTACATTTCTTTAAAAAATTAAAAAACAGCCTGGTACTGGCACAAGAACAGGCAGATAGATCAATGGAACAGAACAGAAAACCCAGAAATTGATCCAAGACAATATGCTCAATGAATATTTGACAAAATTGGCAAGAGCACACAGTGGAATCAAGACAGCCTCTTCAATAAATGGTGTTAGGAATATTGGACAGCTACTTGCAAAAAAATGAAGCTAGATCACCAACTTACACCATACACAAGAATAAACTCAAAATGGATAAAAGACTTAAATGTGACTCATGAATCCATAAAAATTCTAGAAGAAAATGTAGGCAACAAAATTTCAGACATCATACGCAGCAGAATGTTTACTGATACATCACCTAAGGCAAGAGAAAAATTACAGAAAATGAACAATGGGACTACATCAAACTAAAAAGCTTCTGTACAGCAAAAGAAACAATCATCAAAATGGAAAGGGAACCCACCATATGGGAGAACATACTTGTCAACCATGCATCAGATAAGGGATTAATTTCCAAAATATATAGAGTACTCATACAACTCAACAAAAGCAAGACAAAGAACCCAATTAAAAAATGGGCAGAGGAACTAAATAGACACCTCTCCAAACAGGACATACAAATGGCCAAGAGACATATGAAAAACATGCTCAACATCACTAATCATCATAGAAATGCAAATTAAAACAACTATGAGGTATCACTTCACACCTGTCAGAATGGCCACCATCAACAAATCATCAAACAACAAGTATTGGCAAGGGTGTGGAGAAAATGAGACTCTAGGACACTGCTGGTGGGAATGCAGACTGGTACAGCCACTATGGAAAACACTATGGTGTCACCTCGAAAAGTTAAAAATTGAACTGCCATTTGACCCAGTGATCCCACTTCTAGGAATATACCCTTAGAAGCCAGAAATACCAATCAGAAGAATATATGTATCCCCATGTTCATAGCAGCACTATTTACAGTAGCTAAGATGTGGAAACAACCCAAGTGTACATCAGTAGATGACTGTGGTACATGTTCACAATGGAATACTATACAGCTGTGAGAAAGAAAGATCTCTTATCATTTGAGATGACATGGAGGGACCTGGGGAGTATTACGCTAAGGGAAACAAGTCAAGCAGAGAAAGACAAATATCACGTGATCTCACTTATTTGTGGAATAAAATAAACTAAACAAACTGATGAACAAAATTGACCAAGAGACATAGAGGTAGGTACAGACTGACAAACCCTAGAAGAGGAGGTATTGGGGGGAGAGAGATAAACCACAGAATTTATATGGATGTATGCATAACCAATGGACATAGACAACAAAGTTGGGGAAGGGGTGGAGGGAATGGGAAGAAGGATGTCAATGGGATAAAAAGGAGAAACATCTGTAACAAAAACAAATTAATAAAAATAATTTTTTTTAAAAAATGAGAAAAGAAGATCCACATCATTCACTTTTTAGAGTTTATTTATATTTATATAAATTTATATATACTTAAATTTCCTGCCTATTTTATTTTACTATCTGTATATATAAATACATAGATTATACATATGTATGTGTGTTTGTATATATTAAAAATAAAATTAGCATCAGATAATCAACACAAATTTTATTCTCATATTTATTTATAAGATCAATTTTTCATGCCATAAAATAACTTTTAAAATTCTTTTTAATAGTAGCTTAAAATTTCTGTTTGCACCACTAGTTCTTCCCTATTGTTGAAATTTACGTCGCTATTAGTTTTTTTTACTGTAATATTTTATATAATTATGTACATTTATGATTGTTCTAATATGCAGACTTCTTAGATTTGGGGTTATTGGGTTTAAAAATGTGACTATCTCCAGGTTGATTTCCTGAGAATACTTTCTACCCCTCGAATCAGTGCACATATGCACTGGTCTCACCATACTCAAATCAACGTTTAGCACTAAAACGTCTTGGTCTTTATTAATGATAGGTAATAATGATCTCATACACTTGCTTTTATTAGTAATTCTTTGTTTACTAATTTGAGAAAACATTTTTATTTCTGCTTTTCTTTGTTTACTAATTTGAGAAAACATTTTTATTTCTGCTTTTATGAGTTGTTTCTTCATGCCTTTCACTTACCCTTCCCCAATCTTGCTCTTATTGGGTGAATACCTCTTTTTGTGATTAAAAGTGTTAATGGAGAATGGCACCAGATGTTACCAGTTAGACCTTGGTCCTTGAGTTCAGCTAATAAAGAATTCATAGCCAAGAACTCTGGTATAAAAAAATTATTTAGAAAGTCACAGAGATGGAAGAAGGTGAGTGTAGAAGTAAGCCAGCTGGACTACATGGACTTAGGAAACAAGTTGCACAGGCAAAAGTAGAGCCCTTGGAGCTTAGGGGGGAAAAATGAAGGTACATGAATTGAGAGAAGAAGGGAGGAAAGCCCAGCAGGGAGAGAGAGAAAGAGCGAGAGTACGAGAGAGCGAGCACATACTGGGTCCTTTGTCTGGAGGATTTTTATCTGGAGGTTTCAAGGGAGGGGTTCAATAGAAACTTCGTCCGCTTTCCAGGTGTGTCCTTTCAGAGTTGTGGTCTCTACTGATTCCTGGGCACCAGGTCAGGGGGTTATTAGTCAGTGCAGTTGGTCCTCATGTTAGCCATGGCTTCCCTTCCTTTGGTTTTTCTGCTTTTCTGGGCCTACAACTGAGGCCTAACTGCCATCTCCAGTTTGACCGAAACTCTGTCTCTGTGGTCAACAGACCCAAAGCTTTGTTCCTAAGATTATTTGAGGTGGGTCAGGACCTCACTGTCTTGAGAGCTTAATGCATACAGGAGTGGTTGTGCAAGGGCCTGTATGGGAGTTGTATGAGGCTATTCTCCAGACTCTTTTTTCCTCCTCTAAGGGGGTCTAAAACAACATGACTAGTAATATACCCAGTGAGGAAAAGTCATGGGAGGGTCTAAACTGCATGACCAGTGATGTGCTAGGGGAGGAAAGGTTACCCTGGGGGCAAGAGCCCACCCTAGAAATACTTGTTTTTCCAGTTTTGCCCATTGCTAGGCACCTGGGTATTTCTGCCTTGAAGACCTTCTGTATCTGGTCTATTGTTCCTACTGTGCTCATGTCTGTCTAACTGCCTACTATAGCATCAGTACTCAACATATATTAAGTTTAGTAACTCTCAAGCTATCATATATATTGCAAACATCTTATAAAGTAGTTTCAAATTTTTAGAAAATCAAATTCATTTAAACTTTCTCCCCAATATCTTCCTCTATTTTTATTCTTTGTATGTCCTTCCCTATCACAAGAGAACATAATCACGGTCACACGTTTTTGTCCACATGCTTTTAAATTTTGTTTTGTTTTCCTTTTGCCTCTTTAATACATATGTTTTGGTGTAAGAAATGGTCACTTTACTATTCTGTGTGAGGCCCTAGTCACATGCACTTTCCAAACTTATCAGATTGTGACAGCGCCGTGGTGACTAGCACAACTAACCAGACATGACAGTGAACCAAGGACAACGGGGCCCATCTAAATCCAAATACCTTCCTTCAAATATACCTGATTAGAATCCTGGCATTGGGACTTTACACAAACACATTTAATTTTAAAATAATCATTGGAAATAGAGCTACATATTTCAATTTACTATTTCATTATGTTAAACAGAAATGAATCCAAGCCTACTACACAAGTGACAATTTAGTTTTTACATCAGCATGTTTTTTTCTTAAAAGGTTAGTATAGAGCACTATCCAGTGCTTGTTTTGTGTCTCATTTTCTTTCTTCTGTCCCGTCAGTTTCTACCTTAAGGCCCAGATTTTCTTCTTGCATTTTACTAGCTACAAAGAAGTCTGTAATTTTCTCCTATTCAGTGCGCTCCTGATGTTTGTAAGAGGCATATCCTGAGACAAATCCCCAAATCTGTCAATGTCACTCTAGACTGATAAAAAGTAGCTGAGTATAATTGAACAATGTAAGCTTTGAATAAGTATCCTGTAGTACTGTTTTTCATCAGTGATTAATTCATCTGGGCAGAGAGGTGTGTTTTTCAAACCTAAACCAATTACTTCCATACCAGCAAAATCCTTTCTACCACCAGAAATATCTCACCCATAGAAAATACATTTTACCATCTGCCTTCGAATGGTTGTGAATTTAAAAGCAGTGTTTCTATTAACTCATTTAAATTGTTCATCTAAAGGACTGAGGTTATGCCCTGGCTGGTTTGGCTCAGCAGTTAGAGCTTAGGCCTGCGGACCAGAGAGTGTGGGGTTCGGTTCCTGCTAAGGGCATGTACCTTGGTTGCAGTTTGTCCCTGACCCCAGTTGGGGATGTGTGGGTGGCAACCAGTCGATGTGTCTCTCTCACATCAATGTTTCCCTCTCTTCCCCCCTCTCTCCCTTCTGCTCTATCTTAAGATAAATGCAAAAAATGTCCTTCCAAACTAAGTTTCAAAGAGCCTAGTGTTATCAAGGAAATTACAAGTAAAAAAAGTGACCTATAGCAAAGTACAGATATAAAGGAGATAAAACTCTTTATGAATATAGTTTATTAATGCCTTAGAGCTCAGATCAAATTTCTTTATCTAAGAATCTTAAATCAGCACAAATATTCTGGTTCAAAATATTCCATTTCTCTTAACAGAGCTCAGAAAAATACTCTCTGTTTTTCAATTACTACCTTATTCAAAATCACTGAATTTGGGCTCTCCTTCCATTTACCTGATTGTACTATTTCAACTCATGCAGGAAATGCCTGGTCTGGGGCTGATTTATTTGAGGATTGTAGGTTCAATAGTATGATTGTTGGGGTTGCAGGGAGTAGCCTGTGGCTGGGTAAAGACCTGGTACAGTTACTATGTTACTGAAAACACACACACTAGACTCACAATGCAAAAACTCTGTAGGCACCTGAAATGCTGCTAGAAGAAAGACTTTCTGCAGAGAATCCCTCCATGTGTCTTTTGGGTAATTGGTAGATTATACTCTAGTTTAAGAACCCTTAATATCTTTGAAGGACCCTAAAACTTAGCTTCTGACACTATGTTTCCTCTGTATTCTAATAAGTTATATTTTCAACATGAATGCATAATATGAATTCTCAAAGTGAAGATTGCAGCACATATTGAGCACATGCCTAAAGAAGGTAAAGATTGCAAAATCAAACTGTTTTCTAATTATCACTTATAAGGCCAAAGACTGCTGTATCTCCGTATACTTCTAAATAAGACAGTATAATGTCCCCTTAGCCTTAACTATTTGTATATTCAAAACCTTCAGAAAAATGTTATAGTCCAATTTTACTGGATCCAATAAGAAAAATAAGAACATATGTATGATAGAACACTGTTCTATCTCAATGCAAGCCCATTTTTCTCTCTTCTCCATTTTTTCCATTATTCTCTTCAATAAAAAGACATGCCTATGGGGAAGAGGAAAAAGGGCCCTGACAAAAATTACATATATTTCAGAACTGCCCAACAACAATGTTACCAAAATGTGTAGTATTGTTGAATTAGTTTGTCTTGTTTCACTACTCTGTTGTGTGTATATAGATATAAAAACTTATTAAGGTATACATATACATTAAAATATTTGTGTAAATATAAAAATAAATACTTTAGAAAACAAAAATTACTTTTAGGTGAAATCATTCCTTTGAAAAAAAAATAGTCCATCATGCTGACTTTGCATTTTATCTTTAGAGTTACAAAAGCTATTTGCAAAGGCAAGTAATTTATAGCTTACAGTTAACATATACTCTAAGGGATAAATGTATGGAACAGCAGCATAATAAAATCTTGCCCTGTGGCTTCACTACAGAATTTCTTAACACAAACTAAAATGATAAAAATGGTATTCCTTAGCTGATTTTCAGCAACTGTGTATTTCCTTGTCATGATATACATCATAATTCCTAGTGCTTTAAAATATATTTGTACTTTAGAGTCATGTACTTGCATCTTTTCAAAAACAATTATTTTCCTAAAGACTAAGCAGTCAAATGTTTCGTCTAACTGTAGCATATGTATGCATATTCCACAAGCACAGCTTCCCAGATGTTGAACAGTCCTTTAGAATTGCCCACACCCATAATGGTGGTTACATTCAGTGTTACACGATGTGCAGTCGTTTAAAACAGAAAACACAGAAACAATGTTGATTTGTATATAGATATACATGTCACATGCAATCTTTCCATATGAATATAGGCCATGGTTAATATATACACAAACCTGTTCTTAGGTATATTATTTTATAGCACTTAGTTCTCCTACGTAATGTCACATCAAAACTTACTGAGCGAATCATCTGAAGAATATGCTGCTACTCATTCTGACAGCATCGCTTTTCAGGCAGGATATAAGCTATCTTTGTTTAAATAGTAACAAAATGTGATTTTATTCTTTGCTGTCATTTTCTAATAAATTATCACTATGCCATATTGCTTATCTGTTATTTATTGATTTTAACTAAATTGGACAAAAAGTACATGCCCTCAGTCTTTCAAAATTATTTAGATGCCAGATTAGCTTTAGAGATAAAACTAAAAATTTAGATAAAAAGTACAAATAATGAAATAGAACTCCAAAATTATAAGAGCAATGAATAAATACAAGAATGTATACTGTGTTGGTATTCTATTATAAGCATGCTGAGATTTTTTTTAAAAAATGAGACCTAAGTAGAACAGAAAGATATACTTATTACTATATGGTTACTGATCAGCTTGTGCCTCCACATATGACAGATAATCAGAAAGTCTCTGAAAGTTAAAGAAAGAAGGAATGGAAAATAACTTTTCTTAGTACAAAAATGAACACTTGAAAAGTGACTTAGCTGAATTCAGTTAAGGTATGCCCCAGCTTTACTAAATATCTCTCTAGTAAAAAATGGACTTAAATTTTGTAAGGAAGGTTTAGATAAAGGATAAAACTACATTTGTGATTGCAAATCTTGTGAACATTAAAACTAGCTATGTTAAAATCTCCTAACACAGAATTCAGTAAAACCCTGACCCACTTCTAGCTGTCCTCGAACTTTGAATAATGTAGTTAGCCTTTCAAGTTGTTACTAAGCTCTACAGTTCTATAGAAATATCTGTAAAAATATGTCTTTAAGATCCAAGATTATACAATAAATGACTATTAAATTAGTTGCAATGAAATAATGGATTTTAAAAACAAGCTGCGGCCCCGCTGGTGTGGCTCAGTGGTTGAGAGTCGACCCATGCACCAAGAGACCACTGGTTTGATTCCTGGTCAGGAGACATGCCCAGGTTGTGGGCCAGATCCTCAGTGGGGGGGCATACAAGAGGTGGCCAATTGATGTTCTCTCTCACTGATATTTCTCTCTCTCTCTCCCTCACCCTTCCTCTCTCTCCAAAATCAATAAAGAAAAAAAAGTTTAAAAACAAGCTGCAATTTTTATGGTCCCAAAGGTTACAGAAACACTAGAAAACTGTGATATCATCTGGCTCAATGCTCCCTCCCATTTTTCACTGAAACCTGAGGTTCAGAGACAGAGACACGAGAAAAGAGGACAGAAAACATTTATTTTACATCTGCCTAACTATGTTTTTAAAACTATTATGAAAGAAATAGGTTATAAAATATTTAATTTAATCCTCATGGCAACTCACTGAAACAGTACTACTCTCCGTATTTTATAAATGAGTACATTAAAGCTCAGAGAGGGTTAGGTGACTTGTTCAATGCCACACAGCCAGCCAGTGGCAATACTAGGACCAGAAGCAAGCCTCCTCTAAGTGTGGTGCTCCTTTACAAACCCAGAATTTCATAGAAAATGAACTACTGCTATTCTTTCCAATATTTTTTTCATTTAAAAATGTTTCCATGTCTACTAAATTACCATACTTATACGTTCCATGACTTTCCAAGGGCAATCTCATATGTTGAGGAAAATCTAAATGAGTGGTTCAAACTTCAGTTCCACCACATACTAATTACCATGTGACCCTGGACAAATCACTTATGTGCTCTGTACCTCAGTTTCCTCATTTGCAATGCAGAGATAAAACCAGCACCTATTTAAATGGGATTGTTGTAAAGATTAAATGAAATAATATATACAAAGTGCTTAGAACACTATCTAAAACACACAAATGCATGCTTGCATGCATATAGTATGCACTTGGAAATTTTACCATTGTCTTTGTTGTTATATCTAAGTCAACATGTAATAAAAATTAGGGGAAATCTTAAATATTATTTTTCTACTAAGACTACATTTTAAAGAATAGCCCAAAAGGTTTCTTTTTATATATTTATTACTTGTATTTGTACTGAAGATTTCTCTTTATGTCAAGTTTATTAACCATATGTAACTTGTTTTTTTAATATTTAATAAATGTATGCACCAACTATTAGTTTTCTGATTACATGAATATTTTTATACAAAAAATAAAAATACAGCCAAAATGCAATCACCTTGAAGAAAGCCTTTCTTGTCTTTTATTTTTTTCTCTTTTAAAAAGCTCTATGGTAATCCCTTTAAAATTATTAGACAATAATTTCTGGATGAAGTGTAGGAATACATATTTTAGGTGCAAAAATACCACAGTCAAAAATTTTATGAACCGTTTCCAGAAAGCACAGTATTCAATTCCAGTTAAATTTTTGTTTCAAGTAAACATTTTGAAACTAGGCCACATCCTGCTCTGTGCTTGCCAAAAACAAAAATTTCAAAATCTAAACTCATGTTCTACTTCCCTAGCACACAAAGAAGTCATCTCAAATTTAATCTAGCCAATTTATAAGTGACTATTAAAACTAAGAAGAAAATATATTTTCAAAATATAATGTGAGTACAATGTAAATCGACATTAAATTTCACAGAGATGGTTACATTATATAAAACATGAGCAAATGCAATGACATAGATCAAAATGTGAGATGAAATTCTACAGATGAAAAATGCAGTATTAAATGTAGAAACCTGCAGTACTTTAGTACCTATTGGGATTTGGTGACAAGAAGCCAGAGGCATTTTCAAGGACCAAAAAGAAAACTGAAGGGAGCTGTCCTTAACTCTCCCACATACAGGGATGACAATGTTAATGCTTACCTAAAGAATTAAATGTAGCCACCTGGTTGGTTCTCAACCTATCTGACAGCTAGTTCTATGACCCCCAACAGCTAGCAAAATGACTTCTGACAAGGACACAACAACTGTGAGCTTCATTCTCAACTTCTCTATCAATGATAGGTAGGTTCTTGTACAGTCTTATTAATATCACTATTCATGAACAGGAAACTTTGATCAAGGTCAATGGTAAGGAAAATCAACAGAAAATAAGTTTTCTCCTTGTCCATAGGCTTTTGCATTCATTTCTGTCTCTGATACTTCTTTTTGAGTTACGTGAAATACCTTTTTTTGCAGAAACCACAATACCAACTCTGTCTTCATTACACACATTTGTATATTTCCCAGAAACAATTTATGAGAGACATTAAAAAAAAAATCCAGATCACCCTTAGACCCAGGCAAGAAGACTCCCTGTCTTAGGTCCATAGATACTAGTCTTCCTCCTGTCACAATCCTCCCAAGGCCCCAGTGTTTGCATACTAAAAGCCCATATTCTTTTATATAAATCACTGTCCGGATGTCCAGAGCTCCCAAATTCCCTATCTAAATAGCCCTGATATTACTTCCAGGGATCTTCCTTAGGTCCATCCTGATTCTAAGAGGAACCTCATTACCCTTGTGCATATCTCCAGGCCCAAGGGTGACCAAAGCAGGCATTTTGTCAGAGATTCAGGGTATAGCTGGTAGTTGGCCATGCAGGATGAGGTGTCCACGTGAGTACATATATATGAATTCCCTTGTAGTGCTAGATGGAGTCAAGATAGAAAGAGAAGAGGAATAGGCCATGGGCCTATTAAACTCCTGCATGAAAATATAAGGTGATAGAAATTATAAATTTAAACCTGGCCTTCCTACTCATTGCAAAACTGTATTTTTAAAGATAGGAGACAGATCATGTATAACTGAACCTGATTGGATTGATTAATAACTTTAAATATTTAGACTTGTATCATATGGATCTCCCATTTGCACTTTTGTCTCAGGCTACGAAAATGTTAGGGGTTAACTTAAAAAAAAGCAAATGAAGAATACCTACTCAAAATGTTATCATTCATAAAGTACATCAGGGAACCTTTTTCTTCCTCTCTTAATGTCAAAATTTAACTTTTCTTCTCAGAATTTTAAGTGAATAAGAAAGAAGGAACAGAGTGTTCAGACAGCATTCATTCCAAAGTTTATACATTCTTTAAAGATAGCAATCCTTATTAACACTTATTACTGGATGTTTCACTTTTGGAAACAAAAGTTCAAGCACTACCCTGAGCCCACTGTTTCTCTATGGTTCACTGCATACTTCCCTCTATGTCCCAAGAGCTGTAGTGTGGTCTTTGTTATATTTGTACAGAGATTATCATGTACCTAGGTCTTTAAGTCAATAGAAGCTCGGAACTTAAATGAGTTCCATGGGACCTAAAACAAATTAAAAAACAGATTCAATATCAGTAGTAATTTTAGACACTAAACTTTTAAGTTCCATATAAATCACTTAAGCAAACTGGGTCAAAGAAAATATCCTTGATGATTGACTGATCTAATATTTTTGAGCCTAAAATATCCTTCGTGCTGATAAGACACATCAATTACCCTCTAGGGGGCTCCACTCTGGAGCAAGAATGACCTTGTAAACACAATGCAAAGTAATGGAGTCCTTTGCAATTATGACAAGATAAGAAGTATTTAAATTATGAAATAATGTTATTTAAGAATAAGAGATTATTCTTCCCAAGAACTGTGATTTGAATATATGAAATCATCTGAATGAATAATTCAAGTTTATAACAATTTAGGAATATTGAAATTCCCTGTGTAAATTCTATCATAGAATATATTTAAAGGAAGCTTTCTGTATTGAAAATGCTATTTCCTTAACAATTTAAATCCAAAAATCATGTATCAATAGATTTAAATAAAAGCAAGATACAAACAGGAGAGTACACATAGACAGTAACATATTCAAGCTAACAAGATGTAGGCATGATGATAAGGGATTAAAAAAACACATTTCAAATGCCTTCAAATAGTTGAAAGTTAATAATGTGAGAGAAGTGCTAGTTTTAAAATGATTTCAATCAAAATATGCAGCTATAGCCAGAGGGTGTCAGGTATAAGAATGCAGTTCTTCCTTAACTACATTTTAGAGCTATTGGAAGTGGAACTAGTGCTTTCTGAGCATTAGATGTCTATCAGTGGAAGAATGGAGATTTGACTATATTGCGAAATCTTAGCTATATTTAGGAGAGAATTTCTTCAAAGGTTGGTAGGCTGAATAGAGACACTTTGAAAGTTTGTTATTCACAGCTTAGAAATTCCTGAAAAAAGGGGTCTGAATTATCTGTTTTTGAGTTATATAAGGAAAAACATTCGTCTCTTGCTCATTTGTCCTCTAGCAAACATTTATTAAATGCCTCCTATATGTGAGCCCCGCGTGAAGGGTAGTGGGGAAAGTAGCAATGAACATTATCCAGCCTATTACATGAAAAATGCCCCAAAAGAGCGTTGAAAAGCCAGTTAAATTTTCTATCAGTTAGAACTGCAATTTGCTAGGAGCACCTCTTAAAAGATAAGACTGATGTGTGGAGTCATGGGATAAAAAAAAAAAAAAAAAAAAAAGATATAAAGCAAATGCTAATACCAGCTTTCTGAAATAGTTATGGCCTTCTAAATCTATCGGCACTCAGTCCTCTCCCATGGCACAGAAATGCTAATGGCTCTGCTTCTTGGTTTAGAAAAAATGGATTATTAAGGAAAAAAAGACAAACATATCCACACAAATATTTTACAAACAAAGATGAAGTAATTTTTTATGTGATTTGTAAAATGTAATCACAGTGCAAAATGAAATTGCTTTGGAATTACAATGATACATTTTACATTTGTTAAACCTTGACTGATATTCATGCCCTTGTCTATTAAGAACTGATGACTGGCTAGTAAAGAAAATCCTAGAGTGGACTGGTGCATGAATTACCATCCTAATGAAAACCTCCATATGGTCATCCTTCCAGAGCAACCAAGTAACTCTTCCATCCGCTGAAAGCTGTTTTCCTCAGCTCCTAGCATTAACTAGCCCCTATACCTCAACATGGACGTTTCCATTTCCAGCATCAACTCTTGATTTCCAAGAATATTTTGAGGTAAATACAAGAATTCCCTCTGAACTGTAAGTTAACTGAAATCACATGAACTTGTCCTAATTTGTGCACTGATTCTAGCTGCTATATGAAATGGTCAAGTCACTTCCTTATCTGTCTGTAGAAGAGGCTGCTTTGATGAACACTGCTACCTGTTTATATCATAAAAAATTTGGTCAGTTGCACAGGTGAAGCCTATTTCAATCAAAACTCAACATTCATAGTAAAAGAAATTTTTGCCAAAAACTAAATATGAGCATACATGTGTCTTAAGATACACATTTCAAATAATCCTAAGATCCAGGCACATGTCTCATAAGATCAATATATTCTGAGTTATCTTTGAAAGAAATTAGATACAAATGCCTGTAACTTTGGGTTCCCATCTATACATGGCATATAAATTGTACATAAAAGTCATTATTTCTATATTTGCATGTTTTTATATTATTAACTCTTTAAATACATATGTGCCATCCTAACAGTAGACAATAGATACAAATGTACTTTTATAACACTTAGTACTTAAATAATACTTTTACACTTAAGCTTTTTAAGTTTTTCACATAACTTATTCACTTTGGCATGACTTTTGTGAAATAGCTAATATGCCCCATTTCAAAAGTTATAAATAGAAATGACCTAGCCTGGAAACCTGGATTTTACTACAGCTAAAGTTTACTACTACTACGAAATAAATGATTTGCATACTGTTGGAACTAGAATGACAAAAGCTATTCATGTGCTCTATTCCTTTCACTGTATATCTCTCAAAGAAAATGAAACTTTTATTATGACTACTATAAATCAGAAATAATTATAATTGAGTCCATTTCAAAACTTGCCTAATAATTTCTATTTTAAATAAGCAATATATTGCCCTGGCCAGTTTTCTCAGTGGTTAGAGCAAGCGTCAGCCTGCAGTCCAGAGAGACCGGGGTTCGGTTCCCACTAAGGGCATGTACCTTGACTGCAGTTTGTCCCCGGCCCTGGTTGGTCTTGTGGGTGGCAGCCACTCAATGTGTCCCTTTCAGGTCGATGTTTCTCTCTCTCTCTTTCTTTCTCTCTCTCTCCCTCCCACTCTATCTGAACAAAAAATGGAAAAATGTCCTCAGGTGATGATACAAAATATAAAATAAATAAATAAATCAGCAATATATCAACATATATCCCTAAAATATGGAAAACCAAATACTGAACAGAAATCATTAAAATCGAAGTTAGAAAATAATGTGTAGAGTAGGTTTCTTTGGAAGTTGATCTAGCACAAATAATAATACTATAGGGTAGAGATGCTACAGGGCAAGACAAGGGAGAAAAAGACAAGTAGAATAAAATAAGGACCTGATGTTTCCACGAGTGAAGGAAAGAAATAAGTGACTAAACAGAAAACTGCATTTCAAATAGAGTTAATAAGTGGAAGAGAAATGTGCACATCAAAAGTATGAGATATAAGATGAGTTAGGAAATATAGTAGGAAAAAACTATGATCTGTTCATTCCACAAGGTAAGGAAAAAAAAAAATGACTAAAAAGAAACATGTATATCAAAAAGAATTGACAAGGAGTGAAAGAGAAATGCACTCCTCAAAAACAACAGGTGAGTTAGAAAATAGTTACTAACAATTGATCCAGAGAGGCAAAAAGAAGAAGGAACAAGTGAAATGCTAACTTAAGGCAGACTTTGGTGGTCTGATTCAGGACGGAAAACAAACTGAAAAATCAGTATTTCCTTCAAATTCTAAATTTGAAAAATGTACTTTATTAATCTAAGGACTTAAGTGAGGCCAGCTGATTTAAGATGAATTCAAGTCAATGCCTTCAGCATTATCCAGGAAGAAATGACACAACTAATATACATAGTAACCAATGTTTAACATGCACAGAAAATGTATGTCATTGTAAATAGCTATCACCACATAAATGAAACTTCACTTATTTCAGATATAAATCCAAAAGAATCCACTACAGAAATACAGGTTGAACAATGTTTAGACACAAGCTTCAGTAGATTTACACATTTTTGCACAGTTTACTTAAGAAAAAACAGCCATCAGATATATTCAGAACAAAAAGTAAAAAAGTATTCCTTTATCCCAGCACAACTGGGAACTTAAAAGAGGTGTCAAAGAAAAAAAATAAATACTTTCAGGGAATGTCAGTAATCACAACACCTTTGTACATTTAACCCTAGTTTTCTTTTTTCTTCTTTCCTTTTCTTTTTATTACATTAAAGTGCACCATAAATACTCTACTTTTGAGACCTGAAATATTATTAAAATAAAAGTTGCTATACATACATGAGCTTGGGGACATGAATAAAGTGGATTATTTCAGTATAAATTTAAGGAAGATTTAAGAGATGCTCTTCCACAGTGGGTAACATCCTAAGGCAAACTGAAAATGGAGTTATACAACAGAACACATCTTTCCCATTATGTCTAATACAGCATGGAATAGCCAGAGTATCAAATTATTTCAGTCTTTACAACTGAGATAGCAAAGAGATATGAAGCCTACAGGCCTTATGATGTCCCTGTATGCCCCAGGTCAATTTAATCATTGGTACTTAGCATTTTTTCCTCACGAAAAAAAAAAAAGAGACAAGATTTCTAATTAATGGTTGCTAAAAGTTTTATCAATGTAAATGTTTGATATAAATAAGATATAGCTAGATTTTTTAAAACATACTTTCATTTTTATTATTTGATGATCAGAATAGAATATGAGCAGAATCACAATTTTGAAAGAAGAATAAACAGAAAAATAAAATGCATGTAGACATTTGGGCAGTACTCATATTATTATCAAAATAAAATTAAAGCATCAAGTCACTACTACTTCTACTGCTACTGCTACTAACAATAGCTCTCTATTAATGTTTATTATGTACAAGCAATATTTTACGTGTTTTCCATAGCTTTTCCAAAGTGTTCTCCATTGACAAATTTAATCAAATTTAGTGATCATTTAAATTAGAATGTATTTATATATTATGAAAGCCGAAAATCTCATAATGCTAAATTAGAGAAGTGTGATCTTCAAAATCTGAATCTGAATTATCTCAGAATCCAAGGTTATGTTTGAGTGCTCAGGGGTAATTAAAGAGTGGGAAAGAAAGCGAAAATGAAACAGGTGAAATAGGCCTTGATTATCTATCAACGGTGCCTTGCACATTATGTGTACATTGTAGATGCTTGATTCCACATAGTGTTTCACTACCAAAGTATTTTCTCTCTTGAGTGAAGAATAACTTAGGTGGAAGTGTTTAAGCAATGGGATGCCTAGGAGGAGAACCACCTCTCAGCCGTTGGCATGACTGATCTCAATATGTCATAGTTACCTGTGCAGAAGAAACAGCTAATCGACTATTTTTCCATAAAAAAAAAACAAAAAGAGATATGCAGTATTACTTCATATGCCCTAAAATAAGCTAGTTATTCATTTATATCAACATTTGCATTATTTTATTCCATTAGGAGAAAAAAAAAGTTCCAACTTAACCAATACACTTATTGCTAAAATGTTTACCTCTCTCTCCCTCTCTCTCTCAACCAATCGATATTCTTTTTAATGTATATCAAAACAATGAAACATGGTATTTCAATAAACTTTTTAAAAATTTGGATATATTTTGAGTTTTGTTCAAAAGAATTATGATCAGAATGTAGTAGATGTCAACAGCTAGCATACATTCAGGTGCATTCTGACAGAATAAGTTCAAACAAATAATTGGCAAAGTTAACATGTTGACAATATCGGGCACATATTTAGCTACTGGGCATCCTTGACTGCAGGAAGCAAGCAGAAAGAATGGGGCATCCTTCTTTGTGTCAGAGAAATACTGCATTGGACCCACTAATTATGTACAACCCCGAATGAAGTTCTCAACAGAGAAGCAAGGGTACCCTTGGCCATGCACTGTCAAGTAATAATAAGAGCTTTTCACCCCATCCTTCTTGAGCTCTGTGGTATGCAGAATTATGACCCATGAAGGTGTCTAAATCCTAATCCACAGAACCTGTGAATATATTAGATTACATGGAGAAGGTAAATTAAGGTTTATAGTCAGCTGTCCTTAAAAGAAAGAGATTAAACTTGTTTATCCAGGTGGGATCTTTGTAATCACAAGGATTCTTAAAAGTGGAAATGAGAAGAGTGATGGTAGTGTGAAAAAAATCCAACTGATATTGCTAGCTTTGTAGATGGAGGAAGGGGACATGAGCCAAGGGAAACAGGTAACTTTCAGAAGCCAGGAAAGGCAATGAAACAGAATTTCCCCTGCAGCCTTCAGTAAAGGACACAGCTATTGATCAACACCTTGTCTATAGCCCAGTGATACATTTTGGACTTCTGACCTCCAGAACTATAAGATAACAAATTTGTATTGTTTTACACCTCTATGTTTTTGGACATTTGTTACAGCGACAATAGGAAACTAATACAAACTCTTGTTGCACTAAATAGTAGGTGGAAAACAAACTTCTTTAAAATGAACAGTAGAAGAATTAGGGAACAGAAAGAAAAAAAAGAAAGGAAAAGAAGGAAAGTCCCATGGACACAGACAACAGTATGGTGATTGCCTGAGGGTAAAGGGGGGTGGGGTGACAGAAGAAGGTAGAGTGGGATAAATGGTGATGGAAGAAAATTTGGCTTAGGGTGGTAAACATACAATACAATATACAGATGATGTATTGTAGAATTGTACACCTGTATAATTTTATTAAGCAATGTCACTCCTCAAAATAAAATAAAATGAACAGTAGAATTTGTATTTAAGTCTTTTGTTCCCACAACTATTCCAAGCTATTCAAGTGAAAGTATATGAACAATACATAAATATTAAATGATACAAAAGGGAAATTGATCACTTATATATGTTTGTACAATTTCTCAATAAGTCAGTATCATTTAAAATCAAACTTAAATGTAAATATTTTAAATAAGATAAAAACTTCAATCAATGTATCATTCATTTTGGAAAGTAGTTAATTATTTATGTAGTGAGTTATGATTTATACACCTGTCAAACACTACTTGAAAAATAAGACCTACTCATTTAATAAATTAGATCTATATTTCTTCTGACCTCATTAGAATGCTAACAACTTAAAGAAAATACAAAATTTTGACCTCCATCTTTTTTACACTCAACTGAGTGATAAAAATACCTTGAGGCGATATTGTTTGGTATTTTCCAGTGGTCATATGGAGCTATTTCACTGAAATATATATTATTAAATCCTAAATTTAGGAGTCAACATTAGTGGTAAAAATATGAATTGAGTGTATCTTGTATGTATTGTGGCCCTAGAGAATAAAGAAATTAAATTTTCAAATATATAATATTAATACATATGTAAGTATATAGTTAATCTTTTATATCTATTCAATATATATGTATGCATATATTAATTATATATATATATGTATCTGTATGTGTGTATATGTATAATTGTTGCAGAGCCCTGAATCATATATTGTTATCACAGGATTTGAAATCACTATTATTTTTTTTTCCCAATTTTATATATACTCAGACTTGATAATTAATAAAATGTTCAATTTGGCCTTTGCTTGATATCATCATCTCACTGGTAAATACAAAATTCATGGTAAACATATCTGTGCCGGCACTGATACCAGAGGCCACACACTGAGAGGGGTGTCTGCAGTCCCGGCAGCAGTTCGCGGTACTGCCCGTGGGGCCCTTATTCATCGGAAGCTTCTATTTCATCCAAGTGGTCCTTACGTGAAAAGTGCTATTCATGTCAAAAAAAAAGTTTTGGGCCCTGGTTGGTTTGGCTTAGCGGTTGGAGTGTCCGCCTGCGGACCAGAGAGTCTAAAGTTCAGTTCCCGCTAGGGGCACATACCAAAAAAAAAAAAAAAGTTTTAGAATTTTGTATTCTTTCTTACTTGCTATAGAGTATTAAATACATTTTTCATTCTGCCACAAATAATATATAATATATAATTAATGTGTTTTATTTATTTATTTTTTGAGTGTTCGGTTTTTGGGTTTTTGTTTTTTTTCCTTTATTGATTTTAGAGTGAGAGAGAGAGATAGAAACATCCATGAGGGAGAAACATCCGCTGGCTGCCTCCTGCAGGCCCCCACTGGGAATCAGGCCCACAACCCGGGTATGTGCCCTGACTGGAAATTGAACCTGGAACTTTTAGTCCATGGGACGACGTTCAATCCAGTAAGCCACACCAGTTGAGCTGCGGTATGTGTTTTATATAAAAATTACATGGTGGAGGGCAGGACCGGAGGGAGGGTGAGTGTGTGAGAAAGTGAGCAAGTGTGTGAGTGGACGTGAAGGTGGACGACCAAACTCCTGCAATGCAGAGACACAGAGTAGAAGGCTCCTGTGCTGTGGACAAGGAGCAGGCAGCTACCGCAATAAACGGCTCTTCAGGGTGCTTCTCCCTGCTCCACAGGGAGGTCCCACCATTTTGGAAGATCCTGGGTCTTCCCTGGGAGGAGGCAGTGGGAGGAGCTAGGGCCCAGCAACCTGAGCCCAAAAGCACACCTGGCACCATCGAACCAGTGAACACTCTGTATCAACACAGACTTGTGCACAGTAGTGGAGCTCCCAAGGCCCCGGTCACGAAGTCTCTGACAGCCCAGAGCCCAGCACCATCCCTCATAGTAGCAGCCTGTTCAGAGTCCAGATATACCCCCAGCAATAGAGGCTGGGGAGCAGACATCATTCCCCAGGCAACAGAAGCACAGACCAACAGCTGAGACCCATCTCCAAAAACTACAGCAAAAGCTGAGCAGTAGTTGAGCCCCACGGGGCAGCAGCACTCCCCTGCCACCAGCTGTGGGACCTGGGGCTCCACAGAGGCCTGTGTAGTCGAGCAGCTCACAAGATCAGTGGAAAGCCAGAGCCCTAGAGAGACTGGTGCAATCCAGCTGCCCACCCGCGGGAACTGCAAAGTGCTGGGGCACCACAGAGGCCTGTGCAACCCAGCAGGGACTGTGCCATCCAGTTACCTGCAAGACCTGCGGGGTACTGAAGCACCAGAGAGGCCTGTGCAACCCAGTAGCCCATAACATAGGCATAGAGTCAGGTCCCCAAAGGGACTGTGCGATCCAGTTACCCGCAGGACCTGCAGAGTGCAGGGGCACTAGAAAGGCCTGTGCAACCCAGCTGCGCACAAGATAGGCTTAGGGGATGTGAAAATGGAGGCGGAGTGAATAGAAGCTACACAGATGACCTCCCAGGACCAAATGGGAATTACAACTAAAATAGAGACAAATCCTCAGAAAAAAGCAACAGAAAAGCAGCAGGACAGGACCATATAACCAGAGACACTGGTAGGATCTGCAGAGGTGTGAGAGGGTGGCAGGCTGGAAGCCCACGGACAGCAGCAGTCTTAGCTGTGAGCAGGGCTCTTGGGGAATAAAGACCAAGCCCGCTCAACAGAGCAGAGAGACGGGACAGAGCGCTAAATTAGCCACAGCCACTCACCTGGGGGCTACGGCAGAGGGAGGATAGACTGGACTGGAACTCTGTGGGGACACCTGGGATTTGGAGGGCACTCAGAGTTTTTGCTAAGTTGTGGCCACAAAGGACAGTGGCCAGTGTACTCCTTCCCAGAGCTGTGGGGAACAGCAGCAGCCCCCTCCCCCTGCAGGAGAGTCAGCCTTTCCCAACTGAGGCAAAGAAATGCAAATTAAGGCTCATTAATAACCAGCATCTATCCCACACTCTGGAAATTCTCTTATGCAGAACATCAGGACTACATTACAAGGAACTGAGTAACTGAGAATATTAGCTACCAGGAAAAAGTTAGAGGATAACAGAACATTTCCTGGGCTTGGAAATCTACCCAAGAAAGTAAGACTTGACAGTGGTGTTTAACATGGGCCCACCCAGGCTCATCCAAACCCAGGAGAGGGAGCCACAAACAGCAGAACAACAACATCCACACGGAAAATTTGGCAGGCTCCAAATCCCACTGAGATAGCCAAAATGGTGAAACAAAGAAACAAATGCCAAATGAAAGAACAAGAAACCTCTACTGAAGATGAGATGAATGAAATGCAATTAATCAAGTTAACAGAGCTAAAATTCAGAGCCATGATCTTGAGGAAGCTCAACAGCATGAGTAAGGACATCAACACCATGAGTAAAGATATAGAAACATTGAAAACGAACCAAGTGGAAATGAAGAATGACATATCAGAAATTAAGAACACATTGGAAGGACAAACCAGCAGAGTAGAGGAAGCTGAGTATCGGATCAGTGATTTAGAAGACAGGGTAGAAAAATTCAACCAATCAGAAAACCAAAAGGAAAAAACAGGAAGACAGCTTAAGAGAACTGTGGGACAACAGGAAACATAATAATATTCTCATCATAAAAGTCCCCGAAGAGGAAGAAAATAGGCAAGGGTTAGAGGCTATATTTGAAGAAATAGTGACAGAAAACTTTCCTAACTTGGTGAAGGAAGAAGGCATTCAAGGTCAAGAAGCACAGAGAGCCCCAAGTAAGAAGAACCCAAAAAGGCCCACACCAAGACACACAGTAATTAAAAAGACAACAATTAAAGACAAAGAGAGAATCCTAAATGCAGCAAGAGGATACCTACAGAGGAAATCCATAAGGCTCTCAGCTGACTTCTCAGAAACACTACAGGCCAGAAGGAAGTGGCATGAAGTAATCAAGGTCATGAAAAACCAGGATCTGAATCCAAAACTACTCTATCCAGCAAGGCTACCATTCAAAATACAAGGTCAAATAAAGAGCTTTCCAGACCAAAAAAAAAAAAAAAAAAGAGGCTATGGGAATATATTAACACCAAACCAGCACTGCAAGATATGCTAAAAGGACTGCTGTAATTAGTAGAAAAGAGAAAACTAGAACCACACTAAACAAAAATGGCAATAAATAAGTACATATCAATTATCACCTTAAATGTAAATGGTATGAATGCTCTGATAAAAAGACACAGAGAAGCTGACTGGATAAGAAAGCATGACTCACATATATGTTGTTTACAAGAGACTCACCTCACAACAAAAGACTCACATAGGTTGAAAATGAAGGGGTAGAAAAATATCTTTCAAGCAAACGGAAAGCAAAGCAAAGGTGGGGTAGCAATACTAATATCTGACAAAGTAGATTTCAAAATGAAGGCCATAACTAGAGACAAAGTAGGCCACTACATAATATTGAAAGGATCTATCCAACAGGAAGATATAACCTTGGTAAACATATATGCACCCAATATAGGAGCACCAACATATCTTAAAAATCTTTTGGAAGACTTCAAAGGAGAAATCAACAGCAATACAATCATACGAGGGGACGTCAATACCCCGCTGACATCACTGGATAGATCTTCTACACAAAAAATTATCAAGGAAACACAGACTCTAAATGAAGAACTAGATCAAATGGATTTCATAGATATCTACAGAGAATTACACCCCAAAACTACAGAATTCACCTTCTTAAGTGCACATGAGACATTCTCAAAGATAGACCACATATTAGGGCACAAACTAAGTCTCTACAAGTTCAAGAAGACTGAAATCATATCAAGCATCTTCTCAGATCACAATGGCATGACACAAGAAATCAATTGAAACAAGAACAAGCAAAGAGATTTGAAAGATGGAGGCTAAATAGCATATTATTGAACAATGAATGGGTTACCATGGAGATCAAGGAAGAAATTAAAAACTTCCTGAAAACCAATGAAAATGAACACACAACAACACAAAATCTATGGAATGCAACGAAATCAGTTCTGAGAGGGAAGTTCATAGCACTACAGGCATATCTCAAGAAGCAAGACAAATTTCTAATAGACTATCTAACCTAACAACTTAAAGAACTAGAAAGCACACACACACACACACACAAAAAAAACCCAGAGCAAGTAGAAGGAAGAAAATAGTAAAGATCAGAGCAGAAATAAATGACATGGAGACCAAAAAAAAAAAACAATTCAAAGGATCAATGAAACAAAGAGCTGGTTTTTCGAAAAGATAAAGAAGATTGATAAACCCTTAGCTAGACTCACCAAGAAACAAAAAGAGAGAATACAAATACACAAAATCAGAAATGACAGAGTAGAAGTAACAAGTGACACCACAGAAATACAAAGGATCATAAACAAATACTATGAACAATTATATGGCAACAAATTCAGCAATCTAAATAAAATGGACAAATTTCTAGAAACACATTCTCTCCCAAAACTGGACTGGGAAGAGTTAGAAAATTTCAACAGACCAATAACAACTAAGGAAATTGAAGATGTAATCAAGACATTCCCAGCAAACAAAAGCCCAGGCCCACATGGCTTCACGGGGGAGTTTTACCAAACATTCAAAGAACTAACACCCATTCTGCTCAAACTATTTCAAAAAATTCAAGAAGAAAGAAGACTTTCTAACTCATTTTATAAGGCCAGCATAATTCTAATTCCAAAACCAGAAAAAGACACAACAAAGAAAGAAAACTACAGGCCAATATCCCTGATGAACATAGATGCCAAAATCCTGAACAAAATACTAGCAAATGGAATCCAGCAATACATCAAAAAAATTATTCACCATGACCAAGTGGGATTCATCCCAGGGATGCAAGGCTGGTACAATATTCGCAAATCAATAAATGTGATACACCATATAAACAAAATGAAAGATAAACAACACATGATTATATCAATAGATGCTGAAAAAGCATTCAACAAAATCCAGCATCCATTTCTGATAAAAATGCTCAGCAATCTGGGAATAGAGGGATCATATCTCGACATAATAAGGGCCATATATGAAAGACCTACAGCCAACATCAAACTCAATAGGCAAAAACTAAAACCATTTTCCTTAAGAACAAGAACAATACAAGGATGCCCACTTTCACCACTATTATTTAACATAGTACTAGAAGTCTTATTTTTTTTTTTATTTTTTATTTTTTATCCTCACCCGAGGACATTTTTCCATTTTTTGTTCAGCTAGAGCGGGAGGGAGAGAGAGGAAGAGAGAGAGAGAGAAACATCGATGTGAAGGGACACATCGAGTGGCTGCCACCCGCATGACCAACCAGGGCCGGGTACAAACTGCACCCGAGGTACGTGCCCTCAGCGGGAACCGAACCCGGGTCTCTCTGTACCGCAGGCTGATGCTCCAACCACTGAGCCAAACCGGCCAGGGCGAGTACTAGAAGTCTTAGCCACAGCAATCAGACAGGAAAAAAATAAATAAAAGGGATCTAAATTGGAAAGGAGAAAGTGAAACTGTTATAATTCGCAGATGACATGATACTATACATAGAGAATCCCAAGGACTCCATCAAAAATTTACTAGACTTCATAAATGAATTTGGCAAAGTAGCAGGATACAAAATTAACGTCAAGAAATCGTTGGCCTTCTTATACACCAATGATGAACTCACAGAAAGAGAAACTGAAAAAACAATCCCATTTACCATTGCGACAAAAAAAATTAAGATACCTAGGAATAAACTTAAACAAAGAAATAAAGGACCTATTTGCAGAAAACTATAGGACAATGGAAAAAAAATAGAGGAAGATATAAAAAAGTGGAAGCACGTACCTTGTTCATGGATCGGAAGAATTAACATCATTAAAATGTTCATATTACCCAAAGCAATCTGTAGATTCAATGCAATCCCCATCAAAATACCAATGACATACTTCACAGAAATAGAACAAATACTTCAAAAGTTTATATGGAACCAAAAAAGATCTCAAATAGTCACAGCAATTTTGAAAAATAAGAACAAAGTTGGAGGGATGACACTACCAGATTTTAGGTTATACTACAAAGCCAGTGTAATCAAAACAGCCTGGTACTGGCACAAGAACAGGCATATAGACCAGCGGAACAGAACAGAAAACCCAGAAATGGACCCAAGGCAATATGTCCAATTAATATTTGACAAAGGTGGCAAGAGCATACAGTGAAGTAAAGATAGCTTCTTTAATAACTGGTGTTGGGAAAATTGGACAGCTACTTGCAGAAAAATGAAACTAGACCATCAACTTACACCATACACAAGAATAAACTCAATATGGATAAGACTCAAATGTGACTCATGAATCAATAAAAATCCTAGAAGAAAATGTAGGCAACAAAATTTCAGTTATCATAGACAGCAGAATTTTCACTGAGGCAACAGAAACAAAGGAGAAAATAAACACATGGGACTACATCAAACTCAAAAGCTTCTGCACAGCAAAAGAAACAATCATCAAAATGGAAAGGCAACCCACTGTGTGGGGGAGCATAATTGCCAATGATATATCAGATAAGGAGTTAATTTTCAATATATAGAGAGTATTCATACAACTGAACAAAAGGAAGACAAAGAACCCTATTAAAAAATGGGCAGAGGAACTAGACACCTCTCCTAACAGGACATAGGCTAAGAGACATATGAAGAAATGCTCAACATCATTAATCATCAGAGAAATGCAAATTAAAACAACAATGAGGTATCACCTCACACCTGTCAGAATGGCCGCCATCAACAAATCATCAAACAAGTGTTGGGAAGGGTGTGGAGAAAAGGGGACTCTAGTACACTGCTGGTGGGAATGCAGACTGGTGCAGCCACTATGGAAAACAATATGGTGTTACCTCAAAAAATTAAAAATTGAACTTCCCTTTGACCCAGTGATCCCACTTCTAGGAATATACCCTAAGAAGCCTGAAACACCAATCAGAAAGAATATATGTACCCCCATGTTCGTAGCAGCACTGTTTACAATAGCTAAGATCTGGAAACAGCCCAAATGTCCATCAGTAGACAAATGGATAAAAAAGCAGTGGTACATATACACAATGGAGTACTATGCAGCTGTTAGAAAGAAAGATCTCTTATCCTTTGAGACTACATGGAGGGACCTGGAAAGTATTATCCTAAGCGAAACAAGCCAGAGATTCACAAGTATCATATGATGTCACTTATCTGTGGAATATAATGAACATAACAGTCTGAGGAATTGGGTCGTCCCAGAGACGTGGAAGTGGGGTACAGACTGACAATCCCCAGAAGAGGGAGTGGCGGGGGAGAGATAAACCACAGAGCTTATATGCATGTATGCATGAACAATGGACATGTACAACAAAGCTGGGGGCAGGGGAGGGAGGGAGGGGTTAGGCGCATCAGTGGGGGAAAAAGGTGAAAAATCTGTAACAAAATAAATTAATTAATATAAAAAATAAAAAATTACATATATAAATATATATAAGATTGCTTTCTAAAACAGGACTAAAAGTGCTATCATTAAGTGTAAAATCTACATATTGTCCTGATGCCACTGAAATTGAGGGCTATATTTTGGTTTGCCAGTAGCTCTCCATGTGACCAGGCCCCAGCCATCACTGCATTGGTATAAGATGGTTTTTGTTGCACTTGACCTTCCACTCTCGGGTAGTTCTTCCTCCTAGCCTCTCTGTGCTTTTTTAAAGTACAGTATCTTCCTTTTGTTCTCTTGGCCGAAGGTTGATCCCTATGAAGGTGTGACACAGAGGAAAGGGCGATAGTGAAAGTCAGGAGGTATGGCACTGGCTTTAGTTTCTGTAACGAATAGTTATTTAACTTTGTGCACAGCACTGTTAGTCTGGATCTCAGTTTTCCCATCCATATGTTGAAGGCAGTGACTTCAGTAATCTCTATAGCCCTTTCAAAATGTGAAAAGCTACACTTCTCTGAACTCTAACATACCCATCCAGGCTCACCTTTTAGGGTTATGGCCCATAAAGGGACAGCCAAAAGTAAAAGCTGATTGATTACTGTTATGTTAGGTATGTTTACATTTCATTAGATGCCTATTGAAGAAGTAAATATTTTCAAAACTACAAAAGAATAATTGAATCTGTAATGAAAAAAATTTCAGAACACAGTGTGAGGTTTTGGGATCTCCCTCTGTAGTCACCATTTGAGAGGTAAGAATAGTACTGCATGTTGCCAATGGTCATGACATAACTTGGGAGACAAGGCAATTTCACTATTGAACAACCTGAACTCTCATTCAAAGAATGACTGTGGATAAGGATGACTGAGTCTATATTTAAAAGCAATTTGCAGGCAGCTGAGATGTTATATGCAGCTTTGTTCTTTCCAGGTCACTAATATACATTCTCACACACACAAAAACCTAGTTCCCAAGTAATTCCTATTTTCTGCTAGACAAAGGGAACCTTTTTCTATATGTCTACTAGCAAGTGTAATGGAAAATTCTGCCACTCATATAAAGGTGGTAGGATTTTAGTAGCCAAGATAAGAAGTGCTGTGAATCAGAGATCTTTGCTGATTCATCTCAAGTCCCTTCTTTCCACCAAAATCATTACGGTAAACAAAGCAACTAGACCGGGCCAAGTTATGCTAATGGCACAAACACCCCCTTTAACAACTGAACTGACTACTGAGGACTGACCACTCCTTTACTTATACCTCAGAAGTGCACATAAAGAGAAAAAAGCCAACCGCACTGCCTCAGCCTCAAAGGTGGACTGGCTCAGGACCAAGTCCTTTGTGTCCGTTATTTCCTCTTCCTTCTTCCCACAATGTGGTGCTATTACATAAGATTACACTGCTTCTTCTATCTTTCTTATTCCCTTTCATGTCCTCAGAAACATTTCTTACTCTTTCCCTTGCTGTTCTCAGCCTACAATATTTTCCAAGCTGAAATACTTCCCCCTTCAACATACAGCCTGTCCAACAACTGAAGCATTCAGTCTCCACGTCTATACCAGCCATTTATTCAGTATTAAAGCAACCATTAATTCAATGTATCGATCTATAATATTATTGCCATTGGCAATACAAAGACTACAAAATATGCAGCCTATAAACATTGGAACCTCACACATCATTGGGGAGATAAATCCAATATGATGAGATGTTTTGGTAGAATATGTAAAATTTCCCAGGACATCAGAGGAGAAAATGGCTGTCACTCTTCAAAGACCTGGCTAAAAATTTGCTAAGAGGCTATATGATACACTGCCTTGAATTATTTGATGTATTACATATTTATTACCTTATCTTCAAGTTCATTGTATCTTCTCAATAGTACCCTGAAAATAATGGAAATACTGTGGGTGCTCACTAAATACACACACTTAACCATGCATGGTGGCATCATGGCAGAGATAGAAGCTGGCTTTTGTTGCCCTTGACCTTCCTCTTTCAGGTTGTTCTTCCTTCTTGAATTTCTTTCCTTTTAACAAGTACTTTTCCCTTGTTGCTTTGACAAGGACACAGGTGGCACAGATGAGAGAACTGGTGAGTTTCAATTATTTAGTTCAGATGGGTAAAGAACCTAGTAAAAGCTAGAGCTCACACATATGATTCCTGTGTTGGCCTCTTATTTAGACTCTCATACATGATCAGAGGTCAGTAAGACACTGGCTGGCCATTCTGCAAATGAATTTACTTCTTTTCCAAAGATTCCAGATGCCTCATCTTCAAGCATAAAAAAAAATCTACATCCTCAGTCCTATAAGTCAATGGTCCCCCAATCTTTATTTGGGCATTTATTTATATATAAGTATGTTTATTGAACAGCTGTTACTTTGATAAGATTTATGGGGCATACAGAACTAAAAGCTGTACCTACCTTGGTTAAATACAACTGTTTCTTCTCCCCTTTCCCTCTTTTCAAGAGTTAGCCCATCATTCTTTCTCCTGTAACACCGCAAATCCATTTTTAAGTAGGGTAATTATTTTTTAGCTATGTCTAGTTTAAGTAAACTGTCCTTTCATTAAATACAGGCCTGATGCTGGGCCTAACTCTGAATGAATTTTACATCTGAAGACACAGATCCAGTGAAGTTAAATGATGAAGCCAAGATCCCAAGGATGTTATTTGTGACTCTTTTTATAGGCTCCAGACGCAGAAAACAATAGATAGCAGACTTACTCAGGATAGGTTTAGAGAATGTAGATCTACTTTTGCTCCTTATTCACCTCCAGACTGTAAAAAAAGTGGTTACAAATTCATAAGAAGTTGTGACAAGTTGGTGGAGTATGCCAATTTACAGAGTCTGGAGTATTGGATCATTCTCTCCTCACCCTAAGTCAAGACTTTTTTTTTCCCAACTCAGGCCAAGTTTGTGTTTACAAGAGTCAAGGAGGCTGTGCTTCTAAAAATGCCTCTATATGAGGCTGGCTATTTGGGGCAGAGTTTTGAAACCAGGTTATATTGGGAAGGCCTTATATATCCAGTGTTGGATCCAGCAAGGATGCATGTGCTTTCCAATTGGCCTAGTAGATTTATAAAACGAAGTTTCCTTGAGAGTTGAAAGGGACTCTTCTTTAAAAAGTTCCATTTGTCCGGCTGGTGTGGCTTAGGGGTTGAGCATTGACCCATGCACCAAGAGGTCGCCGGTTCAATTCCCGGTCAGTACACATGCCCGGGTTGTGGGCCAGATCCCCAGTGCGGGGCATGCAGAAGGTAGCTAATTAATGTTCTCCTTCATTGATGTTTCTGTCTCTCTCTCCCACTCACTTCCTCTCTCTCTAAGATCAATAAAGGGAATATTTTTTTTTTAAGCTTCATGTAAGATAAAAGAGAGCCCCAAAAGACAGTACTTTGGGGAAGACAGGATTTGAGTGGAAACTGTAAATTGCCAGTAAAGAGTTATGTTGGAAGTCTCCAAAGGTGGCAAATATCAGAAGAACTCACAAAAAATGCTTCATGAGAAAAACAACAAACATTTTGGCATCTGAAATTCAGGGTAGTTTGACACCGGATTAAACAGCACTAGGTAAATAAAACTGTTCTATTTCTTCATTTACTTCTTTATCATTGGATCTGAACCTGAAAGATACAGAAGCAGCAGCTAGCCTATGAGAAAGAAGGTTGATCCAAAAAGGGAACTTGTGGGGAGGGTTAATATAGGAAGGAAAAAAGAAACCTTAAAAGTTAGTAAGAGCCCAGCTGGTGTACCTCAGTGGTTGAGCATCAACCCATGCACCAAGAGGTTGCTGGTTCAATTCCTGGTCAGGGCACATGCTCAGGTTGTGGGCCCAATGCCCAGTGGGGAACATGCAGGAGGCAGCCGGTTGATGTTGTCTGTCATCAATGTTTGTATCTCTCTCTCCCTCTTCCTTCCTCTCTCTCTCTCTAAAATCAATAAAGAAAAATTATTTTTAAAAAAAGTTAGTAAGAGCCTGGCTGGTATGGCTCAGTGGATTAAGCACAGCCCCATAGATTGAGAGGTCCTGGTTCCATTCCCAAACAGAGCACATGCCTGGGTTGCAGGCTTGATCCCAGTAGGAGGCATGCAGGAGGCAGCTGATCAATGTTTCTCACATCAATATTTCTACCTCTCTCTCCCTCACTAAAAAATCAATAAAAACATATTTTTAAAATCTTTTTTAAAAGTTAGTAAGAAAATAATGTTGTGTTTTAGACTGCCTTATGCTATTGAACAGCAAGAAAAAAAAAAGAATCTATTTTTAATACTAATAGGGAGTGGAAAACTAGGTTCTGAGAAGAATCCACAGAGTTTGTTTCGAGAGCTAACACTGAGAAAGAATCAAGTTCCTATCTGCTTGCATCCTACTACTGGTTACATCAGCTATTAGTAGAAGCAGTTTCCTGACTCAAAGCCCATTGTTATCTTTATTCTCTTTATAAAAAGAAAACTAGGAATACCAATTTGCTCTAAAAATGATGGAAAGTAAAAGAAACTGTAGGAACATAATACACAAAGGCAATTTTCAACCTTCTTTTGGACATTATACACAAGGAAGGGAGGAAGGAAAAAAGGAAAGAAGGGAGAAAAGAAAGAAAGGAGAAAGAAAGGAAGAAATCAATTTTCAAAAGACATCTTTGGGGAAAATATGAATATGGATGGGTATTTGATATTAAGGAATTACTAATAATTTTGTTAGATGTGATAATAACAAGCTGGTTATGTTTAAAATGCCCTTCTATGTGAATTAAGCCTATTGAAATAATAACTGGTGAAATAATACAATGCCCGGTATAGTATTGTGATTTATAATAAGAAATATATATTTTTTCTTCACCTTTTTTTTTTTTTTGCACAGAGCCCCAATAAACCTTTGTAATATCCTAAGTGATAAGAGCAAAACAGATGTTTTTTATGTTACTGAGACGACTTTTGGAAAGCACCTAAGGATAGGGCCCATGTCAGAGGAGCCAACCATGTGAGTAGAGTTTGAACTTCCAGTCCCTCCCTCTGACCACCAGGGAAGGGAGATGGGCCGGATACCGCATCAATTGCCAATGGCCAATGATTTAACCAATCATGCCCATGCAATGAAGCCTCCGTGAACCCCAAAAGAACAGTGTTCTGAGAGCTTCTGGATTGGTGAAAGTGTAGAGATACAGAAAGAACAACATACTTTGAGAGAGCACTCCTTCCCATACCTTGCCTGATGCATCTCTTTCATCTGGTTGTTCATGAGTTATATCCTTGTATAATAAACTGGTGATCTAATGAGCAAACAGTTTCCTGAGTTCTGTGAACCAGTCTAGTAAATTAACCAAACCCAGGAAGAAGTCCTGGGGGCCTGCAATTTATAGTTGATTGGTCAGAAGCACACGTGACAACCCAGACTTGTGGCTAGCATCTGAAGTGTGTGGGGGGTAGTCTTGTAGGACTGATCCATTAAACTTGTGGGATATGACACTATCTCTGGGTAATGTCAGAACTGAGTTGAATTGTAGGACACCAGCTGGTGTCCAAAGAATTGCTTGGATGTGTGGGAAAATTCCCCCTCCAAAACACTGGAATTGGGTCCACAACACTAATACCTGGTATTTGATTTGAATTTCTCCAGATGAAAAGAAAAGTAGTCAATATAGATCAAATTAACTAGAAAAATACAGATAATTGTTAAAGATAGGTCATGGCTACATAGTGGTACATTGTTTTATTTCCCATACTTTTAAGTGTGATTATGTATTCCATAACAAAAAGATAAAAATTAAAGAGAAATCCACAGGTCCATATATTTGATTGGTTCTAACCATGCCTCCTCTACAACTTTTGACTTACATAAATAAGGCAGCTTGCCTCGACGATCACTTCTGTATGAACACTATACATTTTATCTAATTATAATTATTTTATTTCCTAGAGCATAGCTTTAAATCTTAAACTACTAAAATTACGCCAAAGCTTTTCTTTGCTTTGAGAAAACCAAAGTTCTCCTCCATTGATGAAATAATCAAGAGTATCTCTTGATATAGTGGTTACAGCTCAATATAACAAGATCGTGGGTACCATATCTTTGCATCCATATCTTGAATTCCATATCTCTGAGGAAGGAATCAGAATTTTGTGACAGTTAGAAGCAGTTGTGAAGAACAAACGCCCTTGGGAAATTTCCTTCACAGGCAGTTGAAGAATGGGAACTGATCATTTTTCAGACACATTGCTATAGGAAATATCTGCATCATGTCAGGTGAGATTA
This sequence comes from Molossus molossus, assembly GCF_014108415.1. NCBI lineage: Eukaryota > Metazoa > Chordata > Mammalia > Chiroptera > Molossidae > Molossus > Molossus molossus. The sequence continues at coordinate 45,326,379 of NW_023425401.1, forward strand.
AGTCAAACTGAGGTGGGAGCACGGTGGAGGGGGTCAATGGGAGAAAAGAGGGAGACTTCTGTAATACTTTCAACAATAAAGATAAAAAAATTTAAAAATATATACTGCTATATTTTTTCTCAAGTATAATCAGACTTTTGATAATGTAATGCCTCTGATCCTGGAGTAAGTCCTGCTTAAATTAGTATCATCCAGACTGCAATCTTGACATAATTGAATGTGCCTACACATACACCAATAAAGCAAAGCAAAGCAAAACAAAACCCTTGCAGGATAGAATCCAGTGTCTGGGAAGAAAGTTCTGGAAACAATGAAGCACTCCCACTTGCTCTCCAAGCTCTCTCGCTCTCTATCTCTCTCACTCTCTCTCTCTTTCTCTCTCCCTCTTTCTTTAATAAAAGGTGCTACAGCACCTTCTTGATGTAAAAACAAACAAAAAACTACTTCCCCCCAAAAAAACATATCAATTACTAACTAGAAAAGTAATTAGAAAAGTTAGAATCTTAATGTTAAAAAAAAAAAGGGAATACCTCAACTATTTTTTTCATATGTATTTTACTTTTTTTCATGTGTATGTATGTGTGTTATATATCATAAAAAACTGCCTAAATGCATTCAAAATACTTTCTTTCAGCCCTGGCCAGTTTGGCTCAGCGGTTAGAGCGTCGGCCTGCGGTCCTGAGAGACCCGGGTTCAGTTCCCGCTAGGGGCGCGAACCTCGGTTGCAGTTTGTCCCTGGCCCTGGTTGGTCGTGCGGGTGGCAGCCACTCGATGTGTCCCTTTCATGTCGATGTTTCTCTCTCTCTCTGTTCCTGTCTCTCTCCCTCCCACTCTACCTGAACAAAAAATGGAAAAATGTCCTCGGGTGAGAATAAAAATAAAAAAATAAAAATAAATACTTTCTTTCAGTAAGTTAAAATGAAAAATCTGTGAAAAGAAAAAACTGTCATACATAATTGTCAGCACTGTTTTTCCTTCTTAGTGACAGATAAAATAATGGTGCATCTTAAAATCAATGAAATACAAGATCTGAAATGAAATAAGTTTATGATGGTTTCACACACTTATGTATATTAGATAATAAATTATTGAAGCATTATTGATTATCAAAACATATATGTATGCTATATGCTCTCTTTAGAGGAACAGTCATGATTTTACATCATCATTCCATAAAACTGGAGACAATAATTCTGATAGCACATGGGGCTGGCCAATCAAGACACCTATAGATATTCATATATACTTGCTCCATATATACTACTTCCTACTCCCAATAATGAGAGATTAAATAAATCCATATTACCTTCAGAATCATAGTTAGTTTTAGATAGGGAGATAAATTTCAGATCATTATGTAAGTGTCCGCATGAAAAGTGTGGTTGGTGCCATCTCAGAATTAGTTATCATATTTCATGCTCAGGAGTGATCCCTCTAGAGAAAAGGAAGACGGACTAGATTGAGGACTCACTGAGTCCCTTTCAATTGTATGATTCTATGTTTCCCCGATACAATCCTGGGAACCTGCAAGTCATAAATATTAAAAGATGCATTCTTTAATTAGACACTCACCCCTAGGTTCACAACTCCCAGCAATGGAAAATAAAACGCAAAGTTCCAATACTCATGAAACAATATTTTATCAACTGATCGTAAAAACAATTTATAAACTCAGCTCATACACTTTATTTTGTGTCAACTTTGACATGAAATTATGAAAAATAATTAATGCCACCTAATCCTAGACCAATAAATAATCCAGCTCCCTTCGGAGTCATTGTTAGGTAAATATACTACTGGATTTTTAATTAATTTTATTTATTATTGATTCTTCATTGTTCTGGAGTACTAAGGGCACTTATGATAATTTTTAATGTATTAAAATGAGTAAGAATCTTTATATATCTTTTTCTAATTAGTTCCTTCTTTTCTTTGTATATTTTGATAATTAGCCTTCACTGAGAAGGAAAATGGATAGTAAGCTTTCTAGAATATTCAGTTTTTGACCCGATGACTATTATAACAAGTTTGCTTAATGATAACTACTTTAAGAACAGAAGAAAAAGGTCCATTATAAAATAAAAGGCTATTAGAAAGAGGGAAATCTAAGAAAGAATAGAAAAGGAAAAAAACAGAGAATACATCTTTTTCCTTTATTTCCTGGGAATTGCCTAAGTGGTGACAACAAGTGACAACATTGTAGCTTTAGCTTTGAGTCCTCTGAATTACCACGTGGCCGTATTCATTCAAGTGACAATGGACAACTTTCTGTATTGTCCACAGATTAGCTTTGTTCTTGCATCTGAAGCTATCTTTGAGGATTCATACAATATATAAAGAATAAACCATTAATGAGGCAAAAACAGTATTTGAATTATATGTTAAATGCAAATGTGCTTCTCTATTGATGTTAAGCATGGTATTCCTTGTTAAATAGAGTTTTCTCTAATAGTATAAACATCTACCTTATTATTTTTGAAGGAACAAATAGAAAACTAAAAAGTCTGATTGTTATGCTGAAAAACTGATGACATAAAAATAAATTTGACCAAAACATTACATATAATCCTAGCACTCTCAGGTAGCATAACAAATTTTTAAAACTTTCTTTCCCCCTTGAATAAAATATCTACCTATATGTACCTAAAGATATACAGCAGGAAGTTAACCACTGGCCCATATTGGCCCAAGAAGGCATATTATGGTTACATCAATGCACAGTGGGATATCCTAGCAGTACTAAATATAAGGCAGCTTTGATGGCTTTGCTCAGGACCATCTAACCTAATTTTAGCTAGCCTGAATCTTTCTCTGAGCTACTTTGTGGAAAGCATGCTCTGATTCTATTGTCCTGGAAAGCAGAGCAAAATATGCATTAATTGACCTAACACTAACTGCATTTAGAAACAATATAAAAGAAGAAAGGATTGTATATATTCATACATAAATACATACCTCTGACTTTACCCCCCATCAGAGAATTAAGTTTAAAATGCTATAATACAAGATTTTTGTATATTGCTTTAACTAATGACATTAAAATCAGCCTATTATGAAACCAAACAATCACTCAAAAGCATGCAGCATTGCTCGTGATGCCTCCACTTACCACATATACTTAGCCATCGTAAACCCCATAGCATTTCTACTCACCTTCCTAACCATACTGACTTGAAAATATATTTGGTTTCAAATATACCGTTCTCAATTTCAACATTTTCATCTTTTCTGTGATTAATGTGGAAGTGAAGAAAATACAGCACTGAGCATTTCAGACAGAGCAATTAAACCTGTGGTTTCTCCAGGCACATATCACAGCATCAGCATTTGCAGCTCAAGAAGCCACTAATGAGGCTAAAATAAAGTCTTCAATGAAGAGGATATTTTATTTTGCACATATGCTACCAAAATTACATCATCATGTATAATTCTTAATCTACCAAAATTTCATTAAGAACTCCAAAGTTCAGGCATTTTTATTAAAATCATAAAAATCCAGAGAATATCAGACCCTACCCTGACATCACAAGACCTTTAACATTTTGTTGCATTTTCCCTTTTTACTGCATTAATAATAATAACATCAAATGTACATCTATAAAAAGTCATTGCCATGGATTCAGATTATGAGAAAGCTTCAATATAAAGGAAGGGATAAAGTTGTGTTTACTAATTATGACCTCAAGAGTGGTTATATAAATATGTTTTAAAACCAAATATATTAAGCATAGAAATCAAAAAAATATTAAAGGAAAAATTGTAACAATATAAACTAAAAAAACAAAATTATTCCTTGGGTTGCCATGGAATGTGTTAGCAAATTGAGACATACAAAGAAAGTAAATAGCACAGTCTTACCATAATACATCTGGTTGATATCATTACTGTAGTAACAGCTGACATATATAGGCAGATAATTTTATCTATTTTGCTCATCTACAAAATTGTAAGGGCAAACTACCTCAGGGTCAGATTAATTGAGCCAAGTAATTTAAAAGAAACATTTTTTTAAAAGCCCTACAGAGATATCAAATCAAGGTAGAGCAGTGGGGCAGGTATAAATTAAAAGAGTATATTTAAGTAATTAGAAAAACAAGTCAAACTGTGTATAAACTGAAGCGACAAACCTTGAATGTCATTGAGAACAAGGGATTCTAAGAGTCTTGTGGCTACCTTATCTAAATCACACAGCCTTAAACTATTTTGTGGCATTATGTGAGTTTCAAATGGCAGCATTTATTGTTGTTGGCCTCATAACAAAGGGGTGTGGCATGGCAATGAACCTGATATTGAAGAATCAGTTTTGTTCTGGGTGAACCTAGACCTGTAAATACATATGGGCAGAAAGTGTTGCAAGAGGCAAAGGAAAATGCAATTGCAGGTAAAAGGAAACTCTGGTAACAAATATGTTCTGATAGGTTCACGTAGATAGGTACTGAGAGACATAACTAGAAAAATAGCTTGAACACAGACTAGACGCCTTGAATGTTTGATGAAAGAGTCTGGATACCTTGTTCCAGGAAACAGGAAGCAATGGAGGTATCATTTTTATGCCCAGCCTGTGGCTCAGTGACTGAATGTCAACCTGTGCACCAAGAGGTTGCCGTTTGGTTCCCAGTCAGGGCACAGACCTGGGTTGTGGACTTGATCCCCAGTAGGGGGCATGCAGAAGGCAGCTGTTGGATGTTGATGTTTCTCATCCATGTTTATCTCTCTCTTTCCCTCTCCCTTCCTCTCTCTAAAAGCAATAAACATATTTTTTTTAAGTATCACTTTTAGGAGGATGAATATTGCAACAGTGTGACCTTTGAATCAAAGATAAAAGCAAAGGATATCTATGAGGAAGCTATTGAGACAATTTACAAGCGAAGTAAATAAGATGTGAATTATATCTTTGACAGTAAGAATGCAAAGAGTTTTGGAATATTGTAATATGTGTAACAACATTGGGGTTGGAAAGCCAGTAAGATAATTTTCTTATAATGAAAATGATGAGTCCTAATCTAGAGGGAAGGTTGGAGAATAAATGTATAGACACAAATGCACACACACACACACACACAAAGAATCACACTTTATGTAGATTGGAAAATGTATTGCTTTAAGTCATAGCAAGAATATCAATTTGTCACTCATAGTGGATGTGAAGTTTCAAAGCTGTAATAATGGATGACAGATATAAGTCTCCATATGCTGATGTTTCTTTTTATTAAGTACAGTTTTTTTTTTTTATAAACCCAACAGGCAGTCTTATATAATAATGCTAACTGTGCAGAATCATATACGATTTCAGAGAATACATCAAATTAAATTTAGATATTTAAATGTTATTTTATTAAATTGTATTTCAGCCAACAAATAAAAAGATATATGAATGACCCATAATGTAAATACCACTAAACACTAAACCATCAGCAAGTGGGCTATTTCTCAACGAATGATGTGGATTTGCATTTATCCATCCACATGGCTTATCAGCAAATATCTGCTCAGAAAAAGGTCCCTGGGAGAGTACAGTCCATCTGCAGAGCTAACTGGCCCACATGGGACTCAAGCCCTTCAGTCTGTCCTCATTAATGCAAGCTCTACTCAACTGGACTCTAAATAATCAGCTTGTTTTCATAAATTTTAAGTTAAGACTTTCTTTTGTTTTTGTTTTTTTCCATTTTGGTAGAGCGAGAAATACTAATTCAGTCAAGTTTCTGAAAAATATAATCACCAGAGTTTATATTTTCACCCCCAAATACTAATTAATTAGTAAAATTAATTAAATTGTAATTAAATAATTAGTATAGATGAAAATTAACTCTAAAAGAGTCAGATAATCTATATCACTGGAATCGCAAGATATATCACATTCAGATTAAAGAAAGACAACTTATCGCTTTATTGGACAAGTATCTATATTTAGGCTGTTATTGACCATGGTGAATACTTGTTTTAAAAATACATTATGGGCACCCTGACCGGTTTGGCTCAGCGGTTAGAGCATAGGCCTGGGGTCCAGAGAGACCTGGGTTCGGTTCCCACTAAGGGCACGTACCTCGGTTGCAGTGGCAACAACTCGATGTGTCCCTTTCACATTGATGTCTCTGTCTCTCTCTCTCCCTCCCACTCTATCTGAACAAAAAATGGAAAAATGTCCTCGGGTGAGGATAAAAAAAATAAAATACACTAGGGGGACTTAAACAATATCTCAGCATAAGTTTTAAGGAAAATTCGTAAGACTTTTTTTTTTTTTTTTTTAATCCTCACACGAGGACATTTTTTCATTTTTTATTCAGATAGAGTGGGGAGGGAAAGAGAGAGAAAGAAACATCGATGTGAAAGGGACACATCGAGTGGCTGCCACCTGCACAACCCAACCAGGGCCGGGGACAAATGCAACCAAGGTACATGCCCTTAGCGGGAACCGAACCCGGGCCTCTCCGGACCACAGGCCCACGCCCCAACCGCTGAGCCAAACCGGCCAGGGCCGTAAGACATTTTTAATCTTCCATCCCACTAGTGCTAAATCCATCAAGGCATTTACAATAAGATAAATAAAAAATGAATGTTTAATCCGGACTCTGAAACGATATACTTTATTGTTACTTCTGGGGATTTGAGGTCTAACAATATCTGTCAAGTGATGCTTTTTGTTACTTATTTCTATTTTTTTGTTGTAATGGGCCAAAAATAACAAATATTTACAAATAGACAGATTTACTTTTCATTTATGCAAAGTAAATACCAAACTTAAGACTTCAAAAAATCGTAATCAAATACAGTAGTATTAGCATGACAGTTCTATTTTGCTTTTAAAATATTTTCATTAACAATGATGAAAGAATTAAAATCATGGGAAGTATTGCCTAATGGATCTAAGAAGCTTTTCATTATTACCAACAGTTGTCAGGGTTTGGTCTAATCTTAAAACCTAGATGAACATTTTGTGTCACCTTGCTTTTATTCTGCCTATCACACTATCTACTTATGTGTTTCCATTTCATGGCAATTCAATTATCCCCATTCCCTTGGCAGGCCATAATCTGAAGAAAATGATATAAAAGAAAGTTATGGCCAATAGTCTGAAAGGCATATGCTTAAAAACATTCACAACACAGACTGAAACATTTAGATAGTTTTAATGGTTATACATTTGAGTGCCAAAAGATAAAACAGACACATGTTTTGACATCTAATAAGTAGGTATGTCATTTACACATTTTCTGTATGATGATTTCTAACTTCTGGCTTCTATACTAGTGTCCTCATATTCTTGTATTTCTTTCTATCTGAATTCATGCAGCCTTCACAAAGATTCAAACAAATGGGAACGTTTTATAGTTCTAAGGCCTGTCCCGTTTGTTTCCATTGCAGTACATAAGCCAGCTGTGCTCAGATGCAGCATCTGAAAGAATGATGTTGAAATAGAGAAAGCAGGCTGGCAGGACTAGTCATGCTAAAGGAAATAACTTTGGGCAATTCTGAAATAGTAACAAAACCACAATATTAGTCAGCTATGATATGCTAATAAATACTACATGACCCTTTAGGCAATAGAGTAGAATTATTTAAAAGCATGTTCCACACTTCTAGCTTAACTCAGTCATCCAAATTAACTCTCTTTGCCTTTGTCTAATAATTTTTTCTGTGCTTGTCAGGGCAGGATTTTTAGTTTTGTTTGGGTGTCCTAATCTAAACACAAATCATGAGTTATGCTTTGAAGTAATCATATGTCAGATATTCATTTAGCTACAAAATAATTTATATTTTATTTTCCCCCCAAAATCAGATATTTTATGTAGGGTGTGTGTGTGTGTGTGTGTGTGTGTTGTGTGTGTGTGTGTGTGTTGTATTTGTGTGTGTTTTAAATCCCCACCTGAGGATATTTTTCCATTTATCTTTAGACAGAGTAAGAAGGAGGGAGAGAGGGAGAGGGAGAGAGAAACATCAATGTGTCACATCGACTGTTTGCCTCCACACGACCCTGACCAGGGCCAGGGGCAAACCGAAACCAAAGTGCATGCCCTTGGCCACAATCGAACCTAGGTTTCATTGCCTGGGGGCCAACACTCTAACCACTGAGCTAACCGGCCAGGGTTATGTAGTTTAATCATAATACCAAGTACAGCAGATCCTTGAAAAACTTCATTTTGTTCATTTTGTTCAATGTTGTTTTGTTATGAAATTGACAAGATGCTGTAGGATCTTTTCTTTATATCAATTAGCCTATGGTAAAATTGGTTTTGTTTCAATATATGTTATTTAGCTTAAATTCTCGGAACCTATTGATGACATTAAATGAGGACTTACTGTACAACAACAACAACAAAAAAAACCCCACAAAAATATATCAGAAAAAACATGTACAATGCACAATGACAGAAATATGCATTTGTTTTTCTGATAATAAAAATAATAGTGATAAGCTTAAGCTATCCTAAGTATTTCCCATTGACATAACAAAATAAAATGAAGTTTAGTTGGATTTCAGGCTTTGTACAATTTCAAACAGTAAGACAGAAATCAATAAACTTTCTGTCTTTTTATTTTGCTTGCTTGATCTTATTTGGGAAGATTTTTTTCTACTACCAATTTTGTTCAAGGGAATAAGGCCAGGTTCCTGGTGTGCAAAAACACAGCCTGACTCTGGGAAGCACAATAAGAAACTAAACTTGGAACTGCCCAATGGCAATAAATACAGAATGCCAAGGTAGATAGAAAAACTTGTATACTCTAATGCTAAAACAAAAGGAAGTATTTTTCTGGAAAACAGAATTATTTTCTCTCATAATAGAGCCAATTTCTTGTAAATCATTGAAGCTTTTTAAATTTGAAACACTGTAACAAGTAAAAAATAAATGCATGGAAGACAAAATAGAGAAGAAGAAAAAGACAGGTAAATAAATTTTAAAAGATGTTTTAGATTGTCATCAATGATTTATTTGGTTATAATTTTAATCTCACCCAACATTACAGCATGCTCTTGGAACCAAATAGAAAACAGGTAAATACATGCATTTTCACATTTCAGTAAACAGTTTTAGAAATGTTTTGAAATTGTTTTAAACATGACCAACAAGAAACTATTCTTATTATTTTTAAATATATTATCACATTTAGTCTTCAACACCACTAGGAACTAGACATTAGTATTTCTGTTTTAGAGATGAGGACATAGATACATAGAGAGTCCATAAGTTACCCCAGATCCAAACTCAGATCTGTCAGATTTCAAAATTCTCTTTTAATTTTAAAATATGAACTGTAATGCAATATACCTTATAAATTTTACCTGATCAGAAATAATTCTAAGAAGTAATATTAAATATCTGCTCTGTGTACTAAGTGGGGGTGTAAGTTGAATATGGATATAATCTAAGAACAGTTTTGTGGAGAGAAAAATCTTTTAAAAATAATTAGAAAAAATATTTAAATATATTTAGATTATAATACATGCATTTTGTAGTTGATACTATTTCTTTCATTATCTATTTTCGATGAGGCCATCACTGAAGATGGCACAGCAGGGAAATGGGAAGAAGACATATTTTTAGTCATTCAATCAACCAATGCTGGCATCTGCCCTATCTTTAGACTTCCTGTTTGGGAAAATCATAAATATCCTTATGGTTTATAACTGCTTGATTTGGATTTCAGTAACTTATCCTTGAAAATATCATAGCTAATGCACATTGATTGTTATATAGCGGTGCAGAGAAGGCAACATCAGTGTAGAGGTTAGGATAACTTTCACTATGCATATTCACTTTACAATAATTTTTCAATCACGAAAAAAAAATGTTTGAGGTATTGGGAACACCAATATGAAATACTGCTTTGCCTCAAGAAGCTATTGGGCTTTGTACATTAGAGATATTCAGAAAATCACAGAAGGTTAGAAGTCAACTAACCCACTGCTTTGCTACTCGAGGAATCTGACTGAGGACACAGCTTGTGGCAATGTGCAGTAGAAACTCGGACTCTCATCTCTCAGCACAGAATAATGTGGTAGAATCCCACAGTCTAGAATTATTTGGAAAAAATGTTTTTAAATACTGCTTCCATATCTGAGTTGAAACAGGCAAATCCTTTATTCCTTGTGCCACAGTATATATATATATATATGTATATATGTGTATATATATGTATATATATATATATATATATATATATATATATATATTTTAAACCTCCAAAATAAAGCAATATTTACAATTAGGTGTGGTTTTGTGACTAAGTTCTGGCCAATAGGATTTAAATATGAGTCCTATGCTCCTTTCCTAGAACATTTTACTCAGTACAGCCAAAGTGTCCCCTTCATTCTCTCCTCTCTCCTGCTATTTCAAATGTGCCTCGATCACTAGAACTAGGACCACACATGGGGATAAGAGAACCAAGAATTGGAAATATTCTAGGTTCAAGATCACTATTAAGCTGCCACACTAGCCCTGGATACATGCATATAAGCTAAATCAACTTTTTAAAGTCAGTATTTTTGGGTACTCCCAGGAGAATAGAATACAAATATCCTAAAGTTAGTATCTATCTATAGATACAAATATATAGGTATATAGATAGATATAGATATAGATATAGATATAGATATAGATATAGATAGATATTAGTTTAGTCAGAATGGTACTGTAGAAAATATGAGGTACATATATATTTTTATTACATTACTACCATTGTCTGAATCTATTTTTGTGGTCTCAGTTATGTAACTTGAAATTAACCTAATAACATTTGTTACAGTCCTGTCAAATTTGCTTAGGAACATGTTGACACATCACACACAAAGACATAAGAGAGAGAGAGAGAATAAATGAAAATACCAAAGCCCTTGGAAGAAGACTTCCATAGTGCCTCTCTGCACTATGCAGCATTGTACAAATTATTCAACAACAGCCCTGGCCGGTTTGGCTCAGCGGTTGGAGTGTCGGCCTGCAGACCAGAGTCCTGGGTTCAGTCCCCACTGGGAGCATATACAAAAAAAAAAAAATTATTCAACAACAAAATCTCCACCAGAAAAGCTCAGTGACTGAACTTGAATGAAGGGCACTGTATTGTTTTAAAGAAAGAATCTTTTCAAAGAACCGCACAAATAATTGTTCAATCTATTGTGTATAATAAAATATAATTGGCCTTCAAAAACAGTATGCACCTTTGTCTTTTTTTTTTTTAATCTTTATTGTTGAAAGTGTTACAGCATTGTCCTCACCCCAAGCTGAGAGAGGATTCTTGGATTCATGAGAAGCAATGTTTTAGTTTAGTTTAGTTTTGTTTCATAAAGCTATCTGTTCCATTCCTGTTGGCTGTCCTCTAAACTCTCACAATCACAGAGCTCCAATATTAGAATTATTAGATAAAATTATTATACTAGCATTTGGTTGACTGAACACTTTACAAACATATTTGCATAGATCATTAGATCAAAAACTCATATTTCAAACTTATATCAAACTCTTCTTCTCCCCTCCCCCTTTCCTTCCTCTCCTTTTCCTCTTCCTTCTCCTCCTTGGCATCTTCATCAAAGACATTCTCAGAGCCACATCAAGGACTATCTTTGTAATATGTAACTATAAGCTAAAGCAAAGATAAAAAATGACTTTCTATCTCTCAGATAGAAAGTATGAAACTAGAAAGGTTCTCATTTGGTACAGTTTCCAACTATCTTCTCTCTTGAGGAGTTAACTGGGAGATACTGGTTACTGATCTAAGTGTACCATTTTGGGAAAGTTACCACATAGATAATTAGGATCATCCAAACAACATTGGGCATTTATAGTTTACCTCCATAATTTCTCAAACTAAACAGGAATGCACAATGTCAGAGATTAGTTTTCACACTTTAGTTTTGAAGCCAGTTCCTCTCAGAATTTACTCTTTGGAAAGAAATTAAGATTGAACTGGAGTTCTGAACATTGGAGAAAATTCATCTTATATGTTAATAATAGTTTAAGTTGCAAAGCAATAAATCTATTCTCTTCTACCTTGATTAGAACTGTGTTCCCCACTTCTCCACTATTCAAATTACATAATTTTCTTCTTAAGTGTTTGGAACTAAATTGGGTCACTTCAATCTGAATACCTGAAAGGTTCTACAGTTAATTTTAATACTATAAAAGAGAAAAATAATTTATTTACTCCCACCAAACTTCACTATTTGTCATTGCAACGCTTCATAAAAGAAACACCGAAAATATAATATTGCTATGGTTTGCCATCCATTGGGTGCACTGCACCCAATCTAGAATCTAAATTGATGGTTAGAGAACACAAAAAATTCATTCATGTCTTGAAACAGATAAGGGACTAAGTAGATGGCAATTAAAGGAACTAAGAAGATGACTAAGCTTGAATCCCCAAGTTTAAAAATTCTATAGAACAGCAGTTAAGATGGCATATAAATAATGATTTTGCAAAGTGGTTTACCCTAAGACTGAGGCAAGTAAGAATGGAGATAATACTTCTAATTAGAGCAATCAAGGAGTCATAGGAGAAGGTGGCATTGGTGCCAAGCAGAATTTCAGCAGACAAAAGTGAAAGGACAATATTCTTGGCTGAGGAAGGGGTAAAAAAAAAAAAAAAAAGGACTGAAATTGAACTCATTCAGCATACGTGACACAGTGCATAAGTAGGGTAATGTTGTCATATATGTAGAAAGTTGTTTTATTGTGAGGAGTTCTGACTGTCAGGGTAAGCACTTAGAGGTTATTCAGTAAGGAGAGAAAAGAGTAGAAAGAGGAGTATAATGCTAAAGTAGATTAATTTGGTAGTCAGTTGCTGGATGAATTGGGCAGGAGAAAGACTGTCAGCAGAAAACCAGATTAGAAGCTATGGTGGTACGGACATGAGAAATAAAGGGGCATATATAGAGTTAACAGAGAAAAAGAAATTTAAAAACAAGCATGCAAAGAGTACCAAGACCTAGCTAACAGAATTAAACAAATTAAAGAGTCAGAAAAAAGGAGGAGGGGGAGGGGGGAGGGGGGAGAAGGGGCGTTGGAGGAGGAGGAGGAGGAGGAGGAGGAGGAGGAGAAGAAGGGATGGCATGGATTTCATCTCCAGTTCAACTGAACCAGAGATCAATGAGACCATTAGAAGAAACTGGGAAATCAGGATGTTACTAAAATGGTACAAAGTTGACTTTTAGATTTTTAAAGGGAGAAGCAGAGCATGCATGTGGAATGTGCAGGGAGCAGTTTGTAAACATGGGATTGGGTCCAGTTGGAGAGGACTGAATGAAAATAAGACAATTGTCTGATTAGAAATCAGGTCTGAACATATATCTGTATAAATTCTCTAAACAACATTAGACAGAGAAATCTAGCTTTATAATTCATAAAGAAATCTTTTATTCAGAAGAAAATACAATAATTTGGATATCTATAGGAATAGATTATAGTACTTCTATAAAGTGCAAAACTACTTCTATAGGCCATTCCAGTTTGAAGTTATTCCACTTTAAATATGTTACAATCCCATAACAAATACTTGTAACTCTCCATGACCACTGACAAGAATTACCATCATGTTGTAGTGGTGTTTATTTTGCAGAATCAAATGATTTACAGTATCATTATTTATTAACAGTCTGGCCTATCTTTATTCTTGGCAGATTATAAATATACAAAAAAGGTAAAGAATGCCTAGATTTATCACTGAATGTAAAATTTTTAAATACAGAATTATTATAATCATCACCATCTTCATGTTTCTTATTGATCCAGAAACAATCAGCAGAATCTTCAAAAGTTGGGTGCTAAACAAAAGGAAAATGCAACTAAAAATACATCTGTACTGCATCTCCTTATTGGATAATACTGAATGAGAAATTAGCTGAGTAATGTCCCATTGAAAATGTGTAATTATCATTGCTCTTATTTGCAGAAGGCATATCCTTTGGAAAGCTTACTTTTAAGAACACAAAAACACCCAGTTTTCTATATTTTCCAATAGTTAAATATTTATATACCATTTAGGTATGTTTTATATTAAGCCTTTATAAACATGCCTTTTTTATCAATTATAAAAAATATAATAATTAAAGTAGACTGTGTAGCTTTTCTACATATTCCATAAGTCTATGTAAATATCCCCCAAACCAAATCCACATTTGCAGTGCTTTATAAATTAAGGATCTATTTTCCATTCACAAAAGTGCATTCTCACCTTTCAGAAATAAAGGTAACAGAACAGCTTTCAATCACTTTCTTCATTTTCTTTGAATTAAATAAAATTGTTTCAATATATAATAAATCTTGAACATAAACTTTGTACTATAAACCTTATTGACAAGTCAATAAATAAAAACAGTTTTGATTTGTCTGTATTTCTTAGCAAAATTTACAATGTTTCTGAAAAACATATTTCTGTTCCTTACCTTTAATGGGGTTTTTTTGTTTGTTTGGAGGGGGAAAGTAGGGGAAACAAAGGCAAAATAAAAGTTGGAAAAACTCTTTGTATAAGTTTTTATAGGAATCTTGTATTTTTCACATAATATTAGAATTAATTTTTCTCTAATAGTAGTAATAAATAATTTCATTGACTACATAGCCAAAGTCTACCAAATGAATGAGAGGATTCAGTAATTGGCCTTATTGTATGATTTTACTTATATGAAATATCTGGAGTAGGCAAAAACATAGAGGTGAAAACAATTAGCAGTCGCCAGGGAGGGTATGGGAGGGAAAAAGGGAGTTACTGTTTAATAGGTATGGGGTTTCCTTTTGAGGTGATGAAAAAGTCTGGAACTAAATAGTGGTGATGGTTGTATAATATTGTGAATGTACTTGATGCCATTAAATTATACACTTCAAAATTGTATTTAAAAAGTTACTTTCAAGTTAATGTTTTGTTCTGTTTTAATAGGGGGTCATAACTTTTTAAAAAATGCCATCTATTTAAAAATTTTTTTTTTTTAAAGATAGTGTCGGCCAATAAAACAATGTTTCCATCAGCAACCACTATTCAGAAAATTAGAAAAGAAATGTGTTTTATTTTAAGCTAAATGGATTCAAAATGGAAGAAAATAATTTTCTAAAGAGGCAAGCATGGGGAGAATTCAAAAATGGTGGCAGATTAAATGGAAGCTACACAGACCATCTCTCAAGGCCAAACTGGAATTACAACTAAAACAAAGACAAACTGTCAGGAAAAAGCAACAGAAAAGCAGCTTGGAAGACCATATAACCAGGGACACTGACTCGATCCTGCTAGGACTGCAGAGGTGTAAGAGGGGTACTGGGAGCCCACAGATAGCAGCAGTCTTAGCTGTGAGCAGCGCCCTTGGGTTACACTCCCAAACCCGATCCACAACGTAGAGCTGGGACAGATGCTAAAATAGCCACAGCCACTCACCTTGGGCTCCGGCAGAGGAAGGGTGGACTGGACTGGAACTGTGTGGGGACACTCGCGAATTGGAGGGCACACAGAGCTTTTGCTGAGTTGTGGCCACAAAGGACAGTGGCCATCTTACTCCTTCCCAGGGCTCTGGGGAAAGGCGACGGCCCCTCCCTTGAAGATTCAACCCCACCCAGTGGCCATTGAAATGTAAATATAGGCCCAATAACAACCAGCATCTGCCCCACCCTAGGGAAATCCCCTTACTCTGAACACCTGATGGAGTTTTTCATTCAAATGAGAAATCAAGGCTCTTCAAGTAACCGAGACTAATAGCCTCCAGGCAAAAAGCTAGAGGATAACTGAACCTTTCCTGGGCTTGCAACTCTACCCAGGAAAGTAAGACTTCAGAGTGGTGTTTAACGTGGGTCCTCCCTGGCTCATCCAAATCCAAGAGAGGGAGCCACAAACAGCAGAACACCAACACCCACAGAGAAAATTTGGCAGGCTCCAAAACCCACTGAGATAGCCAAAATGGTGAAACAAAGAAACAAATCCCAAATGAAAGAACAAGAGACCTCTACTGAACAAGAGATCAATGAAATTCAGTTAATCAAGTTAACAGAGCTAGAATTCAGAGCCATGATCTTGAGGAAGCTCAACAGCATGTGTAAGGACATCAACACCATGAGTAAAGAAAAAGAAACATTGAAAATCAACAAATTGGAAATTAAAAGCCATCAAGAAGAAATGAAGAATGACATAGCAGAAATAAAGAACACATTGGAAGGACTAAACAGCACAGTAGACGAAGCTGAGGACAGGATCAGTGAATTAGAAGGCAGGGTAGAAAAAATCAACCAATCAGAAAACCAAAAGGAAAAAACAATTAAAAAACAGGAAGACAGCTTAAGAGTACTGTGGGGCAACTGGAAATGTAATAATATTTGCATCATAGGAGTCCCCAAAGAAGAAGAAAATGAGCAAGGGCTAGAGAATATATTTGAAGAAATAGTGAAAGAAAACTTCCCTAATTGGGGGAAAAATGAAGCCATTCGAATTCAAGAAGCACAGAGACAAAAGTAAGAAGAACCCAAACAGGTTCACATCAAGACACATAGTAATTAAAATGCCAAAAATTAAAGCCAAAGAGAGAATCCTAAAGGCAGCAAGAAATAAGCAACAGGTTACCTACAAAGGAAACCCCATAAGGCTGTTAGCTGACTTCTCAACAGAAACACTACAGGCCAGAAGGGGATGACAAGAAGTAATCAAGGAAATAAAAACCAAGGATCTGAATCCAAGACAACTCTATCCATCAGGGCTATCATTCAAAATAGAAGGTCAAATAAAGAATTTCCCAGACCAAAATAAAAAAAAAAAAAACAGGTTAAGGGAATACATTAGCACCAAACAGCACTGCAAGAAATGTTAAAAGGACTGCTGTAATTAGTAGAAGAAACCGGAAGAAAAATAGAACCATACTAAACAAAAAATGGCAATAAATAAGTACATATCAATAATCACCTTAAATGTAAATACATTGATGGGATAAGAAAGTATGACTCACATATATGTTGTTTACAAGAGACCCACCTCACAACAAAAAACTCACATAGGTTGAAAGTGGAGGGATAGAAAAAAATCTTCCAAGAAAACAGAAAAAAAAAAAAAAAAAAAAAAAACTGGGGCAGCAATAGTCATATCTGATAAAATAAATTTCAAAATGAAGGCCATAATCAGAGACAAAATGGCCACTACATAATATTGAAAGGATCTATCCAACAGGAAGGTATAACCTTGGTAAACATATATGCACCCAATATAGGAGCACCAAAATATATTAAAAATCTTCTGGAGGACTTCAAAGGAGAAATTGACAGCAATATAATGATAGAGGAATTCAACACACTGCTGACATCACTGGATAGATGCTCTAGACAAAAAATTAGCAAGGAAACAGAGTCTCTAAATGAAGCACTAGAGCAAATGAATTTAATAGATATCTACAGATAATTACACCCCAAAACTACAGAATTCACATTCTTCTCAAGTGCACATGAGACATTCTCAAAGACAGACCACATGTTAGGGCACAAACTAAGTCTCTACAAGTTCAAGAAGATTGAAATCATATCGAGCATCTTCTCAGATCACAATGGCATGAAATTAGAAATCATTTGCAACAAAAACATGCAAAGACATTTGAAAGCATGTATGCTAAATAGTATGTTATTGAACAATGAATGGGTTACTGAGAAGATGAAGAAAGAAATTAAAAATTTCCTGGAAACCAATGAAAATAAACACACAACACCACAAAATCTATGGGATGCAGCAAAAGCAGTTCTGGGAGAGAAGTTCATAGCACTACAGGCCTATCTCAAGAAACAAGAAAAATTTCTAATAGACCATCTGACCTCACAACTTATAGAACTGGAAAGCACACACACAAAAAATCCCAGAACAAGTAGAAGGAAATATATAGTAAAGATCAGAGCAGAAATAAATAACATAGAGACCAAAAAAGTAATTCAAAGGATCAATGAAACAACTAGCTGGTTTTTCAAAAAGATAAACAAGATCGATGGACCCTTAGCTAGACTTACCAAGAAACAAAAGAGAGAACCCAAAAACACAAAATAAGAAATGAAAAAGGAGAAGTAACAACTGACACCACAGAAATACAAAGGATTGTTAACAAATGCTATGAACGATTATATGGCAACAAATTCGACAATCTAAGAGAAATGGACAAATTTCTAGAAACATATAGTCTCCCAAAATTGAAAAGGGGAGAGATAGAAAATTTTGAGAGACCAATAACAACTAAGGAAATTTAAGATGTAAACAAGACTCTCCCATCAAACAAAAGCCCAGGCCCAAATGGCTTCACGGGGGAGTTTTACCAAACATTCAAAGAACTAACACCTATTCTCCTCAAACTATTTCAAAAAATTCAAGAAGAAAGAAGACTTCTTAACTTGTTTTATGAAGCCAGCATACTTCTAATTCCAGAAGCAGAAAAAGACACTACAAAGAAAGAAAACTACAGGCCAATATCCCTGATGAACATACATGCCAAAATCCTGAACAAAATACTAGCAAATCGAATCCAGCAATACATCAAAAAAATTATCCACCATGACCAAGCGGGATGCATCCCAGGGATGCAAGGCTGGTACAATATTCGCAAATCAATAAATGTGATACACCACATAAACAAAATTAATAATAAAAACCACATGATTATATCAATAGATGCTAAAAAAAACCAGCACCTATTTCTGATAAAAACGCTCAGCAATGGGGGAATAGGGAGGTCACATCTAGACATAATAAAGGCCATATATGAAAGACCTACAGCCAACTTCGTACTCAATGGGCAAAAACTAAAAGCATTTCCCTTAAGAACAGGAACAAGACAAGGATGCCCACTTTCACCACTCTTATTTAACATAGTACTGGATGTCTTAGGCATAGCAATCAGACGTGAAAAAAAAATAAAAGAGATCAAAATTGAAAAGGAGGTAGTGAAACTGTCATTATTTGCAGATGATATAATATTATACACAGAAAACCCTGAAGACTCCATCAAAAATCTACTAGAATTAATAAATTAATTTGGCAAAGTAGCACAATACACAGTTAACATCAAGATATCAACAGCATTCTTATACACCAATGATGAACTCACAGAAAGAGAAACTAAAAGAAAATCCCATTTACCATCACAGCAAAAAAATTAAGATACCTACGAATAAACTTAACCAAAGAAGTAAAAAACCTATTTGCAGAAGACTACAAGACATTGAAAAAAGAAATAGAGGGAGATATAAAAAAGTAGAAGCACATACCTTGTTCATGGATTGGAAGAATTAACATCATTAAAATATCCATACTACCCAAAACAATCTATAGATTCAATGGAATCCTCATCAAACAATGACATATTTCACAGAACTAGAACAAATACTTCAAAAGTTTATATGGAACCAAAAAAGACCCCAAATAGCCACAGCAATCCTGTAAAAGAAGGACAAAGTAAGTGGCATCACAATACTGAATATCAGGTTATACTACTGTAATCAAAACAGCCTGGTACTGGCACAAGAACAGGCATATAGACCAGAGGAACAGAACAGAAAACCCAGAAATAGACCCAAGACATTATGCTCAATTAATATTGACAAAGGAAGCAAGAGCATACAATGGAGTAAAGACAGCTTCTTTAATAAATGGTGTTGGGAAAATTAGACAGCTACATGCAAAAAAACAAACTGGACCATCAACCTACACCATACACAAGAATAAACTCAAAATGGATAAAGTACTTAAATGTGACCTGTGAATCCATAAAAATCCTAGAAGAAAATGTAGGAAAAAAAATTTCAGATATCATAGACAGCAGAGTTTTCACTGATACATCACCTAAGGCAACAGAAACAAAGGAGAAAATGAACACATGGGACTACATCAAACTCAAAAGCTTCTGCACAGCAAAAGAAACAAGAATCAAAATGGAAGGCCACCCACTGTATGGGAGAGCATAATTGCCATTGATATATCAGATAAGGGGTTAATTTCCAAAATATATAGAGTACTCATACAACTCAACAAAAGGAAGACAAAGAACCCAATTAAAAAATGGGCAGAGGAACTAAATAGACACCTCTCCAAACAGGACATACAAATGGCTAAGAGACATATGAAGAAATGCTCAACATCACTAATCATCAGAGAGATGCAAATTAAAACAACAATGAGGTATCACCTCACACGTGTCAGAATGGCCGCCATCAACAAATCATCAAACAACAAGTGTTGGCGAGGGTGTGGAGAAGAGGGGACTCTAGTACACTGCTGGTGGGAATGAAGACTGGTGCAGCCAGTATGGAAAACACTATGGTGTTACCTCAGAAAATTAAAAATTGAATTCCCATTTGCTTGACCCAGTGATCCCACTTCTAGGAATATACCCTAAGAAGCCTGAAACACCAATCAGAAAGAATATATGTACCCCCATGTTTATAGCAGCACTGTTTACAATAGCTAAGATCGGGAAACAGCCCAAGTGTCCATCAGTTGTCAAATGGATGAAAAAGATGTGGTACATATACACAATGGAGTACTATGCATCTGTAAGAAAGAAAGATCTCTTATCCTTTGAGACAACATGGATGGCCTTGGAAACTATTATCCTAAGCAAAACAAGCCAAGCAGAGAAAGACAAATGTCACATGATCTCACTTATTTGTGGAATATAATAAACATAACAGTCTGAGGAACAGGCTAGACCCAGAGAGGTGGAAGTAGGGTACAGACTGGCAATGCTCAGAAGAGGGAGTGTTGGGAGGAGGGAAGAGATAAATCACATAACTTATATGCATGTATGCATAACTGATGGACACAAACAACAAATCCAGGTATGGGGTGGAAGGGATGGGGTGAAGGATGTTAATGGGGAAAAAAGGGAGAAACATCTGTAAGATAATAAATTTTTTTTAAAAAGGAAAAAATATAAAAAGAAAAAAATAATAAAATAAAGAGGCAAGCATGATAATGATTGCCAATAATCCATGTGTACTTGACACAAATTCTCATTTGCTAAATAGACAATTTTAGGTTTAACTTTTTATATACTCTATTTAAAATGATTACATGTGCATCAATGATTCAGGCTCCTGCATTTAATCATTTCTCTACTTCATACTGGTAAAATAAGGGTTTGTAGAGTTTTTGTTTAACCTTAGCAATTAGGACTACATGAAAACAAATGACAAGAAGGGAACTTCCCAAGACAGCATCTAATTTGACACCTTTTTTGACCTTATTCCCTCATCCTGAGGAATCCTCAAGTTTATATTAAAGCTTCAGAGCAAATTTATTAGAATGAGTTAAGTTCTTAGAGGTTCTTTTTTTTTTATCATCACCTGAGGATATTTTTGCATTTATCTCCAGATAGAGTGGGAAGAAGAGAGGGAGGAGGAGAGAGAGAGAGAAACATTGACGTGAGAGAGACATCAAGTGGTTGTCACCCACATGACCCCCAACCAGGGAAAACTGCAACCAAGGTACGTGCCCCTAGCAGGAACCAAACCCGGGTCTCTCTGGTCCAGGGGCCGATGCTCTAACCGCTGAGCAAAACTGACCAGGGCTCTTAGAGGTTCTTATCAAATCCTTTGTGTCTCTAGAAACAGAAGAAAAACTTTCATTTTGATATAAGTCGCCAAAGAAATATATTGAAAAAAGCAACCTATATTTATGAGTTTCTTGACTGCTACTCAACTGTCAGTTCCTCAATCTCAATATGGGATTATAAGAAAAACACCTAATAGTCTCAAAAATCACCTCAAGTATTAATCAGGCATCTAACTATAAATACTGTCTATAGAGTATATAGTAACACATATGTGCTTATATTCTCGACTTTTTCATATATTTCATGACCAGGAAATATCACAGAAGTATTCACAAATACAAGTCCATCTTCACTCTAGCATCTCTGACAGAAAAGGACAATGGCCTAATATAATCAGTGGCAAGGAAACAGTGTCTTCCACACTATGTCTTAATGTTAAAGTGTGTCCTGCACACACTTGGGTTTACCTCTGCAACACCAAAGAATACCAAAATCAATATTAAAGTACAAACTCCAAATATTAATAAATGGTTTCTGCAGTTAAATAAGACTGATAAGCTTGGACGTTAGCTTGAGGGAATAGCCTATTCTTTTCTTCCTCTTTTTTTGTTTCCTTTTGCCAAACTTCACTCAGGCTGGAAATAATCATAATAATTGGAACCAGCAGAAGGAAATAGCTGATGCTGCTAGGCAAGATGAAATAAATCTGCAACTCAAGTAATACTAAATATAAGCTCCACATGAGCATACTAGAATGAAACACCTGAAATAAGGCAGTTCTTTGAAGCCAAATCCCCAAGTTTACATTTTACAAGTAGATATATTTTAGAAATGCAACATTTATAATATATCTGGATGCCACTGAATGTAAACACAGAGCAGATTTATGTCAACTGTAGCAGTAAGACTAACAATTTCTTAGGAGGAAGAAAGAAGACAAAAAAATGTTTGATTTCTGAGGAAAAAATATTCAAATAAAGTGATAATGTAATAAACGTTCAAGTTCACAATATAATGTTCGTTTTAAAAAATCAGAAAGCATGAAAACACTGTTAGGAAAATTTCAGTTCTTTGTCATTTGTAGATTTTTATTCTCCTTGCTGATTAACACAGTGCTACTGTAGTATTTTTATGGTTGCCAATGATTTATGCTATACAATATTGAGATAGCAAAATAACACTTCTAAAATGCTTATAATTTCTGCCTGAAGATTAGAAATTATTTTGAAGTGTTTCAATCATTCTAAGATGGAAAGAAAAGAAGTGAATGTTATTTCTATCAGAAATTTTGAAGCCTTAGATAGGGAAACAGAACTAGAAAAGTAACACATTTGTGTACTATAACTGTATGCTTTGCAGTTTGGAGAAGCTATCTAGGGAATTGGTTTCTTAATCCTGTACACTCTGTCTTATTCTGTTTTAGCAATATAGCAAAGTGGGTAAGAGTATGGGCTTTTAAGTCAGGCAGCCACTTAGTACTGAGTGACCTTGGAGAAGCTAGGTGACCTTGGGCAAGTAATGAAACTTTTCATGCTTCAGTTGCTCATGTTTAGCTGGGATGATGTCACTTTCCTCATGGAGTTCATGGGAATCTTAAATGGATGTAATTAAATGTCATGTGGGACTTTTTCTATTTTCCTGAGATGTAGCAAAGTCTTCAAAACTGAGGACAATGGGAAGTCAGCAAGTTATCAATCATATTGATGGTAAAATCAGTCCAAACACCATCACTCCTAACAGCCTAAATGAGAGGACTAAATATTTGAAAACAGATGACATGAAAAAAGCTCTCTTGGAGTGATCCTGCTGGACCAACAGGATAGGAACAGAAAGAGCCTGAAGGTGTAACTCAGGGGGCAGGAGCTGACAGCAGGATTTCAGTGGTAAGGTTTACAGCCCATTGCCTCTGTCAGGACATGCTGCAGTAGACACGGTGGTGTATGCAGAAGGTGATGAGGAAGCCAGAGTCTTTGAAGAACATATGTGATCCATAATAGAAAGCCAGCATCTGGATTCCTGACATAACAGAGGACACATAGGGCAGATTTAAAAGAACTGAAATAACAAGCCTTTGTTCCTTCTCCTTCCTTGCACGGACTTCTGAGGAGACAGAAATAGGTGTGTGTGGCAGGAGTGGGAAGTGGAGGTGGAGCATACAAGCAAAGAAATAAACCACACTAACCTCTCTCATTATTGGTTTCCAGAGTTACTGAAAAAAAAAAAAGGCTGAGCTCAAAAGCAAAAATAAATAAATAGAACTACATCAAATTTAAAAGCTTTTGAGCAGCAAAGGAAACCATCAACAAAACAAAATAAATAAATAAAATTGCAAATAGTATATTTAATATAGAATATTGAAATTGTATAAAGAACTCATATAACTCAACATTAAAAAACAAACAATCCAATTAAAAAATGGGCAGAGGATCTGAATAGATATTTCTCCAAAGAAGAGGTACATATGGCCAACAGACACATGAAAACATTCTCAACATCATTAATCATCAGAGAAATGCAAATGAAAACCACAATGAGATATCATCCCACACCTGTTAGAACTGCTATTATCAAAAAGACAATAAAAAAGAGTTAGTGAGAATGCAAAAAGGGAACCCCCGTACACTCCTGGTAGAAGTGTCAACTAGTGTAGTCACTATGAAAAATAGTACGGACATTCCTCAAAAAATTAAAAATAAAACTACTATATGACCTAGAATTCTACTTCAAGATATTTATCAGAAGAAAACAAAAACATTAATTTGAAAAAATATATGAACCCCTAATGTTCAGGGAACATTATTTATAATAGCCAAGAGATGGAAACAACACAGGTGTCCAAAATAGGTGAATGGATAAAGAACTTGTGGGTGTATATATACACAATCCAATATTATCCAGCCATAAAACAGAATGAAATAGTGCCATTTGCAACAACATAGATGGACCTAGAAGATATTATGCTAAGTGAAAAAAGTCAGAGAGAGAAGGACAAATGCCATAGAATTTCACTTATATATGGAATTTTAAAAAACAACAAAATCAGAGATACAGAGAACAAAGCGATGGTTACTGAGATGGGGTGGGAAGTATGGGTACAAAAGGTGAGAGGATTAAAAGGTACAAACTTCCAGTTATAAAATAAGTCAAGGGGATGTAATGTACAGTATAGGAACTATAGTTAATAATATCATAATAACTTTTTACAGTGATAGATGTTTACTAGACATATTGTGATCGTTTGTAAGGTATACAGGGTGGGGCCAAAATAGTTTATAGTTGTGAGTACATGAAACACAGAGCTTTTTCTTGTATTATTACTTAATAATTATTGTATTACTTATTCATACTAACAACTGTAAGCCTACTTTTTCCCTAACTTATATAAATGTAGAATCATTATATTGTACACCTGAAACTAGTGTAATATTTATGTCAATGATAACGAAAATAATTAATTTAAAATGTAAGAGACCTTTAAATTGAATGCAAGGTTAAAGTCTTTATTTCGAACAGACTACATTTTTTATACCCTCAAAATGAGATTATTCTGAAACATGAAAGGAAAAAACAGTTCTAAGGTGGAGCAGTGAAGTCTATGGTAAGGCAGGGGTAAGTGAGAGAGAAATACAGTTGACCCTTGTACATCACAAGGATTAGGAACGCTGATTCCCCCACACACTCGGAAATCACATGAAACTTTTGACTCCCCAAAAGCTTAACTAATAATAGCCTTATCAAAAACATAAAAAGTCAATTAACACTTATTGTGTCTGGTATATATATTATATACTATGTTCTTACAATAAAGTAAGCTACAGAATAGAAAATGTTATTAAGAAAATCATAGGGAAAAGAAATTACATTTATGGTATGCATTGAAAACAATCTGCATGTAATGGACCTACGAAGTTCAAACCCAGTCTGTTCAAGAATCAACTCATTGTCTCTTGTATGTACCCTTTGAGCTCCATCTCTTCAATAAATTGGTTAAATAAGACCCTACATATGACCAGAACATACTAAGTAGTCAATATAAGTGGCTATTATTATCATTATTATTGTTACCACCATATATTTTTATTAAATGTCCCTAAGTAAATTCAGTAATGCTTGCATTGCAGGGCTTAGTTGGACATTAATAACTTCAGAGAATGCCACGTTAATATTTAAATTTTTTAAAAGATATGAAAATTAGTTGACTTACCTAACAACCAAATATATCAAAATCTTAAGTGTAACAAAGAAAAGGAAAAATATATATTTTTTCAGTACAAAATGTACTGTGTTTTTCCGTGGCTGAATGAGCTCTTATTTCTTATTACTCAGACAAATTAAACATGTTTTTTAAGGGATGGCATATGGATACCATTTAATTACTAATTTACTATAAATTACTTAACTATCACCTTTACATTTTCCTTAGTTCTCAAATAGAGAAATTTTCTCTTCTCAAGCAGCCTGAAACAATTCTAAACCTACATGAAAACCTCACTTTTGGAGCAAAAGTGCCAATATAATTCTCCCAATAAAGAAAATTTCTTATTCTAACTAAACTTTTTTTTCTTTATTGATTTTAGAGAGGAAGGAAGCGAAAGAGAGAGAGATAGAAACATCGATGAGCGAGAACATCAACTGGCCACCTCCTGCATGCCCAGCACTGGGGATTTGGCCTACAACCTGGGCATAATGCCCTGACTGAGAATCAAACCGGTAACCTCTTGGTGCATGGGTTGACGCTCAGCCAGTGAGCCACATTGGTCGGGCCTAACTAAACTTTTAAGCTGCCTTTTTTTTTTTTTTTATCCTCACCCGAGGATATTTTTCCATTTTTTGTACAGATAGAGTGGGAGGGAGAGAGAGGAAGGGAGAGAGAGAGAGAAACGTCGATGTGAAGGGACACATCGAGTGGCTGCCACCCGCACGACCAACCAGGGCCGGGGACAAACTGCAACCGAGGTACATGCCCTTAGCGGGAACCGAACCCGGGTCTCTCCGGACCGCAGGCCGACGCTCTAACCGCTGAGCCAAACTGGCCAGGGCTAAGCTGCCTTTTGATACAGGAGGTCTGTGGCAATGTCATTCTGCTTCACTCATTAGCAGCTAAACTATATATATTGATGAGTAATTGACTCAGTACCCTGGCTCTTTACAGGGTTTATATTGTTTTGAATCAAGTAGACATAGGTTACTCACTACTAAACTATTTAACATACAACTTTTACATTCAACAGAAATCTATTCCTTTCATAATAGTTTCAGTGTAAGGATGAAAAGGATGCTCAATAAACTAGAAAAAAATTGTAATTTAGATTAATTAAGAGCAAGAATGCATTCCAGAACAAAATAAAGCATATTTCGGGGGGTTGGAGGGAGATAATACTTCAAGGGAAATGAGTCTAAAAATGGATGAGGTAGGTAATGATCACACTGCCAAAAATCTACCACAGCATAATATAGAGAGCTGTAAATACAAATGTTTAAAAAAATTTCCCTGGCTGGTTTGGCTCAGCATCGGCCCGCAGACCAGAGAGTCCCACGTTCAGTTCCTGCTAAGAACATGTACCTCAGTTGCAGTTTGTCCCCGGCCCTGGTTGGGGTCGTGTGGGTGGCAACCACTCAATGTGTCTCTCTCACATTGATGTTTTTCTCTCTCTTCCTCCCTCTCTCCCTCCCGCTCTGAGGATAAATGCAACAATGTCCTCGGGTGAGGATAAAAAAGAAATGTAAAGGGTTTAACTCTAGGCTAAAATGGCTATATGCATAATATTTGTTAATTACGGACAGAGGTTGTTGGTGTGTGTTGGTTAATTATGTATACCATGATTGGGCTATAGCATGCCCAGCTATTTGATCAAACATTTCTCTGGTTGTATCTGTGAAAGTGTTTCTGGGTGGGATTAATATTTAAATTGATAGACTTAATAAAGCAGATTGCCTCCCCTAATGTAGGTGGGCCTCATCCAATCAGTTGAAGGGTTGAACAGAACAAAAATTCTGATCCTCACACAAGAGAGCAAGAATTCTTCCTGCCTGACTGCCTTTGAACTGGAATATCAAGTCTTTCCCTCCTTCAAATTCAAACTGAAATATTGGCTCTTCTTGGACCCTATGACTGGTAGCCTATGGAACGACACCATGGGCTCTTCAGAGTCTCCAGTTTGTTGACTTATTTCTGCATATCTTAGGATTCATCATGCCTTCATAATCATGTGAGCCAATTCCTTATAATAAAGCAATCAATCTATCTCTGGAGAACTTTGACTAATACAATGTGTTACAAATAAATCAAGTATTACAAGGAAAGATGACCTTTATCACTCAATCAGTCAACAAATGTTTTCTAAACATTCTACATATTTTCAGGCATCATTCTGGGTACTATGAAAATATGTACAAATTAGATGCTCTCCCCACCCTTGATGAATTCCAGGTCTAGTGCAAGTGACATATTTAATAACTTTATTGGCAAGCCATTGCTACAGCAAATGAAAATGAGTAAATATTCTGTTATGATATTAAGAAACAGAAAAATCTGGATCTAATTCTTGCATACCAGTTCTGGATAAAATAAACTGATTTGAGATATTAGAATGTATATGCTACTCTTTTAATTTCTAACAAAATTATATAACACACAGTTTAAAATATTTCATATTTCATTTCTGGGACCTTGAACTAGAGATGCTACAAGAAAGAATTAAAATTCAGCATGTTCAAAAAGATACTATTACAACAGCTGTCATATGGAAATATTTGAATAATGTTACATATTAGAGGAAGGTAATTTATTACAAAACCAGTTTAAATAAAGGGTTTCTAGTACAACTTAGAGAGGAGTTTGCATTTTCAGGGTTTACTCCAAATATAGTCCAGAATATCATTGCACAATGGTTAGAGTTTGGTCTCAAAATGGTACATCACAGAATCAAAAACATTATCTTCAGTGCTTAACAGTGACTTATTAACATTAACATCACATATGATAAATGTATCTTATATGATGCACATTAAGAACTCAATTTAAGAAGATTGGTCTGAACATTATTAAAGGTGTTTGTTCCTCCCTACACTAAATTTTAAGCACTTGGTAAAGAATAATATGTAGCTTGGCCAGTGAGGCTCAGTGGTTGGGTGTCGACCCATGCATCAAGAGGTCACTAGTTCGATTCCTGGTCAGGGCACATGCCCAGGTTGTGGGCCCAGTCCCCAGTGGGGGCATGCAGGAGGCGGCCAACCGATGTTCTTTCTCATCAATGTTACTATCTCTCTCTCTCCCTTCCTTTCTCTAAAAATCAATTTTAAAAAAAGTTTAAAAAAAAAGAATAATATATATGCAGGCCTACTAAATATAGTCATTCCTCAAATTCCATTCTTGTCCTCTTCTCACTCTCAATGCTCTCCAAGGGGGCCACAGCTCCTCGAAGGGCTACAACTACCACTGTTAAACAGTGTCACTCAACTCTCCAATCTAGATACATGTGAACAACAACCTTTGAATATCAAAATCATGCCATCTTCTGGTCACCTCAAACATACTCCCCAGCACTCATTTTTCTCCACTCAGTCTATTCTTTAAGTAATATCAATTGAAGCAAAATAAAATTAAAAAACTGATAAAAATAAAATATAGATCATTTTATAACTAAATTCTGTTAACTCACTATCTCTAACTCCAGTACCCAATCTAAATTATTTTAAGTAAAAAATCAGTAATAAATCTCTCATTAACATAGTCATATCACTTATTTACTAACAGCCAAAATATACTGAAAGTATCTTGCTGCTGCTTCTGCAGTTGTCAAAGACAGCAATTTTTCATTTCTAGAACAGCCGAAAGCTACTTCTCTGTAGATTAAATTTTAATCTCTATTTAATGGCATCTTCATCTACTCCTCACACACACCTCCAAGTCAGAAACCTAAGAATTACCTTTCACTCCTGTCTCCCCTTCACTATTATCTTCCACTCAATTGAATATACAGTTTTATTTATCCTGTCTCTAAGATATCTCTCAAGTTCATGTCCCTCCACTCCCACTACTGATACCAGACCTTAGGACTTGCTGGCAGTTTCTTCTCCACTCAAGACATACCTCAAATCAAATATCCTTTCTGCCCTCCCCCAAAAAACAGAAACAAACAAACAACAAACGATCATTTGTTTATCCTTTCCCCTTGTTCAAACACCTTCAGTGCTTCATCACCTAGAGAATAATACCCAAACTCTTCAGATTTTCATTTCAGGTTCTTAAGGTTTTCATTTCATTCATGCTGTGATTCCAAGTTTCCTTTCTGAAAAATATCATCAGCTGCCACCAGGAGTATTTAGGTATCCCTTTCTCTGGCCTCACTGATGGATATTTAGTTCTCTGCACAGGAGGGTGATTTTCACCTTTCCCACTTTGGTCATTCTCGTCTCACTGCTTTCCACATTACTCCTTCTGAACTCCCCCACTCAACCTCCTCGTGATTGCCAGCTCTAAGTACTACCATTTCTGATTGAACTGCACTAAAAGTTTTACAAAACATTTCCACATGAATTATCTTCCTTGATTCTAACAATCACCCTGCAACATATGAGTTGACTAAGGCTCAGAGAAAGTTAATCTTCCCACAAGAAAGTTACAGTAATGAAATTGGGCTGGAATCTATAAGTCCTTTTACTCCTGGATCCATGGTCTGTTTGTTTGTTTTTTTATCCTCACCCGAGGACTTTTTTCCATTTCTGTTCAGTTAGAGTGAGAGGAAGAGAGAGAGAGAGAAACATCGACGTGAAAGGGACACATCGAGTGGCTGCCTCTCGCACGACCCCAACCAAGGCTAGGGTCAAACTACAACCAAGTTACATGCCCTTAGCGGAAACTGAACCTGGGTCTCTCTGAACCACAGGCTGATGCTCTAACTGCTGAGTCAAACCGGCCAGGGCATAGTCTTTATATTATACTCCTCTGCTTCTTCTTTCCCCTCCTATGTGCTCTAAAAGCAGTGTTTTCTTTCAGCACCATTCCATCAAAACTCATCATTTTAAGGTTAGCTTTGCACTTGATTGCCTCTCCTTCTATTTTGTATTCTTGGAGAGTAAATCTGACATTTATTATTAATTTATTCCCACGACCTAGCTTTAGCAAAACACAAAACAAATATAATTATTATACTGAAAAAGTAAAATATATTTATATGGCAAATACAAAAACACAAGTTTAAGTTTCTTCCATAATACACACATGCATGTGCGTGCGCACACACACACACACCTATCCCTCTTAACCATGCATCACCTTAGAATATGTCTACTACTCTTTGCTACTAAGCAAGCTTCTCAAAGGAATAAAAAGCAAATGCTATTTCCATTTTCTCACTTCAACCCTGTGACATCTGGCTTTTCTGCACCATCCACGCCAATGAAATGGCACCAAACAAAGGTGACCTCCATTTTGGCCTAATGCAATGGAAGTATCACAGATATCATCTTTCTAACCATTTCTACTGTGTTTTGAAATGTTGACCATTCATTCATATTAAAACTGCTCTGTTAATAATCTTGGCTTCCTTCCTGGATTTCCATGACTTTTCCTCAAATGTAGATGCCACGGTATTTCTTTGTTCTTTTGCCTTTACATTTTCTCATTGGATAAGCTCATATTCCCTGATATGAACAATCAGCCCCAGCCACTCTTGTGAAATTTGAGATGG
This sequence comes from Molossus molossus, assembly GCF_014108415.1. Lineage (NCBI taxonomy): Eukaryota > Metazoa > Chordata > Mammalia > Chiroptera > Molossidae > Molossus > Molossus molossus. The sequence goes on from NW_023425401.1 coordinate 45,357,546, forward strand.
GCACAGATGCCTACCACTTATATTCTTTCCAGATAACTCACAGTAAGTATATTCCAAATAGAATTACCTTCTACCCAAATCTGCTCCTTAGTTTCCTTTGCCCATATCCAATAATGTGTACTGTAATTTTGCCTTCTACATATTTCCTGACTCAGTCCCCTCTTTTCCATTGCAACCTTCATATTATAGTCAAGACCTTAAAATCTCTTCTCTGGATAACGCTGTAGCCTCCTAGTTGGTCTTCCTGCCTGTATCTTCTGTCTCCTTTAAGTCTCTTTATTTTCTACACATGTCCCATAAAATGTCGCCTACATTTCCCCTCACAGGGAAAACCATGGACAAACACAACCTTGTCAATTCTGTTCTCAAAACCTTTCAAACACAGAGTGGCAAGCTAGCATAGTGATTAAGAGCAATAAGCGGGGTTGAATTCTGGCTCTGCTAATTATTATGTAGCTTTGTGCAAGTTTTTTAAACTCTCTGGACTCTGATTTTCTTATCTATAAAGTTAGGTTAACGATAGTGCCTAAATATGAGAATTAAATGAACTAAGATTTATGTGAAGTGCTTTGAACACTGCCTGACATATAGTAAGCACTGCACAAATGTTTGCTGATGATAATAATAATACTCAGTGGCTCACCCTTTAGTTCTATACTGTGGCTTGGCCCACATCTAATTCCCCAAACTCATTTATTACTGCTGTATATATTAAAATTCAGACTTTAGTACTTGGAAACTCTTTATCACACTCCTCAAATCGCTCAGTATCAATGCCTCCTCGCTTTCTCTACAAGAGTTCTCCTACATTCCTTGTCTGAGCTCTACTAAAGTGTTCTCTTCTCCATGAAATGTTGCACAGAATACGAGGAGAGACCAGCTGCCCTCTTGCTAGGCACAGGTCTTGTAAAACATTTATTACATTGAAAATTCTTGTTTGTAGTAATTGCTAAACCAAGCATAAAAATAATGTATTGGATATATAGTATATAAATTGTGTGTATATGTGTGTTTGTGTGTATACATACCTACATACAGTATTGAGCCTATTCTATACTCCAGGCCCTAGGCTAAGCATGTTGTAGATAATGTAAGATTTATTCTTCATAACATCTTTATGAAGTATGTTCTATAATGATTCTTATTTTACAAAGGATGAAACTGTTATGTAGAGATGTGAAATAATTTGTTCAATTCACATCTAGTATGAGGTTGTGACTAATATACACACTTGTTTGTCTCCAGGGCTCCATGCCCTTAACTATTACCCTGAACTGTGAAACTCCTGGGATGGGATCAAGATTTACACACCTTCCTATGGTCACTGCCTAGCACAGTGCCTGGAACATATGCACAACATTAACGGTATATACATGCACAGTTTATGTAACTACTTGAACTACAATTCATGATGTAGAATATTAAGAACTCCTAGTCTATATTTCCTCTCCAAGATGTCTTTTTATTTTTTACCTTATATTCTGATTACATCATGGCAGGTATCTTTAAAAGATGAAAGAACCTTCCACTTAATGATTTTTAACTCAGGTCAGACAGACATACTTTAGGGTAACTACTTAAGGGTATAGATGGTATCTTAATGAAGAGTTATTCACTTCTCTATCACCAGTCTCTAGTGCAGTACCTGCTAGAGAATAGGTAACCAATAAATGTTGAATAATAAGTAAATGCATTCTAGCTCCAGAAAAAATGGAGTTGGAACATTTCCAATGAGTCGATTTGTAATTATATACACTCCTGGATCAACAGCATAGACATTTGTAAACATTATATAATTCAAAAATATTTCAAGTTGGTTTTAGCATGCATTGTGGGTATATTTTTGTAGCTGTTTTTATTTCTTGATTATGTTCTATTTTCGATAAGGTTAAAGTGGATTTGTGTTCCCACATATTTTACTTCAGAATGGTTCAAATTCTCTGGAATTTAAAACATAAGTCCAACCAGAGCAATATTAAATGAGGTAATAGAGACATACCTAGAATTTGACTGACCCTATGTAAGAGAAAAATATATTATGATTAATTCTCTAAATAGATTTCTCTTTTTGAAAGATCTTCACCAATACTCTCCAAAACAACTAGGAATGAAATACATATTTTTATACCACTTTACAGATGTATCAATCAGAGGATTTTACTGCAAAATGACCGAAAACCCAAACTAAATGACTTAAACTATCTTGTACACTGTTCCTTCAATAACAAGAAGTCCTGAGATAGGCTAGTTCTTGGTTCATTATTTAGCAGTTCTTCAAGGGGCCAGTACTTTTTTATCACTCTGTTCTGCCATTCTCCACCTACTGGCTAGCTCTCCTCATGATCACAAGACGGTTACAGATATCTTCCACTTTTCAGAAGTTTTTATTATGCCACCTCACTTTTAGGAAAGACTTGGAGTATTACCTGTTTTCACTACCTTAAAGAAATCCAAAACAAATTTTCACTTTTATGAAAAAAGGTGAAAAGCAAAACTAAACTTCACCGTTTGTTTTTCAGCCAGCTGTTAGAGGCAGCTTGTACCCAGAGCAGCCAGACCGGCTCCACCAAGCTCCTTCCCTGGGAACTACACTCAGCATTTCAACATCAAGATACCATAGTTTTGAACTGTGTCTGTGAGGTTCTGCGTTTTTACTGTATTTATTTTGTGCATCTATTAATAAGATCTGTCCTAGGGTATCAGAAAAGCCTACGAGAGCTCCTGAGGATGCTACACTTAGCATACAACTGGAGGTAATTAAGTGTTTCAATCCTGATGAACGAAATAAGACAGTGTGCATGCATTCAACTTTGGTTCTGGGAACACTAAAAATTTTTTTCCATATAAATTAATATAATTGCTTCTTAATTTTAACTATTTCAGGTTACAAAAGTTTTCACTGAAACCCTCTACTTCCATATAGTGGGGGAAACCTGTAGTTGCTCCAGGAATCACCACCACCAGCAGCAACTTTCACAGACAGAATAGTCAATAGATACATTTGGGATCTTATTTTAAGAACTAAAAAAAAATTCTCAGGAAGTCCCCAAAAGGCTTCACATTACTTTTCATTTTTTACAACTGGGCTTTAAGACAGTTCCTAAAACAATCACTGGCACAGAGATGGAATTACCTTGCTCAGTTTAGACTAGACTAAGTTCATCCCCTTGGGATGAGGCCAACCTGATATGGAACAGAAGGCATAGCAGCATATCAATATGTGGATACTTGAATAAAACTGGCATTCTGTAGGGAGGAGGAGGACAAGAAATGCATTCCAGGTAGCCAAACAACAATATCTCTAATAACTTTGTGGTTTTCTAAAAACTGTCTGAAAGCAGGAACATCTGTAATATTTTCAACAATAAAGATAAATTTTAAAAAATAATTTAAAAATAAATACATAAAATCTGTCCGAAAGCATATTCAGCTGAAGCAAAGCATCTCCTTAGTCAATGCTAAAAGAATCAATTTCTCTAAGGAAAACGGTTGTCATATGCTCTTCACACTAGATAATGAAGATTTTCCAATTAATTTTAAAAGGAAGACTTGCGATGAGAATATAAAAGGGCATTTTATTGAGTCATATAGTAGGTTAGCATATTATTTGAACTTGGTGATAAAAAGTTTTCAGATCCTTATAATCTTATGGGACTACCGCCATATGTGCTCTCCATCATTAATGAAACATGATTATGTGGTATATGACTGTGACTTATTTTTAAACAAATACTTCTTTCTAGGTGCATTATACCATATATTCATAGTATGTTGGATCCAGTCCTTTCATTCTACACTGAGACATCTAAACCAATAAAAGTTTAAACCGCTCTGCAAATGTTATCAAGTGCTTGACTAAGCATGCCCCTTATATTGGCCCTCTTTGGTTACATTAATATTATGACAGCTGTCATCAAATGTTATTATCCAGGCATTATGTAGTCCACCAGCCACTTGGCGTTGCAAATGAAAATAACAAAAATCTTAACTAAATCTTAACTAATATATGTGAAACACAGAAATCATCTTGGTACTTGATTTCATTATGCCTTTATGGCCTCTCATTATCAGAGCTAATAAGGGTTAAAATACCACTCACAGTTGAAAATTAATAAGTAACTATCAAGCTTCTCAGCTAGATTTGTCACACATGGAATAATTTTATGTAACTCTCTCCCTAAAAGAAGATTGTACCTTCATGTGCATAAACATCTTTCTGAAACTACTAATTTAAAAACTGACATTGAACCTTAGTGTTTGAAAAATGTGTATACTAAGTAGCCGAACACATTTGATGACAGCTGACCCTTCACACTGAACTAAAGAAACAGAAAACAGAGATACTTCCAACCAAAAGATATACAGCTATAGATAATATCTCAGAAGAAATACCAAGAAAGAAGGTTTTAGTCTTTTAATTGCAAATGGGTAAGTGCATCTTGATAACATTCTTGCACTTCCAGAGGGGGACCAACTTCTTTCTGTCTCTTTAGACCCCAGTCCTAAGACCAACAAAATGGCCACCCACTAAGTACCTGGACTTACTAGAAAAGTATTACAGTCATTCATGTTCAGGTGCTTTTGGAAATAACCCAAGACTTTGGGAGGTTTTAGTGACCTTTAAGCCTAAAGGCTGCGATTTTAAAAATAAACTTTGTCTAATTAAGAATTTCTTTCATATCCTACAGCACAGACTGCAAAAAAAGGGGTCAGCTGTGGATCGATTAGAATGCTTCACAGGTGCAACTTTGGACATTTCTTATCTCTGAAATTTGCTCATGCTTGCAATCTAGCTAATCAGATTTTGACAAACTAGGGTATGTTGCTAGATTAATCTGTGTTTATACATATCCTTGTATTCATATATATTCCAGCTAAGTATATATCTTCCACAATACCAACTACTAGGATAAGCAACACTGCTCACTTATAAAATGAAAAATAATTATTAAAATATACATATAATTGATTTTATCACTTAACATTTTACTCATTCTATATGATCTCTTAAGTGACAATTTAAAGTGAAAACAGCTTTTATGCTACTCACAATCCATAGCAACATGAATAATTCATTGTAACATTTGGAAAACTCATGTCTTAAGAAACTTCTTCAAACATAATATGTGAAAAATAGATAAATAAAGTATACATTTGTGCTTTTTAATTAAACAAGTTTACTTTGTCCTACTTTATTGCACAGTCACTTAACAAAATTCATGGTTATTTATTTAAAAAATTTTGATTTCATATGCATGAGTTTCGCTAAAGACAGTTAAGAGGTTCAAAATAATTCTCCCACAAATTTTGTCTTTGGAAAAATCAATATCTTTCATGTATCTTTTACTTTTCACTTCAAAGGGTTAGTTTTTCTTCTGTCACATGTTTGTTTTGAGCCATTATTGAATATATAATAACTGCCATAGTTTTGACAGTGATTTTTTTTTTTTAAGTAAACCAAAGTAACTGGAAATGACAAAGCTTGACATGAATTAATGTAACAATTACAAGGAGAAATGTTTTGCAAAGTTGACAAAACCATACAATTATTTCAAATATTTTTTTAAAAATCTAATCATTCACTTAAAATATCCACTCATTGGCCTAAAAGAGCTTCGAAAGTAAATTCATTGAATGCATTAGAGTTAATAATCAGTTGTCAAAAAAGGAAACCTTTTCTGTTTCTAGACTTTATAAAACAGTTAACACTATACATTAAATTTAACATAAATTTTTAAATTTAAAAAAAATTAATCTCCAAATGAAGCCTTTTATAAAAGAGTTGATAACATGTCAATAAAATGAAATAATAGAAGCCATTATTAATTCTCTGTGGTGATGTAGCAGATGCTTATCCCTATAAAAGTATTTTATTATACTTTAGCAGATGCCTATCCATCTATACAAGTATTCAGTAATTATAAACCTATCACGAAATTATCTATATAACACTAATTACAATTTATTTTTATTAGAGTAAATATCACATCAACCCTTACTAGAGACAAAAGAGAGGGAGCTGGGAATGGAATGGAATAATTTTTTAAAAATCACAATATTAAAAAATTGTAAGACCCTACCCCATACTTTTTATCACGATAAATAGCCAGATTGTAGCTAAGAAAGATTTTTTTGAAATTAATACTGGACACTGGAACTTCAAGATGGAGGTATCTGTTTAATTCTAAAATGGGATTAATTCAACTAAAATGTTAAAATCATGGGGGTGGGGGTGGCTGGTGGTAGATATATTGTTGATGGTTTCTTCTTGAAAGTGGTTGTTTCTTCTTGAAAGTGTTAATATAGAAAATTATTTATATTGAATGAGCTATTGATATTCTTACAAATGCAAAGTGAACTTCTAGACGGATTTTAATGTAGTTTTTTTTCTTAATTATACATGGTTGGCTGTGAACACTTGTGAATTGTTGTGAATTGCTCTTTTTTATTAGGTACTTGATTTCTAGCTGAGAAGTAAAAGTTCTGCCTTAAAACATAATACTGATATCTAAATATAGTCACATGTAAGAAGTATAAATAAATTCCTAAGCTTAAAACTAGTGAATTCTAACGGAATTTCTATACTTATGAAGCCTAGAGTAAATGATTTAATATATTCACCAACTATTTAGGAGAAATGATATAAGTACAAAGGGAATAAATTATTGGGTGAAAATAAACGATGGCTAAAGTATAAAATAAATATACAACAGCAAATCTTTACATAAAAGCAGTATCACTAGGAGTTCTTTTTAACAGGTGAAAATATGTTCCATTCCACTTAATGGCATTACTCTTCATATTAATGATTTTCAATGTGAAGCATTTATTTTACTTTATAGAATAACTTCCAGAATATTACTTGCAAATTACTTATACTATTAATTACTCAACCATTTCATATTTTTCAGGTAGCCTTCAATTAAGAATAAAATATCTTGAAAATTAAGACATTTTATCATGTCATTAACTCAAAGTAACCAATAAGTTCAGAATAACATTTACATAACACTTATAATCTGCCAGACACTACATCATTTAAATATATAGTTTGGCCCTGGCCAGTTTGGCTCAGCGGTGAGCGTCGGCCTGGGTCCAGAGAGACGCAGGTTCAGTTCCTGCTAAGGGCGTGTACCTCAGTTGCAGTTTGTCCCCGGCCCTGGTTGGGTTGTGTGGGTAGCAGCCACTCAATGTGTCCCTTTCACATGGATGTTTCTCTTTCTCTCCCTCTTCCTCTCTCTCCCTCCCACTGTATCTGAACAAAAAATGGAAAAATGTCCTTAGGTGAGGATGAAAAACAACAACAAAAAGCATAGTTTGTTTAATATTCTCAAGGTACTATTATTACCCCAGGCTAGATAACTTGCTTACTTAGATAATACTAAGTGGTATACACTCAGGAATCAAACCTGGACAGTCTACACATTTAACCACTAATCGATCCCATCTCTAGATGGTTAATTTAGCCTGGGTCTGCAATACTTTGGAAAGCCATTGTTTTCAAGAAGTCAGGGTTGTCAAAATGTGAAAACTTTTTACTCATTATGAAAGTGAATGTGCGAATTTCAAGTAACTAAAAAAAGTGAGCATAATAAATATGTCAAAAGATTGCACAGTATAAATGTGAAGAGCAGAAATGGTGGCATTTAAATGACTGTAGCTGTAATTTCACCCTGAGATCACTCAGTCTAAATAAACACACAGAAGAGCCAACAGTAGCTTTAACATTCAAGGTTATATCATTTAAATTATATGCGCATACTGAAAAACTACAGTAGCATTTCGCATAAATTATGCCCAAAGATAATTTTCTCATTAGCCTTGTTTCAAACATTAAAGATAATTTATTCTAAAATAATTAACTGATCAAATTGTTTAACCAACTTTATTATTGGTCAATAAAATTCCCATACCTTAAATTTCTATGGAGGAAAGTCAATTTTTATTGGAGGAAATTTGACATAATTTGTTTTTACTTTTCCAAATAAAGAAAAACATAGAGGTTTAACTCTATGATACTAGCCTGATGTCAGCCAAAAAGAGAGCATGACAGTAAATGTAGATGTACTTTCCTTTGAAGGCATCTTTGAAAGGAGCAATAGCAGGGAGAGCAATGTACATCTTATCCTAAACTAAAATTTTCAAAGGCCTTATGTGGCCCTTCTCCTACATGGGAAGAATTAGAGAACTTTTGGCCTTTTATTTTGCATTGTGAGATCCTAAATGGGGCAATAAGGTCCCCATGTGGTATCAGATGCAGTAACAGCAGTAGTGCAAAGAATGTAGGACACAATGATCTGTGTAGCTGACTTCTGTGAACTCTAGTAGCAAACTTAAGAAAAGAAAGGAAAAGGAAAAAGAAAAAGAAAAAAAAGCTTTTAGCACTTCAGCTAAATTTCAAAATCAGAAATGTCCTTTAGCTGAATCTGCTGCATCAATGAGATTGCAGAACAGAACTGCTGATTTAGAATTAAATACTTTGGTGAGGAAGCTTTATTATTATAAACTAAGAAGCCATAGTTAAAAAAAAAAAATTGGATATGACAGTAAATGGTATTTCTATATGACTCATCACTCTGGATTAAAAGCAGCTTAAATTAAAAAGGGAATCCCCTGAATTTGATTAAATGGCTTTTAAAAATGTTTTTTAAAACATTTAAAAATGTAGAAAAATTACATATATTTTGTCTAGTATGTCTTAAAATCTGAGTAGTTCCACTTCTTTTAAAATTATAATTTAAAATTATACAGCTCTAATGTAAAATTAGCCAAACAAGTAAATAAAAATTGAGTGAACAATGCAATTTCATCTGGTGCATATTTTATCAATATTCTTGTTATTCAAATGTCTCCTTTTCTTAAAAATCTGCCTTAGTTTAATTGATTTTGTATGTAGTATTTATGTAATACCCAATGTTTAAATGAATATTCAAAATCAATTTTTAATATTTTAAAAACATAACTACTAAACAAACCATGTTTAAGCTTTTTAGCTATACTAGTTTATTGGTTCTTTAAAAATAAATGTACTAAGCCAAAAGTTTGTGCATATTTTTTCAGCAAGTGAAATCTGTAATGAAAACCAAGATACACACACATGCACACTATATCTAAGGTGCTGAAAATTTCACTTTGCTTACAATGGTAAATTAAATAAACATTTATTATTTGACAAGGGAAAGGATGATTTTTAACAACAAATAGTATATAAGAATGATCACATTTAGAAGAATATACAAGAGGATTATATTTATCTCAACAGCTAAAAGAAGAAAAAAAGTGGTTGTTTTTTTATCAATAATGACTCAGGAGATGAATCAGGCTCCTCTGAGGGTTCTGTGAATATCATCACAAGCATCAATCATCAATGACCCACTGAAGCCTAGAACTGCAGGTTAATACAGAATGAAAGAAACTTTTCCCCTAAAATATCACTTTATATGCATATATTCTAAGGAGTTCTAAAAGGAATATAATACAGAAGTTGAGTGTTTAGAGACTACTTTGGAAGGAATCATGGCAAGATTTAAATGATAACCAGCCCAGGTACATAGGAATCCATGACCTCTGGCCACTTTGGCCTATTCATAAATGCCCATAATGAATTCACAATAAATACCCTCATGAATTCATAATATAGCCCACAGATGTTTGGAAAGCTCTGTTAGAAAGATCATCTTCATGAAGATAAGGATGCTTCATCCTTTTAAAATCACCATAGATCCATCTTAGTTTTGTCCTGTGGAGTATCACAGGATAGTCAGAACTCCTTTCCTTACCTGATAGCTTTTCAATATTTAATAATAGCTTTCATGCCCTCACTTTTACAAGTTAAGCCTTCCCACTGGATTTTACAGAGGTTATCTACAATACTCCATCATCTCCCTTCCTTTGTTTTCTGGACATATTCTTGCTATTAGAGTTACATTTTGCCAAGGTCAATCTCAAAAGATAGTGCTCAGAATAAACACAACATTAAAATGTGGTTATCACTGCAAACTATAATAGCACAATCGCCCCCTCATTAAGATACTATCATTAATCCAATTTAACAATGCATTAATTAACTTCCGCAGCCACTTTCCACTACAAATACCAAGCTTGTTGCCAACAAAACCATGGTCATTAACTGTGTAGTGGATTTCTTGGACTCAAACCAGAAGTCACTGTATACAATGGCCTTTCTCAAGTCATCAGCTACTAATACGCAAGAATCGCTAATGAAAACATTTTCTTCTATGACAATTTACATTTAAGGATTACACCTGAGACATCATTCTTCACTTGTTTACTTCAAAAAAAAATTTTTTTTCTTTATTGATTTTAGAGAGAGAGAAACAACAATGAGAGAGGATATCAATTGGCCACTTCCTGCATGTGCCCCACTGGGGATTTGGCCCACAACCTGGGCATGTGCCCTGACCAGGAATCAAACTGGTGACCTCTTGGTGTATGGGTCGATGCTCAACCACTGAGCCACACCAGCTAGGCCATTCCTTTACTTTTAAAATGGGTTTTATAGAGAACTTCCTAAGAGTGTTTCTTGGTGGTTAATCTTAAAGTAAGATTAAGTGGTTCAAAATACAGGCAACGATTCACTCAATTCCATCTTTGAGGCAGGATGAACAATGTAGCACCACCAGCAAACCTTTACATTGATAAGAATTTGCACATATACACATACCAAACATGAAATGAGCATGTCAACTATAAACCTACGCAATCATGGGGAAAACAAAGGTACACTACATTATTCTAGTTAAAGTTGTAGTCTGGTTACAAGAAACTTTTACTTCCCTCTTCCCTCTTTCAAGGCCATAATTTTCTTTCAAGCAAAAACAGAATTAGTGAGAGTTCTGCAAGATCCCTGACTCCCTAGGTCCCTATCACAGCCTCCAATTTAAATGAAGCTCATCTATGTGGCAGGCCCAAGCTTTTCCATCCAACTCCTACTCAGAAACATGACCCCCGCCCCAATCCGAAGCATGATGAGAGTCCAACCACTGAGAATTTCCACTCAAAGAGGGCAATTCCTGAGTAGAGTACACCATTTGTCTCCTCCAGATTCCCCAACACAAGAACGCCTTCCTACTGCCGCGCCTTCTTTGAGAGCCTGCTCCTGCGGGCCAGCTCGGGGTGAGCGCCCGGGTTAGTCAGTGCGCACGTGATGCGCGGTGCCCACATGACACGACCGTGGGCGGGGGAGGGGGACAGAGGAGTGAAGCAGGGAAAAAGTTAAGGAAGATCGGTCAAAGCGCCCAAAGCAATCGGTCCCTTCCCTTCTTAGTCAAATAGTGGCTCAGGGTTCCCTAGGGGACCGCTACAGATAAAAGCATCCGCGGTCCAGCTTCCCAAACGGGGATGGAGTGGGTGGGAGGAGACCGGCGTAGTTCTCACTCCGGGCCACCTTCTGCTCCCCTCCGCCCTGCTGTTGATGCCGCTGCACCCTCAAGTTTCTCCTTCATTCCCTTTCTTCCTCCCTCTTTTTTCTTACTTTCTTTCCTTGCTTCCTTCCTCCCTCCCTCTCTCCCTTCCCTGAAAGCTCTAAATCCACTGCGGGCGATGCCACTGACGCACATTCAATTTACCCCGGGAGCTTGCCCGCACCTTTGAGGTCAGACAAGGCCGAGCACCTTCCACGGGGGAGGGTATAACTGCGCAAACAAAGTTGTACGCCGCGCCGAAGCCTGCCCTCCCTTCCACTGAGCCCCCCATTCGGATCCTCCGCAAAGCTCCCTCGCCCTGCCGGTACTCTCTCGACCTCACCCCATCACCGTGCAACACACCCCCTTCCACAGCCAGCCCACCCTTCCACTGCCCCGCGCTTCAAGCGGTCCAGCCGCCTAGCAAAGCCCCTGGCAAGCCGCTGCGCTCACCTTGCTTGACACACTTGAGCCGGAGGGGGTCCTTGCAGTGTTTGATCACCGCCAGCACATCCCTGATGGTGAGCCCCGCCACGGGGGTTTCATTCACCTCCAGGAGCAGCTCCTCCGACACCAACTTGCTGCCGCTCTCATAGGCCACCTTGCCGGGCTTCACCTCCCCCAGGTAGGGGAACTGTCCATTCTCGGCGCCCCCCTTCAGTTCAAAGCCCAGCTGGCCCTCCGGGTTCCTGCCAATGACACTCTCGTGGACTTTGCTAGTCCAGTGGCTTTTCTTTTTCAAGCTTTTGGACATGGCAGTGGGACGAGTCGCCTCAGCTCCTGAGGGGTTCCTCTGGGGTAGGGGTATTGGCGGTGAGAATGAGAATGGCGAAGCCAGGGGGCCAAGAGGTGAGAAGAGCAGACTTTGCTTCCTCCCACCTCTGTTCAGTGCTTACCCTCTTCTTTGGATGGAGTGTGGACGAGGAAGGGAAAGGATGAGAGGGACCGCTGGGCAGAGGTAGGAGAGCTTGGGTGAGGTTGTGCTGTCCCTTGAATGACACTCAAGGCTGTGGCCCCGCAGCAAAGGAGAGCTGTGGTGGCGGCGGCAGCCTGAGCGAGCAGTAGCGGAGCTGGTGAGCGGGTGGGGTGGGGGTGGGGACGGAGGGTAGGGATGCCGGGGGCCACTCCTGCGTGTGCAAGTGGGAGCGCGCGTCTGGGTGTGTGGTGTTAGCTGATGTCCATGGCAGCTGCAGTGGCAGCGGCGGATCCGTGTGTGTGCGTGTGTGTGTGTGTGTGTGTGTGTACTAGTTGTACTGTATTGGCAGGAGGGGATAAGGGGAGGAGGTAGAGGCGGGGGTAGCCGACTGAGGGAGGAGGGGCGCGCGCGGGGTGGGGGGCCGCTTCGCCGCTGTCTCCACTCCCTCCCTCCGCAGCTTGACCCGGTAGTGAAGGCAGAGAGAGAGGCAGGCTGGGTCCGCCTGGCAGCCTGCGAGAGGAGGCGGGAGCGGGAAAGGAGGGAGCCGAGGCCCGGCGTGGGGAGGCCGGCAGGCAGGGACCTTTCTTCAGCCTTCAGCGGCCAAGCGGAGCACTAGGCTGCGGTGCTCAGAGGACGCCCTGAATCGCTCAGACGCGGGCTGGGCGGGGGCGGAACGGGCGAGACCCGGCTGTGAGCGGCTCGGGGGCCCGGGCTGCGGCTCGAGCGCTGCCGGCCCCTGGCGCGCGATCCTGCGGGGGAGAGCTGCGTGCCGGCCGGCGGGGAAGTGCGAGAGCGGCCTGCGCACTGGGAGCCGGGGCAGGCGTAGGAGCTCGCAGTTCCAAGACTTGGTCTCCGTACGTGCTCACTCAGACGGCCGGCAGAGTTCTCAGAGCCCCCCTCGGAGCGGAAACTTAGAGAACTGCAGGCCGGGCATCCAGGCGGGGGAGGGCGAAGCAGCATCCCTTCCCGGGGACCGGGCCAGCCGCGCGTCGGGCGGTCCGCGCAGGGCGGAGTTGTCTGTGAAAGGCGATTCCCGCAAGCAAGGGGAAGGGGCTTCAGGTTTCCTTGTTAGGAGGAGCGGAAAGAAAGGGGCTGGGGGCCGGGGGGAGGGGTGCGGTGAGCAGCCTCTTCGGAGGGATGGACAGTTTCGTCCGGGAACTGCGGCCCCGCCGGCAGGGGCCCGCCCTGGCCCTGGAAAGCCCTCGGACTCAGGCTTGTAACTTGGGAAGAAACCTTAAGACGACCTGTCCCAACAACCTCCTGCTGCAGAGAAGGAAGAGACGGCTGCGAGGCCAAATGGGGGCTGGAACTCAGCTCGCCGGCCCACCACCAGGCTCCTCGACCTGCACCAAGTTTCAGCAGCAAGACAGGTGAGGACAGGGGCGCAAGGAGGCTAAAGGGCTGCTGGTTTTCACTGGGCTGCGAATTCCCTGTGAGAAGTTAGGGGTGATTTTTTAAATTCTTGTAGCTGGTAAATGAATTTCACTTGCTTTACTTTCAAATGATAAGTTTAAGACAAAAAAAAAAAAGTCACACACCTACTCATCTCTTTAAAGCAGAGCATGAAAAGCACTGAGCAGTTAGGAATTTTGATGTCTGAGATGAAGATAGTGTGGGAGGCAAGCGGTACAGTTAAAAATGTTTAGTCAACCCAAACAGAAAGGCCAGGTTTGACTTCAGGCTCTGCTACTTACCAAGAGTGTGATCTTAAGTATACTGCTTGACCTTTCTGAGCATCAGTTTCCTTATTTGTTCAATAGTATTAAAAGCACTAATTCAATAGGCCTGTGATCAGGATGAAATCAGGTTAATACATGCAAAGTGCTTGCCTGACATCCGTGGGTGGCACTTAAAATGTTAATTTCCTTCCTTTTTTTCCCCTCTCAAGTATAACTCATTATTTGGGGAAAAGGAGAATCACATTTAGTCAGAACTGGAAGAGATCTGAAAGAATCATGATTTGTTTAACCATGTTTCTTTTTTCACTTGAGACACCAGAACCCCAATGAGTTGGCTGCTGCTGAGGAGGATTATTCAGTGAGCCAAGGGCAGTGCCAGGATCTGAAACCAGAGTTGCAGGCAGTAACCAGGTGTGGGCAAGACTTTTTCTAGCCCAGCCCAGTCTCACCCAAAGAAGTTGGCTTTTAGCATTATGAGACATAATCCTAAATGGAAATTGATAATGAGAACTAAATATTTACTTTTAAACACCAATTACAGACTAACATACATGGGCAACACTAATATTTATCAAGTTCTAACTACATGCTAGATGTTATGCTTCAGGCTTTACATATAGTAATTAATTTCTCTTGCCATCTTAATAAAGTAGGTACTATTATCCCCTTTTACAGATAAGAAAATTGAGGAATACAGAAATTAAGTTTTGCCAGCCTGCAAATTTAGTCAAAAGCGAGGCTGATATTCAGACCCAAGTTTTTTGACTCCAGACCAAAAAATCACTGGTCTCAGTTACTTCATTGTCTCTCTCCTCCTGCACTTACAGTGCATCTTACCAGCAATCAATACATAGTATTTCTAAAGGTTCATTCTGCATTTTATTGGAGGGGTGGTAATTGGGAAAAAAGAAAACAAATGGAGCAGGAGTTTGGAATAAAAGCATTTTAGTCTCCAGAACCCAGGAGAGTCATTGAGTTGTGTGTCAGCTGAGTGCTTCTCAGCTCCTAATTCATCTTCTTTGCCCTAAGTTGTGATATTAGAGCTAGAACCTATAAACATGTGTTGTTAGTTGGTACAGTGTTAGGATTTGTCAGTAGCGGTGCTAGAGAAACACTACATAAAAAGGGGACTCCTCTTGGTTCCAGTGCTTTTCTTCCTGCTTCTATGGAGTAGAGGTTGGTGGGTGGCTTTCTGGCCAGTGATGTGCCACAAACAAGTGTTTCTCACCATCCAGTAAGTTTGGCCAGTTCTCTAGTGTGTGGCTTCCCTGTAAGCCTTGCTGGAGTCCCAGTGGGTAGCTTCCTAGCGCGTTTCATTGGCACTTCAGCTGGTGATTTCCTTCCTCAAGAGATTTCTTGGCCATCAAGTGGGCCACAGACACATTATCTGCAATGAAGAGAGAGGACAGGGATGGGAACTGGGGGGTTCTTCTAAGTTATCACTTCATGGGATACTATTCCACAACCCTGGAGTTAGTGGTGGCTCCCTAAATCCACTATTCCTATATTCTCCAGTGATCTCTTCTCTTAGTAGTCACTCCCCTTTTACTGACTTACAATTCTTCATATTAAATTTCTCCTGTTCTATTTATGGTGTGATTTCTGTCTCCTGACTGGACCTTGACTGATACAAGGCTAAAAAATCACCTAGAACCCTGGGCAGAGCACTATCCCGGGAGTCAGAAGTTGGCATCCTGTCTTTAGCTGTGCAACCTAGACTAAGTCACTTAAACTCCCAGAGTGGGTTCCCTCATTTGTAAAAAGCGGGTGACAATATATATGACAAGGTTTTGTGAACAATATGTAACATTTGAAAGCAATTTAAATAAGAAATAAAAGCTTGAAAGCAATTTAAATGTACTTAAATGTGAATGTGCTTTAAAACTATGAAGTACTATTACAATTAAAGGTGTTAATTGTCAGTATAGGAATAGAGAGTAGCAAAGAAGATGGAGATGGATTCTTTTTTTTTTAATCCTCACCCGAGGACATTTTTCCTTTTTTATTCAGATAGAGTGGGAGGGGGAGAGAGAGAAAAACATCAACGTGAAAGGGACACATCGAGTGGTTGCTGCCCACACGACCCAACCAGGGCGGGGGACAAACTGCAACCGAGGTACGTGCCCCTAGCAGGAACCGAACCCAGGTCTCTCCAGACCACAAGCTGATGCTCCAACCGCTGAGCCAAACCGGCCAGGGCTAGAGATGTATTCTTTAAGAAAAAAATTACATGCTTTCTGGGTATTTAGATTGTTTCCTAGGGGAAAAACAGCATTTTCTCTAAGATTTATTGTCATCAAATAAAAATATTATTTGTTCATTGGTGGGTTGGTTGACCTTGCCTAGCTTTTTAGAGATTAAAAACAAATGGTTTCTAGTCTCAAGTAGATGAAGCTTCCAGCTCTATGAAAATACAACTAAAATTACAAGCATTTTGAAATGCTAGATTCAGACTAACGTGGTTACTTTCTGGTCTGATATTCATCATATTTATTTTATTTTGTCTCCCTTTCCCTTTCCCTTTCTGGGTTTGATGTCTGTGTCAAGAATTATTTCATTGCTGAGCACTCTGTGTACAGAGCATGGCACTAGATATTACATGGTATTCCTAAAGAAAAATAGTTTAGGAATCTTAAAAGCTCAAGAAAGGAAAACATGAGTTCATTTCATCTTTAGAGGAGTTCTATGAGGTGGATGCTTGGGAAAGATGCTACCTTCATCCCATGGATCCCTTAGCTTGAGTCTGGGTGCCCTTCCCCCAGCTTCTGTGTTCTGTTTCTCACAGCCATCCTCTGTGACTCTTTGGAAGACCGCCCAAGGGCTCCTGGACTCACTTTGCCTTCAGGCACCACCTGGGGGTTAGGTTCCTCCCAGGGCACCTTTCCTAAGAACTGCCCTAAAGAGTATAAAAGCCCAGCTCTGTTGCCTCTGGCAGAAAGAAAATCTGAGATGTAATTTATACCCCAAAGCTCCCTTGAAGGATCTTGCTGATGCTAAGATTTTGCCTGAAATCACTTCCTTCCATTGTCTTGCTTACTCTGATAACTTACGTCTTTTTTCCTGGAAGCATTTCCTTAATAAATCACTTGCACACAGTCCTCATATCAGGGTGTCATTCTAGGGATGCTGACCTACAACATTACTACATATTCCTTTTTACAGATGAGGAAACTGAGGTTCATGTATTTTAAACTGTCCTAAGTCACTCTCCCAATAAACGGTGGAATTGGGATTTGATCCACATCTGTGTGAATCTGAGGATCCTACTTCTAATGCAGTGTTACATTTAAAGTACCTAACACTGAGTGTTTTTAATTAACTATCTGAACAGAAGTGGACACAAAAGTCAGCAACTGATAGATAAACAGATTAAAATATCACTGTAAGATCTCTAAGTGTTTGAGGAGAAAGAATAAGGAACCATGGGCAGTAAGACCAAAGCATGAAGTGCCCCCATCTAAGAACAAATTATAGCTCTGGTCGGTATGGCTCAGCAATACGAGCATCACCTGCGGACCAAAGAGTCCCGAGTTCGATTCCAGCCAAAGGCACATACCTTGGTTGCGGTTCATCCCCAGCTCCAGTTGGGGTTGTGCGGGTGGCAACCAATCAATGTGTCTCTCTCACATCAATGCTTCTCTCTCTCTCTCTCTCTCTCTTCCCTTCTCCCTCCAACTTTATCTGAAGATTAATGTAAAAATATCCTCAGGTGAGGATTAAAAAAACAAAAAATTATAAAGGTAGAGAGACCTACCTGACCTATGAAAACATGTCCCACATTTTAGCAGAAAGTATAAATGTCCCATGTGATTTTCAGTCAAGGGCTTTCTTCATGCTAAGGTTGAATTGTGTATTTGTATTTTCCTATTACTTCTATAACAAATTACCACAAACTCATTGGTTTAAAACAACACAGATTTATTATCTACAGTTGTAGAGGCCAAAAATCCAAAATAAGTCTTTCTGGGCTAAAATTAAGACAGAGCAGGGACTAGGAGGAATTCTCTAGGAGAGAATTCTATTTCTTATACTTTCCTGCTCTTAGATGCCACCTGAACTCTTTGGTTTGTGGCTCCCTCTCTCTGTCTTCAAAGCCAGCAAAAGCAGGTCAGGTCCTGCTCTCATATTTTATCAACCCAATACTGGCTCCTGCCTCCCTCCTCCACTTTACAGAACTCTGATTATATCAGACTCACCCAGATAATTCCCCTGTTTTAAAGTAAGCTGATTAGCACCTTGGCTGGTTTGGATCAGCCGTTAGAGCGTCAGCCAGTGGACCAGAGAGTCCCGGGTTCAGTTCCCACTAAGGGCAGTACCCGGGTGGGGTCGTGTGGGTGGCAACCACTCAAATGTGTGTCTCTCTCTCACATGGATGTTTCTCCATCTCTCTTTCCCCTCTCTCTCCCTCCCACTCTATCTGAAGATAAATGCAGAAATGTCCTTGGGTGAGGATAAATAAAGTAGGCTGATTAGCAATCTTAGTTCCATATGAACCTTAATTTCCCTTTGCTATGTAACAACACATGCACAGGTTCCAGAGATTAGGACCTGGATGTCTTTGTGGGGGGTAAGGGGGATCATTATTCTGTCTACTACATTATTATACAACACCATGTAGTCATTCCTCACTGTTTGTATTTGAGTTCAGATTGTCAACATCACCGCTGCATATTATCCCTGTCTTTCACTTCAGAAACCTCTGTTGTGTTGCCTGAGAGAATTTTTTAAAACCTCTCCTTGCTGCTTAAGATCCTGCAGTGCCGCCCATTAAGTACACAGGAGAGTCCAAACGCTTCATGTCACTGTGATCCTCCTCAGCCTCCTTCCCAACTTCCAAGCCATTTTTCTCCATATTTGAACTGGAATTGGAACCCGGAGCAACCCAGCCAATGAGAGTCTTCCAAGACAAACACCAGTGAAAGGAGTCCCATTTACACCATCTCTTCCAAATCCCTTGGAATATAATTAAAGATGGAAATTTCAAAATGGAATTTTAATGTTCACGTCAAGGCAGTGAGGTACAGCGCCAGTGCCAATCACCCACCATGTTTTGGACTTGGGGCAGCTGACCCCAGTGTCCTACCTAAAGTCAGGCCTGAGTTTCCGACTTCCCCTTACCATCCTCTTTGCTTTAGTCATCCTGAATTGCTTTGTTTCCTTGGCTCGCTTGGTCGTTTTGGTCTCAGTTTTCCTGAAACGCAACCCTCCCTCTCTGTTTGTATGGTTTATACCTGCTCACCTAAGACATACTTTTAGAGTCACCTTCTCTCAGAAGCCTTTTCTGACTCTTCTGTCTTCCAACACAATGTGAAACTCTCCTTTATGTTTCCTTGTACCCTTTGTGGAAACATAGCTTCTAATTTACTTCCTTGATTTCAAGTGTGTCTTCCATAGAAGAATGGGCAGGCTCTTTGTTTTCTAATTTATTCATCTTTGCATTCTTATCACCTTGCACATTCTCTGGCTGATTATCTCTTTATACCCATACTAATGTTTTTAAAGAATGGAATACAGAACAGCACATATTGATGAAGAAAAGACAGAATATACTTAGCCATCAGCAAGGTTAAGAAAAGAAGATTCTTCAAGAGTTTATGACAGGGTCTGAGATGATAGAGTGATGATGGTTGTGGTGAGGATAAACTTGACCCACTTCATCATTTGTCAATTATTAAACCTCATACCTCCTCTCACTTCTGCAATATTCACACCAAAATCCTAATTCATACTTATAAGGAAGACTTTTTTAACATAATGCAGAGATCCTCATACTTTTCTATCAAAATATCTCTAACAATTATGTATCCACCTACCACCACCAAGAGTAATCTTATTTAAAGTCTCCAGCTTTCGCCCTGGCCGGTTTGGTTCAGCGGTTAGAGCGTCCGCCTGCGGTCCGGAGAGGCTCGGGTTCGGTTCCCGCTAAGGGCCTGTACCTCGGTTGCAGTTTGTCCCCGGCCCTGGTTGGTCGTGCGGGTGGCAGCCACTCGATGTGTCCCTTTCACATCGATGTTTCCCTCTCTCTCCCTCCCACTCTGTCTGTACAAAAAAATGGAAAAATGTCCTCGGATGAGGATTAAAAAAATAATAATAAAACTAACCTTTAAAGTCTCCAGCTTTCATCTAAAAGTTTATTTGGATTTTATTATTATTTTTTTTTATCCTCACCCGAGGATATTTTTCCATTTTTTGTGCAGATAGAGTGGGAGGGAGGCAGAGGAAGGGAGAGAGAGAGAGAAACATCGACGTGAAGGGACACATCGAGTGGCTGCCACCCGCACGACCAACCAGGGCCGGGGACAAACTGCAACCGAAGTACGTGCCCTTAGCGGGAACCGAACCCGGGTCTCTCCGGACCGCAGGCCGAAGCTCTAACTGCTGAGCCAAACCGGCCAGGGCTATTTGGATTTTAGATTCTACTTTGTAGTAGGGCATATTTATACAGCTATAAAATATAACACCTTTCCCAAACTTTGCCTTGATTCTGTTCCAGGAGCACTTGGCGTGTTTATCCAGTGGTTTCTTGCCCGAATGTGGTGACCATTATGCAGGGTGTCAGTCCAGTGAACAAAAATGCAAGCCCAAGTTCTGGAGGAAGTTTGGGCTGCAGATATAGATGTGGGAACACTTTGAAACCTTGACCCTTTGGCCTTGCCTAATAAAGTACAAACTGTGAGAAGAGAAAAATACTGAACTCTGGTTTACAACATCTTTTACTAAGCAGAGAGGAGAGGAAAGATCAGTGAAGATAACTCTATTACAAGGTGAGGCTCTAACTTTGAGAAATCAGGCCTCTTGGTGTTACTCAATAGTAGGTTTAAGGACTTAGACTCCTCCAACCATATGTACAGAATTGCATATTTTATTTGCTGTTTATCAAATTACATTACTTCAAAATCTTAAATATTTTGCTGATTCTAATTTGGGGGCTTATATCAATTAAGTTAGATGGAAGGGCAGAACTATTTCTTTTTAGTCTAGAATTAATATTAATCAATTGTGCTTCTGCATTTCATGCAACTATCTTACTATTGCTCAGTATTGTCCAACATCTCTGCAACTCAGGAACATACTCTCAAACAGCTGTCGATGAGCCATCTAGCCCTGTGCAGACAACTTGGGGACAGGCAAAATTGTACTATTTAAATCTATGAGAGTATTAGATCATTTTATTTGCTAGAAAGTTCTGAGCATACTTCTTTGTGTGAAATCCATGTACATGCAGAATATACAGAGTGGGCAAAGAGAACTGCTACATCATTTAAATCATTGCTCCATCTAAACTACAGAGTTTACAAGATGTGGAGGAATTTGACCAGCTCAAGAAAACATGAAAATATATTTTTGTTCTATGACTTTAAAATCATTGCAATATTTTATGTAAATGATAATGAGTAAGACCTCTTTATGCTTTTGTTACCTTATTTGACATATGCACAAAATTCAACAGAGTAATACTGTATTTGCACCAGGAAATGTTATGTGGTATTATGCAGTCATACTTCTTGAATGTTAATATCTGAACTTATATTTCATTTTGATTTTTTTACTTTTAGTTACTCAGTGCCTATCAGTCTTTTATCATCACTTCACATTCTCCTAATCTCAAAAAGATATTCTCATACCTTTTATACACTTAGAATTTCCTTACTAGACTTTTTTAAATGCTTCAAAAATTCTTGTACTTTAGGTTTATGCCATCAAGTAGCTATATTGATCACCTCCTTTTTATTTGTGTTCAGTTGATGTACTTTCTACCTTATGATTCTGAATCTTTTAAAACTATCTTACCATTTTTTCATGCATTCATCCTTACATAAAATTCTATCTAAAACATTTTGTATCTCTTACTTTTCTAACCTCTTGTATTTTTTTTGTGTGTTATTTATTTCTTCTGTTTTATAAATGTACAGCTTAGTTTATCTTTTTTCTATAGCTCCTGTTACTGTCTTCGGTTTCTCATCAATTTACATTATAAATTTTATAATAAATTCAAAATATTCTATATGTTTTTTTAATATGATGTCTACCACCCATATTCTAACACTGCATATTATTTCTGTCAGTTTGTTATTGATTTAAAATTACAACAGTTTTTATTACAAGGATGTAAAAGAAGCAGCAAAGAGACAATATTATCATGGGCTTAATTTTTTTTAGTAATGACAAATCTTGTAGGTGTAAAGAAAGTTATGCAAAGAAAGTGAACATACTCTATTTTGAAATAGTAAGGAGTAGTCAGACGTGTTTTCTAGTCTTTGGAAAGCATATTTCAAAAGATTCAAAGAGAAGTTCATCATGTTTCCTCATCCAGATTACTGAGAAGCAAAAAGTGCTGATGAACATTTGGTGGCAGTGAAAATGTAATTCTAATCATACTAATTTTAATAATTTTGCATATTTTTCCAAACTATTCTGCATGTTATGACTTGCTTTTAACCATTTTGAGTGTTTCAGATGTCTTTCAGATATGATGAATACTACTGATCTTATCCCAGTCTTCTCTCTCTACGGCAAATGCATATATACATCCATCCTCCAAATATTACATATCATGTCATGTAATTTATAGATTCATTGAAGATAAACCATTTGCTTAGATAAGGGATTCTTTGAAAGTCCAGCTTAAATAAACCATTTATGTAAATGTTTATTTACTGATACATAATTAGCTGAAAGTATTCTTACCTGATAAACTCTATGAAATGCTACCTGATCCTTTTCATCACATTTTTTTCTGCTTTGTATTGTAACATTCTAGTCATAGCTCAGTCTCACTGCTAGGTTCAGTCATGAGAACATGACTTCATGTTTGTATGCCTCAGAATTGAATGAAGGATAGAAAATGCAGTAGTAGAAAAAATGAAGACACATAACTAGAATGAATATGAAAGGATCAACTGTATCTATTAAGCACAGAATCAACTGGTGCTAGTAAAGTAAGCCCAGACTTTAAAACTGTATTTTAAAAGATCAAGAAGTTTGCCTGTCTGGGAAGGTATTAAAGCATTGACAATTGGATAACATTTTATCTATCAAGGAGAATAATTTTAAACATGAAAAAAAAGGGCGCCCTGGCCGGTTTGGCTCAGTGGTTAGAGCATCGACCTGCGGTCCAGAGAGACCCGGGTTCAGTTTCCACTAAGGGCATGTACCTCAGTTGCAGTTTGTCCCCGGCCTTGGTTGGGTCGTGCCTGCGGGAGGCAGCCACTCAATGTTTCCCTTTCACGTCGATGTTTCTCTCTCTCTCTTCCTCTCTCACCCTCCTACTCTATCTGAACAAAAAATGGAAAAATGTCCTCGGGTGAGGATAAAGAAAAAAAGAGGGCAAATTTCTTTAAAAGAAAATTGTATTTTAAGATGAGACATGGGATAATTTCAAATTATTTAATTACTGTAGAGGATTTTAATCTTTCAGCTTCTCTCAGGTCCTAGAGCAATAAAAAAAATCAGGAAGTTGGGCAAGCCATTGTCTGTAATCTCTGAAGAAAAGTGAACCTTCAGGGATTCAGTGGAAGATGGGTGAAAAGCAAAGCGATCCAAAGAGGAGAAGGAGGAGCTCCAGAAATTACATACCACAAAAATTAGTACATCAAGAGAAAGAAGTGGTGACAAGAAGCTAGAGTAGCTTCTTAAAGAAGAAGTCAAATAAAAAGATGCTCATTTTGCCCTGGCCGGTTTGGCTCAGCGTTTGGAGCGTCGGCCTGTGGTCCAGAGAGACCCGGGTTCGGTTTCTGCTAAGGGTGCGTACCTCGGTTGCAGTTTGTCCCTGGCCCTGGATGGGTTGTGTGGGTGACAACCACTCGATATGTCCCTTTCACTTCGATATTTCTCTCTCTCTCTCTCCCTCCCATTCTATCTGAACAAAAAATGGAAAAATGTGCTTGGGTGAGGATAAAAAAATTTTTTTTAAATAAATAAAAAGATGCTCATTTTTACTTAAAAACATGACTTGTTTGTTGTGGATCAATGTTAGCTTAATCATTCGTCATTAATGCCATCAATGTTTTTCATATGTCCTCAATGAATACTCAAAGACCAGGCTTCCATCATTCTGTTTAATATCTTTTTTTTTTGGTACGCACCCCTAGTGGGAACCAAACCCAGTACTCTCTGGTCTGCAGGCCAACGCTCTAACCACTGAACAAAACCGCCAGGGCCAGTTTAATATCTTAAAGTGAGGCTTCAGTTTAAAAATGCTCTTTTAGCCCTGGCCAGTTTGGCTCAGTGGTTAGAGCGTCGACCTGCGGTCCTGAGAGACCCGGGTCCCTTCCCGCTAAGGGCGCATACCTCGGTTGCAGTTTGTCCCCGGCCCTGGTTGGTTCTGCGGGTGGCAGCCACTCAGTGTATTCATTTCACATCGATGTTTCTCTCTCTCTATCTCTCTCTCTGTTCCTTTCTCTCCCTCCCACTCTACCTGAACAAAAAATGGAAAAATGTCCTCGGGTGAGGATAAAAAAAAAAAAACACAAAAAAACGCTCTTTTAACACATTCTCCAGATCTTGAACAAGATGCACAAAATAGGTTTATTACTTTCCTCTCACGAGCACTCAGTATTTAATATATGTTCTTCCAATTAACTGTTTGCATTGTTGCCTCATATTAATTTTGTAGAATCTTTCCCGATCCTTTTTAAAAATATCTTCTAAGCCTTTTCTTTAATAATTCATTGACCCTAAAGCTATCAGATATTTGAAGACCATGGCCACAATTTTAATATTGTAAATTCATCATTCAAATTTAATCAGTATCTTGAATGTACAATGCACTTTGTGTAAATAAAAATATACTATTAATAAATATAATACAATTCAAAATTTGACATAAATGTGTGATAAATTTTAACCCATATTATATAAGGAGAGTTATGAATATTTTACCTACAGTTAATTGATTGTGATATTGGTCAATTACTAGTTATATATGGTCTAAATTTAAATGAATTCCATCTAGTTTTACGTCTTAATTAAATAATTTGCATATATTAAACTTTTTTATAGTATAATGACTGCCATTTTACTAAAATTTCAAGGACATATTTTTAATATAATGCAGTTTGTTTTTTTTTACTTTAGGCTGTATTAAAATTTTTTATTTGCCCTGGCCGGTTTGGCTCAGCGGTTAGAGCGTCGGCATGCGGTCCAGAGAGACCCGGGTTCGGTTCTCGCTAAGGGCATGTACCTCGGTTGCAGTTTGTCCCCGGCCCTGGTGGGGTTGTGAGGGTGGCAACCACTCGATGTATCCCTTTCACGTCGATGTTTCTCTCTCTCTCTCTCTCTCTCTCTCTCCCCCACTCTATCTGAACAAAATATCAAAAAAAAATAAAATAAAAAATAAATAAATAAATAAAATTTTTATTTATATTGTCAACACTGTCTTGATAGAAGAACTAGAAATAATGAAATATTTGCTTTATTTAAAAACAATAGGTTTTGAGGTAAAGGGTACTATACATATACTTGGTCTGTTTGAATAAGTAACTTTAGGAATTTAAGTATTCATTTAAATACCTTACAGACCTCAAGAAGAACAAACTACATTTTCCTTTTTAAGCCCAGAGACTAGTTTAAAGGATGTCGGTTTATGTTTATATATAAACATTCTCTGAAGCTCCCATTTTAGCAGGAAGCTAAATAAAAGAAGTTTAAGTTTTCCCAGTACTCATGGGCATTTACTTCATAGCCCTTTTCTCTAGAGATAAGTATAGGTCTCACCTCAAGTGTAGGAAGACATGCATATGAGGTATGATTTAAAGGGCTAAAAAACATCTCTTCTCTCTCTGAAATGCTTCACTATGTTTTGTCATATTGCCTAATAATGTCACCTTAGAGACCTATCTTTTTGAGATAATAGAATGCAGATGTCTCTGAAAGGGTGTTTTCTGCTTTAGACATATTCATATGGCTACTTCTGAACAAAATACACTCATTGCAAGATAAACAGAAGATTGCCATTTAACAAATCCCTAGATTATGTGCTATACCAAATGTTGCTTAGCAATTTCCATGATTTTCTCAGTCTAGTGTATAAGAATAAAGAGATTAAACATCAAGGGGATATGGGTATGTTACATAAAGTTGTACAGTTGGTATTTATTCTGTGTTTCTAGTCTCTCTATTGATTTATAACAAAGGAAATGGAATGTTAATAAAGGGTGTAGTAGGGTGGGTACTACTTTAGTTGGGTGGTATGGAAAAGCCTTTTCTAGGAGGTGATTTTTCTAAAGAACTTTACATTTTATTTTTTAATTCCAGTCTACATTCACCATTATTTTGTATTAGTTTCAGGGGTACAGTGTAATAGCTAGACAATCATACACTTTACAAGGTGTTCCCCCTGATATTTCCGGTACCCACCTGGCACCACACATAACCATTATAATATTGACTATAATCCCTATACTGCACTTTACATCCTTATAACTATCCTACAGCTGCCAATCTGTACTTCCCAGTCACTTCACTTCTCTTCACCCAGACTTCCAACCCCCTCTCCTCCAGCAGCCATCACTTTGTTCCGTGTGTCAGTGAATCCACTTTAATTCTGTTTGTTTGTTTTTTAGACTCCACATATAAGTGAAATCATATGGTATTTGTTTTCCTGTGACTTATTCCACTTAACATAATATCCTCTGGTTCCATCCATGTTGTTGCAAATAGTAAGGTTTTATTCTTTTTTATGGTGGAGTAATATTCCATGTGGAGTAATATTACATGGTATATATGTACAACTTTTTTTTTTAAATCCTCACCCAAGGATATTTTTACATTTATCTTCAGATAGAGTAGGGGAGAGAAACATCGATGTATCAACTGGTTGCCTCCCACACAACCCAACCAGGGCCGGGGACTGAACCGCAACCAAGGTACGTACTCTTGACCGGAATTGAACCCATGACTCTGGTCCACAGGCTGATGCTCTAACAATTGAGCCAAACCAGCCAGGGCTATAGCACAACTTTTTATCCCCTCTTCTATTCATGGGCACTTGGGTTGCGTTCATAGTTTAGCTATTGTAAATAATGCTACAATGAACATAGGGGTGCATATATCCTTTCTAATTATGTTGTGGGGTTTCTAAAGATATGTACCCAGAAGTGGAATCACTGGGTCATAAGGCAGTTCCATTTTAAATTTTTTGAGGACCCTCCATACTGTTTTCCGTAGTTGCTGCACCAATCTGCATTCCCAACAACAGTGCAACAGGGATCCCTTTTTTCCACATTCTAGCCACACTTGTTTTGTTTGTATATTTATTGATGATAGCCACTCTGACAGGTATAAGGTGATATCTCATTATGGTTTTAATTTGCATTTCTCTGATGATTAGTGACCTTGAGCATCATTTCATATGTATGTCTATTGGCCATCTGTATCTTTTCTTTGGAGAAGTATCTATTCAGGTCCTCTGCCCTTTTTTAATTACATTCTTTGCTTTTTGGTGTCGAGTAGAATGAGTTCTTTATAAATTTTGGAAATTAACCACTTACCAGATTTATCATCCACAAATATCTTCTCCCATTCAGTAGGTTATCTTCATTTTGTTTTTTTATATATATATTTTTTATCCTCACCCGAGGATATTTTTCCATTTTTTGTACAGATAGAATGGGAGGGGGAGAGAGGAAAGGAGAGAGAGTGAGAAACATTGACATGAAGGGACACATCGAGTGGCTGCCACCCGCACGACCAACCAGGGCCAGGGACAAACTGCAACCGAAGTACGTGCCCTTAGCGGGAACCGAACCCGGGTCTCTCCGGACCGCAGGCCGACGCTCTAACCGCTGAGCCAAACTGGCCAGGGCTCATCTTCATTTTGTTGATGGTTTCCTCTGCTGTGCAAAAACTTTTTAATTTAATGTAATCCCATTTGTTTATTTTTCTTTTGTTCCCCTAACCCAAGAAGATGTATCAGAAAGAAATATTGCTAAGAGAAATGTTAGAGATTTTACTGCCTATGTTTTCTTCTAGCAGTTTATTCTTGTATGTGGTGTAAGAAGGTAGTCTAGTTTCCTTTATTTGAATGTATCTTTCCAATTTTTCCAACAGCATTTATTAAATAGACTATCTTTATCCCATTGTATGTTCTTGCCCCAGGAGATAATTTCTAAGCCAAGATTTAAATGAGGAACAATATTCAATTGTGTAAAAATCTGGGGGAAGGACTTTTCAGGTAGAGGAAAGGGAAGTATCTAGGTCCTGAGGTGGTAAGGAACTTGACATGTCAAAGTAATTTTCACTTCGATTAATTTATACATTCAAATTATACTACCCCATAGGTTAGTCTGTAAGACCTTTCACAGATTAGACCCTGCTTAAAATTTAATTCTCCCCTGACACCTTCTCACCGTGTGTGCACCATGCTAATCCATGCCTCTGTGACTTTGGATGTGCTGTTTCTTTGACTGTCTGTCATGATTGTCATTCATTTGTTCTTGCCTGATAAACTGACTCATCTTTTAAACTTCACCACAAGCATTCCCTCTTTTAGGAAGCATTCTCTTCTCTCTTACCCATCATTTATAGCATTACTCAATCTTTGTGCTACTGTTGTCTTGTGCACTTGATGCACTGCTTTGCAATTACTAATTTACATATCTGCTTTTATCACTGCTGAGTGTCTTTAGGACAGAAACCTTTTTAATTCATCCCTCGGTACATATGGACTAGAATAGTAGTATTATATAATATTGCTGTATAGTAGATGCACAATAAAGCATTGTTAGATAAATGATTGAATGGATATATTTTTGTTGTTATGACTTAACTAATGGAAGGAACATTTGTCTTCAGAACAATTTTTATGATATATTTATTCAAGTTAGTAGCTATAAACTAACTCTACACTATAGCTATATTCTATAGCCAGTAGAATGTTTATCATTATTTCATTTTGAAAAATTAAATGTTTAAATGTGATAACTCATATTTAATGCAAACTATCCTCGTGGAAACATTGTGAAAAGATTGAGTAATTTTTGACATACTGTTTATAATTCAGTTTTACTATTATCATTATTTATGATGGATTTTCAGTCTATTATTTATATTTAAATATTTTTTCTTTATTGATTTTAGAGGGAGAGGGAGAGAGACAGAAACTTCAAGAGAATATCAATTGGCCGCCTCCTGCATGCCCACCCCCACCGGGGATCAGGCCCACAACCTGGGCATGTGCCTTGACTGAGAATCAAACTGGGGACCTCTTGGTGCATGGGTTGATGCTCAACCACTGGCCATACCAGCCGGGCTCAGTTTACTTTTAAATATGCTGACCAGTTAGTACTTAGTGAAAACATGATTTAATAGCATGTTTTCTGTAGTTTATCTTTTTAAGTTAGAGTACTGAGAGTTGAGACGTTCATTATATTTTATTTACCAGAACTGACTGTTCTTTTTTTTTCTTTATCCTCACTCGACTTTTTTTGTGTGCATTTATCTTCAGATAGAGCAGGAGGGAGAGAGAGAGAGAGACATCAATGTGAGAGAGACACATTGAGTGATTGCCACCCACACAACCCCAACCAGGGCTGGGGACAAACTGCAACCAAGGTATGTGCCCTTAGCGGGAACCATACCGGGGACTCTCCCTTCCGCAGGCCTACGCTTTAATCACTGAGCCAGACCGGCTAGGATTGACTGTTGTTAACTTGGAACCTCAGGGCTTTTCCTAAGTGCCTGGTCAAAGTAAAATAATTGAATAAGGAGCTGGGAGCAGAAACTATGGGAGATGCAGCAAGAGAAATGGGAAGAGGATATGGACCTTTTGGTAGGCCAAGTCAAAGGTCGTTTCTCTCAGGGAACAATGACAGCATCGTATTTTAATAGATGTCAAAGAGATAGCATTCAAGTAAAGTTGTAGAATTGGAAATACATACTTGAAGCTTTTTTTCTCCAGTAAGTTCTCAATATGTTGGCATTTGCTCAGAGTCTAAGGAGATGATTGTGTAAGTGATTAGCATTTGTTCTAGGCCTTATCTGTAGTCAGGGAGAGGATTTTACCCTGCATGTTTTTAAGTCATTCCTGGTAGAATTTCATAATACAGATTTAATGAATGAACTAAACTAATGAATAAATGTATAAGCCTTTACATTTAATCCTAGATATTGTTTTAAAATTTTGAGTTGGGCCCTGGACAATTTGGCTCAGCGGTTAGAGTGTCGGCCTGAGGTCCAGACAGACCTGGGTTCAGTTCCTGCTAAGGACATGTACCTCGGTTGCAGTTTGTCCCCAGCCCCGGTTGGGGTCATGTGGGTGGCAGCCTGTCATGTGTCTCTCTTGCATCCATGTTTCTCTCTCTTTACCTCCTTCGCTCCCCCTCCCCCTCTCTATCTGAAGATAAATGCAAAAATGTTCTCGGATGAGGATAAAAAAAATTAAAAATCAAATAAAATTTTGAATCGGTAGGAAAACTTAGATTGTCATATAATCTAATGAGTTAGGATTTACTACTAACATTTTTTATTTTAATGTTCAAATTGTCACAGATTTGGTCTGCAGGGGATCCTTCGAGATGCTTCATTTATCCCTTTGACATGCCCTGATTATTTAAACACTTCCTTGTTTCATGATATATATATTTCCAAACTTACCTTGTTATTTCTCTTCCCCAGATCTGGGATCTGTCTGTCCTCCCCATGGAACCCTGTTCCTTTTAGTGAAGAATGACATTTAGAAACCAAGATATGGTAATTTGCTTGTTTATTGCTATTGGTGGGCCACTACTAATAAGCCCTTTTGGTGGACAGAGATAGGAGATATATATAGAGATATTTCAAAAGTATTTATGTGTAATATATTAACTACATAAGAAAAGATAAATGTTGGCATGTTATGAACAACACAGTAGCATTTTTGAAGGGAAAATATGTGTTACACACATAATGTGGGCCTACAAAATAATAATATTGATCTTGAGCAAAGCACACCAAATGGATTTAATAGTTAAACGTGATATATCTTAGATGTTGGAGGGAGACATTTTCTAGAAATGTCACCTAGATGTTATAGAGTAGACCCTTGTGGTATTGTTTTGGATCTGTTAGACTAGAAGAATAAGATCAGGACAAAAGCTTGTCCTAATTCTTCCCAACACTTTTAACAGGATGGCGAAAGCATATTAAGCATTTGTTACACCCAGAATCTTCAATGTGTATTTATGAGAGAAGTATTAACAAACCAGGAAGTAGTGGCACTATCTACTTGGGAACAATACTAATCTGTTCCCTTTGGATAAATACAGTTGCTTGCTACAGCGGCAATACCAGTCATTTCCTTTAGCAATATTTTCACTATCATTTGACTACCAACATGGACAACTTGTTCAAAGAAGATGAGGAGTTGTGCCCTTCAAAATAATCAGGATTTGCATCATAAAAGCCCTATGAATATGTTTTCAAATTCTTACAGAGTTTTCTCCCAGCATTTCAAGCAGGACTTTTTTTCTAGTGGTCTGTTTCTCCCCTATTATATTGAAAACCAGAGCTTCTCTACTTGGTTTACCAATCTCAAAGATTTATTTAATAGAAGCAGAAGCTTATTTTTACTAGTTTATTATATTTATCTAGAAAAATATAGTTTAATAATTTAAAGTTTGTTTTATGTAGTATAATAAACAGATTCCTATTATAGTGCTACATCATATACACATTTGCTCTCTATTGCATTGTAATAATATAGTGAGCTTAAACTAATGAAGTATATTTATACATATATATTATATTATTTATTTCAGAAATCACAAAAAAGAAAGTACCTGAAGAAGCCACAGCTGTGATAATATTAAAAAAAGAATACAACAATTTGACCAGTCTGAAGGCAAGGTTAACAATTATTGAACTAAAATGTGGTATACACTATATGTATTGTATTTTTATTTGATCATCTAAACAATATAATTGCTAGAGCTGTTTACCATTTTAAAAAAGAAGAAATTTATATTAGTGCATTGTTAAACTTGGTCAACTTTGTGTGACTAATACATTATGGAAATTGAATTCAAACCCACACATTTGACACTGAATCCCACCTCTTTTTTTTTATCCTCACCCGAGGACATTTTTCCATTTTTTGTTCAGATAGAGTGAGAGGGAGGGAGGGAGGGAGGGGGAAGGAGAGAGAGAGAGAGAGAGAGAAACACATCCACGTGAAAGGGACACATCAGTGGCTGCCACCCACACAACCCAACCAGAGCCAGGGACAAACTGCATCCGAGGTACGTGCCCTTAGTGGAAACTGAACCCGGGTCTCTCTGGACCGCAGGCCAATGCTCTAACCGCTGAGCCAAACTGGCCAGGGCTGAATCCCACCTCTTTTGAGTTTGTTCATCACATAAGGATTTGGTCTGCCCCTTTTCAGTAACAACTTACGCAGCTGATTCTTTGTGTTTTCTTCTTAAATAGAAGGATGTTGACTTTCTTAACAATCTGCAATGTTTTAACAATCAATAAATGTGTCCACCATACATCATAGTTTTTTAATGTTCTATATTCATAATTTTAAGTTAACTATGACTCAGGATGCTTTAAACTTTAATTTCATTAATTAAAACATCTGTGTACATTGAAAAATATAAGTTGTAATGATACCATAGAAGTCTTTTTTTTTTAAGTAATTTAAAGTATAACTGAAAATGGACCAAAGGTACTTGGAGAAGCTGTGAACCACACATATGTGGCTGAAAGCTAGCCTGGAATCATCTTAAATTACTTGATCCAAAAGGGCTGCATAACAGACAGTAGGATCTCAACAGAGAGAGTCTGGGGAGATATGGACTGCTGAGATCCAAATCCCAGTCAGGTGCAGGTGCGAGATGCCTACCAATGAATGTGGAGAGGAATAAATGGTCTGAAGAACCCTCTAAGGAACTAAACTCCCTGCAAAGGAAAAAGAGCAAGATGTGACACTTGCCAAAGCAGAGCGCGATGATCTCAGCTCACAATACCAGCATGCAGGAGCTCTCCTTTGTCCTCACTCTCCTCTCTTCACCTTCTTTAACCCTGGCATGGTCAGAAACACTGCACATTAACAAGGAGGACAGGAAGAGAGAGAAGTTGGGAACATGGAGTTTCTATCTAAGCCATACTTTATGCTGCAAGCCTGCCTTCTGTTGCATAGCTGATTAGGTGAGTGCGGAAGCTTTAATTTTTAATGAAGCTTGAAGTTTTTGTTATTACTGTAGCTACACCTATCAGTTTCAGAAGTGAAATAGTTTAAGTGACAAAAGTACCAGGAGGATTTATTATTTAAAAGAGCTATGGGGGACCAACCAAGATTTTATCTCAGGGAAGGAGAAGAATTACCCCATAGAGCATACTGCAAGGGACATTATGAGAAAAAAAGAAAGTTATTTGATTATTTCATTTTGCCAGTTTGTTTCCTTCAGAATATCATATTTCAAAAAAATGTGCATTTATCTATATGTGTGCATGTATCATATGATGCACATTTTATAGTTTTCTTGATTTTAAAAAAATTCTTATTTGGTTATTCTCTTAAATTCATTTCTATATATTCTTTCAAAATGCTAAAGCTATAAGCAAATAAGGGTAAAGTGCTTATATGCAAGATTCTACATGTATTTATAATTGATAAAAATCATATTTTATCTAAACCCCATGTGTCATGTGATATATTTGACATACTATCATACTTCTATGTGCCTGTTTATAAAACACAAATCCACTCAAATCAACAGGACCAGAATTAGATTTGAAAAAATGTATTCAATAAGATGTGTAAGATGAGGCAGAATTAATTCTAATTGAGTTCATAGAGGATTTGAAACTAGATGTAAATCTGTAATATCATATTACTTTAGATATGAATTAATATTAGATTTGCATTTGCAAAAAGGTATTATGTTTATCTCTGAGTACTATTTAGACAGAACATTAGAACAGATATCCTATCCCTACTTTCTCTTCTCCTTCCCACCACCTAAATGTCATTGAAAAACCTATCCATCTTGATTATCAACATTAAAGAGTAGTTTTGAGGAATGCAGAGGACCTAAGATTTACATTTTAGTGTAAGATAGAATACAATTAAGAAATCTTATAAGTGCAGAAAACTGATAAGAGGTAACACTTACAATACCTTGAAAAACTGATTTTTCCAATACTGAATTTTAGATATTAAAGGCATCAAAGACATAAAAAACACAATGTAATTTATTTAATAAGCATTCCATATTTAGCTTAAAGAATTTATTTAGGCCCTGGCCAGTTTGGCTCAGCGGTTAGAGCGTCCGCCTGCGGTCCGGAGAGATCCGGGTTCAGTTCCCGCTAAGGGCACGTACTTCGGTTGCAGTTTGTCCCCGGCCCTGGTTGGTCGTGCGGGTGGCAGCCACTCAATGTGTCCCTTCACGTCGATGTTTCTCTCTCTCTCTCCCTTCCTCTCTCTCCCTCTCACTCTATCTGTACAAAAAATGGAAAAATATCCTCGGGTGAAGATAAAAAAAAAAAGAAGAAGAATTTATTTAGGACATAGTATTCTATCAGTCTGTGGGGATTAATGTTATTTAAAACACATATTGAACATTTTCAGAATTTAGGTTCTACGATCTAGAATTTAGATGTTGTCAAAAGGATATTAGTATTGGTCATAGCGTGGACCCTAAAGCCACCATTTAAATGATGTATATATGATTATGCTAGTAAGCAAAATCCATTAATGTCCTATAATGATCTCATTTTCACTAGTATAATGCAGGATAAAGTATATAAAATATTTATAATATTTCATTGTTAACAATGACTATTCATGAAAAAAACTCTCAAGAATATGATAATGAAGTTATTGATACTCAGCGTTACTCTGAAAATTTACTTAAAAATACTGGTTGTAATTCAATGCATCATTAAACACCCCTAATCTCCTACCCGAGAGCTATTCTCCACTACCTTTTTACTAACAGAACCTTTTTTCTTCAGATTGACCACGATCCCAGATAAAATACTTACTTTCTCAGGAATGTCCATGTAACAAAAGTATAGGCAATGTGATAAAAGTATGGTTCTGCTGGATACTCCTGGGAATATTTTTGTTTTTCTAATACAGACACGCTTTTTGTGCCTTTCTCTTTTTCTAACCTAAATAGCACAGCTAAAGAGGGAGACGCCATCTTGCCTCCACGATTTGACAAGTACGAAGATCAAAGCTTCACTATGAGGATGATGGAGAAAATGATAAGAGGGGGCCTAGATTCACTTCCTTCAAACTTCTTGTTATGTGAGGAAAATAAAATGCTGTTATAAGTAAGGTTAAGCTACAGAGATGGGCTTCTATTCCTGTACTGAAATACATCACAGTTCATACAATATACATAAAATTGGTAAAAGTATTCATTTTAAAGGCTTAATCTGAGAGACTCATGAAACCTAACACAATTAAATCTCAAAAAATCATAGCTCTTTAATTCATTGGGATTTTGAATTGCTCTTTCATAGTCTTTTAGTTACCAAACTATTAAATACATTTCAACTTTCAAAGTTGTGAATAATGCAGATGAATCCTGTTAATTTCTCAGTGTGAGTATGGTTGTGTGTGTATGTGAAGATGTGTATGTATATGCACATGTATTCAAGGAGACTGAAGAGTGATTATTTCTTGGGATACTCAATGTTAGTTATTTCCAACTCATTTTTCAAATCTCTCCACGCAAGTTCTACTCCTTGTGGAATAACTGAAACTCTGCTCTCACATTTGCTTCTCAAGTTTCTGCCAGTACTTACTATTCAGTGTATCAATTCCTTTGGTGCATAAATTAAGATCCCTGGGTGGGCCCTGAAGACAGTCCATAAGTAATGCACTGCTGAGTGAGCACCAACTTCTCTCAGAAGCTTCGTTGGTGATGGCAGCACTCCACAACCTGTGGCTTATGGTGAGGCTAGGGCATAGCACTTAATCATTAGAGAAAGGTGGATATAATTACCAGCTTGCCATCAAGTTGCCTTGACCTTCAAGGATTTTTGGTAATAACTAACAGGTCATGGTGTTCTTAGATACGAGGTAGATGGGCAAATGCCTATGACAAAGGGAGAGAAATTTTAAAAAATAATAACAGTAATAGGCAGAAGGCTCACATCAGCTGCTAAAAAGGGAACTTGCGGCTCATCCATTTTCAGAATTCTCAGATTCAGAACTCATTGCCTGAAGTGCATGGTTCTTTCGAGAAAAAATTCTGCGATGCCACATGAAATGGATATAGTAAGTTTTCTCTCAATGGCTTTCCAAAGGAACCTGGAACCATTTCCAGAGTAACGCAACACAGAGGAATGGGAAAACCCAGACATTTCTAAGGCTGTGAGAAGGTCTGAGCTGACACGAATGACATGGAATTCGAAACACCACCACGATTCTATGGTCAAATGGGATATTGAGGAGTTTGGCTCAAGTCCATTTCACAGTATATCCAAGTATCTTTGGGTCTAACCTATGGTTACTTCTTGGTCCTCATGTGTGTTATCGAGAGAGAAATACTTAGCAGCTGGTAGAACCTGGATACATGGCCTGTGGAATAAGAGCCACTAGAGCAGTGGTTCTCAACCTTCTAATGCCAAGACTCTTGAATACAGTTCATGTTGTGGTGACCTCCAACCATAAAATTATTTTTGTTGCTACTTCATAACTGTAATTTTGCTACTATTATGTTTCAGGCGACCCCTGTAAAAGGGTCATTCGACCCCCAAAGGGGTTGTGACCCACAGGTTGAGAACCGCTGCACTAG
This sequence comes from Molossus molossus, assembly GCF_014108415.1. Classification (NCBI taxonomy): domain Eukaryota; kingdom Metazoa; phylum Chordata; class Mammalia; order Chiroptera; family Molossidae; genus Molossus; species Molossus molossus. Next base: position 45,394,294 of record NW_023425401.1, read on the forward strand.
AGCATCCAGAGCCAAGTGGAAACCCTGAAACCACACTCCTACCCTGAGGAAAATTTTCAGTCAGAAGTAATGCCATATTATGGGAAGAACTGTTGAGATCAATGCCACTATCAAAGACTTAGAAGATATAGGGGTGATGGTTCACACATTTCCATGCAATTCATTTATGTAATATCCTGCAAAAATGAAATGAATCTTGGCAGATGTATATATTACTATAAATTTATCCAAGTGCCAGTCCCAATCCCAGCTGCTGTGTCACACCATCTGCCACAGAAATTACTATTAGGGCTACCACTCGGTTGTTATAGGACTGGTAATCTTACAGATAGATATTTTTTCAATTCTTTTCACTAAGAATGATCATATTTCTTATTCGTATGGTAAGAGCAGAAGTTCACATGTACTCTCTAGCTCAGGGATATGCTAACTGTCCTCTCTCACAGTTGAGAATTCAGGTCTCTTGATCATCTTGACAATTAAAGAACATACTAGACTATGATGACATCATGATAATCTGACTTGTGAGCAGTGGAAAGTACGCTACATATCCTACCTAGTAAGACACGTATGTCAGAGGGTGGGAGATAAGCTTCATGAATTTTCAGGGGATTGCCACAGTTTTAGAAGCCCAGTGGTCTGTGCCATGCTGCAGCATTCCTTCTAAGACTAAAATTTTGTACCTGGCACCTGAACCCCCTGATACAGGCACAGTGTTTGATGGGTCTCTTCTGATTTTGGAGGTAGCATACACTGAACTTGATAACACTGCTCTGACCCATGTATTGGTGATAAAGAAGCTATGCATTTTCAGTGAGGCCCTAAGAAAGAGAGGATTCTGCAGAAGATGTAGCCTAAGGTGCCTAGTCACTTGGGCCTTATGACTCAGCATATATGACAAAGTTAGACATATCTATTAAAGGGAATATTTGCTGTGCAAAGTCTCATAAATTTCTAGGGTTGGGAGGAAGATCATAATCTCAGTCAGAGAACTAGTCTTATTTTTGTCAGACATTCCTGCCATGATATTGGATCCTACTAGAAACTGATAGCCTGATCATGAGATGGTAAGTAACTATGCCACTGAGATTTGCTTCCTGAGCTGGATATCATCTGATCCATCGTTTCATAATGTTAGGCCAATGCAGAAAAAGCATTTGAATTGAGCATATCCCAAAACTACTAATAAATTACACACACAGATGGCCAGACTTTCATGTCACTTACTTCTGCTAAAATGATACTTTTATCTCAATTTACATCTTTGGCCTTGGGTTATTCCCAACAATCAACTGACACAGAAGAAAAGAATTTATGCTAATGCAAAGATTGATTGGTGTGATATACCGATGTTAAACCAAACAGGACCGATGGGAATTTAAATATTGGTGGTGGTAATCAATCCTAGTTACGAAGATATGTGCTACAGCTGCTACACAATGAGGGTGAAGGAGCTGTGGTCTACAACCTGCTGACTAATGAGATTTTATCCCCATGATAACAGTAAATGGATAACTGCAGCAACCATGGTTAGAAAAAGTGTTTTAGTATCTATCTCTGTGTAAAATTTAGTGTCTTAAAACAAAAACAGTAAATTATTTTGTTTATGAATTTATAATTCCAGAAGAGCTCAACAGAGACATCTTACCTCTACCATATATGTATATGATATCTCTGGGGTCTCAGCTGGGATGATTTGAATACATAGGGACTGGAATAGCTAAGGGCTTCCCAGGCATCTCTCTCTAGTTATTTTCAGGGACTCATGTGAATCAAAACCTCTGAATGTGGTCTTTCTAGCATATTACCCTCAAGGTAGTTGGATGTCTTATATGGTGGCTCAGAGCAACAATAGTGAGTGTTCTAAAAGACCAAGGCAGAAGCTGCAATGCCCTTTATAACCTAGCTTTGGAAGTCATGCATGATCACTTCTGCCATATACTGTCAGTTACGCAGGGACAATTATAATTCAATGCATGTAATTTAGTACACCACACCAGAGCTTAAAAACTGAGAAATGTGGATCATTTGGGGTCTATATTGTAAGATGGCTGCCACCTACACACACACACATACACACAAAAGGAAAGTAAGGACTTACCCTAGGAGTAAAGTTCTGAGTCTCCCTACCAAGCAAGCCACTGAGACCATACGAAGAGATGACCAAGAGTAAAGGAAATGCAAAATGGATGGTGGAGGAGCAAGGTGATGAATATCAGGTATGACACTGGGACTAGTCCCAGCTGTAGCACCTTTGTTTCACTAACCCTCTTATCTTAAATAGGTGTGGTTCTTGCATTTGACAACCACGTTGAGAGACTCTGTAATTGGCCTTGTACTTTCTCTCTTAGGGAAGCAACAAAGACCATTTGTGCTCTAATAAAAACCATCGTATTCTAATTACAGTAAAATAAAACTAAACATTAATTTTTTTTTAATCTTCACCCAAGGAGATTTTTCTATTTATCTTCAGATGGAGTGGGAGGGAGAGAGAGAGAAACATAGACATGAGAGGGACACATCGACTGGTTGCCTCCCACATGACCCCAACCAGGGCTGGGGATGAACCATAACCAAGGTACGTGCTCTTGACTGGAATCGAACCCTCGACTCATTGGTCCGAGGGCCAATGCTCTAACTGCTAAGCCAAACCAGCCAACACTAAACATTAATTATTAATAAAAATTAAAAAAAAAAAAAAAAGTAGAAAGCTATAATACTAGCTCTCTCCCAGAGTCTCATTCAGTACATGGGCAGGTTAGAAGTTGACTAAGAACCTGAGGGAACAATGATGCAGATTTTTAGGGTTTTTTTCTCCCTTTTTTGTTCAAGTTTGTGTTTCCTCTGCCCAGTTAGACTTCCATTCTCTGTACTGTTTCTCTTTGCTATGGATTCAGAAGTACCTTAAGAAAGCAAGGGAGAATATGGGCATCAGTTCAGTTGTTTTCCTTCTCTTAAAAATTGTAGTCCTACCCTGGCCCATTTGACTCAGCGGTTAAAGCGTTGGCCTGCAGTTCAGAGAGACCCGGGTTTGGTTCCCGCTAAGGGTGGGTACCTCTGTTGCAGTTTGTCCCTGGCCCTGGTTGGGTTGTTCAGGTGGCAGCCACTCGATGTGTCCCTTTCACATCGATGTTTCTCTCTCTCTCTCTCTCTCTCTCTCTCTCTCTTCCTCTCTCTCCCGCCCACTCTATCTGAACAAAAATTGAAAAATGTCCTCAGGTGAGGATTAAAAAAAAAATTGTAGTCCTAGATTGGTTTGTCCAATGACTGCAGGTAGTTACTTTATTTATTTTTATTTTATTTTCTTTATTGATTTTAGAGAGAGAGGGGAAGAGATGGGGGAAAGAGATAGACACACCGATGAGACAGAACATTGATTGACTGCCTCCTGCATGTCCCCCACTGGGCATGTGCCTTGACCGGGAATTGAACCTCTCGGTGCATGGGTCAATGTTCAACCACTGAGCCACACGGGATGGGACAGATAGTTACTTTATATATGTTAATCAACATTTATATGTCTTTAAGGATAACAAGGTAAATCTAATAATACCAGTTAATATATCATGGCATTCTAAAACACTTTGCATATGTTGCTTTATATGTAACTATTCTCAAAAACAAAATTAGTACCCTGGCTGGTTTGGCTCAGCAGTTGGAGCATTGGCCTGTGGACCGGAGAGTCCCATGTTCGGTTCCCACTAAGGGCACGTACCTCTGTTGTGTGGTTTGTCCCCAGCCCCAGTGGGGTCGTGTGGGTGGCAACCATTCAATCTGTCTCTCTGACATGGAAGTTTCTCTCTCTTCCTCCCTTTTTCCCTCCCGCTCTATCTCAAGATAAATGCAAAAATGTCCTCAGGTGAGGATAAAAAAATATATATAAAAATTTGTTATTTCATGTGCTCTGTTGAATTTATAAGATGGTATCAGTGTTACAAATATTACTTTCTTTTTATAGTCACTTAATTTTTTGATTAATAATTAATTTTCAATATTAATTTTTTCTTTTATGTACAACTAGCAGGGCCTGGGACAAACTGCAACCGAGATACATGCCCTTAGCGGGAACCAAACCCAGGTCTCTCTGGACCGCAGGCTGACGCTCTAACCACTGATTCAAACCAGCCAGGGCTTATATATCCATTTCATTAGCATTCAACAGCTGTTACTCCAGTTCTTTGCTATAACAAAAAATGCTATGGTTAACATCCTTAATACACCTCCTCAAAGTAAGGTAACTATATACTCATAAATCATTTCAGTTTTACTTCTTTTTTCCCCCTTCAGTTGTGTTTTACTAGGTTCTATGGAAGGCACTGGATTTTTTATATTTACTCATGCTAAGTCTTTAATCTCAGGCTCTCATTTTAATCTTCGTCTTGTGACTGAATTGGAATCTGTGATGGACCACTCAGATCCTTGTTCAGAACCGGAGGGTCTGTTCATCCAGTGATGAGAAGTTATACTTGCAGACTGCCCCCGATAATCATCCATTTAGGAACTACTTTAGCTGGGGATAATTGTCTCACTCAAATTCACACTCCCTTCCCAGGACAGCCTGCATCCAGTGACTGGTCACCACAGGAATATTTGGTCCCAGCTTCTCTTCAGCTTCAGAGAAAAGCCTTTCTTGATACCATATCATAGCACTACCTATTCCTCTAACTCAAGCCAGTTTTCTTCCTTTCCTTCCTTTTCACAGTTGTTGACCTCAAGAATACGCCACAATCAACCTACCCAGTATCTCTTTCTTTTCTTCCTCTTTTTAATCCTCACATGAGGATATGTTTTCATTGATTTTTTTAAAGAGAGAGGAAGGGAGAGAGAGAAGCATCGATGTGAGAAACATCAATCAGTTGCCTCCTGTACATGCCTGACCAGGGATTGAACTCGCAACCTAGGCATGTGCCCTGACTGGGAATGGAACCCAAAACCTTTTGGTAAATGAGACAGCACTCCAGTCAACTGAGTCACCTGGCCAAGGCTCAGTATCTCTTATGATCCGCTTCCCAGAAACAAACTCTGTGTGTGACATTATTAATAGAAATTCTTATCCATGTTGTCCAATTCTTATATTAGTCAAAAGTTAAATTATGTTGGTTCTTCTCTTGTGATTTAGGCTTTTATATATAGCTTCAGTAAACTTAATCTATTCTTAACTTTATTGTTTACTTTCATATCTAGTTCTTTTATCCAATTGGGGCTATTTTATTTGTAATAAAATATTTGTAACTGGAGGTCCAATTTTATTTTCCTTAAATAACGAATCAAGTTTCTAGTCTCATTTACAAAAATATTTCATCATTTCTTCAAAGTTAAGTGATATATTCTCTATTATGTAACAAGTGTTCTAGTTCAGTCCTTATTCTTTTATTCTTTCCATCAATTAGTCGGACCCTCCTCTAGCACCACACTGATGATCTGTCATGTGGTTCTGTAATCTTCATTAATATCTAATAGTATGTTTCCTTTCTTTATATTTTTTGAAAATTACTTTAACAATTCATGGAAATTTGTCTTCTGTATAAATTCTGGAATAAATCTGTCAAATTCCTAAAATATGTTTGTTGTGTTGAATTGAATAGCAATGAATTTATAGATTAATTTGACAATAATTAAAACTTCAAAATTATATTCATTGTATTCATGAGTGTATTACATTTCTCTATTCATTCAGATCTACTTTGATATCTTCTAATAGAATTTTTAAAAATCTCTATAAGCCTCTCATGCTATCTTTATTAAACCTCTCATGCTAGATTATTTCATAGGCAATTGGTAGCTTTGGTTGTTATCACAAATGGCATCAGTTATCCATTTCGTTTTCTAGTTACTTATTGCCAGTGAAGAGAACTTGTTGAATATACTTGAAGAATGATTTGCTGAGATGAAAGATAAGACTGAAGAACTCTTTCAGAAGGCATTAGCAGGAAATAAAGAGATGGAATGAATTTTTAAAAGTATAAAGATATAAAGACTAATAATAGAAATGTCAACAGCCATCGAGAAGGAAAAACAAGATACGTATATAAAGTATTTGAAAAAAAAAAACACCTGATAACTTGTTAAAATTAATGAAAGATGTAAGACCCATTTAAAGGGCACATAAATAACTAAATGGGAGAGGTAAGTGGAAAAATTCTCATTTAGATACATTATAGTGGCTTTAAGATTATTTAAAAACAAAAGAAAACTACTATTTTCAGAGAGAAACAAACTTATCTTTTAGAGAGGAACTGTAACACAGTACCTGTTAGCTTTGACAATAGCAACACTAAAAGCAAGAAAGTTTTCAAGAAAAGTGTTTGAATCTAATATTGTATTCAGCTAAGCTTTATTTCAATGATAGAGAAATATATATATATATATATATATATATATATATATATATATTCTTCAGAGAGCCTAGCAACATGAAGAATCTCTTTTAAAAAGTTTTTAGAGGGTTAGCTTTTGAAAGGAAGAAATTTATTCCATAACCAAGAAATTGCTATGAAAGGAAGAAAACTGTAAAAAAACAAGGTAGAGTCTATTTATTTATAAATAAATCATTTGGTAAGTATAAAAATCCCAAACTAAACTTGGGATGAGACCAACATTATGGAAGTTGTGGGGGGAAGAGAGCAAGGTGGGAGAGGGAATTGTGTTAACATTTTGTCTTATTCAGAAGAGAAACATAGTTATTCAAAAGGTTATAAGTATTATCAGGGAAACACAAACAAAATATTAATCTGTTTAATTTCCCACTGTTTAGAACATTGCCTGGGATATAGACAATTGTCAAAAAAAATATGTTGAAAGAATATTAATAAATTAATGACTATAAAAATAACTAAAATGGAATGCATTTAGATAATTCGTAAGAAACATTCATTGAAATCAGAGAAATGGAAATTATAAAATCAAATAAATTGCAGTAGATAAAAAACATCTAATACAATAGTATTAAAATGATTTGTGGTAAAACTGACTAATCAATAGGTAAATAGGTAAAATTTAACAATCAGAAGACAGTGACTCTCAGATTGTACCAAAAATAAAAACTAGCAATGTTGTCTAAAATGCATTAGTTTAAAACACACACAATGAGATACAGAAAAATTGATAATGAAGGCATGGAAAATATCAACTAGAAATTTTAATATCAAAAAAATAAGTAAATAAAGGCTAAAGTGAGAACTATAATCAAAGAGTGATATTATATATGTATAAAAAAAAAGTAAACCAGAAAGATTGTTACCATCAATATGCAGCAAGAGTTTAGCCTTACAGTATAAAAAGCAGTAACTATTATCTGATATGGAGAGACACTGTAAATAAATACACATTTTATGGAAACACACATATGATGTATGGAAACAATAAAGGTAGAGACCATTTCAGTGGCACAATGAATAAATTTTATCTAACAGATATGTCTGGAACCTCATATTAAATGAACATAGAATGAGTATAGTTCTCAAATACATATGTGACATTCATTTATGATGGTATACATATCCCCAAAAGCTTCAAAAACTTTTCAAATAATTGACAACATACAATCTATATCCTGGAAAACAATGTAATAAAATTATAAATATTTAGGAAACAATTTCTAAAAACTAATATATCACCAATTACCCTTTGGTTTAAAACAGAAATTATATAGAAATTAAATTTTGAATTTTTACATTTAAGTGCTAATGAAACCACTGAGAGTCAAAACTTGTTTACTGCTGAAATGCTGATGAAAATTATTCCATTTACAAACATTAATCAGAATATATGAAAGGAAACAAATGAACCAACATCTCAATGAGCTAGAAAAAGAGCAACATAGTAATTCTGAAAAAGAAGAGAGAGTATATAATAAGGATCATAATAAAAACAACAACAAAAGTGAGGCTATAACTAGAGACTAAGAAAGAAACTTCTTGTGATACCAATTAGGTTAAAAGAAGAGAGAATATGCAAATATACAGAATGCATACAAGAAAATAACTAAAAATAAACAAAATTCTACAAGTGTATAGTGGGTAACTTTATATCAAAAACTTGAAAACAGATGAAATTGCTATTTTCTGGAAAAAAAACAATCAAAACTTTTCTTTCCCCATTTAAAAAAAAAAAGGACAAATGCTTTTAAAATATGTTTTCATTGAAATTTTTAGAGAGAGAGAAAGGGTGAGAGAGAGAGAAATATCGATGTCAGAGAGAAACAACTATTGGCTGCCTCCCGCACTCTTTGGGATGGAGCCCACAGTGCCCCGACCAGGAATCAAACCAGGACCTCTCAGTCCATGGGACGACGTTCATTCCACTGAGCCACACAGGCTGGGCTGCCAGATGCTTTTTCATATGAGTTCTGCAAGTTTTCAAGGAACATGAATCTCATACAATCCCACACCCCCACCCACAAATAAAACAGAAAAAGAGGAAAGTTGCCCAATTCATTTTATGAAGTTAATATAATCTAGGTGTCCAAAGTGGGTAATGACAGTACAGGAGAACTAAATTATTGGTCATTTTCTCTCATGAACATAAAAGCAAAATCCTCATACTAGCTAACTAAATTTAACAGTGCATTATAATAGACTGTGGTCAAGTAAAGTTAATCCAAGTTGTGTAGGGATTATTCATCTTGGAAATCTATTCATATAATTAATAACCACAACATTAAATTATCAAAGAAGAAAACATATATAATATTTTCACTTGGACAGAAAAGCATGCAAGATGATTTACTATATGGTAAAGACAAAAATTCTTAGCAAATGAAGAAAGAAAAGGTATTTTTCAAAAGGCTTTCTATGTAATATCTATAGTAAGCATCATATTTAATTGAGATGCCTGTTATCACCAGTATTGTTCACAAACACAAGGTCCTGGATAAAAGTTAAAACCACAAAATACTAAAACATAAGGAGGATAGGAAGGTTTCCATTACAATGGCAGTGTACTCAAATCCTCCTGCAACAATATCAAAATTATAACTAAACTATAAAACAACTATCATTCAGAACCACATGAAATCTAGCTGAACAGAAGTCCCACAACTAAGGATATAGAAAAGAAGCCATGTCTAGACTGGTAGGTGGGGTGGAGACGCAGAAGAGACTGATTCTATACCCATGTGTGGCAGTTAAAAATCATGTAGAAAAATCTTCATTGTAGAAGTACCCCTTGAGCCAGAGGTCCCAGCCACACACCAGCCCCCTCAGCCCAGGGTTCCAGTGCCAGAAAGAGGACTCCCTATCACTTCCATCTGTAAAGCAGCTTGAATTGTGGCTGAGAAGGATGGAGGGCTCTGGAGTCCCAAGCAGTTCCTTTTAAAGGGCCTTCACACAGACATACACCAATTCACTCACTCTCAGTTCCAGTGCTGGGGCACCAGGGACAAATGAGGAGGAACTAAGTCATCCAGCATCAGGGCAAGAGCTGAAGGGGCAATTTTCTCCCAGACAGAAGGACTGGCAGAAGCTATTTTTCTTATCCTGGGCCCTGTCCCCATAGAGGTGGCAGAAGGGCACCATTTCTGAATCTCCATCAACCTGGCTAGCAGAGTTAACCCTGCCCTGGTCATGCCCTAGGACCCCACCCCACCCAACTTTGTGGCCCAACCCAAGCCATTTCCTTTGGCTGTTTCCTACAAACAGCTCTTTGGGCTCATGGTTCAAACTTTCTTCAAGTCTCTCAAACAGCATCTGGGCTCAGTGTGCCCCAGGCCTGGCGCTCACAGGAGCCAGTCTTGGTTCACAGCTTAGGTTCCCCTGGGCACCTCCAAGCCCAGTAGAAGTAGCAGCCATCTTCAGATCACTTTGTAGCTCATGCCAGATGGTCCTGGGCAGGGCACAGATGGCAGCTGACATTTGCCTGCATCTCCTGGGAGGCCCTAGAGCCAGCACACCTGGTGAATAGCCTCAGACAATGTTGAAGTACTACCAAAACTCCTCCACAAGGGACCACTCAAGGGATGGACTTAGCAGGTACCAAAGTCCCACTGCTCTGTGGGGTGGGCCCATGCACAGCTGATCCTCCAGTTGTGGTCCCAGCCAGTTCTTATAGCTGATTAGCCTGAGGGTAAATCCCTTCACTGAGGTTCCAATAGCAACCAAAGCTCAATTCCAACAGAAGGGTGCACACAACCCACATGGTAGGGCAGGCAAACCTGGAGTGACCAGCTTGGGTAATTGGGGAGGCTATGCCACTGGGTCCTGCGGGACACCTACTAAGCCTGAGAGATATAGCAGCTCTACATAAGACAGAGAAACAAACACAGAGAGGCAGCCAAAATGAGGAGACTAAGAAGCATGTCCCAAATGAAACAACAAAACAAAACTCCAGAAAATGAACTAAACAAAATGGGGACAAGCAATCTACTAAATGCAGAGTTCAAAGCACTGATAATAAGGATGCTCAATGAACTTCAGGGAAGAGTAGATGAAATTAGTAAGAACTTTGAAAAAGAAATGGGAAACATAAAAACGGAGCTAGAAAATATTAAAAAGAACCAGTCAGAAGAATATGCTAACTAGAATGAAGAATACATTACAGGGAATAAAAAGTGGAGTAGATGAAGCAGAGGATCAAATCAGAGATTTGGAAGTTAAGGAAACAGAAAACACCCAATCAGAATGGAAAAAGAAAAAGGAACCCCCCAAAATGAGGATAGTATAAGGAGCCTTCTGGGACATCTTAAAGCATAACAACATTCATTCATATCATGTGGTGCCAGAAGGAGAAAAGAGAGAGCAAGGAATTGAAAACATATATATATAAAATAATGACAGAAAAATTCCCAAACCCCGTAAAGAAAACTCTAAGTCCTGGAAGCAAAGAGAGTTCCAAATAATATGAACCCAAAGAATCCCACACCAAGATATGTCATAATTAAAATGTGAAAAGTTAAAGACAAAGAGAGAATCGTAAAAGTAGCAAGAGAAAAGCAATTAGAAAAGCTCCCATAAGATTGTCAGCTGATTTCTCAAAAGAAACTTTGCAGGGGAGAAGGGAGTGGCAAGAAATATTGAAAGTGATAAAAAGCAAGGATATACAACCAAGATTACTTTACCCAGGAAAACTATCATTTAGAATTGAAGGACAGATGAAGACCTTCCCAGACAAGAAAAAGCTAAAGGAGTTCATTACCACCAAGTCAGTATTACAAGAAATATTAGAGAGCCCTGGCCAGTATTGCCCAGTTAGTTGAGCATTGTCTCATGCACCCAGAGGTTGCCAGTTTAATTCCCAGTCAGGGCACATGCCAGGGTTGTGGGCTTGATGTCCAGTATGGGGCATGCTGAAAGCAACCGATTGATGAGTCTCTCTCTGTCTTTGATGTTTCTTCTTCTCCCTTCCTCTCTCTCTCTCTAAAAAATAAAAAAATAAAAAAAAATGTTACAGGGTCTTCTTTAAAAAGAAGAAAAAATTAAAATATGATTAATAAAATAGCAATAAGTACATATCTATCAACAATTACTTTAAATACAAATTGGTTAAATGCTTTGATCAAAGACATATGGAGGGTGTAAATGGATAGCAAAATAAGACCCACATGCTATCTAAAAGAGACTCACTTTATATCAAAAGACACATAGACTGTAAAGGGATGGGAAAAGGTATTTCAGGAAAATGGAAACAAAGAAACAAAAAGTTGGGGTAGCAATACTTACACGAGAAACAATAGATCTAAAACACAAAATAAACAAGCAGAACAGAAACAGACTCTTAGATACAGAGAACATTTTGACAGTTGCCAGATGGGAGGGGTGCTGGGGGATGGATGACAGGGTGCAGGGATTAAGAAGTGCAAATTGGTAGTTACAGAACTGTCACCAGGATATAAAGCACAGCATAGGAAATATAGTCGATCATATCATAATAACTATGTATGGTGTAAGATGGGTATAGATATATCAGGGTGATCACTTAGTTATCTAATGTCTAATCACTGGGTTGTACATCTGAAACTAATACAATATTGTATGTCAGTTATAATTAAAATTTAAAAATTATCTAAAGTTTAAAAATATACAAATAGTAGGAAAAAGGTAAAAATAATCATAATATGAATATCTTCATGAAATTCTCCAGAGAATTTATAAATAAATTAACAATAATGTGGAAATTCAGTTAATTAAAGGGCTGATGAAATAATGTAATAAACACCCATGTAATCTCCAGCCCAGAAATACAATGTGGTATCATTTTGTAAATTTGTTTTGTTTTGTTTTCAAATAAAAAGGATATATTCACAAGAAAATCATTGCAGCATATTACATTAGAGCAAACAGAACAATCTCTTTTAGATTAAAATTTTGAAGCTCAAAAAGTCACTTAATCACTGTCTTCTCTGCAAAAATGTTTAATTAACTCAATCAATATTTTTCCCCCAAAAATATTCTAGAATAAAACACACTAATTTTTTTCTCATAATCACCATGTATTCGGGTACACATAAATGTAAATAAATATATGTCTTATTTGGGGGAAAAAAAGAATAATAATTTTACTTGAATCTGATTTATAGTTTTAAAAGATCAACATTGCAAAATATCAAAATTCCTTGCCCCCATCTCTGACCAGGATTGTTTAGATCTTCTCTAATAAGTTTCATATATATATATTTTAATTGATTTTAGAGAGAGGAAGGGAGAGAGAGAGAGAGAGAGAAACATAGATGAGAGAGAACATCGATTGGCCACCTCCTGCATGCCTCCCACTGGGGATTGGGCCCACAACCTGGGCATGTGCCCTGATTGGGATTCATACCGGTGACTTCTTGGTACCTGGGTCGATGCTCAACCACTGAGCCACACCGACTGGGCAATTTCATATATTTTAAATATAGTGTTAAACAAAAACTCAGATCCCTGGAAACTTGAGATGTAGCTGGCCATTCTAAATAAAAAAAAAATGGGCAAAGTCTAGAGCAGTGCTGCCCAACATAAATATAATTCCAGCCTTAAATATGAACCACATATGTAACTTTTTATTTTAGCAGTCATATTTAAAAATAAAAAGAAACAAAATTAATGTTAATAGCATATTTTAATCCAATCTATATAAAATTAGCATTTAACCAATAATCAGTATGAAAATTATTATTGAGACATTTTTTAATGCCAAAAATTTAGAAGTCTGTGTGAATTTTACACTGAGAAGATCATCTCAATTTATGCTATCCACATCTCAAGAAATCAAAAGCCATACATGGCTAATGACTACTGTATTGGATAGCACATGTCTAGAGAATGCATTGATTAATATGATATATTGATTAACATGATGCTAATCTGATGAGAGCAAATGCAAATATAGTTAAAAGAATTGTCAAGTTGTGTTCAGGCCTGAAATGTGTTTTTATGTGTAAAAAGAAACAAAGAAATTGTCAAGTGAGAATGAGCCTCAAAATTTAAACAGGAAAATGAAGGAAGTTCCTGATGGTGTGGTATTGGAAAGGACAGAATCTCATAGGTCTTGCAACTTTTATGTTCACTGAGGATATAAATTTAATTAATTGCAGAAAAATTAAATAAAATAAATTTATTAATAAAAGTTACTTAAGGAAGGGTTCACCTTAAGAGTAATATTTAGCTAAGATCATTCATAAATACAAGATTCTGCTTTGTCTCTATAAACCTCAATCCAGCTTTGTGATGTCTATTTACTTCTTCTTTTTTTTTTTTCTTCTTTATTGATTTTAGAGTGAGAGGAAGGGAGAGGGAGAGAGAGAGAAACATGGATGAGAGAGAACATTGACTGGCCACCTCCTGCATTAGGGATTTGGCCCAAAACATGGGCATGTGCTCTGACCAAGAATCGAACCGGCGACCTCTTGGTGCATGGGTCGACGCTCAACCACTGAGCCACACCAACTGGGCTCTGTTTGCTTCTTAGGGCAGTGATCTTTGGTAGTGAAATGTAGTCTAAAATGAAACACTAATTTTCATTCATTTACTTCCTAAATAGTGCCACAAATGAGCAGTAATCCATACCTCAAACTCCAGTGTGACCCTGTATCCTTCTATGCTTCTTGCTCTACCAGAGAAGTGTAGAATAGTCTGGGAGACTGAACTGGTAATGCTTTCTGAAAATAACTTGTAAGCAGGATATAGGATGGAGTGTGATCAGTAAAGAGGTATTTTGTAATCGTCTAATAATGAAGTGAAAGTGTCTAAACCCATGGGAAAAGGAAGGTATAGTAGTAAAGAAAGTTTTTTTTAAAAGAATAATCAGATAACACTGACTTATTTAATGTGGGTATTAGAAATATGGAAGAAGTCAAAGGTGATTTAATTAGAACCTAATATGTTATAACAATGGCACCACTGGTAGGAGGAGAACCTGTCTTAGATGACTGTACATACAAAGGTGGACTAGTGTAAATCATCAACACTTTATTGTTGCTTTATTACACTCTGTCTTTTCCTTTTGTATTGCAATGACAATAGACAAGAAAATGGATGTAATGTGGATATCTTGAGGTTACTTTTATTTGCCACCATAGCAGTGGGAGAAATTATAGGGGCATAGATTATAACACTCACGGTGTGCTGAACTTCCAGTTTGTGGTCCTTTTTATCCATTGTCTTAAACTTTCCCCATATACTCTCACTCTCTGACCTCTTATACACCTTTCACTCCACAAAGATGACAAAACTCTCTTATCATCCTTATATCGCATGTATATCTAAAATCTCCTACTGTCTCATTTACTAAGATTTGTTCTTCTTATAAACTGAAAAACCCATTTATGTGGATCTGATATAATAATTTTTACCATAATAGAACCACACAGCAAAATGTTCTTGAGTATATAAAACTTCTTTCATGGAACTCACTAGTTTTTTTCTTGTTTCATATGTTTTCCTAAATGTCTTATCTCCCTATATGTAAAAATCCTCCTCTACCTATTTTCACTTCCTACTCTCCTGATCATTACATACTAATGTCTGTTGTAATATTTAACTGGCATTTATAATGTTAGGATTAAATTAGAGGAGAGAAGTCAGAGATAATTTTAAGATTAATTTGCATATTTATTGTAGTCATTTGGGAAGATAATGAACAGAAAAGAGAGAAGATAAGTGCTCAGAGCTCAAGAAGAAAGTCAAGGATGAAACTTGAAGAATCTTGAATGCCCATGTTTTGTGGTATTTAAGAGGGGGAAGATCCCATGAAGGGAAGAGAGAGGAAAGGGAAGGGATAAAAGAATTACTGGGATGTTTTAATGCCATGCATAAGATGGGTGTTTCAGAAGGCGGTTATGGAATACACATCATTGATAACTTCTGACAAAGTGGTTTTAGTGGAATGTTGTGAAAGGAAACCACACAGGAAGTGGTTGAGGGTGAATGGTTGGTAGACAATTAGAGGCATCTGCTTGATATTTTATAAAAACTCATAGATCAGCTGTAGAAACCTCACAGACCACATTAATGTTCTCTTTTATCACAAAGAATAATTTGAAACTCTTCATACAACATTAGTCAGGAAACTGGGTTCTATTTTATTACAATCAATCTATTGCACAAGTTAAAGTAAGCTATTTTAACCACATTTGCTTTTTTACCTAAACTTATCCCAATACCTAATTAAAATAAAATTAGAAAGAAGTTTATGTACCAGTGAAAGAAAAGGCATTCAATTACCATTTAATGGCTATTTTTTCATTAAACTCATAAGTATATTTTAGAAATTCACGAGACTTTTATATAAATATTAACTAATCAAAAAAGTCTTAATCAGATGGTGAAAGCAGATTTTTCATTTTGGAAAATATGCTCATTTTAAAGTTATTGTGCAAAATATTCTCAAGAATCTCAGACAAGATATATGTCCTGCTTACAATGATCTCATAATTAACTAAGAATATAAAGTAAAACCACTAAAAGTATATTATTACTGGAATGATGAGTTTGTCACCATTTCCCAGTTTATAGGGTTTCTATAATATCCTCATTAAGACTCCATTACATCTGCAGTAAATGGTCCGGGAATGTCTTACCTAAGAATTATATCAGCCCTACACTAGAAGATAAAGCAATTCTTAGGCTTTTGAGAGAAGTTTGAGAATGAAGCTTTCCTAGTACTCACTTTTGCCAAAACTGGCCATTAAAGGCTGGTTATTTTGTTTCTTGAAAGGGTTGTTGTAATGAGCCCCACCTCTCCTATGCGCAGAAGAGAATTTGAGCATGGGCCAGAAGCAGAGGATGTACTAAGAGAGTACTGATACCATTCACATTATTAAGTAAGGCAGTTTGTCCACTTGAATGAAGTATTCAGAATAGACTATATTGTTTTGAGAAAATGTTTCTCTTCTTTAATATAATTCTTGGGTTTATTATTAGTGAGGATTAATATATGTCCTCAGATGATGTGTGGGCATGGGTATGTCAATATATGAGTATATGTAAGGTGTGTGGGTGTGTTACAATACTTGATGATCAGAAATAATGACAAGGCATGTACCACTGACTGTGAGACATTGACCACCCTACAATGTTCTTCTGAAGCCTATCTGCCTTTAATCATGATATGATTGTACACTTAATAATTTAGGTTTTGAGAACTAAATTACTACAAATTATTATGTGCTGTGGTTTGCATTGTTGAGGAAGTTGAAAGTGCAAAAGGACATATTTACCTTATGAATCTCCAGGACTGTTTTTACTTCTTCCCCACAGTCCTTCTTGCTAATGAGTCAGCAGAGAGATAATTTTAAAAAGATACTTCTTATACTACCCTGATCATTAAATAGCTACAAAAACACCAAAAGACAACATGGAAGTAACCAACTATATTGACTTTTTAGTGGCTTATTAAAGGAAATCAAATGTAGAAAAATATTAAAATCGTAAACTAAACATATTATTATCTATAATTTCCAAAAAGTCTATGGTTTCACAGGAGGTCTCACAGGCTAAAATTGGTATAAGAAACATGATAGTCCTATTTCAAAATCTGTTTTATTTCTCTTCTCAAATAAAGAGAAAATAATAGACAGATATATTATGAAACAATAGTATCAATAGGTAAAGAAAGAAAAACTTTGCATGCCAAAGAAACTAAGTGGATATTTACAAGATTTGGAAATTGAAGACTGAAATCCTAGCTAAAATGATTTTTATGGACTAAATGTTTGTGTCCCCTCCAATTTATGTGTTGAAGCTCAAACCTGTAATGTGACTGTATTAGGGTCTTTATGGAGGTAATTAAGGTTAAATGAAGTCATAAGAATGGGACCTTGACTTAACAGGATTAGTGTCCATGTAAGAAGAGACAGCAGAGAGCTTTCTGGCTCACATTCTGTTACAGCCCTGAGCAGACACAGACAGAAGTGGGCCCTCTACAATCCAGGAAAAGAGGTTTTCACCAGGAACCAACTTGGCTGGTGCCTCAATATTGGACTTCCAGACTCCAGAACTATGGAAAAATACATTTTAATTGTCTAAGCCGGTGGTTCTCAACCTGTGGGTCGCGACCTCTTTGGGGATTCAACGAACTTTTCACAGGGGTCGCCTAAGACACAACAGTAGCAAAATTAGTTATGAAGTAGCAACAAAAACAATTTTATGGTTGGGGGTCACCACAAAATGAGCAACTGTATTAAAGGGTCGCAGCATTAGGAAGGTTGAGGACCACTGGCTAAGCTTCCCAGTCCATGGTAAAAGCTGACATCTGAATGGCTTTATACAAGGTATGACTGGTCCCTTTTTGAGGCACCCACAAAGTTTTATTATCTCCGCATGGTTTCATTTATTATTGTAAAATATGATTTTTGTGGAAGTATGCTTTACTGGACTTAGAAAATAAGTATCAATTCTTCTTATCAAAGGAACTTCAATTTACCTATAAATTTACTTTCACATTTATTTGGCACCTGAGATGTCAGTTTCTATGTTTTCCTATTCTGCTCTCCCAGGTCTACAATGGTATGTAAAATCAAACCACAGTTTGATTTGTTAAACTAGTGAGTTACAGTCAGACCACTGTTCTCGGACGTCTCCCATCTCAAACAATTTAGTTCTCCACCAAGCTGTTCATGGTAAAATGTCTCAGTTGTTGAACAAAATGTTGGTTTTTGACCTGGCAACCTATTAGTGTTGATACATCAGCATGACAAAAAGTGTCTCTCAGGCCACAAAGAAAGTAGAGAATTCCAGTCAGTTTATCATTAAACCTCCTATTGTCAGCATCTCAAGAAATTGTGCTAGAACTTTTTTTGTGGGTTTGTTTTGTTTTGTTTTCATTTTTGTTGCTGGCAAAATGGAAGGTTAGCACAATTTTAAAACATAAAGAGGCCATCAAGAGTGCTAATGTTGCTAAGTGTGTGAAAGAAACGATGATCAGAGGCAACTGGGGAGGTAGAAGAACTGTTGTTGATATGAATAAAAGCAATTAGCAGGTGAAAGCATTTCGTAGGTAGTGATATGTGAAAAAAATGAGGATGCTGCATACTGACCTCCTGAAAGACACCCTGGAGTGAGTGTGGACAGTGATCCCTTTCAGGCTAATAGGGGGTGGCTTGATAAATTTAAGAAAAGAAGTGTTTGTTTAAACAGTACATTAGACATGTACTCTATATAAGAAAGATCAAAACAGAATCATTTGAGGGTCTGGAACAAATTAATTCAACTTAACACTATTTCTAATGGAAAAAAATGATTTGGTTTTTTAATAAATCGCTTCTAGAACAGCCTTCCAGAATGAATTAAATTCAAGAACCAAGGATCTACTGTATAGAGAAAATACTCATTTTAACTTATATGCACCTTGAAAAATTCTTATACACTGAATAAATTAAATGTTGACCTGGTAAGTCATGATAAGGATTTGTTGGAAGCCAAGTTTCCTCTTTTATTTTTGGAAAGAAAATTCCTAAGAGGATGTTGGTATATTAAATTGTAGAAATAATAATGTTGACTCTATTATTTCAATAACAGAACTTAAAAATAAAGGAATAAATTATATTTAAGCCTTATATAAAAGAGAACATTTTTTCCTACAAAGATTAAGTTATGAACATACATAGTATTTGGGGGAGGGGCTGTCATTTTTACTGCTAATATTTTCTTCTGCTCTACAGAGTTCCAAGAAGAAGACTCTATACTACTTAGCTAATTTTAGTTTTTGCTTCATATAGTTTTGTGTCAAATTTATTCCTTAGTGTTGTTTAGTGAAGATGACAATATTTACAATTAATAAGCAACAAGACTTTTGTAGTATCAACGTTCTACTGTAGCCTCTGGGGGAAGAGAGTGAGAATGAGGATTAAGGAGAAAAGAGACGCCATGTTGCATTACAATACAATGTACTGTACGTCAGAGATTATTACTAAGTAGAGGGATTACAGGAATGATTATGCTTCTTTCTTATTTGAAGGAAAAGCAGAATCGTTATGAAGAAAAGCTTTTATTTATAAAAATTTTACTCAGCTCCCTTATTAAAATCACCTCTCTTTAATATTACTATCTTATAATATGAATATGCTCTTCAATCTATTTAGAAATGTTTAATCAAATTTTTCTTTTTATCTTTTACTGTTTTACTGAATCCAAACGCAACAAGACTTAAACTATCTGTCTGTGTTATATTTTCTGCACATGATCAATTTTTCTATCACTATCCCCAAAGATTTTTTAAAATTATTTTTCTAACTTGCATAATATCATAGAGATGGATATTTGCTTAAGTAAGCATTCCCTTTCTCACCTTTTGTGCTATATATAATTGCTACAATCCAAATAGTTTTTTGACAAGAGACATTATAAAAAGTATTTAGAGATTTAACCTCTAGAGCTACATTGTCCAAATTTTGTGTCCATTTTCAGTTCTGTCACTTCTGAAATATGTAGTCTTGGGTATAATGTAAAAACTGTATCTCAGTTTTCACATCAATAAAATGGGGTAATAGTAGTATGTACCTAGGAGGTTGTTTTGAGGCTTCTATGAATAAATATACAAAAAGCATTTAGAGTATAAATGGTTAATCGTATTTGCCCTTATCATTTTCATAAATACAGTCATACCTCAGAGATATGCAGGTTTGTCTTTGGCCACTACATAAAAAGCAAATATCACAATAAAGCAAGTCACACAAAATTTTGGTTTCCCAGTGCATATAAAAGTTATGTTTACACTATCCTGTAGCCAGTTAAGTGTTCAATAGCACTATGTCTAACAATAAAATGCATATATCTTAATTAAAAATGCTTTTTTTGTTGAAAAATGCTAATCATCATCTGAACCTTCAGGGAACAGTGATCTTTTGGCTGGTGGAGGGTCTTGCCTTGATGTTGATGGCTGCTGACTGACCAGTGTTACTGAAGGTTGGAGTGGCTTGGGTAATTTCTTAAAATAAAACAGTAATAAAATTTGCTACATAGATTGCCTTTTCCTTTCACAAATTATGATTCTATAGTATACAATGCTGTTTGATAGCATTTTACCCACAGTAGCTTTAACAACTAAGTTTATGTAATAGTCTTAGTTTTTTGTTGTCATCGAAACAATCTTCATAGCATCTTCACCAGGAGTAGATTCCATCTCAAGAAACCACTTCCTTTACTCATTAAAGTTTTATAATAAGACTACAGCAATTCAATCGTACCTTCAGGTTCCACTTATAATTCTATTACTCTAGCCATTTGCACCACATTTGTAGTTACTTCCTCCACTGACATCTTGAACCCCTCAAAATCATCCATGAGGGTTGAATCAAATTCTTCTAAACTCTTATTAATGCTGATATTTTGACCTCTTCCCATAAATCATGAATGTCCTTAATTGCATCTAGAATGGTGAATCCTTTCTAGAAGGTTTCCAATTTACTTTGTCCAGATCGATCAGAGGAATCTATGGCAGCTGTAGCATCATAAAATATAGCTCTTGAATATGACCTATAGGCTATAGTTTTCTGGCCTCTGTGTAGTTTGCTATTTGAATCAGTATCTAAGATCTATGCTGTATTTGTTTGCGATTACAGATGCATGAGATTTAGTAGAGTAAATGCCAATGAGAGAAAACAGGAAAGGAGCCAGGAGAGTCTGAGAGTGCACTAGATTGCAAGGCAGGTCTGACCACTGTAAAGGAGTGAGGGAAGCAAGGTGGCTTGGTTAGAAGAGTCCTAGACAGCCATGCAGTTCTAAGGAAGTACAGCAAGATAAGATGTATGAGAGTCCTCAAGTCAAAGCGGTCCACTGAAGGGTCCAAAGTCTCCTAGGAATAAGTATCCCTTACTAGCCTCACCACAGTTAGACACTGGCTGGGAGCAGCCTGTGGGAAGCATAACCTCAGTACAAATGCAATGATAAATATCAGAGAGCAAAGCTTGGAGTATCTGCCAACTTGTTCCTTGTGGTTGGAGTTCAGTGAGGTGCACTTTCATGGTGACTACACATGAATTATACATTGCAATTGATTAATGTCTCTTAATTTTCTCTCTCTCATTCTCATCTTTCACATAGAAAATTATTTGTTGAAGAAATTGATTATTTTGCCTGTGGAATTTACCACACTAGAATTTGGTGATTATGACC
The DNA here is from genome assembly GCF_014108415.1 of Molossus molossus. NCBI lineage: Eukaryota > Metazoa > Chordata > Mammalia > Chiroptera > Molossidae > Molossus > Molossus molossus. The sequence goes on from NW_023425401.1 coordinate 45,415,818, forward strand.
TATTGGGTTACTAACATGTTCTTCTGTTGCCTGCCATGCCCTGAAACTGGTAATTATACCTAGAGATTAGTTCAAAATTTGAAGATTTAATCATATTTAGATTCAAATTTTTGGGAACAATAATTTACTTGTGATGTTGGAATATTAACATATCCATCAATGGTATAGAGGATGCTTCTAGTGCTTGAGCATCTTATTGACTTAATCTAGCTCTCATTTCAGTCACTGACACAGTGGACATGTTCACGGGAAATCAAATTCTTTGAAACCCAGTAGCACCCTACCTCAGGCACACTGCATGCCTTTTCACTTGCTGTCAGGAGCTTCCCTGAAGCTTCAGGGCAACCCTCAACTCCAATCTTTTGCCAGAAGGAGCTTATTCACCTTAGTCCTGGGTCTTTTTTCAAAACAATTTTGAAAATCAAATTTATTGAGATATTTTTATATTCAGGAGAATGCTCACATTTTATTTATTCAGTCTGATGAGCTTAGACAGTAGTAAAAACCCATGTTACTACTGCCCCAAGCAAGATACAGCATATTTCTTTCATCCCAGAAAACTTCCTTGTGCTCCTTTGGAACCAGTCTGCTTCTCTCTCAGCCCAAACAACTATTAACCTGATGTTTTTAACACTACACATATATTTTCTTCAGTTCTAAAAATTAATACAAATGGAATTTTACAATATATACCTTTTTGGATCTGCCTACTTTCACTCAGTATACAATTTTAAGATTTATACACATATGGATATACAAGTATGCAGGTAACTCATTCCTTTAAAAAATGTTTTTCTATTGCTGAATAGTATTGACTTGAATAAATATATCAAAGTAGGATAAACAGTTACTTGATGTCCTGTAATCAGCCACTCCCTACCAGATCCTAGTAGTACTTTAGAAGTCGTTTTTCAAAATCTTTATAATTCTTTGCTTCATATAGCATGGTCTTGCTCTGGGATCTTTGTGATCTGAGATATGATTCTTCTTTTTATTTTAAGATAATTGTATGTTCCTGTACAATTGTAAGAAATGATATAGAGTCACCATGTGTACATTTTACACAGTTTTCTCAATGGTAACATTTTGCAAAATTAGAGTAAAACATAATAACAAAATATTGACATTTATTTAGTCAACATACAGAACATTTCCATCATCACAAAGTATCTTATGTTGCCCTCATATAACATCCACTTTCCTCCCACCTCCATCTCCTCTTTAATTCCTGGCAACCACTGACCTGTTCTCCACTTCTAAATTGTATCATTTTAATAACGATGTATAAATGATGTATATAGTATAAAAATTTTGGATTGGCTTTTTTTTTCCACTCTTCTCAATTCCCTGGAGATTCATCCAGGTTGTTGTGTAAATCAATCGTTCTATTTTTATTGCTGCATAGTATTCCATGGTATGGATATACCACAGTTTGTTTAACTATCCAGCATATCTGGATTATTTCCAAATTTCACATGTTATAAATACACTTGCACTTAAACATTTTTTTAATGAACTTAATTTTTTTTTATTACTTTGGGATAAATGTTCAAGTGTGCAGTTGCATGTTTATTTAAAATAAACTCACCAAAATGTTATCCAGAGTGGCCATATCATTTTATACTCCAGTTTTTCCACATCCTTGTTAGTATTCAATGATGTCATTACTTTTAATCTTAGCCATTCTGATAGGTACATAGTGATATTTCACATTGGTTTTAATCTGAGTTTCCATAATGATTAATGATGTTGAGAATATTTTTGTGTTATTATTTACCAGCATGTTCTGTGAAATGTCTGATCATATCATCTTTTGACATGTTATTTACCTTTCTCCAGTGTACAGTAACCAAATTAAATGGCTGTAGTTTCCTTTAGGAAAAGACTAGAAGATTTATGATCATTTATACCTGTCCTGTTTTCCCAGGTTTCTTTTTTCCTGGAGGGAATCCTACATTTCTTTAAATGAGTGAATTATTAGTCCAAAAACTAGCAAGAGACCATGAATTTTTATTGAGGCAACTATATATAAAATCAGAGTTCTGATTATTCTTAACATCCTTTAGATTTACAGCTTGTGTAGTACTCTGTTCACTCTCCTTTGAATTTGTCCTTAGGGAAGCTGTGTTCTATTAACCATTTCCATAAATCTGTGTCTGTCAGGCTTCCCTACCTGTCCCTCTGACATCACCACTTACAATAATTGCACCCATTTTGCTTCTATCCCGTGTTGCTCTTTGGGCTCTATTATTTTGAGCTCCTATCATAACTATCACTGTTGTCTGACCTTGTTTTGTAATGTCATCTCTGTCTGATCAGTTCTCGCCTACAGAGGATAACCACATTGAACTGTAAAATGATACAGGTGTCCCTCTCACTAGCATATTGCTTGTGATTTTGGTAAATATTATGGGTTTTCTTACCTTATACTCTAGCAACCCCACTTCTGTTAGCTTTTAAAGGACTTTTTCCACTATCTGTTATGACAATTCAAGCATATTCACTCACTTAGTATGGGCCATTCCATTTTCCATGCTTCTAGGAGCCATCCCAGTACGATGCTTGTATCATATCTTTAGATATTTAACAGTGAAATATATTCTGTATTCCAGGAGAGGATACATTGATGATTTCTTAGTATCCCACTTCATGTACTGGCACTCTTGTTAAACCTCACTCAGGATCTACTGGCCTCTCCTGGCACATGGTGATTGGGTCCTGCAGCTCTTTTGAGGTTCAGTCCTTTTCTCTCCTTCTTAGTCCCAGCATGCTCAAGCTCAGGACAAATTTTTACTTATTTATTTTTTTAACCATCACCCAAGGATATTTTTCCACTTATCTTCAGATAGAGTGGGAGGGAGGGAGAAAGAGAGAGAAAGAAAAAAAAACAAAAAACATCGATGTGAGAGAGATACATTGATTAGTCGCCTCCCACATGACCCTGACCAGGGCCAGGGACTGAACCACAACCAAGGTTCGTGCCCTTGACCTGAATCAAACCCGGGAGTCTTTCATTTGTGGGCTGACCTCCAACTGCTGAGCCAAACTGGCCAGGGCTGAACAAATTTTAAGAGTTGGTTTTGTGGAGAAGAAGCCTCTGTATCTTCTTTAAGCAAAGGAGTCTTTCTTCTCCTTCCTTCCTTCCTTCCTTCCTTCCTTCCTTCCTTCCTTCCTTCCTTCCTTCCTTCCTTCCTTCCTTCCTTCCTTCCTTCCTTCTTTCTTCTTTCTTTCTCTCTCTCTTTCTCTCTTTCTTTCTCTCTCTTTCTCTTTCTTTCTTTCTTTCTTTCTTTCTTTCTTTCTTTCTTTCTTTCTTTCTTTCTTTCTTTTTCTTTCGTCTTTCTTTTCCTTCCTCCCTTCCTTCCTCTCTCTCTCTCTCTTCTTTTTTTCAGAGATGTGGGCCATTGCTGCAGGTTCAGCTAATGTAGAGGAATTTGAGCATTACAAAGTTTTTAGGGGCATCATAACCAGGGTTTCTTACCCATTCCATGTGTCAGGGTTAGGTTTTTTAACCCCACAATGGTTCTGACTTGGGCATAGTTCTTTCTTAGCTGGAGTTTAACCTTTGGAGTTTGGCTAAAGTGAGAATTAAGCTCTGGGTATGGTGCTCAGATTTCTCTGCCCTATTACTTCAAGAGATGACACCATCCCTGAAGCCTCCAGAGAGGCTGTTGGTTTTTCACACTTAGACTTTTGTTGCTGATTAATCACCTCAGATATACATTATTCTATTCAGAATGATCAAGTTTAGCAAAAGCCACTGAATTCCACTATTCTTGTAGTTGTGGTTTCTCTCATATCTCTTCAGTAGCTTATACACTGCACCAGCTGATGCATTTACATCCTTCAGCATGCAACCCCAGGAAAACACGAGTAACGATTTTAACACCTGCACTGCCATGTTATGCCGGTGGCTATCCATATTCAATTCACAGTTTTCCATGTGCAATCCATCTTGAAATTACCACCCAAGTTTGGCTCACAGAACTACTCATGGCACTAACTCACTGACTGGATTCCCTGGGAAGCAGACTCCGTGATGGAGATTAATGTGAAGTTGGTTTATTATAGGTTTATTGGGATTAACATTTTAAAGAAGGGAAGGAAGTAGGATTTCCCAGAGGGAGTTGAACTGGATCCAGTCTCAATTGAAGCCTCAGCCAACTTTCTCAGGAGGTGTAACGGTGAATTGACCCTTCAGAGATGCTCTGAGTTGGGGAAAGAAAGACAGGCCTTTCTATGCTCACTGTCCCCTGGAAAGGAGGTATCACGTTGGGCCAGGTGGCTACTTCAGTCACCTGATGGGACAGACATAGAGGGATACATTCCAGTCTTTAGGTATTAACAGGCAGTGCTACTATAAATAGCCTTATGCATATATCTTTTTGTGTTTTTGTTAGCATTACTATGGGATAGACTCAGAGAAGTAGGCTTACTAGCTCAAAGGGTAACTATATATGCAATGTTGCTGGAGAGTTCTGATATGCCCTTGTTAAGAAAAAGAAACAACAGGCTCAAGGTGGCGTTGCTTGTCCCTAGCACAACAGACCAAGACTTAATTGGAGTTTCAGCGGTCCCAGGAATGTGACCTGAAAACAATCAGTTTGGAATTTTCTAATCAACACTCTCGAGGTCATCTGCCTGATAAAACCCCTGCTACCTTTTCCCCAAAGAAAGGTGCCCTTGTCTGAACCAATGCTTTTAACATTTTTTTCTAATGTAATTGACCTTTGAACAGGACAGGTTTGAACGGTGTGGGTCAAGTTCTATGCAGATTTTTTTCAGTAAGTATACAGTCGGCCCCTCTGAGGCAGAGACTTTCACGGCCGAGGATCCAGCCAACTGCAGATCGAAAACAGTACTTCTTTTATCCTTAAAAAAAAAAAAAAAGTTTCGTTAATTTAATTATTTTTATCTTTTTTTCAATTGCAGTTGACATTCAATATTATTAGGTTTCAGGTGTACAGCATACTGATTAGACTTTATACAATAGTACTTATTTTTTATCTGTGGTTTGGAATCCTCAGATGTGGAGGGCTATGTTCGAGGGGAATGGGTTCCAGGAAAACCACCCATTCCCATGTTTTACAAGGATTTTATACTAAGCAGAGGTTTGACACCCCTGTTCCCTGTGTTGTTCAAGGGTCAACTGTCACTTGTCTCACCCAGTTTCTGCCTATAAAAACCTTTCATTTTGTATTTTTTGAAGCACCTCTCAGTTTGCTAGATAGGATGCTGCCCGATTCATGAACCATTCAATAAAGCCAATTAGATGTTTAAATTCACTGGGATGAATTTTTGTAATTTAACACCCTTCACAGGCATTTTGCCATTTTGTAGCACCAACAGCAAGTTACTGCAGAGCTTGTTTATTTAAAATCTCACCAACAGCCTGTGTTGTTAAACTTCTGGTTTTCCAATCTGATATGTGAGAGATGGTATTTCAGTATAGTTTTAAGCTGCATTTCTCTTATTATGAATGAGGCTTAGTATCTTTTCATATGGGTAAGAGTCATTTGCATTTTTAACCATCTCTTCATATATCCAACTCACTTGTTTTTGGGGGTTGATAGTCTTTTATCTGTCTGATTTTGTCTACTAGAAGTTATGTATATACAGTGTATATAGTAACTCTTTGTTTGTAACAAAACCTACACATTTTTCATCTGTGTATTTTGCTATGCAAAGTTTTGTCTTTAGGTAATCAAGTGTTCCCATCTTTTCTCATATTGCTTCTGAATTACAGTTGGAAAATATTTCCTCACTTCCAATTTATAGGTGTAATTCACACATGACAATTTTTGAGATTACACATACAAACCCATGTGTAATCTGTCAGGCCCAAACATAGGCAATTACAAAATAGTTACCTGCTGAGTCTGTGTGAGAAAGCTGCCCTCCTCACCCCAGACTTAGTGCGCAGTCTGATAGGAGTGGCAGCTAAAGATTTAGCTCCACCAGACCTCCAATTCTCTTAAGCATATATCTGAATGTTTAGTGTTAATGCCTTCGTTTGGAGACTTCATTGGTCATGGGAGGGGCCTGGCCTAAGCCTTTCTCAGGTGTCTTTGTCATGGAAACCACCTTATTGGGGTTATGGTGGGGTGGGGGTGGGGCTTAAAAATAGTTTACCCCACTCTGCCTTAATATTCAGTATTTTCCTGCTTCTAGGCCTTCCTCCTGGTCCTACTCTGATCCTCAGGTCCATACAAAGTTACCAGCCTTTTGTTTGGGACTCCCTTAGCACTGACATTTCCCACCATCTGCATGTACCTGACCCCAGCCCTGCGCAGTTGCTATGGGAGAAACAAAACACTGAGGAAGCTGGTGCTTTCTCCTGTTCAGCCTTGTGTTTAAACGATCTCAGTGAGTGAATAAAGGCTTGATTGTTGCTTTCATGTTGGCTTGTTGTCTTAATTTATCACTTCACTATTGACAATTTAAAACACTTACATTGCTCAATTTTTACACTCATGACTCTGATATTTTGTAATTTAGCCTGATTTTTAAGACGAGGAATGGATATAATATTATCTTTTTCTATAAAGCCACCTTCTCATTCTATTATCACTAATTTAAAAAATATATTTTTCTTTCTTACTTGAAATATAACATTTAATCATTTGTTGGTGCTTACATCTTCTGCCTAGAAGTAAAACACATTTTTGCTGGAGAAATCATTGAGCCAGATTTCCCTGTCACTCATGGGAGTGAGGTTCTTGGGGGTGCTGTCAAAATGAGCATTTTCAGAATCCCCCATGGCAAACAAGATGTGGTAAGGATTTTATTTGTGTGGAGTTACATTTCTTGGGCTATAAATTCTTGGTTCCTTTAAGCCAGTCCTGAAAGATATGCAGCTGTGGATTCAGCAAAGCTGGAAGCAGGACCAATGTCCAGAGATTTCATTCCATGATGAAACTGGGTCCAGCGGAATATCAGGTAAGATTCAGTCCATTAATCAATTGTACAAATGGGGTCCACATGGCCATGTGGGCAAACGCAGGGCATGAGAGGCCCACAAGTCAGGAGTCCAGTGTGGGCAGCAAGAGAGAGAGAACCTTCCTTTGTTCAGGTGATTAAATATTCAGGTTTTGTGCCCTCGCAGTGGCCATGCCTGTTCTGGCCCCTGACTTGTTTCCAGGTGTGACAGGCAGGTAAGCACCTTCCCACATCACTCAGACCTTACTGGGCATGTGTCTAAACTGCTTTTGTTGAGTCCCCTCCTCCATCCGTCAGTAGGGAACAGACTTGAAGTGTTAGTAGCTTTCTGGCAAAGCTGTATAAATGGCATGCCTATATTATCTAGTCTCTCCTTTACTCCTTTCCTGTTAAATAATAACCAGATTCTCACTTTCAGTCACAATTTATTGGTCAAAGCAAATCATATGACAAAGCCTGCTGTTAATAGAATAGGATGGGATAATCCTACTCCAGGGAGGGATAGCAAGTATTTATAAACAGTAATAATTTCAAGCACATACCCCTGTCCACTTTTGTGCAGATGAGTCTCTCCATCCTAAATAACTAACGAGAAACCCACTTTTAGTTTCCTACATATTCTCCTAGATATTTTTATGCTTCATCAATGATCTTTATTAATGGTAATAAAGATCATCCTTTTCATGTTCTTAAATTGAGTCGAGATTTTTCTGGTGTTTTTTTCATTTAGTATAATGCTGGATTTGGCTTTGAAATAGATTTAGTTATCATTCTTATTTACTGAGTTCCCAATTTTTGCCAAATTCCCAATTTTCACCACCTGTGGAAATTATTATACAATTTTTCCTGAGGATGCATGTTAGCGTAATTCCTAATTTTAAACCATTCTTTTATTTGCTATGCAATCTCTTTCTTCTCCCTCCCTCCCTACCTCCTTCTATCCCTTCTTCCTTCCTTCCTTCCTTCCTTCCTTCCTTCCTTCCTTCCTTCCTTCCTTCCTTCCTTTTCCTCCCATTTTTCTTCTTTCATTCCATTCTTCCTTCCTTGGTTGTCTGCCAATGGTTTGACTAATTTTTTAACAACCTGTATTGTCTATTCACTCATTGCCTTTTTTATTTAAATGTTAATCTTTGGTTTTGTCTCATTGAAGGGCTTTTGCCACAATACCATATTAATTATATACTCTCCCTAAACACTCTTTTTTTTTTCTTCAACACTCTTCCTAGTGCCACAATTCATCACATCCATCTCATGGTGAAACACACCTCTCTCACCACTCCCGGTCTCTAGGGTTGCTGGTATTTGCCCTGTCAGTATGAATGTTGAAAAATGTAGTTGTTTTGTTTTTTTGTTTGAGTCAGCAAGAAGAGATAGGGAGTAGAGAGAATGAGGAGTACAAGTCTTATCTGTCCCCATGTCGTGGTATATTTGACCTTACATTCTTCACATTCTTCTCATTCCTTAGGACCTAAGGCCAGAATCAGGCAGTTAAGTAAGTCAAAGGCCTACCCTACTTTTCTTCGCACCCCTCCCCCCTTTTATTGATTTGAGAAAGAGAGGAAGTAAGAGGGAGAGATAGAAACATCCATGAGAGAGAACATTGACTGGCCATCTCCTGCATGCCCCCGACTGGGGATTGGGCCCACAACCTGGCATGTGTCTTGACTAGGAATGGAACTGATGACCTCATGGTGCATGGGTCCATGCTCAACTACTGAGCCATACTGGCTGGATGGTCTACTCTACCTTTCTTAGAGCTACTTTTAATCCAATTAATGGTAGAGAGCACGCACCGTTTGAGAATGCATTTTTAAAATTCAGCAAAATTAGTGGTACACTTAGGAATAATTTACTAGATATTTGTGATATAAGTTTTTGGTCCCTTCAGTCCAGATTGTGGCTCTCAGCTTCTCTCTTTTTATGAATTTTATAGGTATTTTAACTGAAAGTTAAATCAAGTCTAAGTAGACTGTCATCATTATAACTTCAAAATTTCATTACTTGTTTATAAACATAGAAATCAATTAGCTCTTAAGGTTTGTCTAAGCCTCTTACCAAACTATACTTTGTTTTATTGGAATCTAAATCTTTGACTCAATTTCTCTCTCTCTCTCTCTTTTTCTTCATATATATATACGTATGGCGATACTTGTACATTTTTGTTTTCTAAACAAAAATTTCAATGTTTCCTCCTTAATGTCAGTTGCCAAATCAATAGATCCTCAGAGCAGGAAATCTCTCATTTACAGACCAGTGTACATGTGGGACAGGATGGGCAGCATTTCACTTGCAATGGTATCACGAAGTGTGCACACCACAGTTAACATCAGAATGCATGGCCCCAATTCCCATTTCATGGACTTTTATTATTAAATAAAATATCTTAGAATGAGATACTAATTTATACACATGTTAATAGTGTGGTCTCTTTCAAAAAGGTTTTCTCAACTATTCCTTCAGTTTAGAGGTTTCCTGTATCATTCTGTGTGACACTGAAATGAATTGGGTGAGAAAGAAGGAATATGCATAGATCCTTTTTTCTTTCTTACAGTTTTGGTTTTGGAGCCAGGATCAATGTAGTTATTATCACATTGATCTTGTGATGCTGGCATGCTTCATAGTTCTTTATTTCTTCCATGCATCTTTGCATAAAAAGTCATGGATGTTAATAAGGATTTTATATAATTCATCCTGTTCATCATAACTTTTGCATGTTTCTTTTTGTGTTTTGATGTTTGAATTAGTTTTCCATGGCCACATTAATTTGGGGCTTTGCTAAAGTATGTGATAAAAAAAAAGTTTTGATATTCTGAAGAAGAAGTTTTCCTCTTTCTAGTGTAAAACTACTTAAATGTTTTTATTTTCCCCATTTATGGCCTTTTAATGTTTCAAGAAGTTACATAAAATCACAGAGAAGTATTTGCACTTGTGACTATATATGTGAGTCTAACATCAGCTTTGATATTTGAAGCTACAGCCAATGTTTTTATAATGTATGTATGGCAACTTTAATATGTAATGGCAGATTGTAGTCAGAGACCTATTTACAGAGGCAAGAATGGAATACTGAGACTACCAGATTTACCTTGGCCATTTTGCTGATGAGGATTCTGACGACTACTGAGAGCATGCCCTCTCGAAAACAAGCCGGTTTTCCCATTTTGTTTTCCCTGTAGAGTCTGACATGGATTAATCAGAGATATGTACCATCAATTTTTCAGAATAGAATTCTGGTTGCTGTGGTTAAAACAGCAAGCAGTTCTCATCCCTCCACCCCCTTGGTGATGTATATGATCTTTCTTCCTTCATTGGCAACTTTTCTATTTCAAAGTCATATCTTCCACAATTAAATTTATGACCAAATTGGGACCAAGGACAGCTTTATTATAGTAAATTATGTGAAACTACTTTATATTTCCTTTTTTCTAACAAGACATTTTATATAGCAAAAAATAATCACACTGTTTAATTGCATGAGCTTTATGCTGCTGGCGATCTCATTGCACAGCTGCAACTATGGAGGAAGAACTTTTTGTTACACTGAAATAAAACAAAAAATGGCAATAGAATAATAAACCTAAAAATATTTTCAGTTTCACATTTCTAATACTTGGTGAACATTTATTCCTAGGAGCTCCCCTGTTCTCTAATTCACTCTGTTTAAAATCTCACTTTTCATTTTACTTTATTCAAACCCCAATAAACTTTAAGCTACTTAAAGGAAGAAACTATACTTTATTTATCATTTATCTGTGGTGTGTCTAGCTCAGTGTCTTGTACATAGTAAGAGCTCAATAAACATTGGATGAATAACCCTACCTCTCCTCTTGGGTTGTTACGTTATCATATTGCACTCTCTCAGGTTTCAAAACTCTGTGTAATCTTTGTCTTCTGAATCCAGTTTCTAAATTGTGTCGATTTAAAACAACTGTCTTCCAGATATGACCCTTTATTCATCCCCAGTGCTAGTTCCCTTGCTCAAGATTTTATTACTTCTCTTATGTATAAGTTTTATGTTTTCCCAATTTTCAATTTATCTCTTTTCCAATCTCTTCTAAACACTGTTGCCAAATAAAATATTCCCAAAACACAGAATTTACCATGCTACCCCCTTAGGTGGACACTTTTAGGCTTCTTTAATCTCCATAGAATAAAGTTCAACCTTCTTTGCATTCAAGGATATCTATAATGTAGTGTCATTCTCCTTTTCAATAAGGGACCTAGAGATTGTCTATTATTCTCTCATCTCTCTGCAATTGTATATGACTCATGTGGTTTGAGGAACAAGAAAATGACCTTACCCAAGCTCAAGGCTGGATTTGCTTTTTAAAAAATAACCTCAATTTTATTGCATTTAGTAACAAGTCCTGGCACATCTTTGCCATTAGGTCTTTTAATTCTAGGGAAAACTGCAACTCCATTATCAGTTAAAGTTGCTTTATTTAAGTTATTCACATCATAGGTTTACATGGCTTTTAAGTTTCTTGGACCATCCTTCACATGATTGGAACTTAATACCTTCATCAAATCCTTTCTCTCTCTATCACCGTGTGCAGATCTTCAAAGTATTCAAGACCTCTGCTATGGCAGAACAGTGCTTCATGGCACCCTACACCGATCGTGTCTATGAATCTACTACACAAGGTATTTTTCAAATACATTATGTTGTACTTAAGTAACATAGTGAATATTTATGGAAATAACACTATTGCAGTTTTTTCCCTTACACATAACAACATAACGGGGACAGATGTCCATGGTCAAGCTTATAACTTTCATACATTTATTTCTTCCAATATTCTTTATCACTTTCAAATTGTATTTAAATTTAAAGTCTTTTAGGTCTTATACACTTATGTACTTTCTTCAGAGATGTTTCACTTTCTTGAAAGATAGTTCCATTCAACAGAAATGAAAAGATGGTATAATATTCTACTGAGTATTAACCAATATGATCATGAAAAGTGATCCTATCTAAGCAACGGGTTAGTCGCAACTGCTACACTGTGCCTGCAAGTTCATTATGGCAGGGTTTTCTGTTCAGCTTTCAAATTCTGAATAAAAAATAGAAAGTTTTTATAATAAATATTAGGTTAGTGATAGTTCATAGTGTTAGTTATTTCAAGCTACATTTTTGTTTGTTTAACCATTTACTAACAATGCTTTTAACTGTTTCTCAGTAGTCTCCTTCCCACTGTGGTTTATATGTCCAAAATCCACTTCAACTTATGGTCATATGCTATTTGCTGTATTGAATTTCTTTATTTCCTCTTAACTGGAAGAGAACAGTTTTATCTGAGTTACCTGGTGTACTAATTTATTCATTCAACAAATTTTATCAATCTCCTCTTATGTGTTAACCAGGACCAATTTCAGGATCCCAACATGATGTCACTGAATACAAAGTTATAAAGGCATACACACAATTCAGCTCCATGAACACCATGGAATTCAGTAAATGCTTCAAACCAGGACCATCTTTCCCCCCAGAAAACCAGTTTACAAGCAAACCTAAGTCCAAGAAATAAAATTGTATATAATGTGTGTGTGTGTGTGTGTGTGTATGATGTTAGATAGTTGATATAGTATGGTAGATAGTGATACCTACTAACGAGAAAAATAAAAACGGGACAGAGGGACAAGATGCGGGTTGGTAGACTTGGATTTTAAATCTGGTAGTCAGAGAGCAGCCTTGAGTAAAATAGCAGCTATCGAGAGAGGGAGCATGTCTTGGAGTATTTATAAGTAAGAATATTAAGAGATGGTAGTACGTCTGCCATATTAGAGAAACAGTTAGGACATTGTGGCTGGAAACAAAGAAAGAGCCACTAAAGGGTGGAAGGTAAGAAAGAACAGAATCACACAAGCAAAAGGGGAAGCAAGGAGACCAGTAAATAGGGCATTGCGTGAACCCAGGGAAGACGTCATGGTGGCTTAGAACAACCTGACAAGAATGCAAATGTAACATTTAGACTGTTTTAAAAAAATATTTTTTGAAGGTAGAATTGCAGAATTTGTTGATGGATTGTTTGTAGGGTGGGGAAAAAGAGGAATAAAAGATGGCTCTAAGGGTTCTTGAATGAGGAATGAGATGAAAAAGGTTTTAAGAACAATGCATTATGGGAAGGCTAGGGATAGGAGTATTAGGAGCTCAGTTTTGCACATGTACACATCATTTGCAGAAGCCTAATTAGAATTAGTTCAAGAGAGAATTGGAGAATAAATATTGTAGCAATAAGTATAGCTAACCCTTATGAGGAATTTTGCTGAAAAGGTGAGTGGAAAAGTACAGAGGTAGCTATAGGAGAAGTTGGTACAAGAAAGGGTATTTCTCTAAAACAGGATAAATAACAATGTATTTATATAATGATGTTACTGGAGAATAAGGATAGAATTGCTCAAGAAATATCCACAGATAGAAGAGAAGGGAAAGGAAGTTGAGCAAAAATGGAGGGATTGGCCACAATTAAGAGCCAATAGAGCTTATTGATAATAGGAGGGAAGGCGAAGTATGTAAGCACTGATGTGTGCGTAAATAGATATGGTGGCGGGGACTTGAGAACATTCTCTTTCTATTGTTTTTATCCTTTTACAAATAGAAATCATGCTTATCAGTTAAGAATAGGATGGGAGATAGTGTTCAAGGAGAGAGATGAAGGTCTGAAATAGCCATCAAGGAGTATGGAAGCCTAAATGATCCAGGACCAGTGGTTTGCTATGAGCAGCAGTGAGGAACTCTTTTATTTAATGGTCACAGATTTGAAGTGAGGTTTTAAATGAAATTTTGTGGTTTTCACCTCCTTGTCCTGTTGTGTGAATGCAAGCAGAGAACATATTCTGTATGAATATTGCAGAATTTAAAGTTTATTCTTATATCAATAACCATGTCCAAGGGCTTTTCAAGAGGAGTTAGAGTTCATGTAGAATCATCTTAAAATAAAGGTCAATGTGACTGTTTTGATCATCAGGAAAAATGATTGTGTTGATCATAGGAACTTTTTACAAGTAATAGTTATTTTACCCCTGAGATATTCTAAACAATCTATTTCTCCTTCTGCTTTTGGGTTTGCACAGTTATTGTTTTCTTTTTGTCTGGTCCTATCTCAGTCCATTACTATAACGTTACATTTCATAAAACCAGAATGGCTTAATACAGTGTAATGCATTCCAGTGGTGCTGCAATTCAGGGATAGTACTTTTTTCTTACAGCTGCATATTACATCCCACTGAAATGAGATTAGCACAAAATAATGTTTGCTCAAGCAAAGGATTGTGATTTCAGATCCTCTCACTCACTACCACTCAGTAAAAAAAAAAATACCATTTTATTTAAATAAATAATATGTATTAAAGTACAAAATAGACATTCATTTTAATCACAAATCAGTTTTAATACACCAGTTTTAGCTTATCAAGGCATTATAGTATTGTATTCTTTAAAATTCAGAAATATCACTTCAAATTAGCACAGTTAACAAGGGCATTTGAACTGGACAATATTTTCAGACATCTTTCCACAGGTAATTATTTAAGACAAAACAATGATCCAATTATCCATTCTTTGTCTCATATGGATAGACCAAAAAGAGCAAGCTCTCAGAAATCCATTTACAACTATTTTATTTTTTAATTAGAACAAGTCACCATTTAACAAGTGATATATTTTTTAATGTAGTGATTATTTAATATCATTACTCAGAAGGACACAATTACTCCTGGAGATTAAATCATGAAGAAAATTTTCAAAGCTTAAACATGCTCCACTTTTATTTGTCTATATATTTATGAAATTTTATTTGGAACCTACTACATTCAAATATTTAGGTGTGGGGAAAAATTAGACTACTTTCACAATGCATTAACATTTGTTAGGAGAGAAGAACATTCACGAAAACAATCCAAGGGAATAAATCAAGTGACAAGGGCAGTGAAATGCTGAGTATGAATAATGTTCAGATTTGGAATGCTGGTGTTGAGTGAGGGTGTTTATGTGTTTAAAATTCTTTCACAGAAGCATGCTTATGTTAGAAGGATTTATACCAAGATCACTAGATATTCTCCATATATTTCTTTTGGTGTTATATGTTTAGAATTAACTATTAATTAGACAAATTTGGACCCTATTTAATTTAAATTCAACAGGAGAAATAGCCTTAGGAGAAAACAATAATAAAGTTTAAGGCAATTCATATGAATTTACATGTCTTTTAGTTGACAAATATTAATTGAAATGTTCTCAGTAAATTGGGATCTCTGGAAATTGGAATATCGTCTTAAATAGTTATATAAACATTACCCTCCAGACTTATCCTCTTGCTTTTGGCCCTCTCCTGTTCCAGTTTACTATCTGAAATACAATGATGGTCCTTAAATAAAACCCAATTCTGTCACTCTCAACTCAAAATTCTGCACAGGCTTCCCAAGAAAAGTTTTAAGCTTGTTAGATTACTCTGCCTAACCTTACCCCGACACCATTTTTACTACTACTGTTATTACTGATACATATGCACAAATACACACACATCCACTCCATCAGGATGACTTTTCATTTTTATTCATGATTTAGCATCTTCTTTCAGAAACCTTTCCTGACCTCTCAGTTTGGGTAGGACTCTATTCTTGAATGTGTTCCTGTGTGCCCTGCTTATCTACTCGTTGCTATATTGCAAATGCCCTTTTATGCATATGTTTTCCTTACTAGATTTCAATTTAGGTAGTCTTGTAATGATTAATTTTATGTGTCAACATGTTGGGGTCAAGGTGGCCAGATAGTTAGCCAAAAATATTCTGGAAGTTTTCATAAAAATTTTTTTTTTGCGGAAGTTTCCAGGATGGCAGCTGACTAGGTGGATGTTACACTCACATCCTCCCAGGACCTAACTGGAATTACAACTAAAATATAAAACAATCAACCTGAATAAAAACTGAAGACGAGTTGAATGGACGTCTTATAACCAAGAATTTAAAAAGAAGCCACATCAAGACTGGTAAGAAGGACAGAGACACAAAAAGGACTGGCCCTGCTCCCATGGGCAGCAAGGAGATTTCGGAGGGATAACTTGAGTGTGAAGTAAATGCCGGCAGAACATTTGTGTGTGAAAATCAGCAGGGATTCTGTCTGCCATAGAGAATTGGGAGTATGTTAGAGACACAGACACACTTCTAAAGGGCCAATGCATAAAATCTCCTTTGTCGCCACTCACCCTGGTCTCTGGCAGAGGGAGGACAAAGCAGACTGGAGTTGTGTGAGGAGAGAATGTGGTTTGTGGCTCTGGGGAGGGAGCTGAAGAACAGCAACAGGGATCTCTGTGCTGAATCCCTCTCCTGCAACACAGATGCAGTTGCTCCACCCTCTGGTCTCCCTGTCACCCCACCCTGTGGAGCTCATGCCTTGCTTAGGAGTCAGCTGCCTGGTCCAGGGTGTAGAGGTCAGGGTGTCAGTGACTGAGTTATGTAGCTTTGGGGGTTGGGTTCATTCTACCCCATTTCCCGTGAATCAGCCCGGCACCTCCCCCTCATGGTAGGTCCTCTAGTTCCAAGCTTCAAGCTCCAAGTGGCCCCACCCTCTCGACTCCTGGTGCTCCTGCCCTGCTGAAGACAGGGCAGAATCCAGGATAGAGAGAATTGTGGCTTTGGGGTGGGGCCCACTACTCCCATTCCCCCTGACTGGCACCTCACCCTCACAGTAGATACACTGGTATCACCCACCCTGACTCCTAGCGGCCCCACCCTGTTGAGCTCAGGCCCCTGACAGAATCGTGGAGGCTAGAAAACGGGGGCTATTGTTTCCTTGCATGGCCAACCAGAGTAGACCCTCCCTTTATGCAGCCAAATCTTGGTCTGTTTGGCCCTGATAAACTACTGGCCTCATCCTGATATCTCCCTGAAATCCTGCTGCACCACAAATACCTGTGGGCACTGGTGGACGGCAGTTAGACTCTGTATTCCCTGGGATATTTGCTGAGTGGCCTCAGACCCAGCTCTGAGTTCAAACCGGCATTAATCTGCTGAAAACTATTTACCCCTACCTGGTGACTCACTGAGAACCTACCTTATGCAACTCAAGTACTGTAAGAGGCTGTGTCAGTGACTGAGCCTGTCAGGAAACTGGCTGGTGGATAGAGGCGGGGGAGGATCTCAGGGTGCCTTGGGACTTTTACAGAAATTCCCTGAGCCCAGTGTTGGTAAAAGTAGGCCTTGATAACAGAGTATTATCTTTGCCCTGGCCAGTTTGGCCCAGCAGTTAGAGCATCAGCTTGTGGACCAAAGGGTCTGGTTAAGGGTACATACCTAAGTTGCAGATTCAGTCACTGGCCTGGGTCAGTGTCATGTGAAGGCAAACAATTGATGTGTCTCTCTCACATCAATGTCTCTCTTTCTCTCTGTCTCTCTCTCTCCTCTCTTTCTCCACCTCTTTTCTTTCCACCTTCTCCAAAACACAATGAAAAATATCCTTGGGTGAGGATTAAAAAAAAAAAAAAAAAAGTATTATCCTTACCATGCACACTTAGACCCACCAGAAGCAGCTACAAACTGGATTGCTAATAGCTCCAAACAGGTTGCCCAGGAGCAGTCACAGGCAATGTCTGACATTGGTCTACACCATAGTCCCTCTCAAAAGGTCCTAGGACCAACATACTCAGTGACCAGTTTCAGACAACATCAGAGCAGGATTCCATTAGCCTCACAAGCTGCATATCCAAAGGGAGATCTCAACAGGCACCAGAACCTGCTGAAGCAAATTTTGTTTCATGTGGTCAGCAGCTGCACAGCAGCTCCTACACTGTAGTTGGGGTCAAACCTCACAGCCAGCCAATCTGAGGGTCAAACACTACACACAAATGGGCTAATAGCAATAATAATCCAATTATGACAGGAAAACCCACATAATCCACACAAGGGACATGCCTGAAGCACCCATCTAAGGTGATCAAGAATACTGGGCCAATTGGTCCCACAGGACACCTATTACATAAGGTCAACCGACCAAGAGTGGGCATCATAGCAGATCTACCTAATACAGAGAAACAAACACAAAGAAGCAGCCAAAATGGGGAGACAACAAATATACCCCAAATGAGAGAACAGGAGAAATCTCCAGAAAAAAAAGCTAAATTAAATTGAGGCAAGCAATTTATCAGATATATAGTTTTTAAAATGGTTCTAAAGATGCTCAGAGAACTTAGTGAGAGCTTCAACAAAGAGATAGCAAGCATAAAAAAGAAAAACATAGAAACCGTAATAAAGAACCAGTCAAAAATAAAAAATACATCAGAAGGAATTAACAGTAGGCCAATGAAGCAGAGGACCAAATCAGAGACTTGGAAAACAACATAGCAGAGAACACTCAATCAGAGTAGCCAAAAGAAAAGGGATTTTTTTTTAAATGAGGAAAGCTTAAAGGGACCTTTGGGACAATATAATGTGTAGTAACATTTGCATCATAGGGGTACCAGAATGAGAAGAGAAAGAAATTGAAAACCTATTTAAAGAAATAAAGACTGAAAACTTCCTTAACCTGGTCAATGAAAGGGAAAAAGAAAAACACCCAAGTCTAGGAAACATAAAGAGTCTCAAACAATGCAAAATGTTAAAGACAAAGAGAGAATCTTAAAAGCTGCAAGAGAAGGGCAGCTAATTAACTACAAGGAAGCTCCCATTAAACTGTGAGCTGACTTCTTAACAGAAACATTTCAGGCCAGGAGGGATTGGTATGAAATATTCAAAGTAATGAAAAGCAAAGACCTACAACCAAGACTACTTTACCCAGCAAGACTATCATTTATAATTGAAGAAAAAATAAAGAGCTTCACACACACATACACATATACACACAACCAAAAGAGTTTGTTACCAGCAAACCAATATTACAAGAAATGTTAAAGGGTATTTATCCTTTAAGAAGAAGAGAAAGAAAAAAATACAGAGGAACATAGTTAAAAGAATAAAATGGCTAAATACATAACTACTAATAGTCACTTTAGATGTAAATGGCTAAAACGTTCCAATCAGAAGACAGAGAGTAGCTGAATGGATAAAAAACAAGACCCATATATATGCTGTTTACAAGACACCCACCTCAGAAGGAAAGATACACATAGACTAAAAGTAAAGATAGAAAAAGATATTTCATGCAAATAGAAATTTTTAAAAGCTGGAGTGGCAATACTTATATTAGACAAAATAGACTTTAAAAGAAAGGTCATAGGGAGAGACTAAGAAGGACACTACATAATAATATAAGGAACAATTCAACAAGAAGATACAAGCCTTGTAAGCATTTATATACTCAACATGGGAACATCTAAATGTATAAAGCAAACCCTGATGGACATAAAGGGAGAGATTGACAGTAATACAGTTTTAGTAGGATATTTTAATGAATAGATCTTTCAGACAGAAAATCAAAAAGGAAATAGCAGCCTTCAATAATTCACTAGATCAGATTAATTTAATGGGTATTTTCAGAGCATTTCTCCCCAAAGCAGCAGAATATAAAGTCTTTTCAAGTTTACATGGAACATATTCTAGGATAGACTATATGCTAGAACACAAAACAAGTCTCAATAAATTTTAGAAGCATCTTCTCTGATCATAAAGGTATTATTATTGGTGGAAGCAGGGTTCTTGGGGTACCCCTGGAATAAGCATTTAGGAAGGTCCCCCAGGAGGATGTGGCATAATAGAAAGCTTTATTTTTGAGGAATTATACCCCTGGGTTTCCAAAGTTCCATTTCCCTTAGTCTAGTAATAGAAGAAATGTAGGTGGGGTTTCAGTAAAGCTAGAAGCGAAGCCAGTGTTCAGAGTTTCCTTTTCATGTTGGAGCTGGGTCTAGTTCAGCATCAAGCTAGGGTCCCTTAGTCCATTGTGTGTGGAGTTCACAGGGCCATGGATCATGTGGGCGAATATAGGGCAGCAGGAGCAAAATAGTCCCACAAGCTCAGAGTCACATGAGTCCAAAGAAAGCCAATAGCACAAGAGAGCAAACTCCTTAGTTTAGGGGATTATATGTACCCAATTTTCATGCACTTGTAGTAACCACGCCCATTCTGGCCAATGAACTCTGTTCCCAGGTGTGACTGGCAGGCAGCACCTTTCCTGTCACCCCAATTTTAATGGGCATACATCTTCCTTCTCTTTGTCGAATCCCCATTCCCCAAGGTTTAGCAGGGAATGTGCCTATAATTTCTGGCCTTCCTCGTGCTCTTTTTCTGTTATTAATGACTAGATAATTTTAGTGGCTGCAGTATGAAACTAGAAATTAATCACAAGAAAAAAACTAAAGAACACAAAAAGACATGGAAGCTAAATCACATATTACTAAAGAATGATGGGTTAACAATGAAATAAAAAAAATAAATCCAAAGATACCTTGAAACACATGAAAATGATAACACAACAACCCAAAATCTATGGGACACAGCAGAATCATTTTTAAGAGAAAAATTTATAGCATTATAGATTTACCTCAAGAAATAAGAAAAACCTCAAATATAGAATCTAACTTTGCACTTAATAAACTAGAAAAATAACAACTAAGAAAACCCAGAGTAGAAGAAATGAAATATTTAAGATCAGAGTGAAAATAGAGTCTAAGAAACAAAACAGAACAAACAAACAAAAAAAACCTCAATGAAATATAGACCTGATACTTGAAAAAATAAACAAGATTGACAGTCCTTTAACCAGACTCAAGAAAAAAATACAGCACCCAAATAAATAAAATCAGAAATGAAAGAAAAGAAGTAACAACTGACTCCACAAAAATAAATGAGATTGTAAGAAAATATTATGAATAATTATATGCCAAAATATTGGACAATTTGGATAATTCCTAGAAATATACAATCTTCCAAAACCAAATCAGAAAACAAGGAAAAAAACAGAAAATCTCAATAGACCAATTACAACTAATGAAATTCAAGCACTGATAAAAAAAACTTCCAACAAACAAAAGTTCTGGACAGAATGGCTTTATAGGTGAATTTTACTAAACATTCAAAGGAGAACAAACACCTATTCTTCTAAAAATATTTTTAAAAATTTAAGAGCAGGGAAGACTCCCAATCTTATTTTATGAGGCCAGGATTGTCCTAATTGCAAAGCCAGCTAAGGACACTACAAAGAAAGAAAATTTTAGACCAATTATCCTGATGAACATAGATGCTAAAATCCTCAACAAATATTAGCAAACTGGATCTAGCAATACATTTAAAAACTCATACAACATTCCGGAAATACAAGGTTGGCACAATATCTGCAAATCAGTAAAACTGATAGACTACAAAAACAAAATGAAGAACACGAATCTCATGATTATATAAATAGATGCAAAAAACATTGTTTTGATAAAATCCAGCACTCATTTGTGTAAACTCTCTCAGCCAAATGGGAATAAGAGAAGCATATATCAACATAATAAAGGCCATATATGACAAACCCACAGCCAACAGCATATTCAATGAGCAGAAACTAAAAGCATTTTCTTAAAGTCAAGAACAAAACAGGATGTCTTCTTTAACTACTCTTATTTACCATAGTACTGGAAGTCCTAGCCACAGCAATCAGAAAAGAAGAAATGAAAGGCATCCAAATTGGAAAGGAGTAAGTAAAACTCTCATCATTTGCAGATGTAAGTAAAACTCTCATCATATAGTGTATATAGTAAGTAAAACTCTCATCATATAATGTATATAGAAAACTCTAAAGACTCTACCAAAAAATTACTCCAACTCTTAAGTAAATTCCGTAAAGTAGCAAGATACAAAATAAATATCCAGAAATCAGTTGCATTTTTATACACAAATAAGAAACTATCAGAAAGGAAAAGTCAAAACAAAATCTTATTTACAATAGTATAAAAAAATCAACAAATCAAACCCTGGTATACTGCTGGTGGGAATGCAGACTGGGGCAGCCACTATGGAAAACAGTATGGAGTTTCCGCAAAAAATTAAATATCGAACTGCCATTTGACCTAGTGATTTCACTTCTAGGACTATATGCTAAGAAGCCTGAAACACCATCAGAAAGAATATATGCATCACTGTGTTCATAGCAGTGCTATTTACAATCACTAAAATATGGTAACAGCTTGTGTCAATTAGTAGATGAGTAGATAAAAAAGCTGTGGTAACCCTGGCCAGTTTGGCTCAGCAGTTAGAGTGTTGGCCCGCAGACCAGAGAGACCCGGGTTTGGTTTCCGCTAAGGGCACGTATCTCAGTTACAGTTTGCCCCCAGCCCTAGTTGGGGCCATGTGGGTGGCAACCACTCAATGTGTCTCTCACATTGATGTTTCTCTCTCTCTCTTCCTTCCTCTCTCCATCCTGCTCTATCTCAAGATAAGTGCAAAAATGTCCTTGGATGAGGATTAAAGAAAAAAAAAAAGCTGTGGTACATTTATACAGTGGAATACTATGCAGCTGTAAAATAGAAGAATCTCTTACCCTTTGAGAAAACATGAGGGACCTGGAGAGTATTATGCTAGAAGTAAGCCAGTCAGAGAAAGACAAGTATCACATGATCTCATTTATATGTGGAATCTAATAAACAAAATAAACTATAAACAAAATAAATTCAGAAACATGGAATCATGGAACAGACTGACAAACCTCAGAGGGAAAAATGCGGGGACAGGAAGAGATTAACCAAAGAACTTATATTCATATATGCATAACCCATGGACACAGATAACAGTGCAGTGAAGGCCTGGGGAAGTGGGGAGGAAGGGGAGCAGGGTGGAGGAAGTCAATGGGGGATATCTGTAATATTTTCAACAATAAAGGTAAATTTTTAAAAATACCCAGTAATACATTTAATTGAGAATATAAAAGACCTGTACTTGAAAAGTCATAAAAAACTGAAGGAAGAAATTAAAGAAGATACAAATAAGTGGAAATATATACCATGTTAATGGATAGGAAAAAGTAACATCTTAAAAAATGTCCATGCTGCCCTGGCCGGTTTGGCTCAGAGGTTGTAGCATCGGCCTGTGGACCAGATAGTCCTGGGTTCTGTTCCCGCTAGGGGCACGTACCAAAAGAAAAAAGAAAAAAAAATGTCCATGCTACTCAAAGCTATCTATGGATTCAATGCAATTTATATAAAAACACAAATGGTGTATTTCACGAAACTAGAACAAATATTTCAAGAATTAAAATGAAACCACAAAGATGCCAAATAGCCACAGCAATCTTAAGAAAGAAGAATAGCCCTGGCCAGTTTTGCTCAGTGGTTAGAGCGTCAGCCTGCGGTCCGGAGAGACCCGGGTTCGGTTCCCGCTGAGGGCACGTACTTCGGTTGCGGTTTGTCCCCGGCCCTGGTTGGTTGTGCGGGTGGCAGCCACTCGTGTCCCTTCATGTCGATGTTTCTCTCTCTCTCTCCCTCCCATTCTATCTGTACAAAAAATGGAAAAATATCCTCGGTTGAGGATAAAAAAAAAAAAAAAGAAAGAAAGAAGAATAAAGTTGGAGGAATCATGCTACCTAATATCAAAGTATATTACAAGGCCATGGTAATCGAAGTAGCATGGTACTGACATAAAAACAGACATATAGATAAATGGAAGAGAACAGAGAGCCCAGCAATAAACCCACTTTGTGGTCAAATAATATTTGACAAAGGAGGCAAAAACATTCAATGGTATAAAAATAGTTTATTCAATAAATAGTGTTTAAAAAATTGGACAGATACATAAAAACATAAAATAAAATGACCATCTTCTTAGGCTGTACACAAAAATAAACTCAAAATGGGTTAAAGACTTAATGTTAGACTCAAAATGATAAAAATCCTAGAAGAAAACATAGCCAGGAAAATTACAGACATTTCTTATAGCAATATTTTGACTGATATAGCTCCTCAGACAAAAGATGGAAAATAGAAAGATAAACAAATGTGACTAAATCAACCTAAAAAATTTTTGCATATTAAAGGGAACTATCAAAAAAATGAAAAGACAACCCACTAAATGGAAGAACATATTTGCCAATGATACATCTGATCAGGGTTTAATATCCAAAACTGAGAAAGAATTTATAAGACTCAACACTGAAAAAACAATCCAGTTAAAAAACGGGCAAAGTAATCCAATAAGAAGATGGATGTGAGGGTGAGGGCATGGAAACACAGTCAGAAAGCCACAAGAAGATGGAGGCAGTGACTGGCGCGTTCATCTACGAGTCAAGGAACACCAAGGGAGAATGGCATGGATCAGGATCTTCTGCAGAGCCCGCAGTGCCAAAACTCTGGTTTGGTTCTCTGGCCTCCAGAATTCTGAGAGAAAATACATTTCTGTTGTTATAAGCCATCCAGTCTGTGGTAGTTTGTTATAGAAGCCCTAAGGGAACTAATAGTTCATCTTTATGAAAGCTATCCACAAAAGAACTCCGTGTAATATTACACATAAAATTTTAATGAAGATAATCTGACAATCATTATAAATATGAACAGGATTGTCACATGGAAGATAGAATGAAACATTATAGTGGGTAGATAGACTGCTTAATGGAGAAAATAGAATGGATCCCAGAGAAGTTTGGATCATCTTCAGAAGCAACATAAAGATACTGTAATCCAAGAGTGAGCAAACTATGGCAAAAATCAGCCCACAGTCTAACATCGTACAGCACCTGAGCTGAGAAAGGTTTTTATATTTTTAAAGACTCTTGAATGTGGGCCCTTCTCTTTTTCATTTCCATCCACAGAAAGTGTCCAAATGAGCCTTGGCCGGTTTGGCTCAGCGGTTAGAGCGTCGGCCTGTGGTCCTGAGAGACCCGGGTTCGGTTCCCGCTAAGGGCACGTACCTTGGTTGCAGTTTGTCCCCAGCCCTGGTTGGTGGTGCGGGTGGCAACCACTCGATGTGTTCCTTTCACGTCGATGTTTCTCTCTCTCTGTTCCCCTCTCTCTCTCCCACTCTACCTGAACAAAAAAATGGAAAAATGTCCTCGGGTGAGGATAAAAAAAATAAAAATAAAAAAAATTAAAAAAAGAAAGTGTCCAAATGAATGGAGAAGCCCTTAGATGAATGGTGTCTTGGGTCCCAAAAGACTTTGTAGTACAAACTGACTTCCATTCAAGATAACAGAATAGTTAAACACGATATTGTGTCCTCCCACAACCACATCAAAATTACAACTAAACTACAACATAACCATCATTCAGAACTGCCTGAAACCAAGCTGAATGGAAGTCCTACAACTACGAAATTAAAGAAGAAGCCACATTGAGACTAGTAGGAGGAGCTGAGGCACAGTAGAGCTAGTCCCATATCCACATGTGGCGAATAAAAGTCAGGAGCACACCTGATGTGAAGGTCCTCCCTGAGGAGTGAGGGGTCCCCATCACACACCAGGAACCCCAGTTCAGGATTCTAGTGCCAGGAAAAGAAGTCCCCATTACTTCTGCTGTAAAAACCAGATGGGAACTGAAGCTGAGGGAGGCTGAGGCGTCTGCAGCCCAGGCAGCTCCTCTTAAAGGGCCCACATATGTACTTACTCAGACTTGCTCCCTTGGAGCTCCAGCATGGGGGAGGCAGCTTGAAAGGCACCAGAGACATATGAAGAACTGAGTTATTTGGCATTGGAGTGAGGGCTGGAGAAGCAGCTTTCTTCTGGACAAACATGCTGTCAGAGGCCTTTGCTTCTTTGGTGAACCCTTCCCTGACGAGGCTGGAAGATGGCAGCCATATCTGAAACTCCAGCAACCTGACTCATACTATTTGCAACACCCTGGTGATTCCCTGAGGCTGTCACACCCAGCTTTCAGGCCCACCCAAGCTGTTCCCAAAGGCTTTACCATAGGATTGGCCTGTCTTGGATCCTGTTTTAGAGTTTCTTAAACTCCCTCAAACAAGAAGCATCTGGTCTCAGCGAGCCCTATACCTCTCATTAAGTTGCCCAGGCCTGACACTAGAAGCAACAGGCCTTGGTTCACAACTTGGCTTTCCCGGGCACCTCCAAGCCCAGCACAAGAAGCAGCCATCTGCAGATCACTTTGTAGCTTATGCCAGGTGGACCCGGATAGAACACAAACAGTGGCTGACCTTGCCCCAGACCCAGCACACCCAGTGGACAGCTTCAGACCACATCAATACACCGCCACCCAACCACCTCCACAAGTGATACACTCAATAAGTGGACTCAGTGGGTACCAGAGCCCTGATGAAGTAAGTCTTGCTCTGTGTGGTGGGCCCCTAAACAGCTGATTCTTTAAAGTAGTCAGAGGCCAGTGGTCAGTGGGCACAGCCAGTCCTTGCAGCTGATCAGCCTGAGAAAAGCCCTCCCATTGATGTGCCAACAGCAATCAAGACTCAATTACAAGAGAAGGGTGTTCAATCCACACTAGGAGTGTACCTCGAAGGCCTAGCTGGGGTGATCAGGGAGGCTGTACCACTAGATTCTACAGGACACCTAAAACAATAGGCCACCCTATGAAGCCTAGGAGACATAGCAACTCTATCTAATACATAGAAACAATCACAGAGATGCAGACAAAATGAGGAGACAAAGAAACATGACCCAAATGGAAAAAAAAGAACAAAATTCCAGAAAAGGAATTAAACAAAATGGAGATAGGCAATCAATCAGATGTAGAGTTCAAAACACAGGTTATAAGGTTGCTCAAGGAACTTGGTGAGACATTCAGGGAACTTAGTGAGACCTTCAAAACTTAAGGAGACCTCCAAAAGACTTAGTGAGAACATCAATGACATCAAAAATGACCAGTCAGAAATGAAGAATGCACTAACTAAAATAAAGAATAATTTACAGAGAATCAATAGTAAAGTAGGTAAAGCCAAGAGGCAAACCATCGATTTGGAATATAAGGAAGCAAAAAACACCCAATCAGAACAGCAAAAAGAAAAGAGAATACAAAAAAATGAGGATAGTGGAAGGAGTCTCTGGGACAACTTCAAGCGTGCCAATGTTCACATCACAGGGGTGCCAGAAGGAGAAGGGAGGAACAGGAAATTGAAAATCTATTTGAAACAATAATTACAGAAAATTTTCCTCACTTGTTGAAGGAAACAGACATGCAAGTCCAGGAAGCACAGAGAGTCTCAAACAAGATGAACCCAAAGATCTCCATACCAAGACATATCATCCTCAAAATGCCAAAATTTAAATACAAAGAGAGAATCTTAGAAGCAGCAAGAGAAAAGCAGTTTGTTATCTACAAAGGTGCTCCCACAACATAGTCAGCTGATTTCTCAAAAGAAACTTTGCAGGCCAGAAAGGAGTGGCAAGAGATATTCAAGATGATGAAAAGAAATGACCTACAACCAAGATTACTCTATCCTGCAAAGCTATCATTTAGAATCCATGGACATATAAAGAGTTTCCCAAACAAGAAAAAGCTAAAGGAGTTCATTAGCACCAAACCGATATTATATGAAATGTTGAAGGGCCTTCTTGGAGAAGAAGAAAAAACATATGAACAATCAAATGGCAATTAATACATATCTGTCAACAATTGAATCTACAAACAAAATGAGCACACAGAACAGAAACAGATTCATAGATACAGAGAACTTTTTGTTGGTTGCCAGATGGGTGGGGATTGGGAGGGATGAGTGAAAAAGATAAAGAAATTAAGAAGTACAAATTGGTTGTTAGACTGATGAACCTCGAAGGGAAGGGGTGAAGGAGGGCAGGATGAGATAAACCAAAGAATTTCTATGCATATATGCATAACCAGTGGACACCGACAATAGTGTGGGGAAGACAGGAAGGGGGCGGGATTGGGGAGGAGAAGGTCAATGAGGAAAAGAGGGGGGGCATCTGTAATACATTCAATAATAAAGATGAGTTTTTTAAAAAAAGAAAAAACACTTGGCCATAAAAAATTAAAAGAAAATTTTATGCTTTGTGACAGCCTGGATGGATCTGGAAAGCATTATGGTAAGAGAAATAAGTCAAATAAGTCAGTCAGAGAAAGACAAGTACCATATGATTTCACTCATATGTGAAATCTTATGAAGAAAATAAACAAATAAAATAGACACAGACTTATAGAGAGCGGACTTACAGCTATTAGAGGGGGGTTGGGTAGGGGCTGGGTGTAAAAAGGGAAAAGGGATTAAGCAAAAACCAAAAAACATAGACACAGACAACAATATAATGATTACCAGAAAGAAAGGGTGGTGGAGGAGTTAGAAGAGGGTATAGGTGTTATCTCAAAAAGTTAAAAATTGAACTGCCATTTGACCCAGTGATTCCACTTCTAGGAATATACCCTGAGAAGCCTGAAACACCAATCAGAAAGAATATATGTACCCCATGTTCATAGCAGCACTATTTACAATTGCTAAGATCTGGAAACAGCCCAAGGGTCCATCAGTAAATGAGTGAATAAAAAGGTGTGATACATATACACAATGGAATACTATGCACCTGTAAGAAAGAAAGATCTCTTGTCATTTGAGATGACATGGAGGGACCTGGAGAGTATTATGCTAAGTGAAACAAGCCAAGCAGAGAAAGACAAATATCACATGATCTCACTTATTTGTGGAATATAATGAACTAGACAAACTGTTGAACAAAACTGACCCAGAGACACAGAGGTAGGGTACAGACTGACAAACCTCAGAAGAGGGGGTATTGCGGAGAAAGAGATAAACCACAGAACTCACATGCCTGTATGCATAACCAATGGACATAGACAGCAAAGCTGGGGTTGGGATGGGGGGAGGATGAAGAGGAGGATGTCAGTGGGGGAAAAAAGAGAAAGACCTGTAACAAAAACAAATTAATAAAAAAATTTTTTTTTATAAAAGAGGGTGTAGGGAGGATAAATTATGATGTAAGGAGACATGACTTAGGGTGGTGAAAACAATATAATATACAGATGATGTATTATGGACTTCTATACTTGAAACCTATATAATTGTATTAACCAATATCACCTAAATAAATTGAATAAAAAAATCTTTCAAACATAGAGGGGCAAGCTAGCATAGTGATTAAGAGCAATAAGTGGGGTTGAAACCTGGCTCTGCTAATTATTATGTAGCTTTGTGCAAGTTTTTTAAACTCTCTGGACTCTGATTTTCTTATCTGTAAAGTGAGGTTAACGATAGTGCCTAAATATGAGGATTAAATGAACTAAGATTTATCTGAAGTATTTAGAACACTGCCTGACATATAGTAAGCACTGCACAAATGTTTGCTGATGATAATAATAAAAATACTCAGCGGCTCACCCTTCAGTCTATATTGTGGCTTGGCCCACATCTAATTCCCCGAACTCATTTATTACTGCTGCATATATTAAATTCAGACTTTAGTACTTGGAAACTCTTTATCACACTCTTCAAATTGCTCAGTATCAATGCCCCCTCGCTTTCTCTACAAGAGTTCTCCTACATTCCTTGTCTGAGCTCTACTAAAGTGTTCTCTTCTCCATGAAATGTTGCACAGAATACGAGGAGAGACCAGCTGCCCTCCTGCTGGGCACAGGTCTTGTAAAACATTTATTACATTGAAAATTCTTGTTTGTAGTAATTGCTAAACCAAGCATAATAATAATGTATTGTATATATAGTATATATATTGTGTGTATATGTGTGTTTGTGTGTATACATACCTACATACAGTATTGAGCCTATTCTATACTCTAGGCCCTAGGCTAAGCATGTTGTAGATAATATAAGATTTATTCCTCATAACATCTTTATGAAGTATGTTCTATAATGATTCTTATTTTACAAAGGATGAAACTGTTATGTAGAGATGTAAAATAATTTGTTCAATTCACATCTAGTATGAGGCAATGCTGTGACTAATATCCACACTTGTTTTTCTCCAGGGCTCCATGCCCTTAACTATTACCCTGAACTGTGAAACTCCTGGGATGGGATCAAGATTTACACACCTTCCTATGGTCACTGCCTAGCACAGTGCCTGGAACATAAGCACAACATTAACGGTATATACATGCACAGTTTATGTAACTACTTTAACTACAATTCATGATGTATAAAAAATAAATTTAAAAAAGAAACATATACAACTCAATATTAAAAAATAAACAAACCAATAATCCTTTAAAAAATAGGCATAAGTCCTCAATAGACACTTCTCTAAAGAGAAGATACAGATGGCCAGTAGACATATAAAAAGATGGTATTACTAATCATCAGAGACATTCAAATTAAAACCACAATAAGATATTACCTCACACTTGTCAGAGTGGCTATCATTAATAAATCATCAAAGAACAACTGATGGCAAGGATGTGGAGAAAAGGAAACCTTCATGCACTATTGGTGGGAATGTAGATTGATGCAGCCAAAGTGAAAAACAGATTAAAGATTTTTCAAAAAATTAAAAGTGGAACAGCCTTATGACCCAACAATTCTTCTCCTGGAAATGTATCCAAAGAAAACCATAACACTAATACAAAAGAACATATGCAGTCTTATGTTCATTATAGTGTTATTTTAAGAGCCAAGATTTAGAAATAGACTAAGTTTCCATCAGCAGATGAATAGATAAAAAGGCTGTGGTATATTTACACAATGGAATACTAGCCAGCCACAAAAAAGAAGGAAATCTTACCTTTTGTGACAGCTTGGATAGACCTGGAGAGTATTATACTAAGTGAAATAAACCAGTCAAAGAGTGACAAATCCATATAATTCTATTATATGTGGAATCTAATGAACAAAGTAAACAAACAAACAAAGTAGAAACAGATTCATAGATACAGAAAACAGACTAAGCAATGTCAGAGAAAAGAGTGGTTGAGGTTGGGTAAACACAGTGAAGGGATTAAAAAATTCATAGACACAGACAACAGTATGGTGATTACCAGAGGGAAAGGTGGGTAGGAAAGATAGAAAAGGGTAAAGAGGGAATAAATGGTGATGCAAGGAGCCTTGACTTTGGGTAGTGAACACAATATAGTAAGATGATGTATTATAGAATTGTACACCTGAAACCCATATAATTTTTAAACTATTGTCACCCAAAAAAATTCAATAAAAAATATTTTAAAGATTTTTTAAAATAAAATTAGCAATTAAATCAGTGGACTTTATATAAAGCAGATTACTCCCCACAATGTGGTGGGCCTTATCCAATCAGTTGAAGGCCCTAATAGAAAAAAGATTGACCTCTTCTGAGCAAAAAGGTATTCTGCCAGTACACTGACTGTGGATATAAATTCTAATTCCTTCCTGGGTCTCTAGGCTGCCAACCTACTCCACAAATTTTGAATTTTCAAAACCTCCATAATCATCTGAGCTAATTCCTAAAAATCTCTCTTCCTCAATTTCTCTCAATTACTCTTTCTCTGTCTCTTTATTCACACTCAAGTTTTCCACCCAACAAAGTGGTTTTAAGCTAAGACCGTTTTTATGTTATATGATCATTAATAAAGTCTAAAAAATATTTTTGAAGGAAAATAACTTAAACCCACATGTATTATGTAATTCATTCATTTTTTTAAAAAATCCTCACTTGAGGATTGAGGATATTTTTTTTTAGAGAGAGAGAGAGAAAGAGAGGGAGGAAGAGAAACATTAATGTGAAAGAAACATCTATGAGTTGCCTCACATATGCCTGACCCGAAATTGAACCCAGGAACTTTGGTGTATGGTATGATGCTCTAACCAACTGAGCCAATGAGCCAGACCTCTAGTTTACTTTTTTTTTTTAATCCTCAACTGAGGACATTGTTCAATTTTTTGTTTAGATAGAGTGTGAGGGAGAGAGAGAGAGAGAGAAACATCAACGTGAAAGAGCCACATCGAGTGGCTGCCACCCACACGACCCAACCAGGGCCGGGGACAAACTGCAACCAAGGTACGAGCTCTTAGCAGGAACCAAACCCAGGTCCCTCTGGACCACAGGCCGATGTTCTAACCGCTGAGCCAAACCAACCAGGGCTCCAGTTTACATTTTTAAAGAATTTTCATTTGTTCCTATTTTTTTATCCCTGGAGAAGATTTTATTATTGTTATGCGGATATCCAGCATATAGGATGTATTTAAAAGGTAGTTTCCGGCATTTCCATTTTCATATTTAGATAAAAATATTAAAGTATTTATATGCTAAATTTATTTCAAGATAAATAAAATCTAGAACATCTTTTTGGAATATATATTAAGCAGTCTGTTAGTTTCCCTTTCTTGTTAATACAGTTTTAAAAAATCAGTGAATACAAGTAGTTGTTTTCTAATTATATATGTTGAAGGGGTCAGCAGATTAGAAAGATGCGAATGAGTAAATTACATAATATATTATAAGTGTAGATTTGTGCTATGGAGATGAAGATGCTAAGGAGGGGGAGGGATAGAAAGGCACTGTTGAATGGAGTGAATGGAGAGTCTCCTAACTCAGTACCTCATTGACTCAGTTCTCTACTTATCATGTTTTGTTTTTTTTCCCCACTCTCAACATGCATTGCATCTATTTTTAAGTCATCCTGAAATGTTTATTTTTGAATTGTCTTGGTTCATCACAAAGTCTTACTGAAATAAAGGAAAACTTTATCATAAAGGAAATGGAAGATAGTAGAATTAATTTTAGAACAGTCAACAAAAACTATATTCAGAAAATTTACATAGTAAAACTGCTGGTGTAGTTTTAGTTGCAAAGTGACTATATGCTCAGCCTTGCAATCTTTTATTCAGCAAAATCTGACAATAATGTCAGATTTTTCTTACAGGAAACTTGTACTTATAAAATATGTACTGTTATAACAGAGGCTATAACTTTTGCTAAATTATAAGTGAGGGCAACCTTATCTTTTAAATAATAATTTAAGTAGTTTTTAAGGAATAAATACTGGTTCCATAGTTTCCTTTTTAATCTGTGGTGAGCTTCCTTTTCAATTCCTTCCTCAACAATGTGATTGTGAACAAAGTTTAAACAAATAGTATTTAAGTAAATAAAATTGAAGTAGCACTATATTCCATAAGTCACAAATTTCAAATGTGGCCTTTGGGAAAATACAATCTGAGGAGAGCAAGATATGTCTGTCTGTCTGTCTTTCTCACTCTCTCTCTCTCTCCATTCAAAATCATTTATCTTTTGAACTTTGGTCCTCTGACTTCACCAGCAACCATTTCTAAAAAAAATTTGTTTATGGTAAAGTTTTCTCATAAGCTTCAGACAACTATTAAATGATAACCTCTTAATTTAATCCACCTTTTGTTTTTTCCTTAAAATGTATTTTCATTGATGAGTGACACTCCTTTATTCCTTTCAACCCCTGAATCATTACATCATTTCTATGGTATAATTACCTGTTCTGCCTTCATTTAGTTACTGAAAGAGGCATCACAAAGTTAGTGAATTTCTCTTGGAAATGATAAACTGGATTATATCAATTTCTAAATAATTTCTTGGGTATTTTCTTTTGTTATGTTATTACATTGAAAGAGAAGGCATCAAGCATTTTAACACATCACCCTTAATAACTATAATTATAACTGCTTTTATTTACAAAGCATCTCTTGGCTGAGCATTGGCAAAGACTTCGGAATTAGGTTTTAAGCACAATACATAGAACATATAATGCAACAACAGTAATGGGAACAGATATATTTTATTGGTCTATATTAATTTTGTTGTTTTTTGTTTTGTTTTGTTTTTTAGTTGGTGTTCAAGGAAACTGGATAATAAAGTAATAAGATTGGTATAAGTTATGGTTTTAAAAAAAATCTGGTATGCTTTCAGTTTTAATTCAGAATATGATAAAAAAGAAAAGAAAAAGTGAACAATGTTAAGAAGTAGTTTTGATTTCTTCCAAAGAGATCATGTTCTCAGTTGTAAGTGTAGTTAATGGATCTTCTTTGTCCTAGTATAATTTCTTTGTATCTAATCTAATTAGATTTTTTTGGTGAATTATTTCTAGGTTAATAGAAAATTAATTGAAGTGGAAATATATTGTCTTTGTTTTGGTGAGACATTGTTCTCATTTATTATAAATGCAAATATGTGGTGAGTCAATAAATTTGTACATGAAAATTCTTATTATAATTTTGGAAAAATTATTATTAAGCTAAAATGTGGTGATCTGATAAGTTATCTTTCTTACTGATAAATATGTGTACACTGAGCCTGGCATTCTAGATGATGAGATAAAAATTAGATAAGATTAAAGAAAAAAGTGAAATCTTTAGTTATATGATATTTGCATTGTGGAATACTAGTTTGAAGTATAGGATTGAGAATCAAAGTTTTCTTTAGTTAAAATTCTGGTTCTACCACAACGTTGTGTGGGAATTCAGGTAATGTGTTTAACTTGTTGGCACTTCAGTTCCCATATAAATAAAATGGTAAATATAACATATGTATTAGAGAACAATATATTGGAATATTTTAGGGACAAATAGAAGTATAGGATGTACCAGAAATGAGTCTAGAGAAGTGTCTAGATACAGATAATACAAGACCTTGTTTGTGAGAGTAGAAATATTGATTTTATTCTATTTCGTGGATGACACATTGATGTTTATATCTATTTTTAAACTATTTAAATTTAAAATTTTTCCCTTTATTGATTTTAGAGAGAGAGGAAGTGAAAGGGAGAGAAAGATAGAAACATCAATGAAAGAGAACGTTGATTGACCGCCTCCTGCATGCCCCACTCTGGGAATAGGGCCCACAACCTGGGCATGTGTCCTGGCTAGGAAT
Source organism: Molossus molossus (assembly GCF_014108415.1). Lineage (NCBI taxonomy): Eukaryota > Metazoa > Chordata > Mammalia > Chiroptera > Molossidae > Molossus > Molossus molossus. Next base: position 45,450,403 of record NW_023425401.1, read on the forward strand.
CAAACTGGCAACCTCTTGGTGCATGGGTCGATGCTCAACCACTGAGCCACACCAGCTGGACACATTAATGTATATTAATTAAGAGAGTACTGAGATCATTTTACATTTTAAGAAATGTTCTTTAACAGTTTCTTGTATCTAGGGGATAAATAATGGAGGCTTACATCTCATGGCAATGAGAATGATGAAAAGGATAGAATTAGGGAATAAATAATACAGAGAGCAGTTTTGAATACAGGTTGAGTGTACAGTCTTTGGAATTAAATAGACTGGATTATTTTCCAGCTTGATCATCTAATTCTTGTGGGTCTCTGGATGATTAACTTAATATTTCTTTGAAATCTCATTTTCCTCATGTGCATAATGTAGATATTAATCAACCTACTTCATACGACTAAGGTAAAATGTATTATATTTATGATACTTAGCAGTATGTTGGAAACTTATAATTCAGTATCAAAATGTTATCTAATTATTATTATTATTAATCTAGAATGATAGCTCTGTATCTTCTGAATGAAGGAACTGATAAAAAGAGGAGCATAGGAAGTTTCAGGTTAATGAAGGTAACAATTATATTGAGGATGATATAAGACATATTAATCATTTACTTTATTTACTCATTAATTCCGTAATTCTTAAACACTGTGAGTGACAAAAAATTAATTATTTAATATGCATTTACAAAGTACAGCAGACACCAGGCACTATGCTGTAACTATATACAGTGCACAGTGAATAACAAAATTTAAAGGCAACCAACAAAAGAGAGAAGATATTTACAAATAACAACTCTGACAAGTCATTAATATCCAAAATATATGAAGAACTCATGCAACTCAACTCCAAGCAAACAAATAATTCAATTAAAAATAGGCAGAGGATACCCTGGATGGTTTTGCTCAGCGGTTAGAGCGTCGGCCTGCGATCCAGAGAGACCTTGGTTTGGTTCCCGCTAAGGGCATGTACCTCGGTTGCAGTTTGTCCCTGGCCCTGGTTGGGTCGTGCAGGTAGCAGCCACTTGATGTGTCCCTTCACATCGATGTTTCTCTCTCTCTCTTCCTCTCTCTCCCTCTTGCTCTATCTGAACAAAAAATTTAAAAAATGTCCTTAAGTGAGGATAAAAAAAATAGGTGGAGGATTTAAACAGACACTTCTTCCAATTCTCCCAAGAAGACATATAAATTTTAAGACATATAAATATAAAAAGATGCTCAACTTTATTAGCCATTAGAGAGATACAAATAAAAACTACAAGTCCTGGCCGGTTTGGCTCAGTGGTTGGAGCGTCGGCCTGCAGACCAGAGAGTCCAGGGTTTGGTTCCCGCTAGGGGCATATACCAAAAAAAAAAGTGTTAACAAATAAAAACTATAGTGAGATACTGCTTCACACCTGTTAAAATGGCTATTATCAACAAGACAAGTAATATAACAAGTATTGGGGAGGTTGTGGAGAAAAAGGAACTCTCATTCACTGCTGATGGGAATATATATTGGTAGTGCCACTATAGAAAACAGTATGGAGGTTGTTCAAAAATTTAAGAATAGAGTTACCACATGACCCAGCAATCCTTCTGGGTATCTACAAGAAAAAACTTGAGAATAACTATTCGCAAAGATATATGCACCTCTATGTTCATTGCAGCATTATTCATGGTGGCCAAGACAAGGAAATAACTAAAGAGTCCTTTGATAGATGATTAGATAAACAAGATGTAAATATATATATATATATATATATATATATACACACACACACACACACACACACACACACTAGAATACTACAGAATACTACAAGCCATAAGAAAAAATGAAATAATGCCATTTGCAACAACATGGATGGACCTTGAGACTATTATGTTAAGCAAAATAAGGGAGTCAGAAAAAGTTAAGATCTATATGACTTCACCATGTGGAATATAAAACTGAAACTCATAGACACAAACAACAGTATGGTGGTTACCAGAGGGAAGGAGGGTGGAGTGTAATAAAGAGAAAAGAGGTTTAAATATATGGTAATGGAAGATGATTCAACTGTGGGTTGTGGGCACACAATGAATGTACAGGTTATGTATCTTGGAATTGTATGCTTGAAACCTATGTAATCTTATTAACCAATGATACCACAATAAATTTAATTAACTAAAAATTTAAAAAGAAATGAGAAGTGATAGACAAGCACAATAAAAAAAAAATTCAAATTTGAACAGGCCAAATACAGCCAGTGAAATTGAAGCAGTAATACAAATCTTCCATCAAACCAAATTCCTGTACTGATGGCTTCATAGGTAAACTTTACAAACATTCAAAGAAGAATTAACACCTATCCTTAAACTATTCCAAATATTTAACAGAAAAGGGCTCCCAAGCTCATTTAATGAAGCCAGCATTATCTTAATTCCAAAGCCAGATAAATATATTACTAAGAAAGAAAATTATAAACCAGTATCCATGATGAACATAGATGTTAAAATCCTCAATGAAATATCAGCAAACTAAATTCATCAATTCATTAAAAAGATCATACATCATGATCAAGTAAAATTTATTCCTGGGATGCAAACTTCGTTCAGTTTCTGCAAATCAATTAATGTAATACAACACATAAACAAAATAAAAGATAAAAATTATATGATGATATTAATAGATACATTTTTTTTTTTTTTTTTTACAAAACCCAGCACCCATTTATGATAAAAACTCTCAGCAAAGTTTGAATTGAGGGAAGATGTGTCAACAAAATAAAAGCCATGCATGACCAACCCATAGTTAAAACCATAATTAATGGTGGAAAAACTAAAAACATTTTCTTTAAGATCAGGAAAAAAATAGGTATGTCCATTTTCACCACTTTCATCAATATAGTATTGGAAGACCTAGCCACAGCAATCAGAAAAGAAAAAAAAAATTTCTAAATTGAAAAAGAAAAAGTGAAACTGTCATTATTTGCAGATAACGTGTTACTATATGTGGAGAACCTTAAAAATTCTATCAAAAAACTACTGGAGCCCGGCCGATGTGGCTCAGTGATTGAGCATCGACCCATGCACCAAGAGGTCCCTTGTTCAGTTCCAGGTCAGGGCACATACCCAGGTTGTGGGCCAAATCCCCAGTGGGGGCATGAAGGAGGCAGCCAATCAATGTTGTCTCTCATCGATGTTTCTATCTCCCCCTCTCTCTTCCTCTCTCTAAAATCAATAAAGAAAAAAAATAATAATTCTGAATTTCAATAAAAAATTACTAGAACTGATAAATTAATTCAGTAAAGTAGCAGGATACAAAATAAGTATTCAGAAATCAATTGCACTTTCATACACCAATAATAAACTATCAGAAAGAAAAATTAAAAAAACAATCCCATCTTTAATTTTATCAAAAGAAAAATACGTAAGAATAAATTTAACTAATTAGACAAAACACCTGTAGTCACAAAATTATAAGACACTAAAGAAGGAAACTGAAGAATATACAAATAAATAGAAGCTTGGCAAGGATTTAGAGAAAAGGGAATTTTGTGCACTCTTGGTGGTAATGCAGATGATGCAGCCATTATGCAAAACAATATAGAGATTCCTAAAATAATTCAAAATGGAACTACCTTATGACCAGCAATTTCACTTCTGGGTATATATCTGAAAAAACAAAATGCTAATTCAAAATAATATATGCTCCCCTGTGTTCATTGAGCATTATTTACAAAAGACAAGATATGAAAGCAACCCAAGCTCCCATCCATAGATGAGTGGATAAAGAACTGGTGATACATATAAATGTAAAAATACATATAAATATAAAAATGGAATGTTACTTGCCCATAAAAAAGAATGAACTCTTTTTTGTGTGTGGTACATGTCCCTAGCAGGAACCAAACCTGGGACTCTGGTCCGCAGGCTGACGCTCAACCGCTGAGCCAAACTGGCAATATAGTGTTACCTCAAAAAATTAAAAATTGAACTGCCATTTGACCCAGTGATCCCACTTCTAGGAATATACCCTAAGAAGCCTGAAACACCAATCAGAAAGAATATATGTACCCACATGTTCGTGGGTACTGTAAATAGCAACACTATTTACAATAGCTAAGATCTGGAATCCGCCCAAATGTCCATCAGTAGATGAATGGATAAAAAAGCAGTGGTACATATACACAATGGAGTACTATGCAGCTGTAAGAAAGAAACAAAATGGAGCGACCTGGAAAGTATTATCCTAAGTGAAACAAGCCAAACAGAGAAAGACAAGTATCATACGATCTCACTTATTTGTGAAATACAATGAACATAACAGTCTGAGTAATAGGGTAGTCCCAGAGACATGGAAGTGGGGTACAGACTGACAATCCCCAGAAGAGGGGGTTGGATCCACAGATAGAATCTGTGGAGGCATGAGGGGGTGGTGAGGGAGAGATAAACCACAGAACTTATATGCATGTATGCATGAACAATGGACATGGACAACAAAGCTGGGGACAGGGTGGAAAGGGAGGGGGAGAGGGGAATCAGTGGGTGAAAAAGGAGAAACATCTGTAACAAAAATTAATTAATAAAAAATAAAAAGAATGAACTCACCATTTGCAACAGCATGGATGGACCTAGGATATTATGCTAATAATAAATAAATCAGACAGAGAATGACAAACAGCAAATTATTTCACTTATATGTGGAATCTAAAGAACAAAATAAAAACACACATAGATGCAGAAAACTGACTGATAGCTGCATATTGGAAGGGTTTGGTGAGCTGGGTGAAAAAAGTGAAGGTATAAGAATACAAACTGATAGTTACAAAATAGTCACAGGGATGTAAAATACAGCATAAGAACTATAGTCAACAATATTGTCATCCCTATGCATAGAGCCAAATGTATATTTGAAATAAGGGTGGACCACTTCGTAAAGAATATGATTGTCTAACCACTATGCTGTATACCTGAAACTAATACAAAATAATATTGAAAATCATGATACAAAATAATATTGAACGTCAACTCTAATTTAATAGTATAATTTAAAAAATGAAAAAAAAAAATGTTTGCTTCCCTAGAATTTAGATCCTGGAAAATCTTGGAAGAAAGAGTACAGAAAAGGTAAAAGAATCCGAATAAGAAATCTTTAAAAATATTGAATAAATAAAACATTTTTAAAAAGAGGAAATAGATTCTGGGAAATATTTGCAAAATATATAAGATGAAGGATATTTGTGTGTTGCATAAAAATTTATAAGAACAAATGATATATCTCTAATAAATGAATGATAAAATATGAATAGATGAGAAGGATAAAAGTACAAAAAGAAGGCAGAAGTACAAAAAAATAAAATAAAATTTCAGAATTACTAGAAAGTCGCTTAGAACTAATTTCATCCCTGCTCATAGTAACAGATGAAAATGTGTAGTATACTAATTAATCAATTTAAAAATATTTATTGCTCTAAAAAATACATTCAAAATAAATAAATAAATAAAGGATTAAAGCCAACAATGAAACAAAAATATATCAATGCTGGCAAGAGTGTAATAAATGCCAATCACTGCTATTGGCTTTCAAAATCAACATAACATCATTTTCAGAAAACAATTTATCAGTATTCATCAGCGGCCATAATATATTTATACTTTTTTTGACCTAGTAAATCTGTTTTGTAGCATATACTCTAAGGTATGTGGAACGTTATATGCCTGTAGATGCTTAATAAAGAATTAGTATAATAAATTAAATGGCAAGATATAAAATATCCTATGTGAATGAGAAGGACTATCATATATCCCAAATGTTGACTCTGAAGACTATATAATAGATAATTTTTGTCCTAGAAACTGCAAAGTTTGAACAGCAAATTGGATATATTCTATGACTATAGCAATTATAAAACAGTAAAGACATGGAGAATAATACAAGGAAAAGAAAAAAAGTAGTTATTTCAATTAAAAATATTATAGTTTACAGCACCATATAATTTTTAGCTGTCTCTGCAATAGGAGAAAACAATTAGTTTTTTATCATCTAGTTTCTACATTTTAACTTCTACAGGTGTGACATTTTATTGAAACAAATGCTGGCAACATTTTTTAATCTTTTTTTTTTCTGCCTGATAACAGAAAAAGGAAGGCTATAAACTAATTAATTTATCCATACTGAAGAACAGGAAATACATCAGAATTTTATGCAATAGTTCTGTGGTAGTACTTTGAATGCTTGATACCTCCACTTTCCACAAGAAAATATTCTCCCAATTTAATATATATATAAAATGATAGAAGAAACAATAATAGTAGACAATGCATTTAAAAATAATACTTTGGGGGTGGACAAAGATGGTGGTGGGCAGGACCAGAGGGAGGGTGAGTGTGTGAGAGAGTGTGAGTGGACACAAAGGTGGATGACCAAACCCGAGCAGTGCAGAGCCCCGGAGCAGAAGGTTCCTGTGCTGTGGACAGGAGCAGCCGGCTACCTCGGTAAGCGGCCCTTCAGGGAGCTTCTCCCTGCGCAGCATGGAGGTCCCACCATTTTGGAAGATCCTGGGTCTTCCTTGGGAGGAGGCAGTGGAAGCAGCTAGGGCCCAGCAACCTGAGCCCACCAGCACACCTGGCACCATAGGATCAGTGGATGATCTGTGTCGACACAGACCAGTGCGCAGTAGTGGAGCTCCCACTGTCATGGAAGCCGCAGACAGCCCAGAGCCCAGCACCATTCCCCATAGTAGCAGCCCGATCAGAGTCCAGATATACCCCCAGCAACAGAGGCTGGGAGCAGACATCCATCCCCAGGCCACAGAAGCACAGACCCAACCCCAAAAACTACAGCAAGGGTTGAGCAGGACTTGAGCCCCATGGGGCAGCAGCACTCCCCAGCCACCAGCAGTGGGACCTGGGGCTCCACAGAGGCCTATGCAGTCCAGTAGCTCACAAGTGCAGTGGGAAGCCTGAGCCCCAGAGAGACTGGTGCGATCCAGCTGCCCGCCCGCAGGAACTGCAGGGTGCAGGGGCACCAGAGAAGCCTGTGCTACCCAGCAGGGACTGTGTGATCCAGTTTCCCATGGGACCTGAGGGGTGCTGAAGCACCAGAGAGGCCAGTGCAACCCAGCAGGGATTGCCTGACCTAGTTACCCATGGGGACTGTGGGGTGCTAAAGCAACACAGAGGACTGTGCAACCCATCAGGGACTGCATGCTCTAGTTACCCACAGGACCTGTGAGGTGCTAAAGCACCAGAGAGGCCTGGGCCACCCAGCAGGAACTGCATTATCTAGTTACACGGGGCCTGTGGGATGCTGAAGCACCAGAGAGGACTGTGTGACCCGGCAGGGACTGCGTGATCTAGTTACCCACAGGGTAACTGTGAGACCCAGCAGCACATAACATAGGCATAGAGCCAGGTCCCCAGAGCGACTGCGCCATCCAGTTACCCACGGGGCCTGCAGGGAGTGGGAGCACCCGAAAGGCCTGTGCAACCTAGCTGCACACAAGACAGGCTTAGAGGATGTGAAAAAGGAGGTGGAATAAATAGAAGCCACGCAGATGATCTCCCAGGACCAAATGGGAATTACAACTAAAATAAAGATGAATCCTTGGAAAAAAGCAACAGAAAAGCAGCAGGACAGGACCATATAACCAGGGACATAGATAGGATCTGTGGAGGCATGAGAGGGTGGCAGGCTGGAAGCCCACTGAAAGCAGCAGTCTTAGCTGTGAGCAGTGCCCTTGGGGAATAAAGAACAAGCCCACTCCACAACCCAGAGAGCCAGGACAGAGCACTAAAATAGCCACAACCACTCACCTGGGGGTTATGCAGGTGGAGGGCAGACTGGGCTTGAACTCTATGGGGACACCCGCGATTTGGAAGGAATTCAGCGTTTTTGCTGAGTTGCCGCCACAAAGGATGGTGGCCAGTGTGTTCCTTCCCCGAGCTGTGGGGAACAGCAGCAGCCAACCCTTTGTTCAGAGATTCGGCCTTTCCCAGGTGAGGCAAAGAAATAAAAATTGAGGCTCATTAACAACCAGCATCTATCCCACCCTCTGGAAATCCTCTTAGGCAGAACACCAGGGCTACATTCCAAGGCACTGAGTAACTGAGACTACTAGCCACCAGGAAAAAGCTAGAGGATAACTGAACCTTTCCTGGGCTTGCAAATCTACCCAGGAAAGCAAGACTTGACAGTGGTGTTTAATGTGTGCACACCCAGGTTCATCCGAACACAGTAGAGGGAGCCACAAACAGCAGAACACCAACACTCACAGGAAAAATTTGGCAGGTTCCAAAGCCTACTGTGATAGCCAAAATGGTGAAACACAGAGAAAAAAAAATTCAAATGAAAGAAAAACAGACCGCTACCAAAGATGAGATAAAAGTGGAGCAGTTAAGCAAGTTAACAGAACTAGAATTCAGAGCCATGATCTTGAGGAAGCTCATCAGCATGTGTAAGGACATGAGCACCATGGGCAAAGACATAGAAGTATTGAAAATCAACCAGTTGGAAATTAAAAACCACCAAGAAGAAATGAAGAATGACATATCAGAAATAAAGAACACATTGGAAGGACTAAACAGCAGAGTAGAGGAAGCTGAGGACCAGATCAGTGAATTACAAGACAGGGTAGAAAAAATCAACCAATCAGAAAACCAAAAGGAAAAAGTGATTAAAAAACAGGAAGATAGCTTAAGAGAACCGTGGGACAACTGGAAACAGAATAACATACACATCATAGGAGTCCCCGAGGAAGAAGAAAATGGACAAGGATTAGAGAATATATTTAAAGAAATAATGACAGAAAACGTTCCTAACATGGTGAAGGAAGAAGGCATTCAAGTTCAAGAAGCACAGAGAGCCCCAAGTAAGAAGAACCCAAAAGGGCCCACACCAAGACACATAGTAATTAAAATGCCAAAAAGTAAAGTCAAAGAGAGAATCCTAAAGGCAGCAAGAGATAAGCAACAGGTGAACTACAAAGGAAACCCCATAAGGCTTTCAGCTGACTTCTCAGAAACACTACAGGCCAGAAGGGAGTTGCAGTAAGTAATCAAGGTCATGGGTCATGAAAAACAAGGATCTGAATCCAAGACTACTCTATCCAGTAAGCCTGTCATTCAAAATAGGAGGTCAAATAAAGAGCTTTCCAGACAAAAAAAGGCTAAGGGAATATATTAACACCAAACCAGCACTGCAAGATATGCCAAAAGGACTGCTGTAATTAGTAGAAGAAATAGGAAGAAAAATATAACCACACTAAACAAAAATGGCGATAATTAAGTACATATCAATTATCACCATAAATGTAAATGGATTGAGTGCTCCCATAAAAAGACACAGAGTAGCTGATTGGATAAGAAACCATGACTCATCTATATGTTGTTTAAAAGAGACCCACCTCACAACAAAAGACTCACATCGGTTGAAAGTGAAGGGATGGAAAAAAATTTTCCAAGCAAAAGGAAAGCAAAAAAAAGCTGGGGTAGCAATTCTCATATCTGATAAAATAGATTTCAAAACGAAGACCATAACTAGAGACAAAGAAGGCCACTACATAATATTGAAAGAATCTATCCAACAGGAAGATATAACCTTGATAAACATATATGCACCCAATAGAGGAGCACCAACATATATTAAAAATCTTCTGGAGGAATTTCAAGGAGAAATCAACAACAATACAATCATAGCAGGGGACTTCAACACCCCGTTGACAGCACTGGATAGATCCTTTAGGCAAAAAATTAGCAAGGAAACAGAGACTCTAAATGAAGCACTAGACCAAATGGATTTAATAGATATCTACAGAGAATTACACCCCAAAACTACAGAATACACATTCTTCTCAAGTGCACATGGGACATTCTCAAAGATAGACCACATGATAGGACACAAACTAAATCTCTACAAGTTCAAGAAGATTGAAATCATATCAAGCATCTTCTCAGATCACAATGGCATGAAACTAGAAATCAGTTGCAACAAGAACATGCAAAGACATTTCAACACATGGAGGCTAAATAGCATGTTATTAAACAATGAATGGGTCACAGAAGAGATCAAGGAAGAAATTAAAAACTTCCTGGAAACCAATGAAAATGAACACAAAACAACACAAAATCTATGGGATGCAGCGAAAGCAGTTCTGAGAGGTAAGTTCATAGCACTACAGGCCTACCTCAAAAAACAAGAAAAATTTCTAGTTGACTGTGTAACCTCACAAATTAAAGAATTAGAAAGCAAACAAAAAGAAAACCCCAGAGCAAGTAGAAGGAAGGAAATAGTAAAGATCAGAGCAGAAATAAATGACATAGAGACCAAAAAAACAATTCAAAGGATCAATGAAACAAAGAGCTGGCTTTATGAAAAAATAAACAAGATTGATGGACCCTTCGCTAGACTCAGCAAGAAACAAAGTGAGAGATCCCAAATACACAAAATCAGAAATGAAAGAGGAGAAGTAACAACCAACACCACGGAAATACAAAAGATCGTTAACAACTACTATGAACAACTATATGGCAACAAATTCAACAATCTAAGTGAAATGGACAAATTACTAGAAACACACAGACTCCCAAAACTGGACCCGAAAAAGATAGAAAACTTGAACAGACCAACAACAACTAAAGAAATTGTAGAGGTAATCAACACTCTCCCAGCAAACAAAAGCCCAGGCCCAGATGGCTTCACGGGGGAGTTTTACCGAACATTCAAAAAAGAACTAACACCCATTCTCCTCAAACTATTTCAAAAAATTTAAGAAGAAGGAAGACTTCCAAACACGTTCTGTGAGGCCAGCATAATTCTAATTCCAAAACCAGAGAAAGACACTACGAAGAAAGAAAACTCCAGGCCAATATCCCTGATGAACATAGACGCCAAAATCCTGAACAAAATATTAGCAAATTGGATGCAGAAATACATGAAAAAAATTATTCACCATGACCAAGTGGGATTCATTCCAGGGATGCAAGGCTGGTACAATATTTGCAAATCAAAAAATGTGATACACCACATAAACAAAATGAAGAATAAAAACCACATGGTCATATCAATAAATGCTGAAAAAGCATTCGACAAAATCCAGCATCCATTTCTGATAAAAACGCTCAGCAGTGTGGGAATAGAGGGATAATATCTTGACATAATAAAGGCCATATATGAAAGACCTACAGCCAACATCATACTCAATGGACAGAAACTAAAAACATTTCCATTAAGAACAGGAATAAGACAGGGATGTCCACTTTCACCACTCTTATTTAACATTGTACTGGAAGTCTTAGCCACAGCAATCAGACATGAAGAAAAAATAAAAGGGATCCAAATTGGAAAGGAGGAAGTGAAACTGTCATTATTTGCAGATGACATGGTATTGTACATAGAAAACCCTAAAGACTCCATCAAAAATCTACTAGACTTAATAAATGAATTTGGCAAAGTAGCAGGATACAAAATTAATGTCAAGAAATCGACGGCATTCTTGTACACCAATGATGAACTCACAGAAAGAGAAACTGGAAAAACAATCCCATTTACCATCGCGCCAAAAAAATTAAGATACCTAGGAATAAACTTAACCAAAGAAGTAAAGGACCTATTTGCAGAAAACTACAGGTCATTGAAAAAAGAAATAGAGGAAGATATAAAAAAGTGGAAGCACATACCCTGTTCATGGAGTGGAGGAATTAACATCATTAAAATGTCCATACTACCCAATGCAATCTATAGATTCAATGCAATGCCCATCAAAATACCAACGACATATTTCATAGGACTAGACCAAATACTTCAAAAGTTCATATGGAACCAAAAAAGACCCCAAATAGCCACAGCAATCTTGAAAAAGAAGAACAAAGTATGTGGGATCACAATACCAGATATCAGGTTATACTACAAAGCGACTGTAAACAAAACAGCCTGGTACTGGCACAAGAACAGGCATATAGAGCAGTGGAACAGAACTGAAAACCCAGAAATGGACCCAAGGCAATACACTCAATTAATATTTGACAAAGGTGGCAAGAGCATACAGTGGAGTGAAGACAGCCTCTTTAATAAATGGTGTTGGGAAAATTGGACAGCTACATGCAAAAAAATGAAACTAGACCATCAACTTACACCATACACTAAAATAAACTCAAAATGGATAAAAGACTTAAATGTGACCTGTGAATCCATAAAAATTATAGAAGAAAATGTGGGCAACAAAATTTCAGACATCATACGGAGTAGAATTTTCACTGATACATCACCTAAGGCAACAGAAACAAAGGGAAAAATGAACACCTGGGACTACATCAAACTAAAAAGCTTCTGCACAGCAAAAGAAACAAGAATCAAAATGGAAAGCAACCCACTGAATGGGAGAACATCATTGCCAATGATTATCAGATAAGGGGTTAATTTCCAATATATATGGAGTGCTCATACAACTCAACAAAAGGAAGACAAAGAACCGAATTAAAAAATGGGCAGAGGACCTGAATAGACACCTCTTGAAACAGGACATACAAATGGCCAAGAGACATATGAAGAAACACTCAACATCACTAATCATCAGAGAGATGCAAATTAAAACAACAATGAGGTATCACCTCACACCTGTCAGAATGGCCACCATCAACAAATCATCAAACAACAAGTGTTGGCGAGGGTGTGGAGAAAAGAGGACTCTAATACACTGCTGGTGGGAATGCAGACTGGTGCAGCCGCTGTGGAAAACAATATGGTGTTACCTCAAAAAATTAAAAACTGAACTTCCATTTGACCCAGTGATCCCACTTCTAGGAATATACTCTAAGAAGCCTGAAACACCAATCAGGAAGAATATATGTACCCCCATGTTCATAGCAGCACTATTTACAATAGCTAACATCTGGAAACAGCCCAAGTGTCCATCAGTAGACGAATGGATAAAAAAGCAGTGGTACATATACACAATGGAGTACTATGCAGCTGTAAGAAAGAAAGATCTCTTATCCTTTGAGACAACATGGAGGGACCTGGAAAGTATTATTCTAAGTGAAATAAGCCAAGCAGAAAAAGATAAATACCACATGATCTCACTTATATACAGAATATAATGAACATAACAGTCTGAGGAATACAGTAGACCCAGAAACATGGAAGTAGGGCACAGACTGACATCCCTCAGAAGAGGGGGGTGGGTGGGAAGAGATAAACCACAGAACTTATATGCATGTATGCATGACCAATGGACATGGACAACTAAGCCGAGGACGGGGCGGGGCGGGGGTGGGAAGGGGGTTGCCAATGGGATAAAACAGGTAAAATGTCTGTCACACACAAAAAAATTTTAAAAATCCTTGGGAAAAAAAAAAAAAAAAGAAATCAATGGCATTCTTTTTTTTTTTTTTTTTTTTATCCTCACCCGAGGACACTCTTCCATTTTTTGTTCAGATAGAGTGCGAGGGAGAGAGAGGAAGAGAGACAGAGAAACATCGACGTGAAAAGGACACATTGAGTGGCTGCCACCCGCACAACCCAACCAGGGCCAGGGTCAAAGCACAACCAAGGAACACGCCCCTAGTGGGAACCTAATCCAGATCTTCTGGATCGCAGGCCAATGCTCTAACTGCTGAGCCAAACCGGCCAGGGATCAATGGCATTCTTATACACCAATGATGAACTCACAGAAAGGGAAACTAAAAAATCAATCCCATTTGCCATCACATCAAAAAAGGTAAGATACCTAGCAATAAACTTAACCAAAGAAATAAAGAACCAATTTGCAGAAAACTACAGGTCATTGAAAAAAGAAATAGAGGAAGATATAAAAAAGTGGAAGCACATACCTTGTTTATGAATTGGAAGAATCAACATCATTAAAATGTCCATACTACTGAAAGCAATCTATAGATTCAATGCAATCCCCATCAAAATACCAATGACATACTTCACAGAACTAGAACAAATACTTCAAAAGTTTATATGGAACCAAAGAGACCTTGAATAGCCACAGCAATCTTGAAAAAGAAGAACAATGTTGGAAGGATCACATTACCAGATTTCAGGTTATACTGCCAAGCAACTGTAATAAAAACAGCCTGGTACTGGCACAAGAACAGACATATAGACCAGTGGAACAGGACAGAGAACCCAGAAATGGACCCAAGGCAATATGCTCAATTAATATTTGACAAAGGTGGCAAGAGCATACAGTGAAGAAAAGACAGTCTTTCTAATAAAGGGTGTTGGAAAAATTGGACAGCTACATGCAAAAAAAAACACACAAAAAACTAGACCATCAACTTACAACATACACAAGAATAAACTCAAAGTGGATAAAACACTTAAATGTGACTCATGATTCCATAAAAATTCTAGAAGAAAATGCAAGCAACAAAATTTCAGACATCATCCGCAGCAGACTTTTCACTAATACATCACCTAAGGCAACAGAAACAAAGGAGAAAATGAACACATGGGTCTACACCAAACTCAAAAGCTTCTGCAGAGAAAAAGATACAATCATCAAAATGGAAAGGCAACCCACTGTATGGGAGAGCATAATTGCCAATGATATATCAGATAAGGGGTTAATTTCCAATATATATTGAGTGCTCATACATCTCAACAAAAGGAAGATAAAGAACTCAATATAAAATGGTCAGAGGAACTAAATAAACACCTTTCCAAACAGGACATACAAATGGCTAAGAGACATATGAAGAAATGCTCAACATCACTAATCATCAGAGAGATGCAAATTAAAACAACAATGAGGTATCACCTCACACCTGTCAGAATGGCCACCATCAACAAATCATCAAACAACAAGTGTTGGTGAGGGTGTGAAGAAAAGGGGACTCTAGTACACTGCTGGTGGGAATGCAAACTGGTGCTGCCACTATGGAAAACAATATGGTGTTACCTCAAAAAATTAAAAATTGAACTTCCCTTTGACCCAGTGATGATCCCACTTCTAGGAATATACCCTAGGAAGCTTGAAACACCAATCAGAAAGAATATATGTACCCCCATGTTCATAGCAGCACTATTTACAATAGCTAACATCTGGAAACAGCCCACGTGTCCACCAGTAGATGAATGGATAAAAAAGCAGTGGTACATATGCACAATGGAGTACTATGCAGCTGTAAGAAAGAAAGATCTCTTATCCTTTGAGACGACATGGAGGGACCTGGAAAGTATTATCCTAAGTGAAACAAGCCAAGCAGAGAAAGACAAATACCACATAGTCTCACTTATTTGTGGAATATAACAAAAATAACAGTCTGAGGAATGGGGTAGTCCCAAAGTCAGTGGGGTACAGACTGACAATACCCAGGAGAGGGGATGGTGGGGGAGAGATAAAGCACAGAACTTATATACATGTATGTATGAACAATGGATATGGACAACAAAGGTGAGGACAGGGTGGGGAGAGAGGAGGAGGGTGGTATCAATGGGTGAAAAAGGGGAAACATCTGTAACAAAAATAAGTTAAATATAAAAATAAATAAATAAAAATAATACTTCCAATGGGAACATGAGGAATCAGCATAGACCAACTAAAATTCAGAAAGGAGTTCAGATACTTGGGTTCAACTCTTGAAGCTGCAGTTTCTTGTGGCGTTAGACCAGGTATTTAATCCTTATGTAGGATTCATTTTCTATGGCTAACATCCCCTTCCCAGATGTAAAACTCTTTGTGAATACAATTTAGCACTGACCAAGAGATTCTCATCTAAATTTAAGAAATAAGCAAACCAATATGAATATTTAGCCAGCAAAATTATATTTGTTCTAATGTTTGAAATTTCTGTTTTTCGAAGTTTTGATCCCGTGGAGTTAACTTATCTATTTCAAGAAGTCTAGTTTTCTGGAAGTCAGGATATTGCTTGTGGCACATAGATATATAAAATTTCTGCTCTGAGATTTACAACTATTAAAAAGATTAATATTCCTGTAAAGAATTTCAATTAACTAAGCAACAAAATTCACAAACAGTGGCACTGTTAACTTATGAATAATTTAATGTCATATTTAGAATAATTTTTAAAAATTATAAAAGATGAAAATTATTTTTGTCATATTTATAATATTTTGAGAAAAATTATTGTATCCCAAAACAGATGAGTTGGACTCAAAAATGTTTTCTCAAATTTAATCAGGGTTCTAAAAAAGATAAAACTCTAGCTCATTGTATGAAAATACTGATCTTATGTCCGGTTCTCTGTCCTGTAATAGAAATTTTAGCTTAGAGTTTCTTCAACATATTTGTGACAAAGAACACAGCTCAAAGAGAGAAAAAAACAAAAACTAAATAACATTATATGATATTTTGTTTGAACCTTGACTTTAAGTTTTGTTTTTATCTTCTAATAAATATATGCAGGTGATGGGATTATCACCATTAATTTAATCAATTAAAAATAAATCAAGAGTTTTAAAAAATGTGAAAATATTTGTAACATTATAAAGTGTTATATCATCAATATGTTACAGTAGGCAGTGAATGGAAGAGAAGGGAGCCAGATATCTGATTAAGCCAAAATAACCAGGAAAGGACAGTTTCGCAGACAGTCCAGGCATTAGAGTAGTCAGGAAAGAAACTTTTCATTTACCCTGGGGGAGAACCATGACTACTCTGCCAGATTAAGGAGGGAGGGAGACAACTGAAAGGAAAATGGCTTTCACTGAGTGCATACACAGTAGAAGCCAAGATGACCACTATAAAGGGGAAGGAGATTAGGCTGGAAAACTCTGGGAATAAGATGGATAGGATAGGATAGGATAGGATAGGATAGGATAGGATAGGATAGGATAGGATAGGATAGGATAGGATAGGATAGGATAAGGGCATGAAACCCTGCAAGATCCAGGAAAATGATTGGATGGGGGAGGCACAAGCACAGCCCCAGAAAGAGCCAGAAAAAAAAGATTAGATAGTTTGAAAGAAAGCCTGCACTTTTTTGAACCCAAGAAAATATATGGAGGCTTAGCAAGGACCTCGAAGGAGCTGCAGCCCTATAGCCTGCCCTCTCTCTGTCTCTCTGTTCAGAATCCTCCTAAACATGTGTCCCTGAAAGTCCTTTCCTGGGACACCTGAGACTATACCTGGGCAGACTCACCTCAGTCTTGGTCCTCCTCTGGTAACAAATATATAAAAAGTTATGAGTAATAATTGGGTATAAATATGTAATTCAACAAAGAATAAATAAATATATATAAAATGCTCAACTAGATCTAATATTAATCAAAGAAAAAATATTTAATAAATGCCCATTTATATCTTTTTTCTAATAAATTTGAAACATTAAAAATATGATAATCCAGTATTTCCGCTAGCGTGGGAAGAGAAAGTGCTGGTGGAGTATAATTCAGCAAATCATTTCTAAACATTTTAAATCATGAAGGTATCTTTAGCTAAAATCCAATTTCAATTTGTACCATTTACTGTAAGGAAGTAATTAGCAATATGCCTCCCCAAAAGTTTTTTTTTTATATGTTTACAAAGGACAGACATTCTTCACATTTTCCCCCTGTGATTAGCATATGGGCATTCTCTGCATTTTTGTCTCTCTTTAATTTTAAACACTGAAAGGTCTACCGGATTTTAAAAGGCTAAGCATATGTTCATCATTATCAAATTCTTGTGATATCATTTATTATGAAACAATTTTCCTGAGTAGTGAGATAGTGAAAGGAATGTGAATTTCCTCTTATTCTGAAATCCTCTCAAGGACTTCAGTGAGGTTATTGCATCTGTTTTGAGTTCACTGTTGTAGAATTTTTTTGATTGGTATTTAACCTTGTGAAAGAAATCATTAAGACCATTAAAAAGTGTTTATTTGTTATTAATATTTAAGTTAATGTTCAATTCCCATGGAAGAATGTGGCATTTCTGTTTCAAACATGAGGAAAAATTTACAATATATCATGCTAATGCCTTATCCTAGCCGATGAAATAAATAGATATGATCATTAAATAATAGACCTTTCACTAGTTAAATTCAACTATAATATAAGGTTACTTTAGTAGGAGGAAAATAGTATCTACTGCACTCACATTGCAGTTGTGACAGGCATAGTATCTATATACTTCTTGGGCATTTGCTTTTGCCTGTTTAAATTATTCCAGCTAATGGTTTCTTTTTGAGCTAGGAAGTTTTTGCTTAAGAAATTTTTTTTTATAGTGAAATGAGGAAGGGAATTATTGAAATTCCAAAACAAAAACAGAGAAACATGAGATAAAAAGGTATATAGAATTTTATATTTGGAGATCAATTCAATCTCTCTATAATTTAATGGCATATATTATTTTTCAGTGTATTACTGGTTTCTTGTACATGAGGAGAAACTATTCCTTGAAGAATTTGCCTCTCTGATTGACATATTGTTTCTATACTAAGATGAGTATTTTCATCTCCACTCTGAGCCTATTCAACTCTAATATTAAATCAGCAAGTTAATGATTTAAGGGCTATATCATGCACTCATCTCAAATCCACATGTTTAAAACTAAGCCCACCTTTTCCTCTCATGTGCACTTGATTTTAGATTTCTAATTATTAAAAATCTAATTAGTTTTCCTCAGAGTAATACATAACTATGAATAAAATACCAAAGAATACTATGGGATTATATTTTTAAGTGTCTCTCTGCCCTCAAAGAATCATTTTCTAATATTGTTATGTTTATCATTTACATCCATATATTTTTTTAATTTTTTTTTCTCTATTGATTTTAGAAAGAGAAGGCAGAGGGAGCGAGAGATAGAAACCTCGATGAGAGAGAACATTGATTGGCCGCCTCCTGCATGCCTTCCACTGGGGATTGGGCCCACAACTTGGGTGGGAATCGACCGGTGACCTCTTGGTGCATGGGTTGACACTCAACCACTGAACCACACTGGCTGGGCTACATCCATATTTCTATTAGGCTATGTCAATGATGTATTTTTGTATCTATTGGCACTCTCATATGGTGGCTAAGGATTTTGCCATTCTTATACCTTATTCTTGCTCCTTTTATCTTTTCTTTATAATTACATGATAATTTTTGGTTAAATCAATGGCCAATGTTTCTATTCCTTTGAGACTGTAAATGTTACTCACTGTTGAATCAGTGTACTATAATTGCATTTCCTATCTCATAAAAATATTTCCTATTGACAATAATTTCTTAATATTTTCTTAGTTTTCTATGTAATATTACTATTTTTCCACCATTTGTTTCTATCTATATGCTAAATGACTAGAAGATGCTTAAACATTTCAGTATTTTCCTTCTCCTCCCTCCCTCCCTCCCTCCCTCCCTCCCTCCCTCCCTCCCTCCCTCCCTCTTCTTCTTTATTTCCTTCCTTCCTTCCTTCTTTTCTCCCATCCTCCTTCCTTCTTTTTCTCTATCTTCCTTCTCTCCTCCATTTATTTTGTAGAGTACTTCTTTCGGCTCCAGTCAGAATTTTTTGCTCTTCTGGGCCAAAAAACAAATTTTGCCCTTGACTTCTCTTGTTTTTTTTCTTTTGTTTAGTTCAACCATAGGACATCTTCCAGTCACTTCCAGAATTTATTATGTTAAATAAATTGTTTGTCTTGGATGTTTGAAAACGACTTTTTTCTTCTCTTATACATAACTAATAATTAAGAAATCATTTTCCTTCTGCATTCAAAAGTTTTACCTCACTGGTTCTTGGCTCCCATAAGTTGCTACCAAAAAGTATAAATCCCACTCTAACCTAACAGTCCTATGTGCCTCTCAAGATTTCTTTATTACAAATCCCTCACTTTTACTTAGAATTTCCTGCTTCTGCTTGAAAATGGCTCTAACTCCCCCCATCTAAGTTAATTTCTAGTTTTTCAACTATTCTCTTTGTTTTAAAAAATATTGAGATATGTCTACAGTAATGAGGAGTTGAACCCCACTGTTTGATGGTTGACAGCTTTTGAGCTTCATCCCTTCCTATATCCCCGTATCCCACATCTGAGCAAGCTGATAAGAGAGCCTAGGTGCTTCCTCCTTTGGTACCAGCAGAAGATTCAAACCATGCAGGTCTACCCACATATGTGGGAACTTTCCATCTGTTTCCACATCCTAACTGCAATTAAAAACCAAGGCCAATTTCCTTTCTTTGCTCTCTCAAGCCATTTCAGATCTGCTCGGGAGACCTGTGCT
Source organism: Molossus molossus (assembly GCF_014108415.1). Lineage (NCBI taxonomy): Eukaryota > Metazoa > Chordata > Mammalia > Chiroptera > Molossidae > Molossus > Molossus molossus. Next base: position 45,470,518 of record NW_023425401.1, read on the forward strand.
GCTTTCCCCAGAGACCTCAGTTATATAAGCAATCAACCTTCAATACTGTCTTGGTGTCTATAATGTCGTTAGTCTCAACATCCAAACCAAATCTTGAGTAGGGGTCTCTCCTGCTTGTACAGAATGACCATAACATTTACTACTATTATCTGCCTCATTCTGTTTGTCATTATAGGCTATTAATTTTTTCTCTCTTTTTTAACTTTTTAATTGAATTTGTTGCAGCGACATTGGTTAATAAAATTATATAGGTTTCAGGTGCACAGTTCTATAACACATCATCTATATATTGTATTCTATGTTCACTACCTCATGTCAAGTCTCCTTTCATCACCATTTATTTTCCATATACCCTCTTTTACCTTCCCCCACCCCCTTTCCCTCTAGTAATTACCATAGTTTTGTCTGTGTCAATGAATTATTTGTTTGTTAAATCTCTTCACCCCCACAACCCCTCTCTCCTCTGATAGCTGTCGGTCTGTTCTCTACTATGAGTTTGTTTCTATTTTGTTTGTCAGTTTATTTTGTTCAGTAGATTCCACATATGAGTGAAATCATATGGTACTTGTCTTTCTCTGACAGGCTTTTAATTTTTAATTTTTTGTTGCGTTTTTTGTGGAAAATTTGGAGAGAAGCTAAGTAAGAGTTTATGGTCAATTTGTTTTAGTTATGCAGAAATCTCACCATTGTTTCCTTTAATATTCCCAACTTAATCCTTAAAGTCATGCTTGACCCTTTCTTCTTCTTTCCCCCCATATTTAAGCTTTGTTGATTTTTTTTCTTTCATAGTGTCTCAATGGTGTTAACGTTTTTCTGCACTGATACTTTAAATATCCTGATTTTTTTGTTTATTAACATAATTTTAAAATGGAGTTTTCTCTGCCTCAGCTCTAGCTCTTGGTTAAAGAGCCAAAACAAACCAAGAGGTGGTCTTTTCTGTCATATTCTTAAGTGAGTTACAAGCACAATTATGTAGGAATTTCAGTGGAGGTGGCTCAACAACTAATTTTGTCATATAAGAGGATATAAAAGGGCTCATTTTAAAGAGGTGATTCTGATGTCATTTTAAAATGGACCCCATTCAAGTGGGCTTCCTTCACCTGCCCTGAGATCTGAATAGTGGAGGCCTGTTGAGTGCTGTGGGGCACACGGCTGGCTGGTGGGGTGGCTTTGCCCTCATGTAAGTAGTGGCAGTTAGTTGATCTCAGCAGAAGGGTCTTTGAGAAACCTATGAAAACACAACATGATAAAAACAGCCAATTATCAGTACCTACACAAGTACACTAACATCAGGACATGATTGAACTAGAAAGTAAAACCATCTCTCTACCTCATGTCTCTTCCAGCTGGCCAGTTTTTTTACCCCTAGTATTTTGTGGGGCCTTTTAAATGGCTCCTACTCTGGTTTCTTAACACATGGCCCACACTCTGCAGAGTATGCAGTGGGGTTTGATCGAACAGAGTTCCCCTCTGTGAACTCTACAACCTGTAAGTAATCCAATCAGAGCTTTTCACTTTTGCTCTTCTCCAACACTGAGTCAAAAAATAGCCCCCTTTCTTTGTCAGGTTCCATAAGACACACATCAAGCTGTCAGAACGATGCTCTGAAGCAGCCACTGTCAAGGAGAGAAAAATGCTTAAGTACTCCAAATTATTTCTCAAAATAAGTCTCTCCCTTGGTACCTAAAATGTCTTACTGCTAAGGTAGCCTGGCTTCTGTTAGAAAACCTCCTTTTATTGTACACTTTTTTTTTCTTTATTAATTTTAGAGAGAGGAAAGGAGAGAGAGAGACAGAAACATTGATGAGAGAGAAGTTGATTGGCTGCCTCCTGCATGCCCCACACTGGGGATCAGGCCCACAACCTGGGCATGTGCCCTGGCCGGGAATCAAACCGGCGACCTCTTGGTGCACGGGTCAACGCTCAACCACTGAGCCACATGGGCCGGGCTGGACACGCTTTTTAAAGTAATTCTCGGGTCACTTCTTTAACCTCAACCATTTTATACATTTGAGATAAGTGTTAAGCTGATGGTCTGAAACTGCCACTGTCAAGGAGAGAAAAATACTTAAAATTAGCTTTTGAGATACCTCCTTGGCAATGTTTACATAAAAACCTACTCTTACTTGGAAACCTGGGGGTACTTGCTAAATACTATATGCCCAGCCTTTGAGACTCAATTGAAACTAAATTAGAGTCTAATTTTAATATCGTGTTGCATTTGTATTGATTGATTTATCTAGTCTCTTCTTTCCAGTTTAAACCAAGTTCACATATGTTGAAATTAAGGAGAAAGAGTCGGGGGAAAGTAAAGAGAAAACTTGAGAAATGAGGCCAGCACAAAAGTGCATTCCATAAAACCTATATAATCATTATAGAAGAGCCAGACTTAGCTCTGAGCCTATCACAATCAAGATTATAGCATTTATTTTACCATTGTATTTAACTTCTGTCTTCTTTAACTAGAACGTAGGTGCCATAAGGGTAGTTTTTGTTCTTATTTTTTATTGTGCTTTTACTTTGTATTTTTTGTTTTCCACTGATACAACAGCAGCACCTGAAACTTGCATAATCCATAGCATTTATTTTTAAACTATTTATTGAACAACAATAAATGGATAATGTGTTTATGAGTTTTTTGTTCTTTTGTAGTTGGAAAAAAAAACATTTATTGTGCATATGTATTGCAAATATGTTCTCCTTGTCCAATGTTTGTTTTTCAACATTGTTTGGGAATTTTTTTCTGTCATAAGAATTTTTTTTTCAGATTTAGCTGTATCAAGAAAATTTTTATATAAAATATAATTCACCAACTTTAAGTACACAATTTGATGGGTTTTGTATATTATTGTGCAATCATCACCACAACTGTGATATAGAATACATTCATTACTCTAAAAAAGTGCACTTGTCTCCATTGCAGTGAGTCTCCTAACCCCTGTCCCCTCCTTGAATTTGGTTCTTATAATTTTCCATTGATTTTAATCATAGGATATTTTAGATGCCTTAAGTAATTTTCTCTATTCCAGATATACTCTTTCTTATCCATTATGTAGTAGCAGCCAAATTTCCCCTTGGTGATCAGGATTAAATCATTCAAGCCAGTAAAGTAACTTTCTTCTTTGCCTGTTGATTTAAAGGCAGGAGACCCTCAAAGTGGCTAGGTGGCAGGCTTAACTTCCAGTTTAATGGAATCATTGTCATGTATTCTGGTGTTAGATTTCTTCTTTTGGAACTCATACCTCTAGACCAGGCATGAAAGTGAGTGGTGGTACTTCCATTGGTACCCCATGATTCCTGAATCCATGAATCTTGACTATGAGAGAAATAGTGCCATATACTGAATACTGAGTTAGAGCACACAGAGCACCCTGTGAAACATTTTTTTTCCAGTCCTACAAGGTTTTGTCACCTAGCTGAGAATGTAACTTAGTATTTAAAAGGCCATTCTATTAAGCCACCTGTTTCAGGATGATGAGTAACATGGTGAATTTCATGAGCATATACATTTTTTAAAACTAAAAGTGAGTTCAAAAGCAATGCTCTGTGGAATACCATGGTGGTGAATAAGGAATTTTGCACGTCTAGGGATTGTAATGTTGGAAGAAGCATTGCATGCAGGGAAGGCAAACCCCTATCCAGACTGTTTATTTCAGTAATACCAAAGTGGTACCCCTTTCATAAAAGACGCATTTCAGTGTAATCAACCTGCCTCCAGGAGAATAATGCCATATCAAGAACTCTATGTTGATTTCAGATCCCAGTAGATTGGGCACTTAGCTATGGTTGTAGACAGGTTAGTCTTGGTAAGTGCATGTTCCTGATCCTTAATCTATGGGTAACCTCCAACCCTGCTAACGGGGTCACTTTGTTCATGAGTCCATTGGGAAACAACAGGAAGGCTGGGGAAAGAAACTCACCTTTCTCCACTTGATAAGTCACCTTATCCACTTGATTATTAAAATCTTCCACTCTTGATTTCACCTTGTGGTGGTATAGGGGGGCAAAATTTGCCATCCTGAAAAGTGTCTCTTTGACATGAGGATTATTTTAGGCTGAATTTTTAAGGAGCAGAAGACTCAGTATATTTTTATACCTCCCATTAATGGCCTAAATTTTTTACCTAAAGAGTGTATTCCAAGAACAAAGCTATTATCAGAGGTAACCACAAAGAATATGAGCTAGATGTAGAAAACTGAGGAACACAGCAAGACCTGTTTGTTCACATTTCTTCCTGTGTCCCTTCGTCTCTGCATGACAAATATTTGTTATTAAACATTTGCTTTTTCCATCTTCCTGTGAATTGTTTCCTCCCCTTTGAAGTCCCAGACGCATATCTTTCTTCTGCTTAGCTCAGGATGGCATATGAAACTCAATTGCCTGACAGCCCATAGGCCTAATATTTTTGTGGAACACCCTATCAACATAAGAAATGTCCAAAACTGTAAGAATGTTATGAGTTTATTTGAGCCAAACTGATGACAACTGATGGGAAGCAAAATCTTAATGGGTGTAGAAAATGCTCCAGAAAATGGCAGTATTGTACTTTTTTTATACTTTACAATAGAAGGAGGAAATGTAAGGGAGTTACATAAAATTAATTGGTGATAGATTAGGGAGGCAGTAGAAAGCAAAGTGGGGAAATCTCTGGTACTAGATAAAAATTAAAACAAATACACACATACTTATTTTACATAAGTGGGCGTAAGATAGTTAACAGTTAACAACTAATATGATAATAGTAATAATGAGGTGATTTGTGGTCTCTGCTCCGGTGCTGTGGTTGTGCTTTTAGGGGGTCTGGAAAAAAGAAAATTACTTTGATACTCCAAAGGTAAGTTATCATAGATGCAAAAAAACAACAATAACAACAACAACAAAAACACAGACACCCTCAGTTAAAGTAAAGACTTGATAGTATTGTAATTAGATAGTTATTAATAATAGGAAAGAAGCAAAGGGAAGGCCAGATATTATAGGCATGTCACTTGGGCAGCTTCACCAGAAAGCTACAATTTTACACTCCCCAAGGATCCAACAAAGGGAAGATAGACACCTGCCCAGTAAAGATGGGGTGACTAAGAAAGGTGTCTGTCAATCACACCTTGGGGCAGAGATCACTGGATAGAATGGGCATGGCTACTGCAAGCGCAGGAACATTTGAGAATACATCATCCCTTAAACAAACAAGTTCACTTTCTTGTTGTTCATGTGGCTCTCTTGGGCTCTTGTTGCTCAGGGCATGCTCTCTTGGTAGTCTTGCATTCACCTGTATGGCCCATGGCCATGCGGACCCCACATGCAATGGACTAATGGATTGCAGCTAGTCTAATGCTGGACTGGACCCAGCTCCAAAGTGGAAAGAAAAGTCTAGACACTGGCTCTGATTTTACCTCTACTGAAACCCCAGTGATACTTCTTTCATGACTAGACTAAGGGAAATGGGACTTTGGAAACCCTGGGGTGTAATTCCATGGAAATAAAGATTTCTATCATACCCCAAGACCCCCACTTCTACACAAACTAGGGAGACAAGCTCCTCTCTCACCCTGTAACAGGTTGAACTTTGTGGAGAAAAAAAATCAGCCTAGAACATGACTACCCACCATAAATTGATTTTAGTTAGAAATTTTTCATTTCAGACCATCCTATGTGGTTACTTTTGGTCTCCGAATTTGTAAGGCCACTGTGTAGGCCTCCCCTGAGCTTGTCAGGTTTAGTATGTGGCCCCTATTTCATCCATAACCTTATGTACAAAATTCAATTTGATTTTTCTCCTGTTAATTTGTCTTTTTTTTTTTTTAAGAATAGTTTATTGAGTTTTAGAGAGAGAGGAAGGAATAAAAGAGAAACATCAATCTGAGGATGCAACATGGATCGGTTGTCTCCTGCACGCCCCCTACCAAGGACTGAGCCCTCAACTGGGTCATGTGCCCTGACCCAGAATCAAACCAGCAATCTTTTGGTGCTGTGGGCCATGTGGGCAAATGCAGGGAAATACTCCCCCTGCAATAGGAGTCCCAAGAGGGCTGGAGGGTCTCATGCTGAGAGAGAGAGAGAGGGAGTTTTCCTTTGGGAAATTACATATTCAGGTGTCTGGAGCTTGTGGAGGCCATGCCTAGTCTGACTACTGACTGGTTCCCAGGTGTGACAGACAGGTAGGCACCTCCCATGTCATCCAGACCTTACTGGGCATGCATCTAAACTGCCTTTGTCCTGTCCCTTCCACCATCAATCTTCAGAGACTAGACCTGGAGTTAACTGCTAGCCTTCCCTTTACTCCTTTCCTGTTAAATAATAACCAGATCATTGCAATGGCATTAATATGGTAACTCTATTCTTAATTTTTTGAGGAACCTCCATACTGTTTTTCATAGAGGCTATACTAGTTTACCTTTCCACCAGCAGTGTACAAGGGTTCTCTTTTCTCTACATTCGTTTCTCTGCACATGTTCTTTCTTCTGTTATTGACAATGGCCATTGCAACAGATGTGAGGTGCATCTCATTGTGGTTTTGATTTGCATTTCCCTTATCACTTGTGAAGTTGAACATCTTTGCATATATCTCTTTATCTTCTGTATGTCTTCCTTGGAAAAGTGTCTGTTCAAGTTCACTGCCCATTTTTTAATCAGATTACTTTTGTTGTTGTTGAGTTGTATGAGTTCTTTATTTATTTTGAATATTAGACCCTAATTGCTGGTATTGTTTGGAAATATCTTCTCCCATTTGGTTGATTGCCTTTTAGTTTTGTTGATAATTTCTTTTAATAAAAAAAAGATGAAATATTGTTACTTGTGACATGGATGGATGTTGAGGGTATTATGCTAAATAAAATAAATCAGATGGAAAAGGACAAAAACAATATGATTTCACTCATATGTGGAATATAAAACAAAAATGCAACAAACAAACAAAACAAACTCATAGATACAAACAGCAGAATTGTCATTACTGAAGTGGAAGTAACCCCAGTAAGGATGAAGAGACTAAGGGGGTCAAATATATGGTGACAGGAGGAGCTTATACTTTGGGTGGTAAGTACACAGTAAAAGTATACAGATGTATTATAAAATAGTACACTTGAAACATATATAATGTTATTAATCAATCATACCCCTATATATGCAATTAAAAAAGAAAAGTATTTCTAATTATGTCCACTTATAAACTAATTTTAGCCCTGGCTGGTTTGGCTCAGTGGTTGGAGCGTCGACCTGCGGACCAGAGAGTCCCAGGTGTTCAGTTCCTGCTGGGAGCACGTACCTAAATACACACACACACACACACACACACATACATGAATACATACATATATACATACATAAAAAAACTAATTTTAAATGGCCAGTACTAAAGAGAAAACCACAGGCCCCAAGTGGCATCATTTCTGCTAAAGCCCAGGCTATTAAATCTAAACTTAATACCTGACCTAATTGTAGTTTTCACCTTCACCAGAAATGTAATCTTAATCAACCAGTCTGGAAAATTTTGGTCAACACCGATGAAGTAACCTGTCACATAGGCCTTCTTCATTGCCCAGAGGAAGAAGAGACGATCTACGTGATAAGACCCTTGTTATTCCCTTTTCCCCAAAAGAAAGATGTCTTCACCTAAAAATAACCCTTCTTTTCCTTTTGTTAATAACACTCTTGCTGTATCCTTCTTCCAATAAAAACCTTCTATTCTGTACCACATTCTAAGAACACACTTTTACTTGCTAGATAGGATGCTGCCCAATTCATGAATCATTTAGTAAAGCCAATTAGATCTCAAAATTTATTCTGTTGAAATTTAGTTTTTAACATCAGGTTGTGATTATGAAGTATTTTTTACAATTTTCATGTTACAATATTTTGTAACACAAACTAAAACAAACACTGTTAGACTTCAGAAATCATGATGATCACCTGGAGAGTTACACTGAGACATTATATAATATTCTGTCATGTGCAAACAAGATATGTAAGGTAGGTATTTTATTTCCAAGATCCATTTCAATGACCTTTCTTTAAAGTCTTGGCCTTTGTTCCACTCAATATTTTTATCATCTTGCTTCTTGATTTGCTGAGGTCTCCCCTTCCTTGTCCTTCCTTCCCTATACCCATTATCATGGGTACATTGTCGTCTATTATTATTATACAAACTTCAAAAACTTATCCTCCATCTTCGAGCCCAGTAGCTTACAAATATGCAAGCCAAGTCTTAGGAAAAAAATAAATAAATACAGATGTTCTTTTTGGAGTTCCGGAGATGCATTCTAGAACCTCTAAGTTCCCATGAAGGAACATTTTTAAATTATGGTAATCTCTCCATATCCATGGTTTTGTTTTCTGTGGTTTCAGCTACTCACGATCAACCCTGGTCCCAAAATATTACATAAGAGAGTACAAAAATAATAATTCCTAAACTTTAAATTTTATACCTTTCTCAGTAGTGTGATGAAGTCTCATGCTGTGCTACTTCATCCCATGACTCATCTCTTTGTCCAATGTGTAGAGGCTGCATATACTCCCTCCCCTAGTCAGGAGACCTTCGTAGCCTTCTTGGTTATTAAATCAGCTGTCACACTTTTGCCTTGCTTGTGTCTAAGTAACCCTTATTTTACTTAATAATGGCCTCAAAGCACAGAAGTAGTGATGCTAATAATTTAAATATGTAAAATAGAAGCTAGAAAGTGCTTTCTTTATGTGAAGAAGTAAAAGATCTTAACTAAGTAAGATTTTATCTGACATCATCACAAGAAAGGTGAGTACAGTACAATAAGATATTTGAGAGAAAAACAGAGATACCTCATTTATAGGTATTATAGTATATTGCTATAAGAAGTTTATTTTCTTAGTTACCATTGTTAATCTCTTATTGTGCCTAAGTTATAAATTAAACTGTGTTGTACATATAGGAAAATAAATAGTACATATAGGGTTCAGTACTATCCAAGGTTTTAGACTCCCACAAGAGGTCTTGGAACATATCCTCATGAATAAGGGGGGACTATTGTACTTCTCTGGCATACCAAAATTTAGCTATTTATAGCTAGTTGACATTTGAAAAAAAAAATGTAACAATGTCTTCTTCATTAGGTTGATATAAATGATAAATTTTTCATATATTATTTATCCTGTGATATATATTTTTGAATAAAAAACACATTTTAATTATGTACTAGATTGAATATTTATTGGTGGAACTTAAGATATAAATGAAAGTTTTTTAATATGGTAGAAAAATACTGAGCCACAGGCTTTTCGAATTTGTTAAAATACTTCACAGGCTAATATTTATTCCAATTAAAGAAAATTTTTTTTCTTTACTGATTTCACAGGAAAAGGAAGGGAGAGAGAGATAGAAACATCAATAAGAGAGACCATCAAATGGCTGCCACCTGCATGCCCACTAAGGATTTGGCCCACAACCTGGGTATGTGCCCTGACTGGAAATCGAACTGACGACCTCTTGGTGCACAGGTCAGTGCTCAATCACTAAGCCACACAGGCTTGGCATTATTTAATTATGTAACATTAATATTCTGGTAAAATGGCTGAGTTATGAGGTGATAATCTGTTGAATTTTAAAAACATAAGAAATCTACTTTATATATACATATACTATTGCAATCATTATATACACATAATAAACATTACATGCTGTCTGTATATGTACCTAACAGACATTATACACAGTAAACATTATATTTCATAGAAGTTTCACTAAGAAGAATACATTACAAAATTTTCAGAGTAGATCAATAAAATTTTAGAAATAGAATGAACATCCAATTTCATTAAGGTCTCTATCTTATTCTATAGCAGATGACATTAAGATCCAGAAATGTAAAATGATTACTGAAGGACAAATATAATGGCTGATGGAAAAGCTGGGATGGGAACTCCAGGCCCACAAATCACATACTCTAAGTTTGTTCCTCACCTCCATGTACCAACTAAAATGTTATTGGTTATATATAAATTATGTCTACATTTGAATAGGCTTTAGCTTTGTTCTAAATTGAAAGGAGATTTCTCAATTAAGCCTCTTAATTTAATTTTAGATACATAAATTCTTGCTGTGAATTTGGATCCAGTCCTGGCTTCAGACAAATCCATAAATCCTATGAAATCAGGACTTTAATCAAAGGAATAGATGGAACCTTGAAAATGTTAAACAATGAAATTTAACCAAAGAAATTTAACCAATGTCTTTTTCTCTTTTGCTTTAACATGTAACTTTAAACTGATTGGAAATCCCCTGAAGTGCTAATTTTAGCTGAAGAGTTCAGTAGGATGTTAACTACCCAACTTCACAGAAATATGAAGTGTAGTACTTTGCCACTTTGAAAAATATCTTTTAAATCTCATATGGGCTTTGTCTGTCCATGACATTTTTTTTAGGTATGGTTTTAATTTTGTACACTGAGGAAATACATAAACAAATACAAAGAACAAAGAGGCTTACTGAAAATGCAGGCATAGAAATCCTGTCTTTTGCTGTTCAAGAGGATGAAAATGGGTTATCATTTTTTTTTTTTTTTTTTTGCGGAGTATAACTATCACTAGTGATTTAAATGCAAGACTTTAAAATCTTGCTCTCTAACCAAAGATATAATTTCAGGTCTTTTCCATGTCATGTTTATAATACCAAAATAAAAAAGAGCAAACTGATTATGCAAAATCAAAAGTCAGAAACTTGACCCCTATCTGGCCTAGAGACTTTAGTGTCATAAACATTGTAATATGAAGAAATTACCAGTACAAGACTACAAAAATTTATCAATGGTAAAGAGTTAAGTGAGATAACTATTTTGAAAGAAGCATACAGAAGAACTCTGGAAATCACTTATGGAAATTTCTTTTAGGTTTATTGTTGGTCAGACACTTGAGAGATGAACAGATGCATCTCTGAAACTTAAGACTAAATGGACATATTTATAAAACTACATTTCAACTCCAAAAAGGAATATACCTAATATATCTCAGTATGTATTATAGTGTTTAACTTTTGCAATGAATACCATGAAACAGGAAGAAAGGAGAAAGCACACAAAGGAACAACTTCAAAAGAACAAGCCATATATATTTAACTTTCCATCTGTTTGTGCTTGCTGAAGCTTTGTTCCCTTATGATGCATTTTTATTAAGTAAGGTATAAGAAAGAAAAAATGCAAAGATTTGGGGAAAAGATAAAAAATATGCCTGAATTCACTATTGCTAGAACACCATTTATGCGGGAAAACTCCTTTACCTTTTTCTTGTCTGCAAAGCTCTTCATCTGTCCTTCAATTCTAAATGATAGCTTTCCTGGGTAAAGTAATCTTAGGTGTAGGTCCTTGCTGTCCATCACGTTGAAAAATTTTTGCCACTCCCTTCTGTCCTGCAAAGGTTCTGTTGAGAGATCAGCTGATAGTCTCATTAGAGCTCCCTTGCAGGTAACTAACTTCTTTTCTCTGGCTGCTTTAAGATTATCTCTTTGTCTTTAAACTTTTGCAATTTAATTATGATGTGTCTTGCTGTGAAGCTTTTTGTGTTTATCTTATTTATGACTCTCTGTGCTTCCTGGACTTGTACATCTATTTCCTTCACCAAGTCAGGGAAGTTTTTTGTCAAATAGGTTTGTCAAATTATTTTTTCAAATAGGTTTTGATTTCTTATTCTCTCTCTTCTCCTTCTGGCACTCCCATAATGTGAGTGTTGGTTCGCTTGAAGTTGTCTCAGAAGCTCCTTACACTATCTTCATTTTTTTCTTTTTTCTTTTCTGATTGTGTGTTTTTGCTTCCTTACATTCAACATTGCTGATTTGATTCTCAGCTTCATCTACTCTACTGTTGATTCCTTGTAAATTATTCTTCATTTTAGTAAGTGTATCCTTCACTTCTGACTGGTCCTTTTTATGTTGCGGTTTTCACTAAGTTCATTGAGCATCATTATAATCAGTGTTTTGAACTGTGCATCTAATAGAGTGCTTGTGTCCATTTTGTTTATTTCTTTTTCTGGAGTTTTCTTCTGTTCTTTCATTGGAACATGTTTATCTGTCTCCTCATTTTGATGGCCTCATTGTGAATGTTTCTACGTATTCGGTAGAGCTGTTACATCTCCCAGGCTTGGCAGTGTAGTAGGTGTCCTGTGGGGTCCAGTGGCTCAGCCTGCTTAAGCCCCCAACCTGGGCCCTCAAGGTACACCCCCTGTGTGGGCTGTGTACAGCCTGCTTTTGTAGTTGAGCCTTTGATTACTGTTGGCACATTAATGGGAAGAATTTACTGCTCGGCCACTCAGCTGAGAGGACTGGCTGCAACCACCATAGAGGATCAGCCAGGCAGCGACCCACCCCACAGAACAGGACTCACTTCAGCAGGGCTCTGGTAGTTATTTAGTCTGCCCCTTGAATGTGTCTCTTGTGGAGGTGGTTGGTTTATGGTGCTTCACTCTGCTCTGAAACTGTTTGCTGGGTGTACTGGCTGGAGCCCCCAGGGAGGTGCAGGCCAAAGTTAGCCGCTGCTTATGTTCTGCCTGGGGCCACCTGACATCTGCAGATGGCTGCTACTTGTGATAAGCTTGGAGGTGTCCAGGCAAAAAGTCAAGCTGTAACCCAAGGCTGCTACTGCAAGAGCCCAACCTGGGGCCACTTAGTGAGAAGTATGGGGCACATTGAGGCCAGATGCTGCCTGTTTAAGAGATTTTAGAAAAATTTGAAGGATGAGCCAAGACAGGCAATTCTATGGAAAATCTACTGGAAATAGCAAGGGTGAGCTGGAAAGTTAGGTGGGGTAGGGCCTCAGGAAAGCATCAGGGCAGGGCAAACAGTGTCTCACACACACTGTTTGCCCTGCCCTGATGCTTTCCTGAGGCCCTACCCCACCTAAATGGAGACTTAGATATGGTGCCCACTTGCTAACTCTATGTGGGGAGAGCTCATTAAAGGAACAATGGCCTCAGTGAGCATTTCTATCTGGAAGAAAGTTGTTCTCTCAGATCTCACCCTGATGCTAGACAATTCAGTTCCTCCCCATGTGTCTCTGGTACCTATTGAGCTTGCTTCCCCAGTGCTGGAGCTCAGAGGGAGTGCATCTCAGTAAGTCCTTGCATGAGCCTGTGATTCCAGAAACCCTCATTCCCCCACAGCCTTGATCCCTGCTGGCTTTTATACCCAGAAGTTATGGGACTTCTCTTCCTGGTGCTGGAATCCTGGGCTGGGGGCCTGGTGTGGAGTTGGGACCCTTGCTCCTCAGGGCAGACCTCTGCAGCTGAGATGTACCTCCCACTTTTTCCACCACATGTGGGTGTGGGACCAGCCTGTTCTACATCTCCACCCATCTCACCAGTCTAGATGTGGCTTCTTCTTTAATTCCCTAGTTGTAGGACTTCCATTCAGATTTAGGCAGTTCTAAATGTTTATTCTTCAGTTAAGTTGTAATTTTGATGTGGTTGTAGGAGGAGGTGAGTACCACGTTTACCTATTCTGCCATCTTGACTGGAAATCTCTAGGATGGCTTTAATTAAAATGATTCATAATAACAGGTGTCAGCAAGGATGTGGAGAAATTGGAATGCTCATACATTGCTGGTAGGAATGTAAAATGGTGCAGCTACTTTGAAAAACAGTTTGACGGATCCTCAAAATGTAAATATAGAATTGCCATATGGCCTGGCAATTCCATTCCTAGTTATATAGTCAAAAGAAATGAAAACATATGCCCACACCAAAATGTATGCACAAATATTCATAGCACCATTATTCATAATATTCAAAAAGTAGAAACAACCAAAATGTCCATTAATTGATGAATGAATTAATAAAATATTATATATTTATACAATTATTCTTTAATAAAAAGGAGTTAAGTACTGATGCATTTACAACACGCATTAACTTTAACAATATTATACTAAGTGAAACAAGTTGCTCAAAAAAAGACCATATATTGTACAATTCCATTTAGATGAATGTCCAAAATAGGCAAATCTATAGAAACAGACAGTAGGTAAGTGGTAGCCTTGGTACAAGGTTTCTTTTGGGGTGATGAAAATATTTTAAAATGATCATGGTGATGATTGCAAACTCTGTGAATATATGAGAAAACATTTAATTAATTTAAATGGGTGAATTTTTATATTGTATGAGTTGTTTCTCAATAAAGCTGGACCAAGTGGGGCCAGTCAGAAGAAAATAAAGCCACCTCTGGCCCCAGGACCAACCATGTTACCATGCTGCCCCTGGTCCTGCCTCTCCTTGGTACACACAGCCTCTGCCACTACTGGGCACAGATAGTAGGTGTTTGTTGATGGCATGAGACCAACTCTCCTAACTTCTTTGTGCCAGCCACTTCAGATGCACACACTGAGTGGGATCATTTGATTCCTTATGTTTAAGTAGGACATGTCAAAGACCTGGGAGAACATAACACCTGGCCTTTTATGTAACAAAGCAATATCCAATTCCTTAAATATAGACAGAGACTTTAAATACTGAGCAGCTATAAAATGACAACTGTTACCTACGGTCTCTTCAGAAAGGCTTTCTGAATGGCCAGATGGACTCTCTAACTCTGTATCTTGTCTGAACCTGAACATTAAATATTTAGTGTTACACCCCTCAAAACAGTAAGATTCCTGAATTCTTCCCGGACTTCTATGATGAAGATTCTATTCTCCCAGATGCTAAAAAGACTCGAGCTTTCTCTTTGATTCCTCATTTCTCATTCCTCTTAACCAGTGAGCAGCAAAGTGTTAAGCTTTCTTATTACACTCCATTCATTTTTTAATAAAAATTATTATTGCTGCTACTTCTAATTACATTAAACCTCTGTAATTTGACATTCAGTTTATTTTAGTAACATTTTAGCCTGATTTTCATCTCTTCTAACATCAATCTGCTCGACACACCACTGCCAGATTAATCTTCTCAAAGCACAGCCTAGATCAAGTTACTGCCCTGTTCATAGACCTTCAATATTAATATGTGAATTCCGTGTTAAACAAGCAGTGACCGGTGTTCAAGTCCCTTAACAGTTTACTAGTCTTGATGACAAGTCTCCCTTTTTAGAATACTTTCTCAATTTTCTCATTCTTAGAATCATTAACAAGGAATTTTCTCTTCTTCCTCTTCCAGTATACGATTCAGGTGTTTTTGGTATATTCAACTATTGTTTTGAAAAATTATTTTATGAGTAGATAAACTTAAAAACTATCTACAGAGATTGAAAAGTTTGCATCATTCCTAAAATGCTGTAAATTCAAGATTTTTTTTTTACTAAAAAAGCTAAAAATTAAATAGATTTAAATTTAAATTAAATGCATTGGTTTTAATTTTCTTGAAATGGCAAAAGGTATCTCCCCAAGCCCTTGAAATAGATTTTAACAGACATTCAATTATTTAACAGGTGATACATTCAAGGGGAAGTAGTTACTAGATAGCAGTTATAAGAAAAATAGTCTCAAATAAACCAGCTTTAGGCAATCTATCCTAAACATGTCTTTTTTACTATAAGCCCCTACCCTGAAATAGACGTAACTTTAACCCTTTTTGTTTTTTGACTTCTTTCAACTTCATTGAAGTATAATTAAATTTCACTAAACTTTATATTACAGGGGTGGGCAAAAGTAGATTTGCAGTTGTGGGTACACAAAATACAGGAGTATATTCTTATATTATTTATTAATTATTGCATAATTTATTTGTATTTCAACTGTAAGTCTACTTTTGTTCACCCTTGTATTTAAAGTGTACAATTTTATTAGTTTGGGTATATGCATACAAGTCTATCAGGGAAAAAAAAAAACACATTTATTTTTCCCAAAAGTTTCCTAGTACCACTTTGTAATCCATCCCTTCTCAACCTTGATATCTGATCTGCTTTGTGTCACTATAGATTAGTTTTTCTCCAAAATTTTATATAAATGGAATTGTAAAATCTGTATTTTTTGTTTGTATTTTTGGCCTAGCTTCTTTAACCTAATAGAATAATACTTTCATTTATCCATGTTATAGCATCAATTAATATTTTCTTTTTACTGCTAATTAGTATTTCATGGAATGAATACACCACAAGTTGTTTATCTATTCACTTGTTAGACATTTGTATTATTTACAGTTCTTTTTCTATTTAAAATATTGTGATAATTATTTGTGATCTAGTCTTTGTGTTGTCATATATTTTTGTTTCTTTTAGGTAAATATATGTAGAAGTGGAATGTTTGAATCTTTGGTAAGTTATGTTTCAGTGTTTAAGAAAATTCCTAACTTTTCCAAAGTAGTTTTACCATTTTATATTCCCACCAACTACATATGAGAGTCCTAGTTGCCCATATTCCTCCTTTTTTTGTTTTAATTTTATTTTAATTTTTCCCATTCAGATAGGTGTGGTGTTGTATCTCAGTGTGATTCGATTTCATATCCCCAAAGACCGATGATGCTGCACATCATGTGTCTATAGGCCGTTGTATGTTTTATATTTTGAGGTAACTCTTTTGCCCATTTAAAACAAAATATTTGCATGGCTTATCATATTTTTATTGAATTTCAAGCATTATTTATATCTTTGTCTGATTTATGTGTTCACCCAATTTGTGACTTGCATTTAATTTTCCTAATTGTGTCTTTAGAAAAGTTTTAAATTTTAATGAAGTCAAATTTGTCATATTTTAAACATTTATACTTCATTGTTTTTGTGTCCTAAGAAACCTTTGATCACTTGAAGGTAGCAAAAATGTTCTTTTATGTTCTCCTTTGGAGAACTATAGCTTTATGTTTCATTTTGAATAAATTTTTGTATATAGAGTATGATAAGGGTCACCATTCATTTGTTTTCTCATATGGCTATCCAGTTGATATAACATTTTGAATTGCCTAGAAGGCAATGTTTTATTGATCTATATGTTGCTTTTCTCAAGTTCCATGCTGTCATAATTAGTATACTTTTAGAATAAGTCTTTAACTCAGATATAGTAAGGCCTTTTACTGTATTCATTTAAAAAATTAGTTTAGCTTTTTCAGGTTCTCTGCAGTTACACAAAAAAATTAAAAATCAACTTGTCAAGTTCTAAAAAAAGTCTGCTGAAATTTTGATTGTGCCCCCCCCCTTCGTTTAATCAACATAAAATCATGCCCCTTATTTTATAATCTTTTGGGATTTATGTTTGAAATATGAATTGAAATTTGCTGATTAAATAACTGGGGAAAGAGTACTCTGGCATTATGCCAGATGAAGGCTTTTGGTACATGACATGGAGCACTGAATTCAGTGTTTGGTAGTTGTAATAATAATGATGACAGCATTTATATATTCATAAAGTGGAGGTACCAGCCATGATTTGACATCACTGAAGCTTTTGCTGGTGACTAATGTTGGCTTGCCCTCTATATTATTCTGGCATAGCTGTTAGAGTCTGTAACCTGCCTCCCTATGATCATTCCTAACTTAGTTACCCTATTCTAAGCTTCTTTTATAGCTTACTGATACTTTACACCCAGGAATAAGCTTTTTAACTAAACCTAATTAATTTTTACCCTATGTTGTCTACTCTTAAACTTTTTGAAGTGAATGATTTCTGACAGGGCGATGTTCAGCCTTAAGGCCCATTGTCTCCTACACTGTATACTTCACTGGAATATTATCAGTAGATTCATCTATATTTTCTAGAAAGCTCCTGATAGAGTTATAATGTGTATACAGTAGGAATGTACACTAGCATACACCGTGAGACTTTTTAAGAATGTTTTTGTATTTTAATTATTTATTTTAATTGCTTTCTCTGCTCAAGAATCAATCTCACTATCAAATAATGTGCTTGAATAAGGTCATTAATTATTGCATGTGAAGGCCCATAGTGCTTAGAGTGGGAAATCTGTATCAGGATCTTTACAATATAATTTTCTACATTAATTTCTTTTTGAAAATTTTTTGTTGGATTTGGAAAGTCCGAGATACTATGATCATTAATAATTGGATACTTGCTCATTAAACAGTATTAGAATGAGAGCGCCTTTCCCTAATGCTTTTTGAAAGAAACCAGACTACATATATTTATAATGTGTGTCATTTTATATAAGCAAACTACAACTTGTGTAAAATATAGTGCAACATTAACACTTTAAAGGGCACACTGTTTCTTATGTATGTTCATGTTAACTGCCTGGCCCAGTGCTTACCAATTTCATATTATCTACATTTTGTGTTTTCTCTCTTTATCCAGAGAGCTGTTTACAGTCTTCAAAATTTCCGTATAGTCTACAAAATCTTCAGAATGTCACTATTTATATTCTTTATTGTAAAACAAAATTTAGGTAAAAGGTATTTTATTAAAGGCATTTTATGGGTTTCTCTTCAGCTAGTCTTCAGGATGATTGTTCTATAGTTTACCTAAAACATTAATTCAAAAGTATATATGCACCTCTATGTTCATTACAGCCAAGATTTGGAAGCAGTCCAAATGTCCATCAGTAGATGAGTAGATACAAAAGCTATAGTACATTTACACAGTGGAATACTATTCAACCATAAAAATAAGGAAATCTTACCCTCTGATACAGCATGGATGGACCTGGAGAGCATCATGCTAAGCAAAATAAGCCAGTCAGAGAAAGACAAGTACCTTATGATTTAAGTCATGTGTGGAATCTAATGAACAAACTGAACTAACAAGCAAAATATTGACAGACTCATAGAAATAGAGCAGGCTGACAGCTGTTTGGGGGATGGGGGCTTAGCAAGGCAGGGTAGGGGGTGGAAGAATTGAGAAAAAAAGAAAAAAAGAAAAAAATCTCATGGACAACAGTGTGGTGATTGGTGGGGGGAGTGGGATGGGTGGAAGGAGGTTGAGGAGGGTATGGGGGAGATATATGGTAATGGATGGAGATGACTTGGGATGGGGAACACACATTACAGTGTATAGACGATGTATTGTAGAATTGTGTACCTGAAACTTGTATACTTTTGTTAACCAGTGTCACTCTGATAAATGTAATAAAAAGAAAAAAGTATAGTGAAGACATTTTATGGGCAAAACTATTTTGCCTAGTGATGGTACACAACTTCATTGAAATGGCAAAATATGCATGAGACACCCTTTCGGTCATTACATATGCTCAATTTGATTTCTTAATTTGTAGTAGGGAAGAGAAAACAGCATTTTCTTGGTGGTAGAGCCCTGAATTGTCTCTATTACTCATCAGCTGAGAGAAGTGAGAATGAATTGTGATCTACGTTCGCTCTGCTCTTACAATAGAACAATGCGACAAGCTGAAATGGTAAATGAGGATGAGAACGGGCTTCCGTAATCTGAGGATGGTTATTTCAGATTTCTGTAGGTTGCCTCTCCTCTCATACTAGAACTGAATGGGGCATGAACAGCAGTTGTTAAATGATCTGACCTGATTTTGGAAATACCTAGTTTTTGTGGGATGGAACCTAGTTCTTTATCTTCCATGTACTGCGTATTATTTAATTTATTTTTTTCTGTAAATTCAACATTTACTGTTGCTTATTTTTGCTATTCAATTGTCTTTAAGTTAGATTTCATTTCAGTTGATATATTTTTTAAAAGTCACCTACAGTGTGTTTTATTTTTTCTTGTTTTCTTAACCACTTCATTTTATTTTTCTCTATGTAATACTATTTTTCCTATTCTAAACTTTCCTGATTAACTCAGAAACTTTCCTCTATATTCATAATTTCAACACATTTTTATATTATAAACACTGACATACTGATGTTACTTCTTGATTGTTAATTTAAAATCCACTAGAATGTTGTAGAATATATATGCTTTGTCATTGGGGATGCAGGTGTACAGCCTCAGCTTCCAACACTTCTCTCTTCCACTGCTGCCTGTCTGGTACCCCTTACCTCTGAGTCTACCTGGCAGTAGGCTGCCTGCTCCACAGCTAGCAGGTCATGCCTCCCAGGAAGCTCTCTTTGAAGTTCCCTCCACCAGGGAAAGACTTTAACAGAAAGAGAACCCTTCTTGTGTTGGTTAGCTCTCAAGTTAGACTCCCCCACAATTCTGCCTGATATTGTTTACTACTCAGTATCCACTGGTAGTTGTTTTTGTATTTTGTCCAGAGCATCAACCAGAAGTTGGCTATGTATGAGCTTACATACCTATACTGGAAGCTGAACTATGTCACGTTGTAATACCCAAATACATACTGAACCATTGGGTAGTTTGGCTAGGTTGCTGTTGAGAAGGTTTACCTACCGTGTGTTCTTTTCCGTACTGAAGTGGGTAGTTTTATATAAACCAGAAGTCCAGGCAGAGCTAGTAGCAGCATTTTCCAGCATTCTTTCAGAAGATATACTGGCAATGCCCTCTAGCCCCAGATCCTTGTGTCATGCATTCAGACTAATTTCTTCTGTCTCCTCTAGGGCACTTTAACTCTCTATTATAGAAGGAATAGACTTCCCATATATCTCTTCTGGTTTCTGACTGATAGTTCAGTAGACTCATAATTCAAGATGATATTGTGGTTTTGTGTTTATTTATGGAGAAATTTACACTTTTTTATCTTGCTGTATATGGCTGGCTTAACCATTTTATATTTTATGCCATTGCTATACACTCAGAACAAAGGGAACTCCTTAAAGCCTGAACCTGAAATGTCATCTTGACAAGAAATGACAAACCATATGTTATCATCATAAAACCCCACACTGGGTCTAATATTGCACTTGAAAAAAACAAAGCATATCTATCAAAGCATAAAAAATTTATACATGAAATGTAAATTTACTAAAAAGAAAGAAACAGAAATAAATTATTCTTATTAAACATGGTTCTTTGTTGCTGTTTATTTTTTTAGATTCACGGGAGTATAGGTCTGCATTCCATAAGAGCAATGCAAATGTGTTTCCGTTTGTATAGCTTTTAGTCACAGACAACTTTGTGAAGTGAAATACACCACCATTTCCATGCAGTCTGACATTTTTTTTTCATGGGCACTAAGAAAAAATCTACTTTAACTGGTAGGGCATCGCTAGAAGACCTACCTGTCATTTTCAAAGAAAATTAATAGCTCTGAATCATCAATCCAATGTGCTTTTCAGTCTTATATGCACTGATTCTTGCTCTTTTTAGATTTATCTGGATATTTGACCTTTTTCAAACTATAAAATTTACTGGATTAAAGTGTTATAATTGATCCCTGCTTCCCCTCTCATTTGGATCTTACTCCTTGTAATACCTCCCTGTTTTTAGAAGTTGCTAATTCAAAAGTTTAACAAACTGTTGGTTCCAGTGTCTTCCCTATTCTTTCATTCATTTTTTTCTTTCATATTTTATTTCTTTATTCTCCAGCTCTTTGCAATGTCAAAGGATTGTGTTCATTCTGTTGGTCTATAAGCTTTGCAAGTGCAGAGATAAAGGTTGCATTTTTCAGTATTGTATCCCATCACTTAGCACAGTACCTGATGTACAGTAAGCACTCAGTGACAGCTCTTGAATTAAAGCTTTTAAATTTTTTCTACAAGTCTAATTTTTACTTCATCCTTTCCAGCATGGCCCTATTTACTGATGCCAGAGTATATGAACCTTGCTGCTTTATTATGCCTACCACATTATGCTGTGATTATTTATGTCTCCTCTCCCCTAACAAGCTTCTGCAGTCCCAGCTCCTAGAACAATTTCTAGGAGATAGCAATTGCCCAAGAAATGTTTACTGAACTAATCCACTGAACTTTTTAGTAGTGTCTTAAAATCATTTAGATGCAAAAATTAAAAGGGAGGTGGTGAACATGACAGCTGGTGACAGTTATTATTTCCTTGAAGGCAGAAACCATAGCTTTTAAATTTTATTTTCACGGTAACCAAGAGTTACCAGTTAGAACATAAATTGTGATGGAATTATAAATAAATTGATAATAGTCAAGAATTAAATAAACAAGTATTGGTGAATGGAAGTAGAAGTTAAACTTTGGATTTATAAAAAAATTTCAAATTTTAAAATTAGAGTTAATCTGTTGCTTTTAAAAATACAATTTATCTCACTGAATGCCATCATGCTGATACTTGACTCGAATATTCTGGAATTACTCCCAGATTTTTCTTCCTTTCTCATAACTTATAAATCTCAATTTTATTGCTTATTACTACTTATTTTATTCTCTCTTCAAAGTTCATTCAGATCAAATTTCCCCTTATATAAAGCTTTCCTTGACTGTTCAGTTAATACTCTCTATCTCTTGCATAAAGTTTACTAGCCTTTACTATTTGACCCGTGGGGAAGGTTTTGTGCCTTGTTATTAAAATGGTTCAAAGTCAAATATTGTAACCAGATTTCTTGGGTTAGAATCTCAGCTGTACCACTTTGACCAAATGCCTGAGCTTTTCTGGGATTCAATTTCTATTCTATGAACTAGAGGTAATAAATAGTTCAAGACTCATCAGATTGTTATTTTGTCATAAAGATTAAATAGGTTAATATATGTAAATTACTTGGAACAGCGCCTAACATATGTTAAGGACTATATAAGTGTTAATATTTTTCTCCATTTATTACATCTGAAAAATTGTTTTTAACTCTTTAAGTTAATATGTTATCCTAACATTAGGATGAGATGTGTACTGCATTAAAACTGACATACACCGACCAGTGAGAAAGAGGGTGAAGTAATGGCTAAGAACATGATTGCTGGAGCCAGACTGCCTGACCTAAGTGCCAGTTCTGCCACTTACTGGTTGTGCCACTTATGACAAGTTACCTAAAAACTCAACCTCTCAGACCTTCAGTATTCTCTCCTGTAAAACTCTGCATAATAGAGCATCCATCTAATCGGATTATGCTGAGAATAAAGAGTTAATGTATGTAAAGTGGCTAGAAAAGTGATTGATACGTTATAACCACTCAAAATTGGCCAGCTGTTGTTATTATTAAACCACCCAGCCTAATACCTTATCACATATTGCAGTATATTACTTTTAATGCAAGTTTTTTCTCTCTCTTAGATTATAAACTCCTTGTAAATGGGGTACTTTTTATCCCGTAACATCGTGATTTTAGAGCAAGGTTGTATCCGTTATTCTCTGTGTAAACTTTGCAAGTGATGCTGAAGTTTAGTTTATCCATCTGTAAATTGAACTTGAAGTTAAACGAGGCTTAAATAAACGATATGTATTTAATTATCATGCAACAAGATGTCAAGAATTAGGCAGTTGTTGGTCTTAGTTCAACATCTCAAGGGTTTCAGGGCCAAAGTCTTAGGTTCTGAGACTTTTTCCTCATTGACATGTCACTGCTTCGATGTCTCCACTCTTCATGGCTACGTCCCAGTCAAGATGAAGAAGTAACGGAGGAGAAGAGCAAGGTGCTGTATCAAGAAAGACGCATTTTCCTGAAATCCCTAAGACTTCTACATACTTTCTTAGGTTGTATGATTTAATGGATGTGAACATGCTTTTTACGTTTTATAAAAAGACGTGCAAAAATAGAAAGAGGGAATTTCCAAGAACATTTAATTACTAGTATATTGAACATGATTTCTCCTAAAAGAAAAATAATTGAAAATGTTTTGATAGTAGTTAATTTTCTATTTACAAAGTTAAATGATTTTATTTCTCTCAGAACTGTCAGTTTAAATTCATTTTTTTAAATATATTTTTTCATTGTTTAACCATAATATTATTTGTTTTTAAAATTGGAGAAATACTGATAAACTTGAGTTTATTCACTCATTCATGCGATATAATAAAACTCCACTATAATTCAGTAAATGGGATCAAGAAAATTCAGTCCTATAAATGCTGGATCACATTATTGCAAACTTAATAAGACCAGAAGTGATTATGGTCTTACAAACGTACCAAAAGTTTTTATTCCAATTGTGGTTTGGCAGTACCTGGTATCAGATGTGCACACTGGCTTACCTATTAATGGAATTAATGCCTGTTCTTGTGGCTGTGATGAAACATCTGGGACAGTAGCAGTAATCTTACTAATCTCATAGTTATTTTGTGTCCATTATTTTTTCTGCTGCAAGGAGAATGGCTGGGAGACATACTGGAAAGGCCAAGAGGCACCTTTTGTGAAACAGGGTTGCCTGTCGACTCCTTGTGGCTAGCTCCATTTCTATCCCACCCTCCAAATGTAAAAACTTAACCACACTTCGTTTGGGAATGAAGGCTGGGTGAATTTACTGCTCTATGGGATTTTATTACAAATACTTATTTAGTACCTATTAGGTGGCAGGCACTGTGTTTGGAACCAGAGGACTTTTGGTAAATGAACAAATAAATATATAATTACCAACTTGGATATATGTTTGGCAAATATTAATGAAGCACTCCAATGGAAAAAAAAAATGGCACCAACACAATGGTTGAAAAAGGACTTGATGAGGAAGTTACACTTATGATAAGAACTGAAAGATAAGAAAGTATGTCAATACTCATTGCAGCAAACAGGTGGACAACCTAAGTGGTTAGCTAATAAGCGTTTTTAAGTAAAGTAAAATTTAAGAAGAATGAGCATGGTATAGAAAAACTTTATGGGCTAGTGTAGCACTTCAGGTCTCCTACTAATGTGTGTTGAGGTGGAAGAGGAGTATGGAGCTTACTACTTCTTTTTTTTTTTTTTTTTTTTAAATCCTCACCAGAGGATATTTTTCCAGTTTTTGTACAGATAGAGTGGGAGAGAGAGAGAGGAAGGGAGAGAGAGAGAGAGAAACATCGACGTGAAGGGACACATCGAGTGGCTGCCACCCGCACAACCAACCAGGGCTGGGGACAAACTGCAACCGAAGTACGTGCCCTTAGCGGGAACCGAACCCGGGTCTCCCTGGACCGCAGGCCGACGCTCTAACCGCTGAGCCAAACTGGCCAGGGCGGAGCTTACTACTTCTTGAAGAGGCAAGGAAAATGAGCAATTCTTCTAGGATCTGGGTGGAGAGGAACACTCTTACAGTTTTTGTATGTATTGAACAATGATGCAACCACATTCTGGGAAGGTTAATTTTACTATGTGTTCACATGATCATATGTTTTTATAAATTCAAAAAACTAATATATTTTAATTATAATCAGTCATTTTCCTCTCTGACTTCCCCCTCTTTCATTTTGGCTAATAATGGCCATTTTGGGGATCCAGCCAAAGTGAATTTGAAATCATTAAAATATTTGGATTTTTTGGGCTATGTGGTTTGTAATCATTTTCACAGAAGTTAGGTTATTTTTAGCCATTCGTGTGTAATAATGTTCAGGAAAACTTCTACTGCCCACTTGCTGACTCACCCTGCCTAAGTGACAAGCCAGAGGTCTGATCATTGCATGGGCACATCTTAGGTGCCATGTACTACAAATGTTTGAGTAGTGGAGGAGAAAGTAATGGATTATAAAGTGTACAGAACCAAAAGTTAGACTGTGGAAAACTCTTTTAACATTCAAATGTCAAAGTTTCAAGCAAAAGAATAGGTCTCTTTGATGGCTTGCCAAAATAAAAATTCCTGTGACAAATAGATTAAAAAATGCAGAGGATAGCCCTGGCCAGTTTTGCTCAGCAGTTAGAGCATCGGCCTGCGGTCCGGAGAGACCTGGGTTCGGTTCTTGCCGAGGCCATGTACCTAGGTTGCAGTTTGTTCCCGCCCTGGTTGGGTCATGTGGGTGGCAACCACTCAATGTGTCCCTTTTACATCGATGTTTCTCTCTCTCTCCCTTTCACTCTATCTGAACAAAATATCAAAAAAATGTCCTCGGGTGAGGACTAAAAAAAAAATGCAGAGGATATAGTTAAAATAATACCATGCATTTTTTTATTTTGCAGTGGAAATTGTACAAAATATAATTTACCAGTGTTCCTGTGTTTGTAGAACACCAAACTGTAAGCAATAATGCAAACATCTCTATGTAAATTATAATACTATTTTACAAATCCCAATTATCAATATTTTTTAACTATACTGATAGAATAATTATCTTTTTGTTCACTTGATGAAAAATGATTTCATAAAATCAATGTCACACAAAAAGGTGAACAAAGAGAATGCAACCAAATAATATACGAGAGATGTGTCAATATTATTATTTTATCCCCTAGAGCTTTTAATCTTTGTGATATATGTCACATATTAGTAATTTTTGTATCTGATTCCCTTTGTTAGTATAAATATTTACTCTTCTATCAAATATTGTGTTCATAATATTGTTTTCTTCTTATAATGGCTCCACAAAACTTAAATCTGCCCTTGAATCAAGGGTGTTTCCTGAATTAATTACCTTCTCCAGTGAAGAAGGAGGTAAGGAACACTTACCAGGCATCCAGTGATTTACCTTACTTGTCCTTAACACAACGTTCTCCAACTGGTGGCATGAACTGAACCGTATCTGGAAAGACACTGCTTACTTTGTTGTTAGAAAATGCCAGCAATCTGCTATGATCAATTATACTCATTCATTCTCAGGAAATAAAATGCCTATGTGTGAGAGAAAACTGATCACAACTAATGACTGTGCTGAAAACAGATCTCAATGACATCATGTAAGTAAATTAGTAAAACAATTTGTTCTAAATATTCTCCTTTATTGACGATATTACATAAAAATACACACCAAAAGTAACATTTTCAAGAAATATTTCATCTAATAAATCATATCTCACTCAGAAGCATATTCATTATTTGTTTTCAATATTGAGAAGCCTTATCAATGGTTCATAATTATCATTAATCTTAGAATATCTATATTTAACTATTAGCAAAATTTATTTAATTACATTAATTATTGGTTAAAACATACCAGATTATTTTAATTTTTTATCCATGTTATCCAAAACATATCCTTCTACTTCTAAGTCAAACCTTTGTTAAAATACATGTAAGGAACAGTCTTGAAATGATGCTAAATCTGTCCTTCAGACTTGAGGAGCATTGCAAAGAATGTGTGTCTACATATGAAGCTCAAACTATAAATCATTGTTATTTGTCATCCAAGTCTATAGATCTTTGGGTAAATAGATATGTTTTCACAGAACAGACAAAGTAATATATCTAAAATATGAAACTAACTATCACTTA
This sequence comes from Molossus molossus, assembly GCF_014108415.1. NCBI lineage: Eukaryota > Metazoa > Chordata > Mammalia > Chiroptera > Molossidae > Molossus > Molossus molossus. Next base: position 45,497,504 of record NW_023425401.1, read on the forward strand.
TATACTTAGATTCTTCATTATCTCCTTATGTCTCTAGGATAAAATTTGAATCCCTTAACGCATCCCAGGCCCTGACTCATTTTTCAATACTCTGCCATTTCATGCCATACCGTGTCAGAGTACCTGATTATTTGCACTGCACTGTCTACAGCTTCAGCCTCCCTGCACATTTGTATTTTATAAGCACAATAATTATAATTATTTTAATAAAATTTTATATATTCAGAGTAATACTTTTTATATTAAATAATTAAATAAAGCTTTTAAAAAAGATGATGAAGGTATTATAAGCCTAGTAATTAATTTTGCTAATGTAAATATAATTATGTAAATTAATCTAACATTGAGATATTAAATATTTTTCATTTTAAAATATTTCTTGCTTGACTCCAGATCTGGTTTGAGCCATCTACTTTAAAATCAATGAATATTTCATTGTAATTACACAAAATATTTTCAAGTTTTAAACATCTTTCTATTAGAAGAAAAACACCTTTGTCATAAATCACATTTTTAATAGATTGGTGTTTAATATATATAAATAGCACAAATATACAACAAACTAATGTCTAATTTTTTAATCTAGAAAAAAATAGTAAAATTAAAATTTTTTTCAAAGTAAATTATTTTCTTATTTTTATTACAAGAATTATGTTTTTAAAGTGATAGAAAAGATTTTTCCACTTAACATTTTAATGTAATTTTTATACATTTAACAGACTACTAAAGTTACCAAGTAGTTATTCACCTGTTGGTGCAGAAAAACATCCATCAAAGCAATTAATTTATACTTTGAAACATTAGGTAACTTAGAGTCTGTATATTTTATAAATGAACAATTGCTTCCTAAGTCTATTTTTTATTCACTCATGTATTCAGAAAAGGTTAGACACAATTATTATGGATTGGAAAAAAAAGCAAACAATTACAAAAGTAATTTTATGGCCATGCTTATATCTACTAAATAATGAGTAATATATGTTTATATATCATTATTTATTGGTGAATTTAAATTTAAGAAGTAAATCAAATTATTTTGCATTATACTCTGTAGTGAATAATTACAACAATTTAAAGTTTTAATGTTTAAAAGGAGACAAAAAATAAATTTACCCTATGGCTTATATCACTTGGTAGATTGCCTTTAAGTTAAAAAACTAACAGTATTTGGGAAGCTGATATTTAATTATAAGTAGAAATGTTAGCCAGAATCCAAAAGAATTAAACCTGTTTAAATTCTTACAAATATAATTTATCTATGAATTTGAGCTTATTTAAAAATTGCAAATATGTTATGGACCTCTATGTACTTCCCAGGCTGAGAGAGCTTATGCCAAAACCAGAGGTTGGGTGGGTTTCACAGTGACTGGGTATTCGCAAGGCTGCCATATCCAATTGTGGTCCAGAGACTCACTGGATGTCAAGGCCAGGGTCAGAGGCAGGTCTAAGGGCCTTTAATGTGTGAATGAAATAGTCAAAGCTAGCAGAACTAACAAAAAGGCAAGTCAAGAAAATGGGGGTGATGACATATCCATTTGAAATCCATAAGCTCATTAAAATTTGATGATGAAATGTAGTATGGGAAAATCAGCATAACATCATAATTCTCATCAAAAATGCAAATATTTTCAAGTCAATTTAAATACTGTAAATCAGGCTAAAGATTTCACTTGACATATAAAATAAAAGTAATAGATATTTAATTAACAAACTTGGTGGCTTGTTTCAGAAGATTTTTTAGATCAAAGATAGTAAAGGATATAAAGTTACAAAGAGCAATTGCTTTGAAACAGTGTGTATGGAATAAAATATTTTTTCAATAGAAGTATAAGGTGAAAGGAATTCGAAAATCTTCATTATAACCACCCAGGAGTGAATTCTTTTTGATGGGATTTGATTGAAATACTATTTTTGATTGATCGTAGAGTTATCAAGACACCCCTGTGTATCAAAGCTCCATATTACCGGACAGAAATAATAAATGCTTTTTGAAGAGAATCAATTAAATGTGCTGAAAGCAAACCAAATGGAAGCTAACTTGAATTAGAATGAAAATCAGAAAGTACTTTCTGATGACTTTATTTCAAATATGCAGTGGGAAAAAAAAACTAAATTAAAACAGCGCCAAATAACACACAAACATGAAGATAAACTAGTGGTGAAAAAAAGGCTAAACTGTGAATGACAGTCTCCAAGAGATGCATAATTTAGGCAGTACCCAAATGAATGCCACTACTTATCCCAATATAAATCCTACAGCAGAATGACTTGGCACAGTTATCAATGAGATAGAAATATGCAAAGGCAGAGAGCAGAGGTTACCCCACTGTTTCAATCAATAAGAAAGAGATTATTACAATTGATACTAGCAAATTCAGATAGGATACTCTAAGAAATTATTCAGAAGAAATTACTGGATTTTCTTCTTTCTGTTTAATAAATAATTAGAATTGTCAACATTACTACTGAATATGACTTTTAGAGGAAAATCATTGTAATGACTGTAGCACAAATTAGTACAGTAAAAATATTCATAACTGGTATGATTTTGAGAAATGACATTCAGCTCAGCTGGCAATACAAATTAAGGATTATGAGTATTTTGGGTTAAAAATAAAAATAAACCTTTGACTGATTGACTCCTTCAAAATAAAGAGTAAAAAGATAATTATAATAATCTAAAAAATAATTTTAAATAATTATTTCAAGACTATCACTTTAAGAAAAAATAATATTTTCCAATTTTTATAAGAACTTATTTATTATGCTTATTTATATATTATGTTAAAAACATAATATTTAAGTCAGTGGTAAAAACTATTGTATCCCCAGTATTAAATTAATGTTAACATTAAATTAATATGTCAACATGATAAATAGAATCTAAAATTTTTCAACAAGCCACTAAACATTTGCATTTACAAAAATCAGTCAATGCAAAACAGCTGGTAATATTGCAAGAGCTAGAAAAAATCGCAAATAGAAAATTTACTATTGTTTATATTTTGTTTATGTAAACCAAGGAAAGATACCAATTTGACTTTCACGCAAGGGTTAGAGTATTGTATTAATTTAGATCAAGAAGATATAATACATAGGGAACAGACTTGTGTTATTTGGGGTAAAGTCAAACTATATATGTTGTATCTAAAGAAATATGCAAGTGTGTGTGTTCACACATTCCTTTTCTTTTTGGATAGTCAACATTAGTTACATCTGAAAATTGAATTTTTTTATATAGTATGAGTTAAGATGGAAAAATCATTTTTTTCATGTGCTTTTATGACAGTACAAGCAGGTCAGAATTAGATTCTGGCTGTTGACATTGAAAAATGTTGATTCTGACTTTTATGTATTTATGGTAAAAAATTTGGAAATAGATGAATATCATACATACAATTAATTCCATTACTTAGAGGAATTAATCTTCCTTTTCAATTTGTTTTATATTGAAAGGTTGAACAATGGCCCCCCAAAGATGTCCATATCCCAATCTCAAATTTGTAAATGTTAATTTACATGGAAAAGGGACCTTGCAGGTATGATTAAGCTTAAGATCTTGTGATAATGTATTGGTCTGAATTATGCATGTATACTGAATTAAACAACAAGGGTCTTTATTAGGAAGAGACAGGAGAATTAGTGTGAGGAGTAGGAGACGTGACAGCAGAAACAAACAAGAAGTTGAAATAATTCAATGAAGAGGCCAAGAACCAAGGAATAAAAGATGGCTTCTAGAAACCGAAAAACAGCAAGGAAACAAGTTCTCCTCTGAGATCTCCAGAAGGAATGGAAGCTTGTAGATTCCTTGATTTTAGATTTTTTAATTCTAGAATTATAAGAAACACTCATTGAACATATAATTAAATATTGTATGGTATCCCACTTTCCAAATGCATTATGATTTATAAAATAATTTAAAAATCAGGACATTTAGATTGTTTCCAAAATTTTGCTCTATAACAATTCTGTGACAAATGGTATTGATAATTTACTGAAGATATACTTCCTGAAAAACAATTTCTAGATCAAAAGGCATATAGATTTTTTAAGTAAAACATGTCAACAAATTGCTTTTAAAGGATGTTGGGCCTGGTGAGAGCAGGAAAGAAGGTGTCAATGAGGGGAAAAGGAGAAACATCTATAACAAAATAAATTAATTTTTTAAAGAAGAAGGTTGGGCCTCTCGCTCCTGAGTTCATTTTATTATAGTCTCATCAGCACTGAGTATTTGTTAGTTCTAATTTTATCTAACAATTTATTTATTTATTTTTCTATCCTCACCCAAGGACATTTTTTCCTTTTTTTTTTTGTACAGATAGAGGGAGAGGGAGAGAGAAGAAGAGAGAGAGGGAGAGAGAAACATCGATGTGAAAGGGACACATTGAGTGGCTGCCTGCCACCCACATGACCCAACCAGTGCCAGGGACAAACTGCAACCGAGTTATATGCCCTTAGCGGGAACAGAACCCAGGTCTCTCTGGACTGCAGACTGACACTCTAACCGCTGAGCCAAACTGGTCAGGGCAAACAATCTCTTAAGTAAAAAAATATGGTATCTTGCCCAATCAGTGTGGCTCAGTGGATTGAGCATCATCCCATTGACTGAGAGGTCCTGGTTCATACTGCAAAGGGCACATGCCTGAGTCGTGGGCTTGGTCCCCAGTAGAGGGTGTGCAGGAGGCAGGTGATTGATGTTTCTCTCTCACATCACTGCTTTTCTCACTCTCTCTAAATTATCAATAAAAACATATTTTTAAAAATGTGTTATATTTAAATTTGCATTCCTGCTTATTGGTAAATATTTTTTTTCTTTTTTTTAAATTAATTAATTTATTTAATTAATTTATTTATTTTTGTTACAGATGTTTCTCCTTTCCCCGCCAATGATTCCCCCCACTCCCTGCCATGTCCCCAACTTTGTTGTCCATGTCCATTGTTCATCCATACACACCTATAAGTTCTGTGGATTATCTCTCCCCCACCACCCCCTCTTCTGGGGATTGTCAGTCTGTACCCCACTTCCACGTCTCTGGGACTGCCCAGTTCCTCAGACTGTTATGTTCATTATATTCCACAGATAAGTGACATCATATGATACTTGTCTTTCTCTGGCCTGTTTTGCTTAGGATAATACTTTCCAGGTCCCTCCATGTCGTCTCAAAGGATAAGAGATCTTTCTTTCTTACAGCTGCACAGTACTCCATTGTGTATATGTACCACTGCTTTTTTATCCATTCGTCTACTGGTGGACATTTGGGCTGTTTCCAGATCTTAGCTATTGTAAATAGTACTGCTACAAACATGGGGGTACATATATTCTTTCTGATTGGTGTTTCAGGTGTCTTAGGGTATATTTCTAGAAGTGGGATCACTGGATCAAATGGCAATTCAATTTTTAACTTTTTGAGGTAACACCATATTGTTGGAAACATAGTGGCTGCACCAGTCTGCATTCCCACCAGCAGTGTATTAGAGTCCCTTTTTCTCCTCACTCTTGCCAACACTTGTTGTTTGATGATTTGTTGATGGCGGCCATTCTGACAGGTGTGAGGTGGTACCTCATTTTTGTTTTATTTGCATCTCTCTGATGATTAGTGATGTTGAGCATTTCTTCATATGCCTCTTGGCCATTTCGATGTCCTGTTTGGAGAGGTGTCTATTCATCTCCTCTGCCCATTTTTAATTGGATTCTTTGTCTTCCTTTTGTTGAGTTGTATGAGCACTGTATATATATTGGAAATTAACCCTTTATCTGATATATCATTGGCAATTATGCTCTCCCATACAGTGGGTTACCTTTTCATTTTGATGATTGTATCTTTTGCTGTGCAGAAGCTTTTGAGTTTGGTGTAGTCCCATGTGTTCATTTTCTCCTTTCTGTTGCCTTAGGTGATGTATCAGTGAAAATTTTGCTGCATATGATGTCTGAAATTTTGTTGCCTACATTTTCTTCTAGGATATTTATGGATTTATGAGTCACATTTAAGTCTTTTATCCATTTTGAGTTTATTCCTGTGTAGGGTGTAAGTTGATGGAATAGTTCCCCCCCCCCTTTTTTTTTTGCATGTACCTGTCCAATATTCCCAACACCATTGATTAAAGAGGCTGTCTTCACTCCATTGTATGCTCTTGGCACCTTTGTCAAATATTAATTGAGCATATTGCCTTGGGTCCATTTCTGGGTTCTCTATTCTGTTCCACTGGTCTATCAGCCTGTTATTGTGCCAGTACCGTGCTGTTTTGATTACAGTGGCTTTGTAGTATAACCTGAAATCTGGTAATGTGATTCCTCCAACTTTGTTCTTCTTTTTCAAGATTGTTGTGACTATTCGAGGTCTTTTTTGATTTCATATGAACGTTTAAAGTATTTGTTCTAGTTCTGTGAAGTATGTCATTGGTATTTTCACGGGGATTGCATTGAATCCATAAATTGCTTTGGGTAGTATGGACATTTGAATGATGTTAATTCTTCCAATCCATGAACAAGGTACATGCTTCCACTTTTTTATATCTTCCTCTTTCTTTTTTCAGTGACCTGTAGTTTTCTGCAAATAGGTCCTTTATTTCTTTGGTTAAGTTTATTCCTAGGTATCTTAATTTTTTGCCGTGATGGTAAATGGAATTTTTTTTTTTTTTAGTTTCTCTTTCTGTGAGTTCATCATTGGTGTATAAGAATGCCATGAATTTCTTGATGTTAATTTTGTATCCTGCTTCTCTGTCAAATTCATTTATTAGGTCTAGTAAATTTTTAATTGAGTCTTTGGGGTTTTCTACGAATAGTATCATGTCATCTGTAAATAATGACAGTTTCACTTCCTCATTTCCAACTTGGATCCCCTTTTGATTGCTGTGGCTAAGACTTCTAGTACTTATGTTAAATAAGAGTGGCAAAAGTGGACATCCTTGTCTTGTTCCTGTTCTTAAGGGAAATGCTTTTAGTTTTTGCCCATAGAGTGTGATGTTGGCTGTAGGTCTTTCATATATGTTCCCAGATTGCTGAGTGTTTTTTATCAGAAATGGGTGCTGGATTTTTTTAACGCTTTTTCAGTGTCTATTGATATGATCATTTGATTTTTATCTTTCATTTTGTTGATGTGGTGTATCACATTTATTGATTTGCGAATATTGTAACAGCCTTGCTTCCCTGGGATGAATCCCACTTGGTCGTGGTGAATAATTTTTTTGATATATTGCTGGATTCAATTTGCTAGTATTTTGTTCAGGATTTTGGCATCTATGTTCATCAGGGATATTGGTCTGTAGTTTTCTTTCTTTGTAGTGTCTTTTTCTGGTTTTGGAATTAGAATTATGTTAACCTCATAAAACGAGTTTGAAAGTCTTCCTTCTTCTTGAATTTTTTCAAATAGTTTGAGGAGAATGGGTATTAGTTCTTTTTTGAATGTTCAGTTAAATTCCCCAGTGAAGCCTGGGCGTTTGTTTGCTGAGAGAGTCTTGATTACATCTTCAATTTCTTTTGTTGCTATTGGTCCATTCAAGTTTTCTATTTCTTCCTGATTCAGTTTTGGGAGACTGTGTCCTAGAACTTTGTCCATTTTGCTTCGAATTTGTTGCCGTATAATTGTTCATAATATTTGTTCACCATCTTTTGTATTTTTGTGTTCTTAGTTTTTATTTCTCCTCTTTCAATCCTGATTTTGTGTATTTGGGTTCTCTCTCTCTCTTTGTTTCTTGGCAAGTCTAGCTAAGGGTTCATCAATCTTTTTATCTTTTCAAAGAACTAGCCCTTTGTTTCATTGATCCTTTGAACTGGTTTTTTTTTTTTTTTTTTGGTCTCCCTGTCATTTATTTCTGCTCTGATCTTTACTATTTCCTTCCTTCTACTTGCTGTGAGGTTTTCTTTTTGTTTGCTTTCTAGTTCTTTAAGTTGTGAGGTTAGATAATCTATTAGAATTTTTTTTTTTTTTTGCTTCTTGAGGTAGGCCTGTAGTGCTATGAACTTCCCTCTCAGAACTGTTTTCGCTGCATTCCATAGATTTTGTGTTGTTATGTGTTGGTTTTCATTGGTTTCCAGGAAGTTTTTAATGTCTTCCTTGATCTCCATGTTAACCCATTCATTGTTCAATAACATGCTATTTAGTCTCCATGTTTCAAATGTCTTTTCATGTTCTTGTTGCATGGCATTGTGATCCAAGAAGATGCTTGATATGATTTCAGTCTTCTTCAACTTGTAGAGACTTAGTTTGTGCCCTAATATGTGGTCTATCTTTGAGAATGTCCCATGTGCATTTGAGTAGAATGTGAATTGTGCAGTTTGGGGGTGTAATTCTCTGTAGATATCTATTAAATCCATTTTATCTGGTGCTTCATTTGGCGTCTGTTTCCTTGTTAATTTTTTGTCTAGAAGATCTATCCACTGATGTCAGCGGGGTATTGAGGTCCGCTGCTATGATTGTATTGCTCTCAATTTCTCCTTTGAAGTCCTCCGAAAGATTTTTAATATATGTTGTTGCTCCTATATTGGGTGCATATATGTTTACCAAGGTTATATCTTTCTGTTGGATAGATCTTTTTGATATTATGTAGTGGCCTTCTTTGTCTCCAGTTATTGCCTTTATTTTGAAATCTACTTTATCAAATATGAGTATTGCTACCGCAGTTTTTTTTTTTTTTTTTTGCTTTCTGTTTGCTTGAAAGATTTTTTTCTTCCCTTCGCTTTCAACCTATATGAGTCTTTTGCTGTGAGTTGAGTCTCTTATAAACAACATATATGTGAGTCATGCTTTCTTATCCAGTCAGCTACTCTGTGTTTTTTAACAGAGCATTCAAATCATTCACATTTAAGGTGATAATTGATATGTACTTATTTATTGCCACTTTTGTTTAATGTGGTTCTATTTTTCTTTCTATTTCTTCTACTAATTACAGCAGTCCTTTTAGCATATCTTGCAGTGCTGGTTTGGTGTTCATATATTCCCTTAGGTGTTTTTTTTGTCTTGGAAGCTCTTTATTTGACCTTCTATTTTGAATGATAGCCTTGTTGGATAGAATAGTCTTGCATTCAGATCCCTGTTTTTGATATTTGATTACTTCATGCCATTCCCTTCTGGCCTATAGTTTTTCTGTTGAGAAGTTAGCTGAGAGCCTTATGGGGTTTCCTTTGTAGGTCACTTGTTGCTTATCTCTTGCTGCGCCTTTAGGATTCTCTCTTTGTCTTTAATTTTTGGCATTTTAATTACTATGCATCTTGGTGTGGGCCTGTTTCGGTTCTTCTTAGTTGGGGCTCTCTGTGCTTCTTGAACTTGAATGCCTTCTTCCTTCACCAAGTTAGGAAAGTTTTCTGTCAATATTTCTTCGAATATATTCTCTAACCTTTGCCCAGTTTCTTCCTTTTCGGGGACTCCTATGATGCTAATGTTATTATGTTTCCAGTTGTCCCACAGTTCTCTTAAGCTATCTTCCTGTTTTTTAATTGTTTTTTCGTTTTAGTTTTCTGATTGGTTGATTTTTTCTACCCTGTCTTGTAATTCACTGATTTGGTCCTCAGCTTTCTCTACTCTGCTGTTTGGTCCTTCCAATGTGTTCTTAATTTCTGCTATGTCATTCTTCATTTCTACTTGGTTGGTTTTCAATATTTCTATATCTTTACTCATGGTGCTGATGTCCTTAGTCATGCTCTTGAGCTTCCTCAAGATCATGGCTCTGAACTCTACCTCTGATAGTTTGCTTAGCTGCATTTCATTGATCTCATCTTCGATAGAGTTCTCTTGTTCTTTCATTTGGGATTTGTTTCTTTGTTTCACCATTTGGTTATCTCAGTGGGTTTTGGAGCCTGCCAAATTTTCCCTGTGGGTTTTGGTGTTCTGTGTTTGTGGTTCCCTCTATTGGGTTTGGATGAACCTGCGTGGGTCCAAGTTAAACACCACTGTCAAGTCTTACTTTTGGGTAGATTTGCAAGCCTAGGAAAGTTTCGGTTATCCTCTAGCTTTTTCCTGGTGGCTAGTAGTCTCAGTTACTCAGTGTCTTGGAATGTACCCCTGGTGTTCTGCATAAGAGGATTTCCAGAGGGTAGGATCAATGCTGGTTGTTAATGAGTCTCAATTTGCATTTCTTTGCCTCACCTGGGAAAGGCTGAATCTTCGAGGAGCAGGGCTGCTGCTTTTCCCCACAGCTCTGGGAAGGAGCACACTGGCCACCATCCTTTTTGGCTGCAACTCAGCAAAAACTCTGAGTGCCCTCCAAATCCCAGGTGTCCCCACAGAGTTATAGCCCAGTCTGCCTGCCCTCCCTCTGCCGTATCCCCCAGGTGAGTGGTTGTGGCTATTTTAGTGCTCTGTCCCAGCTCCCTGCACTGTGGAGCAGGCTTAGTCTTTATTCCCCAAGGGCACTACTCACAGCTAAGACTGCTGCTGTCCCTGGGCTTCCAGCCCTGTCCTGCTGCTTTTCTGTTGCTTTTGTGTGAAGATTTGTCTTTATTTTAGCTGTAATTCCTGTTTGGTCCTGGGAGATAGTCTGCATAGCTTCTATTCACTCTGCCTCCATTTTCACATCCTCTATGTCTATCTTGTGGGCAGCTGGGTCACACAGGCCTTTCTGGTGCCCCCACACCCTGCAGGTCCCGCGCGTACTTTGATCGCACATTCCGTTTGGGGATCTGGCACTATGCCTATGTTATGGGCTGCTGGGTTGCACAGGCTTCTCTGGTGCTTCAGCACCCTGCAGGTCCCAAGGTTAACTGGATGGCACAGTCCCTGCTGGTTCACACAGGCCTCTATGGTGCCCCTGCACCATGCAGGTCCTGCGGGTGGGCAGCTGGATCACATCAGTCTCTCTCGGGTTCTGGCTTCCCAATGCTTTTGTGGTAACTCAACCACACAGGCCTCTGTGGAGCCCCAGGTCCCGCTGCTGGTGGCTGGGGAGTGCTGCTGCCCCATGGGACTCAGCTCATGCTCAGCCTTTGCTGTTGTTTTTGGGGATGGGTCTCAGCTGCTGGTCTGTGCTTCTATTGCCTGGGAATGGATGTCTACTCCCCAACCTCTGTTGCTGGGGGTATATCTTGACTCTGATCAGGCTGCTACTGTGGGGGATAGTGCTGGGCTCTGGGCTGTCTGCACCTTCCATGACCGGCACCTTGGGAGCTCCACTACTGTGCACTGGTCTGCGTTGACACAGAGTGTCCACTGGTCCGATGGTGCCAGGTGCACTGGTGGGCTCAGGTGGCCACTCCCACTGCCTCCTCCCAGGGAAGACCTGGGATCTTTCAAAATGGTGGGACCTCCCCAAGGCTCAGGGAGTAGTGCCCTGAAGGGCCGCTTACCGAGGTAGCCGGCTGCTCCTGTCCACAGCACAGGAACTTTCTGCTCCATGTCTCTGCACTGCTTGGGTGTGGTCGTCCACCTTCAAGTCCACTCATGCTCTGTCAAACACTCGCTCACTCAATCACACACTCACCCTCCCTCTGGTCCTGCCCACTGCCATCTTCCGGTAAGTAATTTTTTTTTTTATCACTTGTACATTAGTTTAGTATGTTTCTTTTGTAAATAATTTGCCTATACCCACATTTTAAATTAGTTTTCATAATAATTTCTAAGAATTAAAAAATATCATTATGGTACTATTGACATACAACATTATGTTAGTTTCAAGTGTACAACATAATAATTTGATATTTTGACACATTATGAAATGATCATCACAATAAGTGTAGTTAACATCCATCAGCATACATAGTTACAGTTTTTTTTTTCTTGTGATGAGAACTTTTAAGATCTACTCTCTTAACGACTTTCAAATATGCAAACAGTATTATTAATTATAGCTGCTATGCTGTATGTTATATCCCCATGACTAAGAGTTTATACCTTTTTACTGCTATTTTGCCCACCTGTAAGCCCCTGCCTCTGGCAACCATGAATCTATTCATCTGTGGATGGATACATGTGGTTGTTTCCATATCTTAGCTATTGTAAATAATGCTCAGTGCTTGAGCATCGACCCATGCAACAAGAGGTCACAGGTTCGGTTCCCCATCAGAGCACATGTCCAAGTTGTGGGTCTGATCTCCAGTGGGGGGCATGCAGGAGGCGGCCAATTGATGTTCTCTCTCATGGATGTTTCTATCTCTCTCTCCCTTCCTCTCTCTCTGAAAATCAATAAAGAATAAAAAAATGCTGCAATGAACAATGGGCTGCATATACCTTTTTGATTTAATGGAATTGCTGGATTTTATGGATTTTTAATTTTTTCTGGAACCTTTATACTGTTTTCCATAGTAGCTCCACTGCACCATTTTACATTCCCACCAACAGAACTTGGGATTCTCTTTTCTCACATCCTTGCAAATAAGTATTATTTCTAGTCTTTTTTTTTTCCCCTTTCAATTTATTTTTGTTACAGATGTTTCTCCTTTTTCCCGCTACTCTTTTTAATAAGCTACTCTAACAAGTATGAGGTGATATCTCATTGTGGTTTTGATTTTCAATTTCCTGATAATTAGTGATGTTGAACATCTTATCATGTACCTATTGGCCATCTGTCTTTATAAAAATGTTCATCCACTTCATCTGTCCAATTTTAATCCAATTGCTTTTTCCTGCTGAGCTCTATGTAAAAATTATATATAACAAGGAATGTATTTTTCTTTCATCATCATTATAAACCTCTTCCAAATTTAACCTTGTTTTGGTACTTGAATAGCAAGAATCCTTTAAATGCTAAGTAATCAAGTCCTAAACCATTTCTCTTTGTGAGTACTAACAACACATTGGATATTTTCCATCCAGAGAGCAGTTAGAGTCCAGTATCATCATCTTATTTTTAAAATTTCTACAGTTAATTTTGAAATTTATTTGAGTAATTGAGATATATTGATACTCTAATTTTATGTTTCTAAATAACCACTTTCCTTGAACATCTTTTGCTATTTTATCAGTTTATGGTGTGTGATACCAATATCAATCCTTTTTTATTGTACCTTTGTAATGTAATCATAATTTGATAGCAAATATTCCACATCACTATTCAACTGCTCAGACAAGTTATTTGTTATTCTATGATACTTTTATCCCTGGAAAAATTTAAAATTTATACATTACCTTATATATATATACACAAAAATTTTTATTGAGACTATGTTTTTGTTTGAACTTATAACTTAGAGAAGTCACTTTTAGAAGACAAAAAATGCTACCCATTCAATGTTTCAAAAGAGAAATATGTTATTTTATTTACTCAAATATACTTTACACAGTAAAATTATCATTTCAAAATTAGATGTAGTCATTTCCTATTAGAATTATTTCTAATGTTTTGTTTATTATTTTTCTTTATTTGTCTCCCAAAGGATTTTTTAATTTTATTTATTAAATGTTAAAAACTAGTATAGAAAAATTCTTTGATTTTCATTTTTAAATAAAAGCTCAGCTATTTTGCTTAACTGTTTAATAAACATGAGTTTTCCCAAGACTTGTGAATATATAATTATTTTATTTGCAAACAGTGATATTATTTTGCCCCATTATTTTGTTTACAAATTATTATATTAGCTAGAGCTTTCAGACTGATGCATAAGTTATAATGGTGATTTGGGGGATATTCTTGTCTAAAAAAAAAAAAAAAATATATATATATATATATACCCGGATCAGTAATAATGTTTATTACACGAATTAATACAGCACATGATTTCCTCTTGTCTCCAAGTTCCTACCTTGGTTCCATAACTAAAATTTTAGCAACTGGCGGTCATGCTTGTTCGTCAAAGCAATGATCTTAGCTTCACATTTAGTTTTGATTTAAATTAATACTTAAACTAGATCTTCTGAAAATAATGCTACAAATTAAGGATGATGTTCTTAATAGTAATGAGAATAACTGTAAAAATTCATAATTTAGTGAACTTTGTATATTGGTTTAAGATATAACACCTCCAATTTCAACTCTCCAAATCCTCCTACAGGACTGAAAATTGAATTTGTAATGCATTTTTTAGCTGCTATTAATATTTGCATGTTTTTTATTTGGATGCAGTAATAATATAAATAATAGGATATCTACTAATATTTTGGATGCTGATATATAAGTAGTATAAATACCTTGAAATTATAATTTGGATATTTATTCTAAGTCAATAGTTATAGGGTCACAAAGAGATTTTTTAAGTGAATGTATTTTATCCAAGTTTTGTATTAAAACTTTAAAAACTTACTTTCAGGTCATTGCATTTATATTTAATAAATGGTAAAAGAACAATTTGCAAGGTTGTGGATGACTTTTTTGTAGATTTGTACTTTTTCTTTTTTTATTGGATTATGACCTTTCTTTCTTTCTTTCTTTCTTTCTTTCTTTCTTTCTTTCTTTCTTTCTTTCTTTCTTTCTTTCTTTCCCTTCCTTCCTTCCTTCCTTCCTTCCTTCCTTCCTTCCTTCCTTCCTTCCTTCCTTCCTTCCTTCCTTCCTTCCTTCCTTCCTTCCTTCCTTCCTTCTTCTTCCCTCCCTTCCTTCCTTCCTTCCTTCCTTCCTTCCTTCCTTCCTTCCTTCCTTCCTTCCTTCCTTCCTTCCTTCCTTCCTTTCTTTCTTTCTTTCTTTCTTTCTTTCTTTCTTTCTTTCTTCTTGGTACATGCCCCTAGTGGGAACTGAACCCAGGACTCTGGTCCACAGGCCAATGCTCAACTGCTGAGCCAAATTGACCAAGGCTGTACTTTTTCTTTTTTTCATAGGTGCTAGAAAATGAAAAATAAACTTTGTAAAGATGAAAATATCAAATTTGTGTTTTAATTAGGCCTTTTAATGATATTACTCAAACAATCATATTTTTACTTGTTTCTTGTCTTACCTCTTTTTGACCAAAAAGTGTGTTAAAATACCTTGTAACAATAGTACTTTTATCAAATTTTCTTCTAGACATTTTGCTGCTTTATATATTTGATGCTTTTATTATGTACATGAAGATCTACATTTAGTACATTTGTTGCAGAAAATATAAAAAATAAAATTCTTTTTTTTTTATCAGTTCTATCATATCTTTTATCAATTCCATTTTGTTGAAAATTCATATTGTCATCACAACTTTATATATTTATTTGCCTGCTACATCTTTGTGCTTCAATGTTTAAAAAATAATATTCAAAGTGCACAAAATTTGATAAAATTTTAAATCAGTAAATTGATATAATATTAAATACCCACATTATTGTCATATGTTCTCAGAAGTTATAGTTCTCAAGCCTTCAAAAATATTTATTACAATTAATAGGCAAAATACTCAATATAATGACTAAATATTTATATGTAATCATATTTACTTAAAATGCTAGAACTTTTTATATTTAAAATGTACTTATTCTCTCTCTCTCTCCCTTCCTCTCTCTCCCTCCCACTCTATCTGTACAAAAAATGGAAAAATGTCCTCGGGTGAGGATAAAAAAAAAAAAAAAAGAAAACATAATAATTCGCCCTGGCCGGTTTGGCTCAGCGGTTAGAGCGTCGGCCTGCGGTCCGTAGAGACCCGGGTTCAGTTCCCGCTAAGGGCATGTACCTCGGTTGCAGTTTGTCCCCGGCCCTGGTTGGTCGTGCGGGTGGCAGCCACTCGATGTGTCCCTTCACGTCGATGTTTCTCTCTCTCTCTCCCTTCCTCTCTCTCCCTCCCATTCTATCTGTACAGAAAATGGAAAAATATCCTCGGGTGAGGATAAAAAAAATAAATAAATAAATAAATAAAATGTACTTAAATTTGTAAAATATTTTTATAAGAAAAAACTTTACAGTTCTGTCATTCAATATCCATCTAGCTATAATTGTAAAAAAATAAGTACCATGCCATCTTTATTTATGCATTTTTAGCAATAATATGAATTGTATGACTATTGCAAAATTTTCCTCCTTGTCCAGTGTGATAATTACAACTGGCTGTTAATCACATGCCTAGTTTAGGAACTAAAATTAAACAGCAAGAAAAGCAGGAAAATGTACCTTTAGAAACCATACTTTGTTATACAAGAATCTAATGCACTCATGATTTCTGAGATAAAGGATATTTAAGTTGTTTGTATTTTCCCTTACCTAAGTGTTCTGCTGCTCACATTTTCTCTATATTCCAATGTAGACTTTTTCTCCAAAGTCAACAAAGGCACTCTCACAAACCCTTATGATGTTTTGATTAAGATACTTTTAATTTCAAGAATTTGGGGGCAAGAGATGTGAAGAAATGTCTCCCTTGGACTTGAGTAAATGGCATTAGTTATGAGAGCAAATATTTAGGGTTACAGAATTGCTCTGTGTCTGTGCTGAGTGCCAGAATCTGAGTGCCAGAATGCTCATGTGTCATAAATAAATTATTGAGTGGCTGTGTTTGTGAAATCCTAGGCAATCTAAAGTGTAGGATCTGGGTCGGGGTCCCTCTGTTCCAGGTGTAAGGTGGTACTGGGAACTAGCGTGAGTGTGTATTAGATTGGGATCCTGTGCTGAGGGAGAGGCAGAATTCTTGTCTTCCTTCAACGAAACAACTTTGTTTTCAACTTGAAAAGATGAGCATGTTGTTAATCTAATGTATGTTGTTGTTGTTTTTAATATGGTAAAAAACTATTTAACATAAAATATACCGTCTTAATTTTTAAGTATACTGCAATACCACAGTGTTAACTATGCACATAATGCAACAAATCTTTAGAACTTTCATTTTGAAAAACTGAAGCCATTCTGTTTCTGTTTCTAAGAGTTTGAAATATATACCTCATATAAGTAGAATCATACAATATTGGTTTTTCTGTGACTGGCTTATTTTATTTAAAATTGTCCTCAAGTTTTATCCATGTTGCACCACATGACAGAAGGTTATTATTTTGTAAGGCTGCATAATATCCCTTTGCATGTATATATCACATTTTCTTTATCCTTTCGTCAGTGGGTATATTTAGTTTGCTTCCACATCTTAGCTATTGTGAATAAAGCTTCAGTGGATATGAGTGTACAGTTATCTTTCTTCAAGATCCTGTTTTCAGTTATTTTAGATATATTCCCAGAAGTGGGGTTGGATAAATATACCCAGAAATGAATCATATTATAATCTTATTTTTTATTTTGAGGAATCCCCATACGTTTTCCACAATGGCTGTTTGATATTAAGTTGCTACCAACACTGTAAAGCATTCCCATTTTTTATTCCCACCGACCTTTGTAATATTATGTTTTTTGATATCGGCCATCCTAACACATGTGTGATGATATCTTATTGTAGTTTTGATTTATACTTCTTTAATGATTGGTATGTTAAGCATCTTTTAATATGCTGTTTTGATATTTATATATCTTTTTTGGAGACATGTTGGTTCAAGTCATTTGCCCATTCATGAATCAGCTTATTTGATCTTTTGTTGAGTTGTTCTTTATACTATGTGCTACATAGTAACCCCTTTTAGCTATATGGTTTGCAAATTGTTGCTCTTGTTCCATAGGTGGTCTTTTCGCTCTGTTTATTTTTACCTTTACTTTGCATATTTTTTGTTTGATCTAATCCACTTGTCTATTTTTGCTTTTGTTGCCTGTGATTTTGTTATATTCAATAAATCACTGCTAAATACAATGTCAATAAAGTTTTTCCTCTGTTTTTTCTAGAAGTTTTATAGTTTTAAATCTTACTTTGAGGAATTTAATCCAATTTGAGGTAATTTTTGTATATAGTATTAGGTAATATCCAGTTTCCCGAACAGTTTATTGAAGAACATCATTTCTTTTCTTCATTGTGTAACTTTGATACCTTTGTTAAATATCATTTAACCATATAATGAGGGTGAAGTTCCCCTCTGAGGAAAAAGCCCAGGCTCACACTGGGCTCCTCTCCCAGAGGGCCAGTGCCAAGAAGAGGAGGCCCCACAACATCTTGCTGTGAAAATCAGTGGGAATTCCGTTCACCCAGGTGAGAGGGAGAGTTGCTGGAAACACAGGCGTAATCTTAAAGGGCCCATGCACATTTACTCACTCGGGGGAACTTACCCTGGGCTTCAGCTAAAGAACAGCAGTCCAGGAAGCACTGCGGACATACAGGGAGAAACTGAGTTGGGTGGATTCAGGGTGAGGGCTGGAGGGAGAGCCCTCCCACAACCCAGCCAAATCTGAACCTGAATTAGACTGGTTAATTCCATTAGCTCTGCTCTGATGAGTCCTCAAGGCACTGCCCCAATGCACAAAACCAGAGGTTATTTGGGCAGCAGGCAGGACTTTGAGTACACTGCAGTCTTTCTTTAAAATCTTTCAAAGGTTTGCAGGCTGATATAAATGTGCCCTGTGCCTTTTGCTTAGTGGCCCTAGGGTCAGCAGTTGCAGAATATAAATATGAATTAACCTGGGAAACATCACTCACCCCACTCTGGTGACTATGAGATCCCATCTCACATAATTCATGTGCTAAGACTCTTTCAGAGGCTGGCTCTTATGAGTAGCCAATAGGCAATGGCAGGACTTGGGTGTCTTGTGACTTTTGCTGAGCTGCCCCAGGTCTGGTACTGGTGGCAGCCAACCATGGTTAGCAGCAGGGTTTTCTCCCACAAGCCTCCAGGTCTAGCAAAGGCTGCTGCCAACCATGTATTACTTTGCAGCTCTGAGCTGGTCACAGGCAGTGGCTGAACTTGGCATGCACCAGAGACCCTCACAAGAGGCCTCAAACCAACATACCTCTGGCCTTCTGCAGACCACAGCAGAACAATATCCAAATAGTTCCACAAGCAGCACAGCCAAAGGATGTTTTTGGCCGGCTCCACAACCAACTAAAGTGAATATTGTGCCATTAGGTCAGCCCATGCACAGCAGCTCATGTACTGTGGTTATGGCCAATCCTCACAGCTAATCAGCCTGAGGGTCATTCTCACCTACTTATGTGCCAACAGCAATCAAGGTTCAACTACAACAGGAGGGCCCACACAACCCACATAAGGGAGAATTCTAGAGCATCTGGCTTAAATAATCAGAGAGATAGTGCCACTGAGCCCCATAGGAGACCTACTAAATTAAGCCACCCTGCCAAGACTAAAACATATAGTAGATCTACCTAATGTGTAGAAACTAACACAGAAAAGCAGCCAAAAGAGGAGACAAAAGAAACGTTTCAAATGAAAAACAGGAGAAAACTCCATAAAAACGATTAAATCAAATAAAGGCAAACAATCTATCAGATACAGAGTACAAAACACTGGTTATAAGACTGCTCAAAAAAATATATTGAGAAATGCAACAAAGAGAAAGTAAGCATTAAAAAAAGACATAGGGCCCTGGCCAGTATTGCTAAATGGTTAGAGCACCAGCCCACATAATGAAGACTCGCATGTTTGATTCCCAGTCAAGGACATATAACTGGGTTTCAGTTTAATCCCTGGCCCTAACCAAGATGCATGCAGGAAGAAATCAATGTGTTTCTCTTACATCAATGTCTCTCTCTCTCTCTCCTGTTTCGCTCTCTGACCTTCCTCCCTTCTCTTCCATTCTCTCTAAAAATCAATGGAAAAAATATCCTCAGGTAAGAATTTAAAAAACACACAGTGTCCTGGCCAGTGTGGCTCAGTTGGTTAGGCATTGTCTTGTGTATGGCTGAAAGGTTGCCAGTTTGATTCCCAGTCAGGGGACATGACTGGGCTGCAGATTTGATCCTTGATAGGGGGCGTGCAGTAGGCAGCTGATCTATGTTTCTTATATTACTCTTTCTCTTTCTCTCTGCCTTTCCCTTCCTTTCTCTCTCTAAAAATAATAATAATAATAATAATAATAAATCTTTTAAAAAAGAAATAGAAACAATAAAAAAAAAACATCAGAAATGAAGAACATCATAACTGAGATAAAGAAACAACAGCAGATTAAATGAAGCAGAGGACTGAATCAGAAATTTAGAACACAAGGTAGCAAAAAACAACAAATAGGAAGAGTGAAAAGAAAAAATAACCTAAAAATATAAAATAGAGAATAGTTTAAAGGACCTCTGGGAAATCATCAAGCATAACAACATCCATATCAAATGGGTACCAAAAGAAGAAGAGAGACAGCAAGGGATTAAGAAACTATTTAAAGAAATTATTACTGAAATTTTCCTATCCTGGCCAAAAAAATAGACACACAAGTAAGTCTAGGAAGTGCAGAGAGTCTCAAACAAGGAAACTTAAAGAAACCTACACTAAGACACATCATAATTAAAATGCCAAAATTTAAAAACAAAGAGAGAATCTCAATAGCAGCAAGAGAAAGGGAGCTTCCATAAAACTATGAGCTGATTTCTCAAAAGAAACATTGAAGGCCAGAAGGAATTGACACAAACTATTCAAAAGATGAAAAGCAAGGACCTACCACCAAGAACACTCTATCAAGCAAGGCTATTGCAGTCAAACATTGATTTTCAAACATCTCTCATTTAGAAAAATTCACTTTTCACCTGACAACCCTTTCATGATGATACCTGTAAGATCAATCATGCATCTCTCAGACAACCAACAAAGGAGAAACTACGTGAGTATGAGTCAGTTTACCTCTGTTAATGTCTCAGGAAATTGTGCTGTGAATATTTTCATGTTTGTTTTTGTTTTGTTTTTTTCTGCTTTTGTTGCTGCTTAGTATTATTATTAAATTTTTATTTATTACCATACATTTTATTTCTTTTTTGTTATGTTTTAATTCATATTTCATTTCCTTTTTGTTTTTAAAGTGTTTATTTAAAGATTAAATAGAACATTAGACATGTACTGTGTAAAAGAAAGGTTAAAGCAGGGAATCATTTGGGAGTATCAAATAAATTTACTCAATTTGCATTATTTCTAATTGGAAAAATGCTTTGGTTTTCTAACAGCTTTCCAGAATAAATTACATTCAAGAACTAAGGTTTCACTGTATTTAAAACTGAAGGAGAGATAAAGAGATCTCCAGACAAGAAAATGATAAAGTAGTTCATCATCATCAAGCAGGTATTACAAGAAATGTTAAGGGGACTTTTTAAAAAGAAGAAGGTGGGGAGAACATATATATGAATAATATGATGGTAACAACTACATACTTATCAATGGTCACTTTAAATGTAAATGGATTAAATGCTTCTATCAAAAGACATAGGGTAGCTAAAAGGATAAGAAAACAAGACCCATGTATATGCTGTCTGCAACAGATTCATTTAAAATCAAAAGGCACACAGAGACTAAGTGTAAAGTAATGGAAAAAGATATTTCATGCAATAGAAATAAAAATACTGGAGTAACAATACTTATATCAGACAAAATACACTTGAACACAAAGGCTATAGTAAGAGACATAGAAGCACATTTCAAAATGATAAATAAATAAATCTAAAAAAGGATATAACCATTGTAAAAATGTATATAGCCAACATTGAAGCACCTAAATATATACAGCAAATATTGATAGACATAAAGGAAGAGATTGACAGTAATAGAGTCATAGTAGGAAACTTTAATACCCCATTGACATCAATGGATGGATCTTCCATACAGAATATCAATATGGAAACAGTACCCTTAAATGATACAATAAACCAGATGGATTTAATTGGATATTTTAGAGTATTTGAACCCAAAGCAGCAGTATATGCATTCTGTTTAAGTGCATATGGAACATTTTCTAGGATAGATCATTTTAGGCCACAAAACAAGTCTCAATAAATTTAGGAAGATTGAAATCATCTCAAGCACCTTCTCTGACCATAATGGTATACAATTATAAATGTATTATAAAAAACAAAACAATAATAAACTAAAAAACACATGCCCACATGGAGTCTAAATAACATGCTACTAAATAATGAATGGGTAACAATGAAATCAAGCAATAAATCAAACGATATCTTGAGACAAGTGAAAATTAAAACACAATGTTGCAAAATCTATAAGACTCAATGAAGGTAGTCATAAGAGGAAAAACTCAAAGTAATAGAGGCCTACCTCAAGAAACAAGAAAAATCTCAAATGAAAAATCTAACCTAAAAAAGAACAGCAAACAAAGCCCAAAATGAGTAAAAAAAAAAATATACCAGAACAGAAACAAACAAGAGTCCAAAAAAACTACAAAAATTAAATGATACCAAGAGCTGTTTCTATGAAAAGATAAACAAAATGTATAGCTATTGAATGAGACTCATCAAGAAAAAAGCACAGAGAACACAAGTAAATAAAATCAGAGATGAAAGGGAAGTGACAATGAAACCCACAGAAATACAAAAAATTATAAGAAAATACAAAAAATCACATACCAAATAACTAAATTGTCCAGAAAAATATGAATAAATTTCTAGAGCAATACAATCTTCCAAGACTGAACCAAGAAGAAATAGAAAATCTGAACAGAATGATAATTACTAACAAAATTGATACAGTAATAAAAAATTCCCAACAAATAAAAACCTGGACTAGATGGCATCACAGGTAAATTTCACCAAACATCCCAAGAATTAACACCTGTCCTTCTCAAAATTTTCCAAAATATTGAAGACAAGGGAGAGGTCCTGAGATCATTTTATGAGCCAGCATTATTCAGATACCAAAACTGAACAAAGACTTTTTTTTTTTTTTTTTAATTATAGGCTACACTCACCTCCTCCCAGCATTACTGGAGAGATGAGTGGGCATGAGCTTCTTGGAGTACCATTGAGACAAGCATTTTCAGAAGCCCTCATGGAGAATTACACGTGATAGAAGACTTTATTTGTGTAGTTATATTTCTGGGGTTGTAACATCCCACTTCCCATAACCCAGTCCTGGAAGACATGCAGCTATGAATTCAATAGAGCTGGCAATAGGGCCAATGTCCAGAGTTTCCTCTCCATGGTGAAGCTGGGTCTGCCATGGCATTAGGCTAGATTCAGTCTATCAGTCCATTGTATGGAGTCCCCATGGCTGTGGGCCATGTGGCAAAAGCTGGGTGTGAGAGCCCCGCAAGCCAGGAGTCTGGTGCAGGCAGCAAGGAAGAGAGAGAAAATAAGAGAGACGCTTTCTTTGTTCAGGAGATTAAATAATGAGGTTTGGCATGCTTGCAGTGGCCAGACCTATTCTGGCCGCTGACTTACTCTCTGGTATAACTGACAGGCAGAGACACACATTTCCACATCACTCAGACCTTACTGGGCATGTGTCTAAATTGCCTTTGTCCGGTCCTTTCCCCCATCAGTTGGTGGGGAACAGACCTGGAGAGTGTTAACTGCGGCTTTCTGGCACAGCTGTGTAAAAGACATGCCTATATTATTTAGTCTCCTCTTGACTCCTTTTATGTTAAATAATACACAGATTTTTACAATGGAATCATTGCCCCTGAGAAAAATAAAACCTCTTTATAATGGTATAAAGGAGAAATGGGCAAAAGTCTCCATCTTCTGTAACTGCTTCCTGATGTGGAGGGGCATAAACCTGCCTGTCCCAAAACTTGGAGGTTCTCCCTGTCTGACAGATGAAGGAGGGAATAAATAAAAAGGGAAAGGATTCTTTATGCAGGAAAGCGGGATTCCACAAAGTCCAGGTCAGTCTGGTGTCCCTGGAAAGTAATGTAGCAATGTCCAGGAGGATGACAGGTTAGACAAGCTGGAATCCATTTTGTATTCTGGAAATGACAAACATGACAAGAAGGTTAAAAGGCAAAACTCAAAAGTAAGGAGACATAACAACTAAAGGCTTAATGAGAGGCAAAAACCCATGTGACAAAGGGAAAGACTAATTTACAGTGTCCCCAATGAGGTGGACAAATGACTTTCCTGAAGGCAGGTATATCGCACTTGTCTGGAGCCCTTTTGTACGCCATACTTAATCTAAATTAAGCTAAGGAATTCTTGATGAGAAGCTGTGGGCCTTTCTGTCTGACCTATTTGGACAGAAGAGGGAAGCAGTTTCAAGTGAAGCAGATAGGCCATGTATGTTTCATTGGCTCAACCATAGTCCAAACCATCGAGTCTCATTTCACAAGATGGTGATATAGATGACCTCTAAAGGGAGGCCTGTATTGTGTGCACAAGCAATCAGGTAAACAAGGACATAGCGTACATTCTATGAAAACAGAGGCAAACAAAACACAGGTTAATGCCCACAGCAAATCATAAATCAGCTGGGAAAGTTTCCAAATGCAAAGCTTTTTATTGGAAAGCAAGCAAGCAGTGGCAATCTTATTGGTCATCTCTGGTGATGTCTTCAGGTGCTGAAGTCTGTGTGGCATACACAGACACAGCCTTAAAAACAAAACATTGACGTTAATTGCCTTGGAGTCTGGTATCTACAATTGGGTATTGTGGTATCTATTGAGGTTTCTTTCTTGCCATCTTTCAGGAAAGCGACCTTCATTCTTTTTCTGGAAAGATTGTCGTGAACTTTGTGACCAAGCAAGGTATTAGGCCTCTTTTTGCAAGTGGCTTCTAATCAGCCTGAGTCAGTTTGAGAGTCAATTTTGATTCCTTAAAGTTTTCTGGTGACATCCAGAATCCAAGCATGTCTCTCTTAGCCATGGCATTCCAGTCAAAGTCTTAGTCAATAGACCACATAGTTTCTCATTGGTCTTGTTGGATTTATGCAAAGAAATGCATTGCTATGACTTACTCATTAAGAGCTGCCAAATTCTGGAGTGATCAAGTAGAGAGAAAAGAAAGCTAAAATGAGCAATTAGCATTTCCTAGATTAGCAAACACATTTCACTACCTTTTAGAAACATAGGCTTTCTTATTAACAAACATTAAAATTCACTGATTTAGCAAATCACAGGTGAATTAATGAAGCTGATTGGCTTAGATAGGTTCGGACAAGCTCTATTTTAACTCAGTGCCTGAATCACCACAGGCCAACTGAGTTAAACTGGTTTAGCTGCTTTAGGCTCAGATTGAGATTACAAAGGCAGACAGTTCTTTTAACAAACCCAGAACAGAATTCCATGTCAGAGTGGGCACTCTTGAATAAAAATTGTACTATTGTTCATTTTGAGAAGAAAAACCAAAAAAATGGAGGGAGACATGACACCTGTCTATGCTCCTGAGGTTAGCTGACTAGGGGAATGGATGTTGGTCTGCAGTCAAAAGACTCTTCCCACTCCCGAGAGAGAGATTCTTCCCCAAACAGTAATACAGTTTTCCAGGTGTGAGGCCTTTACCTCCACATGGAAGATTCTGATGGCCTCTGAGTTTACTGAAGACTTTCACAGACAGAGTCTTGCTCTTTTGACTGACTTTTAGTGGCTGAGCCAGTAATCTGTCACTGTCTCATATTTTTCTAACAGCCTTGGTCTCTTAAGAGCTTGGTAGTAGTGAAACAATTTCCCTTGAAAAAGGAATGAGCATTTTCCTGCTAATCCAATTGAATAGAATGTAATGCCCCAGGCCTTAGATTTAAATTATATTTTTTAGTCAGTTTCCAAGATGAAGCAAAAAAGACTCTTTATTTCTCAGAGCATCTGTACATTTGAGCCTTTCTATTAATTATACCTGTGAAAGCACAGCATTATTTAACAAGCAGTGACATTGTAACGGTTGAAAACAGTATAATTGTGTTTGCAGAATAAATAGCATTACCAATAAGCATTAGATTAAAATATGCCCAGCAGTTTGATCCTATGCCCCAAGCTATTTGGCCACAGGGGTTGGATTTGCCCTTGTCAAGCGACAATTTCCACCCTTAAGGGAAATGGCAGAATAGTAACCCTGTGATTTCTGCCTCCTAGTGACAATGGTGGCCTGGGGCAGCGCCCTGGGTCAGGCAGCAAAGCAGAGAAAGGGCGGGGCCATTGCAGTAGTAAAACCTGTTTGCCAGGGAAGATTAATCACAATGAAGTTTCTAATCAGTATCCCCTCCCCTCTCCTTCCCAGCACACAGGTCCAAGTGGTGCTTTAAACATGCAAGGCTGTGGGGGCAAAAGGGGAAAATTTTCAGCCAGTGTTCTCAGCTCTCTGTGAAAGCACAATTTTAGGGAAGGGAAAGGAAAAAGGCAAATTTATTCCTGTGCACCACAGGGGATGGGGGATAGAACAGCTGGCACTTTGGCCAGAGGACTCCCAGAGGCAGGGCCCGAAGGCAGAGCTCTGAGCCACACAGCAGTCTCAGCCAGAACCACCCATGAGACCCCAGACCCCCAGCACTGTCTGTCTGCGAAATTCAGACGGGTAGAGACAGGAGGTAGAGAGAAGTATGAGTCTACGGTTCCCTTGGGACCACACTGAGCTGGGAGTTGCTTTAAGTCCCAGGCTAGAGGTGAGGGGTTTCATTCCCCAGGAGTAATATTCAAGCAGTAATCGCACACTGGCATCCATTTGTATGTTGCCCTGGGGTGTTCCTAAACCACACGGGGTGGAGACAGAAATTACAAAAATGCAGGCAGAATGCAAAGAGGTGGGGAGAGGTTAGCCAACAGGGAGGAGAATAGAATTTGGGCATTGGGTGAAAAATCCATGGCAACATCGGGTTGCTGCCCGCCCCCCAGGGCTTAAAGAAGCTGGGAGCCACACTTCCTCCCAGGCCCTGGGGCTCTGCAGTGAGCCATCACTCTGGGGCTGCATGGACCACCTCTTGCAGTTGTGCCCTCCCAGCACATGCCATATGGTTCTGTGAGCCTGTCTGGGCATGTTGGATTTGGGAGCACCAGTGGCAGTACAGGGCTGAGACAAAAAAATGGAATGGCATTAGAGAGAGAGAGAGATCCCAATTATGGTTTATCTTATTAGGATTCAGAGAATCCAAGCCAAGTTTTTTCCCTTTCCCTTGCTGCAGGTCAGATGCCAGCAGGGACTCTGCAGGAGTGGTTCCTAGTCAGCTTTCACCTCCAGACTGAAGCCTCCCACTTCCTCCATCACGTCTGTGAGTACACTCTCCCAGTTTAACTACTCATGAATGGCTCACCAAGCTGTTACTGAAGAATTGAATGGGCCAGATTTTCCAGACACCAGCGGGTATGAGAATCTTAGGGTACTACTGAGATAAGCATTTCTAGCATTTTTATGGGAGAATGAATTATGCTAGAAGACTTTATTTGTGTGGAGTTATATTTCTGGGGTTGTAACATCCCACTTCTCATAACCCAGTCCTGGAAGACATGCAGCTATGAATTCAGTAGAGCTGGCAATAGGGCCAATGTTCAGAGTTTCCTCTCCATGGTGAAGCTGGGTCTGCCATGGCATTAGGTTAGATTCAGTCTATCAGTCCATTGTATGGAGTCCCCATGGCTGTGGGCCATGTGACAAATGTTGGGTGTGAGAGCCCCGCAAGCCAGGAGTCTGCTGCAGGCAGCAAGGAAGAGAGAGAAAGTAAAAGAGACCCTTTGTTCAGGAAATTAAATAATGAGGTTTGGCATGGTTGCAGTTGCCAGACCTATTCTGGCCACTGACTTACTCTCTGGTGTAACTGACAGGCAGAGACACACATTTCTACCTCACTTGGACCGTACTGGGCATGTGTCTAAATTGCCATTGTCCAGTCTTTTCCCCCATCAATTGGTGGGGAGTAGACCTGGAGAGCGTTAAACTGCGGCTTTCTGGCACAGCTATATAAAAGACATGCCTATATTATTTAGTCTCCTCTTGGCTCTTTTTCTGTTATATAACAACCAAATTATTACAACAGGACTAAACTGGAATTGCAAACAAATTATAAAACAATCATTCTGAATAACCAATCAAAGACTAGCTGAGGAGACATCTTATAACCAAGCTTTTACAGAAGTCACGTTGAAAATGACAGGAAGCACTGAGACACAGAAAGAACCTTCCCAGCTTCCTTGAGTGGTGGCTGTTTCTTGAGGGATATTTCGGCAGTGGGAGCTCCTCCCAAGAAATGTCCTTCTAAACCTGAAGTTGGGCTCACCAGCCCAAAACAGCAGAGCCAGGAAGAGGCTACTACATAACATCTGCCTGTGAGATTTCTGCCTGTTAGGGAGAGACTGGAGTCAGCTAAAGACACAATTACTCTCCTAAAAGGACAATGAACAAAATTTTATTTGCAAAGCCACTCACCCTGGACTCTGGCAGAGGGAGGGTTAACCAAAGGAGAGTCTGGGGTTTGTGGTTCTAGAGAAAGAGCAGAAGGGACAGCAACCAGGATTCCTATGCTGAGTCATTTTCCCATACCATAGGCACCATTTTTCTTGGGTGAAGCACTCTTCTCTGTGTGTTAAACAGTAGCCCTACCTTCTGGACCCCCTTTTGCTCATCTTGCAGAGCTTTCAACCTCTGAGGAGTCAGCTCCCTTGGCAAGGGTGTAGAGATGTGGGCAGAATTAGGGGGGTGTCAGTGACTGAGTGACTGAGTGGAATGGCTTTGGGGTGGGGGCCAATCCCTCTACTTTTCTGTGAATCTGACTGGCACTACATCCTCACAGGGAATTCACTAGAACCATCCACCCAATTCCTGGTGGCTTTGCCCTGCCAAGCTTGAGGCAAAATCTTGGAAAGACTGAGTTTTGTCTCTGAGGAAAGTGTCGCAATCCCTACCTTCCCTAAAGCCTGACCACCACCTGACCACTACCTCCTTCTCATGCAACAACCACTAACCCTTACCTGCTGACTCACTGTGAACCTACCTCAGGCAACTGAAGTACCACTAGCGGCTTTTGAAGTGACAAAGCCTAGCAGGCAGCTGACAGGAAGAGGCAGGTGGAGGCAGATCTCAGGGTATCTTGGGAGTTGCTGACTTGCCTTTGGACTGGTGCTGGTAAAAGTTGGACCTTGAGCACAGCTTGGTTCTTCTTTTATGTGAAACCAGGCCCAGCAAAGGCAGCCACAGACTGTGGATGGCTTGTAGCTCCAAACAGGCTTCCCAGGACTAGTCACAGGAACTGTCTGACATTGGCCTGCACCAGACTCCCTCCCAAGAGACCCAGAAATAGCACATCCAGTGACCAGCTTCAACAACATCAGAGAAAGATCCAATAAGCTTCACAAGTGGTATATCTCAAAAAAGATCTCAGCAGGCACCAATCACAGTTAAAGTAAATTCTGCTTTGTGTGGCCAGCACCTGGACAGCAGCTCGTACACTGTGGTTGGATTGATCCTCATATTCAGCCAACCTGAGAGTTGATCCTAGGCATGAATGGGCCATAGTAATCAAGACTAAGTCACATTAGGAGGGCCTCTATAACTCACATGAGGGACATTCATAGAGCACCAAGCTAAGGTGATCAAGTTGACTACACCACTGGACCCCACTTTATACAATATATAAAAAAGGCCAACCCACAAAGACTAGGAATCGAAGTAGATCTATATAATACATAGAAACAAACACAAAGAAGTGGCCAAATGGGGAGACAAATAAACAAGAAACAAGTCCCAAATGAAAAAAATAGAGAAATCTCTAGAAAGAGTTAAATCTCCAGAAAAAGAATTAAAAGAGAAGCAATTTATCAGATATAGAGTTTAAAGTAATACTTATACCCTATCAGCATGATGTGGGGTTGGGGGGTTGGAAGATGGACATTTTTTAACCTTGTGTTAAGCACTCTTAACCTACTGTTACTGCATTCTTGGAATCCTGCCCAGGTGTGCTTCATTTGCATGTGAATAAGGGTTTGTTATCTTTTGGCTTCAGGGTCTCTTCCTGTAAAAAGCAAGAGACAAAGCTAGGGTGTATGCAGTAATGACATCTCAAGGAAATAATTTACTTAAATCCACTTGTAACCTAGGGGTACCAGTCTGCCAATAAATGGGACTGCGTCAAGAGAACTGGAGCATTTGCTACCTTGCAAAGCTCCCCCTCACTACAAGCAGCATGTGCTTGTAGTTTCATTGTGTTGCACCAACAGAAACCATAAAAAAAGACAGGTCAGATAGGAACAATACAATACCTGAAGTGAAGAATACACTGGAAGGAATAAACAGTAGGTTGGATGAAGCAGAAGTTCAAATCAATGATTGGAAAGACAAAATAAAGAAACAAACAAACAAAAACATTCAACCAGAGCAGCCAAAATAAATAAATAAAATAAAATAATAAAAAATGAAGATAGTTTTTGGGACCTTTGGGACAACTGAAGTGTAACAACATCTGTGTCATAAGGGTACCAGAAGAAGAAGTGAGGAGCAAGGAATTGAGAACTTATTTCAGCCCAAAGGCATTTGCATAAAATATTCAAAGTGATAAAAAAACAAGGAACTAGCCCTGGCCGGTTTGGCTCAGCGGTTAGAGCGATGGCCTGCGGTCCAGAGACCCGGGTTCAGTTCCCACTAAGGGTGCGTACCTCGGTTGCAGTTTGTCCCCGGCCCTGGTTGGTCATGCGGGTGGCAGCCACTCGATGTGTCCCTTTCACGTCGATGTTTCTCTCTCTCTCTCTCTCT
This sequence comes from Molossus molossus, assembly GCF_014108415.1. Classification (NCBI taxonomy): domain Eukaryota; kingdom Metazoa; phylum Chordata; class Mammalia; order Chiroptera; family Molossidae; genus Molossus; species Molossus molossus. The sequence goes on from NW_023425401.1 coordinate 45,527,724, forward strand.
CTCTCTCTCTCTCTCTCTCTCTCTCTTCCTCTCTCTCCCTCCCACTCTATCTGAACAAAAAATGGAAAAATGTCCTCGGGTAAGGATTAAAAAAAAAAACAAGGAACTATAACCAAGACTATTTACCCAGCAAAGCTATCATTTAAAACTGAAAGAGAAGAGTTTCCCAACAAGAAAATATTAAAGGAGTTTGTAACCACCAAACCAGCATTAAAGAAATGTTATAAGGCCTAGGAATAATAATAAATAAAAATAATAATGGTAATAATAATACTACAGAGAAACATAGTTAAAAAAATAAAATGGCAATACATACATTCCTATCAATAATCAATTTAAATATAAACAGTATAAATGCCCCAAAAGACATAGGGTAGCTGAGTGGATAAGGAAACAAGACCCATATATATGCTGTCTGCAAAAAACCCACCTCAGAACAAACGATACTTACAGACTAAAAGAAAATAAATAGAGAAAAATATTTGGGGCATATAAAAAGGCAATAAAACTGGAATAGCAATATTTACAACTGACAAAATAGATTTTAAAATAAAGGCTATAGTCAGAGACAAAAAAGGACACTACATAGTGGTAAAAGGAGCAATTGAACAAGAGCATAAAATCCTTGTAAACATTTATGTACCCAATATTGGAGCATTTAAATATGTGAAGTAAATCTTGAGGGACACAAAGGGAATAATATAGTTGTATTAAAAGATTTTGACACTCCATTGACATCAATGGATAGACTTTCCACAGAAAACCAATAAGAAAATGGTGGGCTTAAATGACACACTAAATAAAATGGATTTAATTAGTATCTTTAGAGCATTTCTCCCCAAAGCAGCAGAATATACATTCTTTTCAAGTGCATATGGAATTGTTTTCTAGGATAGACCACATGCTAGGGCACAAAACAAGTCCCAATAAATTTAAGATGATTGAAATCATATAAAGTATCTTCTCTGACCATAATGCTATGAAAGTAGAAATCAATCACATGAAAAAAACAAACACACACAGTGTCTTGGAGGCTAAATAACATGTTACTAAACAATGGGTTCACAACGAGATCAAGAAATAAAAGATACAGTGAAACAAATGAAAATAAGAACAAAACAACTCAAAATCTATGGAACACAGTGAAAGTAGTCTTAAAAGGGAAATTCAGTTGGCCCTCGTTTATCGCGGTTAATCAGTTCCAGACTCTACCGCAATAAATGGATTTCCACAAAGTAGGATTCTTTATTTATAAATAGAACATTTTCACAGCTAGAGCATCAAAATCTGTTTATGACCTTCTAAATAAGGTTTTTAACATTAGAGCCCTCTAGACATGAAATAATACCCTCCAGTCATCATTACACTCGTATTACCCAATATATTAGACAAAATAAGAGTAACATGCTTTGCTTCCTTGTTGAAAGAGACAGTAGCCATTGCACGAATGTTCTTTTCATCTTTACAAATGGAGCGAACAGTAGACTTATTCAAGTTGTAATGGTGGGCAACCTCCACAATTTTCTTGCCATCTTTGATCATATCCAAGAGTCTCACTTCTCCTGGATGGTAAGCATTTTCCTCCCACGCTTAGTTTCATAGTTGGAAGGCTTAGAAAAAGCAGCACATTTAGGAGCCATCATGGGGGTTAGATAAAAGTACTCAGAAATCTCAAACACTTATAAGAGCAAAGATGCTTCTGATGCTTAGTGATATGGAAGCTTGCATGAGAGAAATGAACTTGCATGAGACTGAGCCAATCAGTGGCCAGGATAGGAAGAGGATAAGATAGCTAATCAGTGAATAGCACGCTGTGATTGGCTTGGTTTCACCACACCTGATTTTTTTGGAAAAAAGTGAATGCCCACATGCAGTTGCGCCTGGAGTTGAAGGATTTGTGGGGGTGCTTGAATACATAGGCCTACAGTCCATATGTACAGTAATTTGAATTTTAATTGTAATACAGGGTGTATTGACTCAGACAACCGAGCGCATGCTGTATCATTTTCACTGTCTCAATCAACCTTTTTTTTTTTTTTTTTATCTTCACCCGAGGACATTTTTCCATTTTTGGTTCAGATAGAGGGGGGGGGGGGGCGGGGAGGGAGAGGGAGAGAGAAACATCGATGTGAAAGGGACACATCGAGTGGCTGCCACCCTCACCACCCAACCAGGGCTGGAGACAAACTGCAACCAAGGTAAGCGCTCCTAGTGGGAACCGAACCGGGGTCTCTCTGGACCGCAAGCCGACACTCTAACCACTGAGCCAAACCGGCCAGGGCAAAAATAAAGTTTTTTAATATAAAAACAGCTCTGTTGATTTTTTCTATTGTTTTCATAGTCTCCATTTTGTTTATTTATGTTCTAATCTTCATTATTTTATTCTTTCGATAACAATGGGTTTAGTTCGTTCTTTTTCTAGTTTTTTTTTGGGGGGATATAAAGTTAGCTTCGTGATTTACAATCTTATTTTTATTGTAGGTACTTATTGATTTAAACTTTCTTCTTATTACTGCTTTTGCTTTATTTCATAAGTTTTGACATATTATGTTTTTATTTTCATTTGTCACAAGATATTTTCTAATTTTCTTTGTAATTTCTACTTTGACCCATTGGTTATTTAGGAATGAATTGTTTATATTTATGTATTATCTTGTTTTTCTTTTGCTATTGATTTTTAGTTTTCTTCCATTGTAGTCAAAAAAGATACTTGATTTCTTTCTTCTTAAATGTGTTCACTTGCTATTTTGGCCTAATAAATGATCTGTTTTGGAGAATGCCACCTGTGTACTTGAGAAAAATATCTGTTCTGCTTTTTTGGGTGCAGTGTTTCTGTATATGTCTGTTAGGTTCACCAATCTATATTGTTGTTGAAGTCCTATATTTTCTTACTGGTCTTTTTCTGGTTGATATATTCTATATATAAAGAGGGGTATTGAAATATCTGCTACTGTCACTGTGTTGCTATTTATTTCTTCCTTCAGTTCTCTTAATATTTGCTCTGATTTGGGATGCACATATACTTATAATTGTTATATCTTCCTGGTGAGCTCCTTCTCTCCTACAACAGTTTTTGACTTATAGTCTATTTTACCTGCTATAAGTATCACCTCTGCTCTCTTTGGTTATCATTTGCATTGAATGTCTTTCTCATTGTTTCCTTCTCAGCCTATGTATGTCCTTACATACAAAGCAAGCATCTTAGAGACAACATAGAGTTCGATCTTGTTCTTTTTTTACCCTTTCATCTACTCTATGTCTTTTTTTTCTTTATTGATTTTTAGAGAGAGGGGAAAGGAGATGGAGAGAGATAGAACTCTCTATGTCTTTTAACTGCGGAATTGAATCCTCTTATATTTGTAGTAATTACTGATAGGGATAGACTTAATATTGTCATTTTGTTCATTGTTTTCAAATATGTGCTATATTTGTTTTTTTCCTTTTCTTCTCTTGCTGCCTTCCTTCGTGTGTTTAAATTTTTTTTTCCCTTTATTGATTTTAGAGAGAGAGGAAGTGGGAGGGAGAGAGAGATAGAAACATCAATGAGAGAGAACATTGATTGGCCACCTTCTGCATGCCCTCCACTGGGGATGTGTTCTGACCGGGAATCAAACTGGTGACCTCTTGGTGCATGGGTCGATGCTCAACCACTGAGCCACACCAGCTGAATGCCTTCCTTTGTGTTTTGTTGATTATTTTTATAGTGACCAGCTTTGATTGATTTCTCATTTTTTTTTTTTGTACATCTTTTATAGATTATTTTGTGTTTACCATGGGGATTACATAAAACACCTTATTTATTTTAAACTGATAATAACTGAGGAACCGAAAATTGGCGGCGGAGTGAACGGAGCTACACAGACCGTCTCCCAGAACGAAACTGGAATTACAACTATAACACAGACAAATCGACGGGAAAAACCAACAGAAAAGCAGCTTGCGAGGGCCATACAACGAGGGACACTGACTCCATCCCGGTAGGCTTGTGAAGGCGCCAGACGGGGCTGGGAACCCACGGTCGGCAGCTCGGCAGCAGCCTTAGCTGGGAGCGGCGCCCTCGGGTTACACTCCCAGGCGGCTCCACAGCGCAGCCGGGACAGAGGCTGAAACAGCCACAGCCACTCACCTTGGGCTCCGGTAGAGGGAGGGCGGACTGGACTGGAACTGTGTCTGGACACTCGGGGTTTGGAGGGCGCTCAGAGCTTTGGCTGAGTGCAGCCACTCAGGACGGGGGCCACATTGCTCCTTCCCAGGGCTCTGAGGAGAGGCAGCAGCCCCTCCCTCGGAGATCCAACCCCACCCTGTGGGCCATTGAAGTGCTAATTGAGGCTCACTAACAACCAGCATCTGCCGCACCCTCCTGAAAGCCCCTTGGCTGAGGACCAGAGGGAGTTTTTCAATCAACTGACAACCAAAAACTCATCAATTAACCTAGACTGCTAGCCTCCAGGCAAAAAGCTAGAGGATAACAGTACGTTTCCTGGGCTGGCAACTTTAACCAGGAAAGTAAGACTTGACAGTGGTGTTCAACGTGGGTCCTCCCTCGCTCATCTAAACACAGGAGAGGGAGCCACAAACAGCAGAACACCAACACCCACAGGGAGAACTTGACAGGCTCCAAAGCCCACAGTGATAGCCAAAATGGTGAAACACAGGAACAGAAGCCAAATGAAAGAGCAAGACACCTCCACCGAAGATGAGATCAATGTGGAGCAATTAGGCATGTTAACAGAGCTAGAATTCAGAGCCATGATCTTGAGGAAGCTGAACAGTATGAGTAAGGACACAGAGACACTGAAAATAAGCCAATTGGAAATTAAAAACCAACAAGAAGAGATAAAAAATGACATATCCGAAATGAAAAACACATTGGAAGGTTTAAAAAGCAGAGTAGGGGAAGCTGAGGACCGAACCAGTGAATTAGAAGACAGGGTAGAAAAAATCAACCAATCAGAAAAACAAAAGGAAAAAACTATTAAAAAACAGGAAGACAGCTTAAGAGAACTATGGGACAACTGGAAACGTAATAATATTCGCATCATTGGAGTCCCCGAAGAAGAAGAAAATGAGCAAGGGATAGACAATATATTCAAAAAAATAGTGAGAGAAAACTTCCCTAATTTGGTGAAGGAAGAAGGCATTCAAGTTCAAGAAGTACAGAGAGTCCCAAGTAAGAAGAACCCAAACAGGCCCACACCAAGACACATACTAATTAAAATGCCACAAATTAAAGACAAAGAGAGAATCCTAAAAGCAGCAAGAGATAAGCAACAGGTTACCTACAAAGGGAACCCCATAAGGCTCTCAGCTGATTTCTCACAAGAAACACTACAGGCCAGAAGAGAATGGCATGAAGTAATCAAAGTCATGAAAAACAAGAATCTGAATCCAAGACTACTCTACCCAGCAAGGCTATCATTCAAAATAGAAGATCAAATAAAGAGCTTCCCAGACAAAAAAAGGCTAAGGGAATACATTAGCACCAAACCAGCACTGCAAGAAATGTTAAAAGTACTGCTGTAATTAGCAGTAGAAATGGGAAGAAAAATAGGACCACATTAAACAAAAATGGCAATAAATAAGTACATATCAATAATCACCTTGGGAAGAAAAATAGAACCACACTAAACAAAAAAGGCAATAAATAAGTACATATCAATAATCACCTTAAACGTAAATGGATTGAATGCTCCCATAAAGAGACACAGAGTAACTGATTGGATAAGAAAGCATGACTCATCTATATGTTGTTTACAAGAGACCCACCTCTCAACAAAAGACTCACATAGATTGAAAGTGAAGGGATGGAAAAAAATTTTCCAAGCAAATGGAAAGCAAAAAAAAGCTGGGGTAGCAATTCTCATATCTGATAAAATAGATTTCAAAATGAAGACCATAACTAGAGACAAAGACAGCCACTACATAATATTGAAAGGATCTATCCAACAGGAAGATATAACCTTGATAAACATATATGCACCCAATATAGGAGCACCAAAATATATTAAAAATCTACTGGAGGACTTCCAAGGAGAAATCGACAACAATACAATCATAGCAGGGGACTTCAACACCCCATTGACAGCACTGGATACATCCTCTAGGCAAAAAATTAGCAAGGAAACAGAGACTCTAAATGAAACACAAGACCAAATGGATTTAATAGATATCTACAGAGAATTATACCCCAAAACTACAGAATACACATTCTTCTCAAGTGCACATGGGACATTCTCAAAGATAGACCACATGATAGGACACAAACTAAATCTCTACAAGTTCAAGAAGATTGAAATCATATCAAGCATCTCTCAGATCACAATGGCATGAAACTAGAAATCAATTGCAACAAGAACATGCAAAGACATTTCAACACATGGAGGCTAAATAGCATGTTATTAAACAATGAATGGGTCACCGAGGAGATCAAGGAAGAAATTAAAAACTTCCTGGAAACCAATGAAAATGAACACACAACAACACAAAATCTATGGGATGCAGCGAAAACAGTTCTGAGAGGGAAGTTCATAGCACTACAGGCCTACCTACAAAAAACAAGAAAAATTTCTAATTGACTGTCTAACCTCACAACTTAAAGAATTAGAAAGCAAACAAAAAGAAAACCCCAGAGCAAGTAGAAGGAAGGAAATAGTAAAGATCAGAGCAGAAATTAATGACATAGAGACCAAAAAAACAATTGAAAGGATCAATGAAACAAAGAGCTGGTTTTTCGAAAAGATAAACAAGATTGATGGACCCTTAGCTAGACGCACCAAGAAACAAAGAGAGAGAACCCAAATACACAAAATCAGAAATGAAAGAGAAGTAACAACCAACACCACGGAAATACAAAAGATCATTAACAACTACTATGAACAACTATATGGCAACAAATTCGACAATCTAAGCGAAATGGACAAATTTCTAGAAACACACAGTCTCCCAAAACTATTCCCGGAAGAGATAGAAAACTTGAACAGACCAATCACAACTAAGGAAATTGAAGAGGTAATCAAGACTCTCCCAGCAAACAAAAGCCCAGGCTCAGATGGTTTCACGGGGGAGTTTTACCGAACATTCAAAAAAGAACTAACACCCATTCTCCTCAAACTATTTGAAAAAATTCAAGAAGAAGGAAGACTTCCAAACACGTTCTATGAGGCCAACATAATTCTAATTCCAAAACCAGAAAAAGACACTACGAAGAAAGAAAACTACAGGCCAATATCCCTGATGAACATAGACGCCAAAATCCTGAACAAAATATTAGCAAATCGGATCCAGAAATACATCAAAAAAATTATTCACCATGACCAAGTGGGGTTCATTCCAGGGATGCAAGACTGGTACAACATTCGTAAATCAATAAACGTGATACACCACATAAACAAAATGAAGAATAAAAACCACATGATCATATCAATAGATGCTGAAAAAGCATTCGACAAAATCCAGCATCCATTTCTGATAAAAACACTCAGCAATGTAGGAATAGAGGGATCATATCTTGACATAATAAAGGCCATATATGAAAGACCTACAGCCAACATCATACTCAATGGACAGAAACTAAAAACATTTCCATTAAGAACAGGAACAAGACAGGAATGTCCACTTTCACCACTCTTATTTAACATTGTACTGGAAGTCTTAGCCACAGCAATCAGACATGAAGAAAAAATAAAAGGGATCCAAATTGGAAAGGAGGAAGTGAAACTGTCATTATTTGCAGATGACAAGATATTGTACATAGAAAACCCTAAAGACTCCATCAAAAATCTATTAGACTTAATAAATGAATTTGGCCAAGTAGCAGGATACAAAATTAACGTCAAGAAATCGACGGCATTCTTGTACATCAATGATGAACTCACAGAAAGAGAAACTGAAAAAACAATCCCATTTACCATCGCTCCAAAAAAATTACGATACCTAGGAATAAACTTAACCAAAGAAGTAAAGGACCTATTTGCAGAAAACTACAGGTCATTGAAAAAAGAAATAGAGGAAGATATAAAAAAGTGGAAGCACATACCCTGTTCATGGATTGGAAGAATTAACATCATTAAAATGTCCATACTACCCAAAGCAATCTATAGATTCAATGCAATCCCCATCAAAATACCAACGACATATTTCATAGAACTAGAACAAATACTTCAAAAGTTCATATGGAACCAAAAAAGACCCCGAATAGCCACAGCAATCTTGAAAAAGAAGAACAAAGTAGGTGGGATCACTATACCAGATATCAGGTTATACTACAAGGCGACTGTAACCAAAACAGCCTGGTACTGGCACAAGAACAGGCATATAGACCAGTGGAACAGAACTGAAAACCCAGAAATGGACCCAAGGCAATACGCTCAATTAATATTTGACAAAGGTGGCAAGAGTATACAGTGGAGTAAAGACAGCCTCTTTAATAAATGGTGTTGGGAAAATTGGACAGCTACATGCAAAAAAATGAAACTAGACCATCAACTTACACCATACACAAAAATAAACTCAAAATGGATAAAAGATTTAAATGTGACCCGTGAATCCATAAAAATTCTATAAGAAAATGTAGGCAACAAAATTTCGGACATCATACGGAGCAGAATTTTCACTGATACATCACCTAAGGCAACAGAAATAAAGGAGAAAATGAACACATGGGACTACATCAAACTAGAAAGCTTCTGCACAGCAAAAGAAACAATCATCAAAATGGAAAGGCAACCCACTGTATGGGAGAACATCATTGCCAATGATGTATCAGATAAGGGGTTAATTTCCAATATATAGAGAGTGCTCATACAACTCCACAAAAGGAAGACAAAGAAGCCAATTAAAAAATGGGCAGAGGAGCTGAATAGACACCTCTCCAAACAGGACATACAAATGGCCAAGAGACATATGAAGAAATGCTCAACATCACTAATCATCAGAGAGATGCAAATTAAAACAACAATGAGGTATCACCTCACACCTGTCAGAATGGCCGCCGTCAACAAATCATCAAACAACAAGTGTTGGCGAGGGTGTGGAGAAAAGGGGACTCTAATACACTGCTGGTGGGAATGTAGACTGGTGCAGCCGCTATGGAAAACAATATGGTGCTATCTCAAAAAATTAAAAATTGAACTTCCATTTGACCCAGTGATCCCACTTCTAGGAATATACCCTAAGAAGCCTGAAACACCAATCAGGAAGAATATATGTACCCCCATGTTCATAGCAGCACTATTTACAATAGCTAAGATCTGGAAACAGCCCAAGTGTCCACCAGTAGACGAATGGATGAAAAAGCTGTGGTACATATACACCATGGAGTACTATGCAGCGGTAAGAAAGAAAGATCTATTATCCTTTGAGACGACATGGAGGGACCTGGAAAGTATTATCCTAAGTGAAAGAAGCCACCAGAAAAAGACAAATACCACATGATCTCACTTATATACGGAATATAATGAACATAACAGTCTGAGGAATACAGTAGACCCGGACACATGGAAGTAGGGCACAGACTGACATCCCTCAGAAGAGGGGATGGGGGGTGGGGGGATGGGAAGAGATAAACCACAGAACTTATATGCATGTATGCATGACCAATGGACATGGACAACTAAGCCGGGGACAGGGTGGAGGGGGGGTGGGGTGGGGGGTGCCAATGGGGTAAAAAGATAAAATATCTGTAACAAAAAAAATAAATAAAAATTCATAAAAAAAAAAAAAAAAAATTTAACTGATAATAACTTAAATTGCACATAAAAATTCTAGTTCTTCACATTGCCCTCGGTTTATGTTACCAATGTGACAATGTACATTTTTAAATATTTTGTATTCATTTACATAATTTTATAACTATAGTTACTTTATGGTTTCATCTTTTAGATTCTATAGCTGAATTTAAGTTTATTTATACACTGCCATTACAGTATTACAGGAATCTATTTGTCTACATATTTACCTTTTCCAGAGAGCTTACTATTTCTATGCTTTCGTGTTGCTAATGTCCTTTTGTTTTAAATTGAAGGACTCCCTTTGGAAATTCTTTTAAGGTAAGTCAACTGGTTATAAATGCTGTCATTTGTTTGTTTGTTTGTTTTGAAAGATCTTTATCTCTCATTATTGAAGGACAGTTTTACTGAATGTGGTATTCTTGGTTGGCAAGTTTTACTTTAAACACTTTGAATATATTTTTCACATGTCTATGCATTGTTTCCCTGATTTTACTTAGTTGTTTCTATTTGTTCTCTTGTAGTGCATTGCACTTCTTTAAGACAATATTTTGAATTTTCTTTCAGTTAATTCATAAATATCCATTTCTTTTAGTATCAGTTTTGGAGTTTTATTTTGTTCCTTTTAGTGGGCCATGTTTTCTTGTTTCTTCATGTGCCTTCTTATTTTGTTGTTGTGATTTATGCATTTCTTCGAAGAAGCAACAACTGTTTTTGTCTTTACAGATTGGCTATGTGCAAGGGACGATCTTCATCCATGAACCTGGATAGAAATTCTATGGGCCTTTCAAACTTTTTATGGGAGGTGTCCTCTCTGAGTTTGTGTAATTTCTCAGGTAGATAGATCTGCTGTTTTCTTTTTCAGGATTTTGAAGTCTTGCTCTCTGGTGTCTTATGTGGCTACAGATTTTCCGTCTGCCACAAACCACTGAGCTCTTTTGTTTTCTTTGTATCCCAGGAATGCAAAGTATATCAGTGTCATGAGCATGCCAAGTCAGGTGAGGCAGAAATCCCCACAAAGATGGAATAATTGACACATGTTCCAACTCTTCTCCTTTATCTCTCAAGTGAAATGATGAGCCTGATATTTTCTCCCAATTACTGTGAACTGTTCCAGTTTTTCTCAGCAGTATTATAAATTCTTTTGCATTGCCAGAAGCTGCTGAGCTTTTTCTCTGTGGTCCCAAGGCATCCAAAATATGCCAGTTCCATCTGTGCTCTGAGTCAGGCAAGACAAAAATCAGTCCCTTGGATAGCTGCCCCACTCCCCACTCCCAAGCCCAGAATTTTGGACACACATTTCACTTTTCTCTTTTTTTTTGAAGGATAAAGCCATAATTTGGGCTTTTCTTCTCCAACATTAACTGTACCAGTTTAGGGAGAAGCTGAAGAGTTGAAATACAATGCATTTTTTTTACTCATTTCAATGCAGCTGTTTTAGGCTTTATTGTATATTGTTGCTAAGTCAGTTTCTCTGTGGGGAAAAATGTGTGAGGCTTCCTCTTTTACCATCTTGCTGATGTCATACTATTGACCTTGATTTCTAATTAAACTTGCTATCAGTTTTATATTAGTGGAAATTTCTTCTAGACTCTAAGCATAGGTTGGCGACAAGTTTCAATGATTTGTGTTTGTGAATCTCCCCCTATATTGTAATACATATTTTAACAGAAATTTTGGATAGGTCAAAGCAAGTATTGCTAGACTACAGTCATGTCAACCTACATGCCAAGAGCTGAAAATATATATTATTACTTTAAACATTGTGGTAAAAATCTTTCATCTGTCTCCTGTTTACATCCATTTTAATGAGAATTTTAAGAAAAACTTATTTTGCTCACAGCCTAGAATGGGGATTCAAGTTTGTACCATGAGTCCAGTTGATAATAATTCATTTCTAGTTAATCTATACTCTGGTTAACAGTCAGGTTTTATGTCAAATTTTGTGTTAAGAAACAGAGATTACTGAAAGTCAGATGGTACTGGGATATGTAGTGTATCTGTAAGGTCATGTTGTGCCTGGGCCTGAAAATATTTTAATTTGACAATTTGTATGCTGAAAGTAAAGTCATAAATGTAATAAGATAAGAATAATAAAGAAAACACACCAAAAAGTAAAAGAGGTTTATTTATTATTCTGATATATATATCTCAAAATATCAGTGGATTATAAGTATAAGGTTTATTCATGCCAGATTGCATGTGGCCAGTCGTTCAGTTGATATAGGCCAGGCAAGGCCAGGCTACACTGGCTCCAGGCTTCTGGTCTGACACCAGATGTCTCCCTAAGTTTTTGTTCTGGGGTCCAGGATAATGGGGCAGTGGCTTCCTGAGATGTGTTCTTCTCAGAGGCAGATTATAGTGGTAACACAGGCCAAGCCAGACAATACAAATGATCAAAACCATGACAACCATCCTTATTTGCTAGAATTTTATTGGCCTTATTTAGTCATAAGGCTATCCCAAAATTTAATGGAGTGACAAAATCTACTCTGCATACATTAGTGGAAGGGAGTATGAAGGCATGTGACAAAAGCCAGTAATATAAAAAGGGTAAAGCATTGGGGGCAAATATTCGGTGTACTATTGGGAGAAAGAGGCAGAAAAAGATATAAAGAGAGAAAATAGAACAAATATATCTGATGGTTTTTTAGTTCGTAGAACTTCTAGATGTTGTCTCTTGTAAAAATATATATTCTGGATTCCTCTGGAGCCTTGTTATATGAATTTAAATAGATTTCTGTTCTTTGAAATCAAAATATTACTGAACAAAGGACACATTTAATCTTAGCTAATTGTGAATGGAATATATGTTAGTTAAAGTTATATTAAATATTTTCTAAATTTATAAAAAGTACAAAACAATACTGATCCCATAGTTTTCTACAGTCTTAAATCTTTTATTTTTTAATTAATTTATTTTTGTTACAGATGTTTCTCCTTCCCCCCCCCCCCATTGACACCCTCCTCCCATTACGGCACTCCCCCACCCCCAAAGCATTGTTGTCTATGTCCATTGGTTATGTTTATATGCATAAGTTCTTTGGTTTATCCCTTCCCTCCCCCACCCCTCCTCTGAGATTTGTCAGTCTGTACCCTGCTTCTATGTCTCTGGGTCTATTTTGTTCATCAGCTTATTTTGTTCATTATAGTCCACAAATAAGTGAGATCATGAGATATTTGTCTTTCTCTGACTAGCTTATTTTGTTTAGCATAATGCTCATTTTTTTATGTATTTACATGGTAACTCTATCACTTTTCAGTTATTATGGAGGATTTTGTTTAATAAGGCCCTTAAAAAAAGATGCCCTTCCTGCCAACTTCATCTTCACAATACTCTCTGTATAAAGGGGCCCTCTTTTTAAAAAATAATTTAAATAGCCCCAGCTGGTTTGGCTCAGTGGTTGGAGCATCGGCCTGCGGACCAGAGAGTTCCGGGTTTGGTTCCCGCTAGGGGCATGTACCATAAAAAGAAAAAAAAGAAAAAAAAAAAATATATATATATATGTATATGTGTGTGTGTGTGTCTGTGTGTGTGTGTGTGTGTGTGTGTCTGTGTGTGTATACACATTTTTTAAAATAAATTTCAATAATGTTTTTTACCAATTTGTATTATGTATATGTATTAAGAAGTTAGTGATGAAGAAAAATCATCAAAATCTTCACTCCATTCACATTCCTGCCTTACAAAGAGCAAAATTTGAGGTTCTTGTTGAGTGCTTTTTAACAAAAGTGAAGCACAAATACAGAAAGTGATTTCAAAAAAGTTTTGAATTTTCTTAGGCCTTCTTATAAAACTATAAAGGCAAAATTGAGAAGATTTGACCTGAGAATACAATGACTTAAAACAGAAAATTTAAAAATCAATCAGCTTTATGAGGCAACCTCTATGAAATCTAAAATATGGCAATTTCTAAAATGAAAACGCTTAATATTTTAGTGTTCAATTTTTATTGGTTTTTCTAAACTCCCAAAGCAAAGGCTATAAAGGAGACTATAAGCAACAAAAGGTGCACAGCACAAAATGTAGTACAGTAATTTCTTGCATTTTTATTATTCCTTCAGTACTCCAAGTACTTTTAATGCAATATTTAAACCTTATATTACCTTGAGAAAGACTATTGAGCCAGTCATTAAAATGTAATTCTTTGTTATGGACACTGTAAGAATCCTTGACTAAAATTCACCCATACTTTTATAAAATTAGTCTCATTGAACACTGTGTATTGTCTTAGACTATATTATTTAAATATTCTCTACTTGGGGATAAAGTAAAAAAAGTGAAGGAAATGGAGAACTGCTGCATTGTGTTTAAAGTTCTTACATAAACAATGAGTTCCGTTAACATATTTAATAATTCAGGAATTGAAATTACAAACTTCTATGATTTACCTTCATACATACTATCCCATTTTCTTTAAACGAGTAGTTCTTAATTTTTCAGAGGTTGGGAAATTGAGAGTTTGATAATAGTTGAAGGATCTTCTTCCAAGAAGAACAAAACATATGCACTTATACACAACCTACTATATACAATTTAGGGGAGAAAGAACTTCTGAGACCTATCCCAGTAATCTGCAAGTCCTTGAATCTCAGTTCAATACCTCAGCAAATTCAGACTAGCCTAATTTCTTCTTTGCCTTCATACTTCTTTTCTTGGTTAAAAATATATTACTTCTTGGGGACAAAAATTAATGAGATATTTTCTATGAAGTAATAATATAACTAGGCTAATTAGAGATTTACATATATCTATTGGGAATGTTATGATAAATATTCAAATCTACTTTGTTAATAGAAATAATCTTTAACTCATTTTGCTGATAGAAATTACTTTAAATTAAATATGCATAATACTATATACTTTGTAAAAGGCTTTAATAGTCAGTGGCTTTTTAAAATCCTTATAATAAAATGGTTAGGTATGAAAGGTACATATCATTAGCCCCATTTGGTAAATTAGGAGGGTAAAAATCAAGAATCAAGAAGTTAAATGACTTGCTCAAGTTGATTCAAATAGTACTCTTTAGAGCATTAACTCGGGTTTTGCTCTCATTTATCAGGGTGCAATAAGGTAAATTTAAATGAATCAATGAATAATGCAATAGTCCCTTGAACTTACTGAACATGCTGTCCTATTTCTTGAAAGACTCTTATATAAACATACATTTTTTTATTCATTTATAGTTATTGGATGAATGCCCTGTGCCAATGTGCTTTAGATGCTGTTTACAGTTGAGAGAACAGTCCCTTCTCAAGTGAGGCTTTTGGTGAGTTATGGGGTGTAGCATCTCAAGTCCCTTCTAAGGTGAGTTGTGGGGTGTAGCATCAAATTATTTGTCTACTATGACTCATTTAAAGCCAATATATCAGAAAAAATTAATGTATTTAAAACGCAAACTGAAATTTTATTTGTCATCAAAATTGTGTAATCATTTCAGATGTGATGAACTTTGACTATGGATGAAAAATAATATACTTAGTAGAAAAATGCTTTCTAAATAGTTTTTCTCTTATGGTGATGAGGTACAAGGATTCCTCCACATTTTCTTACCCGTAACTAATGAGAGGGCTATTTCATTGTAACTGAATGAAGTCAATGGCATATTCAAGAAGGTGCAAAATAATTTTGAAACATTAATTGTATTAAACTACCTGGACCTTGTTCAAATATCATAAGATTTCATAATGACTTCTTGGACTGAAGGATTGATTAGGTATTGTTCAGATTTAAAAACTCTTTCACTGAAAATTTGAAACTGCTTAGGTGGGGGAGAGAGGCAACAACTAAGTTCCATGTAGTTTTATGTTCTATCAGATCTACAACCCAGAACATCAAATGTTTGTGCAGATGAGGCTCATTTTTAAAGGCATTTATATCAAGTTCCAACACAAGAATGAATGTGTTGATAGATCTCTGCTTTGCCAAAAACTTTAAAGTCCTGAAGAATAAAGTCTAAATTAATAAATATATCAGCATACCAATTATTTTTGGACATTCAACATATTAATAATCTAGAGTCACCTTCAGTTGACAAAAGTTGAGAATATTTTCTTAAATTAAAAATATCTTGAGCCTTTGTTATTTACTCTTGTATGCCTATAAGAATAAAATCTTACGAAGCAAGTTTATCGTGAAAAAAAAGTATATGCACTTCACAATCAAATTAAAATATATGGGCCTAGAGTTAAATTTATTGAGCCTTATTTTAAATGCCTTAGCCAACTGAAATTCTTTTTGAAGTACTGTCCAATTCATCTTTTCTGAAATGATAGTTTTGCCTTTTAATGAGAAATATATATTTCTTTCTTAAGTACAAAACACAATGTTCTTGGTTTAGTTGTTTTCCAAAAAAGTAGATCTTTTTATGTGTAGTGAAGAAACAGATTGTGGTAAATTTATTTCAGGAATGCCAGACAAAAAATCTGTTTCTATAGAAAAATCAGTTTCCTTTGAATTTACCAAGCAATAGTCCTCAAGTAATATAATGTTTTATGGAAGTATAACTTGAATGTCTCCATCACAGATTTGTCTTTGATATATTATTCCAATGAAACCACTTAAGCACTCTTCCCCACAGCTGTTGAAAGTCTGTCATGTCTCCCCCATATGTCTGAGACGGTGGGGTCATGGTAGTCTATCAAGGTTGTTCCATCTAAGCTTGCCTTGGTTCATGTATTTTTCCTTATACATATTACTAGATTCTGCTTGGTTTCCTCCACAGTTTTCCTAAAGGTAATTATATTCATGCACTTTATTTTGCACCACTACAAAATGTTTGTTACTTAATAGACTTTTACTAGTCAATGTAAGAAATTTATATAACAAAATATAAAACTAATATAGTAGCCAAATTAGACAGACATGAGCAGAGTAAGAACAATAGGCCAGGTACAGAAGGTTACCAAGGGCAATAAGCCCCAGATGCCTAGCCATGGACAAAACCAGGAACAAAAGTATTGTAGGGTGGAAGCACACACTCAGGGTGTCCTTTTCTCCCCTAACATATTGCTGGTCATGCAGTTAAGACCATCTCCTGACCTTAGCTCCCCTGGCATGTTGCTAGTCATGCAATAGACCCCTTTAGAGGAGGAACAAGGGTGCAGAGAATAGCTAATAGAACTCCCATATAAGCCCTTGTATGACTACTCCCTTAAGTATTAAGTCCCCAAGACAATGATGTTCTAGCTTATATAAAATAATCTTAAGAACAAAGCCACAGATACAGAGTTTTGGTCAAACTAGAGATAACATCAGTTGTATTTTAGCTATAGGTCCAGAAAGCAGCAAGGCCTGGAGGGGCAAGACATGGCTGATATCAAGACCTGCTGTGATGTCTAATGATCCTCGGTCCTGGCACTGACCTATCAGTGGAGACTACAACCCTGAGGAGACACACTTGGAAAGCTGATGAATATTCTATTGAGATCCTCCCCTGAGATCATCAGGTAAAAGACCTTAAAACAAAGAATCCAGTGTGGCTCTCTCTCTCTCTCTCTGGAGCACACCTGTGCCTTTACCCCTCTCCTTTCCCCAGGGACATTTCTTTGCCTTTCTTTTTCCTAAATTCCAAGGTCCCTTCTTTCACTTCTATAACTTGTTTTCCTGAATCCACACAGTCCAAGTGGCTCACTCCTCCGATGGCCCACTCCTTTTACCTTGGTGACTTTTTTTTTTTTTTTTATCTTCACCCGAGGACATTTTTCCATTTTTTGTACAGGTAGAGTGGGAGGGAGAGAGAGAGAGAAACATCGATGTGAAGGGACACATCGAGTGGCTGCCACCTGCACAACCAACCAGGGCCGGGGACAAACTGCAACCGAAGTACGTGCCCTTAGCGGGAACCGAACCCGGGTCTCTCCGGACCGCAGGCCGACGCTCTAACCGCTGAGCCAAACTGGCCAGGGCGACTTTCTAAATAAGCTTTCACTTGTCTTTGAGTCTTGACACTGAATTCTTTCTTGGCCAAAACTCAAGGACTGAGAAATCCAAGACAGTGGTCAATTAGGTGGATGTTATGCTAACCATCCCCCAGAACCAAACTGAAATTACAACTAAATTATAGAAAAATCATTCTAAATAACAAATTGAAGGCTAGCTGGAGAGATGCCTTATAATCAAGGATTATACAAGTAGCCACATCAAGACTGGTAGGAAGTGGGAAGGCATGAGAGGGCTGGCCAGGCTCCCATGGGTGGCAACTGAAGTTACAGAGGAATTTTTCAACTTCAGGGGGTTCCCACTGAGAAGTCTGGGGTCTGAGACCCAAGCTGGGCTCCCCAGGCTAGAGCACCAGAACTGGAAAGGGCACCCACATGACATCTGGCTGTGAAAACTAGTGGGATTTCACACCTACTGAAATCCCTTTTGCTGGACCCTGTAGAGTTTATGCCCTGGGAAAGAGTACAGCTGGAGGCTCTTTCAGTGATTAAGCCTAACAGGCACCCTGCAGGTGGAGGAGAATCTCTGGGTGCTTTGAGATATTTGCTGACCTGTTCCCTGGCCTGGTCCTGGTAATAGCCAGCCTTCCTCTTCGCATGCACCCAGGCCCAGCAGAGGGAGCCACAAGCTCTGGATCACTGACAGCACCAAACAGGTTGCTCAGAAACAGTCACAAACAGCCTCTAACATTGACCTTCACCAGAGTCCTCCAAAGAGGCCCGAACCAACGCACACCCAGTTGTCAAATTCAGACAACAACAAAGTAGAGTCCAATAAGATTTACAAATAGTATATCCACAGGGAAATCTTGGCAAGCACTAAACCCTGCATATGCTAATTTCACTTTGTATTATCAGCACTGCACAGCAGCTTGCATGCTGTGTTGGTGGTTGAGCCTCATAGTCAGCCAGCCTGAGGGTCGATACCACATGTGAATGGGCCAACAGCAACCAAGACTCAATTAAATAGGAGAGTCCATATAATGCCCATAAGGGACATTCCCAGAGCACCCATCTCAGGTGATTAGGAAGACTGTACCACTGGGTCCCACAGAACACCTACTATATAAGGCCACCTTATCAAGACTGGGAGATCTAGCTCATACATAGAAACAAACGCAAAGAGGCAGCCAAAATGGAGAGACAAAGAAATAGGCCCCATATGAAAGAACGAGAGAATTCTCTAGAAGAAAAGCTAAATGAAATGGAGGCAATTTACGAGATATAAATTCAAAGTAATGATTGTAAGGATGCTCAACAGCATACAAAAGGACATAGAAACCATAAAAAAGGGTCAGTCAGAAATTAAGAATGCAATATCTGAAATAAAGTATACACAGAAAGAATAAACAGTAGGATAGATGATGCAGAGTATCAAATCAGCGATTTGGAAGACAAGGTAAAAAACACCCAATGAGAGCAGAAAAAAAAAAGAATTAAAAAAATTAGGATAGTTTAAGGGACGGACACTTGGGCACTTGGGACAACATAAAGTATAACAAAATCCACATCATAGGGCTACCAGAAGGACACAAGAGAGAGCAAGGTATCAAGAACCTATTTGAAGAAATAAAGACTGAAAACGTCCCCAATCTGGTGAAAGATAAAGACATACAAGTCCAGGAAGCTCGGAGAGTCTCAAATAAGATGAACCCAAAGAGACTCACACCAAGACACATCATACTTAAAATGGTAAATGTTAAGACAGAGAGAGAATCTTAAAAGTCACAAGAGAAAGGCAGTTATTTACCTACATGGAAGCTCCCATAAGACTGTCAGTTGATTTCTCAACAGAAAAATTTCAGGCCAGGATGGATTGGCATGAAATATTCAAAGTGATGAAAAACAAGGACCTACAATCAAGGCTACATTACTTAGCAAGGCTATTACTTAAAGTTGAAGGAGAAATAAAGAGCTTCCCAGACCAAAAAAGAAAAAGGTAAAGGAGTTTGTTTCCACCAAACCAGTATTAGAAAAAAAAAGTTAAAGGGCTTGGAAGAGAAGAATAAAAAGGAGGAGGAGGAGGAGGAGGAGGAGGAGGAGGAGGAGGAGGAGGAGGAGGAAGAGGAGGAGGAAGAGGAGAAGAAAACAAACAAAGGAATATGGTTAAAAAATAAAATAGAAATAAATTTGTTCCTATCAATAATCACTTTAAATGTAAAAGGCTTAAGTGCTCCAATATAAAAACATAGGGTAGCTGAATGGATAGAAAAACAGCACTCATATATATAGTACCTTCAAGACACCCACCTCAGAATGAAAGATACAAACAGACTAAAAGTAAGGGGATGGAAAAAGATATTTCATGCAAACAGAAAGGAAAAATCAACCTGGGCTTGCAGTACTTATATCTGACAAAGCAGACTTTAAAACAAAGGCTATATATAGTAAGAGACAAAGAAGGACACTACATAATGAAAAAATAGGCCTGCTGTCATTCAATTGTAGACACTCTTTTCCCTTTTGTAATTTTTAGTTTTTTCCCCCCTTTACCTTATTATTTTTCAGTTTCACTGGACTATATTTAGATGTCTTCATCTTTATTTTTTTAATCATAGAGTACATTTTCAATCTGACATCTCTATTTCTATGCAATTTTCAGCCATGATTTGCTTATATACTGATTCTTCAGCATCCCTTCTATTTTACAGTACTGGAAATTTATTTAAACATATGTTTCAGAGTCTCAATGTATTATCATTTTTCATTATTTATACTTTTATATCTTTTAATTTATCTTTTTATATCACTTTCTGGACAATTCTTGAATGCTGTATTTCAAATTCTATTTCTTTCTTTGACTATGTTCTATCTTACTGTCTTATAGATACTAGCCATGTGTGCTAATTTAAACAAATTTACATTAATTATATTTAAATAAAATAGAAATTTTAGTTTCTCAGACACAATAGCTATATTTTAATTGCTTAATAGTTGTAAGTGGCTCATGGCAACCACATTAGACTGTGCAGATACAGAATTTGAATCTTTCCATCACTACAGAAAGTTCTATTGGATAAGTCTAGAGGGGATTCCTTATATTGATTCTTTAAACTTGATTAGAAAAAAAGGTTTATATGCTATGTTCTTAGTAGTGCTCTTCTGTAGACATCTAACAAATTTCTGCCTCAGTTTTCGCATTATATATATTATCTATATTTTGATGATCTAAATAATGTATCTTAAAGCTATCATTTCAAAGCTATTGCTGTAATTATTGTTTGTTGGCTCTAGTTTCTAGTGGAGTTTTGTTTTGTTTTTCAGGTGCTTTGTAGTGTTCCCTTGCTCACTCATCATAAGGGCTAATTTTGATTTGTTCTATTTGTTTTTCTCACTCCGATCGTATTGTATTTTTCTCCACTTGTCCAATCTCCAGCTCAGGCAAGAAGCGCGTCACAGGTGCTTTGTCTCTTAGGAGCACACCCATGCATTTCTTTCGTCTCAGGTGTGAATCTCTGTTCTTTTAAAAAAAATTTTATTGATTTTTAGAGACAGAGGAAGGGAGAGGGAGAGACAGATAGAAACATTGATGAGAAAACATCGATTGGTCACTTCCTGCATGCCCCCCACTGGGGATCAGGCCCATAACCTGGGCATGTGCCCTGATCAGGAATCGAACCGACAACCTCTTGATGCATGGATCGATGCTCAACCACTGAGCCACACCAGCCAGGCTCAGGAGTGCATCTCTTAAACTCTAAGGGTCCTCACAAGACTTCCAACCAGGGAACAATGAGCAGAGGCAGCTCTCCCAGGCTAAGCCCATGAACCTGTCTCAAAGGCCCCTTGTCTGTACTTTCAAGTGAGCCAAAGCAGCCCTGCCTAGGCTCTATCCTGTTGCTTCTTCTATTCTAGGCCCTTCCTTGTTTCACTATCCTCAACTTTAATAAACATACTCTCAAAATCACCTGGACTCATGTCGTGAATTCTTTCTTGCACAAAGAAAAAGAAAAAAGAAAAAAGAAGAAGCAAGTTTCATTAAGTTTCTTGGCACATGACTTATGGTGACACTAGGGATAACTCATAAACCACTCATGGGAGAGCAATTGAGTACAGTATACATCTTGACTGGGTACCTGTCTTTATGCCACTTGACAAACCAAGTTCATGGGTCACAGCTACAGGAAATAATTACAGTTATGCTCATTCTTTCCATGGGTGGAGAGTGTTAATTTCAAACCTTGATTTTATATTGTGACCTTGGTTCCTTCCTCTCCAAATCATTTGTGTCCCAGATACTCTAGGCAAGGACCAAAGAACTGGCAGCATCTACATATTTTTGATTTGATGCCAAATAGATCCAAGGCTTTGTGCGTATTTTGTAATTTCTAACCTATAGTGGTTTATTTTTCTTCTTATTACTGAGCATAGGTATATTTCTTTAATTTCCAGATATTTTCTATTGGTATCATTTGGGATGAAGAGGTGCATTTGAAAGTGTGAACTTAAGACCATTTTGAATGGTAACTTTATGTCTTTCTCTTGAAAAATCTCTTATTTTAATAAAATATTCTTTTTCTAATTTTTTTGTTTTTCTTTTAAAACTTTTTTTTAAAGGAGGCCACTTTGTTTATTTATTTATTATTTATTTATTTAATCCTCACCCAAGGACATTTTTGAATTTATATTCAGATAGAGTGGGAGGGAGAGAGGGAAGAAGAGAGAGAGAGAAACATTGATGTGAGAGAGACACATCGACTGGTTACCACCCACATGACCCCAACTGGGGCTGGGGACAAACTGCAACCGAGTTACATGCCCCTAGCGTGAACAGAACCCAGGTCACTCCAGTCCATGGGGTGATGCTCTAACCACTGAGCTAAACTGGCCAGGGCTAAAACTTTTTTTTAAACCTCATCCGAGGATTTTTTTTTCCATTTATTTTCAGATAGAGTGGGAAGAATGGAGAGAGAGAGAGAGAGAGAGAGAGAGAGAGAGAGAGAGAGAGAAACACATCAACTGGTTGCGTCCTGCACAACCCCGACCAGGTCCAGGGATGAATCGCAACCGAGGTACTGCCCTTGGCCGAAATCAAACCCATGACTCTGTGCTCCCTGGGCCAACACTCTACTGCTGAGCCAAACTGGCCAGGGCTATTTAAAAACTATTTTTGATATCTTGTGCTTAACATATTTTTACAATACCTATTTTCTGAAACAAATAAATTAGAGATAAAAATCTCACTATTCACATTTTTAAAACACTTTAAAATATATATCTAAATAGCTACATTTTTATCCCTATTAGGACAGCTTGTATTTTCTACATTACTTCTGTGTTAGTTCTGTTGTCTTTTATTGTTTTGATCAAAGTATTGTAAGAGACCCTCACAGGTATGTAGAAGGAAAGAGTAGACATACTTTATTAATTTTTTCAAATGATGGTAATATTACTTCCTAAATAATATCACTACCAAGCAAAACTCAGTTGGTTTTTTTTTTTTTTTTTTTAATTTTTGTTACAGATGTTTCTCCTTTTATACCCCATTGACACCCTCCTTCCCATTCCCCCTGCCCTATCCCTGGCTTTGTTGTCCATGTCCATTGGTTATGCATACATGCATATAAGTTCTGTGGTTTATCTGTTCCCACCCACCCCCACCCCCTCTTCTGAGGGTTGTCAGTCTGTACCCTACTTCCATCTTTCTGGGTCTACCCTTTTCCTCAGACTGTTATATTCATTATATTCCATATATAAGTGAGATCATGTGGTATTTGTCTTTTTCTGCTTGGCTTGTTTCACTTAGGATAATACTTTCCAGGTCCCTTCATGTCCTCTCAAAAGATAAGAGATCTTTCTTTCTTACAGCTGCACAGTACTCCATTGTGCATATGTACCACCACTTTTTTATCCACTTGTCTACTGATGGACACTTGGGCTGTTTTCAGATCTTAGCTATTATAAATAGTGCTGCTATGAACATGGGGGTACATATATTCTTTGTGATTGGTGTTTCAGGTTTCTTATGGTATATTCCTAGAAGCGGGATCACTGGGTCAAATGGAAGTTCAATTTTAATTTTTTGAGGTAACACCATATTGTTTTCCATAGTGGCTGCACAAGTCTGCATTCCCACCAGCAGTGCACTAGAGTCCCCTTTTCTCCACACCCTCACCAACACTTCTTGTTTGATGATTTGTTGACGGCGGCCATTCTGACAGGTGTGAGGTGATACCTCATTGTTGTTTTAATTTGCATCTCTCTGATGATTAGTGATGTTGCATATTTCTTCATATGTCTCTTGGCCCTTTGTATGTAATTTTTGGAGAGGTGTCTATTCAGATTCTCTGCCCATTTTTTAATTGAGTTTTCTCTCTTCCTTTTGTTGAGTTGTATGAGTACTCTATATATTTTGGAAATTATCCCTTTATCTGGTGTATCATTGATAATGATGTTCTCCCATAAAGTGGGTTGCCTTTCCATTTTGATGGTTGTTTCTTTTGCTGTGCAGAAGCTTTTTAGTTTGATGTAGTCCCATGTGTTCATTTTTTCCTTTGTTTCTGTTGCCTTAGGTGATGTATCAGTGAAAATTCTGCTGCGTATGATGTCTGAAATTTTGTTGCCTACATTTTCTTCTAGAATTTTTATGGATTCACGTGTCACATTTAAGCCTTTTATCCATTTCGAGTTTATTTTTGTGTATGGTGTAATTGATGGTCTAGTTTCATTTTTTTTTTTTTTTTTTTTTTTGCATGTAGCTGTCCAATTTTCCCAAAACCATTTATTAAAGAGGCTGTCTTTACTCCACTGTATGCTCTTGCCATCTTTGTCAAATATTAATTGAGCATATTGCCTTGGGTCCATTTCAGGGTTCTCTATTCTGTTCCACTCCTCTATATGCCTGTTCTAGTGCCAGTGCCAGGCTGTTTTGATGACAGTTGTTTTGTAGTATAACCTGATATCTGGTATTGTGATCCCACCTACTTTGTCCTTCTTTTTCAAAATTGCTGTGGCCATTCAGGGTCTTTTTTGGTTCCATATGAACTTTTGAAGTTTTCATTCTAGTTCTGTGAAATATGTTGTTGGTATTTTGATGGAGATTGCATTGAATCTATAGATTGCTTTGGGTAATATGGACATTTTAATGATGTTAATTCTCCCAATACATGAACAAGGTATGTGCTTCCACATTTTTATATCTTTCTCTATTCCTTCTCTCAATGTCCTGTAGTTTTCTGCAAATAGGTCCTTTAATGCTTTGGGTAAGTTTATTCCTAGGTATCTTAATTTTTTTTGCCATGATGGTAAATGGGATTGTTTTTTTCAGTTTCTCTTTCTGTGAGTTAATTGGTGTGTAAGAATGCAGTGGATTTCTTGACGTTAATTTTGTATCCTAATACTTTGCCAAATGCATTTATTAAGTGTAGTAGATTTTTGATGGAGTCTTTAGAGTTTTCTATTTATTATATCATGTCATCTGCAAATAATGACAGTTTCACTTCCTCTTTTCCAATTTGGATCCCTTTTATTTTTTTCTTCATGTCTGATTGCTGTGGCTAAGACTTCCAGTACAATGTTAAATAAGAGTGGCGAAAGTGGTTATCCCTGTCTTGTTCCTGTTTCTGAAGGGAAATGGTTTTAGTTTCTGCCCACTGAGTATGATGTTGGCTGTAGGTCTTTCATATATGGCCTTTATTGTGTCAAGATATGATCCCTCTATTCCCATATTGCTGAGCCTTTTTATCAGAAATAGATGCTGGATTTTGTCGAATGCTTTTTCAGCATCTATTGATATGATCATGTAATTTTAATTCTTCATTTTGTTTATGTGCTGTATCACATTTACTGATTTGCGAATATTGTGCCAGCCTTTCATCCCTGGGATGAATCCCACTTGGTCATGGTGAATAATTTTTTTGATGTATTGCTGGATCCGATTTGCTAGTATTTTGTTCAGGATTTTGGCATCTATTTTTCATCAGGGATATTGGCCTGTAGTTTTCTTTCTTTGTAGTGTCTTTTTCTGGTTTTGGAATTAGAATTATGCTGGCCTCATAGAACGAGTTTGGAAGTCTTCTTCTTCTTCTTGAATTTTTTAAAATAGTTTGAGGAGAATGAGTGTTAGTTCTTTTTTGAATGTTCAGTAAAACTCCCCTGTTAATTGATAGTTTCTTAAAAGCTGTTTGCCATATGTAATTTGATAGAATATCAACAAATTTTTCATACTTTGTTAAATTAAAATTCTAGGCCTAGCTGACATTTTGAATAGATTCCTTTTCTTCCTTTCTGTTTACACTTTCTTGTACTGGTTATAAGTGAACTGGGACATACCTTTTACTTGGAGAGGCCTATCTCTAAGTTCTATGTGAGATGGAAAAAAGGTCATTAAAATATTCTTTCTGGGCTAGGGTCAGTGGACTATAAAAGCAGGTAGAAATTTAGACTAAAATATACCTAAGTGGTGAATGAAGAACTGTTCTTTGAAAGGTGTACCTACTACATCTTATCTGTCAGTAATTGGAAAAAGGAAATATAACCTACGTAAAATATCCCTACTTAAGGTTCAATAACTTGCAGATAATAACAACAATAATAATAATGTAATCCAAAGTATTATTTTTTTAATGTAGACTAATAATTAGAATACCTTATAG
The DNA here is from genome assembly GCF_014108415.1 of Molossus molossus. Taxonomy (NCBI): domain Eukaryota; kingdom Metazoa; phylum Chordata; class Mammalia; order Chiroptera; family Molossidae; genus Molossus; species Molossus molossus. The sequence goes on from NW_023425401.1 coordinate 45,553,984, forward strand.
TGAAATACACAGCTATATCATAAAAGCAAAGCAGCAGAAGGCTTCTTGGGTGCCACTAAGAATTAAAGATAACTGTCTTTTTAAAACAATACAGATTTTTTTTCACTAATGTATTAACATTTGCAAACCATAAACACACTTAAAACCTAAAAGCACCAAGTAAACCAATATGTACTGAAGCAATGCCTCTATCTTTAGAAAGACCTATATAAAGTGTAGCATTTGAGATAATATGCCGTTTACCAAGGTTTCTGCCATGTTCTAACATAACGATTTTGTGAGTCACTAAAGTCTTTTAAGAATATGGTCAATTGCCCTGGCTGGTCTCAGAGGTAAGAGCGTCACCCGTGGACCGAAGAGTCCCATGTTTGATTCTGGCCAAGGGCACGTACCTCAGTTGTGATTCGTCCCTGGCCCCAGTTGGGGTTGTGTAGGTGGCAACCAATAAATGTGTCTGTCTCACATTGATGTTTCTCTCTCTCTCCCTCCATCTGTCTCTGAAGATTAATGTAAAACTATCCTCAGGTGAGGATTTAAAAAAAAAAAAGAAGAAGAAGAAGAACATGGTCAAATCTATTTTTTCTCAAAATTACCTTAGAATTATTTGTAAAAAAATAATAAATATTGTTTCCCAGAATCTCAGACATCAGATATAAAGATAGGCCCCAGTTTAAAAATTACTCTAAGAATAGAGAAAAAGTACAATATCAAGGAGAACATAAGAAAAATAATCTTACCTGGTGTATTAGATCAGCAACACACTCCTTGTAAATGAAGACAATCACTATTTTAAGCACAAAAAAGAATAGCAATAGAAAGCCTTGAAATTACTTTGGAATTATTTAAACTCAGAATTCATAAAGGTTTATGGGATTTGTATACATTTGAAATGCATCCATTTGATAAGCAATGTGATTTATTAATAATTTCTGGCATTATGAAGTAAAATTTATTGTAATAGCAGCAAACTAGACCCTAGATGAATATATTATTGGCCATCTTCCATGTCACTTATGGCAACCCATCAAAATGATATATTCTACATTGTATTTCTTTAAATTATGCCATATTAGGACTGTAGAAGTGACAGAAAGTCATAAAATTACATGCATGAAGTCATAATAAAGTGAATGAAAAGTGGGGCACAAGATGAGGGAAAAGATTAATCTTAGTACTCTATTGAACTAACGAAAAATGACTAATTCACAGCAGAATGCCAAAAATCAGAGGAAAATTCCTTGGATAGTGCTTAATCCTGTTAAAAGACAGACTGAGGCATATTAACAGTTTTAAAAAATTGTTTGAGCAAACATTAATTTGAATTGTGCAGCTTCAGATAGGAAGTGGTAAGAGCGTGGCGCTGACAGGAGAAGGCAGACGCGAGGCACAGAGATTATTGATTGGCTATAATTTAAAGCCTAGTTGGAAGCTTAAGACTGATAATCCTTGCATTTGAATTCTATAACCTTGAAGCATTTACAAGGTTGGGTTTCATACATAGGTTGCCATGGTGTGAGAGCCACTACAGTCTAATGGCTTCCTTGTTTAATTAACTTAATAATCCTAACTTAAAAAATTGCCATATGAGAACTGAACTTAGACAACTTTTTAAGACAGTTTTGGATTTATAGAAAAATTGATCAGACACTACAATACTAAGGATACCTCCTTCCCTCACAACTTCCCTATTAATACTTTACATTAGTGTGGTATATGTCACAATTAATCAACATTATTATTAACCAAAATCGATAGTTCATGTTCACTCTCTGTATTGTATAGTTTTATTGGTTTTGGCAAATGTATAATGTCATATATCCAACGTTATGTAGAGACTATTTCCTGAGCATCAGCTGTTCATCCCTCTTCTTCCCCCCTCATCTCCCAACCTTAGAAACCACTGAGCTTCTACCATCTTTATAGTTTTGCCTTTTCCAGTATATATATATTTTTTAGCTGGAATCATACTGGCTTCGTTCACTTATAAATATGAACTTAACTTTATTTTGTGTCTTTTCATGACTTGATAGCTCATTCACTTTTAGCACTGAATACTGATCCAGGGTATGGATGTACCACAATTTACCCAGTCAGGTACTAAAGGATATCTTGCTTACATTCACTTTTTTTCTTTTTCTTTTTTTTTTTTTAATCCTCACCCGAGGACATTTTTTCCATTTTTTGTACAGACAGAGTGGGAGGGAGAGAGAGGAAGAGAGAGAGGGGGAAACATCGATGTGAAAGGGACACATCGAGTGGCTGCCACCCACACGACCAACCAGGGCCGGGGACAAACTGCAACCGAGGTACATGCCCTTAGCGGGAACTGAACCCGGGTCTCTCCGGACCGCAGGCCGACGCTCCAACCGCTGAGCCAAACCAGCCAGGGCTGGTTACATTCACTTTTTGGGAATGAGGACTAAAGCTGCTATTAACATTCACATTCAGGTTTTTGGGTGGACATAAGTTTTCAACTATATTTGGTAAATACCTATGAAGGAGATTGCTGGATCACATGGTAAGATTACATTTAGTTTTATAAGAAACTATAGAACTGTCTCCTAAAGTGGCTGTTACCACTGTGCATTCCTAAAAACAATGAAAAGGAGATACTATTGCTCCACACCCAGTATTTGATGTTGTCAGTGTTTTAGATTTTTACAAATCTAATAGGTCTGTAGTAGCACCTGATGGATGTTTTTTCATTTGCCCAGTGATATGCAATGCTGAACAATTTTCATATACTTACTTGCCAACTGTTTATCTTCTTTGGTGAAGTGACTGCTTAGATCTCTCTATATTTTTAATGGTTTCTTTCTTTTTATTATTATTGAGTTTTAACATTCCAATGTGTAGGATTCCAAAATGGTGACAGAGGGAATGAAAGCTCCACAGACCATCTCCCAGGACCAAACTGGTATTACAACTAAAATAAAGACAAATTGTCAGAAAAAAGCAACAGAAAATCAGCTTTAGAGGACCATATAACCAGGGACACCAAACTGATCCTGGTAGTACTGTGGAAGCGTGAAAGGGGGGCCGGGAACCCATGGACAGCAGAAGTCTTATCTGTGACCAGCACCCTCGTGATTAAACTCCAAAGCCCGTTACAAGGTGCAGAGTTCCAGGACAGAGAGCTAAATAGCCACAGCCACTCACCTTGGGCTCTGGCAGAGGGAGGGTGGACAGACTGGAACAGTGTGGGGATACTCGGGATTTGGAGGGCACTGAGAGCTTTTGCTGAGTTGCGGCCACGCAGGATGATGGCCATCTTACTCCTTCCCAGGGCTCTGGGGAGAGGCAGCAGCCCCTCCCTCGAAGATTCAACTCTACCCAGGTGGACCATTAAAATGCAAATTGAGGCTCATTAACAACCAGCATCGGCTCCACCCTCAGGAAATCCTATTATGCAAAACACCTGAGGGAGTTTTTCATTCAACTGAGAAACCAAGGCTCTTCAAGTAACTGTGACTAATTGCCTCCAGGCAATAAGCTAGAGGAAAACTGAACTATTCCTGGGCTTGCAACTCTACCCAGGAAAGTAAGACTTGACAGAGGTATTTAACATGGGTCCTCCCATGCTCATCCAAACCCAGTAGAGGGAACCAAAAACAGCAGAACACCAACACCCACAGGGAAAATTGGGCAGGCTCTAAAACCCACTGAGATAGCCAAAATGGTGAAACAAAAAAACAAATCCCAAATAAAAGAACAAGAGACCTCTACTGAAGATGACATAAATAAAATGCACTTAAGCAAGTTAATAGAGCTCGAATTCAGAGCCATGATCTTGAAGAAGCTCAACAGCATGAGTAAAGACATCAACACCATGAGTAAACACATAGAAACATTGAAAATCAACAAATTGGAAATTAAAAACAACCAAGAAGTAATTAAGAATGACAGCAGAAATAAAAAACACATTGGAAGGTCTAAACAGCAGAGTAGAGGAAGCTGAGGACCGGATCAGTGAATTGGAGGACAGGGTAGAAAAAAAAATCAACCAATCAGAAATCCAAAAGGGAAAAATAATTTAAAAACAGGAAGACAGCTTAAGAAAACTGTGGGACAACTTTAATAATATTTGCATCATAGGAGTGTCTCAAGAAGAAGAAAATGAGCAAGGGTTAGAGAATATATTTGGAGAAATCTTGACAGAAAACTTCCCTAATTTGGTGAAGGAAGAAGGCATTCAAGTTCAAGAAGCCCAGAGAGCCCCAACTAAGAAGAACCCAAACAGGCCCACACCAAGACACATAGTAATTTAAAAGACTACAATTGAAGAAAAAGAGAGAATCCTAAAGGCAGCAAGATATAAGTAACAGTTTACCTACAAATGAATCTCCATAAGGCTCTCAGCTGACTTTTCAACAGAAACACTACAGGCCAGAAGGGAATGGCATGAGGGAATCAAGGTCATGAAAAACAAGGATCTGAATCCAAGACTACTCTACCCAGAAAGTCTATCATTCAAAATAATAACACAAATAAAGAACTCTCTTGACAAAAAAAGGCTAAGGGAATACATTAGCACCAAACCAACACTGCAAGAAATGTTAAAAGGACTGCTGTAATTAGTAAATGAAACAGGAAGAAAAATAACAACCACACTAAACAAAAATAACAATAAATAAGTACATATCAATAATCACCTTAAATGTAAATGGATTGAATGCTCCAATAAAAAGACACAGAGTCTTGGATAAAACATGACTCTCATATATATTGTTTACAAGAGACCCACCTCACAACAAAAGACTCACATAGGTTGAAAGTGAAGGGATGGAAAAAAATCTTTCAAGAAAACAGAAGGGAAAAAAAGCTGGTGTAGCAATACTCATATCAGATAAAATAGATTTCAAAATGAAGGCTATAACTAGAGACAAAGAAGGCCACTACATAATATTGAAAGGATCTATCCAACAGGAACATATAACCTTGGTTAATATATATGCAACTAATATAGGTGCAACAACATATATTAAAAATCTTCTGGAGGACTTCAAAGAAGAAATCAACAGCAATACAATTATAGCAGGGGCCTTCAACACCCCACTGACACCACTGGATAGATCCTCTAGACAAAAAATTAGCAAGGAAACAGACACTCTAAATGAAGCACTAGATAAAATGGATTTAATAGATATCTACAGAGAATTACACCCCAAAACTACAGAATTCACATTCTTCTCAAGGGCACATGGGACATTCTCATAGATAGACCACATGTTAAGACACAAACTAAGTCTCTATAAGTTCAAGAAGATTGAAATCATATCAAGAATCTTCATAGATCACAATGACATGCAACTAGAAAACAATTGCAATAAGAACATGCAAAGACATTTGGACATATGGAGGCTAAATAGCATGTTATTAAACAATGATTGGGTTACCATGGAGATCAAGGAAGAAATTAAAAACTTCCTGGAAACTAATGAAAATGAACACACAACAACACAAAATCTATGGGATGCAGCAAAAGCAGTTCTAAGATGGAAGTTCAAAGCACTACAGGCCGACCTCAAGAAGAAAAAAAAAATTCTAATTGACTATCTAACCTCATAACTTAAAGAACTAGAGAGAAAACAAAAAAGAAAACCCCAGAGCAAGTAGAAGGAAGGAAACAGTAAAGATCAGAGCAGAAATAAATGACATAGAGTCCAAAAAAACAATTCAAAGGATCAAAGGGACAAAGAGCTGGTTTTTGGAAAAGATAAACAAGATTGATGGACCCTTAGCTAGACTCACCAAGAAACAAAGAGAGAGAAACCAAATTCACAAAATCAGAAATTAAAGAGGAGAAGTAACAACTGACACCACAGAAATATAAAGGATCATTAACAACTACTATGAACAATTATATGGCAACAAATTCATTTGACAATCTTAGAAAAATGGACAAATTTCTAAAAACACATAGTCTCCCAAAACTGGACTGGAAAGAGATAGAAAACTTGAACAGACCAATAATAACTAAGGAAATTGGAGAGGTAATCAAGATTCTTCCAGCAAACTAAAGCCCAGGCCTGGATGGCTTCACAGGGGAGTTTTACCACATATTTAAAGAAAAACTAACACTGATACTCCTCAAACTATTTTTAAAAATTCAACAAGAAGAAGACTTCCAAACTTGTTTTATGAGGCCATCATAATTCTAATTACAAAACCAGAAAAAGACACTACAAAGAAAGAAAACTACAGGTCAATATCCCTCATGAACACAGATACCAAAATCCTGAACAAAATACTAGCAGTTCAAATCCAGCAATACATCAAAAAAAATTATTCACCATGACAAAGTGAGTTTCATCCCAGGGATGCAAGGCTGGTACAATATTTGCAAATCAATAAATGTGATAAACACATAAACAAAATGAAGAATAAAAACCACATGATCATATCAATACATGCTGAAAAAGCATTCGACAAAATCCAGCACCCATTTCTGATAAAAACAATCAGCAATGTAGAAAAAGAGGCATCATCTCTCGATATAATAAAGGCCATATATGAAAGACCTATAGCCAGCATCATACTCAATGAGCAAAAACTAAAATCATTTTCCTTAAGAACAGGAACAAGACAGGGTTGTCCACTTACACCACTCTTATTTAACATTGTACTGGAAGTCTTAGCCACAGCAATCAGACATGAAGAAACAATAAAAGGGATCCAAATTGGAAAAGAGGAAGTGAAACTGTCATTATTTGCAGATGACATGATATTATAAATAGAAAACTCTAAAGACTCCATCAAAAATCTACTAGACTTAATAAATGCAGGTGGCAAAGTAGCAGGATACAAAATTAACGTCAAGAACTCGACGGCATTCTTATACACCAATGATGACCTCACAGAAAGAGAAACTGAAAAAACAATCCCATTTACTATCATGGCAAAAAAATTAAGATACCTAGGAATAAACTTACCCAAAGCATTAAAGGACCTATTTGCAGAAAACTATAGGACATTGAGAAAAGGAATAGAGGAAGATATAAAAATGTGGAAACACATACCTTGTTCATGGATTGGGAGAATTAACATCATTAAAATGTCTATATTACCCAAAGCAATCTATAGATTCAATGCAATCCCCATCAAAATTCCAATGACATATTTCACAGAACTAGAATGAATACTTCAAAAGTTCATATGGAACCAAAAAGACCCCGAATCGCCACAGCAATTTTTAAAAAAGGACAAAGTAGGTGGGATCACAATACCAGATATCAGGTTATAATACAAAGCAACTGTAAACAAAACAGCCTGGTACTGGCACAAGAACAGGCATATAGACCAGTGGAAAAGAACAGAAAACCCAGAAATGAACCCAAGAAATTATGCTCAATTAATATTTGACCAAGAAGGCAAGAGCATACAATGGAGCAAAGACAGCCTCTTTAGTGAATGGTGTTGGGAAAATTGGACAGCTACATGCAAAAAAAAGAAACTAGATCATCAACTTACACCCTACACAAGAATAAACTCAAAATGGATAAAATACTTAAATATGACCTGTGATTCCATAAAAGTCCTAGAAGAAAATGTAGGCAACAAAATTTCAGACATCATACGGAGCAGAATTTTCACTGATACATCACCTAAGGCAACAGAAACAAAGGAGAAAATGAACACATGGGACTACATCAAACTTAAAAGCTTCTGCACAGCAAAAGAAACAACCATCAAAATGAAAAGGCAACCCACTTTATGGGAGAGCATAATTGCCAATGATATATCAGATAAGGGGTTAATTTCCAATATATATAGAGTACTCATACAACTCAACAAAAGAAAGACAAAGAACCCAATTAAAAATTGGGCAGAGGAACTAATTAGACACCTCTCCAAAAAGTACATACAAAGGGCCAAGAGACATATGAAGAAATGCTCAACATCACTAATCATCAGAGAGATGCCAATTAAAACAACAATGAGGTATTACCTCATACCTGTCAGAATGGCCTCCATCAACAAATCATGAAACAGGTGTTGGCGAGGGTGTGGAAAAAGGGGACTCTAGTGCACTGCTGGTGGGAATGTAGACTGGTGCAGCCACTATGGAAAACAATATAGTGTTACCTCAAAAAATTAAAAATTGAACTTCCATTTGACCCAGTGATCCCACTTCTAGGAATATACCATAAGAAGCCTGAAACACCAATCAGAAGGAATATATGTACCCCCATGTTCATAGCAGCACTATTTACAATAGGTAAGATCTAGAAACAGCCCAAGTGCCCATCAGTAGACAAGTGGATAAAAAAGCTGTGTACATTGTGGTACACAATGGAGTACTATGCACTTGTAAGAAAGAAAGATCTCTTATCCTTTGAGACAACATGGAGAGACCTGGAAAGTATTACCCTTAGTGAAACATGCCAAGCAGGGAAAGATAAATATCACTTATTTGTGGAATATAATGAACATAACAGTCTGAGGAATAGGGTAGATCCACAGACGTGGAAGTAGAGTACAGACTGACAACCCTCAGGGAAGCATGTTGGGGGGGAAGGGAAGAGATAAACCTCAAAACTTATATGCATGTACGCATAACTAATGGAGACAGACAACAAAGCTAGGGACAGATTGGGAAGTATGTGGAGGAGGATGTCAATTGGGAAAAAAAGAGAAACATCTGTAACAAAAATAAATTAATAAAAATAAAGAAAAAAATAATGAAAAGAAGTTCTTTGTGTATTGTAGATACAAATATATACCACTAATGTATTTATTTTGCAAATATTTTTTCCTAGTCAAAGGATTACCTTTCATTCTTTAACAGTGCCTTTCACTAAGCAAGAAGTTTTGAATTTTAATAAAGGCTAACTAATCAATTTTTCTCTTGTGGATTATGGTTTTGGTTTCATATCTACATACACTGGGACAAACCCAATATCATACAGATTTTCTCCTATGTTATCTTCTGGAAGTTTTATAGTTTTGCATTTTACTCTTAGGTCAATATTTCATGTTTAGTTAATTTTGTGGAATGTTTAAGTCTGTGTCTAGATTAACTTTTGCATTTCGATGTCTGATGTTCCAGCAACATTTGTTGAAAAGACTATCTTTTGTCCATTCTGTTACTATTGCATCTTTGTCAAGGTAAGTTGGCTATATTTGTGTGGGTCTATTTCTGTTTTCTTGTTTTTTTATTCTGTTTCATTGATCTAGTTGTCTACTCTTTCCCAAACACCAGACTGTCTTGATTACTGTAGCTTTACAGTACGTCTCTTTGTCAGGTAGTGTCAGTCTTCTGATTATGGTCTTCTTTTTTAGTATTGCATTAGCTATTCTTAATTCCTCCCCCACCCCCCCCATATCTAGCCCCAAACTGCTCCTCCTCCCTGTCCCCGACAGCTGTCAGACAGCTTTCTATGGGTCTGTCTCTGTTTTGCTTATTAGTTCATTTTGTTCACTGGATTTCACATATGAGTGAAATCATACGGTATTTCTCTTTACTCTGACTGGCTTATTTCACTTAGCATAATGCTCTCCAGGTACATCAATGTTGACGCAAAGGGTAAGATTTCCTTCTTTTTTATGGCTGAGTAGTATTTCATGACTGTGTAAATATACCATAGCTTTTTCATCCACTCATCTACTGAAGGACTGTTGGGCTGTTTCCAAATCTTGGCTACTATAAATAACACTGCAATGAACATAAGGGTGCATATATTCTTTCAAATTAGTGTTTTGGGTTCTTTTGGCTATATTGCCAGAAGTGGAATCACTGGATCATAAGTAAGTTCCATTTTTTTATTTTTTGAGGTAACTTCCTACTGCTTTCCACAGTGGCTGCACCAATCTGCAATTCCATCAACACTGCACGAGGGTTCTCTTTTCTCCACATCCTTGCCAGAACTTGTTGTTTACTAATTTATTGTATAATAAAGCATTCTTTTCTCTCTATTACTTTTTCTTTTCCCTCAAAACTGTGAAGTCTCATTATCTTGAAAGCAGAGAAATACAGAATTGTAAAATAATTTAAATGAATACCTGTAAGATTTAATGTTTAAGTATGCATTAAAACATGAAAAGTTTTCAAAAATTTTACTGAGTGAGTTTTTTTCAACACTTTGTACCTTAAATTTCTAAAATTGTAAGTACAGAGTATATGCGTGTAATGCGAAGCCCACATCCACTGCATTGAGGAACAGACAAGAAGAGCAGCAGCTGTCCAGGAAATAGATAGTTGTACGCAGTCTGACTCTCAGACAATCATTACCCTACTGAGTAAATCCAGACTTCCTGGAAACATGATAAATACTAGTTCATACAGCAAGGAGTCAGAGGGTTCTTGTTTTGTCAGAGAAAATCTGGTCAGGTGACTGTTTAAGAGTTAGCTGTCCTGGCTCTCTTACTAAATTAGACCTAGTTGGACTAGACTGGAGACGGAGGTTGCCTTTGTGCCAATGTTATTAACACAAAGGTCTCTGCATGCTCAATGTACGTAGACTGAACTTAGCATCGCCATTATCACACATTCACCTTTGTTGTCAGGGACCTCAGACTTGGGTCCTTTTTAGGGGGTGATTTTGTGTTGAAAAGGGTCTCCTCTCTTCTCCTCCCTTCCTCCCCTTTCTCCATCTCCAGTATAGCAGACACACACACACACACACACACACACACACACACACGGACTTAAAATTTAATAAAAGCCACATGGGCCAGTCTATCACTTGGGATCCAATGTGCAGCGCTTGACAGGACACAACCAGTAGCTCTAAATATCTGTTCTCATAATAAATGCAAGTACCAAGGAAAAGAAAACAGTTCTACACATTTCTGCCCTATACCCCAGAAACAAAAGTCAGTCATATTCAAATGCCATGAAGGTTTGTGGTTTGGATTGTTGCTGACATTGGAGAAGGACACTGTTTCAGAGTTCTGGAAGGATTTTGCTGGAATGTTTTGGTAAGAGAAAAGACAAAATAAATTTACGTGTTTCTTTCTCTCAAGTGGCATAAAACAATTGATTTTTGCATAATGAAATATGATTTCACTGTATTGCAAATACTCATTTTCTTTTTCTCTTCATGTCCAAAGCTTGGTTCTAGACATATTCAAGAATTATTCTTTGAAAAGTTATACAAAGCAAAAGGAGAAATATTTTTCAAAATTAAATAATTCACATTACTCTCAAATTTATATATTTATAGAGCTAGGTTAATGTGGATGAAGTATATAACAATCGTTCACATTACCAAATATACCTATATATTACTTCAAGGGAGAAAAAAGTGATAAAAGTTTAATTCTTTGTAATAGTTTGATAATTATAATTTATCACACATACAGTTCTTTTATTGTTAATTTCTGAATCTAAGTTTACTTTAAGAGATTTAGTAATTCCAATTTAGTGACAATTTCAGCACAGCAAACTTTATAAATTAATATGAATAAAACACTATATAAAGAACTTATATGCATGAACAATGGACATGGACAACAAAGCTGGGGACAGGGCAGGGAGGGAGGAGGAGGGGGAATCAGTTGCGGGGAAAGGAGAAACATCTGTAACAAAAATTAATTAAAAAAAAAAAAGAAATAAATACGTGGGAAAAAAACAGTATATAAAAAATATAATGACTCAGGAAAATGTTCAGTTTGTTATTACTGTTACAAGAATATCACATAGGGATTTAGAAACCTTGGTTTAAATCTAGGCCTTAATATTTACTATGCTATCTCAGGGGGCCAGTTCTCTGCTACTACATGACAAATTTTTCCCAAACATAATGGCACAGAGTAACAATCATTTTTTACTTCTTCTGGTTCTGGAAGTCAGAAGTTTGGGTCAGGCTCAGCTGGGGAATGCTTTCCTGAAGATTCGCCTGTGAGTGCAGTCAGCTGTCTTCCAGGGCTGCAGTCATCTGAAAACTTGACTGCAGTTTCTATTTCTAGGAGCTCACTCACGAGGACAATTTTATGATGACTATTGGCCATGATCTCTGCTTTTCTAAACTTTGGACTGTTCATGACACTGTTTGAGTGTGCAGGTGTCATGGTAGCTGGATTCTCCAGAGTGAGTGATAGGAGAACGGAAGGTATAACCTGCAATGCTGTATGACCTAGCCTCAGACTTCCACCCTTCCCATGGGTGACACAGGCCAGACCTGATTCAGTGTCCAGGGAACTAAATAGCAGTGTACATACCAGGAGGCCAAATTGCTAGGAGCCATAATGAAGGCTGGCTACTACACCTGGGAAATATAGGCAAACATTCTAATTTTTAAATTTCAGATCTGTAAAATTAGAATAAAAATTTCCATCTCATGGTGATGTCATATTGGAGGAAATCATTGTTTTAAGTACCTGGCACATAGCAGTGACTCAGTACACTTTAATTATTTCCCCTTTGTTTAATTTTTTTCTATATTGTTGTGTATTTCAGTAAGCTCTATATCTATTTTACTTCCTTACATTACATTCTAAGGGACAAAAGTGCATATACATCCTGGCAAAGATTGAGATACTGGTTTCCTAGGGAAGCAAGTCACATAAAATTTCACAGCCTAAGAATTTTCATCTGTTCAATGAGACAATATCTGTTCCAATTTTAAAGCTTTTATTATTATGAAGAATAAATTAAGTAATAGATAAAAACTTGCTTTCTAATCTAAAATGTAGTATTCAAATAATGAAAAGTAAATCACTAAATTATTTGTGGCTTCTGGCTGGCTAGCACTCTGTCCATTGCCATTTGGCTCACGCACTGAATCGAATGGGCACACAGGAGGGGACTATGGAAGCAAGAAACCGAGGGTCATCTTCAGGAAGCTGCCAACGAGCGCATATAGACCCTCATGCCATAGGGCTGTGGGAAGTGCTAAATGACACCAACTACCACTGACTGAGCTTGAGGAGGATATATTTCCCAATTAATTTTATGTGGCTAGCATTATCATGCATAAAAATGGGGAAAGACAGTTCAAAATAGAAAGCTACAAACTAATATAATATCCCTCATGAATAGACACAAAATCTTTAACATATTAGTACATTAAAATTTAGCAGCATATTTTTAAAAATTATATACCATGATCAAACAGGTTTTAATTCATGGATGCAAGTCTAGTTCAATATTGAAAATTAATCAATGCAATTTTCCATATCAGCAGGCAAAACGTGAAGAAAAAAAAATCACATCATTATATAATTGATAGAGAAAAAGCATTTGGCACAATTCAACACTAATTTATAATTTAAAAGAAACCTCTCAGAAAAAGATAAAAACAGAACAGGATTTCAACTACAAACACCCAATAGTATTTTAATCAATAATGAAACACAATACTTTCCCTCTAAGACTGGGAACAAAGAAACAGTCTTTATCCTTATTACTTTCATTCAACATAATGCTGGAAGTCTGGTTAGTGCAATAGGAAAAAAAAAGAAAAAAAGAAATACAGTCATATAGTTGACAAAGGAAAAAATAAAACTGACCCTATTTGCAGATGACACAACTGTCAACATGTCTTGCCTCTATCTTGACTGCCTCAAGGTCAATAGCCCAGGTGTGATATAGTACTACAGTCTTGCAACTTTTACTATTGGAGGAACCAAGTGAAGAGTACATCTTCTTAGCCCTTAGTTTAATGTAATTTCTTTGATTCAATTTCTTAAAAATGGGGACTTCAGTGAGTTAAAATTCTTAATTGCATTTTTGCTAGCCACTTCCAAACTTTTGAGTGGCACAGCAGTGTAACAGACTAGAGAAATGCCAGAGGTTCAGTTTTGTTTCCTGTAAGACTGATTGATACTTACTACCTGTAGCATTTAATGTGTTCAACTACACAAACTCTGTTTTCCTAATGTCCCCATCCTAAACCTGAGTTTGCCCTTTCAACACTTATAAGACTCATAAGTATTGGAATGTCCGTAAACATGGATCGCAACAAAAAACATTTCTCCTTGATTTGCAGATTTGGTAGACCACATCTGGAAGGACCACCCTTTCTTGTGGGAATTTGCTAAAATTGGCACAGGCCCACCCTGGCCGGTTTGGTTCAGCGGTAGAGCGTCGGCCTGCGGTCCAGAGAGACCCGGGTTCGGTTCCTGCTAAGGGCATGTACCTTGGTTGCAGTTTTTCCCCGGCACTCTGTCTGAACAAAAAATGGAAAAATGTCCTCGGGTGAGGATAAAAAACAACAACAACAACAAAATAAAATAAAATTGGCACAGGCCCAAATACTTAATTTTTATTATTGCACTTAGAGTTACATTCTCAGTCAGTATGTGATCTCTAGCAAGCTATAGTTTTACTGAATGTTTTTCTTCATATATCCAGAATCAATAGCTTTCTACCCAGAAATCGTTAGTACTTTGCCTCTCAGAGTTATATCACTTTTACACTTAGCAAAGTCAATACTTTTGGGAGGATACCCCAATTTCAAGAACATATTTTGTGTTAGTTGAAATTTTGTTTGGCTGAAAATAAAGTCTGGTTTGACAACTATGAGATTTTTAGAATAAGAAACCTGAAATAGCTGTTCAAATTCTTCCCATTTCCCAATTGCATATCCTATGCATGTGTCTTCTTTTTTAGCATAAGATGTCTCCATTCTCTTAGAAATCATATCTACATTCCAGGTAGAAGAGAAAAAAGGCAACAGACTAAAGGTAAACAGGCTGACTTACCCTGTTCCTTTAAAAAACTTTTCTGGAATTTCTACGGAGTGACTTCTGTTGACATTTCCAGTGCAGAACTGGTTCTCATGTTGCATCCACTTTTAAGATAGTAAAAAAAAAAAGTGATTATTTTACATTTTTAACTTGTTTATATGAGGAGGAAAAAGAAAAATTTAGTTATGAGTGGATTTTGGGAAGCTAACCTATAGTGTCTAGCTTATTTTTCTTTATTAGATTAGGAATTCAAAGCTTTATATTTATTCTAAAATCATGTTAAATTGTTTACATTTACAATTGGGCATATCTTTTTAACAAATGTTTTTCTTTCTTTTTTGTTTAGAATATTTAATGCTAGTATTTTGAATTTTCTTAATTCCCCAATTTGACCTTCCTTCCTCCTTCCTTCCTTCCTTCCTTCCTTCCTTCCTTCCTTCCTTCCTTCCTTCCTTCCTTCCTTCCTTCCTTCCTTCCCTCCTTCATTTTTGTTACAGATGTTTCTGCTTTTCCCCCCACTGATTCCCCCCTCCCCTCACTCCCTGCCCTGTCACCAGCTTTGTTGTCCATGTCCATTGTTCATGCATACATGCATATAAGTTCTGTGGTTTATCTCTCCCCCACCACTCCCTCATCTGGGGATTGTCAGTCTGTACCCCACTTCCACGTCTCTGGGACTACCCCATTCCTCAGACTGTTACGTTCATTATATTCCACAAATAAGTAAGATCATATGATACTTGTCTTTCTCTCTTTGGCTTGTTTCGCTTAGGATAATACTTTCCAGGTCCCTCCATATCATCTCAAAGGATAAGAGATCTTTCTTTCTTACAGCTGCATAGTACTCCATTGTGTATATGTACCACTGCTTTTTTATCCATTCGTCTACTGATGGACACATGGGCTGTTTCCAGATCTTAGCTATTATAAATAATGCTGCTACAAAAATGGGGGTACATATATTCTTTCTGACTGGTATTTCAGGCTTCTTAGGGTATATTTCTAGAAATGGGATCACTGGGTCAAATGGAAGTTCAATTTTTAATTTTTTGAGGTAACACCATATTGTTTTCCATAGTGGCTGCACCAGTCTGCATTCCTACCAGCGGTGTACTAGAGTCCCCTTTTCTCCACACCCTCGCCAACACTTGTTGTTTGATGATTTGTTGATGGAGGCCATTCTGACAGGTGTGAGGTGATACCTCATTGTTGTTTTAAATTGCATCTCTCTGATGATTAGTGATGTTGAGCATTTCTTCATATGTCTCCTAGCCATTTGTATGTACTGTTCAGATAGGTGTCTATGTAGGTCTTCTGCCCATTTTTTAATTGGGTTATTTGTCTTCCTTTTGTTGAGTTGTATGAGCACTCTCTATATATTGGAAATTAACCGACTTATCTGATATATCATTGGCAATTATGCTCTCCCATACAGTGGGTAACCTTTCCGTTTTGATGATTGTATCATTTTCTGTGCAGAAGCTTTTGAGTTTGGTGTAGTCCCATGTGTTCATTTTTTCCTTTGTTTCTGCTGCCTTAGGTGATGTATCAGTGAAAATTCTGCTGCATATGATGTCTGAAATTTTGTTGCCTACAGTTTCTTCTAGGACTTTTATGGATTCACAGGTTACATTTAAGTCTTTTATCCATTTTGAGTTTATTCTTGTGTAGGGTGTAAGTTGATGGTCTAGTTTCATTTTTTTGCATGTAGCTGTCCAATTTTCCCAACACCATTTATTAAAGAGGCTGTCTTCACTCCACTGTATGCTCTTGCCACCTTTGTCAAATATTAATTGAGCATATTGCCTTGGGTCCATTTCTGGGTTCTCTGTTCTATTCCACTGGTCTATATGCCTGTTCTTGTGCCAATACCAGGCTGTTTTGATTACAGTCGCCTTGTAGTATAACCTGAAATCTGGTAATGTGATCCCTCCAACTTTGTTCTTCTTTTTCAAGATTACTGTGGCTATTCGAGGTCTATTTTGATTTCATATGAACTTTTAAAGAATTTGTTGTTGTTCTGTGAAGTATGTCGTTGGTATTTTGATGGGGATTGCATTGAATCTATAGATTGCTTTAGGTAGTATGGACATTTTAATGATGTTAATTCTTCCAATCCATGAACAGGGTATGTGCTTCCACTTTTTTATATCTTCCTCTGTTTCTTTTCTCAATGACCTGTAGTTTTCTGCGAATAGGTTCTTTATTTATTTGGTTAATTTTATTTCTAGGTATCTTAATTTTTTTGCCATGATGCTAAATGGGAATGTTTTCTTAGTTTCTCTTTCTGTGAGTTCATCATTGGTGTATAAGAATGACTAAAAGGTTAAACGAGGTATATATGAAAATCCTGAGCTAAGGAATAAAGTAAGTGTCTGAGGTTTCAGAGAGGAAGAGGATAATTTACATGATGATAACAAGAGTAGGTACTCAGTAATTACATGTTTGCCTTGCAAGATAGATAGTTCATAAGAAATTATTTCTGATATAAATTTTTTTTTATCCTCACCTGAGGACATTTTTGCATTATCTTCAGATAGAGTAGGAGGAAGAGAGAGAGAAACATCGATGTGAGAGAGACGACACATGGAGTGGTTGCCACCCACACGACCCCACTAGGGCCAAGGACGAACTGCAACTGAGGTACATACCCTTAGTGGGAACTAAACCCAGGACTCTCTGGTTCGAGGACCAATGCTCCAATCACAGAGACAAACTGGCCAGGGCTAATAATAAATTTTATTATGGGAAAGTCCCCAATTTAAATTCTTTAAATTAGGGATAAACATTTGTCTTGAGGCTGCAGGATCTCCATTGTCTTCAGCTCACAATTATCCACATGCCAACATAGCATATTGTGGTAAGGCCTGTTTAAACCCCTTCAAGAGCATTATGTCATACACTCAATATAAGTAAGACTTGTTCAGATTTTGTTATAACATGTCAGCGAGATAACCAGAGACTCACAACTGAACTATAAGAAGCACTTTATTAGCCAGGGGGCTGAGGGGGTACAGCTTCCCCAGATACTCAGCAGTCAGCCTTCTTTGTTCTCTGGCTTATATAGGCACCCACAAAAGTTACAAAAACTATATTAAAAAAAAACAAACACCACCCTGGCCAGTTTTGCTCAGCGGTTAGAGCATCGGCGTGCGGTCCAGAGAGACCCAGGTTCGGTTCCCGCTAAGGGCACGTACCTTGGTTGCAGTTTGTCCCCGGCCCTGGTTGGTTGTGTGGGTGGCAGCCACTTGATATGTTCCTTTCACATTGATGTTTCTCTCTCTCTCTCTCTCTCTCTCTTCCTCTCTCTCCCTCCCACTCTATCTGAACAAAAAATGGAAAAATGTCCTCAGGTGAGGATAAAAAAACAACAACAACAAAAATAACCTACATTCTTCTTGGCTCTGCTTAATTGGTGCCAGGGCTGATACAAACTGCTCCAGAGGCAGGGGGAATCTGTTGCAGGGGTCAGGGCAATCATTAATCTCTTTCTTTTTATGGTCCCTCCAAATTTCCCAAGGCTGTCATTAACCCCTTATCTTTATGGTTCCTCTGGGTGTCAGTCCCAGGTTTTTTAGGAAACTGCTTGGGTATTTACGTGTGGGAATAACTGGTCAGAATGGAGTTTGATTTTTAAAATAGCCCAGTTCACTTTAATGTGAAGAACAAAGGAAATGGCATTGGAAGATTCATCTTTTGTCCAGATACCATAAGCTTTCTGAGCATCAGGTTCTCTATTTCTAAAGTAAAATTATATCAATTTCCCAGGAAGTTTCTGAAATTAATTAACGTCTGTAGGAAGCAGTTTGCAAAGTCTGAAGCACTTTGTATTACAGCTAACAGTTTAAAATTAACCACAAACTAAAGAGAAGTTAGTTTTTTTCCAAATAATTATATACAACATGAACACACACATACATGACATATTAAGATCCTTAGACATCATGTTCATGTAAAAATTTTGTTCCCATTCTATTTGAAAAATTTTTTAAAAGTCTACTTTACAGAATTCTTTAAAATCATAATTTTCTACTTTCTGATGATCATTAACTGAAGGCAATTAATTTGAAAAAGTTAGAATCTTTCAGGTTAACTAATGTGAATACAATAGTGCACTCCAGAGGGCTTCTGTTTCTCTGCTAACTGTCCTTGCCAAAGAACATTCACAATGTCTCCTTTATGATTTAGATGGACTACCCTTAAAGAAAATAACAGGAATGATTGAAAAGTAACTCAGGTGACTCATATCATTACAAAAATAACAACAACAAAACACAATTTAGAACAAAATGATGACTCTGTCGTGCTATCTAATGTCAGTAAAAAGAAAATGACTGCATTATCAGTTTTGCAAAATATGTCTGCATTTCTACCTTTTATTGTACTCCTGTGAGAACATATGAATCTCATTTTGAGGATGCTGGCATTGAAAAGCACACACTTTAAAAATAACATGAAAAGAGATAAAAGAAAAT
This sequence comes from Molossus molossus, assembly GCF_014108415.1. Classification (NCBI taxonomy): domain Eukaryota; kingdom Metazoa; phylum Chordata; class Mammalia; order Chiroptera; family Molossidae; genus Molossus; species Molossus molossus. The sequence continues at coordinate 45,573,090 of NW_023425401.1, forward strand.
GAAAACAGCTCAGATTTATGTAGGGTAATAAGGTAATAGAAGAGATTAATCTCCTTCTAAGCAATAAATAGAGATCATAAGGAATTTAACTTCCAAATTCAAAATTTTTAAAAATATTTATTATTTTTCTGTAAGAATCATAGTTCTAATCTGCAGATTCTAAATTTATTCTTGATTTATTAGCACTTTTAATTTGGGGGATGATTTAATAAAGTATTGATGAATGAAGGAAGTAACGATATGCCACCCCAAAATATGCTGCTTTAGTATATTGGTTATTTCCAACTGACGGTACTTAAAAAGCAGCAAATGCAGGGAGTGGCTTTCTCTGAACTCTCCTAGGCTACCTAAAGGCCTATTCTCCAAAAGGAAACCAATTCATTATCATAAGTCTTTTCCCCAGGACTTTCAGGGTAGCTTGATTCTCACAGGACAGGAGACCGGAAGTTGGCACTATGTCCAGAAAAACTTTGTAACAAAGTATTATACCAACAATCTTTCTTCTAAGACCCCATTCATCTTTCTTAAAAATCATTTACTTTTCTCTAAGTAACCTACATCTCTTCTTTCCTTCCTTTATTAAAATGACATATAATCTTTCAAATATTTTGGGGTATTCACTTTTTTTCCTGTAATGCCTCTGTGCATGTAATATTAACATTTAATACAATTGTTTACCTTTTCTCCTGTTACTATCTCTGTTGTCGATTTATTTCAAAGAAGCAGCTATAGAATCTAGAAGGTTAGAAGGGAAAAGTTTCCTTCCTGCATACATGTATAAAATAAAATGATTATTGCAAATGTTTTGTTTCTCAGAAGTGGGTTATTAACAATATTCTATTATAATTGAAATACTTAAACTACAGTTTCTCTTCAGTAACATCTATTGACTGTTATGAATCTGCACCAACTGACAAGGAAAGACTGAGTTTAAAATCTCCATTTGTCCTATATTGTGACTCACTCTGTTGTTTGCTACCAAAAACATCTCATGGAAATAGCACTACTTTCATTTCATGGCTATTCTTATGAGGCTGGCAAATGAAAAAAAAATTGGTGAGGCAAACTTAAACTACAAAATCTAATACACTTACTAAAATATGACATAGGCACCCACCTCTGTCACTGTTAATGCCCGTTATTTCGCAATGATGCTGCTGATGAGATGCATGAATGGAAAATCATTTTCAGTTAGTGGTAAATTATCCAGGCCCCTTCTGCTATTCATAATATTGATCAGTGAGTGCCATTCCTTTCAATTATTCTGTAGTCTGTGCAACATGCTACAGACCTAATAGATATTTCATTGAAAAACCGTCATTTTTGTCACAGCAAACTGTGTCATGCAGATATTTAGTAAATAAATATTTAATAAATATTGATATCATTATAATATACTGTTAACCCATCTGAACAGAATCAGTCTTACCTAGAACAATCTGTAAGGATGTTATATTTTTCCTTGCTTCCAATAATATACAAATGAAGAAATTCTTCTGCAATTTCAAAATATCCTAAAAACACATTTTTGTTGTTGTTGTTAATCCTCACCTTTTTCATTGACTTTTTTTTTTTTTTTTTTTTTTTAGATAGAATGGAAGGGAGGGAGGGAGAGAGAGAAATATTGATGTGAGAGAGACACACTGATAGGTTGCTTACCATGGCTGGTAATCAAACCATTGAACCCAAGACCCTTCGGTTCGTGGGTGGATGCTCTAACCACTAAGTAAAATTGGCCAGGGCCTAAAAACACATTTTGAAATCTAGTTGTCATAATTTAAGACCCTTGCTTAATGTCATGACCAATTATTAAAACAGCATTTGTAAATAAATGCAGTTATAAGAAAGCATATATTGTTTTCCAGGATGCTATATCTCATATTTCTTAAAAACATAGTAGTTTCTAGACTATTCTCATATTTTCCAAAGATGTAAAGTTAAGTAATTTCATATGATGGTTATAAATACATTGAAACTTTTTTGTGTGGCTACAGGTAAAAAGATGATAATAAATCCTCAGTTAACATCCTAGGAGGGGGAATATATTACTTAATGTTAACATTTGTCAGTCTTGAAAATGACTAGTTCTGGAAAAGACTAATTCATTTACCTCTTTTTTCTGATGATGTCACAATTTCTAATAGATAAATACATTTCTATGAGGAAACTACAAAAAGTTCTCCATTTAAGAATACTTTAATTTTAGTCTCAACTGTGGTTAGACTGTTTTTTCAATCATCCAGTATTTTTTTAAAAATCTACTAAGTGTCAAGTATTGTGATTATTATTGGAGATATACACAATGTTTTCTATTTTAATAGAAAAAGACTACTGATTTCTGTATATTAATTCTATAGCTTAATTCTTCACAAAATTCACTGTTGTGCTAGTTTTCCATTTACCTTTTAGAATTTTCCAGATATCTAATCATTATAAGAATTACAGCAATCTCATGGTACTCACAGTCTAGGAGACTAATTAGAAATTAAATTATACTCTATGAGCACATAAGGAAGGTGCCTTGGTGTGCTTGAAGGAATCTAGAGAGGCTTCATGGAGGAGGAGAAATCATGTTTCTTTTTGTTTTGGTTGTGGTAGGCAGATTAATGGTCACCCAAAAGTGCCCACATCTTAATCCTTGACATCTGTAAATATATTTACAAAGTAAAAGAAACTTTGTATACATGATTAAGAATTTTGAGATGAAAAAACAGAGGTCTAACACACAGTTGCTCTAAAAGCCATAGGTTTTTAATCTACTTACTGAATAGTAGCTAACAGGAAAAAAAAATTCTGTTTTTCTTGGACAAAACTGAGTAACTATACATATGTCAACTTAGGCTAACCAGTGTAACAGTGATAGCAGATTGTTTTTTTACTGATCATTTATATGAAACATTTCACTACTGTCAAAAAATTAAAGTGAATGGCCCTCTTTTAACACTTCACAAAACATTCAACTACATGTAAGTGGAAATGGAATATACTTAGTTTATCCCTTTTTTTGAATAGTATTTAATAAATTAAGCCAGCTGGTATAACTGTGTTCGACATCAACTGCAGAGCATAACATATTGCTGAAATATTTTTATAGACAAGACATAAAGAAGATGTTGAAATATATATAAAAATTTATGTGAATTATGATGCTAGAGGAAATTGAAGAATGCTTCACAAAGAAATAAAAATTTAAAATAAAGTACTAACTGAATTTTTAAACATTATGCTTGTACTGGTTTAAATTTTAGATTTTCAGGGTTTATGGGAAAGCAATGTGTTAGAAAATTAGGTCTATCAGACAAGTTTAAGTATGAAGATTTAAAAAAAAAATTAACCAAAAGATAACTTTATTCTCATCCTGCCTCCAGGGAGCATAGGATAAGACAAAGGAAAATAAGCTGTGCTGTCACAAAATTATTTCAGTGATATAAACAAGACTAGAGAATCTGGGAATATATCCGAAGAGACCCAAAACACTGAATCAAAAGAATACATGCACCCTTGTGTTCATTGAGACGTTATTAAAATAGCAAAGATTTGGAACAGCCCAAGTGCCCATCAGTAGATGAGTGGATAAAAAGGTTGTGGTACATTTACACAATGGAATATTACTTAACCATAAAAAAGAAGGAAATCTTACTCTTTACAACTGCCTGGATGAACCTGAAGAGTATTATGCTAAGTGAAATAAGCCAGTCAGAGAAAGACAAATACCATACAATTTTACTTGCACGTGGAATCTAATGATCAAAACAAACAAATAAACTAAATGAAAATAGACTCATATATATAGAAAACAGACTGCAGGAGGGAAGTTGTGAGTTGGGTAAAATAGGTGAAGAGATTAAGCAAAGAAAAATAATAATAACCTCATAGACACAGACAATAGTATGGTGATTCCCAGAGGAAAAGTAGGGTTGAGGGAGGTAGAAGGGATACAGGAAGGATAAATAGTGATGAAAGGAGACTTGACTCTGGGTGGTGAACCCACAAAACAATATAAAGATGATGTAATATAGAACCGTACACCTGAAACCTATATAATTTCATTAACCAATGTCTCTCCAATAAATACAATAAAAAATTTAAAAAGAATAGAGCAGCATGTTATCTACTTGATTATTTAATTAGTATTGCATTGAACACACTTTTTGGGAAATATAAAAATTAATACCAGTTCTCATAGTTTTTATTTCACCCAGTGTATTTTTGGTCATCTAAACAGAATTCTCCCTAGCCTGCAGTGTCCTAAAACCTGTAAGTCAGACGCTCAGCCTTTCTACTGTTGAAGAGTTGAGCAAGTGTCATTGGTAGAGATATAAAAACAAAAGAACAGAGGGTCTTAATATAAGAATTACATCAAGATGAGGGAAAATTAGGGAATCAGTATAGATATAAAGAAGGCTGAAGCATTTAGTAGAAAGGCAACGTTTTATATTACTTTTCTCCATGTTGCTGTTCTGATAAAGAAGGAAGGGTTAAGGATGGAAGGAAAGTAGTGGCAACGGCTCACAGTTAAGTGATCAAGAAGTCCCAAAGCATAGCCAAGTCTATCCTAAATTTGGGAGGGTGCATAAGTAGACAGGTATGGCTGATAATTTAAACCAAGACAAATCAAACGTTACCTACAACAATGCTCACCCTTGGGAGCTCTGAGAAGTTTGTCTAAGGCCATCTAGCAAGTTAGGATCAATTCCATTCAGAATTATGGTCCTCGTCTCCTGAAACATAGTCTCCCCAATCCAGCCCACCACTCTGCTTTCTTTTGGTGCTGTGCAAACAGTGAGCTGTAAATTAAACATGAGTGAGCATAGTTTTACAAAGAAAAATTCAGACCTGAGGTAACCTGAGTTATATTTACTTTTTTTTTTATATCATAATTGATAAATAGACATGATGGGAAGTACAATACACAATTTTCTCACTTTTGCCCTTTTCAAATAACACCATATCTTTGATATTTGTTCATAGGTTTATATGTTCTTTATTATAGCTTTGTAGTTTCCTAGTTTTTGAATGTGCCATGCTTTGATCAACACGTTCCCTATTGATGAAAATTTGGGTTGTGTAATAGGATGTAGTCCTGATTCTTCACTCCTTAGTAGTAATGTTAAATACACATTCTGTCCTTATGGTATGGGACACACACTGACCAAACACTGATTTTGGCTTTGGCTAGGTGATTTGATTTGGTAAAGAGTATATTAGGGTACTTGATGCAAGATGAGAATTGAGAAAAATGTGTATGTTTGGGCTTGCTTTCTTGTAAATCTGTGCATTGTAGCACAATGGTCTCAAGTAAACAACAGCGTAGGCAGCCAGCTTGTACTCACCTGTCATCTGGAACCAAGGTCAGATATGTCTCTCTAAAAATCCCAGAGGGCTAGCAAATCCACGAGTAAGGAATAAATGTGTTTTTATAAGCCACTGAGATTTGTTACACAAAATTATTGTGACAATAGTTGACTGATACAGTTTTTCATCTCAAAGTGGGTTTTTATAATAATATTTTCCATGCTTTTCCCAGTGTACTTTTGGAATGATCCCAAGAAATGAGATTGCTGTGTCAAAGGGTAAATGCACATGGAATTTTCCTGAATTTTTTGACATCTGTAAAATGTTAAAATCTATTTTAATTTCTTACTTACAATGTGCCTTTTCCTCAGAGCTACAACAGTAATGTTATATTTTCAAACTTTGATTTTTTGTTTATCCTTAGGTGCAAAACAGTATTTAATTAAGTATTAATTTGCATTTTTCTAATTATAAGCAAGACTGAGCCTTTTTATATATGAGTTTAATATATACACAATTTTTTTCTGTTTTAATATAAGAGGGCTACTGGTTTCCAATTATTAATTCTATAACTTACTGCTTCACAAAATTCATTTATTGTGCTAGTGTTTCCATTTACTTTTTTGAATTTTCCAGATATATATAATCATATCAATTGCAAATGAAGTTCATCTTCCTCATCAATTCTATGAAGTGAAGACATTTTAAAACTCACTCTGGCTTTTACTTTCAATGAGCATTATTTTATTTTAATTTTGAGACTTAAATGAAAAGAAATTCTTTTATTTTCCCATCTCTTTGCTTCCAGAAAGAATGTTATTCTGCCTAGCCAGTGTGGCTTACTGGTTAAGTGTCGACCCATGCACCAAGAGGTCGCTGGTTTGATTCCTGGTCAGGGCACATGCCCAGGTTGTAGGCCAGATCCCCAGTGGGGGGCATGCAGGAGGTGGCCAATCAATGTTCTCTCTCATCGATATTTCTATCTCTCCCTCTCTCTCTAAAAATTAATAAAGAAAAAAATTTTTTAAAAAGAATGTTATTCGAAGGCATTATTACTGTTTTTATTTTCTTTCATTCAATTTTATCTGCATATAATTAATGAAAAGGTAGAACTCACCTGAGTTTGTTTTTTATTTTTTTATTTTTTTTTATCCTCACCCGAGGATATTTTTCCATTTTTTGTACGGATAGAGTGGGAGGGAGAGAGAGGAAGGGAGAGAGAGAGAGAAACATCGACGTGAAGGGACACATCGAGTGGCTGCCACCCGCACGACCAACCAGGGCCGGGGACAAACTGCAACCGAAGTACGTGCCCTTAGCGGGAACCGAACCCGGGTCTCTCCGGACCACAGGCTGACGCTCTAACCGCTGAGCCAAACCGGCCAGGGCCTCACCTGAGTTTGTAAAATATTTTCATTAGTGACCTCATGTTCTTGATTTGAAACTTAATAAATACATCCGTAATATACAAATAAAAAAGATAAAATCTCGAGATAACATTCTCTACTCTTCCAGTGTATTTTTGTTTCCAAATGCCCATTATCACATGTATTCATCTCACAATAACAGACTTTCAAAGAACAAAGAACAAATGTTTGGCTTTTTTAAAATCTTAGCTATGGAAGTTTGTTTTCTATTTTGTTATTTGATAACTTTATTATTTTATTTTTTCTACTCTGTTTAAATTTATTTTGCTGTTGTTTTATTTTAACTTCTCCCAGCCTTTCTAATTTCTAATAAAAGTATTTAAGACTACAAATGACTCCTTTAGTCTTTGGATTATTCAGAAATGTGTTTCCTAATTTCCAAAGATATAGGAATTTTTCTATAGTTATTTTTGTAATTTTGACTTATGGTTTAACTGCATTTCTACCAGAAAACATGTTCAGTATAAATTCTATTTTGAAAATTTGTTGAGACATGTTATATGGTCTAGTATATGATCAGTTTTTATATGCATTCACCATATGTTTAAGAAAATGTGCTCTACATCTGATCAAAGCAATATATTATACACATTAATAGATCAGGAATACCAATTATACTTTTGAAAATTTCTTTATATTTACTGAATTATTTTGGCTTCTTGTTCTATCAATTAATGTATGTTTAAGTCTGCCAGTATAATTGAGGATTTAAAAATTTTTGTATATTTGTCAACATTTACTTACACTTGAGTTACTCTTCCCAGAAATTCATATTTTTATATATAAATTTAAAATTGTGATATATTTCTGATTTACTTTATTATATTATTATGGGGTTACCCTATTTATTTGAAACAGTTTATTTTTCAATTAAGTACAACTTTGATATCAATATAACAATACTAGCATTTTTTGTAAAATTTTGGCGGTTATATTATTTTTAAACTTTTTATATTTTTATGTTTTAGCTATGTCTTTTGCAAATAGTACATAAAACCTAAATTTTGTTTTTTAGTTTAATGTAATAATTTTGAATTAACTGGCGAGTAATCTAGTAATGAGTGATCTATATGGACTTGTATCTAAAATTCTTATTTTCTTCATTTTAATTATCCAGCATTTATTTTTTTATTTCTACTCAATCTCTCTCTCTCTCTCTCCCCCCCCTTAACTTTTTTGATTGTTTTCCCACTCATCCTACCTTTCTTTCTTCTACAAGTTTGGAATATTCGTATGGTGTTCTAATTTTCAGCAAGTCCCTGGGCAACATGAATGCTTGCCAAGGTCTAGAGTTAATCAATGTCTATCCTCCTCTTGAATAATACAATAACAATGCTTTAATTGCATCCATTGATTTCCATTTTATCATATATATTAACTCTATTACATATAAAAATTTATATGGTATTGCTATTATTGGTTTTTAAAACTTTTTAAAACTGTTTTCAATGTATACACAGGGTTTTTATTTTTTTTATTCTTCTTTACTATCCTGCATCTCAGACCTTTCTTCTATTTAAATATATATATAAAAAATCATCTGTAGTAAGCCCTTGGAAGTTTGGGGTTGCTTGTTTGGTCCATCCACCAAATTATTTCTAAAGAAAAATTAAATGTATCATTTATCTGAATATATCAATAATAAGAGTGACTGGTGCAATATTTGAACTATATTTCTGCAAACCTCTGAATCTAGTAGTAAATTATGGGGGTTGGCTTAATAAATGGTTTCATCTGTGATTGTGAAAATATAATCTATAAATTGTCCATAGTAACTTCATAGAGACACCTAACAATGTAATGCTGGAATTGCATTTTTTTTTTACATTGATAGGACATCAGGTAAGAAACTGGATTGATTTCCTGAATATCATCTCTAGGTTTGAAATTTCACTATTTGTATAGAAAAACTTAATAGAATTTATAGGATTTAATAACATATATTAAAATTTTAATAGAAACCCAAGCCAAACGCATAAATCTTGTATGCAATTTTATCCAACAGCAACAACCAGAAAAACGGGATTTCAGAACTTGTAATCTTTCTGAATTGTCATATAATCTGATCTTACTGTACTGGACTCTAGTTTCTAGAAGAGACAGTTAAATCAGCTTTAAAACACCTCGAGTAACATTGGCAGATCAGCCTCTCAATGTACTATGAGAAGGTGCAATGACAACAACGAAACAATGTAGTGGAGAATTTAAAGCACAGACTGAGACATAAAAGCAACCCTAGCGCCGAGCAGGTAAAAAGCAGCCATATCATAAGTAAAAGTATTTCTAAACAAGGTCTTTGTTTTTATAAACAATTATACACTATTTAATGAACTTTAAAGCAGGCCAAATCCATTTGTTGGCTTGATTTTTACTATATTAAAAGATACTTTTTAACAGTTTAGTATGTATTTACCTATTTAATTTGGGCTTTGGGATCATGTAGGAAATAAGGCATCATGCTTTTTGTTGTTATTTTAGGTTGATTTTTGCTGTTCCTGTTAAAAACCTTGGCTGCTTTGTGTTCACAAAGGCTTATGACAAAAAAAAAAAAAGTTTAGGTCAATGTGGTGAATATTGGCTTCTAATTTATGCAAGGTTTTTGACTGCCCTCATGACTTTCAGTTATACTGACTGTTAAATTCGGACTTAATTGATATGAGAATAAAATTAATTTTCATGAAGCTTTTGGCTTAAGTACTGCCATCCTAAACTAGATGCATTTACTGATCACAATTTGTCATCTAACATACTTTTTGTGTTTTAAGTGAGGTACAGCCATTTTCTTTTTCTTGTCATAAATGGCTACGATATAAAGTGCATTCTACTTTGGAGAGAATGGTTGAAGCTATCTCCATACATAAAGTACTTTGGCTGAAATCTACTCTATTCCTGAAATAGGCTTTCATTATTTATTGACTCACTACCCTATCATAATTTTTCTGAAGCACTTTTGATCTGTTTAATAAATATTGTGTTTTCATTTCGAAAGTATTTAGCATGCTGGAACACTTTCCACTCAAAAAAATTATCATAATGGCCCTTCAAAGAGGGTTTTGTTTGAACAACCAGTGATGAAACCTGCTCTCTGGACTCAGGCAAGTATCTGAGAACAAGTCATGGGTTGATGGTGAACATTGTCAAATTGGTTAAAATAACCAAGGTAATTAATATACACTAAAGGAAATGAGTGGTGGTAAATTTTAGAAAGACAAGAGCATTTACAGTCTGAAATTTAACCTTTGCCTTAACGTGTCAAGCTAAAGGTGTCAAAGCTATTTTTTATGTATCACCAGGAAGAGGAGGTTAATTTTAAAATTCTATTAATGATAGCTAGGTCCATGAAATTCAATAAGCCTCTGCTGAATGCATTAGCCTATGAATACTTTGATCTCTTGTTTTCTTAACCCAGTCCTGAGGTGGTAAACAAATTATTGATAAGAAAATGCACAGAATAGTATTTGCACATAATATGTATGCTAAATGTGTTTCATGATTTAACAAATTAAAAAAAAAAAAAACAACAACCCACTATCCCACAGTGATCAATTCAGGATTAACTCTTTTCTAGAACATCCTGGACCATGTATGAGTCCTTGAGGCCAGAAAGTCCTTTTCTGACTTTCAGTTCATATCCACACCTGGTGACTGAAGAGCTACCTTTTTGGAAAAGGTGGATATTTTAAAAACAGTTCACATTCAGCTAATCAATTTGTTCTGCTATTCAGTTACTCTTTTTTTTTGCTAAGTTTTTAATTTTTTAATTAAAATGTCCACTTTTTTTTTTTAAGTTTTGTTGTTTTTATCCTCACCCAAGGACATTTTTCCATTTTTTTGTTCAGATAAAGTGGGAGGGAGAGAGAGGAAAAGAGAGAAAGAGAAACATCGAGTGGCTGCCTCCCGCACAACCCGGGACAAACTGCAAAGAAGGCACGTGCCCTTTACGGGAACCGAACCTGGGTCTTTCTGGACCATAGGCCGACGCTCTAACTGCTGAGCCAAACCAGCCAGGGCAAAATGTCCACTTTTTTAGCCAACTTCTCTGAATACTTTATCTAAAGATTGACACCCCAGCACTTTATAGTATACTTTTTTATTTCTCAGGGCTCAGTGTTGTCTAATATTGTCATGTTCATTTATTTGTATTCTTTTGTATTTTCTTTCTTTTTTTTTTTTTTTTTATCCTCACCCGAGGACATTTTTCCATTTTTTGTACAGACAGAGTGGGAGGGAGAGAGAAGAAGAGAGAGAGAGGGAAACATCAATGTGAAAGGGACACACCGAGTGGCTGCCACCCGCACGACCAACCAGGGCCGGGGACAAACTGCAACCAAGGCACATGCCCTTAGCGGGAACCGAACCCGGGTCTCTCCGGACCGCAGGCGGACGCTCCAACCGCTGAGCCAAACCGGCCAGGGCTATACTTTTGTATTTTCTTTCCCCCTACATAGAGTGTAAGTTTGCTTATCTTATTCACCATTAGATTTCCAGAAGCATGTTGGCATAGAATAGGCACTAAATTGGTATTCATTAAATATATACATAAGCTTTTAAAATGTGTAATCACTCATACAGTAGAAAGCACATTTTCTCAAGGAAGGCATCTATTGCTATTCCTTTTCTTCCACATAATTTGTAACTCTTCTTATGAGTTTCTGACAGCAAAAAGAATGGCATTTATTCATTTATGTTTATAGGTAGTCAATCCTTATCCAGACTTACAGACCTGGTTAATTCTAGCAATTTGCTGTAAGGAGATAACACTTCTGCACTGTGTTTAAACAATGTCTTTGAGGAATAGTTAAGATTCTGCCAGTGAAGAGTTGGAAACTGTCTCTCCCAGAGTGGATAAATGGTGAGCAATCTGAATATTGAAAATATTTGGGGATGGAAGAATATTTGTTCATTAATATGGTAGTAGCAAAGATTTTTAAAAAGGGAAAAATTATTTTCATAAGTTGAAGCTTAGAAAACTGGAAACAAACTACTCACTATAAAGTGAAGCTAAATAAGTAACAGTGAATATAATTGGACATGTAATAAGTTTGTTAGAATGAATAAAAATTGAAGTATTTTTTTAAAAATACATTATTCCATTTCCAAGAAGATTTACCAACATAAATTATTATCAAGACCCATTTATTGATTTAATTCTTCCATTAACAATTTAATTCATATAAATTCTAGATGGTTTGTAAGAAATTATTAACAGATTTACACTACAGTAATAAAATATTAAGAAATGGTTGATTTTGAGTTAAATGATTTTTGGATTTGATAGGCTAGTAGTAAAAATGTTATTACCTTGCTAGTAAAATAAATGGCTTTAGAGAAGATAAACCAATTAAATGGGAGTTTACTGACATTTTAGAAAGTCATTAAAATTATTTCATGACAATAATAAATCATTATTTTCTGTAGACTATAGTACTTGAGATGAACTGCTATGATGGGTTTGGGTTGGTAGTATTTTATTTTTATTTATTTTTTTTCACTGAAACAAAAATTTATTGTTTTGTTAATTATTATTTTTTTTTATTAATTCATTTTTGTTACATGTTGGTAGTATTTTAAAATGACAAGTCATCTGTCATAAAAATCCTCTGGAGTTTAACAAATAGAATATTTTGTTAATAAACTCATGTAATTGTATTTAAAAGATTAATGGGGGAAATAATTTTACTCAAGGGAAAGAATTCTTAGGTTCCTAAAATTCTGTCCTTGGGGTGATAGTGAGTGATTTTTTACAGATTCTACCATAATTATTAAAAGTGGGCCAGTTATAAAGAGTGATTGTCTTATGAATTAACCATTACTTATCAGTTAGTTTACAGAGAATGTCAGTTTCAGAAAAATAAAGAGACAGTAATTTGTTTAAAAGACTCCAACCAACATTTACAGAAATAGCCAAAGGCTGTTAATCTCTGCATTGTCGAATGTCTTGCATATTTTATTACTTCCTCAAGAGATTGGACTCATTTAGAAATAAGGTCACTTTTAAAATATTATCTCTAAACAAGTATCTTACTGTGAACTCTTATAATTATGATTAGTGCACTTTTTGCCATGTTAGTCACCTGGGAAAAATAAAATTGAAATAGTGAAAATCACAGTATTCTTGTTACAGAAATAGGAATGGCATAAAGTGCTATAACAAAAGTTACAGTAGTAAGTAATAGCTACACAAGTAGTAAGGCAGTATAACATCAGTTCTAACTTGTTTAGTGCCTTCTATTAGACGGGTTCTTTCATACATAATCTCTAGCTCTCAGAACAATCTTGCAAAATAAGTAAGATTATTCACATTATTGGAGTAGAAATTCCAAAGTGATTTAATATCTGGTCTTTTGTCTCACAGTTAATGTGGCAGAGCTAGAATTGTGATTCAGGTCTTTCTCTACTATAAACAGTGTGCTCTTAAATATTAAAGTATATTTAATGGCTATGAACCATTAAATTAAAAAAATGTTTAATCTATAAAATTTCATTAATATATATCTCATAAGATATTTATAATAATGAAATAAGACACATGCATATAAAGTGCTGAGCACAGTGTCTTCCCATAGAAAGTGCTGAATAAATGTTATCTTTATTATTAATCTAATTATGATAATTTTTATATTTGATTTGGAAGCAAATCAGCTACTCAGGTTTTATTTATTATTATTATCTTTAATCTCTCAATAAGTAGTTTTATTAGTGCTATTTACAGTCATTTAATAAATTTTATAAGTATTTGAGAATTTTCACTTAAGGGTTAAATGTATTTGCTTAGTCCACATTAATTTTTTATGCTAATTTTATTTTTAAAAATATAAAATACATCCAAATGATTTCTTTTTTTTGTTTTTTTTTGTTTTTTTTTTTTATCCTCTCCCAAGGACTCTTTTCCATTTTTTGTTCAGGTAGAGTGGGAGGGAGAGAGAGGAACAGAGAGAGAGAGAGAAACATCGATGTGAAAGGAACACATCGAGTGGCTGCCACCCGCACGACCAACCAGGGCCGGGGACAAACTGCAACCGAGCTACGTGCCCTTAGCGGGAACCGAACCCGGGTCTCTCCGGACCGCAGGCCGACGCTCTAACCGCTGAGCCAAACCGGCCAGGGCCCAAATGATTTCAAATCCTTACCCTATTCCTCAACCTTGTTTCTTTCCCAGAGGAATCAATATTATACGTTAAGCTACTTCATTCTTTTCATTTTTTTATTTTATTAAAAAAATGTTTTTTCTTATTTATTTATTTATTTATTTTTTTAATTTAATTTAATTTTATTATTTTATTTTTTTATCCTCACCCGAGGACATTTTTCCATTTTTTGTTCAGGTAGAGTAGGAGGGAGAGAGAGAGAAACATCGATGTGAAGGAACACATCGAGTGGCTGCCACCCGCACGACCAACCAGGGCCGGGGACAAACTGCAACCGAGGTATGTGCCCTTAGCGGGAACTGAACCCGGGTCTCTCCAGACTGCAGGCCGACACTCTAACCGCTGAACCAAACCGGCCAGGGCTATTTATTTATTTTATTAATTTATTTTTATTACAGATGTTTCTCCTTTTTTCTTCTTCTTCGAGGACTCCGCTGATGCGAATGTTATTATGTTTCCAGTTGTCCCACAGTTCTCTTAAGCTGTCTTCCTGTTTTTCAATTGTTTTTTCCTTTTTGTTTTCTGATTGGTTGATTTTTTTCTACCCTGTCTTTTAATTCATTGATCCAGTCCCTCAGCTTCCTCTACTCTGCTGGTTATTCCTTGCAATGTGTTCTTAATTTCTGCTATGTCATTCTTCGTTTCCACTTGATTGGTTTTCAGTGTTTCTATATCTTTACTCATGGTGTTGATGTCCTTACTCATGCTGGTGAGCAAGATCATGGCTCTGAACTTTACCTCTGATAACTTGCTTAACTGCATTTCATTTATTTAATCTTTGATAGAGTTCTTTTGTTCTTTCATTTGGAATTTGTTTCTTTGTTTCACCATGTTGGCTATCTCAGTGGGTTTTGGAGCCTGCCAAATTTTCCCTGTGGGTGTTGGTGTTCTGCTGTTTGTGGCTCCCTCTACTGTGTTTAGATGAGCAAGGAGGACCCACATTAAACACCACTGTCAAGTCTTACTTTCCTGGGTAGATTTGTAAGTCCAGGAATGGTTCAGTTATCCTCTAGCTTTTTGCCTAGACGCTATCAGTGGAGGTTACTTGAAGAGCCTTGGTTTCTCAGTTGAATGAAAAACTCCCTCAGGTATTCAGCATAAGAGGATTTCCTGAGGGTGGGGCAGACGCTGGCTGTTAATGAGCCTCAATTTGCATTTCTTTGGCCCACCTGGGTGGGGTTGAGTCTTTGAGGGAGGGGCCACCACCTCTCCCCAGAGCCCTGGGAAGGAGTAAGATGGCCACCATCCTGCGTGGCCGCAACTCAGAAAGCTCTGAGTGCCCTCCAAATCCCGAGTGTCTCCACACAGTTCCAGTCCAGTTCACCCTCCCTGTGCCAGAGCCCAAGGTGAGAGGCTGTGGCTAATTTAGCCTCTGTCCTGGCACTCTGCGCTGTGGAGCCAGCTTGGGAGTTTAACCCTGAGGGCGCTGCTCACAGCTAAGGCTGCTGCTGTCCGTGGGCTCCCAGTCCCTGGTGCCTCCACAATCCTACCAGGATTGATTCAGTGTCCCTTGTTATATGATCCTCGCAAGTTGCTTTTTCCCGACAATTTGTCTTTATTATAGTTGTAATTCCAGTTTGCTCCTAGGAGATGGTCTATGTAGCTTCCATTCACTCTGCCACCATTTTGGAATCCCCTACTCAGATTTTAAATCTATTTTTATCTAATGGTTGTGCTGAACCATATTACTAATTTCTTTTAAATTAAAATGTGCCTAAATATAAAGGAAAAATACTAGTATATCAATGCTATATTTTAAATTGTTTTCTCAGTTTATAGTTTCATAAAATATATTGGATGTTAATATATCTTATAGTTTTCAATTAAATGTGGTTTATAGAAATTACTATGTGGCCATAAGAACACATGATATTCAGGAAATAATAAACAGTTCAGGTGGAAGAGAACAGGGAAACATAAAGATGATCCTTATCATTCCATATTCTTTTCCCAGTAGCTTTTGGTCGCTACTGACACTACCCATATCACATGCTTTCTTTCTCCCATTGTTACAAATTTATCAAAATAGCACTTGTTAAGTGCAGCATAAGATGTTGGGTGATGAGCCTCTATCCAACAACAAACCACAAGGCAAATTGAAATAGACTTTATAACTCACAGGTCTTGGAGGAAATACCAGGTTACCCTTGAGGGGCCACATGGGGAGATTAAGGCAGAGTACAGACAGAGAGAGAGATAGGACCTGGGGCACCATGCTTTTGTTAGGGTCCATAGGTGGAATGCCTTGAGTTTCCCAGGCTAAGGTGGATTGGTCAATTTAAATCAAAAGAGGGGAGGTTTGCTATGTTTCGTGATAGTCTTATCTAAGGGCAGGATAAGATGAAAGCCCATGGGAGGCGGGAGAGGTTGTTGATGACAAGAGTGGTTGGAAAACTATATCAGGAACTTACATTTGCTTGTGACTCTTCAGGTTGCCATATGGGCATGTTCTTGCATGAGGGGCTAGTGTCCCATTCAAGTTACTGCAGGCCACTTGGCCAAACAAAATGGATAATGAGGCAACATCACCAGGGAGTAGCTTAGCTAAACTCTCCACACCCATGCATTATTTATGTTTTTCTACAAGTGCATTTTTAAGATTACATAAATGGTCTTTGCTTATATAAAATAAATTAGAGTTTATAAAATAGAGAAATGAGTAGATGGTTTTGAACTACTCAATAAGATTTAATTCACAAAGATTTATTTAAGGTCTTTTAGAAACCGTGAGCACAAGTTCACTTAAATGATATTTCAATTTATAATGGTTTAATTAACACTGAACCATCAATCAAAATGAGGCATAGTTATGTAAGCAAAATGGAAAAATAAAACTAAAATACTTTAATAGATTTTCTAGAAGAGTCCACGGTGCCATGTGCAATGCAAATAGCAGTGTAATTGGACTTGAGTTACTTTTGACATCAGCTCTGTTAATAATTAATTGCTTCTAACAGAAAATTTTTTTAACTTCAGCTTCCTTATCTGAACCATGAAGTAGCTGAATTAAAAATGTGGTTACAAAACTATTAAAAATCCATAATATGCTCTTCAGAAATATTCAGACACCTGCCACAAGTGAGATTTTTGGATTTCCAACCATTCTTGTCAAATCCATACAATGCAATTCTGCTCTCATCTGATCTGTTGCGAATCCCAGAATATTTTTTTTCATAAGGAAAAGCTTACACTACTCATAGTTTTGAAAAACAACTTGATTTCTAAGGTCATTTGTGACATTGTTCTATTTTCCATTACCCAAATGGGGAGATTGACACTAAAGTCATATTAACTTTGAGAAAGCGTTTTCAGAAAATAATTTATTAAGAAAATAAATGTTATGCAACTGTTTTCAAAGTAGTTGTGAACATTTGAGGATTTTGAGGACCAAAAAATATTGTGCCCTTTTACAGTTTTCCCTGTATACATGTCGTCTGCTTTTTGTTTGTTTGTTTAAAAAAGTAGTCCATATGTCTTAGCGATTCATAGTAAAATATTTACCCATGAAAAGGTGTTATATTTAGCATTTGCTTCAAAATAGTTAAGGATATAGCTAAATGAGTTGGGTTATAGATAAAACCATATGGCTCTGGAGTTGATAACTGTTAACACTAAATAATGAGCAATGGAGTTTCACTATAATATTATTGTAACATTTGCATATTTTTTATTTTCCTATAGAAATATATATTTTTAAGATTCTACTTGAAAATAATTTAGTTTATTTATTACATGATATTTTATTTTATAGTCAAGAGCAATTACTGATTCACTTAGGTTTCAGTGAACAGACCTGTTCCAAGAGATTTTACTGTCTTAGATGGTATTTCTTTTTCTTCAGCTAAGTTACATTGCACCTTTTATTTTCACTATCAATTCACAGATGTGGACAAAAAGAAATTTTAGATAAGTCATTAAAATCACCTCTACTCATCCTCCACCCAGTCACATTTTTAAGTTAATTTAACAATTGACAATTATATTATTAGTTTAGTTATAGACATCTATACATTTTTTAAAACAGTTTTAATAATGTAAAATGACTCCTGGTAGACCATTAGACCTTGCTGTAATATTTTCAGGCACTTAGAATGACTATATAGTACACTTCCCACTCCTACTGAAAACACGAATTTTAGTTTTATTATGGTTCTGGTCTAGAATGTGATGTTCCCTCTTGTACAGTTACTAAATCAGTCTTCTGTCAATTCAGAAATCTGGGAAATTGAAACCATTTTGCCTTTACTCTTAAACATTGCTTCATTTCCTTTTCATTTTGAAACTGCTCTATTATGTGTCACTGTCTAATAGATGGCCAGATGGTGCTATTCAAAATCTTCCGTTTATCCTAAAATCAAACTCCAGTGAAAAATGAAGTTTAGAAAATTTTACACTACTGAAAGTTATGTTTTAATAACTGACTGTTGTTTCATTTACATCAGAGACGGTTATAAATTATCTTCTTTATTTTAAAGTAATTAAGGAAAATCCTCTTTACTTAATGCATCTTCCCTGTAAATTGAAGCTAATATGCAATAATACATCCTTATTTATTTTAAGAAAGTAATGTATTTAATCCATTAAATGTAAATGATCTTTTGACATTCGTGCTATATAATTTGTAGATTGAAATATTCATTAGTATAGAATTTATAATGTTTTAATATATCTGTACTGAGTTTGGGAAATATTATATTTGAAAAATTGGACACAAGATATTCAACACTATGTTATATACCACTATTACACTGATGTGTCTACTCCAGCTCACATCTACGGTTTTATAGTTCCCTCATGACCAGGTAACAGAAAAGGGAAAATGCTAAACTTGGTTCATGGATGGACCAAATAGGTACATAATTCAAGTCCTAGCTGTTTGAATGCATTGCTGCTATACTACAGTTCTTAAGGTTGACCTTGAAAGAAAGTGGTGAGAAAAAATCTGCCTAATGGACAGAGATTGTAGGAGTGCTCTTAGTCACCCAAATTATATGAAAATAAAAGTGGCCTGGCCTGACCAGTATGGCTCAGTGGACTGAGCGTTGGCCCATGGACTGAGAGATCCTGGTTTTTTCCCTATCCGGGCACATGCCTGGGTTGCCAGCGAGATCCCCAGTAGAGGGCATGCAGGAGGCAGCTGACTGATGTTTCTTCCTCACAACTATGTTTCTCTCTCTCTCTCTTCATCTCTCTCTAAAAAAATCTATCATCTATCTATCTATCTATCATCTATCTATCTATCTATCTATCTATCTATCTATCTATCTATCTATTTTAAAGTGGCTTGGGATTAGAATTTATATTTCATGGATGTTGGCAAATAGGTTGATTGGCTGTTCTCGGACCTAAAAGGAGAAAGATTTAAAAATCAGAGACAAGATAGTCTGGGTAAAGCTCATGTATCACATGCCTACTAGATTGCATTCTCCCTAACAGTAACTCAACAATCAAATAGAATGACTTGGCTAGTAGACCTCTGCCTGTCCCTGCCATTAGCCACTCATATTCTGTCACAATGGGCTCAGAGACAGATTAGCCATAGTGGCAGACAACGGCCCTACCATAATGAGATCTCACTCAGCAAGGCTGGTTAAACTTTGGTCCCAGCGGCTGCAGCGCTGAGCCAGCCGGGCCCACCCTCGGGCTCTCAGCACCTCCACTCAGCTCTGAGCCCGCTGCACTGCCTGCGCTGCGCGTTACCATGACGGAATTCGCCATCTCCTTCAGCAAGGACTTCCTTGCCGGAGGCGTCGCTGCTGCCATCTCCAAAACGACCGTGGCCCCGATTGAGCGGGTCAAGCTGCTGCTGCAGGTGCAACATGCCAATAAGCAGATCGCAGTGAACAAGCAGTACAAGGGCATGGTGGACTGCTTCGTGCGCATCCCCAAGGAGCAGGGAGTGCTGTCCTTCTGGAGAGGCAACATGGCCAATATCATCTACTACTTCCCTACGCAAGCCCTCAACTTTGCCTTCAAAGACAAGTACAAGCAGGCTTTCCTGGGGGGCGTGGACAGGCACACGCAGTTCTGGAGATATTTTGCTGGCAACCTGGCTTCTGGTGGGGTGGCGGGGGCCACCTCCCTCTGCTTTGTCTACCCCCTGGATTTCGCCAGAACCCGTCTGGCGGCCGATGTGGGAAAATCAGGCACCCAGCGGGAGTTCAAAGGCCTAGGACACTGCCTGGTGAAGATCACCAAGTCGGACGGTATCCGGGGCCTATACCGGGGCTTCCCGATCTCCGTGCAGAGCATCTTCCTCTACCGGGCTACCTACTTCGGCCTGTACGACACGGCGAAAGGCATGCTCCCTGATCCCAAGAACACCCACATTGTGGTGAGCTGGCTGATCGCCCAGAGCGTGACAGCGGTGGCGGGCCTGGTCTCCTACCCATTTGACACCATAAGGCGGCGGATGATGATGCAGTCCGGGCGCAAAGGAGCCGACATCCTGTACAGGGGAGCCATCCACTGCTGGCAGAAGATCTTCAAGGACGAGGGGTACAAGGCCTTCTATAAGGGCGCTTTGTGCAATGTCCTCAGGGGCATGGGTGGGGGCTTCGTGCTGGTGCTTTACGATGAGCTGAAGAAAGTCATCTAGGCGCATCCCCTCTTCTAGATGCAGGGACCTGGAGAGTTGCACCGAATACTTCACTGCTATGGACCATTGGGCTTCCAGAAAGTTTTATCTCTTCGACTAGCCTCTGCCAACACACATCATGTGTAGATGTCTAGGGAGGGCTCTAGAACGGATTCATTGTGATCACAACTGGCATCTTGATTCCAAGCATTGATTACGGGGGGGAGGGGATTCCTGATGTCTTGGCGTTCCACAGACAGGACAACTCCTTTACACAGACCTAGAGCCCATGTGTTTGTGGGACTGAGCTGCAGTTAAGCATTTATTTAAAGAAAGTCATGTCTCCCACTTGTACTCAATCACTGTTCTCTTTTGCACATCCGACTACTTGTGATAACCTTTCTATGTTGGACATTCTGCTTCAAACAATAAAAACAGGACAGAAGAAAAACTATTTAAATTACTTATGCTACTAAATGTTCCACATACCAGCAATGGAGACCAAAGCCGAGACTGTCATTCATCATGATCCCCCAACGAATCTCAGGAATTGGTCACATTGAACCACTTTCACTCTGGAAGAGATAACATTTCAGCTTGATAATCAACACGTTACTAGTATAGACTTGCCTTTCCGTCCCATAGGGCCTCAGTCAGACCACTATTGCAGGGCTTATCGAGTACTTGATTAATCAGTATAGGATATTGTTTAACATCGTGTCAAACAAAGGACCCCTTTAGAACAAAGGACAAGCAACTGTGGGTGTATGATGATTGACTACACTTGTTTTATTACATATAACATCATCAGGAAGTTTCTGGGGAGACTGAGTAATGAAACACTCTTAAAAGGCACAGCTAAGGTCTTTGCTTACAAATGATACCCTGAAAGGATGTAATGACATCTTCTAGGACACAGTATACACACTAAATTAATGATTCTATACCATACATTAATTTTGTGTCCTGTGATATTGGATAGATGGGCACAGGAAACAAGGGATAAAAGTTGCAGTTGTCCCATTTAGCATTGCTCACAGTGACTCATGTGCTTTCCATCACTGTAATTCTAGGATCTAATGTGCATATACATACTGGTTTCTAGGGAGAGAGTCTTTGTATCTGGGGACACAGAAAGAATCTCATACATTTTAAGCTATAGTTGCCAACTAATGACCAAGAAATGACTCCAAGGGATGGAGTAATTCAGTTGAGAAAGTGAAAGGGAAAGTACGATAGGTGAATGTGTAAACTCCAGAGCATAATATATGTTTTTCTTAGAAGATCATTAGAAGACAATTACAAAGAACCAAATTACCATAAATAAAATGTAAAATAACATGGTATGAAAAAAAATGCTTTTTTTAAAATGGATTTCCAGATGTAAAAAACAAACAAACAAACAAAAAAAAACACACTATTTTTAAAAATATGTTCTTATTGATTTTTCTTTTTTAGAGAGAAAGGAAGGGAGAGGGAGATAGAAATATGGATGTGAGAAACGTCAAACAGCTGCCTCCTGCATGACCCCTACCGGGGATTAAGCCCTCAACCCTCACATGTGCCCTGAACAGGAATCAAACCAGTGACCTCTTGGTTCATGGGATGATGCTCAATCTACTGAGCTACACTGACAGGGGGAAAAACTATTTTATAAGTGATAGCATTGACTGTAATTATCCAATATCCAATCCTTAACATACTTGACTTAAAAAAAATCTTATTATGTTAGCCCAGCCACTGTGGCTCAGTAGATTGAGCATTGTCTCGTGGCCTGAGAGGTCCCAGTTTGATTCCTGGTCAGAGCACATGCCCAGATTGTGGACTCAGTCCCCAGTGAGGGGCATGCAGGAGGCCGCTGACTGATGTTTCTCACTCACATCGATATTTCTCACTCACATCTATGTTTCTATCTCTCTCTCTAAAAAATGAATACAAACATATTTTAAAGAATAATAATAAATGAAAAAGATATAATTATGCTTTATTCTGTGCAATGTATGAATGAATCAAGTGATATATTACTCATTATATGGTGACTGTTCTTCATGACTTAAGGCATTAAATAGAATACTTATCTCCAAATGTAATCTTTCTTTAAAAGACACTAGGAATTGTAACTCAAACTATAGTCTGTGAATCAGCATTATCAACATAATCCATAGCTTGAAGAAATGCAAAATCCCCACCCTAGACCTTTGAAAATAGAATCTGCGTTTTAGCAAGATCTTTCTAGATGATTATATACACATTGAAGTTTGAAGAGCACTGCATCAAGAAGTATTAATTCTAGAGTTTTTCTATCAGAAGAAAACATTTATAATTTTACTTGAATAAATTTGGTTTTTGTATTTTTATTGATTTTTAGAGAGGGAGAAATACATTGATCTGAGAGCAAAACATCGATTAGCTGCCTCCTGTATGCCCCTTACACTGGGGATCGAGCCTGCAACCCAGGCATGTGCCCTGACCAGGAATTGAACCAGCAGCCTTTCAGTGCTCAGGACAATGCCATGCCCAACCAACCGAGTCACACTGGCCAGGGCTTGAATGAAATTTTACATGAATGGAATGAGAGCTTTCCATGGTGAAACTCCAGGTTGATCTCAAGCTAGGACACCTGGACATGCTACTTATTTCTTGAAAATCTAGTAGAAACATTACTTCAATGGGAAGGTCTTCACTTTTCCCTAAACAAACTGAGAGCTCTTTTCCCTCTCTATGCATATTTATTTATAAAGACCATATATTTTTCTTATCACAAAACACAGCAGAAACAATTGGTCTGTCTTCCCTGCGTAATGGTAACTTCTTCCCATCCCATAATACTGGATGTTGGATTTGTATGTTTGTAGCAGTAGCAGTCATAATCCTAATTTTTGACCCTTTGTTTGGCCACAGTGAACTGTTCCAGTGGTAATCATCCACTCAAATAGAGTCACAGGATCTCTGGTGATTTTGGAAGTTAGGAAGAATGTGAGTACCTGGAGTATCACATAATGAACAGGGAACTGTTCATAGTAGCATACAGTTTTCTTGGAAACAGAAGTCATTTTGCAATAGGAGATTGAGACTACAATAGATACTCACAAACAGAAGCAGGAATGAAAGAAATTGAGACGGATTTTGAGTTTCCTAATATTAATCTAGGCCTTAGTTCTATTCTAAGGTTTCTGTGCTTGTCCTGTACTTTATGGAGACTCTCATTATGCTGACAATTTTTGTCTTTTTTGTTCTTGAGCTAGTACAAACTGGGTTTCTTTCTTTTTTTTTGGTACATGCCCCTAGTGGGAACCGAACCTGGGACTCTCTGGTCCGCAGGCCAATGTTCCAACAGCTGAGCCAAACTGGCCAGGGCCTAACTGGGTTTCTAATATTTATAACCACAACATTGTAATATACTGTAAAACACTATAAGATTTGTGAAGGCAGAAGTCTTTCATGTCTTGCTCAGTGTTCTAATCACAATATCTAGAACAGTTCCCGGACAAATTCGGCTCTCAAATTCTTTTTTGAGGGTTAGGAAAAGTAGCATAAATTTATAGTCAATCATCTTCTAGTCGACCATATAAACTTTAAATTTAGCCATGCTTGTTCTTAAATTCTCTGCACAATAGCTCCCGTGTGAATTTCTCACTGAAGATTTCTTCTCCTGGGCTCGCAGCCTTTTGCCATCCTGATGGATTTATACTCTTTCCCTGCTCTCCTCATCATTCAATTCCCTTTTTACCTTTATCTATTAACTATATGTTTAATGAATTAGATAATATCCCATATCTGTACTGTTTACCATTACTGTTTTATGTGATTATAAAAATATGACTAATTTTAATTCTCTAAATTAATTCTTCTCTGAAATAACCCTCAATAGTATGATATTTATATTTCCAACACTTCTGTTGCTTGCTGAGGTGTCAGTCCAGCACCTTTCTTCTGCGTTGGCAAATGGACCTCTGTTTCCTGGGGGAAATCGATTTGGTCTGACTTGGGTTGTAATGACACTGCTCTCTCTCTCAGCCAGTATTGGACGCATTATCCATGGGTTGGATAATTCGAGCATCCATTCTACTTTAGACACGGCAATAAGTTCAAAAATGGGTAAAGGTCTTTCATTGGGCCCACCAAGCCTCCCTGATAGTTTTTCTGTAAAAATAAGGGAGATTCTTTTTTTCACAGGATACAAGTTAATGTCTAACACATGCATATCTTGGTCCAAAATTTGGAACAATAGAAGGCTGTGACATTACTAAAGGCCCTTGCTCCTCGTGTGACTGAGACCAGGGTAACAGTTAATTGTGCCTTAGCGTAGTTTGCATAGAACTTTGTCATCAGAAACAGTTCTAAAAAATACACACATACTACACCTCTGCCAACACACACTATTCCATTGCTAGTTCAAAGTGTATGGCAGAATTTCTCAGAGAACACAATCTTTTATTTAACAAAACAACTTGGAAAGAGATTTGGTTGTGAAAATATAGTTTTTTTTGGATATAATTAGGTTGTTATAAAAATGACAATAATAGCTTAGTTCTTTTGAAATTTAGAATTTCTAATTTTGGGCCGCGTACCTACAGAGGAGGTAGTAGGAGTGCAGTGGTAGACGGGAATTGAGTGAAGACGAGAGCAGGGAAAGAGTGTAAGTCCATCAGGATGGCAAAAGGCTGTGAGCCCAGGAGAGGAAATCTTCAGTGAGAAAGTCACAAGGGAGCTCTTGTGAAGAGCTTTTAAGTGCAAGTGTGGCTACATTTTAAGTTTATATGGTATACTAGAAGATTTACTGTAAAGTACTGCTACTTCTCCTGACCCTCAAAAAAGAAATTCTATGCAAATAGCAAGTAAAAATATATTGGAAACAATACAAGTGTTCAGTAATGTGATTTGTTTAAAAAATTATTTAAATATAATTTTTCTATATGCAAAACAGTAACCAGTTAGAAAATATAAAGAAAAATTAAAATATTTGATAGTGGCACAAAATTAAATACCAAGGAATACAGTTAACAAGAAATTTTCAGGAACTATATGGACAAAACTTTAAAACTATATCAAGGAACAAAAGGGGAGGTCTGGCTAAATAGAATAAAATGTCTTCTTTTTTTATAGAGATAATTGTCAAAAAGTGAAAATTCTCTTGCCTTAAACTATGAAAACATCATTTAGAAATTTACAAAGTGTTAATATATCACCTAGAAGAACAAACATGCAGAAACTGAAATAGCTAGTGGTAAATTCTAGCATGTTAAAGGCAATATATATATATATATTTTTTCTTACCTTAGAAAGAATATGGAGTTGACAAATTGTGTGTTAAGCATAGTACATTGGAAAATGTATCTGATATCAATGAGAATTTAACCGATGACAAAGGTGACATTTCAAATTAGTGGTAAAAGACGGACTGTTTTATAAATGGTTTGGGATAACAAATCTTTTTGAAGAAGGCCTTGAAGAAGGAAAGACAAATGAGAGGAGAAAAAAAAAGGAAGGAAGCTGCAGAAAATATGTAATTTAATATATAAATTGACATATAAATATAAAAAGTATATGTAAAAGCAAAGTTACAAGTAAGTAACCATAAGGAAAAGAATTGAGGATATTAACAAACACATGATGACAAAAAGTTAATTTCCATAATAAGCAAAGTTTTATTATAATAAAGAAATGATATAGCCCTGGCCAGTGTGGTTCAATGGTTAGAGCATTGGCCTTCAGCCCAAAGGATAACGGGTTTGACTCCCAGATAAAGGCACATAGGAACTATTGTGAAGAGCTTTTAAGTACAAGTGTAATTGAACCTGGGTTGCAGGTTCAATCCCCAACTCTCTCCATCACCCCCTTCCTCCCTTCTACTCTCTCTAAAAATCAATTTAAAAAAATATGTTCAGGAGAGGATAAAAAATAAACAAATGATATAACTACTAGAAAAAGGAACAAAGAACAGGAATAAGTTCAGAGGGAAGTAGGGGTGGCAGGAAGAGAGTAACCAAAGAACTTATTTGCATATATGCATAACCCAAGGACACAGACAATGGTGCTGTGGAGGCCGGGTTGGGTGCGAGTGGGGTGAAGGGGGTCAGTGGGGGAAAGATGGGAAATCTGTAATACTTTAAAAAATATACATTTTTTTAAAATTATTTATCCTCACCCGAGGACATTTTTTTCCATTTTTTGCACAGATCGAGTGGGAGGGAGAGAGAGGAAGAGAGAGAGAGAGAGAAACATCGATGTGAAAGGGACACATCGAGTGGCTGCCACCCGCACGACCAACCAGGGCCGGGGACAAACTGCAACCGAGGTACATGCCCTTAGCGGGAACCGAACCCAGGTCTCTCCGGACCGCAGGCCAATGCTCTAACGGCTGAGCCAAACCGGCCAGGGCATTTTATTTTTATTTATTTATTTTTTTAAAGAATAGAAATAAGGAGAAAGAAAAAAAAGCTTGGCTTTTTAATTTTTCAACATGGCTGTTTCTCACTGGACTGGGTTTCTGCCCAGGCTCCCATTTGACCAGATGTCCGCATCCCCAGTGCCACCAAGCCCTGCTGCTGGGGTGCTGATTTCCAACCCAGAGCTGTTCCATGGGTGGGGGATGGGGTGAGTCCTCTTTGCTGCAGGTGGGGAGCTTTCCCAGGCACTCTAGCTAGCCCCGTCCAAGTTCTTTCAGTGAATACCCCACCCCTCAGGCTCTCTGCTGTGTGATCTGCTCAGACCCCTCCGCAGGTGTGCCATTCTGCTCTGTGACCTCTCCAGCTCCCACAGTTGGGGCCAGCTTTCCAGGCTGCTGCCACAATCATGCACTGGCTTTTGGTCTGGAATAATGCTGAGTCGTCCTGATGGGCTGCACCACCTCTGATTCAGCCAATGCTACATAGGCTCCCCTTCCCTTCTCTGTTCCTCTGGTTTGGGGATCTGCGTAGGGCTGAGTTCACCCGCTCGCAGCGGCAGGTGCCGCACTGACACCCTCCCTCTGTCTTCCCAGCCGCAAGTTCGCTCAGCTACCTCCTGTCCTCCCTTGTCTCCTCTCTGCACTCCCCATTTCCAGTCTTTTTCAAAAGCATCAGATCGGTCTTGTGCTTAGAGCAAGTGGACGAAACTTCCTCAGGCTTCAGTCATCTTGTTCCCCTCTATACAACTTTATTAAAGATTACATTTAGAAAAAGTCACTAGTGTCATAAGAATAAATATTAATAAAGTATTTATAGAATGTACCGCTTTTCTAATAAAAATGTACCTTCACATAAAATGAATAGGGCCCTTGTTGGTTTGGCTCAGCGGTTAGTGTCCGCCAGCAGACCAAGAGTCCCGGGTTCAGTTCCCGCTAAGGCACCTACGTAACTCGTACCTCGGTTGCAGTTTGTTCCCAACGGTTGGGGATCATGTGGGTGGCAACCAATCAATGTGCCTCTCTCACATCATGTTTCTCTCTCTCTCTCTTCCTCCTTTTCTCCCTCCCGTATTTCAACATAAAAATGCAAAAATGTCCTCGAGTGAGGGCTAAAAAAAATGAATAGGAAAAAAATTGATTTTGTGATCTGATCTAAAACCTTCAGCAAGCAAATAAATTGTTGTTAAAATTAGAGATATCTCCAATAAATCCAGAGCCATTTAAAGGAGTACCACAAGACGCAGGATAAACGACTGATGTATGGCCCTGGCTGGTTTGGCTTAGAATTTAGAGCTTTGGCCCATGGACCAATGAGTTGTGTGTTGGATTCCCCGCAAGGGCATATATTGGTTGTTGGTTCATCCTGTCCCTGGTCCAGTCATGCAGAAGGCAACCAATTGATGTGGCTCTATTACATAGATGTTTCTCTCTGTCTCTTTCCCTCCCTCCCACTCTATCTGGTGATAAATAGAAAAATATCTTTTGGGTGAGGAATAAAATAAAAAAATAAAAAGATCAATATTTGAAAACCAAAAGCTCTCTTAAAAAACAGCAATAATTAATTCTAAAATGTAAACAAAATATATAAATCCCTTTAAAATTGCAACAAATCTATAAAATATGCATAAGCTAAATCAGAAATAGTCAAAACATATTTAAAAATTATAAAAAAGAAACTAAAGACACTGAAAGAAAAAATAGAAACGTCTTATATTCATGGATTTATTTTAAATTTTTTTATTTATTTTTTTGTTACAGATATTTCACCTTGATTACCCCATTAGCACCCCCCTCCCCACCCACCCCCGCCCCGTCCCTGGCTTAGTTGTCCATGTCCATTGGTCATGCATACATGCATATAAGTTCTGTGGTTTATCTCTTCCCACCCCCCACCCCCTCTTCTGAGGGATGTCAGTCTGTGCCCTACTTCCATGTTTCTGGGTCTACCGTATTCCTCAGACTGTTATGTTCATTATATTCCGTATATAAGTGAGATCATGTGGTATTTGTCTTTTTCTGCTTGGCTTATTTCACTTAGGATAATACTTTCCAGGTCCCTCCATGTCCTCTCAAAGGATAAGAGATCTTTCTTTCTTACTGCTGCATAGTACTCCATTGTGTATATGTACCACTGCTTTTTTATCCATTCGTCTACTGATGGACACTTAGGCTGTTTCCAGATCTTAGCTATTGTAAATAGTGCTGCTACAAACATGGGGGTACATATATTCTTCCTGATTGGTGTTTCAGGCTTCTTAGGGTATATTCCTAGAAGTGGGATCACTGGGTCAAATGGAAGTTCAATTTTTAATTTTTTGACGTAACACCATATTGTTTTCCACAGCGGCTGCACCAGTCTGCATTACCACCAGCAGTGTATTAGAGTCCTCTTTTCTCCACACCCTCGCCAACACTTGTTGTTTGATGATTTGTTGATGGTGGCCATTCTGACAGGTGTGAGGTGATACCTCATAGTTGTTTTAATTTGCATCTCCCTGATGATTAGTGATGTTGAGCATTTCTTCATATGTCTCTTGGCCATTTGTATGTCTTGTTTGGAGAGGTGTCTATTCAGCTCCTCTGCCCATTTTTTAATTGGGTTCTTTGTGTTCCTTTTTTGAGTTGTATGAGCACTCTATATATATTGGAAATTAACCCCTTATCTGATACATCATTGGCAATGATGTTCTCCCATACAGTGGGTTGCCTTTCCATTTTGATGATTGTTTCTTTTGCTGTGCAGAAGCTTTTGAGTTTGATGTACTCCCATGTGTTCATTTTTTCCTTTGTTTCTGCTGCCTTAGGTGATGTATCAGTTAAAATTCTGCTGCATATGATGTCTGAAATTTTGTTGCCTACAGTTTCTTCTAGGACTTTTATAGATTTACAGGTTACATTTAAGTCTTTTATCCATTTTGAGTTTATTCTGGTGTAGGGTGTAAGTTGATGGTCTAGTTTCATTTTTTTTGCATGTAGCTGTCCAATTTTCCCATCACCATTTATTAAAGAGGCTGTCTTTACTCCACTGTATGCTCGTGCCACCTTTGTCAAATATTAATTGAGCGTATTGCCTTGGATCCATTTCTGGGTTTTCAGTTCTGTTCCACTGGTCTATATGCCTGTTCTTGTGCCAGTACCAGGCTGTTTTGGTTACAATCGCTTTGTAGTATAACCTGATATCTGGTATTGTGATCCCACCTACTTTGTTCTTTTTTTTCAAGATTTCTGTGGCTATTAAGGGTATTTTTTTGTTCCATATGAACTTTTGAAGTATTCATTCTAGTTCTGTGAAATATGTCATTGTATTTTGATGGGGATTGCATTGGATCTATAGATTGCTTTGGGTAGTATGGACATTTTAATGATGTTAATTCTTCCAATCCATGAACAGGATATGTGCTTCCACTTTTTTATATCTTCCTCTATTTCTTTTTGCAATGACCTGTAGTTTTCTGCAAATAGGTCCTTTACTTCTTTGGTTAAGTTTATTCTCAGGTATCTTAATTTTTTTGGCGCCATGGTAAATGGGATTGTTTTTTTAGTTTCTCTTTCTGTGAGTTCATCATTGGTGTACAAGAATGCCGTCAATTTCTTGACGTTAATTTTGTATCCTGCTACTTTGCCAAATTCATTTATTAAGTCTAGTAGATTTTTGATGGAGTCTTTAGGGTTTTCTATGTATAATATCATGTCATGTGCAAATAATGACAGTTTCACTTCCTCCTTTCCAATTTGGATCCCTTTTATTGTTTCTTCATGTCTGATTGCTGTGGCTAAGACTTCCAGTACAATGTTAAATAAGAGTGGCGAAAGTGGACATCCCTGTCCACTTGTACCTGTTCTTAATGGAAATGTTTTTAGTTTCTGTCCATTGAGTATGATGTTGGCTGTAGGTCTTTCATATATGGCCTTTATTG
Source organism: Molossus molossus (assembly GCF_014108415.1). Lineage (NCBI taxonomy): Eukaryota > Metazoa > Chordata > Mammalia > Chiroptera > Molossidae > Molossus > Molossus molossus. The sequence continues at coordinate 45,603,842 of NW_023425401.1, forward strand.
TGTCGAGATATGATCCCTCTATTCCCACATTGCTGAGCGTTTTTATCAGAAATGCATGCTGGATTTTGTCGAATGCTTTTTCAGCATCTATTGATATGATCATGTGGTTTTTATTCTTCATCTTATTTATGTGGTGTATCACATTTATTGATTTGCCAATATTTTACCAGCCTTGCATCTCTGGAATGAATCCCACTTGGTCATGGTGAATAATTTTTTTGATGTATTTCTGGATCCGATTTGCTAATATTTTGTTCAGGATTTTCGCGTCTATGTTCATCAGGAATATTGGCCTGTCATTTTCTTTCTTTGTAGTGTCTTTTTCTGGTTTTGAAATTAGAATTATGCTGGCCTCAAAGAACGTGATTGGAAGTCTTCCTTCTTCTTGAATTTTTTGAAATAGTTTGAGGAGAATGGGTGTTAGTTCTTTTTTGAACATTCGGTAAAACTACCCCGTGAAGCCATCTGGGCCTGGGCTTTTGTTTGCTGGGAGAGTCTTGATTACCTCTTCAATTTCCATAGTTGTGATTGGTCTGTTCAAGTTTTCTATCTCTTCCCAGTCCAGTTTTAGGAGACTGTGTGTTTCTAGAAATTTGTCCATTTCGCTTAGATTGTCAAATTTGTTTCCATATAGTTGTTCATAGTAGTTGTTAACAATCTTTTGTATTTCTGTGGTGTTGGTTGTTACTTCTCCTCTTTCACATCTGATTTTGTGTATTTGGGTTCTCTCTCTTTGTTTCTTGGTGAGTCTAGCTAAGGGTCCATCAATCTTGTTTATCTTTTCGAAAAACCAGCTCTTTATTTCATCGATCCTTTAAATTGTTTTTTTGGTCTCTGTGTCATTTATTTCTGCTCTGATCTTTACTATTTCCTTCCTTCTACTTGCTCTGGGGTTTTCCTTTTGTTTGCTTTCTAATTCTTTACGTTGTGAGGTTAGACAGTCAATTAGAAATTTTTCTTGTTGTTTGAGGTAGGCCTGTAGTGCTATGAACTTCCCTCTCAGAACTGCTTTCGCTGCATCCCATAGATTTTGTGTTGTTGTGTGTTCATTTTCATTGGTTTCCAGGAAGTTTTTAATTTCTTCCTTGATCTCCTCGGTGACCCACTCATTGTTTAATAACATGCTATTTAGCCTCCATGTGTTCAAATGTCTTTGCATGTTCTTGTTGCAATTGATTTCTAGTTTCATGCCATTGTGATCTGAGAAGATGCTTGATATGATTTTAATCTTCTTGAAGTTGTAGTAGAGATTTAGTTTGTGTCCTATCATGTGGTCTATCTTTGAGAATGTCCCATGTGCACTTGAGAAGAATGTGTATTCTGTAGTTTTGGGGTGTAATTCTCTGTAGATATCTATTAAATCCATTTGGTCTAGTGTTTCATTTAGAGTCTCTGTTTCTTTGCTAATTTTTTGCCTAGAGGATCTATCCAGTGCTGTCAACGGGGTGTTGAAGTTTCCTGCTATGATTGTATTGTTGTCGATTTCTCATTGGAAGTCTTCCAGAAGATTTTTAATATATTTTCGTGCTCCTATATTGGGTGCATATATGTTTATCAAGGTTATATCTTCCTGTTGGATAGATCCTTTCAATATTATGTAGTGGCTGTCTTTGTCTCTAGTTATGGTCTTCATTTTGAAATCTACTTTATCAGATATGAGAATTGCTACCCCAGCTTTTTTTTTTTGCTTTACATTTTCTTGGAAAATTTTTTTCCATCCCTTCACTTTCAACCTATGTGAGTCTTTTGTTGTGAGGTGGGTCTTTTGTAAACAACATATAGATGAGTCATGGTTTCTTATCCAATCAGCTACTCTGTGTCTTTTTATGGGAGCACTCAAGCCATTTACATTTAAGGTGATAATTGATATGTACTTATTTATTGCCATTTTTGTTTAGTGTAGTTCTATTTTTCTTCCCATTTCTACTGCTAATTACAGCAGTCCTTTTAACATTTCTTGCAGTGCTGGTTTGGTGCTAATGTATTCCCTTAGCCTTTTTTTGTCTGGGAAGCTCTTTATCATTTTGAATGATAGACTTGCTGGGTAGAGTAGTCTTGGATTCAGATTCTTGTTTTTCATGACTTTGATTACTTCATGCCATTCCCTTCTGGACTGTAGTGTTTCTTTTGAGAAGTCAGCTGAGAGCCTTATGGGGTTTCCTTTGTAGGTAACCTGTTGCTTATCTCTTGCTGCTTTTAGGATTCTCTCTTTGTCTTGTGGCATTTTAATTACTATGTGTCTTGGTGTGGGCCTGTTTGGGTTCTTCTTACTTGGGACTCTCTGTGCTTCTTGAACTTGAATGCCTTCTTTCTTCACCAAATTAGGAAGTTTTCTGTCACTATTTTTTTGAATATATTCTCTATCCCTTGCACATTTTCTTCCTCTTCGTTGACTCCTATGATGCGAATATTATTACGTTTCCAGTTGTCCCACAGTTCTCTTAAGCTGTCTCCCTGTTTTTTCAATAGTTTTTTTGTTTTTTGTTTTTCTGATTGGTTGATTTTTTCTACCCTGTCTTCTAATTCAATGATCCGGTCCTCAGCTTCCTCTACTCTGCTTTTTAAACCTTCCAATGTGTTTTTCATTTCTGATATGTCATTTTTTATCTCTTCTTGATGGTTTTTAATTTCCAATTGGCTTATTTTCAGTGTCTCTATGTCCTTACTCATGCTGTTCATCTTCCTCAAGATCATGGCTCTGAATTCTAGCTCTGTTAACATGCCTAATTGCTCCACATTGATCTCATCTTCGGTGGAGGTCTCTTGCTCTTTCATTTGGCTTCTGTTTCTGTGTTTCACCATTTTGGCTATCACTGTAGGCTTTGGAGCCTGTCAAGTTTTCCATTGGGTGTTGGTGTTCTGCTGTTTGTGGCTCCTTCTTTTGTGTTTAGATGAGCGAGGGAGGACCCACGTTGAACACCACTGTCAAGTCTTACTTTCCTGGTTAAAGTTGCCAGCCCAGGAAAGGTACTGTTATCCTCTAGCTTTTTGCCTGGAGGCTAGCAGTTGAGGTTACTTGATGAGTTTCGAGTTGTCAGTTGATTGAAAAGCTCCCTCAGGTGCTCAGCACAAGGGGATTTCATGAGGGTGGGGCTGATGCTGGTTGTTAATGAGCCTCAATTAGCACTTCAATGGCCCACAGGGTGGGGTTGGATCTCCGAGGGAGGGGCTGCTGCCTCTCCCCTAGAGCCCTGGGAAGGAGCAATATGCCCACCGTCCTTCGTGGCTGAACTCAGCAAAAGCTCTGAGCGCCCTCCAAACCCCGAGTGTCCCGACACAGCTCCAGTCCAGTCTGCCCTCCCTCTGCCGGAGCCCAAGGTAAGTGGCTGTGGCTGTTTTAACCTCTGTCCAGGCTCTGCGCTGTGGAGCCACCTGGGAGTGTGACCCGAGGGCGCCGCTCCCAGCTAAGGCCACTGCTGACCATGGGCTCCCAGCCCCTGTCTCACGCCTTCACAAGCCTACCGGGATGGAGTCAGTGTCCCTGGTTATGTTGTCCTCGCAAGCTTTTTCCCATCAATTTGTCTGTGTTATAGTTGTAATTCCAGTTTGGTTCTGGAAGACGGTCTGTGTAGCTTCCATTCAGTCCGTTGCCATTTTTCTCTATTCATGGATATTTTAGTAGAAAATATCAATTCTGAAATCAGCCCATAGATTTACCACAATTCAATTACAATTGTTCTGGAGATGTTTCATAGAACTTGACAAACTCATTCTAAAATTCATGTGTCATCTTAGCAAGATCTACTACGTTAACATAGAAAATAAGAACTCGTTTTATCAAATATTAAAATATCTTTTTAAAAAAAAATGTTTTCATTGACTTTTTAGAGAGAAAGGAAGGGAGAGAGAGAGAAACATTGATGTAAGAGAGAAACTTTGATCGGCTGCCTTCTGCACGCCCCCCATTGGGGATCGAGTCCACAATTCAGGCAAGATTCCAGACCGGAAATGGAACTGGGACTTGTCAGTCCTCAGGGACTTTTCAATCCACTGAGCCACACTAGCTGGGCTTGAATGTTTTAAATACTAAAATTAGATCTCTTTTAGAACAGTGACTTCCAAAAACATACAAGAAAAAATATTTAAAATATTGATGTAATATTTAAAAATTATGATTTTAAGACAGATAAAGCAATCTTGTGTTCCAAAACAGACAAGAGACATGGCATAAAATATTTTTAATTAACATTTAAAAGTAAACTTCTTTTTTTCAAATTAATTAATTTATTTTTGTTACAGATGTTTCTGCTTTTCCCCCCACTGATTCCCCCCTATCCCTCCCTCCCCACCCTGTTCCCACCTTTGTTGTCCATTGTTCATGCATACATGCATATAAGTTGTGTGGTTTATCCCCCCCCCACAAACCCTCTCTTCAGGGGATTGTCAGTCTGTACTCCACTTCCATGTCTCTGGGACTCCCCTGTTCCTCAGACTGTTATGTTCATTATATTCCACAAATAAGTGAGATCATTTGATATTTGTCTTTCTCTGCTTGGCTTGTTTCGCTGAGAATAATACTTTGCAGTTCCCTCCATGTTGTCTCAAAGGATAAGAGATCTTTCTTTCTTACAGCTGCATAGTACTCCATTGTGTATATGTACCACTGCTTTTTTATCCATTCGTCTACTGATGGACATTTGGACTGTTTCCAGATCTTAGCTATTGTAAATAGTGCTGCTACAAACATGGGGATACATATAATCTTTCTGATTGGTGTTTCAGGCTTCTTAGGGTATATTCCTAGAAGTGGGATCACTGGATCAAATGGCAATTCAATTTTTAACTTTTTGAGGTAACACCATATTGTTTTCCATAGTGGCTGCACCAGTCTGCATTCCCACCAGCAGTGTATTAGAGTCCCCCTTTCTCCACACCCTTGCCAACTCTTGTTGTTTGATGATTTGTTGATGGTGGCCATTCTGACAGGTGTGAGGTGATACCTCATTGTTGTTTTAATTTGCATCTCTCTGATGATTAGTGATGTTGCATATTTCTTCATATGTCTCTTGGCCACTTGTATGTCCTGTTTGGAGAGATGTCTATTCAGCTCCTCTGCCCATTTTTTAATTGGGTTCTTTGTCTTCCTTTTGTTGAGTTGTATGAGCATTCTATATATAAAGGAAATTAACCCCTTAACTGATATATCATTGGCAATTATGCTCTTCCATACAGTGGGTTGCCTTTTTATTTTGATGATTATATCTTTTGCTGTGCAGAAGCTTTTGAACTTGATGTAGTCCCATGTGTTCATTTTCTCCTTTGTTTCTGTTGCCTTAGGCGATGTATTAAAAGTAAACTTCTTATATCAATGACATAAAAAACAAGTTTAACTAAAAAGAAAACTACAAAAATTACAATGCAAAACTGCACCCAAAAATACAAGCTATAGACTGTGAAATTTTATTTGTAATGCATATAACAACCACAGGTTTTGAGACCAGAATACACAGTTTCCTACAGATTGATTTTTAGTGAAGGGCATCGTATTAAAAATTATATAAGGCAAAGAATATTAAGAGGAAACTAACAGGAGAGGCTATCCCAGTGGCCAATGAAAAATGCAAGTATTACCCTGGCCAGCGTGGGTCATTTAACCAACCTTTCACCCCATGAACTGAAAGGGTGGTGATGCGATTCCCTGTCAGGGCACATGTCCAGGTTGTGGGTTTGATCCCCCATTGGAGTTTATAGTGGGAGCAACCACTTGATGTTTTTCTCTCTCATTGATGTTTCTTTCTCGCTCTCCCCTTCTCCTTTCCTCTCTCTCAAAAAAAAAAAAAAAAAAAATCAATAAAAACATATATTTTTTAATGCAAATATTATTAATTTCTATAATAAATAGGGAAAGACAGGTGATAATAACAAAACATTGTTTTTAACAACTGGTGTATGTGAAGTTGTGGTGAAGTTGATACCTTCTTTACTAATCTGAGTGTGCATATTTTAAAAGCCACTTTGGCAGAAATGTGGCAACATCCATTTACATTTTGTATGCAAAACCCCAAAGCAAAATTAAAGAAAAATCCAACAGCAATAACTAGATTTCCATTCATGGGAAAACCAATTGTGAAAGTTAATTTACTCAAATAAATTATGAAAAGGTAATTCACCACATGGCCAAAATCAATTCACAGAATAATCAGTTTGCCAAATTTAAATTAAAAAAAAAAAAAATGTCTAAAGTTCACAACAATATATATTGCATGAAACTTTTTAAAGCAACTGAATAGTTAACAAAATTTTTTTAATTTTTAATGTTTTTATTGGTTTTACAGAGAACAAGGAAGAGGGAGAGAGAGAGAAATGTTGATGTAAGAGAGACACACGATTGGCTGCCTCCTGTACACACCCAAACCCAGGATCAAACCCAAAACCTTTGTATGTGCCCTGACCAGAAATAGAATCAGTGACCTTTTGGTGCATGGGACAATGCTCAACCAACTGAGTCACACTGGATAGGGCGGATAGTTAACAAACTTTTATATTTTTTCTTGAGAACATTTTTTAAAATGTCCAATTGTGCTTCAGCAACTTGCAACTGTAGCCTAAGGAGTTAGAACATAGAGAGAGAAAACATGGTATCAGGGACAAAATGAATAAAATAATCAGTAAACAAAACAGCCCAGGCTGATCATGCCACAAATACAGGTGATTGAGGGCAGAGAAGAGAGGAGAGTGAAGGGCACATTTTCAGAATATGACCCCCCCAGCTTCTGAAAAAAAATGAAAGTTTTTAATTTTTAAAAATGTCCATTTAAATTTTGCAGAAATTTGCAAAAGCTGATAAAACTAGCTTACCTCTTGACATTGTTGTATGTTCTACAAATAGTTGAAATTTAAAAAGCAAAATATTATAGGTTTTTTATTTGATAAATTCATCATTTGGCAAAATGATTTTCAATGAATTAACTTTTGATGAATTGGTTAAATAAAGTATGCCAAATTTATATGAAATAATGCATTGCAGTTTAAAAGAAATCACACAATATGATGTTATGTTTTAATTAAAAGCCACATAAAATGAAAATGATACATTTCTGTGGGTATAAAGAGTTAGAAGAATATATTTTCAAAGAAGGAGAAAGGAGAAGGAGAAGGAAGAGGAGGAGGAGGAGGAGAAGGAAGAGGAGGAGGAGGAGGAGGAGGAGGAGGAGGAGGAGGAGGAGGAGGAGAATGTTCCTAGAAGGGAGAAAATTTCACCAAAATATTAAAAGTGAAATTTGTTAATATATTATTCAGATAATTAATGATCAATTAAATTTATATGTAACAGGAAACCTATCTTTCCCCTTCCCTTTGAATTTTGGCTAAGGTACCCTTGCTGAGGACCATGGCTGCTAAGGTCCCAAATATTCTAAAATGAGATGTTAGACCACAGGACTTAATAACAGATAGCATGACAAGACTTACGGCCTTTTGCTCATACCCAACTGTAGGCTACACAGAGTTGAAAAAGTCAAGAAAGCGTTTAGGTGGGGTATGTCTACAGATAATTTTTTTGTTGCTGTTCAAAATGGGAGTGTCGTGCACATCTTCCTCTATCTCTAGGGAATGGCAAGGGCACCCTTTAATGCATATATTAAGCCAAATGAAGGGCTCCCTGGAAGATTCTGCTGCCATAAAAATATGATGATCCAGAGAGTTTGGGAGATACTGTGACCAGTTTTCTCTGCATTCTGGGAAGAGCTAATTCCTGTGCTAGACTGAAGAACCTATAAAATGTCCTGGGAGGTTCCTGTGACAGGTAGAATAGTAATACCACTCTCTACAAAAGATGTCTGTGTTCTAATCCCTGGAAATTTACACATCGAAAGGGACTTTGTAGATGTGATTAAATTCATGATCTTGAATAGAGTGATCCCAAGGGTCCTTATAAGAGAGGGGCAGGAATGTCAGAGTGAGAGAAGGAGATAACAGACGCCAAGGTTGTAGTGATATGTTTAGAAGGTGGAGGAAGTGGCCGCCAGTCAAGGAATGCCGGCAGCTTCTATAAGCTGGAGGAGGCAAAGAAATGCACTCTCTGCCAGAACCTCTGGAAGGAATGCTGTCCTGCTGACACCTTGATTGTAGTCCCATCAGATGTGTTTTGACCTTTTGATTTCCAGAACCTTAAGATAATACATTTATTTTATTTAAGCCAAAAAAAGAAAAAGTTATTACAATTTGTTACAGTAGCAGTAAGAGCTAGTCCAGATAGTGACTTCAGGTAAGCATGTGTGTGTTCTACCATCCCTCCTCCCTGCCTGATCTGAGTGGGGAGAAACAGAAACAAGAAAGAAGATAGAACAACGACAAAGAAAAGGAAAACAAGAGCAAATTTTAAAAAGATATAGTCTGAATGTTTGGCATCCCCCACCAAATTTAATTTAAGGACCAAAATAGATTAGAGACTTGGAAGTAGGAAACAGACTGACAAAACTCTGAGGAAAGGGGAGTGGGGGCTGTGACTGGAAGAGATAAACCAATGTGCTTATATATATGCTTAACCCATAGACACAGACAATAGTGCAGCGAAGGTGGGCAGGGGGAGTGGGGAGGAGGAAGGCAATGCGGGAGGAAAAGGACGGACATCTGTAATACATTCAACAAAAATAAATTTTAAAAAATAACAACACCTAAAAAAACCTTAATCTTCCATGTGTTGGTATTTGGAGGCCAGGCCTTTGGGAGATGATTAAGTCATGAGGGTAGAACAATTACCAATGGAGTCAGTGCCCTTATAGGAGACAGAAAAACTTCCCGTGCGCGCCCCTTCCGCTCTGTGAGGATACAGCAAGAAGTCAGCAACCCGGGAGAAGGCCTTCATATGACCATGCTGGCATCCTGACCTCACACTCCCAGCCTCTGGGAGGATGAGAAACAATTTTCTGTTGTCTATGAACTACCCAGTCTATTATATTTTTATTATAGCAACCCAAACTGACAGGAAAGAAAAGAAGAGGAGGAGGGGAGAAGAGACAGGAGAGGGGGGAAGGGAAAAGAAAAAAAGAAAAGGGACCACAGCATTTCCCCACTGCAGGTTCTTTACAAAGTATCGTTCTTGAGCTGAAAGGAAAGCAAAGAATTCTTGTTTCTACGATTTCTAGACCATTCAATATAATATTATATATACACATATTTAGTTTGTTAGAGAATGAATTAGGAGGTAAGAAACAAAAGATTTTCACATTTTACTTCATAGAAGTAACTTTTTTTCTTTTTATTTATTTTCTTCTTAAATTTTAAAAAAAGTATCTTAATAGTGAAACTATTACAGATGTTCCTCCTTTTTTCCCCCATTGACCCCTCCTGTGCACTCCTTCCCTACCCCCTGCCTACAGGACATTATTGTCTGTGTCTATTGGTTATGCATACATGCACATATGTTCTTTGGTTTATCTCCTCCCATCCTCCCAATCCCCTTCCCTCTGAGGTTTGTCAGTCTGTTCCCTACTTCCATGCCTCTGGATCTAGTTTGCTCATCAGTTTATTTTGTCCATTAGATTCCACAAATAAGTAAGACCATGTGATACTTTTCTTTGACTGGTTTGTTTTGCTCAGCACAATACTCTCCGGGTCTCTCCATGCTGTCTCAAAAGGTACGATATCTTTCTTTTTTACGGCTGCATAGTATTCCATTGTATAAATGTACCACAGCTTTTTTATCCACTCATCTACTAATGGGCACTTGGGCTGTTTCCAGATCTTAGCTATTGTAAATAGCCCTGCTATGACCATATATTCTTTCTGAATGGTGTTTCAGGATTCTTGGGATATATTTCTAGAAGTAACTTTTAAAATTAGTTTAAATGTATGTTTTATTTTTAAATTACAATATTTATAGAAATATCTATTTAGAAATACATGTGATACCATTGTAATTAACCTAGCTATTAAAAACAGAAAAGGAGCAAAGAGAAGGCTAAACATTATAAGCATGTCATTTGGGCAGCTTTGCCAGGAAGCTACAACTTTACACTCCCCAGGGGTCCAATGGAGGAAAGATAGACATATGCCCATTAAAGTTGGGGTGACATAGGGAAGGTACTTACCTGTCAGTCACACCTGGGAACAGGTCATTGGCCAGAATAGGCATGGCCACTGCAAGGGCCCAAAATGTGGGAAACTTATTTCCCTGAACAAAGAAACTCACTCTTTTATTGCTCTTGTGCTCTTGGCATGTTGTGTTTGACCCTGGCTTGTGGGGATCTCACACTCCCTTGGTTCCCCTGCATTTGCCTACCTGGCCCACAGCCATGTGGACCCCACACACAATGGACTAATGGACTGCAGCTAGCCTGATGCTGAACTGAACCCTGCTGCAACATGGAAGGTAAACTCTGGACACTGGCTTTGCTTCTACACTTCTTCTATGACTGGACTAAGGGAAATGGGGCTTTGGAAGCCCAGGGATATAATTCCACACAAATAAAAATCACTCATTCTCCTGTGCGAGTCTCAGACAATTATATTTCTGTAGATATAGTGAGGACTCCACCCCAGCACTCAGTGGGGAAAGGGTACCTCAACTTCTCTAATAACAGAAGTAGATAAAGGTGACATGAAAGAAAAGGTGCTCCGTTTTCTATTTTAATTGCCATGGGGCAGAAAAACCTACGTGTCTATAAGAGGTGAGATATGAGAGAGATAATTAATTTAGTTTAAGTAAGAAATGAGCACTTCAGGTTTAAAAAATATTATAACATTCCCGATACTCCCTGGTAATACTGATGTAAGTATGATTGGGGGTGATATGTTTCCAACCACTGAAGAAATATTAATTTATGTCAGTCATTATGTTTAGATATCCTGGGACAAAGATGGCCCCAGACACTGAAGAACTTGTTTGAATTTGAGTCCAAATTCCAAATGGAAAAGTGTATGTGTGTGTACCTTTAAATTGATATTACTCTCTTCATATAATATTCCTTCAGACATCTTTAATACAGATGACTCCGCTGTAGAAATGCTTAAATTATGTACTATAGATTACCAGAGAATAAGGATGTTTAAAGTAAAACATGAATCCTGAGGTGTCCACAGTAATTGCAAATGAGATAGCAGAGGTCTGCACAGGCTGAACTTGTGAGGGAGACTTCAGTAGAGGGAGGAATAGCACCAGCTAAGACATGAGGGTAGAAGGATACAGCTGACATCACGGTGCTGCTCAGGGTAAGGTGAAGCGGGCAGGTAGGTCAGTGGACTCTTTCACATCAGCCGCCCTGAGGATAAATGTCCTCTCCTAGATAAGTGGAGAGAACAAAGACTTTGAATCTATCTTTGTCATTCACATCCACAGCCATAGATTCACGCTTGGCTTGCCTGCTTTTACAGAAGAGGAATTCCTATTGTTTGAAAAATCTAAAATCCCTGGGGCTAGGACACAACTATCCTCTCACAACACTAATCTCCTCTAAAACCATTATGTGTGGTCACAGCCTGGTTTATTTGTTTCCTGGCTATTATAGAGAGTTTGAAATTTCAACAATCATTTTGTAAGAATTGCTTAGTCATGCTTCAGTTGAGCTGGCTACTTGGGAGACTTAGCTGCATGCCTATATGATAAAGAGAAATGTATTGCTTCTGCAATATGTCTGGTGTCTGCAAGAGAAAAAGAGCAGAACACTTTGAAGGACTAAAGATTCTGAGAGGTGAGAGGACTTGTGCATGAAGACAGTGGGTTGCCTGCCATTCATGCTGTGGTTCGCTGAGGTTTCTCTTTATACTCTCATAAAACTTTGCAGCAGTAAATATAGAACCAGTTGTCTTCTTCCAAAATGAGATTTTTGCTGCGGTTTTCCCCCAAATTTTGTGTCACTTTGTTATTGGGGAAATTGGGGTATCTCTTTTCCCATTGAGTGCTGGGGTGGAGTCCTCACAATATTTAGAGAAAAATAATTTTCTGACACTTGCACAGGAGGAGGAGTGATTTTTATTTGCATGGAGTTACACCCATGGGTTCCCAGAGTCCCATTTCCCTTAGTCCGGTCATAGCAGAAGTGCAGATGGGGCTTCAGTAGAGCTAAAAGCAAAACCAATGTCCAGAGTTTCTATTCCATGTTGTAGTTGGGTCCAGTTCAGCATCAGGCTAGTTGTGGTCCATTAGTTAGTTGTGTGTAGGGATTCACATGGCTTTGGGTCATGTGAGTAAACTCAGGGGGGCCAAGAGAGTGTGAGATTGTTGTAACCCAGGAGATCGACCAAACTCAGACGCCGAGATGGGGTTTAACAAAAGGAGTTTATTGAGCTAAGTCCGCAGGCATCTGCAGTATGTCCCACACAGGAGTAACTGCGGCCTGGGAGAGCTAAAATGGCTCCTTTTTATAGGATTTTGTAAGGGGGGTTGCTACGTGTAAGCAAGCATGTTACAGAAGCGGAATTTAGCAGTTAGTTAATTACCTGTTACTCAGTTTCCCAGACATCTCAAAGGTCAAGATGTTTTCAATAGATTATCCCTGGCCCCGACCCCAGGATTACTCAAGGGCTAGTTATTACCCCAGGGTTAGCGATTATTTAGGGATTAGTTAGTGAAGAATGTTCTTAAGTAAATGAGTAAACTGACAACCCCTTTGGTTGGTTGTCGTGAAGGCCTCTGGGAGTTTGGGTCAATGGCACTGAGTTATAACAAGATCTCCATAAGCCAGGAGTCAAGTGCAACACACCAAGAGCGACCAAGAGCACAAGGACAGTAACAAAGTGAGTTTCTTTGTTCAGGGAATAAGTATCCCAAATTTTGGGCCCTTGCACTGGCCATGCCCATTCTGGCCAATGATCTGTTTCCAGGTGTGACCGACACTAAGCACTTTCTTTCACGAGGTCCCCCAACTTGACTGGGCATTCATCTATCTCTTCCTGTGCAGTCCCTTCCCCAAGAGATTTTCAGAGAATAGACTGGTGGCTCCCTGGGGAGTGAAAAGCTGTGGCTTCCTGACAAAGCTGCCCAAATGACATGCCCATAATATTTGTCCTTCCCTTTACTCCTTTTCTGTTAATAACTAGGTTAATTAAAACGGCATCAACTTAACCATTTCCTGTTTGCCCTGAGAATACTTGCTGGTGGAGCTGGTAGCCGCAGCATTTGCCCTGAGATAACTCGCAGATTACAGTCCTAACCTTACCCCAAAATTTTTATTTGGGCCCCAAGGCTAAGTCGACTAGATTCCATTCTTATGTAGGCTCCTTAGCTAAGGTGACTAAATGACTCCATTTTTATCATCAATAGACCTTCTTCGATATTTTTCCAATAATAGGTTAATTACCCCTAGAAGTAAAGGAATTTTGCCTAAGATTATAGTTGCCCCACGTGTTGGGAGGCATTTGCAGTTTCCCTATTGGTACTTGCAGGCATTTGCAGGTACTTGTGTGCTGGTGAATCATGCTAATTTTGACTTCTGTAATCGCTGTCACTCCCACTATCGTACTGGTCCCCTGAGGAGGGTGGGGGTCAAAAGGGGGGACGGGGCTTCTGTCTTTAAAATCTAAAGAACAAGAAGAATCATTGCTGAGGATCTGGGGAAGCTGTACCCCCCGGCCCGCTGGTGTAATGAAGTGCTCTTTTGCAATTTGGCTATGCATCTCTGGTTATCTCGCTGACACATTATAACAGTTTGCCATGAAAGATCTTGCTTTTATTATTATTTACACATGGCTCTAGTATATCACTAGTCTTTGGAAACAAAAGACATTATTCTATTTACAGCATTCTGCTTTTAGTAGTGGTATTTCCATTTAAAAAATATAGTAATTCTTGATTGCTGAAAATGTCAAATCCTAGAAAAAGTATTGCAAAGGGGAAAACTGTAGTCAGATTCTATGGTGAACTGGCACTGAAATGATGTGACAAGAAGAAGATGATAGTGTTGTCACCATTCCACAATGATACTGTGATTGAAGTAGACAACAGAAATGGACAGAAAACTAAAAAGCATGTGTTATTGTGGATGAATAACAAGAATATGGGAACAGTGAACTCGGCTGGTCAGATGCTCACTTTTCATCTGAGTGCAAAAGGCATAAGGTTTGGTATGAGAAATTCTTTCACCATCTTCTAAACATTACAGTGCTGAATTCCTACACCCTGTTCAAGGACAATCCTGAGCACACCATCAGCCATGTAAACTTCAGATTGGTATTGATGAAAGAATGCTGGAAAAGCATCATAAGCCAGGGTATCAAAGTCTCTGAGGTCATCCATGCTGTGATGATGTCACATCTCTTTGCCTGTGTGGAGGACATTTTCCCAGAGCATACCACCAACATCAGGGAAACAGAATTCAACTGGTCACTGCAAAATTTCCTGCTCGCACAATCACAAGGATGGCAAGATGACATGGAGAGAAATGCGATACTTTTGCACAGAATGTGATGTTCCACTTTGTGTTTTTCTGTGCAGAAATTTACCACAGCAGGAAAAAGTTATTAAATACAGATCATCATATACATTTCTGTTACATTAGCATTAGAGACACGTTCTCTTAGAAAAGCTCCAAGAGCCTGGCTGGTGTGGCTCAGTGGGTTGAGCATCATTCCATGGGCCATGGGCTGAGAGGCCTGGGTTGGATTCCCAGTCAGGGCACATGTCCAGGTGGCTTGCTCAGTCCCCAGTAGGGGTCATGCAGGAGGGATGTTTCTATCTCTCTCTTCCTTCCTCACTCTCTAAAAAAACATTAAAAAAAAGAAAAAGAAACTCTAAGAACACTTTTTATATTTTATTTTTACATAAAAATATGTGCTTCAGTCTCAAAGAGCATGTTTATGTGAAATCAAATGAACATTGGCAGCGAGCTCAATTTCTTTTTTTTTCAGGAAATGGGTTAAAGGACTTTGCTGACTTCCTTCTCTTGTAGCTGCTTTGGGCCTTAGTGTCTCCATTTCAATCCCAGTGTCATGATCTCTGCCACTTAGAGACATCCCATTTCACAATTAAGTGGAATGTATAAAAATAAAGGACTAAGTTGCTCAGCAATTAATTTATGTTAATTTTGAGGAATACATTTTAGTTTCCAATTATATTAATAAGGATTTTTAGTTTAAGAGTAGAATATTCTATCAAATAAAAAGATTTTACAAATTTTTGCCAGAAAAATAATCTTTTGCAAAAGAACAGACAGGATTTTGAAAGAACCCAGTGTCTAAAAAAATTTTAAATTGAAATTCTCTTAAGTATGGCACACAGTTTAATGGGTACTATATTGCAACCTTGCTCCACTCAAATTTGCCATTCCTAAATATCATGACATTTAAGAATGAAATAAGACTGTTTTACGACAACTTTACAATATATTACGTACACAAGTGGAGGTAATGATAACGAGGTGTTTTGTACTAATGGATTCATGCATTACTGCAGTGTGGTGAAACATGGATGCCAGTTCTGCTAACTGGTAGAAACTATAAGTGTGATCATTACAGCCCTGGTTGGTTTGTTCAGTGGTTAGAGCATCGGCCTGCAGTCCAGAGAGTCCTGAGTTCGGTTCCTGCTAAGGGCACGTACCTCGGTTGCAGTTTGTCCCCAGCCCTGGTTGGTTTGTGCGGGTGGCAACCATTCGATATGTCCCTTTCACATCAATGTTTCTCTCCCTCTCTCTCTCTCTCTCTCTCTACCCCCCTCCCACTCTATCTGAACAAAAAAAGAAAAAAATATCTTCAGGTGAGGATTTAAAAAAAAAAAGTATGATTATTACAAAAAGATACATTGAAATTAAAAGTGAGACTTTGTTTACTTCCTCTGTAATATTTTCTTTCAAATAAATTCAGATGTTTCATTGAAATTCAAGATAAAAGTAGACATGTTTTTGTAATTGCAAATATGAGAGAATCAGAATTCGAATTCTGGCTTTGCCTCATAAACTTCCAGATATTCAATTTTCTCATTTACCCAAATGACAA
Organism: Molossus molossus; assembly: GCF_014108415.1. Taxonomy (NCBI): domain Eukaryota; kingdom Metazoa; phylum Chordata; class Mammalia; order Chiroptera; family Molossidae; genus Molossus; species Molossus molossus. Next base: position 45,619,709 of record NW_023425401.1, read on the forward strand.
TTACAATACCTATCCTTTTGTGTTATTGTGAAAATTAAGTTAGTATTGTAAGGACTTAGCATAGTATTTGACATTTAGCCAGTATACCATGGTGATTGTTAATAGTATTACTATCATCATTATTATTAATTTTCCAATAGGTTTAGATATGCCTGTAGATTTTTTGTATTTTTTTTTTAATTGAAGTTAAATCGTGAATTTGTTAGCTATTGCTAAATAATCATTCCCAAACTCAGTAGCTTTGAACAATTATTTATTATTGCTTACATGCAGAGTAGAGGCTAGGACTTGACTGATTTAGTTTGGCCTTTTCAGGGTGGCTCTCTTTCTTACTGCCTATTTTTGGGTCCCCAGGTCACTCCTCCTCCTCCTGGAACTAGTAAGCTTGTAAATAGGCTTTTCTCACGAATAAGGCAAATTTATGAGGGATGGGTGAATTAACATGAAGCGTTTTAAGCTCAAGGCTCAGATTGGCACAGTGTCTCTTTTACCTACTTGTCATTGGTAAAAGGTGGCCAAACCCAACATCAAGGAGCAGTAACAACCTGCACTCAAATGAAGCTATTTAGTGGGAGAAGAGAGAAGAATGGAGGAGGGGAGCTGGTAAGTGTTGAGGCCAAAATTCAATTTAGCTCAATCCATACTCTTCAGGGAAAAAACAAACAAACAAACAAACAAACAAAACAGAAATGAAAGTGATTCCTGTGTAAGTCTTATTGAGCTTCTTCAGGGGTCTAATGTGTATTGGCCAAGGGTCATATAGAGATGCTGACCTCTGCCTAGAAGGGCTTAGGCCATGCTGTTTGCTCAAGTTCTATCCCCTGGTCTTTGCCCATCTAATCTTAAAATGTAAGAGGAAATACATTTGTATTTACTCAGGCTTAGGAAAAAGAGAGTCCTCTTCTAAAACTATCTCTTGCCGCCTGGCCAGTGTGGTTGAGGGTCGAGAAGTCGCTGGTTTAATTCCCAGTCAGGACACATGCCCAGGTTTTGAGCCAAATCCCCAGTGGGGGCCATGCAGGAGGTAGCCAGTTGATGTTCTCTCATCGATGTTTCTCTCTCTCACCCTTCCTCTCTCTCTAAAATCAATAAAGAAAAAAAAATTTTAATAATAATAAAAGTATCTCTTGCCACTTTGTTTATATATATTAGTTTCTACCACGTTATTCATGTCACTGTTCTACTTATTACAATATTCTAAATGATTGTTTACGTGGCAGTTTTTTTTTCCTATTTACTAATTCATTAATTCACCAGCTATTTATTGGTTGTCTACCAAATATAAGAACTTCTCCTATGCTCAGTCAAATGAGTGAATGAGTCACACTGGACCCCAGCTCTCTTGAAGCTTGCATTTTAGCAATGAGGAGAGATACTTAAAAACTTGCAAAATAGATACTAAACTACAATTGGAACAAGTGCTACAACTAAGAACTTAAGAGTGCATTGAAAGAGTATAATGGAAGGAATTGAACTAGTCTGGAAATTAACAAAACACTCTCAGCAAAATTGATAGTTGAACGATGTTTTAAAGCACTGCTATCCAATAAAATCTAATTCAAGTCACATGCTAAAATTTAAAGTTCTAGAAGCTAATATTAACTAAGGAGAGAAAAAAATTACTAAAATTTATTTTAATAACATATTTTATTCAAACTAGAGATCCAAAATATCATTTCGACACATAATCAATGTAAAATTAGTAATTAATTATTTTACATTTTTTAATATTGAGTGTTTGAAATCCATCAAATATTTTAATACATATCATAGCACATCTTAATTCTGACTGGCCACAAATCAAAAGCTTAATAGCCACATGGCTAGTGGCTACTCTATCCGCCAGCACAGCTTTAGAGAAACTAAGAAAGAGAAAAATTTTGCAGAAAAAGAGATAGCAATAAATGCAAAATTTCTGAGGTAAAGTAGCAAAAGCACTAGAAAAACTAAAATATGCTACCTTGCACAGAGTACTGATTTCAGGCAAAGTAGCCCGAAATGGAGTTAAATTACCCAGGGTTTTAGAGGCTAGGTTAAATAACATTGTGTTCTTTATTCTAAGTGTTATGACAGGTAATTGAAAGATTTAAGCAGGGTAGACATGAGGTGATTTCCACTTCAACATGATTGTCCTTGCCGCCGTGGGGCTAACGGTTGAAGGAGGTAGGAGTGGATGACGGAATACAACTGAGCACCTGCCATAGTTCAGGCAAGAGCACATGGCAACATAAACTGGAGAATATCAGTGAAGCATTCAAGTTAAGTCAGAGATAAAATCAATTAAACTTATTATTATTATTTTTTTATTTGAAAAGGGATATCCTAAAAGAAAGATGAAGGATATATGCTTTGTTTCTGGTTTATGCAGAGAGGTTAATGGTATGATAAGTTAAGAGATAAAATTAGTTAACTCAGAATTGGACATATAAAGGTCCAAGAACCAATAAAATTATTTAATTAAATAACCAGAAATATCTAGTGGGGAACTAGATATATTTAACTTGAGCCCAAATATGTTGTCTGGACTGGACTTTTGAATGTGAGAAGTGTCAGTGCTGACCTTTGCGGACTGTCATCACCCAGAATCTTTATGGTTTAGTTGTCTGACTTGTAACTGACACTTAATAAATATGCATTCAATGTGCTTAGTTATGGCCTCCTCTCTTTTCATGATGAGGTGATAAGACTGAGAAGCCAGGCAAACAGACCTTCAGCAGTATCAGATTGGTGAGACTGTGGCGTTTCCTGCACACTTACACTGAACTTTGCCTTGATCAAGGATTCTGAGGTTGCGCCATGGCCTGTGAATAAACATTAGTGAACCCATATAAAAGTTATTGAATTGACATCAGGTAGTGTGTGTGTGTGTGTGTGTGTGTGTGTGTATGTCTGTGTGTGATTATTAAAGTCATGAATACTTTTTAACAAATCACATTGTTCCTTTGATGAGCCCTTCCCCCACAGAGCCAGCAGACGCCACATCTGAGATTCCATCAACCTGGCTTACATGCTTTGCCCCACCCTGGTGAGTCCCTGAGACCCTATCCTACCCAACTTTTGGGTCCACCCAAGCTGTTTCTAGTGGTTTTGCCATAGGAATGGTCTGTACTGCTCCATGCTTCAGATTTTCCTAAAATCTCTCAAACAAGCAGCATCTGGCCTTAGCAAGCCCCATACCTCTCACTAAGTGGCTCTAGGCCTGGCACTAGCAGCAGCTGGCCTTGGTTATCAGCGTGGCCTTGCCTGGGCACCTCTAAGCCCAGTACAAGTAGCAGCCATCTGCAGATCACTTTGTAGCTTATGCCTGGTGACCCCACGTAGAGCACAGACAGTGGCTGACCTTGGACTGTACCTCATGGGAGGCCATGGAGTCAGTGCACCCAGTGAAGAGCTTCAGATCACATCAAAGCACCACCACCCAACCACCTCCACAAGCAACACACTCAAGGGGTGGAGTCAGTGGGTACCAGGGCCCTGCTAAAATAAATCCCACTCTGTGTGGTAGGCCCCTCACAGCTGATCCTCCAAGGTGGTCTCCGCCAATCCTTGCAGCTGATCAACCTGGGTAAATCCCTCTCATTAATGTGCCAACAGCAATCAAGACTCAATTACAACAAAGTATGTAAAGGCCACATGAGGGACCAACTCGAATGCCCATCTTGGGTGACTAGGGAGGTTGTGCCACTGAACCCTACAGGACACCTCTACATTAGGCAATGCTAACATGTCTAGGAGACAGAGAAGCTCTACCTTATACATAGAAACAAATACAAGGAGGAAGCCAAAATGAGGAGACAAAGATACATGGTCCAAAAGAAAGAACAGAACAAAATTCCAAAAAAGAACTAAACAAAATGGAGAAAAGCAACATACTAGATGCAGAGTTCAAAACACTGGTTATAAGGGTGCTAAAGAACTTAGTGAGGACCTCAACAGCATAAATAAGAGCCAGTCAGAAATGAAGGATATACTAACTAAAATAAAGAATAATTTACAGAGAATCAACAGTAAAGTAAGTGAAGCTGAGAATCAAATAATTGTTTTGGAATACAAGGAAGCAAAAAACACCCAATGAGAACAGCAAATAGAAAAGAAAATTAAAAAACATGAGGATAGTGTAAGGAACCTCTGAGATAACCTCAAGTGTGCCAACATTCATATTATATTGGTGCTGGAAGGAGAAGAGAGAGATCAAGAAAGTGAAAACCTATTTGAAAAACTTCCTTAACTTGGTGAAAGAAACAGACACACAAGTCCAGGCAGCACAGAGAGTCCCAAACGAGATGAACCCAAAGAGGCCCACATCAAGATACATCATAATTAAAATGCAACAGTTTGAAGACTAACAGAGAATCTTAAAAGCAGCAAACAAAAGCAGTTAGTTGCATACAAGGGAGCTCCCATAAGACGGTCAGCTGATTTCTCAAAAGAAACTTTGCAGGCCAGAAGGGGTTAACAGGAAATATACAAAGTGACAAAAAGCAAGTACCTGCAACCAAAATTACTCTACCTAGCAAAATTATCATTTAGATTTGAAGATCAGATAAAGAGTATTCCAGACAAGAAAAAGCTAAAGGAGTTCATCACCACCAAACCAGTATTATATGAAATATTAAAGGGTCTTCTCTAAGAAGAAAAAGAGGAATAAGAAGATAAAAAATATGAATAATAAAATGGCAATAAATGCATATCAACAACTGAATCTACAAACAAAATAAACAAGCCATACAGAAACAGATTCATAGATGCAGATAACTTTTTGTTGGTTGCCAGATAGCAGGGGAGTTAGAGGGATGGGTGAAATGGTAAAGAGCTCAATAAGCACAAATTGGTTGTTACACAATAGTCATGGGGATATAAAGTACAGCATAGGGAATATAGTCAATTATGTAGTATTTACTAGACATGGTGCTGGATGGGTGCAGGATTTATTGGGGTGATCATGTATTAAGTTATGTAATGTCTAGTCACTAGGGTGTACACCTGAACCTAATGTAATGAGGTATGTTAACTATAATTGACAATATAAATAATTTTTAAAAATAAAAATTAAATTAAAAAACACAAATCATTTTTAACCTAAAAGTTAGAAAATTAGGATGAAATTACAGATTGCATGATGTAAGAGAACAAAATCAATCTCAATTAATTCTATCAGTGAAATTGGATCAATACAATTTTTTATATGATGCCTTTATAGCTTTAATCTTGATAACACTGATAATTGCGAAGATTTTTACAAAGAAAGCCTTTTTAAAAGCTGACTGCCTCATCCTACTAAATTCTTTTTATGCCAGTCACAGCCACAGTTACTTTCCTTGTGCACATAACAATAGTAGAATATGACATCTTAAATATTCTGTAAAACTTGCAAAATTTCAACTTTGCAAATCACTCAAAAACACCTGCCTATCACAAGGATGTGAAAATCAGTGCTCCCAAACTCTAATTGTATTTTCATATAACAAAATATCAGTGAATTAAATATGCTGACATCTTAGGAACTAATCAACAAACATTATCTTAAAGTATTGATCATGCTGTACCTTATACATTTCTAATAACACTGAGAAATAAGACAAGTCCTTACCCTCAATAAACTGACAATATGGTTGAGAAAGTAAAGCAAATTAAATAAAGACTTAGTCACAAAAAATAAGTAATATTAGCTAGGAAAGTTGAGTATACTCAGAATTATTAGATAGAGGAAAGTTTTGATGAGAATGTTTTGGCTTGTTACTTTTAGTTTAAGTGAACAGAGAAAGTTGAAAAAGTGAGAGGTTAACTTTTCCTCTTCTAGATGTTTGTGCTGCAAATATGATGGAACCAGGATGGAGATTCCTGCAGTGAGGAGATGGTCTGTGAACACTCTTCTGACAGACTGATTGGAACAGTGCCCTAAGAGACATGTACTAGTATTGTATCAAATGAATAAATAAACCAAGAGCTGTAACTGCAGTTTATGTTTTTGTTACATTTGATACTAGTCACCCTTTTCTTCCCTAGAGAGTCATTTTGAAGTTGAGGATAGATATGTGACAGGCACTAACTATGTTAGGTGTTGAGGGCACAAGAAAGAAATGTGAAATAGTCTCTGTTCTCAAATAATTTTTTTCCAGCACCATTTTCTTATTTTAGGCCATTATCATCTTTCATTTGGACTTCCAAAATAACTTCCTTTGTCTTCCTTCCTCATTCAATCAATCATCCACATGCTGTCAAGGACAGTTTTCTAAAGTACAAATCTAATTGAGTTACTGTTCTGCTTAAAATTCTTCAATGATTTTGTATTGTATATTGAATAAAATCTAGTTCCTTTAATGTAACAAGAAGCATTTTATAAGAATTTGATTTGGGGGTGGGGCATGTTATCTATATTGAAGCCACACAGAATTACTTACTTACTGTTTCCCAAATATACTTTTTCTTTTATAGTTCTGGGTCAAGGCGAATGCCTTAAATATATTTTACTGTGATATAAATATTTTTATAAGTTTGTCTCAACTCCATTTATTCTATTTTATTTGGAGATGATGTTTAGGCTGAGGCTGATGTTTCACAGTATGACTGGTAAAATGGACATCAGGATGTGATATGTGATGGTGTGTGGACTTGGCTTTCAAACGAAGCATTTGAATTTTAGTTTGTCAGCAATGTGGAACTTATGAAGGTTAGATTTTTATTCTGCCATATTTGTCCTTGTTATTTACTTAGAAGAGTGTTTCAAGGTTGTAGTATGAATTGGACCAATGTTAAACTGAAGGTGGAGGAACAATTTAGGAGCATATTGTAATAAACGAGATAGAAGTGATTATATCGTGTTAGGGCTTATCAATAAAAAGGCCATGAAACTATTGTCATTGTGAACCTTAAGAAAGTAGATACCTCCTACAAAGGGCTCTGGTGGCTAACGGGGGTCACATTTTAAAAACAGATTCTAATAGTCGTTTCTACACAGGGGCCTTCCATGCAAACTGCACTTCAGGGAGAACCCTGCATTGAACTACGTGTCTGTCTACTGAACTGCCTGCCTGATTGTGCTGTGTTTCTGCCATTGGAGCCAGCTCTTATAAAGGAGTTCCTGGAATCCTGTTTCAACCAATAGGACTGAGGCTTTCCCCATCCAATCAGAACTGCACAGCTATATTGCCATCAGCTTCTTCACCAACCAATTAGTGTGGCTCCATTCTGACCAGTCAGGACAATGGCTTTTGGACCAATCAACCTGTGAGGATTTGAAGTCTTCATTTGTATGAAGACAGACTAATCAGGGACCGGGACTGGGGACTTCTTATAAGTCAGCTTTCTTCTGGCCTTGAGATTACACTTTCCCTTTCTACCCAGACTGCATTTTCCTGGCTGACGTCTCCCCAGAGCAAAGGGAAGCAGATCAGTACAGGCCAGAGCAGACTAACAGGAGCAGAGCAGACCAGCTCAGGACAATGCAGACCAGTGCAAAGAACAGCAGCCCAACAAGGAGCTGAGCTGAGCTGTGGAACACGAGGGCAGCCTCATCCCAGAGCCCATTGCCTCAGGGCCTCCTAATAGCTGTGCTGTTTTCACAGCCACTGCTGCCTAACAGTTGAGCTATTTGCACTGAATAAAATTTTCTTCTTCATTGCACCCCAAAATGGAGATTCTTATTGGTGTTGAAGTGACACCAGTCACCTTCAGGTAACACCATTTTTCTGAAAATCTAAATATCGAAAGTATGCAAGTAGAAAATTATTCAAATTATTTTTATATAATCAATCATTATAGTTGGAAAAAATATAATAATGAGTTGTTCCAATGTGAAGGTGTGATTTAATAGCCTCTACAAAAACTGCCCTGGCCGAGTGACTCAGTTGATTGGAGCATTGTCCCATACACCAAAAAGTTGAGAGTTCGATTCCTGGTTAGGGCACATACCTAGGTTGTGGGTTTGATCCCCAGTTGGGGCGCATACAAAAGGCAACTGATTGATGTTTTTCTCTCACATCTATGTTTCCCTCTATCTCTTTCCCTTCCTCTCATTCTAAAATCAATAAAAGCATATCCTCAAGTGAGGATAAAAAAAAAAAAATCAAAATTGATCCAAAGTCCCAGACACAACTGATCCATCCAGTATAGGGGGGGTGGTCCAAGACATAATAAATGGATCAAAATACCTCTTTCAGATTCTTTTTTTTTTTTTTTTTTTTAAATTTCTTTTTTCTTTATTGATTTTAGAGAAAGAGGAAGGGAGGGGAAGAGAGAGATAGAAACATCAATGAGAGAGAACATTGATTGACCACCTCCTGCATGCCCCCCACTGGGGATTTGGCCCACGACCTGGGCATGTGCCCTGACTAGGAATCAAACCAGCGGCCTCTTGGTGCATGGGTCGAAGCTCAACCACTGAGCCACACTGGCTGGGCTGATGAAAAAAATATTTCAAATGAAATGTCAAATGGGCTATGACATTATATGTACCTGTGGGTGGCTTGAAGGCACCTCTTGAGATTTATTTTTTAACTCTACTTCCTTGGGAAAAGTCCTTTGTTATGGAGTCTTAGAACCACACCACATAAATGATGAACAGACCAAGTGGAATGAACATTTTTAGGGCAATAACTCAGTACTCCATCTATCTTTATTAATTAGGGGCTTATTATTTGAACTGATAGCATTGTCAAATGTGACCTTGCTATCACAAGTTTGTTATGGTGCAAGCCACTGTGTAGATCATGAGCTCAGGGTGAGCAGATGAAGGCTTAAGCCCTCAGGTTGGAGAGTTGTGTAGCCATGCATTTATCAAAAAGATGCATTTATTTCACTTTTAAAGAAATGAAATAACCTGCAAATCTGATTCTTCTTCTCGTGTCACCCATCTCAAAGGAATAAAAAGTAATGAATTAGTAAGGATTTCTCAATTATTAAAAATTTACACAATATTACCATTCTAATAAATTATACCCACATAAATTCTATTTAATTAAACTTTAATTTATTACTTAATGCAGGGAAGAGGGTGGTTTACATACACAATGTCTTCTTTCATTAAGCGAGTCTTTCATTAGATACAATATAAAACAATTCTTAATTACTGATTACTATGTGCTGATCAATGCAAAAATAAGGATCCCATTGTATAATTTAAATAGAAATAAATTTCCATTTTAAATACTCAGCTTTTAGTCATAAGTGAAGAAATAGCATACAGTGTATTTTACTACTTATCAAAAATTAATAAGCTGGTGAGCCATGAGATGTTTTTATATTAATGTTTTGTTTCTATCGAGTGTTTGGCAGATCGGGATTAAATTTTTATTTTATGGGTTGGGGGTAACTCACTGCTTATGGAAGTGTAGAACTTGAAACTGATACTATAAATCCTATCACAGAATTCAGATAATAATATAAATGTCTTGTTTAATGTCCTGGAGGGTTGCAATGAAAATTTTACATCATCCTTACCAGAACATCTATAAATGGAGAGAAGCAGGAAAATTCAATTATATGTGTAAGAAAATATAAAATGCAGGCATGTATTGGAGACAGTGTTAGGTGCAATCACAACATCCAGTCTTCCTATTTCTACAGGAATATAATTTTAGGTAGGCACATAGAAATAAAGCTAAAGATGACTTTCCTGGGCACCCTTATAATTAGGTGTTGTCATGGGACTAGGGTTTGACTAATGAAATGTGAAAAGAGCAACATGTTATTTTAGAGTCATGCACTTAAGAGAAAAGAAGCATACTCTGCCTTCTCCATTCCAACTGCCAATTCGTTGGAATATGAACAAGATGGTGGGAGCCGGAATAGCCATCTCAGAATATGTGATCGAACCTGCGTGAGGAAGGTGACAGAGCAGCGAGCTGGAAGGGGCAGAGATCCTCTGAGGTCATGGAGAGAATTACTTCCATTTACACTGTTTACAAGAGTTATATCCTCATATATTGCTTGAGCCAACTGTTACTTTTTCCTTATTTATAACAGTCACACTACAGTTGAAATAATATAATACAACATTTAACTCATTTAAAAAAATACTCAAATCTTGTTGAAATAGTTATAAAGTCTAAATTAGCCAAAGAAATTGTCTGGCTTGAATGTAATGTGATGATCAACACCATGCAACAGAAAACTCTGTAATGATGAAAATATTCTCCACTATCAAATTTAGCAGCTCCTAGCCACAGATAGACATTAAGCCCTTGGAATATAGAAAATTTTACTAAGAAATTAAAATTTTAATGATAGTAAATTTTAATTAATTTACATGAAATTATCACACACATCTTTGGCTACTTATTGGGCTGCACAGTTACAATAATATATTTATTCATTATTTTTTTTTTTTTTTGGTGACACAACCCACAAATTATGCCTACTAACCTACCTAATTAGAGGTATGGTTCTGTTAAAAACATGTCAGAGAGCCCTGGCTGGTTTGGCTCAGTGGTTAGAGTGTTGGCCCGTGGACCAAAGAGTCACAGGTTCGATTCCGGTTAAGGGCATGTACCTCAGTTGTGGTTAGGCTCCTTGCCCTGGTCAGGGCCGTGCAGAAGGCAACCAGTTGATGTGTCTCTTTCATATTGATGTCTCTCTCTGTCTCCCGCTCTCCCACTCTATCTGAAGATGAATGAAAAATATTATCAGCTAAGGATTAAAAAACAAACACGTCGGAGAAAATGGCTAAGAAATGTTCACTTACTGGGTAAATCACCACAAGCCTACGTTAAAAAAAATGTATATGTCTCAATAAGTATTTCAGGTTTCTAATGTTCAAATTGTCTTATGTATGTGTCTATGGAAATAAAAATAGGTGAATGTTCTCTCACACTTGCTACTCTTGTCGCTGTGCATCCAACTGACTCCCATCTCTTGTGTCTTCAGGAAGATTGCACAGAGAGGTGGACAAACGCCCTCTCTCCTCCTGGCTTTGGCTTCGGTCCGGAAATTCCCTCTGCTTTCCTACAGTGGCTCTTAAGGTTAAAATTGGATTCATTTTACATTTCCTCTTTTGTTCTTTGTCTTAAACATTAAGAAAACAGGCTGAAGCACATAATTCTTTAGTGGAATTCCATGAAATGGCTTCTATTGGTTGTTTGGAGTCCCAAGGAATCAAGCAGAAGTCCCTGTTCTAAATGAGGGGGAGAACAGCCATAAATTCTGAGTTCCTCTTTTAAAAAATTCTACCTTGCAGTCCCAGAGGACAGAGATGAGAAAGTATTCTACCTGGTTCATATTATGTCTGTACTTTCGGTTCTTGATATAGCAAGAGTCACTTCTCCTCCAGGAGCTTAGAGGCAATAGAGAGTGTAAGATTCTGGCCAAAAACAAGGTTTCTGAATGATACCCATACAGAAACGTCTTAGAATAAAGTATTTAAAAAATTCTTTAGTCATAATTATGCAAAACTTTGTTTTAATTTTACCCTTTTAAAACGGTTTTTAAAATATGTTTTTATTGATTTTTTTAGAGAGACAGGAAGAGAGAGAGAGATAGAAACATCCATGTGACAGAGAAGTATCAATTGGCTGCCTCCTGCACACCCCCTAATGGAGACTGAGCCTGAAACCCAGGCATGTGCCCTGACCGGGAATGGAACCGGGACCTCTCAGTCCATGGGATGACGCTCAATCCACTGAGCCACACTGTTGGGAAAATTTTACCCTTTTTAAAGAATAGAATTTGAATCTTTCCTTTAGTGTCATTATTAGAGATTTATATGAAAACTTTAACTAAAATGGATAATGTATTTCAAAATAGATTTCCAAAAATCAAAATGAGCCCTTTTTATGTAATTTTCAGTTTTTAAACATGTTTTTAATATACACATGATGAGTCATTGCATTATTTTTAAATTTCATATCAGTGAGATTATTTATTGAGAGAAATAGACTGAAGGAAGAGAAGGGGCATTCCTAAATTCTGTGAAATCTTGTCTTTGGCCATTTATAGGTTTATCTCTGTTTATATATGTGAATCTATGCCACATATATTATTTTTCCTAGTGCCTATATAGGTGAAGAAACTGAGACTAATCTTATGTGGTAGAAAAAAAGAGAAAAGAAAAGTAAAGAAAACATTTAATCCAGAGTTCTCTTCTTCATAAACTTGTAGTATTTAGTTAAAAAAATGTTTTTTAATAACAGTTGACATGCAATATTATATTAGTTTCAGGTGTATGTTTAGCACTGTGGTTAGACATTTATATAACTTACAAAGTGATTCCCCTGGTAAGTCTAGCACCACCCTGGCACCATACATAGATATCACAATATTATTGAATATATTCCCTATGCTGTACTTCACATCACTTTGACTGTTTTGTAACTGCTGATTTGTACTTAATTCCTTTATCATTTTTTACCCAGCCCCCAAACTCCTCCCAGCTGGCAACCATCAGTTTGTTTTCTGTATCTATGAGTTTGTTTGTTTCTTTTGTTTTTTTTTAGATTCCACATATAAGTGACATCATACGGTACTTGCCTTTCCCTGTATGACTTATTTCACTTAGTGTAATAACCTCTTGGTCCATCCATGTTACCACAAATGGAAAGATTTCATTATGTATGGACAAGTAATATTTTATTGTATATATGTACACATCTTTATCTAATTGTCAATCGATAGACACTTAGGTTGCTCCCATACTTTGGCAATTGTAAATAATGCTACATTGAACATAGGGGTGCATATATCTTTTCAAATTAGTGTTAAACTTGTAGTATTTCTATTATATAATTGTGTCTTACCTTTATATTAATTCTTCTCTTGAAAGACTATTTTTGCCTGTCTTATCTTTCATTTTTCCACTAAAATCATTGTTACCTAAGTGCTTACATTTTTGGCATAGAAGATTGCAATAATCTCCTAACTGGATTTACTGCCTCCAGAATCTACTCTTACAAACCACTGATTAATTTTTTTTTTTGGTGCTAACCATTTTTATTGCAAAATATAATACCCATAGAAGTAAATGTACAGAAAAAAATGTGCATCTCAATTTATCACACTGGAAATACTCATGTAAGCAACACCTAAGTCTGGAAATAGGACAATGCCTAATGTCTTACCCCAAAACTTACCTTTTGATCACTCTCCTACCTTCCACAAAGGGTAAACACGTCAGTGCTTTCCTTGATAATTTGACAACCTAAGCATAAATCCATAAACACATAGTTTAAATTACTTTCTAACTTAATATACTTTGAACAAAATGCAAGTATTTTTTCTTGTTCTCCTTTATTCAACATTATAATATGAGATATATCTTTTGTTGCATTGCTATAGTATTCCATTATATGTCTATATCAAAATATATGAATCCATGATACTGTTAATGAACAGTTCATTTGTTTTCCATTCATGGCCTTAAAAATACTACTGTGGACACAGTTGTAAATATCTTTTGGAAGTGAAGGAGCATTCACTGAAATGCCCAACACATGCAGTCTGTTTGTAATATACCTGAAAGTTGGGTTGTTAGGTCATGTGGTATGTATATCATAAACATACAGTTTTGCTAACTGAGGAAACATCACATATTGTTTTCTGTAGTGGCTGCACCAGTCTGTATTCCCACCAGCAGTTTACTAGAGTACCTTTTCTCCACATCCTCTTCAGCACTTGTTGTTTGAGAATTTTTTAATGGCTGCCATTCTGGCAGGTGTAAAGTGATATCTCATAGTCATTTTAATTTGCATCTTTCTGATGATTAGAGATGTTGAGTATTTTTTCATATGTCTCCTAGATATATGTCCGGTTTGGAGAAGTGTCTATTCAGGTCCTCTGCCCATTTTTTAACTGTACTGTTTGTCTTCCTTTTGTTGAGTTGTATGAGTACTCTGTATATTTTGGATATGAACCCCTTATCCGATGTATTATTGGCAAATATGTTCTCCCAGATATTGGGTTCCCATTTCATTTTGATGCTGGTTTCTTTTGCTGTGCAGAAGCTTTTTAGTTTATGTAGTTCCATTTATTAATTTTTTTGTTTGTTTCTCTTGCTCTAAGTGATGTATCAGTGAAAATTCTGCTACATATGATATCTGAGATTTTTCTCTAGGCAGTATTTTTAATTTTCATCAATTTGGTAAATGTGTAGTGACATTTTATTTTAGTTTTAAGTTGCATTCTCTCATTACTAGTTAGCCGAAGCACCTTTTCTTATGTTTATTGGCCATTTGGGTATTCTGTTTTTGAATTACTTGCTACATTCCCTTGCTCATTTTTTGTATGGTTTGTCTTCTCATTCATTTATAATATTAAAAAAATAAAATCTGAATGAGATTTTGTTGTCATTTATATGTATTATAAATTTACTGATCCAATGCAGGACTTGTCTCTTAATGGTGTTTTTATGAACAGTGATTCTTAATTTTATAAATTTTTCCTTTATAATTAGTGAATCTTGTATTCTATTTAAGAAGTATGACCTTAAATTAATAAAGAGAACCTTCTATATTATCTTCTAGCAATTTTATTGTTTTGCTAACCATAGTTAGATTAAAAATTTACCTAGATATTACTTTTTTTTATGTATAACATTAGATAGCAAATTTTACTTTTTTCCCATCTGGATTTTCAATCAAACTTACACTTGATATTAAACAAACAAACAAACAAACAAAAACAGCCCTTTTTCTATTGCTTTGCAGTGCCACCTTTGTTGAAACTCAAGTGTTCATAATATGGCTAGGTCTAGACTCTTCTAGTCACATTCTGTCTCCTTGTTTTATTAACATATCATTGACATACAACATTAGTGTTAGTTTTAGGTGTACAACATCATGACTTGAAATATCAATATACTGAAAAATGATTATTACAGTAAGTTTAGTGAACATCTATCACCACACATATTTACAAAAATTTTTTCTTGCAATGAGAACTTTAAAGGTCTACTCTCATAGCAGTTTTCAAATGTATGGATGGTACAATATTGTTAAATATTGTCACTACACTGTCCATTACATCCTCAGGACTGTTTATCTGTTCTTAAGCTTTTCCATTAATTACTATGGATTTATGCCTTGCTGTCTTGTAGCA
This sequence comes from Molossus molossus, assembly GCF_014108415.1. NCBI lineage: Eukaryota > Metazoa > Chordata > Mammalia > Chiroptera > Molossidae > Molossus > Molossus molossus. The sequence continues at coordinate 45,634,733 of NW_023425401.1, forward strand.
CGAAGCCTTCCAGTCTTCTTATTCTTGGTCTTCTGGATTGTCATATAAATTTGGAAACAAGTTATCACTTTCCACAAAATCCTGTTAGTATTTTCGATGGAATTGCCTGAGTTAGTAGATCAATTTAGGAACAACTGACATTTTTTCATTAATGAGTGTTCTGGTCCATGAAATTGTCATAGCTAAAGGAATGCTTCCTTTATGTGTCTCAAAAATGCTTTGTAGTTTTCTGTCTCATGTTCTTACACTTATTTATTTTATAAGGTTTATTCTTAGACATTTGACTTTTATGTGTTTTGTACTAGATATTTTATTTAAAACTTCATTTCCTAATTGTTGTAGCTGGTATTTAGAAATGCAGATTTTAATATTGAATTTATATCTAACAATCTTGTTAGACTGTTTTATTTGTCTAATAATTTATCTGTACTTTTAGATTCTCTTTTTAGACAATGGTATAACCTATAAATTATGATAGTTATATATTTTTTCTCAATCATTCCACTTTTTTCTTAATTTTGTTATTTTCTAGGACTCCAGTACAAAGTTTCACAAAGAGGTGATAAAAATATCTATATGTTGCTCCTTTTCAGAGATACAACTTTCAACATGTCACCAATGTATGATGATTGTTATTAATTTTAATTTCATTGAATTCTCTTTATCAGATTAAAATATTGTGTTTTATTACCAGTTGCTAAAAGTTTTTTTAAAAATCATGAGTAGATAATGACTTTTATTAAATAGTCTTTTATTTTGCATCAATTGAGATGACCACATTGAGTTAATGTGATAATTCAATTGATATTCAAATCCTAAACCAACTTTGTGTTCCTAAAAGAAAGCCAAATTGGTCATATTTTTTTAATATTCTTTTCAGAACTTTTAAAAATCTAGAATCATAAATGAGATGTCTCAGAGGGAAGGGGGGAAAGAGGGACATGAAGATATAAACCAAAGAACTTATATGTATATATGCGCAACCAATGGACACAGACAATAACGTGGTGAAGGCAGAGTGGTGGCGGGAGTGGGGAGAAGGAAGTCAATGGGGGAAAAAGGAGAGACATCTGTAATACTTTCAACAATGAAGATAAATTTTATAAACAAATAAATGAGATCTGCCTGTATTTTTCTATTTTCATGCTGTCCTCATCAGAATTTGATATTAATGTCATTATTTCTTATCTTAAAACACATGTAGATTGGTGATCCTTCTTTTCCTGTCATTTGGAAGATGTGTCTGATTAGAATTTTCTTTCTTAAATGCTTTTCTGATTTTATTGGTGAAGCCTTTAAATTCTGGAGTTTCATTTTCTAAGACAAAGTATCAGATATTCTTTAAATTACATTATTATTCTGGCTTTCCATTGTTTGTTGTTGTTCTTTTGCCAGTTCACCAGTTTCATTTTACCTTCTGGGGATGTTTGTATTCCACCTAAATGTTCAAGTTTATTGTCATAACATCATTATCTTAATAATTTCCACAGGACAGTTGGTGATAGCTGCTTTTTTATTCTTGTTATTAAACATGTATATTTCAATTATTTTCTTGCTAAGTTCCTTTAAGGGTTTGTCAATTTTATTAGTTTGTACTAAGAACTAACTCTCAATTGGATACTTGTTTTATAGTTTATCAATTCTGTCCTTGTCTTTATTATTCCCTTCCATCAACTTCTTTTTGGTTTACTTGCTTGATTATTTAAACAGTTTTTAGAATTATTGTTTAGTTCATTTCTTTTTCTTTTTCTTTCACTTACAGTATAAACATTTAAAGCTACAGATTTCCTTTAGCAACTGCTTTAGCTGCATTCCACACATTTTTTATCATCATTTGATATTTTTGGTAATATTGATTCAAAATAGGTCTTTATTTTTATTGCTATTTCATCTTCAACCAGTGAATTATTTGGAAACGTATTTAGAAATAATTTTTAAAGATATGAAGATCTCTTGGATTCAGTTAGTGATGTCTAAATTAACAAATTCTGTTCAGAAAACATCCTTTGTTTGATTCAATTCTGAAATTTGTTGAAATTGCTTTCGATTTACAATATAGTCAATGTTTATAAATGTTTTTGGCTTGGAATTATAATAAAAGATGTGTTTTCTACAATAACTGCTTGGAGTGCCCTAGGTATGGTCACTATATTATATCTGCTAATCATGATTTTCAAGATTTCTATATTTTTACTAATTTTTGTCTTCTTGCTCTATCAGTTTTTAAAAGCCATATTAAAATCCTTCACTATATTTATTCTACTTCTTACACTTCTGTTAATTTTTAAAGTTCTCATATTTGCCTATTGATTTCCACTTTACATCATTATATCTTATAATTGTTTATCCCTATAGTTAGTGTATAATAAATATGCCCACTTATTTCATTTTATTATTATTATCATTTGGTATGTGCCCTTAGTGGGAACCGAACCTGGGACTCTCTGGTCTGTAGGCCAATGCTCTTAACTGCTGAGCCAAATCAGCCAGGGCATGCCCACTTATTTTTGAGTACTTTTAATTTATTGCTTGTCCTTAATTAGATGAGAAGTTTTGCACTCTTCTTCTTTGTATAGCTCTTTATTTCATTAAATCTAATATTAATTTGTAGTTTTGACTTCAGTCCAGACATTTTACAGATCTTAAATTATTTTAATTTCTTCTTTTCTAAGTTACATGCCATTGTTACCATGTATATTAATTTCCCCTATATTTTAAAACTCCAAATCAATTATTTTGTGTAAATATCTACTATGCTTTCAGAATTTCCAACATATTTGTTTTCTTTATTCAATTCCTTTTTCCCTCTGAATTTCAATTTAGGATTGTTTTTCTTCTGCTTACGGAATACCCTTATATATAAACATATATAAATGTAGGCCTTTATGTATGTATCACATATATTAATGTATACATATTACTGAATATTCATATATTTATATATATCAATGTAGATCTCTTTGGTTTCGGTAGTTCTTTACCATATTAATGGCTCTCTCATATTTTTAATATGTTAAAAATATTTTGCCTAACTTTTCAAACTATTCTCAGAAGACTGAACTGTTCAAAGTTACCTACTCTGTTCTTTATAGAACTGAAAATAATTTCTAGATCATACTCTTTCCCTTCAAAAACAGATTCACTCGTTATATACTCATGTATCTTCATATGTATTACTTCTAAATCTTACATAAAGTTCAGGCATCATTTTGACACCTTTAATATGAGTAAATAAAACAAACAAAAAAATGCCTTCTTCATAGAGATAACATTCTAATCAAAGGGAATGGGATAGGTAAGTAAATTATAAAGTATATTTTATCAAATATATCAGATAGAAGCAGTAGAAAATATTGATAGGGAGAGAATGACTATTAAGATCGAAAGATATAGAAAACACAACATATCCTGAGCATAATAAATACCAAAAAAACCTATCCTTGTGAAACTGCACATTACCAAAGACAGGGAGAAGTGCTTGTAAGAGACAGAGAGAAAGGCAAATCATCTATAAAAGAATGGCAGTTTGACAGCAGATATCTTATAAGCAAAAAATAAGCCAGAACACCTTGGAATAAAATCTTCTAAGTACTGTGGGAAAAATTATGTTAACTTACAACTGTGTTCCTGGTAAAATAATATTTTAAGAAGAGTTAAGCAAAAGCTTTTTAAACATTTTTTAAATTTAGTTTTCAACTACTGTTGACTTATAATATTATATTAATTTCAGGTTTACAACATAGTGATTAGACATTTACATAACTTACAATGTCATCACCCCGATAAATCTAGTACCCATCTTAAGCCATCTTAGTTATTACAATATTACTGACTATATTCCTATGCTGTACTTTACATCCTCATCACTACTCTGTAACAACCAATTGATACTTCTTAATTTCATCATCTCTTTCACCCATCTCCCCAACTCCCCCTCCCATCTGGCAACTATTAAAATGTTCTCTGTATCTATGAGTCTGTTTCTGGTCTACTTGTGTATTTCTTTTGATTTTTAGATTCCACATATAAGTGAAATCATATGGCATTTGTCTTTCTCTGTTTGACTTATTTCACTTAACACAATACCTTCTACATCCATTCATGTTGTTGCAGATGGCAAGATTTAACTCTTTTTTATAGCTGAGTCATATTCCATTGTAAATATACATCACTTCTTCTTTATCCATTCATCTCCTGATGGGCACTTAGGGTTGTTTCCATATATTAGCTATTACAAATGATGCTGCACTTCCTATGGCTGCATATGTCTTTTTGATTTAGTGTTTTGATTTTCTTTGAATAAATACCCAGAAGTGGAATAGCTGGGTCCTTCTTTGTCTCTTGCTATATAATCTCGGTTTTGAAGTCTATTTTGTCTGGTGTAAGTATTGCTACCCCAGCTTTTTAAAAATTTTGTTTTGTTTGTTTCCATTTTTATGAAATATCTTTTTCCACCCCTTTACTTTCAGTTTGTGTGTCTTTTGGTATGAAGTGAGTCTCTTGTACAAAGCATATGTAAGGATCTTATTTTGTTATCCATTCAGTCAACCAATCTTTTTTTTATTAGAGCATTTAATCCATTTGCATTTAAAGTATTTGTTAGTAATGCAGTTATTGCCATTTTATTATTCATATTTTTAATCTTTTTTTTTTCTTCTTGAAAAAGACCTTTTAACATTTCATATAATACTGGTTTGGTGGTAATGAACTCCTTTAGCTTTTCCTTGTTTGAAAGCTCTTTTATCTGACATTTTATTCTAAACTATAGCTTCTCTAAATAATAGGTAGAATAATCTTGGTTGTAGGTTCTTGCTTTTCTTCACTTTAAATATTTCGTGCCAATCCCTGCCTGCCTGCAAAGTTTCTGTTGAGAAATCAGCTGACAGTCTTATTGGAGTTCTCTTGTAGGTAACTCTTGCTGCTTTTAAGATTCTTTGTTTTAACCTTTTGCATTTTAATTGTAGGGTGTCTTAGTCTCCTTTGGGTTCATCTTGTTCCTGGACTTGTATTTCTATTTTCTTCACCAGGTTAGAGAAGTTTTCCATCACTATTTTTTTTTTCACATAGGTTTTCAATTCCTTGCTCTCTCTCAATCTGGCACCACCATGATGCACATATTGGTATATTTGGAGTTGTCCCACAGGCACCCTACTTTTATTATTATTATTATTATTATTATTATTATTATTTGCTGTTCTGAGAGGTTTTGTGCTTCTTTATCCTCCAAATTGATGATCTGATCCTCTGCTTCATCTGCTCTAGTGTTGATTCCCTGTAATGTATTCTTCACTTCAGCTGTAGTATATTTTATTTCTGACTGGTTAATTTTCATTTTCTATCTCCATTCTTTTATATTTCCTAACTTAATGTTGAAGTTCTCACTGAGATCATTAAGCATCCTTATAGCCAGTGTTTTGAACTCTGCATCTGGTACATTACTTGCCTCCATTTTGTTTAGTTCTTTTTCTGGAGTTTTGTTCCATCTTTCATTTGGGACATGTTTATTTGTCTCCTCATTTCAGCAGCCTCCTTGTGTTTGTTTCTATGCATTAGGAAGAGCTGCTACATCTCTCATTCTTGGTAGAGTCATCTTAAGTAGTAGGTGTCCTATAAGGCCCAGTGGCACAAATTCTCTGGTCACCCGATCTGTGCACTCCTGGTACACCTCCTCGTGGGCTGTGTCCATCCTCTCATTGTTTTTGAGCCTAGATTGCTATTAGCATGTAAATGGGAGGCATTAATCCCTAGGATGATAGGCTGTGACCATTGGTTGTGATCACAGCAGAGAAGCTGCTGTGAAGGAGCCAACCCCATGGAGAACTACTCCCTTCAGCATAGCTATGGTGCCCAATGAATCTGCACCTTGTGTGTGTTGCTAGTGGAGGTGATTAGGTGGTGCTCCAGCATAGTCTGAAGCTGGTATCTGGGTGCTCTGGCTTTGGGGCCTCCCAGGAGGTACAGGACAAAATCAGTCTCCACCTGTGCTCTGCTGGGGACCACCCCACATGAACTACAAAGCAATCTGCAGATGGCTGCTACTTGTGCTGGGCTTAGAGGTGCCCAGGAAAAGCCAAGCTGTAACCAATGCTGGCTATCACTAGTGCTAGGCCTGAGGCCACTTAGCAAGAAGTATAGGGTATGCAAAAGCCCAATGCTGTTTGTCTGGAGTTTGTGAATCCTTGAGAGATTTAAGATAAGTCAATAGCTTTAGCCAAGACAGACCATTTGTATGGAAAAGCCCCTTGAACTGACTTTGGTGGTTCTGAAAGTTGGGTGGAACAGGGTCTCTGAGAATCACCATTGCCAGGCAAACAGTATTAGTCAGGTTGAGGGAGACTCAGATATGGTGCCTACCAACCAGATCTGTGGGGGTAGGGCTCTGCAAAGAACAATGGCCTCTGCCAGCACTTCTGTCTATGAGAAAGCTGCCCCTACAGCCCTCAACCTGAAGCCAGGCTCTTTAGTTCCTCCCTGTTAGTCCCTGATGCACTATTCAAGTTGCTGCCCCAGTGAGGGAGCTCAGAGCTAGTGAGTCTGTGTAACTTTGTATGCGGGCTCTTTAAGAAGAACGCCTGGACTCTCCATGTCACTTGGCCAATCTCCACTGGTTTTCACAGCCAGCAGCTATGGGGAGCTTGGTGTAGGGCTGGGAACCCTGGATCTTCGGGGGTCCTCTGCAGCCAAGATATCCCTCCCAATTTTTATCACACACACATAAGAGTGGGACCAACTCCTTCTGCTTCTCTGCCCCTTCTACCAATTTCCTTGTGGCTTTTCTTTATATCATTAGTTATAGGACTTCTGTTCAAGTAGACTTCAGATAGTTCTCTATGGATGGTTGTTCCGCAGTTTGGTGTAACTTTGATGTGGTTGTGGGAGGGTGCAAATATCATGTTTACCTATGACATAATCTTAACCAGAAGCCAAGGCTTTTACAGATTAAAAAAAACTGAGAGAGTTTACACTTAATATATCCTCATTTAACAAAATAAAAAATAGATACTTCAGGAACCCAGAAATATAAAAAGGAATAGCAAACAAACAAATAGGTAAGTCCTTAAGTTAAAATAAGTAATAATACTTTTTAAAATCTACTTTGTGGGATTACAAAAAAGGACATACCTAAAACACAGAAAAAACAGTATGTGTACTTTAAGAGAGTGGTGTTAGGATTAAAATATGTTATGGAGAAGATGTAAAAATTAAATTTAGACTTTGTTAAAATTTATTTAAAAATATATAATTATCAAAGAATAGTAGAGTATATAACTTAAAAATATTTTGAAAATATGTAATAAGGGAATAAATACAACTTACAATCAATTCAGAACAAGCAAAAAAGGAGTAAATTAGATGTATAGAAAAGACCACAGCTATAAAAATTATGACACTGTTTTAAATACCTGAGAAAAGAACAAACTAAAATTACATTGATTGTAGGAGTAGGAGTAGACAATGGATGAAATTCGTGAGGAAGGTACTAATATTTGCAATGATATAAGTAATGTTCTATTTCTGATTTTGGATGGTAGATAATTTAAGGTAATTTTTTCATATTTGATGTACAAAAAAATATATTTTTGTACACCAAAATATAACATATTTTTTAAATGTAAAACATGTAGCAGTATCTATCATTCAAATTAGAGAAAAATATAACTCATATGCTTTTTTCTTCTTCTTCACTCACATGTTTTGAACATAAAAATTTTACTTGCCACCATTTTAAGTTAATGTGTTTTAATTTTTTGAAAGTACAGCTTTTTTCCTTATACTTTCTTTCTTATTTTGCCTGGTTCAGCCCACAGTGAACTGCTGAAATTTAAATCGATGGCAAATGTGCTTCACTCTACAAAGGCAGAAGCTATCGGTCTTCATTATATCAAATAGCCTCGAAGGTCCTGTCATGTGTCTTTTTCCAGTGGACATCAGTTATCCAAGACACAGATGTACTGTAGTAAGGTCATTGATAATGTTTGTCATCAATTTGATTAATAATTTCAAATAGATGATGTGTACCTTGAAAGCTAAGCATTGATTTAAATAAATCAGATCTGCTTGTGTGCTTATAAAAAATAAAGCAAAGATCTAGACATTAAATTCTGTGCTCCTGGGCCGTTACAATGCTGTTTGGATGTACTATTGTAAACTGAACAACTCCCCTTACACTCCTTGGCTCCCTGAATTCATTTTTGAAGATTCTTCATTTTTTGTTTAAAAACCTGAAAAAGGAAACATTTTTCTGCTTGGGCTAAACTTAGTATTTAAACACATTCTGCTTGAGTATCACATATAACTGAGGCTTTACTCTTTAATCAGTGCAGGTTTACAACTAGAATTTGGAGGAATACTATGGTTCTGTAAAATTATTTTCTTATGTGTAAACATTTTACGAATTTTGTTCTAGGTTTTCAGTGACTAGGAAAACTGAGCAGTTTATGGTAGCTTAATGAAGGTTCAAATCCAGATAGAAGTATGAATTCATTCAAAGGAATGATGGACAAACTTTCATATTTTAATTCTATGAGGGCACCAAAGTTTGAATTAATTATTTTAGCTTCAATAGAGTTATTATACAAAGATAAATATCAGAGTAGTATTAGAAATTTCTCCTTGTAATGATTCCAGTATATTACATTTCTTTTTTATTATAATTAAATACATTAAACACACTAAAAATAGAATATTATATAGATTCCACATGCCCGCCTTCTAGCTTATGAAATAAAACTACAAATATAATTAAAGCCTCCTTTATACTTTTTATTTTATTTTATTTTTTACTGCCCTAACTGGGAATCAAACTGGTGACCTTTGAGTGCACAGGAAGATGATCAGCCATCTAAGCTATACCAGCCAGTGCTATACTATTTCTCAATTCATTCTTTTCTCTCCTTTACTTCCTAGAGGTAAACACTACCCAAATTTCTTTGCATATTTTATTTATTTATTTATTTATTTTTATTATTATTATTTTTTTTATCCTCACCCGAGGATATTTTTCCATTTTTTTGTACAGATAGAGTGGGAGGGAGAGAGAGGAAGGGAGAGAGAGTGAGAAACATCGACGTGAAAGGGACACATCGAGTGGCTGCCACCCGCACGACCAACCAGGGCCGGGGACAAACTGCAACCGAAGTACGTGCCCTTAGCGGGAACCGAACCCGGGTCTCTCCGGACCGCAGGCTGATGCTCTAACCGCTGAGCCAAACTGGCCAGGGATCTTTGCATATTTTAGATTTTTAACATATGCTTGCATCTCAAAATTCATATTTTTGTTTTATATCTTTTAAATTTTATATAAAAGTATCATTCTGAAGTAAATTGTACCTTAATGTATTTTTGAGTTGTATTTATATTGATGCAATGTGTTCTATTTTATTATTTTTCAGTATACATTCATTCTTCTCTTTATAAATAGCTAATTTTACTTTCTCACTGTTATAAAAATTCATCAATACACCTGCTTGTATATGCCTCCTTGATTTAAAAAAAATTGAAATACAAAGGAATGTAATATAATGAAATGGGAGAAGAGAATAAAAGAAAAAATCCAAATATATCACACATGATTTTATTTCTCAAAAAATTATGTATGTATGGGATTGTAATATAAAAATTATTTTTTATTGTGAATGGTGGTGAATAAATTTTTAAAAATACTGCTCTAATATAAGTGACTAGGTATTGAATTTCTGGAGGGTAGGCTACTGGCATCTTTAATGCAATAAATATTCTCAATTTTTCTCCAGAATTGTGGTGTCAGTTAAATTCTTTCAGCAGTGAGGGGTAAATCTTGTTACTCTATATTTTTATCAAAGTTTGTCAGACTTTTGGTTATTTCTGACAGTTTTAATTTTGATTGTCCTTACAGATGATGAAGTAGATTATCTGTTCAAATACCTATTGATTTTATTTTCCTTGTCAGTGAAATGCCCATTCATAGTCTTTGCAACCACTCTATATTTTTCTTATTTGAAGTTTATTTTATTATTACTATGTGAGAAGTTCTTTATATAGCCTTGGTCCGTGCCACTATGATGTTCAACTGGTTAGAAATTATCTTCTTACAGTCTATGATTTTCATTTTGACTTTGTAAAGATGAAAGATTCATTTTTCAATGTAGTTGAATTAATTGAGTGCCACTATTTTGGTTTCCGTTTAAAAAATATTGTTTTAAAAAATCTCTCATGCCCTGGCCAGTTTGGCTCAGCGGTAGAGCATTGACCTGCAGTCCAGAGAGACCTAGGTTCGGTTCCCGCTAAGGGCATGTACCTCGGTTGCAGTTTGTCCCCGGCCCTGGTTGGGTCATGCGGGTGGCAATCACTCGATGTGTCCCTTTCACGTCAATGTTTCTCTCTCTCTCTCTCTCTCTCTCCCTCCCTCCCCACTCTATCAGAACAAAAAATGGAAAAATGTCCTCGGGTGAGGATAAAAAAAAAAATCTGTCATTACCCTGTAGTCATGAATTTACCCTCTTCTATTTTGTTCTAAAGTATTTTAATTTTTGTATTTGGTATTTTAATGCCCATGACATTTATTTTCAGTGTAAGATGGAGGTCCAAGTTAATTTGTTTTTTCATTGAATGACAATTTATCCTAGAACATTAATGGACCATTTTCTCTAATAATTATATCATTGTTAAATAAATGTAACAATATTATTAAATAATTATAATAATTACTCCTAGTCACTAAGATCAGTCTTCCAAACTTGTTCTATAATTATTTACTAATTTTGAACCTTTGCCTTTCTATATTATTTTAAGAATAGTTTATCTAGCCCTGGCAGAATAGCTCAGTTGGTTGGAGAATTGTTCCAATACACCAAGGTTGTGGGTTCAATCCATGGTCAGTGTACATACAAGAATCAACCAATGGATGTATAAATGAATGGAAAAACAAATCTATTTCTCCATCTCTCTCTCTCTCTTTCTCTCTCTCTCTCTCCCCTCCTCTCCTTTTCTCTTTCTCTAAAATCAATAAAAAGGATCGTTTATTTACTAAAAAATTTTTTAGAAAGTTTTAATATGAATTGATTTGAATCTATACATTTATTTTGATGTAATAAAGTTTAATAAAATTTTTATTTGATAATAATTTTAGATTTACAGAAAATTTCAAAGATAATACAGAGGGTCCCATACACTTTACACCAGTTTTTCCTATTATTAACAGCTTACATTAATATGTGCATTTGTCAAAATTGATAAACCAATACTGATGCATTATTATCCACTGTAACTCATGTTTTATTCATATTTTCTTCATTTTTACCTAACCTCATTTTTTTTTTGTTTTTTTTTAATTCTAGGATCTTGCTTATATTTAGTAGTCACATCTCTTTAGGGCCATCTTGGTGTAACAGTTTCACAGGTTTTTCTTGTACTTAATGGCCTTGAAAATTTTAAGGAGTGTTAATCAGGTGTTTTCTATTACCTATAATGACAGATGATGGCAATGTGAGAGATGTTATACATTTGTCAAAATCTTTAAAACTTTATATCACAAAGAGTAAAGTTTATATATGCAAAAATTTTTTAAATTTTTCTTTAAATTGATTTTTAGAGAGAGGAGGGGAGAGGGAGAGAGAGATAGAAACATTGATGAGAAAGAACATCAATTGACTGCCTCCTACATGCCCCCACTAGGGACTGGGCTCACAACCTGGGCATGTGCCCTGACCAGGAATCAAACCGGCAGCCTCTTGGTGCATGGGTTGATGCTCAACCACTGAGTCACACTATGCAAAGTTTTAATAAACACATGTAGGAGGTCAAGAGAACCCAGCATGGAATACAGAATGTGACAAGAGAGTCTAACTGTGTTACAAATGTGTAAAACAACCTAACAGAAGTGGCTGGGGAAAAGATGCTGAACTAAGTAATTTTGGAAATGAGTAGGGTTTGTAAGATAAAGGCATAACGATTACAAAGCACTATACACTAGTTAATTATTGTTTACCAAAGGGGTATGTTTAATCATCCTGAAACTACTATACCTATGCATTGTAATTAACCTATTAAGTTAATATATGGTGTATGATGAGAGCCAGGCTTTTCATTATTGGAATAGGAGGTTACAGATAAAAAGGAGAAGGCTATAATTATCCATATGATAATGGGTTAGTGTTGAACGGATCAGTATATACTCCTATTTTGATATACAGATAATAAATAGGGAATTATTTCTAGATATGAATATACACATATACATATATATTGTTCTATCAACTAAGAGGGATTAGAAGCAATGGTATTGCTGTTACAATGAGTACATCTAGCATTCAGTTATCAATTTTTAATAACATTCTCTAATAAAAAGAATTAGAGCTCCTAGAAAAAAAATGGCTAAATTTAAGGAAACTTGTATCATCGTGTAATGCCAGAATACAAGGTAATTCTCACTTGCCCCCTTAACACACACACATAAAATATAATGGAAGTACGTCAAAAAGATCTAAGAACTGACTGAAAAGTCCTCAATTACCAAAGTTGAGATAATTTGAGGAGGAAAAAGTTAAAGTAGTAATGGATTAGAACTCAAAGTGTAAACTAAATATCCATGAATCCATACTGAAATAAATAAATGATTGACTAAATAAATCAGGAGAATAGATAAATTTTTCATGCAGAAAAATTCCAAATAATTTATGTAGCTATTCATTCTACACTCAAGACTTGGAGCAAAATTTCCTACTCCTTAAGTTTTGCTACACAGAATGATTTATTTTCAAATAATATATATTGGGAGGTGTGAGCAGGGAGAGAATAATTTTATGATGAAGAAACATGACAAGAACAACCTCAGCCAGGAGATCAGGTCAACATCAACAGTGATAAGTCATGTTGATAACATGTAGTCTTGATACAATGTGATGAAAACGTAATGTCTATTAATTCTCTCTGGTCTTCTGCCTGAAAATCCATTCCTATAGCCTACTACTAAACCATCAGACAAATTCTAGCTGAGAGACAGTCTATAAAATACCTGACCAATACTACCAAAACTCTCAAGGTCGTCAAAAACAAGAAAATCTGAGAGACTGTCACATCAACAGAAGTCTAAAGAGATATGACTACTAAATTCACAGCAGTATCCTGGATGGGATCTTGCAATAGAAAAAGAAGATTAAGTAAAAATAAAGGAATATGGATAGCATATGGATTATAGTAGATAATAATGTATCAAATTTTATACCTGTGTGAGACCATAGACAAGGGACGATGCATAAAATGTAATACTAGTAATGTGAAATAAGGAATATGTCAGAGAGGAAAGAAGAGAGAAGAGAAATATTTAGTTCTTAGATGGTATTCAAGGTTGTTTGTGTGTTTGTTTTTCCCCTCCTCAAATTGGATTAAGGCCATATGAAAACTTCACATTGAACAAAATCCCCCAAAGAATAATTAAGGACTCATAAACATTTATTTTTCTTTCGTTTTAGAAGCTCTTTGGGATGAAGAGTCAGATCTTTAATTTATTTAAATCAAATGAACATGTTTAAGGATTTCATTTAATCTGACACATTCTTATGATTAAGGAAGATTAAGAGGGGCACACCAGGGCCCTGTTGCCTAAGGACACAGTGGATGTCTGCAGTCCCCGAAAGCACGTGAATGCATACTGCAACACTCCAGGGGGCCACAGCCTCGAAAGTGGTCAAAGATAGTGAACAAAACTCTTTCCGTGTTCAAGATCTCCTGCATGTTTATAGCTATTATATATACTGTACTTTATATAACATTTTCTGATTAAGAAACATATAACCCATATATTTCAAGACATAATAAAATAATTTGGATTCTGGACCCAACCAATATGTGGAAGTTAAAACCCCTCATATCAACAAACAATGCTCAAGACACCAGCGTGTGTTATGCAGTTCAACTCAGTCTGACAATATATACCAAGAAATAGCATCAGATTCCATAGATAAAAAGCGCAGTCCCACAAGATCTCCCTCTATTTCATATGCCTGTTGCAAGACCAGGTTGTTACCTGTGCTTCTAACTGACCAGCTACCAACTGAGGTTTCCAATAAACCCTTCCAACTCAGGATGCCAATCCCATGTCCAGGTTGTTACAGGGGTCACTGACCTATTGGTTATAAATCAGAGGTTTCCATGAACACCTACTTGGGTTTGATTAATTTGCTAGAGTAGCTCACAGAACTCAGGAAACTCATTTACTCACTAGATTACCAGTTTATTACAAGGGATATTACAGGATAGGAACCAACAGCCAGATGAAGAAATACAAAGGGTGAAGCCCCAAACAAAGAAACTTCTGTCCTCATGGAGCTGAAGGCCAGGTACAGTGGCAGATAAAAGTGTTCTGGTTCCCCAACCTGGAAACTGTCTGTCTGAACCATTTTTCTGGGGGGATGGGATTATGGAGGCTTCACTATATAGGGATTATTGATTAAATTATTGGCCATTGGTAATCATTCAGTGTCTAACACTTCTCCCCTACATCAAATCGTTATATTCTCATCACATTGTATTCATGGTTGGTTACCCTGGCAACCATTTCTCATTCTCAGGTGCTTTCAAAAGTTACCTCAATAAGTAAACCAAGCTGTGGTTGAAAGGGGCTTGTTCTGAATAACAAGACACTCATTTGACCTTTATGGTTCTGAAGTGATTTTTAGGAACTGAAGACAAACATCAAATATTATGACAAAAGATGCTCCAATTGCTCTTATTGCTCAGGAAATTTCAAGAGTTTTTAGAGCTGGGAACCAGAAACTGTGCACAAAGATCAAATATATATATATAAAATATATTTTGTTCATGTGAATGATCAAATATATTCTTCCTATAAATCAAAATGTTGAACTCATTTTAACAAATATGTCCCAACTAAAAGCTCTAAATTCTATGAAAGTCTGGATTGATGCTACTATTTTACTTTAGCTGGACCTACCTAATTCTCAAATCCTAATAAATATACCGTAATCAGAATATTTTCTTGGAGTTCAATAAACCCTAGGAGAAGTAAGACAACCAAAACTGATGCCATGTACAGCAAACCAGCTGAGTATCTATCTATCCCAAGTTCCTAACTCAACAAGCTTCTTAAATTCCAGTTTTCGGTTAGCCTTTGGTGTAGGGATTTAAATAGCCAACGCAATTGTTTTGGGTGCACAGTAGTTTTTCCCTATAAATTCAGTGTTTCACCTTCAGAATCCCCATATCTTCTGCTCACTAAGAGAAGACTTTCAACAGTCTGGAAGGCATTTGCTGTGTGATGAATTTTCTATTACACTTTTCATTTGTGTTTCATCAAACTAACTTCCCCTGCAGCCGTCGGGTCACACCCTCAGTATATGAGATCACTGGTTTATGACAAATCGCTGCAAATAGTCACCTACTGGAAAACTGAAGGTTGCTGTAAAACATCAGTGGAAAGTTTATGTATGGCACAAACTTCTTTATACATCTCAGGAAAGTTTGTATGTGGCACAACATTTATTTATACATTCCAGGATTCAGCTTCTGAGGAATAATAGATTTTTGTTACTCTTATTATAATGCTAGCTAGAAATGAAAGATAAAAGCTGATGATGCCTACTAGTTTTTTGTTTTACTTCTAAAATACATTCTAAAGGTTCTGAATCTAAATTACACATAATGATGCTAATAGTGTGTTGTGCATTATGAGTATAGTTATACAACTGACTTTCAAAATTATTCTAGTAATATAAATGGTGACTTTGCATTAATTTAATTCTAATCTCATGAGTAATTCCCTTTGTGACCAAAGGAGCATGGTTGTGAAGAGGGAATTAATATTTTGCTGCAGCCTTTGGCCATTGCAAGAGCAAAGTTGGAGGTCACAATGGGAATCGATTGCAAGATATGTTTTTAATAACACCAAATTACAAAAGATGAAACAAATTAGTCACAGATGCAGAGGTAAATCGCAATACCATGATTCTCATTATACCCAGAGGACATTTAAAAATAATAGCGATTGTAGCACTTGTTCTTTTCCCCTCTTTTTTGATAAATGTTGTTAATAATAGTTTATATTTGTAATTTTTAAACTGTCAAGTGTAATAACAAGGATTAACCCTGACATTTTAAAATATAAGAGTATCTGAGGCATAAATTCTAGTAAAATAATGGAAATAATTTTATAAAAGAGAGATGTTCAATTCACTAATTTTGATTATCTAATCTGTTATGTACAGAGTAATACATAAGAGATTTTTTGATTGATAGTAAATTAGCAGATTAAACCATTAATGTTATAAAAGTATTATTGGAAAAAGAGGGACATTTGACTTCAATTTCAACTTCTTTCCAATGGAATAAAATAGACTGCTCAGAAGTTTTTTTTTTAGAAAGGAAAGATAATTGCATCTTAAGAGTAAAAAACATGTTTACAACTTAAAAGACCTAAGACAATTGCAAAGGAAGAAGTTAAAATCTGACAAAATGGGTAATTTAAATAGAGGGCTTTAAAGAAAGACATAACTTCCTTTTCATTAGAGTACAGATTTTTTCTTACTTTATGATGTCCAAATTTAATACAGTTGATACAAGTGCCAGATATTTTTTCCCTTCAACATACGAAATATATGGCTATTGATGATTGAAGAGTTTTCTCTTTGTTGTAATACAATCAATGCCTATGTTTTATATTACTCAGAAAAACTTCAACCTGTTTCTTCAGAAATGCTCAGCAAGCAATAGTACCCACACTAAATTTTCATTCATTTTTGAGAACTTTCTCAAATGACCTCATATTGATTTTCCCTAGATATTTCTGGTAATTGTAGAAGGACGCACCACACTTAATTTCTTACAATAGCGTCCATTAGCATCTTCTCTTTTGTGGACCTAAGCAATTCTATGATAAACTTTGCTATCACAGATTTGTACCATGACAGTGATTTAGCAAGCCACAAACAGGAAACTTATAATACATTTTATTTAACATATTAAACTAAATTGTAATTGGTTGGTTGACATTAGACGTTAAAGTAGTAACATGAGTTTTTAATGGTTACATAGTCATACAGACATCACTTCTTTTGTGGTTACTAGTGTATTGATTTCCTTCATGCTATGCTGATGTGAATTAGAAGATTTGCCTTCAAGATATTTTCATAATCCAGATCTCTTACTGAGTTGGTCAAGAGATATCTTAAATTAATACATTGTATTTTATTCCAGGATGAAAGCCCTCATTCTTTAAGATAGCTTGGTAGATATATCACTTTTTGTTGCACCAACGCTGATTTGCAAATAACACAGAAGTGCAGCGATTCTAGGTATCTACATATGTTTCTAAAGATATAGGCCCATGGACATTCTGTGAAGGGGGCAGGAAGTCTCCTGCCCAGTAGTCCTGAAGGTACTGGTTATACTCAAGCCTAATTGTTGAGACATTCTGTCCTTAAATGTTCATTCAGGCAGTTATTTGACAGCATAAATTTAGAATCTCAAATGTCCAGGAAACCACATACAAAATATATTTTACTTTAATATTTCACAAATAACTTAAAACTTCATTTGGTATCACCTAACTTGTATGCATGTGCAGTTTCGAACCAAATTCTTTATTAATTAATTAGAGTAATGAAAATTCTATAGGAAAGAGCATAGGGGAGGTATACTTCTAGACATCTAAGAATGAGTGAGATTGTTTTCTTTAGGTATTTTACATTGGTAATACTAGTAATGATAATAAACATATCAGTGATACTATTTTACTGAATGCATTCTTTGTAGAACAGTACAATGTTAGGTATTTTTCAAGAATCATCTTCCTTATCATAAGCAATCATAAGAGGTGGGTACTATTATCTCATGTAGAAATTGAAAAACAGAAAGCTTAAGTGAATTATCTCATGTCAACATAAGGAAGTGTCATAGATAGACCTGGAATCCAACAGAGATCATGAAGTCAAGATATGAACGCAGGCTACCTTCCTGGAAGATCTGACCTGAAGAAAAAGTAAAATTAAGATAATATTTCATGAAATATGTAATCTGTGATTCATCTGTCTTCCTCTAAATTCTAGAATTATTCCCTCTGTTCATTTTGTCAACATTCAGAAATTTCAGACTTCAAAACGTAGCCTACGTCATTAAAGAGTGGCACAGATGAAAGGCAAGGGAACACACACGTCTTTTCCTTCTAGTGACTCACATACAGGCTGTGGTTTTAAAAATCCATTTCTCCACTACAGTACCTACAAAGTAGGCAATTAGGGATGTGTTTCTTCCTCTGTTCTCATTCCCTTCCTCATGCTCCGTATTCTTTTCCTTTTTCAACTGTACTATTGTTTCTACTATTTTATTCCTCTCTCATGTTTTTTTCCCTTTGCCTCTGCACTTAGAATGCAGATGTTGAGAACTGTATGTTGATCATTTTGAGAGACGTGCTAGCAGCTGAAATAGTTCCAGCTTGAGATTTCACTTTACACTAAGCTTAAATCAAGATTAGAAACAACTAAGGTGTCTTAGACATTTTGAAAGATTCTTCATTGTTCTTTGAACTTTAGAAAAACCTATCTGATTAACAGAATATAGAAAGGAATCATTATAATATGTTGCTTAAAATCAAAGATTTTATTGTAGGATCAGAATTTAAAATCTCAATGTACTATTTACTTGTCATGTGTCTTCATCATAAAACCAGTTTCCTCATCTGTAAAATTGAGTCAATTACTCCATAGGGATGTTATAATTAAATTGAGTGCTGTGTGTGTCAATGATCTACCTCATTTCATGATTCTGGAAAAAATAAATTTTATGTCCCTATTCTGTCTCATTAATGCAAATCTAGCAGTTAATATAGGAGGTTAAATTTATTTATTTTTAATTTTTATTTATTAATTTATTTTATTATTATTTTTTTTAATCCTCACCCGAGGACATTTTTCCATATTTTTGTTCAGATAGGGTGGGAGGGAGGGAGAGAGAGAGCAACATCAATGTGAAAGGGACATGTCAAGTAGCTGCCACCTGCACGACCCAACCAGGGCTGGAGACAACCTGCAATCAAGGTATGTGCCCTTAGCAGGAACTGAACCTGGGTCTCTCTGGACCACAGGCCGACGGTCTAACTGCTGAGCCAAACCGGCCAGGGCTTATTGTTTATTTTTTCTGACCTTTTATTAATTTATTTTTGTTACAGATGTTTATCCTCCCCTTCCCCCCGCCCCATTGACACATTCCTCCTGATCTGTCCCCCACCCCCAGCATTGTTGTCTATACCACTGATTATGCATATATGTATATAAGTTCTTTGGATCATCTCTTCCTTTCCCCTTCTCCCCCTCCTCTGAGGTTTGTCATTCTGTACCCTACTACTATGTCTCTGGGTCTATTTTGTTTATCAGTTTATTTTGTTCATTATATTCCACAAATAAGTGAGATCATGTGTATCTGTCTTGCTCTGATTGGCTTATTTTGCTTAGCATAATACTCTCCAGATCCCTCCATGTTGTCTTGAAGGATAAGAGATCTTTCTTTCTTACAGCTGCATAGTGTTCCATTGTGTATATGTATCACTGCTTTTTCATCCACTCATCTATTGATGGACTCTTGGGCTGTTTCCAGATCTTAGTGATTATAAATAGTGCTGCTATGAACATAGGGGTACATATATTCCTTCCAACAGGTGTTTCAGGCTTCTTAGGATATATTCCTAGAAGTGGGATCACTGGGTCAAATGGCAGTTCAATTTTTAATTTTTTTAGGAAGCACCATACTGTTTTCCATAGTGACTGCACCAGTCTGCATTCCCACCAGCAGTGTACTAGAGTCCCCTTTTCTCCACACCCTTGCCAGCACTTTGTTTGATGATTTGTTGATGGTGGCCATTCTGGCAGGTGTGAGGTGATACCTCGTTGTTTTAATTTGCATCTCTCTGATGATTAGTGATGTTGAGCATTTCTTCATATGCCTCTTGGCCATTTGTATGTCCTGTTTGGAGAGGTGTCTATTTAAGTCCTTTGCCCATTTTTTAATTGTGTTGTCTTCCTTTTGTTGAGTTGTATGAGCACTCTATATATTTTGGAAATTAACCCCTTATCTGATGTATCATTGGCAATGGTGCTCTCCCATAGAATGGGTTGCCTTTCCACTTTGGTGGTTGTTGCTTTTGCTGTGCAGAAGCTTTTAAGTTTGATATAGTCCCATGTGTTCATTTTCTCCTTTGTTTCTGTTGCCTTAGGTGATGTATCAGTGAAAATTCTGCTGTGTGTGATGTCTGAAATTTTGTTGCCTACATTTTCTTCTAGGATTTTTATGGATTTATGAGTCACATTTAAGTTTTTATCCATTTTGTGTTATTTCTTATATATGGTATAAGTTGATGGTCTAGTCTCATTTTTTTGCATGTAGCTGTCCAATTTTTTCAACACCATTTATTAAAGAAGCTGTCTTTCTCTGTTGTATGCTCTTGCCACCTTTGTTGAATATTAATTGAGCATAATGTCTTGGGTCCATTTCTGGGTCCTCTGTTCTATTCCATTGATCCATGTGCCTGTTCTTGTGCCAGTACAAGGCTGTTTTTATTACAATAGCTTTGTAGTATAACCTGATATCTGGTATTATGATCCCACCTACTTTGTCCTTCTTTTTCAAGATTTCTGTGGCTATTCAGGGTCTTTTTTGGTTCCATATGAACTTTTGAAGTATTTGTTCTAGTTCTGTGAAGTATGTCATTGGTATTTTGATGGAGACAGCATTGATTCTATAGATTACTTTGGTAGTATGCACATTTTAATGATGTTAATTCTCCCAATCCATAAACACGGTATATGCTTCCACTTTTTTATATCTTCCTCTATTTCTTTTTTCAATGTCCTGTTGTTTTCTGTGAACAGGTTCTTTACTTCTTTGGTTAAGCTTATTTCAGGTATCTTAGTTTTTTTGTTGCAATGGTAAATGGGAGTGTTTTGTTTTTTTGTTTTTTTTGTTTGTTTCTTTTTCTGTGAATTCATCATTGGTGTATAAGAATGCTATCAATTTGTTGATGTTAATTTTGAATTCTGCTACTTTGCCAAATTCATTTATTAGCTCTAGTAGATTTTTGATGGAGTTTT
The DNA here is from genome assembly GCF_014108415.1 of Molossus molossus. Taxonomy (NCBI): domain Eukaryota; kingdom Metazoa; phylum Chordata; class Mammalia; order Chiroptera; family Molossidae; genus Molossus; species Molossus molossus. The sequence goes on from NW_023425401.1 coordinate 45,655,804, forward strand.
ATGGGTTTCTATGTACAATGTCATCTGATCTGCAAATAATGACAGTTTCACTTCCTCCAGGAGGTTAAAGTTAAATAGGCCTAGTCATTTGTAATTGCTGTTGCTGGAAGAAAAAAAAATGTCTATATATTTTAAATGGTCAATAAAATATTTTAATGATTATAGTAACATATCATTGATCAATTTTTGTTATTATTGATTTGTGGTTTTGTTTTTTTTTATTGGAAATATTTTTTCCAGATGAGTTTTCAAGTCAAGTTTCATTACAAAATGGAGCAGTTTTCACAACTCAATGGACCTCATGCAGTCCTGTGGACTGAGTTATATTAATCTTTTCTTACCAGCAGGGATTTTTTCCACCAGAGTTGTTCATGGATTTTTGCCCTGTGTATGGATTGTCTGATTTTGGGTCTGCTCTCTGCAGAGTTGAAAATTATGGTAACTAAGTATACTATATAATTAGTGTGCACCAATCAAGCGTCACCTGAATGGTTTATGAGTTTATTTCCATGTCTGAAATATTTCCCTCTGAGCTGAATCTCACTTTACTTTTAACATCCTACAAATGTGACTAAAGAGTTTGGCATTATTACATTTTTTCCTGACTTCTTAAACAGCAGATTCAGAATTAACATTTTTCAGTGACTTTAGCCATGCAGTAGTAGTATTACAGTGAATTATCCAGTAACTACAGAAGAATAGCACATGGTCATGTGAGAATTCATACAGCAATTTCTAATAAACATTCACCTCATTCCTTTAAGCCACAGTTTCATCTGCCTACTGCTATGTATTTGGACACTTATTTTAATTTATAGTTTTAATAGAATGACATAAAGGACTTTAATGGAATAGTATGCAGACATAGAACGGTTGTGGCCAACAAGTAATGGCATGGAAAACACCTTTAATATACTGTGATAAAGGAGAAAGAATACATATTACAAATGTACAGCATTTATTATGAAAGATGTATACATAGATTAAAAATGCAGAAAGAATTTTAAAATGCTATTAGACATTTTTAAAGGCAATTTAATCTATTGATGCTTGTTTTTCTATATATTTTAAATTTTCTTTAAAACATTTGTATTGCTTCAAAAATATATTAAATTTGTGGAGTTTCTTACATTTCAATGTAGTTGATCTAAAAAATGAATGGGTTTTTCTTGTATAATTGTGTATAAATTAAGAATGCATAGGGTTTAAATGCATGACCAAGGGATTTCCACCCCATCTGGTATATGCATTTAGGACATGTATTTTAAGTCCAAATTTTTGCTGTTAGAACTTTTTAAATTTATCTCTGGGTACTAAACTTGTTTCTGGGTAACTAAGATTTTAGACAAATTGATTTCTATTTCCACTCCTGATTGTTTCTCAATACAATGATTAGAAAAATGATAATACAAATTAAAGATATTGTGAAATAACACAAATCCAGAGGGGCTGACTAGTAAGATTTCTCAGTGGAATATTTTTCACATCATTTACTTCTATAACATTGATTTTCTTTGGTATTTTAGATCATTCCTCCTGCCTGGACCGCTTTGGGTAGATGCTCTCTTTCATTATGAGACAGAAGCCTGATAAAAGCCCACATCAGCTGCTTCTGTACATGGTTACCTACATAACTCTGAATAATGAAATATGTAAAGTATCACTTTGACAGACCGGATATGTCCAAAACATTTTTAAAATGCACATACAAAAGCAATGATCAGCAGAGTCTTTACTGTAATGGATGAGAAAGAGTTTTATAATTCTAATGTGCAGGATGAGTTAGAAAAATAGTATATGTGAAGCCAGGAAATTCAAGATAAAAATCTCATGAATTAGTGTCCTAGGATTGCAGTAACAAATTACCAACAACAAGGCAGCCAGAAACAACAGAAAGTTATTGTCTCAGAGTTCTAGAGGCTAGAAATCCCAAATTAAAATGTTGGCAGAGCCACGCGGTGTCTGTGATGGCTCCAAGGGAGGACCTGTCCTTCCCCTCCTGGCTTCGGCATTCTTCTGTCCCTGCCTGTCTTCACATGGTCTTCCCTCTGTGCTTGTTGTTCTGTGTGTCAAATCTCCCTATTTTTTTATAAGGACACTGGTCAAATTAGATAGGATCCACCTTAATGACCTTATTTAATGTGATTCCCAAAATAGGTATGTTGGTGTCCCACCTGCCAGTACCTCAGAATTTTCCAGTTTCAGCTATCAATATTGCTACCTGTGGACAGAGAGTGACCCCAAATCATTCTTCCGATGTCTATGCAAGTTGTCATGGGATGTGAGAAGTTGTAAAATGCAGTTTAGGTTGCTTGTCCTGGCCTTAATATTCCTACTTCGCTAGTGTTTGCTTGGCCTGTGCAAATGATATCAGGGGTATTCAATAGAACATCAATTCAATAACATGATTCAGAACTTTGATTGGAGCCCAGCTAAAAATAGGTTAGAATTTATGAGCACTTAAATATTTATTTTATTTTATTTTATTTTTTTATTGATTAATTTTTGTTACAAATGATTCTCCTTTTTTCCCCCACTGATTCCCCCCTCCCCCTTCCCTCCCTGCCCCTTCCCCCGATTGTTGTCCATGTCCACTGTTCATGCATACATGCATATAAATTCTGTTGTTCATCCCTCTCTCACCTCCCCACTCCTTAGGGGATTGTCCTCAAACTGTTATGTTCATTATATTCCAGAAATCAGTGAGATCATATGAAATTTGTCTTTCTCTGTTTGGCTTGTTTCACTTAGGATGATACTTTCCAGGTCCCTCCATGTAGTCTCAAAGGATAAGAGATCTTTCTTTCTTACCGCTGCGTAGTACTCCATTGTGTATATGTACCACAGCTTTTTAATCCATTCGTCTACTGATGGGCACTTGGGCTGTTTCCAGATCTTAGCGATTGTAAATAGTGCTGCTACAAAGGTGGGGGTACATATATTCTTTCTGATTGGTGTTTTATGCTTTGTAGGGTATATTCCTAGAAGTGGGATCACTGGGTCAAATGGGAGATCAATTTTTAATTTTTTGAGGTGACACCATATTGTTTTCCATAGTGGCTGCACCAGTCTGCATTCCCACCAACAGTGTACTAGAGTCCCCTTTTCTCCACACCCTCGCCAACACTTGTTTGATGATTTGTTGATGGCGGCCATTCTGACAGGTGTGAGGTGATACCTCATTGTTGTTTTGATTTGCATCTCTCTGATGATTAGTGATGATGAACATTTCTTCTTATGTCTCTTAGCCATTTTTTTTTTTTTTTTTTTATGAATTTTTATTTATTTTTTTGTTACAGATATTTTACCTTTTTACCCCATTGGCACCCCCCACCCCTCCCCCTCCACCCTGTCCCCGGCTTAGTTGTCCATGTCCATTGGTCATGCATACATGCATATAAGTTCTGTGGTTTATCTCTTCCCACCCCCCCACCCCCCATCCCCTCTTCTGAGGGATGTCAGTCTGTGCCCTACTTCCATGTGTCTGGGTCTACTGTATTCCTCAGACTGTTATGTTCATTATATTCCGTATATAAGTGAGATCATGTGGTATTTGTCTTTTTCTGCTTGGCTTCTTTCACTTAGGATAATACTTTCCAGGTCCCTCCATGTCGTCTCAAAGGATAAGAGATCTTTCTTTCTTACCGCTGCATAGTACTCCATTGTGTATATGTACCACAGCTTTTTGATCCATTCGTCTACTGGTGGACACTTGGGCTGTTTCCAGATCTTAGCTATTGTAAATAGTGCTGCTATGAACATGGGGGTACATATATTCTTCCTGATTGGTGTTTCAGGCTTCTTAGGGTATATTCCCAGCAGTGGGATCACTGGGTCAAATGGAAGTTCAATTTTTAATTTTTTGAGGTAGCACCATATTGTTTTCCATAGCGGCTGCACCAGTCTGCATTCCCACCAGCAGTGTATTAGAGTTCCCTTTTCTCCACACCCTCGCCAACACTTGTTGTTTGATGATTTGTTGATGGCGGCCATTCTGACAGGTGTGAGGTGATACCTCATTGTTGTTTTAATTTGCATCTCTCGGATGATTAGTGATGTTGAGCATTTCTTCATATGTCTCTTGGCCATTTGTATGTCCTGTTTGGAGAGGTGTCTATTCAGCTCCTCTGCCCATTTTTAATTGGGTTCTTTGTCTTCCTTTTGTGGAGTTGTGTGAGCTCTCTGTATATATTGGAAATTAACCCCTTATCTGATACATCATTGGCAATGATGTTCTCCCATACAGTGGGTTGCCTTTCCATTTTGATGATCGTTTCTTTTGCTGTGCAGAAGCTTTTTAGTTTGATGTAGTCCCATGTGTTCATTTTCTCCTTTATTTCTGTTGCCTTAGGTGATGTATCAGTGAAAATTCTGCTCCGTATGATGTCCGAAATTTTGTTGCCTACATTTTCTTCTAGAATTTTTATGGATTCACGGGTCACATTTAAGTCTTTTATCCATTTTGAGTTTATTTTTGTGTATGGTGTAAGTTGATGGTCGAGTTTCATTTTTTTGCATGTAGCTGTCCAATTTTCCCAACACCATTTATTAAAGAGGCTGTCTTTACTCCACTGTATGCTCTTGCCACCTTTGTCAAATATTAATTGAGCGTATTGCCTTGGGTCCATTTCTGGGTTTTCAGTTCTGTTCCACTGGTCTATATGCCTGTTCTTGTGCCAGTACCAGGCTGTTTTGGTTACAGTCGCTTTGTAGTATAACCTGATATCTGGTAATGTGATCCCTCCAACTTTGTTCTTCTTTTTCAAGATTGCTGTGGCTATTCGGGGTCTTTTTTGGTTCCATATGAACTTTTGAAGTATTTGTTCTAGTTCTATGAAATATGTCGTTGGTATTTTGATGGGGATTGCATTGAATCTATAGATTGCTTTGGGTAGTATGGACATTTTAATTATGTTAATTCTTCCAATCCATGAACAGGGTATGTTCTTCCACTTTTTTATATCTTCCTCTATTTCTTTTTTCAATGACCTGTAGTTTTCTGCAAATAGGTCCTTTACTTCTTTGGTTAAGTTTATTCCTAGGTATCGTAATTTTTTTGGAGCGATGGTAAATGGGATTGTTTTTTCAGTTTCTCTTTCTGTGAGTTCATCATTGATGTACAAGAATGCCGTCGATTTCTTGACGTTAATTTTGTATCCTGCTACTTTGCCAAATTCATTTATTAAGTCTAATAGAGTTTTGATGGAGTCTTTAGGGTTTTCTATGTACAATATCATGTCATCTGCAAATAATGACAGTTTCACTTCCTCCTTTCCAATTTGGATCCCTTTTATTTTTTCTTCATGTCTGATTGCTGTGGCTAAGACTTCCAGTACAATGTTAAACAAGAGTGGGGAAAGTGGACATCCCTGTCTTGTTCCTGTTCTTAATGGAAATGTTTTTAGTTTCTGTCCATTGAGTATGATGTTGGCTGTAGGTCTTTCATATATGGCCTTTATTATGTCGAGATATGATCCCTCTATTCCTACATTGCTGAGCGTTTTTATCAGAAATGGATGCTGGATTTTGTCGAATGCTTTTTCAGCATCTATTGATATGATCATGTGGTTTTTATTCTTCATTTTGTTTATGTGGTGTATCACGTTTATCGATTTGCGAATATTGTACCAGCCTTGCATCCCTGGAATGAATCCCACTTGGTCATGGTGAATAATTTTTTTGATGTATTTCTGGATCCGATTTGCTAGTATTTTGTTCAGGATTTTGGCATCTATGTTCATCAGGGATATTGGCCTGTAGTTTTCTTTCTTCGTAGTGTCTTTTTCTGGTTTTGGAATTAGAATTATGCTGGCCTCATAGAACGTGTTTGGAAGTCTTCCTTCTTCTTGAATTTTTTGAAATAGTTTGAGGAGAATGGGTGTTAGTTCTTTTTTGAATGTTCGGTAAAACTCCCCCGTGAAACCATCTGGGCCTGGGCTTTTGTTTGCTGGGAGAGTCTTGATTACCTCTTCAATTTCCTTAGTTGTTATTGGTCTGTTCAAGTTTTCTATCTCTTCCGGGAATAGTTTTGGGAGACTGTGTCTTTCTAGAAATTTGTCCATTTCGCTGAGATTGTCGAATTTGTTGCCATATAGTTGTTCATAGTAGTTGTTAACGATCTTTTGTATTTCCGTGGTGTTGGTTGTTACTTCTCCTCTTTCATTTCTGATTTTGTGTATTTGGGTTCTCTCTCTTTGTTTCTTGGTGAGTCTAGCTAAGGGTCCATCAATCTTGTTTATCTTTTCGAAAAACCAGCTCTTTGTTTCATTGATCCTTTGAATTGTTTTTTTGGTCTCTATGTCATTTATTTCTGCTCTGATCTTTACTATTTCCTTCCTTCTACTTGCTCTGGGGTTTTCTTTTTGTTTGCTTTCTAATTCTTTAAGTTGTGAGGTTAGACAGTCAATTAGAAATTTTTCTTGTTTTTTGAGGTAGGCCTGTAGTGCTATGAACTTCCCTCTCAGAACTGCTTTCGCTGCATCCCATAGATTTTGTGTTGTTGTGTGTTCATTTTCATTGGTTTCCAGGAAGTTTTTGATTTCTTCCTTGATCTCCTCGGTGACCCATTCATTGTTTAATAACATGCTATTTAGCCTCCATGTGTTCAAATGTCTTTGCATGTTCTTGTTGCAGTTGATTTCTAGTTTCATGCCATTGTGATCTGAGAAGATGCTTGATATGATTTCAATCTTCTTGAACTTGTAGAGATTTAGTTTGTGTCCTATCATGTGGTCTATCTTTGAGAATGTCCCATGTGCACTTGAGAAGAATGTGTATTCTGTAGTTTTGGGGTGTAATTCTCTGTAGATATCTATTAAATCCATTTGGTCTAGTGCTTCATTTAGAGTCTCTGTTTCCTTGCTAATTTTTTGCCTAGAGGATCTATCCAGTGCTGTCAACGGGGTGTTGAAGTCCCCAGCTATGATTGTATTGTTGTCGATTTCTCCTTGGAAGTCCTCCAGAAGATTTTTAATATATTTTGGTGCTCCTATATTGGGTGCATATATGTTTATCAAGGTTATATCTTCCTGTTGGATAGATCCTTTCAATATTATGTAGTGGCCGTCTTTGTCTCTAGTTATGGTCTTCATTTTGAAATCTATTTTATCAGATATGAGAATTGCTACCCCAGCTTTTTTTTGCTTTCCATTTGCTTGGAAAATTTTTTTCCATCCCTTCAGTTTCAACCTATGTGAGTCTTTTGTTGAGAGATGGGTCTCTTGTAAACAACATATAGATGAGTCATGCTTTCTTATCCAATCAGCTACTCTGTGTCTCTTTATGGGAGCATTCAGTCCATTTACGTTTAAGGTGATTATTGATATGTACTTATTTATTGCCATTTTTGTTTAGTGTGGTTCTATTTTTGTTCCCATTTCTACTGCTAATTACAGCAGTCCTTTTAACATTTCTTGCAGTGCTGGTTTGGTGCTAATGTATTCCCTTAGCTTTTTTTTGTCTGGGAAGCTCTTTATTTGATCTTCTATTTTGAATGATAGCCTTGCTGGGTAGAGTAGTCTTGGATTCAGATTCTTGTTTTTCATGACTTTGATTACTTCATGCCATTCCCTTCTGGCCTGTAGTGTTTCTTGTGAGAAGTCAGCTGAGAGCCTTATGGGGTTCCCTTTGTAGGTAACCTGTTGCTTATCTCTTGCTGCTTTTAGGATTCTCTCTTTGTCTTTAATTTGTGGCATTTTAATTACTATGTGTCTTGGTGTGGGCCTGTTTGGGTTCTTCTTACTTGGGACTCTCTGTGCTTCTTGAACTTGAATGCCTTCTTCCTTCACCAAATTAGGGAAGTTTTCTCTCACTATCTTTTTGAATATATTCTCTATCCCTTGCTCCTTTTCTTCTTCTTCGGGGACTCCTATGATGCGAATATTATTACGTTTCCAGTTGTCCCATAGTTCTCTTAAGCTGTCTTCCTGTTTTTTAATAGTTTTTTCCTTTTGTTTTTCTGATTGGTTGATTTTTTCTACCCTGTCTTCTAATTCGCTGATCCGGTCCTCAGCTTCCCCTAGTCTGCTTTTTAAACCTTCCAATGTGTTTTTCATTTCGGATATGTCATTTTTTATCTCTTCTTGTTGGTTTTTAATTTCCATTTGGCTTATTTTCAGTGTCTCTATGTCCTTACTCATGCTGTTCAGCTTCCTCAAGATCATGGCTCTGAATTCTAGCTCTGTTAACATGCCTAATTGCTCCACATTGATCTCATCTTCGGTGGAGGTGGTTTGCTCTTTCATTTGGCTTCTGTTTCTGTGTTTCACCATTTCAGCTATCACTCTGGGCTTTGGAGCCTGTCAAGTTCTCCCTGTGGGTGTTGGTGTTCTGCTGTTTGTGGCTCCCTCTCCTGTGTTTAGATGAGCGAGGGAGGACCCGCGTTGAACACCACTGTCAAGTCTTACTTTCCTGGTTAAAGCTGCCAGCCCAGGAAAGGTACTGTTATCTTCTAGCTTTTTGCCTGGAAGCTAGCAGTCTAGGTTAATTGATGAGTTTTGGGTTGTCAGTTGATTGAAAAACTCCCTCTGGTGCTCAGCCAAGGGGCTTTCACGAGGGTGGGGCAGATGCTGGTCCTTAGTGAGCCTCAATTAACACTTCAATGGCCCACAGGGTGGGGTTGGATCTCCGAGGGAGGGGCTGCTGCCTCTCTCAGAGCCCTGGGAAGAAGCAATGTGGCCACCGTCCTGAGTGGCTGCACTCAGCCAAAGCTCTGAGAGCCCTCCAAACCCCGAGTGTCCCGACACAGTTCCAGTCCAGTCTGCCCTCCCTCTGCCGGAGCCCAAGGTGAGTGGCTGTGGCTGTTTTAGCCTCAGTCCCGGCTGCGCTGTGGGGCCGCCTGGGAGTGTAACCCGCGGGCGCCGCTTATAGCTAAGGCCGCTGCCGAGCTGCCGACCGTGCGCTCCCAGCCCCGTCTCGCGCCTTCGCAAGCCTACCGGGAACGAGTCAGTGTCCCTCGTTGTATGGTCCTCGCAAGCTGCTTTTCTGTTGGTTTTTCCCGTCGATTTGTCTGTGTTATAGTTGTAATTCCAGTTTGGTTCTGGGAGACGGTCTGTGTAGCTCCGTTCACTCCGCCGCCATTTTTCGGTCAACCTCTCTTAGCCATTTGTATGTCCTGTTTGGAGAGGTGTCTATTTAGTTCCTCTGCCCATTTTTTTTAACATTCTATATAAAATAATATATTATATTTTAACAACAGAGTCACTGATTATATTTAGTAAGACATTAATATTACTAAGAAGCATAAAAGTATCTAGTAAATAATTGAATGCCACAGGGTAAATAAACAGTACAAAGAGATCAGTAGGGCATTTCTCTTTTTTATAAATTTGGTTTAATGTTTTATAGATGACTAACTCTTAGTCTTCAATATACTTTAAGAAATAGAGAAATTGAACAGTCTAGCATACTAGAAAACATTCTAATATATAATGTGTGGATAATTTTATGGTTATTAAAAATAAAATTTTGTAAAAAAAAATATTTCTTTACTAAAATCAACACATTAAACAGCATTTTCAACTTACAATAATAATTTTTTTTTCTGCAAACTTTTCTTTCATAGTCCATCCTGCCATTAAATTAAAAGCCATTAATTAAAGCCATTAAATTAAAAATATTTGTTACTAAAATAATAATCACTGAAAAGGAAATTTCATACATCAAAATACTTCTAAATTTATTTTAAAATCACCTTTTCCAGAGGTATAACTTTTTCAGACTTATCTAATAGAAAATGTTTTCTATGAAAATGAAACTTGAAAAGATACCATTTACTATTTTTTTTAAAATTGATTTTAGAGAGAGAGGAAGGGAGAGGAAGAGAGAGATAGAAACACATGAGAAACAACATCGATTGGCCGCCTCCTGCATACTCCCCATTGGGGATAAGGTCTACAACCTGGGTATGTGTCCTGACCGGGAATTGAACCGGCAACCTCTTGGTGCATGGTTTGATGCTCAACCACTGAGCCACACCGGCCGAACCCATTTAATATTTTAAATATTATTTCAATATTTTAAATAAAGTCCTTTGAATTATGGAAATAGCTTTCTAATAAAACCAATAGTATGCTTGAATAAGACTGCAATTTTTTGCTTGCAAAACATTTTAACTTGTTTCAGATGTTCCAGAGTTGGCATTAGATACATGCAAAGCAGAAAATATCTTTAGGAACTAGCACTGGGCAGTAATGTCCTGAGACACAACATTTGTTATTTCTAAGCCACTGGAAGGTCAGGTCTGGAATAAAGAAAAACATAATAAATCATGAAATCTTAGGATTGATTCTACTTATTTTTCAGTCTGCTTTTGGGTGTTTCATTTTACTAAGTTTCTGGCTCCCATGTCGACATCTGACCTTTACAAACTCCTAACCATCCTTGTGGGTCTGCACCTACTTTTCTCCTTCATCTGAGTCGACTCAGAGGCTGAATTTCTGCCTCCACCTTAATATATAGCCACATTGTTTACAGAATCTCTCATGGCAACACATTAAGCCTGATCAAAAGAGAATAAAGTTTCTAGGCAATTTCTTTGTGGCACAATAATTTATAACAATTATTTCCTAATGTCCAGGGGAATGCTATTGTTTTCTTTCTTTTCTACAGCTATTCATCCTCACCATAGAACATGTAGTGGAAAATTTTGTCAGAAGTTCTCAGCTCTAGATTTACTTTAGAATGACCTGGGAAACTTAAAAACTCCAGAGGCCTGGTGGCACTCCCAGAAATGTAATGAAATTGGTTGGTATGAACTTGGACATCAATACTTTTTAAAGATCCCTGGTGATCTAATGTTTAGATAGGGTTGAGAAACACTGAACTAGATAATTTCCTGAATCCACAGAAAAATGTTAACTTTGCTTCCATTCTTTACCTATTGTAAACCTTATCCTCACAGCACCACATTAAATAACTAAAATTTACAACTGACATCAGAGAGCTATGACTTGTATTTTTATTTAAGAAATTTATAAGTAAAAACAATAAAAAATTCTTTCTTATTCTGAAGAAACGTTGCTGAAGAATTCTTTTGTTCATTGTTGTGTTCTTTCTATATTTTATTTTTAAAAAATTTTAATATTTGATCATGTCATCCAGGATCAAGTCTCTAATCCAGGTTAGGTCCTTCAGTAAATGTTTATACCTTAAATATGTAGGTTTGGCACATCATATATTAGACTTATTTAAACATATAACAGAGATTTGTGGCTATTAGAAATGTATGAATGGGATATTTTTAAAAGCTGTTATAATTTCTGATCAGTTATTGCCTATGTATATGAAAGCAAAATTCACATGTTTATCTTGTACCTAGTAATTTTACTCAGTATTCTAGATTTTCAGTTAGGTCTATTTTATTTTTTATAATATTATAAAAGGACTACATTATACTCTCTTCCAATTACTCCTCTTCAATATTTAATTTTTTAATTTTTCTTTTGAATTTTCTAGGACATATAGTACAATTTAAAATGCTTATTATTGATAGCTATACACCTGTTTTTTCTTTAATCATTGACTTGATTTTTAAAATCAAGTATCCCAAATTCCCTAAAACACTCTATTTGTGTCAGAGAAAACTGACCTACCTTGGCTTCAAAGTTAAATTTTATTGGTCAAGAGTAATTCATTTCACTTGCCCTGATGATTGGTCTAATAATTCAGGCCTAAGCCAATCAGCATAAAACATTAAACTTACATTAAAGTAGTGGAGGATAGAAATTTAGCATATGAACTAGTTTGGGGACAAGAGACAATGGACAGTAATTTTCTGGAGGATTCTGGCCATAAGTTTCTTCTCTTTTTAAAAAGAGATACACTAGCCCAGCCAGTATGGCTCAATGGTTGAGAGTCGACCCATGCACCAAGAGGTCATTGGTTCAATTCCCAGTCAGGATACATGAACATGTTGTGGGCCAAATCCCCAGTGGGGGGTGAGCAGGAGGCGGCCAATCAATGTTTTCTATTGATGTTTCTATCTCTCTCCCTTTCCCTTCCTCTCTCTCTAAAATCAATAAAGAAAAATAAAATAGAATAAGATAAAAGAGATACACTAAAAAATATGTTCTTTTTTTTTTTAATAACCCTCACCCTAGGATATTGTTCCACTTATCTTCAGATAGAGAGGGAAGGAGGCAGAGAGAGAGAGCAAGAATGAAACATTGACATGAGAGAGACACATCAACTGTCTGCCTCCCATACGACCCCAACCAGAGTGGGGGATGAACTGCAACAGAGGTATGTGCCCTTGACCAGAATCGAACCCTCGACTCATTGGTTCGCACATCTGAAGCTCCAACTGCGGAGCCTAACTGGCCAGGGCTGTCCTCTTCTTTTGAATATCCTTTGTGGGAGTCAGATGCCTGAAAAATATTACATTCATTTTTCCACCATGAAAAGTATCAAGCCTGAGAGTGAAGCAAAAACTGACGGAGACAGAGATACTGGATCTAGCCACTCTTGAAGCCTGCCTGACTTATATTTGGTCTTCTAGTTTTGTGAGTCAATAAATATCCTCATAATTTAAGCAAGTTTAATTTTCAGTTTGTTAAAAATGCATTTTCTAATACCTATTTAGACTACAAAGATGGTTGTGGAAGCTTTAAAACAATGACTATATTTTTTGAGAGTAGTAAAATCTTCTCTGGCTATTTTTTAATGGCATATTAATGCACACATATTTAGTTACCCATAAGTGCTAACTAACAAGGTTTCTTTTCACTTTTAGAAGGACATCTTTTAAATTCTGTACTTTAAAAAGAAAACTTTTATTATCTCCCTACACTTTCATAATCATTTCACACTCGACAACAAAAAAGAAGTAAATAAAAACATTTCAGCATTTTAAAGTGCTTTTTATATTGTTCCATGTGGTCAGGATAAAAGAAATCTTTTTTATTACACTAATCTTCATCTTCCTATTGTATATTTTATTATGAATACTCTGTACTTCAATATACATGTATGTGTTAAAGTAACACATTTTTACCAGCCTTTCTTATAGATTGTATTATAGTTTAAATATGTTTCTATATTTATAATATTCACGTGCATATATCTTTTATAGACATATAATATATCTATATATGTACTTTCTGTTAAATGATTAAATCTAAAGCAAGCTGTAGTATCACTCTTGTTTAAGAATCCAGACAGGCTGGCCTGGGAATGACTTTCTTGAGTTGGTAATATTTGAGCAGAGAATTTAATAAATTGAGGGTATGGGCAATATTATCATAAATTTTATATATATATATATATATATATATATATATATATTAAACTTGGTACTAAGTCTCCCTTACTAGGATTTCAGTTCCATGTGACCAAATTTTGTCACTTGTACCACTCTATATCCAGTTCCTAAAAAAGTACCTAGTTAAAGGAACATAATACATAGTTATTGAATGATTGGATGAATAAATGAAATAAATATAATCTGACTCAATCTTCAGGATAATAACAATATTATAATTAATCAGAATATATAGATCTACTAACCAAAAAAATGAAATATTTTAAATGAACATTGAGGCCACATCAAAATTGCAACTAAACTACAGAACAACCATCATTCAGAACCGCCTGAAATCAAGCTGAATGGAAGTCCTACAACTACGGAATTAAAGAAGCAGCCACACATCGAGACTGGTAGGAGGGGCGGAGGTGCAGATGGGCTGGCCCATACCCACATGTGGTAGATAAAAATCAGGAGGGCTACCTTGGCTGGGAAGGTCCTCCCTGAGGAGTAAGGGGTCCCTGTCCCACACCAGGTGCTCAGCTCAGGGTTCCAGTGCCAGGAAGTCCCCATAATTTCTGGCTATAAAACACCAATGGGAACTGAGGCTGAGGGAGGCAGAGGTTCCTGGAGTCTAAGGCAGTTTGTCTTAAAGGGCCCGAGCACAGATTTACTCAGACCTGCTCCCTCTGAGCTCCAGCACAAAGGGAGGCAGCTTGAAAGGCACCAGAGACACAGGAGGAAGAACTGAGTTGTTGGGCATCAGGGCAAGAGTTGGAGAGGAAGCTTTCTCTTGGACAACGTGCTGGCGGAGGCCGTTGTTCCTTTGGTGAGCCCTTCCCCATGGGCAGACAGAGGGACACCATATCTGGGACTCCAGGAACCTGACTCACACTGTCTTCCCAACCCTGGTGATTCCCCGAGGCCCTGCCCCACCCAACTTTTGAGCCCATCCAAGCTGTTTCCAGTGACTTTACCATAAGATTGGCCTGTTTTGGCCTCCTGTTTCAGATTTTTCTAAATTCTCTCAAACAAGCAGCATGTCTGGCCACAGTGAGCCCCACACCTCTCACCTGGCACTGGAAGCAGCCAGCCTTGGTTCAAAGCTTGGCTTTGCCTGGGCACCTCCAAGCCCGGCACAAGAGGCACCCTTTGGCAGAAGGTTTTGTAGCTTATGCCTGGTGGCCCCAGGTAGAACACAGGCAGTGGCTGACCTTGCCTCAGAGCCAGCACACCCAGTGGATGGCTTCAGACCACGTCGAAGCACCACCACCCAACCACCTCCAGAGTGACACACTCAAGGAATAGACTCAGTGGGTACCAGAGTCCTACTGAAGTAAGTCGTTCTCTATGTGGTGGGCCCCTGCACAGCTGATCATCCAAGATTACTCTATCCTGCAAAGCTATCATTTAGAATTAATGGCCATATAAATAGTTTCCAGAAAAGAAAAAACTAAAATAACTCATCACCACCAAACCAGTATTATATGGAATGTTGAAAGGTCTTCTTGAAGAAGAACAAAAATATGAACAATAAAATGGCAATAAATACATATCTATCAACAATTGAATCTATAAACAAAATGAGCAAGCAGAACAGAAACAAATTCATAGATACTGAGAACTTTTTGTTGGTTGCCATATGGGAGGGGGTTGGGGAGATGGGTGAAAAAGATGAAGGGATTAAGAAGTACAAATTGTTTGTTAGACTGATGAACCTCAAAGGGACGGGGGGAGGTGGGGCGGGAAGAGAGAAACCAAAGAATTTCTATGCATATATACATAACCAGCAGACACAGACAATAGTGTGGGGAAAGCAGGAGAGGGGTGGGAGTGGGCAGGAGGGGGTCAAGGCGGGGAAAAAGGAGAGACATCTGTAATACATTCAATAATAAAGATAAGTTTAAAAAGAAAAAAAAGAAATGAACATTGACATTAAAAATGCAGATGGAGAAATAATAAAGAATTCCATGCACAGAAGTAATAAAGCTTCCAGATGTGACCATGCACCAAATAATCTCTTCCCTGACTTGAACTGATGCCTTATTTTTGGCCCCTCTGGGCTTTTAATGCTCTGTGGTTTGGAAGCTCCTGTCATGGCATAAATATGACTGTCTGACCTAGGATGCTTAAGATTAGTTTAACTCTGCAGAGAACAAGCAAGAAATAATAATGCTTTGCTCTCTGCCGTATCCCAGAGATGCACAGTGGCACTGTAAAATGAAGGAATAATCATTAGCTTAAAAAAAAAATTAGACTAAAATCCTTAGTTTGAGAGTCTTTATTAGTAGATTTCTGGTAGAAGGAGCATACTTCCAGTTCCCAGATTCTTCTTTTCAAGGGGGAATGAGGCTATAAGAGCCACAGGTAGAATGAAGAATTTGCAAGTTCATTCTATTCATCTTTCCCAAACTTGATTATTTGTATATCTATGTGGAACTCAAGCACCAACTAAAGTCAAATTTTACTTTAGATCCAAATAATAGTACCCCATCTTCCATCATAAATGCTGGGTCCGGTTTCTTTGCCAAACTCTATGCATAGTCATATGTTTCATAAATGATCCTTGGAGTGGGTCCCTCATCTCTGCTTCTAATCCACATCTCTGGGCTTCTACTAAGAGAATTTACAAAAGTTTAAGGGTAACATCAGTGAATCCCAATGCCAAAAAGGAAAATATAAATAAATACGAGATATTTCTGATTTCAGCATCTATTGGCTACATCTATTCATAGGTAGGCACTTCCTACGGGTTTTCTTCTGTTTCACTGCTATCTTACTACATGCTACTTATCCCCATCAAATAAGTTTCTTCTCTTATGCTGTGCAGCCAATGATTGAGAGATACAAACTTTGTGGTCCCAGAACTCCATAAAAAAAGCCCTAAAATCACATATCATTATAATATTTTATAATGGGGATATATCTTGTCCACATTTAAGGACATTCTTTTGCCTTTCTGTGGCAGCCTTTGTTAGTTGCTAACTTAATCCCTTCCCCTCACTCCTTCTTTCTCCCTGACTAATTTTGTGGCAGCCATAAGCCTAACAGGATACAGTTGATTGCCATTCTTCACAGATTCTATATGCATGTATTTCAGGTGCGTGTTCAGTAGTCTAACCTTCTGATTTTGTTCTCACTAGCTCTCAGGCATCTAGAGTGTGTTGCATCTCATTAGTACTCTTAGACAGGTGGGACAGAAGGCAGCCTCTGTGACAGCTCAATGAAAAGCTATATTGGACCCACGCTCTGACTCTTTTATGCCCCAAAGACAAGCTAAGTCTTGGGGGTTTTCATTCACTTGTTCAGCACTGAGCTAGAGAGAAGGGTATGGCTAGTATACCAGTCCAAACTGTTGTGTTTGTTCTCAGTGGCTCCCAATCTGGAACCCTTTCTCATCAGTGCTCAGATGCAGGCAAGAGAGATTATCAGTCCCTAGTGCAGCCCCATGAAATGTCAGAACTTTGGATACATGACAATCTTCTCCTTCCCTACCAATGGAGAAGCCAGGAGCTGTGGAAAGGGGTGTTCTCTTT
This sequence comes from Molossus molossus, assembly GCF_014108415.1. Classification (NCBI taxonomy): domain Eukaryota; kingdom Metazoa; phylum Chordata; class Mammalia; order Chiroptera; family Molossidae; genus Molossus; species Molossus molossus. Next base: position 45,672,580 of record NW_023425401.1, read on the forward strand.
ATGTGTTACTATGCCAAGAAGAAGATTTATGACAAATGGTACAAGGAATTTCCTTCCAGATCTGATGCACCTACATAGGGGTGCAGGAGCCTCTCAAGTGGTTTCTGGGTTTCTTAGAAAGGAAAATAGTCTGTGCATTGTTGTTGGGTTTGTGTGTCCATTAGTAGAAGGAAAGTTCAGAGTTTCCCATTTTGCCTTCTTGCTAATGTCCAACACCAAATATTTTTTAAATAATACCAATGATCTCACTAAGTGATACAGTAATATATGAAGTATATGCTTATTACCCAGCAGGGCTTCTGTGAGGATGTTTTGGAAATCTTTATTTTCAAACAACAAAAGTGAAGTATGATTAATCACCAATGTAGAATTTATAGAAGGATATGAAGAAGCAAAAGGTACTGAATGAAAAGCTGAACAATAATACTTTAGGAAGAACAAAAACAAGGCAGATCTAAGTTTATGAACTAATAATCTCTTCAAGGTATAGTCATTGGGGTGAGAAAAATCACCAACATCAATTGTAGCATTCTACACAAGATTCACATTCAAGTAGAACTTCATTTCCTGACTTAGGTTATTTGCCACCTTACTTGACAACTTGTAGTTGAAAAGAGGTAATTCTAAAAGAGAAAGGAGGCCCATTTAGCAAGATAAGGAAGCATGCTTTGTGGGTAGAAATACTAAAAACTTACCAGACATTTTATACAATCTTATTTAATTTGAGTAATGATAGCTTCACTTAGTTCTTTAAAAACCCTCACATCTTTTTATTATTCCAGAATCTTTGTTGTATTTTAGTAGTTTAAACAATAAATCTAAAACTTCTCAACAGTATCTTTCAGAATTTTGTTAATCTGAACTCAATTCATACTTTCCGTCTCATCTCTTGCCTATTTCCCCACCAATGCATTTCTGCCAGTATCCACCCTGATTACACAAGCCTATTCCACATTTTCCCAAATATATGAGTTACTTTTTGAGCTTTATACATGCTGTCCCTTTACCTAAAATGCATTTACCACACTCACCCTCTCCCCCTACCCACTGTCCACCTCAATACCTACCCTAACACAGAATTTGGAAGCTTACCATCTCAGAGAAGAAGGAACTTAGAGAAGCAAGGTATACCTGTCAAACACTCTAACAAACATGTCTGAGCACCCCCCTTCAAACCACAACATTCTATAAGAGCCTTGTACAGCTTGTGGTCGATCATCTTCAGTGATAACAAGTTTACCACCTCTTGAAGCAGCTCATTTCACATTGTGCTGTTTGACTTTTGGAAACCCTTGAAAGGACAACTCATTCATAGTCTAGTTCACATATCTCCTCTATGAAATCTCTTCTGACTTCTAGAAGAAAACTAATCACTTACCTATGTGTGCTCCCAAAGCACTTTGCCCACACTAATATTGCACTTATTATGTTCTATTCCAGTTAGTTCTGCCTGCCTTTGTTCCTTAATCTGACTCTGAGTTTCTAATAGATGGTGACTGTGCATTAACCTTTGCTTTCTAGTGCCTATCAGAGGAACAAAGAGCAGGCAATCAATACATTTCTGTTAAAGATAGACTAAATTTTAGTCTTGTAAACCAGCAATTTTCAACCAATGTGCCACAACACAGAGGTATGCTGCAAGAGGCACCCTGGTGTGCTGCAAGAACTTTTACTTTTTTTTATATTAATTTTTTTAATTTTATTTTTGTAACAGATGTTTCTCCTTTTTTACCTTGTTGATACCCTTCTCCCCATTCCCTCTACCCCGTTCCAGCTTTGTTGTTCATGTCCATTGGTTATGCATACATGCATATAAAGTATGTGGTTTACCTCTTCCCTCCCCCGACCACCACCTCTTCTGAGGGTTGTCAGTCTGTACCCTTCTTCCATGTCTCTGAGTCTACCCTATTCTTCACTGTTATGATCATTATATTCCACAAATAAGTGAGATCATGTGGTATTTGTCTTTTTCTGCTTGGCTTGTTTTGCTTAGGATAATACTTTCTGGGTCTCTCCATGTCGTTTCAAAGGATAAGAGATCTTTCTTTCTTACAGCTGCATAGTACTCCATTGTGTATATGTACCACAGCTTTTTTATCAATTCGTCTACTGATGGACAATTGGGCTATTTCCAGATCTTAGCTATTGTAAATAGTGCTGCTACAAACATGGGGGTACATATATTCTTTCTGATTGCTGTTTTAGGCTGCTTAGGGTATATTCCTAGAAGTGGGATCACTGGGTCAAAGGGAAGTTCAATTTTTAATTTTTTGAGGTAACACCATATTGTTTTCCATAGTGGCTGCACCAATCTGTAGTCCTACCAGCAGTATACTAGTGTCCCCTTTTCTCCACACCCTCGCCAACACTTGTTTGATGATTTGTTCATGGCGGTCATTCTGACAGGTGTGAGGTGATACCTCATAGTTGTTTTAATTTGCATCTCTCTGATGATTAATGATATTGAGCATTTCTTCATATGTCCCTTGGCCATTTGTATGTCCTGTTTGAAGAGGTGTCTATTTAGGTTCTCTGCCCATTTTTTAATTGTGTTCTTTGTCTTCCTTTTGTTGAGTTGTATGAGTACTCTCTATATTTTGGAAATTAACCCCTTATCTGATGTATCACTGGCAATTATCCTCTCCCATACAGTGGGTTGCCTTTCCATTTTGGTGGTTATTTCTTTTGCTGTGCAGAAGCTTCTGAGTTTGATGTAGTCCTATGTGTTCATTTTCTCCTTTATTTCTGTTGCCTTAGGTGATGTATCAGTGAAAATTCTGCTTCGTATGATGTCCGAAATTTTGTTGCCTATATTTTCTTCTAGGATTTTTATGGATTCACGGATCACATTTAAGTCTTTTATGAATTTTGAGTTTATTTTTGTGTATGGTGTAAGTTGATGGTCTAGTTTCATTTTTGTTCATGTAGCTGTCCAATTTTTTCAAGAGCATTGATTAAAGAGGCTGTCTTTACTCCATTGTATGCTCTTGCCTTCTTTGTCAAATATTAATTGAGCATAATGTCTTGGGTCCATTTCTGGGTTCTCTGATCTGTTCCACTGGTCTCTATGCTTTTTCTTGTGCCAGTACCAGGCTGTTTTGATTACAGTAGCTTTGTAGTATAACCTGATATCTGGTATTGTGATCTCACTTACTTTGTCCTTCTTTTTCAAGATCCGCAAGAACTTTTAAAATATGCAATACCTGACTGTTTAGTCAGGGGCACTGACATCTTTTCACTTAATTTGTCGAATAAAAAAATAACAATAGCCAACACAATAGCCATTCAGAGTGAATGAATCAAAATTACACCAATTTTTCCTGGCCTGTTTGGCTCAACGTTAGAGCGTAAGCTGTTGATGGAAGGTTCTTGTATTTGATTCTCGGTCAAGAGTGCATACCTAGGTTGCAGGGTTTGAACCCTGGCCCCAGTTGGAGTCATGCAGGGAACTGGGGGTGGTGAGTGAGCCAGTTGATGTGTCTCTCTCACATTGATGTCTCTCTCTCTCTCTCTCTCTCTCTCTCCCCCCACACACACCCGGTCCCTTCCATTCTATCTGAAAATCAATGGAAAAATATTATCAGGTAAGGATTAACAACAACAACAACAACAACAAAATTACATTGATTTTTTTTGTCAGATCAGCAAAACACATAATATATTTTTTGGTGTGCCACAGAATTTTAGTGATTAGTTTAAGTGTGCCATGAGATGAAAAGGTTGAAAATCGTTGTTGTAAATAAATCAAAGGCTTATATAAGGACCTTCATTAGAGAATATGTGAAAAAAATTAGGCACTAAAATAAAATAGTTTTTATAACTGTAAGCACAGCAATATAAACTTGCTGCTATGTGATCCCAAAGTATTTTGCTCACACGAATATAATTGCATTTGATATGATCTATTACAGTTAGGTATGCCTCCCTTTGCTTCCCCAACTGCAGTGCTTACGGTTATCATGTAAAATCTATTGTATTGTGTTGCATATTTTATTAAAATATATATGTGTATCCCAGAATCTTTTTATTTTGTTCCTACCCAGGCTCATTTATGTATTTAAAATTTAGAAACAAATATTTTACCATACAACTGTGACATATATATCAACAGTGCTCAATCTTGTTGTTGGAGCCATAAACTGCAAGAAAACATCAATTCCTCATTCATACTTATTCCAGCCCGTTTAAATTTGTTTTGTCTGCATTTAGTTTGTTCATCAATTGAGTAAAAATGTACCTGCAATAAGAAAGAACAAAATAACAATAGATTAATCTACTTAGATGTTTAGTTCCCTCTCATAAACAGTCAGAAAAAAATTCCAGGTGTGCTATGATAGCTGTACAGGCCAGGGCCCCAGCCTCCTATCTTGCTGGTCTGCTCTGCTCAATGTGCACCTTCCATCTGAGTTAGCTACTTATATTTGATATTTGCGTTCCAGCTAGTATGACAGACCAAAATGCAGGGCATGGCCATTCCCTTTCAGAGCGTCACATTCTGTCACACCCCATTGACTACAACTTCACAGCTATACCTGGAAGCAGAGGAGACTGGAAATAATGTCCTCGGCTATCACTCAGGTATTAAACTTACCATTAAAAGGATAAGAAAGAAATGTGGGTTACCCGCTGTGTCTACGGTAGTTGGGTTTATGCTCATTTTATTACCATCCTGATGTCAAATGGTAAGATACAGCAACCATAATGTCTAATTCCTTTCCCTATCAGAGGAAGAGAATACTAGTCTGGTTAGTGGTATGACCTTCTAAGAGTTTCTTAGAGTTAGAAGTTATACAAAGTCTGGTGTGCTAACATTGCTGACATGTTCTCATTTAGTTACTTTTACAACAACATTCAGATGCAATACTAACTTTTTAAAATTGACTAATGTAAAATAATAAAAATGTAGTATACTTTCATTATAAAATAGGTCATTAATACTGGTGTTACCCTAAAATTATAAACTCCTTTCTCTCACTCCTATTTCTGTCCATGCCTACATTTTTAACACATGCTTCATACACAAAGCAGTGTGTGGGTGATATTTTAAAAATACTAAAGAAAATTTACCAATGAACAATTATTATTGTAATTATTATAGTCAACAATTACCTTTCATATATTTTCTGACCAAAAAAAAAAAAAAAAATCTTACATAAATTTGTTCTCTAATCCATTCTTAGATAATGCAAAAATCATTTCAGGAGACATTTGGGAGTCCACTGGGGACTAGAAAAAGCAGCCTAAGAAAACTCGAGAACCATGAAAAATACAAGTATAGAGAAGATAAACACTCCTAAATAAACCCCCTATCCAAATGGAGTAGAATGCTTCAACTTATTTCCACATCTTATCTTTCTTATATGAACTGCCCTCAAATACATCTCCCCAAACCACTTCTCCATCACCACATTTTTGTGACTATCTGGAAGAGATGATTTCCTCTCTATATAATTCATCATGAAAGAATAAGAATGCACACAGATTACTCAAGTAACAAAATATAAACCCATAAATAACATAATAATATAACATTAATAAGATTAAATTTTCTGAGGGAAATTGAGAGGGTCATGTATTAGTATATAGTTTCCCCTCATGTATGTGTATTTATTTATATCTATTTTACTTATAAAAATAACAAATCTTCAAGGCAGACAAAATTAAACCATACTGAATGTTTATTAATATTGATAATTATCCTCAAAAAGTGCATCCTATGTTTTCTTAATGTAACTCTGAACCTCTAAGAAAAGTTTTACTTATTCCTCTGTATAACAAGGCAGATAATTATACAACAAATATATACTCTCTAATAATTGCACCCTAATATCTGGAAAATTCATTGTGTGTGTATGTGTGAATTTGTTAGCTGAAATTGTCAGATAAATAAGTCATTCTTGAATCAGAAAATAATAGATAAATAAGAGTGTGTATTTTCACATGATTTACCCATATTAAGATAATGCCCAATGTTGGTATAGATAACATGAAATATTTACACTCTCTTTATGAGTATATACAAGAGTATAGTCTTTCTGGAGTACAATGTGCCAAAATTCATTAAAATCTTGATAATATGTGTTGGCATGTTCTTATTAAATATGTAACTTTATTTTTGTTATTGAAAAAATTAAAATAAATTTGACATAATTTCAGGTGTACAACATAGTGATTCAATATATACATACTTTATTGAATGATCACCACAATAAGTCTAGTATCATCTATCATTACGTTATTATTACGTTATTGACTCTGTTCCCTATGTTGTACATTACATCCCTGTTAGTTATTTTACACAGGGAAGTTTGTACTTCTATTTTTTATTTTTATCTGAGGATATACTTTATTGCTTTTAGAGAGAGAGAGGAAGGGGGAGAGAGAGAGAGAAATATCACCATGAGGGAGAAACATTGAAGGGTTGCTTTCCAAACATGTCTCAATCAGGGATCAAACCCGTAACCTAAGTATGTGCTCTGGCCAGGATTCAAACCTGCAACATTTTGGGGTATGAGGTGACTCTCCAACCCACTGAACCACCTAGCCAGGGCTGGAGGTTTGCACTTTTTTTTTTTCTTTATTGATTTTAGATAGAGAGGAAGGGAGAGGGAGAGAGATAGAAACATCGATGAGAGAGAAACATTGATTGGCCACCTCCTGCATGCCCCCACTGGGGATTTTGCCCACAACTTGGGCATGTGCCCTGACCAGGAATCGAACCGGCAACTTCTTGGTGCATGGGTTGATGCTCAACCACTGAGCTGCACTGGCCAGGCTGGAAGTTTGTACTTCTTAATCCCCCACCACTTTTCCAAATATTCTTTTTTTCTTAGTTAATTTACTTTTTTTTGTTACAGATGTTTCTCCTTTTTCCTCCACTGATTTCCCCTCTCCTCCACTCCCTGCCCTGTCCCCAGCTTTGTTGTCCATGTCCATTGTTCATGCATACATGCATATAAGTTCTGTGGTTTATCTCTCCCCCACCACCCCCTCTTCTGGGGATTGTCAGTCTGTATCACACTTCCATGTCTTCGGGACTACCCCATTCCTCAGACTGTTAGGTTCATTATATTTCACAAATAAATGAGATCATATGATATTTGTCTTTCTCTGTTTGGTCTGTTTCGCTTAGGATAATACTTTCCAGGTCCCTCCATGTCGTCTCAAAGGATAAGAGATCTTTTTTTCTTACAGCTGCATAGTACTCCATTGTGTATATGTACCACAGCTTTTTTATCCATTCGTCTACTGATGGACACTTGGGCTATTTCCAGATCTTAGCTATTGTAAATAGTGCTGCTACGAACATGGGAGTACATTTATTCTTTCTGATTGGTATTTCAGGCTTCTTAAGGTACATTCCTAGAAATGGGATCACTGGATCAAATGGGAGTTCAATTTTTAATTTTTTGAGGTAAGACCATATTGTTTTCCACAGTGGCTGCACCAGTCTGCATTCCCACCAGCTGTGCACTACAGTCCCCTTTTCTCCACACCCTCGCCAACACTTGTTTGATGATTTGTTGATGGCGGCTATTCTGACAGGTGTAAGGTGATTCCTCATTGTTGTCACTTTTCCAAATATTCTTATACTGTGTGAGTGACCAAGATAATGCAGTTACAGGAATTTATTCTTCAAAAATAACTAGAGATGCATTCAGTGATGTTTGTATAACTATTTCATTGAGATATTAGTACTGGTAAAAATTTAAAACCATAAATTTCAAACAAAGGAAGTTGGCCAAAGAAAACTGATGCAATTAATGAAGAAGCAGAGATTTATTAAAAATCATAATCACACAAGCTTTATAATATGGGAAAACATTAAACGAAACCAAAAATGCATTGTAAAGCTGATTATACAGTGTTATACACATCAATTTACTTGTGCATATTTATGTGCATAGAAATTGAACCAGAAATATTTTGTTTTATTAAGTGTTTAAGCTTTTTTGGTTATGTTTCTAAAATTTTTAAGATTTTTTAACTTTTTATTTATAAGTCATATATCAAAAATATCCATATTGCTAACATTTATTGTATGTATAATTCTGCTAAGACTTAGTGCATTGTATTGAGTACTATTATGTCAGACTTGCAATAGAGAATTGAACACACTGATGTCTATAAAACAGAAGTATACCTGGTTAAACTTATGCACAGGCTTGTAGATGGGCCCTCCACTGGCCAGATATCCAGGAGGAACCATTCATTTTGTACGAGAGGGGAACAAATTTCTGATTTTTTAAGTTACTGAGATTTTGAGCTTATTACCATAATATTTACCCAATTTATCATGACTGATAGGGAGTAACTTTTCTTTTTTATCATGTGTTAGTAGTCAATAGATTTACAGTAAAATACCAGGCAACTACTTCTTCTTTTTTTAATTTATCTTTATTTTTGGAAGTATTACAGATGTCCCTCCTTTTTACCCCCCATTGACACCCTTTACCGTGCTCCTGCCTGCCCCCCCCCCGCCCCCCGCCCCACTTCTCCACGCACTGTTGTTGTCTGTGTTCATTGGTTGTGCATATATATGAATAAGTTCTTTGGCTTATCTCTTCCTGCTCCCCACAGCCCCTTCCCTCTGAGGTTTGGAAACTATTTCTTAAAATTACCTGTAGAGCATGAATAGGAACAGAATATTATCCTCAATGGAATTTGTAACTACTATCTGAAATGGAGCTAAAATTTTAATGACTAAGAAAGCATATGTATTCTTACTAATACTTTCAGTCAACATATTTTTAAGTGGAAAATCATAATAAAATTAAGGCAATTTACCAAAGAATTATAGTCACAGGAAGGAAAAATAATTAAAATTAAATTAATATTAAAAATTTTGCTATAATACATTTTAAATTATCAGCTATTTATATATATCTCAGGTTTAAAAAAAAATTTTATTTTTAATAATTTTATCATTCTTATCTTTCATCATTACCCTTTGTACTATAATAAAACAACAAATTAACTGGGGCCTTGTAGACCATTATTTTAACAATGATAAAGTTCACACAAAGAAAATTGATTTTAAAATTGAAGTTTGAATTAAAGATTTTCTGTTTTCAAAGGAAAAGAAGCATCTAAAAGGCTTATATTTGTTTTTTTTCTTCCTGAGTTTGCTGGTGTCAGGGCTGGATTAATAAAACTCACAAGCTTGGTCTTTTCATAGCAGTCATTAATTTTCCATGAAGCTGACAATGAGACAGTGTGGGAGATTCCCCATCGTGTCACAATGGATGTTTGAATGTGTTTTGACCAAATATTCTCAGCATATTTTTATTTCCCCCAAACAGCTAAAGCCTCATTTGTGAATCTGGCAAGTTTCTCAACCACTTAAATTCATTTCTCAACCACTTAAGAATTCATTGTTAATCATTTCAACTGAGTTTTTAGACTCTCTTGGATAAATGGAAATAGTAAGATTTGACAAAAGGGTAAAAATAACTTTAAATTCTGACACTTTATAAGTTTTTTTTAATTTAATTTTACTTTTAATCCTCACCCAAAGATATGTTCTTTATTGATTTTTAGAGAGAGAGAAAGGGAGAGAGAGAAAGGGAGAAACATTGATGTAAGAAACATCAATGGGGAAGGAACCCCACCCTTCCCCAAATAAGCCCTGACTGAGGATTGAACCCAGACCTCTGGTGCATGGGATGATATTCAACCAAATGAGCCACCCAGCCAGGGCTATAAATTTAAGTTTTCAGGAAATTCCTCCTTTATCTATTTACCTCTTTTTTAAAAAGTGTGCTTTCTATTTAGAAATTATTAAAATCATAATTATATTTTTAAAATTGCAGTAAAGGAGATAACTTACACATGCATACATATATACACACAAATATGTATAATCTATGGATAATAATTGATAACCATTTAAAAAATGAGTCTATAGTAATTACATTTTAAAATAAAAATAGGTAAGAGAAATAAATTTGGGCAGAGCACACCTCAAGAGACATAACTTTATCATAAAATTCCTATTATATCTTTATTAATATTTTACCTAAACTACTGTAGCACATTTATTTTAATAAATTGAGACACAAAGGAATTTTTCTTCACACTCAAATTGGTAAAACCATTTGGAGCATGAAAGAAAAGATCAAAAGGGCCAACTGGGAACAAAACACAGTGATCAGAATTCAGGACAAACCACAACACATAATATTCCTAATTACCAATCTTTAATTAAACCAGAGGGAGAATTTATGCCCTGAACAAACTTGTTCTCACAGCCTTTTCTGACTTCAGGATAGAATGTTTTTATGTTTCTAAATATCGGGCAAAGAAGAAGCTTATTATTTAATGTCTTATGATTTATAGAAATCTAAAGTCAAGAATACATGTTAAATGCAAGTTCAAGACAAAATATGGTCTTCAAGGGTGTTGTTGCAAAATATTTGAATTTAGCAAGCTAATTAATTCTGACATAATTCACAAATTTATGAATGTCCAACTGATGAATTCAATAATAGAGTTACATTAACAATCTCTCTAATGAATTCATTTAAAAATAACCTGCTATTGCAAAATAGAATTCCTCTGCAGACCCCCATCTCCCCAGTAAAAAAGCGAAATGGTTTTATGTGTCTGGGTATGGTAATAATGTGAGTTAACCTGTATTTGGAGGAGTAACCTATTCAAGAACATTAGTTAATTTCATATTTCCTATCTTTCTGGCTATTGAGCTGAAAAGTTTCGATTTTTTCTGACCTCCAGAAGTTCCTTCTTTGAAAACCTGTACTTAATTATGCCATAGTTTAGTCAAGGAGAAAATTACATTGAATTTTTCCAAAAAAGAAGATCAAATGTTAATTTCCACCTGTGTTAAGCTTAGTCAACAGTATACAATGTTGCAGCTTGTCCAATAACTGAAGGTTTCTTCTAAAACAGTTATTTTTGTGCAGAAGTGAGCCTGTTTTAGAAACACTTTTTAGTTTTAGAATTGATTTTTTTCCCCCTAGCTTGAATTTTTAAGATATATCTAGAAAATTGCAAACTCTAGTAAAGTATTCAACATCTTTTTTGCTAGGCCTAACCCCCACCCTCACAGAAGTAGCACCTCTGTATCTTCGTCCATTTGGGCTGCTATAATAAAACACCATAGATAGCTATGTCCTCACAGGGTAGAAGGGACAAGGGAGCTCTGTGGGGTCTCTTTTATAAGGGCACTAATCTAATCCATGAAAACTCTGCCCTAATTACGATTATAGGCCCCACCTCAAATACCAAAACACTGAGGATTAGGTTCAACATCTGAGCACCCAGGTCCTGCAGGTGCCAGTGGCCTCTCCTTTGGAACCAGTCTGCATCACCATCCCTAGCCCAACCTTGCACTCTGTGCCTGTGATGGGAGGGGCAGCTCTGAAGATGTCTGAATTACCTGTTAGGATCACTCTTCCATTGTCTTAGAGAATTGCTCAAGCTTTTCTTAAAACAGCTAATTCATACTAATCTCATCAAAAGGTTGCTTGGCCACGTTCTTTGTGTCTCATTTTCTGCCATATAGCTAGGCTGAGAATTTTCAACTCTTTACGTTCTGCTTTCTGTTTTGCTTAACAGTTCTAACTTTAAGTCATTCGCCTCTTCTCTTTTACTGTAAGAGGTCAGAATGATCCAAGCCACATCTTTAACACTTGGCTTAGAAATAGTTTCAGTTAAATATGCAGTTTCATCACTTGTGAGTTTTCTCTTCCACAAAACACTGGAAACTAACTACAATACAGCCACGTTTTTGCTAGTTCAGAACAAGGATTAACTTTTCTCTTATGTCCAATAATATGTTCCTCGTTTCTTTCTGACATCTTATCAGAACAGGCCTGCCTGTCCACATTTTTACCAACATACTGCTCAGGCTGACTTAGGTGTTTCCTACGAAGATTGAGGCCTCAGCACTCTCCTCTTTTCTATCTGAGCTCTCACCATAACTGACTTTAAAGGTACATTAATGCAAAGGAAGCTTTTTTCTAGCATGAACCTCCAACCTCTACCAGCCTCTGTTCATTACCAGCTCTGAAACTGCTTTCACATGTGTAAGTATTTGTCACAGCAGCATTCTCTTTCTAATACCAACTTCTGTCCTAGACTTTTTGGGTTGCTATAGCAGAATACCATAAAATGGTGGCCAAAAAAACACCAAAATATTTTCCTCACTGTTCTGGAGGCTGGTACGTCGAAGATCAAGGAGACAGCGGAATCAGTGTCTGCTGAGACCCCTCTTCCTGGCTCACAAACGGCATATTTCCGTTGTGTCCTCACATGGCAGAAGGAGTATGGAGTTCTCTGGGGTTCCTTTTAGAAAGGCAATGATCCCACTCATGAGGGTTCCACTCTCATGACCTAATCACCTCCCAAAGGCCTCACCTTCAAATGCCATCATATTGGAGATTAGGTTTCAATATGTGAATTTGGAGGGAGGGTGCAAAATTCAGTCTCTTGCACCCTGTAGCTATGTTTACGCTGTGTGCTCCTAGTTATTTTTCCTCCGCATCAGAATGGGAAATGTTGGGTGGCTTTGGGAGGTTAGTCTTACTAACCATAGACCTTTTAAGGAGTGGTGGCTAAAACCTGACATTTCTACCAGGTCTTCTTGGTAGAAAACTTTTTAAAGCATTTCCCTCCCCACTCTGGGATTCTGTGAAACAGCCCAATGTTTCATATAAAAATACTTTTTCCCTTGTTGCTTATTTGTTTGTTTTAAGTCAGTCCAAAGTAATGTCTGTTCTTTCAAAAATTTCAGTACCACAGTAATTCAAAAAGGGTTGGCATTGGTCATCCAACATAAATATCGGCAAGGTGGAAATGGCCACATATCATTTCAAATCACAAATTAATTTATTGTTAAACATGAGACACAATGTTTCATATGAAGAAAACATACATTTGCTTTTGGTTCCTTTGTCTAAACAGAGCCTTCTTACCAATGTCCCAACCTGTCGATCTATTTTAAGTAATAAAGTCTTAGAGGAATAACACAAATTTTAATGAAATTTTAATGAAAATATTACAAGTAGCATATGTAAATACTAGTAAAAATTAATGACATTTCTTAATATTGTGATAACATTCTTTCTCTATGTAACCATAGCAAACTGCCTAAAACTGTGTAACAGCTGCTATTGAATTTATTCAGACTGGCAATATGTTGAAGAAGCTGTCTCTTCTAGTATACAGAAGATATTCAGGAAAGCAATCTTTCTCATTTTTTGTTCTGAGAACTTGGTGGTTTGGCTTGTGTCCAAGTCTGATTTTTAAAAAGATTAGATTCAAGCCAGGTTACTGTATGTCAGTCTCCCCTGTTACTGGTTTGTAAGAGTAAGAAAGAACTATCCTTGATTGCCTAAGGAACAGTCCCACATGGGATACAACAGTCTTAAAAAAGAAAATGAGAGCTTGAAAGAAGTGGGGCTTATGACTAGTGAACTCTGGGAACATAAAGTACTTTAAAACCAAAATAGATTCAATATGACAAAACTGAGATCCTAACAAAAGAACACTATGGTCTACTTCTGGTCCTAGAACGTGTTCTGCATGTTCCTCAGTGAGAGCCACAAGTTATCCTTTATTACCAGAAAACTTCTACCCCCCCCCCCAAAGCCTAATAAGACTGTGTTGGATATTGTTTAAATCAATGACTCTTTATGTAAATATTGCTTTTAAGTATGCCATGAGTTACTTTGAGATAAAAGAGAAATAAAATCTCCTGCTGCTCAATCTAGTTTCCCATCTTTTTCTAATTCCTTTAGGACACAATTGGTGGTCCCTGATGACCTGAGGGGAGTTCCTAGAGGTGACCAACCATTTCTTTTTAATGTTTATTTGAGTAAAATTTCCCATTGATATTTTAAAATGATGAATAGAAATTAAAAATCATTTCTTCGGCTGAGGGAGAGTGATCTTGTTGGCGAAGTGCCTGGAGGGAAGAACTTAGAGTGAATGAACAGTCACATAAGCCCTTTCTACATAATTCTTAAATACTTGAAAGAAAACCTTTAATAGAACAAATCTATTAGTAATACCAAAAAGTGTGGGAGACTGTTTGCATGGCATCCATTTTGCTAAAATCTGCTCTGCCATCTCCTGCCCCAAGGCAGGATACCTCTGTATACAATGTTTCTGCATTCCTTTAAGTAACCATTTACTCAGCCAGTTATGCTCTGTTTATCTTTTGTTCCACCTGTGATATTTACATGATATTTATTTGAAATTGCTTTGGGGTGGTTACCACAAACATCGCTTGGCAACCATTGTTCTTGTTTTTCTGCTTCTTGCCCTATCTATACTGTGGATCTCCCCAGAATAAATGAGACTTGATCAGAGCCCTGTCTTGTCTCCATTTCTCGTGTCTCTTGTCCCTCCTCATCCTCACTCCCCCTCTAGAGTCCTCGTTGCTCGACCTTCGGGACGGGTCAAAAAAGAATAAGAGAAATAAAAAGAAGGGTAATTTAATTAAAGGATAATAATACATATGAAAAAATGAAGAACAGAATCTAATTTCTTTCAATTTATAATTTTTAAAGTTATTTCAGAGAGGGAATGAGGTACAACCACTGATTTTAACTGCTCAAACCAATCACAAATAATTTTTTTTAGTTAGCACCTGAGGATATGTTTTTATTGATTTTAGAGAGAAAGGAAGGGAGAAGGAGAGAGAGAGACTGATATAAGAGAGTATCATCAATTGGATGCCTCCCACATATACCTTGACCTGGGATGGAACCCACAACCTGAGTATGTACCCTGGCTGGGGATCAAACCCATGACCTTTGGTGTATGAACGATGCTCCAACCAACTGACCAACACTTCCAAGTCTACAAACATTTTTATGAATTGTTTCCTGTGTATTATATTATCCCAAATATGCTTTATATTCAGCTACTTTTTAGCGAGTCCAATGACTTATTTTGAAAGGATGTAATAACAAGACAAATATTGCATAATGATAGAAAAAGTTTATCAATTCTTGGAGAAATATTGAGAAGCAAAAAAAAAAAAAAGAATAAAAAAGAAATGATGTTTGAAAATATTTTAAATTTGAATGTTATTGACAGCAATTTACTGCCTATTCTCTAGACAAACCACTCCTTGTGAAGGGGAGATAAAAAGGGTTACCACACAATTTCTCCAAGAGATTTTTATAATTATTCGTCAGCATCAAAATTGGCAGTTATTTAAAATGGAAATCTTGATCTTGATTCAGTGGAACCAAATTAAATCTTTGCTGATAAAGGAGAAAGGTAATGGTTTAATTTAATACATTCTTTTAAATTCAATTTAGTACCATATAAATGTATTTTTTTCACATTCATTTTCTCACGGAGAGCACAATTTTCATAAAAAGTAGTTCGATGAACAAATTAAAAAACCCTTTATTCCTGGCTTGAATTATAGAAAAATAAATCTAGAAGTGTTAAGTGCTGAAGAAATTATTATAACTATACAAGGTTAGTTTTCTTTGAAAATAAATACTATTGATCAATGATAATTTTGAAAACACTATTGATAAAGGCAGTTTATTCATATATATTATTAAAGATAAAAAGAGTTTGAAATTCATCTCTAATTTCTTAGTCAAGTATAATAGATAGCCTCAAAATTTGTTCATTATATTTGCAAGTAGGTTATTAAAATTTAGACTTGGTATATAATCTTAAATTAAATACTCTCAATCATATGCCACAAAATAGGAGACTTTTCATTATCCTGGATAAATGTTAGGACCATTTTATTGTAAACTTATAAAATTGAAAATATCTTTTTTTATTATTATTATTGATTTGAGAGACAGAGGGAGAGAGAGAGATTAAAACTTCGATGAGAGAGAACATCAATTGGCCACCTCCTGCATGCTCCCCACTAGGGACAAGGCACACAACCTGGGCATGTGCCCTGACTGGGAACCGAACTGATGACTTCTTGGTGCATGGGTCAATGCTCAACCACTGAGCAACACTGACTGGGCACTTTTTTTTTCTTTATTGATTTTAGAGAGAGAAGAAGGGAGAGGGAGAGAGAGAGAAACATCAATAAGAGAGAACATCTATTGGACGCCCCCTGCATGCCCCCCAGTGGGGATTTAGCCCACAACCTGGGCATGTGCCCTGACCAGGAATCAAACCAGCGACTTCTTGGTGCATGGGTCGACACTCAACCACTAAGCCACACCGGCCAGGTGGCAAGAGAGTAGAGTGCTTTCAAATATTTCAATAAAATATTTGAAAGCACTCATGTGATTGGGATGTCAAGAAAAAAACATGGGACAAGACCTGTGTGAGAAGAAATTTAATCCCAAATATAACTAGAGAAAATGTAATCAAACAAGAAAAAAAAAATGATAAAAAGAAAATAGGAATCAATAATATAAAAATAAGCAATATAAATTATAATAGAAGGTACATAATAAATGGAATATAAATCAAAGAATGTAAATCATGTATATTAATTTCCTAAATGAAAATAAGTCTGAGTTTTCTCATAAAAAGACACTCTAGAATTAAGTTAAAAAAATAATTCAGCTATAGGCTCTTAATAAGAAGTATATTGAAATCAGAGTGAAAGGTTGAGAATGAAGAATTGGCATGCCTAAAGCCACACCAAATAAAATCGATCAATAAATAAACATGCTAGACATTGTTGATATTATGCAAGATAAAATTAAGATTCAAAGAACTAATCAAAATGACATTGGCCAACTTCAATATAACTATATAATAATAAAAGAAAAATTTATTTGAAGATGATGAATCAATCATATATCTATGTGAACCAGCCAGAACAAAAGCTGATTATATGATGTACAAACATTAAAAAAAAAAAAAAAAAGAAAGAAAGAAAAGGAGAGTAAGATGAAAATACAAATATGGGGTGCACTTAATTTCCCTATCTTGTAATTAAGCATATTTAGTTGGCAAGCAGTAAGGAACGATTTACAGGGATTGAATAAGTCCATCAATAAAATAAAACTCATTAAAAAAAGAGAATTTATATTTTTCAAAGAGGAAATACTTTTTATAAATTTTGTTATGAAGCATACATTTTTTCATATAATTGTTCACAAATAATACCTTGATAATAACAACAACAACAACAAAAAATAAAGACCATACCAACCATATTTTCTGATTATATCCTAAGGGGTAAATACTGTAAAAAGGTTAAAACTAAGAAGCACATTTTTGAGCAAACCTTGGGCTTGTAATTTATAAAATTACCAATTATAACAACAAATTAGAAAACAACAAATAACACTAAAGAAACCTTGACAAAACCAAAGGGACCTAGTAAAACTTTTCTCAGTGAAAAATTTGTAGCTTTTATTTTTTTAGAAATATAAAGATATATTATTATCTTAGTACTTTAGAAAATGAGAAAAATCGAGAAAGGAGAAGAATTTAATCAAGATTATGTGTGATTAGTAAAATAAAAAATAAAAATTATAAAAGCCAAAATCATTTTAAACAAGGTTTCTGTTATTAATAATGCAAATACTATTCTTGGAAGTTTAATTAAGAAAATGAGAAAGAACAGAGCTATGTTATATTTGGAATGAGAAACATGTTATAATTACAGAAGAAAATGAATAAAGGAATTATAAAAGAATGATATATATATATATTATTTTATAATACCTTTATTTTTATTTACTTTCTTCTGAATCTACAGAAGCAAATTTGGCAATCCACAGGGAATAGATAGATATATTTCTATAATATCCACAAAACATGGTCCAAAGAGAAGCAATGTGACTGTACCACATGCAGTAGAAGAGAATAGAATAGTAATACATTTCTAAACATTAAAATAGTTCAAAGATCAGATGGTGTCAGAGCAACTTTCTGACCACTAGAAAAAAATAGAAAAATTTCCACTCCAAAAAAGGGGGACTTTCTGTGATGCATGTTGTAAAGTTTTTATAATCATAATAATAAAGTCTAAAAGGGAGGATGAATAGAAAAGTAGAAAACAAAACTTTTAATGTAATAATTGTAAGTAGTTATATAGATCATTAATTATATAAATACATAAAATAAATAAAATTCAGCAGTGGATTACAAAGTTAACCTATTACAACCAAGTAAACTATGTTATTTTATTTGTTTATTTATTTAATTTTTAATTTTTTTTTTTTGTACATGCCCCTAGCAGGAACTGAACCCAGGACTATCTGGTCTGCAGGCCGACACTCCAACCGCTGAGCCAAACTGGCCAGGGCAACTTTGTTATTTTATATCAAAAAATTAGTAAATAAAATATTGAAAAAAATAAATGTGCCTGCCTCTAGGATTATACAGATAGTTTCTCAAGAAGCTGTCTGTTTACATGTATTTCATTGTTCTGAGTCTTCTCTATGCTGGATGCAATTTAGAAAAAATTTCATAACTTTGCAAGACATTGGAGGCAATGGATATTCAGTACTTTTAAGTTCAGTTCAATGTAATAATAAAAAGTTTAAAATATCATTTCTTCCGTCCTCAACTTCTCTTTCCCGTCTTGACATCTCTGCCAGACAGCCACCTGAAGGAAAAATAGGTTGTGTGTGTGGCTCTTTCTCCTTTCCCATCTTTTACTTCTACCTGTCCGGACCCCTGCCTTGTTAACCAAGTTTCTTCCCTGTACTGAATCAGAGGAAGTGGAGGAGAAAAGGAAACTGTAAATCTGACTTGACTAGTGCTATTGTCAGGTGGCAGGACCATCTCCAATTTGGCAAGTGTTCAAAGGTTGCCTTTTTCTTCATGGGACATAATAGTGACTTGTTCAGAGATTTAACCATTGCTCTGAGTGTCTTGTCAAGAGTCCTCATCATATATGTACTTGCATCTTTCTGGCTGTTTGGAGGACCCTAGCAGTTCATCTCCCTGTAGGAATTAGACATCTCCAAGCAGCTTTTGAAGAATCCAAGATAACCTCCTCCTTTCTTCCTCTTCCTTTCCCAGCCATGGCAGTTTTTAATTACAAGTTTATGTTCTCTAACAAATGTAGTAATAATGAGATCATCTATTTCTTTCTGAGTGAGCTTTACTAGTTTATATTTTTCAAGAAATTTGTTCATATTATCTTAGTCATCAAATGTGTTATTATTAAAGTTTCAGAGCATTTTATTATCATCTTTATCATCTCTTTAAAGTCTGTATGCAATTTTTTCCTTTTTATTTCCTTATTAAGACTTCTGTTACAAATTTGAGTACATGTGGTAAGAACAGGCATGCTGGTCGTGCTCCAGATTTTGGGTAAAATTTAAATACAGACATTGGGACTAATTCCATCGTAGCTCCCTCCTTCCCAAGATTTCTTTACTCACCTTTTAGCTGTTTTGGCAGCCCATAACTGTTCTCTGGTACCTCCAGCCAATAACATGATGGATTTTTGTTTGAATTTTAGCTATCTTTTCCTTCTGGACTAGTGAGTATCACCAGGAAAAAAAGTTACACATAAACACAAATTTCACTAGAGTTTTTTTTATCTTTTTCAAGGGTCTACTCATCTGCAGTTTCTGCCCGTTTTTGGTTACTCACCAGTACTTCACATAGTTGTTTTTACACATTTTTTATGGGCTTTATAATTGTTATTTGTGGAAGAGAATATATTTGTTACAAAAAGAGTAACTATATATGTTATTTTTTAAATGTGAAAAACATCACATTAAAAAGGGAAAATATAAAATAAACTACATTTTTATTGTATATTAAGGTACTCAGTGCTTATAGCAATCTGTGAGTTTAATTATTTAAAGTAAATACTTGGAAAGATTTCAATTTATAAATGTGATGATTTGTAGATCTATTTTAATATTATGAAAAAGAAAATTAATTCAGATACATTTATGTCTTTTTTCTTTTAATCATTATGATTGACTCTGAAAGGCAAGGAAAGACCATAAAATAAATCCAAGTACATATATGCTACAAACAATTTTGATGCCAAGAATACTGGGCCTTTGCATATAAAGTTATAAAATATATTATTCTTTATAAGGAAAATAAATGCCACTATTAACAGAAAGATGACCTCCTCCACACTAGCTGAAACTATAATCTAAAAATATATATACCTGTTAAGACTTACTTTTTTTTCCCCACAAACTAAGTTGAAGTTAGAAATAAAAGCTAAGTAATCACAATTCCAAGTGCTGAATTGTTATGAGTCAATTATTTGAGTTAATAATAAATTGTTCCTCTGAGGATTTTCATCCCTACAATTTGGATAGTAAATCAAAGGCACATTGATAACAATTTTTTCTTGTGGGAAGACAAAAGAGAAATCACAATAACTTATTCAGAAAGAACTCGATGGTATTCTTATTACTGCCCATTTACCAATTGCATATAACCATTCTGTGCTATCTTTCTGAAGCTTGTAATTTAATTTTTTTTAATATTTTGTAGGTGAATATAATCTTGGTGAAATTGAGGTTCCAATAATAAGCACAGGACACTTGAGATAATGGAAGGTCTATGGAGATTTTTTAAATGACTTTCCCTAGAACTTGCAGTGAAATAACTTGCTTGCCTTAACATTTTTGGATATCTAAATTGTTCACAGTGAATGATCAAAGCAAATAATTCAGCTGTAGCATTTCAATAAAGACAATTATTTGCATAACTTTATATGTCTATAAATTCTTATATATCTATATTTAGACTGCATTACCAGTTTTCTATCTAGAGCTACACTAAGCCATTATTTTAAAGCAGAATCTGTTATTAACAAGCAAGTATTTTTCTGTCCATATACCTCCTAAAGAACATTCCATGAATTATCACTCTAAATAGAGAATATTTTACATAACCCAATTCAACTATAAAACAGGTAATAGCACTCTTAATTTGAACATCGTAATGATATTTTTAAATTTTCACATAGATAAATGCAAAAAAAAAATCCAGATTTTAGTTACACAAATTATAATGCTATTTTTTTTTTCCATCTGAACGTCATGGGTTTTTTTAATTAAGCAAACTCCTCATGATAATCAGAGGAGCTATTTTTTTTCCCCAAAGTTGTGTAATATAGACAAATATTTGGCAAAAAGGCAAGTTTAAAATTATTAAAAGTACCTAGAATTGTGCTTAGGATAGAGTAGAGACTGAAAAAGTACCATTAATTTGTAAAGTAATACATTATTTCAGAATGAGATCTTTGGATTCCAACAGACCTGGATTTCAATATCAATTATACTTATTTGCTAGTAGCTTAACATTCAGAATATTGCTTATTTCCTCTAAATCTAGATTCCTTAATTTATAAAATGAAGCAAGAATTTATTTCATAGCAACATTGTATTATTTGAATGAGGTACATCATAATCTGGTACAGGGGTGGTACTGAAAAATATTGGTTCCTTTTGTATTGAACCTTGTCCTCTGTTTTTTATGTTTTCTTAATTAATTATACCAGTGGTAAAAAACTATGTACTTTTGATTCCCATGTTTCCAAGAAGAAGCATGTAAGTTATATAAATAAGCTATTTACAAACAGAGTATATATTGCCCTTCAGTGTACTCATAAAAATTCAAATTAGTTTAGACAAAAAAGTCATTTTCATGCATACTAAAAAAATATCTTTTGAATGAATAATGCATAATGTAATCATACATACCTTGATATGTAATCATTTTATCATTGAATTTATGGAAAAGGAATTCTTTTTCAAAAGAATTATTCCAAATTGCCTTTTATTCTCCTATGATATACAATAGCATAGGTGTATTTCCTTTGTACACAAAATATGCATACACAAAGGAACTTTCAGAGAAATGCAAAAATATATGAATTTCTTAACATATTCATGATTAAAAGGGTACAATAAGATAAAGCATTGGGCATGGCTATATTTGCTTTATCATTCAGATATCTCTCTGTAATTATTCTTGTCTTCCTTAGTGTCTATCATTACTTTGAAAAATAGAATCCTAAAAATCAGATGCCATTATTCACTTCAACAATCTCTAAATTGCCTCAAATCTACATTATAACAGTTCCCAAAAGAAGTGTGTTAAAGGACATTCCTTAGACTATAAGAAATATCTTGCTGAATCAAGCTTGTTTTCAGCCCAGAATTTTATCTTTAAAAAAGAATATTTTGATAACATTCATGTAAAAGTGTAGATGGCCCTTTTTTGTAACTTCCTTTTGGACTTTGTGAAGGAAACTTGAGTGGTTTACATATTCGTAAAAATATTCATCAATGCTACCATTACTAAAGGAAAAATATCCACTAGATATTTTATAGGATTTTTTAAAGTTTCACAGAATAAGGATGAAATAAAAAATTATTTGAATTTCAATTTAATATAATATAAACTTTGTATCACCTGAAAATATATTTTGGTCTGTGATCCCATTAATTACCAAAAACTAAACTAAACTAAAAGCTCTGGGCCAGCAGGAGATCACATCCACAAGCAAAGCCAATATAGAGCAAAATGATTTTATTGCATATGCCTCGTGGCAGGTGGACTGAGCCTGAAAAAGGAGTCAGCCTCAAATAACAGTTGGGGTGTAGGTTATATACTCTCCTTCTAGCTTCCAGCAGTTCCTGCTGATGTACTCTGCATGGCCCATTGTCCACTTTGCAGTTGGACTGGTCCGGTATCTCATCCTGCATCTGCTGGGTGATTCATTGTTTTGCGGATAATCCAGATAATCTGTACTCAACAGAAGGCTGAGCAAAGGTCATGCAAGCAATGCATTTTTCACGGTTTCCGCCTTTTGTGAGCTTTTGCTTTTCCCTTTAAAACGTTATTAACCCTTTCAAACAAAATTAAAATTATAAGTCTTTGAGTCAAGTCTCTGTAAAACTGCAGGTATAAGGCACTCATGCCGAGAAAAATTTAAGCATGTCACTCAAACATGCATGTATTTGCAGTATATACGATATCTTCAGTGTATAAAATTTCTTCAAGGTAAAATTGCAGATTTTCTTTTATATCTTGTGACGTATTCTTTTATTATTCTACAATTTGATCAATATATGTTTCACATGTATCAAATAACTTTGATATTTGGATTATCCTTGATAATCCACTAAACCAAGCAGTAGTGATCGGGTCAGGGTTTGTTGTCTTGCAAAATCGAAGAATCAGTTCATGAACAAAGGGGCAAATGAAAGAAAAGTTTATTTGAAAAATAGATAGACTCTCTGCAGTGGGGAGGAGACCCAGTTGGGTTGCTGGTGGAGCTCTGTTGTCTAGGGGTAGATACATATCTTGCTAGTTTCCAGTTGGTCCTTTCAAGGAATTCTGCTCTAGCAACATCCATACATTTTAAAGCTCTGAATTCATACTACCTTTCTGGAAAAAAGCATATGTGGGCATCACTGACTTAAGAAAGCTTGTCCTAGCCTGGCCAGTGTGGCTCATTGGATTTAACGTCATCTCATGGACTAAGAGGTCTTGGTTTAATTCCCAGTCAAGGCACATGCCAAGGTTGGGGGCTCAATTTTCAGTGGGGGGCATGCAAGAGGCAGCCAATTGATGTATCTCTCTCACATTGATGTTTCTATCTCTCTTTCCCTTCCTCTCTCTCTAAAAAATCAATAAAAACATATTAAAAATAAATAAAAATTAAAAAGCTCACCTATCAAGCGAATTGGGGTAGATTTGATTAGCAAAGATATGTATCATCCCATAACATTTCCTAGTTAGAAGTGGATAGATTCTGATTTAAAAATAGACATTGATTATATATTCCTGACATGTGCACAGAAGCTTTACTCCCAGGGAAGAGACAACTTAGTTGAGTGTGGTTAAGAACAAATAAGTAGCCCCAGGTATCTATACAGGCCTTAGTGGCTTCCCTTTTTATGATAATTTAAATTTCTCCCAGATTATTACTGAGGAGGAGGGGAAATGCCTTAGAGCAACTCTACACTTGCTTTCGGTTTCTTTTCTAAATCAAATTTGGTTTCCTATAATCATTTTTAAGGTGGTCTGGCTTTCTGCAATAGATGTACATGTTATAGTTTCAGAGTAGAAGTCATTCAGCAATCCTGTTGCCTTGCTCCCAGAAACCAGTAGGTATATTAATTGGAATAGGTCAGACTTGCCAGCACTATATTCTTTAACAGTAAATGAATTCATTTGCAAACTGAGCAGGGTCCTAGAAAAAGGAACTAAACAATCAATTGCTCTTCCTCTCTTGCCTGAAACCAAACTTTCCAGCTTTTTTGTTATAAAATGGACCTGTGCTCCAACCAGGAGCTTCTAATTTGCATTTCTATCAATGGAAGCTAGAAATTACTGGCCTTGGGGGCACAATTTCCCATGTTGATTTTAGTTTTATTTTGAGATCTGTAGGGTCTGAATAAACCTCCAGATATACTGTGCACTGGGTTCTGCCTCTGTGCCGAGCTCCAAGTCCTCACAGACCTCCCCATGTGTCTCAGCCTTCCCTTTCCATGATCCCATCCCCCACTGCCTAAACTGCTTCTATCTCCTCACCACTTTGTCTTTTACCTGTTCCAGAAAATGTGTACCTAGAAGTACACAAATGAGGCTTGTTATTTTGAGGTGCTTTATTCAATTTAAATACAAATTATAAAAGTACATTGCTCTTTATACTGGTTTCTACATAAATTCAGGATTGATAAATTAACAAAGTATATAATGTGTCTAAAATTATTTTAAATGCATATATGTGTCTTACTATTTATACATAATTTAATTAAAATTTATATTTTAATATCATGAAGTTTATTTTGTCATAGCTATTCATATCATGCACAATCTGAAGAATTTAAAAACTTTTCAGCTATTCAGTTTATAAATACAGAGATATTTAATTAATTCAGCACTGTTAGCCAGCAAGAAATCAATATGAGGAAATTTTCAAACAACTGAATCTTACCCTTAAACAAGGAAAATTAAGCCTAGACTTTCAGTGTTGTGTGTTTCTAAGAAGTTTCGGTCTCTTAAAATATTTTTGTTTTTGTTTTGGTGAAGTAAGGTATATATATATATATTTTTTTATCCTCACTCGAGGATATTTTTCCATTTTTTGTACAGATAGAGTGGGAGGGAGGGAGAGGAAGGGAGAGAGAGAGAGAAACATCGACGTGAAGGGACACATCGAGTGGCTGCCACCCGCATGACCATCCAGGGCCGGGGACAAACTGCAACCAAAGTACGTGCCCTTAGCGGAAACCGAACCCGGGTCTCTCCGGACAGCAGGCCGAGGCTCTAACCGCTGAGCCAAACCGGCCAGGGCTTAAAATATTTTTGTTTTTGTTTTGGTGAAGTAAGGTGTTTTCTTTGACTTCTTGACTACATTATGAATATTTTCAATTTCCAGATAATTAACTTTAGATAAGTGAAATTTACTAAAATTTTTCTGAACTATTGAAATTTAGCAATCTTACAGACAATCTATTTGACCTGATTGATTTTTCCTGTCCCTCTTACTAATTATTTTGGTTTCCTGCTCCTTAACAATGTTACCTCTTTCCTTAAATTATTAAATTAAGGAAACAAATCTCAAAATGTAATAAAGGTGCTTAATAACATCCACCAAAAATTCTAATAACTCCCATGCTGTTTTATTAAAATGTAATGAATTTAAAAGACAAGGCCTAGTTTAGATCTGTTTCTTGCTTGTTTATTTCTTTTTCATTCTCTTCTTTTAATTTCTCTCTCCCCTCTTCATGTCTTTTATCTTCTATTTTTAAACAGGGTCTGATTCAGCATTTCATGCATAGGAATTGTTATAACAATTACACACCTCGGCAGGATTGAGTCTTCAAAATAAGGATTCCCTTATCATTCAGATAAAATAATAAAGGAAGCCTGGCCATTGTGGCTCAGTGGTTGAGCATCAAGCCATGCACCAGGAGGTCACCCGTTTGATTTCCAGTCAGGGCACATGCCCAGGGTATGGCCCAATCCCCAGTGGGGGGGCATGCAGAAGGTGGCCAATCGATGTTCTCTCTCTTCAATGTGTCTATCTCTCCCTCTCCCTACCTCTTTCTCTCTAGCATTAATAAAGGGGAAAAGAATTTTAAGGCTACTTTAAAAAAAAAAGAGAAAGAAGTAATCCTACTATTTGTGTGAACATGGATAAGCCTTGAAGGCATTATGTTAAGTGAAATAAGACAGAGAAAGACAAATATTGTGTGGTCTCACTTATATGTGGAATCTAAAAAAAAATTCATAGTAAAAGAAATCAGAAATCAGTTTTGTGTTATCAGAGGTGGAGGGTGGGAGAAGGGAAAAATGAAGGAAGGCGGTTAGAAGACACAAACTGCCAGTAATATGATAAATAAGTAGTAGGAATGTAATGTACAACATGATGACTATAGTTGACACTATGATATATATAGAAAAGGTGGTAAGAGAGTAAATCCTAACAGTCCTCATCACAAGGAGAATATTATTGTTCCTTTTCTTCTTGTATCTATATGAGAAGATGGATGTTAGCTGAATCTACTCTAGTAATCATTTTACAATCTATGTAAATTAACCTTCATACTATATACTTTAAACTTATACAATGATGTGTGTCAATTATTTTTCAATAAAACTGGAAAAGAAATCATGATTGCCAAACCTAAGGGATTCAAAAACTACACGTTTGTGATAATGTTGTGGGTAAAAATTATATTGGTTTGTTAACCATTTAAACTGCTTTTTGTCTTGTTTTGTTTGTTTTTAGTGTAGACAGAATTGTTTTGATATATCTTCAGAGATTATCAAATTCATACAATAAATGTCAAAAATAAAAGTAAAATACCATGTGATCTAAACCATTTTCAATAAAATAATAGTTTCAGTTTAAGCTGGATAGTGTCAAACTGTTTTAACTCAAAACAACCATATATGAAAATACAGAGGGCTCAGTAGGGAATTTCTAAATGTAATGAATCCTTGTCAGACACCCCAGGAATTTTTACTTCTCAACATGACTCTATTATCCCATAAGCAGTTTGGAGGCAGAAGCTGTGTCTTATTTATATTCTTATTCTCAGAATAAAATCTGATATTGATAATAACAAATTAGTAAAAATTACCACTTTTGATTACTTTAGATTCTCAATACATGTTGCATTGATATACCTGGAAACATCCCCATTGTGACTACCTCAGAGGTATAATTTATTATTCACTATATTTATATTTGGCTTCAAATTAAAAGGGCTTAAGATAACATTTACTCACGAATCATTTTCTGCAGTTAAAAAATTAAAATATTTAATGAAGAAAGATTAAAATTATTAATCCAGAGAAATGAGATTGGGGCTTAATGATTTACTTAATCCATATAGGCAAATGGCCCTGGGAAAAGGAAAATGTGAATTTTAAGAAAACCAGAAGCAGAATGAGAGACCATCCCTGAAAAACCCAGAAGAGTTTGATATAGGACAAGAAAAACATGATTTTTTTAAGTGATGGATGGTGACAACTAAAATGGTTATATAGATTAGATAATATAATTAGATTTGAGAAGAATTCACATTTATTGTGATGTAAATTTCTAGACAAGAGATTTTTCTTAGGATTTATTATATAAAAATAGAAACATGTAATTAAAAAAGTCCTCGATGTCAATTTGATAGATAAATTATTTTACTAATTGGGTATTTATCTCTCACCTGACATGTTAAAAATTTTCTGTGCAAAAATACCTTCAGTTTCTGGGAGATATTATACATATGATTGACAATCACATCTTAGAATTAGAAGTGATCTTACATTAAAAACATATTATATTTAATTAATCACAAAAACATCTAAAGGACGACTAGATACTTGGGGTTGTGTGAGGTGCCTTTCATTTAACATTGTCATGGTTCCTGATAGAGTTACCTTTAACTTGAAGATTTATGGCTATTTAGAGGTAACCTAGTGCATGAGTCAGAATCTCAATAACATGGTACATTCAAATAGGATTCACACAGGGCTTATTTAAAGAAAGTAATAGCACATATGAACTTTTAGAAGAATCAATAGTAATACAGAGTATAACACCCAACCTGCTGGTCCAGAAAAGAGATGTAAGGAGGCTGTTAGCAGAATTCAGAGGGAAAGAATCGTGTAGAGCTGAGCATTTTAAAGGAGCAGTGACATCTGAGCCAGGGACATGACCAACAAGATTCCTTCAGAACAGATATCAGAGGAACGAAGATTCTCATCTCACTCTCCTTTCTGCCTTAGATACAGGTTTCTGTTGGCTAAAACCAATTCAAAGCAGATTCCATGTATATCCTCAACCTCCTAGTACAGAAAGCTTAACAGACAAGAGTAGAGAACAGAGAATACAGCCCACCGATTTTGTCCCTCAGCATCCACTCTTGTCCTTGGCCTGCATGACAATCACCCTTTCCTAACACAGCAACTGCACAAAATCTCATCAACCTCCATATAATTATGGAGTCTGAGAATAACTTTGACATATTTCCACCGGAAACTTCAATATTAGCTTTCATATTCTTTACATAAGTTTGGGGAAGGTAAAAAACCAAAAACAAATTTAAAAAGCCTTGGTAACATAAGATATAGCTGCTGCATTCTCTACATCTTTTTTTGTTCACAAGGCTCAATCATACTTTTTTTTTTAAAAGGTCATAAAATAAAGATGAAATGAAAAATGTTTTGAATTTCAGCTTAACATTATGCCTTTCATTTTTCTCTTTTTCACCTGGGGTCGACAAGATTTTTTTTTCTTGACCCAAACCTTTACTTGTACAGAATATTAGTCTTGGAAGACCAGACTCTTCAATGGTTTCCTATTGTCCAGGGCTATTGTAAAAGTTAGTAGAGATTCCCCTTATAACCATGATCAATGACAATTTCCTAGTCCTAGTTCAATAACACTTCTCAAACCATTGTTTCATAGACATGATGAGAGCACACTGGACATGGGCAGACTCAGCTTCCATTAAAAACTTAATATTGTGTTTACATTGGAAACATTCCTCTCTTGACCTTAGAATTTCTAAATTCATCAATTCCAAGGTTGTTGGAAGATGAAGCAAACATTTATTATTCTCAATGAGTTAGTAAGTATAATAGTAAGAGCACTCACTTCTCCATTCTGACTTCTGCCTACTAATGGGGCAGTGACTATATATATAATGTGGGTTTAAAGGATATAACACATCTTGTAAATTTGTACCCCAAGCTCACAGTATGTCATCTCTCAGCTGGGAACATACATAAGCCTTCAGCAAGTTATTCACAATTCTATCAAAATATCTGCTTCTATAGATGAATAATAATGAAAGACCAATCTCTGTACATGAAATCAATACCACACTTTTTGCCATGAACTATATCCCCAGATGAAACATCGTATTTTGCAAGAGCCTCAGTTCCTGTCCATGACTGTTTAGGATGGGTTTAGAGTAGGTTTTAATTTAGGACTAGTTTAGCCCTAGTAGAAAGGGATAGACCTTCTGTGGTCTCTATTCAATTTCCTCAATGTCTGATGTGGTTGGTCTCTTCATTCCTGCTCATCAGATCTGAATGTCTCTTAGCCCTGTGTATGATCCATTGGAATTGATCAATTTTTATTCTTCTTGTGTTCTCTACCCAGCATAATAGAGAATCACTGCACACACCTCTCTGCATAGGATTCTCTTTCAATCCTTTAGTTTTTGCTAGCTTGATTAATTACATTCAGCAACTTTTCTTAGTGAAGTCTACTAAAGAAATGTGTTCCCTTTGAATCCTATGCAGGTTCCAGGAGACCTTCCTTCCTATGGTTCCTTTTTATCTGATACTTTGCACTGAAACTCTATCTGCTACAGTTTACCTAAACTCTGACATTTGATTCCTCAGTTTATGTAAACAGCTATGATCTACTTGAGTTGTTTTCAACCCCCAGACCATTCTACCATCCAAAGATCTCAGAAAGCTAAGGCAATAGTAAAAACTATTTCATTAGTTTCTTCTCTCAAGGGTCAGAGTTCTGGATCACCTTTTTTCAAATGTCTAAAAATTGTTGTTTCAGATGTTTTGCCAGATTTCTACTGGTTGATGTCAGGTGGCACATTTGATACTAGTATATCCATTATGCTCAAAATTATATTTGAGATTTCATAGCATTGTAAAATAAATTAGGATACCTCTTTTTCTTAACTGAAAAATTTTTATTTTCTTTCAAATACAGTTTTCATTTTGATATTTTAAAATTTAATGAGATGAGCACTTTTTTCAAGATTAAATTTTAAAATATTTTATTTTCTTCACTGGTTAAATTTTACTTTACTTTTAATTATTATTTTATTTTTTCAGAAAAATTTCCCAGAAATTATTTGCATAATTGTTATTTTATTCAATTTGCATGGCTTTTCAATGTATTGTCTGGTTTTTAAAATAGTTTTTTGTTGATTAGTATATAGAATTTCTACTCTTCTATATTTGTATTTCTTTAGTTTTTCTAGCTTGATTAATCATATTCAGCAATTTTTCTTAGTGAAGTCTACAAAAGAAATGTTTTTCAGATTTTTTTTATTTTTTTTATTTTTTATCCTCACCCGAGGATATTTTTCCATTTTTTGTACAGATAGAGCGGGAGGGAGAGAGAGAGAGAAACATCGACGTGAAAGGACACATCGAGTGGCTGCCACCCGCACGACCAACCAGGGCCGGGGACAAACTGCAACCGAAGTATGCGCCCTTAGCGGGAACCGAACCCGGGTCTCTCCGGACCACAGGCCGACGCTCTAACCGCTGAGCCAACCTGGCCAGGGCTTCAGATTTTTATTAATGTCATATTTTACCATTTATAAATTTCTGAATTTACTACATTATTGCTATATTCTTTCTATTTTTCTATGATTATTTTGTTTGTTTTCTTTCTTGTACTAAATGATGAGTTAGTCATTTTTGTCTTTTCTATGTAACATTTCTTGCTAAGGTTCTGTCTATTTTTTAGGCAAATATTTCTTGATCATATCAATTTTTAGTTTTGTTTTATTATCTACTTTGTTAATTTCTGCTATATATTTGTTGAGAGAAAGACATCTGCTTTAGGGGGTTTAAAATCTTCTTTCTCTACATTCTTTAAATGGTTCAATTGCATATTTTCCTTTTTACCTGTACCTTTCAAGTTTTAATATATACTGACTTTATTGCCCTCTAGTATTCATTTCTAAGGTTTTATGTAGCTGAAAATATGTTTCTTTCCTTTTAGCAAAAAGTGACACCCAGACTGATTCAAATCACTTTTCTAAAATCCTCTGTGTAGATTGATTCGAGTTTTCTGGAATCTAGTGGTTAATGAAATAAAATCTTAGATTAGCCTATTGTTTTTAATTTATCTTTATTGTTGAAATTATTACTAATGTCTTTCTTTCTTTTTTTCTTTCTTTCTTTCTTTCTTTCTTTCTTTCTTTCTTTCTTTCTTTCTTTCTTTCTTTCTCTCTCTCTCTCTCTCTTTCTCTTTCTTCCTTTCTTTCTTTCTTTCTTTCTTTCTTTCTTTCTTTCTTTCTTTCTTTCTTTCTTTCTTTCTTTCGAGAGGCAGAGGGAGAACAAAAGAGAGATAGAGGAAGACAGTCATAGATGTGAGAAAGACCCATCAATCAGTTGCCTCCCACACACCCCTCCCTGGGATCTTAACATGCCACCTTCAGTTTATGGGATGATGATCCAACCAACTGAGCCACACTGTCCAGGGCCTTAGATTATCTTTTTAAAAATAGTTTTGCAGGCAAATATTGATGACTACGTACTTTTCACATTTTTTAATTTTTAAAATTAAAAGAATATCAGTCAGCCTCCAATCTGTGATAATGTTGCTCTATTTTATTTTCCTTGTATTGATATGCACATCCTTGAGATTCCTAAATACCTTTTTCTTTCTTTCATTATTGACTTTTCTCCATAGGCTGTTTGGTTCTTCTTGAATTATAGTGTAAGTTAATTGGTTCACTTGTTCTTAGCATCCATCATTTAGTTTTCCAATATTTTGCCTATTTATCCATTCCTCTGGTTTCTTAGTAAATTTATTTAGTTTTTCTTCTACTTTTTTTATTACATCTTACTAAAACTACAGTGTTTTATTCACTACATACATATTGAAGTTATTAATTTTCTCATTTTTTTTGTAAAAATAAAATTTTAATCTCTGTAAGTAATGTTTCTCTTTCTTGTTTCAAAATCAAATAGCTTGATTTTGTCTATTTCACCATTCTCGATGCATATTGAGAATGAATAAAAAAGATATCACGAAGCCCTGACTTCCGGTCAAGATGGCAGCGTAGGTAAATGCAGTATCGCGTCCTCCCACAACCACATCCAAGTTACAACTAAACTACAGAACAACCATCATTCAAAACCACCTGAAATCAAGCTGAATGGAAGTCCTACAACTACGGAATTAAAGAA
Organism: Molossus molossus; assembly: GCF_014108415.1. Taxonomy (NCBI): domain Eukaryota; kingdom Metazoa; phylum Chordata; class Mammalia; order Chiroptera; family Molossidae; genus Molossus; species Molossus molossus. Next base: position 45,704,914 of record NW_023425401.1, read on the forward strand.
GCTGCATCGAGACTGGTAGGAGGGGTGGAGGCGCGAGGGGGGCGGTGAGACGGGCTGGTCCAACACCCAAGTGTGGCGGATAAAAATCAGGAGGCTCCCGCAGCTGGGAAGGTCCTTCCTGAGGACTGAGGGGTCCCCGTCCCACACCAGGTGCCCTCCTCAGGGTTCCAGTGCCAGGAAGAGAAGTCCCCATAACTTCTGGCTCGAAAACCAGCAGGCACTGAGGCTCAGGGAAGCTGAAGTGGCTGGAGCCCCAGGCAGCTCCTTAAAGGGCCCGCGCACGGACTTATCGGACTCTCTCCCTCTAAGCTTGGAGGGGAGGCAGCTCGAGGGGCACCAGAGACATACAGAGAAGAACTGAGCTGTTTGGCACTAGAGCGAGGGCTGGAGAGGGGGCTTTCTCTGGAACAAACATGCTGTCAGAAGCCTTTGTTCCTTTGGTGAGCCCTTCCCTGGGACAGCAGACACCAGCCATATCTGGGACTCCAGCAACCTGGCTCACACTCGTAGCCCCGCCCTGCTGACTCCCTGAAGCCCCGCCCCACCCAACTTTCAGGCCCACCCAGGCTGTTGCTACTTGCTTAACCATAGGATTGGCCTGCCTTGGATCCTGCTTCAGGTTTTTCCTAAATTCTTTCAAACGAGCAGCATCTGGTCTCAGCTAGCCTCATACTGCTCATTAAGTAATACACAGAAACAAACACAGGGAGGCAGCCAAAATGAGGAGACAAAGAAACAGGTCCCACATGAAAGAACAGAACAAAACCCCAAGAAAAGAACTAAGCGAAATGGAGATAAGTAACCTAACAGATGCTGAGTTCAAAATACTGCTTATAAGGATGCTCAGTGAACTCAGTGAGGGCCTCAAGAGCATAAAAAAGGACATGTCAGAAATGATCGATGCACAGTTAGAAATGAAGGAGGCTTTAACCAAAATAAAGAATAATTGACAAAGATTCAATAGTAGAGTACGTAAAGAAGCAAACCATCGATTTGGAATATAAGGAAGCAAAAAATGCCCAATCAGAACAGCAAAAAGAAAAAGGAATCCAAAAAAAATGAGGATAGTGTAAGGAGCCTCTGGCACAACTTCATGTGTGCCAACATTCACATCTTGGGGGTGCCAGAAGGAGAAGAGAGAGAACAAGAAATTGAAAACCTGTTTGAAACAATAATGGCAGAAAACTTTCCTAACTTGGTGAAGGAAACAGACATACAAGTCCAGGAAGCACAGAGAGTCCCAAACAAGATGAACACCAAGAGGCCCACACATCATCATCAAAATGCAAAAGGTTCATGACAAAGAGAGAATCTTAAAAGCAGCAAGAGGAAGGCACCTAGTGACCTACAAGGGAGTTCCCATTAGGCTGTCAGCTGATTTCTCAAAAGAAACTTTGCAGGCCAGAAGGGAGTGGCAAGAACTATTCAGAGTGATGAAAAGCAAGAACCTACAACCAAGATTACTCTATCCTGCAAAGCTGTCATTTAGAATCGATGGTCATATAAAGACTTTCCCAGACAAGAAAAAGTTAAAGGAGTTCATCACCACCAAACCGTTATGATATGAAATGATGAAGGGTCTTTTTGAAGAAAAAGATAAAATATATGAACAAACAAAATGGCAATGAATACATATCTATTGACAATGGAATCTACAAACAAAATGAACAGGTAGAACAGAAACATTCTCATAGATACAGAGAACATTTTGTTGGTTGCCAGATGGGAGGGGGGCTGGGGGAATGGGTGAAAAAATGAAGGGATTAAGAAGTACAAATTCATTGCTAGACTGGAAAACCTCAAAGGGAAAGGGGTTGGGGGGGGAAATAAACCAAAGAACTTATATGCATAACCAATGGATACAGACAACAGTGTGGGAAAAGGTGGGAGGGGGGCGGGATTGGGGAGGAGGGGGTCAATGGGGGAAAAATGTGTAACATCTGTAATACATTCTACATTCAACAATAAAGATTTAAAAAAAATAAAAAGTTAAAAAAAATAAAAATAAAAAATAAAAAAGATATCAACTTTTTTATATTTATGGAAAAATATATTTGACATTATAAGGGCCAAAGTGAAACACATGAATTAAACTAAAACTTTGCCATAGCTTCAAAAAAAAACAACATTGAAATATTTATTTGGATTTATTTAGGAGTTGTAGGAAAATATTAATGTTCTCTTAGTTTAATTTGTATATAAAAAGTGATTTGCGTATAAAATTACTTTTAGTAGCTGTTAGCTCTTAACTACCATATTACTGCCCTAAACCTCTCATTCCAAGAAACCAAAACCCATCACTCTTATCATTTTAACCTTTCCCTACGCCTCTCATTCCAGAAAACTAAAACCCATCATTCCAGTCAGGAGGAATGGAATGATGCAACCACAGTAACCCACCCAACACTGCAAAGGTCGATTGACAAGAAAAACAAGTTTCAGGAGACCCCAGCCCCCAACCAATCAAGAACTCTGGGAGACCCCAGGCCTGACCAATCAAAGACTACCACGTCTCCTCGGCTGAATGACACCCCCCCCCCCCCCCCAGCCCTGAGTTTAAAAATCCCTAGTCTGTACAAGCCAGTTGCTACTCTCTCCTTAGAGGTAGTTCGGCAGGCTGATTCCCAATAAACCTGCACTTCTGGAGACCCTGCACCGCCTGGTTCTGCCTCGTTCTTACAGTGGCCAAACACAGTTATAGGTCTGGGGGAACATGAAAATCTTTCTCATCTTTGATAATTGTTGCAAAATTTTCACCAAAACCCTTTGATTTTTATTTTCAAACAGAAAATATTACAAGGACATTCAGAAAACCTTAATACTTTGATAAGAAAATATTTTATTCCCAGCACCATAATATGTACTGTTTTGTTTCAGAATTTTTGCAAATGGTATATATTTGCTTTTATTTTTATTGCTACCATGAGTATTTTTAAAAACTACTTCAACTAAGAACGGTTATTTTCAGGGTAGCCTTTTGAAGGACCAGTCTGTAGAACTAAAATCTCATAAATGTAGTAGAAATACTTTGGTTCTTAGTTTAACTGGAAGATTATGAAAGGTTGTAAACAATAACTTAAATATTTATTTTAACCAAAAAATATTGTAAATATTACATTATTTATTATCTAATACCTATTTGGAACTTAAAATATGCCAGACAGAGTTTTATACATATTACCTTTTTTTTTTTTTTTTTGATGTTCTAACTACCCTATAAAGTAGTTACAATTACTTTTCTTATTTTTATTTTAAGAAGAATTTGAAGCCCAGACAGATTAACTTAATGAAGTTCACAGAACTGTGAAATTGATATTCATACATAGAAATGCCATTGGTATTTTAATTTGGTGTTATTACCTGTCCCTTTGGTAATCTATGTCATTATTTCTAATAATTTGTCTATATAGCTTACTGAGCATTCTATATAAACAATCAATAGTATGATGCAAAAAGTAAAATGTATGTGTGTTTTTTTTCTTTTTGACTTTTAGTTTATTTGTATAAAACAAATTCTTTGGTATTTATTGATAATTGGCTTACTGCCTGTAATGTGACTACTAAAAATTTGTTCTATTTATGCCTGAGAGCAACTTGTATTGTTTCATTTGTGGACAGAATTGTATATCATACCATTAGGGCATGCTTGTAAATTGTGTTGTTCATATCTTTTTTATCTTTACTAATATTTTTTACTCATTTACCTATCAATGATTAAAAGAAGTATTTTGAGATCTCTTGCTGTAATGATTGATTTGTCAAAGTTCCTTCTGTTGTTTTATTAATCATTTATTAATATATTTGAGATTAATTAATATACTTAATATCATCATATTAGGTATATAGGTTTAGAATATCTTTTCTAATGAGAATTTTGCAGCAAGCCTATCTATTTCTAAAATGCTTTGTGTCTTAAAGTTTATTCACTCTTGAAAATATATTTTGCTAGGTAAAAAAATTTTTGATTGATGGTTATTTTCTTTTAATATTCTAGAGACATACACTACCCTTTTGGTTTCATTTGCTGCTGTAAGAAGTCTTCACGTGGCCTACTTTTTGTTACTTTGAAAGATTAGTCTTTTCTTTCTGCTTGTTCTTTTCTTTATTTTTTTAAATTTATTTTATTTTGAATATTAATTTTTTTTTTTTACATGGAACTAAGAAGACTACCACATACACTTTGCTAGTCTAGCTAGAAGGCTATAGTAAAAAGCATTCTAGTATCATGACATAATGAGGACATGCAAATATATGTGAGCATATAAGGATAATTAATTTTATAATTGTCAAAATGCAGATGACAAGAAAGCAATCATGACAGAAATCGTACAAAGTCTGCTTTCTTCCCTTCCCCTACACACTGCTGCTCAGAAACAGTTTTAGCAATTTATATATTTCATATTTTAAATGCAACTTATATAACTACCATAACATAAAATCCAGATGACAATAGCCATTCTAAGACACTGCTCAAAAAATCAAAAAGACAATTTTTATGATTGTGTTTTTAGGCAGTTTCAAGACTATATTCTCTACCTCTGACACATTACAGATTATTATTTTTTAATGTGTTTTTATTGATTTTTTTTTTTTTTTGTAGAGAGAAGCAAGAGATAGAAACATCAATGTGCTGCCTCCTGCACGCCCCCTACTGGGGATCAAGCTCACAACTCAGGCATGTGCCCTGACTGCGAATTAAACTCACGCCTCTCAGTCTATGGGACGACCCTCAATCCACTGAGCCACACTTGTGGGCCAAATTATTTTTCTAGTAAAACCTCTCAGTTGTTTCTCTTACTCTTACTTTTTTAGGCAGTATAGGACAACATTTGAAATTATATAACCACAATGTATCCTGCAAATAATTTTTTTCTGTGGGTACTTCTTGCTGTCTGCCTGACATGTGACTCACTCTAATCCAAGGGTTTAATAAATCCATTTTATGGTTATAACATCTGCCTTTCATGAAACTGTATAGGGAGAAATGAATAAAACTCATGCCGAAGATACATGAGCAATTTGTAGCAATTCAGGGAAGAGGGAAATCTACATTTTCCTCTTGCTGATAGTTTTAATCTTGTAGACTGACTTTTAAAACCACGTCATTTTAAAAGTTTTATCCAAATCATTGAAATCAATTGAATTCTAAACATACAAATTTTCGACTTTCGGTAACATTAGTCTCCTGCGACCCCCCAGTCTAAAGAAAACTAGAGATGCATTTAATATTAATAAAGAAGAAAATGCCTTATATTTGTATGTCAAATGTTTGAAACACTTTTCACATATTATCTTGAGCTACACAAAACTACATCTTGCATCCAATTATAAATTTGGTAAACTTTAATTCTGCCTTCCTCAAACACTTATATTGTTTGAGGAATTTATTTATCTTTTCTTCTTAAAGTATGTCTTTTAAAAAAATTATATTCCAATATATCTCAAAATATCTGACAAAGCATTACTACAAGCTCCCTTATTACAGTTCATCATATTATTAATTATACTAAGTGTACAGGTATTAATTTGTTGGATGATTTTATTTTATTTTATTTTTACTTATGTTTTTATTAATTTTTTAAAAAAAATTTTTAGAGAGAGAGGAAAGGAGAGAGAGATAGAAACATCAATGTGAGCAAGAAACATTAATTGGCTGTCTCCTGCACGCCCCCTTCTGGGAATCAAGCCAGCAACCTGATCATGTGCCTGACCGGGAATTGAACCAGGACCTCTCAGTCCATGCGACGACGCTCAATCCACTAAGCCACACAAGCAAGACCTGTTAGATGATTTTAAAATCTCTTCCTACATGCTTATACAACTCATCTCAGATTTATCCATTCTATATTAAACAGGTACTAGTTAAGCTATTATGACTTAAAATTTTCAGCTAGTGCTTATGGTAAAAATACAGCTACTAAGGAAGAAAAATTATATAGCTGCTGATAGCTTGTAGCCAGCCTGGCCACTCACAACTAATCTGTGCCCTGCTGATCATTAATAACCTCGGAGAATGTGAACATTAGATGAGATCATGCTGTGACCATAATAGAACAAGACAAAATCAACATAAATGGGAACATTACAATGACTAAACATTTGTCTTTTGAGGGGAATATGAATGGCTACTACTTTTTTTGCAGTGACAACATTGACCCAACTTGACTTCCTAGATAAAATTAATGATACCCACATCACAAATCAGCCTTATTATCTGACAGCACCCAATCCTACACAAACCCACACGTCCTTAAACTGTGTCCCAAATTACTCAACTTAAATAAAATTTCTAATCCTATCCTAACTTCCTCTTACTTAGACACTTCATAATTCCTGTGATGCATGATTTCCCTTACTATAGCAAGAAAAATATACTTAAATGTATTTGACTGTCAGTGTGTTCCTGTTGGTCTTTGAGCCCTAGATTTACCACTGTATGGTATGTTTATAGCAATATATACATATTTGTGTATATATCTATATATCTATATCTATATCTATATCTATATCTAGTTACCTACAATGACAGGGAGATAGAATTACAGACAGAGAGAAAGACATATATACTCACTCAGTGACAAAAACCAAACAAGTATTTAACAAATGCTGAGTGAGTAAATTTCTGGACAGCTGAAAAAAAAATTAACAAAGAATAGTAATTTTCTGTCAAACACACTGTAATGTAACTGGGATTATGTTATTTCCTAAGATTTGAATGTAATGCCAAAGTGAATGAACACTATATTAGCTTTGAATTTTGAGAAAGTGAATTTCTATTATAGGAAAATATCACTCCTTAAAAGCTATAAAGTCTTGGTGAAGTATAGTCAGCTGTAAATCCCTGTGGCTCTTTTGTTTTCTTTTTAACTCATTATTAATATTTTTATAATTAAATGTATTGACATTGGTTTATAAAATTATATAGGTTTCAAATGTACAATTCTATAATACTTCATCTGTATATTGCATTATGTGTTTGCCACCCAAAGTCAGATCTCCTTCCATCACCATATATTTGATTCCCAATAAAGGGTAATTTTATTACCTCCTCCCCATCTCCCTTCCCCTCTGGTAACCACCATACGGTTATCTGTGTCTATGATTTTTTTGTTTGTTTTTCTTATTTGTTCATTTCTTGTTTTAAATTTTATATCCCACGTATGAGTAAAATCCTGTGGTTCTTGACTTTTCTTGTCTGACTTATTTTGCTTAGCATGACATTTTCAATATCTCTCCATGTTGTTGCAAATAGCAATACTTCATCTTTTCTAATGATTGAATGGTATTCCCTTATATGTATATACCACATCTTTATCTAATCAATGATTGAAGGACACTTTGGTTGTTTCCATGTCTTGATCACTGTGAATAATGCTGCAATGAACACAGGGATACAAATATCTTTACAAATAAATGGTTTCAAATTCTTCAGGTAGATACCCAGAGGAGGGATTGCTGGGTCATATGATAACTTTATTTTAAAATTTTCGAGCAGCTTCTATACTATTTTCCATAGTGTCTGTACCAGTTTACATTCACACCAACAGTGAATGAGGGTTCTTTTTTTTCTCCACAACCTCTTTAATATTTATTGCTATTTGTGTTGTTGATATTAACCATTCTAATAGGTGTGAGGTGGTATCTCATTGCAGTTTTGATTTACATTTCTCTAATAGCTAGTGAAGTTGAGCATCTTTTCATTCATCCACTGGCCATTTGTATGCCTTCTTGAGAGAAATGTCTATTCAGGTTCTCTGCCCATTTCTTAACTGGATTGTGTGTTTTATTTCTAGTTAAGTTGTGTAGTCTCTTGTGTTTTAGAAAGAGTTCATCCTGAGCCACTAGAGCCTGCGCTGAAAGTTTGTTCTGCACTTGTCAGTCAGATCTGTTAAAAACTTTCTGTAGTAACTTTAACCTTTGGATTACACAAGAAGAATCAAGCTTCAGAACTTATTTACCACCCACACAAGGCAGCCATTCTTCTGTCTTTTATTCAACCCCCTCATTGCCCATTAGTTCAGGACTAGCCCAGGGCTTCAGTCCCCTTAGCTGAGGGCCTTGATCTCATTTCCAATTCTCAGCCTTTTTGTTTCTATCAGTTAGATTTGTCATACTGACATCTGGCGGAAGAGACATTCTGCTCTCAAGGGCTTCATCATCAGCCTCCCTTTTTAAAAAATTTATTTCATTTTTTTTTATTACAGTTGTTTCTCCTTTTTCCCCCGTTGACATCCTCCTTTCCCTCCCTCCCCACCCTGTGCCCAGCTTTGTTGTCCTTGTCTATTGATTATGCATACACGCCTATAAGTTCTGTGGTTTATCTCTCCTCCCCGCACCCCTTCTTCTGGGGATTGTCAGTCTGTACCCCACTTCCACGACTCTGGGACTACCCTGTTCTTCAGACTATTATGTTCATTATATTCCACAAATAAGTGAGATCATGTGACATTTGTCTTTCTCTGCTTGGCTTGGTTCGCTTAGGATAATACTCTCCCGGTGCTTCCAGGTCCCTCCACGTCATCTCAAAGGATAAGAGATCTTTCTTTCTTACCGCTGCATAGTACTCCATTGTGTACATGTACCACAGCTTTTTATCCATTCATCTACTGAGGGACACTTGGGCTATTTCCAGTTCTTAGTGAGTGTAAGTAGTGCTGCTATGAACATGGGGGTACATATATTCTTTTTGACTGGTGTTTCAGGCTTCTTAGGGTATATTCCTAGAAGTGGGATCACTAGGTCAAATGGAAATTCAATTTTTAATTTTTTTGACATAACACAATAGTGTTTTCCATAGTGGCTGCACCAGTCTGCAGTCCCGCCAGCAGTGTACGAAAGTTCCCTTTTCTCCACACCCTCTTCAACACTTGTTTGATGATTTGTTGATGGCGGCCATTCTAACAGGTATGAGGTGATACCTCATTGTTGTTTTAATTTGCATCTCTCTGATGATTAGTGATGTTGAGCATTTCTTCATATGTCTCTTGGCCATTTGTATGTCCTGTTTGGAGAGGTGTCTATTCAGCTCCTCTGCCTATTTTTTAATTGGGTTCTTTGTCTTCCTTTTGTTGAGCTGCATGAGCACTCCTTATATTTTGGAAATTAATCCTTTATCTGATGTATCATTGGCAATGATGCTCTCCCATACAGTGGGTTGCTTTTCCATTTTGGTGGTTGTTTCTCTTGCTGTGCAGAAGCTTTTGAGTTTGATGTAGTTCCATGTGTTCATTTTCTCCTTTGTTTCTGTTGCCTTAGGTGATGTATCAGTGAAAATGCTGCTGCGTGTCATGTTTGAAATTTTCTTGCCTACATTTTCTTCTAGGATTTTTATGGATTCATGAGTCACATTTAAGTCTTTTATCCATTTTGAGTTTATTCTTGTGTATGGTATAAGTTGATGGTCTAGTTTCATTTTGTTTTGCATGTAGCTGTCCAATTTTCCCAACACCATTTATTAAAGAGGCTGTCTTTACTCCATTGTATGCTCTTGCCATCTTTGTTGAATATTAATTAAGCATAATGTTTTGGGTCCATTTTTGGATTCTCTGTTCTGTTTCATTGATCTATGTGGTTCTTGTGCCAATACCCAGGGTGTTTTAATTATAGTAGCTCTGAAGTATAACCTGATATCTGGTATTGTGACCTCACCTACTTTGTCCTTATTCAAGATTGCTGTGTCTATTCGGGGTCTTTTTTGGTTCCATATGAACTTTTGAATTATTTGTTCTAGTTCTGTGAAATATGTTCTTGGTATGTGCTTACACTTTTTTTATATCTTCCTCTATTTCTTTTTTTAATGTCCTGTAGTTTTTTGCAAATAGGTCTTTTACTTCTTTGGTTAAGTTTATTTCTAGGTATATTGAATTTTTTGCTGCAATGATAAATGGGATTGTTTTTTTAGTTTCTCTTTCCATGAGTTCATCATTGGTGTAAATAATACTGTTGATTTCTTGACGTTAATTTTGTATCCTGCTACTTTGCCAAATTCATTTATTAAGTCTAGTAGATTTTTGATAGAGTCTTTAGGGTTTTTTATATATAATGTCATGTCATCTGTGAATAATGACAGTTTCACTTCCTCCTTTCCTATTTGGATCCCTTTTATTTTTTCTTAATGTCTGATTGCTTTGGCTAAGACTTCCAGTACTATATTAAAAAAGAGTGGTGACCCAAGTGCCCATCAGTAGATGAATGGATCAAAAAGCTGTGGTACATATACACAATGGAGTACTACGCAGCGGTAAGAAAGAAAGATCTCTTATCCTTTGAGACTACATGGAGGGACCTGGAAAGTATCATCCTAAGTGAAACAAGCCAAACAGAGAAAGACAAATTTCATATGATCTCACTGATTTGTGGAATATAATGAACATAACAGTTTGAGGAATGGGGTAGCCCCAGAGACGCGGAAGTGGGGTACAGACTGACAATCCCCTAAGGAGTGGGAAGGTGGGGGAGGGATGAACCACAGAACTTATATGCATGTATGCATGAACAGTGGACATGGACAACAATCTGGGGAAGGAGCAGGGAGGGAAGGGGGAGGGGGGAATCAGTGGGGGGGAAAAAGGAGAATCATCTGTAACAAAAATTAATCAATAAAAAAAAAAAAGAGTGGTGAAAGTGGGCATCCTTGTCTTGTTCCTGTTCTTAAGGGAAATGCTTTTAGTTTTTGTCTATTGAGTATGATGTTGGCTGTAGGTCTTTCAATAATGGTTTTATTATGTTGAGACATGATCCCTCTATTCCCAAAATTGCTGAGCGTTTTTATCAGAAATGGGTGCTGGATTTTGTCGAATGCTTTTTCAGCATCTATTGATAAGATCATATGATTTTTATCTTTCATTTTGTTTATGTGGTATATCACATTTATTGATTTACAAATACTGTACCAGCCTTCCACCCCTGGGATAAAACCCACTTGGTCATGGTGAATAATTTTTTTGATGTATTGCTGGATCGAATTTGCTAGTATTTTGTTCAGGATTTTGGCATCTATGTTCATCAGGGATATTGGCCTGTAGTTTTCTTTCTTTGTAGTGTCTTTTTCTGGTTTTGGAATTAGAATTATACGGCTTCATAAAACAAGTTTGGACATCTTTTTTCTTGACCTTTTTAAAATAATTTGAGGAACATGGGTGTTAGTTCTTCTTTGAATGTGCAGTAAAACTACCCCGCGAAGCCATCCAGGCCTGGGCTTTTGTTTGCTGGAAGAGTATTGATTACCTCTTCAATTTTCTTCATTGTTATTGGTCTGTTCAAGTTTTCTATCTCTTCCCGGTTCAGTTTTGGGAGACTATGATTTTCTAGAAATTTGTCCACTTCACTTAGATTGTCATATTTGTTGCCTTATAATTCTACATATTTGTTAACAATCCTGTGTATTTTTGTAGTGTCAGTTATTGTTTTTCCTCTTTCATTTCGGATTTTGTGTATTTGGGTTCTCTCTCTTTGTTTCTTGGTGAGTCTAGCAAAGGGTCTATCAATCTTGTTTATCTTTTTGAAAAACCAGCTCTTTGTCCTTTTGATCCTTTGAATCATTTTTTGGTCTCCATGTCATTTATTTCTGCTCTGATCTTTACTATTTCCTTCCTTCTACTTGCTCTAGGGTTTTCTTTTTGTTTGCTTTCTAGTTCTTTAAGTTGTGAAGTTAGGTAGTAGATTAGAAATGTTTCTTGTTTCTTGAGGTGGGCCTGTAGTGCTATGAACTTCCCTCTCAGAACTGCTTTCGCTGCATCCCATAGATATTGTGTTGTTGTGTGTTCATTTTCATTGGTTTCCAAGAAGTTTTTAATTTCTTCCTTGATCTCCTCGGTAACTCATTCATTGTTCAATAACATGCTATTGAGCCTCCATGTGCTCAAATGTCTTTACATGTTCTTGTTGCAATTGATTTCTAGTTGCATGCCATTGTGATCTGAGAAGATGCTTGATATGATTTTAATCTTTCTGAACTTGTAAAGACTTAGTTTGTGTCCTAACATGTGGTCTATCTTTGAGAATGTACACTTGAGAAGAATGTGAATTCTGTAGTTTTGGGGTGTAATTTTCTGTAGATATCTATTAAATCCATTTGGTGTAGTGCTTCATTTAGAATTTCTGATTCCTTATTAATTTTTTTTTTTTAGATGATCTATCCAGTGATGTCAGCGGGGTGTTTAAGTCCCTTGCTATAATTGTATTGCTATCGATTTCTCCGTTGAAGTCCTCCAGAAGATTTTTAATATATTTTGGTGATCCTATATTGGGTGCATATATGTTCACCAAGGTTATATCTTCCTGTTGGATAGATCCTCTTAATATTATATAGTGGCCTTCTTTGTCTCTAGTAATGGCCTTCATTTTGAAATCTACTTTGTCAGATATGAATTTTGCTACCCTAGTTTATTTTTCCTTTCCTTTTGCTTAAAGGAGTTTTTTCCATCCCTTCACTTTCAACCTATGTGAGTCTTTTGTTGTGAGGTGGGTCTCTTGTAAACAACATATATGTGAGTCATGCTTTCTTATCCAGTTAGCTACTCTGTGTCTTTGTGTCTTTTTATCAGAGCATTCAAACCATTTACATTTAAGGTGATTATTGATATGTACTTATTTATTGCCATTTTTGTTTAGTGTGTTTATATTTTATTTCGTACTTCTACTAATTGCAGCATTCCTTTTAACATTTTTTGCAGTGCTGTTTTGGTGTATTCCCTTACCCTTTTTGTCTGGGAAGCTCTTTATTTGACCTTATATTTTGAATGATAGCCTTGCTGGATAGAGTAGTCTTGGATTCAAGTCCTTGATTTTCATGACCTTGATTACTTCATGCCACTCCCTTCTGGCCTGTAGTGTTTCTGTTGAGAAGTCAGATGATATAGACTTATGGGGGTTCATTTGTAGGTAACCTGTTGCTTATCTCTTGCTGCCTTTAGGTTTTTCTCTTTGTCTTTAATTTTTGGCATTTTAATTATGGTGTGTCTTCTTGTGGGCCTGTTTGGGTTCTTCTCAGTTGGGGCTCTCTGTGCTTTTTGAACTTGAATGCCTTTTTCCTTCATCAAGTTAGGGGAGTTTTCTGCCATTATTTCTTCAAATATATTCTCTAGCCCTTGCCCATTTTCTTCTTCTTCGGGGACTCCAATGATGTGAATGTTATTACATTTCCAGTTGTCCCACAGTTCTCTTAAGATGTCTTTCTGTTTTTTAATTGTTTTTTCCTTTTGTTTTTCTGATTGGTTGATTTTTTTCTACCCTGTCTTTTTTTTTTTTTTTTTTTTTATCCTCACCCGAGGACATTTTTCCATCTTTGTACAGATAGAGTGGGAGGGAGAGAGGAAGAGAGAGAGAGGGAAACATCGATGTGAAAGGGACACATCGAGTGGCTGCCACCCGCACGACCAACCAGGGCCGGGGACAAACTGCAACCGAGGTACGTGCCCTTAGCGGGAACCGAACCCGGGTCTCTCCAGACCGCTGGTGGATGCTCTAACCGCTGAGCCAAACCGGCCAGGGCTCTACCCTGTCTTTTAATTCACTGATCCAGTCCTCAGCTTCCTCTACTCTGCTGGTTTTTCCTTCTGATGTGTTCTTAATTTCTGCTATGTCATTCTTCATTTCCACTTGGTTGGTTTTCAATGTCTGTATATCTGTACTCATGGTGTTGATGTCCTTACTCATGCTGGTGAGCTTCCTCAAGATCATGGCTCTGAACTTTACCTCTGATAACTTGCTTAACTGCATTGCATTTATTTAATCTTTGATAGAATTCTCTAGTTCTTTCATTTGGAGTTTGTTTCTTTGTTTCACCATTTTGGCTAGCTCAGTGGGTTTTTAAGCCTACCAAATTATTCTTGTTGGTGTTAGTGTTCTGCTGTTTGTGGCTCTGTCCACTGGGTTTGGATGATGGTGGGAGGGCCCACATTAAACACCACTGTCAAGTCTTACTTTACTGGGTAGATTTGCAAGCCCAGGATAAGTTCAGTTATCCTCTAGCTTTCTGCCTGGAGGCTATTAGTCTCAGTTACTCAGGGCCTTGGAATATAGCCCTTGTGTTCTGAGTAAGAGGATTTCCAAAGGGTGGCATAGATGCTGGTTGTTAATGAGCCCCAATTTGCATTTTTTTGCCTCACATATAAGGGGCTGAATTGCCGAGGGAGGGGCTGCTGCTTTTCCCCCCAGCTCTGGGAAGGAGCAAGCTGGCCCCCATCCTTTGTGGCCGCAACTCAGCAAAAACTCTGAGTGCTCTCCAAATCCAGGGTGTCTCCACAGAGTTTCAGTCCAGTCTGCCCTCCCTCTGCTGGAGCCCCAGGAGAGTAGCTATAGCCCATTCAGTGCTCTGTTCTGGCCCTCTGCACTGTGGAGCAGGCTTGGTATTTTAACCCTGAGGGCGCCGCTAACAGCGAAACTGCTGCTGTTCATGGGCTCCCAGCCTGCCACCGTCGCACACCTCCTCAAACCCTAACAGTGTCCCTGGTTATGTGGTCCTGTCACGCTGCTTTTCTGTTGCTTTTTTATGACGATTTGTCTTTATTTTAGTTGTAATTGTAGTTTGGTCCTGGGAGATCGTCTGTGTAGCTTCCATTCACTCCGCTGCCATTTTTTCTCCCCCACGCTCCCTTTTCTTGAACCACCACGGGTAGTGATTTGATGAAGTGCTAAAGGTTTTAACTTTGCTTTCATTTCTGGTTCTTCACCTGCTCACAAATTTTAACTTGTTTTATTTAAACTCCTAAGAGTTCTTGTAATTTCTCAAAACTGAAGTCACATAACCAATGCTGACTTCTATGTCAGTACTATATAAAAACCCACTTAGATTATGCCTATATGCAGATATCTATTTAATGCCTTAATTAATTTACTCATTCGGCTAACCTGTTGACTTTATGAACAAATATAATATCATTTACAGAAAAATAAATTTTCTTCAAAAGATGAAGAAAATTGAAACTTAAAGAATGAAGGCTGTGTAACAAGTGGGTAGTGTATACCTTGAGCATACATTTTTTTGTTTATGAGTTCACTTGGTTGTATCAAAGATTTCAAAAGCATATGTTTTTCTTCTGATAAATTCAATAGGCAACCCATTGGTGCTCAATTAAATAATGCACAGAAAATGAAGGGATTTAAATTATTTTTACATTCTGATGGATTCAGAATTTGTACCTATCTTTGTAATTTTCTCTCAAGTTAAAGATTTAGGAATCAGTAAACAAAGCCCAATATGATGTCAATGAAGAATACTACAGAAGACCAACGAGAGAGTAGCTTCTCCAGGAAATCCATTTTATTAGATTCTATAAAAATAGAATGTCCTCTGATATTTATAATTTATATTAAATAAACCGTTTAGTGAAGTCATCTCACTGTTTACCTAATATGCAATGAAAATGTGAAAAAATTAAAAAAAATCAGTTAGTCTTGATAATTTTTGATTGCTAAATAAAATAAAGGTTAACAAAATTACTTCTTGTAACAGAGAGAAAACTTCAATTTAGATATTCTGATTATAGTAAGAACAGTATAACAATATGCCTGAGACACAAGAGATCTTACGTTGATTTAAGTATACTGCAGTTTTATTTTCTCAATCCACAGTTATAAATAATATTAGATAGAACGTACACTGAGTTCATTAACTATAGTAAATCTAACAACAAAAATATTCCACTGAAATAGTCATTTTTATAGATAGCAGATTAGAGAAAACAAAAAAAGCTAAAGAGAATTTTTCTTTATTACAGGTTGTCCTGACTCATGTTGCTAGTTAAAATTGATACTATTCTTATTTAATGAATCTTCTCAAATTCCTCTGTTAGAGATTCCAAGTAATGATAGTAATGAGAGCAATTTTATAATATTGTTTTGAAATACTCATTGAGGTTTAAATAAACCTAACAGTGCCATCATCTTAGAGTCTTACAGTGTGCTTCAGGGGCTGAACTTGCCTCAGTGAACACATGACTAGTGCTGAAGAAGAAAGACAAATTCATTCTAATTTGAGGACACTTTCTAGTATAACCTGTAAGACATTTGAACAAATTGTAACAGTCATTTAAAGTTTTTACTTTGTACAATATGGCCAAACAGGTCACTTTAGATACTCATCTCATCTGTATATAAAAATGTTTACATAATATTCATATAATGTGTTTAATATTTAAAATATGTATATATAATATAACAATAATGAAAATCTAAAAATTTAGAACATAAAGGATATAAAACTGAGGAGATGGAGGCAGGTTAGGCAGTGAGGGATGGGACCATGGGAAGGGAAGGCTGAGACACTGGGGAAGTTTAAGATGACTTGGAGCTCAGCACACAGGCAGATAACCCAATACACAGTACATCTGGAGGTTTATTAGGACTCTACATATTTCAATAAAACTAAAATTAACAGGGGAGATTGTGCCTCCCAGGCCAGAAACTCCCAGCCCTCATTTACAGAAATGTAGATTAGAAGCTTCTGAAAAGAGCACAGATAAACTACATAACAACAACAACAACAACAACCCAGAAAGGCTCCTTTCAGGCAGGAGAGGAACAGTCATTGATTCTATCGTTCCTTTTTCTGGGTTTGCAAAGGAATTGTATTTGCTGTTAAAGAATATAGTGCTGGCAATTTGTACCCATTCCAATTAATACACCTACTGGTTTCAAGCAAGGCAACAGGATTGCTGAATGATTGGATTTGGGGGAGAAACCAAAAGCAAGCATAAGGTTGCTCCACGGACATTTCCCTTCCTCCTCACTAATAGCCCGGGAGAAGTTGAAATGATCAAAAAAGGGAAGCCACTAAGGTCCCTATTGATGACCTAGTCAGGCAGGAAACACAAGGTTTAAAATGTATGGATGTTGCTAAGGCAGAATTCCTTGAAATGACTAATCAGAAGCTAGCAAAATATTTATCTACCCCTAGACAACAGAGTCCCACCTGCAGCCCACCTGGGTTCCCTCCCAGCTTTATTTACTCTCAAAGTCTCAACTCACCCATAAAATGGGAACAATAATGAGTATTGTGTAAGATTGTCTATTTTTCAAATAAACTTTTCTATCGCTTACTCTTGGACCACAAACTCATTCTTCAATTTTATGAGACAGCAAACCCAAACACCATTGCTTGGTTTCAAAACTATCCAGTAAGTGTTTGCTGTGCAATCTTCCTTGAAAATAATGATTACATTGAGTCTTTTCTGACTTGTATTCCTGGAAAACGCTTCTCTGAGTTTTTCTTAGCTAGCTAAACGTGCAAGTTAACTACTAACACCAGTCATCTCGGATCTACATCATTGTCTCCCATCTTAATTTTAGATTCTGGGACCTATTGTCCAGTGTGGTTGATTTGTCTCTAATTTTTTTGGTGTGTCTGAAATATTAATACTAATGAATCTAAATAAACTTACAGTGTATGTAATATTAATGTATGTTAAAATGCCCTGGGAAGCATTTAAAAATAACAAATACCTGGGCACTATGCCTGGAGATTGTAATATATTAGGTCTGGAGTCACTCAAGAAATCTGCATTTTAATATGTATCCCAGGTGATTGTAACATCCATCCACAGGCATAACTTCAGGGACGCTGTGTATACTTAGTAAGTACAAAAAGGAGTTGTGCAAGTGAAAAAAGTGAGTGTGTTGTTTCATGTCAGTGGTTCTCAAATTTTGTAGTACACAGGTTTTCTGTTCATCAACTGGAACTCCACAGTTAATGGAAATCTGAACTTTAGAGCAGCTACACTAGTGACAGAAAGAGAGACCCTTGTTGGTTCACTAGTAATGTGACCACAAAATCTTAGAGATGTCAAAGGGCAAAGGGTTGGTAGCAATCCTTGGCTTCTGATTGGCATGTTAGAATTGGTACAGCAGGCCACTAATTTTAGCTGAGTGAGCACTTGGCCAGACTCAGATCCCCTTTTGCACTTTGGTCCATTAGTACCTACTGTCAGCCAGGTCAGGAATTGCAAGTACAACAACACAGACTGTTGATAGGGGGAGTGACTGCAGTCATCTTATAGGAAATGAGGGACATTAGCATATACTGTTCAAGACTGATAATCAAAAATCTGCTTTTCCGGAATATTTTGAGGTATAAAATGAAAAGTCTTTAAAGGCACTTGAGTTTAGGATTAAATTTTGGTTTTGCCTTTTACAAATTCTCTGACCTCAGATTATTTATTCTCAAAGTCTCAATTCACCTATAAAATGGGAATAATAATGCTTATTGTATGAGTTTATTGTGAGGATTAAAAGCAGTAAGAAAACAAAATAAAATAAAATATTATTAACAGAATGCCTATATGCTTTCAAGTTGTACACTTGAAACCTGTACCCTAATAAATTCAATAAAAAGAAAGAAAAAGGTAATATTTTAGATCCACTTTTTTTCTATCTCACTAATCAACTTTATTTTTTAGATTTTTCACTTACAGCTTTCCTCAGTTTGGAATGACTTAGTTTTAATTTTTTACATAAATGTGCTTTATATAAAGGATTTTATTCTGCTACGTGTTACACAGAGATACCGTATTTAATAACCACCATAGAGAAAGAATAACCTTGAAAACAGCAAGAAACATTGCACACTAAAAAGTTCAACTAAAAAACTAAATTATTGTTAAAATGATGTTATAATATGAAAGTTGAACTTGAATACATACCATACTCTAAGAAACAATATTTAAAGTGTAGTGAGTTTGCCTTAAATACGTTTCAAGTGAATTTAGTTACTAAATGAAGAAAGGCTTTCTTCTGAAGACAGTTTTAGTTTCTAATGTTTTTCCATAAAACTGACTTTGCCACATTGTTGCTGTTGTTACCAAAAAGACTCAGACAGAACATCAGAGAGGAAGCGAAGAGGTTCCTTTATCCACGCATGCGGACCCAGAGGAGGCAGTCTCCAAATTCTGGACCCCTAGTTGTAGGGCCTGCCTAGCTTTATAGCAGTGGGCGGGGCATTCTTATGGCACCAAAGCAGTAAGCAACTTACAGAAGCAGGAAGTGAAAGGGGTCATGTCATTTTTAAGATAGTGGCTCAATTAAAATAGCGATTTACTTCCTCTATCACTATGATGAGTTGCTAGTATATCCTCAATTAATGAAGAATTTATTTATTTTTGTTACAGATGTTTCTTCTTTTTCCCCAATTGACACCCTCCACATCTCCCTCCCCACACTGTCCCAAACTTTGTTTACAATGTACATTGGTTATGCGTACATCTATATAAGTTCTGTAGTTTATCTCCCCCCCCCCTTCTTCTGAGGGTTGTCAGTCTGTACCCTACTTCCACGACTCTGGGACTACCCTGTTCTTCAGACTATTATGTTCATTATATTCCACAAATAAGTGAGATCATGTGATATTTGTCTTTCTCTACTTGGCTTGTTTCGCTTAGGATGATACTTTACAAATCCCTCCACGTCGTCTCAAAGGATAAGAGATCTTTCTTTCTTACACCTGCATAGTACACCATTGTGTATATGTACCACTACTTTTTTATCCATTCATCTACTGATGGACATTTGGGCTGTTTCCAGATCTTAGCTATACTAAATAGTGCTGCAATGAACATGGGGGCACATATATTCTATCTGATTGGTGTTTCAAGCTTCTTAGGGTATATTCCTAGAAGTGGGATCACTGGATCAAATGGAAGATCAATGTTTAATTTTTTGAGGTAACACCATATTGTTTTCCATAGTGGCTGCACCCAGTCTGCATTCCCACCAGCAGTGTACTAGAGTCCCCTTTTCTCCACACCCTGGCCAACACTTGTTGTTTGATGATTTGTTGATGGTGGCCATTCTGACAGGTGTGAGGTGATACCTCATTGTTGTTTTAATTTGCATCTCTCTGATGATTAGTCATGTTGAGCATTTCTTTATATGTCTCTTCGCCATTTGTATGTCCTGTTTGGAAAGGTGTCTATTTAGTTCCTCTGCCCATTTTTCAATAGGGTTTTTTGTCTTACTTTTGTTGAGCTGCATGAGCACTCTATATATTTTGGAAATTAACCCCTTATCTGATCTATCATTGGCAATGATGCTCACCCTTAAAGTGGGTTGCCTTTCCATTTTGGTGGTTGTTTCTTTTGCTGTGCAGAAGCTTTTGAGTTTGATGTAGTTCCATGTGTTCATTTTCTCCTTTGTTTCTGTTGCCATAGGTGATGTATCAGTAAAAATTCTGCTGCGTATCATGTTTGAAATTTTGTTGCTTACATTTTCTTCTAGGATTTTTATGAATTCACAAGTCACATTTAAGTCTTTTATCCATTTTGAGTTTATTCTTGTGTATGGTATAAGTTGATGGTCTAGTTTTATTTTGTTTTGCATGCAGCTATCCAATTTCCCCAATACCATTTATTAAAGAGGCTGTCTTTACTCCACTGTATGTTCTTACTACCTTTGTCAAATATTAATTGAGCATAATGTTTTGAGTTCCATTTTTGGATTCTGTGTTCTGTTTCATTGATCTATGTGGCTGTTCTTGTGCCAGTACCAGGGTAGTTTGATTATAGTAGCTTTGAAGTATAACCTGATATTTGGTATTGTGACCTCACCTACTTTGTCCTTCTTATTCAAGATTGCTGTGGCTATTTGGGTCTTTTTTGGTTCCACATGAACTTTTGAAGTATTTGTTCTAGTTCTGTGAAGTATGTCATTGGTATTTTGATGGGGATCGTGTTGACTCTATAGATTGCTTTGGGTAGTATAAACATTTTAATGATGTGAATTCTTCCAATCCATGAACAAGGTATGTGCTTCCACTCTTTTATATCTTCCTCCATTTCTTTTTTCAATGTCCTGTAGTTTTCTGCAAACAGGTCCTTTACTTCTTTGGTTAAGTTTATTCCTAGGTATATTAAATTTTTTGCTGCAATGGTAAATGGAATTGTTTTTTTAGTTTCTCTTTCTGTGAGTTTACATTGGTGTAAAGAATGCTGTAGATTTCTTGATGTTAATTTTGTATCCTGCTACTTTGCCAAATTCATTTATTAAGTTTAGTAGATTTTTGATGGAGTCTTTAGGGTTTTCTATGTATAGTATCATGTCATCTGTGAATAATGACAGTTTCACTTCCTTCTTTCCAATTTGGATCGCTTTTATTTTTTCTTCCTGTCTGATTGCTGTGGCTAAGACTTCTAGTACTATGTTAAATAAGAGTGGTGAAAGTGGGCATCCTTGTCTTGTTCCTGTTCTTAAGAGAAATGCTTCTAGTTTTTGTCCATTGAGTATGATGTTGGCTGTAGGTCTTTCAATAATGGTCTTTATTATGTCAAGATATGATCCTTCTATTTCCAAATTGCTGAGCATTTTTATCAGAAATGGGTGCTGGATTTTGTCAAATGCTTTTTCAGCATCTATTGATAAGATCATATGATTTTTATCTTTCATTTTGTTTATGTGGTGTATCACATTTATTGATTTGCAAATATTGTACTAGCCTTTCATCCCTGGGATGAATCCCACTTGGTCATGGTGAATAATTTTTTTGATGTATTACTGGATTCAATTTGCCAGCATTTTGTTCAGGATTTTGGCATCTATGTTCATCAGGGATATTGGCCTGTAGTTTTCTTTTTTTGTAGTGTCATTTTCTGATTTTGGAATTAGAATTATGCTGGCTTCATAAAACAAGTTTGGACATGTTCTTTATTCTTGACTTTTTGGAATTAATTTGAAGAGCATGGGTGTTAGTTCTTCTTTGAATGCACGGTAAAACTACCCCGTGGAGCCATCTAGGCCTGGGCTTTTGTTTGCTGGAAGAGTCTTGATTACCTCTTCAATTTCCTTCATTGTTATTGGTCTGTTCAAGTTTTCTATCTCTCCCCTGTTCAGTTTTGGGAAGACTCTGTGTTTCTAGAAATTTCTTCTTTTTACTTAGATTGTCGAATTTGTTACTGTATAACTGTTCATAATATTTGTTAACAATTCTTTGTATTTCTGTGGTGTCAGTTATTATTTTTCCTCTTCCATTTCTGATTTTGTATATTTGGGTTCTCTCTCTTTGTTTCTTGGTGAGTCTAAGGGAGAGGCTAAGGGTCCATCAATTTTGTTTATCTTTTCAAAGAACCAGCTCTTTGTTTCTTTGATCCTTTGAATTGTTTATTTTGGTCTCCATGTCATTTATTTCTGCTCTGCTCTTTACTATTTCCTTTCTTCTACTTGTTCTGGGGTTTTCTTTTTGTTTGCTTTCTAGTTCTTTAAATTGTGAGGTTAGGTAGTTGATTAGAAATTTTTCTTGTTTCTTGAAGTGGGCCTGAAGTGCTATGACCTTCTCTCTTAGAACTGCTTTTGCTGCATCCCATAGATTTTGTGTTGTTGTGTGTTCATTTTCATTGGTTTCCAGGAAGTTTTTAATTTCTTCCTTGATCTCCATTGTAACCCATTCATTGTTCAATAACATGCTATTTAGCCTCCATGTTTTCAAATGTCTTTGCATGTTCTTGTTGCAGTTGATTTCTGGTTGCATGCCACTGTGATCTGAGAAGATGCTTGACATGATTTTAGTTTTCTTGAACTTGTAGAGACTTAGTTTGTGTCCTAATATGTGGTCTGTCTTTGAGAATGTCCCATGTGCACTTGAGAAGAATGTGAATTCTGCAGTTTTGGGTTGTAATTCTCTGTAGATATCTATTAAATCTATTTGATCTAGTGCTTCACTTAGAGTCTCTGTTTCCTTGTTAATTTTTTGTTTAGATGATCTATCCAGTGATGTCAGCGGGGTATTGTAGTTCCTTGCTATGATTGTATTGCTGTCATTGAATTCTCCTTTGAATTCTCCCTGAAGATTTTTAATATATTTTTGTGCTCCTATATTGGGTGTATATATGTTTACCAAGGTTATATCTCCCTGTTGGATAGATCCTTTCAATATTATGTAGTGGCCTTCTTTACCTCTAGTAATGGCATTCATTTTGAAATATAATTTATCAGATATGAGTATTGCTACCCCAGGTTATTTTTCCTTTGTTTGCTTGGACGATTTTTTTACATGTATTCACTTTCAACCTATGTGAGTCTTTTGTTATGAGGTGGGTCTCTTGTAAACAACATATATTTCAGTAACACATTTTTATCCAGTCAGCTACTCTGTGTCTTTTTATCGGAGCATTCCAACCATTTACATTTAAGGTGATTATTGACATGTACTTATTTATTGCCATTTTTGTTTAGTGTGGTTTTATTTTTCTTCTTATTTCTTCCACTATTACAGCAGTCCTTTTAACTTTCTTTGCAGTGCTAGTTTGGTGCTAATATATTCCCTTAGCCTTTTTTTTTTTTTTTTTTGTCTCAGAAGCTCTTTATGTGACCTACTATTTTTAATGAAAGCCTTGCTAGGTAGAGTAGTTTTGGATTCAGATCCTGGTTTTTTATGACCTTGATTACTTTATGCCATTGTCTTCTGGCCTGTAGTGCTTCTGTTGAGAAGTCGTCTCATAGCCTAATGAGAGTTCCTTAGTAGGTGACCTGTTGCTTATCTCTGCTGCCTTTAGAATTCTCTCTGTGTCTTTAATTTTTGGCATTTTAATTATGATGTGTCTTGGTGTGGGCCTGTTTGGGTTCTTCTTACTTGGGGCTCTCTGTGCTTCTGGAATTTGAATGCCTTCTTCTCTCACCAAGTTAGGAAATTTTCTGTCTTTATTTCTTCAAATGTACTCCCTAACTTTTGCCCATTTTCTTCTTCTTCGGGGACTCCTATGATGTGGATGTTATTACATTTCCAGTTGTCCCTCAGTTCTCTTAAGCTGTCTTCCTGGGTTTTTTTTTAATTGTTTTTTTGATTGGTTGATACTTTGTTTTACCCTGTCTTGGAATTCATTTATCTGATCCTCAGCTTCCTCTACTTTGGTTGCTAGTCCTTCCAATGTGTTCTTAACTTCTGCTATGTCATTCTTCATTTCCACTTGGTTGATTTTCAATGCTCCATATCTTTACTCATGGTGCTGATGTCCTTACTCTTGCTGTTGAGCTTTCTCAAAATTATTGCTAGGAACTCTACTTCTGATAATTTGCTTAGCTGCATTTCATTTATCTCATCTTTGATAGAGTTCTCTTGTTCTTTCATTTGGTATTTGTTTCTTTGTTTCACCATTTTGGCTATCTCAATGGGTTTTGGATCCTACACATTTTTCTCGTAGGTGTAGGTGTCTGCTGTTTGTGGCCCCCTGTAGTGGGTTGGATGAATGTGGGAGGGCCCACGTTAAACACCACTGTCTAGTCTTTCTTTTCTGGGTAGAGTTGCAAGCCTAGGAATGGTTCTGTTATTTTCTAGCTTTTTGCCTGAAGGCTATTAGTCTCAGTTACTCAGGGCCTTGGAATGTAGCCCTGGTGTTCTGCTATAAGAGGATTTCCAGAGGGTGGGACAGATACTGGTTTTTAATGTCCCCGAATTTGCATTTTTTGCCTCACATGTAAGGGGCTGAATCTCTGAGGGAGGGGCTGCTGCTTTTTCCCACAGCTCTGGGAAGAAGCACACTGGCCACTGTCTTTTGTGGCTATGACTCAGCAAAAATTCTGAGCACCCTCCAAATCCAGGATGTCCCCACTGAGTTCCAGCCCAGTCTGCCCTCTTTTTGCCAGAATCCCAGGTGAGTGGCTGTAGCCAATCCAGTGCTCTGTCCTGGCTCTCTGCACTGTGGAGCAGGCTTGGTATTTTATCCCTGAGGGCATTACTCACAGATAAAACTGCTGCTGTCTGTGGGCTTCCAGCCTGGCATCCTCTAGTGCCTCTGCAGATCCTACCAGTGTCTCTGGTTAAATGATCCTGTTCTGCTGCTTTTCTGTTGCTTTTTTCTGATAATTTGTCTTTATTTTAGTTGTAATTCCCATTTGGTTCTGGGAGATCGTCTGTGTAGCTTGCATTCACTATGCCACCATTTTCAGATCTCACAACAAAGACTTTAAAAGACAATCATTTGAGATGATGAAATGTAAAACACTTCAAATAGTAAATTACAAATAAAATTGTAAGCTGTTTTGAGTGTTTGGAATTTTATGTAGTTTAAATACTGTCAATTTAAATTAAAACATCTTTTAAAATTAACACATATATTAGAATATTCTAAAATTAAAGTATATAATGGAAAGAGCCAAAGTACACTATTGAATTGCTAATTTTTAAATCTATCTTTAGAACATACGTAATAACACAATGACTGTGAGAGGGATTAAAATACTTATTTTAAAGAACCAAGAATGTAAAAAAATTCTAAATTTAAATATAGTACTTTAAAGTATAAAATCAGAGTGTATAGAAAATCAAAAGCAAGCTGTGGTATTATAAAAATATTAGTTTTTTCTTAATCTGGGAGCAATTTTTGTTATTGGGCATCATTTGATAAATTGTAGGCAGTTGGCCTGCAGACCCTGATGATTCCACATTACATCATCTGTGACTGGTGATGTTTATGAAAAACACACAGAAAGCACAAAAAGATCAACACTGACCACTGACCCACTTGCTTTATGCTTCTCATGCTCACCAGAATCCACGGCCACAAGCTGTCTATAGTGACTCAGTGTCCAAAACCTGTGCCTACGGCGATGATGGCTCACAGGGCTCGATGACTCTGAGGTGATTCCTGGCTCTGCCTTCAGGTCTGAGCTGGCTTCCGACCGCTGGCAGGACTGCCGATGGCACCTGAGTCCTGCTTGTGCCAATATATTTGACATGCTCAGAGCCAGCTTCCGGCTGGTAAACTTGCCATTCAAATAGCAGGCTTTTGTACACATTATGAAATTAAATGCAGGTTTTGCTGGCAGTGTTGCTTCATTTAAAACAAAATATAAAAATGAAAAGTATGTGTGAAATTTGGGTAGATCCAAGTGGATATGGGACCTTGTCTGAATGGTAACTTCTTCTAAGCAAAGAAATATGCATTGAATATATTTATACTCTATAATAAATTCTCTTGTCTCTAAGTTTAAAATATATTCATGATAAATGGTATTAACTTTCAAAACACTACTAAGAATTATGTTTTCTTTTCTTAATTCATGTTACCAGCTTGTAAAATATTTATGCATAATTTGTCAAACCAGTGTTAAAAGTGATGTTCACCTTATGTATTATATTGGTGGAGAGATAACTAGTGATAAAAAATGGTAAGAAGTTAAAATAATGAGTGTATTTCACCATGAACATTTTTTCTTTGAATACCATGGTCTTTACTTTTTTAATCTGGGAAATTAATAATTTCTTTTAAAGTAAATGTGGCTATATGTGCTTTGTTAATAATTTAGTTCAACTATTTATAAATATTTTATCATGTGTTCATTTTCAATAAGATGATAAATTATTTACTCTTAGTCAATTCTGCTACATCCTATAAAATAGAAATATAGGACTTTCAGGTAAATGTAAACTATAATATAGTTTAATTAATGTATAAAATGTAATGCTTGAATAAAATTATTTTTAAAAGAAAAATAAAAATATTTGCCATTCTTTTCTGAACCTAAAAGTGACATTGAAACACTTACATATGTTAATTAACAGAAAACAGAATAAAGTTTAAAGAACGTAGATGTTATGTAATGTAGTTAAATGGTTTTAAGAAAGCTTCAGAAATTATTGTGTATATTTACATTTTCTTCATTTTAAGAACAAGAACTTTAATTTGGTTGAATGAACATAAGGCCTCGGGGATATCATTTTAGTGTCACTTCATGTCAAACCAATGCATTAAAACCAGTGCTCTAAATAGTCTAGCCCACTCAAGCAAAAAACCCTCACTAAAGTAAAAGGCAATGTAGTTGCACTGTAGTTTCAAAGTAACAACTATCCCGTGGTTAGCCATGTGAGGATCTAGAATAAATGAAAAAGTAATGAAATGGAAACATGTAGAGAAACAGAACTCTGAATATTATTAAATGTGTACAAATAATGGTCAGTTTTAAATAACACAGACCCATATTAGTTAACAACAAAAATTTTAGTTGGTACTAAAAGAAAGTAGAGCCCTAATATAAAAATCATTTTTTCAATTTTTTCCTTTTGTTTTAAATTTCCTCCTTAGATCTGATTTTGTGGAAAGAAGATGAGTGACTCCACTGAACATCTGTAATACCCAGCTGCACACTGGCATTTGGGTAAGATTTGATTGATGGTGTACTTGAATGTAGATTTACAAATGTGGCCCAAGGCCAGTTTCCCCTTATTTCGACAACGAAACACTATAAGTCTTAATATTAAGTGTTTACTGGAATGGGGAATAAGAAAGCAGTTTCTAGCAACATGCAGAGAATGAGAATTGGTAAATTAATCAGTGTTACTACTCACCCAAAGCTTATAACAAATATTCCACCCATGAAATGGTAGCTACTCATTAATGTGGAAAAATTGCCTTAATACAGCCTACTAGTGCTATTACCCTGGTGCTGCCAATTGAATACTCTCAAAAGCTCTGTTTTATCTATTAATCCCATGTGTTTTTTTCTCCCCCCTTGGAAGTTTAAGTTCCCCTTTGTTAATTTTAAAAACACATGTTAAGGTATAAAGATATAAAATGGTATGATTAGCTGCTCCTAAAACAGCACATCCAAAACCTTATGGTCTGGAAAACATTTATGAGCCAGAGAAATGTTACAGAATAATAAACAGGTTTCTTTAACATTGTCTAAAATATACACATTTGTTTACATTAAAAAGGATAGAAAACTTGAATTCTATTCTCAGATCTGTTTAGAATTAATTGTAGAGATCATAACTGATACCTTGTACTTTTTCACAAACATTTGAAAGGATGGTTAAACTTTACCATGAGGTCTTACAGATCATAGCTGTCGTTGACAGAGGTGGAAAGGTGAGATGCATGTTAACTTTTTGGAGTTATTGGAATTTCCAGAAATTATCCTTTACTTTAGTCATGGAAAAGCCTTTCTTGTCTATATAGGCAACAAAATCCCCATTACACAATGTTTTTAAAAAGACCAACTTACCAGGACTGTTATTTATTTTACATGAAAGAAAATGTATTATTAATTTTCAGCTATACTTGCGTTAAAAATGGCCCATATTTTTCATCATTATTTTGGTTTGTATTCTAATAGTGTCCAGGATTCCTCTTAGTCCCCATGAAAAAGTGACTCGTTTTATTCCTGTGTGTTCTCTATAGTGGTTTATTTTATTGAGTATATTTTCCTTATTCTTATTTTTTGCTGTATAATATTATAAATTATAATAATAATATAATGTCATAGTTACATAGTTATTTTGGTTGAATAAAGAATTTTCTTAGAAATTATTTAAAATTATTATCATAACAATTGTATAAAATATAAAAGCTTAAACTGTTTATTAAAATTAGATCAAGTGTACCTGCTAGATAATAGCTAATAACAGAGTTGTAATTATAAAGTCATAACTCCAAGCTTAGAGATTTTTTCCTGCTGCCATTTACTATCACTTACTTCTAAGCATGCCTTATTCATCTTCTTTTTCCACTCACAGTATGTTATATAACTTTACTGAATATAGGCTGAAAATTTTATTACATCATCAAATCTGATCAGAGAAATGCAATGATAAAAACTTTGATGAAATTAAAATCTATCTAAAAATCATTGTCCAGAGATATCAATATACATAAACTCCTAAAACCTACAACATAATTTTTATTGCTGTTATTAAATCATGGTAAAATGGGGCCCTGACCTCTGTGGCTTAGTGGGCTGAGCATTGTCCTATGCACCAAAAGGTCACATACTCAGGTTGTGCGTGCGGGAGACAACCTGTCTAGGTTTCTTTCTCACATTGATGTTTCTCTCTCTCTCTCCCTTCCTCCTTCTCCTCTCTCTCTTTAAAAAGTCAATAAAAAGATATTTAAATGAGAAGGGGAAAAATCTGGGGTTATTTGATTATTTTAAAATTCTAACTGGTAGTATGAATACCTTTTAGATTTTAAAGGGAAAGACATAAAAAGCCAACAATTATCTAGGGAAAATAAAACTGAATTGCAAAGTCCTGGAGTGCTCTAGCAAATAAAGTTACTAAGCATAATAATAATAATAATATAATATAATATGCATTCATAAATACAGAAGTACACTTAATAAAGCCTATTTCTGAGAGTTCCCAAAAGCATATAGAATAAAATGAATGATGCTAATGCTAATAGTTACTATTTGACAGTCTAATAAAACATTGATTTTTAAAAGCAACAATAGTTAATAATTAAGGTGAATACTATGAAGTAAAATAAATAGAACAACTAATATTTGCTGAATTTATTTATTATAAAATTATTCTAACTGGTTCTCACAGAGAAAAGAAAACAGACATTTATCTAGAATAATGTAATTGTGTGGAGCTTAAATTAAAAAAAAAAAAGTTTAATAGTAAAAGCAAATTGACGTATTAAGTAAAGGTTAAAAAAAAAAAATCAAATGCTGAGATAGAATACTTTCCACTCCTGCACTTGAGAAATGCCAGGATTATTTTATTGCAATTACTTTTTTATAGGCCCATTGCTTCCACATTTCAGTTGTCAGGATAATGTTAATTGTATAGCACCCATCATAAATTTAAAAGGGCAAACATCATGGTCCATTTAAAAAGTAAAGTTTGATAATTTACAGGAAAAACAACAACAGAAACTTAACATCTATTCAAGGCTTATGCAAAATTGTTAACCCTTTTAATCACAAAACCATCTTGTTCATTCCCGCAACTTGAGAAAATAAAAAGAATACAGAATTTTATGTTGTTTCCAATTAAGCTTCTAATATTTTGAAATGCAGCTTCATCTTAAAAACAGTAAGTAATGATAAGCACCTGAGATGTTCTATGTTTGCAATATTAATCATTTATATGTTTTTAAATGATCTATAAATGGATTGTTCCCACATGAGTAAAATTTTACTTTCTGATTCAAAAATGCCCCTAAATTTTTAAATTTGAATTGTAGCCTACATTAAGACAACCAAGAAAATTAATTTGTTAATGATAGATACAATTTCATAACTTCAGTTTTCTGTTCACACATTAATCCTCCTAAAAATGTAAAGATTTACTGTTAGGTTGAATGATAATGAGCCAGTGATAAGTGTTTGCAATGGAATATTTTATATGTGCAAAGCCATCAGAATCTAAAACAAAGTCACAGGAGGAGGAGGAATGAGAGAAGGAGGAAAAAGAATAGAGAAAAAGAAGGAGGAGGGAAATAACACTTAACATTAAATGAGGACAGAAAAAATAGTCATATTAGGGAAGAAAATACAACTGAGTTGAATGTGAGTAAATTCCTATGATATTGATTTATTCATTTACAAAATAATTATAAAGTATGTTTAAATTTTGGCAAGAATGTACTATAATGAGCAACAGATTATTTTACCATTATTAATTAGATTAAACCAATTACGAATCTTTTAAATTTGTCTTAATTTTAAAAATAAAATAAATAGAGAAAGATGTTTTATTTTATTAGGAGCATATAAAAGACAAACTTAAGTGTATTTGAAAATGTCATTCTAAACAGGCGTATTAATTTAACTGAATGACCTGTGTTCTTTTTTTATTTTTTCTTTTCAGTCCCCATGGAATGTATCATTCATATTCAATGGTGAATAATTGACTCCTCTGGTTTAGAGCTTTGGCTTCTTCCCATCATGCACAGAAAGTGGAAATGATGCTGTGAGACAAAATCAGCCAGAGTCAGAGTCAAGGGATCCCTTACAATTTTTTAAAATAAATATCTTGGATATTTGGGTCACATTCTAAACTTAGCTCAGAGATGTAATACTCTCTTTGTAGGGGGTCCATTTTGAGTCTCAGTGTGGAAATTTTCTCAGGACCTCACATTCAGAATTCCTAAATATATTAAAGATGTAGTCTGGGTTTTCTGACTGTAGAGCATCATCCTACTTCTAATACAAGAAGCATAACTATAGACCCTTTGTAATGTTTAACTTGCATCATCACACTGACTTAGAAAAATACGGGCTTTGTCACAAAGAGCTGGTACCAGCATCATAACATGATTTTTCTTCTTTCTCCATGGCAAATGTCTACTCCAGGGTCTTTTAACAGGACATTAATAATAGTAGTTAACAGAAACATAACTGAGCTGGGTAATTACTATTTTCTTTTGAAATGTATTATCAATAACATTCTCTTCCTTATATTTCTCTTCCTCATTCTCAAAAGGATCAAGAATATGACTATTTCTAAATGTATTATCAGACATTTAAATAGGAAGTATTCTGTTAAGTACCAAATAATGTATAAATTTTGTACACATTTACTTCAATTATAATCGCCTTGGAAATGTTTCATTTACACGAAAGATGGTTGAAAGCTACTGCACCACATAGTGTCCAAATCACACTTGTACACCATCACGGCCTATTACTTCTTTCTTAAACTTTGAAACAAAATACTGCCTACCTTTTTTCCCTTCTTAAGCCCTCCCTTCCCTTCCCTCTTTTATTTCTTCCATTAAATATTTTTCTATCATCTCTCTTTTTTTTCTATATTAAGTAGATGATTAAAAATCCCTTCTCTCCTTCTTACTAAATTTTATCTTTTAAAAATCACCTGAATCGCCCAGCCGGTGTGGCTCGGTGGTTGAGCAGTGACCCACGCACCAAGAGGCCGCCGGCTTGATTCCCGGCCAGGGCACGTGCCCAGGTTGTGGTCCAGATCCCCAGTGGAGGGCATGCAGGAGGTGGCTAATCGATGTGCTCTTTCATCGATGTTTCTATCTCTCTTTCCCTCTCCCTTCCTCTTTCTCTCTCTTTAAAATCAATAAAGAAAAAAAAAAATCACCGGAATCATACATGACAACTATCTAATATCTGTACTGGGGAGCGACAGAAGATCCTCTGTCCGGATTCTTCACTCGCTGCCTCTTTCAGTTCACTAACAGCTTTGATCAAACATCACATTTAATTACTTTCTCTAATCCAAAGACTTTATTTTCTGATAAAAGTTCTTACCATCTATATATACTTATTTCACAACTTGAAATACATGAATTACTTTCTGTCAATGTAAGGAACATTCAAACCTGTGAAAAATTTTGTGAGATTATTTGAGCCAAAACTGTGGGCAATTGCAAGGAAGCAAAGCCTCAATGGATTGTGATAATGCTCCAGAGAAGGGCAGTTTTGCACCTTCTTTTATACATTATAATCAGAAGAGAGACTAAGTGGGTTACACGAAATCCATCAGTGGTAGATTGCGGGGTGAGGGACGGTGCAGGTAAAAGCAAAGCTGGGGAAACCTCTGAGACTGAATACAAAGTAAGATGGTAGACATATACTTCTTTTACATAGGTAGGTACAGGATAGTTAACAGTCAACAATTAACCTGATAATAATAACAGTGAGGGTATTTGTGGTCTCCACCCTGAGGGGTCTGGTAAAAGGGAAGTTACCCTGACATTCCAGAGGATGTTATCTTGATGCAAAAAGATAATAGGCTCAATTAAGATGAAAGATGACCTTTGTGGGGAAGAAACCAGTCTAGGACATGACTACCCACCATAAACTGCTTTTAGTTTTAAAAGTGTTAATTTCAGAACATCCCTTGTGGTTATTTTAGGTCTCTGAGTTTATAAAGATGCCACACAGGCCTCCCCTGAGCTTGTCAGGTTTAGTATATGGCTCCTTTTCATCCACATCTCTAAGTAGTGGTAGCTTTAGTACAATTATAACTCAAAACATAGGATCTGGGTTATACAATATGTCTTAGGTAAAGAAAGTTGGCTGTCTTTGTTTTCACATTCTATATTGAGAAAGAACACAAAGCCTTAAGTAAGAAACCTGTTTCAGGACCTTGAAAGTCAAACTGGTTAACAGTGGTTTATAAGCTTTAAGCCTATTTATTTACTTACTTGTTTATTTTAAGCTTATTTATTAATGGCTTCCACAAAGCTCTGGTCAGTCAGCCCCAGTCTTCAGAATTACGTTAAACAGACTTGGTGCAGGGATTGCTTATTCACAGGCAAGATAAAGTTCTTTTTCTGCTGTCCAAGAAAAAAAGAATTGAAAATGGCTTAGTATGCCACAAGAAACAGAACTCCTAGGTATTAGTCCCAGCTATGCCAGTAAAAAATTATATAACAGGGCACAGGTCCCTTAATTTCTTTGGCCTTTACTTTCCTCTTTTGCAAAATTAGAGATTTTTTTCTTCTTGACCCAAATGTACAATATTGAAATTTTAGAAGAAGAAAGCCATTTTTCTTTCTCCCATAACTAAATTTGAAATGAGCTGGGACTGGTCTTTGTTAAGGAACCACACTGTTATTTAACTTCAACCACTACCCTACCTCTCCAACAACCACCAAAGCTGCTACAAAGCCTGGTTTGGTATGCATGATTTCTTCTCACTTTGGGACTTTTGGTTTCTGACCACAGCTGAATGGGTCACAGGTGGATATGTAACCCCAAAGCAAACAATCCATAGCCAGGGCAGTGGCCCAAGTGGCCGGGAAAGAAACAATTTATATAAATTGAGTTTTTTCTAAGAATATAGCAAGAGAATGGCACAGTTAGACATCACTGAAGCTGAAAGGACGTGAGAAGGATAATGAGATGACTGGGCCCACATTTATCAGAAAGCTCCAAATAGGAATAAAATTAAGGATCAGCAACTCTGCTAGAGACATCTATGATATATGGAGAAAAATGGAAAGCACATTGCAAGACACATGACTGGTAATAGTGGAGAGTAGAAAAAGGTTAGAACTAAGAAAGTGAGCTAGAATAAATATCCGGGTGCTCTTCCAGGTCCTCTGCCTGGGTCCCAGTTGCTCTTCATTCTCTCAGTTCCTCTTTGTGGATACTCTTAAGTAAATTCTGTATTACTTGAGGCTTCCAAATGAAGTTAGAATCTTTCAGCCCAAAGACTTTATTTTAAAAGAATCTTTACATGATGACAAATAGACTTCATATTCTCATATGGTACTCACATTTTAAAAGAGAATCTTATAAATTCCAAGATGTTTACCATTGGAGTAGTATTTAGAAGATATTTTGAAACATAGAACATTTCACATGAGTATCACTTAGTCCAGATCCTTGCTTCTCTTATTTCTAATAACAACAATAAACTCGACAAGAAATCCTCTTCACAATGCTATTCACCAACCAAAGCAAGATGACATTTTGTTCTCCTGAGTTTTGTTAGTTTGATTTATACGACTCCATGTACTTCTATTAATCTAAATATGAACATGTATTCCATTAAACTTCATCTTCATCAAGATGTTAGGTATTTAAACAAATTTCCATTTTTACCATACCTAGATTTTAAATTAAATTTACCTAGATGAGGGTATAAATCAAAGGAAGTTCATAAAATTTTACTTAAGAAACATTTTTTAAATGTCATTTTTGCTATTCTTTAAAAAAGAAAGCCCTGCTTTCTGTACTACATTGCATGAGGGCATTAATGATTAATGACGTTATTTGACAACATTGAATTTATTTTTCACTTTAGAAAAATGGCAACATATACTAGAAAATATGAGAGAGGAAATAAAAAAGAAGCCTGTTTTATTCAAATGAGGAAAAATATATAAATGTAGACTTGTCATCACAAATAAAAGAAGTAGAGATTTCAGGAGGGTCCAATGTTTGCTTGGAGAAGGCTCTTGATCTTGTTCGGTCTCCGCCAATACCCTCTGTCTTAGCCAAAAGAAACAGAAATTGCATTTTGATTCAAACATAGCTTCCATATATGCACTCTACTTTTCACTCAACATTTTGTTGCTATAGTTTGCCTCCTAAAGAGAAACCAGAAGTTTCCACCGAGCCCAGACATAAACCATATCTGCGAACCACGCTGGACTGTTCTGGACCACACTTTGAAGTAGCTGAGAAGGCTTTCAGAGACCCTCTTCTCTCTTTGTTCTCATTTCCCTAGTCTTTAGTGCCGATGCCTGCCAGGTTTTCATCTAAGGTGCCACTATCTATTAATCCTTTCCTTCTTGTTACTGTTACAAACTCTCCTTCCTCCACCTTTTCCTCCAACACTTAAGCATGTGGTTGCCAAACTTTGCCATAATGAAATTACCTCTGCTATATATAGAATAAGTTACTAAAGTGTCTATGAATTGGTCAGATAAATGAATACAAGCTAATGCCCTATAAAATGATCAGTTTCCTGAAAATAAAAATAATCTTTTTGGTCATATTCATGTATGACTTTATCATAAAGAATTGTGAAAAGTTTAAAATCATACAAAATTAAGTTATATATTCTATTCATTCATATACTCTCAACATAAATAATTACCTAAAAGAAACAACCTATGGTCTGAGTTTTAAAGATGGAAACATACTCCTTAGCAAGTCATATTCCTGGACAGCTTTGCCCTCAGATTCACTTCTAAAAAGTTCTGTGCCTGCCGTGTTTCACAGGAGGATAATTACTTCAGGCTGCATTTCTCAGTCACCATGTCAGCTGGTTTCCATCTGAGTTTGGTCAGTGGCAGGCATTAGCAGGAGAGAAGACAGTGAGTGAAAGGGAGAATCCAGGGTACATGTCTCCTTCCCCATCTGTCTTAAATGTTGTCTTCAACAACTGTTCTTTTTACAAGGTTCTATCTCCATCCAGAAAAGCACTCCATGGCTCCCACTTTCCCCAGCTGATTATGATCCCTGAACTTGGTGCTACTACTTCTTCCCTTTGTCATCCAGGCCTAGGGGTGATAATGGTTTTCTGTTTCTTAATCTCTGAGTCACCTTATAGATTTCCTGTCTTTTATCTCAGCTCTTTCATTACATGTGTGGCCAATTACCCTCTAATTATAATCCCAGAGTGGTTTTCCTGGTCGGACTCTTCACAGGATGTGAAGTTCTAGATATGACAATATTTAATATTGCACATGCTTTTCTAAAAGTTATTTATTCCATTAACTGGTTATGATCATTAAGTTTTTCAAATAAATATTAGATGGGCAAAGATGATGGCTTGAGTAGTTTATCTTTATATTTGTTTTTCTGAAGACTGACAGATGGGAAGATCTACCAAATACTCATTTGTTACCATGTTAATCTGAGAAAACAAAGCACTTAAATTGCTTATTAGGAAAAGTGGTGTGTTTTTGGACACCAACTTATTCTTTATTAAGAATAATTATCAAATAGGTAAAAAGGAGCAAATGACAAAAGGAAACAATTATATAAAATGTCAGTTTTTCTCAGTGCTCAACTTGACATTATTTAAATTTAATAAGCATCTATTGAACAACTACAGGCACACCTTGATGATACTTGGTATTTAGTTCCAGATCATCTTTATAAAGTGAATATCACAATAAAGTGAGTCACATTACATATATATATGTGTATATATATATATTTATATATATTATTTCCCACTGCATGTAAAAGCATGTGCAATAGTGTTATGTCTAAAAAGAAAAACCCAAACAAAACAATATATGTACCTTAATTATTGCTAAACCCTACTAACCATCATCTAAGCTTCCTTAAGTCATAATATTTTTGCTGATGGAGAGTCTTGCCTCAACGTTGATGAAAATGCAGTATCTGGAGAAGTACAATGAAGCAAAATGCTATAAAATGAGGTATACCTGTAATCTGTGGCAAGCAAGTATGTAGCTAAGCCTAAGAATAGAATAATGAATAAGACACAAAACTTGTCATATAGGACTTTATTCTAATAAGGGAAACATATGTGTAAATAAATAAATATAAAATAATTTGCAATTAGGACAAAATTGGAAAAAGGCAAGTTTCAAGATAGAACAGAAAAGTCAGTACTGACTCTTGGTGAGAGGTATATAGAGGGGTTGATCTGGAAAGGTCTCAAAAGGTAATGTGATAGTTAATTTCATATGTCAACTTGACTGGATCTCAGATTGCTCAGATATCTGGTTAATATCTGGATGACTAGATATCTGATATTTCTTGATGTGTCTGTGAAGTGTTTTTAGAAGGAATTAACATTTGATTTGGTAAACTGATCAAAGCAGATTGTCATCCAATCCCTTGAGGTCCCGAATAGAATAAAATAAAGGAGGAACAGACGATTTGCTATTACTCTAGCTGTTAAATTGGAACATTGATCTCCTAACCTTAGTGCTCCTGGTCCTTAGGCCTTCAGACTAAGACTGGGATCTGCTATCAGCTCAAATAATAATAAAAGTATAAAAATTGGAGGAAAGACAAATACAAGCATTAGAAACAGAGCCAATAGAAGATATTTTTTTTTCTCTGAAGAATCCTGATACAAGAAACATCTAAGTAATATATTGAAACATCAGTATTATTTTAAGCCAAAAGCTATGTTAGAGAACAAGGTGAGAGCAAATTATTGAAAGGATTTTTTGTACCCATGTAATGGATCTGGGATTTAATATACACTGAAGAATTTGTTAGGAGTTATAAGTATGAGATAAGCATGATCAGACATGCTTTTGAGGATTATTATGAAGGAAGTATGGAGTAAGTCAAACTAGTTAAATTGATATAATCTAAACACACTTCTCTTGACCTAAGGGAAAAAGAACATAAACTAAGGCAATAGGACTGGACTTTGGGAAGAAACGATGTGTTCAAGAAATATTTAGAAAGCAGAGATGATGTGGTATTGTGACTGTTTGATGTGTTGTGTTAGAGAGAACTGTTTAGATGATATCAATTTATTCCAGTATTTCAAAATCTAGCACTAGATAGGAAATGTCCTTGATCTGAAAATCAAATGGGAATTAAAAGTCTATAATAAGCTTTACATGAATGAAATTGTTTTTAGCTTTACAAAATTGTTAACTGAAGTAGCAAGATAAATTGATTAAGAGATTCTGGAGCCAGAATTTCTGCCTTTGGACTGAGGATGAGCCAGAAAATTGCAATAACTGTATGCTGAGTAAGTGAATGAGTAGATGAATAAATAAGTAATTAATAAAAGCAGATAAATTGGAAGAAGGGTATTCAGAAACAGAGAATTATTAGGTATCTTAGTTAATGTTTCTGTAACCCAACTTTTTAATCTGTAAAATAGGAATAGGAATTATTTGTCAGAGTTGATAATATATCCAATGAGGTTGGAATTGAGTCTAAGAAGATATTATCATCATTATACCTAGAATATTTTTACTACAATGCATCTCATAGGATCACTTCTAAGAAAGTAAGAATTTTCTCTATTTTTTTTTTTTTTTTCACTAAAATATCTGAAGTTCTCAGAATAGTGCCTGGCAAGTAACAGATACTCAATACACATTTTTTTTTTAAATGAATAAAAGAATACTTTTAATAGGCATATACAATTTTTATTTCTTCTTTAACAAGCTTATAGTGCTTAGTATATGAGATGCACTGTTCTAAACACTTTACATTACTCAGTGTAGTTAATACTCATAATAGCCTTATTGTGACAGTCTTATTGCTCCCCTTTTATAGATGAGAACAATGAGGCACAAAGGGTTATTATTATCTATTGTCTTAGTTCAGAATGCTGTGACAAAACACCATAGACTGGCTGTTTTATAAAGAATAGAAATTTATCTTTCACATTTCTGGAGGCTGGGAAATCCATGATTAAGTCACCAGTAGATGTGATGTCTGGTGAGGGCCAATTTCTTGGTTCATAGGTGGCTGACTTCTTGCTGTGTCATCACATGGCAGAAGGAGCAAAAAGTTGGCTGGGGGTCTCTTTTATAAGGGCACTCATCTAATTCATGAGGAGTCCACCCTTGTGAGCTAATCACCTCCTGAAAGTCTCACCTCCAAACACCATTACATTGAGGATGAATTTTTAGCAGATGAATTTTAGGGGGACACAGTTTTTAGCACTTACCAAAGATTACACAGGGAGTAAGTAGCAAGGCTAGTATTTGAACCCAGAAACTATGACTCCAGATTGTAGGCTATTATCCATAATGTTCTAAAAATTAGTTCTAGAGGCCACAGAGATAGATTGCAGTGGCAGTTCCTAAGAAGAGGGTGTCTTCTTTTTATTTAGGCAGAGTATCCCAACTGTGTTTACTAAAGGATCAAGTAAATTCAAATGACAGACAGCAAACCTTTTATGATCTCTCCAGCTGGAGTCTTTGCTTCATAGCTTGAGAAAAATAGCTCTCCTGGTTGTAGCTGCTATTCAGGGGAAAGCAACTAACTCAGCATCCTGCTATTGCCAAACTCATAAAAGCTTTTGTGGGCCTAAATACAAGTCTAAGATTCCTTGTTTCTCTAATTTTACATTAATGTTATATTTTACCATTTCCCCCCTTTTATTCCGTATACACCTATTCCTCCTGTTCGTAAACTCTGTTTTGTATTACACTCTACTATTCTTATTATTTCATCTCCCTACACCCTTTCCCTTCTGTTATTTACTTTTCCACATTCAGATGTCAAGATGCATGTTTTTAAACCTTCTTGCAGTTGTTTTTATAATTTTCTTTTTGTTTGCTCTTTTGGTTTCTGGTTCTACATGATAGACAAATTATTTATAAACTTCTCATGGTTTCTTCACATTGCTAACAGGTTGACAATGTCTCCAGTTCTCTCTGTATGGTCCTTCTGAATCATCTTTTAGAGTATCCTCCTGCATCAGAAAAATAGAATGTCAAAATTCTGAGCCACACATTATATGAAAGCTATACTTTGATTTGATAGTCTTTTTTAAGACAAAAACATACCGTTTCTGTATTACTATAGTATCACTTTCCAGGTCTGAAATTTATAGCAGTAAGCTTGTTCCTCTGGAATAAACTATTATAACAAACTGATATAAAAAGAAAAGACACTTAAAAGTGTTTACATTTTAATTTTGGATACCCAGCCAGTGTTCTCCAGTCCTGTCCATTGGCATATTACCACAGATTAATATCAATTTCCTTTAACAGTCATTATTTTATTCCCTAAAGGGAACTTATTCTTTTTTTAGAATAAAAGGGTTAAGCTTTGAAATTATAATATCTTGGTAGCTATACACACATACATACATAAATATTTACACACTCTCAAACACGTGTATATGTAATTTCTATATTAATTTGGCAAAGTAAATATTATAGTCATATTATAAATATTGTTTAATACATCATATAAATTCCACTGTAAAGCATCATTCAGTATGTTTGAATTTCTATAGCTCATATATTAGAAAGCAAGGGTTTCAATTTGGCCATGTTCTT
The DNA here is from genome assembly GCF_014108415.1 of Molossus molossus. Taxonomy (NCBI): domain Eukaryota; kingdom Metazoa; phylum Chordata; class Mammalia; order Chiroptera; family Molossidae; genus Molossus; species Molossus molossus. The sequence goes on from NW_023425401.1 coordinate 45,745,011, forward strand.
CTCAAAGTTAACTCCAAATGAAGTTTTTGTCTCATATTATTATCTGGTGATGAGGAAGGACTAAGCTTATAAAAACCCAACCCACATGGCGAATTTTTTTTTTTCCTGGGGTAGAAAGCATAAGGGAGAGAGAAAGCAACTCATATCTTATCCATTATGATCAACAGCCCATGCTAATGGCACTCATTAAGCTAAATGAGCAGGAGAATGAGGACTCACACTTTCTAATTGAAGCAGATTTATTTTTAGGCTAAAATTCTCCTAAAATACATTTTCTTTTTTAATACACCAAATGTTATTTTAAGAAATATAACTTAACTGATCGTGGATGGGATATGCGTTAGCCCTTCTGGAAGTGTGAAATTATACAAGCACCCAAATAATCATTATCACTTTTACAGTTTTATTATGACTATTATACATGACATGAGTAGATAAAATATAAAAAGAAAAGAACTAAATGCTCTTCATTAGAGTTAATGATTCATGATAGCAATTTTGATATTGAGTTAAGTATTTAAATTTTCTTCTGCCCTAGATCCTCTCCTTAGTGAGATTATTGGTCATGTCTCATAAATGCATATTTACAAAAATAATAACACCTTAGAATAGAATGCTTGGAAATAGACTTTACATACACTGAGCTCTACTGTGTTCAGAAGAAAAAAATACATAAACACAAATGTGCAGCATATATGAAAGGTAACAAGCCTAACATGTATAATGTAGGCTTTATTATTTTTTAAATATATTTTTATTGACTTTTAGAGAGAGGGGAAGGGAGAGAGAGAAACATTCATTGGCTGCCTCCTGCACGCCCCCTACTGGGGATCGAGCCTGAAACCTGGGCATGTGCCCTGACCAGGAATTGAAACAGGACCTCTCAGTCCATGGGACGATGCTCAACCACTGAGCCACACCGGCCAGGCTATAATGTCAGGTTTAATGCATTTTATACAGTAGGGTCTATATATTGAAAGTGCTTTTGTGATAAATACTTATAACACAAGCTACAACTGAAAGATGAATAGGCTTATTGAAAGATCTAAATTTAAATTATAGTTCTGCTAGTTATTACCTCTATACTATGGGTGAGTCTTTTATTTATTTATTTATTTATTTATTTATTTATTTATTTATTTATTTATTTGTACGTGCCCCTAGTGGTAACTGAACCAGGGACTCTCTGGTCTGCAGGCTGATGCTTCAGCCGCTGAGCCAAACTGGCCAGGGCTATACTATGGGTGAGTCTTTTAAAAAAGGATATCATCTCTGGCCAGTTTGGTTCAGCGGTTAGAGCGTCAGCCTACGGTCCAGAGAGACCCGGGTTCGGTTCCTGCTAAGGGCATGTACCCCAGTTGCAGTTTGTCTCCGATCCTGGTTGGGTTGTGCGGGTGGCAGCCACTCGATGTGTCCCTTTCACGTCAATGTTTCTCTCTCTCTCTCTCTCTCTCTCCCTCCCACTCTATCCGAACAAAAAATGGAAAAAAATGTCCTCAGGTGAAAATAAAAATAAATAAATAAATAAATACAAAAGTATAATAAATGTGAAACCAAATAATGATTTTTATAATTTTAGTTCTGACTAGAACAATGTAACTTGTTTCAAACAAATCCTTCCACACGCACAAAAAAAGATTTATAAAAGTTAGACAAAATTTATAAAACAACTGTTTGAAAGCATTGGAGAGAAATGAACTCCAGTAGAGATTGAGGATCTATAACCTTTGACAGGATGGAAGCACATAAGATGAGTTCCACATTCACCAGCCTTTCTTTGAAGACATTCCCAATTCACTGCACAGTGGAGTGGAGCCCAATCAGAAAGTCACAGTCTCACTGGACTGAAAGACAGTGGCAGGAGCTGCCAGATTGGATGGCACTTGAAACACAAAATCCTTGAAAGGAGGGAACCACAAAATCAAATAAAAAAATCTGCAGACAAATCTCTGTCAAATTGTTGGTCATTTCTAGTCCTTGCCTGTGGAAGACAATACTCCAAAAAACAAAACAAACAAAAAGTAAAACCAAAACTAAAGCCCAACCATAAACGGTAATTTAAAGAAAAGAACTAAACAAACATTTCATCAGCCACATAGTTCTGGGGAGACAGAAGCTGAAAGTCAAGACCTGGAAAGTTGGAAGCACCTTAAACACTTCAAGTCTTCCTCAAAATGGCCACATCCTAGAAGTAATGCCATGCCTTAGTTATAAGGAACATATTTCAGGAGTAAGTACTACAACCTACAGGATCAGCAAAACTGATATGAAATAGTCCAGCTGAGCTTTAAAATCACCCTGGGACAGTTGATACATACTTGCTGTCAAAGAAAATCTAACCCTCTTTAATAAAAAATACTATATTCAGGAGTCATTAGCCCTGGCCGGTTTGGCTCAGCGGTTAGAGCGTCAGCCTGTCGTCTGGAGAGACCCTGGTTCGGTTCCCGCTAAGGGCACGTACTTCGGTTGCAGTTTGTCCCTGGCCCTGGTTGGTCGTGCGGGTGGCAGCCACTCGATGTGTCCCTTTCACATCGATGTTTCTCTCTCTCTCTCTCTCTTCCTCTCTCTCCCTCCCACTCTATCTGTACAAAAAAATGGAAAAATGTCCTCGGGTGAGGATTAAAAAAAAAAAAAAAAAAAAGAGTCATTATAATTTTTTTTTTTATCCAAAATGTTCAGCAAAGTATTAAAAATAACCAGGCAAGTCAAATACCTATTACCCAGATTCATCAATTTTTAACTTTTTTTTTTCTCATTTGTTTCATTTTTCTACATATCATTTTCTTAAGTATCTATAGTGACCTATTAGCCATTTAATTATTTATTTTTCATTGAAATCTTCTAAATCTGCCAACACTTATTTAAAATAAAGAAAATATTCAATAATAAATATTATCTGTTGAAATTCTAAAGTACATTGGGCAAACATAATATTTGATAGTAGATGCATGAAAACTTAAAGCTTCTTTTGAAATAAAAGAGGTTATTTTTATTTTATTTTATTTTTTCCATCACCTTTTATCCACCCATGTCCTCTTCCACCTCCCACCACCCAACTCCCCCCTACAATCACCACACTGCTGTCCACGTCCATAGTCCTCTCTCTTTTTTGCTCAATCCCTCTCCCTGCATCAGTCCCCTACCCCCACCCCCAGCTCTCTGCCTGTTCTCTATCTATGACTCCGTCTCTAGTTTGCTTGGTAGTTCAGTTTATTCATTAAATCCCGCCCTGGCCGATTTGGCTCAGCGGTTGGAGCTTCGGCCTGCGGTACAGAGAGACCCGGGTTCGGTTCCCGCTAAGGGCACGCACCTTGGTTGCAGTTTGTCCCCGGCCCTGGTTGGTCGTGCGGGTGGCAGCCACTCGATGTGTCCCTTCACATTGATGTTTCTCTCTCTTTCTCTTCCTCTCTCTCTCTCCCGCTCTATCTGAACAAAAAATGGAAAAATGTCCTCGGGTGAGGATAAAAAAAAAAAAAAAAATCCCACATATGAGTGAAATCATGTGGTACTTGTCTTCCTCTGACTGGTGCATTTCACTTAGTATAATAATCTACATCCTTTTAAAATTGTATTTTAATATGTAGAGCATTGATATGATTCAAAAATTTAAAACTGTAGAAAATAATATACTCAGTGGAAGGTTATTTCCTCTTATATTTCACTTCCTTCTCTTTTACACTGTGTATAATCAGTGTAAATGTTCTTTTATATATCCTTGCTACATTTCTTATTGTAAAATTAGCAAATACTTGGATGTTTCTTATTTGCCCTTCTGTCTTATACTGAAAGAGCATACTATATATACTGTGGACTCTTGCTATTTGCTTTTTAAATTTTATAATATAGTCTGGAGGTCACTCCTCCTATAAATTTATGGACTCCTGTATTCTCTTTACATAGCTACACAGTATTCCTTTGTGTGTATATGTCATAGTTAATCCAACCAATCTGTTATGTGGGTATTTACAGTTTTCAATGTGCAATTACAAATACTGCTGCAATAAATAACCTTGTGCATATATATCTTTGTATTATTGAATGTCTTCACAATAAATTCATAGATGTGAGATGGCTGTATCAAAGGACAAATACATAGGTAGTTCTACTAAAATTGCTAAATTCCTTTTCATAAGAGTTGTGCCATTTTGCATTTCCCCACAGTATATTGAAGTGTCTTCAAAGCTTCATCAGTTGAGTGTATTGTCAAGTTTCTAAATTTTTGCCATTAGTATGTGAGAAGTGATATCTAAATGTAATTTTAATTATGTAACTTTTTTATATATGAAGTTAAATATATTTTTGTATTTAGGGTTGTCTTTATATTCTATATGCAACTAATTTGTTAATTTTTTTTGCCATTTTTAAAATAATTTTTGGAAATTCCTTAATTAAAAAACTATTTTGTATACTTGGGATAGTGCACTTTACATGGAATATATGTTATAAATATTTTCCCCAATTTATCGTCTTTTTTTCACTTCATGTATGAAGTTTGTTTTTGTTTGGTTTAGTTTGCTGTGCAAAGTATTCTAAAATTACTTCTATGTAGACCAAGTTATCAATCATTTTTTGTTGCATCATATTTTGAGTTCTATGTACAAAGCCTACTTTCATATCCAGGTTACAGAAAATTTCATTGAAATGGATTTCAAGGGCATTCTGCTGATTGAAAGAAGAAAAAAAAAATGGACAATTCCAATCACATTCTGGAACTGACAAAATAATAGGGATAGATAAAAAGAGTAAGTGGTTATCCCAAGAGAGGGGAAAGACGTGGTTATTAAGGGACAAAGGTAGTTTCTTTGTGGTGTTTGAACAGTTCTGTGTTCTCATTGTGGTGATTTTTAATCTAATAAGTGTGATAATCTTTTGTAGAACCACACACACAAAGAAGTGCATGTAATACCTGGTGAAATCATAACATTTGTATTTCAGTTCATAATATTTTACTAATGTCAATTTTCTGTCCATGACAATGTATTATGGTTTTGTAAATATCATTTCTGAAAAAGGTATCTTTGTGGAATGCTCTGCATTACTTTTATAGCTTCTTGTGAAATTTAATACATTTCAAAAGAAACAAAAATTTTGTGTTTAATGAGTTAATGAGTGAACAGAGCAACACCCCTCACAGTGTCTTAATTAGGGTGTACTCATGTCAACTGGACCCTCGTGGACATTATGGAATTACAGTCTTACATACCTCAATTTCATCAGCTTAGCTAAAGTACAATTATTTTACTACTAATTATTTCCATGTCCTTTGCCTATTAGGAAACTACTTTCAACTCTAGAGCAGATCAGTTAGGTTCTTTCCTTTGCTTTTTTATTTTTTTTTTATTGTTACTGGCAATCACTTTTTAATATCCAACTTTTTACTATTTACTTCAGTTCCATTCTCATTCCTAGAAAAGCAACATACTTTCATGATTGGATTCAAGGTATTTCCAGTCTTCAGTTTCAATCTGTCCCCCTATAGCCCCTAAAGAAAAATCAGCTAGAATTAATAAAAAATTTATTAATTATACTTTATTCTGTTTTGAGCACGTGGTGCTGTGATCAGCTGGGAGTACTGTTTGGTTTTATTATTGCCTCCTACCGTGTTATTTCAAAATTTTACTTTTCAGTGAGACCTGCTTTATGATGGCTCAGAATTTAACAGCATCATTTAGGTGCATCTTAAACCCACCGTTTCTATAATAAATTATAATTTGATACTGCTGGAATTAGAAAGAATAGGAAATGAGACAAAAATTCACAGATTTCCAAGGAGAAGGAGAAAGTAATCTTTCCTCTATTTGTTTTTCTACAGGAGAATTTAGAAATTCTAGCATAGGAAAGTCTCTAAAATTATTTTCTAAACTCTGACACAAATGTTCTTCAGGTAGATGTGTTGCTAATATCAGATTACTTTACCTGACCTGAATTAGGGCCAATAAATTAATACCATTTCAATTGAGATGAAAATTTTTATTGTTTCTTTTGAGAAAATATCCTGTACGATTTCTTTTTACCACCATTTTATCTCCTGTAAAATGACAATTTTACACAGTGCTATTATTTCTGATTTCTGCTTCATTTCTCTGAATAAACAATTCTGTGAAGAAAATCAAAGAATATTTTCCATAACATTTGATTATTCATTTATTTCTCCACTTCAACAATTATTGAGTGCTTATTATACATCCTCTGTTCTCATGAGACCAAGAATAAAACGGGGAATACAGTGAATGAAGTCTTTTTTGTAATGTTTGCATTCCGGTTTAATTTTTTTATTCTTACCTAAACTGGAGTTTTGCTTCTTTTTTTTTTATCCTCACTGAGGACATTTTTGCATTTATCTTCAGATAGAGCAGGAGGGAGAGAGGGAGGAAGAGAGAGAGAAAAACATTGACGTGAGAGAGAGACATTGACTGGTTGCCACCCACACAACCCCGACCAGGGCCAGGGACAAACTGCAACTGAGGTACGTGCCCCTAGAGGGAACCAAACCTGGGTCTCTCTGTACCGTGGGCTGACTCTCTACTGCTGAGCCAAACTGGCCAGGGAGAATTTTGCATTTTTATCTTACCCTTTTCATGGATTATCAAAAGTCTCTTATATTCAAAGGTGTACCTTTCATACATGAAATTTAAAGTTCTCGTGTGAAGAAACTTACCTTATATTTGAATGTACTTTCTTCAGCAATAGGGATTTGGCACTATACCTATCACTGAGATGCTAGAAATGTAAACAAATTTTCCAAAGGGCAAAAGATCTTTAGAATAGATCTTTATGTAAAATTTTAATAAATTAGGAAAATACACTTACTAAGTACATATTATTTTTATCTAAGCAGGAGGTTAAGACTGAACATGTATTCTTTTAAAAATAAATAATAACTAAAATAAGCCACCAACATTTTAAATATTAAACTGTAGTTTTTGTGCCTAAACATAAACATTTATCTCATACACATTCTTGTGGCTATATTTTACATCTGAATCTCTGTGTCTACTATGCTTTTTTTTTTTTTTTATCCTCACCCGAGGACATTTTTCCATTTTTTGTTCAGGTAGAGTGGGAGGGAGAGAGAGGAACAGAGAAAGAGAGAGAAACATCGACGTGAAAGGAACACATCGAGTGGCTGCCACCCGCACAACCGACCAGGGCCGGGGACAAACTGCAACCGAGGTACGTGCCCTTAGCGGGAACCGAACCTGGGTCTCTCAGGACCGCAGGCCGACGCTCTAACCGCTGAGCCAAACCGGCCAGGGCTCTACTATGCTTTTTGGGAGGCAAAGTTAATCATTCTAAGGCAGAATGTTGCACTTTTCAAAGTTAAATTTGTAATGAACATCTCTCTTTATAGTTCCTTATTTCATGTGTTGGCCTGGTACTCCACTTAGTGTGTTGAATAGCCAAAGGCTGAAAAGTCATTTAAAAATATCTGTTTCCATTCTGGAGTGTAGAAAGTCTTGGAGTGAAACTCAAGGTTGGTCACAGAATAAATATTACCTTTTAATCCCCTAAAGAAAGTTAAGTAATATTGACAGAATCTCATGGGGAAACTTGCATTGTTAATGCTTCCTAGCCACTTTGAACTTTTACAGAATAAAATGTTTTCACTTCCCATAGCTATCATGTTTAAACCTAATTGAAAAAAAATTCAGCCCAGCTGGTGTGGCTCCGTGGTTTGAGCGTCCTCCCACGGACGGAGAGGTCCTAGTTGGATTCCCTGTCAGGGCACATTCCCCAGACTGCAAGCCTGATCCCCCAGCAGGGGTCGTGCAGGAGGCAGCCTATTGATGTTTTTCTCTCACATCAATGTTTCTATCTCTCTCTCTCTCTCTAAAAAATCAATAAAAACATATTTTAAAAAATTCAGAGGGATCAAAAAACAATAATTCATTAACTGTGCCCTAGGGTGCTAACTAAAACTCTCTGGGAATGTGACGTGTGCTTTACAATGTGCTCTCAAACTAATCCTGGACTCCCCTGCTCCAGGCCAGCCACCTTCCTATATGGCAAAGTGATACCAGAACAAGATGCCAGAGCAGATCTGCATTTTCTTAATTTCTTCTTCTCTAACATCAACTGCATTGGTTTAGTTAGAGTGCATCTGGGATTCTTTTGCCTCATACAAAAATCTCTATCAGAACATGCCTAAAAAAATTATCTTTAGCAATTCCTGGGGAAATTCAGTCATTTGTGAGTTTGGAAATCAAATGCAACTTATTCCAATTATGGTAGTTCTCCCAATTGTTAATATAATTTTCTTTACATTTTGACGAAGGTCAGCTCTAGCTCTTATATTGTCTTTATTTGTTCATATTAAATTTCTGAAATACCCTCTAATAAATGTATGTTCTCTTACACATTAAAGCTTTCCAAATACTTAGATATAGTCATTGTGACCCTCTAAATATTTTGTTCTTTGGGCTTTATGCACTGTATGTTTATGTATCCCCAAAATTTGTGTGTTAAAACTCTAACCCCCAGTAGGGTGGTATTACAAGGTAGGACCTTTGGGAGGTAATTAGGGTTACATGAAGTCCTGAGGATGGAGCCTCTGTGACGAGATTATGTCTTTATAAGAAGACGACGAGAACTCAATCTCTTGGCCGACCATGTGAAATTATAGCCAGAAGGTGACTCTCACCAGATACTGAATATACTGGCACTTTTATCTTGTAGTTCCCAGCCACCAGAACTGTGAGAAATAAATATTTGCTGTGTAAGCCACACAGTCTAATATTTTTGTTACAGCAGCCTAAACTGACTGACATGCCAGGTTAGGGAATGAGTGTTGGCTCTGGTAGCAGACAACTTGGGTATATATTCTGCCTCTAAAGATTATTATATGTGTGATCTTGGGCAAGAATTATGAATATGAATTTTCTTATATATAAGATGGGAATATAGTATCTAACTAAATGGGTTGTCATGGGATTAATTTAATTGTCATTCATACACATATACACATACATATATATCTATAGTCTTTAAGAAGTATATGACCCACTGCATATTAAATAATTGGTACTTATTTATAGTAATAGTTTTATTAATATATATTTATTAATATATATTTATTAATATTATTAATTCTTAAAATCATCATTATATTTTGTTAGCCACATCATACAGGCTTATTTTATTTGTGGTTACTTACGTAAAGTAAAGGACAAAGCAAACTCTTGTTTTATTTACGCAATTACACTTGGGTTTACAAATATGTCTGGAACTAGGAGGGGTTAAGAATAAATGAAATGATGCCTGCCTGGCAAGAATGAGTAGAAACCAAAGAAACCTATGAAACTAGCTAGTATTTAGAAAGCCTACCATGAGCCCAGGCCAACTGACTAAGAAATACAGGTAAGGAGGGAACTGATAACATGAAGAAATAAAATGATAAGGAAATTGACATTCTCATAGCTCCCAATAACTCTCTGTTCCACATTCAATGTGACTGAATATTTTACACTCCTGATATTTATGTTTTCTTCTCTTGATAAACAGTTATGATTACACATCTTCCAATATAGGCACTGAATCATTTTTAAGTATTTACATTGTAATTTTTATATTTTTATTTTATTTATTTATTTATTTATTTATTTATTTATTTATTTATTTTTATCCTCATCCGAGGACATTTCTCCATTTTTTTGTACAGACAGAGTGTGAGGGAGAGAGAAGAAGAGAGAGAGAGAGGGAAACATCGATGTGAAAGGGACACATCGAGTGGCCGCCACCCGCACGACCAACCAGGGCCGGGGACAAACTGCAACCCAGGTACGTGCCCGTAGCGGGAACCGAACCCGGGTCTCTCGGGACTGCAGGCGGACGCTCTAACCGCTGAGCCAAACCGGCCAGGGCGTAATTTTTATATTTTTATTAAATTTCAATATTTTTTTCTCTTACTCAACCAGTTAGAAACTCTGCATTCAGTTTTTCATGTATAGTAAATTCCCTGTGTTGGATCTACCTATTTTTTTATACTAAAATTTAGCCAGCATTTCTTTTCCTTTGAGCCATTAAGCCTTTATGTCTAACCTTTTTTTCGTTGTTAATTATATTAAATATTCTTCTTTAATAGGTATAATATAGTGGTCTTTTCCTTGAATTATAATAAAATTCTCATACTTTTCTCTGAGTTCCTATGCTCTGTACTCCACACAACAAACAAAGTAATTTCTATTTGCATTTGGATCAAGTTGCTCCTCTGAAGAGTGCTTTTCAGTGACTTCTCATCCCTTAAGGAATCAGATCCATAGGGACTATTAGGACCAACAGGATCTGAGTACTGTTCTTTTCCTTGGTTCATTGCCCCCTGTTCTCCAGCCCGTGCTCTACTTCTGGCAGCTCTAGAACTGCGGGACGTCCCAGGCACTCTCCGTCCTACCCTACTATTCCTTTGACCTGCCCCACATGTCTGAAACCGAGTCTGCTCAAATGATACCTGAACAGAAAGGCCCTCTTGACCAAGGTTTTTATAACAGTAACACCCCTCTTGCTGTCTTGGTAAGAATTTACGAATTACTATAGTGTTGAATTACCCTGTGATGTGTCTCTTCTAAGAAACAATATAATATATATATTTTGTGCCCACCCCCAACCCTGCCATTAGATTGTGATCTTGATAGTTTGATGAGAGCAAGGCTTTTGTGTTGGTTTACTGTTTACCTCTAGTGCCTGAAAGAGTTACTGGCACATGGTAGGCATATATTTATATATATAAATTTTGATTATACTCAATCATTCATATAATTCCATATATGAATGATTGAGTATAATCAAAATTTATCTTTCAAAATGTCCTTTTACTTCTTCTTTTATAAAACTCTTTTGACACGTTTTTTTTTTCCCCTTACATTTTTCATCATTTTTTACATTATATTCTCTTTGCTTTCTTCTTTTTCTTGGAACTACATTTATCTATATTTGATTGTCATTTTCTTTGAACTCTGCTACCTTCATTTCTGTAAATTATTCCTAACTAGTCACTAAATCATTCTTTTATCTATTCCATAGGGATCTCAACTTGTTTTAATCAAGGTTGTCTATTTTTACTTCTCAGCATTCAACAAATATATTAAATATATTTAAGTACACTCATTTGGCCAGCTATGCTTACGTATTCAAAGGTAAGCAATTATCAATCTTATAGAAAACTTTTAACACCTAACAACATCTTAAAGTGTTTCTGTGGTTTAAATGATAGATATTCTATCTTGAACATCAATGCATGATGAATAACATTAATTAAGTTGTAGGTGTAAAATGAGTTATCATTTGCCATGAACTGTGGATAGTATTGCATCCATTTACCAGAGCTCTGTTTACCTAGTTTATTCCCAGCTAGTATGCCAAGTTTCTGTAAATGATGAAAATGTAATTTAAATAATTTATCTCAGATTGCAGAAAAAATGTTTTGAGTTAATTCTACTTTTACCTTGATTAACTTTTGTTTAAAATACTTGGTACATCTGTTATTGAAATCTATGGATTTTACTTGGTAATTTGTTACAGAAATTTGAAAAACATGCTTGAAAATGCACTGGAAACATGAAAAAAGGAAAAAGAGCAGGTGATATTTAAAATATCATGACTTACCACAGGTCTTTCACATCCTAGGCCTGACTATAATGTTCAAATTCCAAAAACATTTAAAATTATAGTAGAATTTTTACCTAGGTCCTATATAAGTCATTTAATAGTTATCACTGAAAGTTGCATAGTGTGATTATATTAGTGAATAAAATTTCTTTAATATAATACAGTTGTTAGTTTTTACTGTTGGAATATATTAAAGCTATTGATTTTTGAGTAAAAGTAATAAAAATAAAATGTGGAAAAATAAAATTATAGAGGACATAGAGAGGTCATTAGTCAAATGAGATTTTATATGAAAGAATATCAATTGAAGTCCAATTCCCTATCAGGAATTTAAACCCATAAGAAATAACATCTTGCCCTGGCCAGTTTGGCTCAGCAGTTAGGCATCAGCCCATGGTCCAGAGAGACCCGGGTTTGGTTCTTGCTAAGGGCATGTACCTCGGTTGCAGTTTGTACCCAGCCCTGGTTGGAGTTGTGTGGGTGGCAGCCAGTAGATGTGTCTCCCTCACATCGATGTTTCTCTTCTCTCTCTCTCTCTCTCTCTCTCTCTCTCTCTCTCTCTCTCTCTCCCCCTCGCTCTATGAATGCAAAAAGTGTCCTCAGGTGAGGATTAAAAAAAAAAAGAAAGAACATCTTTATTGTCAACAGTACTTCATTTAAATAATCATAATTCCTTTAATTCATTGAGTATTTACATAAGTTAGGCAATTGTATTATATTATATTTCTAATGAATGAGTTATTTTAGAGAAATGAATTGTCTCTTTTATTTCTTTCTTGTCTTGAGCTTTTAGAAATGAAAATTGGGTCAATTGCATTCTGGGGGTGAGGGAAGAATGCTTAACAGTTATTACTTGTTACTATTTGGGTTGGAAGGAAAGTTCTGTTTTTAATTGACATTTAATCACTGGAGAAGTATAAATATAACTTTTTTTATCCAAAAATATTTTTTTTACTAAAGTAAAATGAAGGTAGATATAATTTTATACATTGCTCTCTCTTCTTTCAGTGCAGATCTTTTAGACTAAAGTTATCTTTTACATAAACTGTATTGGAATTTTAAGTTTCTAATAAAATGACAGCCCGATTCTCAGTTTGTTATTTTATCACTCTTCATGGTAAACCATTATACTAAGATTTAACTGTAAGTCAGCTAAATTAATTCACAAAAATAAAGATACTGCCAAGCAAACTTTATATTAACTAAATTGAGAGCTGAACTCATTTCTACCTTCACTTTATCTCTTCGCCACCCAATTTCATACTGGTAATAGGACACACTCAAGTGACATTAAAGGTGTGTGTCTGTTCATTGTTAAGCAAATTGTCAGCAAATTTCCTCTATGTATTTAAAAATAAATTTCTATTTGGACAATGTCTGTGGATGCAGCGCATGTGTAATTAATTACACATTACAATGTTCTTTTTCATTGTACATCAGTTTTAGTTTATACATTTTCTAAATTATAAGTTTAATGGGATTTAGAAGTGGTTAACTTTGCTTGGTAAATTTAAGAATCTAGACTATTTTGAGGAATTCATTCAAATATTAAATAGCAGGCTTGCAGCAATACAGAATCAGAAGAGTTTGTAGGGAGAACTAGAAAATACATGCACTTAGGAGAACTGGGTGAGCTCTGACTAGACTGGAGACCCTGACTCACCTATGAATGGAAGAGTAGTTTTTGATTACAGGTGCAGCTATTCTCTCTTTTCCTATTCTTCCTTTCACTGTCTTCTTCTCTTTTTATCTTTCTCCTCTTCTTATAAATATACATTTTGTAATCATCCAGAAATAGATTTTATTTAAAAGAAAAGAATCAAAAATGGACCTCTCCAAAGATAAACTTTTGTGTGAGGATTAAGACATAGTTTGAGGATATGGAAAGGGCAATTCTCTAAGTCCTCGTAAATGGATAAGGTATGTCACCAAGGCAAGATATTCAGCGTTTCTCAGCCTCAGTCCTCTTGTTTGTAAAACTTGGAAAATGTTTCCTAGAGGGGTCACTGCTTACCTCCCTGCCTGGTGGATACTAACCATGGCCAAATCAGGGAGGGTCCACATTCTATTACGTTCATTTTGGCCACAACTCTTTGAACCATGTGTGGACAAACTACCTAAGAAGAACCAAGTTTAATTAAGCCAATGATCTTCATTTTGGAGCTGGAATAAAGATGTTCTTACTAAAATTTGAAACGAGGAACATTAGTAGCTGACCCATTTAGCTGGTAGTTTAGTGACTAAAATGTTCTAATAAGGAATAACATGGAGGAAGACACAGTAAACTAAAGTCCATGTGCATACCAAAACGTTGAAAGAACATATTACAGGAGGTTACAGTTAGCCATCTGGTGGTGGGGCAGAAGAAGGAAAACATTTGTGAAGCAGTGGAAAAAAAAAAAGTTTCATAAATCCCTGTTGCTAAAGTCTGTGAAGTTTCTTTCCTTGGGTCTGGAACTAATCTCAAGTTCTAGTGATAGTGAGGCCCATTTCTATTACATTTCTTGTTCTTAGACTACCATGAAATATAACATTCTCTTGCCCTGGCTGGTTTGGCTCAGAGGTTAGAGTGTCGGCCTACACACCAGAGAGACCTGGGTTCAGTTCCCGCTAAGGACACGGACCTCGGTTGCAGTTTGTCCCCGGCCCTAGTTGGGGTCCTACTCGATTCCTGTCACCTGTCACTAACCAGGAGCGTAACTTTGTTTTCTTTACTGTAAATGAGGAGTTGAAGTAATGAAGATAAGGTATCTTCCAGATCTGGCACTCTAAATATATAACAAATATAATTTTTTTCCATTGTCATATATTTTTATTTCTTATGTTTTTCTATTCCTGGTGGTAGAGCTGCTCTTATCCATCCACATCCTTCTCCAAAAGCCCCATGAACATAGCAACTCTAATTTTAACCCATCATCTCCTTTACAATTCCTGGGTCTGATATCCTCACAGAGTTATCAGCTCTTTGAGTAACAAACATGTTTAAGGTCTTTATATTAAAATTGTATGTTTATTGAGAATACTTTTTTTCAAAATTAAATAAATGCCATTATATATGACTATGAATCAAATTCTCATGTAATGAAATAAACAAACTGAAGCAGAGATAATCTGACTCAGTAAACACAAATTTGTAAATATTTAACTAATTTGTTAATAGAATAATATGTATTCATAATAGAAATTAATTAAAAATATAATAATAGTGTTAGTTTATATTTTAATATCTCACATTTTGATAAAATTAATTCTTACCAAATAAAATCTGTATTGCTCCAGGATCTCCAATGAAACAACGAGGATGTTTGTGTGCAAGCACGTGCATGTACAGATGTGCATTCATTCATTCAATCGTTTGTTTATTTTTTAATCCTCACCTGAGGATATTTTTCCGTTTCTCATCAGATAGAGTGGGAGGGGGAGAGAGAGAAACATCAATGTGAGAGAGACACATTGACTGGTTGCCTCCTGCAAGACCCCGACCAGAGCCAGGGATGAACCACAACTGAGGTATGTGCCCTTGACCAGAATCAAACCCATGACTCATTGGTCTGCAGGCTGACGCTCTAACCGCTGAGCCAAACAGGCCAGGGCCATTCATTCATTTATTCAAAGTAATTGGCTCATGCAATCATGCAGGTTGGCAAGTCCAAAGACTGCTGAAGCAGGAAAGAACTAATGCTGTAGTTTAAGTTCAATGGACATCAGACTGAAAACCCAAGAAAGAACTAATGTTGGAGTTCAAAAGGCTGGCTGCTGCAGAACTCTCCCTTGTTCCAGGGAGGTTCGTCATTTGTTCTATTCAGGCCTTCATCTGATGAGATGAGGCCCATCCAGGTGTTAAGGGCAATTTGCTTTACTCAAAGTCTGCTGATTTAAATGTTGATCATATTCAAAACACCCTCACAGATACATGTTGAATAATGTTTGACCACATATAGACCATCCAAGTTGACACATAAAATCGACTATCCATAGGCCACTACTATTCATTCGTTATATTGTTTAACTCTTGCACTGTCCCTGAGAGTTTGGTTCCATTGCTAGAAGTTAGGAAGTGGCAGAACCAGAAATCTACTCACGGTTGATCAGTCTGTTGGTCTCCATTATGTAGGTTATTAATCCCCCACTATTTCCACTTATTTCAATTTTCATGACAATAATCATTATTTATTTTCTTAATTGAATGTAATCATTTTTTCAAGTGACACTCACTAAAAATTTTGACTTTGAGGTTTTACATTAAACGTCTTTGTTTATTTGAGAGGAAAAAAGTTACTTTTGAGCCAACTTAGCACCCTGATATCCCCATCACTGTTAATAACCATTGTAGCAATTGCCCTGGACAACAGCCCCTCCATTATCAGGACCAGGGTCTTAGAAATCTGCTGATCTCTGCTTTCCGCCTGTTCTTGTGATCCTACTTGCTTGATGTTACCCTGGTTTTGCTGCCATAGCTGGCTACTTGGTTTTTCTCTCTCTCGGTTCCTTTTTGCTGATAATTTATTTGGACTAACTCTTTTTTCTTTGACCCTTTATTTCTGACTGTTGTCTTTGGGACATTATTTAATTCCTTGCACCATGAACATGGGTAAGTTCTGCCTTATTCTCATATCTCAGCTCCAAAAACACTAACCTGGTTCACACATACCAGGTATCACCAACATGACTCAGAAGGGAAGGATAATCACAGATCACCAAAACCTTCAATTTCCCTCATCAGTATCTAATTAGGTAGTACAGAATTGGTGCTTTTAAAGGCAATATTATACTAAGGTTTGTTTTATAAGTTTGTGAATATTTCCTGAAAGTAATATGCACACCTTTAGTCATAAGTATTTCCAGTGCTTGAGTATTTAAGCATTATCGGGTAGATTTTTATCATCAGAAATTTTTTTTCCCACTCTTTTAAAATATAAATGTTAAGTAACACAGATAAGCCAGAAGAAAAGGAGTAGAAATAGTAAAAATGTGTACAAATTGCAATTCAATTTTCTTACTGCACTTTGCACCAATGTTTCACCATAAATGCAAGTGTAACTCTACACAGATTTGAGTTGTTCGTTCCAAGCTGATTCATACTCCACAAGTTAAATTTACTTTCTAATTAACATTACTTTAATCCCACAAACAAAAAACAGATTCCTCTTTTTTGTTTTTGTTTTCTAAGCAATTTTCCCAATCCAGACAAATGATCTAACCTATTAATTCTTTCTTTTAATGTTTCTGACATTCTTTAATCTTTTTTCTCACTATCACTAAACTTCCTTGCTTTGTATCATATTGCACCATTAGATTTCAAATTAGCTTCTTTATTTAAAGGTTCTGTAGTTAATTGTCTATTCAGTGTTATTATCTAATGCGTGGTCTGATAAATGGCAGAACAGTGTTGGCATCATCTGGGAACTCACTGGAAAGGCAAGATCGCAGGCTTTACAGCTTCTGAATCAGGATTTGTGTTTGAGCAGGTGTCACGTTCAAGTTTGAGAAGCTGTATTGAGCATGACCATGTTATTTCTCTACTTGAAAAGCTTTCAGAAATATCACTGAAGGATAGTATTCATTAAATTTAAAAGTATTACATCCACCCTCTCAAAATGTAGTTCCCAATAATCACCTATACAAATCCTATGTAGTACTTGGTTTTCTCATTGTCCATTGAATCACTCTGTACAGTCCAATCTCTGTGTTTGGCTTATGTGGTTCACTTGCTAAAAAACCCCTTCTCACTTGTTTGTTAACATTAATCTAATCTATTCTGAAGGATCAATTCAAGATACAACTTTTTAAAACACACTTTATAGTACCTATTATACTACTAATAATAACAAAAATAATTCTTTATTAATAGTGTCTACCAAAGTGTATTTTGTTTTATTTATATTTTCTTTAAATTTATAGCCCATATTTTCAACTAGATGACAAGTCTTTCATCAGCTTATATTCTGGCATGTAGAAGAGATACTTGCACACCATTGGGACCAGAAGATTTCTAACAATAGGTCTTTCTAGATGTACTTAAAAATAACTGAGATTTATTTTTAATTTATATCACCATTTGTACAACAAAATAGAACAAAATTCTATAAGATGATGCTCAAAAATTTGTTAAATTTTTTTTTTCTTTATTGATTTTAGAGAAAGAGAAAGTGAGAGGGAGAGAGAGAGATAGAAACATTCATGAAAGAGAACATCGACTGGCCACCTCCTGCATGCCCCCCACTGGGGATTGGACCCACAACCTAGGCATGTGCCCTGACCAGGAATTGAACCAGTGACCTTTTGGTGCATGAGTCGACGCTGAACAACTGAGCCACACCGGCAGGACTAAAACATTTGTTTAAATAGAACTTCGTGGTGTTTTCTTTTTTATGTAAAATAAATAAATAAATAAATAACAATATGAATGTAAAAAAATTTAAATGGGCAAGGAACTAATTATATAATGATATATGGCATTAACTTTGCCACCTATGTTTAAAATAACATTGTATAATACAATAGGTGTTTGGATATATTGTAACATCTCAAATGGAGAAGGAGAACTTGACTACTTCATCTAGATTGGCATAATCAAGAAAATATGGGGTCTTAAATTCCCCAGATGACCACTCCAATATTTTTATTCCAGTTATTAGGGTCCATGCCTTCTCTACTAAGGCCATGGATTTCACATGGGTCACAGCTAAGAACCCAGGCTTCCTTGAGTTCTCTTGCACTTATTTTCTGTTCAGTCTGTACTTCAAATGCTAGAAATAGAGGCCATTTGGTTTTCATAATATGTTGTGATGTTGACTTTCTTGAACTTGTTCTTTTCACCTAAGGCTTCTAGAACAACTTATAATGTTATTTGTTTTCTTAAATAGGTAACTATGGTTATTTTAAAATATGCACTTCATAGTTTTATTATCTGAGGTGGATGTGCCTAATGAATAAACAACTGTTTAGTATATTTTTATTGCTCAGTAATAAAAAAGAGCAAATTTCTGATATACGCAACAATGTGAATGAATCTAAAATGCATAAATGCATCATTAGTGAAAAAAGCCAAACTCTAAAAGCTACCTATCGCACAATTCCAATTACATGACATTCTAGAAAAGGCAAAATTGTAGGGGGGTAATAGATCTGTAATTACTACGTATGAAGGGTAAAGAGAGGATTTGCTCTCAAAAGAGTGAGTGTTATGTTGTGTGTGTTTGTGTGTGTGTGGTGAGAATGGTGGAATTATTGAATTATTTCGTGTCTTAATTGTGGAGGTATTAGTTATACAACTATATACTTTTGTTAAATTCACTCAAAAAGAGTGAATATTACTGTTTGAAAAACTAAAAGTAATTGTGAAAAAAATTTAAATGATCACTCCTATTATATTGCAGTAAATAAATAATCAAAAGTTATATATTAGATTCCTAGGGCTGCAGTTACAAATGACCACAAATATGGTGGCTTAAAACAACAGAAATTTATTCCCTGATGATTTTGAACACAAGTCCAAAATTAAAGTGTAGTCAGAGTTGTTTCCTCTGGAAGCTCTGGGGAAGAATGATCCTGACTTCCGGTGACTGTGAGCAATCCCTGGCATCCCTTGGCTTGTAGATGCATCAGTCCAAGCTCTGCGGCCTGCAGATGGCCTTGCCCTCTGCGTTTCGGTGTGTGTTCTCCTTTTCTCTCCCTTGCAGGGACACTTATAATTAGATTAAGGCCTACCCTAACCCAGGACGATCTCTTCTGAAGATCTCTATTTTTAGTACATCTGCAAAAGAAACTTATCCAAACAAGGTCACATTCTCAGGTACTGAATGGACATATCTTTTTTGGTTAGTTTTCTTTAAGAAATGTACATATATAGGTAAGTGTAAAAGGATTCTGACAGAGAGGCGTTGAAGACCTAAGAAAGAGTATAAGCAAACAAGTAGTTCTAAGGAAGCTAGAAGTGTGTCCACGGACTGGACTAATTCTATGCTCATGGCCACCAGCTCAGTTCAGGTTGCCATTTATGGTCTCATCATATCTCATTATGATCCAGCATTTCCTTCATACAATATATTTGACCCAAATAATCTTCCTGTCTGATTTGTAACTCACCTGCTCATAAGAAGGCAGGAACTTCCCAGTATTGCTCTTTGCATGGGGGTTGTTATGTACAGGAATTAAATACCCTGATAAAATGTAAACTCATTTAGATAAAAGAAATACATGAATGAATGGATAGGTAAAACCTATTCAAAATATATTAGTGGTGGAAAGATTTTTGCCCACATAAAACCTCTTTATCACATCAGAGCATGACTGTGAAATAAGTGAGAAATTGATACACAAATTTAAAATATATAACTTTTAATATTAGACATATAAACAATCAATTAATATTTTTAATTTGATATTTGAATAATCGATGACATTTAAAAGTTCTTAAATTTTGTTTCCTTTTTTTTTTTTTTTTTTGGTTTGGTTTACATTGAGGATTGTTTGGAGGAAGATGAGGAAAAGAGACCAAAAGTTAAGGAAAAAATGAGATAGAAAGG
This sequence comes from Molossus molossus, assembly GCF_014108415.1. Classification (NCBI taxonomy): domain Eukaryota; kingdom Metazoa; phylum Chordata; class Mammalia; order Chiroptera; family Molossidae; genus Molossus; species Molossus molossus. The sequence continues at coordinate 45,765,140 of NW_023425401.1, forward strand.
TAAGGAGACTGAGAGGAAAAGGAAGAGTGTCCATGGAAAAGAAATACACAAGAGGAATATGTTAGGATGAAGAAATCACACAGAAACAGTTGTAGCACACTGGCCAGTTTGGCTCAGTGGTTGGAGTGTCAGCCTGCGGACCAGAGAGACCTGGGTTCGGTTCCCGCTAGGAGCACGTAACCAAAAAAAAAAAAAAAAAAAAACAATTGTAGAAATTTAGAGAATGAAACAAGAAGAAGGAATAAAAGCAGAATTCTGTATAGAAGGAAAGAAAACATGACATAAGAAACTATGTAGAATGAAATAAACCAATAAGTTATGGGATAATACTTAGTCAAGGTGGACTTTGATTTTCACATAATGCCCTTCTGTTGAATTGGCAGTATGATAGTCTATATACCATATAAGAAAAATCATATTTATCTAAGGAGAATTTTTTTAATACTCACCTGAGGATATGTTTATTGATTTTATAGAGAGAGGAAAAAGGAGAGAGAGCAAAATCTATTGGTTGCCTCCTGAACACATCCCAGCCAGGGACTGAACCCAACACCTAGGTATGTGCCCTGACTGGGAATAGGACCTGCAAACTTTTGGTGTACAGGTTGACGCTCCAACCAACTGAGTCACCCGGCTGGTGCTAAGGAGAATTCTGAGAAATAAATATGATGAGACTGACAAAAGAGAAAAAGAAAAAAGAAAAAGAAATGAGATTACTAAAATCGTGAAAGCATTGTTCCTTAGCGTTTGAGAACAAGGCATAGCAATAACTTTCATCACCATTTCTTGCAAAGTGTTGGTAAGGTCATTGTCTGCTCAGAGTGGGTGTTCCTGTCATTCTGTCTGACTTCTACCCTGACTCCTCCTCTGAAACAAATACTGCACTGCCTGTCCAACTCGCAGGCCCTGGAGACCAGCCTGGTCTTTTCCTTGCTTGTGCAGCTTCCTTTTTTCTAATATCAGGTCACTCTTAGAGATGTCTTCCCCTAAGGTATTCTGCAGCTCTCATTTTGAGGAGAAAATTAAGAAGAGCAATATATCAGGATGTAATGGCTAAGAATCTCTCAGAATTTATGAAAACATCAATCCATAATTATAGAAAGCAAAATGTATCCAGCATAACTATCTTTATAAAAAGAATAAATTGACATATTTTTAACAACATTTGAGGTGGTTCTTCATAATTAGACCCTAACAAAAGAAACTTCAAAATGCACACTTCAAGAGAAAAAAATTTATTAAAAAAAAAAAAAGTGGGAGGTACAAGCCGGAAGGGTGATCAAAGAAAATACTAAACACAAAAGTAAGTCTAAACAGTGATTTATACTAAGAATTTTAGTGCTTAATTTATAAGACTGAAAGTAGAAATCAGAACTGAACACTGGATATTTAATTGCATGAGCCAGCACAATTTCTGTTACATAGAAATTTCAAGAAATGCTGGTTGAGTTAAATGTAATCAGTAAAGTTAAAGAACAACAACACACACAAAATAAATGCAAGCTCTGGAGACAAAATCTCCTAAATACAACTGGATTATAATTTCCCTGGAATCAGATTTTTTATTAATAAATTTAGATGTCAGAAAACTGTGGAATCATGGTTCAAAAGTTGTTAGGAAAAATGACTTTGAATGTAGGATGCTGTCTCTAGGCAAATGATGAATCAAATGTTAAGGTAGAATATGGCCTTTTTATTTATTTATTTTTAGTTTATCAATTTATTTTTGTTACAAATGTTTCACTTTTTCCCCCTTTGACCCACTCCTCCCGATCCTGACCCCTCACCCATCCCCAGCTTGTTGTCCATGTCCATGGTTATACATACCTGCATATAAGTTCTGTGTTTTATCTCTTTCCTCCCATCCCCCCAACACTCCTTCTGAGTTTTATGAGTCTGTACCCTACTACTATGTCTCTGAGTCTATTTTGTTCATCAGTTTGTTTTGTTCATTATACACCACAAATAAGTGAGATCATGTGATATTTGTCTTTCTCTGATTGGCTTGTTTCTGCTTAGGATAATACTCTCCAGGTCCCTTCATGTTGTCTCAAAGGATAAGAGATCTTTCTTTCTTATAGCTGCATAGTATTCCACTGTGTATATGTATCACTGCTTTTTTATCCACTCATCTATTGATGGACACTTGGGCTGTTTCCAGATCTTAGTGATTGTAAATAATGCTGCTATGAATATAGGGTGCATATATTCTTTCTGATTGGTGTTTCAGGCTTCTTAGAGTATATTCCTAGAAGTGGGATCACTGGGTCAATTGGCAGTTCAATTTTTAATTTTTTGAGATAACACAATATTGTCTTCTACAGTGGCTACACCAGTCTGCATTCCCACTGGCAGTGTACTAGAGTCCCCTTTTCTCCACACCCTTATCAGTACTTGTTGTTTGATGATTTGTTGATGGCGGCCATTCTGACAGGTGTGAGGTGATACCTCATTGTTGTTTTAATTTGCATCTCTCTGATGATTAGTAACTGAGCATTTTTTAGTATGTCTCTTGGCCATTTGTATGTTCTTTTTAGAGAGGTGTCTATTTAGGTCCTCTGCCCATTTTTTAATTGGGTTCTTTGTCTTCCTTTTGTTGAATAAATATGGTTGTTTTTTAAAAAAATTCATAGACTCAGAAACTTGATTTATTGCATAATTCTTTTTTAGACTTTACCTAGAGATGAGCTCCTATAAAAGGAGAAAATTAGGAGGGGAAAAAACAGAGACATGTAATCCAGGAAATTAGATACCAACCCAGAAGAACCTAGACAGGAAGTCATATGAAGGTATCTATGCAGTAGGACCAGAAAGGTACCACCCCGGGGTAAAGCATGGGGAGAAAGGGCTCCAGGAGTGTTATCACTAAAGCAGAACAGATTTATAGGCACTAAATGGGTATTTCTTAATTTTTATGTTGTATTACATATAAGAAATATTTATATTTATACAAACTGGTAAGGTAACCTGGGGGCACTACTTAGTGAGATGAGTGGATCTCTATACTTATAACCTATTTGTCACACATGCTGGGCATGGGATATTGTTTGGGAAAGTTTTCAACATATTTAGAAGTCAGACTTGAGGTTGCATGGAAGGCACGTTATCTTACCACCAAAAAATAAAAAGTAGGAGAGAAATGAGACATCACAGGAAAAGCTTATTACTCTACATAAACTTGATGATTCAAATATGAAGCATACATAATTTTCAACAACTGAATGACACACAAAAAATCTAATAGCAAGGTCTTAACATCAACTATATTATACTTTGATGGAGAGGTCATGATATTAAAACAGAAAAGAAAACATTTTAAAATACAACACAGATTGTAGTTAATGCTTTATAAAAATATAATAATATAAATAAAGTTTATTAGTTTTCCTTTTTTTTTTTATCCTCACCCGAGGACATATTTTTATTTTTTGTTCAGATAGAGTGGGAGGGAGAGAGGGGGAGAGAGAGAGAGAGAGAGAGAGAGAGAGAGAGAGAGAGAAACATCGATATGAACAGGACACATCGAGTGGCTACCACCCACACGACCAACCAGGGCCAGAGACAAACTGCAACTGAGATACGTCCCCTTAGCGGGAACCAAACCTGGGTCTCTCTGGATAGCAGGCCATGCTCTAACCGCTGGGCCAAATCGGCCAGGGCTAGTTTTTCATTTTTAAATCATAGAACAGAATATAAATTGTTTATTATTGACTATGTGGAAGTAAAGTGCTAAGGACAGAGGTGATAGGTAAAATGAGATAAAGGGAAAGTCAAAAGACAAGAAACAAGTATCCTCGTGATCTAGATGGGAAATTATGATAATTGATAAAGTATGAAATATATATGTAAGAATATTATATAATATTACATAGTAAAACAATTAAATAGTTTAAATAATTATCAAATATTCAAAATATTAGGAGAAAAATATGACAAATAAAGGATAACAAGTTTTCAAAGTCCTCAGTGTCCATGGTGGAGAATTAATAAGTAACATTTACATTCCAAAAATCAATAAACTGAAGAATATGTAGGAAGGTAATTCAAAATGAGAAAAAATTAAAAGTTTATATCCCTTTACATTGGAATAAGGATGAAGTGGTGGCAAGGACACAGATTACTTTTTTTTTTTTTGCTGTCTGCCATATTATATGAATGCATAAAATATTATTTTATCAAACTACTTGATATTAATATAAAAAATTATAACAGCAAAATTATTTTTAAGATAAGATTTTTTTGTCTCATGATATGCTGAAAAAAAATTAGATACCCAAAGCTTTGAAACTATAGATTGCTTTAGGTGGTATGGACATTTTAATGATGTTAATTCTTCCAATCCATGAACATAGTATATGCTTCCACTGATTGGTATCTTCCTTAATTTCTTTCTTCAATATCATGTAGTTCTCCGAGTATAGGTCTTTTATATCCTCAGTTAAATTTATTCCAAGGTACTTTATTTTGTTGTTGTTGTTGCAATTGTAAATGGGGTTGTTTTCTTAGTTTCTCTTTCTGATAGTTTATTATTGGTATATAAAAATGCCACTGATTTCTGGATGTTGATTTTGTATTCTGCAGCTTAGCTGAATTCATTTATTAGATTTTGTGGATCATTTAGGGTTTTCAGTATACAGTATCATGCCATCTGTGTCATATTGAACAGAACTACAAAAATTATTCCAAGAATTCATATGGAACCAAAAAAAATAAAAAAATAAAAGACCCAAAATGACCTCAGCAATCTTGAGAAAGAAGAACACAGTTGGAGGGGTCACAGTACCAGATATCAAATTATACTACAAGGTCTTTGTAATCAAAGCAGCCTAGTACTGGCAGAAGAACAGGCATAGAGACCAGTGAAACACAACAGACAGCCCGGAAATCATCCCACACCTCTATGGTCAATTAACATTTTACAAAGGAGGCATACAATGGAACAAAGACAGTCTCTTCAATAAATGGTGTTGGGAAAATTGAATAGGCACTTGCAAAAAAATTTAACTAGACCATCAACTTCCACTATATGCAAGAGTGAACTCAAAATGTATAAAAAACTTAAATGTAAGTCATGAAACCATAAAAATTCTAGAAGAAAACATAGGCAGTAAAACTTCAGATATTTCTCACAGCAATATTTTTCCAATATGTCTTTGAAGGCAAAGGAAACTCAGCAAAAGACAAATGAGACTACATCAAGCTAGAAAGCTTCTCCACAGCAAAAGTGATCACCAACAAACTAAAAAATAAAAAAATCCCACTCTATGGGAGAACATATTTGCCAATGATATATTTGGTAAGGAGTTAATTTCCAAAATGTATAAAGAACTTAATACAATTCAACACTAAGAAGAGAATCCAATTAAAAAATGGGCAAATAACCTGAATAGACAATTTTCTAAAGAAGATATACAGATGGCCAATAGCTATATGAAAAAATGCTCAGTCACTAATTATCAGAGAAATGCAAATAAAAACTACAATGATATAGCACCTCACACCTGTCAGAATGGCTGCTAACAATAACTCAACAAACTACAAGTGCTGGTGAGAATGTGGAGAAAAGGGAACCCTGTACACTGTTGGTATGAATGCAAACTGGTGCAGCCACTCTGGAAAACAGTTTGGAGTTTCTTCAAAAAATTAAAAATGAAACTGCCTATTGACCTAGCAATCTCACTTCTAGGAATATATACTAAAAATCCCAAAATACCTATCAGAAAGAATATATGGATCCTTATGTTTATAGCAACACGATGTATAATAGCCAAGATCTGGAAACAGCCCAAATGCCCATCAATAGATGAGTGGATAAAAAAGCGATGGTATACATTTACACAATGGAATACTACATGACTGTAAAAAAAGAATGAACTTTAACCCATTGCAACGGTATAAATGAACCTGGAGAATATTATGCTAAGTGAAATAAGCTAGTCAGAGAAAGACAAATATCATATGATTTCACTAATATGCACAATCTAATGAGCAAAATAAACTGAAGAAGAAAATAGAACCAGAAACATGTATACATAAGACAGACTAGCTAGTGCCCAAGAAGAGGGAGTGGGGGTGACTGGATAAAGAGGGTGAGGGGATTAGTTAAAGAATATAAGCATGTATATGCATACCCCATGGACATGGGCAATAGTTTGGTGAAGGATAAAGGAGAGGGTGGCGGCGTAGGGGGAGGTGGGCAAAGGGTGGGGAAAAGGGGGACACCTGCAGTTATGTTAACATTAAAAATTTTTAATAATGATAACATACCTAAAGCTAAAAGTAGTGGAAAGTCTGTTTTATTTTTTATAAATTTATATTATTTTTCAAGAGAAATACCAACTAACTATTGTAAATAATCAATGTAAATTCAAAGCCTCTCAAATGTATCTCAATGTCTATTAATATGTATTGGTTTAAACTTCACTTACTTGCCTTTAAGAAGGTACTGAGTGAGGAAATACTCTGTCCAATTGTTATGCAGTCTACCAGCTGTAATGTTCTTTAAAAATAGTTTTCCTTATTTATTTGGAATTATTATACAAATTTCCTGTGTAAATCTCTAAAAAGGAAAGAAAGAAAATCTAATTTCCACCATTATATATTGTGGTATATAGAAAACCAGAAGATTGAGAGTATTAATTACCATTGTTCTACCAAATATATTTTTGTGTCCTCACTTGACTTCTCTGATATGTTTTTTTTTATCCCTGTATGAATCTGAAGAGATAGTATAAAAACACACACAAGTCTCTAGAATCCACTCATTTTTTAACTCTCAAATTCCATAACTTTGGAAAAAAATTTCTTTAAAGTCTATTTTTTTGCTGTTTAAATTTCAAATGCTAATTTTAAAATTGTAAGAGAAGAAGAGTTGGTTCTATACACCCTCCCACCCCCAGGTACATTTTCACTATAACTCCCCACAGTTGCTTTTATCTCTGGGATACTGGTACAACATATTCTATTAAAATACACAATTGTGCAATTTTCCTTTTTGCTCTTTTTTTTTTTATTGTTGTTGATAATACATAAAAGCTTTTTAAAAAATGTTTATTCACTGTTTCTGATATACACTATGGTCATCATGAATTTATTGGCAATCAAAAACAGTATATATTTAAAAACTAAATTAGTCAGCATGCTCAATATTGATGAGCCTCCAAATGTTTGCTTGCTATATCATACTAGACTTATGTGGAAAGGTGTTTTCCAACTAAAGGTTTATTATTTAGGAGAATGTGAGGGAAAGCCGGTTTTATTAACACCTTTACCCAAACACTAGCCTCATGATGTTAGAATAAAATAACAATGTGTGAGTTTAAATGTTGAAAACTGTTCTGGGTTGCTGGTAAAGAAATATGTTAGACAAAATAGTTCTCCTTGAAATAATATTATTTTCCCCAGGAAACCAGCTGGTGAGTATAGCAATACTCTTCTATTTTGTTTTCAAATTACAAAATGCATTTATGTCCTGTGGGCAAATGTAAAAATTTAGAAATCACAGCTCAAAATCTTCTTATTCAAGAAACGCCCACCAAGCATCTTAATGATGTCTTATTTATCTTCATGGTTTATTTTTTCCCAACACATTCCAAATATTTTACCATTTAGCTGATTCAGGCCATTTCCAGGCATATTCCCAGCTCAGAGAGGTGAACTTGCTTGGCCTTTTGCAGAGCTGGTTGGCAAAGGTGGTGTCTTGGCTTGTGCTCAGGTGCTTCTCCCTGGTGTAGTCCCTGCATTTCTCATTAGACTAGTGAGCACTGGGAGCTGCAACCCCAAAAGCAAATTGGATTGCTACAGTATCATTCAGGTAAATGCTATTCTAGCATAAGAAAATACACTTTCAATTTTTTTAAAGCCATGGTTTGAAGGAAAATATATATATACATCAAAACATATAATCTAGGTTACAATGCAATAGATAGATATGAAAATATAAACCTTTAGACTGGACTTATAAAAATAAATAGTATGAGAAAATAACATTGATTAGTAAAGATGTAGATAACTGTGGAAATATCACCCCCCCCCCAATTTATGAATTTAGTAAGCTTAAAATGTAAGACATTTAACTTGTGAAAAGATAAATTGAGAAATATTAATATTTTGAAGAATTTATTTGAGCAAATATCTATTTGATTAGGCAGCACCAAACCAGAAGTGTTAGAAACATTCCTCCAACAGGGACCAGGGGAAGATTTATACAGAGAAAGTATTAAAGCAGAGTAAGAAATTATTGACTGACTATAGCTTAAATCCGTGTTGGTTGTTTGTGATTGGTTGTCCTTAGCACTCTGATTTCATAACTTTGAGGCATTTACAGGCTAGCTTTGGGTCTGCTTACATAGGCTACCAGGGCAATAGAGCCATTTCAGTCCAATGGCCTAGTTTAATTCATTGAACATATTAAAATAAAGTCTGTGCCCCCCCCCCTTTATTGATTTTAGAGAGAGAGGAAGTGAGAGGAAGAGAGAGAGAGAAATACCGATGAAGGAGAACATCGATTGGCCACCTCCTGCATGCCCTCCACTGGGGATCAAGCCTACAACCTGGGCATATGCTCTGACCAAGATTTGAACCAACAACCTCTTGGTGCATGGGTCGACGCTCAACCACCAAGCCACACTGGCCAGAGATAAAGTCTGTATTTATCTAACAATATACAAGTTTCTCTTCTTTTTCTGTCAGTGTTCTAATAAGATTTGATGAAGTGCCCAGCTGGTGTGGCTCAGTGGATTGAGCATCGTCCCATGGACTGACAGGTCCCTGTTTGACTTCCAGTCAAGACACATGCCCAGGTTTCAGGCATGATCCCCAGTAGGGGGCATCCAAGAGGCAGCTGATCAATGTTTCTCTTTCTCCCTAAAGAAAAAAATCAATAAAAACATTAAAAAGAAAAAGTTTGATAAAAATCAAAAGCCTTTGTAAAAGTAGAAACCATTTCTAGGTGTTGGAAGTCTTTTTGATAAATTATTCTTGGTATAATGTAAGAAAAAAATTATTATTTTGGAATGATTTTAAACATTTTTCTTCAAAAATATTAAAAATAAATAAAATCTAGAACATTAACACAGAGTGATGAAATAGAATGATAATTGTTAATGCCTGAAATAATAATTACCTCAAAAATTTTTAAGAGAGGCTTCATTATGTTCAATAAGACATCCTTTAAAACTACAGTCAGAGAATAAATGAAATGTAAGTTTACTACATAGCAATGTTTTTTTCATTACTATGCAATATAAATATGAATTGGAAAATGTAACTATTTGCTTTGAAATGTCATAATCATGATGCCATGTGTCATCAATAAAGATTAAGCAGTAAATTTAGTAACTATGCATTTACTATACATAAAAACTAAAGATTTAATATTACCCAACTTTTCCAAAGAACACATAAGATATTACAAATTACTTCTATAATTGTGAAGAAGAGTCATTTGTAGTATATTTATTAACATGTTTGAAATGGGTTTTCTCTCATTAAATGAAAGATTGAGTAGAAATCTAGATTTATTATCTAAATGGCTCATAATTACATGAAGTTAAAATTTTATCCAAGCACTGAATCTCAAAAAGAAATTAATATTGAGATGAATTAATAATTATATCTATTTTAGTAAATGAGGTAAATGAAAGAATAGAAACACATGGTAACTTTTCACAATTATAATATTTCTGATGGAAACTAATTTTATTGTATTGCATGCTGCTCAACTATGAAATTATTGGTAAGCTACTGTTCTATTTTTTGGTATTCTGAGCACATCTAATTCAGGATGAATTGCCTAAAACATTGAACTGTCATTATCACCCAACAAATAAACCTTCATTGTTAAAAATATAAACATATTGCCCTGGCCGGTTTGGCTCAGAGGTTGGAGTGGTGGCCTGCGGACCAGAGAGTCTCAGGTTTGGTTCCCGCTAGGGGCATGTACCAAAAAAAAAAAGGAACATATTAAAAATATATCTCTTATTTTTAAAGTGATAGAATGAAAAAGATGTCAACAGAGAGCATTAAGAAATTTGACCTATAACTTAACAGTATTTGATTTTCAAAGTAAATGAAAATTTTAAATGCAGCTTCTGGATCAAAATTCTGAACATATATCCTATGATCATTTTGATTTTGCAAAAATAAAATAATGTATTCACAGACATAGAAAATAATTTGTAATTGAAAGTAAATGGTCTTGGTGATTAGTTTTTAAGACTAAATGTGCATGATATAAATAAATAAATTATTGGTTGAAAGGAATTAATGGGCAGTAACTTTTACTGAGAAGGAAATTCTATTTATAAAGGTTATCAGTGGTGAGAAATTAGATTCTTGAGAACCATGTTTTCAGACAATCTACCTCTCTCTTTACCTGTCTTAAAGACAGACAATTTGTAGTGCATCATCTGGAAGGGGTACAGGCATCAACCAAAGCAAATTCCATTTTCAAACTCCACAAGCTATATATCCAATGGGAAGAAAAACCATGCTGCTTAGGCATTTTAAGATATTTTCTAATTCTACTCTTTTGATTCATTGATGTACATCTTTGTATTTTGGATTCCTACTTTTTGGAAATCATGTTGAAACCAAGTGAAGGTGTTTGGGTCTAGGTTCATTGTTTCGAAAAATTGAAGAGGGAATTCACAGACAAAGGAGTAAGAAAAAGGAGTTTATTTGAAAGATAGACTCCCTGTAGTGGAGAGGGGACCCAAGTGGGTTGCCAGTGATGTTGTGTTGTCGAGGGGTACACACACACACACACACACACACACACACACACTGTGCTAGCCTCTGATTGGTCCTTTCAAGGAATTCTGCCTTAGCAACATCCATACATTTTAAAGCTTGTGCTTCCAGCCTGATTGGTTTCAGCCCTAAGTCATCTATAGGGACCTTAGTGGCTTCCCTTTTTTATAATTTCAACTTCTCCCGGGGTATTAGTGAGGAGGAGGGGAGATGCCCTTGGAGCAACCCTATGCTTGCTTTTTTTTTTTTTTTCCTAAATCCAATTTTGATTTTCTACAATCCTTTTTAAGGTAACCTGTCTTTCTGCAAAAGAAACACTCTATAGTTTTGCAGCAGAACTCATTCAACAATCTTGTTACTTTGCCTGAAACCAACCTTTTCTGTTTTTTTGTTATGTAATTGACCTGTGCTCCTTAATTTGCATTTCTATAAATGGGGGCTCAGAGTTTCTGGCCTTGTAGGCACCATTCTCATGTTGATTTTAGTTTTATTTTAAGATCTGTAGATTCAGAATAAACCTCCAGATGCCTTTGTACTGGACTGCCTGCCTCTGTGCTGAGCTCTAAGTCATTGAAAACTTCCTGACATGCCTCAGCCCTCCCTTCCACTGAGCCAGCCCCACTGCCTAACCTGCCTCTATCTCTTCACTGTTTTTGGTAAGTGTCTAATCTCTCAGATGATCTTTTTATACAGTAACACTTGTTTTAGAATTTATCCAAGGGAGACATTTCTGCCTTCTGATAAAGGATTAAATGGTTTTACCTAAGGATTTCCACTTCAAATAGGGCAAAATAATCTACTGAAACATGAATTATCTGAAAGATAACAACCATAAAATCTGAATAATTTTTCTAAAAACATGAAGTGAGAAAAAACTGTGTATTTTTGCAAAAGATATAAAATTTGCAAATTGGTTACAGGATGGGGTATTTACCATTTTTATCACATAAATTTGAAGGCAGGCCACAGTCCCAGGGTGGCACAGGGAATTTAAAACTCTGGTAGAAACCCACATTCTTTCTGGCCCACGGAACCCAGAGATAGAAAGAATCATTTAAAGGTGTCCCTGATGCTAGGTTGTCAGAAAAGGACTTTAAAACAGTTCTTATAAAAATGCTTAATGAGGTAAAGGAACATACACTTCAAACAAAAGGAAAATATAGAAAATCTCAGCAGAGAAATAGAAAAACATGAGATAGAAATAGAAAATGCTAAATAAAAATACTAAACAGGAAATGGAATCTATAGAAATTAGATATATAATGTTTGAAATGAAAAAAAAAGTAGACTGGGTGAGATTAATAGTAGAGTGGAACTGACAGAGGAAAGAGCAAATGGACTTTAAAATTTTTCTTTGGAAATTATCCATGCTGAAGTGCAGAGAGAAAAACATATTAAAAGAAAAAAAAAAAAAAAGCAGAGCCCCAGGGAGTATGAGATAATAGCAAAAGTTCTAACATGAACATAATTGGAGTCACAGGTACAGAGAAGATGGTAGTAAATATATTTTAAGAAATGATGGCCAAACACATTCCAAATTTAATGAAGTATATTAACTTAAATATGGAAGTTATGTGGCAAAATAAAAGCAGAATAAATACCCAAATACAGAAATTCAAAGGTGCAAAGAAAATATTGAAAGAAGCCAGAGAAAAGTGGCACATTGTATACAGGTAACAACTATCCAAATGATTGTGTCTTCTCATCAGAAACTGTGAAGGTAGAAGACAGTGGAATAACATAATTAAATAAATGAAAGACAAAAAAACAAAGAAATAAACAGAAAAACTAACAACCCAGAATTTCATATATAGTGGTAATATCCTTTAAGAAAGAAGGCAAAATAGAAACATTTTCAGCCAGAAGAAAACTAAACTAAGAGAATGTGTCACAGGAAGATACGCACTGAAAGAAATGCTAAAGAAGATTCTTCAGGGTGAACATCAATAGTAGCAGAGGGAAACTCAATCAGGAAGCAATGCATTCCAAAAAAGTAATAAGCCTTTGAATATATATTTAACTTTTTCTTTATTTTATTGAAATACATGACAGTTTCAAGCAAAGATTGTGATACTTTTTAATAGGATTTTTAAAAATATGATTTTACTGATTTTTTAGAAAGAGAAACATTGTTGTGAGACAGAAACATCCATCAACTGCCTCCTGCACGCCCCCTGCTGGGGATCGAGCCTGAAACCCAGGCGTGTGCCCTGACTGGGAATGGAACTGGGACCTCTCAGTCCATGGGACGGTGCTCAATTCACTGAGTCATACAGGCAGGGCTCTTATAGGTTTTATCACGTATGTTGATAAAATGCATATGAAAATTTTTAGCATAAAGGATATCAAGGAAGGTATATGAATCTAGATGATTGCAAAGTCTCTGTCTTTACATGAATGTTTATAATATTAATTCCAATTAGACTGTGAAAACTTGAGAATACATAGTATATCCTTAGCAAAACCATAAGAAATAAACAGTTATATGTATAAACCAAGTAAATAAATTATTCAATGAGCAGAATGAAAAAAAGAACAGAGAACAGAGCTTTCGAGGGGTGCATGTGCTTTGATTCTTTCTATCTCTGGGTTCCCTAGGGATTTAGGCAGAGTTGATATACAGACAAAAAGTACTACCAGAGAAAAAGAAGATTATTTTATGATGACAATACTTTTATTATTAAAATAAAGGTCAAAGATTACAAGATTATATCAATATTTGCAGAAAAAGCATTTGACAAAATTTAACATCTATTCATGATACAAATGTACAGTAATGTTCAGAAAAGTGGTATTAAGAAGGACCTTTCTCAGTCTGATTGAAAGCATCAATAAAAAACCCCTACAGCCATGGCCGGTTTAGCTCAGTGGTTAGAGTATCCGCCTGTGGACCAGAGAGTCCTGGGTTCGGTTTCTGCTAAGGGCACGTACCTTGGTTGCAGTTTGTCCCCACCCCGGTTGGGGTCATGTGGGTAGCAACCAGTTGATGTGTCTCTCTCACATCGATGTTTCTCTGTCTCTCTTCCCCCTCTCTCCCTCCTGCTCTGAAGATAAATGCAAAAGTGTCCTCAGGTGAGGATAAAAAAAATATATATATATATATTTAAAAAACTACAAATAATGTCATATGTGATGGTAAAATATTTAATGCAATCTCTAACATAAGAAAGAAGGCATAGATGCTTACTTCTACCTCTTCTATTTAAGATTGCAATGAAGCACATTTGAAATAGAACATGAGAAGAAACAAATGACACAGAGATTAGAGAATTAGAAATAAAATTGCCTGTATTTGCTGATGGCATGACTGTTTATATAGAAAACCCTAAGTTCACAAAACAACTAAAACACAAACAAACAAAATAATAATCTATCCAGTGGATTTTATCAGAGTTACTTTTCCCCCTCAAAAGACACTATTAAAAAAATAGGCAACCTGCAGAGTGGGAAAGAATATTCGCACTACATGTATCGGACAAAGGTTTATATGCAGAATATGTAAGAATTCCTACGACCCAATAATAGAAGACAAAACTGTACACTTTAAATTAAATCTATTAAAGACTATATGAATATTTGAGCACAGATGCCACCAATTATATCTATATTTATATGTAACTATAGATATAGATATATAGATGATATAGATATAGATATAAATTTAGACATAGACATAAATATAAATATATGGTAGAAAAGCACATAAAAATGTTTCAACATTTTAATTATCAGGAAAATTACAGTTAAAACCAAAAAGTTAGCACTGGATACCCATTAAAAGAGCTAATAGTAAAGACAGAAAATTTCATGTGTTTTTGAGGCTATGGAGCAACTGGGATTCTCATGTACTGCTGGTGGGAATGTAAAATGGTACAACCAGTTTGGAAAACTGTTTCTTAAATATCTCAACATACATCTATCAAATAACCCAGCTATTTTACTGTAGTTATTTACTGTAGTTAACTGATAATATATATCCACATAAAGGACTTACATGCAAATATGCAAAGAAGTTTTATGCAAGATAACCAAAAACTTCAGATAACTCCAACATCCATCAGTGCCTACATGGATAAACGAAATGTGATCTATCTTTACAACTGCATATTGCTCAACTATCAAAGTGAATAAACTGCTGATACACATACACAATAATATGTATGAATCTATAAGTCATTGTGAAGAAAGAAACATATTACAAAAGAGTTCATATCATTTGAAACATATATATATATATATATATATATATATATATATATATATATGCAAGCTAATCTATGGTGACCAGAATGTATCTGTTTGCCTGGTGGGGGGGTGGGGGAGAACAGAGGGAGAGAGGACTCTAAAGGGGCACAAGGAATTTTTTGGAGATAATGAAAAGTTGTGTATCTTGATTTTAGCAGTGGTTTTAGTGCATACATCTATCATAATTAATTAAATTGTACACTTTAGATTAATACAATTTCTTATATATATAACTATACCTCAATAAGACTGATAAAATTATGAATCCTCAGACAACACTGATAAACATAATACACTTTTGTCAATAGAACTGTAACAGTGCTATATTTTTTCTTTCCTTTTTAGAAAACGAGTCTCCCAATAAATGCTGTAATAATCATCTTATAAAAATGTAATTTTTATTATATAGAGATATATGTATATATCAATTATGCATTACTTTGTAATGTCCAAAATCAGTAACATTTTCGGCTTTTTGCTTCTTCATGGCATGTTAACTTTACTAAGTATAAAATCAATTGAGAAAATAAAAGACCAATTTTCCAGAGAAGTCTGAGAAAATTAAAGGTAAAACAGTTAAACCAAAAGTATATTTTATAATGTCTGTCTCTTACTGAACTAAATGCTGTTTTAAGTTTATGTAAATATATCTATCTTTGGGTACATGATGCTAATGAATACAATTTTCTGTTTAATAATTTTCATGTTTTTTAAATTTATTTTTTCTTTATTAATTTTAGAAAGAGAGGAAGAGAAAGGGTGAGAGAGAAATGGAAACATTGATGAGAGAGAGCATCGATTAGCCGCCTCCTGCATGCCCCCCAGTGGGGATTTGGCCCACAACCTGGGCATGTGCCCTGACTGGGAATCGAACAATGACCTCTTGGTGCATAGATCGATGCTTAACCACTGAGCCACAGTAGCTGGGCTAATTTTTATGTTTTTATTTTTATGACTATGGCTTATCTTTTACTACTTATAACTTATCTTAACCTCAATATATACCAATTTCTAAAAAAATGAACATCATCTCTTAACTGTAGCACAGAAATATTAACATTGTCAGCCATATAAACAGAGATGAATGATGGAAATCCAGCTTCAATTTTGTGTCTCCTATTCTAAGAAGCCATTTCTTCATTTGTACCTTAAAAATCAGAAACAGCCTGGCCAGGTTTCTCGGTTGGAGCATTGTCCTGTACAACGAAAAGGTTGCAGGTTCCATCCCTATTAACTGATTGATGTGTCTTTCTTACGTCAATCTCTCTCTCCCTCTCCTTTTCACATCAATGAAAACATATCCTCGGGTGAGGATAAGAAAAAAACAGAAACATATTAGTGTCTTCTCCCCACTTCAAATTATGAGTTTTTATTTTCTATTAAAAGTCAGCAGCATGTTTTCTTCTCTTTGCTATAGTATGTTTTTTAACTTCTTAGTTGAGAAAGGGTTTTATAAAGTTGAATTTAAAAATAAAAAAATATATATTCATTTATATGCTATTGGGTTAGTTCAAAGGGTAGTACATCCATGGTCTTCTGACCTGGTTTCAAAGGCCAGGTCTCAGTCATTGCACCTCTGTGAAATGAAATCAATGCCTATCTCAAAGTGCTGGTCTAAGGAAAGCAGAACCTGAAGAAATCACAGGATGCATGTCCAAGTGCAAAGAGCTTGATTTTTAAGCCAGATATGCCTAGAGATTAAATTTGTGTTCTCAATTTAGTATTGGCACAATGTAGGACAAGGCACTTAGTCTCTCTATTGATTTTTCATTAATAAAATAGGACTAATAATACCTTCTTCATAGTGCAAGGTGAGATTTAGGAATTATGTAGTTTGAAACCTAAGCATAGTGGTGGGAACACAATAGGCATGGATTTTTTATAGCTATTATAAATGGTGAGTTAAGATACTGACAATTGGCTGTACCTTATTAGCTTTTCCCAAATCTATTTTAACTGGCCATACAAACAGACAGAAAAGAGTACAGACAGCGAAAGAAACTATGGAGCTGTGTTTTCAGGTTATGAATATTTTGTTCCAAGCAGAGGGTTGTCCCTATTCCCTATGTCCATCACTGCTCAGGAATACTGTCTGCAGCTGCCAGTCATCATTTCTCTTTCTCCCATCAACACTTCTACAGACACATTTATTCTTATTTTTCTCTACATCTCCAACTCCACCTCCAGTATACAAAGATCAGGGAACAGAGGGAAATACCTTAGCCTGTGGAACATTTGCCGAAAGACAGTTTGAATGAATTTCACTTAAAGTTAGTCATTCTACATTTTTACCAGTCAATTTCTTAGCTCTAAAGCTTTGGGAAAGGGTGCAGATCTGCAGTGTGGCTATTGGTGCAGTTCATAAGCAAAATCTCAACTCCAATTTCTGTTACCTAGAATACATTCATTTGTTGCAACTTGGCAGTATTTCTATAGAATTTTCTCTTGATCCCTGCTTACTATTCTTTTAGAGAAGTAATGTGGTCCCGAAAGGTCTGAGGATATTTGTATTTTTTCTTTCTTTAGTAAGTAGGTATAATATTCTATTTCTTGAGCTTGATGCTGGTTATAGAAGTCAGCTCAGTTTTTTAAAAATTCATTTGTTTTTATATGTATGACATATACAGAATGCCATATGTACATTATACCTCAATGAAAAAGATACATGTATTAATAGTAAGAATAGTAATAAAATCACATTTCTTTGCATTTCATGATATAGAAATTATATGGCATTCTCTAGGTAAAAAAAATGAAAATAAGTTGTGAAAATTAAGAATGATTACAATCCAAGCAATATTTCACAGTTTATGCCATGTACATAAGTGGTTCTAACATAAAGAAGCTTGGGTCATGGTCCATATACTAGACTCCGACTTGAGGATGCCTGATTCGTGGTAGCAAATATAAAGCACAAGAAGCTTTACCATAGTGTATCCATTGAGTTTTATTTAAGATAGTCTTTACAAAAATTAGATGTCTTCTTTTGAACACTAAGTCTTCTGCATATGAATATGTGATTATAGGAAAGAAAAAAAAATTCTGTGGTTAAATATAATTTAACAGTTATCTTTACTCAGCATTTCTTAAACTAAAATTTATTATCTTTTCCAAGGTATTATATTTCTGTACATAAACAAACAGTATATTAAGTATTTTAGAGACATGTTGTTTTCTCTGCCATCATCTAAAATAAACTGAAAAATGTATATTACAAAGTGAAGTTTCCACTACTCAGTTAAGCTGTGTCAAAGGGCCAGACACCTCCCCAGGCTTCCAGAGTTTCATTGCAGACATTTGTAGCCACTTTGAATTATGCAGCAGAAACTTTCAGGATGAGAGTTTCTTGGGAGACATTATTTTTAGAGTATCTGACCCTTTGCATAAACCGCTCTAAAAGTGGCATTTCCAGCATCTCTGGCATTCACCTCTCTCACAGGAGGGTAACACATCCAGTAGTTTCTGCTTTCTATACATCTGCACAATACCTATAGGGTCAAAATAGGACATAACAAAAAGAGGAAAAGTGTTAGATGAACTCAGCCTTTGTACAATTTAAGGACTGACATCCGAAAAACTATAGAGATTTTCCTAAAACTGGCACACCAAAACAGACACCTGAAAGCAACCAGTTTATGTGAACTAGCATAGCATACAGAAATATGTAACGGAGACAGGAAAAAAAAAATTGCTTATGTGACCCTTCCCGCAGGTCGAGCAACGAGGACTCTAGAGGGGGAGTGAGGATGAGGAGGGACAAGAGACACAAGAAATGGAGACAAGACAGGGCTCTGATCAAGTCTGTTTATTCTGGGGAGATCCACAGTATATATAGGGCAAGAAGCAGAAAAACAAGAACATTTGTTGCCAAGGATAAGTTTATGGTAACCACCCCAAGCAATTTCAGGTAAATATCATGTAAATATCCCGGGTGGAACAAAAGATAAACAGAGTATAACTGGCTGAGTAAATGGTTACTTAAAGGAATGCAGAAACATTGTATACAGAGATATCCTGCCTTGGGGCAGGAGATGGCAGGGCAGATTTTAGCAAAATGGATGCCATGCAAACAGTCTCCCACACTTATGATTAGAATGAGATCAGAGACTCGAAGATAGTCATTTCATACTAGAGAGTTATCATTTTGTACATTTGTATATCAATAAATACAGTCAAGCTAGTTTCAATATTGCATCATTATTTTGGTCTTATAAATGTTATCTTTGGGAAGCTAACAAAAATCTGGAACATGTTATTTGATGAAGCTGCAAATCTTTTAAACTTCTTGTTTTATAGTTTTGAGTTTAGAAATAAAAATTTTTTTTTATGAATTATAAAAATTTCAAAAAAGAAAAAAATATCCCAAAATCACACATCAATTTGGTGACATAATCATTCAGACAAGTATTATTTAACATGATTTTAGAACACAGTATTTTAAGTGACATTGTTACTGGAATACGCTTTAAGGATTAAAAATAGTTCCAAAAAGAAATGAAAACTAAATTAGTCATTGTTATTAAAATATTGGCATTTAGTGAATATATATTATAATAGGCAGTATAAATAATGTACAAAGCAATGATGTCATCAGTATTTTTAGAATAAGAGAAAAGAAAAAGCAATTATAAAGTAAAGAAGTTAAATAATATCCAGGAATATTTATTTTAATTTAAAAATATCAACTTATACTTAATATTAATCTTTCTTTTTAAAAATGCATCTTTCCTAGCTCTGTTCATTGAGAAGGCATAAGAGCAGTAACAACAGAGAAACAAACATGCTCCAGAACCTATATTTTAGTCTCTAAATACCACTATTCACTAAAAGAAAACTTTTTTTTTTTTTTAAATTACCATTTCCAGATTTGGAGAAAGGAAATACATAAGGCAGGGATGAAATATCTTGTTGTCTAGAAGGCTAGGAACACTACTGAGATCTGTCCAGAAAGGACATAGGAGCCAACTTGAGAAGTCTCTATGGACAAATATAAAATAATAAGGCATAAAAAAAAGAATTACAAAGAAATGAAACAAAATACATAGATATCCGTGAATTCCAATAAAATACTCATAAGTTATCTTTGGATAGGTTTGCCTGAAACATTTACAATGACTATTATCTTAGGGTAATTATTAATATCCCCCTGTTTCACTCATAAGTATTTCAGTTTGGAGGCTACATTATGTTTACTCTACCTTTGTAGAGTGCTGGTATAATAACTCATTATTTTGCAAATTAACAAATAAAAGGAAAGAAGAAATTATACCTCTTTAGAATGACCAAATATTTGATATGGTTAATTTCCTTTATAGAATTTAAACTAGTAAATTAAAAAAAAAAAAATGATAGAACTATAAATCATTTTAAAGCACAAATTAAATAATGGATCTAGAAAACAATCCTTACTATATGCTGTAAAAATCACATGAAATATTCCTAGTTAACTTAAGAATGGATGGATTCTTTTGCTGTGCAGAACTTTTTAGCTTGATGTAATCCCATTTGTTTATTTTTTCCCGAGTTTCCTTTGCCTTCAGAGACATTGGAAAAATATTGCTGTGAGAGATGTCTAAGATTTTACTGCCTGTGTTTTCCTCTAGGATTTTTATGGTTTCATGACTTACATTTAAGTCTTATATCCATTTTGAGTTTATTTTTTGTGTGTATGATGTAAGTTGGTGGTCTAGCTTCATTGTGCTTGTCCAATTTTCCCAGCACCATGTATTAAAGAGACTGTCTTGACTCCATTGTATGCTCTTCCTCCTTGTAAAATATTAATTGACCATAAAGGTCTGGGTTGATTTTTGGGATCTCTGTTTTGTTCTATTGATCTATATACCTTTTCTTATGCCAATACCAGGCTGTTTTGATTACAATGGCCTTGTAGTATAATTTGATATCCAGTATTGTGATACTTTTAACTTTGGATTTAAGAAGCTATGGTACATTTACACAATGGCATGCTACATGGCTAAAAAAAAGGGAGGAGGGGACTTTTACCCTTTTTAACATCAAGGATGGACCTGGAGAGTATTATGCTAAATGAAATACACCAGTCAGAGAAAGAAAAATACTATATGCTCTCATTACTATGTGGAATCTAATGAACAAGATAAACTATGAACAAACCGGAACCCGGAGTGTGGATACATGGGTCAGACTGCTGTTGTCTGAGGGGAGGAATTGTGGGTGACTGGATAAAGAAGGTGAAGGGATTTGATAAAGAAAATATATGCATAGTGCCTGGACACAGACAATAGTTTGGTGAAGGCCAAGGGAGAGGGAAGAGACGATGGGTTGAGGTGGGCAAAGGGTGGGGAAACACCTGCAATTATGTCAACATTAAAATTTTTTAAAAAGAAAAAAAATGTATGGATTGGCTAATAACAACTGAAAACACCAATCTTCGGAAAACCAGACTGTTTGTGCCCATGAGGTAAT
The DNA here is from genome assembly GCF_014108415.1 of Molossus molossus. Taxonomy (NCBI): domain Eukaryota; kingdom Metazoa; phylum Chordata; class Mammalia; order Chiroptera; family Molossidae; genus Molossus; species Molossus molossus. Next base: position 45,786,581 of record NW_023425401.1, read on the forward strand.
ATTAAAGAAAGCTGAAAGACCACCCACAAATTATTCTTGCCGAAATTTGAGCCTGAATCCGCAAACTTCTATATTCAAATGCAGGAAACAAACAAACAAACAAAGCATGATAAATAGTATTAAGACAGAGCAATAACTCAAATATAAATTGTAAAACATACTACAGAATGATTAACTTAATTCCTTAAATAAATAAATAAATGGCTTGGAGAAAATGTTTATATGTGTGTGTAAGAACTGTTATATTGTTACAGAACAAAATATATTTAAGAGACATATCTGGAATATCCCCAGATATTTGAAAAAAAAAAAAAGTAAAGTTTTAAAATCATATGTGGATTAAAAAATATCAAAAGAGAATGTAAGAGGTGACATTAATAAAGATTCCACTGATATAGATATATGTCAGACAGATACATTGACTGGTCGCCGCCTCCCACACAACCCCTACCAGGGCCAGGGAAGAACTGCAACCGAGGTACGTGCCCTTGACCAGGTTCGAACCCACGACTCTGGTCCACAGGCCAACACTCCAGCCACTAAGCCAAACCAGCCAGGACCACTGATATTTTTTTAAATAATAAGAGATTATAAAAATTTTAAAGCAATAAAATTTAAAAAGTTAAATGAAATGGACATATTCCCTGAAAATGTCAATCAATCAAAATTCAACCAAAAAGAAACACATAACAGGGATTCCAGTCCAGTGGTGGTGTAGGTAAACAAAATACTCAAATTCTCCCACAAGCACATCAAAATTACCACTAAACTACTGAAAAACTAGCATTTGGGACTGCCTAAAATCTAGCTGAACAGAAGTCCTATAACTAAGGATATACAGAAGAAACCACAGCAAGGCTGGTAGAAGGGATGGAGATGCTAAACAGGCTGGTACCACACCCACGTTTGGTGGATAAAAATTGGGAAGGATATCTCAGCTGTGGAGATCCCCCCTGAAAAGCCAGAGGTCCCAGTCCTATACCAGGCCCCCCAACCCAGGGTTTCAGTGCCAGGATGAGACAGCCCTATAACTTACCTGTAAAAACCAGCAGGGTTTGTAACTGAGTGAGCCAGAGGGCTCCTACAGTCCCAGGCATTCCCTTTAAAGGGCCCATGCATGAACTGAATGGTACCCCCTCATTCTGAGTTCCAGTGCTGAAGCAGCAGCTAAAAAAGGCACAAGAAACATGGGGAGGAACTGAATTTTCTGGCATCAAAGGGAGATCTAGAGGGGACGCTTTCTTCCAGACAGAAGTATTGTCAGAAGCCCTTGTTCCTTTTCTGAGACCTGCGTCCATAAAGCAGTGGGAGGGCACCATATCTGACTCTCCATAAACCTGGGTATTGTTCTTTGCCCTGGTAATTGTTTCCATTGTTTTTTTTCCTACAAACAGCCTAGCTTGGGTCATGCTTTGAAGTTTCCTAAAATTTCTCAAGCAGCATCTGGCCTCAGCATGTCATGTACGTCTCTCTAAGAGGCTCCAGGACTGGCACTAATGGCAGCCAGCTTTGGTTCACAGCTTGACCCCTAGTGGGCACATCCAAGCCCAGCACAATTAGCAGTCATTAGCAGATACATTTTAGCTCATGTCAGGTGGCCCTCAGGCAAGGCACAGGTGGCAGCTGACCTTCGTCTGCACCTCTTGGGAGGCCCAAGAGCCAATGCACCCAACGGACAGCTTCAGACCTATCCAAAGCACCACCCAATCTTCTCCACAAGGAACATGCTAAAGAGGCAAATTCAGCAAGCACTAGAGACCCATTAAAGTAAGTCTTGCTCTGTGGATGGGCCCTGCACTGCTGATCACCCAAGGTAGTAGTAGACAGTCATCAAAGCCAATCAGCCTAGGAGTCAATCTCTTCCAGTGCCTTGCCAATAGCAAACAAGGCTCAACTACAACATGAGAGTATACACAGCCCATATGTGGGAGGGGAAAGGATGTACCTAGAGTGTCCAGCTCAGGCGATTGGAGAGCCTGTGCCCCTGGACCCTACAGGACACCTTCCACATAAAGCCACTCTACCAAGCCTGGGAGATGTAGCAGCTCTACTTAATACATAGAAACAAACACAGGGAGGCTGCCAAAATAAGGAGACAAAGGAACATATCTCAAATGAAAGAAGAGTATAAAACTCCAGAAAAAGAACTAAATAAAATGGGGACAAGCAATCTGCAAGATGCAGAGTTTAAAACACATCAGTTATAAGGATGCTCAATAAACTCAGGGGAAGAGTAGATGAACTTAGGGAGAACGTCACCAAAGAGATACAAAACATAAAAATGAACCAGCCAGAAATGAAGAGCACAGTAACTGAAATGAAGAATACATTACAGGGAATCAACAGTGGAGTAGATGGAGCAGAGGATCATATCAGATATTGAAGATAAGGAAGCAGAAAACAGCCAATAAGAACAGATTAAGAAAAAAAATAGTATAGAGAGCCTCTGGGGGGTGCCAGAAGAAGAAAAGAGGAAGCAAGGAATTGAAAACCTCTGTGGCCCTGGCCAGTTTGGCTCAGCGGTTAGAGTGTCAGCCTGCGGACCAGAGAGACCTGGGTTCAGTTCCCACTAAGGGCATGTACCTTGGTTGCAGTTTATCCTCGGCCCGATTGGGGTCGTGTGGGTGGTGACCGGTCAGTGTGTCTCTGTCACATTGATGTTTCTCTCTCTCTCTTCCTCTTTATCTGAAGATAAATGCAAAAAAAAAAAAAAGAAAAGAAAGAAAAGCTGTGTGAAAAAATAATGATGAAAAACTTCCCTAACTTGGTGAAGGAATGAGGCACACAAAATCCAGGAAACCTAGAGTTCCAAAAAGAGTGAGCTCAAAGAGGCCCACACCAAGATACATCATAATTAAAATGCCAAAGGTTAGAAATAAAGTATCTTAAAAGCAGTTAGAGAAAAGCAGTCCGTTATCTACAAGGGAGGTACTATAAGACTGTCAACTACTTTTTCAACAGAAACTTTTCAGGTCGGAAGGGATTGGCAAAAAATATTCAAAGTGATGAAAAGCAAGGACCTACAACCAAGATTACTCTACCCAGCAAAGCTATCATTTAGAATGAAAGGACAATTAAAAGCTAAAAGAGTTCATCACTACCAAACCAGCATTAGAAGAAATGTTGAAGAGTCTTCTTTAAGAAGAAGAAAAAGATAAAAAATATGAAAAGCTCTGGTTGGGTGGCTCAGTTGGTTGGAGGGTCATCCTATACACCAAAAGGTTGTGGGTTTGATTCCTTGTCAGGGTACTTACCTAAATTGTGGGTTTGAACCCCAGTCAGGGTGCTTATGGGTGGCAACCAATTGATGTTTTTCTCTCATATCATTGTTTCTCTCTTTCTATCTAAAAATCAATAAAAAACATATCCTTGAGTGAGGATTATAAAAAAATAAGTACAAATAAAAATATGAACAATAAAATTGCTGTGAATACATAGCATATCAACAGTTATGCTAAATGCAAATTTATTACGTGATCCAAACAAAAGATGGAATACTACTTGGGCCTAAAAAAAGAAGAAAATCCTATCCTTTGTGACAGCATAGATGGACCTGGAGAGTATTATGCCAAGTGAAATAAGCCAGTTAGAGAAAGACAAGTACCATATGATTTTACTCCTATGTGGAATCTAATGAACAAAATGAACCAAGAAGCAAAACAGAGACAGACGCATAGATGAAGAGCAGGTTGACACTATTGGGGAGGGTGTTGGGTGGGGAGATTGAAGGATTGAACAAGAAAAACAAAAACAAACCCATGGACATAGAGAACAGTGTAGTGATTGATGGGGTAAGGGGTGTGGGGGAGATGGAGGAGGGTATAGGGATAAGTGGTCATAGACTGAGACTTGAATTGGGGTTGTAAACACATGATACAGTGTACAGATGATGTGCTGTAGAATTGTGCACCTGAAACCTATGTAATTTAGTTATCCAGTGTCACCCCAATAAATTGGCTCAGCAGTTAGAGCATCGGCCTATGGTCCAGAGAGACCCAGGTTTGGTTCTCACTAAGGGCATGTACCTCGGTTGCAGTTTGTCCCCGGCCCTGGTTGGGTCGTGCAGGAGGCAGCCACTCAATGTGTACCTTTCATGTCGATGTTTCTCTCTCTCTCTCTCTCCCTCTCTATCTGAACAAAATGTCTTTAAAAAATTTAATAAGAAGGAAAAAAAGACATATAGAGATTGAATGGATAATAAAACAAAACCCTTACATATACTCTCTACGAGAGACTCACTTCAGATAGAAAGATACACACACATATTGAAAGTAAAGGGATGGAAAAAGATATTTCACGAAAATGAAAACAAACAAAAACTGGGGTAACACGTATACCATACAAAATAGATTTTTGTAAACAAAGGCAATATAACAAGAGACTAAGACAGACAAAGCAATTCCACTTCTGGGTGTTTATCCAAAGAAACCCAATACACTAAATCTAAAAGATATATACATCCATATGTTCATTTCAGCATTATTTACAATAGCCAAGATATGGAAGCATCCTAAAGAAATGGAAGTACATGATAAATGGATAAAGAATTAGTACATATATACAATGGAATATGACTCAACCATAAAAAGGAATGAAATCTTGCCACCTACAACAACATAGAAGGACCTAGAGAGTTTGTGCTGAGTGAAATAAGTCACACAAAGGAAGACAAATGCCATAAGCTTTCACTTATATGTGAAATCTCAAAGTCAAAATAAATGAACAAGCAGATCAGAAACAGACTTATAGATGCAGAGTACAGATAGACAGTTGCCAGATGAGAGGGGAGTTGGGGGGTGAAAAGGTGAGGGGATTAAGAAGTACAAATTAGTAGTGACAAACAGTCACAGGGATGTAAAGTACAGCATAGAAAATCTAGTCAATAAAATTGTAATGGTTACATACAGTGTCAGATGGGTACTAGATTTAGTGGGGTGATCACGTAGTAAGTTACATGATGTCTAATCACAGGGTTGTACACCTGACATACAATATAATGCTGTATGTCAATGGTAATTAAAAAATAAAAATAAAAATATTTAAAGTAAAAAAAAACCCACAAAGAAATAGAGAACTTGAATAGTCTATACATCTATTAAGAAAACTACATTTGTGCCCTGGCCGATTTGGCTCAGCGGTTGGAGCGTCGGCCTGCGGTACAGAGAGACCCGGGTTCGGTTCCCGTTAAGGGCACGTAACTCGGTAGCAGTTTGTCCCCGGCCCTGGTTGGTCGTGTGGGTGGCAGCCACTCGATGTGTCCCTTCGTATCGATGTTTCTCTCTCTCTCTCTTCCTCTCTCTCCCTCCTGCTCTATCTGAACAAAAAATGGAAAAATGTCCTCGGGTGAGGATAAAAAAAAAAAAAAAAAGAAAACTACATTTGTATTTCTCACAGTGACACTTCAGGCCTAGATGGCTTTACTGGTAAATTCTCTCAAATGTTTAAGTAAAAAATTATATTAATTTTATATAAAGTTTTCCAGAAAATAAAAGAGGTAAGATTTACTTTGATACCCAAACCCAGTGAAGACAGGTTTGCAATGGAGTAAAAGCCTTAATGGTGAGGGCAAGAGCAACAAACAGTTTTGCCCTTAAGGCACTGAAGACAACCCATGCAGAAGGGGAAGTAAAACAGAAAGCAACCACCTGAGCAAGAGGCAGCAGCAGGATATGCAGGGACCAGAGCTGCAGCCTGGGGAGGAGCAGGAGCTCTAAGATCTCACATCTGAATGTTTGACCTCACAAATTTAATTGACTTTCAAAACAAACAATTTGTAGGCTAATAATAATAGAGTCATTTCTCAATAACATTACCTTTGAATGGAAAGATAAGGAAGCATTTGTTCATATCTAGTAAAATGGTAACTTAATGTTGATGGAATTTATATATTTCCCAAAGATGAACTATTGCTTTTGCTAGTTACAATAAATGTTAAATGTCTTTTAAGTGTTGTACAAGAGAACACTTAGTACACATCAAATTGCTTGAGTGTGCTCTATCCATCTGCAGAGAATTCAGCTGACATTGGTGTTGATCCATTAAGGACACAGCTCACTTGACCTATTACATTAGTTTGGAGAATCACTTCATATTGTAAAAAAAAAGCCTGAAACACACACACACAACAAGTAGCTTTGAATGCTTATCTCCTTACTTTATTCCTACTCTGGAATGACCTTCCATTTGAATCTTGCTTTTCTTCTAGGCAAGTCCAATTTCAGTTTCTCTATGAAATATTACAACACTAAAAACAACTTTATTGGTTTAATTGTCTATTCTGTTCATTCAGCACACATATAGCTCTCTAACAATGTATTTATTCTTTTATTTTTCTCTCATGATTCTTAAGATGTGTATGTTTTATTATATTTTATAATATCCTTCCATTTAATTTTCGGTCCCTCCCCAACCTCTCCTTTCTTCATTTGCATTTTCTATGGTTTTGGTTCATTTGTAAAAGGATAGTACTATGCCTTGTTCTAAGTTTTATAGCTATAGTTTCCAGTATATCTTTTTCATGTTAGGAAATAAATGCTATCAAAAAGCAAATTAATTTAATAACTTTATTCTAAGACTAAGATCTAAAATAAAGGCAAGAGATGTTAAAAGTTAACACCCGCCATTAATTTGAAATCCAGAATGATTTTGAATTAAGAGACTGTAAGACCACAGCAAGAAAATGGTACTTTAGAGGTAATTTTAAAGAATGCAAGGATAGAAGAGAAAAAAGGGAATTTAATGTATTAGATATTCTTTTTGAAGCAGTAACTGTTTTGAGAAATGTATATATTGACTTTGTGTGTGGGGTGGGGGTGGGGTACGGGGTGTTTGTCTCATAGTAGCCTGGTGTGTGCTCAGTATACCTTTGCCCACTACACATAGATGTAAAAACTGAGTCTCAAAGTTGCAAAGTGGAAGAGCTGAGATTTTAACCTGGGTTGTTTTAATAACATTTTTATTCTACCATACCTCCAACATTTTCAATATGAAATAATCAAGACTTTAAAAAGCATGAACATTGAGACGTCATTGCAAAAGATCTTGCATAAAGCATGTTCATCATGGAAAGCAGCTCTTTAAACTCAAAATCATCTACACATTAAACATTTTAAATAATTTTTGCCCGGCTGGTGTGGCTCAGGGGATTAAGTGTCGTTCCATGGACTGAGAGGTCTGGGTTCGATTCTCAGTCAGGGCACATGCCCGGGTCTAGGGCTTAATCCCCAGTAGGGGTCGTGCAGGAGGCAGCTGGTAGATGTCTCTCTCTCACATAGGTGTTTCTCTCTCTCTCTCCCTTCCTCTCTCTCTAAAAAAATCAATAAAAACATATTTATAAAAATAAATTAATTAAATAAAGCTTTTAAATAATTTGTGACAGAAATATATTGCTTTGGCAAAAAAAATCCTAAAATTATAACCAAATTTAGAAATTATCAATATATTGAAGTATATTTTGAAAAACCTAGAAAAAGATGGAAACTTGGATAAAGAAAATTAAGAAAACACCAAAGGGCATTCTTTGATAACTTGGATATCTAGATATCATGAAGTATATCTCGACTTCTGAACAATCCTAAATCAATAAATTGACATGAGCAAAATGCAACTAAATTCAGTATTCTATTTTCTAAAGCTACAGAAAGAGTTGGATGTATTAATCATTTGCTTTTGCTTGTGATTTTCCTTTGTTTTGACATTTATTTTAATCAGATCAGTTGTACCTGTAGGAAAACATCTCATTATATGAGCTAGTTAAATAAAGAGTTAGCCCTCTCCTAGCCTTGGGTACAGATTTTAAACAAAACAGACACCCTAGTCGCATGAATATTACATGCAGTGGTGGCAAAAGTAGAGGGAGATAGGATATTACAGAACTAAACATATTTTGCATTGTTAATAATTATTATAAAAGAAAATAAAGCAGGGTAAGAGCCTAGAGGTGGTCAGGAAAGCCCTCTGTTAAAAAGTGGCATTTTAGCAGGGATATGAATCAAGTGGAAGAGGAAAACACAATAATATTCAGGGAAAGAGTGCAGAAGGTTGACAGGACAGTATGTGTCCTATGGAGGGCTGTCCTCAAAATGATAGATATAAAATGATGACACCTCAAGTCCCTTTTCTTTCTCCAACATTGATATATGATTTGGGAATAAGAAGAACTAAATAAAAAAATATTAAATAAAACAGAATTACCTTTTGTTCTCCTACAGCTTCTGACTCAAAAGTGTTTTTTTTTCTTAATTCAACTTGTGTGCATATAAGAAAAGAGCCACGGTGATCATTATAATATCCTTAAAAATTATTTAATCACTCAACTGTTGGCTAAATTTAATCAATTCTAAACTAATGAACTGTAGAAATAGCAGTAAAATTGTATGATGTTACACATGACTAAAATCTAGGCTGAATTACTTTACACAGAAAGATTTGCTTAATTAAAACAAAAGCTTTAAATAAATATATATTATTTTGTTTAAAGTCTCATTAAAAACAAGTAATGGTCTCAAAATATGGTAGAGTAAGACTTTCTTTTATAGACTTATAAAATATAATAGGAATGACTTACGTATTTTCAAATGGTTGCTATCTTTAAACTCCCTTACATTTGTTTTTTTACCTAAAAGCCATATTAATTTCAACTGCTTTGTAATCAATTTATACCAACAAAATCATTTTCTTATATTGTACTCTATGAACATGTAACATTACTTTCCCTTATTAGCCAATTTTTCTCAGCTCTTTAGTAATCAGTCATATCTCTGCTTTTTATTTCTTTCATTGTTAATTGGAGAGAACTAACAGATGTGTTTGTCTCTTTCATATAAATCTTTCTAGCATCTGTCATGAAGAATGAAAAATTTTGTCTGTTTTAATTTAAAGATTGTTAATATTCAGCTGGGCCAGTGTGGCTCAGTAGCTGAGCATCGACTCATGCACCAAGATTTGATTCCCAGTCAGGGCACATGCCCAGTTGTGGGCCCAATCCCAGTGGGGGAAATGCAGGAAGCAGCCAATCAATGTTCTCTCTCATCGATGTTTCTATCTCTGTCTCCCCTTCTCCCTTCTTCTCTCTCTAAAATCAATACAGAAAAAAATTTTTTTTAATTAAAAAAAGTAAAAAGATGGTTAATATTCAGTTTAAAAAACTAAAACTCAAAAATAAGAGTTTCTTATAGTATACTCTATTTTTAGAGTTATTAAAAATAATCAAAAATTAATAACAGAAAAATTATAATTAATTTACTATTTTCTAAAAACAATTTGTATAAATAATCCTGTCAGGAGCATAAACTTCATTATAAAATGTTTTCATATGTTATCACATTTATTAGTATATTTGACAAAAAAAGATGACACAAAAAATGTTTATTTATTTATTACATTTTAGATTTTATGCTCATTAGCTTTATTAAATGTTACCTCATCCCATAAAAAGAAAAATGGTTTAACTGCAAAAATGAAAAGTGGTTGAAAGGTTTGATATTGTCCAGAACATGACCAACTTCAGCTAACAGATTTTTTTATGATTCTTTACTTAATATTAGTTCTTTTCTATTAAAAGCTAATTTGGAATAAGAAGTAAATAATTATTAAATATGGTTAAAGAGGCTTAATATACCTTTGGGGAAAATATATAAAAATGTTAGTATGTGCACATACTCTTAATATGTCTCTTAGCAGATTGTCTGGTAATGAGTTATTTACTTGTTTATATTTGTCCCTAAACTACCCTAGATCTTCCTAAAAATAGAACAAAAACTGTTTCCTTCTCATAATTCCAAACACCAACATAATGCCTAAAACAAAAATACTTTTGAGCCTAACACTAAATTCTTAAGTTTAAGAACTTAACTTTAAGAGTCAATGCCAGGAACATAGTAAGTTTTTCTTCAGATCACTGCTCAAATGTCACCTGACTGGAGCCAGACTTTTCTGATCATTCCACTTAAAATAGGAATTCCCATCTTGGCCAGTTTGGTTCAGTGGTTAGAGCATATGCAGGAGGCAACTAATCAATGTTTCTATTGAGTAACATAGATGTTTCTCTCTTTCTCCCCCTCCCTTTCTCCTTCCCATCCACTTTATCTGAAAATCAATGGAAAAGTATCCTTGGGTGAGGAAAAAATAAAATAGGAACCCCTCCCAATCCCAAATACCCATTCCCTTCCTTACTTCTTTGTGTTGTAGCAGTTATTACCATATGACATTCTATACATATTATGTTTGCTTTGTTTGTGTCCAGTATCTAGAATAATGACTGATACTTATAGGGGCTCACTAAATAGTTGTGGAAGTAATGCACTGATAAGTGAAGAAGAAGAAGGAAATCCAAGTAGTTATTTGGCAACTTCTACACAGAGAGTTCTGGTGCTATTTTTAAAAGGGACTAAAATTGGAAATGGTTATTATTCCCAATATAAGGTCAAACAATCTTACCAATTTAATCTCTATAAAACTTATTATGAACTACAAAATTAAAAAAATACATCAATGTTTTACCAGTAACAATTAATACATTCCAATTTTGCCACACTCTTAACCAGCAGCGTCCAATCGAACAGCCTAAAGTGATGCAAATGTTCCAGATCTGTGTTGTCCCAGGAGACATTAGACACGAGTGGTCATTGAGTACTTGAAATATAGTTAGTGAAACTAAAGAACTGAGTTTTAAATCTCATTTAACTTTACTTAATTTAAATTTAAATAGCTATCTATAGATTGTGTCATCATATTGGACAAGCACAGCTTTAAACAGTTATTCTCCTTATACATGTTCAGAATATTTAAACAAAAAAATGCAACAAAAATAGTGAAACTTACAAATATATTAAAAAGTTAGTTTTAGAGCCTTCAATGTATAACAATAGTTCTTTGTAAAATTATTATAAAAATTGATACCTATTGCTTACGAATGGTTGAGTTTTGCTTGTCTTATTAAGGTACATGTTAAGATACATAAAAATTTTAATAACAGCTGATACAATCATCTAAATGGTAAAATAGGTCTAGCAACATATAATCCATGACACCATTTTCTATTGATCCCTTCTCTAAAGTTTGGGAAATAAAAAACAAATGTGGATTCCACTACAATAAATAAATTTAAATCACCTGTTAACGATGTAAGATGTGATGGATAAGCAAATGTCCTTGTTCAATGATTTTTAAAAAATGTTTTCTTTCCTCATTTGATTTTTAGTCATACCTGAAATTAGAATAAAATTAGCATTGGTGTATATGCTTTAGTGAGATTAAAAGTTTACTATCTATATAATGGTGATTTTGTTTGTGATTGTAAAGGTATCTTGCCAACTTCTCTAAATTTAGTGAGTAGAGTGATTCTGCAATCACAGTGTTTGGGGGATATTTGCATTACATGTGGTGTATATGAAAATAGGTACCATAGATAATAACTCACTTAATTTTTTAATTCCAAGTAAGTTAGTAGAAATAACAATTTAAAAAAAGAAAGAAAACTTTGACCTGAAACAATTTGCTTCCATAAAATGAATGGACAATATAAATTAGTAACTAACTTTCTGAACAGCACTCTGATGAGTCTAGTTCATTCAGTAAGCTAATTACAAATGGTGTCCACCATTACTACCCTGTGAAAGACCCTGGTTTGAACATTTTCTTCATATACTTTCTTCTTTTATACCTAACCTAATTCTGAAAGCCCCAGCTAATAAAAATAATAATAATAATAATAACAAAATTGTATTTTAAAATTGACTACAGAAAAAAGAGATTACAGTTCTCAAATTGCAAAAGAGATGACAGTATTTCTAGAAATTTTCTGGAAATCAAAGAAGTGTTGTTATAACAGAATCTAATAAATGTGAAAAATAGAAAAACATGATATAAAACTGATGTCTTTTCTGTAGATATAAGCAACAATCAACGAGAAAATGCACTGGAGCCCAGCCCATGTGGCTCAGTGGTTGAGCATCAACCCAGGCACCAAGAGGTCGCCAGTTCGATTCCCTGTCAGGGCATAAACCCAGGTTGTGGGCCAAATCCCCAGTGGGGGTCATGCAAGAGGTGGCCAATCCATGTTCTTTCTCATGGATGCTTCTCTCTCCCTCTCCCTTACTCTCTCTCTCTCTAAAATCAATAAAGAAAAAACATTTTAAAGAAAATGCCCTGGAAATAATTTCAATGACTATAGCATCAAAAATTATAAATTCTTGCAAGTAGTCATGGTGAGAGATGTTAAATACTTGGTTGAAGATCAGAGGGAGGACAGAAGATGAAAATCATGTTCTAAAATAGGTTCAAGTTAAAGAAGAGTTTAGTTGTTCTTGTATTACACTATAAGACACATGTAATTTCATTTAATATTTTAATAATATTGTGTGTATGTGTGTGTGTGTGTGTGTGTGTGTGTGTGTGTGTGTGTATGATTTAAAAACAGATCTCAAGACTGGAGAGGCTGCCAGCCGCAGGCTCCACTCTTCTGGCCTCCGGTGGCCAGGGTGACTCAGCCACCAGTGAGGAATTTGAGTGTTTCTGTTGAAAACCTCTGCATGGTAATGGAAACGGCATCCTGCAGACGGAGTCAAGCCGAATTGTAGTCTTTGGTACTTCAGTCATTTTGGCAACAAGCAGGATAAGAAAATTGCTCCAGAAACACAGTCAGAATGAGAGTGAACACAAATGAGTTATGCTATGAGGATGACAAACTCTGGAGTAATTGGAGCCCAGCGGAGAGTACAGGTAAGAAGGCCAACCCCACACTCTGCATAACCATGTTACTCATCATTCCAGTCATTGTTGCAGGTGCAATCTTTGTCCTTCCGTTTTATCTGAAAAGGCTCAAGATCATTTATATTCTATCCAGTTCCTGATCCTGGCAAGATTTCTAAAGACATGTTTGGAGATCAAAGTAATGATACCCTGCACTGGGAGAAGTATGATATCTATGAGAAGCAAACCAAAAAATAAACTGATTCTGTTGTGCTGATTGAAAACCTGAAGAGAACCTCTCAGTGATGGGGATAATTTATTTTAACCTTCAATGTGACCTTGTGAAAATTCATCCCATTTTCCATTTGTTATCTGGGAATTTAAAAACAGGCATTTCATAAGAGCCACAGATTTTTATGTTGAGTCATGCACCAAAAAAATAAAAATAATGGTCCCTTTGGAGAAGAGAGGGAAATTATTCTCATTGCATTATAAAAGCAGGCATTTTCTGGGAAGCTTTCAAACTAGAGGACAAAGCAAAGAGGGGTGATGACAGTAGAGCTAATCTTATCAGAAGTTGTGGCAACTTCCTGAGGGATCTATGCTTGCTTTGCATTCTTTGTCTCAAACAATACCAACACATTTTATTTGGGGGGAACTCAATTTTGGGTGCAAATGCTAACGACACACTTGAGTCACAGAGGCCATCTAGCAAACAAAATTGAAAAACACCAACAACTACAACAAAAACTGTTACTTGTGGTTTGGGATCTCATTAAGTAATGTTTGTGGCTATTAAAACTTACGGCTCCAGAATCATCATCCCTTCAGCAGCATTTTGCTCTACTTTGAAAGGCCCAGACATCAGTATTGGCCACAGTGAGGACAGCTATAGAAAAGGCAGTGGCAGCTCTTTTACCAAGATCTTGCAAAGCCATCGCAGGCTTGTAAGGGCAGCAGAGACAAAATGACTTATTGGGTATCAGGGTTTGAACCACTGCATTCTCTAGTGATATATTTCTTTTTTCTTCACCTCTACTACTCATATGGAGTGTTCACTATGTGTCCAGATTGTGCTAGGCCCCAGGTGTGAGCCCCCCCCCCCCCCGCCCCAAAGGGTTGACAATCTGGTTGGGACTTCGCAGTTCCTACCACTAGCTTTTTCTACATAAGCCATTCTTCAGACCTTTCAATTTCCTAGTTCCCACACCTGATTTCCCTTCATTGTAGTCTTTCACCTTTCAGTAGATATTAGACTATAAATCTCAGAACACCTAGAGGAGCAGGGAGTGATTTGTAGCTCATGTAAAGTGTGAGTTGACTGAGAACAATGACAAATTCTTGCATATTTTGGAACTTCTATGTGAGTCTGTATTTATCTGAAGATCTTCAGCATTTACTATTTCTCTACATATTTTGTAAATAGGAGATACTATTATCTTCACTTAGAACTTTGCTATTTTCTCGATAAAATGAATAACTGTGCTTTCTTCTCCTCCTTCTTCTCCTTCTCCTTCTCCTTCTCCTCCTACTCCTCCTTCTCCTCCTCCTCCTTCTCCTTCTTCTTCTCCTCCTCCTCCTCCTCCTCCTCCTCCACCTTCTTCTTCTTCTTTTGCTGTCACAAATAGTTGTTAGTAGGTTTTTTGTCTTGTATAGATAGCCAACATCCAAGGTTCCAATGGTTGCATTGCAATTTTTTGCATATTTTAGGGTTCAATTCTCACTAATCCCCCAAACATATATGTTCCCTCTACCCCTACTTCCTCCAAAATCAATGAAGTATGAAAATGATACCCCCCTACCCCAGCGTTTCTCTCCTTACACACACAGACTCAGATTACTAGTAAGAACTTGAGAAATGTGTATCACCAGTTCTCCAAACATTCACCCATTTGTGTTAATCAGACTGTGCTACTTGTAATTTCTGCTATTAGGGGAAGTGAGATCAGAGATGCCTGCTTGTCACAGGGTTGGGGAAGTGACACCCTGCTTGCACTGGAGAGAAGGAGCACTGTGACCCCAGCTTTTCTAAGGAAACTGGGCTTCAGAGCAAGGGTGGATGCCAAGGTGTTGACTCCCTCCCTGCACTTTTATTTTTGAGGTCAGATTGAGGCTGGGAGACAGGCATGGATGTTCCATTTTGTTCTACTATTCTCTAAAAAATATATTTGGTTTTCCTTTGTAGGAATGAGCTTATTTCCTAGCCAGGTCTTTTATAATTCTGGGAAGTAACGCGTTGAAATGCCTCATCCCAAGCCATTTTTCCTCTTTCCCTATTTAGATGACGGTGACAGCAAGGATGCTTTGATATTCTTATTACCTAAGGAACTACTGATGCTGACAGCCATGCATCCCGGGAGTGGGGAAATTGTATTTTGTTTCATCCTCCTCGCTCAGCAGGAAAATAGTTGAGGAATAGGGGAGCAGTGAATTTGGAAGTAGCTAGCTATGGTTGTTTTATAATTGTTGAGAAGTGATCCCCCAGGCTTGGGAGCACTTGGCAACTTGAATATAGGGCGGGGCAAAAGTAGGTTTACGGTTATCCATATGGAAAATAATATAACTATTAAATGATAATTTTAATACAAGAATAAACTGTTTCACATACTCACAACTGTACATCTACTTTTGTCCCACCCTGTACATCAGTGAGATTCTCATCACCATAGGAAACCAGTAGGTTCATTTACCATTTTATATCTAACCTCTATACAGATTTTTTTCTTCGAATACCTAAATAAACCTACTGTAAGAATGTTCATGCTTATTCTTTCATTCGATGAGTGTGTTCGTCATCTGGGCACTAAAGGGATATGTGAAACAATGTTAACATTTTTGGTGATGCCTTCAAGTAGGGATCATTGTGTATAACGTCTAGGAAAGTTTGAATAAAATAAATATTATCTTTTTATATGTAAAAAATAGATCTCAAGTTGTTTGTAGTAAAGTTCATGTGGACAAGTTTTGCTCAATGGTTAGAGCGTCCGTCCGCGGACCAATGAGTTGCAGGTTCAGTTCCGGTTAAGGGCACGTACCTCGGTCGCAGTTCATGCCAGCCCTGGTAAGAGACATGCAGGAGGCAACCAGTTAATGCGTCTCTCTCTTTCCCTCTTACCTCTCTCCCTGTCCCACTCTATCTGAACAAAAATGAAAAAAATATCCTCGAGTGAGGGTTAAAATAATAATAATAATAAAGTAATTTGTAAGAAAAGCCAGTGATGCCCTGGCCGTTTTGGCTCAGCGGTTAGAGCTTCGGCCTGCGGTCCGGAGAGACCTGGGTTCGGTTCCCGCTAAGGGCATGTACCTCGGTTGCAGTTTGTCCCCGGCCCTGGTTGGTCGTGCGGGTGGCAGCCACTCGATGTGTCCCTTCACGTCGATGTTTCTCTCTCTCTCCTCCTCTCTCTCCCTCCCACTCTATCTGAGCAAAAAACGAAAAAGTGTCCTCGGGTGAGGATAAAAAAAAAAAAAAAAGAAAAGAAAAGCCAGTGATATTTCATAAAAGGAAATAATGAAGAGGAAGTTACTCTTCCTCGTATAAATTAGGCAATAGAGCAATATGATATTTTATAAGAAGAGAAAAAGAAATCATTTAGGCAGTGAAAATGTACAAATACATTTAGAATATATGGTGATTTCCAAATAAACAGGAAAAATTGTATATAATTAAATCCATTATTTGAATAATAGCTATCATTTTGGAAAAAATATTAATGAGAAGCTCAAACCATACACATAATCTGCACTCTGTAGTTTCAAATATTAAAACAATTTTTTTTTTATTCTCACCCAAGGACAATTTTTTGTTCAGACAGAGTGGGAGGGAGAGCGAGGAAGAGAGAGAGAGAAATATCGATGTAAAAGGGACACATCGAGTGGTTGCCACCTGTATGACCCAACCAGGGCCGGGGACAAACTGCAACCGAGGTACGTGTCCTTAGCAGAAACCGAACCCAGGTCTCTCTGGACTGCAGGTCAACGTTCTAACCTCTGAGCCAAACCAGTCAGGGCTTAAAACAAATCTTCAAGATTTATTTAATATTTATTATATTTACACTTTTAAACATTTCTTAAATATAAAATGTGAGTGAATATTCTTATAGTCTAAGGTAAGGAAGGTGTTGAGTGTGTAGATTATCTATAAATAAAAAACTAATGCATTTAACTATTTAAAATGTAATAAAGACACATTATAGAAAGTGAGAAGTAAAACTATTGACTAGAACAAAATATTTACAAGACATATTTTTTGAAAGATACAAACAAGTAATTCCCTGAACGCTGAAATTGTTTTCAATATACATTTGAGATTAATACTCAATTTTTTTGGTAAATAGAAAACTGTAAATAAAAACAATAATGTAATAGAGATGGGGTGCTAGTAAAGCCTACTAGCTGGAGAACTACTTCTCACAAAGTAGTGATCTCATCCTCTAGTTCCTGATATTTACTTTGCATTCAAAATTGTAAATGGTGAAATTTTTTACAAAGAAAAATTTAAACTTTATACAATGTCTTATACAATTCTACTATGAAATACTATGTGGATCATAAAGTGAATAACACAAAAATATTTTCAAGATATGATATGAGGTGAATAATGTAAATATTAGAACAAATTTTGTAATATGATTTTATTATTTTTTAGCACATTTCCACACGAAACTCGGATTCGTTCTCATTCTTTTCCCATTCTTTCTCACGATCAGGAAAGAAGTAGGAATAGAAACGAGTAGTGCAATATGCTGACCATTGTAATGTGACTTCAGTGTTGTTTGGTTGTTTTTTCAGAACAAATAGTTTTCTTATAATTGTTTGGGGGATTTTTTTTCTGGGAAATGGTGAGAGAGAGAAATTTACTGCTATTTTTAGAGTAAGCTTAGATGCACCTTTCGTAACAACTAGGACATGTGTGTGGGAGATGGGCAAGAGGTTTTGACATGGGGAATGAGTTCTATCAACAAAGAAGTAAGTGCACAGTTAAGCACTAGGACATTCTGCTATAGAGCCTCCTAGTTAGTTGAAAAAAGAAAATAAAAGATGCAATGTTGGTTGCTCATTCAGATAATGTATCCTATTTATTTATTTATTTATTTATTTATTTATTTATTTAACTAATTAATTTACACTTAGTGTATGATGTACTAGGAGCTGTGCTAGGAGCTAACCACTTTATTGTAACAGCATATTTATTCACCACTAATCTACCTGAAGTTCTTGCTTCAAGCTTGTTTGCTATAAAAGCTTTAACAATTATTCACATTGCTATTTGTAATGCTATTGTTCAATCTGGTACTTAATATTTTCATTAAGTTTCTCACATTTAAAAATCTTATCTCCTCAATTATGCTATAAAATTTTAAGAACAGAATTTATGTCTCACCCTTTCTTATATCTCCCGAAGTAATTTGACGTAATAAGCACTCATTAAATCATTGTCATGTTGTGAAATGCTTTTTTTAAATGTCTTAGCTTTTCTGGGCTTTGATTTGAACTCCATGGTGACAAGGTCAGTGGTGGGCTCAGATTTATAGACTGGGACAAAATAAGAGATAATCACAAGTTAATCAGAAAGCATCTGAAATGTCAGAGAGCTGGTTCCAACTGAGGTCTAGGTTTTATCATTTTTTCTGTCTTTTATTTTTCTTCAAATTAAAAAGTAAATCAATATTCATATGAAATAAATACACCATTTGTTGGTTTAATAAACAGATCCTTTATTAACATGAAAAGATAACTCTCACAAGTGAGATTATGTATTGAGCTCAATGAGACTCAATGTTCTTTTTCTAGGAAAAACAAAACAAAACTGTTTCCTGGTGATGGCCTCAAAGTTACATACCAACAGGGCAGAAGTCCTGAGGGGAAATAAAATCTTTAAAGGAGTCAATGTTGAGAGACATTCTCCATGGGTTGCTACCATTTCTGCCTGTTTTGCATGCAGAGACACAGACTCTGTTCTCAAAGATGTTTGTATAGCAAACAAACTTGGGAGACAGACAGTGTCCTCCTCTGGGGCAAAGTTCATGCAAGGTCATCATTGCCCACTATAAAATAGTTAGGTTCTTTTTTTTTTTTTCTCCTTTATTGATTTTTAGAGAGAGAGAAAGGGGAAGGGAGAGAGAGATAAAAACATTGATTAGAAAGAACATCGATTGGCCGCCTCCTGCATGTCCCCCACTGGGGATTTGGCCCACAACCTGGGCATGTGCCCTGATCAGGAATTGAGCCAGCAACCTCTTGGTTCGATGCTCAACCACTGTGCCATACCAGCCAGGTGATACATTTAGCTTCTTTAAGTCTCATATTTCTGTGTAGCATCCATTTGGGCCACTCTGCATCACCCTTGGGACTTGAGGGACAAAGAGAATCGACATAACAATGATGTTGTGTTTCCTACTATTGCCATGAAAAATAAATTCCTTTTATCCCATCCAGAGTCTGTGTCTTCTACAGTCGTCCATGAAAAGAATAATAGTGTAACTTCTTAGCTTGCAAATAGGATAAAATCTTAGATTCTTTCCAATTACTGACAGTGACTACAAGTCAGTTTAGAACAGCAAACAGAGCAGGTAACTCTAAGGGTAGCTACTTCTCTAGAATGGGGTTCCCAGCTCATGTAATTCTAAGCCCCTGAGTTACGTTGTAGCACAATTTCTCAAGAAAAGACATTCTCACCATGCATCAACCAGGGAAAGTTTATTAAAATAATTTAAAATTTTTATACTGAAGACTTTTAACATGCACAACATTATCTCTATAAAGTAAAAGTTTAGCCTGCTATCTAATGTTAATACATAGTACAAAATCCTACTATAAAAAAACTAAGCACTCTCACCTATATCATAACATTCAGTGGTTGATGTTAGCCAATCTCCCAGTATTTGTAGGTCAAAATTGTTGTGCTGTAAAACTTGCAGAATGTATGAATATATATACCTCCAAAGTTAGAAAAACCTTAAAAAATATCTCTGGCCCTTTAAGCACAATGGAGATGTGAACTCATATCCAGCTGATTGAGCATTGATGGTAAAAATAATAACAATACTGATAAGACACTTTATAAAACAAATAAATTTGTGGCAGAGATATTAAGAGAAAAAGTGACCTTGTGTGATATTTTTGCTGCAGCAGGTGTTTCCTGTGATAAATGATACTTGTAAATCAGGGCTAATGTGGTACGGTCCCAACTGACACGTGAAATATAACTGCTTCTGATGAACTTTATAAAGGCCAAACAGCAGATGCATATGTTGGCTATTAACATTCATGGATTTCTACCTTATTAAAAAGATAGAAATTAAATATAATGTAATTTCTGGCCACATAATAAAATTTCACTAAGATGTTTCATGCTTTCAGAATAAAGGGGAAAAAAAATAGCCTTAAGATTTACATATAAACTAAAGATGTGGTTCTGTCTATACAACCTATTGCGAAAGTTTCCAAACCCCTTAAAATGTTTGTATGTGTGTTTATTACGATGACCTATGATAACTTCATATTTCTAATTACTTGAAAAATAACATATAACATTAAGGTAATGTCTGAGAGGATAAATTTACCCAATGATTCCAATAAGTAACACTGAAAATACATAGTGTTTCAATTTATATCTAATTTCACAAAAATGTGAAAAAAATAAGAACAATATCTGATTTCTGATAAAGGCTAACAAATCAGAAATTCAAAATTCTTTCAGAAAAGGTATACTGTATTTTCTTCTTTAAATAATAAATGTAACAAAGAATTATTAATGCACATAAATTAAAGAAATGGTTATTAATTGACAAGAACTGTGCTTGGCACTTGGAATATATCAGTGAACAAAACAAATAATCCTCCCTTCTTAAGGTTTACAGTATAAAATTGGCAAAATCATTTTTAAACTTAATATAAAGTTAAAAAAGAGTCATTGTCAACTGTAGTCCAAACATGCTTAATAAGGTAAATTTTTGTAAAATGACTTAAAAATGTAAATGAAAAGAGTGCCTTGGCTCAAATGGTAAATAATAAAGACTAATATTCTGATACACTAAAAATTAATACATTTACTAAGTGGCCCTCTCTCTTTAGATATTTGCCTACCTGTGTCATTGGCTCACATTCAAAGGTAGTTATAGTATTAAACTAATCAAAGTAATGAAAATAGAATTGTTTAGGTCACTTTCAGACAGGTAGAATGACCAGTCATTGACTGACAGAACAGTTAACAAATTCTTGGCTTCTGTCCTATTCTGGATTTGAAAAGCTTACTCTACCTTAGGTGCTTAGATCTTCATTATTATATTAAAATGCTGACTTTCAGTAAGTTTCCTACCATGGACTAAAAATATGCTATAATTCTTTCTTCACGATAAGTGATTTTTTTCAAAACGGGAATTTGGAGTTGAAATGCTAGGCTTCAAATAAATTATCTGAAAATCAACAATTTAAAAACAGTTTACAGATTCAAGGTAAGTATGTTTTATTTAAAATAAATATTTGTGGTGGCCACTGCTAGGGTGCCCTAAATGCTCTGTGCACAACTCAAAGGAAGTTGTATGCAAGAAACAATAAACATGTTTTATAATTAAATGTACTTAAGATGTTTTATTTTTGAGTCAGATTTTATAGAGTATAGATAGATTAAATAATAAATAATATATACCATATATATTTTTAGAAGTGTTAGAAATATATATTATTTAATATAATTTACTATTTTTGAAGTATAAAACATTTAATAAAGAAAACACTATATTGTTCAATCATATTACTGCCTGTTAACCATTGTAATTTAAAATTTTATTAATATCTATAATTATAGCCAGAATTTTATACTTTTAACTTTGATTTTTGACTTGAAATTTGAGGCTTCAATTTTCTTTCCTATTCCATCGTATCCAAATGTTAACATTTGGCTATTCTTGCAATCCATTTTTATATTTAAAATATACCACTGAAGTTACATAAGTATAATGAATACTATGAGTAAATATGCCAATACTTTAAAAGTATAAAAATCATAAGCTTTATAAAAATGAATCAACTTGTTTGCTTATATATTAAGATATAAAATTATTAATTCATATTCCTACAAAATAAATGTGCAGTATTTTTCCCCAAAGTATACTGTACTTATTATTGAAAAGTTTGTTAGTTCAGAATATTGCCAGTTATTTGCATTCAAATAACTTGAATGTGAATATTTGTATTCGTGCTTCAAATAAATACCAACATCACTAAAATAAAATATTCTGAAATACGAAGCATGTTACTCTACTGAATAACTCTCTTGTGTAAAATGTTACGGGAAATTGCTTTACTTTAATACTTATCAGAAGTGCACACAACCCTTATCTCTAGCTGATACTATTTGGAGCAAAATAACTTAGAAATAGCTTGGTTTCTTGCTTTTTGCTAACTTTGCTTTTTTCTTAGAAGTATAATGCATTTTATAATGATTATGAAGAAATGGCAATAATTAAGATATTAATGGATAGATATTATCAAATTTGCATTACTTTTTATCAAGTTGCTTATATAATAATATGATGAAAACTTTAATAAGAGAACAAATACAATAAAAAGTCTTCTGCAACATTATTCAATAAGTGAAGTAAATGTTATAAATACCTCAGGAATAAAGAATCTATATCCTTCTACAATTTAGGTCAATTTAATTAGATTGATTTGAATTAATTATTCAGTAAGTATCCATTATACTAATTCCTAATTTTTTGTTTTTAATAGAAAATTTATGCTCCCTAAAAAATAAAAAGGTAAAATAATGAGGAAAATGCAGTGGGGAAGGGAACAGAGATTACAATGTGCAGTAAACAGATAATCAACAAATATTGACTGAATGGCTATAGTAAAATTATTCTAAAGATATCAAAGTTTAAATGTTTTCAGTAGTATCCCCCTATCTGCAGTTTCACTTTTCATGGTTTTGATTACCCGTAGTCCACTGCTATTTGAAAATATTAAATAGAAAATCCCAGAAATAAACCATTTATAAGTTTTCAATTGTATACTGTTTTGAGTAGCATGATGAAATCTGGAGCCGTTTAGCTCTGTTCAGACCAGGATGTGAATCATTCCTCTGTGCAGCATATCCACACGGTACACGCTTCCCTCCCTAGTCACGTAGTAGCACCTTGGTTACCAGATCAACCGCAAGGTATCACAGTGCTTGTGTTCAAGTAACCCTGTTTTACTTAATAATGGCCCCATGGTGTAAAAGCAGTGATGTGGGCATTTCAGATATGCCAAAGAGGAGTTGGAAAGCGTTTTCTTAACCTGAAATGGTGACAGTTCTCAACTTAATAAGAGAGACAACATTCACGTAACTTTTATTACAGTATATTTTGTTATGCTGGTTCTATTTTATTATTAATTATTATGGTCAATCTCTTACTATGCCTAATTTATCAATTAAACTGTATTATAGATACATGTATAGGAAGAAACAGTACCTACAGGGTGCACTACTATCTGTGGTTTCAGGCATCCACTGGGGGACGACTGTATTCAGAATAAAGAGAAAATATTTAGCAATAAGGAGCAGTAATAGCTCTGATTTTAAAAACAGAAAGGATGAAAATTAATTACTAATGGTTCAACTTAAGAAACTAGAAAAATCTCATAAAATGAACTTAAAAGAATTAGGGGGGAAAAAAGATAAAAGCAAATAGTATTAACATATGAAACAAAGAAATAAAAGAAATGATTCACAAAACTCAAATAAGTTTTTGGAAAAAATTAATAAAATAGACCATCTGGCAAGACTGACTTCAATATAAAAGACAGAGAACATTTGTGTAAATACCCAGGAAAGCAAAGGAGGGGTATAACTGCACATAAAATACTGAAAAAAATCATGAGCTATGACCATAATTTAATTCATAGCACTAAACTGTGTACACACATACACACTAAAACAGGTTAAAGTTACAGTGTTATAGGAATATAAATATGACCACAAGATAGTTCAAGAGAAAAATATATATATATATCTTAGAATATACCAAAAGCCCTGAAGTAATAACAGAATTTTCTCCCATCTCTCCAGCTTCTTGCAAAAAATAAGGGGAAAGCAGAAGTAAGTGTGAAGTACAAATGGCATCGCTAGTCACTCTTTTCATAAATTTAAGGCCAAAAAAAAAAATTCTATCTAATCTAATTTGTTCTAGAGAATAGAAAGAGAGGGAAAGTTGCCCAAATTCTTTTATGAGGCTGATAGAACCTTATAACAAAACTGGGCAAAGGAATTTGAAGACATTTGCCAGTTTGTTCCATTATGAAACATTTTATTAATTGGTTTAAGTAACTCTTTACTGCTTGAAGATCAGTGATATATTCTGCTATATCTCCTTTCTCTTTAATAAATTTAATTTTTACATATTATCTGAAACTCATCTGGAATTTATTTTGGAGGATGATAAGATGTAAGGACTTATCTTTAAATTTTTCTTCTTATCAAATTGATGGGTAATTGTATCAACACTATTCACATGAAAGACTTGGCAGATTTCATTGATCACGAAATAAACATAAAAGATGGTAATATGAGTATTAACTGGCTATTTGCTATTAAAAAATCATTGTTTATTACAGTGTGATAGTGACATTGTTGCTTTGCTATCATTCTTACCTTTTAGAAATACATATTAAAATAGTTACACATGAAAGGATATAAAGTCTTTATTTCTTCAAAATAATCCATAATGAGAGGGTGAAGGATAAGGATAAAAATAAAAAGAAATTAGCCATACATTTATTATTGTTGAAAATGAGTGATATACTTCTTCCTGTGTACATACATGAATATTTTTAAACAAAGTATTTAACAAAAGGAAGTATGTGCCTTGGTAAGACATTACTTAGGCTAATAGCTTCTTTAAAAAACTTTATTTTCATTGTTGACACTATTATAGATGTCCCCATTTCCACCACCACCCCCTTTTCACCACCACCCCCTTACCCACCTCCACCCAGCTCCCATTTCCCCCTTCTCCTTGACCATCACCTCACTGTTATCTGTGTCTATGGATTATGAATATATGTTCTTTGGCCAATCTCTTCACTTTCTTTCATCTGGTCCCTCCCACCCTTCTCCCCTCTGACAGCTCTGTCTGTTCCATGTTTCCATGTCTCTGGTATCTATTTTGTTTGTCAGTTTATATTGTTCATTAGATTCCACATATAAGTAAGATTATTTGGTATTTGTCTTTCTCTGACTGGTTTATTTCATTCAGCATAATAATCTCCAGGTTCATTTATGCTGTCACAAATGGTAAGAGTTCCTTCTTTTTTAGGGCCACATAGTACTCCATTATATAAATGTACCATATGTTTTAATCCACTCACCTACTGGTGGATATTTGGGCTGTTTCCAGATCTTGGCTGTTATAAATAATCCTACTATGAACGTAGAGATCCATATTTCTTTCTGATTACTCTTTAGGGACTCTTAAGATATATGCCCAGAAATGGGATCACTCGGTCAAAGGCAGTACCAGTTTTAATTTTTGAAGAAGGCCCATACTGTTTTCCATAGTGGCTGAATCAGTCTGCATTCCCACCAACAATGCACTAGGGTTCCCTTTTCTCCACATCTTCGCCAGCACTGTTGTTTGTTCATTTTTGATGGTAGCCATTCTGACACATGTCAGGTTATAACTGTGGTTTTAAATTTGCACCTTTCAGATGATCAGGAATGTTGAGCATTTCTTCTATGTCTATTGCCATCTGTATGTCCTTTTTGGAGAATAGTCTATTCAAGTTCTTTGCCCATTTTTTAAATGGATTGTCTTCTTTGTGTTGAGCTGTATAAGTTCTTTGTATATTTTAGAAATTTACCTCTTTTCAACGGTATCATTGTCAAATAAATTCTCCCATATGGTGGGTTCCCTTTACATTTTGTTGATGGTTTCCTTTGCTGTGCAAGGGCTATTTAGTTTAATGTAGTCACATTTGTCTATTTTTTCTTTGTTTTTCTTGCCGTAGGAGATATATCAGCAAAAAAATTACTATATGAGGTGGCTGAGATTTTACTGCCTATGTTTCTACTAGGATTTTTATGATTTCAGAACTTGCATTTAAGTCTCTTTTCTATTTTGAGTTTATTCCAGTGTATGGTGGTTTATTTTCATTTCTTGCATGTACCGGTCCAATTTTCCCAACACTATTTATTGAAGAGATTATCTTTACTCCATTGTGTGCTCTTGCCTCCTTTGTCAACTATTAATTGACCATAAAGATATGGGTTGATTTCTGGGCTCTCTGTTGTATTCTACTGATTTATATGCCTGTTCTTTTGCCAGTACCACACTGTTTTGAGTACAATGGCCTTGCAGTATGGTTTCATATAAGGTATTGCAATCCTTCCAACTTTGCTCTTGTGTCTCAAGATTGCTGAAGTTATTCAGGGTCTTTTTTGGTTCCATATAAATTTTGACAATATTCATTTTAGATCTGTGAAATATGTTATTGGTATATTAATAGGTATTGCATCGAATCTATACATTGCTTTGAGTAGTAGGGACATTTTAAGGCTGTTTTCTTCCAACCTATGAACATGGTACATGCTTCCACTTATTTATATCTTCCTTAGTTTCTTTTTCCAATGTCCCACAGTTTTCCAAGTATAGGTCTTTCACCTCCATGGTTAAATCTATTCCTAGGGACCTTATTTTATTGTTGTTGCAATAGTAAATAGGATGTTTTTTAGTTTCTCTTTCTGATAGTTCATTATTGGTATATAAAACTGCCACCAATTTCTGAATATTAATTTTCTATCCTGCTACTATGCTGAATTAATTTATTAAATCTAGTAGTTTTTTTTGTGGCATCTTTAGGGTATTTTATCATGTCCAATATCCTGTCATCTGCAATTTTACTCTCTCCTTCCCAATTTAATGCCTTTTTATTTCTTTATTAATTTTAGAGAGAGAGGAAGGGAGAGGGAGAGAGAGAGGTAGAAACATCAATAAGAGAGAACATTGACTGGTTGCCTCCTGCATATCCCCCACTGGGGATTGGTCCACAACTGGGCCTGTGCCCTGAATGGGAATTCAATCCGGCGACCTCTTGGTGCATGGGTCAATGCTCAACCACTGAGCCACACAGGCCAGCGCAATTTGATGCTTTTTATTTATTCCACTATCTGATTGTTGTAGCTAGGACTTTCAGTTCGATGTTGAATAAGTGTGGTGAAAACAGACATCCCTGTTTTGTTCCTGATCTTAAGGGAAATGCTTTTAATTTTTTCCCATTGAGTATTATGTGGGCCGTAGGTTTGTTATATATAAACTTTATTGTGTTCAAGTATGATCACTCTCTTCCCACTTTGCTAAATTTTTTACCATAAATTGGTTTTTTATCATGAACTGGATTTTATTAAATGCTTTTTCTGCATCTATTGATATGATTATGTGATTTTAATCTTTCATTTGGTTTATGATATGTATCACATTTATTGATTTGCAAATAGCATACCAATCTTGCATTCTCAGAATAATTCCCACTTGGTCATAGTATATGATCTTTTAAATGTATCGCTATATCTCGTTTACTAATACTTTGTTGAGAAATTTAGCATTTATGTTTATTCAAGGATATTGGCCTATAATTTCTTTCTTCGTAGTGTCTTTATCTTGTGTTGGGACTAGGATAATACTGGCCTCGTAGATAGAACTTGGAAATCTTTCCTCCTCTTAAAATTTTTTGAATAGTTGAAGAGGATAGATATTAGTTCTTTGAACGCTTGGTAAAATTCACCTGTGAAACCATCCAGAACTTTTGTTTGCTGGGAGTTTTTAAATTACTGCTTCAATTTTATAATCTGTCTATTCAGGTTTTCTGACTGTTCCTGATTCAGTTTTGAAAGATTGTATGTTTCTAGGAATTTGTCCATTTAGCCCAGGTCTAATATTTTGGCATATAGTTGTTCATAGTATTTTCGTACAATCCTTTGTATTTCTGTGATGTCTGTTGTTACCTCTCTAATTTTATATATTTGGGTCCTCTCTCATTTTTTCTTGATGAATCTGGTTGAAGGTTCATAATATTTTTTATCTTTTCAAAGAAACAGCCCTTTGTGTCATTGATCTTTTGTTTTCTTTTTTTTATTGTTGTTGGGTTATTTTTAATTCTCTATCTTATTTATTTCTGCTCTGATTTTTATTATTCATGTCCTTCCACTTACTCTGGGCTTTGTTTGTTGCTATTTTTCCAATGCTTTTAGATGTAAGGTTAGATTTTTTATTTAAGATTTTTCTTGCTTCTTGAGGTAAGCCAGTAATGCTATGAATTTCCTTCTCAGGGCTGCATTGGTTATGTCACATAGATTTTTTGTGTGTGTGTGTTTGTTTTCATTTGGTTCAGGTAATTTTTGATTTCTTCCTCAATCTCATTGGTTACCCATCCATTGTTTAATAACATGCTATTTAGCTTCCTTGTGCTTGAGGGTTTTTGAGGTTTTTTTTTTTATTATTGTAATTGAATTCTAGTTTCATGCTATTGTGATCCAAGAAGATACTTGATATAATGTCAATTTTTTTGAATTTGTTAATACTTATTTTATGGTCTATCTTTGAGAATGTTCCATGTGCTGTTCATTCTGCTGCTTTGGGATGAAATGTTTTATAAATATCGATTAAATCCATCTGATCTAGTGTGCTGTTTAAGGTTACTGTTTCTTCATTAAATTTTTGTCTAGGAAGATCTATCCAGTGATGACAGTGGGGTGTTAAAATTCCCTACTATGACTGTATTGCTCTAGATCTCTTCCTTTAAGTCTTCCAAGACTTGCTTCATATATTTAGGTGCTCCTACATTGGGTGCATATATGTTTACAAGAGATACATCATCTTGCTGGATTGCTCCTTTTAGTATTATGTAATGATCTTTTTGTCTCTTGTTGTGGCCTTTGTTTTAAAGTCTATTTTGTCAGATATAGGTATTGCTACCCTAACTTTTATTTCATTTCCATTTGCATAGAATTTTTTTCCCATCCCTTCACATTCTCCCTGTGTGAATCTTTTGTTTTGAGGTGGGTCTCTTGTAGACAGGGCAGATATGGGTCATGTTTTCTTATCCATTCAGCTGCCTTATGTCTTTTGATGGAAGCATTTCATCGATTACATTTAAGGTTATTATTGATAAGTACTTATTTATTGCCATTTTTCTTTATTCCTATGCTTCTCTCTATATATATTGCTTCTTCTTTGTAAAGCAGTCCCTTTAACATTTCTTGCAGTACTGGTTTGGTGGTAGGGCACTCCTTTAGCCTTTTTTTCATCTGGGAAGCTCTTTATTTCACTTTCAATTTTAGATGGCCATGCTGGATAGAGTAGTTTTGGTTGCATGTCCTTGATTTTCATTGCTTTGAATACTTCATGCCAACCCATTCTGGCTTGAAGTGTTTCTTTTGTGAAATCAGGTGACAGACTTATGAGAACTCTCTTGTAAGTTACTAACTCTTTCTTGCAGCCTTTAAGATTCTTTTTTTGTCTTTAAACTTTGTCATTTAAATTATGATGTGTCTTGGTGTGAGTCTCTCTGGGTTTATCTTGACTGGGACTCTCTGTGCTCCCTGAATTTATGGGACATTTTTCATCACCAGGTTAGGTAATTTTTTGCCATTATTTCTTCAATCAGATTCTCTATCCCTTGCTCACGTTCTTCTCATTCTGGTACTCTTATGATGTGGATATTGTTATGTTTATGTTATCCCAGAGTTCTCTTAAACCATTCACATTCTTTTTAACTCATTTCCTATTTTCCCTGAGAATACTCACTGGTGGCACTTGTTGCTGCAACATTTACCACAAGGTAACACATAGATTACAGTCTTAATTTTGCCCCAAAGTTTGCCACTGATCTTCATATACATTTTGTTACATTAGGATTAGAGACAAGTTCTGTTTAGAAATAACTCCAGGAAGTTTTTATATTTTATTTTCACATTGAATACCAGACAGATTTGCTTCAGCTTCAAAGGGCATGTTTATGTGAAATTAAATGAACTCTGGCAGAAAGCTGCACTTTTTTTCCCCTAAATTGAAATGTGTTCATTCTTTTTTCTTTCTGCTGCTCTGATTGGATGTTTTTTTTCTACCTTTTCTTCCAAATTCTCTGCTTCATTCAACCTACCTTTCATATTTTCCCCAGTGTGAGATATATATATATATATATATATATATATATATATAAATATAATTCTAGACAGAGAAAGAGAGAAACATTGATGTGAGAAAGAAACATCAGTCAGTTGCCTCCCACACATTTCCCAACCAGGGATCAAACCTGCAACCTGGGTATGTGCCCTGACCAGGAATCAAACCCTCAATCCATTGGTGTATAGAATAATGTTCTAACCAAATGAGCCACACCAGCCGGGGCTCTAGTTTATCCTTGATGAAAGCATTCTTCATTTCATACAGGTTCTTTTTCTTGGTTTCTATGTCCTTTATCATGCTGTTGTAGTTCAAAGTTCCTTGAGCATCCTATGACCATTACCTTGAACTCTGTATCTAATAAACTGCTTGCCACCATTTCATTAGCTCTTTCTCTAGAGATTTCTACCTGTTCTTTAATTGGGGCTTGTTTTATTGTGTCCCCTTTTTGGCTGTTTCTCTCTGTGTTAGCTAGAACTACTATGACTCCCAGTCTTCATGGGACCCAGTGCAGTTTCATTTATCTCCTGATATGGGTGAAGTTTCATTTATCTCCTGATATGGGTGCTCCAGGAATGTCTCTTGTTTGGGTTATGTGGTTGGGTCTTGATTGTTGTCGGCCCATTCATGGTTTGGATCAACCCTCAGGCTGGCTGACTGTGAGTCTCTGCCCCAACCACAGCATGCAAGCTGCTGTGCAGGTGCAGTCTTGAGGTGTCTTGTTGGGCTTAGTGGCACAATCTTCCAGTTCACTTGAGCTCTGTGCTCCAGGAATGTTCCTTGTGGTTTATGTGCACCCTCTATTGTAGTTGAGACTTGAATGATGTTGGCTTTTTCGTGGATGAAGTTTATACTTCAGGCTGAGTGACTATATGGGTAAACTTCAATCATACTGTATGAGATACTTACAGAGGCTGTTTCCCAAGGCAGGGTTGTACCCAGCAAGGGCTGGTGCCTGCCAGAATCCCCCTTCAGATGTGCTGATTGTGTGGGTAGTTGGATCAAGGTCTGGTGTGGTCTGAAGCCCACCACTGGTTGTGTTGTTTCTGGGCCCAGTTGTGTAGGGTTCAGATACAGGTCACTGTCAGACATTATATGCAGCTGGCCTTGAGCTACCTGTCTGTAGCTTCCATGCTATTCCCTGTTTGTGTCTGCATCTCCATGCTATTCCCTGTTTGCGTCTGCATCTCCATGCTATTCCCTGTTTGTGTCTGCATCTCCATGCTATTCCCTGTTTGCGTCTGCATCTCCATGCTATTCCCTGTTTGCGTCTGCATCTCCATGCTATTCCCTGTTTGTGTCTGCATCTCCATGCTATTCCCTGTTTGTGTCTGCATCTACTGGACCTGAGTGTGCATGGGTGGGGCCAACTTGCATAAAAGGATTGGGCTTTTTCAGCTTAGATCTAGGAGCATATCTGTGAAAGCACCAAGGCTCCCAAAGGTCTGCCTCCACCTGTCAGCTAATCTGTCTCCCTCTGAGGTTGCCTGGTCTTTCTCTAGAGCTTTCTGAAGAGAGACTGTAGGGTGAGGTCAGGCTAGCTGAAATAGGCCTAGAGGGTTCCCTAATTTGGGATCACCCAGTCAGGCATTCAATGAGGGGTAAGTAACCCCAGTTCAAAGCCAAACCCCTAAATCCAGCCGGTGTGGCTCAGTGGTTGAGCATTTACCCAAGAGGTCACCAGTTTGATTCCTTGTCAGGACACAGGCCCAGGCTGTGGGCCCAATCGCCAGTGGGGGGCATGTAGGAGGCAGCCAATTGATGCTTTCTCTCATGGATGTTTCTAACTCCCTCTCCTCACTTCCTCTCTCTCTAAAATCAATAGAGAAAAAATGTTTTTTAAGAAACAACAACAAAAAACCAAAGCCAAACCCCTACGTGTCTGCCAGTCTTCAACTCTAGTTCCTTCTAGGTGGGGCTTGCTGCAGGTTCAGGTATGGTACAGCCAGCTGCCCCTCTGGCAGAGCAAGTTTAGCTGCTCTGCCCTATACTCAGGGGGATAGATCAAAAGAGTCTCCCATTAGGGATGATGCTGGCTCAGCCCACAGGAGGGAGCTAAGCATTTCATCTTGGTCCTTGAACAACAGCCTCCAAGGGTCGCACGCTTTGAATGTCCTCGTTCCTAGCCACTCTCCCTTTCCCTCATGGAACAGCACCCAATGGTGGCATCTGGGTTTTTGCTTTGCTGATCCAAACAGTGGGTGGTGCCACAACCTGTAGAATGGGGGGGGGGGGCAGGCACCTCTTTTCCTTCCTGGGGTATCACCATATGAACTCACAGAGGAGCCTGGATTTGCCTTCCCGAAACACAGTCACATAGCCCAGCACTCGCCCGGCTGGCTCCTGGAAACACAGTCCGGAAGTCCCAGCTCTGCAGGGCTCCCAGCCCCCTACCTCTGAACCAAGCAGGACAGGCCAAAGGTCAGCCCTGTGTGGCATGCCCATCTCTCCATGTGGCTGATCTCAGCAGGGCTGGGCTGAAAGTCCCAGCTCTTCTTAGGCTGCCAAACCAGCAGGAGGGGCCAAAGGTCTGGTTCCTCTGAGCAGCCAACCCCAGCAGGATGGGGTCAAAATTCCAAGCCCTGTTCATTTTCCTGCACCACAGAACGCAGCAGGATGGGCAGGAGGAGTGGCTCGCAGGCAGGGAGAGAGGTGCTAGCAGTGCGCTAGAAGTGAGGGAGACTGTTCTTCTTTCCCAAGCCACAGACCGTAGTCATTGCCTTGGTCTCTGCCAAAAGCCTCCCCAGGAAACAGAAAGCCCCTAATAGTCACTGTTGGGTATAGCTAGCAGACCCCTCTGCAGGACCTGAATCCGGCAGCCTAGAGTCTCCAGCGGTCAGAATCTGAAGTGAGCTCCCCAGGCCGATGCTGTAACTTTAGGAGTGGTCCCTCCCTGGGAGGGTGGGTCCAAATCTCACAGGTGGACGGAATCACCACTGACTCCCACTGCCAGACGCCACAGGGGCTGCTCTTCCCATCTCTGTTGCTGTGAGTTGGGGACCCATGTTCCTGGGAGGGGGGGTTCTGCAGCAGCAGTATTCCTCTGGCTTCTCAGCCGCGGCTGCAGCTACATGAGGGCACTCTCCACTTTTGTTTCTCAGCCCTTCTTACCAGTCTCCATGTGGCTTCTTTTTCACTCCTTGGTTAGAATATTTTAGATCAGCTAGCCTTCGATTGGTTTGCAGGTTGATTCCTCTGTAATTTAGCTGTAAATCTGGTTTGGGCTGGGAGCCAGCGGGAGCAGCTTCCAGCGATTCTGTAGCCACTTTTCACGCCAGGTCAATCTCTTACTGCCTCACTAAATAAAATCCGATTTCTGAGCTAAACCTAAAATAATTTATCTGGACAGTTAGCCCTCCATAGCAGTTCACATTTACCAGTTGCTACTCCCCTCCAAACACCTTTGACTTCACTCATAAAGCGTCACCTGAGAGCCATGTGTATGTTCCTCCTTGTCACTTGCTATATTTGTTTGCATTGTTCCTCATACTAAGAAACTTCTTTTTATTCACCCAGCTTCTCGCTTTTCAAGCCTGTTGAAGTCCTGCTCAAAAAACAATGTTTTCTATAAACCCTTTTGCGATCTCCTCCAGGCTGGTTGGATAGCTTCCATGGTCCGTAGTTATTTGTGAGTGTGACTATTATAATATGTTAAATGTGCCTGATATTAATGTTATATATATTTACATGTTACTTCGCCTACTAAATTGTTAGTTTTTGAGGTTGGAGTCTCCTTTTTATAATTTTTAATCCATCATTAACAGTGTCTGAAAAGTAATAGTTGCCAAGTGAAAGTGAGTTAAATTTTAAGAATTGTTTATAAGATTCTGCCCTACTTACTAAAATATACTTTATTGTTTATTACATTTATTTTATTTTATTTCATTTCTCTTTATTGTTGAAAGTAACACAGATGTTTCTCTTGTTCCCCCCACTGACACCCTCCCCTCCACTTTTTGCCCCCTCCATGGCCGTCGCCGCACTGTCATCTGTGTCCGTGGGTGATGCACATATGCATGTGAGTTCTTTGTTAACTCTTCACACCCACCCCCTTTCCTCTGCTATTTTCCAAAACTTTAAACATATTTGGATAGATGGTTTTCAATAATGATCTATAATTCTGCTTTTTATTTATTTTTATTTTATTTATTTATTTATTTATTTATTTTATCCTCACCCGAGGATATTTTTCCATTTTTTGTACAGATAGAGTGGGAGGGAGAGAGAGGAAGGGAGAGAGAGAGAGAAACATCGACGTGAAGGGACACATCGAGTGGCTGCCACCCGCACGACCAACCAGGGCCGGGACAAACTGCAACCGAAGTACGTGCCCTTAGCGGGAACCGAACCCGGGTCTCTCTGGACCACAGGCCGACGCTCTAACCGCTGAGCCAAACTGGCCAGGGCTATAACTCTGCTTTTTAAAATGATAGTTTATAATTATTTTTAACTGCCTTAATTTATTTTCTTATGTTAGAATATTTTGAGAAATAGAAACTGGATGCATTGAATCAGAAAATCAAATCAAATCAATATAACTACCACAAAAATCTACTTTTCTTATAGAGAAAATGTGTGTGGAACACTCTATTATTTCTTTTAAAATAATTTTAACACTGTTCTCATTAGAGTAACTTGTTGGTCAGAGAATTCTTCAGTTTTATGCAATCTGAAATTATCTTACTTTCATCAACCCCTACAGAGCCCATTTCTTCAGTATAAACAAAATTCTACTTCTTAAGTAAGACACTTCTTTGTGAAGATGCTCATTTGAAATGTTGACAAAATGAGCCCATGGCAATGAACAACATTCCACCATTATTTAACATAAACAAAAAAATACCAAAGTTTAAATAATCACAATAAAATGATAATTATAAAATACCTGTATTTTATAGAAGAATCATGAAAAAGCCCTATATTTTTTTAAGGCCTACATTTGTTGGTAAAATGGCCATAAATGGGAAAATGCAAAATTTGGGTCAGTAGATAGTCATTCCCAAAGCCTTATATTAATTGGAGATTTAAAATATGAACTATATGCCTAGATTTTAGACCGAGAGGAACAGGCCTGTGGCGGTTTCATCAGGCCGCCTTCAGGGAGCAGGGGAAGAGGGAAAGGTGGGTACGGCGGCCGATGCTGAGCCAGGTCCCAGAGCCCGCTGCCTGGTGACAGAAAGGTGAGCTTCCTTCCACATGACTCCTAATAGGTGTTCGTTTCACTCCACCAAGCTGCCTGTCTGTTGACCCTGAAAAGAGCTCTAGTGACGTTTACTAGCACTATCTCCTTTATCCAATATTGTTCCTGGTTTGAGAAAGGCAGCCCAGGCCTGACCATCACATTTCCAGAGTGCAATAAAGTAAAAAGAGAGCATCAACATTTAGAATTAAAAAATACCTTAAAGACATAAACAATAGCTTATATATAGTAATATAGCCTAGAAATAATTAGTTTTAAAAAATCAATTTGTATATTGATTAATAATTACACATATAGAAAACCAGAGTTAAGTTCATCATATCACCAATGAAATGTGGCTGTCAGAAATGCTAATGATTATTTTTCCTTTATCTACCCAATTTCAACTGGACTAAAGCTATATTGGAAGGGTATGAGAAGTAGATGCAAGGTTGTCTTTGTATTATTTAAGAAATAGAAACTGATATAATTAGGTAGTGGAGTGTTTTGGGTTTGGCTCTGTGCCTTGGAAACGTTTGTGCAGATTGGACTAAAGAAGGAGGGAAAGTGGAAAGGATGGTCACGGAAGACGTGGAGCATTGCAAGGCCCCGTGGACACCCAGCTGAGTTCTGACAGTGCAGTGCCATCTGGTCATGGGGAGATGTCCCCTTGTAACTAGCAGTATTTGGCAGCCTGGCTCTAGAAAGTGGATCAACAGTTAGATAGGTCTGATTAGAGGTAGAGAGGTGTGTTTAGTCGGTTAGGAAAGAACAGAGGGACAGGAGTATTGAGGGCGAGGGCGAGAGAATTGCTGAAGTGATGCGTAGAGTCTGGGTTGGATTTGATGGCAAACCAGAAAATGTGTGTGTGTGTGTGTGTGTGTGTGTGTATTTAATTATATATATAAATTTATGAAATTTATATATAAATATAAATTTCATAAATAAATAAATATATATATATAAATGAGATCTTGAATTATATGCCTTACTCTAATTCCTACAGTTTTAAAAGGAGCACCAGCAAACTCAAGAATATCTAAAAGACACAGATGAGAAAAGTAAAGTTTGGGGACAACTTAACATAAAATAAATTATTCAAAACACTAAGTCTATTTAAGCAGTAGAGAAGAAATACTAAAATACTAAAATACACTAACAGTATTCACAGAAAATATTCAAACTTTCTTCTGTGGCTTTGGTGGAAACAACCAGGACCTATTTGATAAAGATATATCAATTAGATTTTAGCTTAATATATGTAAGATTTGCTTCCTTATAGAATGTCCATAGTTGGCACGGAAAGATGGTTTTATGTCAGTCTATTACTAGGTTTAGTCAACTAGATGTTCAGTGATATTAATATGAATATAATGAAAGGATAACTTTTTTCGCTATAGGGCTAGAGCAAATAATTTTAAGGTGACGCCTGACTCTTCAATTCCAAACTGTCAAAATATGTAAATTCTGGAATATGGATCTTTCTAATTAATAAAAAGTATACTACTATATTGATTTCATTAATTTAAAAGTTAATTTAGTATAGGTATGCAAACATATAGAAAAATTTAATCAGAAAACAGTATTTTCTCTACTTGTGGACATAAGTTGAGGCCCACTGAACGATGTTTATCTCTTGTTCCGGAGACACTGTGAAGCCACTGACCACATGTGTCTATTGAGCACTTGAAAGGCGCTGGTCTAAATTGAGATGTTTGTAGGTGTAAAGACACAGAAGATAATACTGCTGACATATTGGATTAAACAAAATATATGATCATACATTAAAATTAATTTCACCTTTATTAAAACTTTTTTGATGCTACTAAAATATTAAAAACTGTGTGGCTCAGGTTGAATTTCTATTGACAGTGCTGCTCTTGAGGAGGAAAAAACAGGGTTCAATAATGTAGTTCTTTTTACAGTAAAATTACTACATTACAGGCATTGTTCTTTACATTCCTTTATGATTCTCTTTATTCACTCCTTCTATGTGCCACGCATTGTTCTAGACACTAGAGAAAAGGCAATGAGCAAGAAAAAATTAAAAAATAAAAATTCTTGTCTTAAAGCAGTTTACCTCCTAATCTGACTTCTATATATATATATATATATATTATATATTTCACTTATTAGTTGATCATTAGTTTGTAAATTAATAAGTAAAACATATACTATGTCAGATAATAATTGCTATGGAAAAAAATAAAGCAGTAAATCAGGAATGAAGTTTCTGGTGGGGAAAAGCAGGATATGTTATGCATTTGGAACCACAACTTTCTTATTTTGTTTTTTTTATCCTCACCGGAGAACATTTTTCCATTTTTTTTCAGGTAGAGTGGGAGGGAGAGAGAGGAACAGAGAGAGAGAGAGAGAAACATCGATGTGAAAGGAAAACATCGAGTGGCTGCCACCCGCACAACCGACCAGGGCCGGGGACAAACTGCAACCGAGGTACGTGCCCTTAGCAGGAACCGAACCCGGGTCTCTCAGGACCGCCGGCCGACGCTCTAACCGCTGAGCCAAACCGGCCAGGGTGGAACCACAACTTTCATAGATGGATTGGAGGGCCTCACTAAGAAGGTAACACACAAGCAAATCACAGACTGTCAGGAGTAAGAGCGTGATAGGCAAAGAGGAAAAATCAAATCCAAAGTTCGTGAGGTCCTGATGGAATATTCAAAAACAGCTAGGAAGACAGGAAGGGGAAGGTCTTTATAGGACTTTCCACTTCTCTGCTCTGCTCTAGGCGACATAAGATACAATTCAAGAGATTTAAAAACAGAGGAAACTACTTTCACTTACATTAATGTAAAAAGAAAAACAATTTAAATGCATCTCCCTGTGGGAGACTGTACAGGAAGAAAGAGTTGAGGATGGTGGTAAGAAATGATAGTGGCTTAGACCAAGATGGTAATGGTGGAGCTTATAAAAAGTGGTCTGAT
Source organism: Molossus molossus (assembly GCF_014108415.1). NCBI lineage: Eukaryota > Metazoa > Chordata > Mammalia > Chiroptera > Molossidae > Molossus > Molossus molossus. Next base: position 45,824,557 of record NW_023425401.1, read on the forward strand.
TCTGGAGATAAGAGACTACAGAATGTGCTGACAGAGGAAGGGAGTTGTCGAGGATTCTTTTAGTGACCTTTCCCTCAATTATATCATTAAATTATCATTAGAAAGATGTACATACTCAGTAGAATTACTTCTTTAATGAACATATCTTTTGGCTGTGAAATTTTCAGTTTCTAGGAGGGGAAGTAAAAAAATTTGTTTATAGAAATACACTGATTAGAACTCAAATTTGTCCCTAAAAGTAGAATAAAAGTTTAAATTGTAAACGATAGTGATCGAATCACTTTGGGGCATTAATTAGGTAGACTGATTTTTCTGTAGCAGGTTACTTAGAGAAAGTATCAAGAATAACAGAGAGCCCTGGCCGGTTAGGCTCAGCGGTTGGAGCGTCGGCCTGCGGTTCAGAGAGACCCGGGTTAGGTTCCCCGCTAAGGGCGCGTACCTCGGTTGCAGTTTGTCCCCGGCCCTGGTTGGTCGTGCGGGTGGCAGCCACTTGATGTGTCCCTTCACATCGATGTTTCTCTCTCTCTCTCTTCCTCTCTCTCCCTCCCACTCTATCTGAACAAAAAATGGAAAAATGTCCTCGGGTGAGGATAAAAAAAAAAGAATAACAGATACATTATATAAGTTGTTCAACAGAATTATAGTTATTGGATTCAATAACTATATTGAATCATATATATATATATTGAATCATATATATATATATTTCTTAGCTCAAGAAGAGTATTAAAAAAACACAGTGTAGAGCTCATTGTCAAATCATGTTACTCAATTTTAGCCCTATTGAAATTTGAAGTCAAATCTTTGTTGTGGGGCCTTTTTGTGCACTGTGGGAAGCTTAGTATCAATCTTGGCTTCTACCCACCAGATAATAGTAGCTCCTCCTTAGCCAGTTATGACAATCAGATGCTCCCTGATCATTAGAATATTTTCTTAAAATTATGACAAATTAACTTTCATTAATTAGGTTATTAAAGAAGTAACTGACATTTATAGAAAACACAGCGCACCACAACCTATTATGTGTATTAAAGGCAGGTCTCGTTTATTTGCCATAGTCACACAATGAGGACATTACTATCATTCTCTCATTTTACAGGTAAAGAAATTACAGTTTAGATATGAACTCCCCCCAAATCTCAAAGCCAGAGAATGGAGGAAATGAAGGATCTGGACATCTGGTCCCCTCTAAACATTTCTTCACAGAAGACTCTCCAAACCTAAATTTGTTGATAAGTGTGTCCCCGTGATTTAAAAATGTGCAGTGAACTTAATAAAATGATCATAGTTGGATTACTACTTAATATTATTTATCAAAAAGAAAGTGGTTTGGTTTAATAAATGTTTCCATTTTTATTTTTATATGTACAAACGTAATTTGGAAAATGGTCTACTGCCCAATCAAATTGTAACACTGTTAATATTCTTGTTGAATGTTTACAGTTAACTAAAACTATATGATAGCAACTTTGTAAATAATTAGGTTTAATTATTTTTATCAGAGAAAACATTTTAAATGTGGTATTTAAGCTGGATTTCATTAAACATGTTTCTCTAGCTGTGAAGGGCTATGAAGGAGTGGGAGAAGGCCTGGGGTGTGACAGAACCATAACAAAGGGGTTAGGAAAAACATTTTGGGAACAAAGATGACTAATGAATGAACTCAAACACATGGTTCATCTCATTCTGATAAAATCTAATTGCCTTTTGAGCACTCCAGTTGCTAAAAGTACCATGGGATGGCTACTCAAGTGAACATAAAAAAAGTATTAGAGAACATTGAAATTTATAATGCATACTATATTTTACACAATAAGAACTCTTTCCTTTTTAATTTAGTGGTAATAATAAAAATCCTGTGACAAACATATGCCGAAGATGAGTGGGTTTCTTTGTGTGTCTTGATGTCAGCCATGGTGGTGTTCTGTCTGGTTTCCGGGGTGTGGTCTGTGGCGACATCCTCTTTCTTGGGCCTGGGGATGAAACACAACTAAAGTCAAGATGTTATCTTTAGCTTGACCTCAAACTTTGTTTCTCTGGTCAACAGACCTGAGGCTTTGTTCTTAAGACAGTTTGATATTGAGCAGAATCTGATGTTTCAGGACAATGATTAAACAAGGGAGTAGATGGACAGAAAACAGAAAGGGCCCTGTTAAAGAAATGGAGTTTCTGCGTGATTACACAATTTCCATTGGACACAAATATTTTAAATTTGAAATAATTCTTTCAAAGCAGAATTTTCAGAAACAGAAACATTTACATTTTTTTAAAGATTAAATCATTTTTATTCTTTCCCAAACTAAATACTTCATTTTCTATTGATACTTACTGAAGTGTTATTGTGGATCATTCTAAATACATATCCCTGCTATTAATCTGTTATACAGCAAAATTCAACCAAGTAAATTGAAGACATAATTGACTTAATTAAGTGATTCATGACTCAAGCAGCAACCCATCAAGCAACTAAAAAGGCGTTCTGCGAGGCTGTAAAAATGAAAGAATTTTTAAGGAAGAAGGGTGGGGCAAGGGAGCTATTAACCAAAGGGGGGAAAAGGTTATTTAGACCAGAACATCTGCTTTTGGGGGGAAGAGAGCAGCAAGGGTTTTTACCACACAGATTGCCTCTCCTTTCTGTTAGGGAGTATAGGAAATGGAGAGGTCCAAGTGACAGATTACCACATTGGTATTGACTGGTCGATTAAGATTATATTTCTGGGAGAGGTTGAAACAGCAATTAGCTCAAGCATTAAGTCTAGGTTTGACATCATGGGCTTTAGTACAAATGACAATGTTTGGGGCCTGTGGTTTTCTCTTTAACAGTCCTAATTTACTCCTTATTCTCTTACAAGGTGATTTTCTGCCTTTAGTATCTATCTACCAGAGACACCCTAATGCACAATCATCTCAAAAGTGTGACTCAAACCTCATCTAATTATCCATCATTCCCAGACTTGAGTGTACATCAGAATCCCCTGGGGCCTTGTTCAAATAGTGCTGGGCTCCACCTCAGAGTTTCTGATTCAGTAGGTCTCGGGTGGGACCTGGGAGTCGTATTCCTAACAAGTTGCAGATGATACTCGTGTTGTTGGTCTAGGACCTACACTTTGAGAAACCTTGTATTTGAGGAAACTTTTCTTGGAAAACCAAACTCTGATCAATAGTATATCCTAAAAACTCTCAGTATTAACCATCTAAGTGCAGTATACACATTTTAGCATTTATGATACATTTTTAATTATCTCAAATTTTAAACACAATAACAATAAGAACAATTCTATTTCTTTTGTGTTTTCCAGAGTATTAGGTACTTTGTTCCTCATAAGTATGCCATTTAAACTAGTGAGCAGGTGTGAGAGAGTTTTGAATTTATTAGGTACTTATTTGTAGAGTATGTTATTTAGATGATTAACTTTTATGTTCCATTTTTATACTCTAAAAATAAATAGCAAGAAAAAAATTCAGGAAAGTCATCTTGGAGTAAAAAGTTTAGAACTTTAAATCTAATCTTAATTCTGCTGATAATTAGATTCATAATTTGGGAAAAATAATTTGTTCCTTTGGGTCTCAGTTTATTCTTTTATAAACTAAGAATGGATTAAATGAGGTCAAATTCTGGGTGTAAGTTTTAAATTTTATGATAACAACAACAAAAAATTGCATACTGTTATCTTACATATTGATGATACTTTAATTTTTCCCTAAAACACACAATGGTTTAGGTATAAAAGAGAGTAAAGATTTCAAGAGCTTTCAACAGTAGGCCACTTGATATACCATCCCAAAACAAGATACCATGGAAGATAACAAGGAATTCTACTGTTGAGGAAGAAGGTATGCATTTCTACACCCCTAAACCAATAGATGAAAAAGGCAAATATTCCTCATGCATGGTGCATTGTGCCATCTAATTATAAATAAAGTTTTGTGTGAGTTTTTAATGTGATTGATTTTTTAAAATTTTAAATTTTAAAAAGTATCAAAATCCTCACTGTTAAAATATCAAATATTATGAAAGAGTAATTTATAATTTTAAAAAAGTCCTATCATGTTGATGGCAGGAATAAAATGTTTTATCCTTAAATTAGATTTTAATATAAACCTCAATGTGTAGTTTGTTCCATAGAATTAATGAATATATACCACTGCTTATTTTCCATTTGTTTTATTGATTTAATAAATAAGGATTCTAATTTGTACTTTAAAGAGCTATTTCTTTTCTCTACTTTGACAAAACGGTTGCATTTCAGTACGTTTTATTCCCCTTAATAATATTAGTGCCCTGGCATTTAATAAATCTTATAAATTAGTATAACATGTATCAGCCCACACTCCTGTTTTTTATGAGTCCGACTTGCCTGTTGGGGATGCTGGAAGAAAAATATATTGTAGCACAGTTTCTTTAGAACAGTTGAGACTAATTATTGTTTACCTTAACAGAGTAGAAATAGGGTAAGACCTAAGTCTGTCTTCTAGTTGTTTTTTATTGATGCTCCTAATCTCTCTATGGACCATAAATTCACTTTTCTTTGATCAACAAAGATTTAAAAAACAGCAGAAGCTGCATATACAAAAGAAAAAAAACTAACAAAAAACTCAGCCTTTCCCTGTCATACTCCTATTCTGCCTACTCAGCACATTTGCTACATTCTCCAAGTAATGAAGAGGAGGTAGTGTTAATTACAGGACCAGGAGGAATGTACAAATAAGTTTTCACTACTCCTCCACTGCTCTGATTACATTCAACTTGAAAACTACCAGGATTGTGTTTTCTCAAAGGTTGAGTATTCAACAGAAAAATGCATTTGCAGATGGTTTTACAAAATAGGTTAGCTCATGGGTTTTGTCCTTTACTAGTTGTGTTCACTTGAGAAAACTTCATTTGTCTCAGTTGTTTTCATCTGCAATATGTACATTTTTAAAAGTAAACTTTTTGTTTCTATTTAAATGTTTCTATCAAAATTAGATCTCAAGAATGCGTTCTTCCTACACTAGTCAAACTTACCCTTTGACCAGTATCTTCCCATTTTCCTTACCCCCTAGCCTAAATGTGGAATCTAAGACATTTGAACTCATAAATGCAGTGTCAGGGTTTTGTTTAGGCTGGTGACTCGGGCTTGTGAAGGATTCACTATTGAGAGAAGAGAGATAAAGGACATTTATTTTGTCTGTCCCCATAGACAGGGAAAGGGCCGAGTACCAGGTGGCGCTGGGCAACAAAGGGCAGGTGAGGCCCCCTTTATTGGAGGGGTCGTGTTTGAAGTCACAGATGCCAGGGTTGGTTGCCTCGAGGAGTTTCGGTTTGTTGGTTCTTCAGGAGACAGTCCAGCCGATGCACCAGGGGGTTCTTATCATCTCTCCTTTAGCCTGTAAAATATGCTTGGGAAAAGGAGTTTCACCTGAAAGGGTTGCAAAGAATTCGGAAGAGGCTGAAAATGGCTGGGGAAGGGCCCAGCCCTGATCTGCTTTGCGGGCTGTGAAACCAGACAACGAACGAGTGGGTCTTGCCGCCTGTCGCTACTTGAGCCGACTAAGCGGAGACAAGGTTGAGTCGTGCGCGCGTTGATTCCATGTCGCCAGCAGGACGGGGGAGCAGCGGGTCCTCCTAGGAAATCTGCTCTGCCCGCTCGCTCGCCAGCCGCTCTTACAGGGCGGAGGAACGACGACTACTTGAGAAAAGGCAGTTAGACGAAAGGGAAAGAAATGAATAGAATGGTTACAGGCAAGGGGGAGGAATGTGGGCAGGGGGCTGCAGGGGCTGGTCGCCAGGGAGTCACAGCCTTGGGTCCGGTGTTCTGATAATCAGGTGAATCTTCCCGGTGCCAGGTGGTCCCCCTTGTCCTGAGACTAGGAGAATGGGCGGCATTCCCCAGGCAGACTCCCCAGGCACACACCTCCCAGCCAGGTCCGAGTGGGCCTTCCTTTAATCAGAACAATCACCACCAACCTTGTAAAGGATGATTAACATTTTTCTAACTGTGACTAGTGCCCCACTAGGATTAGTTTTCTTACTCTTCTAATATTTTCTAATAATTCTCATATTCTTTCCTGCCCCTTTCAGTTGGGAAGAAAGGCAGTTTGAAGTTTCAGACACCAGCAATCTCCATGTGCTTCTCTTAAATTGTAGGAAAAAATCGTAACAGAAGAAAAAACTGTTTCCCCCTTTCACAGAGAGTAGAATGGTGGTTGTGAGCAAACACCTATTTTAACTGTGCTTCAAGCCTACTCTCCAACACGGCCTTCTCCAGTGAGGCAGCACCCGCCATCCCAATATTGTATTTTTGGGCAAAACACTCCTATTGTTTTTATCAAACTGTATTGCAAAGATGTGCTTCCTATCCACTAGCTTCTAAAAAAAAACCAACAAACAAAATAACTTTAAAACTTTCAGAGTAAGGTCAGTGTTTAATTCTTCATAGCTCTAATACTCAGCTCCTAGCATTTAAAAAGTGCTGGAAAAAAGTATTTATTAAATGCTTACTTAATAAACAATATAATTCTTGTCGAAGTTAGTGATTCTTATCAATTTGTGTTAGATATAGCTTGAATATACATGATTCAATAAATCATCAATGAAGAGTCCACTGGCTTGGCAAGAGTGTGGCATTACAGCTGAATTAGGAACATAGGTTAAAAGGGCATGAGCTTCCCATGTGGGTAAAATAGTCTTGAATTCATGTATGTAATAAACCAGAGACAACATGACTTGTGAACTCCCTAAAATATTATTTGAGCATTTAGTATAATATTTTTTTTTATTTAGTAGCATCATTGTGTAAGTGGGCCTGAAATATTTAATTTTAGAATGTCTAAAGTATGCTTATGGGGGGAATATTAGAAGAATCAACTTTGCCAACTAAGCTTTTCTTCTGTGCTCTAAATTGATATAGGGAAACATTTATTTTTGTTTCCAGAAAGCAGAAGTAGTCAGAATGGCAAATTAGCTACAGTTAATAACCTGAACAAAATCAAAAGATTTTATAGTTTTTTTTTTATTTAAAGAAAAGCTTTACTAGGAGAAATATTTCTATAAATGACATGTTTAATGGACGTAGTATTAAAGAAATGTCTCATCTGCATGTAAAGAAGCATCTTTATTTGCAATGATTATTTCTAGTTGGAATAAGATGTGGAAATACAATTGTTCTTTTTCTGTAATGATGCCAAGTACATATTGATGTTGAAACAACAGTATTTTGCTTAATGAATTGAAATGATTGAGGCATTCTGATGTTTTTATTCTGTCTTTGTTAGCTTATGTTCAAAATTTGATACACCTTCCATTTCAATAGATTAGAAACAGAAACCGGGCTTTGACTTACAAATTAATTTTATGTAATTATTATTCTAATATTTTAATCCAAAATAAACGTATTTCATTAAATAAAAGGCGAAGAAGCCTCAAGGCAAATAATGACAATAGCTAATACCTATGCAGTTATGAAAACACAAAACTTCGCAGTTATTTTATCTGTTAGAGCTAGATTTAACCTCAAGTTTCCTGATTCTCAGTTCCTTTCCCTCTGCACTCTGCTATTGCTTATACCAATAAATGTGGTCCCTTGTGTCCCTTAAACCTCTTTTTATGTGTTCTTTTGCCTTGTTTCTGCTTCCTTCCAAATCATCATTTTGGATGTGGATGCAACTATTGTGATATCCAACCAACTCTGTAGATGCTAGCTTCAAAGCTTACCCAGAATCTGCCCCATTTCTTCACTTCTTTTTGCTCCTGGCAATGTGACAATGAGTCTAATGGACAATCTGGTAAACTAGCCACGATCAAAGAGCTAATACTCCTTGTAGAAATTGTTTCAGAGCAGTAAGTCATGCTTATATTAAGACTTTTAGTAGAAGTGTGGTGAATTGTTTTGGTCACCATGGGCTTTACGATTCTTAAATTGCTCTACATATATCAAGAAGGTCTTCCTTTTCAGAATAGAGTTCATGAATCCTCCTTGAAATACTATAACCCTCCCATTCTCACTCTTAGTCATCATTAGCAGAGGTTACTTTGTCATCCTCACTTTGCATTTTTCAACTACCCAAAGCAAGGTACTTTATCAAACAAAAGTATACTATGTAGCAAAAATGGGGGAAAAGACCATTAACTTTTTTTTTTTTTTTTTTTTCATCCTCACCCGAGGACATTTTTCCATTTTTTGTTTAGATAGAGCGGGAGGGAGAGAGAGAGAGAGAAACATCGACGTGAAGGGACACATCAAGTGGCTGCCACCCACACAACCAACCAGGGCCGGGGACAAACTGCAACCGAGGTACGCGCCCTTAGCGGGAACCGAACCTGGGTCTCTCTGTACCGCAGGCCGACGCTTTAACCGCTGAGCCAAACCGGCCAGGGCTATTTTTTTTTTTTTTTTTAGCACAGATGAAAATGTACAGTTCAGACTCACTCCAAGTACCATTGACAACATTGGAACAAAATCTAAAATGTCTGATTCCTGGTATTTCCTGCTGGTGAAAATTTGACCATTTAAAATAATAATAAGCCCTGGCCAGTTTGGCTCAGCGATTAGAGTGTCGGCCTGCGGTCTGGAGAGACCCGGGTGCGGTTCCCGCTAAGGGCACGTACTTCGGTTGCAGTTTGTCCCCGGCCCTGGTTGGTCGTGTGGGTGGCAGCCACTCGATGTGTCCCTTCGCGTCGATGTTTCTCTCTCTCTCCCTCCCACTCTATCTGTACAAAAAAATGGAAAAAATGTCCTTGGGTGAGGATTAAAAAATAAATAAATAAAATAATAATAATAATTTTTGCCTGGCCAATTTGGCTCAGTTGTTGACCCATGGACCAAGAGGTTACTGGTTCAATTCCTGGTCAGGGCACATGCCCAGGTTGTGGGCCAAACCCCCAGTTAGGGGCATGCAGGATGTGGCCAAAAGATGTTCTCTCTCATCGATGTTTCTATCTCTTGCTTCCTCTTCCCTTCCTCTCTCTAAAATCAATAAAGAAAAAAAATATTTTAAATAAAATAATAATTTTTGAATATTGAAGGACAGACTGGACTATGTTTCTAAAATACTATACATTTCCCATTTTTTTTTCTTTCATCACTTAATATGTAAAGCAAAAACAAAATAAAAGCTCTATGCCCTGATTAGTGATTTTTGCAATTATTTGTTACCCAATAATTGAATTGAAAATAATTTGTACATTTTTAAAACATCAGAACAGTCCTCTCTTTATGGATTTTATTTATATTTGAGATTCATGTGTTTGTCCCTGATATCCTCCATAGAGATTAAATGAGAGCAAATATTAGTGTGTCTAGACTTTTCTCCCAACATGAAAATTGTGTTCTCCGGTTTTAGAACACCTAACTGGCTAAGAGGATGAGACAGTATATGAAGGAATGAGTTCCAGGCATACAATATCTATGGCTATACAGAGAGGAACAGACGGTGTACTTCAGAATTCTCCCAATGACAAGGAACATGCTATTTTATGTAAGTCCCTGCAACCTGGTCATAAACCCTTCACAAGCTGAATACTCTTGTTCCTGACACGTCCATCATTAGACTATACAACAATTAGCTTTTCTTGATAAAGTAAAGGTGACTTCTTAACCTATGTTGGTACTTTGTGAGAAAACCCAGAGTGAAGGTGTTATTTATATGTGTAAATTAATATTTGATAAAAATATAATAAAGAACCCCAAACCAAAAATAGTCACCAGCCTGTCTAACTTGCCTCCAGGACTCTGGCTTTCCTTCCTGTTTTCCCTTGTTGCTTCTGTCCTGCTCCATCTGCTCCATCTGTTAAGGTCCACTTAACACCCTAGTGCTTGTTGGTTTAAGAAAAAGCATGCCAAACAAAAGGCTTCCAGTAAGTGATTTTTCTGCTTAAAATGTAACCTAATTTGTACAGCCATCAAAGTCCAAATGTTTTTTTTAACTTTAACACGTGTGTGTACATATATTATTGGGCAATGCAAGAGAAATTTTGTGGCTTGTCAAAGAGTCAACGGTGCCTCTTGAAAAATTATTAAGGCGACATAAGAAAAAAGATTGGAAGACAAGTTAACTACTTAATAAGTAAATTCTTTTTAGGTCCATGTTAATCTTGTTCACTTTGCTCACAATTAGTGTCCCAGAAATAAGCAAGCAACTCTGAAAAGACATCGATCTCTATTGCTGTTTGGGTAGAAAAATAAGTTGTTCTTTACAAAGCCTGAATTGATTTTTCAAAATAATATATGAGGGGCATTTTATGGAAGCTACTACATAATTGCCTTGTTTTCAATTTAGGGAGGCATACAGAAGAATTCATTCCTAAAACTGAAGAAATATATCATAGCATTACTAGGGGTAGAAACTTTGTATAATGGACAGAATATTGACCTAGGAATGAAGACTTCTGAGCTCCAATTCTCACTGTTTACTACCAAAGGCACTTTCCCTTCAGCAACTATCAGTTCTATGGGTCTCACTTTGTTAAACTGTAAAATGAGGGTTTTAGACTTAACTTTTAAGAAACTGTTGTATGTATGCTAAAATTACTTTTACCTACTTTAATATCATTAAATGTGCTTCCTCAAATATGCTTCTATTATCTTTTTCAAGACCAGATTTTTTTCTTCAATGTCCCCAAATTAGCTTAGACTTTAAACTCACCTAAGAACAAAGGTAGGTAAGAAACTTGTTTTAGGTAAATGCAGATTATAATTCACAAACTGCATCAGGAATTATCAACTCTAATTTCACTAAATTCTCATCTTCCTTGCTCACGTAAAACTTAAGTGTTTCAAAAGCCATGCATTAACTCAGTGAAGTGATATATAATTGACAGATTCACCTGTCAGTTGTCACGTCAGTCGTCAGTTAATATGCAGTTTGATTGTAGATCCTAAGACTGTTAGAGCTGATAGGAATTGCATCTTTCTTTTTACTAATACATAAAAAGAATTAGAGGATGCAAATGATTTCTATTCTTGTACAGTTTTATTAAGGTAAATTTTACATGCAATAAACTGCTAATTTATATAGTATACTTTTATGCTTTGACATATGGATATACCTGTGATTGCCTTGGTAATTATTATATCCTTCACTCCAGAAAGCTCCTCTGTGCCAGTTTATAACCTCTCCCTACCCTCCTTCTTTATTCCCAGAGAACCACTGACCTGCACTCTGGTTCTGTATATTAGTTTGCATTTTTAAAATTTTATGCAAATATAAGATACAGTATGTATCTTTTTTTGTCAGGCTTTATTCACTTAGCATATTTACTTCGAGATTTATCACCGTTATCACTATTGGGAGACAATCCTCCAGGGGTCTCTCATGTTTTCTGCATGTCTTATGAGCCCAGTCACTGGATGCCTTTGCTCCAAATTGTCCTTGAAGGGATATTTGTATAGAGAAGAGACTTGGAAGATAGATGCCTTCCTCCAGAGCAAAGTGCAGGTTTGTATACTGTTCAGTTTGATAAAGATATTGTCTTCCTACAGAGCAAAGGGTATGCAGGCTTATTGCCTAATACAGGGTGGGCTAAAAGTAGGTTTATAGTTGTGAGTGTGGGAAACAGAGTTTATTATTATATTACTAGTTATTAATTATTATATTATTTTTCATATGGACAACTGTAAACCTACTTTTGCCTAATCCTGTATAAAATATTTGAGTTACTAAGCTTGAGGTCCTTTTCCTGTAACAAAGTGTATTGCATGTGTCCTCTTCATAATGCGTTGTTGGAAGTGTAGCTCGGTGAACCCATGCTACTCTGGCTACTTCTATTGTTGGGCATAAGAAAGTCCTTTGTCTTTGATCAAGGAGACTTGTGTCTTCTGCCAGCATCCATAAAATTGTGCCAGACTAGCCTGTTAGCTGGCAAATAGAGTAAAATCTCAGCTCCTTCACAGTTCTTGGCAGTTCATTTAAAATTTTTTTGACTATTAATTCATTTTATGGGTACACTTCAATTTGTACATTCATCAGTTAATGAATAATTGGGCTGTTTCTACTTTGGGGCAATTACAAGGGGGGAAAAGCTGTTATGAACATTCATGTACAAGTATTTGTATAGCCTATACTTTCATTTCTCTTTGGTAAATACTTATGAGTAGAATGACTGGGAATACAGTGCCTGGGTGAGACTGAGCTGCATGGTTTGGTGGCACTATGGGCTGTGTTTGAGGCTGTCCGGGGTCACTGTGCAGGCTCCCTGGTTATGTGGGGCCAGAGACTATGCTCAGCCGTTGGGCAGGGCTGCTGGCCTGGCTCCTTGGAGAAGCAGCACTGTAGGACTTACTCTGGCTGCCGCCTTCCTGGCCAGACTTCCCAGGTGGGCAAGCCTGGAGACTGAGAATTTGCTTCCCTGATGATGTGGGGCAATGGAACAGGCTGGAATGTCCCTTTGACTGAAGACCAAAATTGGGCAGAACTGCCAACCGAGCTCCCTGGTCATTTAGGAACACCAGCAGAACCGCTGCCTGGGAACTCTGCTGGGTCACTGTAAGTACAAATGTGTCTGCTCAGGTCAGAGTGCAGGTTGCTACAAGCCCCACACCCCTCCCTGTCTGCCTGATCCCCAGTGGTTGAGCACCGTAGATTCCCCTAATGAAGGGGGTGTGGCAACACTGAGACTTAAACGGGCCTCCCAGGATGTCCACCTTGGGTTCCCTTTTTCCCACTGGTCTGTAGGCCCAGGGGGATTCTGGAGGCAGTGCTGTGCTGGCCTGGGGCGGGGCACCATGTCAGAGGATAACGGCTCCTCTCACCCTTGTAACGCATTCTCTTGACCTTGTGTTAATGGTGGTTGCTTCAGGCACATCCCTAGGTTCTGGAAGGATCTTCTCAGTGATATCTTGTCTAGGAATAGATGCTAGTTGATCTTCTTGTGAGGAGTCCTGAAGAAGGAAGGTCCCCATCTCGATGGCTTCTGTCCTAGGAAGATGCCGATGCAGGCACAGCTGGGCCACTGGTGGCAAGCCCCCGAGGGCCCTGAAAGCTAGGCTGGTGATGACAGGATCCATGAAAGCAAGAAAGGAAACCAAACTATTGATGCACACAATAAGATGGGTCAATTTCTAAACCAGTATACCAAGTGAAAGAAGTCAAACACAAAAGACCGTACCTTGTATGATTCCATTTATATGAAAGTCTAGAACAGGCCAGAGCAGGTCAGTGTTTCCTGGGTCTTGCAATTGGGGAAGGAAATTCATTTCAAAAGATCCCAAGGAAAAATTTTCAAATAATGTAAATGTTTTATAATATATTGTGACCTTGTTTACAAAATTTCACACAATTACCCAAACTCAATAAACTGTATATTAACAAAGATGAATTTTATTTTAGGTAATATATATCTTAGTGAATCTGAGGAGAGAGACAGAGAGAGAAGAAGATCAGGAGGGTTAAGGTCTGAATGAGATTGGACCATGAGATGCATCCAATTCATAATAAATAAGTCTTTCTAAGGTACTGAAAATTCTGACACGCAAAAATGAATTTACAATAGGTTACAGGTCTAGCCAAAGCAGAAAAAAAAAGCACTTCTTCACCTATTTGATTTTCCTGAGGAAAATAGCCAAAAAAATTTTTTAAAGGCCTCTGCTAGCCAAATTTTATGTTAATTCCTATAATTGGTAGGACCCATTTGGCATTCAGAAAAGTTAGCATCTAGTAAATGTAGCTCTTAGTTTAATAGCCATTAAGTTGTAAAAATAAATAGAGGAATGGTGGTCTAATGAGCCAATAAATATCCTCTGCCAACTGTTGCTTGGCTTTTCTTATTTATTTGTAGAGATTATTTATTTACATTGATAATATTTATCAGTTTCTATAATTTGTAGTATTTATTTTCATACTTTTTTTGCTTTTTGATAAATGGAAGGTTGTTATGGTGGTTATATTTCTAAATGTTCTTTTTATTATTTGTGCTTATTATGCACAATATAAGTAATCTTTCACGATCCCATATTCATAATTATTATATTCTATTGTCAACTAAACCTTTATATTTTTGACATTTTAAAATTTATTTATTTATTTTTAATTGAGATATAATTGAGGTATAACATTATAATAGTTTTAGTTGTACAACATGATTCAATGTTTGTATGCATTGCAAAAAGATCACCACAATATGTCTAATTAACATTTGTCACCTTACGCAGTTACAGAAACAAATTGTATTTCTTGTGATGAGGGCTTTTAAGATCTACTCTCTTAGCAATTTTCAAATATGAAATTTCATATTATTAACTATAGTCACCATTCTGTACATTATATTCCATGACTTATTGATTTTATTACTGGAACTTTGTACCTTTTGACCCTTTACAACTATTTCTCCCACCATCGACCACCTGCCTCTGGCAACCTCTAATCTATTCTCTGTATCTATGAGCTTGATTTTCTTGTGTTTATTTTTATTTATTCTAAAAGCATCCACATGATACTTAAATTTTTAATTTTTTGAGGAACCTCTATAGAGTTTTCCATAATGGTATATCAGTTGCATTCCCACCAGCAGTGCATAAGTGTTATTTGTTATAATTTTATAATAACTATTTTAGCAGGTGTAAGGCTTAATTTACATTTCCCTGCTGATTAGTGATGTTGAGAATCATTTCATGTGTCTATTGGCCATCTGTCTGTCTTTGAAAAAAATGTCTATTTAGAGCTTCTGTCCATTTTTAAATCACATTGTTTTTTGTTTGTTTTTGCTTTTGAGTTATATGAGTACTTATTTTGGATATTGACTACATACATATCAGATATATGATTTGCAAATACTTTCTCCCATTCAGTAAGTTGCCTTTAAATTTTTTTTTTCTCTTGATTTTAGAGAGAGTGGGAGGGAGAGGGAGAGAGAGAGAGAGAGAGAGAGAGAGAAACATCGATGAGGGAGAATATTGATTGGTCACCTCCTGCATGCCCCCCACTGGGGATCTGGCCCACAACCTGGGCATGTGCCCTGACTGGGAATCGAACTGGTGACCTCTTGGTACATGGGTCAATGCTCAACCACTGAGTTACACTGGTTGTGCAGTAAGTTGCCCTTTTATTCTATTGAAATGACCTGCATGTCATTTGTATGTGATTTGTATGTGATTTGAGATAAGGACTTAAATTTTTGGAAAAGTAATTATCCCATCACTATTTATCAAAACTCCATTTTTTCATACTGGCCTCAAAGCCATTTCTGTCATAAGAATATTATTTGTTTCATGGTACTTTATGTTGTCTTCCAACAATTCTTCCTCATAAATAGTTATATTTAGCCATTTGTTATTTTATGTAAGCTTTAGAAGTTAACAATTTAGCTTGTCAAAATCCATAGCAAACAAGCAAACTCTTGTACATTTTAATGGTATTAAGTGTATAGATCAATTTGGGACAACTGACATCTTTAAAATATTGCATCATCTAGCCCTGGCCGGTTTGACTCAGTGGTTAGTGTCTGCCTGCAGTCCAGAGAGACCTGGGTTCAGTTCCCGCTAAGGGCGGGCACCTTGGTTGCAGTTTGTCCCCGGCCCTGGTTGGTCGTGTGGGTGGCAGCCACTTGATGTGTCCCTTTCACATCGATGTCTGTCTGTCTCTCTCTCTCTCTCTCTCTTCCCCTCTCGGGTGAGGATAAAAAAATATATATAGCATCATCTAAACCATGACCATGATAAATCTCTCCAACTCTTTATGTCTTTTCAGTGTAACTGAACAATAATTTTTATGGATATCTTAAAGACTTTTGTTAGATTTATTTCTGTTTTATATTTTGATACTTTTGTAGATATTATCTTAAAACTTATTTTGTAAAAAAAAATGTAGTTGCTTTTTAAATAATAATGTTATATTTAGCAATAATGTTAAATCCTCTTAGTAATTTTAATAATTAATCTGTAGTTTCTCTTGCATTTCTTAGATAGAAAATACTATCATCTGAGTGTGATGAGTGTTAGTTTTCTTTTTCTTTTCTTTTCTAACTTATACTGTTTGTTATTCAAACATTTGAATAATTTTTGTGTTTTAACTAAGCTGTCTGATTTTCATTTCCCTTGTTCATTATAAAAATTAATGCCTGTTTCTTTTCTGGTTCATAAGTTCTTTTGGAGGTCCTATATTTTGGAATTTTTTTCTCCTGAAGCTCCTTTGAAACCTAGCTTGAAGACAAGCGTCTCCAGACAGGATCTGAATGTCCTTCTTAGGGCACTATAAACTGGAAATACTTTAAGCTAAAAGTCTCAGTTGAAGATTTTTTTTAGACCATTCAGATAAATTTATTCCATTTGATGACTGGCTTGTGGTTATGAATTACCAGGAGAGTTTTATTTTGTTTTAAATCTGCATTTAGCATTCAGATTCTTTAAGAAGAGGTTTATTTCTAGTTCCTTTTTACATAAGGCTATAACCTTTTAGTGTCCAGCTTTAGGAGTGAGTTGTCTGCTACCAGATTTTCCACTGTGGAAAGGTAGTTTCTGGGTTTTCTTTCTTTTCCCACTATCTTGGCAACAAGAAGCAGGATCACTTAGAAAATGCCTTTAGGATGAGTTAGCTCTTTAATATCTTAGCAGCTCAACACTGCCTTTTAAAAGACTTCTAAAATATTTTATTAAACCTTTTTTTTTTTAAAATCTGGAGGTCATTCAATGTATCTACTCTCCCAAGCAGCAGAAAATTAAAGTGCTTAGTTTTTACATGACAATCTAAATTCTGTACTTCAGAAGTCCAGAAAAAATTATTTACAAATGTTTAAATATTACTTAGAAGATTAAGATAACTTTGAATTAAATATATACTCACTTCTAAACCTATTAGCTAAGAAGATAATTACAACCAATCCTAAAATAAATATATTCTATTCACTTTATATAAAATTGTCACTTTTTTATACATGGCAACACAAATGTTGAATACAAAAAAGTGCCAGAAGTTGTTAAGAAATACAGATGAAAAAATGAGTATATTTGACATTAAAAACATTTTTTATCATGATCTAATTCAATGAGTATGACTTTAATTGTGTGCTACTTTTTTTTTTTTCTGTAGAAAAATCATTCAGTTTCTAAAGTGGTATTAGAAAGAAAAAAATTATAAAATATCTCTTAGAACATCTTCATCCCTTCCATTTACTTTTTATATTTTCCATCATTCCTTTATATTTTTAAATGATCATAATAATTAATGTTTAATCTCAGTTTAAATTCTGAACCCTAGTCTCATAAAACTTAAAAGGAAGTTTTTCTCCCCAGCATCTGCCTGGTACTTTTAACCAACTTACCATTGATGAAGCTAAAAAACTGTCTGTGGATTGTCTATTACGTAGATAATACTTCAACCCTAAAAATGAAGAGATTAACTGAGACTTTCTAGTTAATATTTCTTTCTAGATGTACTTCAGATGTGTGGATTTCACAGAAATACATCGTAATTGCATCTCAACAGGAAATGCAGAAAGGTTTTAGTTTATCAAACTACCACATTATGCTCTAGAATGATATGGATATTCCCATCAGGGAGCGGGTGGGAACATGCCATTTTTAGTATTGATTTTATTTTAAAACCTATACCAGAGATCCATTTCAATATCAGTGCTTCTTTATAGATTTACCATTCAAGTTTATGACAGTCTATATAAATAATGTCAAATATATAAAGATGTTGATGGACAGTATTGCTTAAATTTGAATATGATCTATGAATTTGAGTTCCTTGCAAGAGAACAAAGACCAAAAATTAGACCAAAGACCAAAACTCAGGTTAGAGTTTAGTTACAAAATGTTCATCTTGCATGTCTTCAGGAGAGAGGAAATATAACTTGAGGAAACTGAAACACCTCATATATAAGCTGCTTGATAGATTTTGCTTATCTTAAGGAGGGTGACAGTAGCAACTTCATTTTTTAAACAAACAGTTTTGGGAAGTCTAAAAGCTTTTGAAGAAATTATTTAAAACAAAGAAGCATACCCAGTGCTCCATATGTCAACAGATTCTTGGAGAGACGAGGTAAAAATCTTTCTGTGAATATATGTTCCAATAAAATCTCAGGTCAAAACACCCAAGTAAAAATAACAATAATTCTACCAAAAACTTTTTTGCATAAAAGCCTATTGTAATATATAAAAGTTAACAGCATCATACTTCACAGGGAACTTTTGTTGTTATTGTTGTTAACTGGATTTGATTGAAATTCATGGGGGCACAGATTACTAAAAATTAAATTGAATGCATATGCTTTTCCAGAAGCAAACTCATCTGTGAAGCAGATGGGAAATATAGTCAAATGTTACCTCTAAATGTGCTATAAGGGAGTATGGCAGAAATTATGACCCTGCTCAAGCTGAAGCCCATTATCTTATATCATGACAGTAGCAAATATATTAAACAATCAATTCATTATTACTATTGAATTTTAAACCAAAGTAAAGCTCCAGTGTTGCATAGTAAAACCATGCGGAAGAATTCACCATGCTGGCTCTGGAAATGCTTTTCTGATTAAATACCTTGAATTGCATACCAATCATAATGCAAACTGCGCTTAAAAGGTTAGCAACCTTTATGGCTCCTCTGAGGATAACAGTGAAGTATCACCAGTTTTCCATCCAAAAGGGAAAATAAATTGAATCATGAACCAAATTTCTTTCTAGGTTTTAGCAAAAGGGGTATGAATTTAATATATCACGAAAGCAGATAATATTTTCGCTTTCACTCTGAAGTGGGAAATGTTCTCCTCTGTGTATTTCACATTCTAAAACTGTATGACCCCCTAGAGGTAAAAAGTAAGTAATCATGGAGCTCTCTGTCTGGTTACCTTCAAGTAGGTTTTTTGTTTGTTTCCAATTTAATTTAATTTTTTCCATCACCATTTATCCCCTCTATGCCCTCTTCCACCTCCACCCATCCCCCTCCACTCCTACAATCACCACACTGTTGTCCATGACCATTAGTTCTCTTTCCTTTCCTTTTTTTTTTGGCTCAGTCCCTCCACCCCACCAACTACCTGCCCCTGAGCTGTCTGCCTGGTTTGAGTTATAAGTTAGGATTCCTAGATTGAAGTCTCAGTTCCACCCCAATCAAGCAGTATGTCCTAAACAAGCCTTCTCTCCAGGGAGCTGTTTTTTCAACTGTAAAATGAGAGGGTTATACTGAAAATTTCTAAAAACAAAACAGGGTATGGGTCTTTATTCTTTATGACCTTTTGGTAGGAGGGTTTGGGATAAAAAGGACCAGGTTATAAACTTCTCTTATCATCTATTGTTGTGTAACAAAATACTTTGAAATTTTGTGACTTAAGACAACAATTTAATTGCTCACAATTCTATAAGTTGGCCAGAGCTCAATAGGGATAGCTCATCTCTCTTCACATGGCATCAGTTGGGCTGACTTGATTGATGCGAGGCTCAACTCCTAGCTGGCCTCACTTGCAAGATGTCCAAGTTGATACTATTGGCTGGAAGTTCAACTAAAACTGTTAAACAAGGCCTAACTCTCCTCCGTGAGATCTCTCCATATGGCTACGCTGGGATTTTTCACGACACTGTGGTCTCAGAGTAGTAGAATTTCATGCACGATGGCACACTATCCCCAAAGTGCAAAAGCAGATGTCACCACTGCTTCTTAAAACTTACTCCCACATCTCCCAGAACTAGCAAAGTGTCCTGTCACTTCTGCCACATGTATTACTTAGGTAACAGGTTCAAATTTAAAAAGACAAGACTATTCAAGAATATACAGCGAAGCATCATTGCAGATTACCATGTACCTCAGCACTTAGACACAGATGACACTTACTGAATAGGTCTTGCATGAATAAATTACAGATCATCTAAATCATCTGATTTCAATGTTTTATTAACTTAATTGTTGTTTCTTGATGGTTAGCTACACATTTTCCTTATTTGTTTTAAGCCTATTTTTCCAAGTTGAAATCACTATAGCTTATAACTAATCAGTGGTCAACATCATCTTCACAAACATGTTTTTACTTACAAACAAGTGTTAAATTAGGGAGTCATTTTCTTTCTATCTGAAAAACAAACTCATTTTTGCTGCAATATGGAAAATAGAAAAGACAGCTAGATACTTAGCAAAAGAGTTATGACTTGTCTTTAGAAAGTAAAAGTTTATTTGAATCAAACACAAGATACTCAGAGTGCTTTCAGGCAGCTGCATAAGGAAGAGTCAGCACAGGAACAATTTCATCCCCTGGTACCATTAGCAGGCTTTGAGTTGTAAGTTAGGATTCCTAGATTCAAATCTCAGTTCTAAACAGTTCTCTCCAGAGGTCTGTTTTGTCAACTGTAAAATAAGAGGGTTGTACTAAAACTTTCTAAAAACAAAACAAAACTTCAGCTACTACACTTCAAGATTGGATTTATAAAACAAAAACTTTTGTTATTAAAGAAAGTCTTGATTTCTTTCTATTTGCATAGACTTTTATGTTCATGGTATGAGAAGAAACCACACCCAACAAAGGAAAACATGTGCATCTTTGAAAAATATTTTACCTCAAATTTGGAATCATTCTGGTGAAGTTTTGTGTTCTTCTAGGTTTAAGATTTATTTCTCCAGGAAGAAAAAAAGAGAAGGATATGTGTATTTTACAAATATGCTTCCTTATAGATTGACTCTATGTTGTTGTTTTTATTGAAATTGTTTACATAGAAAAGTTTTAAATAAGTGAATAAACCAGGCCGGTTTGGCTCAGTGGTTGAGCATCAACCCATGCACCAAGAGTTTGCCACTTTGATTCCTGGTCAAGGCACACGCCCAGGTTGTAGGCCCAAACCCCAGTGGGGGCATGCAGGAGGTGGCCAATGTTCTCTCTCATTGATGTTTCTATATCTCTCCCTCTCTCTTCAAAAAAAACTCAATAAAGACAAAAATTTTTTTAGACAAAATAAAAACATAAATAAGTAAATGGAATTTTTAAATTGAAAACAAATTTATAGAATTGTAAACATATATTATGGTTTTACAATATTAGAACATCCTCTGATTCTTTTATTTCTATGTTTATCTCACCTGGTAAAAGATCCCTAATCTTTATGTTTTACCAATAATGTATATTAGATAAAACATAAATTAAAGTAGTAGGTAAGTGATACCCTGGAGATGGCTTGCATAAGCTTGTGGAAACTGATTGTATGCATTTTCTTCCAAGTTTCATTCAATGAAGTCATGTTGGTAGGTGAAATTAGCCATCATGGGAATATTTACACCATGGAAACTGGCAGATACTGTAACACAAGGCCCCTTTCTTTTTTTTCTTCCATGTTTTTTCTCCCTCTTTTCTTTTTTTCTCTCTTTCCTCCCTTCTTTCTCCCTCCCTCTCTCCTTCCCTCCCTTGATTTCTTTCTTTATTTATGAAATCTAGTTATTACACATTTATGTTCACATGACTGAGCATAAGACAGAGAGTTAGATTAACAGGGTCAAACAATGATGGATAGTCAGAGTCAGCATTTAAACTGAGATCTGAATGATAACTTAGCCATGTAGTCCAGTAGGAAGTATTTCTGACAGAGCATTAGGATGCAGAAAAGTCATGAGCCAGGAACAAGCCTGACATGTTTGAAGAACAGTAAAGAGGACAATAGGGATAAAACATACTTAGCGAGTGGACATTTCTACTGGAAAGATTGGCAGTGCTGGCAAAGTCAAATCATATAAAGATTTAGAAGGCATGATAAGGATTTTGAACTTTAAGAATAAATCCAAAGGGAAGACATTAAAAAACTTTAAGCTGAAGCATGACATGATCATATTTATTTACAGAGAATGATCTGGATTATCTGTGTCAAATGTATTGGAATGAGGGTACAGAGAACAAAGTAGAAGAAGGCACAGAAGTTATGAAAATATTATAATGACTCAAATGAGAAATAGGATATCTTAGACTGGGTTTATGGTATAGATGTGGCACAATCTAGAAAGGTTTGGTTATTATTTGGAGGTTGTTTCAATAGAATTTTATGATGAATTTGATGTGCAGAATAAAGAAAAACTGCAGGCATATTTTGAAGCTTTTTGTTGAATTATGATGTTATTTACTATAATTGCAAACACTAGAGGAGGAATAAGTTCGAGATGTATACAAGTGATTTCTTTTTAAATGTTCTATATTTGAGCCCTGGCCAGTTTGGCTCAGCGGTTAGAGCGTCGGCTTGAGGTCCTGAGAGACCCGGGTTCGGTTCCCGCTAAGGGCATGTACCTCGGTTGCAGTTTGTCCCCGGCCCTGGTTGGTTGTGCGGGTGGCAGCCACTCGATGTGTCCCTTTCACATCGATGTTTCTCTCTCTCTCTCTCTGTTCCTCTCCCCCACCCCCCTCTACCTGAACA
Organism: Molossus molossus; assembly: GCF_014108415.1. Taxonomy (NCBI): domain Eukaryota; kingdom Metazoa; phylum Chordata; class Mammalia; order Chiroptera; family Molossidae; genus Molossus; species Molossus molossus. Next base: position 45,846,846 of record NW_023425401.1, read on the forward strand.
AAAAATGGAAAAATGTCCTCGGGTGAGGATAAAAAAATAAAAAAATAAATAAATGTTCTATATTTGAGATGCTGATTATATATATAAGGAGGGATGTAAAGTAGGTATTTAAATAAGAACTGTGGCTCAAGGGAGAGTTCAGGGTTCAGGAATACTGATATAATTTTGAGAATTATCTGTGCATATTCAATATTTAAAGCCCTCCCCACAGGAAACTGGAAATACCTAGTGTTGAGGAAAGAGAGAGAAGAGGATTTAGAACAGATTCTGAGAGTACTCCACGTTAAAAGTGAGCATGGTAGAGGAGTTCCAAAGTGAAGTGTGATGGTGGAACCAGAGAGATCAAAGAAAAACTCAGTGGTTTTGTTTGTTTTGTTTTCTTGCCACTGAAAACAAGAAAGAGATTAAACAAGAAAGATGTATTCAATAGCACTTAATCCTGCCAAGAGTTAATGACTATGAAACCTGAGAACTGGACTGGTGGGTCTCCGGACAAATGGAGGAGCTAGTTGGAAAATGAGTTACCAAGGTGGAGATAGGTTGAGTATTCACAGCATTCTCTTTATACATATATATTTTTTTTTATTAAGGGGAGCAGAGAAATGGGAGATGTGGGCTCAAGGGAGGAATTACCTTTAAAATTAGAACACTCCCGGATCATATTTGTATATTAAAAGAAATGAGGAAAATGATAAAGATGATAAAGGGGATATGTAAATGAAAGAGCAAAGTCTTAGAAAAGAAAAAACTAGGATAGAGAACAAGAAGAGGTTTTAGCCTTTGATGGGTAAGGATATTCTTCTATTGTTACAGGAGAGAAGACACAGAATTATATACCGGGTAGGGCAAAAGTAGATTTGCAGTTGTGAATACACAAAATATAGTTTATTCTTATATCATTATTTATTAATTATTGTATTATTTTCCATATGAACAACTGTAAACCTACTTTTGCCCCACCCTGTACATACATACACACACAAACACATGAGGTTGAAAATCCAACAGAGATTTATAATGAGATTGCTGGATATTGAGTACCTTTCTGAGACTGGAGGCCATGCATGTAGAGATCCAGTCATGTAGGCTAGGTGACTTACTTTAATAAAAATCAGCAGCTCTTAAGGTGGAGAATTCACCTTCATGGAGAGTCATCCCACTCAGGCTAGACTGTATAGAGGTATGACAGTGTCAGTCTGAGCTCAGCTATTTATATTGTTGTTGTTTATACTCAATCGGTAGAGGGTATTTCTAGGTTTATTTCAAGGGATATACATTATACAATAACAGTTGGTTAATTTAAGAAACTGACTTAAACTTGAATTACAGCTAAAATAAAGACAAATCATTGGGACCTGTATAACCAGGGATGGAAAGAGGACACAACATCGAGCCTGATAGGAACTGCGGAGGTGCAAGAGGGCAGGTTGGGGGCCCACAGATAGCAACTGACTTAAACTAGCTGGAAACATTAAGCAAGGAAAAGTCAGGAAAATTAATCCATGAGGTCAAATCCCAGAAGAGTAGCTGTGATAGATCAACAATTAGAAGAATAACATAGGCAAGCTGAAATAAAAACAACTGTCTTAAATATCCTTGTGAAGACTGAGCAATAGGTAAGCTTGCCTGCAGAACATTTCAGCCATGTAATTTCTGAATCCCATACTGTGCTTGTGTGTCCCTCTAGTGTGCAGCTGGGAATTTGTGTCTAAAGGGGTGTCCTTAGTCCATGAAGGCCTAAACAGAACAAAAAGGCAGAGAAAGAGAAGATTTGCTCTCTCTGAGCTGGGAGATCCGCCTTCTCCTGCCCTTGGTTCTAGGGCCTTTGGACTCAGACTGAACTACACTGCAGGCTTCCTGCATCTCTAGCTGCAGATGGCAGATGGTGGGACATCTGGACCTCCATAACAATGGCCAGCCATGAGGAGGGTGAGGAGAGTGAAGCGCAAAAATCTGTCATCAAGATAACAATATGTGGAGAAATGAAAATGGTGGAGTGAGTATAAACTAGATGGACCAGGACCAAATTGGAATTACAACTAAAATAAAGACAAATCATTGGGATCCGTATAACCAGGGATGGAGAGAGGACACAACATCAATCTTGGTAGGAACTGTGGAGGTGTGAGAGGGCAGGTTGGGAGCCCATGAACAGCAACTGAGGGCTATTTTATCAGTGAACAGTTTCCTTAGGGATAAAACCCCAAGCTGGCTCCAAAGCCCAGAGTCCTGGGACAGAGCACTAAATTAGCTACAGCCACTCACCTTGGGCTTCAGCAGAGGGAGGGTGGACTGGACTGGAACTGTGTGAAGAGACTCGGAGTTTGGAGAACTGGAAGGGCACCAGGAGTTTTACACTGAATCACTCTCTCATAGGACAGTAGCTATATTACTCAAAGAGCCTCTTCACAGAGCCCTGGGGGAGAAGCAACAGCCCCTCCCTAAGGAAATTAACACCACCAGGCAAGGCCAGAGAAATGTAAATTGAGGCTCATTAACAGCCAGCAAACATCTGCCCCACCCTCTGGAAATCCTCTTACCCTGAACACCTGAGGGATTTTTTCATTCAGCTGAGGGCTATAACCCAAGACTCATAGTATAACTGAGACTAATAGCCACCAGACAAAAACTAGAGGAAAACTGAACCTTTGATTAGTCTGCACATCTACCCAGAAAAGTAAAACTTGACAGTGATGTTTAACGTCGATCCTCCTACACTCATCCAAACCCAGTAGAGGAAGCCACAACCAGGGAAACATTAACACCCACAGGGAAAATTTGGCAGGCTACAAAACCCACTGAAATAGCCAAAATGGTGAAACAAAGAAAAAAATTTTAAATGAAAGAACAAGAGAATTCTACAGAAGAAGAGATAAATGAAATGCAGTTAAGCAAGTTATCAGAGGTAGAGTTCAGAGCAATGATAATGAGAAAGCTCAACAGCATAATAAAGAGCTTAACAGCATGAGTAAAATAAAGAAACACTGAAAATCAACCAATTGGTAATGAAAAACCACCAAGCAGAAATGAAGAATGATATAGCATAAATAAAGAACACATTGTAAGGAATGACAAGCAGAGTAGAGGTAGCTGAGGATCACATAAGTGCATTATAAGACAGGGTAGAAAAAAATCACCCAATCAGAGAAACAAATAGAAAAAATAATAAAAAACAGGAAGACAGCTGGAAACTGGAAACATAACAACATTCGCATCATACGAATTCCAGAAGAAGAAAATGAGCAAGAGTTAAAGAATATATTTGAAGAAATAGTGACAAAAACTTCCTTAACTTGGTGAAGGAAAAAGGTATACAAGTTCAGGAAGCACAGAGAGCCCCAAGTAAGAAGAACCCAAACAGGCCCATACCAAGACACATCATAATTAAAATGTCAAAAATTAAAGACAAAGAGAAAATCCTAAGGCAGCAAGAGATAAGCAACAGATTACCTACAAAGAAACCACCATGAGGCTATCATCTGACTTCTCAACAGAAACACTATGGGCCAGAAGGGAATGGCATGAGGGAATCAAGGTCATGAAAAACAAGGATCTGAATCAAAGACTACTCTATCCAGCAAGGCTATCATTAAAAATAGAAGATGAAATAAAGAGCTCCCCAGGGGAAAAAAAAAAAAGGCTAAGGGAATATATTAGCACCAAACCAGCACTGCAAGAATTGTTAAAAGAATTGCTGTAATTAGCAGAAGAAATAGAAAGAAAAGTATAATCACCATAAACAAAAACGGCAACAAAAAATACATATAATAACCTCAATGGTAAATGGATTAAATGCTCCAATCAAAAGACACAGAGTAGCTGAACGGTTAAGAAAGCATGACTCATATATATGTTCTTTACAAGATACCCACCTCACAACAAAAGACTCACATAGGTTGAAAATGAAGGGATGGAAACAATCTTCCAAGCAAACAGAAAGGAAAAAAATAGCTGTGGTAGCAATAGTCATATTAAAAAAAATTGACTTTAAAATGAAGGCCATAATTAGAGACAAAGAATGCCACTACATAATATTGACAGGATAGAAGCAACAGGTAGATATGCCCTTGGTAAACATATATAAAATGAATACAGGAGTACAAAATACATTTAAAAACTTCTGGAGGACTTCAAAGGAGATATCAACAGCAATACAATCACAGGAGAAGACTTCAACACCCTGCTTACATCACCGGATAAAATGAAAAACTAGCAAAGAAACAGTCTCTAAATGATGCACTAGAGCAAATGGATTTAATAGATATCAATAGAGAATTATACCCCCAAAACTGCAGAATTCACATTCTTCTCAAGTGCACATGGTACATTCTCAAAGATAGACTACATGTTAGGACACGAACTAAGTCTCTACAAGTTCAAGAAGATTAAAATCATATCAAGCATCTCCTCAGATCACAATGAAATGAAACTAGAAATCAATTACAATAAAAACATTCAAACACATGAAGGCTAAACAGCATGTTATTAAACAATGAATATGGGTTACCAAGGAGATTGAGGAAGACATTTAAAACTTCCTGGAAACTAGTGAAAATGAACACACAACACAAAATTTATGGGACGCAGCGAAAATAGTCCTGAGAGGGAAGTTCATAGCACTACAGGCCTACCTTAAGAAACAAGAAAAATTTCCAATTAACTATCTAACCTCCCAACTTAAAGAACTAGAAAGGAAACAAAAAGAAAAACTCCGAAGTACAAGGAAAGAAAGAGTAAAGGTCAGAGCAGAAATAAATGACATAGAGACTAAAGAAACAATTGAAAAGATCAATGAAACAAAGAGCTGGTTCTTCGAAAAGATAAACAAGATTAATGGACCCTCTCTAAGAAACAACAAGAGAGGACCCAAATAAACAAAATCAGCAATGAAAAAGAAGAAATAAAAACTGACACCACAAAAATACAAAAGATCCTTACAAAATACTATGAACAATTATATGCCAACAAATTGGACAATCAAGGTGAAATGGACAAATTTCTAGCATCACACAGTCTCCCAAAACAGAACTGGGAGGAGATAGAAAACTTGAACATACTAATAACAACTAAGGAAATTGAAGATGTAATCAAGACACTCCCAGCAAACAAAAGCCCAAGCCTCTACGGCTTCATGGAGGAGTTTTACCAAACATTCAAAGAGCGAACATTTTCCTCAAATTATTCCCAAAAATCCCAGAAGAAGGGAGACTTCCAAACTTGTTTTGTGAGGCCAGCATCATTCTAATTCCAAAACCAGATAAAAACATCACAAAGAAAGAAAACTACAGGCCAAGATCCCTGAGGAACATAGATGCCAAAATCCTTAACAAAATATTAGCAAATTGAATCCAGCAATACATTCAAAAAAGTATTCACCATGACTAAATGGGATTTCTCCCCAGGATGCAAGTCTGGTACAATATTCACAAATCAACAAATGTGATACACTACATAAACAAAATGAAAGATATAAATCATATGATCATATCAATCGATGCTGAAAAAGCATTTGACAAAATCCAGCACCCATTTCTGATAAAAACGCTCAGCAATGTGGGAACAGAGGGATCATATCTCGACGTAATACAAGCCATATATGAAAAATCTACAGCCAACATCATACTCAATGGGCAAAAAGTAAGAGCATTTCTATTAAGAACAGGAACAAGACATGGAAGACTACTCTCGTCACTATTTTTTAACATAGTACTGGAAATCTTAGCCACAACAATTATACATGAAAAAAAAAGAAAAAGAGATCCAAATTGGAAAGAGGAAGTGAAACTGTCATTATTTACAGATGATATGATATTGTGCATAGAAAACCCTAAAGACTCCATCAAAAATCTCCCAGATTTAATAAATTAATTTGGCAAAGTAGCAGTACACAAAGTTAACACCAAGAAATTGATGGCATTCTTATGCACCAATAATGAACTCACAGAAAAAGAAACTGAAAAAAAATCCCATTTACCATTGCAGCAAAAAACCTAAGATACCTAGAAATAAATTTAACCAAAGAAATAAAGTACCTGTTTACAATAAACTATAGGACATTGAAAAAAGAAATAGAGAAAGATATATAAAAGTGGAAGCATATACCTTGTTCATGGATTGGAAAAATTAACATCATTAAAATGTCCATACTAACCAAAACAATCTATAGATTCAATGCAATCCCCATTAAAATACCAACAACATATTTTACAGAACTAGAACAAACCTCCAATAGTTTATATGGAACAAAAAAAGAAGCTGAATAGCCACAACAATCTTGAAAAAGAACAAAGTAGGAGGGATCACAATATCAGAAATCAGGTTATACTGCAAAGCCATTGTATTCAAAACAGCCTGATACTGGCAGAAGAACAGGCACATAGTTCAATGAAACAGAACAAAGAACTCAAAAATTGACCCAAGATATTATATTCAATTAATATTTGACAAAGGTGGTGAGAGCATACAATGGAGTAAAGACAGCCTCTTTAATAAATAGTATTGGGAAATTTGGACAGCTACATGCAAAAAAATAAAACTAGACCACCAACTTACACCATATGCAAGAATAAACTCAAAATGGATAAAAGACTTAAACATGACTCGTGAATCCACAAAAATCATAGAAGAAAATGTAAGCAGCAAAGTTTCAGACATCACATGCTGCAGAATTTTTACTGATACAATGTCTAAGGGAAGAGAAACAAAGGAAAAAATTAATTCATGAAGCTATATCAAACTAAAAAGCTTCTGCACAGAAAAAGAAACAATCATCAAAATGGAAAGGGAACCCACTAGAAGGGAGAGCATAATTGCCAATGAAATATCAGATAAGGGGTTAATTTCCAAAATATATAGAGTACTCATACAATTCAACAAAAAAAACACACAAAAAAAATCAATTATAAAATGGGCAGAGTACCTAAACAGACACTCTCCAAACAGGACATACAAATGGCCAAGACAAATGAAAAAACTGCTCAACATCACTAATCATCAGAGAGATGCAAATTAAAACAACAACAAGGCATCACCTCGCACCTGTCAGAATGGATGCCATCAACAAATCATCAAACAAGTGCTGGCGAGGATGTGAAGAAAATGGGACTCTGGTACACTGCTGGTGGGAATGCAGACTGGTGCAGCCACTATGGAAAACAATATGGTGTTTTCTCAAAAAATTAAAAATGGAACCACCATTTGACCCAGTGATCCCACTTCTAGGAATATATCCTAAGAAGCCTGAAACACCAATCAGAAAGAATATATGTACCCCCATGTTCATAGCAGCACTATTTACAATAGCTAAGATCTGGAAACAGCCCAAGTGCCCATCAATAGATGAGTGGATAAAAAAGCAGTGGTACATATATACAATGGAATACTATACAGCTGTAAGAAAGAAAGATCTCTTATCCTTTGAGTCGACTTGGAGGGACTTGGAGAGTGTTATGCTAAATGAAATAAGCCAATCAGAGAAAGACAAATACTACATGATCTCACTTATTTGTGGAATATAATGAACAAAATAAGCTTATGAACAAAATAGACCCAGAGACATAGAAGGGAATAGGGTACAGACTGACAAACCTCAGAGAGGTGGGTGGGGGGTGAGTGAAGAGATAAACCAAAGAACTTATATGCATTCAAGCATAACCAAGGGACATAGACAACAATGCTATGAGGGGGTTGTGGGATCAGGAGGAGGGTGTCTAGGAGAGAAAAAGGAGAAATATCTGTAACAAAAATAAATTAATTAATAAAGGGGTGTCCTATTCTTCCAACTTTGTGAGACCTAAAAATTATGTTTGTTAATTCCACAGAAAGTAGGATATTCTTTTATGCCTGTGATACTTTGGATTACATATACATAGGCTAAAATATTTTTTCAGCATCACTATTATTGTTATATCATAAATTAAAAAATACCAACTTTTCCTTAAATTTTGTGACATTATTCATTTAATAACAAAACATTCTGCCCTGGTCGGTTTGACTCAGCAATTAGAGCATCGGCCCGCCAACCAGAGAGACCCAGCTTCGGTTTCCGCTAAGGGTACATACCTTGGTTGCAGTTTGTCCCTGGCACTGATTGGGGTTGTGTGGGTGGCAACCACTCGATGTGTCTCTCTCACATAAATGTTTCTCTCTCTCTCTTTCTCCCTCTCTCCCTCCCTCTCTCCCTCCCGCTCTATCTGAAGATAAATTTAAAAAGTCCTCGGGTGAGAGTAAAAAAACAACAAAAACAAACAAACAAAAAAACATTCTAATAATATACTATTTTGTTATACTTGTATACTCTTTTATTATATATACTAACTAATAAATATTTTCCTATTTTCATCAAAGGCTTAAAGATGTATAATCTACCTGGAATATATTGTGTAGTATGAAGTAGGAATATTCATTTACATATAATTAATTCCCCAAATTTTTATTTTAATGCTTACATTAAATAGTATTTATTTCTGGATATACTGTTTCATTTTATTTTTTAATTCTTCTATGAGCTCTAAAATATTCAAATTGTTGTTTTATGGGATGTGCGGTTTGCTTTATTTTCCCTGTCAGGTCAAGTTATCACAGCTCTGTATTTTGAAGGGCTCATTTTTTTTTTTTTTTTTTTTTTTTTTTTTCTTTATTAATTTTAGAGAGAGAAAAAGAGGAAGGGAGAGGGAGAGAGAGATGGAAACATCAATTAGAGAGAATATCAATTGGCCGCCTCCTGCATACCCTCCACTTGGGATTTAGCCCACAACCTGGGCATGTGCCCTGGCTGGGAATCGAACCAGCGACCTCTTGCCACCTCTTGGTGCATGGGTCGACGCTCAACTACTGAGCCACACTGGCTGGGCATAAAGTGCTCATTTTTTATTTCATATAAACTATAAATCATCTAGTCTAATTGTTTAATAGTTACAGTGATAGGAATTACATAAAATGTATAGATTAATCTATCTTGATTTTGAAAACATGGCATATGTCTGCATTTAATCAGGTTTTTTATTCTTCAGTAAATTGTGGTGCTTGTAGTATAGTCCCAGCAGTCTTTGAGCATTTTCTTGTTTTCTAGAACAAGATATTACAACTCACTCTCCTGTTTCCCTTCCAAAGATTTACAGTCAGACATTTCACTAAAGACCCTGGCTCATTTCAGTAGGCAATGGCATTTATAAACCACTATCTGAGCACTGTGGCTCTCCTTGTAGATGGGAGGAAAGCTACATAACAGAAGCATAGATAACTCAGGCCACATAGTTCTTGGTTAAGCCCACTTCTTTTTAAGACTAAATTTGTACATATTAATTTAATCATTTTACAACTTTATTTTTTTCCTATCATTTCAAGGATTTTAAAAATGTTGTTCTATTTTGCTTTTTTCCCCCAGTCTTGTTATGACTTTTAACCAAAAGTTTTCCCCAAATCTCCAGAAGATTCCATTTTTGTCTGAGTTCTGGCATAGTTACATGTTAATGTATTGATGCTAGTTAATATTTTTTGAATGCTAATAATTTGAAAGTGGAATATTTCAAATATTTTAGGCAAACATGCCATTTCCTTTTAGACCCAAAAGCTCTTTTATACCTTTATCAATAGAGCACCCATTTATCCTCTACTTTTGATGTACTTACATGTTACATGTATCGGAGTTCCTTTTGATGTTCTTAAATTCTTGCTTTGTCTAATTTCTTAATGTAACTGGCTTACCACATTTTCAAGATTTTCTGTACTTTCACTTTTCATATCTTTCCATATTATACTATGATTGCCTTTACTTTGATGTATATTTTCCCCTGAATATTTTAATATTAACACAATTTTAAAGTATCGTTAGTAGTTCAAGGATGTAAGAACATTCTTTCTTTGAACTAAATATTTGAAAAGAGCTGCAAAAGCATTAACTGGAGCCACATTTTAGGATTGCAACTAGTTTAGAATACCCACTCATACCAAAGACAGTAAGGAAGATTTTCATAGTAATCCATTTTTAAGACTAAGCCAATAAAGCTTAAGAAAAGAATGAAGAAGGAAGGAAAGAAAGGAAATCTTGAGCAAGCATAATTGTTTCCAATGTTTTAATTATACCATACACTAGGAACTGAAGATGCTTTTGTGTCTCTACCTCCCAAAAACATAAGCCAGGGCAAAAACACTGATGTAAGAAAGAAAAATACAAAGAATGTGCTTTATTTGTAAAGGAAAACTAATTTGACTTATATAATGAATAAATACCAGCAGTTTAGTAGGTTTTCAAAGTGTTTTTAAATTTAAAAATTTTAAAACTGACTTCTTAATTTTTATATTTTTTACATCCTCAAATACGTAGGGTAGGAAAAAATATAGCATGTCTTTAGGTAGTGTTTGGCTAATAAATTTCTAATTTTAATAATGTTGCTTCTATCAACATAGTTCATTGCTCTAAATATTTCTAGAAATAAAATATCAAGACAAAACAATAGTCATAAGTATAAACTTGTGAGGCAGAAATCTTAAAATATTTTAAAGCAATCTTCCTTTTTGCATTTCTGAGACCATTCTCCTAGGTGGTTCAGTAGCTCCAGAATAGAGTGAAGTGAGAAATTATTTCTTTAAGTAAGAAATATAAGGAAAAATATTGAGATGCGATTCAATTTCTGACATGAAAAATTGAATAATGCAACATGAAGAAAAATATAATTCAAGCTATTTTCTTGGAGATTGAACTATCACAATCTTGATGGACACTTTTAAATATCAAAAAGAGATAAGTAATGTGACAGCTGGAATTTAAATAAAAGGATAGAGAATTAAAGAAAATCAATATTAAAATTATAATCCATGAAAACTTTTATTTAAAAAATTACTTGAAACAAAATATTGAGACACCATATATCTTGGAAGAAAGACCCTTCAAGAAAATAAAATAAATTCTTTGGGCACCCAAACTAAAAGACCAAGTCACAGGATAATAAGAAAATCTATCTTTCAGATACACATTATGCCAAAGTTAAAGGAAAAACATATTTAAACAATTCACCAAAACAAAAGCTGTTAGCCAATAATCTTATATCCAGCCAAAAAATATACTTAGCCTTAAGAATAATGCCCTGGCTGGTTTGGCTCAGTGGTTGGAGCATAGGCCTGCAGACCACTGGGTTGTGGGTTTGATTTCAGTCAAGGGCACGTACCTCTGTTGAGGTTCATCGCAGGCCCTGGTTGGGGTTGTGCCGAAGGTGGCCCGTCAATGTGTCCCTCTCACATCAATGTTTCTCTCTCTGTCTCCCTCTCCCACTCTATCTGAAGATAATTGGAAAAATATCGTTGGGTGAGTATAAAAAAAAGGAATAAAGATTTTAGGCTACCAGTTAAATAAGCAAGAACTCAAAGAAAATATGCTTATGATCCCTTCCTGAGGAACTTACTAGAGAACATCATTCAAACAACCAACACAGCTAGTGATAAAGACTGGTATTTAAAAAAATTATACTTACCTAATAACCTAAGTTTAAATAACATAAGGGAGGCAGTGTAGAATGTAAGGGCTCTTTGCTCTGCTAATGTAGACACAGTATAGAAAATAAGCTTTGCTGATTACAATATAAATATTAACAGAGGATATTAATGGAAAGAAGATACAAAGACATAAGCGAGATTTTATTATATATAACATGTTCTATAGATTTTATTTTGTACACATATAAGTATTTTACATAATTACAAAGCTAAACTGAATAGTTTTAAAATTCTAAAAATTAAGAAACAAATTTAAAACAGGTAAGCTATATAGCCTTTATATATGCTAGACAATCACAGAAAGGGTTAGCATTATAAATGCGCTTAAAACACAGTAATTTTCCTATGTATTCTTGGTGGGTTGTACTCTAAGAATGAAGAAATAATAGCCATAAAGTCTTAAACTGATATTTCTAACCATATTGTTAGGGGTAATGTTAGTATTGCTTTACTGAAACTATTCTATCTATAATGTCAGATATAGCAAATGGGCCATTATTGTGATATAATTGCAAATCTAGATTTTTAGCATTATGAAAAGCAATCATTGAATGCACATAAAAATTATGTAGGTCTGATTTTGATTTAGAAGTAATAGTATGAAAATATTTCTCACTTCACCCATTGCAATGGCCTAGAAATAATGATCCTGATGATAGCAATAAGCTTCTGTAAACTCCAGATTTTGTTATCTAAATGATACTCCCACTAAAAGGAGCCAGGCTTCTTAGAGAAATGATAGATTCCAGACTTAGGGCTGGAAATATCACAATGAGATTAAAATTCTTGTCCCCAAAAAGCAGAAAAACAAGCCATCAAAAGCTTCTAGAAATATGTCTGGAGGACTAAGAGTCAACTTGAATAATATGAACAGTACTCAAAAAACGTGAGCATCCCTAAGAATAATAAATTGAAAGTATTTAAATATATTAAATATGATTAAATTGATGAATTAATAATGATGCTAAATAAGAAACATTGATCACTTTTATAGGACATTTGAAGACTAAGTATATCAAAAACAAGTAAACAGAGAAAAAAGCAGGCAGTTTCTGCCTTTCCCCTACAAAATGTATTGCCTGATTTTCTTTTTTCCTTTATTGATTTTAGAGAGAGAGGAAGTGAGAGGGAAAGAGAGATAGAAACATCGATGAGAGAGAAGATCAATCAGCCTCCTCCTGCATCCTCCCCAATGAGGATATGGCCCACAACCCAGGCAAGTGTCCTGACCAGAAAACCAGCAACCTCTTGGTGCATGGGTCAATGCTCAATCAGTGAGCCACACTAGCCGGACCCCTGATTTTTAAAAGAAAGTCTTTCATCATAGATGTGTTCTAACTAATAAATTATAAAGGAATATTAGAATTAGACTATCACAATCTGCAACACCTAATTTATTAATGGTATAGGCCATGCTAACCACTGGATGCCAATATAACTAAAAGTTAGAAAATCAGACTATGTGCCCCCTTGTGGAAGGTTACAACACTACTTAATCAAAACTATAATTAGATCAACACCTTAGTTCTCATTGCAAATTTATTAAAAAATACAAGGTAGTAGGGAAATGCAAAATGATAGGTGATACAATCAGCAAACTCCACTCTTTGACATACTCTACATGACAAATTACCTGCTTTCATCAACAACGATGACAACCACTACAACTATAAAAAGCAAAACGTAAATGTAGGGAATTAAAAGAGATGTTAGAAATGCATCGCCCAATTATCATTAGAGAACTTATTTAGATTCCAATTCAAACAACCAAACTAAAAGTAAACAAATCTGTGTTACACAATTGGGTAACAGTGTCACTGATGAATATTTGATAACATCAAGTATTATTGGTAACTTCAAAGTATGATAATAATATTATGGTTGCTTTTTAAGAGTCATTGATACTTATGGTTATCCTCTGAAGTATTTATGGATGATATGATATAGGCACATTTCAGAGATATTGTAGGTTTGGTTCTAGACCATTGCAATAAGGCAGGTATGTAATAAAGCTAGTCACACACATTGTTTTGGTTTCCCAGTGCATATAAAAGTTATGCTTACACTATACTGTAGTAGATTAAGTGTTCAATAGCCTTATGCCTAAAACTGTGCATAGTTTAACTTGAAATACTTTATAAAATAATTATAATCATCATCTGGGCCTTCAGCCAGTCATAACCTTTCTGTTGATCGAGAGTCTTGCCTCAATGTTGATGGCTGTGGGAGACTGTTTGCATGGCATCCATTTTGTTACAATCTGCTCTGCCATCTCCTGCCCCAAGGCAGGATACCTCTGTATACAATGTTTCTGCATTCCTTTAAGTAACCATTTACTTAACCAGTTATGCTGTTTATCTTTTGTTCCACCTGGGATATTTACATGATATTTACCTGAAATTGCTTCAGGTGGTTACTACAAACTTATTGCTTGGCAACAAATGTTCTTGTTTTTCTGCTTCTTGCCCTATATATACTGTGGATCTCCCCAGAATAAAGGAGACTTGATCAGAGCCCTGTCTTGTCTCCATTTCTCGTGTCTCTTGTCCCTCCTCATCCTCACTCCCCCTCTAGAGTCCTTGTTGCTCGACCTGTGGGATGGGTCAGATGGCTGCTGATTAATCAGAGTTATGTTTTCTTAAGGTTGGTGTGGTGGTAGCAATTTCTCAAAATGAGACAACAATGAAGTTTCCTGCATCGATGAACTCTTCCTCTCACAAATGACTTCTTTGTAATATGTGATGCTGTTTGATAGATGTTACCCACAGTAGTACTTCTTTCAAAATTGGAGTCAATCATCTCAAACCTGATGTTGCTTTATCAATTATGTCATTACATTAATTCTATTCAATTACCTTAATTCTAAATTCTTTGTTATCACCTCAACAACTTTTATATAATCTTAACCAGGAGTATATTTCATCTCAAGAAATCACTTTTTTTGCTCATCCATAACAAGCAATTCCTCATCAGGTTAAGTTTTAGCATTGGAGTGCAGCAATTTAGTCACATCTTCAGGCAACACTTTTCATTTTAAGTCTCGCTATTTCCACCGCATCTGTAGTTACTTTCCCCACTGAAGTCTTAAGTCCCTCAAAATCATCCATGAGGGTAGAAATCAACTTTTTCCAAACCCCTGCTAATGTTGACTCATTCCCATGAGTCACAAATGTTCTTATGACATCTAATATGGTAAATCCGTTCCAGAAGGTTTTCAATTTACTTTGTCTAGATCTATCAGAAAAATTACTATACATGGCAGCTAGAGCCTTATGAAATATATTTCTTAAATAATAAGACTTGAAAGTTGAAATTACTGCTTGTTCCATGGGCTGCAGAATGGATGTTGTGTTAGCAGGCATGCAAACATTCATCTCATTGTACATCTCCATCAGACCTCTTGGGCGACCACGTGCATTGCCAGTGAACAGTAATATTTAAAATGTAATATTTTTTTCTGAGCAGCAGATCTCAACAATGGGCTTAAAATATTTAGTGTACCATGTTGTAAACAGATGTGCTTTTTGTTCCATTAAGAGAGCACAGGCAGAGTAGATTTAACATAATTCTTAAGAGCCCTGAGATTTTCAGAAAGGTAAATGAGCAATGGCTTCATTGTAGGGTCACCAGATGCATTAACCAATAACAAGTGACTTAACCTGTCATTTGAAGCTTTGAATTCAGGTCCTGACTTCTCCTTTCTAACTATGAAAGTCCTGGATGGCATCTTCCTCCAATATAAGATTGTTTTTCCTACATTGAAAATCTGACATTTAGCTCAGCCACCTTCGTTCTTTATCTTAGCTAGATTTCTGGGTAACTTGCTGCAGCTGCTACATTGGCACTTGTTGCTTCACTTTGCACTTTCATGTTATGGAGCAGGTTTCTTTCCTTAAACCTTATGAACAAAACCCTTTTAGCTCCCAGACTTTCTTCTGTAGCGTCCTCACCTCTCTCAGTCTTCACAGAGACTTGCTCTGGATTCGGTTTAGGCTAACAGGAATGCTGTGGTTGGTTTGATCTTCTATCCTGGCCTCTGAAACTTCCTCATCAACAATAAGGCTGTTTCACTTTCTTATCACTTGTGTGTTCACTGGGGTAGCACATTTAATTTCCTTCTAGAATTTTTTTTTGCATTTACAACTTGATTAAATCTTTGGTACAAGAGGTCTACCTTTAGACCTATCTTGGCTTTTGACATGCCTTCCTCAGTAAGCTTAATCATTCCTAGTTTTTGATATAATGTGACAGATGTGTGGTCGAGCTTTCACTTGAACACTTAGAGGCCATAGTAGGGTCAGTAATTGGCTGAATTTTAATATTGTTAACAATATATAACAATATAATATTGTTTTATCTTAGGGTATAGGGAAGCCCAAGGAGTTGGAGAGAGACAAGGGAATATTTATGAAGTTTGTCATCTTACATGGGCACGGTGCATGGTGCTCCCTAAGTTTTAATAATAACATCAAAGATCACTAATTACAGATCACCATAACAAATATAGTAATAATTGAAATGTTTGAAATATAGCAAGAATTACCAAAATGTGACACAGAGTGGGCAAATGTCATTGGAAAAATGACACTGAGAGATTCCACTGACACATGGTTGCCACAAGCCTCCAATTAAAAAAAAACCTCCCATCCCCCAAAAAACACAGTATCTACAAAGCACAATACAGCAAAGTACAGTAAACTGAGGTATGTCTTTATAATGGCTATACTGGCTTCCACATAGTTAAAGATACTGATAAAATATGATTACTAAATTACTGAAGATTGGTGGTGAGAGGCTTAATTATACTATTATCTATGCATTTGTACATATTTAAAATGTTCTGTAGCCCTGGCTGGTGTGGCCCAGCAGTTAGAGCATCAGCTCAAGCACCTGAAGGGTTGCGGTTTTGATTCCTGGTCAGGGGCACATACCTGGGTTGCAGGATTAGTTCAGGAGGCAACTAAATGATGTCTCTCTCTCCTCCCCCTCCTTTTCACTCTCTCTAAAAACCAATGGAAAAGAGTATACTCAGGTGAGGATTAACAAATGATAAATAAATAAATAAATAAATAAATAAATAAATAAATAAATAAAAAGTTCTGTAATAAGAAGTTTGAAATGTAACGGTGACCTATATGTGGAAGTGGTGGTAGGAATAGAATCAAGTGGAAAATGTAAGTGGAAGTTGGAAGTTTCAGTAAACAGTACTCAGTGTCATTTGGAGCTAGATGGAGAAGTATGAAAGAGATGATAAGAGATGTCTTCTGGATGATACAGATACGAGCCCTAGGTGCTTGGGCTCTAGTCTAAGCCTTGAATGCAATGGATTTACTCAGAGTATAGATTTTGCTTGAAAGTTGAGATGAGAGGACTATGGGATAAGTGGTTAAGGAAACTGTAAAGAAATTAGTTGAAGTGTTGGATCATGATCTGAACAGGAGGAAGTGGAATCCATGAGGGGCCTGAGCTACAGGGCAGAGGGTGAGAGTGCTCTGGACTGTTGTATTGCTGCTAATAAGCTGTTCAACTATTGAGCAAACCACTTAAACATGTTTTATTTTGTGTCCACATCTGAAAAGTAATAGTGGCTTTAATATATAGTCATTTTCAGCTCCAAAATGATATGTTTCCCTTCACATTTCTATCTTCCTTTTTGCCAGTTAATATTCCCTACATTTAAAAAAAGACAACTTTGAATTTATATATTGATTTGTTACACCAATGCACTATATCCTGTTAAATATTTATTTCCCAACATAGCCTCAGTCATGGGGAAAACATAAGGCAAATTAAGTTTAATTTTTGACTGTTTGCTTCTTTTGTACTTCTGTTGTTAAGGAACTTTCTGCCAGAGTTTAAATTTCTAGCTAATAGCCCGGCTGGTGTGGCTCAGTTGATTGGGCTTTGTCCCATGTCACAGGAGGTTACCAGTTCGATCCCCAGTCAGGGCACATGCCCGGGTTGTAGACTCAATCCCCAGGAGGGGTGTGCAGGAGGCAGCCGATTGATGTTTCCCTCTCATCGATGTTTCTATCTCTCTCTGAAATCAATAAAAACATATATATATTTTAAGAATTCTAGCTAATAATCTCTGCATTTTCAGTATTAACCATGCGAAACATCACCATAGTAACCCTAATCTGAGGCTATTTACAAATTTTTTATAATCTTGCTTTAAGTTAAGAAGTGATTCTTTATAAACAAAGGAAATTATGTCATCACACAGTTATCAGAAATTCTGTTTAATAAAAGTTGTGTTACTCCCCTTCAGCTTAACTGTGAAGAGGTGAAATATCATAGTAATAATCATTTTATTGCCTTAATTCTTTGTGATGGTTCAAACCCCAAACAACTGCATGTTCCCGGCCTATTGAAAACTTATTATGTGCCTGAAAACAGAGTACATGTTAATCCCTTGTCCCTTTATCTTTCCATAGAGGACCCAAGATCTTTGCTCCATTATTTATAACGAAACAGAATCACCTTCTAGTTGTTTTCTCCACCCCGACTCATTAACTTTTATTATAAGAAAAGAAACTTACCTACTTGTTGAAATGATGACAGACTGAAAGGTCATTTAAAAAAAAAAATATGTTGTTTTGATTTTTTTAGTGTGAGAGATAGAAACATCAGTGTAAAAGAGAAACATTTATTGGTTGCCTCCTGCACGCCCCCTACTGGGGATTCAGCCCACAAGCCAGGCATGTGCCCTGCCTGGGAACCGAACCGGGACCTCTCAGTCTATGGGATGAGGTTCAATTTACTGAGCCACACAGGCAATGACAAAAATCCTTTAAATTCTGTGGATTGGAAAGCCTTGAATGTAGGTCTAAAAAGTGGGTCTTAGAGAACAAAATTACATCTGGGGACACTAAGCCCTAGGTGCAGCCACATCAGCTACTTTACATAAGAGTGAACTATAAAAAAATAGTAGCCTCCGAGACAAATGTTAGCAAGAGTGGGCCCCATGTTTGGAACATTAAGCAGTGGTTTCTGGTATCTTCAGGTAAGGAACTACAACTGTATTTAGAAGTTTAATGAACAAAGATTGATGTTAGGAGTTGAGGAAGACTTCCATTTCTCTGAGATTTTTAGTATTTAACAGATCCTAAGGTTAGGAGGGGCTCTCTACAGTATCTTAGAAGAAGATTCCAGGGAATTTAGACCCCCACATTGAGAAGTTAAGACTCACAGTAAAGTCAGAAACAGGTCTACCAAATAGACAGTATTTCATTACTTAGTCTCTTTCTACCATTTGGTTAGTAAAAGGAATATTGCTCCTCTTACTGTGTTTCTCAGCTAAAATATCAGGCTGAGAAATGAGCAGAGTAGAGGACTTTCTACATTGCCTTTTCATTTTCAAGAGCTGTACCTTAGTATCTGATAAGAAATCTATTTCTCTCTTTCTTAATTTAAATTGTATCCAAGGCCAAGTGGCAAATGTGACTTGATTTACTTCTTAAATTTTGAAGATTGTCCTAAAATCCCTAGAGTCACCCCTCCACATTCCTCTGTATATTATCACAAATTATCTCAACAAAATCTTCATTCTTGTGTGTTTCATAAAGAGAGACAGGGTCAAACACTAGACTGTAACACTTTTATTCAACAAATAGCTAAAAGTTTTCTTGGTTTTTATTGGATAAGTAATTTTTTTTTATAGCATGTTCTTTTTTAAAATATATTTTTATTGATTTTCAGAGCAAGAGGAAGGGAGAGGAAGAAATAGAAACATCAATGAGAGGACACATCGATCAGCTGCCTCCTGCACTGCACACCCCTCACTGGTGGTTGAGCCTGAAACCCAGGCATTTGCCCTGACTGGGAATCGAACTGGGACCTCTCAGTCCATAGGATGCTGCTCAATCAACTGAGCCACACCAGCCGGGCTTGGATAAGTAATATTCTTTGATTGAGGTACCAAAAAGTATGAAATTAATTACAATACTAAAAAGAAAGTTTTAAAAGTTCGTACCTGTATTTTGTTTCTAGATACTAGTATTTCTCACAGAACAATAAGAGTGGTTTAAAAACAGAATTTTTCTTATAACCAACATAACAGTAGTGAGAGAAATAGGATTAAAATGAAAGACATGTTCAAAGATGGCAATTTGCATATAACAAATATTTCTATCTGGTTGGCCAGTTTAGACATGTATAAAAGAGAAAAGGAGGTTTGCACATTTCTAACTACTGTTAACAATGAAACTAGGAAAAGGCATGTATTATGTCTTTCCTCCCTTTGTGGGTAGACCTTAGAGTGCAACCTTGGATTACTCCAGAGTCCGTTTGAGTGCAAGAAACCAATGATGACAACCTTTAAAGTACTAGGAAGTTACTGAAAAACAAAATCCCTTGGAGAATTAGGACAGATAACTAGACAGTTTTATAAAAGCTGGATATATTTTAGAAATAAAGTCTTTAACAGTAAACAAAAAGTATTTTATATCATCTACTAAGTTTCAAATGACATCAATGAGATGTACAAGTGAGGTAACTATGTCAAAGTACGCTGAGGGGATAAGCCTGGGATATTTACAGTATTAGGTTTCTAAAAGAAGGTACAAGAAGAATCCAGAAGTAATTATAGTAGATCTTGGAAGGCACTCTTATATTCAAAATAGGGTTGGATTAAATGTTGATCTGATGGGAGGAGGTAATTTCTGAATGGATATTACTTAAAGAGCTGAGGGTATTATCATTGGTTCAATTAATGGATGCTTTTGGTTAGAATGTATATGTAGAACATTTTAGGAAAACCAATGTCAGGTAGTGAAAGTGAAAAAAATAAATAAATAAAAGCAAATGCAGTAAAATTGGTATTTGGTACCTACTTGGTAATAAAGTAATGATAGAAATAAAACAACTAGGGAATCAGTTTAAGTTTTGAAAATTTTTATAATTAAAAAGTGTGAAAAGCAGAAAAAAGAAACAAGATTGGCACATTCACTGCTGTAGGAAACATTGTGACAGAGAAGGATGTTCCTCCTGTCACTGAAGTAGCTTCAGCTCTGGAAGGTAATTGGAAAGGTAGACGCCAAGCGGCTGGTTCCAGGTTTCCTCAGGATTGTGAGCTCTCCACCGATTTCAATCTTGCTGTACTTTCTCCAACACACCATAACGATACAACAGAAGTTAAATTGAAATACCAATAACTTACACTTACAGCATATTCAGAGAACAGTGAATATTGTAAATTCCAATTTATGAGTAAAAGGGGAAATAAGCACGGAGACCAGAGTTGATACTGAAGCCCACGTATGTTTGAGTCTGGAGGGAGCTACACAGAAATGTGGATGTGGGTAGTAGTGGCGAAATCCAGGAAACGTTATCAAGGGTTCACCTGCAGAAACAGAAACCCACCCTGAGTGGAGACCACAGAGAGCAGTTCTTAGGCTGGTAAGACCACAACACAGGCCATGGGAGTAAAAGAAGGGGCTTGGGAAGGCAGTCTTAGTAAAGCATCTTGGAAGAGAGCTGTGGAAGCATAGGGATGACTTGCAACTTATCTGCATACTTCACAGCTTGTCTGCAGGAAATCCTGGAAGCCTAGTACAGTCTTTTGGCCATGGAAAGGTTGAAATAGACTAGCTATTGATTTACTGTGGTGTGGGAAGTCTGAAACTCCCTTGAGACATGCTGTGCTAGCTAGGTATGTACATTGGTTAGTGAAAATATATAGATTGATAGTTACACCAGGTTTAGTGAGTTACAAACTTAGTTTTAGCTTTGACTTCTCAGTAAACTCACAGCTTGGCTTCCATGAAACCAAAGTATTGTGTATGTACCTTGGCAGTTCACAAACCAAAGATAAGGCACGTCCTATGTGGCTGAGGGAGGGCCCTCGAGGGCTGCACCTGTACATCTTGGGCCTCTGTGTGAGTGCTTGCACTTTCTCGTTCCTGATGAATGTGTCCTTTGCCTTTATAAAGCTTTATGTGACTATACTCTGTGGAGTTCCATGAGGTCCTTCCATTATCGGCTATTATGTGATTTCTGCAGCAGTGATTTTATTTGGGGTCAGTAACTGGTTTTAACAGGAGGAAAAGAAGCAGCTGGTGACAACTATCCTTCTGTAATAAAATAGAATATGAAAATATAAACAAAATACTCCTACAACCAAATAATAATTCAATATATTAAAACTGCCATTCTTTATTACAACAAAAGCAGAGCCTTTAACATGAGAACTAGAAAAAGTTACCTGCCACCTCTGCCTTCCCCCAAAGAATGTCCTCCTGGTAACTACTCCAGGAAAAGACAATATGAAGAATAAAAATTAAATCATGGTATCCATCTTATAAAAATCAAAAGCTCAAATAAGAATCAAAATAGTTCCACAGATAAAAAAAAAAAAAAAAATGGCAGCGGAGTGAATGGAAGCTACACAGACCATCTCCCAGGACCAAACTGGAATTACAATGAAAATAAAGACAAATCGTCAGGAAGGGGCAACCGAAAGGCAGCTTGGAGGACCACATAACCAGGGACACTGACTCAATCCTGGTAGGCTTGTGAGGATGCGAGAGGGGGCCAGGAGCCTGCGGTCCGCAGCGGCCTGGGCTGGGACCTAGAGCAGCCTTGGCTGGTACCTGCGGCCCCGGCTGGGACCTGCTGTGGCCTTGGCCAGAAGCTGCGCCCTTGGCTAGGACCGGTGGCCTCCGCTGGGACCAGCTGCTGCCTCAGCTGGGACCTGTGGCCTCGGCTGGGTCCTGTGACCTCAGCTGGGTGCTACGCCCTCGGCTGGGAGCTGCCACAGCCTCCACTGCCCTTAGCTGGGAAGTGAGCCCTCGGGTTAAAGTCCCAGGTGGCTCCACGGCGCAGAGCCCGGACAGTGGCTAAATTGGCAGCAGCCACTCACCTTGGGCTCCAGCAGAGGGAGGGCAGACTGGACTGGAACTGTGTGGGGACGCTCAGGATTTGGAGGGTGCTCAGAGCTTTTGCTGAGTGCAGCCAGGCAGGACTGTGGTCATCTTACTCCTTCCCAGGGCCCTGGGGAGAGGCTGCTACCCCTCTCTCAGAGATTCAACCCCACCCAGTGGCCATTGAATGCTAATTGAGGCTCATTAACAACCAGAATCTGCCCCACCCTCGGGAAATCCTCTTACACTGAGCACCTGAGGGAGTTTTTCATTCAACTGAGAAACCAAGGTTCTATGGTGACCACTACTAATAGCCTCCAGGTAAAAAGCTAGAGGATAACAACCATTCCCCGGGCTAGCAACGCTAACCAGGAAAGTTAAGACTTGACAGTGGTATTTAAAGTGGGTCCTCCCTGCCTCATCTAAACCCAGGAGAGGGAGCCACAAACAGCAGAACACCAACACCCACAGGGAAAATTTGGCAGGCTCCAAAGCCCACTGTGATAGCCAAAATGGTGAAACACAGAAACAAAAGCCAAATGAAAGAACAAGAGACCTCTACTGAAGATGAGATAAATGAGGTGCAATGAAGCAACTTAACAGAACTAGAATTCAGAGTCATAATCTTGAGGAAGCTCAACAGCCTGTGTAAGAACATGAGCCCCATGAGTAAAGACATAGAAATGTTGAAAATCAACCAGTTGGAAATTAAAAACCACCAAGAAGAAATGAAGAATCACATATCAGAAATAAAAAACACATTAGAAAGTCTAAATAGCAGAGTAGAGGAAGTTGAGGACCAGATCCGTGAATTAGAAGATAGGGTAAAAAAAAAATCAACCAAAAGGAAAAAATAATTAAAAAACAGGAAATCAGCTTAAGAGAACTGTGAGACAACTGGAAACGTAATGACATTCGCATCATAGGAGTTCCCAAAGAAGAAGAAAATGAGCATGGGTTATAGAATATATTTGAAGAAATGGTGACAGAAAACTTCCCTAATTTGGTGAAGGAAGTAGGCATTCAAGTTCAAGAAGCACAGAGAGCCCCAAGTGAGAAGAACCCAAACAGGCCCACACCAAGACACATAGTAATCAAAGTGCCAAAAATTACAGACAAATAGAGAATCCTAAAGGCAGCAAGAGAGAAGCAACTGGTTACCTACAAAGGAAACCCCATAAGGCTCTCAGCTGACTTCTCAATAGAAACACTACAGGCCAGAAGGGAATGGCATGAGGGAATCAAGGTCATGAAAAACAAGGATCTGAATCCAAGACTACTCTACCCAGCAAGGCTATCATTCAAAATAATAGGTCAAATAAAGAGTTTTCCAGACAAAAAAAAGGCTAAGGGAATACATTAGCACCAAACCAGCACTGCAAGATATGCTAAAAGGACTGCTGTAATTAGTAGAAGAAATAGGAAGAAAAATATAACCACATTAAACAAAAATGGCAATAAATAAGTACATATCAATAATCACCTTAAACGTAAATGGATTGAATGCTCCCATAAAAAGACACAGAGTATCTGATTGGATAAAAATGCATGACTCATCTATATGTTGTTTACAAGAAACCCACCTCACAATAAAAGACTGATAGGTTGAATGTGAAGGGTTGGAAAAAATCTTCAAAGCAAACGGAAAAAAAAAAAAAAAAAAAAGCTGGGGTAGCAATACTCCTATCTGATAACATAGATTTCAAAATGAAGGCCATAACTAGAGACAAAGAAGGCCACTGCACAATATTGAAAGGATCTATCCAACAGGAAGATATAGCCTTGATAAACATATAGGCACCCAATATGGAAGCACCGAAATATATTAGAAATCTTCTGGAGGACTTCCAAGGAGAAATCGATAGCAATAAAATCATAGCAGGGGACTTCAACACCCCACTGACATCACTGGATAGATCCTCTAGACAAAAAATTAGCAAGGAAAAAAGAGACTCTAAATGAAGCACTAGACCAAATGGATTTAATAGATATCTACAGAGAATTAAACCCCAAAACTACAGAATTCACAATCTTCTCAAGTGCCCATGGGACATTCTCAAAGATAGACCACATGTTAGGACACAAACTAAGTCTCTACAAGTTCAAGAAGATTGAAATCATATCAAGCATCTTCTCAGATCACAATGGCATGAAACTAGAAATCAATTGCAACAAGAACATGCAAAGACATTTGAACACATGGAAGCTAAATAGCATGTTATTAAACAATGAATGGGTTACCGAGGAGATCAAGGAAAAAATTAAAAACTTCCTGGAAACCAATGAAAATGAACACACAACAACACAAAATATATGGAATGCAGCAAAAGCAGTTCTGAGAGGGAAGTTCATAGCATTACAGGCCTACCTCAAAAAACAAGAAAAATATCCTCACAACATAAAGAACTAGAGAGCAAACAAATAGAAAAAAACCCCAGAGCAAGTAGAAGGAAGGAAATAGTAAAGATCAGAGCAGAAATAAATGACATAGAGACCAAAAAAACAATTCAGAGGATCAATGAAACAAAGAGCTGGTTTTTCGAAAAGATAAACAAGATTGATGGACCCTTAGCTAGATTCACCAAGAAACAAAGAAAGAGAACCCAAATACACAAAATCAGAAATGAAAGAGGAGAAGTAACAACCAACAACACGGAAATACAAAAGATTGTTAACATCTACTATGAACAATTATATAGCAACAAATTCGACAATCTTAAGCAAAATGGACAAATTTCTAGAAACACACAGTCTCCCAAAACTGGACCAGGGAAAAATAGAAAACTTGAACACCAATAACAACAGAAGAAATTGAAGAGGTAATCAAGACTCTCCCAGCAAACAAAGCCCAGGCCCGAATGGCTTCACAGGGGAGTTTTACCGAACATTCAAAGAAGAAGTAACACCCATTCTCCTCAAACTATTTCAAAAAATTCAAGAAGAATGAAGACTTCAATACTCTTTATACGAGGCCAGCATAATTGTAATTTCAAAACCAGAAAAACACACTACAAAGAAAGAAAACTACAGGCCAGTATCCCTGATGAACATAGATGCCAAAATCCTGAACAAAATACTGGCAAAACAGATCCAGTAATACACCAAAAAAATTATCTACCATGACCTAGTGGGATTTTATCCCAGGGATGCAAGGCTGGTACAATATTCTCAAATCAATAAACGTGATACACCACATAAATAAAATGAAGAAAAAAAACCACATGATCATATCAATAGATGCCGAAAAAGCCTTCGACAAAATCCAACATCCATTTCGGATAAAAACGCTCAGCAGTGTGGGAATAGGGGGATCATACCTAGACATAATAAAGGCCATATATGAAAGACCTACAGCCAACATCATACTCCATGGGCAAAAACTAAAAGCATTTTCCTTAAGAACAGGAACAAGGCAAGGATGCCCACACTTTCACCACTCTTATTTAACATAGTACTGGAAGTCTCAGCCACAGCAATCAGACAGGAAGAAAAAAATAAAAGGGATCCAAATTGGAAAGGAGGAAGTGAAACTGTCTTTATTTGCAGATGACATGATACTATACATAGAAAACCCCAAAGACTCCAACAAAAATTTTCTAGACTCTATAAATAAATTTGGAGAAGTAGCAGGATACAAAATTAACATCAAGAAATTGATGGCATTCTTATATACCAATGATGAACTCACAGAAAGAGAAACTAAGAAAACAATCCCATTTACCATCGTGGCAAAAAAATTAAGACACCTAGGAATAAACTTAACCAAAGAAATAAAGGACCTATTTGCAGAAAACTACAGGTCATTGAAAAAAGAAATACAGGAAGATATAAAAAAGTGGAAGCACATACCCTGTTCATGGATTGGAAGAATTAACATCATTAAAATGTCCCTACTACCCAAAGCAATCTATAGACTCAATGCAATCTCCATCAAAATACCAAGGGTATACTTCACAGAATTAGAACAAGTACTTCAAAAGTTCATATGGGACCAAAATAGACCTCGAATAGTCACAGCAATCTTGAAAAAGAAGATCAAAGTTGGAGGGATCACATTACACTGCTAGTGGGAATGCAGACTGGTGCAGCCACTATGGAAAACAGTATGGTATTACCTCAAAAAATTAAAAATTGAATCTTCATTTGACCCAGTGATCCCACTTCTAGGAATATACCCTAAGAAGCCTGAAACACCAATCAGAAAGAATATATGTATCCCCATGTTCATAGCAGCACTATTTACAATAGCTAAGATCTGGAAACAGCCCAAGTGTCCATGAGTAGATGAATGGATAAAAAAGCAATGGTACATACACACAATGGAGTACTATGCAGCTGTAAGAAAGAAAGATCTCTTATTTTTTGAGACTACATGGAGGGACCTGGAAAGTATTATCCTAAGCAAAACAAGCCCAACAGAGAAAAACAAGTATCATATGATCTCACTTATTTATGGAATATAATGAACATAACAGTCTGAGGAATGGGGTAGTCCCAGAGACGTGGTAGTGTGTAACAGACTGACAATCCCCAGAAGAGGGGGTGGAGGGGGAGAGATAAACCACAGAACTTATATGCATGTATGCATGAACAATGGACATGAACAACAAAGCTGGGACAGTGCAGGGAGGGAGGGGGAGGAGGAATCAGTGGGGGGAAAAGGAGAAACATCTTTAACAAAAATAAATTAATTAATTAATAAAAAAAAATAGTTCCATAGATAACTGCACACTAAATAAACAAACACAAAACTTTACTAGATGCAGGATTTCTGCCAGTTTAAAAATAACGAGTAAGAAATTATAGGTGTGAAAGAACATTAAAAAATAGAAGTCATGAACTTTAGGTAATAGATGATGTTAACTGTGAAATGACAAAACTTGGAAATAATTCAAAATAAATTATAAATTAAGATGAAATTACCAGTTACCCAAAAGAAAACAGAAATAACTTAAACTATAGTAGATAACATAAAGAGGACAAAAATGAGATAAATAAATAAACAAATAATGGAGACAAGGAGAAAAACATAGAAGGTTGAAAGAAAAAGTATATCAACTGGGCATAAGCAACAAAGAATATACATGTACACATAACAAGTGTACCAAAAGAAAAAATAAAGAACAAAATATAACAACAACAAAAACAAAAATAATGTTTTTAAATTAGAATACAAGAAACCCTCATTTTAAAAATAGCTGAATCTGCCCTGGCCAGTTTGGTTCAGTGGTTAGAGTGTCGGCCTGCAGTCCAGAGAGACCCGGGTTCAGTTCCCGCTAAAGGCACATACCTTGGTTGTCCCCGGCCCTGGTTGGGTCATGCCGGAGGCAGCCACTAGATTTGTCCCTTTCTCGTTGATGTTTTCTCTCTCTCTCTCTCTCTCTCTCTCTCTCTCTCTCTCTTCTTCTCTCTCCCTCCCACTCTATCTGAACAAAAAATGGAAAAATATTCTCAGGTGAGGATTTAAAAAAAAAAAAAAGCTGAATCTGCATATAGAAAGGATGCATAGTGTATCTGGGAAAGTTCACCTAGGATACTAAATACTAACACTTACCTTACTAAGATTATAAGATTTTAAAGGTAACAGATAAAAACTAAAGTCTCCAAGCAAACGTACCTCAGTGCACCAACAAAGTAATCATGCTTCCACCACACTACTTTAGAAGAACATTAAATGCAAGAAGATAATGCCACAATATCAGATACACAAGGGAAGAAATGTGAGCCAATAATATTTTATTCAGCCAAGCTTTCTTTAAATATAAAGGTTTCAAGAAAACAGTGTTAAATATGCAGGAGTTCAAGTTTATGAATGCCTCCTAAGAAATCTGCTAGATGAGTTTATGCAACCAGGAGATGATTGAAGAGGTTCTGTATAAAATTTTTGTATTGAACATTGAATACATAAAACTATATGTATGGTGTCCCCAAAAATATATACACCAAAAAGTGGAATTATAAATGGTGTTTATTAAAATACATTTCATTTTCAAAATGTAATAGAATCTACAGACACCCTGTATATACTTTTTGGGGACGCCCTCTATATTTATATGTTATACTCAAACAAAGAAGGGGATGAGAATAAATAATTTTGTTCATTATATGCTTTTAGAAGGAAAGAAAAAAATAGAATAGAAGAGGGAGAAATGGAAATAGAATATGATAAATCATTCCTTCATAGGTAGTGGCTGGGTGTCAAAGGATAATATTTGAATACAGGAAGCTTGAGTATTGTGTTAGTCAAGGTTCTCTAGAAAAGCAGAACTAATGGAAAAGATTTATCATAAGGAATTGATTCACACAATTATAGAGACTGAGAATCTCATGACCTGCCAATGGCAAGCTGGAGACCCAGAATATGAAAGGAAGAACTAAAACTCTATTGGCAAATGATGTGATCATGGCTTTACAAACCTAAGGAAACCAAAAGAAATATTGCAAAACAATAAAAGTATTTAGTGTGCTAGCAGGATTTAAAATAGACATACTGAAATCATTACTTTCTCATATGTGAATAATAACCAGTTAAAAAATATAATTGGAGAGAAGAAACTATTTACATGTTTTTTTTAAATGCTTATGATGAAACATAACAAAATATAAAAACCTAAATGGGAAAACTTAAAACATTTCTGAAAAACACAAAGGTAGACTTAAACAAGCTGAAAGACAGACCATGTTCTTGGAGAAAAACACTCAACTTCATGAAGACATCAATTCTCCCTTAGTTTATATATAAAGCTAACATCATCTCAATAAAAATGTCACCAGTTTTTTGTTTGTTTTCTGGAGTAAGACATCTTAAGTTTAGCAAATGTCATTTTTTTATCTAGCCCTCTCATACCTAAATTTAATTTCTCCCTTTCTCTTGTACTTTAATCCAGTCAATAAGCAAGATCTAAAATTTCTCTCAACTCCATCACTGCTTTTCTTCACCAGTACCAGCATGCAAATTCAAATCATCAACTTGTGTTTAGACTTTTGTTATAACCTTATAAGTGACTCTGCTGTGTCTTCTCCTGCTTTCCCCAATCTTTTCCCCACAAAGTAGCAGCAGTAACTGTTTAAAAACTCTAAATCATATATATTTTTCCTCTTATACCTTCAAATGGCTTATTATTGCATTTATAACCAAATATTTCACCCTTTCCTAACTCTTCACTTCATCTTATACCATCTCCCTTTTTAAAATATGCTGTTCTTTGCCTGGCTGGTGTGGCTCAGTGGTTGAGCATTGACCCATGCGCCAAGAGGTCCAGGTTCGATTCCTATTCAGGGCACATGCCGAGGTGTAGGCCAGATCCCCAGTGGGGTCCATGCAGGAGGTGACCATTCAATGTTTTCTCTCATTGACGTTTATATATCTCTCTCTCCCTCTCACTTCCCCTCTCTCTAAAAATCAATTAAAAAAAAAATGCTGTTCCTTGACTATGCCAAGTTTTTACCCATTTCATGATTCATTTTACTTCTTTGTCTCTGTAGAAACCTCCTCTTTCCTTGGCTATTCACATAGCCCCTCAAGGAGGACTTTCTGACTAGCCCATCTCAGACTTTCCTCTCCACTCATATGTCTATTCCAAGACCCCATTTATTTTTCTCACAGCACTGCCAAGAATATGAGTGTGTTGGATTGTCTGTTGATTGTTTATTTCAATATATGCATATATGAATTAGAACATAATCCTTAATGGCTAGGAATATTTCTGCTTGTTCATACCTCTTTCTTCAATTTTAAGCCAATGTATAGTAGATACTCACCAAAATATTTATTAAAATAAAAATTATTTTCTGCCTTCAACTAGTTCTTAGACTTCCCAGAAACCTAACTGGCACTGAAAAGTTATTAAATTCAGGTTTTCTGAAGTTTTCAACAGTTATTGAACCCAAGATTTCTGGGGTGCAGGTATCAGGAATGTCCTATCAAAGAGGAAAAGCTGCAGATAGTTCAGGATGATGTGTACATATCATTCCCTGGGTCATAATTCCTACATATGGATATCATTGGTCATAAGATAAAAAAAGAAAACACAGGACAAATACTACCACCACATAACTATCAGTTTTCATCTGCCCAATGACATCAATACACAAAGAAACACAATATTGTGAGAAAGGTCTTGAAAAGAGAGATTGTGTGAGAAAAAACTCTCACACAATTTGTAGCTAAAATGAAAAGGATAATTCTGTGGATTTTAATTAAAAATGATAATCCCCACACCTCTCCGGAATTTTTTTTATAAGAGGAACTAAATATAAGTAGTATATAAAATAAAGCTTCCAAATATTCAAAGGAAATCCTAATTCAAAGCATCTGAGAAATCTGATTCAAAGTGAAATGATTAATGAGAAACTCTTTGCTCACGTACTCACATGTACAGGTCTGGGAAATGGGTTGCATCATAGCTTCTCTGTCTGCCTCTTTTTCATGTTGCTGAGTTCAGAACCTCAAGTACATACACAATGTGCACAGGACGATGCTACTTCTGGTAATCCCTGTCTCAGAGACCTCTTTCTACCATTTTCTTACATCTCCTTCACTGAAATTGTGTCACGTGTCCTCAAAGAATGCTATGTATTCCTTACTTTAGCCTAGTTCCTCTATCCAGTCACTGGTCATGGATATAAGAATGACTGGTCCTTATCCTTAAATTGTCAAGCCCACACTGAGGGCCCAGGAAGGGGACATTTTCACCTGATACACAAGAGCTGCATGGATGAGGGAGGAGGGCTTAAACTCTTTGGTAAGAAAAATAAATGCTAATTTGGGAAACAACATTTTCCAGTAAAGTCTTCATTAAAGAAATCCAATTTCTGATGTCCCGCATCATAATCTATTTCCACATATCCCACCACTGGTCCACTTCAGTTTATGTCTGTTTAATATCAATTCTAGTGAGCTTTCCGGTTAAAATATTCCCAAGTGCTCTGTGAAATTCATGCAAGACTAACTTCTAACAAAGTAATAAAAATGAAAGCTTTGAAACTCAGTAACCTATTGCACTTCCCAGGGATGAGTGATCAGAAACTATTTGTGGAGTAAGCATTCTGTCACAATGGCTGAAAGGACAAAGATTATAAAGCAGGGATGGCAATTGCCCAGCGATTAATCCTGCCCCAATTGTTTCCTGAGTATTTTGCCATTTCTGTTTGCAAAGCAGTAATTATCATTGTTTATAGGAGGCAAATCATTTGCCTTCCTCTTGGAAGCTTTTAAATGACAAAACAAATTTTCTACAAGACCTTGCTTTTCTCTAAGTTTATTTCTTGCTGAAACTAAATATCTATTCAGAATTTTTTTTAGTCACGATAGGTCTTAAAATAATGTCCAAACATCAACTGCTGAAATATTATCTACAAAACCCAACTCAGTTTTTCTGAATACTTGTGGTTATTTAATGACATTTATATACACTTGATAACAGTATCCTGAGTTTCCTATCATGTCATAATATCTTTTAAGACTATAGTGTGCTGAGTGCTTCTACCTAAATAATTGACCTCATGTAGAAATAGTCAATTGAATATAGCAAGGTTTGTTTGTTTTTCAAGCTTTAAAATATTCACTGTATTAAAAATTTTTAAAGCCTGTGATTTAGGATAATACTTCACGCTATTGAGAAAATATTATCTCATAAGCATAGTATAAAGTATTTACAGAATATATATGTAGGAGAATTTGTTTACATCCTTATATCACAGACTACTGGATAAAATACTTTAAGTACCTCAATGAAAGGACTCAGTAAAGTTTGTTTTGTTTTATCTTTGTTGGTAAGAAATTGGTTTTCCATTGAGATTGTGCCTATATATGGGATTTAGCCTATAACACATAGCATCAGTAAGGAAGTAATGCTGAATGATATTTTTGAGTGGTATTTTATTATTTTAGAAAGTGAGGCTGTATACTTCTGGTAACTAAAATAAAATTGAAATGAGAACAACTTCAGCCCGGCCGGTGTGACTCAGTGGATTGAGAATTGTCCCATGGACTGAGAGGTCCCGGTTCAATTCCAGGTCAGGGCACATGTGCAGGTTGCAGGCTCGATCCCCAGTAGGGGGCGTGAAGGAGGCAGCTGATCCATGTTTCTCTCTCACATCGATGTTTCTATCTCTCTCTCTAAAAAAAAAAAAAAATACTTAAAAATAAAACTTCATATTATAACAAATGTGATGAGTGATGAGTAATGAATTAATGCTATGGAACTATGGAAAATGATTACTAATATATTTAGTTTCTAAGTACAGGAGGCAATATTTAAGCTGGATTTTCCAGGGTAAAAGGAATTTACTAAGCATGTGAGAGAAATTAGAGGAGGGGATGTATTCTATGCATATTGGTTATTATTATCACTAGAACTCTTGTATAGGGAAAGGAAAAACTCCTAAGTGTTAGTTAATAAAAATAGAACGTGTTAACTCAGTTAATTCAAGGGGACATATCTCTAAGACATTATAGAAAAGCAGATAAGAAGAGAAGACACTTAACACAGTTTGATGTGATGAAGAAAAGGGTATAAATGAGGCCAGTCAGGCCCACCTTGGGGAAGCTCAAGGCAGGCATTTGCAAGGAGAAAAAGTAGATAGTAGATCATTAGGAGGATTAATTTGGGTTTGGGATGAAAACATAATATTGTGCTCCAGCGTTCAGGAACACAGGTTTTTCAAGCCTGTTTTTATTAAAGAAACCATAAGGTTCCAAGGTGACTGTTTAGAAAGAAGATAGAAAAGTGGAAAACAAGCATGTTCTCTATTTAGAAAAATTATTTAAAGTCTTCGTTGGGTTTTACTTTGAAAACCTTTCTTTTTTGCACTCTAGAGCACAAAAGAGTTTCTGCCTAATTTTTTGTATAAGTTCTATTTCCATAAAACTCAATCTAATAGCAAACTTGAGTGTTCGTTTATATAGCAACAGAATTAGCAGTTATTTTAGAAGATTAGAATGTAATTCTTATCTCACTTGTAAAAAAAAAAACCTGCTATAATAAAACATCAAAAAAATCACCAAAACTATGATTATAATCTATTCAACCTTGTAACAGCTTATAGTAGGCTTATGGTCCTTAATCTGTTTCTATTCATACTCCCTTAAAACTGTGCCTGGATACATGCACACTTTTACAACCTTTTCATATTACTAATGAAATACTACTTTTAAAATCTAGAAAAGTGTAAATAGTTTCTTTACATATTGCAATTAGAAGTGTACCTAACTGATTATGCTCTTGGCATTAAACAAATCATTAATCAACCTCTATAGATAAAGTAGCCTTTACAGATAGCTTGTGCTTATAGTAAAAATTGGCAGCAGAAGCTAAATATAATTACTGAAACATGTCTGAGTATACAGTAAAATGTCGATTTTACCAAATTCCAGAATAAATGTGACACCTTGAGTCTTTTGTAATATTTATTATTTTGTATTTACCAAAATATTTGTATTTTATTAAATTTAGTTTTTCAGCAACCACCTAGACATTAGCTGTTCAGTAGCCATATATGACACACTGATCCAAATTAACCAACATCTAACGTTCAGTAATACATCTTTGCTTGATAGATACCTTTCTATAAAAAATATGAGAGGTCAGGTGTACGAAGCTACGAAAGGCAAAAGTGAAACAGAATGACACAGTGCTATGTCAACTGTTTAAACCCCTTCAAATGTGTGTGAACACTCAAATGCCTGAAAACTATTGCAGTATTAAATATTTCAGTGAAAAAACTACTTATATATTTAGGAAAACTTATCTAAAAATTATAAAATTATTTTTCCTTATATGGACAACACTTCTCATATATTTATAACATATTTTTGGAATATTTCAGATAAGTATGTTCTTGCATAATGTTATTTTTACAAAGAAACTTTTTTTTTTACTTTCCTCAGACTCCACTCTAAATCAGTTTATTTCGCATTTAGAAAAACTTTGAGTTCTTATTACATTACATTTTTTCTTTCTTAAAGTTTTATTATAGTATTAAATATATTTTATGAGCTGTCTCAGGATTTTGAGTTTGTAAGAAATAAGTATAAGGTATCTCACAGAAATGTCCTTAATAGTTTCTGCAATTTGGGGATCTCAAGTGAAAGAGAAAGAATTTGGCAGCAGAGTCATCTTTGTGCACTGTAGTTCATTCAACAGACAGAATCCTCACACATGATTTTAGATGGCTTAGTTCAGTTTGCCATTAAAGGAAATGTGGGGAACAATAATTGAGTTAAAATACTTTTATAGGTTATATTTGACTTAATATTCAATACTGTTCCCTGTAAATTAATATAAACATTGAAAAAATTGTAAACTTTTAATACAATAGCCCCACCATATACTTTTACTGAATTGCCAAATCAGCAATCATTTACTTCAAAGTACAAGGGTGTAGGATACAAATGCAGTTTAGGAGTGTCCCTGAGCCAATTCAAGATAGAAGCCTATCAGATAATGTGAAGATAAACAAGAATTTTAAATATACAACTTCTTTCATCTGTTGGAGTGTGTGTGGAGAGGCTTGAATAGCAACCATTTCTTCAGCTGTGAATGACAGTCACATGGTGGGACTAAATGGTAAACAAACACACATGTACTATAACATCACATATCAATATACAGTGTGCTGAGTCACCACAAAGGAAGGTAATGCAGAACTCTTAGAGAAAAAAAGAGATACTCTCCCAAGGGCAGAGTACCCCATAGAGGTAGTAAGAAAATTATCAGAGTACCATATTTAAATCAAGCTGCAGGCTGATTCTGCATAGACCACTGGCCTGTCTCCATACCAAGCTCCAAGTAATAGCTGTTGCAGAATGAATGTCACCTTTCAGAGCAGAGTAATAATAAAAAATGAAACTAACATGGGGCTATTTCTGGTTTCCTAACCAGCATCCATTTCCCTGTTTTCGGAGGGCACCCTGCATATTTTGTAACTAACCTTCCCTCCTCATGAATTGACCACATCAGTGTAAGTCAGTGCTATCAACTTCCCGGCGATAGGTTCAGTAAATCTGTCCTGTGCTATTACCACATGCTCTTCTTCCAGGAACACCAACTGGTTCAGCAATGGATATGTGACACAATCTGAAGCATGATATGCAAAGAGACATTTGATAGGGAGAAAGAGGGAACATTATCTTTCTCCTGCGAGATTTCTGCCAAAAGAGAAGTGATTTGTATTTCTTCCTCTTGACACTGCATTTTTTTATAGATATAAAGCCTGGAATAGTTGTATCCATCTCCAGGTACAAGGGTAAAGATGTAATTGGAAAAACTGTGATTTAGCCAATACTGCAGCATGCCCTACTTATGTCAGCAATTTCAAGTGCTGAACAATTCAGGAAATACAGCATCCGTGAACATAGCCCCTTTGGCAATAATAATTGATAATGAAATCCATCCAAAACAGTAAAAGAGAAAAAGAGAAATAACATGTTAAATGGAAATATGGTATGGATTGAAGAAGAATTTAATACATTTAAATATAGACATAGAAACAAAAAATTGGAAAGGCAAATATTAGGAGTAAACATGTTAAAGAAAAAAAAGAATTTAATATAAAATTCTAATAAAAATATGAAAATAGACCTAAGATCAAGTATAACTGTCATTTTAATAAAGGAATAATTAAAAAATGAAAACGAGAGGACTTCTGGTCAAGATTGTGGCGTAGGTAAATGTAGTACTTGCCTCCTCCCACAATCACATCAAAATTACAACTAAACTACAGAACAACCATCATTCAGAACTACCTGAAATCAAGCTGAATGCAAGTCCTACAACTATGAAATCAAAGAAGAAGCCACATGGAGACTGGTAGGAGGGGCGGAAGCAAGGACGGGCTGGTTCCACCCCCACACAGCTACCTCAGCTGTGAAGGTCCTTCCTAAGGAGTAAGGGATCCCAGTCCCACAGCAGGCCCCCCAGCTCAGGGTTCCAGTGCCAGGAAGAGAAGTCTTCATAACTTCTGGCTGTAAAAAGTTGTGGGAATTGAGGCTGAGGGAGGCTGAAGCTTCGGGAGTCCCAGGCAGTTTCTCTTCAACAGCTTGGACTTACTTGGACTCGCTCCCTCTGGGCTTCAGCACAAGAGAGGCAGTTTGAAAAATCACCAGAAACATACAGGGAAGAACTCAGTTGTTTGATACCAGAGTGAGAACTGGAGGTGCAGCTTTTTTTCAGACAGACGTGCTGGTAGAGGTTGTTGTTCCTTTGGTGAGCCCTTCCCTTATGGGGCCGGCAGACAGGTACCATATCTTGGACTCCAGAAACCAGGCTCACACTATTTGCCCCACCCTGGTGATTCCCTGAGGCCCTACCCCATCCAACTTTCTGGCCCACTCAAGTTATTTCCAGTGGCTTTACCATGGGAATAGCCTGTCTTGGATTTTGCTTTGGATTTTCCTAAAATCTCTCAAACAAGAAGCATCTGGCCTTAGTGAGCCTGATACCTCTTGGTAAATGGCCCCAGGTTTGGCACTAGCATCAGCCAGCCTTAATTCATAGCTTGGTTTTGCCTGGGCATCTCCAAGTTTAGCACAAGAAGCAGCTATCTGCAGACTGATTTTTAGCTTCTGCCTGGTGGCCCTGGGTAGAACACAGGCAGTTGCTGACCTTGGCCTGCAACTCCAGGGAGGCCCCAGGTCCAGCACACCCAATGGATAGCTTCAGACCATGTTAAAGCACCATGACCCAACCACCTCCACAAGCAACACACTCAAGGAGTGGACTCAGTGGGTACCAGAACCTTGCTGAAGTAAGTCTTGCTCTGTGTGGTGAGCCCCCTGCATAGCTAATCCTCCAAGATGGACAGAGGTCAGTGGTCAGTGGCCACAGCCAGTCCTTGCAGCTGATTAACCTGAGTAAATCTCTTCTACTGATGTGTCAACAGAAATCAAGACTCAGTTACAACAGATGAGTGTACAGTCCATACAAAGGGTGTACCTCGAGTGCCCAGCTGTGGTGATCAGGGAGGCTGTGCCACTGGACCTACTAAAATAGGCCACCCTACTAAGCCTAGGAGATGTAGCAACTCTACTTACTACATAGAAAAAACCCAGGGAGGCAGCCAAAATGAGGAGACAAAGAAACATGTTTCAAATGAAAAAACAGAACAAAACTCAAGGGAAAGAACTAAACGAAATGGAGATAAGCCATTTAACAGATGCAGAATGCAAAAGGATGCTAAAGGAACTTAATGAGGACCTCAAGAGCATAATGAAGGACCAGTCAGAAATTAAGGATGTACTAATGAAATAAAGAATAATTTAAAGGGTATCAACAGTAGAGTAGGTGAAGCTGAGAATCAAACCATCGATTTGGAATATAAGGAAGCAAAAAACACCCAATCAGAATAGCAAAAGAAAAAAAGAATTAAAAAAAAAAAATGAGGACAGGGTAGGGAGCCTCTAGGACAATTTCAAGCATACCAATATTGGAATCATGGGAGTGCTGGAAGGAGAAGAAAGAGAGTGCAAGAAATTGAAAACCTATTTGAAAAAAATAATGACAATAAACTTCCTTAACTTGGTGAAGGGAATAGACATTCAAGTCCAGGAAGCACAGAGAGTCCTAAACAAGGTGAACCCAAAGAGGCCCACACTAAGACACATAATTAAAATGCCAAAAGTTAAAGACAAAGAGAGAATCTTAAAAGCAGCAAGAGAAAAGTAGTTAGTTACCTACAAAGGAGCTCCCATAAGACTGTCACCTGATTTCTCAAAAGAAACTTTGTAGGCCAGAAGGAAATGGCAAGAAATAATCAAAGTGATAAAAAGCAATAACCTACAACCAAGATTATTCTATCCTGCAAAGCTATTATTTAGAATCAACAGACATATAAAGAATTTCCCAGATAAGAAAAAGCTAAAGGAGTTCATCACCACCAAACCATTATTATATGAAATGTGATGGGTCTTCTTGAAGAAAAAGAAGATAAAAGATGTGAACAATAAAATGGCAATAAATAGTATCAATAATTGAATCTACAAACCAAATGAACAATCAGAACAGAAACAGACTCATAGCTACAGAGAACTTTGTGATGGTTACCAAATGGGAGGGGTGATGGTGAGGGGATGGGCAAAAAGGTGAGGGGATTAAGAAGTACAGATTAGCCCTGGCTGCTTTGGCTCAGTGGTTATAGCATCAGTCCGCAGACCAAAGAGTCCGGGGTTCGGTTTCCGCTAAGGGCACATACCTCGGTTGCAGTTTATCCCCCGCCCCAGTTGGGGTTGTGTGAGTGGCAACCAGTCAATGTGTCTCTCTCACATTGATGTTTCTCTCTCTCTCTCTTCCTCCCTCTCTCCCTCCTGCTCTATCTAAAGATAAATGCAAAAATGTCTCGGGTGAGGATAAAAAAAAAAAAGAAGTACAAATTGGTTGTTAAACTGAAGAACCTCAGAGGGAAGGGGGGCAGTGCAGGGAGAGATAAACCAAAGAACTTATATGCATGTATGTATAGCCAATGGACACAGACAATAGTGTGGGGAAGGCAGGAGGTGAATGGAAGTGGGGAGAAGGGGGTCAATGAGGAAAAAAATTGGAACATCTGTAATACTTTCAACAATAAAGATACATTTAAAAAATAATAATAAAAATGACTTTCATGTTGAATTAAATAACAAACACAAATTTATACATTAGAAAGCTGTAATTTGTCATTTTTTCAAGTGCACAGACATATTAATAAAAATTGTCCTCATTTTAAGTCACAAAGGAAACCTCAACTAATCTTGAAAAGTTGAAGTAATATAATATCATATTGTGGCTTCAGTGAAGTAAAACTAGGAATTTCAATAATAGAAACAAATGTAATAATAAATAAAAATAATTATAAGATATATATTATATATCAGAATTTATGGTGGATAGTTAAAAAGTACTCAAAAGAAAATATATATACCTGCATTACTAACAAATAATATGAAAATAATTTATTTAAATATTTAATAGAAGCAGATAGAAAATTACTATATGAAAAGGTATCAGAAGGATTTCACAGTGATAAACATAGAAATTAAGAAATAGAAAACAGAAAAGTGGTAGAAGTAATAAATAAAATGAAAAGCAGTTTATTAAATAAGCTAACAAAATAAATTAACCTCTAGGTAACCTAATATTAATAAGAAAAGAGTATAGAGACACCAATAAATTAATAAACATATATATAAAATATCTCAAAGAATAAGAGAATACTTCAGTCATTTTACAAAAACTATACAAAACAATTGGAACAACTGAATAAAACTGATAATTTTTCAAGACAATATAAATGACCAAAATTTAACCCTAATATGCTTGAATTCATCATATATGTTTAGAAATTAACTCCCCAAAAAGACTCTAGCTAGGTAAATTGATCCTTTATGAAACAGATTTTTACAATGCTATCTAAACTATCCCAGAAAAAAAGAGAAGAGTCACATTTTCAGATTTCTTTTACCTAGCCAGCTTGACAGCAATATGAAAACCAAAATTTTCCTCATAAGCAAATTCTGGATCAACTTCAACATAGGACTGATCAAGACCACAAACATTAGCATCCACACCCTGGCACCCATGATGTCAGCCTGGAAGAATTCTAAAGGAAAACTTACCATTGTCCACCAAAGCCACAGAAAGTCTCTATAACGTTATAAATAACTTTAATTAAATCATCTTTATGAACCCAAGAAGATAAATTAATTCCAACATTAACTAAATGAATGAGAAGATTCATTGAACATAATTTTTTATTAACTATAAAATATGATCGCAGAGCAGAGAATATTTGTTAGGAGGTAGATAAACATCTGGAATATCTTTATTTTTAAAAATAATTTGCTCCAAAGCTAAAAGAAGTAGGACCATTAACAAATGTATGTTATAGTTTTTTTAAAGTATAAAATCCTTATCTATTCTCATAAAGGACAAAGACTTTCAGATTGTTTGCTTGTTTTTCATTAAATTTTTTTTTCCTTTATTGATTTTATAGAGAGAAGAAGTGAGAAGGAGAGAGAGACAGAAACATCGATGAGAGGGAACATGGATTGGCTGCCTCCTGCATGCCCCCAACTGGGGATTTGGCCCACAACCTAGGCATGTGCCCTGACTGGGAATCGAACCAGCGACCTCTTGGTGTATGGGCGAATGCTCAACCAGTGAGCCACACTGGCCAGGCTGTTTCAGGCTGTTTTTTTGTTTTTTTTTTAATCTCCAAATATAAGGCAAGGAAATAAAGTGACTAAAATAAAAAAAATAATGTACAAGAATAATTTAATAGTGAAAATAATATTTTTTTAAAGTTAGTTGCATAATATAAATTATTCCTTTAAATTCTGGTAGAATTTATTTGTAAAGAATTCTGTTTTAATTTCAATCATTTAAATTTTATTAGTTTAATCCCCTTTTCTATTGTTTCTTAGATATTTTATATCATTTTAGTATTTTTGCATTTTACTCAGTTTTTCAAATTTATTACCAGGTTTACATGTTTTGATTATAAATTCTAAAATATCTGTCTTAACAAGTTATATGACTACAAGTTCCAACAGAGGATTTTTTTCACAGTAAAAATACTACCTTCGGTGGCTGCTGCTTCCAGCAAATTATAAAAATCTTTCCTAGCAAAAATTGCCAAACAACACTAACTAAATTATAACAATCCCTTTTTGATGTATTTCTGAACTGGTAATGAATAACAAAAGAGCATTCACAGGGGTAAAGATATTGAATAAAGTAAGTTAAATATTCATGCAAAAATTTCTGGGTTAACCACTGGAAGAATAGAAACAGATTATATAGCGTCCTAAATATTAAAAAAAATCTTAAAATAAAATAAATAGCTTTCAAAGTATTAGAAAAATCAAATTAAAATGTTTTGATTAATCCAAAAGAAAACAAGAGAGAAAACAGTAAAAGAAAAAACACAAACTAACATATTAGAGATGAATCTAATTACATGAATAGTCATCATTAGTATAAACAAACTAAATTCTTCATTTAATATTGAAAATTGTATATAGGATTTTAAGAAAGATATCAATATCATATTTGCAATAAACATGATTAAATCAAAAGGAAGAGAAAGAAGAAGGGCAAAAAAGGTGAAAGGAAGTAAAAGGTACAAATGTCCAGTTGTAAAATAAATGTCACAGAGATGTAATGTACAGCACAGGGAATATATTCAATAATATTGAAATAATCTCTTATGATGACAGATGGTTATTAGACTTAGCATGGTGACAACTTTGTCAGGGATATTAATGTTAAATAACTACATTGTATACCTGAAACTAATATAATACTCTATATTAACCAGAAGGGTAACTATATATTACTAGAAAATTTAATTGAGCAGGAAAATGTAATATTTTCTGTATGATAAAATGATTTCAAAATATTTAAACTAAATAAAAATAATACAAGAAAAAACTTGAGATATTTATAATACTAGAAGATTGTAATAAGTTAAGAAACAGACGACTAAGTCTATTTTTATAAATATCAGCAAGGAGGGAAAATATTTAAACAACACAGCTGACTTTAATGACTACATATCAATTCCATGTTCAAAAGCTGATAAATAGATATCAAAGTCATATAATTATATATCTATATCTATATGTATGTATGTATGTATTTATCATCTATCTATCTATCTATCTATCTATCTATCTATCTATCTATCTATTTTGGTACGTGCCCCTAGCGGGAACCGAAACTGCAACTCTCTGGTCCACACAGGCCATCGCTCCAACCGCTGAGCCAAAATGGCCAGGGCTATAATTATATTTTTAATGTGACTGAAAAATTTTAAAATCCAACTTGAGAAGTTAGAAAAAAGTTACAGAATAATCCCAAAAGTAGAAAGGATAAAATAATAAAAATAAATACAGTAATTTATTCTGAAAATAAGAGAAAATAAACATAAGCCAACAAGCTAATACACGATGCTTCATAATAATTAATAAATTTGAAAAATACCTCAAAATGTATTAGAAAAACAGTTAAATATGTTAAAGTATATAATACATTAATAGTGAATAAATAGAATACTATATTAGTAATAAATTAACAAAAATTCAGACAATTCAACAATATAATAAAATATTTATGCAAAATAATTAGAAATGCATACATTTATAGAAAAATATAAATTTTCTAAATTATTCAAAAAGAAATAAGAATTTTAATAATTCTGTTAACCTGAGAGAAACTTCAATAGTTTAAAGCCATCCCACAGAGAAAACACCAGATCAGGAACATATTACCAGTGAGCTATACCAAATATTCCAGAAACAATTACAACTTTACACACACTCTTTCAAAGAATAGAAGAAGAATCATCTAATAGTTTTGTGAAGTGCCATAAACTGAATTCTAAGACGGCTTCCTAATTCCTGCAAACTTTGAAATGGAATTAAGGTGACTAATTAATTGACTTTAAACTCATGCCACTACTACAGGGATCCCGAACCGCTGCTGCGGTCTGGCTTGTGCAGAGCTGGGTTCTTCATGCAGGCGCAGAGTGGATTTCGTTTCTTTTCAAGTTCCCGCCTTGGGCTGGTATTGACCAGGGCAGGCACAGAGAAGAACTCTTTGGGTAGTTCCTGAAGAGAAATTTTAGACTTGAATCTCTTAAGCTTAAAAAATAACTAAAGAGTATTCCCATTCATTTAAGAGAGGTTCGGTCTGTCGCGCACTGATTTCTGATCTACAGAACTGTGAGATAATAATTTTGATTCTTTGTAAGCTCTGTGCCTAGGCCCACCCTTGGGCAAGCCATGCCAAAATAAAAAAAACAACAGTGGGAACTCATGTCCATATGGGTTGCTTTTCCTAGTTTGGTTCCCCTTTCCAATCTGCCTGCTTTTGTTTATTTTTTAGAGTCCTCAGGTAATTGCTTTTTGTATTTTACCCACAGTTCTTCATTGTAGTCAATCTGAAGAAAAGCAGCAAATTCAACACAAAATAGAAATTTGAAGTGTAGGATAGGACAAAACCAAGGGTAGGGGGGGAAAGGCAATAGCAAAAGAAGAGATGAAATGTTGCCAAACATGTCCTGCCAGAAGAGAGGGGACAGGGCACCTTTCGTGTTTTGGCAACATTTAGGTGACAGTACATACTCCTCATAGACATACTGAACTGATATTCCTTTTGGGGTAGGAAAGGGTGGAGGTGAGGAAAGCCTTTCTGTAGGCTTAGGGACCAAGGCTGATCAATCGCTTCCCCCTTAACACCTCTCTCCATCCAGGGAGAGGAAGCGATTCCCTGTGAGAGGGAGGTAAAGGGGAAGAGGGAAGGATCCCACTTGACAGAATGGGGCAGTCCCTTGCGAAGGAAGCAGCTCAGGACAGAGCTTGGAGAGAGACTGAAAACTGAGAAAATACTGTTAATACATCACTCAAAGCTGAGGGAGGAGTAGGCAAAAATACCTGGAGACTAGGACTTCAACAGCCTGAACCCCACTCTTTAAAACTGCTCTAGAATGGGGAAACCCCACTGTTCCTTGTAGGGACTTCTATTTGCAAGAGTTCGTGTGGTTCCCTTTCTCGTTGTCTATCACATGAACCAGCTTCTTGGAGAATTATCTTGAAAACAGAACGGACAGGTGGGAGCAATGGGTACCAGAAGGAAATACAAGGTTACCCAG
The DNA here is from genome assembly GCF_014108415.1 of Molossus molossus. NCBI lineage: Eukaryota > Metazoa > Chordata > Mammalia > Chiroptera > Molossidae > Molossus > Molossus molossus. The sequence goes on from NW_023425401.1 coordinate 45,890,825, forward strand.
AATTGTAGTAATATAGATTTCCTAGAGTAGAAAGAGAGAGGAGATAGTGAACAAACAAATATTTATTGAGTGCCTATTATGTGCCAGCCACTGTTTGAGAACACCCCTAAAAGAAAAAAAGAGAGGCAGGAGATGTAAATTCTGAGGGAGAGAAAAGGGCGGTTGAGGAAGAAGACTGAGGGAGCCCAGAAGCCTGAGTGACGGGGCATGCCTTAGGCCTCCTCTTCGGCTTCCTCTCTGACATCCTCCTCCTCTTCTGTGGTAGCATGCTGGTACTGCTGGTACTTGGAGATGAGGTCGTTCAGGTTGCTCTCAGCCTCAGTGAACTCCATTTCATCCATGCCCTCACCCATGTACCAGTGGAGGAAGGCCTTCTGGCAGAACATGGCAATGAACTGCTCTGAGATGCACTGAACAGCTCCTGGATGGGCATGTTGTTGCCAGTGAAGGTGACCACCATCCTCTGGCCACAGGGCAGGATGCCGCAGACAGCCGTTTTGACATTTGTCGGAGATCCATTCCACAATGTAGCTGCTATTCTTGTTTTGCACATTGAGCACCTGCTTGTCCACCTCTTTCATGGACATTTGCCCATGGAAGACAGCAACCACAGTGATGTCCTAGCCATAGAGGCAGCCATCATGTTCTTGGCATCAAATACCTGCTGGGTGAATTCAGGTACAGTGAGGGCCTCATACTGCTGCTTCCAAGATTGGCTGGTTCGGGGGAAAGCCTGGCAGAAGAAGTGGATGCATGCAAAGGGCACCATGTTGACTGCCATCTTGCAGAGGTCAGCATTGAGCTGGCCAGGGAAGTGGAAACAAGTAGTGATATTGCTCATGGAGGCTGAGATGAGGTGGTTGATGTGTTGAGAGTCCAGAAGCAGATGTCATAGAGGGCCTCCTTATCAATGCACTAGGTCTCATCAGTATTCCCTACCAACTGATGGACAGAGAGAGTGTCATTTTAGGGCACAAAATCAGTGTCAGGTACTTTGGGTGAATGTACCACACTAAAGGTGTTCATGATGCAGTCAGGATACTCTTCACAGATCTTGCTAATGAACAAGGTGCCTATTCCAGATCCTGTGCCCCAACCCAGTGAATGGGTCAAGTGAAAGCCCTGCAAGCAGTCCTTCTGCACCACATCAAGGACTGAGTCATACTGCTCAGTCCCTTGGCCCAGTTGTTGGATGCCCCAAAAGTATTCTGGTCTGAAGATCTGGCCCAAAGGACCTGAGCAAACAGAGTCTGTGGTCCCAGGTTCTAGATCCACCAAGATAGTATAAGGAATATATTTTCCACTTGTGGTTTCATATACTACACAGAAATTCTATCTAGCTACAGGTCACTGTAGCAGTGGTAGGTGCTGGTGAGGTAGATGCCAGGTTCATCACTGATCACCAACCAGACCTTGGCACCGATCTGGTTGCCACACTGGCCAGCCTGGATGTGCACAATTTTCCCCATGGTTCAAATTTAAATATTTTGCTCACTTCAAAGTATAGGGGTCAAGAAAATTGATTGGCTGCCTCCTGCATGCCCCCCACAGGGTATCAAGCCCACAACCTGAACATGTGTCCTGACCCGGAATCTAACCAGCGACCTCTTGGTGCATGGTTTGAAGGTCAACCACTGAGCCACACCAGCTGGACTCTCTTGTTTTCTTTGTCATTTGAATTTATACATTTTATTTCATTTACCTTTATTTAGAAATCGCTATAATGGGGCAGTGATAAGTGAGAAAAAAATCATTCTGCCATTATGAACCAGAAATTTTGTTCTTTATCATATAGTCATGTAGAATTTGTACCAACACATACACATACATGCACCATACACAACACACATCACACACACTAATAATTGTACATGCTTCAATATAAAATTAACTTTAACTCATGAGTATTTTCATCATTGAAATTATTTGAAAACATAATACTTAGAGTGGTACAAAATCTATTTTAGAGCACTGTAAGACTTATAGTTGGATATTTAAGGTTTTCCCTCCATTATGTGGTATTTACTATAATAAATACTATGAATATCTTTGAACAATAATCTTTGTGCTTATTACTAATTTTCATTACATAATTCTCATTAATTTAAAAAATAATTGAAAAATATCTGTATTCCTACCAACAGACTATAGTAATAGCTTTTGCACTATCTTTTTTGCCTAGCATTTTAAAATTATTTATTATATATATTCACAAACACACATATATGTGCATGTATATGTATATATATGTGTGTGTGGTGTGTGCTTATATGTGCATTCACTGTTTTATATTTCATTGTTTATGTTTCAAAGTTTTTCTGAATTTTGTTGATTTTTATGTAAATTATTTATTCACATTCATAGAAAGTTTTCCTGTAATTTATTTATTTATGTTCATAGAGAGTTTTCCAAATCCAATTTCTTACCTTATATATAAGTACAGTGCAGTTAGAAAAGTATTATTGCATAAAAAAGTTTTAAAATAAAAAGTCTTTGTAAAAATATTATTCATACATGATTAAATTTTTATTTTTATTTGTTATCTGCTTTGTGCAGTAGAAACCAACAAGTAAAAGATATTCTTCAGGCTTTTGAGCCTTATTTTATTTTCATAAAATAAATGAAAAGCTAAAAGACTATTTTAAATGTGTCAAATCATTATGGAACACAGAGAAATGACTGCCTAGTTCAGGCCTGAACTTTAAGAAAAGGTTTAAGCAAAATAGGACCCATGTACTCCCAGTACACAGGATTCATTTCAGACCATCTGAGTGCTGAAACTAATTTGAGGGTAACAATTATTTTCAGAAGCAAAAATAAAAACAGCTGCTTTCTGCCTGGCTGGTGTGGCTCAGTGGACTGAGCATCGTCCCATGGACTGAAAGGTCTCAGTTCTATTTCCGGTCAGGACACATGCCCAGGTTTCGGGCTAGGTCCCCAGTGCGGGGCATGCAGGAGGCAGTGACTTGATGTTTCTCTTGCACATTGATGTTTCTATCTTTCTCTCCCTTAAAAAAAAAAAGAAAATCAATTAAAAATTTATAAAAAACAAAGAAAACAGCTGCTTTTTTACTTTCAGCTCATATATGTTCACCAGGACATATAATTAAAAATGGGGATAAAATTTCAAGTCAAGATAATTATACTTGTTTTTTTACGCTGAATATGTAATTTGTTGCTCAGAACCCATTCATTTCTGTGAACAACCACAGAAAATCACTGCCTTTCAGCTACCTACAAGATGAAAGAATAACTCATTCTAAGAATAATAATATTAATAATTCTTATGAAGCCGATAGCTTAACCACAGACTATCACAGTATTGAAAACTTAGTAAAATGACTTCCAGACATAACTCATCTATTAGAGGTTGTGTTCATACACTGAAATGTATATACACACACTTGTATGTATGTTTTATAATAAATCTCTTCGGATACCTAATTTGTGTTTCTGAGCATCTGCTTTCTCCAGGGAAACAATTTCTAAGAGTTGTGCTGACTCAGTAGGTTTGCAGTTTCCTGTTCTTTCTGGGCAGGCTGCACTTCTGAGCTCTTCATTGTTTACGGTCTCAACGGTGCCACGGAGCAGCATGGAAGAGCTGTGGCTGTGAACCTGCATCCCTGTGATCTCTCGAGAACATAATTACAATCTTCTTAGAGTAGGACAGCAGCCACGTTCAACCCACCCCTTGTCCTCTTTCACTCAGTCAGGGTGATTTTATAAAATATATTCTTAATAGAACTTGGTTAGGTACAATTTTTAAAGAGCACTAAAAGCAGAAGGCACTTTAGAAAAAGGCATTCCTTGCCCTACAGGGACTTCCGATTTTAAAAAGCAAATATTAGCAAAACCATTCTGAACTATTGTTCGTATCATCCTAATGAGTGTCTATTTAGGTTACACACATATATTCAAGATTCACCCACACAAAGCCAGAAATGGATTTCTGACAGGAGTAGGTGGGGGAGACAGGCTATTTAACAAGGCAGATATATAGTCTCATACCTAATGGCAACTCAGATTTGTAAAAAAAAAAAAAAAGATAGGCAGTGATCAAATAAAACAAAAGAAAGGAAATAATTATAAATCATGATACATGATATAAAAATAAAGTTTTCTATGATAGTAAATATAGGAAGAACTAGTTTGACTATAACTGATAGAAACAACCACTTAGGCTGATGTATAACTTCTAATGATACAGTGGAGAGCGGAATGAGGAAAAATTATCTAAGATCATGTGCAGAGACCCTGGGGGTGAGTTTCAGAACTAAAAGAATAACAATACAGCTGGCACTATGGTGATCATTGGAAAATGGGAAAAAAAAAAAAAAGAAATGAGATTGAAGAAATAACTTCAATCTAGTCTTTTAGAGGGTGTGCCTTGTAGGCCTCAATAGAAATGTATGATTTATTCTAAATACAACGGAGAACCATTGAAAGATTCAAGGCACAGAAAATAAATGATTAAAATTATGTTTTAAAAATATCAGTGTAGTCCAGCTGGTGTGGCTCAGTGGTTGAGCGTCAACTCATGCACCAAGAGGTTGTTGGTTCAAATCTTGGTCAGAGCACATGCCCAGGATGTCGGCCTGATCCTCAGTGGGGGGCTTGTAGGAGGCAGCCAGTCAATGTTCTCTCTCATGGATGTTTCTATCTCCCTCTGCCTTCCTCTCTCTCTCTAATATCAATAAAGAAAAAAATAAAAAATAAATAAAAGCATCAGTGTAATCACTATATAAAAATTTATTAAATTATTATTTAGAAGATGGCAATTGGGAAAATGATGACATCAGAAATAATGACTTACACTGCAATGCAAATATATGTATATATATATATGGAGAGAATGGGCAAATTTGAAGTACATTTTGAAAGTATTAATTAACAGGCATTGTGGATTGGATAGAGGGATGAACATGAGGATGGTGTGAGAACAATTGAGGATGAATCCCAAGTTTCTAGCTTGAGAAATTATGGAAATGGTATTGTCATTCTTTGAAAGGAGTAGACTTGGGAGAAAAATGTTTGAGGAAGGGATTGCAGGTACAAATAAAAAGTTTAATTCTGGATATTGTATACTTAACACGTTTGTAAGATGTAAGTAAAACTGCTTAATCCGATGACACATGGATATTGAGTTCACAAAAGAGTATTGAACTACAAATATGAAATAGTATTTTAAGCCATGAAAATGAATGTGATCACCAAGATAGAATTTAAATGAGAGAAAACCCTAGGTCTTTAATTAGAAAATTTGCACATCTATGTCAAAAGCTATTGACAAGTAACCATTGGATTTGGCATGAAGGAGATCTTTGATGATCTTGCAACAGCAATTTTACAGAATGATGACAGAAGCTGGTTATAAGAGGTTTGCAGAGTAAGTAGGACATCAATAAATGGATTCACTGTGTGGAAAACTCTTGAGAAGTTTGTCCTGTGAATGGTGATCCAAGAAAAGTGACAACAGTGGGAGTCAAGAGAGGATTTTATCTTTAAAATGTGAGAGATTAAAGCACATATATAGGCTGTTTGAAAGATTCTAGTGTAGATATCAGTACCAATGTTTTAGGGAATAGAATGGATGACTGAAGGAGCAAAGCCATTAAAAAAAGTGAAAGGGGATAGGAAACAGATCACAAATGGAAAGATGGATCGCTTTCAGTAGAGGGGAATACTTTCACCATCAAAAAAGAGGAAGAAGGAGTACATAGAACAGTATTTAAAAGATAAGCAAATTAAATATGGTGAAGATTAATAATTTCTGAAAGAAACATTGTCAAATGTCTTGGCCACTGGTAAAGAAAAATCTTACTGGGCAGGATGAGCAAAAAGAAGTTGACTTTATTCTGATACTATTGCCGGTGCTGGAGGAGAGAGCACAGACTGAGTCTGGCCACTCATCTCCTCTGAGACAAAGGAGGGGCGAGGGTTTTTAGGATGCGAGGTGGAGTGACCATAGACCATCTGTTTTTCCTAAGTAGCTGTACCCAAAGGAAAAGTAAACTTTCTCCTGCTCTCATGGTAGGACTTAGTTTTGTAACCTGGAACAGCGTGCCCACAAAATTAGGCTCCCACCTGGATTGTGAGGTAGGGGAGTTATCCTCCTTGATTTTATTTCAAAAGGATGACTCCCAGAAGGACATACCTGGGTTGTAAAACTTACAAGAGGCTTTTTAAGAAAGATTTGTATCTCAAAGAGAGAAACATAACGCACAATGACAAGTTTTCTAAAATGAATGCTCTAAGAAAAGGAAAGTCAGGGCTAGAGGCAGGAAGAAAACAAAACTTTAGTCAAGCTGAGGGGAAGGTTAAGGTTGCCTTGGTCTCCACCGAAAAATGTACTGGCCACCTAAAATTAAACACCACATATACATGTAGGAGAGGAACAGACTTTCCTCTATCCTCAAGGTTCTTCTGATTGGTCTAATAATCAAATAGGCATGAGATAGATTAGCAGGAGAAAATAGCCAAATTTACTATGTACATATGTACGGGAACCCGACATGCATAAGAGAGTCAAAGACCCCATACGCATGAGCAATTCAGAGATAGGAAGGGGAATTGAGGTATATGAGACATTCTGACATAGGGTTGAGGTAATGCACCTGGTTTCAAAGGGTCACTGCAGGATAATAAAAATAGAGGTTTAGTAAATAGAAGTTTGTCCGGTCCCAAAGATTGGTCAAAAGAGATTATCTCTGATAAGCCCTTATTATGTGCAAGGCCCCTGATTCAAGTTCTTCTAGGTACTTAAAGGGCGGGGCAGAAGAGTCACTGAAGCCTGAAGCTAATTTTGCTTTCAGCTCAAAGTAATCTATATACCTCTGAGGCACATCTTGGGGTGGCTTGTTCTGAACCTCACATATATAATCAGACATTTTAACTGCTTTTATTTAAAAACATCATTAATAAGTTGGTAACGAGGCAAGTATATAGCATGATGCATGATATAAATTTTTATGGAACACTGAAGATTTTTTGCACACGCCTATGTTTGCATTTGCAAAATTCTGTTATAATTATAGTTTTATGCCTATCTTTTCCACTGCAGGATAACTCCTGGTACTTCAGCATATTCTGCATTGTTTCACCTGTGCTTAGCTGGGTGCTTGGTATGTAACAGCTCATTTTAAAATAATTTTCATTTGTGGAGCCCGTTAACCCACATAGTCATCACACCAGACCAAATATTTTGCTTTCTTTCAGGTGGATTCTTATAACCAGGGGCTGTATACTCTCAACTGCACTTTTAGAATTTACCCCGAGCTGTTCTTTGGTCCCAAGCTAAGTTCTATTTGCTCACCTAAATATAACATTCTAATTGATGTGCTGCCCCAGGAAAAGTACTTCCATTTAAGGTTGAGATTTCCCACTCACCATCTTTGCCCATCAGGAATACAAGTATTGGGACCTCCTACTAGAGCCTAGGTTGTCACTAACGTTATGTTATATATATATCTGTATATATCTATGTCATCCCCAAATCAAAAGGAGGGATTCAAACCCAAGCAGTTATGCACTAAAGCCTGAATCTTAACCACTTTCCTCTATTCATTTCCATAAAAAATGCACTAGTTCACAAAATTTAAAGGAAAACTATAACGTGTTTTAACAAGTTTTGTAAATATTTACTTTCTAAATGCCAATGAATCTCCAACTGTCCCAGAAAAAACAAACAAACAGAAAACACTGGCCCTGGCCAGGTGTGTCACTTGGTGGAGCATTGTTCTGTAACCAAAAGGTTACAGGTTACAGGTTACAGGTTCAATTCCCTGTCAGGTGCAACCAATTCATTTCTCTCTCACATTGATGTTTCTCTCTTTCTCTCTCCCTCTCTCTCCAAAAAAAAAAAAAAAATCCTCAGGTGAATATTAAAAAAAAAAAAAAAAGCAACACTATTTAGTCACTATAAATTATTTTTTGTATATAAGCCAGAGATCTTCCCTCAATGTCAGTTCTTATAAATAATAATCCATTTAATAGTCTTTATTTTTAAACATGATTTACATGTATTTATAATCAAAATTCACGTTCTCAGACTTAGAATTAGCAAGTAGGAAACGATGAATTACTGATTAATAAAACCTTTATCTAACTTTAAGAAGGACATGTGGGAGACTTTGATTGGCCAAAACACAAATTTGCTGTTACCAAACAGGAGCTTTTGCGGTATTTAAATTGCACTTGTTTCAACAGGTCACCTTTTTCTTTTTATCAAAGTGAAATCCAAGATTAATAGAAACTAGAGTCATTTTCAGTCAGCAACAAATGGATTCTAGACGAGGTGGTTGGCAAAATGTTTATTTTATTTCCCTTTCATTGACCTCCTAGAAATGAAAAGCCCTCCTGAAAACAGGTGGTCCTAAAAATCTGTAGATAATTAAGCAAAATGAGGCTTGTTGACAGCTTGGCATGAAACGTGAATCTTTAATGCCATTTTAATGATAACTCTTATTTTACATAACTATGTTAGGGGTATGACATGAGATCAGGGACTGCTAATGCAGATTTGAATTGTTTTTCTCAACATTTATAAAAACTCTAAGTAATAAAAAGATGTTTAATGATTAAATGGCTTGTAGAGGTCCCTTTCATATATGTAGTGTGACAATCATTTTTGTTATCTCTCATAGCACTGCTGTAATTATTAAAAATATTGTTATCTTGTTTTAAGCATAGCTAAATTGGAAGAAAGTGTTCTGGCTACAATCATGGCTGTGTTTGATTAGAGTCCTTATTAACATTAGGCAGCCATATAATTTTTTTAAATCAAAACACAAATTAAAAAGACCTTTAAAAGTCTCTTTATTTTTTTAACATTTTTAAATTTATTTATTTTATTAATTTATTTATTTTTGTTACAGATGTTTCTCTTTTCTCCCCCACTGATTACCCCCTCCCCATCCCTCCCCACTCTGTCCCCACCTTTGTTGTCAGTGTCCATTGTTCATATATACATGCATATAAGTTCTGTGGTTTATCTCTCCACCCCCACCCCCTCTCCACAATTTAAAACATGATTTGCAATTGCCCACAACAAAATGAAAGTCAGGTATAAATCGCATGAAATATATATAAATTTATGATAAAAATTACAAACTCTGATGAAAGAAATCAAAGATATAAATAAAGATATATACTCTGTTCATAGATTGGAAGTCTCAACATAGTAAAGATGTCATTTGTCCCTAAATGTATATATAGGTTTGCTCCAATTCCAGTTAAAATCCCAGAAAGATTTGTTGTGGCTATAGAAAGCTTATCCTAAAATGCCTGTGGAAACACAAAAGAACAAGAAAGCTAAAATACTTTTGAAAAACTGTAATAAAATGGGAGGAATCATTCTACCCCATTTTAAGACTTATATAGCTATAAGAAATAATACACTGTGGTACTGGCAGAGGGATAGACACATAGAACAATGAAAGAGATTAGATAGCCCAGAAGTAACACCATACAAGTACAGCCAACTGATTTTTGACAAAGCTTCAAGCCCCATTCAGAGAAGAAAGGATAGTGTTTTGTTTTGTTGTTCAGATAGAGTGGGAGGAAGAGAGAGAGAGAGAAACATCAACGTGAAAGGGACACATCGAGTGGTTGCCACCTGCACGACCCTACAAGGGCCGGGGACAAACTGCAACTGAGGTACATGCCCTTAGCAGGAACCAAACCTGGGTCTCTCAGGACCTCAGGCCAACGCTCTAACCGCTGAGCCAAACCGGCCAGGGCTTGTTTTGTAAAAGCCTCTTTAAAATATCTTTATTGGTTAAAGAGTTTTAGTTCTGCAGTAACTTGGACAAAGAATTATAATTATTGTTTGTGTTTGTTTATTAAAGTTTAATACTCTAAACTGCTAGTACACGTACTTTTTTCTAATTATCCTAAGCAACTTATATAGATGAACTTGAATCCAAGCTTTTTCCAACGTGATTTCAACCATCTGTGAAAATATTGTACTGTGTCCTATCCCTCATTTATCCTAATTAGGTCTTATGTAATAAATCATTTTCTTATCTAGTAAAAGTTCTCTGATTATTTTCCAAAAAAAAGTCATACATTCCAAAGTATTGAAGTGGATATAATTTAATAGCTATTTTTTTTAAAAAAAATATTTAGTGTGACTTTAAACATTCAGAAATAACAAATATCTATGTTCTCATTTTGGGTAAATTGTGAGGATATGCTATTTAGTGTTTTAGTTCAGTGAAGGGTAAATTAAGAAAACCCAAATTTTTTTGGTGCTTAGCAAAATGGGCTGATAATATATAAATTGTCACAAATAAGCTAATCATTATTTTGAGAAAGAAACCAGTCACATCAAACTGCACGTGTTCAAAACCAAGCTCAGGACTTTTTCTCTAATCCTGGTGCCTCATCAGCACTCTCTGTCTTGGTGAAGTATGCCACCGTCAACTGCTCGTTTGTGCCTGAAACTTGACTAATCCGCCTCCATCCCTTCAAATCCTATTTACTACCAAATCTTGTTTATTTTATCTCCTAAAAATGCCTCAGTGATATTCACTCTGTTCCATTTCCACTGGCCCCTATCATTTTCAACATCGAAATTTGTCTTTCCTTATCTACTTTTTATCCATTTCCAAGCTACTCTCCATCTTTATAGGCAGCATTATCTTAAAAACTATTAAGCTGATAATACAACCACTTTGCAATAGGTCTAGACTGAAAGGAGGCTTACACAAAACATATTCTTTGATTCTATTAATCTGATCTAGAATAGGCAAAACTAATCTGTGGTTAAAGGAAAAATCACAAAACACTCTAGTGGCAAGGAGAGAGTGAGAACAGTAATTGACTACAAAGGAGCATATGAAGATTTTCTGGGGTGATGGGAATTATCTACATTTTCATTGAGATATATTTAATATATAATATTATATTCATTTCAGATATACATGTAATGATTTGATATTTGTATCTATTGTGAAATAATCATAAGTCTAGTTAAGATCCTTCACATATATAGAGTTACACACATTTTTTTCTTGTGATGAGAATTATTAAGATCATTTTGATAGGGGTTTGGTGTTGCATAGGTTAGGTTTTTTTCACTTGTCAACATTCATAAAAAGGTTAAGACCTCTGCATTTCACTGTATGTACATAAATAGAATTGACCTTAAATAAATCTTGAACTCTAACAATGTGTGTGCTGAAGTGCTTAGGAGAGAAATATACTGATGTCTAAAAAAACCTTTGAAATTCATTAAAAAATAAGATTGAACCATTTGTATCTTGATTGTGGTGGTTAAATGAAACTATGTCTTGTCAATGCTCATACAACTATACACTAAAAAGGGTAAATTTTTCTTTTTGTACATTATCCTTCAGTTTTCAAAATGGTTCATAAGAGAAGGTAGGTCAATAAATGGTTAACGAGGGAATAGATAATGGGCTAAAGCAAATATTTACAATTATAAGAATTATGGTAGTGGATATTTGGGAGTTTACTGCATAGAAAATTTTAATTTTCTGGATGTTTGAAAATTTTTCATAAAAAAGTATGGGGGAAAATATGTAAATCTGGCAGGGTTATATATTTTTACCATTGCTTCCTATTGCTTTTTTGGATTTGCACTAGAATTATTAACATGGTATAAAGGTCCTACAAGCCTGTATCTCTCTCTGAGTATCATAGAAGTTCATTTATTCTTCATATACTATTATCTAATGATATCCTTCTGTATCAGTTTTTACAAAATAACAGATCCTTCTTCCCAGTCACCTTGTAATTAATAATGGTGTAAATAACTGTGTGATTATCTGACCCTGGCAATTTTCAAAAACCATTTTACTATGATCCTCTAGTATATAGCTAGTCCATGCCTCTATACCCAGCACTTGGCCTAATGTATGTACTCAATAAACATAGAACAAAGTACATATAAAAACTGACTAAAGAGATATTCCCCTGATTCATTTCATAGGGAATCATAAATTTGGTGGTCTAACCATTGATTTTTAAAAGTATTTCTTCATTTCTTAAAAGCATAGTAATTTTACACAGAGAAAATAAAGCCATGATAAATGAGACTCCAAGAAAAAATATTTTTGAAATTATCAATTGGCAAAGTATTTCAGGTGTTTAATCTTATTATGGCAAAATAAATAATTCTGACAGGCATTTTGCCTGATTATAGACTTTTGTTTTAATATGTTTGTTAAGACATAAATATGTGCTGACATAATTAAACTTTAATTTTTATTCCACTTAAATTTAGTTGCTTATAATATGGCATAGGAAAACAACAAATTTGTATTTTGACATGAAATAAAACATGTTATCCTTCCAGAAAACAGGTGGAAAGTAAAAAGAAGTGGAGAAGATCTTTGTCTACTGAAATAGCTATAAAGCTTCTCTAGTTAGAGTATTGGAGCAATTTTCATGGTAATGGTTTATTTAAATTGCTCTGCAGACAAATCTCAGAGCTATTGGTACTATTAATACTCTAGTGATATTTAGCATTAACTCAGCGAAGAGAATTAAGGAGAGTCAAGTCTCCATTGCCCAATTTTCTGATATGTACATTAGGAAATTAAGTGTGTAGATAGTTCTCTTTTGTTTAATCCTCAATCAAGGACAATTTTGTATTTGTCTTCAGATAGAGCAGGGGGGTGGGGAGAGATAGAGGGAAACATCAACATGAAAGAGAGACACATCGACTGGTTGCCACCTACAGGACCCCAGCCAGGGTCGGGGCCAAACTGCAGCTGAGGTACATGCCCTTAGTGGGAACCAAACCTGGGACTCTCTGGTCCGCGGGCTGATGCTCTAACCACTTAGCAACCCAGCTAGGGCAATAGTTCTCTTTCAAAAAAAATAATCAGAAGCCAAATAAAGAGGTATTGACAAAAAAAGGAAACTATTTATAAAAAGACTATGAAGTAGTCTTTCCGTTGAAATGTATGAGAAGATATAGATAGTTTTGAGGTTGTTATGTAATTATGTGTGATATTTTACTAATTCCTATAAAATATCAAAGGTTCATATTTTGTAACATATAGTTAAATCTTCTAAGTTTTGTAATATCTCAGATGTTGGATTAGAGAGAGAAAAAAGGCAGAAAAAGCCTTCTTGTCTAACGTAAGCAGTCCCCACAAAATAATTAACTGTTGGAAGTATCAAATATTATGCACATTTTAATTCACTTTACAATTGTCTGCAACAACTACATATTTTTCTACTGAGTAAAAATGAGGTACAGGTAGAACTTTTAAATGGAACACTTAGCTATGCAGTTTGAGTCTCAACAGATTTCTATTGAAAGTGCATGAATAGCTGAGTTTCACAGTGATTCTAGATGAGGGACACTGGGAATTGCATTTTCAAGATTTAAGAATGAAGAATAAGATATTTGCCAATGTAACTTCCTTTTACTCTATTTTGCCAGAGTTGTGAGAAAAAGCAATAAAGAAAGACATTGATTCTCAAGTGAATAATCCCTTCTATAGAACCTGCTGACTGTGGAGCTAACAGCAAATGTCCAGAACTAAATTGACTTTCTTCTCGAAACAAACAAACAAAAAATCTTCATTAGAAACAAGGCTGATGGTGTCTAGAAATCTTTATATTGAATATTGCATTTTGAGAGGAGCAAACGGAAAGACAGGGGTTTGCCTTTTTTTTTGTACATTTACATAATATTGATATGTGTTGTAATAATCTACCGAAAATCTCTCTGGGTAGCATTTAAATGATGATTTTATTAAAGTCTGGGTTTTGTTGAAACTCCTTTGTCCAGAAAATCAATTATGTAGTTCCTTGGATGTGATCTGACTCAAGGATATAAACTTACTCTGAATTAATTAATGACAGACTGGATGTAAAACAGAATGCCAATATATTAATTTACATTAAGAATTATGACTTTATTCTGACCAGAATATACACCTTGCCATGCTGAAGATATACTCTTTTCTTTTTGCAGAATTACTTGAAAACTAATACAGAAACTTTCTTATCATCTAAGGAATCAGCATTAATAATTTTATAATCCTAAACAGCTTCTCTCAGCCTAACAGAGTCTTTTTCCAAAAAGACACAACCTTGCTAGAGAGTATTAATCATGGTCATTGACAAAACACTCTCTGTCCTATTTATTGCTGTGCACAGTGGCAATTATTTTTCTGTTCATTGTTTTTTAGGTCCATATAATGCAAAATGAACCTTTCTTAAAATGCTTAGAAAGCTTATTTGGCCACAGTCCAGACTACACTAGTAATCATGAAATATAACCTTACATATCTTTGATCTCATCTACTAAGTGTGAAATTCTTTGTTTTCACTCACAAAACCTACCCAATTTTATTTTTAAGTTTTTTAAAAAGAGAGTTTTGGAAGGGCATCTTATATTACCTGTACCTGTCACAATCTTTAGCCTTATGAAAATTCTTTATTCCCTATAATTGAATATAGTTTGAAAGACACCTCAGCTACTGTCGACACTGCCATTTCTGACTAATCTTACTCCATGTGAGCTTGACACATGCCAAAGGGAGGACTTTCAGACTAAAGCAGTAGTCTGAGTTGTCCAAAAGATACCAGGTTGAGCAAAAGAGCAAGGTAGGGCTCAGTTCTCTCTGAGGATTAATACTTCTGCAAGATATTAACGTTTATCCCTTATTAAAAAGATTCCAGAGTCAGACTCTTGGGAAGTCTGGATAAAAACAAGCTACATACATTTGTATGTGTCTATAACTCTCCAATAGAAGACAAAGTATTGTCACATACTACACAAACTATTTAACCATGGAATTATTTTCTTGTAGAACACCCATTAACATCCAATGAAACCAAGGATTTGGGAGATGCAGTTAAGATTAGACATTAACATTCAAATACAAAAATAAAAATAAATTCAAGTAATATAGAAAAGGCTTTAGTCTTCTTTTTCACTGTTCTCTAGGAAAAACTGTAGAGTTGATTGGAGGAGCAGCTATTAGTAAATAACTTGTGGTGGTGGTGGTGGTGGTGATGATGATGATGATGATGATGATGATGATAAGTGTATTGGTATTACGGAGAAGTCATTAATTTATTAACTTTATGGCAATGTTTGTCTAATTGTGACCTCTAGAGTATGTATGTTGAAATAATCTGGGCTGCTTTATAAATATGCAAAGTCCCAAGTCCCTCTGAAAACATACTAAATTATTATTTTTTTTAATTTTTATTTTATTTTTATCCTCACCCGAGGACATTTTTTCATTTTTTGTTCAGGTAGAGTGGGGTGGGTAGAGAGAGGAACAGAGAGAGAGAAACATCGATGTGAAAGGGACACATCGAGTGGCTGCCACCCGCACAACCGACCAGGGCCGGGGACAAACTGCAACCGAGATACATGCCCTTAGCGGGAACCGAACCCAGGTCTCTCAGGACCACAGGCCGACGCTCTAACCGCTGAGCCAAACCAGCCAGGGCTGAAGACATACTAAATTAGAATCTTCAGGGATGGACCACACAAGTCTGCATTTTAAATAAACACACTATAAAATATTTTTTTTTAAAGTAGTCCATGAACATGTCAAGTTTTTTTCTATTCTTTTCTTGTTTCTCCTCATTTAAGCTTACCAATTAATGCCAGATAACACTTTATTATTATTTGTGTCCTTTATTAATTTTAGAGAGAAAGGAAGGGAGAGGGAGAGAGAGAAGAGAGAGATAGAAACATCGATGAGAGAGAACATCTACTGGCCGCCTCCTGCATGCCCCCCAATGGAGATTTGTCCTACAACCTGGGCATGTGCCCTGACCAGGAATCGAACCAGCGACCTCTTGCTGCATGGACTGAAGCTCAAGCACTGAGCCACACCAGCCAGGCCATGAAATCTTGATGCACATTTGAGTTTGAGAATTATTGAAATGGGATCTCTATTTAACTTCAAAAAAGACAAGACATTTAGATTCAAAACGTTGTAGGACACATGATAGGCCAACCACCTGGCATCTACCATGCTGTGGGATTCAAGCAATCCCTTAGTCAAAATAGAAGAAAAATTTGTAAAGATTTTGTAAGCTCCAATTTATATTAGTTTTTCCAATATCCTCCAATTCCGTCATTCACATTACATCTAAAGATGTCAGGGAAGCCTCTTTATCACATGATGGCATGCATAAAAATGTTGAACTAGGTAGATTATCTATACCAAACAGAGAAAAATATGCATTCATAATTCTTTCATATTAGATATTAATAGCACCATCACTTATGAATTATGGTGCGGGGCACAGCTGTTTATACACCACCAGCATCAATCCCACATTTTTTGGTAATGCCTCCCTTTTAAGCTTTCCTTGTGGGAACAACTTATCAACCAGACCCCAAACCAGGGGAATGGCCAAATGGCTCAAAATGGGCACATCATACTCTCTGTCGTAAAAATGTATATCTTCAGTGGGTGACACAAGAAAAGAAGATGGTAAAGTGAATCATGAAATTGATCTTCCTGGCAGAGCCGATGCTTGAGGTAGGGCTGTTCTCCTTCCTGTCGCTCCTCTGGCCTCCCTGCATTTCTTTCTGTTTAACTAAAGAGCCGCAACGGAAACATCAATAAAGGAATTACTCAGGCCAGTTATAGATGCTTGTGTTGCTCACCACAGTCAGTCTTCGAGTCTTTATTAAATAAAGCACTGGGTTATCCACTCCAGGGATTTTTTTTAAGTGTAAAAACTCCACGTCCTAAAAAGATTGGATTACAATCTAACTGGAAATATACAGCATATTCACATATAAAAACACAGCAACTTGTTTTATTCTTTAAAGAAATTAAAAATATATTCAGTTACTCTTTAAAGTGTCCCATGTCAATATAAAATACATCTTAATACATATGCCCATAATATTAAATTAGTTAGAATAAATATACATGTATTTATATTTATATAATTTGATTTATAGTAGCAGCAGGATACATATCATTCATTTCAAAATTCCAGTTTTAAAAGTTACAGTTTTTTACTTAATTTTTTTTATTTTTTAATCACAGCTGACATATAATATTATATTGGTTTCAGGTGTACAACATAGTGGTTAGACATTTATATATCTTATGACTATATTCCCTATGCTATACTTTATATCTCCATGACTATTTTGTAACTACCAATTTGTACTTCTTAATTTCTTCCCCTTTTTCACCCATTAATTCAACATAATTTAAGACAACGTTTATGATAACTACCAAATATTTGGATAACAGAAGCTTTTTCTGTTATTTAGAAGACAAAGAAGTTATTGTGTTGGCCACGGGGAAGGTTTTCTTTTACAGAAGGCTTCACTATACATATTTAAGCTTTAAAAGGATAAGGGCATGAACATAATTCTAGATGCTTAAATACAAAACACTTGTCCTAGGTGTGTTTAGAGAACCAGTGTAGAGAAAATATATGAAAGACAGTACTTCTGTTTGAAGCATTCCAAAGTGAAATGCGCAGGTCCCAAGTGATGAGTGTGATAAGATAATGAGGCACAAGAGACAAACACCAAAATTTCTTATATTACTTTTGTCCCATTATTCTAATTTCTACACACACACACACAAACACGTTTTAAGACATGAAATATTATTATAGCACTATATGCATATACTAGATAAACAAGTATGCATATATTGAGATGTTTCAGAAATGTTTTGCTTTAGGAAGAGATCGTCAAAAGTCTTTTTTTTTGCCCTGGCTGGTTTGGCTCAGTGGTGGGAGCATCAGACCATGGACAAAAGGGTTTCAGGTTTGATCTCCAGTCCCAGTTGGGGTTGTGCAGGAGGCAACCAATCAATGTATCTCTCCCGCATTGATTTTTCTCTCCTTCACCCCATCTCTATCTCTATCTAAGAATCAATGGAGGAATGTCCCCGGATGAGGATTAACCAAAAAAAAAAGTGTCTTTTGATTTAAGTGCAATCTCTATAAAGTTGCAAGATAATCATCCAAATAGTTTATTACAATATCATACAAAAATTTTTTAAAATCTCGTTGTCTGTTATTGCTCTCAAAGTTCTACATATTCTGGACCCCATTTCACTTCCATTCTTGTATGTTATTCATTTGAATGTACCCTATTATCTACCCTAGCTGAACATGTAGTGCAATCTCCTTCTCTACACCTATCTCCAACAATTACTATTTATGTTCTAAGTGCTGGACTGGTGTTTTCTTCATGCATCCGCTTATTCGCAGACCAGCAGAACATTTGAAGTATATCTAGTGAATAAATCAAATGATTTCCTCACAGTGGTTGTCAAGGGCTGTGCAATTGTGGGCCTGGTTTACTGCAAATCCAGAGAGATTATTTGGATTTGCAGAAAAGTAAAGAATCATCCCCTGATCCCAGGTAGAGTAAGGACTGAGAGCTTCCCACCATTCTGCGTCTCTTTCCCAGCAGCCTTTCCCATTATGTTTACCTGAATTCCTCTTTTCTCTCTAAATGTTCTTTCTAAGAATAGGGCAGCTCAAAGCAATGTTAAACTAGAGATTCTATTTTTTAAAAATATGTTTTTATTTTTTTAGAGAGAGAGGGAGAGAGAGAAACATCGATGAGAGCGAAACATCCATGGGCTGCCTCCTGCATGTCCCCCACTGGGGATGGAGCCTGCTACCCTGGCATGTGCCCTGACCAAGAACGGAACCAGCGACCTATTATTGGTGCATGGGAGGATGCCCAATCCTTTAAGCCACACCAGCCGGGCAGTCAACTATGAGTCTTATAAACACTCCTTAAGTAGTAGGGCCTAAATGACAGAGAGGACCCAAGGTTACTTGGTACACCTGTGTTTCCCAGATAAAATAAAAAACTAGATGGGAAGGAACTGTCATTCCCCAGATCATAAAGCCAGCAGCTAACAGTGATGTGGCCAGTTCTTTGGGTGCCCACTCAGCCCAGTGGCCCTTAGTAATATTGTATAGTATTTAAGATGTTGCTCTGGCTTTATAGATTGATATACAAGTTGGATTTCTCTCCCTGTGCTTTGTGTAAGGCGAGACCCACTATTGAATGGCCAGCCCAAGTCCCAGTTTAGTTTTCTTTTTTTAAAGTTCATTATTTTTATTTTTATTTTATCCTCACCTGAGGATACTTTTTCATTTTTTTGTTCAGACAGAGTGGGAGGGAGAGAGAAAGAGAGAAAAACATCAATGTGAAAGGGACACATCAAGTGGCTGCCACCCGCACGACCCAACCAGGGCTCGGGACAAACTGCAGCCGAGGTACGTGCCCTTAGCGGGAACCGAACCCGGGTCTCTCCGGACCGCAGGCCGACGCTCTAATCGCTGAGCCAAACTGGCCAGGGCTAAAGCTCAGATTTTGAAATATGTTTTTATTTATTTTCTTAGAGTGGGAATAAGGGAGAGATAGAAACATCAATGTGAGAGACACACACATCCACGGGGTGCCTCCTGCACGCCCCTCACCGGGACCCAGCCCTACTGGGGAATCGTACCAGCACCTCTCAGTCCATGGAAGGAGCTCAATTCACTGAGCCACACCCCTTGGCTAGGTTTTCTTTTCTTTCTTTTTTTTTTTTCTGAATTGGTTCCAACTCAGCCCTGCAGCCTTGAGTTCCAGTGACTGCAGCTCACAGCTGCTTCCAGGATCCAGACACAGGAGACCATGTTTCCTGAGCTGCCTATCTCAAGTTGTAAGTTGTTCTTTTTTTTATCCTCACCGAGGACTTTTTTTTTTTTTTTTTTGCATTTATCTTCAGATAGAGCAGGAGGTATAGAGGGAGGAAGAGAGAGAGAAACATCCACGCGAGAGAGACACATTCACTGGCTGCCACCTGCACGACCCCAACCAGGCAGAAATGAACCGCAAGCAAGGCCGCACCCTAGTACAGCCGACCCAGGGACTCTCTGGTCCACGAGCTGACACTCTACCACTGAGCCAAACCCGCCAGGGCTCAAGTTGTTCATTTTTATCTTGGTTCCTGAAATGTCTCTGATGCCTGCTGGCTCCATTTCTGGCTTTTATCTCTAATCCTAATGCCACTCAATTCTGATTTGCAGTCTTCTCTCTTACTCAAGATTGAATTTACGATTTCCACTTAGTCATCCAGTTTTAGTCTCCTCCACGAGCTCCCCAGACTGCAGTGAGAATCCGAGCTCCAGAAACCAAGGGAGGCAGTGAAGGGAGCGTGGGCTTGGCATCCAGCGAACATGACATGCTTAGTCTTGGAGTGTTTGCCTGATCTGGGAAGCCTCCTTTTTGAGAACTGCATGTGCCCACGAGGGTGTGCCTTGTCAGTCACACTGACCCTACATGTTCTATTCCCCAGCCACAGAGCAGGACGTTAGACTTAGGCTCTGCACCCCCCTCAAGCAAAATGACAAATGGATTCTTGCTCCTACGAACTCCTAATGGGCAGCAGCAGCGCCAGATGATGTCTGTTGTCTGTTTAAACCCAGTGTAAAGCAGAGGAGGTGTGGGACAGAACCAGGCCTCTGAGAGAGAGCGGGGGTGGGGAGTGACAGAGGGCGAGGAGAAAGGGGCACAGGAAGAGAGATGGAGACAGAGAGGGGGAGGAAGTGGGGAGAGTGAGGGAAAGAGAGAAGAAAGAAGGAAGGAAGAAAGGAAAAGAGAGAAGAATAAAGGAAGGAAAAAAATGGAAGGAATAAATTTTAACATTATACTAGTTGGATTGGGGTAATAATTTAGTTGGAACAATCTACTTTACAAATGCATCTACATTGCCAAGTAAAATGTGATTGCATTTCTGTGCATAGATTTAAACATGATATACATATATGATTGCATTCATGTGTTTATCATATATGTATGCATGTACCCTGCCAATTAAATTCTTAGTTAATTTCATGAAAGTGCTTGCTTTAGATACTGTCCTCATAGCAACATTTTTTAATAAAAATAAATTTTACAGCCCTAGGCCCTTGTGATACGTACTATTATTCATGTATTTTTACATTATTAGTTAATTTATTTTTTAATATCTTGCAGCCATATGCTGCTGTTGATCTGCATAAGAAATCTCCCAATGAGACTCAGACAAATCCAGATGGTAATCAGCATTCATTTCATGTTTTGTTTTTTTCCTCAAAGAAACCGGCAAATTTATATATTACGAAGTCCTACTGACTCTTCAGAGAGCAGCAGCTGGACACCCTTGTACAGTCGACGTTGGAATTCGTCTGGGTTGCCGTCAGAGGGACCCTGTGTGGAGGACTGGATGCACCTTGGTTCAGTGTGATAAACACCTTCCTCGGGACTCAACCCCTGGGTGGCCTCTGAAATTTTTCCACATCTCTCCCTACATGCTTCCTTGTTCTGCAAATGCATTTTCTTGGGACCTTTAATCACCTTTTATAAGTCCTAGAGTTGGGCCTTGCGCAATCACTTGTGGACAAGCATTTAGAAGGAGCCTAGCCCCATGATTTTCTGTACAAAGTCAGCTTCCCCCTGGGTTACAACACAGAGAATCAGGAAGGTGCTCAGGGACAGACCCCCCTCCACAAAACCCCACTGTTCTAGGCACTCTCACCTCAGTCAACGAGCAAAGGAAGGGGCCCTACCCAAGCATACTGCATGTGACCACCACCTGGCAAGGGTGACTGAATCCAGCAGCCAGGTCACAAAGAGGGAAACCCAGGTAAATACAGTTAGTAAAAATCACAGAGGCTGCCATGGTAGCTGCCACTTGGAGAAGTTTATGGATACATTTTTCTTTAAGGACCAATTGGGGAACAGTTTTTGACTGTGATGTGAAACTCCCTCTCCTGAGGGCTGGATATTGACATCATTATTCTCTCAACACAGGCCCCACTTTAGCTTAATTAGTGGTGTGTCACTGGGGTGGGCCAAATTCCCCATCCTGCAGGGGGAAGTGTAAAGTTGCAGCCACAATTCCTTGTACATAGTAATCAAATCCAGATTAAGTGAACCTGGGGGGCAGTGAGGGGTGGATCTGGGTTACTAAAGTAGGTTCATAAATCAACAAGGGGGAATGCTCTCATGGTTGTTAGTAGGATTCTCTCTATCATTTTTTTAAGTGAAACTAGATCATTTATGCTTTTATCAGGCAGGAGTCTGCAGTGTGATTTTTCCCTTCTTCCCATTTTCATGTTTTGTAGGAAACAGTCTCTCTTCTAATCATGGATTAGGAGTTGGAAAATTGGTAAATATTGTGCTTTTAGAATATCATTTTCTCCTTGAAAATCAAAGTATGTGTAGCTACTCCTTATAAGAACTGTTTCCATACCCTATGTTTCTAAAATGCACAGATACTTTCTCTAAATGTTTTTTGAAATATGCTGCTTGCAATATATTTTCTCTCAACATTTCTGCATCAAAATTCTTCAGAGTAGAAAAGATTAATTGTCCATACAGTGTAAAAAAAAAAGAGACATATATATTCACATATATTTATCATAGAACATAAATATTTAGCATAAAATAACCTATTTTTATTTTTCTCTGTGCCTAATAATTCCAATTTTATTGTATTTTAAATAAGAATTAGATATATATTTATAGATCATATACATAATAGATAAAGTACATTTGAATATTTAAAATATGTGTATATGGATATGTGTGTGCCAGAGCCTGTGGGATGGCCAAGTACTTGAGTTACATGAGGCGACTCTGGTTCCTCTATAAAAAGCTGGATGCGACCAAGCCCTTCAGCTGGTCTTTTCCAGCACTGCTCCTGAATGCCAAATCCTCACAAATCAAAAGGCTCCTCTTTCTATGTTACATCAGCTGTCTACAGGCAGTTTTATCAGTCTGAAATACGATAAAATGGGAATTGTTGGGCACAGAAAAAATAAAGCACAGGTGCCTTGTGCCAAGTGCTTTTTGAAGCTTCTGCTTAGTTGACCACCATGCAAATGCCAAATGCAAACTGCTGCTTCCTCTGTGCAGTTTGGGACCAGCATCCCCTGCCACCGGCTCATTTGTTCACGAATCAGGAGTGAATGAGATCTCTATCTCCATGTGGCTTCATGGGGTTTCCATTAACCTCAGTGCTCTTCAGTGAAAGGCATAGCAAATATGGGGAAAGCACACACACAGTCCCAGCCTCCCAGAGATCTTTGACATTTTTAGAGGCTTCTAAAGCCAGGAATTGTGACCGGTTGGTGTGGCTCAGTGGTTGAGCATGGACCCATGCACCAGGAGGTCGCCAGTTCAATTCCTGGTCAGGGCATGTGCCAAGGTTGTGGGCCAAGTCCCCAGTGGGGGCCATGTGGGAAGTGGCCAATCGATGTTCTCTCTCATCCATGTCTCCATCTCTCTCTCCCGCTCCCTTCCTCTCTCTCCAAACAATAAAGAAAAAAATTAAAGCCAGGAGTTGCAAACACGCAGGCAAGGTGAGCTATGGTACCTGTGCCAACTGTTTATTTTTGCTCACATATCAGTTAGTGAGAACCAACAATGTGATGACTTGGATGCTCGGCCGTCAGGTACTGCAGGAGAAATCAAAGCTGGCCGAAATGTTCCTGCGAAGCTTTGGAAACATGTTACGGTAGCACACACTGGCCTTCGGGGTCCAACAAGAGCATGAGTAACTGTTGGTTGTTCTTTTCCGGCAGCTTCTTCGCTGGCTGCAGGGCTTGGTTTTTGTTTTTTTAAATCCTCACCCGAGGACATTTTTCCATTTTTTGTTCAGATAGAGTGGGAGGGAGAGAGAGGAAGAGAGAGAGAGAAACATCAACGTGAAAGGGACACATCGAGTGGTTGCCACTCACACAACCAACCGGGGCTGGGTACAAACTGCAACCAAGGTACGTGCCCTTAGCAGGAACCAAACCCAAGTCTCTCTGGACCGCAGGCCGACACTCTAATCGCTGAGCCAAACCGGCCAGGACAGGGCTTGGTTTTTTGGTCTCTGACTGAAGGATGCCATTCCCCATCTCTCCCAGGAAGTTAGCCAGAGCCATAATTGACAGCTCTGTGAGGACTCCACTGTCTAAGCAGGATCTCTCTCCAGAAAGCCAGTCCTAGGGGAAAGCAGCCAAAGAAATGCCGCAAAACAAGCAGGCCCACTTTTCCGGTCTGGTGCAATTCCTGAAAGAGCTGAGAGCTTACTCCACAGGCTCGGATTACATTTTGGAGACAGAGAGGAACGTGGAAACACAGTGAAAACTTAAAGCATTTTCCTGGAGACTGTGGGGCTTCAACGAGGTACTTGAACATGTACCTGAACCTGCAGCTTATATGGTATGTCAGCCAAGGGAAAACACAAGCTAGTCTAAAGACTCTGGTCCGACCCACTGGGAAACGTGTGTGTTTTGAATTAACAAGTTTAGACATTTCTAAAGCTAGTTCCTCATGAGAAAAATAATTTTTTTCTTGCAGAATAGCAAGCTGACTTTCTCTGTTTCTGAAAGCACATTGTTCTAGGGCTTGTACGACCCAACTTTATGCATTTCCTCTCTCTTCACCTCTTTCTCTCTGAGACGTCCTTGTCCCCAGCATCATCGGCTTTCTGTCACCTGGCCTTTCCTGACATCTTGTTTGAGACCATAACCTTTAGCTCTCTGAAGAGAAAGCAAACATGTGCCTCAGATTAAAATACACCAACATCTGGAGAAGCTTCCCTGGACTGGTGGTCAGGATGCTCTAGGATCTACGGCGTGAAACTGCCTCTTGGGAAGGAGAGGGTTTTAACAAAGTCTTTCTGGTCCCTCGGCATCTGGGCCCCTTGACAAATAGGAGGTTCAGGCAGAGCCCTCTCGTTCTATCCTCTCAGGTCACCGAAGCAGCTGTGTTAACCAGATGATATTCATATAGATTCTTAAACAAAATAATGTTTAACCTTCAAGAACATGGACAAGTGTGGATGGACTCTGTGTGGCCCACACTTACAGAAATGCCAACAGCCGAGGACAGTGCTCGGTAACCAGCAGATGCTTCATATTAGCCATCCAACCTGAACTGAAACCCAGGAGCAAGCACCATGTGACTAAACCCAAATTTCCTGCCAGAGTCCAGCACATTCTAGCCGTATTGAGCAGAATTCTGCCGGTCCTGCCCAGAACTGGGCCTGAGCACGAGGCCCAAACTGAGACTTCACTGGGGAGGAAGCAATTTTGCAGGTGAGAGGCACCTAAGCAGCTGACATTTTAATTTGCAGGCGTGGAATGTGCAGGGAAAGCCGCGGGGAGAGCGTGTGGAGCGATTCTGCTCGAACGCTCGGCCAGGACGTTTTCCCTAGGCCAGAAAATGAGTTTTCAATCATTTTATTCAGCACAAGCGTCCGAGATACCGCTTGGAAAAGAAAAGCCTTGCGTCCAGCAGTTCAAGTCTGTGCTGTGAGGGAGGGAAGGAGCCAGGAGATGAGAAGACATTTGTTTCTGCTTCCTCAGACTTGGAAGGCATGTCCTTAGGGACCCTGTCCAGGTCTGTGCTCCATTCATCACCCCAACCCCAAATCCCTGCGCAGGTCAGTGCAGAAAGTGGGATCCTGGAGGGAATGGAGTAATAGGACTGCAGCACGAAAATTGCAGCGTGGACACCTGAAGATGGCGTTTGGTGGTGTTCAGAGTGTTACAGGATGATGTATTTTGGGAAATAACTCTCACTTCATGCCTGGCAATGTATCTGTGTGTGTGTGTGTGTGTGTGTGTGTGTGTGTACCTTGGGTAGGTTTTTAAAGTATTTAAAAAATGCTTCCTGTATCAACAAAGGAATACTGCTTCCCAACATACGTATGCATACTTCATACTAAAAACTACAATGTAACTTCTGGTCGACATAGATCATTAGCTGATACATAGGTGATAGACAGATAATATAGATGGATGGATGGATAGATAAGTAGATGATAGATAGATAGATAGATAGATAGATAGAAGCTTGAACAATATCCATTTCACCATCATTTTACAATAAGACAGTTGGTGACTTGGGATTTTTCAGGTGCTGAGAACTGTGAATTCTGTGTTCTTTTCCCCCTCACTACCTGTGTATCTTCTCACAGGGCCTCAGTTTTGTATTTGTAAATTTATTTATTTGGGATGTCCTAAAGAGGTTTAAGAGATCATATGTATTTATATGTTAATAAATCAGTTTTGTTATAAAAATAAAATTTTTTGAAATTAGAAAAGAGCCCTTCACTCCAGAACTCATTCAACACGTGTATGCAGTCCACTCCTCTGCGGTACTCGCTGGACGTGGGTCTCAGAGGCGAGGCCTTTACAGATTACCTTTCAGGTGCAGAGACAGGCCAGGGAACAGAGAAGGAAACAAGAACAACACTTTATTTCAGAAGACAGTATGAGCCATGCAGAAAACAGACAGGCGATGTGACTAGGGAGTAATAGGGACGATACTGGTCTTCCCAATGGTGCTGTAACAAATGACCTCGAACTAAGTGGCCTGCATCACAAAGTGTGTGGTCCCAGGTGGTGCGGGTCAGACACCTGAGGCAGGTTGATCAGGCTGCACTCCTCTCCCGAGACTCCGGGAGGCCCATCCCTGTTCACGGAGTGCTGGCAAAATCCACTCTTTATCCAACAGCTCCCTTCCAGGTCCCTGCTAAAGCCACTGCCAGCTTCCAGGGGCCGCCCGCAAATCTTGGCCTGTGGTCACTTCCTCCAGTCTCAAAGCCAGTAACACAGCTTGAATCCTTTCTAGGGCATCTCTGACCCACCCTCCTGCCCCTTTCCCACTTTTGAGAACACCTGGTTACCTTGGCCTACCTGGCGGACCCAGGATGGTCACCGTCTTACCTCTGTGGCCTGTCTTACCTCTGTGGCCTGTCTTACTTCTGTGGCCTGTCTTACTTCTGTGGCCTGTCTTACTCTGTGGCCTGTCTTACTCCTGTGGTCTGTCTTACTCTGTGGCCTGTCTTACCTCTGTGGCCTGTCTTACCTCTGTGGCTGTCATACTCTGTGACCTGTCTTACCTCTGTGGCCTGTCTTACCCCTGTGGTCTGTCTTACTCTGTGGCCTGTCTTACCTCTGTGGCCTGTCTTACCCCTGTGGTCTGTCTTACTCTGTGGCCTGTCTTACCCCTGTGGCTGTCTTACTCTGTGGCCTGTCTTACCTCTGTGACTGTTGCCACAGGTACCCCACAGGGCTGGGTTGGGGCCTTTGCCGGGTGACTCTCCAGCATGCTCAGAGAAGAGCTCTCCAAGATCTTACCAAATTTAAACTCAGACTTGACTGTTGACACAGAGCTGGCCACATGGAGAACTGGGAAAGTTCTCCCCAAAAAAAGGAAGTGCCCCCAGGGCAAGGAAAGCCAAGCTGGCTGGTTGCAGGGGACAGTGGGTAGGCAGATAAAGAGTCCTCAGGTGGGTTGAAAATGCTATCACAACCATTAGGCTTTTAGGCACGAGAATGGCACAATCTGACTCATATTTTGTAAAGAGCATTCTGTGATTTGACATTTGAAATATTTAAAATGTGTCTTGAGAGCACAGGTGGGATTTAGACAGATGAAAGGGGTGTAAAATATACTTCAGGAACAGAGGAGCACATGGCCTGGAGGCAGGAGAGACGATGATCAGACTCAGGAGCATAGCTCCTCAGAGGCCTGTGAGTGAGGAGACAGAGCAGGGAAACAAAAGACCCTCCATGGAGGGGGCAGGGCAAGGGGGACAGGGACCCTCTATGGAGGGGGCTGAGCAGGGGAGACAGGGGACCATCTATGGAGGGGGAAGGGAAGGGGAGACAGGGGACCCTCTATGGAGGGGGAAGGGAAGGGGAGACAGGGGACCCTCTATGGAGGGGGCAGGGCAGGGGGGAAAGGAGACCATCTATGGAGGGGGAAGGGAAGGGGAGACAGGGGACCCTCTATGGAGAGGGAAGGGAAGGGGAGACAGGGGACCCTCTATGGAGGGGGCAGGGCAGGGGGGAAAGGAGACCATCTATAGAGAAGGCTGAGCAGTGGGGACAGGGCCCCATTTCCCTCTGCCCTGTCCTCTTCATGGAGGGAACCCTATCATTTCTTCCCTCCCTCATCTATGGAGAGACCATGTTGCCCTGCCCTGTCCCTTAAATGGGGTCATTTGTCCCCCTTGCACTGTCACCTCCATGGATGGTCTTCTGTCCCCCTTGCCCTGCTTCATCCATGGGGGTTTCCTGTCACCCTGCTCTTTCCCCTCCATGGATGGCTCCTTATCCCTTCAGGTAAAGGGCAGGGCTGGGGTAACAGGTGACCCTCCATGGATGGGGTAGGACAGAAGAGACAGGGGACCCTCCATAGAGAGGACAGGGCAGGGGGGATAAGGGACCGTCCATGGAGGGGGAAAAGCAGAAAACCCTTCATGGAGATGACAGTGCAGAGGGGACAAAGGACCTCATTTGAGGGGCAGGACAGGAGGATATAGTCCCTCCATGGAGGGGGGAAGACAGGAATGATATGGTTCCTTCCATGGAGAGGACAGGGCAGGAGGAAAAGAGACTCTGTCCTCCCTGCTCTGCCCCCTCCCAGGGTCCCCTGTCCCTCACCTGACCCCTTCCATTGAAGATACTCTATCATCCCTACCCTACTCTCTTGTATGGTCCCATGTCTCCCCTGCCCTGCCCCCTCCACAGATGGTCCCCTGTCCCCTCTGCCATGCCTCCTCCCAGGGTCCCCTGTGCCCCTGTCCTACCTCCTCCATGGAGGGGCCCCTGTCTCCCCAGCCCTGCCTTTTTCATGAAGGAATAAGTTACCATCCATGGAGGGAAAAAAGCAGGAGGACAGGGGACCCTCCATGGAGGTGACAATGCAAGGGGACAAAGGACCCCATTTGAGGGGCAGGACTGGGGGACGTGGTCCCTCCATGGAGGGGGTAGGGCTGGGAGAAAAGGGGGCCCTGTCCCCACTACTCTGTACCCTCCCAGGTTCCTCTTTCCCCCCTGCCCTGCCTTCTCCAATGGGTGTTCACTGTCAACCTACCTGCCCCCTCAATGGAGGGTCTGCCCCTTCTCTGGGTCCCCTGTCCCCACTGCCCTATTCTCTCTGTGGAGGATATCCTGTTTCCCCATCACTGCTTTCTTCGTAGAGGGTGCCCTGTCCCCGCAAACCTGCCTTCTCCATGGAGGGTCCCATCTCTCCTGCCTTTCTTCTCCCAGAATCCCCTGTTGTTCCTGCCCCACCCTCTCCATAGATGGTGCCCTTTCCCCTCTGTCTTGCCCTCTCCATGGAGGGTTTTGTTTTTATGCCCTGTCCCCTCACTCACAGGCCTCTAAGGTTGTCTACTGTAGTCTCTGGTATTTATCTCTTCTGCCCTCACTCTCTGCTTGCCCACTCTCTAAATCTGAAGCACATTTCTCACCCTCTTTATCTATCTAGATCACCTATTTTCAACCAGTGTTGCCTGGCATACTGGTGTGCTGCAACAACATTTAAACATGCAATACCTGACTATTTAGCAAGGAGCACTGATCTCTTTTCCCTTAGATTGTTAAATATGACAAAAGCCTTGAGAAGAGGTTGTTATACACTGTGGTTGGGGTTGATCTTCACAGTCAGCCAACCTGAGGGTTGACCCAATGCACAAACAGGCCATAGCAATAAAAACTCAATTATTAAAGGAAGTCCTACATAACCCAAACAAGGGATATTCTTAGAGTACCCAGCTTAGGTGATCAAGGAGACTGAACCACTGGGTCCCACAGGACAACTACTACATAAGGCCACCCTACAAAGACTGGAAGTCATAGAAGATCTACTTAATACATAGAAACAAACACAAAGAGGCAGCCAAAATGGGGGGAAAATATATGCCTCAAATGAAGGAACAGGAGATACCTTCAGAAATAAGCTAAAGGAAGTAAAGGCAAGCAATGTACCACATATAGAGTTCAAAACAATGGTTATAAGGATGCTCAAGGAACTTAAGGGAAGAATGGATGGAATCAGTGAGAATTTAAACAAAGAGATAGTAAGCATTAAAAGGACACAGAAACCATTTTAAAGAACCAATCAGAAATGAAGAATACACAGCCCTGGCCAGTTTGGCTCAGCGGTTAGAGCGTCGGCCTGCGGTCCGGAGAGACCCGGGTTCGGTTCCCGCTAAGGGCACGTACTTCGGTTGCAGTTTGTCCCCGGCCCTGGTTGGTCGTGCGGGTGGCAGCCACTCGATGTGTCCCTTCACGTCGACGTTTCTCTCTCTCTCCCTTCCTCTCTCTCCTTCCCACTCTATCTGTACAAAAAAAAAAAAAAAAAAAAAAGGAAAAATATCCTCGGGTGAGGATAAAAAAAGAAAGAAAGAAAGAAAAAAAAAAAGAAATGAAGAATACACAGAAGAAATAGTCTGTTGGATGAGCAGAGGATCAAATGAGCAATTTAGAAGACAAGGTGGTGGAAAACATCCAATCAGAGCAGTGATTTAGAAGACAAGGTGATGGAAAACACCCAGTCAGAGCAGCAAAAAGAAAACAGAATTTAAAACAATCAGGATAGTTTAAGAAACATTTGGGACAATGTGAAACATAAAAACATTTGCATCACAGAGGCACCAGAAGGAAAAAAAGCAAGGGATTGAGAACCTATTGGAAGAAATAATAACTGAAAACTTTTCTAACCTGGCAAAGGAAAAGGACACAAAAGCCCATAAAGCACAGAGTCCCAAACAAGATGAACATAAAGAGACCTATACCAAGACACTTCATAATCAAAATAGCAAAGGTTAAAGACAATGAGAATCTTAAAAGCAGCAAGAGAGCCCAGTTGGTGTGGCTCAGTGGTTGAGCATCAACCCATGTACCAAGAGGTCGCCAGTTTGATTCCCAGTCAGGGCACATGCCCAGGTTGTGGGCCTGATCCCCAATGGGAAGCATGCTGGAGGTGACCAATCGATGTTCTCTCTGTTTGATGTTTCTATCTCTCTCTCCCTCTCTCTTTCTCTAATATCAATAAAGAAACAAAATTTTTTTAAAGCAACGAGAGAGACAGTTAATTACTTACAGGGAGGCTCTCATAAGTCTTTCAGCTGATTTCTCAATGGAAATATTTCAGGTGAAAAGGGATTGGCACAAAATATTCAAAGTGATGAAGACCAAGGATCTACAACCAAGAATACCCAGCAAGATTATCATTTAAATTTGAAAGAGAAATAAAAAGAGCTTTACAAACATAGAAAAGCTAAAAATAATTTACCACCAAACTAGTATTACAAAAACTGTTAAGGGGTCTTCTTAAAAAACAACAACAAACAAACAAACAAACAAAATAAAGAAGAAATACCCACATCTTAGCTACTATAAATAGTGCTGCTATGAACATAGGGGTACATATATTCTTTCTGATTGGTGTTTCAGGCTTCTGAGGGTATATTCCTAGAAGTGGGATCACTGGGTCAAATGGCAGTTCAATTTTTAAATTTTTGAGGTAACACCATAGTGTTTTCCACAGTGGCTGCACCAGTCTGCATTCCCACCAGTAGTGTATTAGAGTCCCCTTTTCTCCACACCCTCGCCAACACTTTGTTGATGGCGGCCATTCTGACAGGTGTGAGGTGATACCTCATAGTTGTTTTAATTTGCATCTCTCTGATGATTAGTGATGTTGAGCATTTCTTAATATGTCTCTTGCCCATTTGTATGTCCTTCATAGTAGCACTATTTACAATAGCTAAGATCTGGAAACAACCCAAGTGTCCATTAGTAGATGAGTGGATTAAAAAGCTGTGGTACATGTACACAATGAAACACTATGCAGCTGTGAGAAAGAAAGATCTCTTATCTTTTAAGACTACATGAAGGGACCTGGAGAGTATTATGCTAAGTGAAACAAGCCAAGCAGAGAAAGATAAATGTCACATGATCTCACTTATTTGTGGAATATAATGAACTAACTAAAGAAACTACTGAACAAAATTAACCCAGAGACATGGAGATGAGGTACAGGCTGACAAGCTTTGGGGGGCATGGGTTGTGGGGGTTGAGATAAACCACAGAACTTACATGCATGTATGCATGACCAATGAACATAGACAATAAAGCTGGAGATGGGGTGGAGGGAAAGTGGAGGAGAATGTCAATGGGGAAAAATGAGAAACATCTGTAACAAAAACAAATTAATAAATAAAAAATTAAAAAAAAACCACAGAGGAACATAAACTGGCAAATAAATATCTATCTATTAATAGTCACTTTAAATGTAAATGGCTTAAATGCTCCAATCAAAAGACATAGGGTAGCTAAATGGATGAGAAAAAAGATCCATATATGTGCTGTCTATAAGAGACTAACTTCAAAATGAAAGATTCACACAGACTAAAAGTAAAGGGATAGAAAAACTATTTCATGCAAATGAAAAATTTTTAAAAATTTGGCATAACAATACTTATATTTGACAAAATGGACTTTAAAACAGAGACCATAGTAAGAGACAAAAAAAGTACACTATATAATGATAAAGATAAAGGGAACATTCTAACAAGAAGATATAACCCTTCTAGACATTTATGTACCCAACATAGGAGTACCTAAATATATAAAGCAAACCTTGAAGGACATAAAGGGAGAGAATTGACAGTATTACAGTCATAGTAGGGTATTTAACACTTTATTGATATTAGTGGATAGATACTCTGACAAAATTAATTAGAAAAGAGCAGCCTTAAATGACAC
Source organism: Molossus molossus (assembly GCF_014108415.1). Classification (NCBI taxonomy): domain Eukaryota; kingdom Metazoa; phylum Chordata; class Mammalia; order Chiroptera; family Molossidae; genus Molossus; species Molossus molossus. The sequence continues at coordinate 45,923,369 of NW_023425401.1, forward strand.
ACTAGATCATATATATTTGATATCTTCAGAGCATTTTATCCTAAAAAAGCAGAATATACATTCTTTTCAATTCATATAAAACATTTTCAAGGATAGATCACATGTTAGGACACAAAACAAGTCTCAATAAATTTAAGAAAATTTAACTCATATCAAGCATCTTCTTTGACTATAATGGTATCAAACTAAATCAATCACAAGAAAAAAACTGATAAATTCACAAAGACATGAAGACTAAATAACATGTTACTAAACAATGAATGGATTAACAATGAGATCAGGAAAGAAATCAAAAGATACCTTGAAACAAATGAAAGTGAAACAAAGCAACCCTAAATCTATGAGAAACAACTAAAGCAGTCCTAAGAGTGAAATTCATAGCATTACAGACCTACCTCAAGATATAAGAAAAATCTCAAACAATCTAAGAGTACACTTAAAGGAACTAGAAAAATAACAACAAAGCCAAAAGTGAGTACAAAAAAAAGAAATAATGAAGAGCAGAACAGAAATAAACAAAATAGTGTCTAAAAAACAGTACAAAAGATCAGTGAAACCACGTGCTGTTTCTTTGTAAAATAAACAAGATTGACAAACCTTTATATGAAGTCATCAAGAAAAAAAAAAGAGGGGGTGGACCCAAATAAATAAAATTTTAAGTGAAAGAGAAATAACAACTGACTCAAAAGAAATACAAAGAATTGAAAAAAACATTACGAACAACTATATGCCAACAAATTAAACAATCTGGATAAATTTTTTTCTAGAAAAATATGATCTTCCAAAACTCAGACAAGAGGAGAAAATCTGAATTGACTGATTATAACTAATAAAATTGAAGAAGTAATTAAAAAAACCTCCTAACAAACAAAAGTTTTGGACTACATGGCTTCACAGGTGAATTTTACCAAATGTTCAAAGAAGTAATAACACCTATTACTCTTAAGGTATTTCAAAAATTTCAAGAAAAGGGAAGACTTCCAAGCTTTTTTTTTTTTTTTTTACAAGGCCAGCATTATCATAATTTCAAAACCAGATAAAGACACTAAAAAGAAAGATTATTAGTCTGGGTGGTGTGGCTCAGAGATGTCACTGGTTCAATTCCCAGTCAGGACACATGCCCAGGTTGTGGGCCTGATCCCCAGTGGGGGGCATGCAGGAGGCAGTCAATCAGTGTTCTCTGTCATCAATGTTACTATCTCTCTCTTCCTCTCACTTCCTCTCTCTCTAAAATCAATAAAGGAAAAAAAATTATTTTTTAAAAAGAAAGAATATTATAAGCCAGCTCTGGTCAGTTTGACTCAGTGGTAGAGCATCAGCTCGCAGACCAATAAGTCATGGGTTTGATTCCAGACAAGGGCACATCCCTCAGTTGCAGTTCATCCCCAGCCTTGGTTGGGGTTGTGCAGGAGGCAACCAGTCAATGTGTCTCTCTCACATTGATATTTCTTTATCTCTCTCTTTCTCTCCCTCCCACTCTATCAGAAGATAAATAGAAAAATATCCTCAGATGAGGATTAAAAAAATAAATAAAAAGACTATTATAGGCCAGTATCCCTGATCACCATAGATGCTGAAATCCTCAACACAACATTAGCAAACTTCATTTATCAACACACTATAGAGATCATAAGAATGATCAAGTAGAATTTATTCTGGAAATGCAACATTGGTACCATATCCAGAAATCAATAAATGTGATACGCCATATAAACTTAATGAAGGATAAAAATCACACAATCATATCAACAGATGCAGAAAAAGCATTTGATAAAATGCAGCATCCATTTATGATAAAAACTCTTAGCAAAATGGGAATAGAGGGAATATACCTCAATACAATAAAGGTCATATATGAAAACCACATAGCCAACATCACACTGACTGGGCAAAAACTAAAATGTTTTCCCTAAGATCAGGAACAATACAAGAATGTCCACTTTTACCACCAGTATTTAACATAGTATTGGAGGTACTAGCCACAGCAATCAGACCAGTAGAAGAAATAAAATGTATCCGAATTGGAAATGAAGAAGTAAAACTGTCATTATTTGTAGATGACATAATACTGTATATAAAAAACTATAAAAAATCTACCAAAAAGGTACAAGAATTGATAAATTAATTCAGTATAATAGCAAAATAAATATCCAGAATAAAACTGCATTTTATATACCAATAATGAACTTTTATAAAAGGAAACTAAGAGAACAATCAGATTTTATTTTATTTTATTTATTTATTTATTTTTTTCCCACATCTTTATTGTTGGATGTAAAATGCATTACAGATGTTCCACATTTTTCCCCCATTGACCCCCTCCTCCCCCCTCCCGCCCCCCCTCCCACCTTTTCCCAAACTATTGTCCGTGTCCATTGGTTATGCATATAAGTTCTTTGGTTTATTTCTTCCCACCCCCCCAACCCCTTTCCCTTTGAGGTTTGTCAGTCTAGCAATGAATTTGTGCTTCTTAATCCCTTCACCTTTTTCATCCATTCCCCCAACCCCTTTCCCAACTGGCAACCAACAAAATGTTCTCTGTATCTATGAGAATGTTCCTGTTCTTCCTGTTCATTTTGTTTGTAGATTCCATTGTTGATAGATATGTATTCATTGCCATTTTGTTTGTTCATACATTTTATCTTTTTCTTTAAAAAGACCCTTCATCATTTCATATAATAACGGTTTGGTAGTGATGAACTCCTTTAACTTTTTCTTGTCTGGGAAAGTTTTTATATGTCCATCGATTCTAAATGACAGCTTTGCAGGATAGAGTAATTTTGGTTGTAGGTTCTTGGTTTTCATCACTCTGAATATTTCTTGCCACTCCCTTCTGGCCTGCAAAGTTTCTTTTGAGAAATCAGCTGACAGCCTAATAGGAACTCCCTTGTAGGTAACTAGCTGCCTTTCTCTTGCTGCTTTTAGGATTCTCTCTTTGTCTTGAACCTTTTGCATTTTGATGATGATGTGTCTTGGTGTGGGCCTCTTGGGGTTCATCTTGTTTGGGACTCTCTGTGCTTCCTGGACTTGTATGTCTGTTTCCTTCACCAAGTTAGGAAAGTTTTCTGCCATTATTGTTTCAAACAGGTTTTCGATTTCTTGTTCTCTCTCTTCTCCTTCCGGCACCCCCAAGATGCGAATGTTGGCACGCTTGAAGTTGTCCCAGAGGCTCCTTACACTATCCTCATTTTTTTGGATTCTTTTTTCTTTTTGCTGTTCTGGTTGGGTGTTTTTTGCTTCCTTATATTCCAAATCGATGGTTTGCTCCTTGGATTTACGTACTCTATTACTGAAGCTATGTAAATTATTCTTTATTTCAGTTAAAGCCTCCTTCATTTCTAACTGTGCAGCGATCGTTTCTGACTGGTACTTTTTTATGCTCTTGAGGCCCTCACTGAGTTCATTGAGCATCCTTATAAGCAGTATTTTGAACTCAGCATCTGTTAGGTTGCTTATCTCCATTTCGCTTAGTTCTTTTCTTGGGGTTTTGTTCTTTTCTTTCATTTGGGACCTGTTTCTTTGTATCCTCATTTTGGCTGCCTCTCTGTGTTTGTTTCTGTGTATTACTTAATGAGAGGTATGGGGCTCGCTGAGACCCGATGCTGCTTGTTTGAAAGAATTTAGGAAAAACCTGAAGCAGGATCCAAGACAGGCCAATCCTATGGTTAAGCAAGTAGCAACAGCTTGGGTGGGCTTGAAAGTTGTGTGGGGCGGGGCGGGGCGGGGCCTCAGGGAGTCAGCAGGGTGGGGCTACCAGTGTGAGCCAGGTTGCTGGAGTCCCAGATATGGCTTCTGTCTGCCGCTCCAGGGAAGGGCTCACCAAAGGAACAAAGGCCTCTTACAGCACGTTTGTCCCCGAGAAAGCCCCCTCTCCAGCCCTCGCTCCAGTGCCAAACAGCTCAGTTCTTTTCTGTATGTCTCTGGTGCCCCTCGAGCTGCCTCCCCTCCGAGCTTAGAGGGAGAGAGTCCGATAAGTCTGTGCGCGGGCCCTTTAGGGAGCTGCCTGTGGCTCCAACCAGGTCAGCTTCCCTGAGCCTCAGTTTCCGCTGGTTTTTCCAGCCAGAAGTTATGGGGACTTCTCTTCCTGGCACTGGAAACCTGAGCGGGGCACCTGGTGTGGGACGGGGACTCCTCAGTCCTCAGGAAGGACCTTCCCAGCCACGGGAGCCTCCTGATTTTTATCCGCCACACTTGGGTGTGGGACCAGCCCGTAGCGCCGCCGCGCCACTGCCGCCACCCCTCATGCCGCCGCCCCTCCTACCGGTCTGGATGTAGCTGCTTTTTTTTTTTTTTTTAATTCCGTAGTTGTAGGACTTCCATTCAGCTTGATTTCAGGCGGTTTTGGATGATGGTTGTTCTGTAGTTTTGTTGTAACTTGGATGTGGTTGTGGCACAACGTGATACTGCGTTTCCCTACGCCGCCATCTTGACCGGAAGTGAACAATCAGATTTTAAATTGCATTAAAAAAATAAAGACACACACCTATGAATAAATTTAACCCAGGATGGAAATGACCCATACTTGGAAAATTATAAGACCCTAAGGAAAGAAATTGAAGAAGATACAAATAGGTGGATGCATGTACTGTATTCATAAATAGGAAGAATTCACATATTTAAAATGTCCATACTACCCAAAGCAATGTATAGATCGAATGCAATTCTTAAGATACCAATGGTTTATTTCACAGAACTAGAAAAAATATTCCAAAAATGTATATGGAACACAAAAGACCCCAAATAGCCACAGAAATCTTGAGAAAGAAGAACAAAGTTGGAGGAATCATGCTACCTGATATCAAACTATATTATAAGGCCACAGTAATCAAAACAACATGGTTCTAGCATAAAAACAGACATATAGATCAATGGAACTGAATAAAGAGGCCATAAATAAACCCATATCCTTTTGGTCAATATTTGACAAAGAAGGCAAGTACATATAATGGTGTAAGGATAATTGATTCAATAAGTGGTACTGGGAAAATTGAAAGGATACATGCAAAAATGAAACTAGAGCACTTTTTTATACCATACACAAGAATAAACTCAAACTGGATTAAAGACTTAAATATAAGAATTGAACCATAAAAATCCTAGAAGAAAACATAGACAATAAAATCTCAGACATTTATGATAGAAATAGTTTTTATGATATATCTTCTTGGGCAATTTATAAAGAACTTAAAGCTCAGCACCAAAAAAAACCCCCAAAAAAAACCCAATTAAAAAATGAGCAGAGGACCTGAATAGACACTTTTCCAAAGAGGTCATATAGATGCTCAATAGACATATGAAAAGATGTTCAAAGTCACTACTCATCAAAGAAATGCAAATTAAGACCAGAATGAGATATCATATCACACCTGTCAGAATGGCTATCATTACTAAATTAACAAACATCAAGTGTTGACTAGTTACACATGCATGTTTATTCACACCCACTCACAATCATTCATACACATTGACATTCACCTTCACACAGTCACACACACACAGTCATACATATTCATACACACATGCATATACACACACTCACCACACATGCTTACACATTCACAGTCACACACATTCATTTATTCACATGGTCACATCCATTCACATATACATATGCCCCATCTGCTGTGAGGGGTAGAGGTAGATGCCCATCACTACTGTACCTGGGGCACCTGCACCTGGGGTTGATCCCAGAGAGTTTGTTGCACTCACTCCTCAGATCTGGGCCAACGTCAAGTTCTTCTACTTGTGAAATGTCAAGTTTCCTTAAACTCCCTCCTGGTGCATCCTTTCTAGCTCAAGCAAAGCACACCTGTATGCCTCTCCACCAGACTGTCAGGTCACTTTGTCAGATGATGAGCAGCATGACACTCACAAAAAATAAATGAAATAAATAATAATAAAATAAAAGAGAGAGAGAAAGGGCAGAATGCTAGTCATAAAACCCACATTTCAGATTCCAGGAAGATGGCTGCAGGCATGAGCAAGAGTGAGTGTGTGAGAGTGTGAGCAAGTATGAGAGAGAGATTGAGTGGACATAAGTGTGGATGAGCAACCATGCAGAGTGTGGAAGCTTAGGGCAGACGGTTCCAGTGCTGTGGACAGGAGAGCAGCGGGCTATTGCCCTGGGCATGGCTTGTCAAGTGCTTCTCCCTGCTGGGGGCTGCAAGGCCCCACCATTTTGGAAGATCCATTGGGTCTTCTCTAGGAGGAGGCTGCAGGAAGCAGCTAGGGTCCAGCAACCTGAGGCCACCAGTGCACCTTGCACCATTAGGCCAGTGGCCCCCATTGTGGCAACATGGACCATGCACAGTAGGGGTGCTATTAAGGTACCGTCTTCTGGAGGCAGCAACAGTACTCAGGAGCTGTGCACTGACCCCGGTAGCAGTAGCAGCCAGCTTGAAAGCCAAGCACCACCCCAGACAGCAGCAGTGACTGGCTTGGGAGTGAAGTCCCACATCTAGCAGCAGTAAGGCTGAGGGAGCCAAGACCTGCCCCTGACAACTGCAGCAGCAGATTGGGAGTGGAGCCCTGCCCCCCAGCAGCAACAAAGAAGCAGGAGCTAAGCATCCTTGGCCTCCAACAACAACAGAGGATTAGGAGCTGAGACTCATTTCCTGGTGGCAACAGCAGCAGCAGTGCAGACCAGGAGCTGAGACCCGCATCCAGGACTATCAGCAGCAACTGATCAGGAGCTAAGACCACCAGGCAGCAGTGATACCAGAGGACCTGCACACCCTAGCAGCACACCAGCTGGACCCATACACCGCAGCAGTGCCTACCATGATGGACCAACAGGAGCCACCCACTGTCAATCCTCCAGAACCCACAGCAAAGAAGAGGCACCACACACCAGAACAGTCTAGGAGGTATAGCAGTCTTATCTGATACACACTGACCCGCCTACATATCCCAACACACCTCACCTGGCCTGGAACTACCAGACTGCTAAAATGGTGAGACAAAGAAATAATCCCCAAATGAAAGAAAATGAAGAATCACCAGAAAAGGAACTACATAAAATGGAAGAAAGCAATGTGTCAGATAAAGAATTAAAAGCAATGGTCTTAAGGGTGCTCAAACAACTTAGTGAGAACTACAAGCAGCTTAATGATAATTATAAAGAGCTCAGTGGGAACTATACCAGCATTTAAAAAAAAAAAGAGGTAGAAGCTATGAATAAAAATCAAGTGGAAATAAAGGATGATATAGCTGTTATAAAAAATACCTTGGAAGGATTCAATAATGGATTAGAAGGAGCTGAAGACTGAATCAGTGAGTTATAAGATGAGGTAAAAACAAAAACAAAAAACACCCAAATAGAGCAGCAAGTGGGGAAAAAAATTAAAAAGCAAGAGGACAGTTTAAGGGAGATTTGGGACAACATAAAATGTAACATTTGCATCCATAAGGGTACCAGAGAGAGAAGAATCGAAGAAATAAATAGAGAACCTGTTTGAAGGAATGATGACAGAAAACTTCCCTAATCTGGTGAAGAAAAAAGTCACACAAGTCCAGGAAATACTGAAAGTCCCAAGTAAGATGAACCCCAAAAGACCCACAGCTAGACACATCATAATAAAAATGGCAAACATTAAAGATAAAGAGAGAATCTGAAAGGAAGCAAGAGAGAGACAGAAAGTTACCTACAAGGAGACTACCATTAGACTTATTTCTCAATAGAAACACTGAAGGCCAGAAGGGAGTGGTATGAAGTATGAAAGTAATGAAAAGTAAGGGTCTGAATCCAAGACTACTCTATCCAGCAAGGCTATCATTCAAAATTGAAGGTGAGATAAAGAGCTTCATAGATTTAAAAAAAAAAAAAAGGGCCAAAGGAATTTACTACCACAAAACCAGCACTATAAGAAATGCTAAAGCGATTGTTATAAGAAGAAGAGATAGAAATAGTGAGAGAGAGGAACATAGGCATAAAATAAAACTGGCAACAAATATTACCTATCAATAATAACCTTAAATGTAAATGGCTTAAATGCTCTAATCAAAAGACCGATGGTAGCTGACTGGATAAGAAAATATGACCCATTTATATGCTGTCTACAAGAGACCCACTGCATAACAAAAGACTCACACAGGATGAAAGCAAAAGGATAGAAAAAATTTTCCAGGAAAATGGAAATGCAAAAAATAAATAAAGGTGGTATAACAATACCCATATCTGATAGAATAGACTTCAAAATGAAGGCCATAATAAAAGATAAAGAAGATCACTACAGTCTGGCCAGTATGGCTCAGTGTGGTTGAGCATCAACCCATGCACCAAGAGGTCACCAGTTTGATTCCCAGTCAGGACATATGCCCAGGTTGTGGGCCCAATCCCCAGTGAGGGGCATGCAGGAGGCAGCCAATCCATGTTCTCTCTCATTGATGTTTCTATCTCTCTCTTCCTTTCACTTTCTCTCTCTCTAAAATCAATTAAGGAAAAAAAAATTATTAATGAAGGTCACTACATAATATTAAAGGGACTGATCCAACAAGAGGATATAACCCCTGTACACATATATGCACTAAATATAACAGCACCAAAATATACAGTGATACCTCGGTTCTCGAACATAATTCATTCCAGGAGGACGGTCGAGAACCAAATTGTTCGAGAACCGAAGCAATGAAACCCAATAGGAAATAAGGGAAACTGGATTAATTCGTTCCAAGCCCCAGAAAATGCCTATTTACTGGCCTAATTTGTATATAATATGTAGAAAAACATAAGTCTCAACAAGAAATAAAAGTGTACAGTATGTCTAAGGGTTAAATTCAGTGTAAAGCGTGACTCTCCACAAAGCGTGACTCTCTACACAAAGCGTGACTCTCTCTCTGCACTCACACTGATGACGCAAGCAAGGCGCGCTGGGCCGAATGAACGCCATTCGGCTCAACTCGGCTCATCTCGGAAGTTCGAGTTCCAAATATTTGTTCGGATTCCAAGACAAAAGTTTCTCGAATCTCCTGGTCGAATACCGATTTGGTCGAAATTCGAGGCGTTCGAGAACCGAGGTATCACTGTATTTTAAAACCTCTGGAGAACTTTAAGGGAGAGATTGATAGCAATACAATTATAGTAGGTGACTTTAACACTCCACTGATACACCACTGGATATATCTTCTAGAAAAAATTAACAAGGAAACAAAGTCACTAAATGATGTACTAGATCAGTTGGACTTAACTGATATTTATAGAACATTTCATTCCAAAGCTGCGAAATATACATCCTTTTCAAGTACACATTGGACATTCTCAAAGATAGACCACTTGTTAGGACACAAAGTAAGTCTACAGATTCAAAAAAATTGAAATTATATCAAGGATCTTCTTGGATCACAGTGGCATGAAACTAGAAATCAATTACAATACAAACACTCAAAAACATTCAAACACATGGAGGCTAATTCAGCAGTGAGAATGTCGACCTGTGGACCAAAGAGTAGAGGGTTAGATTCTGGTCAAGAGCATGAACCTTGGTTGCAGTTTGGTCCCCAGCCCTGGTCAAGGTTGTGTGAAAGGCAACTAATCAATATGTCTGTCTCACATCAATGTTTCTCTGTCTCTCTCTCTTCCTCACACTCTACCTGAAAGTAAATGCAAAAATATCTTTGGGTGAGAATTTAAGAAAACAAAAACAAAATAAAACAAAGAATGGGTTACCAATAAGATCAAGAAAAAAAATAAAAAACTTACTGGAAAGTAATGAAAATAAACCCACAACAACACAAAATCTATGGGACACAGCAAAACCAGTCCTGAGAAGTAAGTTCATAGCAATACAGGCCTACCTCAAGAAACAAGAAAATTTTCTAATAAAGTACATAACCCTACAACTTAAAGATTTAGAAACAGAACATAAAGAAAAACCCAGAGTTAGTAGAAGAAAGGAAATAATAAAAATCAGAGTGAAAATAAATGAAATAGAGACTAAAAACACAATAAAAAAGATCAATAAAACCAGGAGCTGGTTCTTTGAAAAGATAAACAAGATTGATCAATCTTTAGCCAGACTCAACAAAAAACAAAGAGAGAGGACCCAAATTAATACAATCTGGAATAAAAGAGGTGAAGTACCAACGTGCAGCACAGAAATACAAAGGATTGTAAGAAAATACTACGAAAAATTATATACCAACAATTTCGACAACCTTGGTGAAATGGACAAATTCTTAGAATCATATGGACTTCCAAAACTCAACTGGGAAGAGTCAGAAAAATCTGAACAGACCAACAACAATTAAGGAAATAGAAGCATTAATAAATAAACTCCCACGAAACAAAAGTCCTGGTTCAGGCAGCTTCATAGGAGATTTTTACCAAACATTCAAAGAAGAGCTATCACCTATTCTCAAACTATTCCAAAAAATTCAAAAGAAAGGAATACTTCCAAGCTTTTTTTATGAGGCCAGAATAGTCCAAATCCCAAAACCAGATAAAGACACTACAAAGAAAGAAAATTACAGACCAATATCCATGATGAACATAGATGCCAAAATCCTCAACAAAATCTCAGCAACTCAAATCCTGAAATATATTTAAAAAATTATACACCATGACAATGTGAAATTTATCTCAGGGATGCAAGGCTGGTACAATATTCGCAAATCAATAAATGTGAAACACCACATAAACAAATGAAAGATAAAAATCATATAATCTTATCAATAGATGCTAAAAAAGCATTTGACAAAATCCAGCATCCATTTCTCATAAAAAAAATACTCAGCAAAGTGGGAATAGAGGGATCATATCTTAACATAATAAAGGCCATATATGAAAAACCTACAGCCAACATCATACTCAGTGGGCAAAAACTAAAAGCATTTCCCTTAAGAACAAGAACAGGACAGGGATGTACACTTTTACCACTCTTATTCAACATACTACTGGAAGTCTTAGCCACAGCAATCAGGCAAAAAAGGAAAAAGAAAAGGGATCCAAATTGGAAAGGAGGAAGTGAAGCTGTCATTATTTGCAGATGACATGTTATTGTACAGAGAAAACCATAAAGACTATAAAAAATCTACTAGATTTAATAAATGAATTTAGTAAAGTAGCAGGATACAAAATGAACATCCAGAAATAGTTGGCATTTTTATACACCAATAATGAACACACTAAAAGAGAAACTAAAAAAAAAAAAAAATCCCATTTACCATTGCAACAACAAAAAAAATTATAATAACCGAGGAATAAACTTAACCGAAGAAGTAAAGGACCTGTTTGCAGAAAACTACAGGACATTGAAAAAATAAATAGAGGAGGATATTAAAAAGGGGAAGCTAAAACCTTGTTCATGGATTGGAAAAATTAACATCATTAAAAGGTCCATACTACCCAAAGCAAGTTATAGATTCAGTGCAGTCCCCATTAAAATACCAATGACAGAGAACCGAAAAATGGCCGCGGAGTGAACGGAGCTACACAGACCGTCTCCCAGAACCAAACTGGAATTACAACTCTAACACAGACAAATCGACGGGAAAAAGCAACAGAAAAGCAGCTTGCGAGGACCATACAACGAGAGACACTGACTCCATCCTGGTAGGCTTGCGAAGGCGCGAGACGGGGCTGGGAGCCCACGGTCGGCAGCTCCGCAGCGGCCTCAGCTGGGAGCGATGCCCTCGGGTTACACTCCCAGGCGGCCCCACAGCGCAGAGCCAGGACAGAGGCTGAAACAGCCACAGCCACTCACCTTGGGCTCCAGCAGATGGAGGGCGGACTGGACTGGAACTGCGTCGGGACACTCGGGGTTTGGAGGGCACTCAGAGCTTTGGCTGAGTGCAGCCACACAGGACAGTGGCCACATTGCTCCTTCCCAGGGCTATGAGAGAGGCAGCAGCCCCTCCCTCAGAGATCCAACCCCACCCTGTGGGCCATTGAAGTGCTAATTGAGGCTCACTAACAACCAGCATCTGCCCCACCCTCGTGAAAGCCCCTTGGCTGAGCACCAGAGGGAGTTTTTCAATCAAACTGACAACCCAAAACTCATCAAGTAACCTAGACTGCTAGCCTCCAGGCAAAAAGCTAGAGGATAACAGTACGTTTCCTGGGCTGGCAACTTTAACCAGGAAAGTAAGACTTGACAGTGGTGTTCAACGTGGGTCCTCCCTCGCTCATCTAAACACAGGAGAGGGAGCCACAAACAGCAGAACACCAACACCCACAGGGAGAACTTGACAGGCTCCAAAGCCCACAGTGATAGCCAAAATGGTGAAACACAGAAACAGAAGCCAAATGAAAGAGCAAGAGACCTCCACCGAAGATGAGATCAATGTGGAGAAATTAGGCATGTTAACAGAGCTGGAATTCAGAGCCATGATCTTGAGGAAGCTGAACAGCATGAGTAAGGACATAGAGACACTGAAAATAAGCCAATTGGAAATTAAAAACCAACAAGAAGAGATAAAAAATGACATTTCAGAAATGAAAAACACATTGGAGGGTTTAAAAAGCAGAGGAGGGGAAGCTGAGGACCGGATCAGTGAATTAGAAGACAGGGTAGAAAAAATCAACCAATCAGAAAAACAAAAGGAAAAAACTATTAAAAAACAGGAAGACAGCTTAAGAGAACTATGGGACAACTGAAAACGTAATAATATTCGCATCATAGGAGTCCCCGAAGAAGAAGAAAATGAGCAAGGGATAGAGAATATATTCAAAAAAATAGTGACAGAAAACTTCCCTAATTTGGTGAAGGAAGACGGCATTCAAGTTCAAGTAGTACAGAGAGTCCCAAGTAAGAAGAACCCAAACAGGCCCACACCAAGATACATAGTAATTAAAATGCCACAAATTAAAGACAAAGAGAGAATCCTAAAAGCAGCAAGAGATAAGCAACAGGTTACCTACAAAGGGAACCCCATAAGGCTCTCAGCTGACTTTTCACAAGAAACACTACAGGCCAGAAGAGAATGGCATGAAGTAATCAAAGTCATGAAAAACAAGAATCTGAATCCAAGACTACTCTACCGAGCTAGGCTATCATTCAAAATAGAAGATCAAATAAAGAGCTTCCCAGACAAAAAAAGGCTAAGGGAATACATTAGCACCAAACCAGCACTGCAAGAAATGTTAAAAGGACTGCTGTAATTAGCAGTAGAAATGGGAAGAAAAATGGAACCACATTAAACAAAAATAGCAATAAATAAGTACATATCAATAATCACCTTAAACGTAAATGGATTGAATGCTCCCATAAAAAGACACAGAGTAGCTGATTGGATAAGAAAGCATGACTCATCTATATGTTGTTTACAAGAGACCCACCTCTCAACGAAAGACTCACATAGGTTGAAAGTGAAGGGATGGAAAAAAATTTTCCAAGCAAACGGAAAGCAAAAAAAAGCTGGGGTAGCAATTCTCATATCTGATAAAATTGATTTCAAAATGAAGACCATAACTAGAGACAAAGAAGGCCACTATATAATATTGAAAGGATCTATCCAACAGGAAGATATAAATTTGAAAAACATATATGCACCCAATATAGGAGCACCAAAATATATTAAAAATCTTCTGGAGGACCTCCAAGGAGAAATCGACAACAATACAATCATAGCAGGGGACTTCAACACCCCATTGACAGCACTGGATAGATCCTCTAGGCAAAAAATTAGCAAGGAAACAGAGACTCTAAATGATGCACTAGACCAAATGGATTTAATAGATATCTACAGAGAATTACACCCCAAAACTACAGAATACACATTCTTCTCAAGTGCACATGGGACATTCTCAAAGATAGACCACATGATAGGACACAAACTACATCTCTACAAGTTCAAGAAGATTGAAATCATATCAAGCATCTTCTCAGATCACAATGGCATGAAACTAGAAATCAATTGGAACAAGAACATGCAAAGACATTTCAACACATGGAGGCTAAATAGCATGTTATTAAACAATGAATGGGTCACCGAGGAGATCAAGGAAGAAATTAAAACTTCCTGGAAACCAATGAAAATGAGGACATAACAACAAAAAATCTATGGGATGCAGCGAAAGCAGTTCTGAGAGGGAAGTTCATAGCACTACAGGCATACCTCAAAAAACAAGAAAAATTTCTAATTGACTGTCTAACCTCACAACTTAAAGAATTAGAAAGCAAACAAAAAGAAAACCCCAGAGCAAGTAGAAGGAAGGAAATAGTAAAGATCAGAGCAGAAATAAATGACATAGAGACCAAAAAAACAATTCAAAGGATCAATGAAACAAAGAGCTGGTTTTTCAAAAAGATAAACAAGATTGATGGACCCTTAGCTAGACGCGCCAAGAAACGAAGAGAGAGAACCCAAATACACAAAATCAGAAATGAAAGAGGAGAAGTAACAACCGACACCATGGAAATACAAAAGATCATTAACAACTACTATGAACAACTATATGGCAACAAATTCGACAATCTAAGCGAAATGGACAAATTTCTAGAAACACACAGTCTCCCAAAACTATTCCCGGAAGAGATAGAAAACTTGAACAGACCAATAACAACGAAGGAAATTGAAGAGGTAATCAAGACTCTCCCAGCAAACAAAAGCCTAGGCCCAGATGGCTTCACGGGGGAGTTTTACTGTACATTCAAAAAAGAACTAACACCCATTCTCCTCAAACTATTTCAAAAAATTCAAGAAGAAGGAAGACTTCCAAACACGTTCTATGAGGCCAGCATAATTCTAATTCCAAAACCAGAAAAAGACACTACGAAGAAAGAAAACTACAGGCCAATATCCCTGATGAACATAGACGCCAAAATCCTGAACAAAATATTAGCAAATCAGATCCAGAAATACATCAAAAAAATTATTCACCATGACCAAGTGGGATTCATTCCAGGGATCCAAGGCTGGTACAATATTCGCAAATCAATAAACGTGATACACCACATAAACAAAAGGAAGAATAAAAACCACATGATCATATCAATAGATGCTGAAAAAGCATTTGACAAAATCCAGCATCCATTTCTGATAAAAACGCTCAGCAATGTAGGAAGAGAGGGATCATATCTCGACAATAATAAAGGCCATATATGAAAGACCTACAGCCAACATCATACTCAGTGGACATAAACTAAAAACATTTCCACTAAGAACAGGAACAAGACAGGGATGTCCACTTTCGCCACTCTTATTTAACATTGTACTGGAAGTCTTAGCCACAGCAATCAGACATGAAGAAAAAATAAAAGGGATCCAAATTGGAAAGGAGGAAGTGAAACTGTCATTATCTGCAGATGACATGATATTGTACATAGAAAACCCTAAAGACTCCATCAAAAATCTATTAGACTTAATAAATGAATTTGGCAAAGCAACAGGATACAAAATTAACATCAAGAAATCGACGGCATTCTTGTACATCAATAATGAAATCACATAAAGAGAAACTGAAAAAACAATCCCATTTACCATCGCGCCAAAAAAATTACTATACCTAGGAATAAACTTACCCAAAGAAGTAAAGGACCTATTTGCAGAAAA
The DNA here is from genome assembly GCF_014108415.1 of Molossus molossus. NCBI lineage: Eukaryota > Metazoa > Chordata > Mammalia > Chiroptera > Molossidae > Molossus > Molossus molossus. Next base: position 45,938,858 of record NW_023425401.1, read on the forward strand.
CTACAGGTCATTGAAAAAAGAAATAGAGGAAGATATAAAAAAGTGGAAGCACATACCCTGTTCATGGATGGATTGGAAGAATTAACATAATTAAAATGTCCATACTACCCAAAGCAATCTATAGATTCAATGCAATCCCCATCAAAATACCAACAACATATATCATAGAACTAGAACAAATACTTCAAAAGTTAATATGGAACCAAAAAAGACCCCGAATAGCCACAGCAATCTTGAAAAAAAAAGAACAAAGTAGGTGGGATCACAATACCAGATATCAGGTTATACTACAAAGCGACTGTAACCAAAACAGCCTGGTACTGGCACAAGAACAGGCATATAGACCAGTGGAACAGAACTGAAAACCCAGAAATGGACCCAAGGCAATACGCTCAATTAATATTTGACAAAAGTGGCAAGAGTATACAGTGGAGTAAACACAGCCTCTTTAATAAATGGTGTTGGGAAAATTGGACAGCTACATGCAAAAAAATTAACCTAGACTATCAACTTACACCATACACAAAAATAAACTCAAAATGGATAAAAGACTTAAATGTGACCCGTGAATCCATAAAAATTCTAGAAGAAAATGTAGGCAACAAAATTTCGGACATCATACGGAGCAGAATTTTCACTGATACATCACCTAAGGCAACAGAAATAAAGGAGAAAATGAACACATGGGACTACATCAAACTAAAATGCTTCTGCACAGCAAAAGAAACAATCATCAAAATGGAAAGGCAACTCACTGTATGGGAGAACATCATTGCCAATGATGTATCAGATAAGGGGTTAATTTCCAATATATATAGAGTGCTCCTACAACTCAACAAAAAGAAGACAAAGAACCCAATTAAAAAATGGGCAGAGGAGCTGAATAGACACCTCTCCAAACAGGACATACAAATGGCCAAAAGACATATGAAGAGAGATGCAAATTAAAACAACAATGAGGTATCACCTCACACCTGTCAGAATGGCCGCCATCAACAAATCATCAAACAACAAGTGTTGGCGAGGGTGTGGAGAAAAGGGGACTCTAATACACTGCTGGTGGGTATGCAGCCTGGTGCAGCCGCTATGGAAAACAATATGGTGCTACCTCAAGAAATTAAAAATTGAACTTCCATTTGACCCAGTGATCCCACTGTTGGGAATATACCCTAAGAAGCCTGAAACACCAATCAGGAAGAATATATGTACCCCCATGTTCATAGCAGCACTATTTACAATAGCTAAGATCTGGAAACAGCCCAAGTGTCCACCAGTAGAAGAATGGATAAAAAAGCTGTGGTACATATACACAATGGAGTACTATGCAGCGGTAAGAAAGAAAGATCTCTTATCCTTTGAGATGACATGGAGGGACCTGGAAAGTATTATCCTAAGTGAAAGAATCCAAGCAGAGAAAGACAAATACCACATGATCTCACATATATACGAAATATAATGAACATAATAGTCTGAGGAATACAGTAGACCCAGACACATGGAAGTAGGGCACAGACTGACATCCCTCAGAAGAGGGGATGGGGGGGTGGGGTGGGAAGAGACAAACCACAGAACTTTTATGCATGTATGCATGACCAATGGACATGGACAACGAAGCCGGGTACGGGGTGGAGAGGGGGTGGGGTGGGGGTGCCAATGGGGTAAAAAGGTAAAATATCTGTATCAAAAAAATAAATAAAAATTCATAAAAACTTAAAAAATAAAAACCAAAAAAAAAATAAAATAAAATACCAATGACATATTTCACAGAACTAGAACAAACAATCTCAAAGTTTTTATGGGACAAAAAAGATGCTGAATAGCCACAGCAATCTTGAAAAAGAATAACAAAGTAGGAGGGATCACAATACCAGAAATTGGGTTATACTACAAAGCCATTGTAATTTCCAAAACAACCTGCTACTGGCATAAGAACAGGCATAGAGATCAATGGAACAGAGCAGAGAACCCAGAAATTGACCCAAGACATTATGCTCAATTGATATTTGACAAAGGTGGCAAGAGCATACAATGGAATAAAGACAGTCTTTTGTAAAAGGTGTTAGGAAAATTGGACAGCTACATGCAAAAAAAAAAAAAAATGAAACTACACCACCAACTTGCACCATACACAAGAATAAATTCAAAATAGACAAAATACTTAGATGTCACTCATGAAACCATAAAAATCTTAGAAGAAAATGTAGGCAGCAAAATCTCAGACATCACATGCAGCAGAATTTTTACTGATACATCACCTAGGGCAAGAGAAACAAAGGAAAAAAAATAAATTACATGGGACTACGTCAAACTAAAAAGCTTCTGCACATCAAAAGAAACAAGCATCAAATTGGAACGAGAACCCATTGTATGGGAGAACATAACTGCCAATTATACATCAGACAAGGGGTTAATTTCCAAAATGTGTAGAGTGCTCATACAACTCAATGAAAGAATGCCAAATAATCCAAATAAAAACCAGGCAGAGCACCTCTCTAAATAGGGCATACGAATGGCCAAGGGACATATGAAGAAATGCTGAATGTCACTAATCATCAGAGAGATGCAAATTCAAATGACTATGAGGTAGCACCTCACACCTACCAGAATGGCTGCCAACAACAAGTGCTGGTGAGAGTATGGGGAAAAGTGGGAATGCAGACTGGTGCAGTCACTATGAAAAACAATATGGAGTTTCCTCAAAAATTAAAAATTGAACTGCCATTTGACCCAGTAATTTGAATATATCCTAAGAAGCCTGAAACACCAATCAGAAAGAATATATTCACCCTATGTTCATAGCAGCACTATTTACAATTACTAATATCTGGAAATAGCCCAAGAGTCCATCAATAGATGAGTGGATAAAAAACCTGTGGTACATGTACACAATGGAATACTATGCAGCTGTAAGAAAGAAAGATCTCTTATCTTTTAAGACTACATGAAGGGACCTAGAGAGTATTATACAAAATAAGCCAATCAGAGAAAGACAAATATCACATGATCTCACTTATCTGTGGAATATAATGAACAAAATGAGCTAATGTAAAAAATAGACCCAAAGACATAGAAGTAGGGATAGACTGGCAAACCTCAGAGGGAGGAGCATGGGCAGGAAGAGATAAACCAAAGAACTTATATGCATATATGCATAAGCAATAGATATAGACAACAATACTGTGATGGGGGAGATGGAAGCGTGGAGGAGGGTGTATATGGGGTAAAAAGGAGAAACATCTGTAACAAAAATAAACTAATTAATAAAAGAAAAACTGCCCTGGCCAGTTTGGCTTAGCTGTTGGAGTGTCGTCCTGTGGACCAGAGAGTCCCGGTTTCGGTTCTCGCTAAGGGCATGTACCAAAAAAAAAAGAAAAAAAAAAAAAAGAAAAGAAAAAGAAAAACCCCACGTTTCATAGAATCATTAGGACTTCTTCATAAATGCTGAGCTCTGCAGCATCTTCAGGCCCCAACCTCTCTCTTCTTTGCTGACAATTTTCTTCCTTTTCTTTCTAGCTCTCATGTGAAATGCATCTTTTATGACAGGAGAGAATATTAGAGAACCAATCCCACCAGTGACTGATGGAAGGGAAGATGTAGCCTGGTTCCTACTTGGGGACATGCTCCTGAGTGTCAAGGCCACACCAGCAGTCTCCCTCCCTATTTCCTTCCACATGAATTTCCTCGGATAGGTCAGTGTTGTAAGACTCAGATGTAGGACCAAGTTTCCGATGCAGCACACAGCACGTGCCCTGTCACTGTAGCAAATGCAGACTGGTGCATCAGTAACAGTAGCAAGAAAGATGGAATAATTAATAATATTTACTATGTGTCCAATGTAGTAGTAAAGGCTTTCCATCAATTAACTTCATTTAAACCTTGAAACAGCTTATGTTGCAGTTATTACCCCATTCTGCAGATATAGAAATTGAGGATTAAATATCCTTCTCAAGGTGGTAAAGCCATATGCAAGGTCAAAAGGGGAGGCTGGAGCCTGACCTCCACTGAGGTGCAGCACCTGTGAGTGCTCAGGAAGGACCAAGTGGAGGCTGGGACATGGGGTGGATGGAAATAATTACCCCAAGGAAGCATCTGAGGTCCTGGAAGAGAAACCATAAATAAAGGGGATGGTGACCCTCTCTGCAGCCAACCTGCCTGGTCCCACAGCACCCTGTCAGCCACCAGGAAATATGGGAATCAGCCAGTGCCCAGGCCATCACAGTGAGTCTGGGCTAGTTCCCACACTGGTGCATGGATGAAGGCCTGGGAGGAGCCACTGAGGGCTGGTCCTGCTTGTGGCCAGGGTGGGAGAGCCTCAAAAATTCATGACAGCATGGCCGGTGTGCTCAGTGGTTGAGCATCGATGCATGCACCAAGAGGTCACTGGTTCGATTCCCCATCAGGGTACATGCCTGATCCTTAGTCGGGTGCATGCAGGAGGTGGGCAATCGGTGTTCTCTCTCATTAATGTTTCTATCTCTCTCTCCCTCTCCCTTCTTCTCTGTCTAAAAATAAAGAAAGAAAAATAATAATAATAAAAAAAATCCTGAGAGCACGAACACCGTGCCTCTCAGAACCCAGGACAGCATGTCCATCCTCTTGTTCCTGTATCTGTGCAGCCAACTTCACCCACTTTCTTCAGGAAGAATACACAGAGAGAAGAATAAAATAAAAGTAGTCCATGCCAACAAGCATAGCACTTCAAAGGACTAAGAAAAACAGTCTACTTACTTCTAAAGAAAACCTACTTGCTGTCCAGATTCCCTTTCTTCCCTTTCTTCTTCTTCTTCAAAAAAGAGAACACATTGTTTTGGAGCCAATAAGATAGAGCAGATCCCCCCACTAATGGCAACCACACACTTGGGACAGAATAGAAAAGGCTGGTAACTGCCGACTCTGAAAATGAGGCAGCAGAGGGCAGACTGAAGTGGACACTCAGAACTTGACCAATGACCAGCACAGTAGTGAGCTGATTGGATTTGCCTCCTTGATCTCAGCTTTGTTCTAAAGACGATGAGTCTCAGCACTGCTCTGTGAGCAGGACCTAAAGGATGCAGAGAGGACTGGACTAGGGGCCAGCATGAGGGACTGCCAGGAACCATTTCCTCTTCTACTCTTTTGTCCTTGCTCCTACCATGAAACTTCAGCCATGGCCAGGGTATAAGCTCTTAAAATGCTGAGGAAAAACCCATCCCAGGTGAAGACCTGGGAAAATGGACCCATGTGCTCACAATTTGAGGGGTCTCCTTTCTTTCTCTCTCTCTCTCTCTCTCTCTCTCTCTCTCTCTCTCTCTCTCTCTCTCTCTCTCCACACACACACACACACACACACACACACACACACACACTTTGCCCGGTTATGCGAGGCTTCGACATAGTGAATGAGGGGAGAGGAATCTAAGATTCTAAGAGAAACCAGAGCTTCTAGCTGAGGGACCTGGGAAGGTGGCAGAGACTCCAGGAGAAGACATGCTGTTGGTGAGCTGGGCCCCCCAGAGCCAACCTGGGCTCTGTGCCATTCTGGTGCTGAGTTCACGGCCGCAGACACTGAGTCTGAACTTAATGTCCCCACAGACTTAAACAGTGGTCTCTCAGCCTCTGCCACTCAGTGGTGGGACCTCAGGCCATGGGAGCCCGTCCAGTAAGAACAGCACACCATTAGCTTCCTCTGAAGTTTAAAAGGAGAAAATGATTGAATTTGCATAGGTACAGAGGGCTCAGCGGACTTACTCTTATGTAAATTAAAAAAGACAGAAAAAAGAAACCTATATACTAAATTTTGGATATTGTTCATTTTTAAAATTAATATAACTCTAAGGGTAAATTTATTCTCAAAAATTTCACTGGGGAAGAAACCAAGTTAGCTTGAATTTTTCAAATTCTACTGCTCATAAACGATACAAAATACTCATCTTTTCTTTTTAATTATAAACATGTTTCACCAAACTATTAGAAGTGTGAGGATGGAGAATATAATGTTAAAATAACGAAAACCTTTGAATGTTTTCAAAGGCTTGAATTTCAACTATACTTTGACATTGAGCCAGTGGAAAGAGAGTTCAGTCAGAAATTTGGTCATGGGGGCCAGTGATTTAAACCATACATTACTGAATGTGAAATATATTGCTTCTATAAAATGTCACAAAATATACTGTTAAATAAGATTTTGGAAGTAAATTTCAATAACAATTTAAAGGAAGAGTTTAAATGAGAGTAACTGGACCCTGAAATACCAGAAGGATATCACCCCAAAGAGCAAAATAAATTCTACACTCTACATACTTCCCTCTACAATCCTTTAACATCTGAGTGTTGTTTTTTAAAAGGTGATACTTGTTAATATTTTCTTTTTTTGCTTTGAGCAAAGTCAGTTTTCTCTGAGTATGTAAAAAATCCTGCTGAATGATCCTAGTGGAAAATGTATTTATCTGTAATTATAGTTTCTTCTTGCCATGAATGAGTGCATTTTTCAGGTGAAATTAAAAAGTTAAAAACCCAAAGGACCAATCATTGAAAGGTATTCACTGAAACCCTTCACCTCTAATCTTCTACACAGTGTAGAAAGACAACAACGTAAATATACTTTGATCTGAGAACTCTATGCAAAGTGAATTGATGTTCTCAGCTTAGTTCTTGATGAAAAAGATATTCTTTAATAGATACCAGGGCCAGGGACAAACTGCAACCGAGGTACACGCCCCTAGTGGGAACCGAACCTGGGTCTCTCTGGACCGCAGGATGACGCTCTAACCACTGAGCCAAACTGGCCAAGGCCAATTTTTAATTTTTTTAGGTAACACCATAGTGTTTTCCATAATGGCTGCACCAGTCTGCATTCCCACCAGCAGTGTACTAGGGTCCCCTTTTCTCCACACCCTCGCCAACACTTGTTTGATGATTTGTTGATGGCGGCCATTCTGACAGGTGTGAACTGATACCTCATAGTTGTTTTAATTTGCATCTCTCTAATGATTAGTGCTCTTGAGCATTTCTTCATATGTCTCTTGGCCATTTGTTTGTCCTGTTTGGAGAGGTGTTTCTTTAGGTCCTCTGCCCATTTTTTAATTGGGTTGTCTTCCTTTTGTTGAGTTGTTTGAGTACTTTATATATTTTGGAAATTAACCCCTTATCTGATGTATCATTGGTAATTATGCTCTCACATATAGTGGGTTCCCTTTCCATCTTGATGGTTGTTTCTTTTGCTGTGCAGAAGCTTTTTAGTTTGATGCAGTCCCATGTGTTCATGTTTTCTTTTGATTCTATGCCTTAGGTGATGTATCTGAAAATTCTGCAGCATATGATGTCTGAAATGTTGTTGCCTGCATTTTCTTCTAGGATTTCTATGGAATCACAAGTCACATTTAAGTCTATTATCCATTTTGAATTTATTCTTGTGTATGGTGTAAGTTGGTGGTCTAGCTTCATTTTTTTGCAGGTAGCTGTCCATTTTTCTCAACACCATTTATTAAAGAGATTGTCTTGATTCCACTGTATGTTCTTGCCACCTTTGTCAAATATTAATTGAGCATATTGTCTTGGGTCAATTTCTGGGTTTTGTATTCTGTTCCATTGATCTATCTGCCTGTTCTTGTGCCAGTACCAGGCTGTTTTGATTACAGTGACTTTGTAGTATAATCTGATTGACCCGTCCCGCAGGTCGAGCAACGAGGACTCTAGAGGGGGAGTGAGGATGAGGAGGGACAAGAGACACGAGAAATGGAGACAAGACAGGATTCTGATCAAGTCTCGTTTATTCTGGGGAGATCCACAGTATATATAGGGCAAGAAGCAGAAAAACAAGAACATTTGTTGCCAAGCGATAAGCACATAAATATCACAGGTGGAACAAAAGACAAACAGAGCATAACTGGCTGAGTAAATGGTTACTTAAAGGAATGCAGAAACATTGTATGCAGAGATGCAGAGATATCCTGCCTTGGGGCAGGAGATGGCAGAGCAGATTTTAGTAAAATGGATGCCATGCAAACAGTCTCCCACACCCTGATGTCTGGTAATGTAATCCCTCCTACTTTGTTCTTCTTTTTCAAGAGTGCTGTGGCTATTTGGGGCCTTTTTTGGTTCCATATAAACTTTTGGAATATTTGTTCCAGTTCTGTGAAATATGTTGTTGGTATTTTGATGGGGATTGCATTGAATCTATAGATTGCTTTGGGTAGTATGGACATTTTAATGATGTTAATTCTTCCAATCCATGAACAAGGTATATGCTTCCACTTTTTTATATCTTCCTCTATCTGTTTTCAATGACCTGTATTTTTCTGTGAAGAGATCCTTTACTTTTTTTTATTAAGTTTATTCCTGGGTATCTTAAATTTTGCTGCAATGAAAAATAAAATTTTTGCTTTAGTTTCTCTTTCTGTGAGTTCATAGTTGGTGTATAAGAATGCCATGGATTTCTTGATGTTAATTTTGTACTCTGCTACTTTGCCAAATTTTTTTATTAAGTCCAGTAGATTTTTGATGGAGTCTTTAGGATTTTCTAAGTACAATATCATGTCATCTGCAAATATTGACAGTTTCACTTCCTTCTTTCCAATTTGGATACCTTTTACTTTTTCTTCATGTTTGATTGCTATGGCTAAGACTTTCAGCACTATGTTAAATAAGAGTGGTGAAAGTGGACATCCCTGTCTTGTACCTGTTCTTAAGGAAAATGTTTTTAGTTTTTGCCCATTGAGTATCATATTAACCGTAGGTTTTTCATATATGGCCTATATTATGTTGAGATATGATCCCTCCATTCTCACATTGCTGAGCATTTTTATCAGAAATGGGTGCTGGATTTTGTCGGATGCTTTTTCAGCGTCTATTGATATGATCATATGATTTTTATCTTTCATTTTGTTTATGTAGTGTATCACATTTACTAATTTGCAAATATTGTACCATCCTTGCATCCCTGAGATGAATCCCACTTGGTCTGGTGGATAATTTTTTTGATGTATTGCTGGATCTGATTTGCTAATATTTTGTTAAGGATTTTGGCATCTGTATTCATCAGGGATATAGGCTGTAGTTTTCTTTCTTTGTAGTGTCTTTATCTGGTTTTGGAATTAGGATTATGCTGGCATCATGAAATGAGATTGGAAGTTTCCTGTCTTCTTGCATTTTCTGGAATAGTTTGAGAAGAATGGGTATTAGATCTTCTTTGAATGTTTGAGTAAATCTTTCCTGTGAAATCATCTGGGCCTGGGCTTTTGTTTGCTGGGAGTTTCTTAATTACTTCAATTTCCATTGTTGTTTTTGGTCTGTTTTAGTTTTCTATCTCTTCCTAGTTCAGTTTTGGGAGACTGTGTGTTTCTAGGAATTTGTCCATTTTGCCTAGATTGTCCAATTTGTTGGCATATAATTTTTCATGGTATGTTTAAATGATCCTTTGTCTTTCTGTGGTGTCAGTTATTAATTCTCCTCTTTCGTTTCTGATTTTGTTTTTTTGGGTCCTCTCTTTTTGTTTCTTGGTGAATCTGGCTAAAGGTCCATCAATCTTGTTTACCTTTTGTAATAATCAGCTTTTTGTTTCATTGATCTTTTGAACTGTTTTGTTTTGTTTTGTTTTTTAGTCTCTATGTCATTTATTTCTGCTCTGACCTTTACTATTTCTTTTCTTCTACTTGCTCTGGGTTTTTCTTTTTGTTTTATTTCTAGATCTTTAAGTTGTAGGGTTAGAGAGTCAATTAGGAATTTTTCTTGTTTCTTGAGGTGGGCCTGTACTGCTATGAACTTCCCTCTCAGGACTGTTTTTATTGTGTCTAATAGATTTTGTATTGTTGTGTGTTCATTTTCACTGGTTTCCAGGAATTTTTTAATTCCTTCCTTGATCTAGTTGGTAACCCATTTGTTGTTTAATAACATGCTATTTAGCCTCCAAGTGTTTGAATGTTTTTGTGTGTTTTTGTTATAATTGATTTCTAGTTTCATGCCATTGTGGCCTGAGAAGATGCTTGATTTTAATATTTTTGAATTTGTACAGACTTACTTTGTGTCCTAATATGTGGTCTATCTTTGAGAATGTTCTGTGTGCATTTGAGAAGTATGTATATTCTGAAGCTTGGGGGTGAAATGTTCTCTAAATAAGCCCAACTGATCTAGGTCGTCATTTAAGGACTCTATGTTCTCGTTAAGTTTTTGTCTGGAAGATCTATCCAGTGGTGTAAGTGGGGTGTTGAAATCAACAACTAAGATTGTGTTGCTATTGATCTCTCCTTTGAAGTCCTCCAGAAGTTTTTTAATATATTTTGGAGCTCCCATATTTGGTGCTATGTGTTTAGCAGTGTCATATTCTCTTGACAGATTGATCCTTTTAATATTATGTGGTGACCTTCTTTGTCTCTTATTATGGCCCTCGTTTTGAAGTCTATCTTGTTGGATATGAGTATTGCTACACCAGCCTTTTTTTTTTTTTTCTATTTGCTTCCTAATTTTTTTTTCATCCTTTCACTTTCATTCTGTGCGAGTCTTTTGTTGTGAGGTGAGTTTCTTGTAGACAGCATATATATGGGTCATGCTTTCTTATCCAATCAGCTACACTATATCTTTTGATTGGAGCATTTATACCATTTACATTTAAGGGTATTATTGATAGATAGTTATTAGTTGCCATTTTTATTTTATGCCTGTGTTCTTCTTTCTCTCTCTCTGTTTCTTCTTCTTCTTACAACAGTCCCTTCAGCATTTCTTGCAGTGCTGGTTCGGTGGTGGTAAATTTCTTTACTTTTTTTTTTTTTTTATCTGCGAAGCTCTTTATTTTTCCTTCACTTTTGAATGATAGCCTTGCTGGTTAGAATAGTCTTGGATTCAGACCCTTGCCTTGCATTATTTTGTACACTTCATGCCACTCCCTTCTGGCCTGCAGCATTTCTGTTGAGAAATCAGCTGACAGTCTAATGGGAGCTCCCTTGTAGGTAACTTTCTGTCTCTCTCTTGCTTCCTTTAAGATTCTTTCTTTGTCTTTAATGTTTGCCATTTTTATTATGACGTGTCTAGCTGTGGGTCTTTTGGGACTCTCTGTGTTTCCTGGACTTGTGTGACTTTTTCCTTCACCAGTTTAGAAAAGTTTTCTGCCATTATTTCTTCAAACAGGTTCTCTATTCCTTTCTCTGATTCTTCTCCTTCTGGTACCCCTATAATGCAAATATTGTTACATTTTGTATTATGCTCCAGCTTCATTAAACTCTCCTCCTGCTTTTTAAACTTTTTTTTCCACTTGCTGCTCTTTTTGGGTGTTTTTCTCTACCTTGTCTTCTAAGTCGCTGATTTGGTCTTCAGCTTCTTCTAGTCTACTACTGAACCCTGCTAAGGTATTTTTTTTTATATCAGCTATGTCATTCTTTTTTTTTTTTTTTTTTTTCTTAAATCTTTATTGTTGAATGTAGAATGTATTACAGATATTACACATTTTTCCCCCATTGAGCCCCTCCTCCCCACTCCCGCCCCCCTCCCACCTTTTCCCACACTATTGTCTGTGTCCATTGGTTATGCATATAAGTTCTTTGGTTTATTTCTTCCCACCCCACACCCGCAACTCCTTTCCGTTTGAGGTTTGTCAGTCTAGCAATGAATTTGTACTTCTTAATCCCTTCACGTTTTTCACCCATTCTCCCAACCCCCCTCCCAACTGGCAACCAACAAAATGTTCTCTGTATCTATGAGAATGTTTCTGTTTTACCTGTTCATTTTGTTTGTAGATTCCATTGTCGATAGATATGTATTCATTGCCATTTTGTTTGTTTATATATTTTATCTTTTTCTTCAAAAAGACCCTTCATCATTTCATATAATAACGGTATCGTGGTATTGAACTGCTTTAACTTTTTCTTGTCTGGGAAACTCTTTATATGGCCATTGATTCTAAATGACAGCTTTGCAGGATAGAGTAATCTTGGTTGTAGGTTCTTGCTTTTCATCACTCTGAATATTTCTTGCCACTCCCTTCTGGCCTGCAAAGTTTCTTTTGAGAAATCAGCTGACAGCCTAATGGGAACTCCCTTGTAGGTCACTAGCTGCCTTTCTCTTGCTGCTTTTAAGATTCTCTCTTTATCTTGAACCTTTTGCATTTTGATGATGATGTGTCTTGGTGTGGGCCTCTTGGGGTTCATCTTGTTTGGGACTCTCTGTGCTTCCTGGACTTGTATGTCTGTTTCCTTCACCAAGTTAGGAAAGTTTTCTGCCATTATTGTTTCAAACAGGTTTTCGATTTCTTGTTCTCTCTCTTCTCCTTCTGGCACCCCCAAGATGCAAATGTTGGCACGCTTGAAGTTGTCCCAGAGGCTCCTTACACTATCCTCATTTTTTTGGATTCTTTTTTCTTTTTGCTGTTCTGATTGGGCATTTTTTGCTTCCTTATATTTCAAATTGATGGTTTGCTCCTTGGATTTACATACTCTATTATTGAAGCTGTGTAAATTATTCTTTATTTCAGTTAATGCCTCCTTCAATTCTAACTGTGTATCCATGATTTCTAACTGGTCCTCTTTTATGCTCTTGAGGCCCTCCCTAAGTTCACTGAGGTTCGCACTAAGTTCATTGAGCATCCTTATAAGCAGTATTTTGAACTCAGTATCTGTTAGGTTGCTTATCTCCATTTCGCTTAGTTCTTTTATTGGGGTTTTGTTCTGTTCTTTCATTTGGGACCTGTTTCTTTGTATCCTCATTTTGCTGCCTCCCTGTGTTTGTTTCAGTGTATTACTTAATGAGAGGTATGGGGCTCGCTGAGACCAGATGCTGCTCGTTTGAAAGAATTTAGGAAAAACCTGAAGCAGGATCCAAGACAGGCCAATCCTATGGTTAAGCAAGTGGCAACAGCTTGGGTGGGCTTGAAAGTTGGGTGGGGTGGGGCGGGGCCTCAGGGAGTCACCAGGGCGGGGCTGCCAGTGTGAGCCAGGTTCCTGGAGTCCCAGATATGGCTTCTGCCTGCCGCCCCAGGGAAGGGCTCACCAAAGGAACAAAGGCCTCTGACAGCACGTTTGTCCCGGAGAAAGCCCCCTCTCCAGCCCTTGCTCCAGTGCCAAACAGCTCAGTTCTTCCCTGTATGACTCTGGTGCCCCTCGAGCTGCCTCCCCTCCAAGCTTAGAGGGAGAAAGTCGATAAGTTTGCGTGCAGGCCCTTTAGGGAGCTGCCTGGGGCTCCGGCCACTTCAGCTTCCCTGAGCCTCAGTTCTCACTGGTTTTTCCAGCCAGAAGTTATGGGGACTTCTCTTTCTGGCACTGGAACCCTGAGCAGGGCATCTGGTGTGGGACAGGGACCTTCAGTCTTCAGGAAGGACCTTCCCAGCCGAGGTATCCTCCTGATTTTTATCTGCCACACTTGGGTGTGGGACCAGCCCGTCAGGGCCGCCGCCCCTTGTGCCTCTGCCCCTCCTACCAGTCTGGATGTGGCTGCTTCTTTAATTTCGTAGTTGTAGGACTTCCATTCAGCTTGATTTCAGGCGGTTTTGATGAAGGTAGTTCTGTAGTTTAGTTGTAACTTTGATGTGGTTGTGGGAGGACGCGATACCACGTTTACCTATGCGGCCATCTTGACCGGAAGTCCAGCTATGTCATTCTTTATGTTCTCTTGATTTTTGTATATAGCTTCTACCTCTTTATGCATTGCTTCTACCTCTTTTTTTAAGCTTAAGTAGTTCCCCGTAAGCTCTTCATAATTCTTATTAAGTTGCTTGTGTTTCTCACCAAATTGTTTGAGCATCCTTATAATCATGGCTTTGAATTCTTTGTCTGGCAAGTTGCTTTCTTCTAGTTCCTGTAGTTCCATTTCTGCTGAGTCGTCTTCTTCTTCTTCTTCTTCTTTTTTTTTTTTTTTTTTTTTGCATTTGGGTGTTGTTTCATTATCTCACCATTTTAGCAATTTGGTAGTTCTAAGCCTGGTAAGGGATGTTAGAATGTGTAAGCAGGTCAGTATGTATCAATTAAGGCTGCTGCGCCTCCCAGCCTGTTTTGGTGTATGGGTTCTCTTGTCTGATGTGGGTCCTGGAGGGTTGACTCCTGGCTGCTGGAATTGGTCTGTTGTGCAGGTTTTGGCTCCCCAAGATTTGCTGCTGCTTGGGCTAGGGCACTGCCCTTGATCAGCTTCCGCTGATGTTGCTGGGGCTGGGTCTTAGCTGCCAATATGTACTGCTGCTGCTGGGGGGTGCATGGGTTCATCTGGTGCCCTGCTGGGGTGTGGGAGACCTGCTGGTATGTTGCTGGGGTTTGTGGGGTTCCACTAGTACACTCTTGAGGTGCATGGGTTTCACTGGCACACTGCTGGGGTTTCTGGGTCCCTCTGGTATGCTGCTGGGGCATGTGGGTCCAGCTGGTGTCCTGCTGAGGTTTGTGGGTTTTGTTGGTACACTGCTGGCATTCGTGGGTTCCACTGGTGCACTTCTGGGGTTTGTGGATCCCTCTGGTAGGCTGCTGGCATATGTGGATCTTGCTGGTTTACTGTTGGGGGACCCTGCTGTCTGGTGGGGTTCAGTTCCTGATCAGTTGCTGCTGTGGGCGAGTGTCAGCTCCTGGTTTGCACTGCTACTGCTGCTGCTGCTGTTGCTGTTGCTGCTGGAGGGTGCTCTAAGGTCCCAATCCTTTACTGCTCTTGAGGGCTGAGGATGCTTGCACCTGGGATTTTGCTTCTGTTGGGGGGAGGGGCTCCACTCCAGCTCTACTGCTGCAGTTGTCAGGGGCAGGTCTCAGTTGCTCTAGCCCTGCTGCTTGGTCTGGGGCACTGCTATGGATCAGTCTTTGCTGAAATGCTGCTATAGGCCTAGAACTTAGGGCCTGGGCTGGCCCACTCACAGCTGCAGTCCTGGGGCCTGAAGCCTGGGCTGGGTGCATGTGGCTGTGGGCCTGGGTCCTGTGGGCCGCAGCACTGCCACCACTGCTGGCCTGGGCAAGCCACTGCAGCTGTTAGGGGTGGGGCTCTGGCTCCTAGCTGGTTTTGGCTACTAGTGCTGACCGTGCCAACACAACTGAGCTCACTGGACGTATGGTGCATATTGCTCTAGTGGACTCAGGTTGTTGGGCCCCAGCTGTTCCCTGTTTCTTCCTCTTAGGGAAGACCCAGGATCCTCCAAAATGGCAGGGCCTCCTGGCTGTGCTGGGAAAGTTTGCTGGCTTACCACTTACCATGTAGCCTTCTGCTTTCCATCCACAGCACAGGAACCTTCTGCCCCATGTCTCTGCTCTGCTCAAGGTTGATCTTCCATGCTCACATTCACTCACTTTCTCTCTCACACTCTCTGACACTCTCACACACTCACCCACACTCCGGTCCTGCCTGTCACCATCTACCATCATCCAATACCTACATTGTTAATACTGTATATGAGTCTAAGGAGATTACTTTAAAGTTATAAACTACATCTGTCTTTTCATTTTCAAGTTTTAATATAGTATTGTAAAGAATGAAACAGAGAGTAGTTATGTACAATGTGTGCTATGTGCTTTAAGTTACTAGTTATAAATGCTGAATTAGGATTCCAAAATGGCAGTGGAGTGAATGAAAGCTACACAGACCATCTCCCAGGACCAAACTGGAATTACAACTAAAATAAAGACATCGTCAGAAAAAACCAACAGAAAAGCAGCTTGCAAGGACCACATAACCAGGGATGCTGAATCAATCCTGGTAGGATTGCAAAAGCATGAGAGGGAGCTGGAAGCCCATGTACAGACAGTCTTAGCTGTGAGCAGCACCCTCGGGGTTAAACTCCCAAGCAGTTCCACAGCAAAAAGAGCAGGGACAGAGAGCCACAGCCACTTACCTTGGGCTCCGGCAGAGAGAGGGCAGACTGGACTGGAACTGTGTGGGGACACTTGGGATTTGGAGGGCGCTCACTGCTTTTGCTGAGTTGCACACACACAGGATAATGGTCGTCTTACTCCTTCTTGGGGCTCTGCAGAGAGGTAACAGCCCCTTCCTTGGAGATTCAACCCCACCTGTGGGGACCATAAAAATTCAAATTGAGGACCATTAATAACCAGCATCTTCCACACCCTCGGGAAATCCCCTTACACTGAACACCTGAGAGAGTTTTTCATTCAACTGAGCACCAAAGGCTCTTCAAGTAACTGATACTACTAGCATCCAGGCAAAAAACTAGAAGATAACTGAACCATTCCTGGGCTTGCAACTCTACCCAGGAAAGTAAGACTTGACAGTGGTGTTTAACGTAGCTCCTCCCTCTCTCATCCGAACCCAGTAGAGAGAGCCACAAACAGCAGAACACCAACACACACAGGGAAAATTGGGCAGGCTCCCAAACCCACTGACATAGCAAAAATGGTGAAACAAAGAAACAAATCCCAAATGAAAGAACAAGAGACCTCTACCAAAGATGAGATAAATGAGGAGCAGTTAAGCAAGTTAACAGAGCTAGAATTCAAGGTCATGATCTTGAGGAAGCTCAACAGCATGTGTAAGGACATGACCACCATGAGTAAAGACACAGAAACCTGAAACACCAACCAGAATGAATATATGTACCCCCATGTTTATTGCAGCACTATTTACAATAGCTAAGATCTGGAAACAGCCCAAGTGTCCATCAGTAGAGAAATGAATAAAAAAGGTGTGGTCCATATACACAATGCAGTACTCTGCAGCTGTAAGAAGGAAAGATCTCTTATCCTTTGAGACGACATGGAGGGACCTAGAAAGTATTATCCTAAGTGAAACAAGCCAAGCAGAGAAAGACAAATATCACTTATTTGTGGAATATAATGAATATAACAGTCTGAGGAATTGGGTAGACCCAGAGATGTGGAAGTAGGGTACAGTCTGACAACCCTCAAAAGAGGGGTTGGGGGGGGGGAGAGATAAACCACAGAATTTACATGCATGTACGCATAACCGATGGAGACGGACAACAAAGCCAGGTATGGGGTGGAGGGGCTGGGGAGGAGGGTGTCAATGGGGAAAAAAAGGAGAAATATCTGTAACAAAAATAAATTAATAAAAAAAATTAAAAAAATAAAATAAATGCTAAATTAACTATATCTCATTTCGAAACACACAATTATTTTAAATGAAAAACATTTAGTCATGTGGTAGTCAGCCTCAGAATGACCCGCAATGATCTCTGTATCCTGTATCCTTGTGTGGGCCCCTGATACACTGTTATCAGGGTTGGTCTATGTAACTCCTAGAATACTCCAGAAGAGACATTATGCCATTTCAGAGACTTCTTCCTTGTTCTCTGCCGCTTGTTCTGATAGAAGCCTGATGCAATGTCACTAGAGCATTCAGGCAGCCCAGTAGATAGGCCTATAAGACCAGGATCAGAGACATTTTATTTTATTATTAATTTAAATCTTGGTATTGAAAACTTGTGCATGACAATAGTTTGAAAATTCTCAATCATTTACTCATAATTATCCTTGTGGACATGTATTGCCATCATACATATTGGAAACTGCTTTTAACACATTCAAATCAATTTGAAATTTAAGTGCATTTCATAACCTAAATTGTACTTCCTAGTTAAATCTAACAGTCTATGACATAGGAATACATTAATATATAATTAAGTTGTAACACCTCAGTCTAAAGCTCTTTG
Organism: Molossus molossus; assembly: GCF_014108415.1. Lineage (NCBI taxonomy): Eukaryota > Metazoa > Chordata > Mammalia > Chiroptera > Molossidae > Molossus > Molossus molossus. The sequence goes on from NW_023425401.1 coordinate 45,956,406, forward strand.
AATGTGTACTTGGAACAAAAATATTTGAGTAAGCCCTGGCCAGTTTGGCTCAGCGGTTAGAGCGTCGGCCTGCGGTCCGGAGAGACCCGGGTTCGGTTCCCGCTAAGGGCACGTACTTCGGTTGCAGTTTGTCCCCGGCCCTGGTTGGTCGTGCGGGTGGCAGCCACTCGATGTGTCCCTTCACGTCGATGTTTCTATCTCTCTCTCTCCCTTCCTCTCTCTCCCTCCCACTCTATCTGTACAAAAAAATGGAAAAATATCCTTGGGTGAGGATAAATATATATATATATATATATATATATATATATATATATACTTGAGTAAATCTTTTTGTATCATGTTATTAATTGATTTTAAAAGTAGATTTGATCTAGTAATTTCTTAAACATTTACACAAGTTGCAATTCTAATGGTGTTATTATGAATATTCAAACGTTCATCTTCAGAATCAAATAACTTAGAAATTAATCTGGTCTCAATTTTTTAAAACATATTTTCACCAAACCATCTTTGTTTTCATAGCTTAGCTCTGGTAACATCAATCATTCTGCTTAACTTGACAGATAGGATGTGGGGATCACCGTTCATCTACCTGCTTAAAGAGCCCATATATCCACAGCCCTTCTTAAATGGACCCATACAAAGAGGGCTACTGTGATACTCCTAATGAGAACATTTCCTGCCAGATACATCTTCCTCCTTGCAGAGACTGTTTTTAGAATTAGCTGCAAAGAATCTTCAGGAAGGAATCTCAAGAGAATTCATTTAATATACATTTTTAATTAAATTTTGAAACCTACAGATTTCTGGTACATACTGTCTGTCACTCACCTGTCATGTTGGCCTCTGGGGCATTTAAATAAAACTAGCATGGGATTATCCCCAAGTTAGAATGGACCAGTTACTCTCAAGCCGCTAAGAACCTGCAATGGGCAGTAATGAAATGGCCATGCAGCTGAGAAGAAATTTCCTATCTAATTCATTTAATTAACTAAGATCCGAAAAATAAATATGAAGTACATAAAAGTGTTAAGGTATTGTATTTCTATTTTGATTAACCTTAGGACTAATTTTGTTAATAGCCTCTACAAAACTTCAGGTTTACAGAAAAATTGAGCAGAAATTACCGTCACCATATTATCTGCATGTACACACAGTTCCTTCTATTATTAACATATTTCACTAGTTGTTACATTTGTTATAATTGATGATCCAATGTTGATACATTATTATTAACTAAAATTCATAGTTTACAATAGGATTCACTTGGTGTGTTTTATGATGTGTTCTAAGGATTTGGACAAATGTATAGTGACATGTATCAATTGTTATGGTATCTTATAGAGTATTTTTACTTCCCTAAAGTCTTCTGTACTCTTTCTATTTATACCTCCTCCCAGCACAATCCCTGCAACCTCTAATCTTTTTACTATCATCATAGTTCTGCTTTTTTTAGAATGCCATGTAGTTGAAATTATACAGTAGGTAGCCTCTTCAGACTGGCTTCTTTCCCTTAACAATATTAATTTAACTTTCCTCCATGTCCTTTTGTTGCTTGATAGCTCATTTCTTTTTATTGTTGAATAATATTCCATGTGCCGCAGTTTAGCCGTTCACCTATTGAAGGATCTTTTGGTTGTTGTCAAGTTTGAGTAAATATGAATAAAGCTTCTATAAACATTTGGGTGCAGCATTTTGTGTAGGCTCAAGTTTTTGACTCCTTTGGGTAAATACCAAGGAGTACAATTACCTTATTGTATAATAAGTGTATGTTTAGTTTTGTAAATCACCAAACCCCTTTCAAAAGTAGCTGTACAATTTTACATTCCCGCCAGCAATGCATGAGGGTCCTCTTGCTCCACATCCTTGCCAGCATTTGGGTAAGTGTTTTAGATTTGAGGAATTCTAATAGGTGGGCAATAGTATCTCATTTTACTTTGCAGATCCTTGATGACCTATGACACTGAACATCATTTTATATGCTTATTTGCCATCTTTTTATATTCCTTCATGTGGTATCTGTTCAGATTTTTTTTTGTTTGTTTTACCCTCACCTGAGGACACCTTTCCATTTTTTGTTAAGATAAAATGGGAGGGAGAGAGAGAAACATCGACGTGAAAGGGACACATTGAGTAGCTGCCTCCCGCAGGGCCCAACCAGGGCCAGGGACAAACCGCAACCGAGGTACGTGCCTTTAGTGGGAACCGAACCAGGGACTCTCTCATGTGCAGGCTGATGCTCTAACTGCTGAGTCAAAACGGCCAGGGCTCTGTTCAAATTCTTTGTCCATCTTTTAATTTGGTTGTTTGCTTTCTTTGTTGAGCTTTAAGGGTTCTTTGGATATTTTGGATACCAGTCTTATCAGAAAGATGTTTTGTAAAGATTTTCTCCCAGTCTGGAGCTTATGAAACTAGTTTCTAGAATACATATTTTAAATTTTATCTTGTACTTTCTGGAGATATATAAAAAATATATTTCTAAGAGTTTAGTTTATAAAACTAAATATATTAATTCACCAAGTTTCAGTTATCAAAAACACAGAGACTGGCATATAGTAAGCATTACATAAATGTCAACTATTTTTATATTGTTTCCATCTAAATACTGTAATGTTTAGATTGTGTCTTTATATAAGCAAACATTTTTTATAACATAATTCTCATCAGACTAACACAAACAATAAAATTGATAAACTCATGTGATATAGAGTACCTCTATTTTTATGGAGTTCATTAAAAAGAACACTACAAAAACATCTAGAAGTGATATTTTGTGTTCAAATTTTACAAAGAAGTTCATCTTATAATACTAATCTAATATAAATAATGTTTCACTTAAATTTAAGTGGGTAGTTATGTCCTTTTGTAGTTTCATAAAGATCAAGCAGTGATCACACTGTATTGACAAACGTAAGTGTTGATAATCATTGAATCAATACATGGTTTCAAAAAAGCCAATTTCACATATTCCATTTGTAAATTGTCCACAAAATATTTTATTTACTCTTTTATGAAGGCACTTTGCTTTGAAAAAAATCAATATTTTGTCATTTAAATGCTTATCTTCTGGTTCCCAATGACCTCAATTTATTTCAGTGTGTTCCTATTCAAACAGATGTTGAAGAGAAAAACACCAAAAAGTAAAATTATTTCTACAGCAGAAGGTCCTAGTTCCATGGTTTAGGAAGAGACCTGGGAGGTCTATTTCTTTCAAATACTTCCAGGACTCCCCCTCCACCCCATTATAAAAAAAGTCTAATATTTCATTTTTGCTTGAAATACTGCAGTAGATCTCCCTAGGTTACAATGCAGTCCTTCCCAGATTTTTGTGGGGCAGAGTTCAAAGATACTGGAAATATATACTAAGGCAGATTGTTAGAACACTTATGCCATAGTAAGTTTGGATACGACCTAGGATGAAAATAACCTGCAAATATTTCTCAGTAGGCAAGCAACATCTTCAGTTCTTTGTTTTAAAATAATATCTTGGATATCAACTTGTAGAATGTGCTAAAAAGTATCAAGAATGAAGACTGAGAAACCAGTTAAAATAATGCTCCAATAACCTAGCAAAAGGCATAGAGGCCTTCAACTACCAAGGCAGTAGTAAAGGAATTTTGAGGAGATAATAGATCAAAATGGCATGAAATATGTGGAGTTTGCTGGAATTACCAATTGGTTGACTATGAAGAAATAAGAAGAGAGGAAATAAAATTAAAGATGACCCTGAGTTTTCTAATATGGCTCTCTGAATGACTATTAGCTGAGATTGCCATTAGCTAATATTGATAATGAAAGTAATGCAAATAATATAAAAAGTACAGGTTTGAAGGTAACACATTTTAAAATCTAAAAATGTTAGACTGTATTTGGAATATAATCTATTTTTCATTTTACCTTCCCATTTTGTAAAGTTATAGAAAAAGTCTATTCAGAAAGAACCCTTAGAATTTTTCTGATATGTACAATAAGAATTGTTGACTTAAGTTGAGACTAATATAAATGTTAAATCAGCAAACAGATAGATAAAATAAAGTGGCAGGACCTCTGCCCACTTTTTTAGAGATATTTCTGATACTTTCTCATGAGCAAATATTATTATTAAATCTAAGGATGTAAGGCTCAAAATAAAGTCCACTGTTCTCCACTAACTAGATCCAATATGAACCAAGTGTAGCCTTTCTTCCCACCCAACCCTAACACATTAGATAGACCCAGTATTTATTCCATAGAAACCAAAACTCAACATCCTTTCTTATCTTATGTTGGAGAAAGATGGCAAAAATCTTCTACAGGCTATGAGTATAATTTCTGAAAATCCATCTTTCCTTTTCAATATGTATCCTCAAAATATTATTTCTAATTACCTTATATCAGTGGTTCATAACCTTAGTATGCATAAGAATCACCCAAAGTGCTTGTTAAAATACATATTCCTGGGTTCTGCCTATCAGATTCTGGTTTTGTAAAGCAAGTTTTACAGGAATCCTAGGATTTTTATTTTTTTATTTTTAGTAAGTGCCCGAGGAAGCTCCAATGTGTGTGTTCCCTGTACAACAAGGGAGCAACAGCCTTAAAGAATCACCTTCGAATTCTTTAAACCTTCTCCTTTAGAGTTTTCTGTTTTGAAGCTGTAATCTGAAGTTGTATTATAGCAAATGTTCCCATTTATTTTTGTTATGCTTTCGATCTTGCAAATGCTTCCATTTTACACTGTCTATGACATGTCTTTCTATGAGGCTTGACTATACACACTAGATGCAGGGTATCTGGGGTCTGAAGCAGACTAGTGTAAGACCGCATTTGCTGCCTGAAAAATATCCCCAAAGTAGCAAAATTACTCTCACTGCTTGTGAAGAGTACATCAAATTGTATAAAATTGTTGAGAAGAATTGAAGTGATTGTAGTCATTATTTTGCACTGATATAGCTTTTAAATCTTATATTTGCCTGAAAGATTTTTTTCAGTAAAAGCAAAAAGGTGAATGCATTTCTTTTTATACCCAACAATGATTTGTTTAGGAGGTAAACAACAGCAATGTCCACCCACCCAGATATTTCTGTGTACATGGAGATCATTGTACAAAAAGAAATTTACAGAAGTACTGACAAAACTTCTAGTTACTTTAAGGAATTTATTTCAAAAACATTCTCTGTTCTTTCATTACCCGTCCTAGTGTATATCTCCCCATGCATGCTACCAAAATGTAAAAGAAGTCACTCAAGACCTCAAACTCAACTCATTCCTAGCTCTATGATTCCCTGCACATTCTCTGAACAGGTGCCGATTTGCTCTGACTTGTCAGACTGGCAGCTAGAAAACCTCAGCTGATAAATATCAATACCTTCCCATGTCATTAGCAGTGGCTGCCAGAATAATGAAACATCTGGCATCTTCCTTTACTGATTAAACAGGTCATTCCAAAGACCTGTCATCCAGCCCATGAGCATAAAGACCTGAGCCGACACTTTTGTTTTTTTTTTCATGCATTGCAGATGCTGGGACATTCTACAGGTGAATTTGTCAAAGTAAGAATAAGGTTAAATGATTACAGACTTATATTCAGCAAGAATAAATCTAAGCAAACTTCAAAAGAGCTTAAAACAAAGATAAAATAATTGGTATTAAAAATAACTTTGCTAATAATTTAAGATTTTGTGGACAAGTAGCAACAAATCAATCAATTTTACATGTTCTATGTCAAATTAAATTAAAACTTTAAAACGTGTGCAAAATTTCTAATATTAAAAATACTAGGATAATAAATTAGAAGCTAGAGAGCTCTATTTTACTTTACTAAATAGATGACTCCTGGTAAATGGTCATTTAAATATTTTCTGAAAAGAATTAGTGATTTTTCTGAAACATAAAAAAATCATGTTGAGGTGTATTAGGATGTTAAAAGAGATTCTTCATGTCGAGGTTTTTATTTCTCTTACTTTTAAATTAAAATTGCTAATAGATTTAACAAACAATTTGGAAACAATAAAATTTAATGTAAATAATAACAAAAGATTCATTCAGGAAGCACACTTTAATTCCATTGTGATGGAGTTTGAATTCTTTGTTATAACTCAGAAAATAAATCACAGATTAACTGAGAATATTTGGTTAAACTTTCATAAAACATTGCAGCTGGAAAATAGTTGGGATTTTGGAAAGGAAATAGAAAATATTTGCCACCTAGGTACAAACATATGTTTTAGCACTTGAAAAATTGATGCAAAATTCTGATCATTCCTCCTTGAAAGAGAATAAATGGAATTGGAAAAGAAACAAAAATGAAGAATGATGAAGAAAAAAGTTTAACAGAACATAGTTTCATTAATACACTATAAATTGTTTTTCTACATGCAGAAGCAATGACTGAGAAGCTAAATTATTTAAAATAATTCATGAAAAAAAAATTGCCAGGATGAATCTTTCCTCTCTGATGCTAAAGTTAGGAAAAAGAAATTATTTCATGCTTATAATTACAAAAAGAACATTTTTAATAGCATTTAGAATTCATAGCTAACATTTCATAATAGGTTTTTACCAAGAGAAAAATAATAATATTTTGAGGCATATCCCAAACTTTCTGATGAATCAGAGACTCCTGACATAGAGCAATGCTGAGTGGAAACGGTGTGACCACTATTATGTACTCATATTTCACTTCTGCACAACTGAGCAGTTACGTTTGAGTAGGAAAGTGGATCATAGAGATGCTGAAACTTTTTGTCATGGAAAAGAGTTCCATTGGATATTAATATCTGTTACTGGGACATAAAAGGCTCTGTGATCAAGAAATTTGAGACATTCTAAGATAAACAGGTTTCTATATTGGACACATTCTCAGCATTCTTTTTTTTTTTTTTTTTAAATTTTTTTTCTTTATTGATTTTAGAGAGAGAGAAAGGGAGAGAGAGACCGAGATGGAAACATCAATGAGAGAGAACATCAACTGGCTGCCCCCTGCATGCCCCCCACTGGGGATTTAGCCCACAACCTGGGTATGTGCCCTGACTGGGAATCGAACTTGTGACCTCTTGGTGCATGGGTCGACACTCAACCACTGAACCACACCAGCCGGGCTCGGCACTCTTAATATGCTAAAGTATATTATAGAATCTCTTGTACAGAGTCATTTTCAAACATATTTGATCACAAAAAGCACTCTTCTCAGATACCTTCAGAACTAGTTAACCAAAGCACAGATTTGGGGAAACATCATTATTAGGCATCATAAGGAGAAGTTCTCTTACAAATATTTAAAAATTTCAAAAGGTTGTTAACAGTAATAATGAATGTATTGCTCTTCCTATAATTAAATATTATTTACCACATGGTTCAAGGAAAAAATAGGCCAGTTTCATTATAAACACATTATGATACTGTGTTAGTAATTTTGACAATTTCTCAAGATTCAATTAAATTTCCCATGAAGTACTTCAACTTTGAGAAAATTCTTCTTACTTGCTCCTTCGAGCAAGAAAGATAAAGAAATTACCAAGCCTCCTATCGTTTTACCTAAATAAGCTTGGGAACAGTATGATTTTGAGTGGCTATAATTCACTCTCATTTCAAAAATCACTTTAACATGGGTATCTACCCATTTAACACAATTTTAAATGTAAAATACAGCAATGTCAAGTATAGGCATTATGTTGTACAGCAGAGAGATCTCTAGGGCTTACTCACTTTAAATAAACTTCATATCAATATCCACTGACTAGGTCCCCATTTTCCTTCCACCCAGCCCCTGGCAACCCAGACCACTCTACCTTCTGATTCTGTGAATTTCACTATTTTAGTTACATCATATAAGTGGAATCATGAAATACTTGTCTTTCGTGACTGGCTTATTTTACTGAGCACAATGTCCTCCAGGTTCATCCATAACGTCACAATTGGCAGGATGTCCTTCTTTCTTGTGCCTGAATAATATTTCAGTGAGCGTGTGGGGGCAGGGGGTGCATGTGTGTGACATTTTCTTTACTCATTTATTTGTCAGGACACATGTAGCTTGTTTCCACATCTTAAGTATTGTAAATAATGCTGCAATAAACATGGGGGTACAGACATCTCTTTGAGATAGTGATTTTGTTTATTTTGGATATACACCCATCAGTGGGATTGTTGAATCACATGGTACTTGTATTTTTAATTTTGTGATAAACTGTCATACAGTTTTCTATAGTGCATGCAATATTTTATATTCTTGCCAACAGTGGACAGGGGTTCTAGTTTCTCCACATCCATGTTAAATATTGTTATCATAAAAGAAAAAAAAATTCCAAGAACTTGTCTGAAAAAATCCTAATGAGCATATAAATCATACCCTAAAACAAAACAGTATATCTAAATGATTTAGGACATTGGAGAAGGTAAATTAGGCTCCAATGTTGTTCTGTTATCTAACATTCTTCACTATTTTTTTTTCTATCCTACACCAATCAAAAGCCAAACAAAAACAAAAATGCAGCCCAGCTGGTGTGGCTCAGTAGACTGAGTGTCGTCCCATGGACTGAGAAGTTCCAGTTCAATTCCTGGTCAGGGCACATGCCCAGGTTACGGGCTTGATCCCCAGTAGGGGGCATGCAGGAGGCAGCGATTGATGTTTCTGTCTCTAAAACAAAACAAAACAAAACAAAAATGCATATGCAGATTCATCATTTTAAACGTTTCTTTAAGGAGATTTTCAGTCTCAGAGAACTGTGTGATAAAGCCTGTATATGCATCTCCAGCTTACATAGTTACCAATATTTGTCAATCTTGTCAGTAGTTTGTTTAATGGAAATAGTACATATGACAAATATTTTTGAAAACTTGGAAACTCTAATACTTTTACATTTATATGATAAAGTACCTGAGATACTTGGAGTTGTCTGACCAATAAAGTTTAACAGATTATGGAACTTTGAAGTTTTAAAAGTTACGGTAGTATGCTGCTTTTCCCAGCATAATGAATTATAGCTTCCACTCTTGGGCTGGCAGAGAAACCATCACTTAGCATAATTTCTCTGTGACCTGCTTGAAAAGTGGGAGGATTGCATGTAATAAAGCTTTCTTGTTTTTGGAATAGCATTTTCATTATAACTCTACCATAGATAGATTGGTATACCATTCAAAATATCTGTAAGAAATCTTATACAATATTGATTTCTATATAAACCCTAAAATCCTTAGTTTATGGTGGAAAATTATCTTTAAACTTGTTAATTACACTAAATACATAGGCTGACAAAGTATCTTTTAAGTGTGTCATGTATAATCATGAGGAAAGCCATTTAAACACTTTGTATAGGAGATATCTGAAAATTTTAATGAGTATTATTTATTACCCTGCAAAAAATGCTGATAAAACTTATTCCTATTATTCCTATGGTAATCAAAACATCTCATTAACATTGACTAGAAACACATGCTACTATATTATCCTCTCCAGAAGATGGATTCCATAGTATTAATTTCCAGTGTTTATTTCCATAAGATATGACATGGCAACTGTGTATCTCTTCAACATGAAGATATTTACTGCCCTTATCCTTACTATTGATTACATATTGCAGCACACCCTCTGTAAACCAATAATAGTCAGTTAGAAAATTCAGATTTAGGTTTTATATTGATCTAAAAAATTCTTGAAAACAACTGGCTAAATATAATTCATAAATTTTGAAACCAGCATGAAACTGTAATAATAGCTCACGTTTTTAAAGACCGATAGTAAGGCATTGCTCATTTACTCCCTCTTAATCTCAAGAAATCGAGGATATTAACATAAACTCACAGATGGTAAGAAACACCAACCTGTACACTCAAGCAGTCTAGTATTGGAATTCAAGCCCTTAATTGCTCGTTATACTGATTTTGCTGTCAGGGCTCCTCGCATTGATCAGAAGGGGCTAGATGCTGAAACAACACAGTTGCATACAATTAAAGTTTATTGTGTACTCTTGTGGTTGGCTGTGGCAAGGAGAGCTCTGTTTCGTGGAGTCATTCAGGACCCAGAATCCTTTCATATAATGTCACTGTCATCTTCCTTTTTTTTCTTTCCTCAACCGAGGACATTTTTGCATTCATCTTCAGATAGAGTGGGAAGGAGAGAGGGAGGAAGAGAGAGAGAGGAGTATCGATGTGAGAGAGACACATCGAGCGGTTGCCACACACACAACCTCTACCGGGGCAGGGGACAAACTGCAATCAAGGTTCATGTCCTTAGCAGGAACCGAACTGGGGTCTCTCCAGTCCACGGGCTGACACTCTAACCACTGAGAAAAACTGGCCAGGGCTGTCACTGTCAACTTCAACAGGAGCCTTCCCTCCAAGTTTGCCACCAAAGGGGAACAATGGAGAATCTCTGTGAAGAGCTTTCTTCCAGGCCGAGAATTTACATACATAACTTCCTACCTACATGGCCTTTGCCAGAGTTTAGCCAAAGGTTTCTAGCTTGAGAGACTTAAGAAAATAGTTTAGCTGCATGGAAAAAAAAGGAAGGAATAAATAAAATGGTGTGTGTGTGTGTGTGTGTGTGTGTGTGTGTGTGTAATATTAGCCAGCCCTTAGAAAGAAGAAAATGCTGACATTTGTGACAACGTGAATGAACCAGGAGGATATTAAGTAAAATAAGCCAGACAGAGGAAGATAAATATTGCATGATATCATCTACATGTGAAAGCTAAAATAGTTAAACTCAGAAGCAGAGAGTACAATGATGGTTGCCAAGGGCTGGGGAGAGAGGGAAATGGAGAGATTTTGGTCAAGGGTACAAAGTTTCAGCTATGTAGGAATAAATCCTAGAGACTTAATGGATAGCAATGTGCCTTTAGTTACTAGTACTGTATTGTATACTTAAAATTTCTTAAGAGGGTAGATCTTAAGTGTTCTCACCACACCAGAAAAAAGACAACAGTACCTACATGAGGTGATGGATAATACCTAGATTGTGGTGACTATTTCACAATGTGTGTGTGTGTGTGATATATATATATATATATATATATATATATATATATATATATATCTCAAAACATCAGGTACATCTGAAATATATACAAGATTTATTTGTCAATGATACTTTAATAAAGTTGGGAAATTGCCCGGCTGATGTGGCTCAGCATCGTCCCATGGACTGAGAGGTCCCCATTTGAATCCCCATCAGGGCATATGCCTGGGTTTCAGGCTTGATCCCCAGTAGGGGGTGTGCAGGAGGCAGCCTATCAATGTTTCACTCTCACATTGATATTCTTTTTGCTAGAAAATGCATACATACAACAGACAAAAATTTTAAAGTATGACCTGGAATGTTTAAAATCCTAGAGATAGATGATATATTAAAAAAATTTAAGTTCAGAATACTGTTTAAACTTGATACTATGGATCCCATAAAGCATAAAACAAACAAAAAAGAAAATCAGAGAGCTTTTGCATTCATTGTACTGAGTTCAATGAGTCAAAGTTAATTCTGTGCAATAGGTTGTATTATATTATACTTTGTAACTGAAATGTCTTAGAGCAGGAGGGGGAAAAACAAGGTTCCTTTGACTCCTTTGCCAACCTGAAGCTCTGGTTGATGAGCTCTGTAGCCTTCAGCATCTGTTCACTGAGTGCTGCTAAATGATGATATGCTCTCATCACTCATTCTTTATGTTCATGTCATATCAAGTAATCATACTCAGTATTAATTTAAAGACAGTAATTTTTCAAAATGTTTCATTGAATCTATATATTTGTACTGTGTTTGCATGAGAAAACTGAATTCGTTTTTGTTTTAAACTGAGCTCCTAATAAAACAAATGTGTTACTACATGCTCAGAGGGAATTTATCTTTTTTTTTTTTTTAATTTTTATTTTGTATCCTCACCTGAGGACATTTTTGCATTTATCTTCAGATAGAGCCGGAGGAAGAAAAGGGGGAAGAGAGAGAGAGAAACATCAATGTGAGAAAGACACATCGACTGGTGGCCACCCGCACAACACCAACCAGGTCCGGGGACAAACTGCAATGGAGGCACGTGCCCTTAGCGGGAACTGAACCTGGGTCTCTCTGGACTGCGGGCCAACGCTCTAATCGCTGAGCCAAACTGGCCAGGGTAGGAATTTATCTTAACATGAACACAGAATCTCTGAAAACTAGATCACGTGGCATCGTTCTCCCAAAATAAAAGCACGTTTTTCGCTTGTAAATATATAGTTCTTGCAGGTGTTTAAAAATCAAGGGGGATTGTCTGTTTCCATCAAAATATTTTAGAAGCCTAAAATTTAAAATATTAACCACAAGTCTGTATGGGCTACTTTATCTTCCATCCATCATTATTCTTTAGGTTCTCTGTTAACTCCTGGTCTGACATCAACAGCATAGAGCTACTCTTACCTGCAGGGATGAAGGTAAAGGCTGCATGTACTTGCTGCCTGTGAATTAACACATGTTCCCTCAGGTGAATAGGTATTAAGGCTTCAGGGCTATTATCCTTGTTCTTTTTTTTTTAGTAATACCAAGAATAATTCAGTAGTATTTCAATACTATAAAAGCCTGATTAAACCCTTAACTGTCCTTTACCCAAAAAACTGGTTCAGATGGATAATTTTATTTAAAACAGTAAGAGCTCTGGCCAGCCGCACATTGCAGAGGAGACTTTGATAATGCCTTTAAACTGGCCAGAACATGGCTATATTGATAGAGAGTGACAGAGTATGGGAAGTAAGATGCAGCACCATGAACTAAAATCCCCATTCAACCAGAACCCAACCTCTCAAAAACTCTTTAGTCTTCAATATGGAGCTGGAAAGCTCATTTTATGAGCTCAATTACAATATTCTTACTTGCCCCTATAGTACAGATACATTTTGCATTTATTTCCAAAATTTTATTTTTGTATTCAAGTACTTAATCCATCTGTAATTTGTTTTTGTCTGTCCCAGAAGGTAAGTGTTGACCTCTATTTTCTTTTCTATGAGTGGGGGCCAGTTGTGCCAGCATAATTTATTGAATACAATATCCTTTGCCACTCAGATGAAGTACTGGCTTTTACTTACACTACATTTCTGTAAATATCATGAGCTTTTCTACTCCATTGAACAACTGGTTCACTTCTGTTATATTACCACACTGCTCGATTACAGTATCTTAGAATAAGTCTGAATACCTAGCAAAATAAGATCCATCACAAGGAAAAAAAAAAAAAGCATAGAGGAAAACACGCCTGTGAGGCTAAAAGCCAAACAAGTTTACAGTCACATTATGTAAGGTCAGAAAAATGTAACACCCTTCTTGGCTAGTGCTGACTAACTCACACGTTTCAAAAGGCAGTACGGGATGAAAAATGTAAAAATTGCAGGTGAGGCAGGTTCTGCAGATTAGGAGGCTGTGGAAAAAAATTTAAAATGTTTTGTAAGTGTTAACAGAAAAGGGCTTATATAAAAAAAAAGGATTTTCAATGCTGATGAGTCTAGCTTCTTCTATAAGGGCATTGGCAAATTTACCAATGTAACAACAACATGCAGTTAATTATCTGTAAGAGATATATAATAAATAGCATATCTTTACCTAGAAATACACATAGAAAGGTTATATATCCATCAGTTGATTGAAAGGTTATGACCAGAGGATCACAAGAACCTAATCTTACATTTACACTATGAGCACTGGCCCCAGATGAGCTAATTCAGTGTTCATAACAACCTGACAGAACATAACAGTCGCAAATAACAAGGATAAACTGAAGTGTGTCTATCTAGTTTTAAGATGTTGTTTCTCATTCTTGTTCTGTAAATTCACTAGATATGTATATGAATAGTGTTTTATTTATTAAATTTGATACTCATGTTTCTGAATCTACGGATTTTTATCTGTCATTAATTCTGGAAAATTCTCGGGCATGATCTTTTCAAATAGTCTTTTACTTATTCTATCTTGCCCATCAAGGATTTCATTTCATGTACAGTATCTTGGACCCTCTCACTCTGTCTTCCTTATCTTCTAACCTCTCTTCACTTTCTCTTTCTTTTTCTCTACCTGCTGTATTCTGAGTAATTTCTGCTATTCAGTATTATAACACCTCTTCTTCTTCAGGTGTTTCTAACCAGTTTGTATACATTACTGAGTTTTAATTTTGTTAATGTATTCTTAATGTCATGAAGTTCTATTTTTATCTTCTTTCTTATCTTTTTATTTTATTTTTATGTATTTAATAATTTTAACAATATTGATAGTCTCATTTATGTTCTGTCCAGTATGGTAGTCACATGTAGCTTAAAATATGACCAGTCTGAATTGAAATGTACTGAATGTGTAAAATGCACACTGATCTCAAGGACTTAGTATGAAAAAAGAATGGTTATCTAATGAATAATTTTGTTGATAAGTTGAAATAATATTTTATACTTTGGATTAAAGAAACTATATTATTAAAATTGATTTTACCTGCTCAATTCCTCCAGAGATTAAGCAAAAATAGAAAAAAAAAAAAAGAGAGAGAGAAATCATGGACATGGAAAACAGTGTGGTGATTGCTGGGAAAAGGAGGGTTGGGGTGTGGAGGAGGGTACAGAGGGGATAAATGGTGATGGAAGGAGACTTGACCTGGGGTGGTAAATATACAATACAGTGTACAAATGCTTTGCTGTGGAATTGTGTACCTGTAACCTGTATAATTTTGTTAACCAGTGTCATACCAATAAATTCAATTTACAAAAAAGAAAATATAAATTAAAAAATAAAATTAAGTTTATCTGTTTATTTCACTCTTTTACTGGGACTACTAAATAAATTAAAAATTAAATATGTGCCTTACATCATGCGGTCTGAAACTCTATTAGCTCAAGTTCTTATGGTTCTTTTTCTGCTCTTTACTGTTTATGCTAATACTCGCTTATGATGACTTATTTCCTCAAATGTTTTATAATTCTATTTTGTATTCTTAGCTTGTTTCCCTGCCAGGTGTACCTAAATGTGTTAATGCGTTACCCACTTTATGTTAATTGCTCAATTTAGGGTACCCAGTCAAATGTAAATAGTGTAAATTTTAATCTTAGTTCTTATAATGACAGGACTATGGCTACAAACCGTCAGAGGAGACATTTTCCCACAACTATGGCTCAGGTCTGGGAGAATAAGTTTTCATTTAGGCAACATTTTCTGTTTGTCACATTTTCTTTATCCAAGTGTTTATTGTGTAGTTTTTAGTGGGTCCCAACTTTATCCAGAGTTCAACAAAATGTAATTTTTTTTTCAGTCTAAGTGAGTGAGTGCTACCAGAACAATGAGCACCTCACTGATTCACTTGCCTGCTTTTTTAAAACCAGCTTTCTCTTTGTTTTAGCCCCTACAGATTTCCCTTGCTTTCTTTTTTTTTTTTATAAATTTTTATTTATTTATTTGATACAGATATTTTACCTTTTTACCCCATTGGCACCCCCCACCCCCCATCCCCTCTTCTGAGGAATGTCAGTCTGTACCCTACTTCCATGTGTCTGGGTCTACTGTATTCCTCAGACTGTTATGTTCATTATATTCCGTATATAAGTGAAATCATGTGGTATTTGTCTTTTTCTGCTTGGCTTCTTTCACTTAGGATAATACTTTCCAGGTCCCTCCATGTCTTCTCAAAGGATAAGAGATCTTTCTTTCTTACCGCTGCATAGTACTCCATTGTGTATATGTACCACCGCTTTTTTATCCATTCGTCTACTGGTGGACACTTGGCTGTTTCCAGATCTTAGCTATTGTAAATAGTGCTGCTATGAACATGGGGGTACATATATTCTTCCTGATTGGTGTTTCAGGCTTCTTAGGGTATATTCCCAGCAGTGGGATCACTGGGTCAAATGGAAGTTCAATTTTTAATTTTTTGAGGTAGCACCATATTATTTTCCATAGCGGCTGCACCAGTCTGCATTCCCACCAGCAGTGTATTAGAGTCCCCTTTTCTCCACACCCTCGCCAACACTTGTTGTTTGATGATTTGTTGATGGCGGCCATTCTGACAGGTGTGAGGTGATACCTCATTGTTGTTTTAATTTGCATCTCTCTGATGATTAGTGATGTTGAGCATTTCTTCATATGTCTCCTGGCTATTTGTTTGTCCTGTTTGGAGAGGTGTCTATTCAGCTCCTCTGCCCATTTTTTAATTGGGTTCTTTGTCTTCCTTTTGTGGAGTTGTATGAGCACTCTATATATATTGGAAATTAACCCCTTATCTGATACATCATTGGCAATGATGTTCTCCCATACAGTGCGTTGCCTTTCCATTTTGATGATTGTTTCTTTTGCTGCGCAGAAGCTTTTTAGTTTGATGTAGTCCCATGTGTTCATTTTCTCCTTTATTTCTGTTGCCTTAGGTGATGTATCAGTGGAAATTCTGCTCCGTATGACGTCCGAAATTTTGTTGCCTACATTTTCTTCTAGAATTTTTATGGATTCACGGGTCACATTTAAGTCTTTTATCCATTTTGAGTTTATTTTTGTGTATGGTGTAAGCTGATGGTCTAGTTTCATTTTTTTTTGCATGTAGCTGTCCAGTTTTCCCAGCACCATTTATTAAAGAGGCTGTCTTTACTCCACTGTATGGTCTTGCCACCTTTGTCAAATATTAATTGAGCGTATTGCCTTGGGTCCATTTCTGGGTTTTCAGTTCTGTTCCACTGGTCTATATGCCTGTTCTTGTGCCAGTACCAGGCTGTTTTGGTTACAGTCGCTTTGTAGTATAACCTGATATCTGGTATTGTGATCCCACCTACTTTGTTCTTCTTTTTCAAGATTGCTGTGGCTATTCAGGGTCTTTTTTGGTTCCATATGAACTTTTGAAGTATTTGTTCTAGTTCTATGAAATATGTCATTGGTATTTTGATGGGGATTGCATTGAATCTATAGATTGCTTTGGGTAGTATGGACATTTTAATGATGTTAATTCTTCCAATCCATGAACAGGGTATGTATTTCGACTTTTTTATATCTTCCTCTATTTCTTTTTTCAATGACCTGTAGTTTTCTGCAAATAGGTCCTTTACTTCTTTGGTTAAGTTTATTCCTAGGTATCTTAATTTTTTTGGCGCGATGGTAAATGGGATTGTTTTTTCAGTTTCTCTTTCTGTGAGTTCGTCATTGATGTACAAGAATGCCGTCGATTTCTTGACGTTAATTTTGTATCCTGCTACTTTGCCAAATTCATTTATTAAGTCTAATAGATTTTTGATGGAGTCTTTCGGGTTTTCTATGTACAATATCATGTCATCTGCAAATAATGACAGTTTCACTTCCTCCTTTCCAATTTGGATCCCTTTTATTTTTTCTTCATGTCTGATTGCTGTGGCTAAGACTTCCAGTACAATGTTAAATAAGAGTGGCGAAAGTGGACATCCCTGTCTTGTTCCTGTTCTTAATGGAAATGTTTTTAGTTTCTGTCCATTGAGTATGATGTTGGCTGTAGGTCTTTCATATATGGCCTTTATTATGTCGAGATATGATCCCTCTATTCCTACATTGCTGAGCGAGCGTTTTTATCAGAAATGGATGCTGGATTTTGTCGAATGCTTTTTCAGCATCTATTGATATGATCATGTGGTTTTTATTCTTCATTTTATTTATGTGGTGTATCACGTTTATTGATTTGCGAATATTGTACCAGCCTTGCATCCCTGGAATGAATCTCACTTGGTCACGGTGAATAATTTTTTTGATGTATTTCTGGATCCGATTTGCTAATATTTTGTTCAGGATTTTGGCGTCTATGTTCATCAGGGATATTGGCCTGTAGTTTTCTTTCTTCGTAGTGTCTTTTTCTGGTTTTGGAATTAGAATTATGCTGGCCTCATAGAACGTGTTTGGAAGTCTTCCTTCTTCTTGAATTTTTTGAAATAGTTTGAGGAGAATGGGTGTTAGTTCTTTTTTGAATGTTCGATAAAACTCCCCCGTGAAACCATCTGGGCCTGGGCTTTTGTTTGCTGGGAGAGTCTTGATTACCTCTTCAATTTCCTTAGTTGTTATTGGTCTGTTCAAGTTTTCTATCTCTTCCGGGAATAGTTTTGGGAGACTGTGTGTTTCTAGAAATTTGTCCATTTCGCTTAGATTGTCGAATTTGTTGCCATATAGTTGTTCATAGTAGTTGTTAACGATCTTTTGTATTTCCGTGGTGTTGGTTGTTACTTCTCCTCTTTCATTTCTGATTTCGTGTATTTGGGTTCTCTCTCTTTGTTTCTTGGTGAGTCTAGCTAAGGGTCCATCAATCTTGTTTATCTTTTCGAAAAACCAGCTCTTTGTTTCATTGATCCTTTGAATTGTTTTTTTGGTCTCTATGTCGTTTATTTCTGCTCTGATCTTTACTATTTCCTTCCTTCTACTTGCTCTGGGGTTTTCTTTTTGTTTGCTTTCTAATTCTTAAAGTTGTGAGGTTAGACAGTCAATTAGAAATTTTTCTTGTTTTTTGAGGTAGGCCTGTAGTGCTATGAACTTCCCTCTCAGAACTGCTTTCGCTACATCCCATAGATTTTGTGTTGTTGTGTGTTCATTTTCATTGGTTTCCAGGAAGTTTTTAATTTCTTCCTTGATCTCCTCGGTGACCCATTCATTGTTTAATAACATGCTATTAGAATAGCCTCCATGTGTTGAAATGTCTTTGCATGTTCTTGTTGCAATTGATTTCTAGTTTCATGCCATTGTGATCTGAGAAGATGCTTGATATGATTTCAATCTTCTTGAACTCGTAGAGATTTAGTTTGTGTCCTATCATGTGGTCTATCTTTGAGAATGTCCCATGGGCACTTGAGAAGAATGTGTATTCTGTAGTTTTGGGGTGTAATTCTCTGTAGATATCTATTAAATCCATTTGGTCTAGTGCTTCATTTAGAGTCTCTGTTTCCTTGCTAATTTTTTGCCTAGAGGATCTATCCAGTGCTGTCAACGGGGTGTTGAAGTCCCCTGCTATGATTGTATTGTTGTTGATTTCTCCTCGGAAGTCCTCCAGAAGATTTTTAATATATTTTGGTGCTCCTATATTGGGTGCATATATGTTTATCAAGGTTATATCTTCCTGTTGGATAGATCCTTTCAATATTATGTAGTGGCCGTCTTTGTCTCTAGTTATGGTCTTCATTTTGAAATCTATTTTATCAGATATGAGAATTGCTACCCCAGCTTTCCTTTGCTTTCCATTTGCTTGGAAAACTTTTTTCCATCCCTTCACTTTCAACCTATGTGAGTCTTTTGTTGAGAGGTGGGTCTCTTGTAAACAACATATAGATGAGTCATGCTTTCTTATCCAATCAGCTACTCTGTGTCTTTTTATGGGAGCATTCAATCCATTTACGTTTAAGGTGATTATTGATATGTACTTATTATTGCCATTTTTGTTTAGTGTGGTTCTATTTTTCTTCCCATTTCTACTGCTAATTACAGCAGTCCTTTTAACATTTCTTGCAGTGCTGGTTTGGTGCTAATGTATTCCCTTAGCCTTTTTTTGTCTGGGAAGCTCTTTATTTGATCTTCTATTTTGAATGATAGCCTTGCTGGGTAGAGTAGTCTTGGATTCAGATTCTTGTTTTTCATGACTTTGATTACTTCATGCCATTCTCTTCTGGCCTGTAGTGTTTCTTGTGAGAAGTCAGCTGAGAGCCTTATGGGGTTCCCTTTGTAGGTAACCAGTTGCTTATCTCTTGCTGCTTTTAGGATTCTCTCTTTGTCTTTAATTTGTGGCATTTTAATTACTATGTGTCTTGGTGTGGGCCTGTTTGGGTTCTTCTTACTTGGGACTCTCTGTGCTTCTTGAACTTGAATGCCTCCTTCCTTCACCAAATTAGGGAAGTTTTCTCTCACTATTTTTTTGAATATATTCTCTATCCCTGGCTCATTTTCTTCTTCTTCGGGGACTCCTATGATGCGAATATTATTACGTTTCCAGTTGTCCCATAGTTCTCTTAAGCTGTCTTCCTGTTTTTTAATAGTTTTTTCCTTTTGTTTTTCCGATTGGTTGATTTTTTCTACCCTGTCTTCTAATTCACTGATCCGGTCCTCAGCTTCCCCTCCTCTGCTTTTTAAACCTTCCAATGTGTTTTTTCATTTCTGATATGTCATTTTTTATCTCTTCTTGTTGGTTTTTAATTTCCAATTGGCTTATTTTCAGTGTCTCTATGTCCTCACTCATGCTGTTCAGCTTCCTCAAGATCATGGCTCTGAATTCTAGCTCTGTTAACATGCCTAATTGCTCCACATTGATCTCATCTTCGGTGGAGGTCTCTTGCTCTTTCATTTGGCTTCTGTTTCTGTGTTTCACCATTTTGGCTATCACTGTGGGCTTTGGAGCCTGTCAAGTTCTCCCTGTGGGTGTTGGTGTTCTGCTGTTTGTGGCTCCCTCTCCTGTGTTTAGATGAGCGTTGAACACCACTGTCAAGTCTTACTTTCCTGGTTAAAGTTGCCAGCCCAGGAAAAGTACTGTTATCCTCTAGCTTTTTGCCTGGAGGCTAGCAGTCTAGGGTACTTGATGAGTTTTGGGTTGTCAGTTGATTGAAAAACTCCCTCTGGTGCTCAGCCAAGGGGCTTTCACGAGGGTGGGGCAGATGCTGGTTGTTAGTGAGCCTCAATTAACACTTCAATGGCCCACAGGGTGGGGTTGGATCCCCGAGTGAGGGGCTGCTGCCTCTCCTCAGAGCCCTGGGAAGGAGCAATGTGGCCACCGTCCTGAGTGGCTGCACTAAGCCAAAGCTCCGAGCGCCCTCCAAACCCCGAGCGTCCCGACACAGTTCCAGTCCAGTCCGCCCTCGCTCCGCCGGAGCCCAAGGTGAGTGGCTGTGGCTGTTTCAGCCTCTGTCCCGGCTCTGCGCTGTGGAGCCGCCTGGGAGTGTGACCCGAGGGCGCCGCTCCCAGCTGAGGCCGCTGCCGAGCTGCCGACCGTGGGCTCCCAGCCTCGTCTCGCGCCTTTGCAAGCCTACCGGGATGGAGTCAGTGTCCCTCGTTGTATGGTCCTCGCAAGCTGCTTTTCTGTTGGTTTTTCCCGTCGATTTGTCTGTGTTATAGTTGTAATTCCAGTTTGGTTCTGGGAGACGGTCTGTGTAGCTCCTTTCACTCCTCCGCCATTTTTCGGTTCCCCCTTTTATCCTTTTTTAGTGAGACATCTAACATTGCATCCCATTACCTAAATAGTTCTTTTGCATTCAAGATGATTCAGGGCTCAGATGATTCAGGATGGGTTTCAAAGTTCTCTGCCACACAGAACATATACAAATTGTACCATAGTTTATAAGAAACATCTAAGCAAAGAAATATATGGAATTTATAAAAAGGGATGGAAAATAGATATAAGTCAGAAATATACAAAATATGGAAGGATTGATAAGATTATACAAAATATGATAAAATTTAAGGTTAGAAAAGAGAATGATAAAAAGCACAATTTATGATTAAGGTATGTGAAATAAATGTATTGCACCAAAAATAGAACAGTAAAAAATAGAGGAAAGTCACTGCAAATGAAAGGAGAACCTCACAAAAAGCAATTAGTATGGGTATTTTAATATACCTCTATCAACATTAAACAGATCTAATCGATCAAAATAAATAATATGGTAGCACAAGACTATATAAAATTTTTTTCAGTAGAAAAACTTAAAATGTTGGATACATTTACAGGAATATCTTATGCACTTAAAGTAAAGAAAGGGAGGGGGAACCGAAAAATGGCGGCGGAGTGAACGGAGCTACACAGACCGTCTCCCAGAACCAAACTGGAATTACAACTATAACACAGACAAATCGACGGGAAAAACCAACAGAAAAGCAGCTTGCGAGGACCATACAACGAGGGACACTGACTCCATCCCGGTAGGCTTGCGAAGGTGCGAGACGGGGGCTGGAAGCCACGGTCGGCAGCACGGCAGCGGCCTCAGCTGGGAGCGGCACCCTCGGGTCACACTCCCAGGCGGCTCCACAGCGCAGCCGGACAGAGGCTGAAACAGCCACAGCCACTCACCTTGGGCTCCGGCAGAGGGAGGGCAGACTGGACTGGAACTGTGTCGGGACGCTCGGGGTTTGGAGGGCGCTCGGAGCTTTGGCTGAGTGCAGCCACTCAGGACGGTGGCCACATTGCTCCTTCCCAGGGCTCTGAGGAGAGGCAGCAGCCCCTCACTCGGGGATCCAACCCCACCCTGTGGGCCATTGAAGTGTTAATTGAGGCTCACTAACAACCAGCATCTGCCCCACCCTCGTGAAAGCCCCTTGGCTGAGCACCAGAGGGAGTTTTTCAATCAACTGACAACCCAAAACTCATCAAGTACCCTAGACTGCTAGCCTCCAGGCAAAAAGCTAGAGGATAACAGTACTTTTCCTGGGCTGGCAACTTTAACCAGGAAAGTAAGACTTGACAGTGGTGTTCAACGCTCATCTAAACACAGGAGAGGGAGCCACAAACAGCAGAACACCAACACCCACAGGGAGAACTTGACAGGCTCCAAAGCCCACAGTGATAGCCAAAATGGTGAAACACAGAAACAGAAGCCAAATGAAAGAGCAAGAGACCTCCACCGAAGATGAGATCAATGTGGAGCAATTAGGCATGTTAACAGAGCTAGAATTCAGAGCCATGATCTTGAGGAAGCTGAACAGCATGAGTGAGGACATAGAGACACTGAAAATAAGCCAATTGGAAATTAAAAACCAACAAGAAGAGATAAAAAATGACATATCAGAAATGAAAAACACATTGGAAGGTTTAAAAAGCAGAGGAGGGGAAGCTGAGGACCGGATCAGTGAATTAGAAGACAGGGTAGAAAAAATCAACCAATCGGAAAAACAAAAGGAAAAAACTATTAAAAAACAGGAAGACAGCTTAAGAGAACTATGGGACAACTGGAAACGTAATAATATTCGCATCATAGGAGTCCCCGAAGAAGAAGAAAATGAGCCAGGGATAGAGAATATATTCAAAAAATAGTGAGAGAAAACTTCCCTAATTTGGTGAAGGAAGGAGGCATTCAAGTTCAAGAAGCACAGAGAGTCCCAAGTAAGAAGAACCCAAACAGGCCCACACCAAGACACATAGTAATTAAAATGCCACAAATTAAAGACAAAGAGAGAATCCTAAAAGCAGCAAGAGATAAGCAACTGGTTACCTACAAAGGGAACCCCATAAGGCTCTCAGCTGACTTCTCACAAGAAACACTACAGGCCAGAAGAGAATGGCATGAAGTAATCAAAGTCATGAAAAACAAGAATCTGAATCCAAGACTACTCTACCCAGCAAGGCTATCATTCAAAATAGAAGATCAAATAAAGAGCTTCCCAGACAAAAAAAGGCTAAGGGAATACATTAGCACCAAACCAGCACTGCAAGAAATGTTAAAAGGACTGCTGTAATTAGCAGTAGAAATGGGAAGAAAAATAGAACCACACTAAACAAAAATGGCAATAAATAAGTACATATCAATAATCACCTTAAACGTAAATGGATTGAATGCTCCCATAAAGAGACACAGAGTAGCTGATTGGATAAGAAAGCATGACTCATCTATATGTTGTTTACAAGAGACCCACCTCTCAACAAAAGACTCACATAGGTTGAAAGTGAAGGGATGGAAAAAAGTTTTCCAAGCAAATGGAAAGCAAAGGAAAGCTGGGGTAGCAATTCTCATATCTGATAAAATAGATTTCAAAATGAAGACCATAACTAGAGACAAAGACGGCCACTACATAATATTGAAAGGATCTATC
This sequence comes from Molossus molossus, assembly GCF_014108415.1. Lineage (NCBI taxonomy): Eukaryota > Metazoa > Chordata > Mammalia > Chiroptera > Molossidae > Molossus > Molossus molossus. Next base: position 45,980,083 of record NW_023425401.1, read on the forward strand.
CAACAGGAAGATATAACCTTGATAAACATATATGCACCCAATATAGGAGCACCAAAATATATTAAAAATCTTCTGGAGGACTTCCGAGGAGAAATCAACAACAATACAATCATAGCAGGGGACTTCAACACCCCGTTGACAGCACTGGATAGATCCTCTAGGCAAAAAATTAGCAAGGAAACAGAGACTCTAAATGAAGCACTAGACCAAATGGATTTAATAGATATCTACAGAGAATTACACCCCAAAACTACAGAATACACATTCTTCTCAAGTGCCCATGGGACATTCTCAAAGATAGACCACATGATAGGACACAAACTAAATCTCTACGAGTTCAAGAAGATTGAAATCATATCAAGCATCTTCTCAGATCACAATGGCATGAAACTAGAAATCAATTGCAACAAGAACATGCAAAGACATTTCAACACATGGAGGCTATTCTAATAGCATGTTATTAAACAATGAATGGGTCACCGAGGAGATCAAGGAAGAAATTAAAAACTTCCTGGAAACCAATGAAAATGAACACACAACAACACAAAATCTATGGGATGTAGCGAAAGCAGTTCTGAGAGGGAAGTTCATAGCACTACAGGCCTACCTCAAAAAACAAGAAAAATTTCTAATTGACTGTCTAACCTCACAACTTTAAGAATTAGAAAGCAAACAAAAAGAAAACCCCAGAGCAAGTAGAAGGAAGGAAATAGTAAAGATCAGAGCAGAAATAAACGACATAGAGACCAAAAAAACAATTCAAAGGATCAATGAAACAAAGAGCTGGTTTTTCGAAAAGATAAACAAGATTGATGGACCCTTAGCTAGACTCACCAAGAAACAAAGAGAGAGAACCCAAATACACGAAATCAGAAATGAAAGAGGAGAAGTAACAACCAACACCACGGAAATACAAAAGATCGTTAACAACTACTATGAACAACTATATGGCAACAAATTCGACAATCTAAGCGAAATGGACAAATTTCTAGAAACACACAGTCTCCCAAAACTATTCCCGGAAGAGATAGAAAACTTGAACAGACCAATAACAACTAAGGAAATTGAAGAGGTAATCAAGACTCTCCCAGCAAACAAAAGCCCAGGCCCAGATGGTTTCACGGGGGAGTTTTACCGAACATTCAAAAAAGAACTAACACCCATTCTCCTCAAACTATTTCAAAAAATTCAAGAAGAAGGAAGACTTCCAAACACGTTCTATGAGGCCAGCACAATTCTAATTCCAACACCAGAAAAAGACACTACGAAGAAAGAAAACTACAGGCCAATATCCCTGATAAACATAGACGCCAAAATCCTGAACAAAATATTAGCAAATCGGATCCAGAAATACATCAAAAAAATTATTCACCGTGACCAAGTGAGATTCATTCCAGGGATGCAAGGCTGGTACAATATTGCAAATCAATAAACGTGATACACCACATAAACAAAATGAAGAATAAAAACCACATGATCATATCAATAGATGCTGAAAAAGCATTCGACAAAATCCAGCATCCATTTCTGATAAAAACGCTCGCTCAGCAATGTAGGAATAGAGGGATCATATCTCGACATAATAAAGGCCATATATGAAAGACCTACAGCCAACATCATACTCAATGGACAGAAACTAAAAACATTTCCATTAAGAACAGGAACAAGACAGGGATGTCCACTTTCGCCACTCTTATTTAACATTGTACTGGAAGTCTTAGCCACAGCAATCAGACATGAAGAAAAAATAAAAGGGATCCAAATTGGAAAGGAGGAAGTGAAACTGTCATTATTTGCAGATGACATGATATTGTACATAGAAAACCCGAAAGACTCCATCAAAAATCTATTAGACTTAATAAATGAATTTGGCAAAGTAGCAGGATACAAAATTAACGTCAAGAAATCGACGGCATTCTTGTACATCAATGACGAACTCACAGAAAGAGAAACTGAAAAAACAATCCATTTACCATCGCGCCAAAAAAATTAAGATACCTAGGAATAAACTTAACCAAAGAAGTAAAGGACCTATTTGCAGAAAACTACAGGTCATTGAAAAAAGAAATAGAGGAAGATATAAAAAAGTCGAAATACATACCCTGTTCATGGATTGGAAGAATTAACATCATTAAAATGTCCATACTACCCAAAGCAATCTATAGATTCAATGCAATCCCCATCAAAATACCAATGACATATTTCATAGAAGTAGAACAAATACTTCAAAAGTTCATATGGAACCAAAAAGACCCTGAATAGCCACAGCAATCTTGAAAAAAATGAAGAAAGTAGGTGGGATCACAATACCAGATATCAGGTTATACTACAAAGCGACTGTAACCAAAACAGCCTGGTACTGGCACAAGAACAGGCATATTGACCAGTGGAACAGAACTGAAAACCCAGAAATGGACCCAAGGCAATACGCTCAATTAATATTTGACAAAGGTGGCAAGACCATACAGTGGAGTAAAGACAGCCTCTTTAATAAATGGTGCTGGGAAAACTGGACAGCTACATGCAAAAAAAATGAAACTAGACCATCAACTTACACCATACACAAAAATAAACTCAAAATGGATAAAAGACTTAAATGTGACCCGTGAATCCATAAAAATTCTAGAAGAAAATGTAGGCAACAAAATTTCGGACGTCATACGGAGCAGAATTTCCACTGATACATCACCTAAGGCAACAGAAATAAAGGAGAAAATGAACACATGGGACTACATCAAACTAAAAAGCTTCTGCGCAGCAAAAGAAACAATCATCAAAATGGAAAGGCAACGCACTGTATGGGAGAACATCATTGCCAATGATGTATCAGATAAGGGGTTAATTTCCAATATATATAGAGTGCTCATACAACTCCACAAAAGGAAGACAAAGAACCCAATTAAAAAATGGGCAGAGGAGCTGAATAGACACCTCTCCAAACAGGACAAACAAATAGCCAGGAGACATATGAAGAAATGCTCAACATCACTAATCATCAGAGAGATGCAAATTAAAACAACAATGAGGTATCACCTCACACCTGTCAGAATGGCCGCCATCAACAAATCATCAAACAACAAGTGTTGGCGAGGGTGTGGAGAAAAGGGGACTCTAATACACTGCTGGTGGGAATGCAGACTGGTGCAGCCGCTATGGAAAACAATATGGTGCTACCGCAAAAAAATAAAAATTGAACTTCCATTTGACCCAGTGATCCCACTGCTGGGAATATACCCTAAGAAGCCTGAAACACCAATCAGGAAGAATATATGTACCCCCATGTTCATAGCAGCACTATTTACAATAGCTATGATCTGGAAACAGCCCAAGTGTCCACCAGTAGACGAATGGATAAAAAAGCTGTGGTACATATACACCATGGAGTACTGTGCAGCGGTAAGAAAGAAAGATCTCTTATCCTTTGAGAAGACATGGAGGGACCTGGAAAGTATTATCCTAAGTGAAAGAAGCCAAGCAGAAAAAGACAAATACCACATGATTTCACTTATATACGGAATATAATGAACATAACAGTCTGAGGAATACAGTAGACCCAGACACATGGAAGTAGGGCACAGACTGACATCCCTCAGAAGAGGGGATGGGGGGTGGGGGGTGGGAAGAGATAAACCACAGAACTTATATGCATGTATGCATGACCAATGGACATGGACAACTAAGCCGGGGATAGGGTGGAGGGTGTGTGGGGTGTGGGGTGCCAATGGGGTAAAAAGGTAAAATATCTGTAACAAAAAAATAAATAAAAATTCATATAAAAAATAATAATAATAGTAAAGCTTGTTAAACATAAAAAAAAAAAAAGAATAAAATCTAGGATAACAAACGAGAGTTCAGATTATAGTTAACAATCAAGAAATATGATGACTGACCGATAGAGAAGGATGGCCAACAATATGAGCCAGGTTCCCAGTGTAGGTAAACGCAGTATTGCGTCCTCCCACAACCACATCAAAATTACAACAAAACTACAACACAACCATCATTCAAAACCGCCTGAAATCAAGCTGAATGGAAGTCCTACAATGACGAAATTAAAGAAGGTACCACATCGAGACTGGTAGGAGGGGCGGAGGCATGAACAGGCTGGTCCCACACCCACTTGTGTCGGATAAAAATCAGGAGGACACCTCGGCTGGGAAGATCCTCCCTGAGGAGTGAGGGGTCCCTGTCGCACACCAGGTGCCCAGGTAAGGGTTCCAGTTCCAGGAAGAAAAGTCCCCATAACTTCTGGCTATAAAACCAGCAGGAACCGAGCCTGAGGGAGGCTGCGGCTGCAGAAGCCCTAGCAGTTCTTCTTAAAGAGCCTGCACACAGACTTACTCAGACCCGGCTCTCTGAGATCTGAGGTGAGGCAGCTTGAGGGGCACCAGAGAACAGAGAGTAACTGAGCTGTTTGGCCTCCAAATAAGGGCTAGAGGAGCAGCTTTCTGCCAGATCTGGGACTCTGGCAACCTGGCTCACACTGTTGGCCCCGCCCTGGTGATTCCCTGAGGCCCCACCCCACCCAACTTTTGGGCCCACCCAAGCTGTTTCCAAAGATTTTACCATAGGATTGGCCTGTCTTGTATCCTGTTTCAGAGTTTCCTAAAATCTATCAAACAAGCAGCATCAGGTACCTGTACCCACCAATGTACCTGGCACCACTGGGCCAGTAGACACCCTGTGTCAACACAGACGAGTGCACAGTCATGGAGCTGCCAAGGTGCCTATTGCGGAAACCGCAATCAGCCGAGAGCCCAGGACCATCCCCTGCAGTAGCAGCCCCATCAGAGTTGAGATACACCCCCAGCAGCAGAGCAGACATCCATCCCCAGGCAAAAGAAGCACAGACCAGCAGCAGCAGAAAACTATCTCCCCCCCCCCCCCAAAAAAAAAAAAACTACAGCAGAGGCTGAGCAGGAGCTGGGCCACACTGGGCAGCAGCACTCCCCAACCACCAGCGGTGGGACCAGGGTCCCATAGGGCCTGTGCAACTCAGTGGCTCACATGAGTGATGTGGAGCCTGGGCTTGAGAGGGATCAGGCTCAGTGAGCCCCATACCTCTCGTTAAATGGCCCCAGGCCTGGCACTACAAGCAGCTAGCCTTGGTTCACAACTTGGCTTTTCCTGGACACCTCCAAGCCCAGCATAAGAAGCAGCCATCTGCAGTTCACTTTGTAGCTTATGCCAAGTGGCCCTGGATAGAGCACAGGCAGTGGCTGACCTTGTCCCAGAGCTAGCACACCCAGTGGACAGCTTCAGACCACATCAAAACACCACTACCCAAACACCTCCATAAGTGACATACTCAATGAGTGAACTCAGTGGGTACCAGAGGCCTGCTGAAGTAAGTCTTTCTCTGTGTGGTGGGCCCCTACACAGCTGAACCTCCGAGGTAGTGACTAGTGGGCAGAGCCAGTTCTTGCAGCTGACCAGCCTGAGTAAACCTCTCCCACTGATGCGCCAACAGCAATCAAGACTCAATTACAACAGAAGCATGTAGAGTCCACACTAGGGGTACACCTCGAGGGCCCAGCTGGTGTGATCAGGGAGACTGTGCCACTGGATCCTACAGGACACCTACAACAGTAGGCCACCCTACGAAGTCTAGGAGGCGTAGCAACTCTGCCTAATACATAGAAACAATCACAGAGAAGCAGCCAAAATGAGGACACAAAGAAATATGTTCCGAATGAAAGAAAATAACAAAACTTCAGGAAAAGAACTAAACAGAATGGAGATAAGCAATCTAACAGATGCAGAGTTCAGAACACAGGTTATAAGGTTGCTCAGGGAACTTCGTGAGACATTCAAGGGACTTAGCAAGACCTTCAAGGAACTTAAGGAGACCTCTGAGGAACTTAGTGAGAACATCAACAACATGAAAAAGGGCCAGTGAGAAATTAAGGATGCACTAACTGAAATAAAGAATAATTTACAGGGAATCAATAGTAGAGTAGGTAAAGCCAAGAAGCAAACCATTGATTTGGAATATAAGGAAGCAGAAAACACCCAAGTAGAACAGTAAAAAGGAAAAAGAATCCAAAAAAAAAATGAAGATAATGTAAGGAGCCTCTGGGACAACTTTAAGTGTGCCAACATTCACATCATAGAGGTGCCTGAAGGAGAAGAAAGAGAGCAAGAATTTAAAACCTATTTGAGACAATAATGACAGAAAATTTCCCTAACTTGGTGAAGGAAACTGACATACAAGTCCAGGAAGCACAGAGAGCCCCAAACAAGTTGCACTCAAAGAGGTTCACACCAAGACACATCGTCATCAAAATGCCAAAGGTTAAATACAAAGAGAATCTTAAAAGCAGTGAGAGAAAAGCAGTCCATTACCTACAAAAGAGTTCTCATAAGACTGTCAGCTGATTTCTCAATAGAAACTTTGCAGGCCAGAAAGGAGTGGCAAGAGAGATTCTAGATGATGAAAAGCAATGACCTACAACCAAGATTACTCTATCCTGCAAAGCTATCATTTAGAATTGATGGCTATATCAAGAGTTTCCCAGACAAGAAAAAGCTAAAGGAATTCATCACCACCAAACCAGTATTATATAAAATGTTGAAGGGTCTTCTTGAAAGTGAAGAAGAACAAAAATATAAACAATACAATGGCAATCAATACATATCTATCAACAATTGAATCCACAAACAAAATGAGCAAGCAGAACAGAAACTGACTCATAGATACAGAGAATTTTTGTTGCTTGCCAGATGGGTGGGGGCTGGGGGAATGGGTGAAAAAGATGAAGGAATTAAGAAGTACAAATTGGTTGTTAGACTGAAGAACCTCAAAGGGAAAGGGGGAGGGAGGGTGGGATGAGATAAACCAAAGAACTTCTGTGGATAACTGCATAAACAATGGACACCGACACTAGTGTGAGAAAGGCAGGAGGGGGTGGGAATAGGGAGGAGGAGGCCAATGGCAAAAAAGGGAGAAAGATCTGTAATACATTCAACAATAAAGATGAAGAAAGAAAGAAAGAACGATCAACGAAAGAAAAGAAAGAATGGTAAGGAAGGAAGATAAGGAAGGAAGGAAGGAAGGAAGGAAGGAGGAAGGAAGGAAGGAAGGAAAGAAGAAAGAAAGAAAAAGAAAAGAAAGAAGAAAAAAGAAAGAAGAAAGAATAAGAGAAAGAGAAATAAAGAAAGAAAAGAAAGAAGACAGAGAGAAGTGAGACTGAAGGAATAATAGAATAATGCAGCCTGGCTGGTGTAGCTCAATGGATTGAGTATTGTCCCATGGACTGAGAGGTCCTGGTTCGATTCCTGGTCAGGGCACATGCCCAGGTTGCAGCCTCGATCCCCAGTAGGGGGTGTGTAGGAGACAGCCAATTGATGTTTCTCTCTCACACTGATGTGTTTATTTTTCTCTCTAAAAAAATCAATAAAAACATATTAAACAAATTTTAGAGGAACAATACATCATTATTGTTTATCTTAAACTAAAACAATATTGCATCATCTCTTGAAAGCTGATAACAAATATAATTTCCATTGTTAGGACAAAAAGTCAGAGAGAGACTCTTATAGACTCATAATTAGTTATTTTAGGTCAATTGTTTACTTGATGAACTATTGAGTGAATATAGGATACTCTGTTCTACAGATAAATAATGAAAGGGAAAATACTATTCTTTCTTCCAAATTGGTTCATGAAATTATATGATAAATATATGCTTTAATGTTTGGAAACCGTTAGAAGTGTCCTAAGTTTTAGCCTTAATTCAATTTCAAATCTTCTGCTTTTAGGTTTTTGTTGTTGTTGTTTTAATCCTCACCAGGGGATATTTTCTCAAATATCTTCAGATAGAGTGGGAGGAGGGGAGAGAGAGGGAGAAAAAGAGAGAGCAACATCGATGTGAGAGAAACACATTGCCTCCCACATGACCCTGACCAGAGCCAGGGACAAACCTCAACTGAGGTATGTGCCCTTGACTGGAATTGAACCCACGACTCTTTGTTCCTTGGTCTGATGCTCTACCCCTGAGCCAAACAGGCCAGGGCTACTTTTAGATTTTGTTTTTCTTATTGTTCTTGTCTCATTCCCTTCATCCAGTGTTTTGACTGGGTGCATTTTTGATTAGGAGATATCATCTTGATCTACTGTCTGCCAACATTTACCTATTAGCTTCAGAATAGCCTCATATCCAAGCACCGCGCCATACCTCTTAGACACTTGCCTCTCTTTTCTGTGTTCTACCATGTCCCGCCTCTGCAGTGCAGGTGGAAGATTAAAGAAGGGAAGATCACACACACCAACTAGGGTCCAAGCTAAATGATTCCTTTCCCTCACATCAGACAAACATTGTTGCAATAAAAACTTCCATAAAGTACCATTATAAGCTCCACCTTCATCATCTACCAGTGCCACCACTGAGGGCCATTTCTGTTTAAACATTTCACTCAAAAGGTTATGTAAGCTACATTGAAATATATAGGGATGTTTACCAAAATAGAACTTTTCATCTAAAAATGAAGAGAAGTATATTAGAACATTCCATCCAAATTAGTTCTGTTTTAAAGCACAGACTAGCCCTGGCCAGTTTGGCTCAGCGGTTAGAGCGTTGGCTCGCGGTCCGGAGAGACCCGGGTTCGGTTCCTGCTAGGGGCACGTACTTTGTTGCAGTTTGTCCCCGGCCCTGGTTGGTCATGCGGGTGACAGCCACTCGATGTGTCCCTTCACGTCGATGTTTCTCTCTCTCTCTCTCCCTTCCTCTCTCTCCCTCCCACTCTATCTGTACAAAAAATGGAAAAATATCCTCGGGTGAGGATAAAAAAAATAAATAAATAAAAAATAAAGCACAGACTAATTTAAGGCAAAATTGTGAGAAAAGCATGACATCAAAATTTAACACCATTCACCTAAGGGCTCAGCCACTTACAGTCACACTGTTCCCCTAGCAGTCGTTGCTGGCGTTCGTTTTATTTGGGTGAATTTTGCCAGGGTTGATTTCTATCCCATTGAATACAAATTTATCAAATTGCCTTGTTTCCACATTGAAAATAATATTTTCTACATCAGAGTTTTTCAGGACGATAAGCAAACTGCTAAAGGTATAAATTAACATGTTTTATTCATTAATGATCCCGCAATTGCCAAACAGAGTCCTTAAAACATGACATGTTTAATAAATTTTTAAATTAGTGGAGACATGAATATTTTTATGTGGCCTCTTTTATGACCAAAGGGAAATGGTTTCCGGGACAGCTGGCCTGCATAGCACAAAAGCCTGTGGTAAAGGAGATGTTTCTCTGAACCACAAATTCCCTACATAGATAGTTATATGTATCTCTGGCTGTGAACAATGTCACCTAGATTGAGTATCATGGTCTCTTAAATCAGGTATTGTGTTCTGTTTCCTGTTTAACTTCTAAATCTAACACGATACCTGGCCATTAGATAAATAATAAATAAATGAAAGTGTACATTAATTAATCAGTGTATAGTAACATCAATGTTCAAATCAGCTAGTGCTTGAAATATCAATAATCCATGGTAATGCCTTCTTAATTTTCAAAAAGTGGATCTTATTTGAATTATTTTAAGGAATGAGTCAAAATTTGGCAATGTGTCATAAGTACTGAACATCTTAAGAAGAGTCCTTATTTGAGTAATTGTCTTATTAATAAAAGGTTAAATATAGACCAGACCTTCCTGCTTGGGGTGAGACCTATAAGGAGGCAGCAAGCAGGTATTTAAGATGTGGCCAAAATCTAGTAGGAATAATGTCAGAAGTATTAGAAAGACAGGATGACCAAACTCATCTTTCTTCTTTTCTTTCTTTCTTTTTTTCTTTTCCTGTGACTTAATTAGATTTTAAAGAGAAAAAGATTACTCCTTGCCAGTTTGGCTCAGTAGTTAGAGTGTCAGCCCACAGACCAAAGGGTCATGGGTTCAATTCACAGTCAAGGGCATGTACCTGGCTTATAGGTTCAATCCCCAGCCCTAGTAGGGGTCATGCGGGAGACAACCAATCAGATGTGTCTCTCTCACATTGATTTTTCTTTCTCTCTCTCTTCCTCTCTTACACTCTATATAAAAATCAATGGAAAAATTATCCTTGGGTGAGAATTAAAAAAACAAAGAGAGAGAGAGAGAGATTAATATGACTTAATTCTTACTCATAGGAATGTCCATACCAATCTTGACTAGGAACCTGAAAGAAATCAGTTTACTGCTGATATGCAATATTTAGATGTTTATGTTATGTCTTAAACTATCTACATTTTGAGATGGTAATATAATTAGCCAAATTATTCATCCTGGGCTAATGAAACCATTTAGCATGTATGAAGAGGAGCAGTTCCTATTGGGGGGTGGAGAGAGAGAGAGAGTTTCTACAGAGCATTTGAAAACAACTTAGTGGATGTCAACATATTTTTGAGTAGTTGTAGGACAAAGCTGGTAACAGTTGCTTGTTTTCTTCAGCTTTATCATGTCAAACATTCTAAGCATAGTCTAGAGGAAATAGAGAATGTAAAATTATTAAAGTAAATAAAATAAAAGTGTGCTAATGTCATAATTTATAGAATATGATTACAAAATACCTTAAGAAGAAATATAATTATTAAGTTCTACTTAGACTACAATTATTACATTAGGAAGATTAAGAGAAAAATATTTCATGCCATTTAACAATGAACTGGAAGGTAGAAAAATGACATTTTTATTCCGGATGCACAAAAGTATGGATGTGATTAACCTTTATATATACAGAGGGATGCTGAATTTGGGAGAATAAATGTTTCACATTTATTTTTGAATATACATATAAAGAAAATGAGGGATGTGTGAGTACATATTTAACTTTTAAGAAAAAAAGAATGCTAAGTCCACCTTTTTTTTTTTTCCTTTACGGATTTTAGAGAGAAAAGAAGGGAGAGGGAGAGAGACAGAAACATCAATGAGAGAAAACATTGATTGGCCGCCTCCTGCATGCCCCCCACTGGAGATTTGGCCCACAACCTGAGCATGTGCCCTGACTGCGAATCGAACCGGCAACCTCTGGTGCATGGGTCGATGTTCAACCAGTGAGCCACACCAGCCGGGCTAAGTGCATTTTTTTTAGTCTTTTTAGCAGGAGCCATATAATGAGCTGAAATAGTAAAATTGAACCAACACGGCTTAAATTGTGCTGTTGTCTAATGTTTACCTTGCTCAGTGTGCTTACTTATTCATTCATGAGGAATCATATACTATAGTGAGTGTTCTGTCTGGAAAACGACACCATCCTTTTTTCTTTAAGTGAACTAACTTAACTCAACATTCTGTAACCAAATAATATGTTGGTATTAGTTGGTGATCTGATCTAATAACAATAAATTTCCAAACTTTATTAGTTTTGTTTATCATCTTCTTGGTATATGCTGAGCACTATTTCTTCTATAATTTACTTATTTTCTTACATACATGACCATGAAGATGCTAATTAATTGTAATATCTCTGTCCAATCACTACCCAAAATCATTTCATTTGTAATCAGGGGAACATAAGCCATATTTTGGGAAATACTGGAGTTATGCTAAAAAACAAAACAAAACAAAACAGATTCTTAAAGCTGAGTTTAACCATTACATGTCTCTTTTATGCTCAGCCATTCCTCACAGACGAATTAGTGCCCTGGTTGTGGCATGACTTTGACAGAGTTGTTATATCTAGTCTTTCAATATTTAGTACCAGTATTTAATAATGAAAACAAGATGGATTATGCCTTGTTACATGTGGCAGGCATGATAAAATAAGAATTATCATAGCTATTTACTTCTTTTAAAGAAAGAAATTTGATAGAAAATGAAACTGCTCAGTGTGATACTTTAGAAACTTTGATCAACAGCACCTCATAAAAGTGTTCATTGGAAATGCCTGATATACTTTTTCCCAAATGCATTTATATTAATGGTACTTGTAGAGTATAAAACTTTTACCCTTTTACTGTGTGCAAAATTTCCCAGTATTATATTAAAAGTGATTCTATAATCGACTGGGTTTTGGCATGGAAATTATTCTGTTCCTGCTTTTCTGAAGTTGGCTCACATAATCAATATGAGTTGAGAAAAGTACTGGTTAATGACCTGATTTATGACAACTCATTAAATAATGAAACATCATGATCCGACCTTCATAGGAAACACAATGACCTTACTGAAAACGGTGAAAAATAAAAGTGACAATCAGCTAATTTGTACATTTTGAGAAAGGAAGCCAAGGCAACTGAACAGGGTAAAAATATATGAGAGTGTAACTTGTGAACAATGTACCTAACAGCCTAAATAAGTGTAGATTTAAAGCATTAATCTCTATGTACTTATGAATTCAACAAATAGTAAACACCTATAATATGTTAAAGTTCTGGATTCTGAGGCAAGAGCATTGAGCAGGAAATCAGAAAACAACTTCTTCCTGTGAGAATTACATTCTGGTATGTGAAAATATACAATAAACTAAGTAAATAAAAATAAAGCAGGGAAAAAAGAGAGGGTGAACCATATTTTTGAAAGGCTGGTCAGGGAAAGTCTCAGAGAAGATTAAGTTGAGCAAAAGTTTTAAGGGCATGAAGGAGAGCACCTTAACTATCTGGATGAAACAGTATCCCCAGAAATGGAAATAATGTATGCAAACTTCCTGAGATAGGTATGTACCAGGCACATTTGAGCAACAGCAAGAATCTAGAATAGCTAAAACAAAGTGAGCAGTAGGAAGACAATGTCAAAATATTAAGGGAGAAAGATTACACAGACCTTATAAAATACATAAAGATTTTGCTTTTGCACCAATTAGATGTGAAACACTGGAGAGTTTTGAGCAGAAGAGGAAAATAATCTGACACTGTTTTATTAGTACCACTTTGGCTGTTGTGTTCAGATGGATATCAGATAAGGTTAGTAATAGGAAGGTCAGTTAAGTATCTACTTGAAAAAAGCTTTGGTTTTTATAAGGATACTCGCAGTAAAGTGGTCAAACTGTGGATATATTTTGAAGGTAAAGCCAAGGTGTTTTGTTAACTAGTTGAATGTAAACTAGAAAAATAAGAAAACTTAAGTATGATCCTATGGTTTTTGGCCTAAGAAATTAAAGTTTTCATTAGCTGAATAGGCAAATAGTGGGAGAAATGTGTTTGGTTAAAGAAAATGAAGAATTTTGTTTGGGACATGCTAAAAATCTAAGTAAAAATGTCTATTCAGTGATTAGATATAGAAATCTGTAGCTCAGGGGGAGGTGTTAGTTGAAGATATAAATTTGATATTTGTCCATTTTAAATGGTATTGAATATCATAAACCATAGGCCATAAACCTGGATAAGATCATCAAGGGTCCAGTTGTTCAGATTTATGAAAAGGAATCAGAATGTGAGACTTAAAAAACAAAAGCTAGTAAGAAAGGGAGGAAATCAGAAGGATATGTTGTCCTGGAAGAGGGATTTAAAATGTATTCCAAGGAGAAGGGAGAGAACAATTAGTCAAATGCTGCTGATAAATGGAATAAAGGCTAAATAAAAATCAATTGTTGGAGTTAGTAATATGGAGAAGTTTTGAGGCATATTGAATTTGAAAATCCAATCAGAATGATTTAAGATGTAATAGAAAGGAAGTGTAGATAGCACATACAAATATCCCTTTTTAATGTGATAACCTCTAAATAAAGAAGCAGAGAAATGGGGTGATAGCTGAAGAGAGGTGGAGAGATAAGAAAGGTTCATTTGTTTGGTTTTTAATGAGAGAAATAATACAATGTTTGTATAATGATGTGAATAAATGAGAAAAAAGCAAGAAGGGATGATGCAATTCAATTTTAGTAATATGAAGAAAGGAAGAATTTTGTTACAAATTCTGGTAGATAAGTAAATGTGGTAGGTGAGCCTAAAGGATTTCTCTTCTGGTTGCTTCCAATTTCTCAGTGACATAAAAGGGTAATAGATTGAGAAGGGAATGTTTAAACTCTGAAGAGAGATGAGAAGGTTGGAAAGAGGGATGTAGGAGAGAGAATCAATTAGGCAACAGAGAATGTACTGCAGGCAATAAGGGCCGATTTAATGATTTTAGTGAGAAATTTTAAGTGAGACTGCTCCCCATGTGTGTGTCTCTCCAGCCACGTTCAGTGGCAAGGATGTAAGCGTGAAAGAGAGGAGAATTAGATTTGTCCGTTGTTAATTTTACATGTAAGTGTAATGACATAGGTGAGTGGCCAGGATGTGAATATAACTGATCAGAGAATGTAAGCTAAATGTGGACAGAATGATGGCAGGAGGTAGTGTTGGACAGCGACTGTTGATAAGATAATGGATTTAAGTTTTCCATAGAGATGTAGGGCTGATAAAGTTGAGGTGGATGGAATGTGTTGTAATTGGTTCAGAGGGTAAACAGCTTGAAATTAACATCATGGATGAGTTGTGTTAAACTCTCCAGAATAGCACAAGAAATCTGTTAATACTGCAAAACTAAGTTTATTAGAACTCACTGTAGTAGGGAGCATGCAAGCTGGACAACGTCCTAGTCATGTTTCAGAAGGAGAAGTCGGGAAACTATCTTTATAGGGATGGGGTGTGGACTTCAGTTTTAAAGGGAGGTTTTCAAGACTGAGGAATGGAAATTAGCAAAGCTTGGACATAACTGTTTAGGATTAATAGACAAAGCAAAGGATGGTCTTAAGGCAAGACTAGATAACAACTTATTTTTAGAAAGTCTTTTGCTTTTTGAGCATAGTTAATTGATTTGTAGGAATTTCCTGAAGAAAACATGAAGTTGTTTGTTGGATAATAGTTTCAGTCTTACCTTCCTGGATAAAGTTGTCTTGAAACAAATGCACAGTCATGTTGACATATGCTCTCTGTTCCTCTCCCCAACAGTAATGCCATCTTGTTCAGGTGACTGCAGTTCTAGGTTACAGTCATAGTAAGTGAAGGCAAGGTTTTATATAACAGAAGTGAGTAGTTGACAAAGAATGGAGAATTAGATCATTGAAGAAGAGGATTCAAGGAACCAAATGATTATTGAGGCGACAGAGAACTAAGTTATAGTATTCGAGACAGTAACAGGGAGTCAGGAACCATAATTATTAAGGGATAAAGAATTGACTAGGGAACAATAAATAATACAACAATAAAGGGTCTGAGCAAAGCAGAGCCCTAAACCAAGCAGCTGAAATGGGGATCCAGACTTAGAGCCAAGAACAGGAGAAAATCAAGAGGATGGAGAAGCTGAGGATCAAAGCTGACACCTCAGGGCAGAGCCAACAAATAGCAAGGAAAAAAAAATAATTCTGAAACTGAAGATATAGTAAGAATTTGTAAATGCAATTTAGAAATATTTCATTTCTGTTTCCTTTTCCCAATATGTACTTTTCAAAACTATATTATTTTTTCTTAGACTTTAGATTTAAAGACAAAGGTTAAATGTTTTCAATTTATATCATAATAATTGGAGGCAACTCTTTGATTATGAATTAAAAACTCATGAATATTAAAAATCACTCAAGACATCAGTGAACAACATGCCTATAGGTGAAACTGTCTTTTTTGCTTCCATGTTTCATGTGGTTAAGTAGAGAATGTGCGATCCAAGTCCACTGAGAGCTACTAAGCTCTCACTTGCCAAATGGTAAAGCACTTAGAGAAAATGATGAACAGTAGTGATAGGTGGTAAATAATAGGGGATTCTCATAGCTATTATTATCTTTATAAATGCCTAACACAAATTAAACATTTAAAGGCTTTTCCTTTTCCTTCAAAACCACATTTCTCACTCTGGGTTTTTAAACAAAGAGTATGTTCCAAAAAGAGAATAATTTTCCTCAATGGTTGTGAGAAAATCTGCTTAGGCTTTATCCCCTCCCCCCTCCCAAATTCATTTATATGAATTATAATTAGAACAAAACTATAATCTTATAATTGTAAAGGGTATTAAAGCATTAATGATTAAACTTTCTGTATAAAACTACACAATAAATAACATCCATTAATGATTTAAAAATAAAAAGCTCTTAGCAAGCTAGGATTAGAGATTTTCTTAGCATGATAAAAAAAAAAATCTACAAAAAAACCTACACCCAATGCCATGCTTGGTGGTGAGAAACTAGAGGCTTTCCTACTAAGTTCAGAAACAAAGTAAGAATATCTCCTCTCAACAATCTCTTTCAACACTGTATTAGACACCTAGCTAATGCAATATAACAGGAAAAAGAAATAAAGAGTATATAAAATAGAAAGAAAGAACACTTTCTTTGTAGATGACATGATTGTCTATATAGAAAATCTGAAAGAATCTATATTAAAAACAAACAAACAAAAAAACTCCTGAAACCTAATAAGCTGTTATAGCAAGGTTGCAGGAAGGATATAAGATTAATACACAAAAGTCAACTGCTTCCTTATAGATTAGCAAGGACCAATTGGAATTTGAAATTAAAAACACAATGCCATTTACATTAGCATAAAAAAAAGAGAAACACTTTGTATAAATCTAATCAGAAATCTAAAATATCTGTTTGAAGATAACAGCTAAACTTGATAAATAAAATCAAATAAAAACTAAATAAATGGAGAGACATTTCATATTTATGATTAAGAAGACTCAATATTATTAAGATGCTGGTTCTTCCTAACTTGATTTATAGTTTCACTGTAATCCCAATCAAAATTGTATGTTGAGGAGACTGAAAATGGTGGCAGGGTGAATGGAAGCTACACAGACCATTTCCCAGGACTAAAATGGAATTACAATGAAAATAAAGACAAATCCTCAGGAAAACGCAACCGAAAAGCAACTTGGAGGACCACATAACTAGGAACACTGACTCAATCCTGGTAGTATTGTGAAGACACAGGAGGAGGCCGGGAGCCCATGGTCTGCAGCCCATGATCTGCAGCGGCCTGGGCTGGGAGCTGTGGCCACCTTGGCTGGGACCTGTGACCTCAGCTGGGAGCTGACCCAGACTCAGCCTTCGCTGGGAGCGACACCCTTAGCTGGGAGCAGCGCCCTTAGCTGGGAGCGGCGCCCTGGGGTTAAAGTCCCA
The DNA here is from genome assembly GCF_014108415.1 of Molossus molossus. Classification (NCBI taxonomy): domain Eukaryota; kingdom Metazoa; phylum Chordata; class Mammalia; order Chiroptera; family Molossidae; genus Molossus; species Molossus molossus. The sequence continues at coordinate 45,997,104 of NW_023425401.1, forward strand.
AGGGGATCCACAGCACAGATCTGGGAAAGAGGCTAAATTAGCAGCAGCCACTCACCTTGGGCTCTGGCAGAGGGAAGGCAGACTGGACTGGAACTGTGTAGGGACACTAGGGACTTGGAGGGCGCTCAGAGCTTTTGCTGAGTTGCAGCAATGCAGGACTGTGGTCGTCTTACTCCTTCCCAGGGCCCTAGGGAGAGGCAGCTGAGATTCCCTCAGAGATTCAACCCCACCCAGTGGCCATTGAAATGCTAATTGAGGCCCATTACCAACCAGCATCTGCCTCACCCTCAGGAAATCCTCTTACACTGAGCACCTGAGGGAGTTTTTCATTCAACTCAGAAACAAAGATTTTTCAGGTGATGCTACTAATAGCCTCCAGGCAAAAAAGGTAGAGGATAACTACCATTCCCTGGGCTAACAACTCTAACCAGGAAAGTAAGACTTGAAAGTGGTGATTAACATGTATCCTCCATGCCTCATCCGAACCCAGGAGAAGGAGCCACAAACAGCAGAACACCAACACCCACAGGAAAATTTTGGCAGCCTCCAACACCCACTGTGATAGCCAAAATGGTGAAGCACAGAAACAAAAGCCAAATGAAAGAACAAGAGAGACCTCTACCGAAGATGAGATAAATGAGGTGCAGTGAAGCAACTTAACAGAATTAGAATTCAGAGTCATGATCTTGATGAAGCTCAATAGCATGTGTAAGGACATGAGCACCATGAGTAAAGATACAGAAATGTTGAGAATCAACCAGTTGGAAATTAAAAACCACCAAGAAGAAATGAAGAATGACATATCAGAAATAAAAAACACATTGTAAGTCTAAATAGCAGAGTAGAGGAAGCTGAGGACTGGATCAGTGAATTAGAAGATAGGGTAGAAAAAAATAAACCAATCAGAAAACCAATAGGAAAAAATAATTAAAAAACAAGAAAACAGCTTAAGAGAACTGTGGGACAACTGGAAATGTAATAACATTTGCATCATAGGAGTCCCCAAAGAAGAAATAAATGAGCAAGGGTTAAAGAATATGTTCAAAGAAATAGTGACAGAAAACTTCCCTAATTTGGTGAAGGAAGAAGGCATTCAAGTTCAAGAAGCACAAAGAGCCCCAAGTAAGAAGAACCCAAACAGGCCCACACCAAGACACATAGTAATCAAAGTGCCAAAAATTCAAGACAAAGAGAGAATCCTAAAAGCAGCAAGAGATAAGCAGCAGGTTATCTACAAAGGAAACGCCATAAGGCTCTCAGCTGACTTCTCAACAGAAACACTACAGGCCAGAAGGGAATGGCATGAGGTAATCAAGGTCATGAAAAACAAGGATCTGAATTCAAGACTACTCTACCCTGCAAGGCTATCATTCAAAATAGAAGGTCAAATAAAGAGCTTCCAGCAAAAAAAAAAAAAAAAAAGGTTAAAGGAATACATTAGCACCAAACCAGCACTGCAAGAAATGTTAAAAAGACTGCTGTAATTAGCAGGAGAAACAGGAAGAAAAAATAACCACACTAAACAAAAATGGCAATAAATAAGTATATTTCAATAATCACCTTATATGTAAATGGATTGAATGCTCCCAAAAAAGACACAGAGTAGCTGATTGGATAAGAAAGCATGACTCATCTATATGTTGTTTCCAAGAGACCCACCTCACAACAAAAGACTCACATAGGTTGAAAGTGAAGGGATGAAAAAAAATCTTCCAAGCAAACGGAAAGGAAAACAAAAGTTGGGGTAGCAATACTCATATCTGATAAAACAGACGAAGGCCATAACTAAAGACAAAGAAGGCCACTACATACTATAGAAAGGCTCTATCCAACAGGAAGATAGAACCTTAATAAACATATATGCACCCAATATAGGAGCACCAAAATATATTAAAAATCTTTTGGCGGATTTCAAAGGAGGAATTGACAGCAATACAATCATAGCAGGGGACTTCAACAACCTGCTGACATCACTGGATTGATCCTCTAGACAAAAAATTAGCAAGGAAACAGAGACTCTAAATAAAGCACTAGACCAAATGGATTTAATAGATATCTACAGAGAATTACACCCCAAAACTACAGATTCACAATCTTCTCAAGTGCACATGGGACATTCTCAAAGATAGACCACATGTTGAGACACAAACTAAGGATCTACAAGTTCAAGAAGACTGAAATCATATCAAGCATCTTCTCAGATCACAATGACATGAAACTAGAAATAAATTGCAACAAGAATATGCAAAGACATTTGAACACATGGAAGCTAAATAGCATGTTATTAAACAATGAATGGGTTACTGAGGAGACCAAGAAAGAAATAAAAACTTCCTGAAAACCAATGAAAATGAACACACAACAACACAAAATCTATGGGATGCAGTGAAAGCAGTTCGGAGAGGGAAGTTCATAGCACTACATGCCTATCTCAAAAAACAAGAAAAATCTCTAATAGACTATCTAACCTCGCAATTAAATAATTAGAAAGCAAACAAAAAGAAAACCCCAGAGCAAGTAGAAGGGAGGAAATAGTAAAGATCAGAGCAGAAATAAATGACATAGAGTCCAAAAAAATAATTCAAAGGATCAATGAAACAAAGATCTGCTTTTTCAAAAAGATAAACAAGATTGATGGACCCTTAGGTACACTCACCAGGAAACAAAGAGAAAGAACCCAAATACACAAAATCAAAATGAAAGAGGAGAAGTAACAACTGACACCACAGAAATACAAAAGATTGTTAACAACTACTATGAACAATTATATGGCAAAAATTTGACAATCTAAGTGAAATTGACAAATTTCTAGAAACACATAGTCTCCCAAAACTGGACCAGGAAGATAGAAATCTCAAACAGTCCAATAATAACATAAGAAATTGAAGATGTAATCAAGACTCTCCCAGCAAACAAATGCCCAGGCCCAGATGCCTTCACGGGGGAGTTTTACCAAACATTCAAAAAAGAACTAACACCCATTCTCCTCAAACTATTTCAAAAAATTCAAGAAGAAGGAAGACTTCCAAACTTGTTTTATGAAGCCAGCATAATTCTAACTCCAAAACCAGAAAAAGACACTACAAAGAAGTAAAACTACAGGCAAATATCCCTGATGAACATAGATGCCAAAATCCTGAATAAAATACTAGCAAATCGGATCCAGCAATACACCAAAAAAATTATTCACCATGACCAAGTGCGATTCATCCCAGGGATGCAAGACTGGTACAATATTCTCAAATCAATAAATGTGATACACCACATAAATAAAATGAAGAATAAAAACCACATGATAATATCAATAGATGCCAAGAAAGCCTTCGACAAAATCTAGCATCCATTTTTGATAAAAACACTCAGCAGTGTGGGAATAGAGGGATCATATCTAGACATAATAAAGGCCACATATGAAAGACCTACAGCCAACATCATACTCAATGGGCAAAAACTAAAAGCATTTCCCTTAAGAACAGGAATAAGACTGGGATGCCCACTCTTGCCACTCTTATTTAACATAGTACTGGAAGTCTTAGCCACAGCAATCAGACAGGAAGAAAAAATAAAAGCAATCCAAATTGGAAAGGAGGAAGTGAAACTGTCATTATTTGCAGATGACATGATACTATACGTAGAAAACCCCAAAGACTCCATCAAAAATGTACCAGATGTAATAAATGAATTTGGCAAAGTAGCAGGAATCAAAATTAATGTCAAGAAATTGATGGCATTCTTATACACCAAGGATGAACTCACAGAAAGAGAAACTAAGAAAACAATCCCATTTACCATTGCGGCAAAAAAATTAAGATACTGAGGAATAAACTTAACCAAAGAAGTAAAGGACCTATTCACAGAAAACTACAGGTTATTGAAAAAAAAAAAATAGAGGAAGATATAAAGAAGTGGAAGCACACACTCTGTTCATGGATTGGAAGAATTAACATCATTAAAATGTCCATACGACCCAAAGCAATCTATAGATTCAATGCAATCCCCATAAAAATACCAATGGCATACTTCACAGAATTAGAACAAGTACTTCAAAAGTTCATATGGAACCAAAAAAGACCTTGAATAGCCACAGCAATCTTGAAAAAGAAGAACAAAGTTGGAGGGATCACATTACCAGATTTCAGGCTATACTACAAAGCCACTGTAATCAAAACAGCCTGGTACTGGCACAAGAACAGGCATATAGACCAGTGGAACAGAACAGAGAACCCAGAAATGGACCCAAGGCAATATGCTCAATTAATACTTGACAAAGGTTGCAAGAGCATACAATGGAGTAAAGACAGCCTCTTTAATAAACGGTGATGGGAAAATTGGACTGGTACATGCAAAAAAAATGAAACTAGACCATCAACTTACACCCTACACAAGAATAAACTCAAAATGGATGAAAGTCTTAAATGTGACTCATGAATCCATAAAAATCCTAGAAGAAACTGTAGGCAACAAAATTTCAGACATCATACACAGCAGAATTTTCACTTATACATCACCTAAGGCAATAAAAACAAAGGAGAAAATGAACACATGGAACTACATCAAACACAAAACTGCTGCACAGCAAAAGATACAATCATCAAAACAGAAAGACTACCCACTGTATGGGAGAGCATAATTCCCAATGATATATCAGATAAGGGGTTAATTTCCAATATATAGAGAGTACACATTCGACTCAAGAAAAGTAATACAAAGAACCCAATTAAAAAATGGGCAGAGGAACTAAATAGACACCTCTCCAAACAGGACATACAAATGGCTACGAGACATATGAAGAAATGCTCAACATCACTAATCATCAGAGAGATGCAAATTAAAACAACAACGAAGTATCACCTCACACCTGTCAGAATGGCCATCATCAACAAATCATCAAACAATAAGCGTTGTTGAGGGCGAGGAGAAAAGGGGACTCTAGTACACTATGGTGGGAATGCAGACTGGTGCAGCCACTATGGAAAACAATATGGTGTTAGCTCAAAAAATTAAAAATTGAACCTCCATTTGACCCAGTGATCGCACTTCTAGGAATATATCCTACAATGCCTGAAACACTAAACAGAAAGACTATATGTACCCCCATGTTTGTAGCAGCACTATTTACAATAGCTAAGATCTGGAAATAGCCCACATGTCCGTCAATAGATGAGTGGATAAAAAGCAGTGGTACATATACACAATGGAGTACTATGCAGCTGTAAGAAAGAAAGATCTCTTATCCTTTGAGATTACATGGAGGGACCTGGAAAGTATTATCCTAAGTGAAACAAGTCAAACAGAGAAAGACAAGTATCATATGATCTCACTTATTTGTGCAATATAATGAACATAACAGTCTGAGGAATGGGGTAGTCCCAGAGATGTGAAAGTGGGGTACAGACTGACAATCCCCAGAAGAGGGGGTGGTGGGGGAGAGATAAACCACAGAACTTATATGCATGTATGCATGAACAACGGACATGGACAACAAAGCTGGGGACAGGGCAGGGAGGGAGGGGGAGAGGGAAATCAGTGGGCAAAGAAGGAGAAATATCTGTAACAAAAATAAATTAATTAATTTAAAAAATAATTGTATGTTATTTGTGGATATCAACTAATTGATTCTAAAGTTTATATGGAGAGGCAAAGACCTAGTATCACCAGCACAATATTAAAGGGAAAGAACAAAGTCAGAGGACTAACACCAGGAAACTTCAAATTTCTTTATATAAAGCTCTGGTAATCAAGTTTGGTGTTGGCAAAAGAATAGACAGATAGATGAATGGAACAAAATAGAGAGCCCCAAAATAGACCCACACAGATATAGTTAACTAGTCTTTTTTCAAAAAGCAAAAACAATTCAATGGAGAAAAAGTAATATTTTCAACAAAAGATGCTAGAACTACTGGACAATTAAGCAACAAAAATAAAAATAGACCCTGATTTTACACCCTTTACAAAAATTAACTCAGAGTGGATCGTAGGTCCAAAGGTAACATTTAAAACTATTAAACTCCTAGAAACAACATAGGAAATCATTCAGATGTACTTGGGTTTGGCAATGACATTTCAGATATAACACCAAAGATATGATCCATGAAAGAAACAATCGGTAAGTTGAACTACATTAAGTTTAAAAACATCTGCCCTGTGAAAGACTATTAAGAGAAGATGAAGACAAACCAAAGGTGAAGATATTTTATTTGTAAAATGTATATCAGATAAAGCACTGTTATCAAAAATATACAAAGAATTCTTAAAATTCAACAATAATTAAATGAACAACCCAAATAAAAAATGGGCAAAAACCTGAAGAGACACCTCACCAAAGAAGACATGTAAATGACAAATAAACACAGAAAAAGATGCTCAGCATTATATGTCAGTAGGGAATGGCATATTAAAACAATGAGATACCACTACACACCTATTAGCTTGGCCAAAATCCAAAACACCAGCACCTGTGAGGATATGGAGCAACAGGAACTTCCATTCAATGCTGCTGGGAATGCAAAGTATCAGCCACTTTGGAAGATAGGCATTTTCTTACAAAACTAAACATACCTTATCATACAATATAGCACTCATGCTCCTTAGAAATTATCTAAAGAAGTTAAAAACTTATGTCCACACAAAAACTTGCACGCAAATGTTTATAGCACCTTTATTTATAATTCCTAAAACATGGAAAACAAAGTTATTTTTGTAGGTTAATGGATAAATAAACTGGTACATTCAAACGGTGTAATATTTTTCAGCAATAAAAAGTTATGATATATCAAGCCATGAAAAAATCTTAAATGCATGTTACTGTGTGAAAGAAGCCAGTCTGAAAAGGCTACATAGCATATGGTTCCAACCATATGACATTCAGGAAAAGACAAACTATGGAGACATTATAAAGATTAGGGGTTAGAGGGCAAAGATGAATGAATAGGTGGAGCACAAGGGATCTTTAAGGCAGTAAACTATTCTGTATGATACTACAATGGTGGATAATGTCATTACACATTTGCCAAAACCCACAGGCTGTAAAATACCAAGAATGAATGCTAATGTAAACTATGGTCGGTTCATCCGTTGTAACAAATGTACCACACCAGTGGGAGAGGTTGATGTGGGAGAGGCTATGAGTGTACAGAAGAGACTCTCTGTACTTTTTATTCAATGCTGTTGTGAATCTAAAACTTTTCTAAAAAGTAAAGTCTAAAAACTTTTTTTAAACCTAAGAAAAAATTTGTTTGAAATACAAAACTACACACACACACACACAGTAAAAAAATAAAATAAGCCTTGGCCAGTTTGGCTCAGCGGTTAGAGCGTCGGCCTGCGGTCCGGAGAGACCTGGGTTCGGTTCCCGCTAAGGGCACGTACTTCGGTTGCGGTTTGTCCCCGGCTCTGCTTGGTCGTGCGGGTGGCAGCCACTCGATGTGTCCCTTCACGTCGATGTTTCTCTCTCTCTCTCCCTCCCACTCTATCTGTACAAAAAATGGAAAAATATCCTCGGGTGAGGATAAAAATAAATAAATAAATAAAATAAAATAAAATAAAATAAAAAGAAACCCTTAAACTGTAATATAGAGATTATTTATTCCAGGGTCACTTTTGTTTAACAGGTAAAAAGCAGGGATGTGCTAACCTTTCATCTCAATCTCTTCTAAGGATCCATGAGTACCTAACAAACACAATGCCTTCAGGAACTTTTTTCACAGATTACTGCACGGCACTCTTCATTAATATTCAGTTGGTATTCCTTGAATATTAGTTTCTTAGAAAGGTGTCTGCTTCACATTTAGCAAAGGGTTTTGTTAAAGTGAAACTTTTAAAAATCTGCATTGAAGGATATGCTTACTGATTTTAGAAAGAGAGAAACACTGATGTGAGAAACATCAATCAGTTGCCTGCCTGTATGTGCCCCAACCGGGATTGACCCCACAACCTTTCAGTGTACAGGACAATGCTCAATCAACTGAGCCACACTGGCCAGGGCTAAAATGAAACATTTTTAAGAGAAGTTATAATATCAGTGCTTCAAAAACTGCCCATTATAAAGGAAGACCAAGAAAAAAAAATCAGCCTCAGAAAACTTTTTTCGGCTTATAGTAAGTGATTTTGCAGACTCCTTACATTTTGATGCAGAAACCCATCAATTGTTGTCCTAGGCCACTTTGGACACACTATTAGGTTCTGACGGGTTTCTGATTTTATTCAAACAAGTTTGTGCGTTCATATCAAAGAGTGATGTTGCTTCTTATTCTATGCATGAGATTCAGCTAAATGATACACAAAAGCAGAAAGAAAACTGACAATGAAAAATCCCTGGAAGAGCCCAGCTGGTATGGCTCAGTGGCTGAGTGTCGACCCATGCACCAAGAGGTCACCCGTTCAATTCCCAGCCAGGGCACATGCCCAAGTTGTGGGCCAAATCCCCAGTGGGGGGCATGCAGGAGGCAGCCAATCGATGTTCTTTCTCATCAATGTTTCTCTCTCTCTCTCTCTCTCCCCCTCCATCCCTCTCCCTTTCTCTTCTCTAAAATCAATAAAGAAAAAACATTTTTAATAAAAAAATAAAAATCCCAAGAAGAGGATGCTGGATAATATTACTTTTCTCACTATTAACCACTTTATTTTAAAGTTGCCAATAGCCCTGACCTACACTTAAGTTAATTAGTCTATAAAACACTAAAATATAATCACCAATATTTCCTTTAATTGTAAAAGTTAAAAGCGGTTCAAATTTTCTTATGAAATTTAACAGTGTACATATGTTTTCAATATTTAGCCTGTTTTTCACTATAAAGCAGAGCGTGCCTTGCAGGAAAGGTGCACTCTCTTTCACCATGCCTGCGGCTTTCCTCCCTCCCTCAGCCTGGGGTAGTTCTGTCCTAAAGTGCAGTGAGCTCTGCTTCGATAATTTCCACTCTGCAAAGTCAATTAAAATGTTTGTTGTAATGGGCAGGAATTTTGCCACCAATCGTCTATTTTTATTATTAGACTTGTGAAATGAAATCCCTGCATAGTCTAATAAGAATAATAGGCTAAAAACCACATCGAATTCCTTCTCATGCAGATAGGCTCCGCTGGATAAAGGTGAAAACCCTTGCTATTTTGCCCACTCTGGGCCTCTACTCAGAACCGTGCATGGCTGCGATGTGCCTGTGTTCTCGCGCTTTTCACTTCAGATGATCTGTAAGTTGAAAAAAGAAAAACTGGGCTCATATTCCCCTTATTTATCATAAAACTTATATTTGCATTAATTATTTTAGTGCATCACACTCTGCAAAATTGATATAATTTATGAATATTTTCAATCATTAAAGTTATGATAAATAATTTTATGCAGTTTACCATATTAGAAACCCGTAATATCAGTAATATATACTTAATAATAAAAATATATTGTTTCTGGGGTTACAGAAATATTCTTTGTTACTATAGAGGCTTAGATCCAGCAGTTATCATCACAAAAATATGCAATAGAATTATCATATGCATTATGTATTATTGACAGTGTTTTATGATCAGTCTATGGTAGATAAGCTCTAATTTGTCGGGAACTATACAGTTGAAGATTTTTTTTAACTTATCTTTATTGTTGAATGTATTACAGATGTTTCTCATTTTTCTCCTTTGACCCCCTCCTTCCCACTCCCGCCCCCCTCCTGTCTTTCCCCACATTGTTGTCTGTGTCCATTGGTTATGCATATATGCATATAGGTTCTTTGGTTTATTTCTTCCCATCCCCCAACCCCCTTCCCTTTGAGGTTTGTCAGTCTAACAACCAGTTTGTACTTCTTAATCCCTTCACTTTTTTCACCCATTCCCCCAACCCTCCCTCCCATCTGGCAACCAACAAAATGTTCTCTGTATCTATGAGAATGTTTGTTCTGCCTGTTCATTTTGTTTGTAGATTGAATTGTCGATAGAAATGTATTCATTGAATATTGTTTGTTAGTATTTTTTATCTTTTTCTTTAAAAAGACCCTTCAAAATTTTATATAATAATGGCTTGGTGGTGATGAACTCCTTTAGCTTTTTCTTGTCTGGGAAACTCTTTATATGGCCATCAATTCTAAATGACAGCTTTGCAGGATAAAGTAATCCTGGTTGTAGGTTCTTGCTTTTCATCACTCTGAATATTTCTTGCCACTCCCTTCTGGCCTGCAAAGTTTCTTTTGAGAAATCAGCTTACAGCCTTATGGGAACTCCCTTGACTAACTGCTTTTCTCTTGCTCCTTTTAAGATTCTCTTTTTGTCTTGAACCTTTTGCATTTTGATGATGATGTGTCTTGGTGAGGGCCTCTTGGGGTTCTTGTTTGGGACTCTCTGTGCTTCCTGGACTTGTATGTCTGTTTCGTTCACCAAGTTAGGAAAGTTTTCTGCCATTATTGTTTCAAACAGGTTTTCGATTTCTTGTTCTCTCTCTTCTCCTTCTGGCACCCCCAAGATGCGGGCATGTTTGAAGTTGTCCCAGAGGCTTCTTACACTATCCTCATTTCTTTGGATTCTTTTTGCTGTTCTGATTGGATGTTTTTTTTTTGCTTCCTTATATTCCAAATCGATGGTTTGCTTCTTGGCTTTACCTACTCTACTATTGATTCCCTGTAAATTATTCTTTATTTCAATTAGTGCCTCCTTCATTTCTGACTGTGTTTTCTTCATTTCTGACTGGTCCTTTTTTATGCTCTTGAGGCCCTCACTAACTTCTTTGAAGTTCTCACTAAGTTCACTGAGCATCCTTATAAGCAGTGTTTTGAACTCTGCATCTGTTAGGTTGCTTATCTCCATTTTGCTTAATTCTTTTCCTGGAGTTTTATTCTGTTCTTTCATTTGGGACCTGTATCTTTTCTCCTCATTTTGGCTGCCTCCCTGTGCCTGCTTCCATGTATTACTTAACGAGAGGTATGGGTCTAGCTAAGACCAAATGCTGCTTGTTTAAAAGAATTTAGGAAAACCTGAAGCAGGATCCAAGATAGGCCAATCCTATGGTAAAGCAACTGGCAACAGCTTGGGTGGGCCTGAAAGTTGGGTGGGGCAAAGCCTTGGGGAATCACCAGGGTGGGGCAAACAGTGTGAGCCAGGTGGCTGGAGTCCCAGATATGGCGGCTGTCTGCAGCCCCGGGGAAGGGCTCACCAAAGAAACAAAGGCCTCTGACAGCACATATGTCCAGGAGAAAGCTGCTTCTCCAGACCTTGCTCCAGTGCCAAACAGCTCAGATCTTCCCCATTTGTCTCTTGTGCCTTTCAAGCTACCTCCCCCTCGCTGGAGCCTGGAGAGTGTGAAGCTGCCTGGGGCTCCAGAAGCCTCAGCCTCCCTCAGCTTCAGTTCCCACTGGTTTTACAGCCAGAACTTATGGGGACTTCTCTTTCTGGCACTGGAACCCTGAGCTGGGTGCCTGGTGTGGGACGGGGACCGCTCAGTCCTCAGGGAAGACCTTCCTAGCCGACGTATCCTCCTAATTTTTATCTGCCAAACGTGGGTGTGGAACCAGCCCTTGGTGCCTCCTACCCTCCTACCAGTCTTGATAAGGCTTCTTCTTTAATTTTGTAGTTGTAGGACTTCCATTCAGCTTGATTTCAGGCGGTTTTGAATGATGGTTGTTCTGTAGTTTAATTGTTACTTTGATGTGGTTGTGGGAGGAGGCCATACCACGTTTACCTACGCCGCCATCTTGACCGGAAGTCCAGTTGAAGATTTTAAGGACATTGTAGCAAAATTCAAAGAGTACATTTCTGCAACATTAATAAAATTGAGGGAATAACTGAAATTATGCTGTGTGTTAGCAACTGTTTTAGTGGCCCATACTTAATCACTTACTGCTCTTATTCAATAATGAGTCCTGAACAAACCTCCTCAAAACGACTACTTTGAACTCATTGTGTTAAGTATTTTATATGTCTATGTAAAAAGGTGCAAATATGAACTGT